>NC_135807.1:101978738-104378738 GCF_964213995.1 Mustelus asterias | reverse complement strand
TCCAACCCAGCCTGAGTTGGAAGATCAGAAGATGTTGGAAAAACAGAGGAAAAGGAGGCAGCAGAGTGAACAACTTTATCTGTAATATATTTTATGCATTTTCATATCTCAAGATTTCAAATGTCACTGGTACATTCAGCCTTAGCCACCGCCAGAACATGTTACACTATAAATATAGTCTTTTACCCTTCTGAGAGTTCTTTGGAAAGGCTTCCTTCAGGCGCAGCTTCCGAATTGCAGACCCTCATGGGGGTCAGTGTTACTGGCCTTCACAGCCAACATCTGGCACACTTACCATTTTTCGCTGTGGCTTACTCAACAGATTTACAAGACATCCTCGATGTGCCAAATGATTTATAATGAGTAGGTTATCATGCTGCACACTCCTCTGACAGGCAGATGTGTGTGCCTGTATTGTGTTTCACCTTCTATTGCTGTACTGTGAAATGGGCCTCTTGGGAGATGGCCCAGAATGTTGGGCTCAGCCAATTCCTGTCTAGGTTCCATGTTTAATTTATTTATTCAGATACATTTTATTTATCAGCTTTTTCCATCACCTTTAACTTCAGATTCCAATTGCCTCCTCACCCTGGGACTTACCTGGGTCTGGGAAGCAGGACCACTGCCATCCAGCAGTTGAATTTGGCAGTTGCAAAATTATGTAGATTGATTGGAACCAACTGCAAATAATATGTTTGCATTCATTTCACTTCCACACAAACCTCTTGGCTGATTAATCAGTAAACAGAATTTTGCATGAAACAGACTGGATGAACTCACCGACTCCATAGCACCCAAAGGATATGCTCTACTTTTAGCCAGCCAAACAGAACAACACAAAACAAAGTCACTGTGCTATAAGAATTATTTTTTTGTTTGCTATTCTACGTTAAATTTTCTCCTTGGGTCCTCGACTGCTCCACTGTCATTCTGCTGACTGAGGTTCCAGTTCTTTTTTAATGTTGTTTAACAGCCAGGCAGCAGGAGGTCTTCAACAGTGGGCCAGTGGACCAACCACAATGACTCACCTCCCTCCCTCGAAGCTGGAAAGCATTTGGCCTCCAAATGACATCAGAACTTGATGTCCTGGCTATAGCATTGTGTGTTTGATTATGTGAGTCTGTTTACTATTGATGTTGACTATATTTGATTGATTTTAAAGCCATACTTAACCAGAGAAAAGTAAATAAATGGTAGAAAGAGCTGGAAGTCAGAGATGAAGCATGGAGTGCACAATTTAAAGCATCATATATAAAAATATAAACCAGTGTCATCTCGGCCAAGATTTAGAGTGGCACGGTAGCACAGTGGTTAGCATTGCTGCTTCACAGCGTCAGGGACCCGGGTTCGATTCCCGGCTTGGGTCACTGTGTGGAGTCTGCTCATTCTCCCCGTGTCTGCGTGGGTTTCCTCCGGGTGCTCCGGTTTTCTCCCACATTCTGAAAGATGTGCTGGTTAGGTGCATTGACCCGAACAGGCGCTGGACTGTGACGACTAGGGGAATTTCACAGAAACTTCATTGCAGTGTTAATGTAACCCTTACTTGTGACTAATAAATAAACTTTCATTTGCGATATAAAATTTACAACACTGGCTCTGACTGGAAACTTGTGGGGAATGGTGGGAGTGTATCAATGGCCCATCACCCTGTGCGGCAGAATATGTTGATATGTCAACTGCATCTCTTCAACTTAAATAAAACATTAGGAACCACATTTGTTACAGGTTTTACTCTGATAATTGCAGAGGACTTCGGTTTGTTCAACTAAGTGTAAGTTAACTGGCTAATGAAGTCGAGAGCTCAAGTCAACCGGAAGCTCGGAGTTTTATCCTTTCGTAAGTGCTAAGAAACAAACCGGAATAAAGGGTCTCGGATAATTAGAGTTGATTTCATTAAGGAACAAAGCCGAATCACAGCTAATTCTCTGAGATGGGAATGGCCAATATGTGGGTCGTTAAAAATACTTTTTTTCTTTTTTAGCTTAAAGTGAGGTTTGTTCATCAAAATTACTTTCCACAATGGATGGCACAGTGGCAAAGTGGTTAACACGGCTGCCTCACAACACCAGGGACCCTGGGTTCAATTCTGGCCTCGGGTCACCGTCTGTGTGGAGTTTGCACATTCTCACCATATCTGCATGGGTTTCCTCCGGGTGCTCCAGTTTCCTCCCACAGTCCAAAGATGTGCAGGTTAGGTTGATTGGTCATGCTAAATTGCCCAGTAGTGTCAGGGGGATTAGCTGGATAAATACATGGGGTTACGGGGATTGGGCCTGGGTAGGATTGTTGTCCTGCAGGCTCAATGGTATATGGTGGCTTTAATCCATGGTGAGCTTGATTTTTCCCTGTTATACAATACTACATAATACTGCTGTTACAGCCACCATACACAGTTGTGGATTGAGGTACTCCTTGCAGCATTTCTTGTCCATCAATAATTGACTTCATGGAAGGAGCAATGATTAGACTCAAAGATCAGATGGAGTTTATCAGGTGCACTTCAAACAGTGCTGTGTCAAAAGCAGTCATTCACATATTACAGTCGCCCAAGTGAAAGCTCCACATGTCAAGATGCTATGCACGCTCCAAGAAAGCAGGCTTGTGTGGTGCAAGGGAAATCTTGGTCTCCCAGATGATAGAGATTGTAGTTTCTAATGGAGCTGAGGTTTCTGATAGCCTTACATGTTGCAGTTGTCCTGCAGTCAGAATGCAGATACTGGCGGAGGATGGATAATGTGGAAGGTAATTAAAGGAGTTGTTCTAACAAAACTGTGGCCTCACCCTGCACAATTTGCATTAGCTGCAGTGTTGTTAGTACATACAATCATATATATAAGGGTTTGAATAGGCACAGGGTGGAATCTTTGCTGGCTCATTGGCAGCTGCTAACAGATATGTGAAGGAAAACGGTTGTGAGGAACTTCTCAATGTGTCAGTGTGGGTGACCATGAGATTCCCCAGAGATCTCCTGCTAGGTCCTGTAAAGAGTCGGCTGTATAAAAGTTCAGAGCTACCGTGACATTGAGAGTCACTGGCAGACCATGAAAATTGGCAGACTGTGGTTTGAGATGCTTTGGATCTTGGCACACATGTTGATGATCAATTCCCAGTTTAGCCCAATCCACCTTCATTGGTTCCCAGACACATCAAGATACAACCTCTGCAGTCAGTAGATCCTCACCTCAGGGTAAAATCTGATTTTCCACCTCTTTCTCCCTTGTGCGTGCTGCATTGCACGAATGTCTTCTCTCTGGCCTCATGTCAGTCATGCTCACGTGCCTCTACGGCACAAATGTGATTAAGGTGCCATCTCCATTTTGAGGCTTCTTTGTCATGATGCACACAATTCCCTTCTTTGGCAGACTCCTTTCTGCTACCTCAATCATGAGGGGCAAATATATCTGCACTTCCAAGGCCACAGGCCCTACCTTCCAATCATACACTTGTGATTGAATCCGTTGAAGTTCTGTGACACTTGGAACTTTTTAAAGCTCTCCAAAAGGGTACCAGACCTTTCAAAAGAACTCGGGTAAGTTTAGGCCTTCTCCTGAAAAGTATAAAACCCCAGAAGTCATATCCCAGAAACCTGGGTGACAAAAATTCTATCCATCTGAAGGTAGCTGCACCTTTAAATGTGAACTGCCCATGTCTGAAGTATGACCTGCCCTCGTTCCAACCCCGCCTCAGTAGAAAATGCTTGGGTACTGGGATTGGGATTGCTGAAATTGTGACTCCAGCGTCATTTTGCTAAGGCATGGAGCCCTTGCAGCATTACAAAAATTCAGAGCTAAAGGTCAAGAAACTGTTAAATGAACTGAAATACTCTTAACTCTGCTGGATTATTTGGAATGACATAAAACATTTCTGCAACATGTACACCAAACAGTTCCATTTAATATTCTCAAGACAGCATAAATGTTTAATTTTTTTCCACAAAAGCAAGTTGGGAATCTTAACACCCATCTGCTATTGCTGAACACAAAGTATCCTTCCTAGTGGTAAACCACATCACTGGTGCTAGCCACCTGGAACATCTGTGCCTTATCTTACTGCAGATTTGCTGCAGAGGAAGAGGAGGAAAGACAGAATAAATAAACATGATAGATATCAGAGGAAAGTAGATATCTTTGGGGCGTAATGGTCAGTCCTGCTGCCCATAGAATGTAAACTGATTTCTTCATTCATCAATGCCTTTCTGATGTCCTGCTAAAGAAATAATTCTTCAAAGCAATAATGTTGGAGACAAGAGCTTAAACTGTTTTTGCACAGTAATAATTTTGCTTAGAGAATTAAGAAGCATGTCTGCAAATATCTTTTATAACTCAAGCAATTGTCCATTAATTATTGCACTCTTAATGTTCATTTCTGTATATATATATTCAGATACTCCTCCAATCATGATCAGATTGTATGTACCATCTTCTAAAAGGGTTTCACACGCGTCGTTCACACAACTAATTTGATACAAATTTGCACGAATGGTTAAGAGAAGGTTTGTTAATTCAAAGTAATAGGGATTACAGAGTAACAGGGATATCCACTGCTTGCTGAAGTCCAGGTCTGAGATGTTCAAGTCAGGCAACCTTGACCTATACAAGAAATCCAGATATGATCTAAGGAGATCCATCAGAGATGCCAAAAGACAGTACTGGACCAAGCTAGAGTCCCAGGCTAGCCATACGGACTCTCACTGACTATGGCAAGGTCTGCAAGAGATACAAGACGAAAGTATGTAAAATCGCCGGCACCAATTCACTCCTCCCCAATGAGCCCAATGCATTCCATGCCCATTTTGAGCCAAAGGTCAGCGAGAGCATGCCCACCACCCCAGAAGCCTCAGAAGATCCTGCATCCTCAGTCACTATTGCAGACATCAGAGCAGCCTTCTCGAAAGTCAACCCATGGAAAGCGACTGGCCTGGATGGGCTACTTGGACAAGCACTTAGATCCTGTGCAGACCGGCTGGTGGGGGTATTTGCAGGCATCTTTAACCTCTCTTTACAGCAACCTGAGGTCCCTATCTGCTTCAAGAAGATGACCATCATCCCGGTACCAAGGAAAAGCCAGGCAGCATGCCTTAATGACTAGCTCTATCATCCATCATTATGAAGTGCCTCAAAAGGTTAGTCATGGCACGAATCTGTTCCGACCTCCCAGATTGCCTGGATCCACTACAGTTCACCTGCCCCGCAACAGATCCAAGCAGACACCTCCCTAGCCCTACACTCAACCCTGGAACACCTAGACAACAAAGACACCTATGTCAGACTCCTACTTATTGACTACAGCTCAGCATCAACACCATTACTCCTACAAAACTCATCTCCAAACTCCATGGCCTAGGGCTTGGCTCCTCCCCCAGCGACTGGATCCTAGACCTTGTAACCCACGGACTGCAATCAGTCAGGATGGGCAACAACACCTCCTCCACGATCACTCTCAGCACCAGTGCCCCACAAGGCTGTGTCCTCAGCCCCTTACTATACTGCTTATACACCTATGACTATGTGACCAAATTCCCCTATAACTCGATTTTCAAGTTTGCTGCTGACACCACCGTAGTGGGTCAGATCTCAAACAATGATGAGACAGAGTACAGGAAAGGGATAGAGAATCTGGTGAACTGGTGCGGCGACAATAATCTCTCTCTCAATGTCAACAAAACGAAAGAGATAGTCATCAACTTCAAGAAGCATAGTGGAGGACATGCCCCTGTCTACATCAAGGGGGACGAAGTGGAAATGTTCGAGAGATTCAAGTTTCTAGCTGCCCAGATCACCAACAAACTATCCTGGTCCCTCGATGCCAACGCTATAGTTAAGAAAGCCCACCAATGCCTCTACTTTCTTAGGAGGCAAAGGAAATTTGGCATGTCCAATACAACTCTCACCAACATTTCCAGATGTACCATTGAAAGCATTCTTTCTGGTTATATCGCAGCATGGTATGGCTCCTGCTCTGACCAGGACAACAAAAAATTACAAAGGGTCGTGAATGAAGCCCAGTCCATCATGCAGACCAGCCTCCCATCCATTGACACTCTCTATCTCCTCCACAATCATCCTCAACACTGGTGCCCCACAAGGCTGTGTTCTCAGCCCCCTACTATACTCCTTATACACCTATGACTGTGTAGCCAAATTCCCCTCCAATTCGATTTTCAAGTTTGCTGACGACACCACCGTAGTGGGACAGATCTCGAACAATGATGAGACAGAGTACAGGAATGAGATAGAGAATCTGGTGAACTGGTGCGGTGACAATAATCTCTCCCTCAATATCAACAAAACAAAGGAGATTGTCATCGACTTCAGGAAGCATAAAGGAGAACATGCCCCTGTCTACATCAATGGGGACGAAGTAGAAAGGGTCGAGTGCTTCAGATTTATAGTTGTCCAGATCACCAACAAACTGTCCTGGTCCCCCCAGGCCAACACTATAGTCAAGAAAGCTCACCAACACCTCTACTTTCTCAGAAGACTAAGGAAATTTGGCATGTCAGCTACGACTCTCATCACCTTTTGCAGATGCACCATAGAAAGCATAGTTGTATCACAGTTTGATATAGCTCGTACTGTGCCCAAGACCACAAGAAGCTACAAAAGGTCGTGAATGTAGCCCAATCCATCACGCAAACTAGTCTCCCATCCATTGACTCTGTCTACACTTCCCACTGCCTCAGCAAAGCCGCCAGCATAATTAAGGACCCCACCACCTCGGACATTCTCTCTTCCACCTTCTTCCATCAGGAAAAGGATACAAAAATCTGAGGTCACGTACCAACCGACTCAAGAACAGCTTCTTCCCTGCTGCCGTCAAGACTTTTGAATGGACCTACCTTGCATTAAGTTAATCTTTCTCTACATCCGAGCTATGACTGTAACACTATATTCTGCACTCTCTCATTTCCTTCTCTATGAATGGTATGCTTTTCTATATAACACAAGAAACAATACTTTTCACTGTATGCTAATACATGTGACAATAATAAATCAAATCACATCAAATTAAATCCTGCTGCCTCGGAAAAGCAGCCAGCAAAATCAAGGACGCCACGCACCCCGGACATACTCTCTTCCACCTCCTTCTCTTGGGAAAAAGATACAAAAGTCTTAGGACACGTACCAACCGACCCAAGAACAGCTTCTTCCCTGCTGCCATCAGACTTTTGAATGGACCGAGCTCATATTAAGTTGATCTTTCTCTATACCCTAGCTATGACTGTAACACTACATTCTGCCCTCTCTTTGTTCCTTCCCTATCTATGGTATGCTTTGTCTGTAGAGCACGAAAGAAACAACACTTTTCACTGTATACTAATACATGTGACAATAATAAATCAAATCAAAGATAGGAGAGGAGTTGATTTTCACCTCGGTTCTCCCACTCACCATCACGACTTTGGCAGATGAGCCCCACAAAACCCCAGTTAAGCACCGCTTTTGATGTTTACAGTGCTTTTTCTGGGGATTCAGTGGTAAGGAAATTCAGATGAAATTCACCACTGAGTACTTTACAATCATAGACTTTTCACTAAATCACTTTGGTGTGCATCAGATAGAGTTGATATCAGAGGACACAAAGCAATGAAGCATAAACAATGGCTAGCCTACATTCAATGTTAACTTTCAGCATTGCGGAAAGTACGGAAAACAGCACCAAGCATTGATCTTGAACTTAAGTTCTAAGTTATGAGAAGTCCAACAGAAACCTGCTTAATTTTTAATTAATTGTCATACTTTCCTCCATAACATCAGCTCAAAAGTGATTAATCAGCTACAAAATGAGAGAGACACTACATAAATGAGAGTTATTTTCTTGTATACATTGGGCAAAAGACTGAGGTAAGCTTTGATTTTGTTTTCCAAATTGTTGGAGGGCATGGGTAACACTAATACTGATGTGGAGATGCCGGCGTTGGACTGGGGTAAACACAGTAAGAAGTTTAACAACACCAGGTTAAAGTCCAACAGGTTTATTTGGTAGCAAAAGCCACACAAGCTTTCGGAGCTGCAAGCCCCTTCTTCAGGTGAGTGGGAATTCTGTTCACAAACAGAGCATATAAAGACACAAACTCAATTTACATGAATAATGATTGGAATGCGAATACTTACAACTAATCAAGTCTTTAAGAAACAAAACAACGTGAGTGGAGAGAGCATCAAGACAGGCTAAAAAGATGTGTATTGTCTCCAGACAAGACAGCCAGTGAAACTCTATGGGGGTTACAAATAGTGGGACATGAACCCAATATCCCGGTTGAGGCCATCCTCGTGTGTGCGGAACTTGGCTATCAGTTTCTGCTCAGCGACTCTGCGCCGTCGTGTGTCGCGAAGGCCGCCTTGGAGAACGCTTACCCGAATGTCAGAGGCCGAATGCCCGTGACCGCTGAAGTGCTCCCCAACAGGAAGAGAACAGTCCTGCCTGGTGATTGTCGAGCGGTGTTCATTCATCCGTTGTCGCAGCGTCTGCATAGTTTCCCCAATGTACCATGCCACGGGACATCCTTTCTTGCAGCGTATCAGGTAGACAACGTTGGCCGAGTTGCAAGAGTAGGTACCGTGTACCTGGTGGATGGTGTTCTCACGTGAGATGATGGCATCTGTGTCGATGATCCGGCACGTCTTGCAGAGGTTGCTGTGGCAGGGTTGTGTGGTGTCATGGTCAGTGTTCTCCTGAAGGCTGGGTAGTTTGCTGCGGACAATGGTCTGTTTGAGGTTGTGCGGTTGTTTGAAGGCAAGAAGTGGGGGTGTGGGGATGGCCTTGGCGAGATGTTCGTCTTCATCAATGACATGTTGAAGGCTCCGGAGGAGATGCCGTAGCTTCTCCGCTCCGGGGAAGTACTGGACAACGAAGGGTACTCTGTCCACTGTGTCCCGTGTTTGTCTTCTGAGGAGGTCGGTGCGGTTTTTCGCTGTGGCGCGTTGAAACTGTTGATCAATGAGTCGAGCGCCATATCCTGTTCTTATGAGGGCATCTTTCAGCGTCTGGAGGTGTCTGTTGCAATCCTCCTCATCCGAGCAGATCCTGTGTATACGGAGGACTTGTCCGTATGGGATGGCTTCTTTAACGTGTTTAGGGTGGAAGCTGGAGAAGTGGAGCATCGTGAGGTTATCCGTGGGCTTGCGGTACAGTGAGGTGCTGACGTGACCGTCCTTAATGGAGATGCGTGTGTCCAAGAATGCAACCGATTCCGGAGAGTAGTCTATGGTGAGTCTGATGGTGGGATGGAACTTGTTGATGTCATCATAGAGTTGTTTCAGTGATTGTTCACCATGAGTCCAAAGGAAGAAAATGTCATCGATGTATCTAGTGTATAGCATCGGTTGAAGGTCCCGTGCTGTGAAGAAGTCTTGTTTGAACCTGTGCATGAAGATGTTGGCATATTGAGGTGCGAATTTGGTCCCCATGGCTGTTCCGTGTGTCTGGATGAAGAACTGGTTGTTGAAGGTGAAGATATTGTGGTCCAGGATGAAGCGGATGAGATGTAAAATTGCATCTGGAAACTGGCAGTTGTTGGCGCTGAGCACTGAGGCCGTTGCAGCAATGCCATCGTCATGGGGGATGCTGGTGTAGAGTGCCGAGACATCCATTGTGACGAGGAGCGCTCCTGGTTCAACTGCTCCATGTGTGCCGAGTTTCTGTAGGAAGTCCGTCGTGTCGCGACAAAAGCCGGGGGTTCTTTGTACAATGGGTTTTAGCATGCCCTCGACATAGCCGGAGAGGTTCTCGCACAGGGTCCCATTGCCCGATACATAGAACATAGAACATAGAACAGTACAGCACAGAACAGGCCCTTCGGCCCACGATGTTGTGCCGACCTTCATCTGAAACCAAGATCAAGCTATCCCACTCCCTACCATCCTGGTGTGCTCCATGTGCCTATCCAATAACCGCTTAAATGTTCCTAAAGTGTCTGACTCCACTATCACTGCAGGCAGTCCATTCCACACCCCAACCACTCTCTGCGTGAAGAACCTACCTCTGATATCCTTCCTATATCTCCCACCATGAACCCTATAGTTATGCCCCCTCGTAATAGCTCCATCCACCCGAGGAAATAGTCTTTGAACGTTCACTCGATCTATCCCCTTCATCATTTTATAAACCTCTATTAAGTCTCCCCTCAATCTCCTCCGCTCCAGAGAGAACAGCCCCAGCTCCCTCAACCTTTCCTCATAAGACCGACACTCCAAACCAGGCAGCATCCTGGTAAATCTCCTCTGCACTCTTTCCAGCGCTTCCACATCCTTCTTATAGTGAGGTGACCAGAACTGCACGCAATATTCCAAATACGGTCTCACCAAGGTCCTGTACAGTTGCAGCATAACCCCACGGCTCTTAAACTCCAACCCCCTGTTAATAAAAGCTAACACACTATATGCCTTCTTCACAGCTCTATCCACTTGAGTGGCAACCTTTAGAGATCTGTGGATATGGACCCCAAGATCTCTCTGTTCCTCCACAGTCTTCAGAACCCTACCTTTGACCCTGTAATCCACATTTAAATTAGTCCTACCAAAATGAATCACCTCACATTTATCAGGGTTAAACTCCATTTGCCATTTTTCAGCCCAGCTTTGCATCCTATCTATGTCTCTTTGCAGCCTACAACACCCCTCCACCTCATCCACTACTCCACCAATCTTGGTGTCATCAGCAAATTTACTGATCCACCCTTCAGCCCCCTCCTCTAAGTCATTAATAAAAATCACAAAGAGCAGAGGACCAAGCACCGATCCCTGCGGCACTCCGCTAGCAACCTGCCTCCAGTCCGAAAATTTTCCATCCACCACCACCCTCTGTCTTCGATCAGACAGCCAGTTACCTATCCAATCGGCCAACTTTCCCTCTATCCCACACCTCCTTACTTTCATCATAAGCCGACCATGGGGGACCTTATCAAACGCCTTACTAAAATCCATGTATATGACATCAACCGCCCTACCTTCATCAACACACCTAGTTACCTCCTCAAAAAATTCTATCAAATTTGTGAGGCACGATTTGCCCTTCACAAATCCGTGCTGACTATCCCGGATTAATCCGCATCTTTCTAAATGGTCGTAAATCCCATCCCTAAGGACCTTTTCCATCAATTTACCAACCACCAAAGTCAGACTAACCGGTCTATAATTACCAGGGTCATTTCTATTCCCTTTCTTAAACAGAGGAACAACATTTGCCACTCTCCAGTCCTCTGGCACCATCCCCGTGGACAGCGAGGACCCAAAGATCAAAGCCAAAGGCTCTGCAATCTCATCCCTCGCCTCCCAAAGAATCCTAGGATACATTTCATCAGGCCCAGGGGACTTATCGACCTTCAGTTTATTCAAAACTGCCAAGACATCCTCCCTCCGAACATCTATTTCCTCCAGCCTATTAGCCTGTAACACCTTCTCTTCCTGAAAAACATGGCCCCTCTCCTTGGTGAACACTGAAGAAAAGTATTCATTCATCACCTCGCCTATCTCTACTGATTCCATACACAAGTTCCCACCACTGTCCTTGACCGGCCCTAACCTCACCCTGGTCATTCTTTTATTCCTCACATAAGAGTAAAAAGCCTTGGGGTTTTCCTTGATCCGACCCGCCAAGGACTTCTCATGTCCCCTCCTAGCTCTCCTCAGCCCCTTTTTCAGCTCGTTCCTTGCTAACTTGTAACCCTCAGTCGAGCCATCTGAACCTTGTTTCCTCATCCCTACATAAGCTTCCCTCTTCCTTTTCACAAGACATTCCACCTCTTTTGTGAACCACGGTTCCCTCACTCGGCCATTTCCTCCCTGCCTGACAGGGACATACCTACCAAGGACACCCAGTATTTGTTCCTTGAAAAAGTTCCACTTTTCATCAGTGCCTTTCCCTGACAGTTTCTGTTCCCATCTTATGCCCCCTAATTCTTGCCTAATCGCATCATAATTACCTCTCCCCCAATTGTAAGCCTTGCCCTGCCGTCCGGCCCTATCCCTCTCCATTGCAATAACAAAAGACACCGAATTGTGGTCACTATCTCCAAAGTTCTCTCCCACAACCAAATCTAACACTTGGCCCGGTTCATTTCCCAGTACCAAATCCAATGTGGCCTCACCCCTTGTCGGCCTATCCACATATTGCGTCAGGAAACCCTCCTGCACACACTGCACAAAAAGTGCCCCATCCAAACTATTTGACCTACAAAGGTTCCAATCAATATTTGGAAAGTTAAAGTCCCCCATGACAACTACCCTGTGACCCCCACACGTATCCATAATCTGCTTAGCAATTTCTTCCTCCACATCTCTATTACTATTTGGGGGCCTATAGTAAACTCCTAGCAACGTGACCGCTCCTTTCCTGTTTCTAACTGCAGCCCATATTACCTCAGTGTGCATATCCCCCTCAAAGTGCTTTTCCGCAGCCGTTAAACTATCCTTGATTAACAATGCTACTCCTCCACCTCTTTTACCAGCTTCCCTACACTTACTGAAACATCTATACCCCGGAACGTCCAACAACCATTCCTGTCCTTGTTCTACCCACGTCTCCGTAATGGCCACAACATCGTAGTCCCAAGTAGCAGTCCACGCCCCAAGTTCATCCACCTTGTTCCGGATGCTCCTTGCATTGAAGTAGACACACTTCAACCCATCTTCCTGTCTACCGGTACCCACCCTTGACCTTGATACCTTCCCCAATACCTCACCACCCTCAACACTGACTTCTGGACTACAACTCCTTTTCCCACTCCCCTGACAAATTAGTTTAAATCCCCCTGAAGAGCCGTAGCAAATTTCCCTCCCAGGATATTGGTGCCCCTCTGGTTCAGGTGCACCCCGTCCTGTTTGTAGAGGTCCCACCTTCCCCAGAACGTGTTCCAATTATCCACGTATCTGAAACCCTCCCTCCTGCACCATCCCTGCAACCACATGTTTAAGTGCACTCTCTCCCTGTTCCTCAACTCGCTATCACGTGGCACCGGTAGCGTACCAGAGATGACCACATGTTTTGTCTTTGCTCTCAGCTTCCAGCCCAGCTCCCGAAATTCCTGTTTTAAATCCCCGTCCCTTCTCTTACCTATGTCGTTGGTACCAATGTGTACCACGACTTGTGACTGTTTCCCCTCCCCCTTAAGAATCCGGAAAACACGGTCCGAGACGTCACGGACCCTGGCATCCGGTAGGCAACAAACCATCCTCGAGTCTCTTTTGCTGCCACAGAACCTCCTATCTATCCCTCTAACTAATGAGTCCCCAATAACTATTGCCCTCCCGCTCTCCTCCTTACCCTCCTGAGCCACAGGGACGGACTCAGTGCCGGAGATCCTCTCACTGCGGCTCACCACTGGTATGTCGTCCCCCTCAACCGTATCCAAAGCGGAATACTTATTGCTACGGATACGATGGGATGGCCGGGTGTGTTTGCCTTGTGTATCTTCGGGAGGCAGTAGAGATCTCCAACGCGGGGAGTACGTGGGATGAGAGCATGGAGGGTGTTCTGAAGGTCCGGATCAAAGGTCTTGATCAGAGTGTTGAGTTGACGGGTGTGTTCTTTGGTCAGATCTGCAGGTAACTATCTGTAGTGTTCCTCGTTGTTTAGTTGTCGGTACACTTCTTTGCAGTAATCCGTTCTGTTCAGTATGACGATGGCCCCTCCTTTGTCTGCTGGTTTGATGACAATGTTGCGGTTGGTCTTGAGAGCGTGGATGGCATTACGTTGTGCTTGGGTGATGTTCGGCGCTGTCTTGTGAGTGCGGCTGATGAATTTGGTGTTGACGCACCTTCGCAACACACGACGGTGCAGAGTCGCTGAGCAGAAACTGATAGCCAAGTTCCGCACACACGAGGACGGCCTCAACCGGGATATTGGGTTCATGTCCCACTATTTGTAACCCCCACAGAGTTTCACTGGCTGTCTTGTCTGGAGACAATACACATCTTTTTAGCCTGTCTTGATGCTCTCTCCACTCATGTTGTTTTGTTTCTTAAAGACTTGATTAGTTGTAAGTATTCGCATTCCAACCATTATTCATGTAAATTGAGTTTGTGTCTTTATATGCTCTGTTTGTGAACAGAATTCCCACTCACCTGAAGAAGGGGCTTGCAGCTCCGAAAGCTTGTGTGGCTTTTGCTACCAAATAAACCTGTTGGACTTTAACCTGGTGTTGTTAAACTTCTTACTAACATTAATACTAACAGAGAACTTCACCAGGTCCATTTGCTGAGGATCAGAGGACACAAGTAAGGAAGGAGAAGGTGAAAGTGAGTCGCCTGATGCCTCCTCTGGGTAAAACTGTAATGAGTAGGCACCTCAAATGTAGCTGCTGGCATGTCAGCAGTTTCATGACACCCCCACCTGCTCTCCCGCTCCCAGCGGGAAGGCTATGTAAAGAACATGCCCAGGAAATTCTGACATATATCTGATTTGTGAACCCCATGAACTAATACAATATTGTACAATACAATACCACACAATATTGTATCCAATTAGCTAGTTCTCCCTGGATCTCGTGATATAACCTTATGACCAGTCTACCATGTGGCGCCATGTACAGTCTACCACGTGGTCCCTGTACTAAGCATTATTCTGAGTTATTTTCAGAAAACTGGTTACAGAGAACAAATGTAACTCACTGTGCTAGTGCTATATGAAACAATTCCTCAAAAGGAAACAGATGCCTGGTGGTTTTAAAGATAACCACAGATTGAGATGAATAAATCTTTATTGTTCAATTAGAGCCCAGATGGGAGCATCGTCTGTGGAATGCAATCTGTCAGCTTAGAGTCATAGAGATATATAGCATGGAAACAGGCCTTTCGGCCCAACACATCCATGCTCACTAGGTTTCCTAAACTGAATTAGTCCCATTTGCCTGCATTTGGATCATATCCCTCTAAACCTTTGTTATCCATGTACTTGTCCAAATGTATTTTAAAGTTGTAATTGTACCCGCCTCTACCACCTCCTCTGGCAGCTCATTCCATATACACACCATGCACTGTATGAAATCTTTTCCCCCCTTAAACCTATGCCCTCTAGTTTTGGACTCTCTATCCTGGGGAAAAGATCTTGGCTATTCACCTATGTCCCTCATGATTTTATAAACCTCTATACGCTCCAGGGAAAAAAGTCCCAGCTTATCCAGCCTCTCTTTATAATTAAAATCTTCCTGTTCCGGTAACATCCTTTTTGCACCCTTTCCAGTTTAATAATATCCTTCATATAGCAGGGCGACCAGAATTGTATGCAGTACTCCAAATGTGGCTTTACCGATGTCTTGTACAGTTGTAACATAATGTCCCAACCCCTGTACTCAACTCTCTGACTGATGAAGGCAAATGTGCCAAACGCCTTCTTCACCACCCTGTCTACCTGTGATGCCACTTTCAAGGAACTATGTACCTGCACCCCTAGGTCTCCGGTCGACAACACTCCCCAGGGCCCGACCATTAATTGTTTAAACCCTGCGCTGGTCTGTCTTCCGAAATGCAATGGCGTGCACTTATTTGAATGAAATTACATCTGTCATTCCTCGGTTCACTGGCCCAGTTGATCACGATCACATTGTAGTCTTAGATAACCCTCTTCACTTTCCACTGCATCACCAATTTTGGTGTCATCTGCAACCTTACTAACCATGCCTCCTATATTCTCATCCAAATCGCTTATGTAAATGACAAACAACAGTGGACCCAGCACTGATCCCTACACACACCGCTGGTCACAGGCCTCCAGTCTGAAAAACAAGCCTCTACCCACTACCCTCTGTCTCCTACTGGCAAGCCAATATTGTATCCAATTAGCTAGTTCTCCCTGGATCTCGTGATATAACCTTATGACCAGTCTACCATGTGGTGCCATGTCGAAGGGCTTGCTAAAGTCCACGTACATAACATCTACCACACAGTCCTCATCTATATTATTAGTCACCCCTTCAAAAAAACTCTATCAAATTTCTAAGACACAATTTCCCACACATAAAGCCATGCTGACTATCCCTAATCAGTCCTTGCCTTTCCATCTGCATGTGGATCCTTTTATTTGATTTATTGTCACATATATTAGTATACAGTGAAAAGCATTGTTTCTTGTGCTATACAGACAAAGCATACTGCACATAGAGAAGGAAAGAAGGAGGTACAGGATGTAGTGTTAAGAGTCATAGATATGGTGTAGAGAAAGATCAACATAATATGAGGTTGGTCCATTCAAACGTCTGATGGCAGCAGGGAGGAAGCTGTTCTTGAGTCGGTTGGTGTGTGACCTCAGACTTTTGTATCTTTTTCCGACAGAAGATGATGGAAAAAAGTATGCCTGGGGTGTGTAGGGTCCTTAATTATGCTTGCTGCTTTTCCAGGGCAGCAGGAAGTGCAGACAGAGTCAATGGATGGGAGGCTGGTTCGTATGATGGACTGGGCTTCGTTCACGACCCTTTGTAGTTTTTTGTGGTCGTGGACAGAGCAGGAGCCATACCAAGCTGTGGTACAACCAGAAAGAATGTTTTCTATGGTGCATCTGTAAAAGTTGGTGAGAGTTGTAACGGACATGTCAAATTTCCTTAGCCTCCTGAGAAAGTAGAGGCATTTGTGGGCTTTCTTATCTATAGCATCAGCATGGAGGGACCAGGACAGGTTGTTGGTGATCTGGGCACCTAGAAACTTGAAGCTCTTGACCATTTCCACTTCATCTCCATTGATGTAGACAGGGGCATGTCCTCCACTGCACTTCTTGAAGTCAATGACTATCTCCTTCATTTTTATAACATTGAGGGAAAGATTATTGTTGGACACCAGTTCACCAGATTCTCTATCTCTTTTCTGAACTTTGTCTCAATGTTGTTTGAGATCCGACCCACTACGGTGGTGTCATCAGCAAACTTGAAAATCGAGTTGGAGGGGAATTTGGCCACACAGTCACAGCTGTATAAGCAGTTTGGTAAGGAGCTGAGGACACAACCTTGTGGGGCACCGATGTTGAGGAGGATCGTGGAGGAGGTGTTGTTGCCTATCCTGACTGATTGCGGTCTGTGGATTAGGATGTCTAGGATCCAGTCACAGAGGGAGGAGCCAAGCCTTAAGCCACGGAGTTTGGAGGTGAGTTTTGTAGGAATAATGGTGCTGATGGCTGAGCTGTAGTCCATAAATAAGAGTCTGACATAAAAGTCTTTGTTATCCAGGTGTTGAGTGTAAAGTCAGGGAGATGGTGTCTGCTGTGGACCTGTTGTAACGAAAGGCAAACTAGTGGATCCAGGCAATCTGGGAGGTCAGAATTGATTCGTGCTGTGACTAACCTTTCGAAGCACTTCATAATGATGGATGTCAGAGTCACCGGATGATGGTCATTAACGCACGCTGCCTAGCTTTTCTTTGGTACAGGGATGATGGTCATCTTCTTGAAGCAGATAAGAGCCTCAGATTGGTGTAAAGAGAGGTTGAACGTCTCTGCGAATACCCTCACCAGCTGGTCTGTGCAGGATCTGAGTGTTCGTCCACGTACCCCATCCAGGCCAGACGCTTTCCGTGCGTTGACTTTTGAGAAGTCTGCAATGGTGACCTTGAATACCAGTTCGGCTGAGGCTTCTGGGGTGGAAGGCGTGCTCCCACTGACCTCTTGCTCAAGACAAGGACAGAATGTGTTAAGCTTATCGGGAAGGGGTGCATTGGTGCCAGTGATTTCACCTGCCTTCATCCTATAGCCTGTTATGTCTGGTAGACCTTGCCATAGTCAGCAGGGGTTTGTGTGGATAACCTGGGACTCTAGCTTGGTCCGGTACTGTCTTTTGGCATCTTTGACGAGTCTCCGTAGATCATATCTGGCTTTTTTGTATAGGTCAGGATCGCCTGACTTGAACACCTCAGACCAGGACTTCAGCAAGCAGTGGATATCCCTGTTCATCCATGGTTTCGGGTTGGGAAACACTCGGATTTGCTGCTTGGGCACACAGTCTTCTACACACTTACTAATGACTAGTTAGTTACTGTTGTAGCATACTTATTCAGGTTGGTCACTGAGTTTTTAAATATTGACCAGTCCACTGACTCGAAGCAGTCCCATAGGAGATCATCCGACCAAAATCAGACCAAAATTGCACGATTTTCTTAATCAAAATCTCCCGTTTCAGTTTTTGTTTCTAAGCCGGGAGCAGGAGCACAGCCTTGGGATCTGATTTGCCAAAGTTTGGGCGGGCGATAGAGCGGTGGGTATGTTTGATATTTGTGTAGCAGTGGTCTAGAATGTTTGGGCCTCTGGTGGAACAAGAGACATGCTGGTAGTATCTTAGTAGAATGCTCTTGAGCTTGGCCTGATTGAAGTCCCCGGCCATGATGAACAAGGCCTCAGGATGTTTCGTCTCAAGGCTATTTGTGGTGGTATACATTTCACCCAGCGCAGTCTTCACGTCTGCATGGGGTGGGATGTGAAATGTTGTCAGGATAACTGAGGTGAACTCTCACTGAAGGTAGTAGGAATGGCATTTTAGCGTCCTGTATTCAAAGCCAGGAGCAGAAAATTGCCAATGTTGCTACGTCAAGACACCAAGAGGTGTTAATTAGAAGGCAGACCCCATCTCCCTAGCCTTGCCTGAGGCTGTTGTATGGTCCATTTGGTGGATTGAGAAGCCCTTTGGTTGTAGGGCAGTCTTTCAGAATCTCCTCCAACAACTTACCCACCACTGACATTAAGCTCACTGGTCTGTAGTTCCCTGGCTTTTCCTGCCTCCTTAAATAATGGCACAATATTTACCTCCCTCCAGTCTTTCGGCACTTCACTGTGACTGTTGATGATACAAATATCACCGCTCGGGTCCCCACAATTTCTTTCCCAGCTTCCCACAATGTCTGGGGGTACACTTGATCAGGTCCCGGGAATTTATCTACCATTATGCGTTTTAAGACCTCCAGCACCTCCTCTTCCATAATGTGGACGCTTTTCAAGACATCACTATTTACTTCCCCAAGTTCTCTAGCTTCCATGTCTTTCTCCACAGTAAATACTGACGTGAAATATTCATTTAGGATCTCACTCACCTTCAGTGGCTCTGCATGTAGACAACCTCGTTGATCTTTAAGTGGCTCTCTTCTCTCCCTAGTTACTCTTTTTCCCTTAACATACTTATAGAATCTCTTTGGATTCTCCTTTATCTTATCTGCCAAAGCTATCCCAAGTCCCCTTTTTGCCCTCCTGATTTTCCTTTTAAGTGTACTCCTTCACCCCCACATACACCTCCAGGGATCCATTTGACCCTAGCTCACCCCAAATGCTTACCTGACTGCCTTCGGTGGGAGGCAGAACCGTCATAGATCACCTCCCTCAATCTCTTAGACCTGGTTATTTACCAGTGTCATCTGATCAGAAAACATGTGGTAAATTGTTGCCTTTATTTCTTTTGCCACAGGACTTCACACACCAGGGGCTGAATTGTATGCTGTGGGCAAAAACTCCATCTGAGCCTGCCTCAACATGGTGGACCCGCCCTGCAGCAATTTATTTGATGACTGTTGAGCTGTTGATTGGATTAAGATGGGCAGGCCTCGCATCACCATCGAGGAGGACACCCCACCTCCAAAGCTGCTAGCCACTCAAAAGACTGGCAGTTCTCTGTTCCAGCATTGCCACTGGGAGTGCACTGTGATAGAGCTCGGGCTAGGGGAGGTAAGTCTCTCTGGGGCCAGGCCAGCGCAGGGGGACTGGGGATGGAGGGAGTCGATGTAGGGTGTACATTGTATGTTGTAGGGGCCCTCCAATTTTCACAGGCAGCCCGAAGAGAATGTACACAACTCCTGCCATACCTGCCCACCTCATGGGTTGGACACTTGGCACCATCTTCCCCTGCCATGTGTAAAATCCCATTGGCAGTGGGGTTAATTGGCCACTTAAGGGCCTGAATTGGACAAGTCACCCAACATTTCCTTTGCCACTAGTAAAATTGCAACAAGGGTGGGTGGGCACCTGAAATGGTGCTGCTGGCATGTCACCTGATTTGTGTTACCCAGTGCCAGCCATCCTGTCTTTGAGGGAGCCATAAAGTTCTGGTCCAAGAATATGTTATATCTGACTCGCAACCCCATCAGTTGTGGTTCCCTGTACTGTGCATGTTTCTGAACTCTCAGAGTGTGTTCCCGGGTACTAGAAGTATTGAAGACAAATTGAATCCCATTAATAGTATGAATAATGCAGGGCTTGTTGAAAGTTGCAGATTTTAACAGGCAAATCAGCGTCTTCATACTTGAATATGTTGTTAAAGGGACGCTGTACACTTTTCAGGAAACTTGGACAGAATCAAACAGCATACTAAAATAATCTGAGAAATAGTTCTTTGGCAAAAAAAAAGAGTCCTCGGTGTCGACATAATGTCTCACTACATTCAATGCCAATCATTTGCAAATGCACGTGGACAGAAAAGAAAATTTAACACAATCTAAGTCTGGAAAGTGAACATATAAAGGAAAAGTTATCTTCATCCCAGCAATTTACAAAGTGTTAGAGTAACTCTGCGATTGCTTTATATTTATTAAATGGTGCTATCTACACCTGACAACCAAGTTGTGAAACTGATATGAACAATTTATTCAAAGGCAGAGGAGACGACAGTAGAATTGACAGCACTGTGTACTCACCACAGCTTCCTGGATAAGAAATATGTCAGCTCCATTCGTATGAAGTCTGCTAGGAATCATAATTTGCACAGCGAGTTCTGGAGCACTGCTTGGGCCCATGTTTATAACCTTTAATTCAATAATAAAGGGGAAAAAAGGCTGTTATTAGCCCTGTTTGATTCAAACTGTTCTGTTAAAAGCCTCAGCAAATGCCCCACTCATACCATAACATTCTCTGTTCTAATAACACAATGGCTCTCTTTTTAATACAAAACTCTATAAAAGAACGTAGGATGATCCTGCAATTCAGAGGTCCTTCTTGATGAATGAAAGGCTCATGCTCTGCAGCCCTAATTTTCAGAGCTATAGCCATGAACATTGCTCATTGCTGGAAACACCAGCCCGATTGTATGTCCCTATTTGTTTCATTGTGGCATTCTTCTACAAGGCTCACAGTGGGAACCTTTACAGAGATGGTTTAAATGTTACGCATTTCCTTGTTTACCCTTCATATAATCATCACAAGTTGAAAACTCTATATGAGGAATAAAGGCGGTGCAAAGAAGTGGTGAAGTCGGACTTGATGGCAACTTCCCTTCAATTCTAATTATGGAAAAGCTAAGTAAATATTTAAACATGATTTGATTTATTTATTGCTGTGTAATGTCACTGGCTGTCGCACAAGTCCATTTTAATCTCACTTCAGAAAGAGTCCTGAAGGAGTTCATTCTGACCAGTATTAGCTCAATTATTTTAGCATAATATCAATTGCTGGAAAATGACACATATTGTCAAGGCTTTTCATCTTGCACTCATCGGGATAATTCGCAAACATATTAAATGTAAACATTTTGCAGACAAAAGGAACATGAACACATATTGTAACTGTTTCAACTAAACAAAATAGGCAATGGTCAGGAGAGGCATAATGATTTCTCTGGGTTTCCCCAGAGCAATGCATTGACCAATCAGAGTCAACCTGCTTAGTTTGAATTTAAACAAAGTTAACTGTCACTCATTAGTTAAATAGTTGCATTCTCCGCAGCAATGCCGCTACCAATCAGAGTTCACCTGCCAACCAATCAGCATTCTCTTCTCACGAAGTATAAATTGTTGTTTCCTTTTACATTTGCTATTCTAGCAAATTGTCCTGTTGAGTGCAAGACAAAAAGCTTCAGCAATATATATAATGCAAACTGGAAAATCCCGACTGTAAGTTGATCGAAATACCTTTAAACTGCTGGTTATTGCAGCAGGGTTCTTTATGGTCACTTTAGGACAAACACATTGGAAATGATTTGTTAGGTTCTTTTCCCTCCTATATTGTTCACACCACATCAATCTAATAGGATGGAACTCTGAACACCATTGCAAAATCAAAAATGGGTGCAGAGGAAAAGAGGTGAAATCCATTAACATTTTGTTACCTCAATATAAGTTCAGAATATGCTTCAGTTCAGAAGGGAAAACCTGCCAACTTTATAATGTTACCATTAAACAACAAAGTGCACAAGTGTACAGCCTGTTCAAGTGTTTTATAAGTGCCAAATTTCAAAAATAGCATCAGTGTAAAATAAAACCACAGTAAAATGTTCTCTTGCCATTTCTAGGGATATAACTATTTGTACAAGTTCCAGGTCCAGGAAGATACTAGACTATAACTCCTCCCCTGTTGTCATACCTTCCCCATTATGGGAAGGAGCATGATCAAAATGAGATGAATAAAAGCTGCCAATGGGGCCAAACAGGCAGAAAGTTGGGTTGGAATGTGTTTTTGAGCACTAGCTGCATTTTCCCAAAGGGGTTGTTTATGCTGAAAGGAATGCTTGAAGAAAAAAGCTGTATGTCCCCAGCCAAGAATTTACACTATTCCAGAGGTACAAAGAGGGACTGAGTCTAATTAAAATAATGCTGAATACTCTGAATGTTCAGGGCTTGGCAGGGGAGAGAGAAAATTATAGAGTCCTATTTAGTCAGTCAATCAGGACAAACGGCAGTGAATGTACCTACAAGGCAGGTCCACAAAAGCACGTGTTTTTTTAAGGATCAAAGATACTCTTTTACGCATGCATGCGGTAATTGAAATAAACATATATTCCTTCAAAGCAGGATCCCTTTAGCCTTCAGAGGACTGAACATCTTGATTTCAGGATTGGAAACTGTTCTATAAATAGGTGCACCAGATTACTACAGAGCAGACCTCGGTGCACATCACATAGATCCTTGCTTTAGAACTACCATTTTCTGAACCTTGTAAGTTTGAACTGAAAAGGTTTATAGCAGAGAAGGCTACCATTTGGTCTGTCATGCCAGTGCCAGTTCTTGTCATTCAAGTGATTCCACTGCTCAACTCTCTCTGCTTCCACTGGGAATCTAAAAGAAGCAAATAATCTTCACATCGACCACTCCCTGTGACAAAACTTTCTGTGCTCATAACAATTCTCCACATAAAGAAATTTATCCAATCTTCGTGCAGGTAGGAAAAAACTTATCTTGATTCCATCTGTTCACTGACATTCTAACCAGAAAAAATAGTGCTCCCTATTTTAAAGGAGGAGTGGGAGGGGAAGAGTGGATATGGTGATTTTCAACTCAAGCATGTGGAAAACCCAGGAAAATCAAAGGAGTGGAGCATTTCATAGAATCATAGAAACCCTACAGTGCGGAAGGAGGCCATTCGGCCCATCGAGTCTGCACCGACCACAATCCCACCCAGGCCCTACCCCCACATATTTTACCCACTAATCCCTCTAACCTACGCATCCCAGGACTCTAAGGGGCAATTTTTTTAACATGGCCAATCAACCTAACCCGCACATCTTTGGACTGTGGGAGGAAACCGAAGCACCCGGAGGAAACCCACGCAGACACGAGGAGAATGTGCAAACTCCACACAGACAGTGACCCGAGCCGGGAATCAAACCCGGGACCCTGGAGCTGTGAAGCAGCAGTGCTAGCCACTGTGCTACCGTGCCGCCCCTTTGCACAACTTTTCTTGGAGACTTGCCCAAATTCAGGCAGGTCCAGTACCTCAATGGGAGGCAGAAGCAAGACATCAGTGGTGGGACATCACTGCCAACTGTGGGGTCAAGCCTGGCAGTCATTATGAGGTGAGGAAGGACAGACGGAAGACTATGGCAATGGAGGCACAAGATTTCCTCGAAAAGCCTAGAGAAATCCTGCTGACCCACGAGGCAAGCTAATACAAAATTTTAAAGGTTGCTGTGCCACTTCTGATTTACGATCCACCTCTCGGCAGGCTTGGCCTATTGGGAAAGATACCATTATCTCTCCACTTAGATGTCTGACTAAAATATCACATCAGGTCCCCAGTGACATAGATGGATCTGATTTGTGTAGATGAAGGAGGATCCCACATCTTCCTTTGAGGGATATGCTTGCCATCTCAAAAGAGTAGGTCAACCTTGGGGCACAACTAGAAGGCGAATGGATCGAAAGGGTACATTTACTTGAGGTTCCCTCAACTCCTTCCCTCACTGGCTTAGTTTCCACTGAGGGGAAAGGGGGTGGGGAGAGTAAATTCATGATCAGTATTCCCCTATTCAAAACTCCTGAAAATTTTAACTTTTCTAACAAATTTCCTCTTAGTCTTCTCTGCTCTAATGGACACACTCCTGGCATCTCTAGTCTTGCGTCATTCTAATGGGTTTGCAATGTTCATACGTCTCCTCTGTAAACCTATGTGAAGTTGTACGAACTAAGTAAGGGCATGATGGGAAAATTGGTCAACTATTTGTTACAATATAAAGAACGGCTGACCAAAGCTATTTCAAAATGCCAGACCCCTGTAAGAGTTAATAAGGCTGTATGAGTAAATAAAACAAGATAAGGTCAGGGAGGAAGGAGTCACCGACCTTCTTCTGTTTCATCAAAGGACAAGATAAGGGTATGAATAACGAGACAAAGAGTTCTAGGAGGTCAGCAAGTTAAAACATAATTAATGATATTGCTTATGATTCTATTACTAATCGAATTCCTGAATATGCTCTGGTCACGAAAACTGATAATGATTATGTATAAATACTGAACTGTTTCTCTGTGTAATTGCGGACTTGTGGAAGAATCAGCTGCTCTCTGACCCCAAGTTTCAGCCATATACTGCATGCAGTTATTCGTAAATAAATGCTTGTTATATTGTTGGAACGAATTTTGTTTGAGTCTTTATATCACAGTCAAGAAGCAGGAAAGTTTCCACTTCAACACCTAGAGTACAATTTACGATTGAAGGCTGCTAAGCACAGCCCTTTGTTGCCCAGCTTCATAGAAAGGTACTCATCCAATCAGAGTCCAACACAATCCAATGAATCAGGAGCACTCTAAATTGGATGCAGTGAGCTCTACACTTGATTCTGCGCTCCAGTCTCCTGGAGTAAAAACTCAAATATTAACAATTGCCCAAAATAGATGATATTCTGAGAGTTGCAAATTGAAACACAAAATAAAACAGCATGCACTTGACCACCCTCAGTACATTAGAACACACAAATCAGGAACAGGAGTTGGCCTTTCAGCCCCTTGAGCCTTCACTAACATTCAATAAGATCACGGCTGATGGATTGTGGCCTCAATTCCACATTCCACCTACCACAGTAACCTTTGACTCTCGTTAGCCACGAATCTGTCTACCACTACTTTGAAAATATTTATTGGCCCCGCTTCCACCACTCTCTGAGGAAGACAATTTAAAAGGTTCATGACCCATGAGGGGTATTCGCAGACATCTTCAACCTCTCTTTACAACAATCTGAGGTCCTGATCTGCTTCAAGAAGACGATCATCATCCCGGTACCTAAGGAAAACCAAGCAGCGTGCCTTAATGATTATCGGCCGGTAGCTCTAACATCCATCATTATGAAGTGCTTCGAAAGGCTAGTCATGGCACGAATCCATTTCAGCCTCCTGGACTACCTGGATCCAGTACAGTGTGCCTCCCACCACAACAGGTCCACAGCAGACGCCATTTCTCATTCAGTATATGGATGGCCCGACTAGAGAGGGGGCAAAGCTTGACGACCTCTTGGGAAATAAGGAAGGACAGGTGACAGAAGTGTTCGTTCGGGATCACTTTGGGACCAGTGACCCAAAGTGATCAAGTGAATCCCTTGAAGAGTACAGGGGGTGTAGGAGTAGAGTTAAGAGAGAAATCAAGAGGGGAAAAAGGGGACCACGAGATTGTTTTGGCAGATAAGGCAAAGGAGAATCCAAAGAGCTTCTACAAATACATAAAGGCCAAAAGGATAACTAGGGAGAGAGTAGGGCCTCTTAAGGATCAACAAGGTCATCTATGTGCGAATCCACAAGAGATGGGTGAGATCCGAAATGAATATTTCTCATCAGTATTTACTGTTGAGAAAAGCATGGATGTTAGGGAACTTGAGGAAATAAATAGTGATGTCTTGAGGAGTGTACATATTACAGAGAAGGAGGTTCTGGAAGTTCTAAAGCGCATCAAGGTAGATAAATCCCTGGGACCTGATGAAGTGTATCCCAGGACATTGTGGGAGATTAGGGAGGAAATTGCGGGTCCCCTAGCAGAGATATTCTAATCATCGATAGTCACAGGTGAGGTGCCTGAAGATTGGAGGGTGGCAAATGTTGTGCCTTTGTTTAAAAAGGGCTGCAAGTAAAAGCCTGGGAACTACAGGCTGGTGAGCCTCCCATCTGCGGTGGGTAAGTTATTGGAAGGTATTTTGAGAGACAGGATCTACAGGCATTTAGAGACGCAAGGACTGATTAGAACAGTCAGCATGGCTTTGTGAGTGAAAAATCATGTCTCACAAATTTGATTGAGTTTTTTGAAGGGGTAACCAAGAAGGTAGATGAGGGCAGTGCAGTTGATGTTGTCTACCTGGGCTTTAGCAAGGCCTTTGACAAGGTACCACATGGTAGATTGTTGCATTAGGTTAAATCTCACAAGATCCAGGGTGAGGTAGCTAAATGGATACAAAATTGGCTTGATGACAGAAGCCAGAGGGTGGTTGTAGAGGGTTGTTTTTCAGACTGGAGACCTGTGACCAGCGGTGTGTCTCAGGGATCGGTGCTGGGTCCACTGTTATTTGTCATTTATATTAATGATTTGGATGAGAATATAGGAGGCATGGTTAGTAAGTTTGCAGATGACACCAAGATTGGTGGCATAGTGGACAGTGAAGAAGGTTATCTTGGATTGCAATGAGACCTTGATCAATTGGGCCAGTGGGCTGACGAATGGCAGATGGAGTTTAATTTCGATAAATGCGAGGTGATGCATTTTGGTAGATTATTCCAGGGCAGCACTTACTCAGTTAATGGTAAGGCGTTGGGGAGAGTTACAGAACAAAGAGATCTAGGGGTACAGGTTCATTGCTCCTTGAAAGTGGAGTCACAGGTGGACAGAGTGGTGAAGAAGGCATTCAGCATGCTTGGTTTCATTGGTCAGAATACTGAATACAGGAGTCGGGACGTCTTGTTGAAGTTGTACAAGACATTGGTAAAGCCACATTTGGAATACTGTGTACAGTTCTGGTCACTATTATGGAAAGGATATTATTAAACTAGAAATAGTGCAGAAAAGATTTACTAGGATGCTACCGGGACTTGATGGTTTGACTTATAAGGAGAGGCTGGATAAATTGGAACCTTTTTCTCTCGAGCGTAGAAATCTGAGGGGTGACCTTCTACATGTCTATAAAACAATGAGGGGCACAGATCAGCCTGATAGTCAATATCTTTTCCCAAAGGTAGGGGAGTCTAAAACTAGAGGGCATAGGTTTAAGGTGAGAGGGGAGAGATACAAAAGGGTCCAAGGGGCAATTTCGTCACACAAAGGGTGGTGAGTGTCTGGAACAAGCTGCCAGAGGTAGTAGTAGAGGCGGGTACAATTTTGTCTTTTAAAAAGCGTTTAGACAGTTACATGGGTAAGATGGGTATAGAGGGATATGGGCAAAATGTGGGCAATTGGGACAAGCTTAGGGATTTTAAAAAAAGGGCGGCAGGGACAAGTTGGGCCTAAGGGCCTGTTTCCATGCTGTAAACCTTTATGACTATCTCCCTGGCCCTGCAGTCAACCCTGGAACACCTAGATAACAAAGAAACCTATGTCAGACTCCTATTTATTGACTACAGCTCAGCCTTCAAGCGCATTATTCGCACAAAACGCATCTCCAAACGCCGTGGCCTGGCCCTCAGCACCTCCCTCCGCGACTAGACCCTGAACTTCCTATCTCACAGACCACAATTAGTAAGAATAGACAACAATACGTCCCCCACGATCGTCCTCAACACCGGTGCCCCACAAGGCTGTGTTCTCAGCACCCGACTATACTCCTAATACACCTATGACTGTGTGGCCAAATTCCCCTCGAACTCGATTTTTAAGTTTGCTGATGACACAACTTTAGTGGGTCGGATTTCAAAAACTTACGAGACGGAGTACAGGAATGAGACAGAGAATCTGGTGAACTGGTGCAGAAACAATAATCTCTCCCTCAATGTCAACAAAATGAAGCAGATTGTCATCGGCTTCAGGAAGCGTAAAGGAGAACATGCCCCTGTCTACATCAACGGAACAAAGTAGAAAGAGTCAAGAGCTTCAAGGTTTTATGTGTCCAGATCACCAACAACTTGTCCTGGTTCCCCCCATGCTGACACTATAGTTAAGAAAGCCCACCAACGCCTCTATTTTCTCAGAAAACTAAGGAAATTTGGCATGTCAGCTACGACTCTCACCAACCTTTACAGATGCACCATAGAAAGCATTCTTTCTGGTTGTATCACAGCTTGGTATGGCTCCTACTCTGCCCAAGACCGCAAGGAACTACAAAAGGTCGTGAATGTAGCCCAATCCATAACGCAAACCAGCCTCCCATCCATTGACTCTGTCTACACTTCCCGCTGCCTCAACAAAGCAGCCAACATAATTAAGGACCCCATCACCCCGCACATTCTCTCTTCCACCTTCTTCCATCGGGAAAAAGATACAGAAGTCTGAGGTCACGTACCAACCATAGAAGAGAAATCATAGAAACCCTACAGTGCAGAAGGAGGCCATTCGGCCCATCGAGTCTGCACCGACCACAATCCCACCCAGGCCCTACCCCCACATATTTACCTGCTAATCCCTCTAACCTACACATCCCAGGACTCTAAGGGGCAATTTTTAACCTGGCCAATCAACCTAACCCGCACATCTTTGGACTGTGGGAGGAAACCGGAGCACCTGGAGGAAACCCACACAGACACGAGGAGAATGTGCAAACTCCACACAGACAGTGACCCTGGAGTTTGCACATTCATTGAGTCAACCGACTCAAGAACAGCTTCTTCTCTGCTGCCATCAGACTTCTGGATGGACCTACCTCACATTAAATTGATCTTTTTCTATACCCTAGCTATGACTGTAACACTACATTCTGCACTCTCTCGCTTCCTTCTCTATGAATGGTATGCTTTGTATACGCGCAAGAAACAATACTTTTCACTGTATGCTAATACATGTGACAATAATAAATCAAATCCGATGAAGTCAAATCAACCCTCTGAGAGAAATATTTTTTTCCTGTCTTAATTGGGAGACCCCTTATTTTTAAACTGTGTCCCCTAGTCTCTCCCACAATGAGAAACATTCTTTCAGCATCCACTCTGCCAAAACCCCTCAGGATTTTGCATGGTTCAATACGATCACCTCTCAATCTTCTAAATTCTAATACATACAAGTCCAACCTGCCCAACCTTTCCTCATAAGATAACACCTCCACCCCATCTCAGGTATCTGTCGAGTAACAAAAACAGTGAAGTGTACATAGAACATAGAACATTACAGCGCAGTACAGGCCCTTCGGCCCTCGATGTTGCGCCAAACAGTGAAACCAATCTAAAGCCCATCTAACCTACACTGTTCCAATATCATCCATATGTTTATCCAATGGCCTTTTAAATGCCCTTAATGTTGGCGAGTCCACTACTGCTGCAGGCAGGGCATTCCACGCCCTTACTACTCTCTGAGTAAAGAACCTACCTCTGACATCTGTCCTATTATCTATCACCCCTCAATTTAAAGCTATGTCCCCTTGTGCTAGCTATCACCACCCGAGGAAAAAGGCTCTCACTATCCACCCTATCTAATCCTTTGACCATCTTGTATGCCTCTATTAAGTCACCTCTTAACCTTCTTCTCTCTAACGAAAACAACCTCAAGTCCCTCAGCCTTTCCTCATAAGACCTTCCCACCATACCAGGCAACATCCTAGTAAATCTCCTCTGCACCCTTTCCAATGCTTCCACATCCTTCCTATAATGCAGCGACCAGAACTGTACGCAATACTCCAAGTGCGGCCGCACCAGAGTTTTGTACAGCTGCAACATGACCTCCTGGCTCCAAAACTCAATCCCTCTACCAATAAAAGCTAACACTCTGTACACCTTCTTAACAACTCTATCAACCTGGGTGCCAACATTCAGGGATCTATGCACATGGACACCGAGATCTCTCTGTTCATCCACACTACCAAGTATCTTAGCCCAGTACTCTGTAATCCTGTTACTCCTTCCAAAGTGAATCACTTTCTCTGTCTCGATGCTGGAAGGCTTCCTGTGCATGTTGACTTCCACAATCAACTGGCCTGGCAGCAATTATCTAACTTAGCATAGGCCAGAGGACAAACCTGTGACTTTTGATATAAGTATTTCAGAACTGCTCATTCATGTAACCATCTGACCCTCTCCAGCAGCTGTTACAAGGTACCAAAGGCTGGGGAATAAATTGCAATGAATTTGTCAAGTAATGCACTGTTTGGGAGTATGCATCTCAGGAAGGACTCCAATCCATGCTCACTGAAAATCTCCATCAGAAACTCAAGATCATAGAACTGTCCCAGATGGGGTAGATTTTACTATTTCACACTCCTTTTGGAATGGTACCAAAGACTTGGAATTCAAGTGTATGTGTCAGTGTGCCCCACACAATTTTAATACTTGGTTTTATAGTTGATAACATCGACTTAAAGGGTATTTTGATGGAACAGGTGCACAGCTGAGGGACAGATAAAAGCAAAGTACTGCGGATGCTGGAATCTGAAACCAAAAGAGAAAATGCTGGAAAATCTCAGCAGGTCTGGCAGCATCTGTAAGGAGAGAAAAGAGCTGACGTTCTGAGTCCAGATGACCCTTTGTCAAAGCTAAAAGGCATAGAAAGTGGGAGATATTTATCAAAGGGGTCATCTGGACTCAAAACGTCAGCTCTTTTCTCTCCTTACAGATGCTGCCAGACCTGCTGAGATTTTCCAGCATTTTCACTTTCAGCTGAGAGACAGACTTGTTTTAACAAATTGCTATGCATAAGGAATGAATGCTGGCTTGGCAGGCTCACCTGAAATGTCAAGTTGAAAGGTTGAAAGAGGCAGGACATGTCTTCCAGTTGAATAAACTTTGATGCGTCCACTGAATCACCGTAAATAAAGGAAGCTGGGGAAATAGACCTATTTTAAAAATAGAAATGAAGAATTATCAGCTTGCACAAGGAAAAAACACAGCAACATCAATAATAAACGTATCGGCATCTAACCTGTTTTATTAGCAGGCAGGATTAGTCATAAATACCTTTATGTAGAGCTAAACAGATACTAGTTTTCAGTCTCAAAACAATGGGAACTAAATTGCAACCTCTCCGGTGCAATATTTGGGATTGCCCAACAAAAGAGCACCTGTAATTTTTAACTGAGTTTATCAATAACAAACTATAAATCATCAGATTTTCATTTTTATGTTTATCCAATACATTGATAATAGAAAAACTGCAAAAGTGTGCATACTTGACATACAAATGTTATATATGACAAATTACTGTGTAACAACAATTTACATTTTATGTATTAAGTTTATGTACAAAATGTTTCAAAGAACTTTGTATAGTAGTTAGCTGTATGTGGACCAAAACACTGAGCTAGGGGGAAAAGCCTTCAAAGATGCAATTAAATGCTGAGGAGGGAGTTCCAGAGAATGGGGCTAGGTTTAACCACTCAGAGTGAAACAGCGAGAAGGTGGGTGGACAGGAGCTGGAGACAAAGGGGGTCAATTCTGTTTTCACATCTGAGTCACTAACAGGTAAGGTTAATCGTCAGCTTGTCATAGAAACCACCTTGTTTTAATTTCCAAGAGAACATTTTCTGTATCATTCATGAAAAACAAATCACCACCACCCAGGAAAACAGGTTAGGGTTATGGTGGGGTCAAAGGGACAAGTGGATGTCCTGCCCTGTTATCAGTCCATTAAGTGTGGTAAGCCATACACAAACAACCATCTTTGTCACATATCTTCAAAGCAGCACAGCGCTTGCAGTGTCCAAAGGGTTAATTACTCAACTGCATGTTCCTTTTCCAGAGGGCTACAAAAAGATCAAAGCTGCAAATTTCTAAACTGGCACTTGAAGAATGACTCAGGAGTCAGTGAACCCATTACTATTAAATCACTAACTTTGACACTGCAGTGGATGTTTCTCTGCACAAGCAATAAGAGGAAGTCATCTGACAATACTGAAGGCCTGCAACGTCTTTGGAAACTGCATACTGAGATAAAGTTTAATGCCTCCTTCTAGTCCTTCCTGTATCGAGTATTATCATGAGATCTGCATTTCTCATTACTCTGTAAATCAAGCACCTTTCTACTTCTCCTATCTCTCTGTGCCCTAAATGATCAGATCTCCCTCCACTCTGATTAATCTATTAGTCAATGCTTAATTTTCCCACCTCTCGGAATATTCTATAACCCGGTTGTATCAGATCTCCTTCAACTCTTTTTCCTGTGTAACTTATTTCAATTAGATTCCCCTCTATTCTTTCCCTAATTGTATAACTGCAAGTTTCTTGTTGTCAGTGCAGACTTGATGGGCCAAATGGACTCCTTATGCGCTGTAGGGTTTCTATGATTTTTGAACTCAACTAACTGTCAGCCTCACTTTCTTTCCTCTGTTCCTCTTTTGCATGGCAAACAGGGAATACATGCACACTGGAAGTGCCGTGTTAGGAGAGGAAAACAAATTGCTGTGCAATGCCTTATCCATCACCTCTGACCTCCTGACTGTGACCTCCATTCCACTCAAACCACCTTTCCCCTACTTCCTGTTTCTGCTTCCACCACTCCCCCCCGCCGCCGCCCAACATCCTACTCCCATGCCTCATAATCCCCCACTCTCAGTAGTGGCCTAATATTGATTTATTCTGCTGGCTGGCTGCTTGCACTGCTCCAGTTTGATGTTAAACGGACTCAAGGCCCATATCAGGCCCCTTAGGCCTCACTATTCAGGTGCAAGGATTCAGCCTCACACTTCCACACCATTCCCACACCCCTCACATCAGAATATACATGCACCTGAATTTCTACCCCTTAAGCAACGATCTTCCAGCTCCAATACCAGTGGACACCATTTGGTTCTACAAATTTTTCCCTCCCACCTGCGACAGTGCCTGCGGGTGTCGAGGTCAGAAAACCTCGCCCATAATCTTGTTTGTGGCAAATTATATTCCAGCAATATTCTGAAATCTTGCCAATATTTTGATCAAACTTACCCTGTGATAGTTGTGTCCACTTCATGTTTCAGAGGCATGGTGAGGATGAGTGTGTTGTCAAACAGAGACTCATTACGCTCCACATTACCACTGCGGAAAAGAAACAAAATCCATTTCAGAGACTGCATCAACAACATAAAAATACAAGTAAATCAGACATTTCAAACTACCACATCGGAAACAATGTAAAGTAAAATAATTAAAACACTGTGGTTCAATGACAAATAATGGTGCTCTAGGGGATATTTTCTGAGCTAGCACTGTCGGCACAATATCTGAAAGATATAAACTATCTTTTCAGACTGCTCATGTTTGAGTGGTAGAAGTCACAATCATATAACAGCTGCAGCATTCAACATTTCTGTAAAGTGCCTTTAAACATTGCGATGATTTGATAGTTTTATAGACAGGTAACGATGTCCCCTAGGATTTGGAAGGACATTTAAGGCAATGGGAGAATACCAGATTTAAATACAATGTTAACAGAATTTTATCATGAACAGATTGGAAACCCTCTGTTGGTTCAAAGCCCTCAAGGTCATGTTGAATAGACCAAAAGTCAAAGTGCTGCTTAGCCCAAGAGACTTGCATCCAAGTGGATAGGAAGCAAAATTAATCTCTGCTTCATATATCACAGCTAATGTTCAAGATAAGAGGGACAAAACCAACTAAATTTTAGCTTAGGGACTAGTACGTGTCAGGACATTTTAATAAAAAATACCGTAAATTTGAAATAAAAGTAAAAATGTTACAACAGTTCAGTTAGCATGTCTAAATAAAACGCAGGTTACTGTCTTAGATACAGAAGAACTGTAAACTGGGAGATGAGCAAGATATTTAGTCGAGCTGAAGAAAACTAATTGGAGGGGAAGAAAGAGAAGTACTGGGTTTTATTAAAAATCTGAAAAGAATGAAACTGATGGAGAATAAATAAATCAACAGTAGTGAAGAGCTTATCATTCAAGCTGGAACGTTGAGAGCCATATTTTGATGCACAAGTTCAGGAAGGGGTCAGAATGCCCTCTGATTTGTGTTTGCCTCTCTAGCCCTCTCCAAAGAAGTCAGTTTAGCAACATCTGAGCCTAAGGTCGGAAAGGGTTCATTTTCCACAGTCAGACAGAGACCGTATGTTCAAACTATATCTAAAATGGAGCTGTTTGTTAATGCTCATTGAGATCCAGTACATTATCAAAGTCCATTCAAATGAGGCATAACCGTGAAATGGTCCGATATTTGGGGTAATTGGGCAAGTGTAGCAAATGGGTTAGGTCCAGGTTGGGTTTTAAAAATGGAGGCAGGACCCAAATGCAGAAATCCCACCCCTATTTCTGACAGATCTCATTTTTGTTAGAGGAGGAAGGGATGTGACTTACACAGAATGGAAACCTGCACTCAGGGGGGCTGTTTAAACTTAGTACTGAGTTCAAACATAACCTTTTTGGCTATGTCAGCGGCCTTTGCCCACAGTGTGGGAGTCAAGTAAATGCTCTTCAAGGACAGATAAGATTTGTTTACGTGTCATTATCTGGGTTTTGTTTAAATCTCCTGATCTTTAAACTTGGGAAATAACAGACTTAAGCTGTCAGTGAGAGTTAAAAATATACTCACCATTGGACTGCTTTAATTGACAGGCCATATGGTGTAGATTAGAAAAAAAAATCTGGTCATGCAGTTTCAATAGGATCCAAAGATGTACAGGTTAGGTGGATTGACCATGCTAAATTACCTCTGAGTGTCCAAAGATGTGAAGGTTAGCTCGATTAGCAATGGTAAATAGGTGGGGTTACATGGATAGGGTGGAGGTTTGGGCCTGGCTAAGAAGCTCTTTCAGAGAGTTGATGCAGACTCAATGGACCAAATGGTCTCCTTGTGCACCGTAGGGATTTTATGATTTGTTGACACTTCCCCAAGAACTATTATTACATTATTATGAATGATTGGCTGAGGTTCAAAAGCTGCAATTAAATCACCTGGGGATTCTGAGTTCATAGTTTGAATGGTAGTTTTAAGAGGCTTTTATAGGATCAGGTGTCTTTGATGTTGGGTCTGAATAGAAGTGTCTTTTGAAAGAAATTAATGACTTGAGATTTAAAAGCTTTAAATCAGATTCTTGTGTCAGAGGTTTCTTCACTATCAAGTGCTTATGAGTGTAAGTTATATTAGATTGTTAGAACTGCAACCCTTTCATTTCCACTTGGCTCTTGAGCTCTGTGCATGCTGGATATTGGGTAAATGGGTATGGAGGTGCATGGAGGAATGACTATGGCAAGAGGTATGAGTGGCCATTAGGGATGGACACAAGAGTATGTGAAGAGTGTGGTCTACCGGGTTGGCCTCCTAAACAGCCTGCCTCAGCACTTCCCTGTGTCTCCCGGCAATCTTCATTCAGGGTCAACAGGCCTGACTCAAACCCATCCTTTCTCCCTGGAGTATAAATTGGGTCAAATAGGATCCTGTAAGCCAATGCAGGTCTGTCAAGTCAGGAAATTTCCTGGCTAAAGCCATCCACCTTGGTAGTGAAAGTCTGGCCACCATAGGCAACAATTGCCCCTAGGCTGGCCTCTTGTCCGAGCCAACAACACATTTTGGTCACACAGATGATGACAACACTTCCTGGACATATACATGTTGTCAACGTGTTTTGAGCACACACAAGATGACAATGTGTTCTAGGCACGTGTTGATGTGTTCTGACCACACACAAGATAACATATTTTGACATGTTCTGGGCACACAGAGTGACAGTGTTTTCTGGGCACTCCTGAAACACCAATGCATTTGGGACATGGAGAAGATGGAAATATGCTTTGAATGCAGAGGCTGCAATGTCTTCACAATACACAGAGAATAGCAATATGTTTTTAATACACAGAAGTTGGCAAGTTACTCGGAACATACACAGGTTAGCAATGTTCTGGGCATACAGAGGCTGACAACATGTTATGGGCACAGAAGATACCAATGTTTATTGGGTAGGTGATAAGAACATTTTTTTTGAGTAAACATGGGAAAAAGCATGTTCTGCATTTATAAATTATGCAAATGTATTTTGGGTAGAAAAAGCCTGCCAATAATTTTTGGGTACGTCAAAACTGATAATATTCCACTCAAAATGCTAGCATTGTCAGGATAAATACATTGTAATGTCTTAATTTCCAGAAGGCTTTTGACAAGGTGCCGCACCAAAGACTGCTACATAAGATAAAGGTGCACAGTGTTACAGGTAATGTATTAGCATGGATAGAGGGTTGGTTAACTAACAGAAAGCAAAGAGCGGGGGTAAATGGATGTTTTTCTGGTTGGTGATCAGTGACTAGTGGTGTGTCTCAAGGATCAGTGTTGGGACCGCAATTGTTTACGATTTACATAGATGATTTGGAGTTGGGGATCAAGTGTAGTGTGTCAAAATTCACAGATGACACTAAGGTGGGTGGCAGAGTGAAGTGTGCAGAGGACGCTGAAAGTCTGCAAAGGGACATAGATAGTTTAAGTGAGTGGGCAAGGGTCTGGCAGATGGAGTACAATGTTGGTAAATGCGAGGTCATCCATTTTGGTAGGAGTAACAGCAAAATGGACTATTATTTAAATGGTAAAAAATTGCAGCATGCTGCTGTGCAGAGGGACCTGGGTGTCCTTGTGCAGGAATCTCGAGTTGATTTGCAGGCGCAGCAGGTAATTAAGAAGGCAAATGGAATTTTGTCCTTCATTGCTAGAGAGATGGAGTTTAAAAACAGCGAGGTTATGTTGCAGCTGTATAAGGTGCTGGTGAGGCCATACCTGGAGCACTGTGTACAGTTTTGGTCTCCTTACTTGAGAAAGGATATACTGGCACTGGAGGGGATGCAGAAGAGATTCACTAGGTTGATTCCGGAGTTGAGAGGGTTGGCTTATGAGGAGAGACTGAGTACACTGGGGCTGTACTCATTGGAATTCAGAAGAATGAAGGGAGATCTTATAGAAACATATAAGATTATGAAGAGAATAGATAAGATAGAAGCAGGGAAGTTGTTTCCACTGGTGGGTGAAACTAGAACTAGGGGGCATAGCCTCAAAATAAGGGGAAGCAGATTTAGGACTGAGTTGAGGAGGAACTTCTTCACACAAAGGGTTGTGAATCTGTGGAATTCCCTGCCCAGTGAAGCAGTTGAGGCTACCTCATTGAATGTTTTTAAGGCAAGGATAAATAAATTTTTCAACAGTAAAGGAATTAAGAGTTACGGTGAGCGGGCGGGTAAGTGGAGCTGAGTCCATGAAAAGATCAGCCATGATCTTATTGAATGGCGGAGCAGGCTCGAGGGGCCAGATAGCCTACTCCTGCTCCTAGTTCTTATGTTCTTATTAAAATTAATTCCCATTGGGGATACCAGCAAAACGGTCTAAGGAACAGCACCACAGCTTACTGGCTTAAACAGACCTTTCACTCACCCCAGCTTCCCATATACAATAAAAGAGCCTACACTCACAATATGCAGACCAACTCCTGACCTTTTTTGAATTCAAATCAAACAGTGCAAGATAATGGAAAAGAGAATCACTGTGGTTGGATTTATTTTGACCAAGTGCCAAAAGCAGCTGACATGCATCTTTGACTTGCAATTCATTGCCTCAGTAAGTTCTCATAATCCCAAAAACAAACTCTTCAAAGAACTAGAGTTCCAATGCAACGAGGTGCCTAATGAGTATCAGTGAGGAGAAAAGCTCCAGGGAATGTTTGGGCAATGATAGCTCATGTAGCTGAAATGGCTGTTGAATTAAGGAATGTTTTTATGTCAGTTTAAATTGGAAAATCTGGTAAACACTATAAACTGGCCCTGTTCCAATAAAAGTCCAGCATTGTATTTATATAGTGTTTTTCATGACCTCAGGATACTCAAAACGTTTTACAACCAATGAGGTACATTTGAAGTTTAGTCATTGTTGTAATGTAGGAATAGCCATGAAAGGTATATTGGCTGAAAATAGTTCTTTAAATGTTGGCAAGGGAGCCCAGATATTAGAGCATATAAAATTATTAGAAACAAAATTGCAGGGAAAACACTTGGGGGATGAATATTATCTCACTGCTCAGGTTCTTCTCAAAATTGAATCTCTTTTACCTACACATCGAGTAGTGTTAATTTGACTATTGTATTTTATTTATTTGGAAAAGCTGAATATAGCTAATTAACATGTGATTGAATCAGGAGAGAGCCAATTTTAGAATTGTTCCATGAGATTGTTTCTTTTCCCAATGATCCAGACAGGACCCACTCCAGTAAAATAACATTTGGCCTCTTTTGGCAGTGCCCAGTTCATTGTGGGAAGGCTTTCTTGTATCACTAGCAGACATGGGCCTGATTCCACAAAAAGCATGGAGCTTGGCTATTAAGTTCATCAGGAAATAGCTTTGGATTATTTACAGTGTAAATATTCTGAACGTACCTGGTTTGTGTTAGACCCAGAAATGTCAGTGGGTTTAAATGTTTGCTGAGAGTTTGTATGTGTTAAAATGTAATTACATCTTAAACTATTAACTGTCAGTGCAAGTTGATGGTTTGCTAATAACTGTTTGCATTTCTGCCATATATGGAATCAATCTCAGAATTCTTATGAACCTCCAGCCAGACTCCTAAAACCGCTCATTTTCTGACTGTTGTTTTTCATCCAAGAAACTCAACTCATACTTGAACTCTTGTACTTTGTGCAATTACTATCAAATCCACAGGACTATCATTGAGCATTCTTTGCTATTTTTAGAAGGACAACACTTGTATCGTTCTACTAGCTACAGAGTAGCTAGACTAACCACTACATTGTAACAATGATGAATTGTGCAATGGATAGCTAATCCCAATAGACCAAGGAATGGATTACAAAGTGAACAAATTAAAGAGTGCAAGCTGCATCTTGCCTTGAAGCGCCAAGCCAAAGGGGTTATTGTGGCTTATGCTATGGGTTTCTATATTTCTAACATGCACATCCCATGGAACCAGGGGCTTAAACTAGATTTAACACAAAGACCAGCTTTCCTTTAATAGAACTAATGCTAATAATTCTGACCAGAAGGCATTAATCTTGAGAATTTGCATTGCTTCTCTTTCCAAGAACCCAGTTCTCAACTCATCCAGATCATTTAAAACTGTGCAGATGAAAAAATGTCCTTTCATTTAGACTAATATTTCCTAATGTCCAAAATATTCATAGTTCCTACTAACAAAATGTCAGACTAAATCTGAAGCTGATTTTGCAATGCAGCCCAACTCTCAGGAGAGTGAGCGAGCAAGCAAGTCTCCTGCATTGTACTGTGCAGATGGACTTTCTGAAGCCTCCAGGGTTGTATATGCTGATTCGTCATGCCATTTTGCCCTGTGTGTGGTAGAGTGACATCATAATGTTATGTTAAGGCAACATTATTGAGCGGTAAATTGGGAGTGATGTCGTGACGTCAATACCAAAGGGGAGGCACAGTGGTGAGCTCTGCTGGCTCACAGCGCCAGGGACCCAGGTTCGATTCTGGCCTTGGGTGACTGTGCGGAGTTTGCACACTCCCCGTGTCTACATGGGTTTCCTCCAGGTGTTCCAGTTTCCTCCCACAGCCCATAGATGTGCAGGTTAGGTGGATTGGGCTTGCTAAATTGTCCCTCAAGTGTCCCGAGATGCATAGGTTAGGGGGATTAGTGGGGTTAATACATAGGGTTCCGGGGATAGGGTCTGGGTAAAATGCTCTGCTGGAGAGTCAGTGCAGATTTGATGGGCTGAATGGCCTCCTTCTGCACTTTAGGGATTCTATGATTTCTGACACCACTGGACCAGAGGATTTAACAGTCAGTCCCAAGAAGACCAGCAGTGGTGAGTAAGAACAAGTTCCTTAACTCAAGGTTGCTTTACTTTGATGTGACCACTGCTACACAAAAAAGGCCACACAGAAAAACCAATAGAACAACAGCTTGAATGTAAGCATTTGAGGGGGGATTAGTATTTTCCATTTGCACAGAGTATTGACTGAGGTGGGAAAACTGGGCATTCAGCTCACAGGCTACAGAGCCAGCTATTCTCACCAGATAATCCAGCATTCTGTGCAGAACAAATCTGCAGGCATAGCTCACATTGTTACGCTGGCATGTCGGTGCCAGAGAAAGCCGGCAGCCAGGAATCCCAAGATCAGAAAGGGTGCCCCAATCTCCAGTAGAAAACACTGGAATACCCCCACATCACACACACATGGAAACCACCTCCCCTTCCCCATGGACATGATGGACACACCCCCCATGAATCAAGGAGCCCGCTCCTCACACCCACAAGGGAACCCTCCCCCCCCCCCCCCCCCCCAACTGATAAAGGCCTCCACTGACATTGCTCCCCACCCCCCCCGTGCTAGACTGCTGGGGACAGTACCAGGGTGCATTGCCTAGGGTCAGTGCCAGGGTACTGCCCAGTTATGTCCGTCTCAGCCCGGGGGGGGGGGGGGTTATACATATCCAATGTTTCAAAACCAGTTGTAAAGCCCACCAAATTCTGGATTGGGGGGGGGGGGGGGTGGGGGGGGCAGTGGAATCGATACGGCGGGGAAGCCTGCTAATTATATGTAAATGTATCGAAATGAGGTTCCTGACCTTCCTGGAACATCATTATGTCACCAGTGAGAGGGGTGCAGGGAGGAGGTTGGAAGGAGAATCAGTAAATGAGATCTCACCAGCGAGAATCTTGTTTTATGAGTCTTGCGGTATTTTACGCCCACATCACCATTTACGCTTGTGGCATTGGGTTTAGAAAGGATGCTTTTATAGAAAACTGCTGCCTTTCATGTTCTCAGAACACCCTAAAGCACATCACAGCCAATAAAGTGTGGGCCCTGTTGTAATGTAGGAATATATGGTTATCAATTAAGGTAAGGATGAGATTATATCTGAAGTCACATTGCACAAATTAATTCGCAATTGTCACCACTGTTGGTGTGCAGGAAAACATAGTAGTTGATTTATGCATAGCAGGATCTCAGAAAACAGCACTGAGATGACTGATTTGATGTTGGTTAAGAGGAATGTTGGTCAGGCTCTTGCTCATATTTGAATGCTGCCATGAGGTTACTGATAGGTGTCCCTATAACTGAGAATGTCATACCTAATGTTGCTGGAGAAAAAAAAGTAAAATTCTGGAGCAAAATTATTCTTTTCAATCTTTCTCTCCATTTTCTGCTTCTTTCTTGCTCCCCCCATTGCCTGTTTAGCTCCATGGAGGATGGGCATCTGTAGAAAAAAATCTGCTGGAGGAAATCAGAGAACTGATGGAGACAGACAAGGGCTGCAATCAAAGTGTTGCTGAAACAGCCCAAAAGCAAGCAGGAGATCATGAGACAGACAAAGCCACTGCCACAACTCTGAAATAATGAAATGGTTTAGTTAACAGTTTACACTTACATTAGGAAGATAGTTTTAGAAAAGTGCCCAGATCTTAATCTAACTTTTGCATGTTGATTGCAATTCATTCAGTTAGTTTGCCACAATAAAGAAAAAAGTTGAACAAAAACCCTACATTGACCCCAATCAGCAAAGTTGTGCACTCTTTATTGGATAGGAACAGACAAGTATTTAGTAAGTACCTTACGTCTTTCAGGATACTGACTCAAAACAATCAAATCCTTCCCCTTCCCTCCACCCCCACCATTCCACTCCAACAGCAGCTGCTTCCAATTAAGATTATCACAGGAACTACAAGAATGCGGCTGCATCTGAGTGTATTATGCAATTTATTTGTTAACCAGACTCCATCTGAGCTAGAATGTCGAATAATGTCCATGCCAAAATTGAGTTATAATTCACCCTGTTCAATCTACGTATCTTGTAAACTATTCTGAGTAAACACTTTGTTCTAAAGTTTCACTGCAGCTTATCTCTTTTTGCAAATATCTTTGCAATATGAAATTCCAACAAACTGTGTGTCTCTTATTGCAGTGACTGCATTGCTTGTTACACAGCATGATGTGCCCTGAGAGGTGATGATATGCTTCTAGCTGTAAAGGTCTATTTAATTGGAGCAGGCAACTTCCAGTGTGAACAAGGCAATGATTAGGGATGTACTTTCAAGCTGGTAAACATTTATCAAGATCTGAAACCCCGTGCAGAATGTCTCTGGACAATGTATCCCATAAAACTGTGGGACTGTTCCTCAAATGCAAGTGGCATAAAATCAAACAATGAAATGAGTTACTGAAAAGTTTGATTGTGTGTTTGTGTTGTCATTTACAATTGCCTGTTGGTACTTCAGCACAGGGGTGGGTTTACAATGAACCACACCATGCCCAAGCACAGGGCCCCGAATGTAGGCAACACCAAAATGTAATTATTTTGATTCATGCTGCTCACAGACATATATTCCAAACCCACCCACAACTGAAAAGTTAATCACCATTCTCAACCAAACACTTATGAGGGGTTATTTGATCCATTGCAGTTATGGAGGCAGTCACACATTCAGTAATACATTACCCATGCACAATGAGGAGCTTCAGCATGGAATCAGGGGACACAGTCCACAGTGCCTGATGGGAGCACAGCAGCGTTTGCAGTCCAGCATTTAGCAGTTCGAATCAGAGTGCATGTGAGCAAGACAGCTGTCATGTGGATGGGGCTGGAATTTGAGGTGCGCACCTGTAAATCCCAGCCATGGCAGTGGAAGCCAGGATCACAGGCATTTAATCCCCTGTACCTCATCCTCCCCTCCTTCACTACCCCATTTTCCCCCTCCTTTACTCCATTCGCCCTTCATCTATTTCCCTGCCTTCACCCACCCATGCCTCACCTTCACCCACCCATGCCCCTCTTTCACACCTCCACCCCCTCCTTTACCCACCCATTCCCTCTCCTTCCCCCTCCTTCATCACCCTCTCCCCATTTCCTGGCAGGAAAACACTAATTGTGTGGGAATGAGAGAGTGAGTGTTTGTATATGTGTGGGTGACCCGTTTGTATCCAGGCTCTTCTAACAGTCAATTGAACCTGATAGCAGCCTCCACTTAGGAAGCTGCCCCCTGGCATTGTGATGTAGTTGGCTACTGTAGGTTTTCAAGGGATGACCACTATCACAGCAGGATGTGGCATATAGGAGTACACCCACAGTTCACTGGGAGGGAGAAGCACATTCTGCAGGTAAATCCCTCACTCAGCACTGAGGCGAGGCCAAGTCAGTCCATTTTAGGCCTGCATTCCCTTAGAAAGAACAACATATTCTGCTGTTTGATTAATGTCCTTTCTTCCTTTGTGTTATCACAAGCAGGAGTGAATCAGGGCAATGGCCCCTATTACAGAATCTCAGCACTAGGACTGCAACCTCTTTAAGTTTTCCAAACTAATAATCATTTTATAAGGATCAAGATGTAGCTCCTGTTCTCTAAAAAATCTCTAAGAATAGAGAGGTTTCTGTAGACTCCAGATGTTTTGTCAATCATTTAATTTATCTTATTTGAAGCATAACCACAATATCTAAATTTAGCTATATTTATTATGAAATGCTGATAATTGGTCAAAAATTAAGGTGAGTTATCTTATTCAATAGCTAGTATGGCAATGGAAAAGATAGTTGAGGATGCAGGCAAGAATTCCTTCCTTACAATGTAAGGAAGAAATGGATGTAATCAGTAGCAGTACTCCAGAGATGATATCCGATTCCCCTGTAGAAATTCACAGCATAGAAGGAAACTACTTGCCCTATCATTGTAACCGCATAGCTCAGAAAGAACTGGCCATGTCATTATATTTCCCATACTTCTCAATTTAAAAAAAATCAGATCTATAGATTATTTGCATGAATAGTCAGAAAGCAAACTCAAAAGTAAATATTTCACTAAGTATAAAACATTGGCAAGATGGCATGTATAGGTATCAGATACAATTGAAGATGACTAAAGCCATAACTGAATGCCAAAAATGCATGATAAACAAAGAACTGACTAGGTAGCATTGCCATGGTACCACTTTATAAGTTATGTGAGTGGACAGAAAAGCTACACATATCCTTTGAAAGATATAGCATGATGGTGAGGATTGAGGAATAGGATATGGCTGAAATGTAAATATATGTATAGTGGTAGATACGAATGCTTTAGATAGTGATTTCTACAATGATTCTACAAATAGACATAATGGCTGTTATGTCTATTTATGTCTATTGATATGTCTATACCCAATTTTTGTTCCACACCTCTAAGTAAAGCTCTGTAATTCATGTTTTTAATGGGCTTGAATTAGATAATTAAATTGTTGAATAGATTTCTAGCTATGCTAAAGGCTAATGATTTATGATTTAAAATAAAATGTCTATCGGCACGAATATTTTTAACTTACAAAGTATAGTTTTACCGACCTTAGGGGACTCAAATGATTAATACATAGAAAAACAATAGAAGATTGAGAAATTATATGGTCAACTCATTTTATTAGCGCTACTGTGCTACAAAGCTTCCAACTATGCTGTGGTGGTGGAAAGGATAGAGAGCAAGTGTGAGGGTTATGGGGGGGAAGAGAGGGTGGGTGCATGAGGGGTTGGGGAAATAAAGAGTGTGTGTGAGGGGTGGTCTATAGCCTTCAAATCCCGGGGTGGAGCGAAAATGAAACTGATCACAAAAGCACAAAATGCAAATCCGCATCTGCCTTAGCAACATTTGAGCTGTGGAACAGCTCATTGGAGGCTGGTTCCCTGATATGTTCTGAACCTCAACCACAATGTTGATCAACCCATGTGCCGCCCAATGGCTGATTAAGGCTAATGTTCATACAGGAGAATTGGCACAAAGGTTACAGGGGTGAACGTGGAGGAAACTGGCAGCACTGTGGATTGCAAGAAAAAAACTGATGGCATTGCTATAATTTTGTAATCTTTTGTAATTTGTAATTCATTGGCTAAGATCTCTACCTGCAAGGGTGGTATCGTGCAATATGTGATGATACTGTGCCTTTAAGAAATGTATTTGTATCATGTTTCTTGTGAAGGAGATGTTAAGATTCAACTCGGTTTAAACGGAGACAATTTGTCTGCAACAGGCAGCCCACATGCTGAGCATGCGAAGAATAATTGTTCCTAATTATTGAGGTGTTTGTTCTAAACAGAGTTAATGCAGCTTTGTTTTTTTTTGGATTGTCCTCTGGGGTTTCAGAGTAGGGTTTAATTAGGTTGATTGACATGTTCGTGCCATGTGCTAATGGGAGGAGCTAGGCTTAGAGAAACACCAAGCCTGCACCGACAATAATCCCACTCAGGCACTATCCCAGTAACCCCATTTATTTACCCTGTTAATCCCCTGACACTAAGGAGCAATTTAGCATGACCAACCAATCTAACCCACACATCCTTGAAGTGTGGGAGGAAACTGGAGCACCCGGAGGAAGCTCATGCAGATATGAGAAGAACATGCAAACTCCACACAGTCACCTGAGGCCAGAACTGAACCCAGGTCCCCGGCGCTGTGAGGCAGCAGTGCTAACCACTGTGCCACCCACAAAGTAGTGAGTTGTAGTTAGTTATAGGAGGGATCAAAGATCCTCCATCCTCTAGTTCCTCTCTGAAAACTGCACCCCCTCCTTTAGTTCCCTTCTTTCCCGCCTTCAGGTTTCCTTCTTCCCTTGTACCTGTGGCCACCTGGTTAACGAGCTGCTTACTAAATAGCAGTTAGCACAAAAGCCTGAGTAAAAGTGTTGAACATCACATGCCCAACCTTTGTAAGTGCAGGTGTCATATGACCAGATGCCACATGACCAGATGTCATGCGGTCAAAGTGTCACATGCTCCAACCAGCAATACAAGCCCTAACATAAGTTTAAGATTCAAATTTTATTGCTGGACTGGATTAATCGTAGGATGCTAACACAGAACGACAGAAGTGAAAGAAACCAGTTTCCGATCATAGGGGCGCAACCTACTTATAGAAACATTTAGTCCAAACGGTGTTTGAATAAGAACATAAGAACTAGGAGCAGGAGTAGGCCATCTAGCCCGCTCCGCCATTCAATAAGATCATGGCTGATCTTTTCGTGGACTCAGCTCCACTTACCCGCCCGCTCACCATAACCCTTAATTCCTTTACTGTTGAAAAATTTATCTATCCTTGCCTTAAAAACATTCAATGAGGTAGCCTCAACTGCTTCACTGGGCAGGGAATTCCACAGATTCACAACCCTTTGTGTGAAGAAGTTCCTCCTCAACTCAATCCTAAATCTGCTTCCCCTTATTTTGAGGCTATGCCCCCTAGTTCTAGTTTCACCCACCAGTGGAAACAACTTCCCTGCTTCTATCTTATCTATTCTCTTCATAATCTTATATGTTTCTATAAGATCTCCCCTCATTCTTCTGAGTTCCAATGAGTATAGCCCCAGTCTACTCAGTCTCTCCTAAGCCAACCCTCTCAACTCCGGAATCAACCTAGTGAATCTCCTCTGCACCCCCTCCAGTGCCAGTATATCCTTTCTTAAGTAAGGATACCAAAACTGTACACAGTGCTCCAAAAAACCCCAAAACAAAACACAAATTATTAACACAACGTCAGTTTTAACTATATCTAATTCCTGACCTAGATTCCTAGATGACACCAGCTTGAACTTCCCCTCAACACAGTCACATGCTCTATGAAGATGATGTAGTGCTACTGAATCTTCTTTCTTTTTAGGTTAGTTCTCCACATTATGAAAACTTGCTTCACATAATATATTTAAAGAGGACTAACAGAAATGTCACTAATTAGTTGGTGAGTTGGGGTATTTTTCTTACTGTGCCTATGTTTACATGTTTATTCAGTATCTATGGAATCCGTCTTCCTGAACTGAAACTGCAAATTGTTCCCAATTCTGCTTTTAATCAGCAGGGAGTAACCTCTTGACTCTACTTGTACTGAAAAGGTCAACCAAACCCAACTGAAATGCCTGTGATGACCCAAAATGACCTGAACAGAGCAATTTTTGGTTGAAATACAAATACCCCAATTTAGTCCATCCTGATCCCTTTAATAAAACATGGCAGCATACATACTTATGGAGAGAAGAATGTGCAAAGCCATTAATGAGAATAGACTATTTAGTCCACTGAACCTAATTTTTGCACTAAATCATTTTGGTCATCACATTTGGTACAATCCCAATGTAACAGCTTCTATTATTTTGCTTGATAAATTATTATAAACACTTATCATTCTAAATTAGAGTTGTCAACTCTCCAGGATTGATCTGGAGTCTCCAGGAATTGAAAGATTCATCTTCAGGACACAACTGCAAATCAGCCCTACAAAAATCAAAGGAGCATCAAAAAGTAAACTGCATTTTGTTCATTTTCTTTGAACAAATCTTCTCCTTAGCTATAAAAGTGTCGAGATGGGACAAAAAGGCTGTTTGACTCGGGCAAGAATCATTCAATTGAGCAATGTGAGTTGTTTTTTTTTCTGATTGCTGTAGAAAGCTAGAGGATATTTTGGGGAAGCAATGGCAGGAGTGTGGGGGCAGGACAGTTGGAGGCAGGAGGCCACGTGATGAAACCTTCAGGAATATGTTCAACCAGAGTTGGCAAACTGACACTGACCCGAGATTTTAAATCCACCACGGCCAAGGCGTCTTGCTTTGTTAGCAATGGTACTATTAGGGCAGCGGCACAGGGCTACCACCCAGCCAAGTGATCTGTGATTAATACTAATTGGTACCTCTAGGGTAAATATTACTGCCATTTCTACAGTAGGATTTCCACATGCATGGAGGAAATGGCCACTTATGTGACATCACCAATACATGGAAGTCATAAAGCGCATCAAGGTAGATAAATCCCCGGGACCTGATGAAGTGTATCCCAGGACATTGTGGGAGGTTAGGGAGGAAATTGCAGGTCCCTAGCAGAGATATTTGAATCATCGATAGTCACAGGTGAGGTGCCTGAAGATTGGAGGGTGGCAAATGTTGTGCCTTTGTTTAAAAAGGGCTGCAGGGAAAAGCCTGGGAACTACAGGCCAGTGAGCCTCACATCTGTGGTGGGTAAGTTGTTGGAAGATATTTTGAGAGACAGGATCTACAGGCATTTAGAGATGCAAGGACTGATTAGGGACAGTCAACATGGCTTTGTGAGTGGAAAATCATGTCTCACAAATTTGACTGAGTTCTTTTGAAGGTGTAACCAAGAAGATAGATGAGGGCAGTGCAGTTGATGTTGTCTACATGGACTTTAGCAAGGCCTTTGACAAGGTACCGCATGGTAGATTGTGCATAAGGTTAAATCTCACAGGATCCAGGGCAAGGTAGCCAAATGGATATAAAATTGGCTTGATGACAGAAGCCAGAGGGTGGTTGTAGAGGGTTGTTTTGCAGACTGGAGACCTGTGACCAGCGGTGTGCCTCCCAGATCAGTGCTGGGTCCACTGTTATTTGTCATTTATATTAATGATTTGGATGAGAATATAGGAGGCATGGTTAATAAGTTTGCAGATGACACCAGGATTGGTGGCAGAGTGGAAGTGAAGAAGGTTATCTCGGATTGCAATGGGTTCTTGATCAATTGGGCCAGTGGGCTGACGAAAGGCAGATGGAGTTTAATTTAGATAAATGCGAGGTGAAGCATTTTGGTAGATTGAACGAGGGCAGGACTTATTCAGTTAATGGTAGAGCATTGGGGAAAGTTACAGAACAAAGAGATCTGGCGGTACATGTTCATAGCTCCTTGAAAGTGGAGTCACAGGTGGACAGAGTGGTGAAGAAGGCATTCAGCATGCTTGGTTTCATTGGTCAGAACATTGAATACAGGAGTTGGGACGTCTTGTTGAAGTTGTACAAGACATTGGTAAGGCCATTCTTGGAATACTGTGTACAGTTCTGGTCACCCTATTATAGAAAGGATATTATTAAACTAGAAAGAGTGCAGAAGAGATTTACTAGGATGCTACCGGGACTTGATGGTTTGAGTTATAAGGAGATAGACTGGGACTTTTTTCTCTGGAGCGTAGAAGGCTGAGGGGTGATCTTATAGAGGTCTATAAAATAATGAGGGGCACAGATCAGCTAGATAGTCAATATCTTTTCCCAAAGGTAGGGGAGTCAAAAACTAGAGGGCATAGATTTAAGGTGAGAGGGGAGAGATACAAAAGGATCCACTTGGGCAATTTTTTCACACAGAGGGTGGTGTGTCTGGAACAAGCTGCCAAAGGTAGTAGTGGAGGCAGGTACAATTTTGTCTTTTAAAAAGCGTTTAGACAGTTACATGGGTACGATGGGTATAAAGGGCCAAATGCGGGCAATTTGGAACTAGGTTAGGGGTTTAAAAAAAAAGGGCGGCATGGACAAGTTGGGCCAAAGGGCCTGTTTCCATGCTGTAAACCTCTATGACTCTATCTGACATCTGCAACAACTTAAAGGGATAGACAACTAAGATGATACCAAAAAAATGTTTTTTTTATTCATTCATGGGATATGGACATCACTGGCTGTCCAGCATTTATTGCCCGTCCATAGTTGCCTTTGGAAGGCAGTTGAGAGTTAACCACGTTGTGGCTCTGGAGTCACATGTAGGCCAGACTGGGTAAGAGCAGCAGATTTCCTTCCCTAAAGGACATTAGTGAACCAGATGGATTTTTCTGACAATTGACAATGGTTTCATGGTAATCAGTAGATTCTTAATTCCAGAAATTTTTTATTGAATTCAAATTCCACCATCTGCTGTGATGGGATTCGAACCTGGGTCCCTAAAACGTTGGGTGAGCTTCTGAATAGACCAGCACTAGGCCATCGCCTCCTCTATATTGCAAATAAAATGCTAAAATTGGCACATTTCTATTGTTCCCACTCCAAGTTAAAAGATTGTGCATTCAAGTTGCACTCCAGTTCATGAACAGATAATCTGGACATGCCACCTAAGTGTAGTACTGAGTGACACTACACTATTGCACCAACTCTCTTCTCCATTCTCCTCAAAGTAATACTGCACCTACCCTCCAGCAAATTATCCATGGGTGTGGTAGAGATAATCTACAGAACAGACAGGAAACTGTTCAAGCTTCACCACACCAAAATCACTCCAAAACCTCAGTAATATAGGTCCTATATTCAGATGACACTTGTGTGTGTGCTCACTCAGGAACTCATCCCGATTTCTTCTTTGAAGCAAATCAGAAAATGGATCTTTCACGAAACACCCAGTAAACTAAGGTCCTCTTCCAACCATTTCCCATAACAAATCACCTTCCCCATTGATTAAGATCAACGCTTGATTCCTGGAAAATGTGGACTATGTTCTGTATCTTGGCAGGCTCTCAGCAAAAGCAGGCCCAGACAACTAAATTCATCATCGCCTCCAATGTGCCAGCTCAGTCTTCAGCTCAAGGAGCAGGATTTCAAATCTCACATTAAGGTTACAGTTACCGAGCAGCTGTGATCCCCACACTCCTAGCTGCATCAGAGACTTGGACAACCTTAAGCAGGAGAAGATAGTAATGTAGTGGTAATGTCACTGGAATATTAATGCAGACTAATAGTAATTAGCCTTGGTGGTTGTTGCTCTGAAGATATGGGTTTAAATCTCACCACGACAGCTGGTGGAATTTAAATTCAAAATAATAAATCTGAAATGTAAAGATGGTGACCATGAAAGTATCATTGATTGTGGTAAAAATCCGTCTGATTTACTAATGCCATTTATAGTAGGAAATCTACGATCCTGAGCTGGTCTGGCCTACATGTGACTCCAGATCCACAACAATGTGGTTGAGACTTTACTCACTTAACAAGCCACTTAGTTCAAGAGCAATTAGGGATAGACAACAAATGGTAGTCCTACTAGTGATGTCCACATATCATTAAAGAATAAAGCCAATAAAAAGGAGACATTTCAAGGCACTGCAGAGGTACCACCGATGATGTCTTTGCAAGATTTTCCAAATCCCTTGGCAAGAAAGGCAATCGAACAGCCGCAAACTCTTCCAAGTCAACCTGCCCATCATTGAGGTGCTAATCATTTAAAAACAACTATTGCTGACTCGTATGCCTGACACAAAATTCCTGAAGCATTTGCTCTACTTGGAATCTGGTCATGGCAGCGGAGGACAGTGGAAATGCTTTAGGGATGTGTTCAAAAATCCCTGAAGAAGTCAAACAGGCTGACGGGAGACACTGGTTTGTGACCGACGAAATTCGTGAAGGCAAGAAACACATCGAGAAACTTCATCAGGAATGTGCAGAGGTGAAGTTAAGGTATTCCAAGGGAGTGCCCAAACTTCTGAACAACCCATCTATCCAGCCCTTCAAGCACCATCTGCCCCACATATGGTAGTCCGCAGATCGCATGTTGAACTTATCAGCCATTTCATAACCCATCAGACTGGTCATATACTCAATCCCAAGGGGTTGCCTAGAAGGAAACTTGTGGTGAGATGATGGTGCAATGGTATTGTCATTGGGCTAGTAATCCAGAGACCCAGGGTAATAGAACATAGAACATTACAGCGCAGTACAGGCCCTTCGGCCCTCGATGTTGCACCGACCAGTGAAACCAATCTAAAGCCCATCTAACCTACACTATTCCAATATCATCCATATGTTTATCCAATAACCATTTGAATGCTCTTAATGTTGACGAGTTCACTACTGCTGCAGGCAGGGCATTCCATGCCCGTACTACTCTCTGAGTAAAGAACCTACCTCTAACATCTGTCCTATATCTCTTACCCCTCAATTTAAAGCTATGTCCCCTCGTGTTAGCCATCACCATCCGAGGAAAAAGGCTCTCACTATCCACCCAATCTAATCGTCTGATCATCTTGTATGCCTCTATTAAGTCACCTCTTAACCTTCTTCTAACGAAAACAACCTCAAGCCCCTCAGCCTTTCCTCATACGATTTTCCCACCATACCAGGCAACATCCTGGTAAATCTCCTCTGCATCCTTTCCAACACTTCCACATCCTTCCTATAATGCGGCGACCAGAACTGTACGCAATACTCCAAGTGCGGCCGCACCAGAGTTTTGTACAGTTGCAACATGACCTCCTGGCTCCGAAACCCAATCCCTCTACCAATAAAAGCTATCACACCGTACGCCTTCTTAACAACCCTATCAACCTGGGTGCCAACTTTCAGGGATCTATGCATATGGACACCCAGATCCCTCTGTTCATCCACACTACCAAGTATCTTACCATTAGCCCAGTACTCTGTATTCCTGTTACTCCTTCCAAAGTGAATCACTTCGCACTTTTCCGCATTAAACTCCATTTGTCACCTCTCAGCACAGCTCTGCAGCTTATCTATGTCCCTCTGTAACCTGCAACATCCTTCCACACTGTCCACAACTCCACCGACTTTAGTGTCATCCACAAATTTACTAACCCATCCTTCTATGCTCTCATCCAGGTCATTAATAAAAATGACAAACAGCAGTGGCCCTAAAACAGATCCTTGCGGTACACCACTAGTAACTGAACTCCAGGATGAATATTTCCCATCAACCGCCACCCTCTGTTTTCTTCCAGCTAGCCAATTCCTGATCCAAACCACTAAATCACCCTCAATCCCATGTGTCCTCAATCCCATGTAATGATCTTGGAACTCACGTTCGAATCCCACCACGACAGATGGTGAAATTTAAATTAAAGATCTAATGATGACCATGAAACCACTATCGATTATCATAAAACCCATCTGGTTCACTAATGTCCATTAGTGAAGGAAATCTGCTGTCCTTACCTAGTCGGGCCTACATGTGACTCCAGATCCACAGCAATATGGTTGAATCTTAAATGCCCTCTGAAATGGCCTAGCAAGTCACTCAGTTCAAGGGCCATTAGGGATGTGCCATAAATGTTGACCCAGCCAGTGACGCCCACATTCTATGAATGAATAAAACAAAACTGAGGGAGTGCTGTATTTTAGATGAACTGTAAAACCAAGGCCATCTGCCCTGTTGGAAGAAATAAATAATTCCATGGCACTATTCAGGGTGGAACACAGGAGATTGTATGAGATGCTGGCCAATATTTATTTCTCAGCAAAACAGCAAAAAAAGGATTGAAGGCAGATAGACTGAAAGCCATTCATCATTTAAGTCATTGGTAAATCACACAGATGATAGCACAGAGCAATTTAAAAAAAAAAAGTTTTAAAAAGTTACTGTGAAATTCCCCTAGTCGCCACACTCCGGCGCCTGTTCAGGTCAATGTATCTAACCAACACGTCTTTCAGACTGTGGGAAGAAACCAGAGCACCCGGAGGAAACCCACGCAGACACAGGGAAAACGTGCAAACTCCACTCAGTCATCCAAGCAGGGAATCGAATCCGGGTCCCTGGCGCTGTGAAGCAGCAGTGCTAACTACTGTGACAAATTTCCACATATTCATGGAATCACACAACACAGAAGCGGTCATTTGTCCCATCATGCATATCTCATCATGGAAGAGCTATCTAATTAGTCCCACTCCCCTGCTCTTTCCCCAATTAAAAACAGAAAGTGCTGAAGATCCTCAGCAGGACTGACAGCATCGGTGGAAAGAAAGAGAGTTATCAGGTGGAATTCTCTGTTTTTGAGACCAGGTGTGGTGGCAGGAGGCTCCACCACTGTCTTTCCTGCTGGCCACAATGGCAGAATCCTGTGCTTGGAACATCATTAATTATGCACAGGCGAGTTCCCCTCCAAATCTCCTGGTGAGCCAGAAGCTGATTCGTCTGCCCACCCTCAGCTGGTGGATTCCTGACACCAGTCCAGCATACTCATATCACCCTTTCTAGCCTAGACTGTGCATGATGTCAGCAGCCCAGAGGAAAAAGGCTAGCAGCCCCAAGAGGCAGCTTATTTCTCAATTCAGCCATTCCCCGAGCCCATCACCTGTGAGGTGCCCATGCCCCATCTACCCACTGCATCTGGAGTCTTCATGTATATCCTCCTAATGTGGTATCCCTTTAACCCCCTTCTTTGTGAGTTTTTCATGCAGCGTTGTTGGGGGTCCAGCTTCACTTCCCTCTGTCTTCCATTGCTTATCTTCTTCACCCACCTCCTTGCCCCTCTGCCTGCCATCATCAGCCCTCTCCCTTGCCCCCTCTCCTTGTGCAGCCCTCCTTCCACATTGCCCTGATTGTCTTCATCAGGCCACCACTAGTAGAATTGCATAAATGTAAACAGATGAAATACAGTAAATAAGTTGTTGAAATTAAGGCACAAATAGCCAAGACATTTTGGAAATATGATCTTATGGTGTTAATGAGGAACTGGCTCAAAAAACGGCCCAACTGGTTACTAAATTCTACTGGATAAAAGTCGTTAAGGGAAGATAGGGAAGGAATAAAAGGAGAAAAGGTGGAGGTGTTGAATAAGAAGAATATTACAGTGCTGGAGAAAGAGGGTGTCTACTTGGTTAGAGCTAAAAGAAATAGAGATAACAATTGGGTTAATTATATTGAGGAGGAAAGTTGAAGGGATATTAGAGAGAGGTACAAAACTATAAATTATTACAAAGGGATGGCTTTAATTACCCTAATATTTGGGTGGCACGGTGGCTAGCACTGCTGCCTCACAGTGCCAGGGACCCGGGTTCAATTCTGGCCTTGGGTGACTGTCTTTGTGGAGTTTGCACATTCTTCTCATGTCTGGATGGGTTTCCCCCAGGTGCTCCAGTTTCCTCCCACTGACCAAAGATGTGCAGATTAGATTGATTAGCCATGCTAAATTGCCCCTTAGTGTCAGGGGGGTTAGCAGGATAAATATGTGGGGTTACAGGAATAGGGCCTGGTTGGGATTGTTGTCAATGCAGGCTTGATGAATCGAATGGCCCCCTTCTACACAGTAGAGGTACTATGATTCTAATAATTGTGTAAATAAAGGGCAAAGATCAGTGAGAGCCTCTGAAGTGTTTCTAGGCAAATTTTCTTCATCGGTGTATTTTTGGCTCAATGAAGGTGGAAGCAATTCTGGATCGGATCTGGCTCTGGGGAACGAAGGGAGCCAAGTACAGGTTTAAGGTGCTGGGGGGTAGGTACAGGGGAAATGTTAGGGGCAAGTTTTTCACACAGAGGGTGGTGGGCGAGTAGAATCGGCTGCCGTCAGTGGTGGTGGGGGCAACTCAATAGGGTCTTTTAAGAGACTCCTGGATGAGTACATGGGACTTAATAGGATGGAGGGTTATAGGTAGGCCTAAAAGGTAGGGATATGTTTGGCACAACTTGTGGGGCCGAAGGGCCTGTTTTGTGCTGTAGTTTTTCTATGTTTCTAAGTGCATCAGGTGTCTTTGGGGGAACATTTAGGAAACAGTGAGCATTGTATCATTACGTTTAGGTTAGCCAGGGAAAGAAACAGGTAGAAATCAGAGTAAATTCTTCATTGGAGGTGAGCCAATTTCACTGGGGTAAGAATGGATCAGGCCCAGGTAAACTGCAAACAGCTTGTCAGGCAAAACTTTAACAGAACAACAGGCTGCTTTTAAAGAGGAGATGGTTCAGATACAATCGACGTACATTCACATGAGGAGGATAACCAAAGCCAAAGCTGTCTGGATGATGAAAGAGGTAGAGATTACAATGAAGCATAAGAAGAGTGCTTATAACAGAATGTCAGATTGATAAAGGGCTGGATTTTCATAACTTAGGTTGGTAGCTCAAATTGGAAATTTCCCGACTTGGAAGACTCACCTGGGTATAAAGTGCTCCTTTATGTGCTATGTTTGCTCCAGAGAGTGGGTGCAGGATAGGGTTGGGCCCACTACCTCCAAAAGTGATTGGAAGCGGCCACAGGGGTAGCTCAGTGCTGAGGCGGGCTAGTTAAAAGGTCCACCTCTGCTCTTTGGGACTTCATTCCAGTTGTTTGTTTACATCTTAGGCCCTCTATCCCTCACCCCCATTTCCATGCCACATCAATGCTCCCATGCCAACTCAATGCTCCTCCCCACATACATGGTCTCTTATAACGCTAAAGCCAACTCATGCCCCCCATCCCCAATACTCCACATACTCTGCATGCCACTTCATGACCCTTCCATGCCTATTAGCCTTGTATACACTAGGTGCAGAAACAACCAATCCTGCAGTAGCAACAGCATATGTAAAACTGCAGAGAAAAAAACCCATTCATACTTTATTGAAAATAAAACTGGTATTCCCACAACCCTATAAAAGTGTCAGACAAACCATTAAAGTATCAATAACAGAATTTTCAAGCATTTGATACCTCTTAAACCCATGCAAATAAACATTGAGACATTGACAGAAGAGATCATGGCAAAAATAAGTTAGGAAATAATTAATAGAGATAGGAATCAAGCAAAATCTGCACTTTAGAAATAAAATTATTCCCATAGTCCTTTTATAAGCATCTGGGCTTTCAGTCAAGTCTCATTATGTATGTTTGGTAGTATAATCTATGTGTAGAACAAACAAGTCCTATCATAACAATGGCATTGGAGGAACTGCTTAAAAAAAACACCCACTCATAATTTTCTTAAAAAACTGTTTTTTTACAAGTGTTAATTAAACAGACCTCTAAAGTATCAATAACTGGAGCTATAAGCACGCAACACCTCAATTTTGTGCAAATAACTTTGTCCTAAGATGTGTGGGTTAGGTTGATTGCCCATGGTAAATTGCCCCATAGTGTCAGGGGAACAGCAGGGTAAATAGGTGGGGTTAAGAGGATAGGGCCTGGGTGGGATTGTGATTGATGCAGACATGATGCGCCGAATTACCTCCTTCTGCACTGTCGGGATTCTATGAAATAAACATTGAGCCATTGACACAATAGATCACGGACAAAATAGCATATCACAATATCATTGCTCACCTGATTGCCCTTTTAATTAAACCTGAGTAAATTCTAACTTGTCCAAATCTTAATTGCCTTCTTCCTATGCTCGAATAAATTTTCGCTTCCATATCACTGGTGATCGGGAAGCTTCCAGAATCGATAATTCTTGATAAAATGCACAGTCATGTGGGGTAAATGCAGCTTAAATAAGGAAAGTCAGCAGGGATTTGTGAAGTACAAATCAAGTTTAACTAACTTGTTTGAGTTTTTGATGAAGTAACAGAGAGAGCTGATGAGGGTAATACTGTTGATGTGATATATATGGACTTCCAAAAACCACCACACAACAGACTTTTGAACAAAGTTAAAACCCATGGAATAAAAAGGACACAAACAACATGGATATGAAATTGACCAGGTGACAGCAAATAGAAAGTTGTGGCTATGGATCTTTGATAGTCTGGAGGAAGGTTTATATTGGCGTTTCCAGGGGTCAGTGTTGGGACTCTTGCTCCAGCTAATATTTATTGATGACCTAGTGGATGATATGAAACTTGGAAGCATTATGAACAGTAAGGAGGATAGTGTAAAACTTCCAAAGGACATAAACAAGTTTGTGGAATGGGGCAGAACAGTGGCAGAGGAAATTTATTAGGTAGAAATGTGAAGTGATTCACTTTGTAGGGAGAACCTGGAGAGACAACACAAAATAAAGGTTACAACTCTAAAGTTGGTTCACGAGCAGAGCGTTCGGGTGTATGTGTATATAAGGCAGTGCGAGTGGAAGGACAGGTGCTCGACATGTAATTTCATCTGTCTGCCCAATCTTCCTATTTCCTCCTGCAGTCCCTTACTTTCCATATCATTGTTCACTATAACTCTAAATTTCACATAACTGAAATGTAGAAATTAAACCAAGGTCATTTTAACATACTTCAAATCACACCATGCTGTTAATGCAGAGACAACACTATACAATTTCCTCCAATCTGAAAAACAATTGTTCACCAATATAAAGAATGTAGCAGTTACTAACTGCTAAAGGTAAAACATGGTAACTTTATAACAGAGACATTGTAATATTGGAGTTTGGTCATGGAGAATACATTTTTATCCTATAATTAAAACCAACTTTACATTTAACAGTATTTCAGATGAAACTTCTATTTTGCGTTGCTCAGTAACCAATTTTAAATGCGGAGTGTACAGACAAATAAAGCCCAGGTCACAGTGATTTTTACATTCTGCATTGTACCTTACCTTTGTGTTGTGACTGTGAACTCCAAACTTTCCTGCTCTCCAGACAGGTGGCTTGTATCAAAAATCACACTGAATTCATACTACAGGGATAAAAAGAAAGTATTTGGAGGTGAACAAATGAACCAATGAAATCTTATCTATCTTCCAGTGTATTATGATGAAGAAAGGTGCTGAGCACTACACTCACTCATCTCTGCTGATGTTTTGCAATACAAGATAGGCACTGAGTTACATCCACTATCCTGTTACCCCAGGAATTTTAATGAGCTATTACTGTTAACCTTTATCCTAGGAGCAAGGCAGCTCTGTCAAACAATCTAGAGCTTTATCTAATCCAATATAATCTAATTGATTCCAGGGCCCCAAATTCAACAGAAAGCATAAACAACACGTGAAAATGCCTTCAGTGGGACACATCCCATAATAGTGGCTCATACGATGGAGACCTGTGCATTCAAAGCATAATGGTAAACAGAAAGCTTTTTAAAAAAAAATCAGTGGTATACAAAGAAAATAAATCTGGATAAAAGAAAAAGAGGAAAAATATCAATGCCCTCAATTATTCAAAAATCTCTGATAAACACACATTGAACTTCACATATATGCTATGTACATTCCTCCAACTCACCAATGAATCTAATCTGATCAAAGAACAGTCATGCTGTTTGAGTGCAGAGCCTGTCATTTGGAAAGTTGGATGGCAAAAGATTTGAAAATATCATACAGTTAAGTGTATTGATAAGGAAGAATAGTCGTGATAGAAGTGAGGTTGTAGGATAACCCTCAATGTAATTGTTTTCTAGTTCCTGTTGCTGCATTTGAACTTCCAGGTCGCCACAGCTGGAGAGGAAAGGAGATGTACAACAGGGTTGAGGAAAGTTAATAGGCAGCAGAGGGGGAGAGGAAAGGGGTAGAAAAACAGATTCTTAAAAAAACTATCTGAGGTAATGGAGAGCATTGGAGAAAACGAGAATCATGATATGACATGCTGACCCCTGCAGCTGATCCTCTGATATGGAGGGACAGTCCACATTGGGAGCCAACTTTCTCAACTTCAGAAATATTGGGGGTGATTTTCTGGCCATCGCAGGCGCAAATCCTGTTATGACCAGAAACTTTCATAAGAGGGCCAGAACGGGACTTGCACTGGGGAGATCTCAGAATGACAACTTCCCCGCCCCCTGCTAGCAATGTCACATGTGAGGGTGTGAACCTGATTACCATTAATTTAAACATATTTAAATATTCAAAAACGCCTCATCTTCTGGGAACGCCATCTGTTGCCACCCATCAGCATGATGCAACACCGGTGGGAATCACTACTGTTCCCAAAAACAGAGACCAGACATGATGACCACATTAGGGACTCAGGGTCAGGGGCTACATTGGCCTCTATGGCAGAGGTTCACTTCATTTGTGGGAGGGGTGTAATATCAGAAAATGGAGGGCTGGGTAGTGACACACAATGCCAGCAAATGGGGGGGTGCCCAAAGACAACAATGGAGGGCGGGGGGGTCTCTCTAATGTTGATATGTTGATTTGAGATCAGGGCACCCTTTTCGATCTCTGTGGGACTGGGCTTGCCAGCATCATAATAACAGTGCGTAACTTGCCCCTCTGCCGTGAACTGGCAAAGTTTGGGAAGATCTGGATGGGAAACCTGCCTGTTTCTCTGGTTTTCAGTTTGAACCTGACACGTGACTATTTTTTGGGAGCCATTATCTAAAATGTTGCTGGTTTTCTGATTCCATTCTCTGCTTGTTCATTTGTGTGGGAAGCTGTAAATTGACCATGACAAGAGCTTTAAGTCATAAAGTCTCAGCCAATTCACACCGCATGTAAACAATGCAAAGCTCTAAGCCAAATTTCTAATCGAACCTGGCCCTTCTTCCTTACCAAATCTGATATAAAAATAGTTCAATGCTTTCTTTATTTAAAACTGTAAACAAAAATTGCACTTGCGTTCCCCTCATCACTTTGCAGCAACAGTTTCCAAAGGGGAAATGTAATCATAACACCATTAATCATCGGAGCAGCTGCACAAACCTTGACCCTTCATGAATGTGATTTACATGAAATTTAATTACCAACATAAATGTGATTCAGGATATATGCTTAATATAGAAATTGCTATATGTGGAATACTCAAGTCCTGAAGAATATATCTGCAAGACTAAGCAGTCAGCAGGTCGTGGAGGAAACAATGAAACTTGACCTCATCCTCATAGAATCATAGAATCCCTACAGTGCAGAAGGAGGCCATTTGGACCATTGAGTCTGCACCAACCACAATCCCATCCAGACCCTATTGCCGTAACCCCACATATTTACCCTGCTAATCCCCTGACACTAGAGTCAATTTAGCATATCCAATCTACCTAATCCGCACATCCTTGGACTGTGGGAGGAAACCAGAGCACCCAGAGGAAACCCACGCAGACACGGGGAGAATGTGCAAACTCCATACAGACACAAATTCCGCACAAACTCCCCATCAATCTACCTGTCACTGATGCATCTGTCCATGACAGTATTGGCAGGAAATACTACCAACACAATCCTTGTGGAGCCTAAGTTCCATCTATATAAAACATTGGTGAGGCCCCAGGTGGAGTATTGTGTGCAGTTCTGGTCACTACACCATAGGAAGGAAGTGATTGCACTAGAAAAGGTACAGAGGAGATTCACCAGGATGTTGCATGGGCTGCAGCATTTCAGCTATCAAGAGATACTAAATAGGCTGTGGTTTTGGCACGTCATGCTGCAGCTGTACAGAAGCTTAGTTAGGCCTTATTTGGAATACTGTGTACAATTCTGGTCGCCACCCTACCAGGACGTGGATGCTTTGGAAAGGGTACAGAAGAGGTTTACCAGGATGTTGCCTAGTCTGGAGGGTATTAGCTATGAGGAGAGGTTGGATCAACTCAGTTTGTTCTCACTGGAACGACAGAGGTTGTGGGGCGACCTGATAGAGGTTTACGGAATTATGAGTGGCATGGAGAGAGTGGATAGTCAGATGCTCTGTCCTAGGGTAGAAAGGTCACGTACTAGGGAACATAGGTTTAAGATGCGTGGGGAAAAGTTTGGAGGAAATGAGCAAGGCCAGTTTTTTTACACAGAGGGTGGTGAATGTCTGGAACGCGCTGCCCGGGGAGGTGGTGGGAGCAGGTACGATAGCGGCATTTAAGGGGCATCTAACGCATGAATAGGATGGGAATGGAAGGATACGGACTCCGTAAGTGCATACGGTTTTACTTCAGGCAGGCATCATGATCGACGCAGGCTTGGAGGGCTGAAGGGCCTGTTTCTGTGCTGTATTGTTCTTTGTTTTTTGTTTTCCTTAGAGCAGAGAAGGCTGAAGGGGGATCAGATTGAGATGCATAAAATTATGAGGGGAATAATTCATGTGGATAGGAAGGAACATTCCCCTTAGCAGCGGGGTCTATAACAGGACGCATAGATTTAAGTTAAGGGGCAGGAGGTTTTTGAGTGATGTGAGGAAAATCTTTTTCACCCAGAGGGTGTTGGGAATCTGGAACCCACTGCTTGAAATGTCATAGATACAAGGCTATGGGCCAAATGCTGGAAAATGGGATTAAAATAATGGGATTAAAATAGATACCAGCTTGATGGCTGGTATGGACACGTTGGGCCAAAAGGCCTCTGTTCATGCTGTAAAATTCTATAACTCTATGACACTGTGCACACTCTCCATCATTTTGTGTAACACTATCACTGTGGTAAATGAGATGGCAGCTCAAAGCTGGACATCCAAGAGGTGCTGTGGGCCATCTGATGCACAATTGATTCTATCAAATCTGTAATTTTGTGTCCCAGAATATCCCTCACTCTACCATTGCTGTCTAGCCAGAGGACCAACCTTAGTTCTATGAGGATGGATAAAAACTGGCAAGTATAAAAATGAGTTGCCAACTTGGTGAAGCTACAATGCAGGATTATATGCATGCTAAACACTGGAAGAAGCATGACATACACAAGCACTTGGTAAGTTTTGGAAAGTCATCTATTGTACCTAATTGCAATGTGTGAAATTATCCAACCATTAATTCAGCTTGTGGTCACAGCTGCAGGCAACTTCAAAAAAGCTACGTGTTTTTCAGTTCGTCTTTTGTGTAAACATTGCAGTTAGGCACAATGGTTGTACTTGAGATGCATGCAAGTGTGAAGGGAAAGGTAAATAAACACAGCTAACTACATGCTGAGTAAAAACCATTAAGCTGTCAATCAAATGAGAGTTAAAAGCACTGGCCTGAAATTGATTGGAAACAAAGGTTTTCAAAGGGTTGGAAAGTATTTCAAAGACTCTGAGCTTTCAATGAAGGCTCAGAGGCTTGAAGTAAATGCTGCATTAAATCAACGCGGCTAAGTGAACAGCTGTGGAGATGGGAACGACCTCCCCCTCCCCCTCGCCCCCCCCTCCCCCCCCACCACAGTGTCCAACACACCAGGTCCATGATTGTCAGGACCAATAGCAAAGCCCTGCCCAGTGGGGAGGTGGGTGAATAGCAGGAGGGAATTGAATTGGGCTTCCAGCCTGCTGATCACACTTAAAAGAGACAATTTGAATAATTATCGCGTTGCCGGCCACTCCACTCTGGCCAGAAACTTGATTGGGTCCAATGTGTCGGGCCGGGAGCATTGAGATGGGTTTGGCGCCTGGCACAAAACCCAGATTGACGTGAATCACATCTGATTCTCCGGGCCGGTAGGAGCTAGCGGGCACAGAGAATCCCCCCCCCCACCTTCCCCAAACACATAAATCAGAGAAATAATCAAACAGCACATGGAACTGATCAAAGTTGTAACTGAGTACTGTAATCTTGTATAGATATCCTGAAGTTTAATAGGATTCAGATGGAAATGTGCTCAATAGTTCACATATGATGACTTTTGGGGGCATTGTTTGTCTCCTTTGAGAGGTTGAATGGGTAGAATGGAGTCCATGCTATCCATGTGGAGAAATAGGAATTGATGTGCTAATCTGCCTTCTTTCATTCTACACTTTATGTTTCTTTATACTTATTTATTCATAAGTGTGCATCTACAAACACTTCCTGTCAACATTTCCATTCTAAATTCCTGTGTTCACACTTACACTGGAAACTGCCTATGTAAACATGTCATGCTCTCAGTAGACCCTTCTACCAGCATTGGTATGGCAGTGCCTCATTTCTGGCCCCTGCATCAATCAAATATACTTTTCTGCTTCCCAAATTTATGCAAATTGTACTATTTCATGCAAAATAAGAATAAAGCATTGTATATGAAAATAAGAGGACAGAATCTTTACAGCATCTCCTGCTGTTAGGATCCTTCTCTTCCTGCCAAAGTCAATGGCGTTTTGGACAGCTTTGATTTGATTTGATTTATTATTGTCACATGTATTAGTACATAGGGTAAAGTATTGTTTCTTGCGTGCTATACAGACAGCACACTGTATTTTACAGACTCACCCCAGCCACAATGAAACCATAAAATTCCACCAGGATGTTTGATTTTAAAATGGCAACTGAATCATGTCTCCATGCTCTGATCAAATTCTATTCTGTTCTCTAACCTTATTTCACCTCAGTGCCATTCTTGGGATTCACTCTGTTTGTCCCACATCAAAGAAGATCAGGGATATCTAGGAGTCTTATGCATAGTATGTGTTTCTTGAGAATCACTCTTACTTCCTGAGACACATTCTTCTCTGACCATCACATTCAGGTCCATTATCGCTGCTACCCTAAGTTGTATGATATCTTCCATCTGATGGTCTCAAAGAGTGGCAGTCAAGAGGGGAGGTAAATGTTGTCGGAGCAGAGATGCAACAGATAATCTTACTGCTGGATTTTGCCTAATTTTTCAGCATATCCTAACAAATTTTGGGAGGGAGCGCTGAGAAAAGTTCAACAAAAAGGTTTGTATTTTCCCTGTTTTCTCTCCAGTAGACTGCCACAAGGAAAGTCACATAACTATATTATGTTGGCGTTGCTCCTTGATGAACCTTGATTGCTCAATATGAGGGATATTGGTGCTAGGAAAAATTAACACTTTCTACTTCAGTCACCCATTATTATAGTGAAGCAGTCCCAGGTCAGGCACAGCAGGGTCAGGTGAAGAGTAAAACTCCCTCTATTCACATCTTAGATTGATAAGGTAACATGAATGAGGAGGAAGGGTTCATGTGGCGCACACATAGACCTATTGGGCTAAATGGCCTGCTCCTGTGTAGTGAAGGAAGTACTGAGGACATGATAAGCTGCTATATAAATGCAAGATCTTTGTTTCTTAATTCACGCCAAAGTGAGAGTTTGTGCTGTAGGTCCAAATCCACTAAGAACTGAGTTGAAACTGCCCAAACCAGTTTCATAAAGACTTTCATCCCATCAGTGTAGCTAGAGTTCAAGCAGGGTCCTCAGAGGAAAATCCAATTCGCACTATCTCCCAATTTCCATTCCAACATCATTATAAATAAAATATACTAATCAGTAGAACAAAGGGGTAGTTTTATCATCCAAAAATGAGTGGGTTTGGGTTAGGTGGAGTTTAAAATGTTAATTATCTGAAACTGGAAAGCAACCTGCCTCAAAATCCAAACATTCTACTTTTAATGGTGACAGGACAAGAAGGATGCAATTGATTCACTCTCAAGAGGCAGGTCAGTTGATGAAATCTTTTGAGGAGGCTGCAGACTTCTATTTTTACAGGCCTTAATTTGAACCTCTAAAGGCCATGTTTCCCCAAGTTCAGGAAACCCAGTAGGTGAAAGAAGGCAACAAGGGCTGGATCCATCAGCTGAGTGCCTTTGCAGTATTGCTGAGGGGCCAGGAGAACAAAGAACATAGAAAATTACAGCACAGGAACAGGCCCTTCGGCCCTCCAAGCCTGCACCGACCATGCTGCCTAACTTAACTAAAACCCCCTACCCTTCTGGCGACCATATCCCTCTATTCCCATCCTATTCATGTATTTGTCAAGATCCTTAAAAGTCACTACCGTATCCGCCTCCCGCGGCAAGAAGTTCCAGGCACCCACTACTGTGTAAAAAATCTGCCTCGTACATCTCCTTTAAACCTTGCCCCTCGCACCTTAAACCTGTGCCCCCTAGTAATTGACTCTTCCACCCTGGGAAAAAGCTTTTGACTATCCACTCTGTCCATGCCTCTCATAATCTTGTAGACTTGTATCAGGAAGCAGGAGTATTTCTCTCTGACCCAACACGATAACCCTGCACTCACACCATACTCCCATGACCTCACTGCCCTCAACATAGCCCTCACCAACCCCCATCTCTTCCCCTGATCTTTGATTCCCCTCCAACCATACCATAAACTTCCCCAACACCTCTCTTTCAACCACACTCTACCCATATCCACCACACCCCAATCTATATCGTCAAAGACATTGTAACTAATGTGCTACTGCCCTCTTCCAGAGTGTTACCCACCAGACAGCCAGCCAGACCAGTCAATCAGGCAGGCTTCCAGCAGGGATCTGTTCAAAAAACATGCATGCAGTGAAGTTAAAATTTCATAGCATTTGTTGATTTCTGGTTTTCTGGCCTTAGCTCTTCCCGACCACTCAGAAACCCTATTCCAGGGCCAAGTGTTTTGGAATACAGTAAAAGATTTCTTGCTGAGTTTTTTTTAAAAAAACGTTCACTTTTGACCCAGATTTTCACCCAGAAATGCTTCCATCATTTAATTCATTTCTGTAGATTTCATCTGAATTTAACTTCTTTCAAAGAAATTTAATGCATGCAAAAATAAGTAATAACAGATGGCAGCCTTATGGCTCAAATATAATGTTTACCTACTTAATAAGTAATAATCAACAAACAGCCTAATGAATCAAACAACACATTTTGATGTTTCACTAAATTGCTGCATTTTGATGAAAGCTGGGCTGACTTGTATTATAAGTACCACTGTTATTAAATGCAGGCTCCTGATAAAGCATTGAATTCTAATATATTAATTAAAAGGACCCAATATCACATTTAGATTTAAAAATTAAGTCAAAGCATCATGATCATGCCTAGAAAGTACTGGATTTTTATGTCCGAGACAGGAATTCAAATCCTTGTCTTGATTGGCACCCAGAGTTACCTACCCTAATAGAAGGCAAAAGCCACCGAGTCCAGGAAAATATTATTCGTGGAAAGCAAGAATGAGGGAAAAGTGTAGACAAATAATGTGGAATTTTGAAAGAATTAAGGAAATGTTTTGCAGAGCATTCCCACAGAGTATTAATAAATCTGTAGTTTTCATGGATCAAATGAGCTATACACTCATTCCATGCTCACGTATGTTTTTAATGAATATGGTTCTGTCATATCTCAGGGAAGCCAATGCTTAAGGAACATCAGGTGGGGATGGAGAAATGGGCCAGCAGGAAATTCACAACAAGCACTGGACCTCTTCTACCCAACAAAGCAAAAGCAAATATTTGATGTATCAAGGAATAGAGAGAGGACTATGTGGAAATGGCACAGCAAAGGGGCTGAGGCAATGATCGTATTGAATGGCGGGGGAGGCTGGATGGGCCCTGTGGCCAATTCCTGGACCTGTTTCTTGTGTTCTTGTGTGTTCATGCAGAAGGACACACCATGATATTGGTGTCTTCTGTTATGATGTTCAAGAGGATCCTAGAGGGCAAATGAAACTGAGTCAGAGATGCTAATGTGATTGAAAAGAAAGGACACAAAAAAAAGTCCAGCACAGGGTTAACCTATTTAAAGTGGAGCTGGGCTGTCAGCATTGTGAAGGCAGAGGAAATCCACACACAAGGACAATGACTAACCAGTCAAAGCTTCAGAGAAATTAATCAAAACAGGCTGTTACTGTACCATCTGGTGTAAATATAATAGAGTCAGCACTCTACCTTGGACTGCGACCTCATGAAAGGAAATCCCACGCTGCATTTCAGGAAGTCCGACTCCATCAGTTCGCAGTAAGTGCCCTTTTCTTCCTGAAATGATGGGCAGGGTAAGAAATTACCAATCATAACTGGAAAATCAGTTTGGAACAATACTCAGTAAAAGCGATGGGACATTAAATCTCTCCTCAGCAGTTATTTTATTCCAGGATAAATTCAATGGTAATTAAAGGACTAAAAGGAAATATATGAACTCATTACAGTCCAATTTTAAAAACAAATCTCTGCAATTAAGGCCTGTAAAAACATGCTTCAGTCCAGTTCTCAGGAAATCTGTTAATCCTGCAGTCTCATCAGTGAATGTTTTAATATATACATTCCCATAGAAGCGAGATCACTGAGAAAGTGAACTCTTTTCTGCTTTACACCTAATCAGATAGCTCTGTTTATTTCAGCAATGATTGCAATTTCTGGTAAATGGAATTGGTACTAATGCTGACAGCAAGGTCACTGGCATCACCAAGACAGCCAGCCAAAAAGTAAACTGAAATACAAAACTAATCACACAGGAGAGTAGCAATTCAATCGCGTGGAGCAGAGCTAGGCGTTGATGTGTGAAATTAAAATAACAGTAAATGCTGGAAATGTCAGCAGCTGAGACTGAAACAGTTAATATTTCAGGCCAATGCCTTTATTTCCTCACATGGGGAGAAGAATCGGTAGCGCCAGTACCATTGTATCTCTCAGTCAGAGGTTTGTGGGCTCAAAACACACTCCAGGATTTGAGCATCTAGACCGACAATCCAGTGAAATAGTACAGGTGTACTGCATTGTCAAGTTGCTAAGCCAAGCTCCTATGTCCCTGCTCAGGCAATTGTAAAAGATCCCATGATACCATTAAAGGAAGAACAACAGTTTTCTGCTCTGACTGTGCCCTGATGAAGGGTCATCCAGACTCGAAACGTTGGCACTATTCTCTCTCAGTAAGAAGTTTAACAACACCCAGGTTAAAGAATATAACCAAGATAGAGTCCATATTCTCAACTTGCGCTCAGGATGCAGACCAGCTGCGAAACTCTGCCAAGCAGACGAGACAAAGGAACTACACCATCTACATGCACACCAAGAACAGGAAACTTGAGAAACTCGGCATCACCACCAGCAGCAACCAAGCTTTAACCTGGTGTTGTTAAACTTCTTACTGTGTTTACCCCAGTCCAACGCCGGCATCTCCACATCATGACTATTCTCTCTCCACAGGTGCTGTCAGACCTGCTGAGACCTGCAGACCTGCTGAAATGCTGGAAAGCATTTTCAGTTTTTGTTTCAGATTCCAACATCTGCAGTATTTTGCTTTTAGCACAGTTTTCTTGGTGTCCTGACCAACGTTCATGCCTCAACTCACAACGGGGGGGGATTAACTGGTTGTTCACCTTGTTTGTGGTTGTGAAATTTTGCCATGCTCAAATTTTTTGCTGCATTTGCCTACCTAATAACAATGTCAACTTTTCAAAAAGGAATTCGGTGACTGTAAACCATCTTGTGGCATTCATTTTAATGTCAGATGTGCTATCTTATTTCAAGTTAATACTTTCTTTGGTAGTTTACGATGTTAACGAGTGGTGATACCATCCTTGCAAACTCAACCAAATGTTTTATGCCTTAGATATGGCTGAGAGAGGATTTAGTTGGTCTGAAATGTAAACAGCTTACAAACAGATTGATGACAGTGACCAGCTGCTGCCTGCCAGTATGACCCCTTCTGCCTGGGAAATTTTAAACAGCATCAAAAGTGGAACTAACCCTTAGACGCACAAGCTTCTACGCTCAAAGCAAGACATTTTTGCAGATACTTTGCAATGCTATTTTGGAGCAAAAGGAAAGGCAGTTTTCCTGTAGCTGGTTTGGGTAAATGTTGGCTTGATAAAATAGCTAGCCAGCTGGTTTGTGCCGTAACATTGATCTCAGGAGAGTAACGTGCTGACACTGCCGTGGGAGCCGAGAATATCCAGGCAATTTGATGGCTGAGTTTAACTTTCAGCTGCTGTGGCCAATGGGTGATTGTGGATCAGCTGATCATTTTACAGCCTCCTGATTTCATTTCCATTTCCAAACAAGTGGAAAATCAGGCAGGGTAATTAATGGAGGGTGGATTCGCATTCGCCTGCTTTCTGCTCCCGTAGTCTCACTGAGCCACTCCATATGGTTCGGAGAAGATTACATTTATCAGAGTTTATTAAAGGGCAGTGACATTTTCTGGAAGGAAAGCAGGGGCACGTGGTCCATGTCAAGAAAACTTGAGGCTTGCTTTGAACCGAATGTAGTACTCCCATCCCTCCTGGCTCACAAAGAAACTGAAAATAAAGCAACAAGACTTAAAGTTCCTATGATTCACGTCCAAACAAGTCTGGCCTGTGAAGCAAGCTATCATTACTCCTCTGTTCAGACATCCAACTACAATTGCCTGATGACATTAACCAGATCAACATGTTTAAAGAAGGACCCTACTTTCATCATACAGGATCCAGCAGTCTGCTCAAAAGATTCACCAAGTTTCCAAACTTAGTTGCCCACCTGTTTTCTTTCTACAGGGCATATGAAATTCAGATAGGAAAGCATTTGCCAATTTGTTGTTGGGATGCAATTTTAACCATACAATTGCCTTGAATGGCGTCAAAAGTCAACAGCAGAGTGTGGGAGTGGCGTTCTGTCTAAGCCAGAGCAGAGAATGGTGGCAAATGCCATTGGCTAGAGGGCATTAGCCAACCAGCCAGCTCTTTACAGTGATGCAGCAGTCTTTAGAGACATTTTCCCCCAGCAGTAACCCATAAAGTGAACTCTCAGTTTCTGGACAGCTATGTCTAGTGTCACAACCATCAAGCCACCATGGTCATGTTTCCAATCTCTGGAGGAAGGCAGGAGAAAGTTTGGGAAAAAACAAACCAGGATAATATTTGACAGGATGGCCCCAGTCCACACCCAAATGGGGAAGATATTTATTTACTGGACCAGGCAAAAATGCTGCACTCACTCTCCAAAAACCCAGGAAAAGCTAACTACCCCATTTCTATGTCCAATATGACTCATGTCACTCTGAAAGGGGCCTACTGCTCAGAGGCCAGAGCAGCTGCCTGCTTAATATGCAAATTAGGCTCTGATAATAAGAACATAAGAAATAGGAGCAGGAGTAGGCCATCTAGCCCCTCGAGCCTGCCCCGCCATTCAATAAGATCATGGCTGATCTGACGTGGATCAGTACCACTTACCCGCCTGATCCCCATAACCCTTAATTCCCTTACCGATCAGGAATCCATCCATCCGCGCTTTAAACATATTCAGCGAGGTAGCCTCCACCACCTCAGTGGGCAGAGAATTCCAGAGATTCACCACCCTCTGGGAGAAGAAGTTCCTCCTCAACTCTGTCTTAAACCGACCCCCCTTTATTTTGAGGCTGTGTCCTCTAGTTTTAACTTCCTTACTAAGTGGAAAGAATCTCTCCGCCTCCACCCTATCCAGCCCCCGCATTATCTTATAAGTCTCCATAAGATCCCCTCTCATCCTTCTAAACTCCAAAGAGTACAAACCCAATCTCCTCAGCCTCTCCTCATAATCCAAACCCCTCATCTCCGGTATCAACCTGGTGAACCTTCTCTGCACTCCCTCCAATGCCAATATATCCTTCCTCATATAAGGGGACCAATACTGCACACAGTATTCCAGCTGCGGCCTCACCAATGCCCTGTACAGGTGCATCAAGACATCCCTGCTTTTATATTCTATCCCCCTCGCAATATAGGCCAACATCCCATTTGCCTTCTTGATCACCTGTTGTACCTGCAGACTGGGCTTTTGCGTCTCATGCACAAGGACCCCCAGGTCCCTTTGCACGGTAGCATGTTTTAATTTGGTTCCATTGAGATAGTTATCCCATTTGTTATTATTTCCTCCAAAGTGTATAACCTCGCATTTATCAACGTTATACTCCATTTGCCATATCCTCGCCCACTCACTCAGCCTGTCCAAATCTCTCTGCAGATCTTCTCCGTCCTCCACACGATTCACTTTTCCACTTATCTTTGTGTCGTCTGCAAACTTCGTTACCCTACACTCCGTCCTCTCCTCCAGATCATCTATATAAATGGTAAATAGTTGCGGCCCGAGTACCGATCCCTGCGGCACGCCACTAGTTACCTTTCTCCAACCGGAAAAACACCCATTTATTCCGACTCTCTGCTTCCTGTCGGATAGCCAGTCCCCAATCCACTTTAACACACTACCCCCAACTCCGTGTGCCCTAATCTTCTTCAGCAGCCTTTTATGGGGCACCTTATCAAACGCCTTTTGGAAATCCAAAAACACCGCATCCACCGGTTCTCCTCCATCAACCACCCTAGTCACATCTTCATAAAAATCCAACATGTTCGTCAAGCACGACTTTCCCCTCATGAATCCATGCTGCGTCTGATTGATCGAACCATTTCTATCCAGATGCCCTGCTATCTCCTCTTTAATAATGGATTCCTGCATTTTCCCTACTACAGACGTTAAACTGACCGGCCTATAATTACCCGCCTTTTGTCTCCTTCCTTTTTTAATGTATGACTCAGAAGTAAAACTTGGCGAAATATGTATGATGGACAGTTTTACTAAGCTGGTAAACAAAAACAGTAAATTTAAAGTTATTTGATCGAGAAAACCAATCATTAAAATTTATCTTTAAGACTGCCTGTCATTTGCAGCAGAGTTTTCTTGTTGGTAATTCAAAGCAGAAATCTGTACTTTTCTCATTTTATCCAAAGGCAGCTGAGGCCAAATGTAGTCCCTTCCCTCCCCCAATATGGGACCAGCTGAGATCTATTTATTCCCACACCCATTGGGGTTTGAACTTTGAACTTTTCTTATCTGTAGATATTCATATCTCACTTCACAGTTTGTTTATTAAGATCTCTTGGGAGATAATCCCTCTTCCCCTCCCCCTCCCTTTCCATTTTTATGGCTGAAAAACACAAACAGACCCAACGAAATGTCACTGAGCCCAGTGGCCAGATTTTCACTACTCGTGCAAATGGCCCACATTGGGAAATTTTGACTCGACAGACTCCTCTCAGTTTATAGGGCCCATTATGCTCAATGTTTGCTCTGGGCAAGCTGGGGCAGGATTGAGTCAGGCTTATCATCCTCAGAGACAGATTATAGGTGGCCATGAGGGCAGGCAAGTACCAAGGTGGGGTTGGCGAGAAGATCTGCCTCAATTCTCCAGGACTTTGTTCTAGTTGTTTGAAATGTTATTAAACCCTCTAGCCCTCACACGCTCACTTGTCCCCATGGCCTTTTCTAGCCCCAAGCCAGTGCCCCTTCATATACCCATACCACCTCTAGCCCAACTCATGCCACCTCCACAGTGAGTCACCCAGTATCCACCATATGCAGTCATCAGGAGCCTTCTACCAATCTAATACAGCTCTCACTCAAACACACTTGACAGTAAAAAAAACATACCATACAAGAAACCCATTCAAAGTTTCTAAACCTCAAGTGGTTAATCTCTCATTAAAAACAAACTTCTATTCAGGCAACATATCAATAACCACTAATCCTTTCATCGCCCCTTTATAATGTCAATTAAACAGGGAATTCAGAACCCCCTGCTGAAATAACTGTCGCTTTTGAAGCACTGTCAAGCATTCATAATGACATAATAATAGCCCTTGGGAAAATATCAACAAGACCTCTATTGAAACTGCTTGGCCAGTAATGTTTTTTTCCAACCTACACCAGATGGCTTATCAATCAAAGGAGTCCAGCAGAAGGTAATTTCTTAACATTCACTGACAGCTTCAGCCTCTTTTTTCAAGTTTAAAGAGCAGGTGATTTAAAGAAAACTTAATATCATAATAGTTAAACAGGCCTATCCACCCTTCAAGAGCATTTACATCTACTCCATCAATTCATGACTCCCACATTGCAGTTTAAGGCTCCTGAAGCAGTTGAAATAGAGTCTGTTTGAACTCAACATGATGTTCAAATGGCCCTGCTGAGTTTGCCACCCCCTTCCCCTGGCAGCAAAAATGGGCCAGAGTCTTCCTGACTTGTTAAAATCTGGCTCCTGATGTTTTATTGATGCCTGTTATTAACTCACAGAAAATGTTGATCAGTGAGCACCAGTAATGTGGCAGTGGCTGCTTCATCATGGAATTCTTGACTTAGCACCCGCATGTGGAAAACATGCCACAAATAAAAGAGGCTTCATAAAATTCAATGCGTCAACTTGGTTAGCTGAAACAACAGCAATAAGGCTCAATAAGAACACATCTCGAAGAGTAAAACTTCCAAAATGTTCTCCCCTCTTCACTGTTTTCACCACAATCCATTTAAATTCAGCTTGCAACAGCCTTTAAGACATGACCTCTGCCTTTGGCAGCGGCTGTGCATTTTCTTGCATATTCCATGATCTCAGTAGTAAATGCTGTTTGACTCCCCTCTCTTCTCATTATGCAAAAAGCACTTTCATCAAAGGTTTATGAATGGTCAGTCCTAAAGATTGCCTTTTTTATTTTATCTATTTTCAATGTAACAAGTAAAGATTAAACTCAAAACATTATATAGAACTGCTGTGTGTGTGGTTTTTTTCACCAGTTAAAAATATGTTTTACTGGCTGTTCCTGCACAGGAAATGTCAGAGCTCCAATCCCTTTCCTTTACTCGGAACAAAAGCTTTGGGTGTTCGGGGAAGAAACGTCATTGCTCGTACAGTAGAGAGTTAACCACATTGAGGTTGTTTTAACAATATGAATTACAGATCCATAAGGAATCTGGTATGTTGTATAATATTAGTATAACTAAATATAAGGCAACATTAAAAGACATTTCTCCTTGGCTCCTTCCAAATGTTTTTCTAAAATGAGGATACTGTTACTGGAAGTTCTTCCAAACAGGCGTTACCCAATGATTTGAAAAGACAAAGCTGTGCCCATTGCTTGCTTTGGAACTACACTGATCAGCAATGTGGTCAGAAAGCCATTGAAATGTTCCTCTCACCTTTCTTACCCTCATTTTCTGCGCAGATGAAAGATCCCAGATAAAAGTGTTCACATCTAATGCTGAATGGTGAACATAACCATAATGAACAGATTTATGCACTGATAGAGCATCAGTCTTTATCATTCATGCTAGATAGTATGTATCTATTCCAGTCTTTTCTATCAGAAAGTAATTTAGTATCAGAAAGGGGTATTGTGCAGACTATCTTCATATTCTGCATAGTCTCATTCTCTGTTGTGAGAGTAGATATTCCTTTGTGGTAGCCGCTGGAAGAAGCATTGCCTTTGTTTTCCCGACAGGACTGATTGGCAGGTAAGGCTCACTATCAGCAGTAACTGCACCAAAGCAGTTTTTGATTCTCCAGGAGGAAGCTTCAAAAGTTTTTTTTTTAAGTGTCAGCATCGGCTTAGTAGTAGCACTCTTCTTTTTGAGTCAGAAGATTGCGTGGTCAAGCCACATTCAAGAGGTTTCACTGCATAATTTAAACTGATACAATGCAGTACTGAGAGAGTGTTGCCATGTCAGAGGTGCAGTGTGCTGGATGAAACATTAAACTGAGATTCATACTAGTAGATCTTAAAGATTCCACGGGATTATTTGATAAAGAACAATGGAGCTCTTCTAGTGGTCTGTAACTTATTGGCCCATTAACCAATATCATTGAAACAAATTATCTGGTCATTTATCTCATTGTTTTGTGCACAAAATGGCTTCCATGCTTCCTATGTAACAAAAGTGGATAGAGATTTTTAAAAATTAACCCTTGGATAGGGTTGTGAATCTGTGGAATTCTCTGCCCAGTAAAGCAGTTGAGGCTACCTCATTGAATGTTTTTAAGGCAAGGATAGATTAATTTTTGAACAGTAAAGGAATTAAGGGTTATGGTGAATGGGCGGGTAAGTGGAGCTGAGTCCACAAAAAGATCAGCCATGATCTGATTGAATGGCAGAGCAGGCTCGAGGGGTCAGATGGCCTACTGCTGCTCCTAGTTCTTATGTGCTGGTATTGCAAAGGTATAAATGCAAATTCTTTCTTTTTTTATTTTACTTTTGCTTTCTTATAAATCTGTTAAACCTGTCAGACAGGTGCGTGGGATTTCTGTGGGTGTTCCAATCTCCTGCTGTAACTTCAGTGAAGATCATTGAAAACTCTGGAAGAATAAGCCTTTTTGCTCCATTTGCTTGGGGTTTGCATCCAGATGCAACAGAAAAATTCTCCAGCAATTCCACCTGAGAACGTACTGACAGTAGGTTCAATGATTTGCAATGATCAGGCTGAACAGCATTTCACAATGTTTCAGTCAGAATCTTCACAAGGGGAAATTCAGCTCGCATTCTGACAGTGTCTGACCTTATTTTGTGTACTCCAAGGATACTGTTGGATAACATCCACAGGGTTTTCTCGATCCCCCGCCACAACCAGTGGCTGCTTTTAGCCCTTCATGCTGTTTCTGGGAGATTCCACCAAAGTTGCAGCAATAGTGTTGATGAAACTCCAGGGAAGTGATTATCAGGTGAACACTAATGTTACTTTGATAAGCCAATTATAAAGCATTATTAAATTGCCATAGCACTGTTTGATTCCCAATGTAGGAGATCATGCATAACCTACCACAGGCAGCGTCATTAAGATCAGTATCCCAAAAGAGCTTCTCACAAATGCCCTGGAAGCCAATCATTCAAAGGCCTTGGCCTTTGGCTAGCTGTGCATGGCCCATCCTTTTAGGACCTGGCCCCACCAGAATCTAACTGCCTGCATGAGATTCTTCTCAAGCTTCATTGAGGCATCGGCGACAGTGCCACACAAGAATCACGGTTTGGGAGTTCTGTTGAGCACTATTTGAGCTTCTTCCAGGTTGAAACACCGTAACTGATGAAAAATCAAGATTCATCAAGTTCCATTAAATGGTATTGGGACTTATTCATATTGGTTTAATGTCATCCACTTCTCACTGCCTCCCTCTAAAAAGCTTACACAACTCCATATGTTTAAATAGCTTGGGATCAGACCTTTTCTCATCATAAATCATATTCCTAACATTTCTCTGACAGTGACAGCTTGAGGGAAGAGCAAACTGAAGTTTGCAAAAACCCAGGTGGTTTGCTGGATCATCCTTGGTGTTAGGAATTTGCTGATTATTCCTGTGACTCACTCATAGAAATCCTACAGGACAGAAAGAGGCCATTCGGCCCATCGAGTCTGCACCGACCACAATCCCACCCAGGCCCTACCCCCATATCCCTACATATTTACCCACTAATCCCTCCAACCTACGCATCTCAGGCCACTAAGGGCAATTTTTAGCATGGCCAATCAACCTAACCCGCACATCTTTGGACTGTGGGAGGAAACCGGAGTACCCGGAGGAAACCCACGCAGACACGAGGAGAATGTGCAAACTCCACACAGACAGTGACCCAAGCCGGGAATCGAACCCAGGTCCCTGGAGCTGTGAAGCAGCTGTGCTAACCACTGTGCTACCGGCTCGTCAGATGAGCGGTGCCTCCAGTCACTGAGCAGAGCTCTGCCCTTCCCTGATTGCAAGTGAGGCAGTGCGAAAGTTTCTGCACTTCTCTGAAAACACCTGTAGTAGGAATGGAGTACAATACCATACTTATACAGAATAAAGGCAGCAGTTTAAACTCGTGTTCATGAACAGTTTCTTCGATATCAGTCTTGCATTGTGACTCATTTGTCAAAAACAAAAATAAGATGATGGATTTAGTTAGGTGGAGCTTCCTTGTCATTACCATCGCGGATTCTCCCATTATCAATATCCTCATGGTTACCGCTGACTAGCAACTGAACTGGACTAGCCAGATAAATACAGTGGCCACAAGAGTTGGTCAGAGACTGGGAATTCTGAAGTAAATAACACATTTTCCATCCACCATTTACAAGGCACAAGTCAGGACCGTGATGGAATACTCTTCACCTGCCTGAATGAGTGTGGATCCAACAACACTCAAGAGGCTCGACATCATCCAGGACAAAGCAGCCCACTTGATCAGCACTCCATCAACAACTTCAACATTCACTCCCTCCACTACAGATGCAAAGTGACAGCAGTGTGCATCATATACAAGATGCACTGCAGCAACTCGTTGCAAAGAAAAGCCTTCAAAAAGTTCAGGGAGCTAGGTAATGTTAGAAATCTAGAAGAGTATACGACTAGTAGGAAGGAACCTAAGAGGGAAATTAGAAGAGCAAGAAGGGGTCATGAGAAGGCCTTGGCAGACAGGATAAAGGAAAACCCCAAGGCATTCTACAAGTATGTTAAGAGCAAGAAGATAAGATCTCAAGGAGTAGGACCTATCAAATGTGACGGTGGGAAAGTCTGTATAGAACCGGTAGAAATAGCAGAGGTACTCAATGAATACTTTGCTTCAGTATTCACAGTGGAAAAGAATCTTGGTAGTTGCAGTACAGACTTGCAGTGGACTGAGAAGATTGAGCATGTGGACATTAGGGCAGAGGATGTATTAGAGCTTTTGAAAAGCATCAAGTTAGATAAATCGCCGGGACCGGATGGGATGTACCCCAGGTTACTGTGGGAGGCGAGGGAAGAGATTGCTGAGCCTCTGGCGATGATCTTTGCGTCATCAATGGAGACGGGAGAGGTTCCGGAGGATTGGAGGATTGCGGATGTGGTTCCGTTATTCAAGAAAAGGAGAAGAGATAGCCCGGGAAATTGTAGACCAGTGAGTCTAACCTCAGTGGTTGGTAAGTTGATGGAGAAGATCCTGAGAGGCAGGATTTATGAACATCTGGAGAGGAATAAGTATGATCAGAAATAGCCAGCACGGCTTTGTCCAAGGCAGATCATGCCTTACGAGCCTAGTTGAATTTTTTGAAGATGTAACTAGGCACATAGACGAGGGAAGAGCGGTAGATGTAGTTTATATGGATTTCAGCAAGGCGTTTGATAAGGTGCCCCATGCAAGGATTATTGAGAAAGTGAAGGGGCATGGGATACAAGGGGATATTGCTTTGTGGATTCAGAACTGGCTTGCCCACAGAAGGCAAAGAGTGTTGTAGATGGGTCTTTTTCAGCATGCAGGTCGGTCACCAGTGGAGTGCCCCAGGGATCTGTTCTGGGACCCTTGCTCTTTGTGATTTTTATAAATGACCTGGATGAGGAAGTGGAAGGATGGGTTGGCAGGTTTGCTGATGACACAAAGGTTGGTGGTGTTGTGGATAGTGTAGAGGGATGTCAGCAGTTGCAACGAGACATAGATAAGATGCAAGACTGGGCGGAGAAGTGGCAGATGGACTTCAACCCAGATAAGTGTGTGGTGGTTCATTTTGGCAGGTCGAATAGGATGAAAGAATATAATATTAAGGGTAAGATGCTTGGCAGTGTGGAGGATCAGAAGGATCTTGGGGTCCGGGTTCATAGGACACTCAAAGCAACATCGCAGGTAGAGGCTGTCATTAAGAGGGCGTATGGAATACTGGCCTTCATCAATAGAGGAATTGAGTTTAGAAATTGGGAGATAATGCTGCAGCTGTATAGGACCCTGGTCAGACCCCACATGGAGTACTGTGCCCAGTTCTGGTCGCCTCATTACAGAAAGGATGTGGAAGCCATAGAAAGGGTGCAGAGGAGATTTACAAGGATGTTGCCTGGATTAGATGGCATGCCTTATGAGGATAGGTTGAGAGAGCTAGGTCTTTTCTCCTTGGAGAGGCGAAGGGTGAGAGGTGACCTGGTAGAGGTGTATAAGATGTTGAGGGGTATTGATAGAGTGGATTCTCAGAGGCTTTTACCCAGGGCTGGAATGGTTGCCACAAGAGGTCACAGGTTTAGGGTGCTGGGGAGTAGGTACAGAGGAGATGTTAGGGGTAAGTTTTTCACTCAGAGGGTGGTGGGTGTGTGGAATCGGCTGCCAGTAGAGGTGGTGGAGGCAGATTCGATAGGGTCTTTTAAGAGACTTTTGGATAAGTTCATGGAAGTTAGTAAGATAGAGGGTTATAGGTAAGCCTAGTAGGTAGGGACATGTTCGGCGCAACTTGTGGGCCGAAGGGCCTGTTTGTGCTGTAGCTTTTCTATGTTCTATGTTCTAACTCACCAAAGCACTTTCCAAATCTGTGACCTCTGCCACCTAGAAGGACAGCAGATGTACGGAAACACCACCACCTGCAAGTTCCCCTCAAAGCCGTACACTTCTGAATTAGAACTATGTCATCTTCATTTTACAATTTAACATTCAGTTGCAGAGTGAGAAACTTGGGTCGGAAACAACTTAAATAAAGGAAATTATAATGAAATGAGGATACAGTTAGCTAATGTGGACTGGACAGATAGATTAACAGGAAAGACAGTAAGCAAAACAGTGGCAGACATTTAAGGAAGCAATGCATGACACTCAGCTAAAATATACCCCAGTAAGGAGGAAAGATTCTAAATGAGGGATAAACCAACCATGGCTAATCAAGGAAGTTAAGAGTGTTAAGTTGAAAGCATATACGGAGACAAAAGTCAATGATGGCCCCAAAGTCTGGGATAAATTCAGAAGCCAACAAAGGAGGACTAAAAAGATACTAAGAGAGAGAAAATAAACTACAGGGGCAAACTAGCAAGGAATATAAAAACTGAAAATAAGAACTTCTTTAAATATATAAAAAGGAAGAGAGAGGTCAAAGAGAACATAGGCCTCTTAGAAAATGAATCTGGAGAGATAGTTATGGGGAACAAGGAAATAGCAGTTAAACGGGTATCTTACAGTGGAAGATACTTCGAACATCCCAAATTACAACGAATACGGGAAGGAATTAAGTACCATTACCATCATTGGTGAGGTAGTATTAGACAAACTAATGGGGCTAAACGCAGATATGGCCCCTGGCTCTGAAGGCTTGCATCGTAGGATCATAAAGGAAGTAGCTACAAAGTTAGTGGATGCCTTGGTTGTAATTTTCCAAAAATCCTTGGATTCTGGAGAAGTACTGGAGGATTGGAAAACTGTCAATGTGACACCCTATTTAAAAGGGAGGGAGGCAAAAAAGTAGCTAATTATAGCCTAACATCTATTGTTGGAAAAATGTTGAAATCAATTATTAAGGAAGTAATAGCAGCAAATTTGGAAAATCATAATCTAATCAAGCAGAGTCAGCATGGCTTCATGAAAGAGAAATCGTGTCTGACTAATTTATTAGAGTTTTTTGAGGAAGTCTCACCCAGAGTGGATGGAGCGGAACCAGTAGATGTGTTGTATTTCAATTTCAGAAGGCATTTGAAAAGGTTAAGCCATAAGATAAGAGCCCATGGAGTTGGAGGTAGTCTATTGGCATGGATAGAGAATTGGCTGAGGGATGGAAAACAGCAAGTGGAGATAAGGGGTTCTTTTTCAGTTTGGCAGCTGGTCGCCTCATTACAGGAAGGATGTGGAAATGATTGAAAGGGTGCAGAGGAGATTTACAAGGATGTTGCCTGGATTGAGTGGCATGCCTTATGAGGATAGGCTGAGGGAGCTCGGTCTTTTCTCCTTGGAGAGACGTAGGATGAGAGGAGATCTAATAGAGGTATATAAGATGTTGAGAGGCATAGATCGGGTGGACTCTCAGAGGCTTTTTCCCAGGGTGGAAATGGCTGCTATGAGAGGACACAGGTTTAAGGTGCTGGGGGGTAGGTACAGGGGAAATGTTCGGGGGAAGATTTTCACACAGAGGGTGGTGGGCGAGTGGAATCGGCTGCTGTCAGTGGTGGTGGAGGCAAACTCAATAGGGACTTTTAAGAGACTCCTGGATGTGTACATGGGACTTAATAGGATGGAGGGTTATAGGTAGGACTAGAAGGTAGGGATATGTTCGGCACAACTTGTGGGGCCGAACGGCCTGTTTGTGCTGTAGTTTTTCTATGTTTCTATGTAACCAGTGGGGTTCCACGGGGATCAGTGCTGGGACCACAACGGTTTACATTATATACTGCTTGGAGGAAGGAAGCAAATATACTGCATTTGTGAATGACACAAAAATGGGTGGATAGGCAAATTGTGAGAGGGATACAAACAGGTTAAAAAGAGATATTGAAAGGTTAAGTAAGTGTGCAAAAATTCGGTAAATGGAGTATAATGTGGGAAAATGTGAAGTTGTTCATTTTGTAAGGGAAAACAAGAGAACGGAGTATTATTTAAGTGGAGAAAAACTGCAGAAAACTGCAATACAAAGGGACTTGGGCGTACTTATGCATGAAACACAGAAAGCTAACACACGGCTGCAGCAGGTAATCAAGAAGGCTAATGGAATGTTGGTCCTTATTTCAAGGAGGTTGGAGCATAAGAATAGGGAAAACTCAGCATGTTCGGCAGCATCTGTGGAGAGAAACAGAGTTAACATTCCAGATCTAAATGATCCATTTACAGATGGGCCATCTATTTCCAGATCAACAACCAGTTGGACAACATTTCACGATTTTTCAGCTGACGGCTAAGTGATGTCTGCTCCAAGGCACAAAAACAGCACCATCAACTTCTGTACTCTCAAATCGACCTGCCATATACCTGCCCGAGCTGCCCAGCCCACACTGGGCTCATCTCTGCCTCCACACTGGGATCAGCAGCCAAGATTCCCATTACATCTCCCCTCCTCTCCCACCCCCCGACCCAAAATCTGAATATCTGGGCAGTTTTGCCAGAGTCAGGTTTGCAGAGCCGGGGATTCTCCCGATTCTGTGTGCCTGACTGGAGGGCAAAAATTCAGGCCACAGTTCGGCTAATTCTCAAGTCTTCAAGTGGGGCTTGAATTTGCAACCTCCAGAGATGAGACTGCCAACAACTGAGCAAAGCCGACAAAATGACAAACTCACCCTTTCCACTACAGCTGCAATCAACATTGTTCCTGGTTGTTCTGTTACTGCTGAGTACTAAGTTACTGCTCTTTCACCCAGTGCTATTCATTTTGTAAATTATATGCTTCTGTTTTCAATGCCAACAGACAACAGGAAATGATCGGTGACAACCAAATCTCAGCAGTCTCCTCTTTCAGGCAATCACATAATTCCTCTACAAAGGCCCAGTAAATTAAATTAAGATTGAAGATTAAGATTTAAGACCCACTCTCAGTGACTAACACAAACCCTATTGTGCGCTTTAAGAATAATTCAAATCAATTATGCTTTGGCATTAATTGGGCAGCCCAAGTAATTATCATTTACTCTCTACAAAGATTAGCTGATGTCCAGGGATCATGCTTGGTTCATAAAACAGGATAAACACTGGATTAGCAGCTCTTAAAGGGATGGTGTTTAGAATTAAAGCATTTTTTGTGGAAAAATGCAATGTTTTCTAATGAGCAGTTGAGATGAGAGGCAAGGATAAACCAGGGCAGAGTGTCCCTTTGTGGATTTAAACTGACGGCTCCTACTTCAAGTGTTGCAAAGCAGAGTTGATACATTTGAAGCAAGACTCATTGAGTGTGAAGAATATATTTCTAACTGCTATGAACAATGGATAGAAGATTGTGTTCACTTGCCCAGCCAGTTCAAGTATGATTACCAATGCAATCTCATGTTTATTGGTCATTTGAGTGACTATAATAGAATCTGCTGGATTCAGGAAGATTACCAAGGACGAGTAGCCACACTTTGCTGACTTTTCATATATGGACTCCTTCTGAATGCTAAAAATGCAGTCTGACCTCGCTGTAGGAAGCATACCAAGCACTCTGGCAATTCAGGATGTACACATCAATGCCTCTGTTGCAGGGCAGAATATGTTGCTGGCTCAGAAAGTAGTATAACATCACTTACAAATCTGACAAAATTCCCATCACTAAACATGCTGCCAACATGTTGGCATGCATATTGGGGACTTGGACACCACTAACTCTGCTCTTCAAAATTCTAACATATTCATGTTTTGCATTTAATGACAGAAGATGATTGTATTCAGAAACAGCCGGCAGAACAGGGTCCTTTCAGTAATGGACTAACTGTAGTAAAGAAAATAACCACACTAAAGAATGGCAGATCCTCAAGAATGAGATGGTTTTGACCCCAAGAAGTTAAAGGAAGTGGTTGAGAACATTGTAAATACCATAACTATCACTTTCTGAAGTTCTTTTGATTCTGGAACCATTCTTTAGATTGGAAAATTACACATGTAACTATCTAAGGTGAGAGAGTTAAACCAGAGGATTGTAGATCAGTTAGAATGACATGTATTTCAGAAAATTGCTGGAGTCTGTAATTAATGATAGGATGACTGAATACCTTGAAATTTTCCAACTGATCAGAGGGAAACAGCTTGTGTTTTTAAAAAGGGGGATCATACCTGAGGAACTTGATTGACATTTACGAAGAGGTGACTATACAGTGGACAGCGCAATAACCTGACGAAGGGGCAGCGCTCCGAAAGCTAGTAGCTTTTGCTACCAAATAAACCTGTTGGACTTTAAGCTGGTGTTGTGAGACTTCTTACATTGTAGCACAACGCATGGAAGCTTAAAATTACAAAGAGATATTAACAGATTAAGTGAATTTGCAAAACTGTGGCAATTGGGTTGCATTATTGACAAATGTGAGGTCATCTACTTGAACCTCAAAATGATAAAACAGGGTACCTTTTAAAGTTGAAAAGCTCAAAATAGTGGAGGTCCAAAGAGACTTAAGGCTCCAGGTACCTAGATCATTAAAATGTCATGAACAGGTAGAGAAAATAATCAAAACTGGCATGTTGGCCTTTCTAACTAAAGGAATAGAACGAAAAGGGGGTAGAAATCATGCATCAGATATGCAAAATCCTTGTTAGGCACAACTGAATACTGTGAATAGTTCTAGACACCACGCTTTACAACAAATACATTAATCTGGACAGAGACCTCAAGAAATTACAAAGGGCTGTGAACGTAGCCCAGTACATCATGTAAACCAACCTCCCATCTATTAACTCTGCCTACACTTCCTGCTGCCTCGGAAAAGCAGCCAGAATAATCAAAGACCCCACGCACCCCGGACATACTCTCTTCCCCCCTTCTTCCGTCGAGAAAAAGATACAAAAGTCTGAGATCATGTACCAACCGACTCAAGGGCAGCTTCTTCTCTGCTGCGATCAGATTTTTAAATGGACCTACCATATTAAGCTGATTTTTCTCCACACCCCAGCTATGGATGTAACACAATATTCTGCACTCTCCCTGGGCAGCACTGTGGCACAGTGGTTAGCAATGCTGCCTCACAGCGCCAGGGACCCAGGTTTGATTGCCGGCTTGGGTCACTGTCTGTGCGGAGTCTGCACATTCTCCCCGTGTCTGCGTGGGGTTCCTCTGGGTGCTCCGGTTTCCTCCCACAGTTTGAAAGACCTGCTGGTTAGGTGCATTAACCATGCTAAATCCTCCCTCAGTGTACCCAAACAGGCACCAGAGTGTGGCGTATGGGGCATCTTCGCAGTAACTTCATTGCAGTGTTAATATAAGCCTACTTGTGACTAGGGGAGAAAAAAACCAGAGGGCATGGGTTAAGGGTGAAAGGAGAAAAGTTTAAAGGGAATATTAGGGGGGGCTTCTTCACGCAGAGAGTGGTGGGAGTGTGGAATGAGCTGCCGGATAAAGTGGTAAATGCGGGGTCACTTTTAACATTTAAGAAAAACTTGGACGGGTTCATGGATGAGAGGGGTGTGGAGGGATATGGTCCAAGTGCAGGTCAGTGGGACTAGGCATAAAATGGTTCGGTACAGACAAGAAGGGCCAAAAGGCCTGTTTCTGAGCTGTAATTTTCTATGGTTCTATGGTTCTAATAAATAAACTTTAACTTGAACGGTATGTTTTGTCTGTTTAGCACGCAAGAAACAATGTTTTTTACTGTATCCCAATACATGTGACAATAATAAATCATATCAAAGTATTGCACAGATTTGCCAGTGTTCGTGGGGAACCATTTATTCAGACTAAGGTGAAGAAGGTCATTCGGTCCATCTCAGCTCATCCACCAAGAATGCCCCCAATGATCCATCACCGGAGCATCCAATCGGTTGTCAAAGATTCCAAACATTTTGCCTTCATTACTCTATCTGACAGTCCACTTTCTGTACAGAGAAACATTCCGACATCCATACTAAATTTATCTTTTACTAGTTTGTACCTGTGTTCTACAGTTGCAATTTACTGCAGTGTAACCTTTTCAGATGTACTTTTTTCATACTATTTACAATCTGATAATTTCTGTAAGGTAATCTTTCAGATGCCTTCTTTCAGAGATGAAAAAGCTGAGACACTGTAGTCTTTCCTGTTCCCAAAGAAACTAGCAAGTAACCATGCACAACTCACTAATACCAGAACAAGAATATTGTGGGTACGTGCCTCTTAGAGAGGAAATGGAATACAACCTGGATGATAGCAATCATTAAGATTCTAATTTATGAAAAGAAGCTTCGGGTCCTGAACTTGCTCTTATTAAAGACATGTAATTTGCTTTTACTTTAAATGAGAGATATTCGTATAACTGATGTGAGCAAACCATTTAACCAAAACCATAACAACAAGAAGAAAATACATCTAAAATTAACTTGCTACAAAGTAAAGCCAAAGATTGGAAATGGAAATATTCAAGAAGAACATGGGATCATGGTATCAGCTTCAGGAGATCTGACAAAATATTTGACTCAGCCATACTACTGAAACATAGTTCACACCAGTAAGCTCGCAGTTAATTCAATTAAATACTTTTTCTTTATCACTATATCCCAGTCAGAGATACAGACTTCCTCATTAGATAAGGCTTCAACTCAACAGACAGAAGGCTTTGTTGCTGTCGTTAGTGCAATTTCCCTTCTGATTTGTTGAAATGGAGGGAGACACCAAGGAAAATCAATCTCAAACTGCTGTTATGGATCCTTTTTTTTCCCCCACAGACTTTAAGCTTTAGGTTACAACCAAAATAAAACCCAGAGCCACAGGAGTTCCCATTAGATCCTTCCATGAATGCTAAGCTTCAAAAACCTGCTACAACAGCCTGAGTTTTAATGACTCACAAGTCAGGCCTAGTCTGGATTTCAGTTCCAAAAAGACAGATCAAAGATTTCTAGCCTTATGAGTTCAAGATGCATCCACTGTTTACCAACCTTCTGCCACATTTTGATGAAGAAGAGCTCTTGAGTAAAGTTAAAGTAAACATTGGTGTCGTATGCATCGTCTCCTGCATTTCGAACCGTCACATTCACGGAGATGTTCTTCACTGCCCCTAATGCTAAGAAAAGCTTGCTCTCATCAATACTGAAAAAAAAAATCAGAAAACAGAAAGAAATTAGCATTCTGTGCCACTCAGGATTAACGGGGAGTCCTGCTGCAGTTGGGATAAAGTGTGGCTATCAGATATATCAATCATTTATATTTGAGCAGCAAGTGTTGAATGCACAGACATATCTTGTTGGCAACCTCTGAGCCTTTGTTAAAGTTTACAGTTTTATAGTCTATGACTCATGCCCATTGAATATTAACATAATTCATTATGAATTAGAAATAGCTTTTTAAAACCCCTTTTTAAGAAGAATAACGTGGGAAAGACCAATCTAGTTGGTCAGCGCTAAACACAGAGCACAATTAAGCAAGACATGAGAAAGCACTGATCATAGTCTGAGAACTGGATGGAGAAGGGAGGGTATTATTGGCAGGAAATGTGAAATAGTTTAGAGGCAGCATTAATTCCCTAAAGATCAAGGTAAGAGCTTTTCATGCATTTGGACAAAGAGCAGAGACAGAATGTAAAGGCACACTTTCAAAAATATTTTCCTGTCCTAACCTGAAGATGTAGTTTACACTGTTTAAAACCAGGTTGTGTCGCTCAGTATAATAATCAGAGAAACACATCTTATATCTAATACAATGTTTCTCAAACTAGGGTCCGCACATAACTGATGGAAAATGTATGTGGTCACTCCAAGGGGCACAGTGGTCCCCCACTCTCCCCCCGCTGCTCCCCTTGGTGCTCCTGCACTAAACCCCTCCCCCGCCAACCCCGGTGCTTCTGCTATCCACCCTGCAGTGCTCCTGCTCTCCCCGCCCCCCCTCTTCCCCAGTGCTCCTGCTCTCCCTGCCCCCTGTCCCTCAGTGCCCAGGTGTTCCTGCTCTCCCCGCCCCCTAGTGCCCCTGCTCTCCCCCCCCCGCTCCCCCCCTGCTCCACCCCCCCCCCCCCCCCCCCCACCCCCAGTGTCCCTGCTCTCTCCCCACCCCCCGGTGCTCCTGCTCGTCTCACCCCCGGTGCTCTTGCTCTCCTCCCTCTCCCAGTGCTCCTGCTCTTCCCATCAAGCTCCTCCTCTCCTCATCAAGCTTCTCCTCTCCTCCTGCTCCCGTGTTGTGCTTCCCCATTGCTTCTGCTCTCCCTGCTTCTCTAATGTTTCCACCATATCTGCTCTGCTTCCCCCTTCTCTCTCTCTGTGTTACACAATAAGAATCAGGCACACCAATTTCACTGGTATCAGGGGAAAATACCTGATCTACTGTGAATTATTAAAACACTCTTTACATGTAATACTATCACACTATTAGTATTACTTGCATTATAATTTGGATGGGGCTGTGTGATTAAAAAATTTGAAAGGAGGTCCTGAGAACCACTGACCTAATACATTTATCTCTCAATCTTTCTGTGATGTCGTATACATGGAACACAGAATTTATTGCAGATTATTTCTGAATATACATTGTGAATGAATTGAGTTAGTTATCATTTCTGGTGCAGAGTGCTGCTGTACAATCAGAGCTGCAGCTCCCATTTTCCATTGACTGCCATCCAGCCTTCCCTCTTGCACACACATCCTTTCCCTTATTCACAGTACCTAGCTGAAGAGGGAAGTGAGACGATGATCTGAATTTTTGTCCAGGCAGAGGGGGGTCCCATCTTAAGCAACATGATGCTGGAAGTCCGAGTCCACAAGTCTTACCTTCCCCCCCAACCCCCAATCACGTCCGTCACAATTTCTGCAGGAGTAGGTTGCACTTAGTATATGTTAAAATGCAGTTGTCTTCAATCAGATCCAACTGTCGTTAGTGAGGTGTCTGAAATATGATTTTTATATTTTGGACCTACCAGAAGAAGGTCTAAAGTTAACAGAATTCTTTGGATAAGTATGGTGCCCTTTGGGGGAGATAAGGTGACCTTTAGGAAAAGTCAAATGCCCTTTCAAAATGAAGGGTACTCTGCTGTGTCCCGTGTTGAAAATACTCATGAACGTGTGCAAATGGAACTGTCAACAGGGTTCTCCAGGTGTCAAGGAATGCAAATCCCCTGCCTTTTAAATATTTGGAGAAAAAAAATGGGTAATGATGTATGTTAATTAGAAAATTAGAAAGGGTAAGAATCAAATGCACTGGACAACAAGGGGGGCAACATACTGGGAGATTTCACTTGGAAAATTATTGCCATGTTTGTTCATGTATGAATGAACATTATGTGGGTAATGAGCAAAACATCTATTGTGTCCAACCAATGAACTATTCATTTCAAGGCTGTCTAAACACGGAATAAACATCAGATAAAGTAAAAACAGCACAAACTGTGACATGAAGGTATTTAAAATCTGTTGTCCAATAGTCCAATGGTCAAAGTCAGCCAATCCGAAACCGTTCAGAATTTACTCTTACAATTTTTGATATAATTTAAATGCAGACAATTTGATGTTAGGATGCTACCAGGACTTGATGGTTTGAGTTTAAGGAGAGGCTGGATAGACTGGGACTTTTTTTCTCTGGAGCGTAGAAGGCTGAGGGGTGAACTTATAGAGGGCTATAAAATAATGAGGGGCATAGATCAGCGAGATAGTCAATGCCTTTTCCCAAAGGTCTAAAACTAGAGGGCATAGGTTTAAGGTGAGAGATATAAATGTGTCCAGAGGGGCAATTTTTTCACACAGAGGGTGGTGAGTGTCTGGAACAAGCTGCCAGAGTAGTAGTAGAGGCGGGTACAATTTTGTCTTTTAAAAAGCATTTAGACAGTTACATGGGTAAGATGGGTATAGAGGGATATGGGCCAAATGCGAGCAATTGGGATTAGTTTAGGGATTTCTTTTTTAAAAAGGGCGGCATGGATAAGTTGGGCCAAAGGGCCTATTTCCATGCTGTAAACCTCTATAACTCGATAACCACATCATAATAAATATCCTCTGCCAAGTCATAGTCATAGAGTCATAGAGTTGTACATCACAGAAAAGGCCCTTTGGCCCATTGAGTCTGTCCCAACAATAACTACCACTAAAGTCGCGCTAATCCCATTTTCCAGCAGCTGTTCCCATATCCTTGCATGTTATGATGTTTCAAGTGCTCATCCAAATACTTTTTAAAGGTTGTTAAGGTGTCCGGCCTCCACTACCTTCCCAGGCAGTGCATTCCAGATTCTCACCATCCTCTGTGGGAAAATTATTTCTCTCAAATCCCCACCGAATTTCCTGCCCCTTACCCTAAAGTGATGTCCCTTCATGATTGACCACTCAACCAAGGGAAACAGTTGCTTCCTAATTGCTCTGTCCATACTCCTCATAATCATATACACCTCAGTCATGTCCCCCCTCAGCCTTCTCTGCTCTAAAGAAAACAATCCAAGCCTATTAAACATTCTATCCTAGGCAATATCTTGGTGAATTTCCTCTATACCCCTCTAGTGCTATCACATCCTCCCTATAGTGAGGTGAACAGGACTGGACACAGTACTCCAGCTGTGGCCGAACCAACATTCTGTACAGCTCCAAAATTATTTCCTTGCTCTTATACTCTAGATAATGGTTGGAATGCGAGTCTTTACAGGTAATCAAGTCTTAAAGGTACATGTTAAACACGTTAAAGAAGCCATCCCCTATGGACAAGCCCTCCGTATACACAGGATCTGCTCAGATGAGGAGAATCGCAACAGACACCTACAGACACTGCCCTCATAAGAACAGGATATGGCGCTCGACTCATTGATCGACAGTTCTGACGTGCCACAGCGAAAAACCGCATCGACCTCCTCAGAAGACAAACACGGGACACAGCAGAGTACCCTTCATCGTCCAGTACTTCCCCGGGGCGGAGAAGCTATGACATCTTCTCCGGAGGCTTCAACATGTCATCGATGAAGACAAACATCTTGCCAAGGCCATCCCCACTTCTTGCTTTCAAACAACCGCACAACCTCAAACAGACCATTGTCCGCAGCAAACTACCCAGCCTTCAGGAGAACAGTGACCACGACACCACACAACCCTGCCACAGCAACCTCTGCAAGATGTGCCGGATCATCGACATGGATGCCATCATCTCACGTGAGAACACCATCCACCAGGTACACGGTACATACTCTTGCGACTCGGCCAACGTTGTCTACCTGATACGCAGCAGGAAAGGATGTCCCAAGGCACGGTACATTGGGGAGACCATGCAGATGCTACGACAATGAATGAAGGAACACCGCTCGACAATCACCAGCAGGAGTGTTCCCGTCCAGTCGGGGAACACTTCAGCAGTCACGGGCATTCAGGTAAGCGTTCTCCAAGGCAGCCTTCACGACACATGACAACACAGAATCGCTGAGCAGAAACTGATAGCCAAGTTCCGCACACATGAGGACGGCCTCAACCGGGACCTTGGGTTCGTGTCACACTATCTGTAACCCCCACGACTTGCCTGGGCTTGCAAAATTTCACTGTCGTGGCTGGAGACAATACACATCTCTTTAACCTGTGCTTGGCCCTCTCTCCACTCACATTGTCTGTACCTTTAAGACTTGATTACCTGTAAAGACTCGCATTCCAACCATTATCTTGTAAATTGAGTTTGTGTCTTTATATGCCCTGTTTGTGAACACAACTCCCACTCACCTGATGAAGGAGCTTGAGACTCCGAAAGCTAGTGCTGCCAAATGAACCTATTGGACTTTTAACCTGGTGCTGGGTGACTTCTTACTGTGCTTTCCCCAGTCCAACGCCGTCATCTCCACATCATATACTCTATGCCATGACTGCTAAAAGCAAGTGTCCCATATGCCTTCTTAACAATCCAATTTACCTGCTTTACCACTTTCAGGGATCTGTGAATAAGTACCCCAAAATCCCTCTGTTGCTCCGAGCTACTCAATATCCTGCCATTCATTAAATACTCCCTTGTCTTGTTACTTCTTCCAAAGTGCATCACCGTCCATTTATCAGGGTTAAATACCATCTGCCATTCCTCTACCCATCTGACCAACCCATCTATATCTTCCTATAACCTATGATCTTCTTCATCACTATTAACCACCCTACCAATCTTGATGTCATCTGCAAACTTACTTTTCATTCCCCCCACATTATCATCTATATTATTTATGAATATAACAAACAATAAGGAACCCAACACTAAACCTTGTGGTATGGCACAGGACACCGGCCTCCAAACAGCCTTCTATCACCACCTTTTGTGTCCTATTACTAAATCAGTTTTGGATCCATCTCACCAGGTTTCCCTGAATTCCATGAGCTTCACCTTCTCAATTGGTCTCCCATGTGGGACCTTGTCAAAAGCCTCATTAAAATCCACATAAACTACACCAACTGCACTTTCCTCATCCACAGAGTCAATTCATTTTTGGAAAAATTTGATAGGCATGACTGCCCTCTGACAAAGCTATGCTGATTATCCCTAATTAGTCCATGGCTTTCCAAGTGGATATTAATGCTCTCCTTCAGACTTTTCTCCAATAATTTCCCTAACACTGACGTGAGGTTTGTAATTTCCTCGTCATCTCTATCACCCTTCTTGAAAAGTGGAACCACATTAGCCGTCCTCTAGCACTTCCTCCGTACTAAGAGAGGAACTAAAAATTTGTGTCGGAGCCCCTGCAATTTCCTACCTCACCCCCACAGCAGCCTTGGATGCAATTCTCTCAGACCTGGGGTTTTGTCCATTTTTAAGCCCATCAAAGCCTCCAATACAATATAAGTAAATATAATTCTCCAGGTTATTCATAAATTGTTTGGTAAGTTTTACCATTTGAGATTCCTGCCAATAGAAACCTCATGTAAATAGACAAAGTGGTGAAAAGTGCTGAACAGAGCAAAATAAGAGAGATTCAGTTAGCTTTCTTTATCCTGGAGCTTTTACAGAGGCACAAGAGAGTTTGGTGTTCAGAACAGGCAAAGTGGCAGAAAAACAGCAACTGCTTCTCACCCTCGATTCAAGAAACAGTGGGTCAGATTTTAGCCCTATGCATCACCCTCACAACAGCACACTTATCACATGCAAGAACAGTATGACATCCTGCAACAGCTCGATGACTCATACAGTAGCCTGCAGCAGGATGTTCAAGGTATGAGGACTGATCTCCACGGAGTACCCAAGGGGCTGAGTATCCACAACAGGATGTCCACACTGGTGACACAGCAGTGTTGGGAAGAAATTCCCACTGCGTCCAATAGATCAAAGTCATCTAATCCACCTTTATGCCAACCCAGGGCTGTGAAGATGGGTAAGGAGGTTGATGGTTCAATCAACATTTCAGCATCCCCATCTTCCACTGTTTCCCCAACCTCTCTGCAACCAGGACCCACCTAGCATTTTTAAGGGTCTCCAGAGTCAACTTAACTCCAAGAAAATCGAGTTCGGTATCACACTGGTTTAATTGTTCATACCTCACTACAGTCAGAGAGTCATTCTGGAGAAAAAGTTGAAGGAAGCATTGTATTTATATTTTACACCATAAAAATACACAAGTACAAAATTGTGTTACTCTGAGGAATGGCGTGTGTTAGAGGCAATAAAGATGGTCTGGTACTAAAAGACTAATAAATCAGGGTAGACTAATTTAAAAATGAATATAGTACAGAAAAAGTATGACGTACCTGGAATTACAAAGGTGCAGTTGTATATAAACACATATAACCACTGTTAGAGATTTTAAATATGCAATTTTTAAAATGTTCTGTACACCTAGGCCAAATACAGACTGCCCCAAGGCATAATGGGATGAAAGCTAAGTGAGATGAACCACATTCTTTAAGAACAATATAGTCACAGAGCACAGTTTTTAATCAGTATGGATCCCAGTCACAAACATGAATGGGGCAATTCAATTTCTGCTGATAAAAAATACTGAGCAGACAGTGGGAACGGGAACTTTTGAACTCTACAACCTACGTAATTGAGAAACAGTGGGAAAGGTACCTTTGAACTCTATTACGTACATAATTGAAGTTGCTAAGAGACAAGTGAGTGGAAGCTTCCGGATTCTACAGACCAATGAATTCTCATGCTGCCAGAAAGAAGGATGTAATTGGCCAAGGTAAATAATCCATATTAACATGATTGGTCCATCCTAATAAGATGGACAGATTTTTGAAAAAATGTAATTGCAAATCTTGATAATATAATTAGAGTAATTTGAGCTGTCTCAAAGTGCTCTCCCTCCATGGTGGAACCAGGCCTGGGCAATAAAGTATATCTTCAAACCAGAATTACTATCTCTGGAGAGTTCTTTGTATTTGCTGAGCTGTATTAATAAAGAGAAATCTCCTGCATGAAGCCAGCAAAATACATAGGTCTCTGAAAAACTCTTACAGCGTGCAATATTCCTAACTTTTAAGATTTGAATAGTAAAATTCCTACAGTGCAGAGGAGGCTATTTGGCCCATTGAGACTGCACTGATTCTCTAACAGTGTCTTACCCACCCTAACCCATAACCCTACACATTCACCATGGCTAATCCATCTAACCTACATATCTTGGGACACTAAGGGGCAATTTGCCATGGCCAATCCTCCTACCTTGCACATCTTTGGAATGTCGGAGGAAACCGGAGCACCCAGAGGCAACCCACGCAGACACAGAGAGAATGTTCAGACTCCACACAGTCACTCAAGGCCGGAATCAAACTGAGTTCCCTGCCCCAGTGAGGCAGCAGTGCTAACCACTGTTTTATTCAATATCAACTCTTTGAAATTGGCTTTTCTTTTAACAGGTAGACTATGTCATACAAATATGGCCACCAAAGCTCAGATGTCCTGCAATGTGTATTCAAAAACTGCCTCACTGACAAACTGAGACAACAGGGTATATTCAAGATGAAAAAGTATTAATGATACATATCCTGAGACCATCAAATGCCATTCCCAAATTGAATGGTTCATTTTTGAAACAAAGAAGGTGCTTGTCTTAATCCTTCAGAATGAATGTCTTAAAACAATAATGCAAGAAATGTCCAGGCAACTCATGATCACCACTATATTTGGAAAAGGTACTGCCATTATGAGGAGTCAAATAGTAAGAGATCTACATTTGTCCCTTTGTGATCTTTAAAATGCTGACTGTATAAGTTAAAATAGTAGAAGCATTAAAGTCAGTAATACCCATGCCTTGAAAGAACCAGAGGCTGTACCATCCCATGGTCTCCAGGCCTGTTCCTTTTCAAGTCCACCAATACAGCAAACTGACTTCCTGGCAACAAGACTACGAGCAACTAACTTTGTCCATCCCTTTGAGGGAATCCTGAAATGACTTTCTCTATTGAATTCACCTAAACTCCTCTAAGGACTGAGAATGTGTTCTTTATCTAGCTGGCAATGCGTGTTTTCCAGAACAAGAGAAAATGTGAATTATGAACTGCCCTTTTGTGTGTTACCTGTATGTGATAACCCCCAGGATTTGCAGGGGAATCACTGATTGACGTCCCTGTACAGCTCGTTGAATACGAGCTCCACCTGGTGAGGTAATTACCAATCACAAGGGAGCTTGTATGCTGAATAAAAGCACCACGGCATGATGGGCAGCATGGTGGTACAGTGGCTAGCACTGCTGCTTCACAGCGCCAGGGACCCAGATTCAATTCCAGTCTTGGGTGACTATGTGGAGTTTGCACGTTCTCCCGGTGTCTGCGTGGGTTTCCTCCGGGTGTCCCGTTTCCTCCCACAGTCCAAAGATGTGTGGGTTAGGTTGATTGGCTATGGTCAATTGCCCCTTGTCAGGGGACTAGCAGGGTAAATAAATGAGGTTATGGGGTTAAGGCCTGGGTGGGATTGTGGTCGGTGCAGACTCGATGGGCCGAATGGCCTCCTTCTGGACTGGAGGAATTCGATAATTTTAAGAAAAACCAACCAGTTTTGGGGTTCGATTTTAGACTCCCCCAGGGTTGTGATTGTGGCTCCTAGGCCATTTTCACAGGTTTGGGCAGTGGTTGTGAGCGACAGGAATTTCCCAATTGCCATTCAGGTTCCTGTAAGCAAAATATTGCAGAGGAGGCATCAGCATTTTGAACTGCCAGCTCCCTTTTCAAATCTGCCAATGCAGTCTACTGCTCCATTCAAGCTGCAAGGCCTCTGTTAGGCTTTCCAGTTTCAAGAGTCTGCTCACTATCTGTGATTGGATGGCAAGTTCGCCCTCTGGCCATTAATTGGTCGCTCTGGGAAAATCACATTGAGTGACTGTTTCCCACCCAGTGCAGTTTTTGACCTCTTTGTCACCCTGACATCAGGAGTCAGAAGCCCACGGGAAAAGGCTTGCCCTTTGTGTCAGTTTACAAAAGAATATTTGAATCATACTTTCCATGGGGTAGCAATTTGTGACTGCAAACACATGGATATTTGAGAAAAAACAATTCACATTAAAGCCAAAACCACAATGGCAACAAAATGAAAAGACAAACAGTTAGTGTTCAAGCAAACCCTGAGACTGAATGGGTTTTATTGAAGGAAATTGGCTGCACAGCTGACTGGAAAATATGAAAATTCAATAATTTAATGGCTGAACAGTTGAGATGGGCAACATTTAATAACTTTTGTCACTGTTTTATGCCACTGGATCTGATTTAAGCGCAGATATGTGGAGGGACAGATTGTATTGAGGAAGCAGGGGGGCTGCAGAAGAACTTGGGCAGGTTAGGAGAGTGGGCCAAGAAGTGGCAAATGGAATACAATGTGGAAAAGTGTGAGGTTATGCACTTTGGAAAGAGGAATGGAGGCACAGACTATTTTCTAAATGGGGAAATGCTTAGGAAATCAGAAACACAAAGGGACTTGGGAGTCATTCTTCAAGATTCTCTTAAGGTTAACGAGCAGGTTCAGTCGGCAGTTAGGAAGGCAAATGCAATGTTAGCATTCATGTCGAGAGGGCTAGAATACAAGAGCAGGGATGTAGTTCTGAGACTGTATAAGGCTCTGATCAGATCCCATTTGGAGTATTGTGAGCAATTCTGGGCCCCATATCCAAGGAAAGATGTACCGGCTTTGGAAAGGATCCAGGGAGTTCACAAGAATGATCCCTGGAATGAAGAGCTTGTCGTATGAGGAACGGTTGAGGACTCTGGGTCTGTATTCGTTGGAGTTTAGAAGGATGAGGGGGAGGGAATCTTATTGAAACTTACAGGATACTGCGAGGCCTGGATAGAGTGGACATGGAGAGGATGTTTCCACTAGTAGGAAAAACTAGAACCAGAGGGCACAACTTCAGGCTGAAGGGACAATCCTTTAAAACAGAGATGAGGAGGAATTTCTTCAGCCAGAGAGTGGTGAATCTGTGGAACTCTTTACCGCAGAAGCCTGTGGAGGCCGGTCATTGAGTGTCTTTAAGACAGAGATAGATAGGTTCTTGATTAATAAGAGGATCAGGGGTTATGGAGAAAAGGCAGGAGAATGGGGATGAGAAAAATATCAACCATGTTTGAATGGCGGAGCAGACTCGATGGGTCGAGTGGTCTAATTCTGCTCTTATGGTCTTAGAGAAAATTAAAACAGCACTTCCTCCCTCTGTTTAAAGTGGAACTGCTATCTACACCAAATGTCCAGAGTGGAACCATGGTGTCCCAGTCTCTTAAAGAAGGCTTTCCAGCTGGCAGGCAAGATGTCCATCCTCCATTAAATACCACCCTACACAAACAGCACCGGCAATGACAAAGAGGTTTCAAAGGAAATCAGAGCACACATTGTGTTCAGGCTAACTTGGTCTCTCACAGTTTATACAAACGTATTAGTCGTTGCCCACATCCAAGGTTTATGTTAGCCTATAGGTGTATGCAGGGAGGAGTTGGTGGCTAATGCTCAGGGGACATGGGTTCAAATTCCACCATAGTTGCTGGTGGAATTTAAATTTAGTCAATTAAAAATCTTGACTTCAAACTTATTCTCAGTGATGGTGACCATAAAACTGTCCTTGATTGTTGTAAAAACCCATCTGGTTCACTGATGCCCTTCGGGAAGGAAATCTGCCATTCTTACATGTGGTGCTCTAAATGGCTAATTTACTAAAATCCATATCAACTACATCAACTACACTATCCTCATCTATACACATGGTCATCTCCTCAAAAAAATTCAAAAAATTCATTGGGCATGACATTCTGATAAAGCCATGCTGATTATCCTCATCAATCCTTGTCTCTCCAAGTGGAGATAGATTCTCTCCTTCAGAATTTTCGCCAATAGTTTTCCTACCACCGACATGAGACTCAGTGGTCTGCAGCTCCCTGACTTATCTCTACAACCATTCTTAAATAGCAGAACCACATGTTCTCCAGTCCTCTGGCACCTCTCCCATGGTAAGTAGTCTCACAACACCAGGTTAAAGTCCAACAGGTTTATTTGGTAGTACAAGCTTTCGGAGTATCGCTTCCTCTTCAGGTGAAGGAGCGATACTCCGAAAGCTTGTGCTACCAAATAAACCTGTTGGACTTTAACCTGGTGTTGTGAGACTTCTTACTGTGTGTACCCCAGTCCAACGCCAGCATCTCCACATCACCTCTCCCATGGCCAGAGAGGAATTAAAATTTCGGGTTAACGTCTCTGTCACACCTGTATATATATATTGAGGAGTGTCAGGGCTACTGACACTCCAGATTCTGACTTTGTACCTGAAGCACTCTTAGGAATGGAGATAAGTTTGTAAATAAAAGGAATCTGGTGAAGGGACACCGGCCTCTGAGGAGTTATTTTAACTATCTTGGTCAGTAGTGGTGCTACCAAATAACACAACATCCTGCCTTGGAAATATATCACTGTTTGTTGTTGCTGGGTCAAAGTCCTGGAACTCCCTGTTCAACAGGAAGTTCTATGTTCTATGAACAGCACTGTACGAGTAATGCCCTTGCCAGCAACAATCAGATCCCGTGAAAGAAAAAAAAAATTAAAAAGCATTTTGTGTACATACTGTGAAATTGACATTTAAACTAATCTAATTAAAGTGGGTTGTATTATAGTTCCTAATTGTTAAAGAATTTGGACAAATCACAATATAGATTCATACTGGGTTCCCACCTGCTTCCAACGCAAGCCTTTGCTGTCTGCAAATTTGGAAAGATAAAATGCTGCCAACTGGGAATGGCACAACCGCAGGACAATTTTACCACTTCCTATATTTCATTCTCACACAGCGGGGGGTGAGGGGAGGGGTTCAAATCAACCAAAATGTTGCAGTTTTACTGGCCCTTTGGGCTGAAGCAGAAATAAAGAATCCAGTTTATCGTCACCCTAACTTCTCAATCACATTATGTCATCTGTCTCCAAGACATTCATGCATCTGTTCTGTATTATTCAAATAGTTGCACAGCAGGTTTATTTAGCCTATCTGTTCTCTTAGTAGCCAGAAGGACTCAACCTTTGAGATTAAAATATATATACACATTTAATTATTTTTTAACCAAACCAGGCCACAATCCTCTTGGTTTTATCCTGTGTAGTCCCCCTTTGACATGACAGCCCCAAATCAATTTCTCATCCTTTAATAAAACAGATAATGTAAAATGATAAAACCTTCAGCATATTTTCTCCTCCCAGCCCAGGTTTATGGTTTACAGGCAGCAGGGCGAGAAATTCAGTCTGTGCTGAATTAGAGGGACCAATTGTTAAACATGTGTCTCCATATTCCCCATTCTCGCAATTAATACAAAGATTGCATATTCAAACGAACAAGGAAAGGAGAGATGCAAGATGATCAGCATGTTAAATTGGATTAAATCTCAACAGGTCTGACATCGTTTTCTACAATGAGAAGTACCTAGATTCAGTGTAATTATGTTTAAAATATGTACCTGAAGCAAAAAGATCATGTTCCCAAGTCTGAAAACTGAATGTAACCAAGAAATTGCCACGGACAATGAAAAGATAAAAATTGTATGGACTTTCTTTCTGCTAGCAAAGATGACATATCACCACTACTGTTAAACTTTGAACATGGGGAGTGTAAGGAATGGGCAAAAGGCATTACTGAGGACATCTGCGATGTGAAATTATCTAATGGCACACTTACACATAAATCTAAGCTAGTTCTCATGCCCATTGCAAAGGAAGAAATCTACCATGGCAACCATTTATTCCTCGCAAGATTATTTAAACTTCAGAAGTACACTTGCAATTATTTATTATCCATTATGCCCACTTAAATACAAATAGTCTTTAGGTCACAAAGGAAGGGAGGTAGAGATTGGTGGCTGAGATGGGGATGGGTACCTTTTCCCTTTTCTCATTTCATTGTTACTTATTTAGCATAACATCTGCAAATCACTGAATCATCACCATCCAAATCAAGAGTATCAACTTCCTGAGCCCTCAAAGTCTCAGGCAAAAGATGTAGCATTCTCACAATCTATACACGAGCAGATGTTGGTATAAGGTAGTTCGATGCAAAGACAAGAACAAAATAAAAATAGAAACAAAAACATCATTTTCTAGTTTGCACCCATGGACTTTTGGAGATGGGATCTCCGGCACGTTTTAAGACATTGCTTGTATATTGCAGATTGGTAATCGACACGCTGTACATGCTTGTACAAAGAATCTTTGTTTGGTGACACGCACTTCTCTGCATAACTTTCAGTCCTGAACATTTGAACTCTGATTTGGATCCAAACTCTACATCCAACCTACACGCAGAGTTCACAATTGCATCCTTTTAGATCTTCATATAGAGACTGCGAAACAACAAATGATGTCCCTAAATTTTCAATGATGCACAGTGCTCTTTTCTGGCATTCATGGCTTTCACCTTCCCCATTGCATACATAGCACTCACTAAATCACATCCTGAAAAACAACGAAAACCAATAGGAGCAGCACACATATCGCTACCAGAGCGATCAAAGAGGTGATGAACATCATTTGTACACATGCTGTTTCCTCTTCCTATGCAAAAATAGAACTTAGCATCAGTTTCCTTGGAGAATGCCAAGCACAATCCAAAGACAGCAGTGTCAGGACTATTTATGACAACATGCTTAGTGGAACGGGCTGAAAATGTACTATGAAGCAGTAGTCATGTATCAGCTGCTGCTTGTTCGTAGAATGCTGCTGGGTTTGGTACCATCTCTAGATCTGTTATGCTGACATTCTGATGAAGAACATGACACTCACTTCCATGTCCAGCAAAGAGTGGTATGTCATTAATGATCTTTCTTGAAGACTTTCACCACCTTTCATGGAGAAACTGGTGTAGATTTTCCTAGTTGCAAAACATAAATTCTATCACAGCTTTGGATTTTCTAGCCAGGAGGGGAAATTTTGTGACTGTGTTCCTCCAACTGGCCTCTGTCTCCTTTCACCATTCTTAATGCCGTTGGTCTTGTACCTGAATGGAATCCTTGATTATTCAACTTTGCTTGGCTCACAAGAACTCACAAATGGGGTGACGTGGTGGCACATTGGGTAGCACTGCTGCCTCACAGTGTTAGAGACCCCAGTTCAATTCCCGGCTTGGGTCACTGTCTGTGTGGAGTCTGCATGTTCTCCCTATGTCTGCGTGGGTTTCCTCCGGGTGCTCTGGTTTCCTCCCACAGTCTGAAAGATGTGCTGGTTAGGTGCATTGTCCATGATAAATTCTCCCTCAGTGTACCCGAACAGGTGCTAGAATGTGACGACTAGGGGATTTTCACAGTAACTTCATTACAGTGTTAATTTAATTGTGACACTAATAAATAAATTTTACTAATTGATCAATGAACTGCCCAGATGTTGATTGTGATGTCATGACTTGAATCAATCCTGTAACATCCCATACCCATGTTGTACTATTTGGGATTACATCTGATAGCTCAAAAAAGTATAAGAGCTTTGCTTTCATTGTGTTGATAAGAAACAATGTTAACATTCCCAATGTATGACTTAGCATCTCATTGCTGTCCACTTTTTTCACTGCTCCAACAATTAATAGTTTAGCAAATAAGTTTCTATCTACTTTCTGAGCAATCTCCCTACCTTTTACTGTGGTTACTGCACATTTTTGTGTGTCCTTAAAAGTCTTCAATGTCATCTTCTTGACAGGATCATGAAAGCTAGCATCTTGGTGCTGTAGTCACTTCTGACAAGGAGTCATGAATGCTTCCTCTCCCTTTTCCTTGGCCTCTGTAATATTCTTCACTGTAAGCCCTGATGTAACTTAGCCTGATGCGATGTGATATAACTGATCTGTCTCCAAGGAGGGATCAAAGGATCAACTGGGCATTAAACATCAATAAAGACCTTCAGGGATAGCCAACTATCTGCAGTATCAGTATACATAAGTGGAAATATGGTTTTTTTTGTGAAGACTTTGTCGACAGCAATTTGCGCAGAATTTCACAGGGAAGAGAAGGAATAAACTAAAAGTGAGTCCTGAACTCACTTTTAGTTTATTCCTTCCTGAGTCCTGAGCTCAGAACTGACGATTCTATCATACTTTCTAAGACAGGTTGATTTTTATTTGTGGAGAAAGGACTCTTTTCAATGACATTATGTTAATTGCTGTTCTGAAAGAGGTCCAGCAGTAAAGAGTTGCCATATCTGTGAAAGAGTGGAACCCTCTTTGTGTGTGCAAACGTGGAGCAGGCACTACAGGAGATGGTGAATAGAGTTAATACTGTCTTCCAAGTCCATAGTTCATGGAATAGAAAAATAATACACACTCTACCTCTACAGCCTCTCTACCACCCTCTCCTCCTTTACAACTATCCTTAAAGCCATATGTTGGTCATTCTTTTGGCCCAGCATTCATTTTTAACTACAATTCCTCAGCATGATGGGATGTTTTTCCATGTAAAATGTGGGATATAAACGTGGGTTGTTAGAGATGTTTGCCAAATCCAATTAAATAAAGAATTAAATTAAACATTTGCTGTTATTATGCATGTCACAAGCATTATGTTCCAAACATGGCAAGCACTTCCATAAACATGGATGTTAGGGAACTTGGGGAATTAAATATTGATGTCTTGAGGAGTGTACATATTACAGAGAAGGAGGTGCTGGAAGTCTTAAAGCGCATCAAGGTAGATAAATCTGTGGGACCTGATGAGGTATATCCCAGGACGTTGTGGGAGGCTAGGGAGGAAATTGCGGGTCCCCTAGCCGAGATATGTGAATCATCGATAGTCACGGGTGAGGTGCCTGAAGATTGGAGAGTGGCAGATGTTGTGCCTTTGCTTAAAAAGGGTTGCAGGGAAAAGCCTGGGAACTACAGGCCAGTTAGCCTCACATCTGTGGTAGGTAAATTGTTGGAAGGTATTTTGAGAGACAGGATCTACAGGCATTTAGTCTGATTAGGGACAGTCGGCTTTGTGAGTGGAAAGTCATATCTCACAAATTTAACTGAGTTTTTTAAAGGGGTAACCAAGAAGGTAGATGAGGGCAGTGCAGTTGATGTTGACAACATGGACTTTAGCAAGGCCTTTGACAAGGTACCGCATGGTAGATGTTGCATAAAGTTAAATCTCACGGGATCCGGGTGAGGAATCTGAATGGATACAAAATTGGCTTCCTGACAGAAGCCAGAGGGTGGTTGTAGAGAGTTGTTTTTCAAACTGGAGACCTGTGACCAGCAGTGTGCCTCAGGGATCAGTGCTGGGCCCAATGTTATTTGTCATTTATATTAATGATTTGGATGAGAATATAGGGGGCATGGTTAGTAAGTTTGCAGATGACACCAAGATTGGTGGCATGGTGGACAGTGAGGAAGGTTATCTCCAATTGCAGCGGGATCTTGATCAATTGGGCCAGTGGGCTGACGAATGGCAGATGGAGTTTAATTTAGACAAATGCGAGGTAATGCATTTTGGTAGGTTGAACCAGGGCAGGACTTACTCAGTTAATGGTAGGGCGTTGGGGAGAGTTACAGAACAAAGAGATCTAGGGGTACATGTTCATAGCTCCTTGAAAGTGGAGTCACAGGTGGACAGAGTGGTGAAGAAGGCATTCGGCATGCTTGGTTTCATCGGGCAGAACATTGAATACAGGAGTTGGGACGTCTTGTTGAAGTTGTACAAGACATTGGTAAGGCCACACTTGGAATACTGTGTGCAATTCTGGTCACCCTATCATAGAAAGGATATTATTAAACAAGAAAGAGTGCAGAAAAGATTTACGAGGATGCTACCGGGACTTGATGGATTGAGTTATAAGGAGAGGCTGAATAGACTAGGACCTTTTTTCTCTGGAGCGTAGGAGGCTGAGGGGTGACCTTATAGAGGTCTATAAAATAATGAGGGGCATAGACAAGGTAGATAGTCAATATCTTTTCCCAAAGGTAGGGGAGTCTAAAACTAGAGGGCATAGGTTTAAGGTGAGAGGGGAGAGATACAAAAGTGTCCAGAGGGGCAATTTTTTCACACAGAGGGTGGTGAGTGTCTGGAACAAGCTGCCAGAGGTAGTAGTAGAGGCGGGTGCAATTTTATCTTTTAAAAAGCATTTAGATAGTTACATGGGTACGATGAGTATAGAGGGATATGGGCCAAATGCGGGCAATTGGGATTAGCTTAGGGGTTTAAAAAAAAAGAAATAAAGGCGGCATGGACAAGTTGGGCCAAAGGGGGTGTTTCCATGCTGTAAACCTCTGTGACTCTAATCACTTTTCATACCAAAACCTCCCATTGCCCGAAATAGTGCAGCTTGAATCTGTATCTACTTAACGTTTGTTTTAGCAATAATCTAAACAGGTTACAGAGTAGGTATGTTGCTCCTGGGCATGGTGTTCCAACTTCTATCTCACTCTCAAGAGAGAGTCTAACACATGACTGACTGATGTCAGTGGGTAAATCATCATCCACGTCATGTATCAGCTTATCCATCCATATCTTAACACTTTATACATTTTCTATTCATTCATATCTTGAAGTTGTTACCAGATGGTCTAAAAATTGATGTACACCAGTGTGAACTGGGTGAAGGTATCAATTCCTGATTTGTAGGTCTCATTTATACTGGATTTCTGCTGCAATAAATACTCCAAAAAAACTAAACAAATAAATGCTAAACAAAAAGGAGGAATCTTTTTTGTTTCAATAAGTTTTAAGTTGTAGTGTCTTGTGTAAGGAGGAGCTCTAAAAATATGTGTTTAAAACAGCAGCAGCCTAGGTTTCTTAACCAAGGCTGAGGAGGCCAGATAACCAGGCAGGCAGCCTGAGCCAACAGCGAGGTTCTGACCTTATCTTGGGGGGGGGGGAAGACTCTCAACCATTATACCAGGGCGAGCAACCAAAATATATAAAAAAGGACGAGCCAATTTCTGACCAGGGCCAGAGCAGCCTAGGCCAATAGCGAGCTTGCCTCAGGTGCAAGGGCTGAGGAGGAGGGGCCAGCAGTCATCAAGGGGAGCAGTGGGGCGACTCAACCAGTATAGTAGCAAGGCTGAGGGGGCTGGTGGACAACAAAGCGAGGGTAAAAGTGCAGTGAGGCCATACAGCAGGTGAAGCAGCCAGTGAGTGAGCCAGCACATTTCCTAAGGTTGCCGTTGAGCAGAGGTGAGGTGTGATGACTGGGAGGCGCTGGTGGTTGCCGAGGGCAACAGCAAGGTGATTCAACCACTTTAGCAGCAGGAAGGAGGGTTGCTGGGCAACAAACCAAAGGTGAAGGCTCGGCAGCCATTGAGTGAGCTAGCACATTTCCTGAGGAAACTAAGCAGAGGTAGCTAAGCAGAGGTGTGGTCTGAGGACCGAGGAGGCACTGGCAGTCATCGAGGGGAGCAGCAGGGTGATTCGACCAGGCCAGTAAGGCTGGGCAATGAGCCGAGGGTCATTGTCTGTGTGGAGGTCAGATTGTCTATCTGGAGGCCAGATAGCCAGGCAGGTAGCCAGTGAACCAGCAGAACAGCAAGTTCTGTTGAGTGAGCAGGGGCAAATTGAACCTTACCTAGGACTGAGGAGGACAGGGCAAGTGAGGGTGAGGCCACGGCCATACTGTAGCCAGGCAGCCAGTGAGCCAACACAACAACAATGTCATCGAGTGATCAGGGGCAACTTGAACCCCAGGGCTGAGGAGAGCAAATAAAGTCTGCTCCTTCAGAAAATTCATTCATTAAAATCAAGAAATATCAGTCAATATGAAGCAACACTATCAATCTGGTAGTAAAAAGTACAGAAAACTGAAGGTGAGGCAAGAGGGGGAAGCTCAGCAAAAAGACAGTTTGTCATTTTACTTTAGAAAGTTTGAAGTGTTGAGCAGTGAACAAACTGTACATTCACCCTCACCCACCAAAGGTATGGGTGAATTATCTGATGACTTCAATTTACGAATTTCCAGATACCACATCACCTGAAAAAGTTGAACAAGAAGTTCAAGAGCAAGAAGAAGTGGCCTCTGAAATGAGGATGGAACTACAAGATACTGCTCAAGCTCATTCTTCTGCAGCTGAAGTGAGGGAAGAAACCTACCCGGACAACATTGCCTTATAGCCAAAAATCTGTTCCATTGGGTATAATTGAATATTATAGACCAGAGAATATTGATAATATGGAAACTTTGCGAAAAGAGTTTGATGTTAGAGGCTGAAAGCAGTTTAGAAGTCTTGATGAGTCCCATTTTCTGAGGGTAAAAAGAAATGGGATGACCGAAAGGAGAAATTGGTTGATTTTTTTCAGGAATCTCTAAGGCAGTCAGTCTACTGTTGTGTTTACAAATTATTCCCTGACCCTAGTAAAGGGAAACACGCATTTGACATCGGGTACTCTAACTGGAGAAATGTTGGAAGAGATCTTGCTAATCATGAAACTTCTAAAGCTCATACTAAAACCATGTGTGCATTCGTTCTAATATGTAAATCATCTAGAAGAATTAATTCTGCGTTATTGGCTCAGTTTGATAAGGAATGTTCTTACTGGAGGAAAGTGCTGAGACGTATTGCTGCCACAGTCAAACTGCTTGCTTCCTTGGGACTTCCTTTAAGAGGACAAGATGAGTCATCAGTGTCAGCTCAAAGAGGTAATTTTTTTAACCTGCCTTGAATATCTCAGTGAATTTGGTGAACTTTTCAAAGAGGATTTGAAAAGCTATCAATATACAGCAGAGTGGCTCAGAAACCCAATTCACTAATGAAGTTAAAGATGCCAAATTCTATTCCATAATAGTTGATTCAACTCCAGGTGTGAGTCACGTGGACCAATTAACACTAATTGTAAGATAAGTGACCAGCGATGGTGAAGTTGTAGAGTGAGTTCTCGGTTTGTCTAGGTACAATCCCACACTTCTGAGTGTCTGGAGATAATAGTTTTGGAATTCACTGCAAATTTAGGTTTGGATATCAAAAACTGTTGCGAGCAGAGCTTCAATGATACTGCAAATATGGCAGGAAAATATTCAGGTCCACAAGCAAAACTGAACAATGCAAGCCCCTGTGTATTATTCATCCCATGTTCCAGTCACTCCTTGAATTTAATCTGCAATGCAGCAGCTGAATCATGTGAGGCAGCCATACATTTTTTGACTTTGTTCAAAACTTGTGTGCCTTTTTTCAGTTTCCACGCATTGGGGAATATAGTCCAATCACGCTTGGAGCAGACACATGGAAATTCTTTACCACCTGACCCCCAAACTTTGTCTGTCATCTACAAAGCACAAGTCACAATGTATGATGGAATATTCTCTACTTGGCTGGACGAGTGCAGCTCTAACAACACTTATCTAGGCAAGTTTAGAGTATTCCATCATACACCATCCAGGACAAAGCAGCCTACTTTACTGACACCTTATCCACTACCGACACACAATGGCAACAGTGTTCACCATCTACAAGATGCTGCTGCAACTCACTAAGGCTCCTTCGCCAGCACCTTCCAAACCCATGGCCACTACCACCTAGAAAGACAGGGGCAGCAGACACATAGGAACACCGTCACCTGCAGGTTCCCCTCCAAACTACTCACCATCCTGATTTGGAAATATATTCCTTCACTGTCACTGGATCAAAATCCTGGAATTATCTCCCCAACAGCACTGTGGGTGTATCTACACTGCATACAGTGGCTCAAGATGTTGGCTCACCACCACCTTTTCAGGGCAATTAGGGATGGGCAATAAAATCCTGGCCTTGCCAGTGACGCCCACATTCCGTGAAATAATTTTTAAAAATACCTACAGGAAGGGCAGTGTAGGTTTCACCCTGGAGCCTTTGAAGAATAATTGTTTATCCATGAATAAATAAGATTGGCCCAAATGACCCTCTTCATCCCGACTTATGTCATGAAGACCATTCTAAATGAAATAAAATCTTGTAGGATTTAGCTCTGATTCACCAAATCACTTTATATTTCATTGTTTAATTCCAAAACTGTAGCCATAGTAAAAATAAACAGCATTATAATTTAGTAACGCTGGAGCAATAAACAGCATACAACTCAATTGAATAAAAAGCTATTTTGGGCAGTTATAGTTCATTTGACATCGTGGGATATGGGAGCTGTGGACAGGATTTTTACCCTACCATATACCTGGAGAGCAGCAGCTTGCCACCAAGTTGTAGATCAGCAGCGCAGTCATCTGATAAGCAGTTTCTTTCAAAAACAGTCTGTAAAATGAAGAAAAACCGAAAGGTCAGTCAGGTTATATATCGAGAGCACTGTTCTGCAATCTCATAGGAGTTGTGCTGAAATGTGAAATGCATCAATAAACCATACTTCCTGATTATATTTTGTGCTTTTGAGGCAGTCACCTCTTTGCCCCACTTTCCTCTCCCTCTCACAACTCAGCTTCTAATGCTGTAGAAGTGTAAAACGTTCCATTTAAATAAAGGCTTTGCCATCTGCAATCAACAATTTCAAACGCATTGACCTGCTAATTAATCATCCTCTTTCAACCAATCCAATATTTTCAATGCTCATCCTTTTCTTTATATCCTCACTGGAATCCTGCCCTGACTATTATTCATTCTAATTATGCATGACCTCATCTAGAATTCCATTTAGAAGAGGCTAAAGAAATATCTAATTTAACAGATTAGAATAGTGGAATTCACAATTATGCATGTACGTGGCATTGCAGCCAGACATTCACTTGATTCCTTTAAAATGAATGTACAAACAGCAGAGCCTGTAGCAAAATAAACTTTCTGGACTGAATATAATCTTGTAAGGTGTTTGATGAGAAGAGTAATCCACTTAACTAGAATGTTCTAGAAATTTTGCAAGCCTCAGTCATCTTACTGAGCAAAATAAGCAATCTTAAAACCAGTACTTTCTTCAGTTCTGGGTTTACAGCAGTCTCATAATTAAAATGAGATGGCCCTTGAAACTTAAACATATAAAAGCTCACTCTTTGCAAAATGTTAACAATGGCTTTTCATGCTTGTTGCAACTAACACAAAACATGTAACAACTCTGATATATCTGAACAAGGTGAGGCTTTCATTTTAGATATTCTGAAATTATGGGTGGAATTTTAACCCGTCAGGGTAGATAGATTTCTGTGCAAAAGATAGGTTAAAACATCTGAAACTGTCAGTGCGTTGGGAAATTGGCAGGACCTGTCAGGAAGTTGGCAGGACCCATCAACTTCCACCTTAAACTCACATACGCTCATCAGTGTGCAGGATACCACCGCGGGACTGGCAGCTCTGCCATTTAAATGTATCAGTTAATCAGCTGCTGTTTTAACACAGGATTCTGACTTTAACTCTGTGCATGTGGGTTTCCTGGGCTTCATGGAACTTGCCAGGGAAAACAAGGTGAAAGAACAGTTGGAATGAATGGGGTTGAGAAAGCAAATAGGCATGAAATCTTTAAATATTGAGATGTGCCACCTACTTCCTTGCTGAGGAATTGCTGTGAAAGGCTTTTGCTCACAGAATTTGTTCTGAGTGTGTTTTCACTGCATTGAATGTCATTTCCAATGCTTTGAGGTCATTTCACTACCTTGAACCAAGTGGGCACGCGTTGCCAGTGGAGACTAGGACACTATTGCGCTTACTTTCTTTGCCTCCTTCAGCTCCTCTATTTGTTGAATCTGACGACCTGTTGCACAGAAGTGCATTTCATAGGTGATGATGCCATATTTACCAAGGTGGACTTCTCTATGGATTACTATGGACAGGAGAGAGATGATAAATAGATCTCCTTTTCCCTCACCTCTCAACTAACCGCAACAAGATATGTTTTAAAGAAGAAATGTAACTTTTAAAGTTACATTTTCTCAACACCCGAAATGTAAATGCAATTGCATCCACTCATTCATAAGAAAAGGTGGTTTAAAAAGATGCAACATGCACTTAGATCTCTGAAACTGTCCACAAAGTCAATGTTACTGTCAGTTGTTGAGCTGGTAGTTGGAAACGTTGCAGGCTGAGGATTGTCTCTTGGCTCACTGAAAACAATCGAGTGTTTCGAGTCCAGATGACCTGTTTTGACAAAGGGGCATCTGGACTCAAAACGTCAGCTCTTTTCTCTCCTTACAGATGCTGCCAGACCTGCTGAGATTTTCCAGCATTTTCTCTTTTGGTCCCCTGACCCTTGGAGTCCATCCTGTCAAGGGAAGTTGTCCATTTTCATTCTGCTTTTAAAAGTAAAGTAAAAGTAAAGTTCCGTCTTCTACATAAATCCATGGGCATATTATGTGGGCGTAACATGATATGCAGGCACTCAAACTGCCCTGCTGGTTCCAACAGATCCAGGGAATCGTGAATTTAACACATGTGGTAATCAAGGACCCCACTCCTCAGATCAACCAGGAATCTCCATTGACTGAAAAGGATTCAACTGGTCCATAACCATGGAAAGATTATCAGTCATTTCTGTGCAAGATTCCGAGGGAATTGTGTGTTGCATTCAACCTCACTAATCACATCTCCTTCAAAGCAGAGTTAGCGGATGGCTCCTTGGAGACAAAGGCTATCCTCTAAGGATGTGGCTGATGACACTTGAACAGTGCCCAATTACCGATGCCAGGAATGGTAGAACAGAAGCTATATGAGAACCAGAGTTGTTTTGAGCAAACAATGAGGATGCGAAAGAGATTCTGAAGAATGTTTTGAAAAAGAGACAGACAGACCTGAAACATGAACACTGTTTCTCTCTCCACAGATGCTGCCAGACTTGCTGAGGTTTTCCAGCATTTTCTGTTTCTATTTCAGATTTCCAGCATCCGCGCTATTTTGCTTTTATATTATTATGCTCAAGATATAGTTCAGCTCTGCCTCTGCCAAAATACATGTTTGAATTCTCATCCTCACAGGGTCCCTTTAAATAGCAAAGTTGAAGGAGACTGATGTGGGTTGTCATCACCCACCCACTCTAATTGGTCAGCAAATCTGGAAGTCAGATACAAATGTGATGGCTATGTCAACAAACCACTGACAAGTGCGCTGCTGAAAGCTCTGGGTTTGTGACACATTGCCAGGTTCTACTTCTGTTGCCCTGTAAATGTTAAAATTCAGCCATATACATTTAAACCTCCATCTGGATCATTTCAAGACCTCACATTGTCAGATATTGGGTGTTCCCTGTTACAGTGGCTTTTCACAGTAAGAAGTCTCACAACACCAGGTTAAAGTCCAACAGGTTTATTTGGTAGCAAAAGCCACTAGCTTTCGGAGCGCTGCTCCTTCATCAAGTGAGTGGGAGTCTGTTCACAAACAGGGCATATAAAGACACAAACTCAATTTACAAAATAATGGTTGGAATGCGAGTCTTTACAGGTAATCAAATCTTAAAAGGTACAGACAATGTGAGTGGAGAGAGGGTTAAGCACAGGTTAAAGAGATGTGTATTGTCTCCAGCCAGGACAGTTAGTGAGATTTTGCAAGCCCAGGCAAGTCGTGGGGGTTACAAATAGTGTGACATGAACCCAAGATCCCAGTTGAGGCCGTCCTCATGTGTGAGGAACTTGGCTATCAGTCTCTGCTCAGTGACTCTGCGTTGTCATGTGTCGTGAAGGCCGCCTTGGAGAACGCTTACCCAAAGATCAGAGGCCGAATGCCCAAGACCGCTGAAGTGTTCCCCAACAGGAAGAGAACACTCTTGCCCGGTGATTGTCGAGTGGTGTTCATTCATCCGTTGGCATAGCGTCTGCATGGTCTCCCCAATGTACCATGCCTCGGGACATCCTTTCCTGAAGCGTATCCGGTAGACAACGTTGGCCGAGTTACAATTGTGTGTACCGTGTACCTGGTGGATGGTGTTCTCATGTGAGATGATGGCATCCGTGTCGATGATCCGGCACATTTTGCAGAGGTTGCTGTGGCAGGGTTGTGTGATGTCGTGGTCACTGTTCTCCTGAAGGCTGGGTAGTTTGCTGCGGACAATTGTCTGTTTGAGGTTGTGCGGTTGTTTGAAGGCAAGAAGTGGGGGTATGGGGATGGCCTTGGCGAGATGTTTGTCTTCATCAATGACATATTGAAGGCTCCGGAGAAGATGTCGTAGCTTCTCCGCTCTGGGGAAGTACTGGACGACAAAGGGTACTCTGTCCGCCGCGTCCCGTGTTTGTCTTCTGAGGAGTTCGGTGCAGTTTTTCACTGTGGCGCATCAGAACTGTCCATCGATGAGTCGAGCGCCATATCCTGTTCTTATGAGGGCATCTTTCAGCGTCTGGAGATGTCTGTTGCGATCCTCCTCATCTGAGCAGATCCTGTGTATTCAGAGGGCTTGTCCATAGGGGATGGCTTCTTTAAACGTGTTTAGGGTGGAAGCTGGAGAAGTGGAGCATCGTGAGGTTATCCGTGGGCTTGCAGTACAGTGAAGTGCTGAGGTGACCGTCCTTGATGGAGATGCATGTGTCCAAGAATGCAATCGATTCCGGAGAGTAGTCCATGGTGAGTCTGATGGTGGGATGGAACTTGTTGATGTCATCATATAGTTGTTTCAGTGATTGTTCACCATGAGTCCAAAGGAAGAAAATGTCATCGATGTATCTAGTGTATAGCATCGGTTGAAGGTCCTGTGCGGTGAAGAAGTCTTGTTCGAACCTGTGCATGAAGATGTTGGCATATTGAGGTGCAAATTTGGTCCCCATGGCTGTTCCATGAGTCTGGGTGAAGAATTGGTTGTTGAAGGTGAAGACATTGTGGTCCAGGTTGAAGCGGATGAGTTGTAAAATTGCATCTGGAGATTGGCAGTTGTCGGCGTTGAGTATTGAGTACTGAGGCAGTTGCAGCAATGCCATCATCGTGGGGGACGCTGGTGTAGAGTGTCAAGACATCCATTGTGACGAGGAGTGCTCCTGGTTCAACTGCTCCATGTGTGCCGAGTTTCTGTAGGAAGTCCGTAGTGTCGCGACAAAAGCTGTGGATTCTTTGTACAATGGGTTTCAGGATGCCCTCGAAGTAGCCGGAGAGGTTCTCGCACAGGGTCCCATTGCCCGATACAATGTGACGGCCGGGTGTGTTTGCCTTGTGTATCTTCGGGAGGCAGTAGAGATCTCCAATGCGGGGAGTACGTGGGATGAGAGCACGGAGGGTGCTCTGAAGGTCCGGATCAAAGGTCTTGATCAGAGTGTTGAGTTGACGGGTGTGTTCTTTGGTCAGATCTGTGGGTAACTGTCTGTAGTGTTCCTTGTTGTTCAGTTGTCGGTACACTTCTTTGCAGTAATCCGTTCTGTTCAGTATGACGATGGCCCCTCTTTTGGCTGCTGGTTTGATGACAATGTTGTGGTTGGTCTTGAGAGCGTGGATGGCGTTGCGTTGTGCTTGGGTGATGTTCGGGGCTGTCTTGTGAGTGCGGCAGATGAATCTGGCATTGACGCACCTCCTGATGGCTTGGGCATACATGTCAAGTCGAGGGTAGCAGCCTTCCGGAGGAGTCCAATTCGACTCTTTCCTCTTCGGTTGCTGCACCGCGGATCTCTCTGTCGGCTGTTCCAGTTCATTGGCTGTCTCATTGTGTTCACTGTTGGCCTCTTGGGGTTTGTGGAAGAACTCCCGCAGCCTCATTCGCTTGATGAATCCCTCTGCGAGACTGATGGGGGCTATTTTGGTGGTGGGGCAGAAATTGAGCCCTCGGCTGAGAACTTCGATTTCATCTGGTTGAAGTGTGTAGTCCAATAAGTTGACAATGGACTTCCCTGCAGTGGTACTGTTTTCTACTGTGGTACCGGGGGAGGCTTGGTTGCTGCTGGTGGTGATGCCCAGTTTCTCAAGTTTTCTGTTCTTGGTGTGCATGTAGATGGCGTAGTTCCTTTGTCTCATCTGCTTGGCAGAGTTTCGCAGCTGGTCTGCGTCCTGAGCCCAAGTTGAGAATATGGGCTCTATCTTGGTTTCCAGGATGCGGCGTTTGCTGTAGAACTGGTGTATGAGGTGACTGAGGAGTGTGAGAGAGGTGCGACGGCAAAGTCTCTCAGCGTAGTCTGTGTTATAGGTTGACCTGAGTGGGTTCGTGATCTGTAGTCCTTTCGGTATCTTGTCTGCTTTCTTGCATCTTTGTAGAAACTTGATGTCTGTGTTGATATGCGCGATCTTCTTGGAGATGCTCCCCACTTGGAGCCGGCAGTTTGCAGTGTCGATGGTAGCCATGATGTGCTTTTCAGTGGCTTTTCCCAGTTCTTGCTAGGGCCATTAGGTGGAGCAACACACCCTGGCATCTGCTGTGAAAACAAAACTGGCTGAATGAAGCAGCAGGAAGGTGATTGGAAGAGCCAGCCTTGAAGAAAGCTGTTGAAAATCTGCACAGTTTAGCAAGGACTGAAGGAAGCATTGGAACAGCTGATGTCTGGGCCAATCTGAAAGGAAACACTGGAAAAGTCCACCATCTGCCCAAGCCTAAAGAAAGCTGTGGAAAAGCTAAGAGCCATCTGTGGAAATGCTCACAAATGATGAGATCATACAGTACTTCAGGCAAAAAATGTTGTTTCCAAACTGCTTCAAAAACATTCTCAGTGTAAAAGTACGACTTCTCACATTCTGGCTAAATATACCACATAAAAAAAAGTCATTAATAACATCATGTTTGAAATAATATGACCAGTCGGCAAGACTGGATAAAAATGTTACAGCAGAAACTTCATCTGGGACATATTTCATATAAATTTTATTTGTTTATGTTTGACTGAGCCAAATCTTGTTGGCCTTTTTCACATAGATTATTTTTTTCTTTCAAAACATTTTTACCATAACAAACCAACGTGACAGCATATTTACAATTGGTCATCAAAAATCCAGAGGAATTAACATGGGAAGAATTCTTGTCAGGAACTCAGCAGGATACTGGAGTTATCACTGCCCACTGTTTGAGCTCATTATCCTTATCAGGGGCAAGAGCTGGCAAACAGAATGTTGATTTAACTTACTAAAGGCTAGAAAGATCTTTTCAGTTTTCAAACAAAATAGATTATCATTACATCACAGAAGGAGGCCATTTGGTCCAATGAGTCAAATCACTGTGGAGCAATCCAATCATCCCCAATCCAATCATCCCCTCGTTCGATAAGGTCCCCCATGCAAGACTTCTTGAGAAAGTGAGAGGGCATGGGATCCAAGGGGCTGTTGCCTTGTGGATCCAGAACTGGCTTGCCTGCAGAAGGCAGAGAGTGGCTGTGGAGGGGTCTTTCTCTGCATGGAGGTCAGTGACCAGTGGAGTGCCCCAGGGATCTGTTCTGGGACCCTTGCTGTTTGTCATTTTCATAAATGACCTGGATGAGGAAGTGGAGGGATGGGTTGGTAAGTTTGCTGACGACACCAAGGTAGGTGGTGTTGTGGATAGTTTGGAGGGATGTCAGAAGTTGCAGCGAGACATAGATAGAATGCAAGACTGGGCGGAGAAGTGGCAGATGGACTTCAACCCGGATAAGTGTGTGGTGATCCATTTTGGCAGATCCAATGGGATGAAGCAGCAGTATAATATGAAGGGTACCATTCTTAGCAGTGTAGAGGATCAGAAGGACCTTGGGGTCCGGGTCCATAGGACTCTTAAATCGGCCTCGCAGGTGGAGGATGCGGTCAAGAAGGCGTACGGCGTACTGGCCTTCATTAATCGAGGGATTGAGTTTAGGAGTCGGGAGATAATGCTGCAGCTTTATAGGACCCTGGTTAGACCCCACTTGGAGTACTGCGCGCAGTTCTGGTCACCTCATTACAGGAAAGATGTTGAAGCCATTGAAAGGGTGCAGAGGAGATTTACAAGGATGTTGCCTGGATTGGGGGGGCATGCCTTGTGAGGATAGGTTGAGGGAGCTTGGTCTCTTCTCCCTGGAGAGACGAAGGATGAGAGGTGACCTGATAGAGGTTTACAAGATGTTGAGAGGTCTGGATAGGGTAGACTCTCAGAGGCTATTTCCAAGGGCTGAAATGGTTGCTACGAGAGGACACAGGTTTAAGGTGCTGGGGGGTAGGTACAGAGGAGATGTCAGGGGTAAGTTTTTCACTCAGAGGGTGGTGGGTGAGTGGAATCGGCTGACGTCGGTGGTGGTGGAGGCAAACTCGTTGGGGTCTTTTAAGAGACTTCTGGATGAGTACATGGGATTTAATGGGATTGAGGGCTATAGATAGGCCTAGAGGTGGGGATGTGATCGGCGCAACTTGTGGGCCGAAGGGCCTGTTTGTGCTGTGGCTTTCTATGTTCTATGTTCTATTTCTCTGCTCTAACCCCAAGAGTAAGTTTACTCTTCTCAAGTGCCCATCTAATTTCCTTTGAAATCATTCATCATCTCTGCTTCCTTAATAAGTAGAGAGTTCCAAGCCATCACCACTTGAGGCATTAAAAAAGGTTCTTCCTCACATCCCCCTGCAGCTCTTGCTCAAAACCTTCAATCTGTGCCACCTAGCACACTACCTACCTCCACCATATCACCTTATCCACTTACCACACTACCCACCTGCTACCTTGCGCACTTATCCTACTATCCTACCAGCAGCTAGTGCCGTGAAAAGGGAACATGACTTCTGTGCTGATTCTCTTCACTGCTGGTTGGCACAGTGGTTAGCACTGCTGCCTCACAGTGCCAGAGACCTGGGTTCAAATCCGGCCTTGGGTGACGGTGGAGATTTTATGTTCTCCCTGTGTCTGCATGGGTTTCCCCAGGTGCTCTGGTTTCATCCCACATTCCAAAGATATGAAGGTTACGTGGATTGGCCATGGCAAATGCTTGGGTTCTGAGGACAGGGTGGAAAGAAGAGTCTAGGTGGGATTCTCTTTCAGAGACCTGGTGCAAAATGGCTTCTTTCTGCACTGTAGAGATTCTCTGCTCTCAGTGTGGATTCTTGTACTGGGAGAGTTCTTCTGCATCACGAATCTAGAGTCTGGCCTTTTTAAACATAGTAAGAGTTTTAACAACACCAGGTTAAAGTCCAACAGGTTTATTTGGTAGCAAACACCATTAGCTTTCGGAGCGCTGCTCCTTCGTCAGATGGAGTGGAAATGTGCTCTCAAACAGGGCACAGAGACACAAAAATCAAGTTACAGAATACTGATTAGAATGCGAATCCCTACAGCCAGCCAGATCTTAAAGATGCAGACAATGTGGGTGGAGGGAGCATTAAGCACAGGTTAAAGAGATGTGTATTGTCTCCAGACAGGGCAGCCTGCAAGTCCAGGAGACAAGCTGTGGGGGTTACTGATAATGTGACATAAATCCAACATCCCGGTTTAGGCCGTCCTCATGTGTGCGGAACTTGGCTATCAGTTTCTGCTCAGTGACTCTGCGCTGTTGTGTGTCGTGAAGGCCGCCTTGGAGAACCTGGAGAACCTTGGAGAACTTTTTAAACATACCCAGATAGGCAGGTAATTTTCGGTCTGATCAGTATTTGATGCAGCAGTTTCAACGCTGACTGGAAGATTTGATGTGGAGATGCCAGCGTTGGACTGGGGTAAAAGATTTGGAAGACTGGAAGATTTGAGCCATTGTTTCTAAAGTGTTACCCACCATAGATGTTTATATGACTGGCCTATAGTTGCTGGGAGTGTCTTTATAATCTATTTTGAATGAGGGTGTTACATTTGTCACTCTCCAATCCACTGATACCTCTCCCATATCTCAGGAAGATGGTCATGGAAAGCCCTTCCGCTATCTCCACTATTACTACCTTTTAGCAACCTGGTATGCAAGTCATTCAAACCCGGTGATGTATCCTACTCTTAGCATAACAGTCTTTCCAGGACATCCATCCAATCAATTTTCACATCATTCATTAATCTAAAGTTTATTTATTAGTCACAAGTAGGCTTACATGAACACTGCAATGAAGTTAGTGTGAAAATCCCATAGTCGCCACACTCTGGTGCCTGTTTGGGTACACTGAGGGAGAATTTAGCATGGCCAACGCACCTAACCAGCACGTCTTTCGGACTGTGGGGGGAAACCGGAGCACCCGAAGAAAACCCACGCAGACACAGAGAGAACATGCAGACTCCGCACAGTGACCCAAGCCAGGAATCCGCTGTGAGGCAGCAGTGCCACTGTGCCACCATGCCTGCCTTAACTAAAACAGAATGCCCTGGAATGGAGGATGGTGTGAAGTTGTACTGAACTCACCAGCGACAGGCCCATGTGACTCCGTTGACATGGGATCAGAGAAAACAGGTTTAGCTCTATTGAAAATCAGGTGCAAGTTTTACCACCTGGACACAAAGGGAGATGCAATTGGCCTTGCTACTTGCTGACACACATTCCCAGAGACAGGCAGATTCAAAGCAGCAGCTGTCATGAAAAACAAAAGAGCTACTTTTGAGTTAATCGCCAAGCGAAATATTCAAAGGAACAAAGCTTGTTGTGGGGAGCTGAGGATGAAAGATTCACTAACATGTGCCTGCTGCTCAAAGTCCTTTCAAATGCGCTCCAAAGACTGAGTGAAGGGAGCTTTGCTTAAAAGGGCATTGGAAGATTCACCCTGGCAGGCAGGAAGGAGGGAAGTTGCTGAATCACCTGGGGCAATTGGGACTTTAAATACAAGACTTTGGGCGGCACAGTGGTTAGCACTGCTGCCTCACAGCGCCAGGGACTCGGGTTCAATTCTGGCCTCAGGTCACTGTCTGTGTGAAGTTTGCACATTCTCCCCGTGTCTGCGTGGGTTTCCTCCGGGTGCTCCGGTTTCCTCCCCACACTCCAAAGATGTGCAGGTTAGGTTGATTGCTAAATTGACCCTAATGTCAGGGGGATTAGCAGGGTAAATATGTGGGGTTATGGGAATAGGGCCTGGGTGGGATTGTGTTCGGTGCGGACTCAATGGATCGAATGGCCTCCTTCTGCACTGTAGGGATTCTATGATTCTATGACCACATATCTGTTGAGAATATGTCATAACATAAAACATGGAGTTTTTAGTTGGGTTAAGAAATTACTGCAGAACAACTTTTTTCAGGTTTAGTGTATTGCAAACTAAGTAATATTTACTTAATACTGATTTTAGTTTGTTACAGTCTTAAAATGAGAAATCTTGTTATATGATATCTTTGCATTGATCACTGGGATATTTCTATCTCTTTTTTGAAAGTTATCCGTTTCTATGGGCATCGTAGAACCTGCTTGAATGATTCCTGGAATACCGTCTCTAAGATCTGCAAGATCCCTCAGGGTAATCACATGCAATTCCTTCCATGGGTTACAACATAATGTGTAGTTCTCACTGTGATATTTGAATTATCTCACATGGTGGACTGAATGCAACCATTTTGAAGTCCAAAGGTCATTCAAAGAAGAATGCTTTAGTGCTCTTCCATCTTTGATGGCAGACGTGTTGTCCTATTGATAAAGTCCTATCTTTGCCCTGAAGGTTAACTCATTAATATCTTTATACATTTTCTTATGCACGAGTATTGCTGATATGTATGAGCCTCAGCAAGTCTGTCCAATTTATTGTACTCAACTCTAGAAGTCAGTGATTATAACGAAACTCTCAAAGGCATCATGAAATTTCATCAAATGATTCCCCCCTCTGGCAACATCTACAGCTCTCTCCCCAGGGTAACTCTAACTATTCCATCTACTAACTTTGGCCTGCCATGTCACAATCAGTAGCATTGCATTCAAGCATTGTGGGTTCAAACCCCATTCCAGGACTTGAGATCATCTAAGGAGTGCTGCACTGACAGATTAATACAGCAACCTATGATCAGGAATAAGTAATTCAGCCCCTCGAGCCTGTTTCACCATTCAAGTAAATCATAGTTGAACTGTATCTCATTTCTGTCTACCCACCTTGGTTTTGTATTCCTAAATATTTTTTCCAACAAAAATCTATCAAATTTAGTTTTGAAATTTTCAACTGACCAAACTTCAAGAGCTCTTTGAAGGACAGAATTCCAGATTGCACTACCTTTTGTGATTCCTACCATCACCCCTAACCTACTAGCTCTATTTTAGTTAAACATCAAGCCGAGGCTCTAGTCGGTTGTGCAAGAGCAGACAGGTTTCCCAGTATCCTAGTGAGGGCTGCCAATCCTCATGGTTTGTTGGGGGAGTCTCCTTCAATTGAAGATTGCTCTGCCTGGGTACTGCTGCCAACAACCCAGGAGAAAAATGGTTCATGGAACGTCATGTGTCTCTGCGAACTTAATTTGTAATTTCCATGTGTGCTATCATACCTGATGGTGCTCGAAGAGCCTGTCCAATTATCTCAGCAGATCAGAATTGATCCAGAATGGTTACGTAGCTTTTCCTGCTCTGCAACTTGGTTATGCTGTGGAGTAGGGCTGGATACATGTGTCCAGACTGCAGGAAAGTCAAGTAGGCATACTGGAAATTTAATCAGCCAGCATCATCGCTGGTGTATTTCTTGTTTAATGTTCAATTGTTTTGTGTCCAATTATGTAAGTCTGCCACTATTGATGCTCACTGTGCTTATCTGGTTAAGCCTGAATGTGGACTCAGAAACAAGTAAACAAACTGTACAAAGTACTAGAAGCCAGAGCTGAAGTATGAATTGGACATGTTACAGCAGAGTGTTATACACATAGAAACTAGTGTCATCACTGCATAGATCTGAGAAATAAAATGTACAACAAAGTGATGACGAGGAAGATGAAAAAAGTTCCAATTCACCGACTCCTGCACTTTTCAATTCTTCACAACAGAAAATAACCTTTAACTCATCCACAACTGGCACTCAATAATCCAATTGATGTCACCCTTTCAAAATTACTGTGTCATTAATAATGCTAGCTAACATTTAACTGGTCAAACAACTTCCTGGAGCCAAATATAATCCTCAACTGAAAAATTAATTTAGCTTAGGAGAGGAAATATATAATGGATACTGTAATTATTATCTAAATATATTGTAAATAAGATAAATGAAATATCCTATAAATATAAAACAACCTGATGAAGGCCATTATCCAGCTTGTACACAATAACTTAACCACATTGTTATCTTTTCTCTGTTGTAAAAGGAACTCAGAAGTTCTCAATTCAATTGAAGACAGACACTTTATGGGAGTGTTGTGTGCTTTATAACCCATAGCAGAATGCCAAAGGCTTTGTGTCAGATAAATAGATTTTAAATGGCTCTGATATTTGCTTGGAGGTGGGGAGAGTGGCGTTAGGGAAGTTGTTTTACAGTCAGAAACCCTATACAGATCCTCCATTCCCGACAAATTTATTGGTGGGACTTAATTAACATATTTTGTCTCCACCCCCAACAGTGGAGATTAAAGGCCTCAGAGGGGGTGGAATAGACTGGAGGCTCGAGAGGAGATTGGAGGTGTGATGGTGTGTGCGGCCTGAGGGAGATCAAATGCTTGTGAGGTGAATAAAGAGCAGATAAGTGGAAAGATCCCTGTGAGATCTTGGCGTCCTTGTCTCCTTTTAGCTGCTGGGTTAAATTTAAAATGGATATTAAATCTGAGGCACACAACCTTATTATAATCAAACAACCAACTCTCCTTCTGGAATGGGTTGAGTTGCTTTTGTTAAAACCAGAAGTGGATGGGTTCAATGTGAATTAGAGTCATGTTTGAGATTTTTAACATTTTGGAGTATTTAGGTTTAGATAATTCTCTGAAGTCAGGCCCCTGAATATAAGAAAAAGGGGCCAAATTGGAGAGCTCCAAAAATCTCAATGTGCGATTAACCCGCTCTTGCTGATTTCAATTCAAGCAGCCTGCCAACTTCACACTGCCTGGTCATTTAGATGATCCCTGCAACCAGAGAGCGCTAATCATGCTGGGCACATCAGCAAGGGACAAAGGGGGGGCCACTAAATGCTATCCTGCACCTTGTGAAAGGGAAGGCACATTACTGCTGCAGCAGGTACATAAAATCACAATGGAAGAGAGCTTGACCTGGGAAAGAATGAAGATTGGCACAACAGAGGAGTGATTTGGACACTGCCCTGGAGGTCTTGGTAGAGGAGGTGGAAACAGGAAAGGCGTCCTGTATCCATGGGGTTTTGGTGGGGTAGGAAGCTTTCCAGACAAACTTCAAAAAGCAGTGGGAGCAGATACTTTGAAGGCCAATGTCAGAGTCAAGCCCTGAGGAACTGGATGCAGAGCCACTAGAGGTTTAGTAGGCCAATGAATGAATCTTTACTTGCGATAACTGACCAACTACACCACTAACCTCAGCTACGGCTCGGTGCACTACATCACAACACGCGCTTTCCCTTCCACAGTCACACGCCCATCAACAATCTCTATCAATCAGAACTCATACCCAGGCCGCGATCTAACGATTCCATTCACCGCAGGTGCAAATCCTGTAATGGCTGTGAAATCTCAAGAAAGGCCAGAAATAGGATTTGTGCTGGTGAGATCTTAGAATGAGAACTATCCCACCCCCTCACCGGTGATATAATCAGATTTACACCCAGGAAGGGGGTGAGTGATTTATATGAATTAACATTGCAGTAGTAGGCTCATCGTAAATTCCCAGCTAGCCAATGTGACATCTCACTGGTGCGATCACTACTGGTTTTCAAAAACAAAAACCGGTCATGATGAGCACATTGGGGGAGGGAGTGGAGCCCCGGCGTGGTGAGAGTTTTGCCCAGGCATTGCCCATGGTAGTGCCTCTGGGCAATGCCTCCTGAGCCTCAGGGGAAGTGCACGGGGGCTTCTGGGGAGCTTCACTGAAGGGGTTCCCCTTATCCATGGATTGCCCTTTTTCGTGGAGGTCTCAATGTCCATGGGAGGGTGGGGTGGAGCGGTTTGAGTGTCCATGGGGGAGGGAGCTTTTATTTAAATTGGGGATCAGGGCACCATTTAAAAATGGGGCCCCAATGTCAGGATTCCCAGCATTGCCAGCTTTCTTAGGTCCCACCCCTCCAGATGATTGTGCAATGTATTGTTCAATGCGGTGAGAAAAGCCAGCTGTGCAGCCTGCTTGCTTTCCCGCCTGAGCCAACACTTTGTACATTTTTGGGAAAATTCTGGCCTTAATGTTTATAATTCCATTACAAAGGAAAAATATTACAGATCCTGGAAATCTCAAACAAAACCAGAAAAAGCCCAAACACGCGCCACTCTGCTAAAGAGTCAGAAGATTTTCGCTGCTTGCAATCGGACTGGCCCCGTTTTACTGGTGAGATCGGCTTCGTGCCCAGAACCCCCACAACCCTGATGGTGAGAAACGCAATTCTGTCCAAAAAACTGACAGTGTCCTGAGATTGCATTTTCAAACGCACCCAAAAAATGTCTTAAACGCTCCCATTTTCTCACTCATTTGGCATTTCGAATTTTTTTCAGAAGATCGTGCCCATTATCTTTGTTTCCCTCCACAGATGCTGCTTGATCAACTGAGTGTTTCCAACAGTGTTTCCAACATATTCTGTTTCTGATTCATAACTCATATGTTTAGCACTCCTGCAAGCGTCACAGCCAGATCTCTCAGCTTGTGCACACTGCCAGATATCCAAACATGATAATCACATCACAAAAATAGATTGCAGAACACTCACTTCTCTACTGCTCACTCTCTTGCAGGATTATGTGGTGCATAACTGGAAGTACAGGGGGCTAAAGGGAAGGAGGAAGAACACTGCTGGGAATCTGGCATCAAATATGAGTAAGAAGTCTCACCACACCAGGTTAAAATCCAACAGGTTTATTTGGAATCACGAGCTTTTGAAGCACTGCTCCTTCATCAGGGTGAGTGGAGTTAGGTTCACAAACGCAGCATATATAGGCAATTACCTTGCAATTATGTCTTTGTATATACATACCGTGTTTGCGAACCTACCTGCACTCACCTGATGAAGGAGCAGCACTCCAAAAGCTCGTGATTCCAAGTAAACACTTTGGACTTTAACCTGGTGTTGTGAGACTTCTTACTGTGCCCACCCCAGTCCAACGCTGGCATCTCCACATCAAATATGAGATATCTTCAGACTTAATCCTTCTTTTCTTTTAATTTTATGGGATGTGGACGTCGCTGGCTAGACCAGCATCTTTATCACCCATCCTTAGTTGCCCTTCAGAAGGTGGAGGTGAGCTGCCTTCTTCAACTGAGGCATTTGCTGAGGTGTAGGTACACACACAGTGCTGTTAGGGAAGGAATTCCAGAATTTTGGCCCAGTGACAGTGAAGAAACGGCGATATCATAGAATCATAGAATCCCTACAGTGCAGAAAGAGGCCATTTGGCCCATCGAGTCTGCACCGACCACAATCCCACCCAGGCCCTACCCCCATATCCTTACATATTTACCCACTAATCCCTCTAACCTATGCATCTCAGGACACTAAGGGGCAATTTTAGCTTGGCCAATCAACCTAACCTGCACATCTTTGGACTGTGGGAGGAAACCGGAGCACCCGGAGGAAACCCACGCAGACACGAGGAGAATGTGCAAACTCCACACAGACAGTGACCCAAGCCGGGAATCGAACCCAGGTCCCTGGAGCTGTGAAGCAGCAGTGCTAACCACTGTGCTACCGTGCCGCCCCGTGATATATTTTACCAAGTCAAGATAATGAGTGACCTGGAGGGGAACCTCCAAGTGGTGTTTCCAGGTGTCTTCTGCTCTTCTCCTTCTAGATGGTACTGGTTGTGGGTTTGGAAAGTGCTCTCTAAGGAACCTTGGTGAGTTCCTGCAGTGCATCTTGTAGATGGTGCACACTGCTGTTTGTCGATGATAGAGGGATTGAATGTTTGTGCAAGGGGTGCCAATCAAGTGGACTGTTTTGTCCTGGATGGTGACAAGCTTCTTGAGTGCTGATGGAGCTGCACTCATCCAGGCAAGTGGAGAGTACTCCACTGCACTCCTGATTTGTGCCTTGGACAGGCTTTGGGGACTCAGGAGGCAAGTTACATGCTGCAGGATTCCTAGCCTTTGACCTGCTCTGGTAACGACAGTATTAAGTTTGACAACACCAGGTTAAAGTCCAACAGGTTTATTTGGTAGCAAAAGCCACACAAGCTTTCGAAGCTCTAAGCCCCTTCTTCGGGTGAGTGGGAATTCTGTTCACAAACAGAGTTTATAAAGACACAGACGGGACACAGTGGACAGAGTACCCTTCGTTGTCCAGTACTTCCCCGGAGCGGAGAAGCTACGGCATCTCCTCTGGAGCCTTCAATATGTCATTGATGAAGACGAACATCTCGCCAAGGCCATCCCCACACCCCCACTTCTTGCCTTCAAACAACCGCACAACCTCAAACAGACCATTGTCCGCAGCAAACTACCCAGCCTTCAGGAGAACAGTGACCAAGACACCACACAACCCTGCCACAGCAACCTCTGCAAGACGTGCCGGATCATCGACACAGATGCCATCATCTCACGTGAGAACACCATCCACCAGGTACACGGTACATACTCTTGCAACTCGGCCAACGTTGTCTACCTGATACGCTGCAAGAAAGGATGTCCCGAGGCATGGTCCATTGGGGAAACTATGCAGACGCTGCGACAACGGATGAATGAACACCGCTCGACAATCACCAGGCAAGACTGTTCTCTTCCTGTTGGGGAGCACTTCAGCGGTCACGGGCATTCGGCCTCTGATATTCGGGTAAGCGTTCTCCAAGGCGACCTTCGCGACACACGACAGCGCAGAGTCGCTGAGCAGAAACTGATAGCCAAGTTCCGCACACACGCGGACAGCCTCAACCGGGATATTGGGTTTATGTCACACTATTTGTAACGCCCACAGTTGCGTGGACCTGCAGAGTTTCACTGGCTGTCTTGTCTGGAGACAATACACATCTTTTTAGCCTGTCTTGATGCTCTCTCCACTCCCATTGTTTTGTTTCTTAAAGACTGGATTAGTTGTAAGTATTCGCATTCCAACCATTATTCATGTAAATTGAGTCTGTGTCTTTATAAACTCTGTTTGTGAACAGAATTCCCACTCACCTGAAGAAGGGGCTTAGAGCTTCGAAAGCTTGTGTGGCTTTTGCTACCAAATAAACCTGTTGGACTTTAACCTGGTGTTGTCAAACTTCTTACTGTGTTTACCCCAGTCCAACGCCGGCATCTCCACATCACACACACATAACGACAGTATTTACATGGCTAGTCCAGTTCAGTTTCTGGTCAATGGTAATACCCAGAATGTTGATAGTGGGGGATTCAGCAATGGTAATGCCACTGAATGTCATGGATTGATGGATAGATTGTCTCTTATTGGAGATGGTCATTGCCTGGCAGTTATGTGGCGTGACTGTTACTTGCCACTTGTCAGCCCTAGCCTGGATATTGTCCAGGTCTTGCTGCATTTGGACATGGACTGTTTCAGTATCTGAGGAGTCGCGAATGGTACTGAACATTGTGCAATCATTAGCATCCCCACTTTTGACCTAATGATGGAAGGAAGGCATTGATGAAGCAGCTGAAGATGATTGGGCCTAAGACACTACCCTGAGGAACTCCCGCAGTGATGTCCTGGAGCTGAGATGATTGATCTCCAACCAGCACAACCATTTTCCTTTGTGCCAGTTATGACTCCAAACAGCAAAAAATTTTCCTCCTGATTTTTATTGACTCCAGTTTTGCAACAGCTCCTTGATGCCACACTCGAGCAAATGCGGCCTTGATGCCAAGGGCAGTTACTCTCACCTCACATTCCTTTTCCTCCTCAACCAAGCTACAGATGGAATAAGTAAGTAGCTTACACTTTCCCTGCCTCCCTACATCACAACCTTACCCTTCTCTCCTTTCAGATATCGAAACGTTGCAATCTGACAAGGCAGTGGAGAAACACCAATCAGAGAGTGATGATGGAAACATAGCACTATCATTTGATTTCACACTCACAGCCACCAGCTTAGATATTGCACATATCTTATCCATATATAATCTATCCTGTCTGTATGTGGTGAGGTACTGGGTGCATGTGTATTACAATCAAGACAAGGGGCTAGGGTAATTTACTAGGATGCTACCGAGACTTGATGGATTGAGTTATAAGGAGAGGCTGGATAGACTGAGACTTTTTTCTCTGGAGCGTAGGAGGCTGAGGAGTGATCTTATAGAGGTCTATAAAATAATGAGGGGCACAGATCAGCTAGGTAGTCAATATCTTTTCCCAAAGGTAGGGGAGTCTAAAACTAGAGGGCATTGGTTTAAGGTGAGAGGGGAGAGATACAAAAGTGTCCAGAGGGGTAATTTTTTCACACAAAGGGTGGTGAGTGTCTGGAACAAGCTGCCAGTGGTAGTAGTAGAGGCGGGTACAATTTTGTCTTTTAAAAAGCATTTAGATAGTTACATGGGTAAGATGGGTATCGAGGGATATGGGCCAAATGCGAGCAATTGGGATTAGCTTATGGGTTTTTAAAAAAAGGGCAGCATGGACAAGTTGGGCTGAAGGGCCTGTTTCCATGCTGTAAACCTCTATGACTAAACCTCTATAATACAAATGTGTAGAAGATGAAGTAGCACAAAGGTTTTGCTGCAGAGAACTCAGATGAACTGGAATGAGGCATGCTACAGATGAAAGCTGATGGGTACGCATAAAAAAAGCTTGGAGCATTGGGAAGTCTGCCAGATAGCCTGTGTTCATTGACAAGAAGAATGGAGGAGTCCAGCACCAACTTAGCACAGAGCTTGTAACCTATTCTTTCCAGCATGAGAGCAGTTGCCAACTCCATACACCTATTGGACTTAACCCCGATGCAGCATCTGATGGCCAATGCTGCAGATTCCACTGGAGCACAAGTAGCAGACACCCAACATTAAGAGCCGCAGTGGAAACTCAGACTGCTAACATCATAGCAGTCGATTATCATAAAATTCTGGAATAGTTACAGTATAGAAGATGGCCAGTTGGCCTGTTGTGTCCATGACAGCTCTTTGCAAGAGCAACTCAATTAGTCCCATTTGCCTGTCTTTTCCCATGCAGCCCCGCAAATATTTTTTCTTCAACTGCTCATTCAAGTCTCTTTTGAAATCACAACCGAATCTTCCTCCACTATTCTCTCAGGCAGTGCATTCCAGATCATAAAAACATGGTGCATAAAAATATCTCCCATTAATGGCATTGTAAACATGATCAAATTCCTGGTTGGTATCAAAAGTGCCATTAATTAGTTATCTCTAGCATAAGAAGTGTTTTGAACTATTTTGAACTTTTTCTTCAATAAAAAGTTCTAAATTATTAATAGGAACCAATTCCCCTCCACACTAATTACATTTGTCATTTGTAAAGTTTGGCACCTCACTTAAATCGTGTAATGGACACAATACTAAACAAGTCATGCTAGATTTCTAATGCAAATATCCTAAGGGTATAAGAGCATCTGGCGAGCATATTGAACACTAATTGCCATTTAAAAACTGTACGTTCTTTGACTTGTATTTTTAAACAAAAGGACAGAGATCAATGCTGACAATACTTCAGCTACAGCTAAGTACATTCTAGAATAGCAAGGAAATCAACTAACATCTTGAATTTTCTCAGTTGTGGTTACTCAGAATAAGTTCTCAAATTGTAATGGGCAGCTTTCACAGTTAGTTATGTTCTGCTCACTTTCAGAGATTGGAAATTACATCTTATGTTGTTACAAGCTCTATCTAAGCAACACTGTTCTAACACAAGAGTTTTTGTTCAAGAGTCTGTCACAGCTGAGCCAAAAGAATTTAAACGAGAATGTTCAAAGTGTTTTTCTTGGCCTGTATGTAAACTTGTTAACAATTGGCTCTGTACCGCATTGTGTTCCAACAGAGAGCAGACTTTGACAAGTGTAAGGTGTCGCTATGCAATACTGTCACTTTGGCATGAATTTGAAGAGATGCCAACCTGACACCTTCATCTACGAAAGTCAGTGGTATATCCTCCCAATATAATTTCTCAATAGACCTAAGTTATACTATCGTATAATGTAACTCAATTCAGAAATAATGCTATTTAAAAATACTCAAGATTGCAAGGCTTTCAGAGACATTTTAAGGCAGTCTTAATGTTCGAAAAGTTTAGACATTGCCATTCATGCCCTTGTCACTTTAATTTCAAGGAGTTTTTGCATGGTAATTTATTGTAACCTGTACAAATTGGATACGGGACCATGTTTCTCCTTAACCAATCACTCTGAAGTATTATTAGTGAATGGCACAGTGTCGAAAACTGGAACTGTAAGAATCATGAATTCAATTTCAAACCCGGGGCAGAAGCAAAATAAAGAGATGGTAAATAGGTTAGATTATGGAAGAGAGAAAAAAATGACAGAAGTTTTCTTTTAAAGTTTATTTATTAGTGTCACTAGTAGGCTTACAATAACACTGCAATGAACTCACTGCGAAAATCCCTGGCTACTGTTCAGGTATACCATAGCCAATCAACCTAACCCACACATCTTTGAACTGTGGAAGGAAACGGGACACATGAAGGAAACGCACGCAGACACGGGGAGAACGTGCAAACTCCACACAGTCACCCAAGACTGGAATTGAACCCGGGTCCCTGGCACTGTGAGGCAGCAGTGCTAACCGCTGTGAGGCAGCAGTGCTAACCACTGTGCCACCGTGACAGACCCAGAGTCCTCAGCCATTCCTCATACGACAAGCTCTTCATTCCAGGAATCATTCTTGTGAACCTCCTCTGGACCCTTTCCAAGGCCAGCACATCTTTCCTTAGACATGGGACCCAAAACTGCTCACAATACTCCAAATGGGGTCTGACCAGAGCCTTATACAGCCTCAGAACTACATCCCTGCTCTTGTATTCTAGCCCTCTCGACATGAATGCTAACATTGCATTTGCCTTCCTAACTGCCGACTGAACCTGCACGTTAACCTTAACAGAATCTTGAACAATGACTCCCAAGTCCCTTTGTGTTTCTGTTTCCTTAAGCATTTTCCCATTTAGAAAATAGTCTATGCCTCCATTCTTCCTTCCAAAGTGCATAACCTTTTTACTCTAGCTGAGGTCGAGCCAATGTTTTATAAAGGTTTAGCAAACTTCCTTGTCTGTGCACTCAATGGGCACAAAATTCAATCAGCTTAATTTCTGGGAATGGGGTCCACAGATTGTTACATGCCCACACCCATCGACACTGAGATGGGTAAGATATAAACTTCATCTACCCCCATCTGAATCATTTCAGAGCAGGAATCTGGTCTTCTCTCCAGAATGTTGGCAGTATCACCGTCTACACACAGTAGGTGGCTCCGGCAATATTATTTTCCAATCACACAGAACAGGCTTTTTTGTAAAGGCAGGCTGCCTTTTAAAAGCAATTTAAAGTTTACTTATTAATGTCACAAGTTGGCTTACATTAACACAGCAATGAAGTTACTGTGAAAATCCCCTAGTCGCCACACTCTGGTACCTGTTCGAGTGCACTGAGGGAGAATTTAGCATGGCCAATGCACCTAACCAGCATGCCTTTCAGACTCTGGGAGGAAATCGGAGCACCCGGAGGAAACCCATGCAGCCACAGGGAGAATGTGCAGACTCCGCACAGACAGTGACCCAAGCCAGGAATCAAACCTGGGTCCCTTGCGCTATAAGGTAGCAGTGTTAACCACTGTACCGCTTCTTTGGCTAAAAGAAATAGCCACAGTGGAAAATGCTGCAGGGCATGCAGAAAAATCAACATCAATGGACATGGTGCTGAAAACATTAAGTGTAGCAGGTGAGAAGAGAGATATTGTCTGTAGTGGACTCGGAGAACCTTAAAATCATAGAGTCATAGAGATTTGGAAACGGGCCCTTCTGCCCATGCCGTCCTATTTCTAACCACTAAGCTAGTCCTAATTGCCTGCATTTGGCCCATATTCCTCTGTACCCATCTTATCCATGTAACTGTCTAAATGCTTTTTAAAAGACAAAATTGTACCTGTCTCTACTATAAACTCTAGCAGCACATTCCAGATACTCAGCACCCTCTGTGGACCCTTTTGTATCTCTCCCCTCTCACCTTCTCACCTTAAATCTATGTCCTCTAGTTTTAGACTCTCCTACCTTTGGGAAAAGATGTTGACTATCTAGCTGATCTGTGCCCCTCATTATTTTATAGACCTCTATAAGATCACCCCTAAGTCTCCTATGCTCCAGAGAAAAAAGCATTCCAAGTGTGGCCTTATCAATGTCTTGTACAACTTCAACAAGACGTCTCGACTCCTATATTCAATGTTCCGACCAATGAAACCAAGCATGCCGAATGCCTTCTTACCACGCTGTCCACCTGTGACTCCACTTTCAAGGAGCTATGAACCTGTACTTGTAACCTAGAAATCTTTGTTCTATAACTCTCCCCAATACCCTACCATTAGTGAGGAAGTCCTGCCCTGGTTCAATCTATGCATCACCTCGCATTCATCTAAATTAAATGCCATCTGCCATTCATCAGCCCACTGGTCCAATGAGATCAAGATCTCATTGCAAACCTAGATAATCTTCTTCACTGTCCACTATGCCACCAATCTTGGTGTCATCTGCAAACTTACTAACCATGCCTCCTAAATTTTCATCCAAATCATTAATATAAATGACAAATAACAATGGACCCGGCACCAATCCCTGAGGCACACCGCTGTTTGAAAAACAACCCTCTACAACCACCCTCTGTCTTCTGTCGTCAAGCCAATTTTGTATCCATTTGGCTACCTCACCCTGGATCCCGTGAGATTTAACCACATGCAAGAGGAAGAGTTCTTGGAATGCTGTCGGGATTGTTTCATTGAACAGTATGTTACAGAACCTACGAGAGAGCGAGCTATCTTGGATCTGGTTCTGTGCAATGAGACAGGTAGGATTAAGGATCTTCTTGTGAAGGATCCTCTTGGGACGAGTGATCATAATATGGTGGAATTTCTGATACAGATGGAGGGTGAGAAAGTAGGGTCCCAAACCAGTGTCCTCTGCTTGAACAGAGGGGAGTACGATAGGATGAGGGTGGAATTGGCTAATGTAGACTGGGTGAGCAGACTGGTAGGTAGGACAGCTGAGGAACAGTGGAGGATTTTTAAGGAGATTTTTTTAAGTACTCAGCAAAAATATATTCCGGTGATAAAGAAGGACTGTAAGAAAAAGGATAACCGGACGTGGATAACGAAGGAAATAAAGGAGAGTATTAAAATAAAATCAGGTGCGTACAGAGTAGCCAAAAATAGTGGAGAATTAGTGGATTGGGAAAGCTTTAAAGAAAAACAAAGAACGACTAAGAAAGCGATTAAGAAAGGAAAGATAGATTATGAAACTAAACTAGCTCAAAATATAAAAAATGATAGTAAAAGTTTTTACAAGTATATAAAAAGGAATGGAGTGGCTAGAGTGAATGTTGGACCCTTGGAAGATGAGAGGGGGGATTTAATAGTGGAAAACGAGGAAATGGCTGAGACTTTAAATAAGTTCTTTGTGTCGGTCTCCACGGTGGAAGACACAAATAGTTTGCCGAATATTAGAGATCGAGAGTTGGTGGGAGGGGAGGTCCTTAATACAATTACTGTTACTAAGGAGGTGGTGCTTGGTAGACTAATATGACTGAAGGTAGACAAGTCCCCGGGCCCGGATGGAATGCATCCCAGGGTACTGAAAGAAATGGCTGAGGTAATAGCAGATGCGTTAGTAGTAATTTATCAAAATTCGCTGGACTCTGGGGTAGTGCCGGCTGACTGGAAAACAGCTACTGTTACACCGCTGTTTAAAAAAGGAAGTAGACAAAAGGTGGGTAACTACAGGCCGGTTAGCTTAACGTCCGTAGTTGGGAAGATGCTAGAGTCCATTATTAAAGAGGAAATAACAGAGCACCTGAATAAGAATGGTTCGATCAAGCAGACGCAGCATGGATTCATGAAGGGAAAGTCGTGTTTGACTAATCTACTGGACTTTTATGAAGATGTCACTAGTGCGGTTGACAGAGGGGAACCGGTGGATGTGGTGTTTTTAGATTTCCAGAAGGCGTTCGATAAGGTGCCTCACAAAAGGTTGCTGCAGAAGATTGGGGTACATGGAGTTAGGGGTAAGGTGTTGGCGTGGATTGGAGATTGGCTATCTAACAGGAAGCAGAGAGTTGGGATAAATGGGTGCTTTTCTGGTTGGCAGTTGGTGACCAGTGGCGTGCCGCAGGGATCGGTGCTGGGGCCTCAATTGTTTCCCATTTACATAGATGATCTGGAGGAGGGGACTGAATGTAGGGTATTCAAGTTTGCTGATGACACGAAGGTGAGTGGGAAAGTGAATTGCGTGGAGGACGCGGAAAGTCTTCAGAGAGATTTGGATAGGCTGAGCGAGTGGGCGAGGATCTGGCAGATGGAATATAACGTTAGCAAATGTGAGGTTATCCACTTTGGAAGAAATAATAGTAAATTGGAATATTATTTAAATGGAGAAAAATTACATCGTGCGACTGTGCAGAGGGACCTGGGGGTCCTTGTGCACGAATCGCAAAAACTCAGTCTGCAGGTGCAGCAGGTGATCAAGAAGGCGAATGGAATGTTGGCCTTTATCGCGAGGGGGATAGAATATAAAAGCAGGGAGGTCTTGCTGCAACTGTACAAGGCACTGGTGAGGCCGCAACTGGAGTAGTGTGTGCAGTTTTGGTCCCCTTATTTGCGAAAGGATATACTGGCCTTGGAGGGAGTGCAGAGAAGGTTCACCAGGTTGATACCGGAGATGAAGGGTGTGGCTTATGAGGAGAGATTGAACAGATTGGGTCTGTACTTGTTGGAGTTTAGAAGGATGAGGGGTGATCTTATAGAGACAGAAAAGATAATGAAGGGGCTGGATAGGGTAGAGGTGGAGAGATTCTTTCCACTTAGAAGGGAAACCAGAACTAGAGGGCACAGCCTCAAAATAAGGGGGGGCCGGTTCAGAACAGAGTTGAGGGGGAACTTCTTCTCTCAGAGGGTAGTGAATCTCTGGAATTCTCTGCCCATTGAAGTGGTGGAGGCTTCCTCGTTGAATATGTTTAAATCACGGGTAGATAGTTTTCTGATCGATAAGGGAATTAGGGGTTATGGGGAGCAGGCGGGTAAGTGGAACTGATTCGCTTCAGATCAGCCATGATCCTGTTGAATGGCGGGGCAGGCTCGAAGGGCCAGATGGCCTACTCCTGCTCCTATTTCTTATGTTCTTATGCAACAACCTACCATCCGGTACCTTGTCAAAGGTCTTGCTAAAGTCCAAGTAAACAACATTAATTGCACTGCCCTCATCTACCTTCTTGGTTACCCCTTCAAAAAACTCAATCAAATTTGTGAGACATGATTTTCTACTCACAAAGCCATGCTGACTGTCCCTAATCAGTCCTTGCTTCTCCAAATGCCTGTAGATCCTGTCTCTCAGAATACTTTCTAATAGCCTACCCACTACAGCTGTTAGGCTCGCCGGCCTGTAGTTCCCAGGCTTTTCTCTGCAGACCTTCTTAAACAAAGGCACAACATTTACCACCCTCCAATCTTCAGGCACCTCACCTATGGCTGTCGATGATTCAAATATCTCTGCTAGGGGACCTGCAATTTCCTCCCTAGCCTCCCACAATGTCCTGGGATACACTTCATCAGGTCCCGGGGATTTATCTACCTAGATGCGCTTTAAGACTTCCAGCACCTCCTTCTCTGTAATATGTACACTTCTCAAGACGCTCCTCAGTATAATTTGTACACTCTTCAAGAACTTGACAGCAGGGCCATAAGAAGTCGAATAATCTTATGCAGGTGGTCAAGGTCAGTGAACATATTTCCAAGTGACATTTCCTACCCATAACTTCACCAGTCCCTCATGCTGCTCAATGCAGTACATCATCACCACTCAACCTGCACCAGTGCATGATACTCTCTACCTCAGCCTTACACACTTACCAATGCTTCTAGACTCAAACTCACCCCTAATTGTTGATACATATTATTCAGGCACATCACCCAAACACTGCACTACACAACCACTGACATTCTGCCCTCTCTCTTGCAGGACAAGGTGACACACAATGGAAAGGAGCAGAACAGAGCTGATGGGAGACAAAAATGCCTGCATTGTCTGAGCCTTCTGGAGGAGATGTTTCTCCGTGGGACCTGTTGCATCTGACCGACATCACTGAGAGCATTGAGGCATGTTCCTACTTTATGCCCTTTTCAACTCCCAGCACACATCCATCCTGATATCTGGCATGATAAGCAAGTGATGATGTGACAATGGACCCCTTGTTTTCTACCCCCATCTCTTTATCTCACTCAAACTTTGCCCTTCTACATTCCAGTTTGCAGATACCCAGCCACAATAGTCCAAGGAGGAAGAGGGAGAACAACAGCATTGATCACTTGATCTGACACTAGCAATGGCAGCACGGATATTGGCACTGTCCTTAATACAGAGTTGGGGTCAGCACACATTGTGTCATCCAGGCATGTGTGGACTGCAGCGATGCAAAAGGTAAATAATGAATCACAGGCCAGCTCTTTGGAGGGCAAGGATGCAAGCGAGTCCTCGTAGTACTTAATTCAGACAAGGACTACTAAGATTCTGGGTGCATTAGCTGGCCTGCCAGGCAACCTCTCGTCAGTGCCAAGGAGCATGAAGGAGCCCAACTCCAAGTTGGCAGAGGGAATGGAGCAGTGTTTGCCCGCTCCACAGCTTCTGCTCCATTACCCTGTGGTGCTGCAGACCCAGAGCTGCTTTCATCCCCGTCTTCTTTTGTTGCAGCCTATTTTCTTTTTCCTCTGCTATCTCAGTGATGATGTGGCAACACTCTCTGGCAAATAGAGTAATTCACCTTCAAAAACACTCCTGAGTACTTACTGACTCTCTGCAAACAGGATGCAAGGCCTTTTAAGCAAAGTTACTCCAAGGCTCTTCCTCATCGGAGCGGACATCACAGGTATTGCCAGATCCTGCGTTGTTCAATTTTGGCATCCTGATCTCACATCAGCCAACTAGATTGCGTGTGGTCAGGATATCACTATTTTCACATGTCTGAGGCATGTAGAGGATGCAGTTATGTGTTCATATCAAATATAGATATTGTGCTGGCTGTACACCTAATTACCAGAAGCACTGCTTGCTGCCAAAGAATGGGGGTGAGGCTGTGTAGCATCACACCACTGAATTTCTGATCGATTGCCTATATCAATAAATCTGAAGATTTCATGACATTTCTCTAACCTAATTTGCAACATGTCCTTGCTGCCTTCAAAAAACTGTGCAAGTACAGCTCCATTTCTCTCTGTTCCTCCATCCCATTTAAGGTTGTACCATTCAGTTTATATTGTCTCTCTCCATCCTCCTGATCATTCACCCTTCTCTGTTTAATTTCACTGTTATGTGTCTACCCACTTCACCAGTCTATATATGCCCCCAATGTCTGTGGGCAGAATTCTCACAACTAGCCAGGATGGGTTTGTTGGTGGGCACAGTGAACCTGGCAGCACTCAAAAAGTCAGAAACCCATCAGCATAAAATCCAATTGCAATTCTCCCAATGGTGGTTTAATGGCTGGTTGGCACAAATGCCATTTGCATCATGCTTGTGCCCAATAAAACAGCTGCCAGCTGGAATCCTATGGCCTTTCAATCTTGCCTCACGCCAGTGGGAATTTACATTGGCATCAAACCTGGCTACTAATGAGTGACATGCACAAGGAAGTCTTCAGTTTGCCAGTCTTTGGGCTGAGTGCAAAAACCTGTCACAGTGCTGCGCTGCTCCTGATGTGCAGTACACCACACTGTGGGGGCAGACTGGTTCCTGTCTCTATCTCCATGCCAAGCTGGTCTTCATGGACAGCACCATGCTGCTGGACCAATGGCGCCTCCTGTGTCACCAAGTCACTTCATTGCAGTTTAAATTTATTTATTAATGTCACAAGTAGGCTTACATTAACACTGCAATGAAGTCACTGTGAAAATCCCCTAGTCGCCACACTCCGGCACCTGTTTGGGTATACTGAGGGAGAATTTAGCATGGCCAGTGCACCTAACCAGCACGTCTTTCGGACTCTGGGAGGAAATTGGAGCACCTGGAGGAAACCCATGCAGACATGGGGAGAATGTGAAAACTCCACACAGACAGTGACCCAAGCCAAGAATTGAACCCAGGTCCCTGGCACTGTGAGGCAGCAGTGCTAACCACTGTGCCACTGTAAGCCTACTTGTGACAGTAATAAACTTTAAACATTTTAAAACCTGGAAGGGAACTGATTCAGGGCTTCAAAGATGTAAAGGATTCAATAATACACAAGTAGTCGCTTGAGGTAAGGGAGCCATGTAGAACTAGGGAATTAGTGATTTAAACTGCAAAAGTGAAGAGTGAATTTGGATGTGCCGTTCTTATCTTTCTTAGAATATTGGGGCCATTACCAGGTTTACCTGATCACTTATGGGAAGTTGGAGAGAAATGTTTAACCGGTTCCTGAATTTTTATTTTTTCACAATTTTAGAGTGCTTTTTGCCTCTTCCAAGAAACAGGGTGAGGTGGGGGGAGAAGTTGAGGGATATTGGGACTGATCTAGCAAAGGAAGGGGGCAAATCTATGCAAGCCTGAATGCTTATTCTCATCTGTAATACATAGCATTCATATATGTACTCTGTGCCAATGGCAAGTTAAATCAACAAATATTCTAGTATAAACATAAGCTAACTATTTTTCTGAAACAATATAGGGTGAGAAAATCACATGAACCATTATGAAGTAAAATAATACACTTCCTCTTCACAGTCAGATCAAAGGATAATTACTCAACAAGATTCTGCACTTCATAATCATAATCTACCCATCCATCACAACCAAAATTAGTCCATTATCCAAATAGTCTGGATTATTTTCAGCACTTTAATAGTTTTGCACATTTTCCAATCAATTCCATAGCAATTTTAAACTAAATGCACTGTAAATGATTGCTTGTGACTAGCTACTAAAATAAGATCTTGATTAACCCTTTGATCTCTCAATGACTTTGCCACATTTCAATTCTTACAAAACATCTGCTGAAATTATATCAGTGAATTATTGTCAGGATGTCACCCTGTCAGAAGATGAAGCTTCAGATAAAGAATGATCAAAATCCAGGGTCTGTGGAATGGAGTTAAACGCTAAGCTTATGATGCTTGGTTTGGGCATAGAAGAGCTATTACTGCCCTCATGGGGTTTTTGTGAATGGATTTACCTGTTGCTGACCATGGTATGAGTCTGCTTCGAACTCACATTTAATTTGAAAAGCTACAGTAACATATGTACACACAGAACATGAAATGTGGCATCTGGTGCACTACAATATCGTACGGTTACCTGGTTTTGCTGAGCCAGCTTATGTCCTTTCCTCCAACGCAGGATTGGTTTTAAAGCTGGAAGCTCCCTCTCAGATTTGCCAGAAATTCTGTGCTTGCCCAAGTTGTATGTCACTTCAAAGACAATTGGTGTTATCACGTCCTTCACTTCCCGCTGTAGAAAAAAGTAAATGGTTGTCTCAACAAATTTCGCAACAAGGCATAACAGAAGAATAGAAACTGCTGGTAATATTCAGCAGTTCTGGCAGCATCTGTGGAGAGAGAAAGTTTTCCAGTATTTATTGCATTTTACTTTTGGAAGGCACAAGGGGAAACCCCTAACAAAAATCTGAGAACACTGGGGAATTCTTGCACATCAACAAACACGAAGATATTCATATTCATAGAAATCATAGAAACCCTACAGTGCAGAAGGAGGCCATTCGGCCCATCGAGTCTGCACCGACCACAATCCCACCCAGGCCCTACTCCCACATATTTTACCCACTAATCCCTCTAACCTACGCATCCCAGGACTCTAAGGGGCAATTTTTTTTTTTTAACCTGGCCAATCAACCTAACCCGCACATCTTTGGACTGTTGTTTAACAAAACAGCTCTTACTCACCAGAAAATATTGGAACTGATGACCGACACAAGGCAGAAATTAAAGGGAATAAAGACATGTTTTCACAGAATTGTTATAGTGCAGAAGGAGGCCATTTGGCCCATCATGTCTGCAATGGCTCTCCAAACTCACATTTTAGTTTAGTGCCATTCTCCTGCCTTTTCTCTTTACTCCTGCATATTGCTTCTGTATGAGTAATCATTCAATGCCCCTGAATACCTGCCTCCAGCATACTTCCGGGCAGTGCATTCCAGACCCCAACCACTTGCTGTGCGAAAAAGTTTATTTCTCAATGCAGTAAGCCTAAGGCTCAACCCGCTTCCAGAATGTTTCATACAACTTGCCTGTATATTTTTCAGCTGGATGATCTTTAACAATGCAAAATGCTTTGATTGTACCAGCTGATTTTATCCACAGTTCTAATGGGCTGAACTGCTGAAAGGAGCTTTGTACATTACTGAATTCAAGAATACAAACCTCCACCCCTTCTTTTAGTTCTGTATCCTATCCTGGATCTAAATATGATGCTAAGTCACCAGCAAAGTGCCCCCACAAGGGAAGGTTAATAAACAACAATGAAGGGAAAAGAGAGACATTTGGCTGAAACGTTTCATCTTGTCCTATTTTTAGCATGTGCAGTAATCACTAAGCCAGGCAATAGTTTCAACGGTGGCTAAATGGAGCTCTCTGAGCCTTATGCTGAATTCTGTCAGGGAGACAGACTTCAATGATGCGAGTCATTAATTGGAGCACACCACAGCTGCAGGCTGGGGTTCCACCAATTTTTACAGATGCACCACAGAAAACATCCTTTCCAGATGCATCACAGCTTGATATGGCACCTGCTCTGACCAAGACTGCAAGTAACTAAAAAGGGTTGTGAACAAAGACCAGTCCATCACACAAACCCATCCAATGACTCTGTCTGCCTCGGAAAAGAAGCCAGCATAATCAAGGACCCCACACACCTTGGACGTACTCTCTTCCACCTTCTTCCGTCAGGAAAAAGATACAAAAGTACCACCGACTCAAGAACAGTTTCTTACCTGCTGCCATCAGATTTTCGAATGGATCTATTATATATTAAGTTGATCTTTCTCTACACTCTAGCTATTACTACATTCTGCACTCTCTCCTTTCCTTCTCCCCTATGTACTCTACGAACGGTATGCTTCGTCTGTATAGTGTGCAAGAAACAACACTTTTCACTGTATCCCAATACATGTGACAATAATAAATCAAATCAAAATCAAACAACTTGTGCTGATTTGCTGCACAAAGGCCTTGGCCAGTGCAGAAACGGTGAAGGAAAACCCAATGTTGGTGTGGCAGGTTGAAACCAGGTGGGCAGACTGTGGAATCTATGATGAGGAAGTGGTTTTTAGTGGTGGCATGTTGGTTCTGTTCCTGCAGCCATAGCGCCTCTGTTGTTATTTCTTGGTACCCTTCAGGTCAAATGCAAGAAAGTCAAATTTCAAATGTTCACAATAATTCATACTAAAGAAAAAAAAATGCTGATTGATTGGCCGACATGTTGCCATGGAGAAAGCAACAGGCTCCCGGGTAATTCCTAGAGTGGGGAACGGAATCAGGAAGATGATGGGATTTCCACCCCACACCTACCCAGCTGATCAAATGTGTCCCCCACCTCCAAGTCCGGTCTTGGGGATTTGGAAGAATAAAATTCCACCCATCATGTCATCAAAACATAGAAAGAGGCTTTTTAGACCATCAAGTTCATGCCATGTCTCTTTAGAGCAATCCAGTTAGTTCCATTGCCCCACTCCATCCCGCAGCCATCTAGGTTTATTACCCCTATAGGCCTATCCAATTTACTCTATAAATCAATGATTAGATTTGCTTCCACCATCCTCATAGGCAGTGAGTTTCAGGTCACTGCCTGTTATAACTCTAATGGTTCCACCTCATTTAGCTGATTGCTAAAGAACATGACTAAAAGGTTTTAAGCTAAAATTTCTCCTTAACCTGCAAAAGGCAAAGTTTAAGAGTGTAAATCTCATATTACAGCAGTCATTTTACACCAGTCATGATCCACAGGGTACTTTTGTGTCCCATGCAGCAATTGGTAAGTAGAGTAATGAATAAACAAATGCATCCTTTTGGTATGTTTCATTAATTCTAAATTTTCCAAATCGAAAAGAGATCCCATCAATAAGGACATTAGTGAGTTCCATACTCAAAATCCTAGTGGGCAATTAACATGGTCGCCAAGCTATTATCTTCTCATTTGGGAGCAAGTTAAAATCTGCCCCACTCCAGCTGCACCCACTCCACATCCCACCCAACCTCCACCCCCACCCAACCTCCACCCCCACCCACACCAAACAAAATGTTGACCTTGCTCTTCATCCAGGCAGAGCTTGCTCCTGTAAATGGATTTCCATTTAACCACAGGTAGTCTGCTACACTTCAGAGTAAAGGAATGTCTTTAATCAGAAACATATATCATATTCAACATGGAATGGAACATAATGTCATGGTTTTTCTCCTCTAATGTGCTAAAAACCTTTTTTTGGTAATTCTGGCACAGGGAACAAAATTTACTTTGCATGATAGTTATTGACAAAATAAATCACATGAAAAGTGCACTAAACATCTTGTACAAATGGACCATGAAAATGTTGTGGTTTTATAGAGCTTTGAACCAGGGGTGCTCTGATAAAAATAAAAATATTTTGTATTTACCTAGTGCCATCTATGATCACCTGAGTTAACCTCAAGTGCTTTATAGCAATGCAGCTCTTTGAAAATATAATTATTGTTATGATGTGGAGAAGACAACAGCCGAATAATGGGCGGCACGGTGGTTAGCACGAGGGACCTGGGTTCAATTCCAGCCTCGGGTCACTGTCTGGGTGGAGTTTGCACGTTCTCCCCATGTCTGCCTGGGTTTCCTCTGGGTGTTCTGATTTCCTCCCACAGTCCAAAGATGTGCGGGTTGAGCATGCTAAATTGCCCCTTAGTGTCAGGGGACTAGCAGGATAAATGAGTGAGGTTACGGGGATAGCGCCTGGGTAGGATTGTTGTCGATGCAGGCTCGATGGGCTGAACGGCCTCCTTCAGCTTTGTAGGGATCCTATGATTCCAATATGTTTTACTGATGTTGGTTTAAATACTGCCACCTGTTTAAATTTCATTACTAAAAAATTGCAGCTAAACCAACAGGGCAGTATTTTACAGGGGTTTCATCCATTGACTGGAGAACTAACGAGAGCTTGCGTTACCTTTTAAGGAAGGCGAGCTGAATGTACCATTCAAGCAATTGGCAGGACAGTGGCGGGTCTTCCCTGGAACCAAGGACCCCAGGGCGGAAGGTCGGCCCACTCAGAGCTGTCAGCTAGAGGCTGGCAACCCTACTGAACGGTGACCACGACAACCCTGCCACAGCAACATCTGCAAGACGTGCCGGATCATCGACACGGATGCCATCATCTCAAGTGAGAACACCATCCACCAGGTACACGGTACATATTCTTGCAACTCGGCCAACGTTGTCTACCTGATACGGTGCAGGAAAGGATGTCCCGAGGCATAGTACATTGGGGAGACCATGCAGACGCTACGACAATGGATGAATGTCCACCACTCGGCAATCATCAGGCAGGAGTGTTCTCTTCCTGTTGGGGAACACTTCAGCGGTCACGGGCATTCGGCCTCTGATCTTCGGGTAAGCGTTCTCCAAGGCGGCCTTCAGGACACACGTCAACACTGAGTCGCTGAGCAGAGACTGATAGCCAAGTTCCGCACACATGAGGACGGCCTCAACCGGGATGTTGGGTTCATGTCACACTATCTGTAACCCCCACAACTTGCCTGGACTTGCAAAATCTCACTAACTGTCCTGTCTGGAGACAATACACATCTCTTTAACCTGTGCTTAACCTTCTCTCCACTCACATTGTCTGTACCTTTAAGACTTGATTACCCGTAAAGACTCGCATTCCAACCCTTATTTTGTAAATTGAGTTTGTGTCTACATATGCCCTGTTTGTGAATAGCACTCCCACTCACCTGATGAAGGGGCAGTGCTCTGAAAGCTTGTGGTCTGTGCTACCAAATAAACCTGTTGGACTTTAACCTGGTGTTGTGAGACTTCTTCCTGTGCTTACCCCAGTCCAACGCCAGCATATCCACATCACCCTACTGAACTGCAGTGCTACCAAGGATCTGATGGCTGTAGCCAACAATGCACCCACCTCAAGGCCCAGAATCAGCCCACATAAAGGCCTCAATTGAGAAAGGAGCAGGAAAGTCATCCACGGGCATTGCTGCCACAGATTTAATCAGGGTGGAGAGGGAAAGGTATCAGAGACCTCCAGCCTGATTAAATGCTCCCCACCACCAAACCCACCACAGGGAAGGCATTAAATACCACCCTCAGACTGGAAGGAAAAGACATGCTTCATTTCCAATTGAAGCCAACATGTACCTTCATACAATTTTGGGATAAATAATCTTATTGTTTAATATGACAGGAAAACTATTAAATTGCATTAACAACTAAATGACAAAGTTAAAGCTATCTTGTCCTTGATCCTTACACATCTCACTCTAGTCATCTGTCTGTCTTTGGGCGGCATGGTAGCACAGTGGTCAGCACTGCTGCCTCACAGCGTTAGGGACACGGGTTCGATTCCTGGCTTGGGTCATTGTCTGTGTGGAGTTTGCATGTTCTCCCCGTGTCTGTGTGGGTTTCCTCCCACATTCTGGAAGACGTGCTGGTTAGATGCATTGACCCAAACAGGCACCGCCGGACTGTGGCAACTAGGGGAATTTCACAGTAACTTCATTGCAGTGTTAATGTAAGCCTTGCTTGTAACTAATAAATAAACTTTAAACTTTATCTCTCCAATATTTCCAAAGCCCTGTATCTCTGCTCCAGATCCTATCAGTGAAACCCAATAGCATAAACAGGCTGTGTTCAGAATCACTGTGAAAATCCAGTGTTTTACCAGATTGCTGTTCCATGGGAGTCTCCCCCCAGAGCTTCGTGAGCAGATCGATGCCTTTCATAGCTCCTGTCACCTTCACTCATTCAATAGCTAGTTCGCCATAATTATTTTCAATTAAATTATATCAAAAGTTATTAGCTCATTAGATCTGACACTAATTAAATTAGGAAAGTAAAGTTCAAAATCCTAACTCAGTGTCTGATTAAATGCAGTTTTCTCTGTCAGACTGATTTATCTTGTAGTGTACGCAGCAATCACACATTTTTAGAAAACAATAAAGCATTGTACTACATTGTTTTAACAACCAGGAGACATCAGGTTTAAATCTGAATCTCCCATCTAGGTATTCCAATATCCTGCATCCTATCTCTCCGTTTCCCAATCTTTGTCTGTCCCCATATTCCTAATATGTCTGCATTCACTTGACATCTAATCTAATTCTGGCTAAACAAAGCTTCTATTAAGTGAAGATTATCTAATGCCCACGTTCTGATGTATACTTTATCATTGAGCTACGCAGGGTTGACCTTTAAAGCCTGGAATAGCCAGAGATAGGGTAACGTTTACAAGGTGAGTCGGTGTTGACCCGATGGTCAGAGGCCGAATGGCCTCCTTCTGCACTGCAAGGATTCTATGGATTCTACAGAGGGCTGCAAATTAAATATATTTATTTACCCCTCACTTGTTCCATCAGACCACCCATCAAGGAAGACTCTGTGCCAAGCACTAACATACTTTTACCCACATCTGTTACAGGTGTCAGCCTGACAGCACAAGTCCCATTTGGAGATTGAGCAGAAAAATCAAAGTCGACCATTGGTATGCTTTATTTGCCTCTTCAGAGAAGGATATTTATCATTGCTGTCCTGGGCAATATTTATCTGCCAATCAACGTCACAAAATAAGTCTTATACTATGGCTGTTTACGGGAGCTTGTTTTGCACAAATTGGCAGGCACCTTTTCCTACATTACAATGGTGTCTACATTTCAAAAGTACATTATTGTCAGTTTACCACTTCAGGACATCCTGTGATCATGAAAGGTGCTATACAAATGCATGTCTATTTTAACAGTGCATTAGACAGGATGTAGTGGTATCAATCACAGTTAGTGTTATTACGAAACTGTGACTCAGCCGGACACCTACTATGTGAAAATCTGCAATGGTTGTTGCACTGCGGCTGTCAAAACACAACATCAATTGCTGTGGAAAATGCTGCTTTCCTGGAGTTCAATGGCAAAAGGTCCTGATGGAACAGGCATACTGGGAAACACAGTCACTTTGTTAGACAACTGTCACTTTTGTTTCTACGATGTGGAGATGCCGGCGTTGGACTGGGGTAAACACAATAAGAGTTTTAACAACACCAGGTTAAAGTCCAACAGGTTTATTTGGTAGCAAATGCCATTAGCTTTCGGAGCGCTGCTCCTTCATCAGATGGAGTGGATAACTGCTCTGTAATGTGTGCCCTGTTTGAGAGCAGATATCCACTCCATCTCACGAAGGAGCAGTGCTCTGAAAGCTAATGGCATTTGCTATCAAATAAACCTGTTGGACCTTAACCTGGTGTTGTTAAAACTCTTCGTGTACTTTTGTTTCTACACAGAGAAAGAAACACAGCCTGCAAAATATGACAGAAGTGGATACATTTTCTTTTGTGTTTCAGTGTGTTTGGAGTATGTGTTAATGCACTTTTCCCCTCATGGATATGCCCTGCTGCACACTAGTCATTTATGTGCTTCACTGCCATGCCATTCTATGTGGATAAAACAGCCAAAATGGGTGACAGTCGGTGAGTTGGACGGACTATAGAAAGTCAGCTCCCTCCACTTTGATTTAATCCTGATGTATCTGGATGAGTGGTAAGGACATCCTATCCAGGTGCCATTGACATTATTAGGATTTTCCTACACTTTTTATACTATTCGAGTATGGGAAAATTAAATGAGTTATGGTCTGAAAGTGTGTAATGCTGAATCAGAAGTGTCCATTCCCCGACATTAACATCCATCAACTTGATGTCTATAAAAAAGAGCATTTAACTTCCTTTCCAAATAGAACTTATGAGAACCCTCTCAAACACATTTGCTTTTGAATGATATACACAGGATAATTGGCACAGTGGCATACAGCATTAGCTGTTGCACTGGCTATTGTATACTTAGCATGCAGGAAATCAGCATTAGAGGAATGCCCATCTTTAAAACTATTTATCTCTAATGAGAAACATCGGTCCATCAAAAGTTGACTGCCCCAAGCCCATAAAGACAAAAATACTTCTAGAGAACTCTAGTTTCCTTACTAAGTTTAATATATACCTTATTCTTCATAATGATATGATTTCCTGAGCTATCATTTTGTTGTACATGTTTTCTCAGTAAAAGTCAAAATCACGTCTACATCAAGCGTTTAACTTTAATCAAGGGCTATTTTATCCTTCACTGATTTATTTGAAATCAATAAAAAATATTTCAAATTAATAATCTACTGATGACCGTGAAACTATTGTCGATTGTCAGAAAAACCCAGTTGGTTCACTGGTGTCCTTTAGGGAAGGAAATCTGGTGTCCTTTAGGGAAGGAAATCTGCTGTCCTTACCTGGTCTGGCCTACATGTGATTCCAGCCATAGTAACTTGGTTGACTCTCAACTGCCCTCCAAAGGTAACTAAGGATGGGCAATAAATGCTGGCCAGCCAGCAACACCCATGTACCACAACTGAATTTTTTAAAAATTACGAAGGACAGCATTGGTAAACCTCACAAAACAAATTTCAAATATCAGAAAGTAAGTGTAATCAAGGCTGAAACCTCCATCCTGGTTCACGGCTGGGATTCTCCAGTGCTGCTGAAAGTGAATGGAGTTTTGGCTTGAACGCCAAATTCTCCATTCTCACTTGCTGCGGGGCGGTCAAGGCCAGGATCAGAGAATGTTGTCCCAAGTCTCCCATTGCCAACTGGAGTACAAATAAATACAAACCCAGTCAACAAGACTTTCTGCCCCTTAGCCTATAGAAAATCATAGGCAGTGCACTGTGAATTGATTACACCCATTTCCAGTGGTAAATGCTCCTATCTGGCAGTGTACATTTTTTAATATTTACCCTCATGGGTAGATGAAAAGATCTGGTACTGCCCCAAATAAAAATGCAATATTTTGGTTAAACTGAAAGTGAACTCTAGGTCCAGCAACATGTTGATGAAAGGGGTGGCACAGTGGTGAGCACTGCTGCCTCACAGCGCCAGGGACCCAGGTTCAATTCCGGCCTCAGATCAGTGTGTGTGTGGAGTTTGCACGTTCTCCCCGTGTCTGGGTTGGCTTCCTCCAGGTGCTCAGGTTTCCCCCCATAGTCCAAAGATGTGCGGGTTAGGGTGATTGGCCATGCTAAATTGCCTTGTGTCGGGGGTACTAGGAGGGTAATTACTTGGGGATATGGTATGGGTGAGATTGTTGTCAGTGCAGGCTCAGTGGGCCAGATGGCCTCCTTCTGCATTGTAGTGATTCTATGTTTCTATGACTAAGTGTTAAAGACAGTAAGAGTTTTAACAACACCAGGTTAAAGTCCAACAGGTTTATTTGGTAGCAAATACCATTAGCTTTCGGAGCGCTGCTCCTTCGTCAGATGGAGTGGAAATCGAAAGGACGAAGGAGCAGCACTCTGAAAGCTAATGGCATTTGCTACCAAATAAACCTGTTGGACTTTAACCTGGTGTTGTTAAAACTCTTACTGTGTTTACCCCAGTCCAACGCTGGCATCTCCGCATCATAAATGTTAAAGATACAGCTGTACTGAACTCTAAGGCAATTTAACAGCTGAACTGTAAATATCATTAGACTGACAAGCCGCAGTAGAACCCCCAAGAAAAAAAGAGACAAGGTTCCACCAGTTCACCACAAATTCCAACAGTCTCAATAATGCTTTGTCAAAGGTTGAAATGTTGTTCATTTCTTACATAGCAAATGATGGACATGTGGTTCATTCCCTAAGCTGGGAATCTGAGCCTTTGAGCTTCAGTCAGAACCCCCCATTGTAGTAGCAGCAGTTGGTATAGTCCTTGTTACTATAGTGGTTGGTGCCTGTCACACGAGAGGCCAGGGTTCAATTTCCCAACGGGGAGCTTAAAAGTTGGGTCAGTCAGTTTAGCTCAGGACATCTGGTTGGTGATGCAGAGCATTGCCAATGGTGCGGGTTCAATTGCCATACCAGCTGAGGTTATTCATGAAGGTCCAGCCTTCTCAACCTTGCCTCTCGCCTGAGGTGTGGCGATCCTCAGGTTAAATCACCGCCATTCAGCTCTCCCCCTCAAAGGGGAGAGCAGCCTCTGGTCATCTATGGTGACTTTACCTTTTTACCTCATAGCAGGTATTCAGGGTGGGTGAAATTATACTCATCAAGGGTAAATGTGAGCCTGAATGATCAATGAGGTAAAATTACTCACATTGATGCCTGAGTTAAAGAGACTGACAGGATCATTGTTGGGTCAAGGAATTTAGACTGCTCTTTCACCATGTGTGAGTACTGAATTATCCAACAGGCATGGGAAATCAGGTACTGGAATTGCATCCAGACAGGCCCTTGCACCCACCCAACTAATGCTAATGTGGTGCCCACCCACTGCCTCTACCATGGGGTCAGCATTGTTGAGCACCATGAGACAGAATCATAATGTAAGCTCAGGGGTCAGCACCCCGTTAGGGAATGGTGTCCCAATTCTATTCCACTGAGTGTGCTGCACAATGTGTTCTACTTAACAAACCTAGTAATAGGTCCCAGACTTTCTACATTTTATAGCTTTCAAGTAATGAATTACATCTCTGCCTGAATTTTATATTCTTATTAAATGACAGTGACCCCAGCAGTTAGAGTCACAATGTCCTATCAACTGCAAAGTTAAAACCTCATTTGAATTTGTTAGTACATAAAAAGCAGATGATACTGATTATGTCTGAATCAAGATAAGTATTTAACTGTTTTGCAAGGTAATTTGGGATTGGATGAGAAGTCCTTAAATATGCAGATATAAATAGGCAGCCTAATAACACAGACTATTGCATTATTTTTCAACAATGAATGCTGAAGACGAAAAAGAAAATATTCACCAAAAACATTTAACCTATTTTTTTTTACCTTTGGCGTCTCGATCTAAGTCAGTTAGTTAGTTCTACCACTTGCTATATTTGGTGCACTGGGTTTAAAGGGGAAATATCTGTCAGAATTTTCAGCTGTTTGGATCAGCGCTACACAATGAAGAATCAGAAATTTCATGCAGCGGCTATCACAGTCAGATTGCTCCTTTTCACTTACACAGGTCAGGGAGTTCAGTCCTTTTTTTACCCACGAATTGCGAGTGGCTTTATTCTTTCTAACTTTGCCTGGGTAACTATTCTGTGTCGGATAACTGTCCATCGGAAGTTTAAACTTACCGGGCAATTTCCATGCAGTTCTCACAAGGGCCCACCATTCTGCATGAAAATGCAAAGTACCATGGGAAGTTATTCACCACAGAATTCCCAGCCTCTGACCTGCACTTGTAGCCACCGTATTTATATGGCTAGTCCAATTCAGTCAATGGTAACCCCCAGTGTGTTAATAATGGGGAATTCAGCAATGGGAATGCCATTGAATGCTACGTGATGATTGGATTCTCTCTTGTTGGATGCAGATGGTCATTGCCTGACAATTTATGACACAAATGTTACTTGTCATTTATCAGCCCAAGCTTGAATGTTGTCGGGTCTTCCTGTAGAATCATAGAATCCTATAGTGCAGAAGGTGGCCATTCAGCCCATCAAGCCTGCACCAACCACAATCCCACCCAGACCCTATCCCCATAACCCCATGCATTTACCCTAGCTAGTCCCCAACACTAAGGGGCAATTTAACATGGCCAATCCACCTAATCCGCACATCTTTGGACTGTGGGAGGAAACCGGAGCACCCAGAGGAAACCCACACACTCACGGGGAGAATGTGCAGACTCCACACAGTCAGTGACCCAAGACGGGAATTGAACCCGGGTCCCTGGTGCTGTGAGGCAGCAGAGCTAACCACTGTGCCACCGTGTCGCCCCATATATAGACACTGACTGTTTCAGTAACTGAGTTGTGAATGGTGCTGCGAACATCCCCACTTATGATCTTATGATGGAGAGAGGGTAATTGATGAAGCCCAGAATGTGGTTGTGGCTGGGACACTACCTTGAGGAACTTCTACAGCAATGTCCTAGATTGGAGGTGATTGGTCTCCAACAGCCACAAACATCTTCCTTTGTGCTAGGTATGACCTTAACTGTGGAGAGTTTCCCCCTATAATTCTCATCAACACAGTGTTGCTAGGGCTCACACACATATTCCACACTCAGTCAAATGCTGCCTTAATATCAAGGACTGTCTCTCTCAGTCCAGCTCTTGTATTGAATACAGGAGTTGGGACGTCTTGTTGAAGTTGTACAAGACATTGGTACGGCCACACTTGGAATACTGAGTACAGTTCTGGTCACCCTATTATAGAAAGGATATTATTAAACTAGAAAGAGTGCGGAAAAGATTTACTAGGATGCTACCAGGACTTGATAGAACATAGAACATAGAACATTACAGCGCAGAACAGGCCCTTCGGCCCACGATGTTGCACCGACCAGTTAAAAAAAAAAACTGTGACCCTCCAACCTAAACCAATTTCTTTTCGTCCATGAACCTATCTACGGATCTCTTAAACGCCCCCAAACTAGGCGCATTTACAACTGATGCTGGCAGGGCATTCCAATCCCTCACCACCCTCTGGGTAAAGAACCTACCCCTGACATCGGTTCTATAACTACCCCCCCTCAATTTAAAGCCATGCCCCCTCGTGCTGGATTTCTCCATCAGAGGAAAAAGGCTATCACTATCCACCCTATCTAAACCTCTAATCATCTTATATGTTTCAATAAGATCCCCTCTTAGCCGCCGCCTTTCCAGCGAAAACAATCCCAAATCCCTCAGCCTCTCCTCATAGGATCTCCCCTCCATACCAGGCAACATCCTGGTAAACCTCCTCTGCACCCTCTCCAAAGCCTCCACATCCTTCCTGTAATGTGGGGACCAGAACTGCACACAGTACTCCAAGTGCGGCCGCACCAGAGTTGTGTACAGTTGCAACATAACGCTACGACTCCTAAATTCAATCCCCCTACCAATAAACGCCAAGACACCATATGCCTTCTTAACAACCTTATCTACTTGATTCCCAACTTTCAGGGATCTATGCACACATACACCTAGATCCCTCTGCTCCTCCACACTATTCAAAGTCATGGTGGTTTGAATTATAAGGAGAGGCTGGATAGACTGGGACTTTTTTCCTTGGAGCGTAGGAGGCTTAGGAGTGATCTTATAGAGGTCTATAAAACAAGGAGTGGCATAGATCAGCTAGATTGTCAATATCTTTTCCCAAAGGTAGGGGAGTCTAAAACTAGAGGGCATAGGTTTAAGGTGAGAGGGGAGAGATACAAAAGGATCCAGAAAGACAAGGGTGGTGAGTGTCTGGAACGAGCTGCCAGAGGTAGCAGAAGAGACAGGTACGATTTTGTCTTTTAAAAAGCATTTAGACAGTTACATGGGTAAGATGGGTATAGAGGGATATGGGCCAAACGCGGACAAGTAGGACTAGCTTAATGGCAAAAACTGGGCAGCATGGACAAGTTGGGCCGAAGGGCCTGTTTCCATGCTATAAATCTCTATGACTCTATAACTCTTGAGTCCAGCCCTTTTGTCCAGGTTTGAACCAAGTGAAAATGAATACAACAATGACAGTGATAATGTTAAAATTACACCCTATACATTCAATGAAGATGTTTCACCAGACCCATGGATGTCTCAATAACACCCACTTCATTGCAAACCCATCTTTTCTCATATTTTCTATAAAAAGTCAAATGTCATGTGCCAGTAGACGACAAAGCGAAAGTGAATTTGAGCAGAGAATAAAAGACCACAGGACAAATCCTCCAATCTGAAGGCCAAGGCCAGAGCAGTACTCAGAGGAGGCACATATCAGAGAAAGGGTTACAACATTCTCGCTCGCATTCTCAAAAAAATGTAAGCTCTGTCAGATCCACATTGCCAACATCTGCTCTCAATGTTCCATTCCATTCTCCAATCAAGCAACAATTTTACCAGAAAATGTATAATTTATCCAATAATCCAAATAAATGGGAGTGAGGTGCATTGATACTGAGATACTTTAACATGAAATGTGGGGGTGACATATACACAAAGTTTTATGGTAAACATTAAATCCAGATTTTCACTGTGCTGATGAGCTGTGGAAGAGAGTAGGACATTTGTGGAGCTGGTCAGGCTGCAAATCAATGGTCTTATCGAATTGGGTGGAGTTGCTGCTCTGCTTGTTGATCCGGCCGTCTAGACTTAAGTAAACTAATGGCCATGGTAACTAATTTTCTTTGCCAATGTCCAGGTAATTGGGTGACAGATCATTGTTCTCACAGCTCCAACATTCCATATACTTGCACTTTCAGATGGTGAAATACAGCAGATGGTGAAATAAAAACAGGTCAAATATATTACACTGTGATTTCTTTTCAATTTCCAACTACAAACTGAATAAGTAATTGATTTTTTATAAGCAGGGGGCTAACGTTTTAATGGAACTATGCCCTGCTGATCTACAAACTATAAGGAAGGAAATCATTGAGACTTCAGGAAACTCCCAGTGATGATTTATGGGTAATGATCATTCTATGACAACAATCTGTATTTTCACAGAAACAGCTGGGCAGATCAACTAAATGACATCTTTGGCAACGTCAATTACACACAGGAGGCATGAGCTAAGTGTTATTGGAGGAAGTGTTACACCCTCCACGTCATTGGAAGGCCTGCGTTTCTTCCTTCTTCGAGGGTGAACTCACAGGATAACCTGTGCAATAGATTTTGTAAATGATGTAGTTCTGATAGAGTGAAAAAGGAAATACATCTTCTGTAGTTCGGGAGGCAATAACAAGAAGCTATCAGTTTAAAATCGTCACTAATTGAGTGAGGAAAAGTGAAATTTCTTTAGACAAAGAGTTATTTGGATCTGTAACACTTTATCACAGGGACTGATTTAAACAGAGACCGTTGCAACTTTTAAGGGAAGAGTGGGTAAATATTTGACACTACAGGACATTGGAGAGAGAGAGCTGCAGCATACAATATATTTTTCACTCTTCCAGCAAAGATATGATGAGCTAAACTACTTCTACCTCCACTATAAACATCCATTACAGTTTCATGTGGCTACTAACTTTGTACACAACAAAGCAGCCATCTCATTCATCATATCAGCCAGTCATTTATTTTCATACTTGCCAGCTGAAATATTTGAAAGCTAATTTAATGCTTTGAAACGCATTTCACACCAACAGCGGAAGTAGTACGTCTTCCTCAGGACCAATATAGTAATTTGGACATGGGCCTTTAAACCAGGCTTTTCCTCGATGTTTCTGCAGAGGCTCTGCCCTAAGACATCATACCGGAATTTGTAATCTTGCCCTGATGCAGATCAGCCACACATTATAGAAACCACATGATTTTCATTCCCAATTATTGTTGACAGCCAGTTTAACGCCCAGGTGCCGGGTTCAAAATCTGTTACCCGTTAACTGTGATGATACCCTATTTCCTCTCATTAACTCCATTTACAGAAATAACTGGTGAATAGAGCTTAAAAATTCAGAACTGTATCTTTCCCCTCTTAATGCCTACTGGAACAGGACTGAACATTTGCTACACTAAGGATGCACCCCTTTGCTTCCAAAACAACACCTGACTCCTGTAGAAACCTTGCACTGCAAAGGAAGCACTGCTTGTCTTGTTCCTCTTCACTGCTGGAGGTAGCGGAGGCTGAGCACACAGCCTTCCTCGCATAGACCAGCAAAAAAGCTGCACTTTGCTGCCTTATACAAGCCTTCCAAGCCAGCAGGGAAGTTCCAGCAGCCAGAATCAAGAGTCAGAATATTGGCTTTGAAACCTCTGTGCAAGTTGTATTTGAGCTGCTGGTGAAATGAAATTGTCCTACAGTACAAACTCCAGCAATGGGAAGTAAGATAGGTAGAAAAACTTCAATTTGAAGCAGCTCCATAGAATAGAAGATTCCCATAAAATATAAATTCTGATCCACACCTCTAGAATATTCACTGTTGATAACGAAATAGCTTTAGCTGTGAATTATCAGAGCTGTTACATTTATGCAGAAACAGATAAGAAATGATTTGCTGAATTTGGATCTCTGAGATAGACAATTCACAGCAGGAATCCAATAGCCAGTAGTCTTCAAAATATCTCAACCATCAGATTTTGCTGGATTGCAGAAATTAACAGACCTTTAACTGAACTGATGTAGTCTATTATAACCCAGGAGGTATACATTGGCTACTAGGTAGCTCTATAATGGAACATTGGACTCCAAATTCAGAAGGTTCAGAATATGTGCCCTCATTGTGAGATGATTACCATGCAGGATGTAGTTGGAAATCCATTGCATACCTGTCCTGGGTCCCCCATGCTGACACAATAGTTAAGAAAGCCCACCAATGCTTCCACTTAGAAGACTAAGGAAATTTGGCATGTCAGCTACAACTCTCACCAACTTTTACAGATGCACCATAGAAAGCATTCTTTCTGGTTGTATCACAGCTTGGTATGGCTCCTGCTCTGCCCAAGACTGCAAGGAACTACAAAAGGTCCATCACGCAAACCAGCCTCCCATCCATTGACTCTGTCTACACTTTCCGCTGCCTCGGCAAAGCAGCCAGCATAATTAAGGACCCCACACACCCCGGAATTCTCTTTTCCACCTTCTTCCTTCAGAAAAAAGATACAAAGTCTGAGGTCAGGTCCCAACGGACTCAAGAACAGCATCTTCCTTGCCCCTGTCAGACTTTTGAATGGAGTTACCTTGCATTAAGTTGATCTTTCTCTACACCCTAGATACGATTGTAACATTACATTCTGCACTCTCTCGTTTCCTTCTCTATGAAGGTATGTTTTGTCTGTATAGTGCGCAAGAAACAATACTTTTCACTGTATGTTAATACATGTGACAATAATAACTCAAATCAAATCAAACCAAACATAGGGCATCTAAGGATCAGCCATGCAACAAATCAGCACACTGCCTGGACATTTAACTGAGCTATTATACTCATGACTGGTTTGGAGATTGATGGGTGAGAGTTCATGTCGCGATCGTGGGTGGGGAAGATGGCATGGATACTTGCAGGGCAATAATAATTATACTTATTTTCATTTGCTAGATGCATAACAATGCTTAAAACCAAATCATGATCCTCCCACAGGCTTCAGGTTCTCATGTTGTTGTCAGAATTAAACATTATTCCTAACCTCTAAACCTTTCAATGTTTTACCTGAGTCTCCATGGTATTTCAGCCCTTCCTCCAGTTGTTCAATACTGAACTAAAAATCCTTAGGATGTGAAATTTGTGCCAACAGTCCAAAGATAAACACAAGGATCAGCGATGTAATGGTGCTGACTAGCCTGTGTTGCAGCCAAATATTCCTCCATGGTGCTATAAATTGTGAGCCAATGGTGCAATTATTAGAGGCCTCCCCTAGTACAACATTACATTTGACTAAAGTCTACTGACCTCTTTGTTCTCTCAATAATTCTAAGACGGAAGTTGAGGCCATCAACATTTTCCTTTGGAAACATAGTAGCAGGAGCAGCCCTGACCAGTATACAATTCTCTGCAGCCTCCAATCAGCCTGTATTTGGTTTGTGTGTGGGCTTAATTGTCAGCATGCAGCAACTAAGTTTCTCAATTCAGAAGTTCCATTGTCGGGGGAGGCTGCCAACAAATTTTGAATCTACTTTATCAAATTACCCTGTATCTCATGGGCATTTGCCTTCTTTATAAGTCTCCCATGTAGGGCCTTGTCAAAGGCTTTGCTGAAATCCATATGGACTACATTAACTACACTATCCTCATCTGCACACCTGGTCACCTCCTCAAAAAATTCAGTCAAATTTGTTAGGCATGGGCTCCCTCTGACAAAGCTATGCTGACTATTCCTCGTCAAGCTCTGCCTCTCCAAGTAGAGATAGATTTTCTACTTCAGAATTTTCTCCAATAGTATTCCTACCACTGACTTGAAACTGACTGGCCTGTAGTTCCCTGGCTTATCTCTACAACTCTTCTTAAATAGCGGAATCACATTAGCTGTTCTCCAGTCCACTGGCACCTCCCTCATCAGGTTAAAGTCCAACAGGTTTATTTGGTAGCAAAAGCCACTAGCTTTCGGAGCGCTGCCCCTTCGTCAGGTGAGTGGGAATTCTATTCACAAACAGGGCATATAAAGACACAAACTCAATTTACAAAATAATGGTTGGATTGCGAGTCTTTACAGATAATCAAGTCTTAAAGGTACAGACAATGTGAGTGGAGAGAGGGTTAAGTACAGGTTAAAGAGATGTGTATTGTCTCCAGCCAGGACAGTTAGTGAGATTTTGCAAGCCCAGGCAAGTCGTGGGGGTTACTGATCGTGTGAAATGAACCCAAGATCCCGGTTGAGGCCGTCCTCGTGTGTGCGGAACTTGGCTATCAGTTTCTGCTCAGCGACTCTGCATTGTCGTGTGCAGTGAAGGCCGCCTTGGAGAACTTTTACCCGAAGATCAGAGGCACATGACCACTGAACACTCTTGCCTGGTGATTCATAGAATCATAGAAACCCTACAGTACAGAAAGAGGCCATTCGGCCCATCGAGTCTGCACTGACCACAATCCCACCCAGGCCCAATCCCCATATCCCTACATATTTACCCACTAATCCCTCTAACCTATGCATCTCAGGACACTAAGGGCAATTTTTTTTTTAGCATGGCCAATCAACCTAACCCGCACACCTTTGGACTGTGGGAGGAAACCGGAGCACCCGGAGGAAACCCACGCAGACAGGAGAAGAATGTGCAAACTCCACACAGACAGTGACCCAAGCCGGGAATCAAACACAGGTCCCTGGAGCTGTGAAGCAGCAGTGCTAACCACTGTGCTACCGTGCCGCCCATTGTCGAGCGGTGTTCATTCATCCGTTGTCGTTAGCGTCTGCATGGTCTCCCCAATGTACCATCCTTTCCTGCAGCGTATCAGGTAGACAATGTTGGCCGAGTTGCAAGTGTATGTACTGTGTACCTGGTGGATGGTGTTCTCACGTGAGATGATGACACGGGTCGATGATCCGGCACGTCTTGCAGAGGTTGCTGTGGCAGGGTTGTGTGGCGTTGTGGTCACTGTTCTCCTGAAGGCTGGGTAGTTTGCTGCGGACAATGGTCTGTTTAAGGTTGTGCGGTTGTTTGAAGGCAAGAAGTGGGGGTGTGGGGATGGCCTTGGCGTGATGTTCATCTTCATCGATGACATGTTGAAGGCTCCGGAGAAGGTGTCGTAGCTTCTACGCTCCAGGGAAGTACTGGACGACGAAGGGTACTCTGTCCGCCGTGTCCCGTGTTTGTCTTCTGAGGAGGTCGGTGCGGTTTTTCGCTGTGGCGCGTCAGAACTGTCCATCGATGAGTCGAGCGCCATATCCTGATCTTATGAGGGCATCTTTCAGCGTATGGAGGTGTCTGTTGCGATCCTCCTCATCTGAGCAGATCCTGTGTATACGGAGGGCTTGTCCGTAGGGGATGGCTTCTTTAACGTGTTTAGGGTGGAAGCTGGAGAAGTGGAGCATCGTAAGGTTATCCGTGGGCTTGCAGTACAGTGAAGTGCTGAGGTAACCGTCCTTAATGGAGATGCGTGTGTCCAAGATTGCAACCGATTCCGGAGAGTAGTCCATGGTGAGTCTGATGGTGGGATGGAACTTGTTGATGTCATCATACAGTTGTTTCAGTGATTGTTCACCATGAGTCCAAAGGAAGAAAATGTCATCGATGTATCTAGTGTATAGCATCGGTTGAAGGTCCTGTGCGGTGAAGAGGTCTTGTTACACATCATGACCTCACTCATGGCCAGAGAGGAATTAAAAATTTGAGTCAGAGCCCCAGCAATCTCTTCCCTTGCCTCCCACACCACCCTGGGACACAATTCATGCAGAGCTGGAGATTTGTCCATTTTTAAGTTTGGCACACCTCCAATACTTTGTCCTTCCCTATGCCAATTTGCTCAAGAAGTTTGCAGATTCTCTCCCTGAGTTCCATACCGTCATCTTCATTCTCTTGGATGAAGATCTTAGAATCTTAGAATCCCTACAGCACAGAAAGAGGCCATTTGGCCCATCAAGTCTGCACCGACCACAATCCCACCCAGGCCCTACCCCCATATCCCTACATATTTACCCACTAATCCCTCTAACCTATGCATCCCAGGACACTAAGGGCAATTTTAGCATGGCCAATCAACCTAACCCGCACATCTTTGGACTGTGGGAGGAAACCGGAGCACCCGGAGGAAACCCACGCAGACACGAGGAGCATGTGCAAACTCCACACAGACAGTAACCCAAGCCGGGAATCGAACCCAGGTCCCTGGAGCTGTGAAGCAGCAGTGCTAACCACTGTGCGACCGTGCCGCCCACGCCAATGGATGTAAAGTATTCATTCAACACTCTACTGATGTCCTCTCCTCTGGCTCCACCCATAGATTTCCCCCTTGGTCCGACTCTTCCCCTGGTTATTCTATTCCCATTGATATACTATATAGAATCATAGTGTATAGGGAGGCCATTTGGCCCATCAAGCCTGCACTGACAACAATCCCACCCATGCCTTATCCCCATAGTCATTGGTTTGAAATAATGAAATTCCACAGGTTAATATACAGGCAGCTCAACCAGTACAAGAGAAGAGCACAAAGGTTATAAGTGCACAAAATGTTGTGCTAGCATTAAAACGCACAGTGGAAGTGTCCTCTCCACAGCACAGGCCTGGACCAATACCATGAGTTGCCCAAGCATCAGGAACCGCCTGTCGAGCATTGCTAGTATTCCCCAAGGAAAGGATAAAACCAGAACTGTTTGGTATCAGCTTTGCTGCAGGAGTTGCCAGAAAGCTACCTCACATGTGATAAGTGTGTGGGACTACACTCTGGACTTTCTGTCCGGTTTACTCTCTTTACTCTCCCAAGATACCCACAAGGCAGTGGGACCATTCTCCATATCCAGGGCTCTTGCTCGTGGACACCAGGGCTTAACCACATGCTGGTGGACCAGCATGCCATTTGTCTGGGAGGAGGGGGGCAGGCAGGCCTCCTCAGAGTCCTCTGTAGTTTAGCCTGGGACCTTGATGTATCCAGTTTCTGTACGTCGCCAAGGGAGCTTTGCATACCTCTTGCTGATGGAGAGGTTATGTACTGGCAAAGAAAGGTTTACACACACAACTATCTCTTTTACAATACTTGTACTGCTAACCAGCAGTGAGAGCTGAAAGTCGTAGAGTCATAGAGGTTTACAGCATGGAAACAGGCCCTTCGACCCAACTTGTCCACGCCACCCTTTTTTTTAAACCCCTAAGATGGTCCCAACTGCCCGCATTTGACCCATATCCCTCTATACCCATCTCAACCATGTAACCGTCTAAACACTTTGTAAGACAAAATTGTATCCGCCTCTACTACTACCTCTGGCAGCTTGTTCCAGACACTCACCACCCTCTGTGTGAAATAATTGCCCCTCTGGACACTTTTGTATCTCCCCCCTCTCACCTTAAACCTATGCCCTCTAGTTTTAGACTCCCCTACCTTTGGGAAAAGATATTGACAACTAGCTGATCTATGCCCCTCATTATTTTATAGACCTCTATAAGATCACCCCTCAGCCTTCTACGCTCCAGAGAAAAAAGTCCCAGTCTATCCAGCCTCTCCTTATAACTCAAACCATCAAGTCCCGGTAGCATCCTAGTAAATCTCTTCTGCACTCTTTCTAGTTTAATAAAATCCTTTCTATAATAGGGTGACCGGAACTGCACACAATATTCCAAGTGTGGCCTTACCAATGTCTTGAACAACTTCAACAAGACGTCCCAACTCCTGTATTCAATGTTCTGATCAATGAAACCAAACATGCTGAATACCTTCTTCACCTCTCTGTCCACCTATGACTCCACTTTCAAGGAGCTATGAACCTGTACCCCTAGCTCTCTTTGTTCTGTAACTCTCCCCAACGCCCTACCATTAACGAGTAAGTCCTGCCCTGGTTCAATCTACCAAAATGCATTATCTAAATTAAACTCCATCTGCCATTCGTCAGCCCACTGGCCCAATTGATCAAGAAAGTGAGAGATGAAAAGCAGGCTATACTACACTAATACACGTGGCGCATCACATCAACCAGAGACACATGATGTACAACCATACATACAAAGTAATTAATTAATATTTCAAAAGTGGAATGAGATTCCAATTAGCTGCACCATTGAGTTCTAATTACCCTCAAGAGGATTTTTATTCTTCATGTCTTGCACTGCCACTTAGAAGTATGCCAAATAAACTACCAATAATGCAATGTTTGAATGATCAAGAAAGATGGGATAAAATAGTGCAACAGAAGTGTGACTTTTACATTGTGCTGGAAACATTTTAGAAAATAATCTTCTGAAGATCTGATTTTCTATGCAGATTTTTGAATCTAATAGGACATGGTATATTTCTACAAAGTGTTTTTTATGCTATTGTTGTGGCAGTATTTTAGAAACACTGTGAAGAAGCTGAACAGGATGGAACTGAGACGGGGAATAAATCTGCCCCGGATACTTTTCAAAAATTCATTTTGAAATTCGGAAATCTGAGATGATAACAATCACCACATGAAAAGAATCAGTGTTAAATACTTTGTCAATGTGCTTTTTAAACAGTAATCAAATAATTAGAGTCACATATTAGACGGTGGCCAAATTCCTTAATCTCAAATAAAATATTTTTATTGTCCTGCAGCCAAAATTTAAGTTATTCAAATAGTAAATCCAGGAAAGAGATTGAAATCTCTGTTCAAACTGTATAAAAATAATTGATTCAAAAATTTGTATTCTTAAGCTTTAAGAACAAAATCAGTTTTACCAAACACCAACTGGTAATTGATCTAATCACCAACGAATTAGGAAATAAATTCAGAAAACCCTGAATAAATCTAAAGAATGCCTCAGTTATATCTCAGTGTGAAGTGAACACTCTGTGCTTTGTACTATCTAGTACATCGGTTAGCCCAGTTGGCTGGATGGCTGGTTCATGATGCAAAGCCTACAGCGTGGATTCAATTCCCGTACCAAGTGAGATTATTCATGGAGGCCTGCCTTCTCAACCTTGTCCTTGCCTTGAGGTGTGGTGGTCCTCAGGTTAAATCACCACCAAAGAACATAGAACATTACAGCGCAGTACAGGCCCTTCGGCCCTCGATGTTGCGCCGGCCAGTGGAACCAATCTCAAGCCCCTCTAATCTACACTATTCCAATATCATCCATATGTTAATCCAATAACCATTTCAATGCTCTTAATGTTGACGAATCCACTACTGCTGCAGGCAGGGCATTCCACGCCCTTACTATTCTCTGAGTAAAGAACCTACCTCTAACATCTGTCCTATATCTCTCACCCCTCAATTTAAAGCTATGTCCCCTCGTGCTAGCCATCACCATCCGAGGAAAAAGGCTCTCACTATCCACCCTATCTAATCCTCTGATCATCTTGTATGCCTCTATTAAGTCACCTCTTAACCTTCTTCTCTCTAACGAAAACAACCTCAAGCCCCTCAGCCTTTCCTCATACGATTTTCCCACCATACCAGGCAACATCCTGGTAAATCTCCTCCCCTTTCCAACACTTCCACACCAGTCAGGGGAGAGCAGCCTATGGTCAGCTGGGACTATTGCAACTTTACCTTTACAGCTTGTTAAGAGATTTTACCATTGATGGAATTGATTAAAACAAACTAAGAACTAACAAATCTTTTCTTTTCAAGTATCGACTGTGCCACAAGATGAATGCAACAAATCTTGACTGTTCTCAGCGGAACACACAGCTGTGTGTGTCCGACCTGTGTGAACCCCACCACGAGTCTCCACCAACTAAACACTAAACAAATTAGTGCGCTTTTGTTTCAGGCCTAAAGATTCAGGTTCTGCTTCCAAGACCTCAGTCACAAGTACCTACAATTGGTCTCATCATTAGCTTCCACGATGGTCAAGTTTACTCACTAATTCCCATATAGACCTATATCAGTGTCAAGACTCTTCCTCGCAACTAGTTTCAATTTCAGACAAGGCATACACGGGCATCGGACAATTCTTTCACTTCCTCCACCAATCAATGAGCACACATGGCTGACTACCCTGTACCTAATGTTCAACAACAGCAAGTGATGAAACATATGGAGCAGGCCATGTTTCTCATGTGGATGCCATTAGGTTAAGCAAGCTGGAGCAAAGTTTGTTTTGTGATTCCACTGCAAATGATTTTTCTGTTCTTATTTAGTAACAAGTGTTGCAAATTGTTTACTTGCAGAAATATTTTTACTTGTAAACTAGGAGTTTACAAGAATAGACCTTCCATATTATATATTATACAAAAAATTGCTCCCATTTTATTGCTGCACACTTCATATAGGCGTTTCTCTTGCATTAAGAGTAAACATTGAGTGGGGAGGGTTTCTCACACCTCCATTTATGAAAGTAAAACAGAATAGTTGATGCGCTATTCAAACACGAGGCTTGAAGCTCAGTAAATGAAAGGCTTTTATTTACTGTAACGAAGCTACCAGAACTTATATACACTATCCCAGACTGAAGGGGTCCCGGCCAGAGCAGGGACTCTTATACCTCTCCCAGGAGGCGGAGCCCGACTGGGATGTGCCACAACACTACAGTACAAAGGTGTAACAACCCCACCCTAACCCCAACAGCAACAATAGCACAACCCAACAGTAACATATGTACACCCTTGTAGTCCTGGCCAGCCCCTGGCTCAGCACTATCCAGTGGGAACCAACGATGGTTCACCACAATAGTAAAAAAATCAGAACCTGTGCATAAATGTGTAACGAGAGAAATAGAGAAGAAAGAATGACATTGTATTTACATCAAGCATTTCACATCCGCAGGACCTCTCAAAGTACCTCACAGCCAATTAATGACTTCTGAAATCAATATTGTTACATTAGCAAAAGCAGCAATTTGTGCATTACCCACAGGTAGCAAATGATATAAACGACAGCAAATCTCTCCTGGTTGTTTTTGGTTCATAAATGAGTGGAAGGAAGTAAACCAAAAGAATTTCCTGCTCTTTAAATGGCATCATGTGGTGCCTTACTTCCATCTCAGCAGGGAGATGTGGCTTTGATGTCAGACCTCATCTAAAAAATGGCACCACCACAAAGTGCAGAAATTCCCTCTGCATCTCACTGTGGGATCAACTTAGATGACCTGCCGAATTCTGGAGTGGGATTTGAAGCTAGATGTCTCTGTGACAACCCAGCTAAACCTATATTCAAATTATTGTTTACTTAAACCTTGTTATAAACAAACTGTATCGATTATCCTCTCGATACAATTACTGTTCATTTCAGCCTCATTGGAAGTATACTGTAGGGGTTATCCTGCAGTTACTGCTCCAGTTAGACTACTTTCCATAAAATTTTAATTTGCATTTACACAGACTTCAGGCATGGATTAAGTCATGTCTGTTTTTTGCTTCCATACAGAGAGCTTGCATGTAGAATGGAGCTTTCATCAAACTACTCTCAACCTGAGAAGAAGGAATGCCTTTGAATAGCAGGCAGTACTTGCTCCCTAGGCCAATAGGATAAGGTTTTACATTTACAGTTGCCCCTACAGTGAATTTAAAATCTGAACTGCATACCAGTGGAATTGTCAAGAAGGGAAATTGCATTTCCCAACATGGTTGGGAAAGACTGTGTAGAAAATGATGAGAAAAGGGAACATGTGAGTATGGATTTGGCAGAGATTAGGAGCTGAATTTTCACCATAAAGCTGAGGAGCTAAAGTCAGATCTTCTGACCCGGCAAATCCATCCCCATGAAAATTATCCTGATTTTCTTCCGAGGAAGCAGGGCCATGATTGAGTTAGGCCTGTTGCCTCAGGAGATGGATCAGAGGTGGCTAGGGAGATAGGTGTGTGCCAAGTTAGGCTGGTTAGAGGGCCCAGAATTTAGACCGGAATGTGTAAAATGAGGAACGTCGGTCATAATTGCAAACTTACCCCTCCTTTCCCAACCCACCATCCTTCCCTAATCAGGAAATGTGTCAGGTCACAACTAAAGAACCATAGAATCCCTGCAGTGCAGAAAGAGGCCATCCTGCCCATTGAATCTGGACTGACTCTCCAAAAAAGCATCCCACCAGACCCTCCCCTCTGCGCTATCCCTATAGCCCTGCAGTTACCATGGTTAACCCATCTATCCGCACATCTTTGGACTGTGGGAGGAAACTGGAGCACGCGGAGGAAACCCATGTAGACATGGGGAGAACATGCAAACACCTCACAGACAGTCACCCAAGGTGGAATCAAACCCTGGCCCCTGGTGCTGTGGCAGCAGTGCTAACCACTGTGCCACTGTTCTGCCCTAACTCTGCACACGTCTTGTGGCATCAGGGTTGGCCATATAAAGACCCAGGAAAAGTTTGAATTTCATCCCCCACACTTTTCTTTTGCTACGACAGGAGGGGTTAGGAAACCTTTGAGGACCCAGCAAGTTAACTCAGTTTGTGAACATTGTGGGAAGCCTACAGAAGAGTCAGGAATCTTTCAATCGGCAAGTTTAAAAGATCTTGCCAAAGCCCCAACATATCCTCATACCCCCTCTACCCCCATGTTCTTCACATACCCCTTTCATTAATTCCAGCTCCTTCCATTTCCCATGTAGGAATATGAGGGGGTATGGGGCTATGAGGGAGCATGGGAAATTCGAGGGGGCAAAGGGAAGAAATGGGAATATGAGGGGACATGGGATGGATTGGTGGCAAGGGGTGAGGACTAGAGAGCCTAACAACCATGTACAGGACTGGCCAGCGAACTAAGTCAGGCCTTCTAACCAGCCCACATCATCACCCAGTCTCTGCTGCCATCTGTAATCTGCTTTGAAAGGTGGCATTCCTGACTTCCCTGACTTCCGGAGACTAAAATCTCAATGGTGTTGCCCGACTTGCAGAAGTTAGGAACGTAATGTTGGAAAACAGCCTGATTCCTGGCTCCTGACTCTAAAGAGGAAAAATCCAACCCAATGTGTAGATGGAAGAGTAAAACAATGTATGGCATGACAGGGTGATGAGTGAGGGGGAAGTAATAAAGAGGAGAATACAGGCAGCACAAACCATTTATGCAGGCTCTGAAATGGATAATACCTTTGGTGCAAGGTACCAAAGGCCCCCAAGTGTATGGGGAACAGCTTGCCAGCATAAGTCTTCACTTTCAGAAGAAAACTAATCTAAAGACATTTGGAGGAGAAATCCACTAATGTTGCACAAATGTGACCCATAATCATACGTTATATAGGTTTAGCAATCAGTCTAAAATTCCACTGAAGTAATGGGAAACTTTGATATGGCTGGGTGAGCTCGTTTAGAATTGGATATTGTAAAGAGGAACAAGGAAGTTCCAAAATGTTTAAATGGCCAATGTCTTGTTGGTTTAATGTAACTGCTTGTAACCAACAGGACTGTAAGGGAGCAAGGCACTGAGTTCCTGCTAACATTTTATAATGACAATTTCATAGCATTTGTTTTGTGCTTTTGCTTTATAAATTTTCTGAGCCTGCTTCCAATCGAAGCCACCAGCTGGTGACTCTCTGCAGCTATTTGACTATAACAGCTAATCGTCATGGAGCAGAGAATTATAGAACTGAACTGCAATTCCTTGAAATGTACTGAAGGTACATTTTCACAAACTAAAATCCACCAAATCTAAATTGTAAAATCAGCCTTAAAAATAACCACATAGATTGGAGGGTAAATAGTGGGATCAAGTTGCAACTATTCACCTCATTCATTTCTCCATGTATTTCAAGTGAGTATTTTAAGGGAAAGTTACAAAGGGGAGATTCTGAATTGTGAATTTATATCCTTGGCATTTGATGAAACTGAACTCAATAAATCTGGTAATTTGTGGTCAATTGTGGAAAAGGCCCATGAAAGCTGCTGCATTGTTGTAAAATTCCATTGCTTCACGAGTGTCCTTCAGTGTAGAAAGTCTCCAACCTATACTGTGTTTTACTCCACCTCCATACTATGTAGCCAACTCTTAAAGGCTTGGAGTTCCGAAAGCTTGTGTGGCTTTTGCTACCAAATAAACCTGTTGGACTTTAACCTGGTGTTGTTAAACTTCTTACTGTGTTTACCCCAGTCCAACGCCGGCATCTCCACATCATGAAAGGAGGACAGCAGGGTAGAGAGAGAGATGTTTAGACAAGGACTTGCAGAGATTAGAGTCTGGGCAGCTGAAATCAAAGCCAACACTAGTGAAGTGATTAAAATTGAGGATGGCTAAGAGACCAGAATTGAATGGGTGCAGCTATAGTCAGAGTTCCCCAAGGGAGTGGATCAGATAAAGAGAGGAAAACAAGGATCAGAATTTTAAGTTCAAGATGTCGCTTATCTGGGAGGCAGTGTAGATCAGAGAGCACAGGGATTGATAGGTAAATGGAATTTAGATTAAGCTAGGGATGACCTCAAGTTTATTCATGGGAGATCTGCCAGAAGTGCACTGGAAAATAGTCAATTGAGAACTAACAAAGGCATGAGTGAGGGTTTCAGCAGCAGGCTACACCCATGCCAAGAAATACTGAGCAGAACAGGCCCGGGACATCAAGAGTTCCCCAAGGGTCATTGCTAGGGCCACTGCTATTTTTAAACAATGTAAATGACTTAGATATTGCAATACAGGTCGAGTATCCTTCATCCGAAAATCACTGGGGCCAGTTGCATTTTGGATTTCAGATAATTTTGGTTTGCAGATACCATATTAGAATAGCCTAAGCAAGCTATAGTCTAAAGTAAATAAAATGGCTAGAGCAGTAAGCCATAATCACTGAATAGTAAATACAGGTTACCTGTAATTAATTTTGTTTTGACATGTTCACCACAAACACCGTAAGGTAAACAGTACAAACAATTAGACTTCCCGTAATAAAAGTTGAAGAAGTTGAAAGAAAGTAGTTTTTAGATTTGTTTTCAGATTTTCGGATAAAAAGTATTTCGACCTGGAGAGCAAAATTTCAAAATTTGCCAATGATATTAAACTTGGAGGTGTTGTAAACAGTGAGGATGATACTCATCAACTGCAACAGGACACAGATAGACTAGCAGAATGGACAGACAAGGGGCAGATGAAATTTAAGAGAGAGAAATAGGAGGTGATGCATTTTTACAGAAAGGATAAGTAGAGACAAAATAGACTTAATGGACAGTTCTAAAGAGTATGCAGGGACAGGGACTTGAAGTTCATGTATGTAGACCTTTGAAAGTCAGGGAACATAGTGAGAGTATTAGTAAAGCATTTGGGACTTCAAGCTTCAAAACACAAGTGCAACAAATGCTAAATCTTGAAAAGATCTGGTTAGGCCACAACTAGAATATTGCTTCCAGTTCTGGAAATCCTACTTTAGGAAGATGGTGAGGTTCCTTGAGAGGGTGCAGAGGAGATTTATCAGAATGTTTCCAGGGATGAAGACATTTAGCTACAATGTTAGGTTGGGAAAGGTGGGGATCTTCTCCTTGGAGCAAAGGAGGCTAAGGGGAGATTTGACAAAGCTGTATAAGATTGTGATAGGGTCACCTTAGGTAAACAAAGAAAAGCTGCTCCCATTTGCCGATGGTACAAGGACCAGGAACACAGATTTAAGGTTTAGGGTAGCAGATAAAGAGGCGTTTTGAGGAAGAATGTTTTAAAGAAAAAATGGCGATAACCTGAAAAGCTCTGCCCCTGATGGTGTTGTAAGTGGATACAATCAAAGATTTCAAAAGGAAATTGATTAGGCACCTGAAGGAAATAAGCTTGTAGGGCGGCAGCAATAGCGAGTGAGGGAATGACACTGATTGTATTGCTTTGCAGAGAGCAGGTAAAAACACAATATCCTGAATGGCCGATTTCTATTCCACAATGGCTCAATGACTGAATGATATGTCAATCAATTAGCAATTCAAATATCTTTCTTACACTGCTCTTTGCTCATACTAACTGTTCACCTTATGTCCCTAGTACATTAGAAATTCACAGTGGGCTTTTTAGTCGAGATATGATATTCTCCAGGTTCATGCTCCAGATGCAGAGTCTCAGCCAACAGAAACATAAGGCAGGACCTTTCAGATGGTGGGGTTTCCCGACTTGCCACCCAAAATGTCAGCGGGAATGCACCCCTGCCAATACCAGCTACTGTGCAGCCATTTAACTTGCAGCAGGACGTTAAGTGGCTCAGGTGAGACTTTTGCCTCCAATCTGGGGAAGACATTCTGCCTTCAAGAGCTGCCAGCCAATTCAAAGGCTGGTAATTCTATAGTGCCAGCAATGCCACGATTGAGTGATGGCCACTGCTGGAACTACAGCCCATCCCCTAAGAAGACGGTTGATGAAGGAAGGGCCGTGGATGTCGTCTATATGGATTTCAGTAAGGCATTTGACAAAGTCCCACATGGCAGGTTGGTTAAGAAGGTTAAGGCTCATGAGCTACAAGGAGAAGTGGCTAGATGGGTGGAGAACTGGCTTGGCCATAGGAGACAGAGGGTAGTGGTCGAAGGGTCTTTTTCCGGCATGAGGTCTGTGACCAGTGGTGTTCCGCAGGGCTCTGTACTGGGACCTCTGCTATTTGTGATATATATAAATGATTTGGAAGAAGGTGTAACTGGTGTAATCAGCAAGTTTGCAGATGACACGAAAATGGCTGGACTTGCGGATAGCGAAGAGCATTGTCGGGCAATACAGCAGGATATAGAAAGGCTGGAAAATTGGGTGGAGAGGTGGCAGATGGAGTTTAATCCGGATAAATGCGAAGTGATGCATTTTGGAAGAAATAATGTAGGGAGGAGTTATACAATAAATGGCAGAGTCATCAGGAGTATAGAAACACAGAGGGACCTAGGTGTGCAAGTCCACAAATCCTTGAAGGTGGCAACACAGGTGGAGAAGGTGGTGAAGAAGGCATATGGTATGCTTGCCTTTATAGGACGGGGTATAGAATATAAAAGCTGGAGTCTGATGATGCAGCTGTATAGAACGCTGGTTAGGCCACATTTGGAGTACTGCGTCCAGTTCTGGTCGCCGCACTACCAGAAGGACGTGGAGGCGTTAGAGAGAGTGCAGAGAAGGTTTACCAGGATGTTGCCTGGTATGGAGGGTCTTAGCTATGAGGAGAGATTGGGTAAACTGGGGTTGTTCTCCCTGGAAAGACGGAGAATGAGGGGAGATCTAATAGAGGTGTACAAGATTATGAAGGGGATAGATAGGGTGAACGATGGGAAGCTTTTTCCCAGATCAGAAGTGACGTTCACGAGGGGTCACGGGCTCAAGGTGAGAGGGGCGAAGTATAACTCAGATATTAGAGGGATGTTTTTTACACAGAGGGAGGTGGGGGCCTGGAATGCGCTGCCAAGTAGGGTGGTGGAGGCAGGCACGCTGACATCGTTTAAGACTTACCTGGATAGTCACATGAGCAGCCTGGGAATGGAGGGATACAAACGATTGGTCTAATTGGACCAAGGAGCGGCACAGGCTTGGAGGGCCGAAGGGCCTGTTTCCTGTGCTGTACTGTTCTTTGTTCTTTAAGAGGAACTAATGGAGGCTGGACAGAAGATATGACCAGGGTATACATGGCAGGCCCCAGCAAACGGAGTGAGGGGGTTTGGGAGGCTGGGTGGGGATGGTTAAAGGGGGTTATGACCAATTGGGAGGGGGGGTGAACCCAATGGGCATAGGGGATCCCAAACGAGGTATGTTTCACCCTTGCTTGACACCAATCCAAGCAGCTAAACAGTGTGGGCTGTCCCCCTTTGTAAAATAGTGATGGGTTGAAACGCTAATGTGGCCAATGACCTCAATAGTTCAATCTGTTTCCCCCTCCTCCAATAAAAGGGGAGAAAGATAAGGGGGCAGAGGGGTAGGTGGCTGGCAGGTTATAAACTGTATTTTACAAGCCTCCTCACCCGCCTCCAAACCTGCCAGTAGGAGAATATGAAATTCTACCCATAATCTCAAGAGTCCAAAAGCTCCAAATGCATCACAACTCCAACACTGCAACTGTAGTCAAACCAATGGTGGTTGACAACAGACAAGGGAATGAACAATATTGAACTGCATAAAGTGCTAATTGCTGCACACCTTTGATTTCCCAAAATGTCTGCCAGGTGGGCAATGCTCTGGACTGGGACTGCATGATTGGATAGCACGTTGGCATGCTCTACAGTGACACACCACAAACGCTCTCAATACTTTTGTTTCTGAGGTTCCTCTCCAGTGTTATAAAAACTCCATGAACACCCTATAGGACATGTTTTGTTCTGTATAAAAAATAATTATACAGTTACAAAATCTAAATGTTGCTTGTCCTTTTCTATTTCAAAGAACCAAGAACAAAGAAAATTACAGCACAGGAACAGGCCCTTCGGCCCTCTGAGCCTGCATCGAACATGCTGCCCGCTGAACTAAAACCCCCTACCCTTCTAGGGACCATGTCCCTCTATTCCCATCCTTTTCATGTATTTGTCCAGACGCCCCTTAAACTCACTATCGTATCTGCTTCCACTATCTCCCCCAGCAGCGTGTTCCAGGCACTCACCACCCTGTGTGTAAAACACTTGCCTCGTACATCTCCTTTAAATCTTGCCCCTCGCACCTTAAACCTATGCCCCCTAGTAATTGACTCTTCCATCCTGGGAAAAAGCTTCTGACTATCCATTCTGTTCATGCCCCTCATAATCTTGTAGACTTCTATCAGGCCGCCCCTCAAACTCCGTCGTAACAGTGAGAACAAACCAAGTTTCTCCAACCTCTCCTCATAGCTAATGCCCTCCATACCAGGCAACATCCTGGTAAATCTTTTCTGTACCCTCTTCAAAGCCTCCACATCCTTCTAATGTGGCCACCAGAATTAAACACTATATTCCAAGTGCGGCCTAACTAAGGTTCTATAAAGCCGCAACATGGCTTGAAAATTTTTAAACTCAATGCCCCAGCCAATGAAGGCAAGCATGCCGTAGGCCTTCTTGATTACCTTCTCCACCTGCATTGCCACTTTCAGTGACCGGTGTACCTGTACACCCAGGTCCCTCTGCCTATCAATACTCTTAAGGGTTCTGCCATTTATTGTATATTTCCTATCTGTATTAGATCTTCCAAAATGCATTACCTCACATTTGTCCCGATTAAACTCCATCTGCCATCTCTCTGCCCAAGCCTCCAACTGATCTATATCCTGTTGTATCCTCTGATGGTCCTCATCGCTATCTGCAAATTCACCAACCTTTGTGTCGTCCGCAAACTTACTAATCAAACCAGTTACATTTTTCTCCAAATTATTTATATATATTACAAACAGCAAAGGTCCCTGCACTGATCCCTGAGGAACGCCACTTGTCACAGCCCTCCATTCAGAAATGTACCCATCCACTGCTACCCTCTGTCTTCTATGACAGAGCCAGTTCTGTATCCACTTTGCCAGCTCACCTCTGATCCCATGCGACTTCACCTTCTGCACCAGTCTCCCATGAGGGACCTTGTCAAAGGCCTTACTGAAGTCCTTTCATACTTGCTAATCAAATATCTCTGTTATTTGGAGGTTTTCAGAGATTCAATGGTCAGCACCCATTCACAAAATACACACTGGGGGTTAAATTTTCCAGTCCCATCTGCCGCAGGAATCATTGCGGGCAGGATGGAACATTAAAATGTCCGTTGACCTTGGGCTGGAATTTCCGGTCTTGTGGCAGCCAGGACTGGAAACTCCTGCCCTGAGTACTACAACAAAACCTAAATTCAAGTAACTGTCCTTGTATTTCTTTAACTTTGCAAAATTAATGACAGGCTTATGTTACTTTAACCTCAGTATTCTTCAGCCCTCATGGTCAAATTGATGAAATCTGCATGATCTGCGGGATTTGCTGTTTTGAACCTAATGGTTGAATTTTTAAAAATCTATATCTGGTATTTATTGTGCGAGTTTAAAGTAATTTTTACTCTCCTTTGACAGTTATTATGCTCTCGAAGAAATGACTCCATTACATCTTACAGAAAGAGAGGATGTATTGAGTAACCTGAGAGTGTGCGATATTCAACACTTTTCAGTATGTAATTACTATGTACTAACTAAGGATAGGCAGAAATGACCACATCCCAAGAATCAATATATAGGGTGGGATTCTCTCAAAAAATTCTAAGTTTCAAATTCACGTAAAAACTGGAGTAAATACCACTGTTTTTTTTCAGCAGGATTTTCAAAATGAATCTCCCACACTCTGTGCACTGCAGAGTGCACTAGCATGAATCTCATTAAATATCAGTGGGCAGGGCCTATGCCCACTGGAGAAGCTGGCAGCATAGCGCTCAGCAGACCAAGCACCAATCTGTCATAGCGGAGAACGGCATATGCGCAGTAGCCTGCACTGCCGGTCTCCCAATCGCTGGCCCCCATCTTACACTCTTGGCCAGGGGGAGACGTTAGCAGGCCCAGAGACTTCAGTACCGGGCCCACCAATTATATTTAATTCTTCATTTGCATAATGTATTCAGCTCTACACTGTTTTCTGGTGTGGAGATGACGGCACCGGAAATCCACGTCACCAGCGCAGAGGCCATGGCACCCAGCAAGCAGCCCATTACACGGCCTCCGCTCGAGTCCCCCTGCCCACTGCAGTGCCTATCGCTCCTATAATTTTCAATGACCTCACTACATTAATATGCACTGTGGGGCTTAGTGGTACCCATTAGAGAATGGGTACCACTAAATTGCTTGAAGGCAAAAACAAGTCTTATATTTGCCTTGGCATTGATCAACCCCTGGAACCTCCTCATGGACCCCTAAGAGATTTCTGGCCTTACTCCTGAAGACGAATAAACCACACTGGAGCACAAAATCATTTCTGTGCAGCCCTTAGTATAGACTCCTTGGCAACAGTGTTCAGGTCATCCTGACCCAAACAAAATACCATTGAGAATATAAACAGGGCAAAAAGGACATGGAGTATTTGTTTACTTAACTAACAGACTTCAGCAATGACAGCAACATGTGTGGTCACTTTCACATGTAAAAGGAATGAAGTGCTCAAATGAATTTAATGCTAATACTGCATAAACCAGCTGCAGAAGATCTTCGATCCAAGCAACCTATCTATCAGTAGGTAGTTCCTTTCTGCATTTCATTGGTTCACAAAATGCTGTCAAGTTCTTTCTTCTTGTTACATCATCCATCTATTCCGCGTTCCAAAAAGACTTTCACCAAAATATTTTGCCTGTCTTTCCTATTTTCCTTTTTTGGCCTGAGGGCTGAATTGAGGGCTCACAGTGCGGCATATGTGTGTGTACCTAAAGTTACATGTATTAATACACAGGGTCCTGTTCTCTGCAGACAGAAAGAACAGGTATATACACTGCACCTGTTTCAGCTAAATAAGTGCGAGCCATTTGCTGGTTCATTGAACAGGGCAATGCCTAAACCAGAGTCAAGCTGTCTGGTTTAAATTTCAAACAATGCTTGACAGTTAACAGTCACTCACCAACAAGTGGAATGCCTCTACCAATTGCTCCTTTTTTGTACATCTTTTTCCTCTTTTCAGTTTTCCATATGATGCACTCAGTTCTTGCTTGGAACTTGTTGTTTCTTTCTCTAGCGAGCACATTCAGTGCACCCCTTTCTGCCACAATTTCTGCACTTTACGTCTTTGCTGCAGCAACCTGCAGCTGCATGCCAAATGGTTACACAATCGGTGGCAACTTTGAACCCGTTTGTGTGTTCAGGTCTCAGTCAATGTTTTATGGATTCTAAAGCTCGAATTAAACTGTTGCGCTTCCTTGACTATCAGTTCTATGGAGATGGCAACTTCTACAGCCTTCTTTCGGATTAGGTTGCTTTACATTAACAATTGCTTTTGGATAGCTCCACTTCTTAATGCACACACTAGTCTGTCTCTAATGGTGTCATTCAAGACATTCACAAATTCTCAGTATTCAGCTAATTTCTCAAAGTAGCCATGAACTGTGGGATTAATTTCCCTTCTTGTTGGTTACACTCATGGAACCTGAACCTCTCAGTGATGACCCAAAGGTTTGGGTGAAAAGTGCTCCTGCAATATTCCCACCGTTTTATTATAGGTTTTTGTCCATGGCTTTTCTGGCTGTACCAGACTTCTCAGGAGATTGAATGTTCTCCCCCGCCTCCCCATTTTACTCAGCAAAGTTGGGAGTGCAATATCTGCCGCAATGTTATTCGTTTGGACAAAATAATCAAATCTTTCAGTGTATGATCTCCACTGCTCAGTTCTCTCATCATACAGTCCCATGGTACAAAGATTCCTGCCAGCTTTACTCTGGAAAGGACTGGCGTAAGCATGGTGTGCCAGAAAATTCTTTTTCACTACCTTGCTTCTCTTTTCAAACAAGGTACTCCTGAGCTCAGCCTGATTTCTTTCAAGTTTTGCACCACCCCCAGCTCTAAACTATTGCTGCAGGGTATTGCTACTCTCAAAGCTCCCTGTAATGTTCCAGATCTTTCCAGGCAGAGTATGTCACAAGCTTATTTTGTACGCTGTTTCTCCGAAATCTTAAAGGCTGCTTCCATTATTCAGCACCCCTCCATCATGAACTTTGGTGCAGTAATGTGTTTTTTTAATTCTTAAGTCTTTTGCGATATCTGCAGTGTGGACCAATGATTTTTCTCTTGTTCCACCGGATGACTGCAGTTCTTTTTTGGGTGCTTGCAACCACCTCATCACCAGTTTTCTTTGTGGTATTTTTCAAGGATAGGCTTGCAGGCCACGAAGATATAAACAAACAAGAGCTTTTTTGAAAAGGTGTTTACTCTGCAGACTGTTCGGATAGACTGCCCATTTGCCCATGCAAATGGCTGATGACATCATCAGGACGTCACGTGATTGGTCCCTTAATGATTTGATTTATTATTGTCACATATATTAGTATACAGTGAGAAGTATTGTTTCTTGCGTGCTATACAGCCAAAACATACCGTTCATAGAGAAGGAAAGGAGAGGGTACAGAATGTAATGTTATAATCATAGCTAGAGTGCAGGGAAAGGTCCACTTAATATAAGGTAAGTCTATGCAAAGGACTGGTGGCAGCAGGGGTCTGATGGCAGCAGGGAAGAAGTTGTCCTTGAGTCGGTTGATATGTGGCCTCAGTGTTTTGTATCTTTTTTCTGACGGAAGAAGGTGGAAGAGAGTATGTCCAGAGTGTATGGGATCCTTGATTATGCTGGCTGCTTTTCCGAGGCTGCGAGAAGTGAAGTGTAGACAGAGACAATGGGTAGGAGGCTGGTTTGAGTGATGGACTGGGCTTTGTTCAAGACCCTTAGTAGTTTCTTGTGGTCTTGGACAGAGCAGGAGCCACACCAAGCTGTGATACGTCTGGAAAGGATGCTTTCTATGATGCATCTGTAAAGGTTGATGAGAGTCGTAGTCGACATGCTGAATTGCCGAACGTGCCCTTGTTCCAACAAGGAACAATGTGAATACACAACAGAAACTAATTATCTGTTACTACCTTTGTGAGTCTTAGCTTAGGTTGTCCTTGGTTTGGATCAATAGAGATTGCTGGAGACCAGGCTATTGCTAAGCTGCTGACTTTTAATGGCTCTTCAAATTTTTCCATCTTGCCCATTGGTGTCAAGGCTGGCATAAATAAACATTCTTCTAATTATGTACAGGACAAGCCTTCACACAGAACCATCCCTCAGTAGCCTCTGTTGTCATGTGAGCTTACATCACTGATAATGTAAACTGTTTATTTACATATTTACAAAAGGGTAACATTGAATCAGTGGTGGAAAATATAAGCAATTGTCCCAAAGGCTCAGGAAGACGTGCTAAGTGCCAAGCGAAAAAAACAAAAATGGTTTAAAAATATTGCAGATACAAAGTATTAAGTGCTCTGTGGTTATTTCCAACCACAATCTTAAACAGAAACATAACAGCAAGAATGTGATTCACAACCTCCGATAAAACTAAACTGGCAGCCAAATTTCACATTGGTTATGACAGGCGAGTGTTCGCTTGGTGCTCTCTCTCTCTCCACAGGCAAACATGACAGCACTGGAAACAGAGGTCAAGGACGGAGGTCAGGTCCTCAAGAAGGTATTGTCATCAAGAGTAAATCATCTCCTTAATGTCCTGACCAAATTGCTTCCTTAATCAAAACAAACAAAAACAATTAACTCAGCACTCAGCTCATTTGCTGTTCATGGGCCCTTACTCCCTTGCTCTTTTCAGGTTTGTTGCAGCATTTTCCTGCATACTTAAAGCTACTGCTTGGCATTCAAACAAATATATAAAGAACAATACTAGAACTCTTCATTGTATTCATCAAACTCAACAAAAAAATTGGCTTTGTAAATTGTGATGCTCTGCAGATTGTGCTCCAAAGATTTGGATGTCCCAGAAACTTAATCACAATCCTGCAACTACTTCATGATGATAAAACTGCGTCTGTTCTGAAATAGTCACTTCAAAATCCAAACTTGAGTCAAGTAAGGGTATATGATAGCCCATACTATTTACAATCTACATGACAGTGCCTATTCATCTCAAAGATCAACTGACCTCTGGTGTGAGTATTAAGCACTGCCTCAATGGAAAACTCTTTAACCTCAGTGCCAAAACTAAACTAACCACCATGGATAAATATGACTTACAGTTTTTGCATGACTGTAGTGTTGTTGTCCACTCAGTACCAAATGTACAAGCCACTCTCGGTCTCTTCAATTCTGCATACAAGAAACTAAGCCTTTCCTTGAGTGTTGCCAAAACAAAGCTCCTATATCAACCTACACCTGGTCAGACAAATATTCCACTTCCCATCCATATATGTTGAAGGAGAGGATCTGGAATATGTTGAGCACTTCCCATACCAGGACAGTCACTTCTCTCAAAAGGCCACTATTGTCAAGAAGATCCACACCGGATCTGCTGCTCCTGCTCAGCCTTCAGATAAAAGTTATAGTCAGGTAGTGACACCAGGGTCTCGGAAGGAAGACACGTGGGGCACGGTTAGGAGGGGTAATAGTCAGAAGGGTGATGTGCCAGAAAGTACCCCAGTGGCAGTCTCCCATAAAAGAAAGGAATGGGCAACAGATGGGAGAAGGGAAGGGAGTGAGCAGTCTGTGGAGGGATCCCCTGTGGTTGTCCCCCTCCAAAATAGGTATCTTGTTTTGGATTCTGTGGAGGGGGATGACCCTCCAGGGGTAAGCCACGAGGACCAGATCGCCTCCACGGAGACAGGCTCAGGGGTCTGGAAGGGAAAGAAGGGGTTTAGGAGAGCGATAGTTGTGGGGTTAGAGGCACGGACAGGCGCTTCTGTGGGACTGAACGAGAATCCAGGATGGTAGTCTGCCTCCCTGGTGCCGGGGTACTGGATGTCTCCGAGAGGGTAGGAAGCATATTTAAAAAGGAAGGTAGGAAGAGCAGGGGGGTCATACGAGAGAAATTCAGGGAGTTGGGTGCTAGGCTAAAAAGTAAGACCTCCAGGGTAGCAATATCTGGACTGCTCCCGGTGCCTAGTGCAAGTGAGGCTCGGAACAGGGAGATTCTACAGTTGAACGCGTGGCTAAAGGACTGGTGCAAGAGGGAGGGTTTTAAATTCATAGATAACTGGGAAATCTTCAAGTCAGGATGGCAACTGTACAGAAAGGATGGGTTACACCTTAACTGGAAGGGAGCAAATATCCTGGCTGGGAGTTTTGCAAGAGTGTTTCGGCAGGATTTAAACTAGTGTGGCAGGGGGGTGGGGAACAAAACAGGTGGTCAGTAAATACTGAGGCTGGGGTCGAGCTGGGGGCCAGGGCAAGGCTAGCTAAGAAGAGGAGCACTCTGGAGGAGGAGGACCTGACTGGGCCTGGAGGTCTGGAGTGCATCTGCTTCAATGCGAGGAGTGTGACGGGTAAAACAGACGAACTTAGGGCCTTAATGCTTGTGCGGAATTTGGATGTGGTTGCGGTGACGGAAACTTGGTTAAAAGAAGGACAGGACTGGCAGCTGAATATTCCGGGGTATAAGTGTTTTAGGCGAGACAGAGGAGGGGCTAAAAAAGGTGGGGGAGTAACGATATTAGTTAAGGAGCATATTACCGCGGTGCAGAGGGTAGACAACTTAGAGGGGTCATGTACTGAGTCGCTGTGGGTGGAACTCAGAAACAGGAAGGGTGCAGTCACTATGCTGGGGGTGTACTACAGACCACCCAACAGCCCACGGGAAGTGGAGGAAAGGATATGTCAGGAGATTCTGGATAGGTGCAGAAAACATAGGGTTGTTGTAGTGGGGGACTTTAATTTCCCTGGCACAGACTGGAAAGTGCTTAGAGCTGGGGGACCAGACGGGGAGGAATTTGTAAAATGCGTACTGGAAGGTTCTTTGGAACAGTATGTAGATAGCCCGACTAGAGAGGGGGCTATACTGGACCTAGTTCTGGGAAATGAGCCCGGTCAGGTCGTCAAAGTTTCGGTTGGGGAACATGTGGCAAATAGTGACCACAACTCTGTTAACTTTAGGATAGTAATGGACAAGGATGAGTGCTGTCCTACGGGCAGGGTGCTAAATTGGGGGAAGGCTGACTATAGCCGGATTAGGCAGGAATTGGTGGATGTTGATTGGGAGAGGATGTTCGAGGGTAAGTCCGCGTCTGGCATGTGGGAGTCTTTTAAGGAACTATTGATAAGGCTGCAGGATAGGCATGTGCCTGTAAAAAGGAAAGATAGGAAAGGTAGGATTCGAGAGCCGTGGATAACCAGGGAAATTGAGGATCTGATTAAAATGAAAAGGGAGGCGTACGTTAAGTCCAGGCAACTGAAAACAGATGGAGCTCTGGAGGAATACAGAGAGAGTAGGAAAGATCTCAAACGGGGAGTTAGAAGGGCAAAAAGAGGTCACGAGATGTTCTTGGCAGGCAGGATTAAGGAGAATCCTAAGGTATTCTATTCATACGTTAGGAACAAAAGAGTTGTCAGGGAGAAAATCGGACCTCTCAGGGACAAAGGAGGGGAATTATGCTTAGAACCCAAGGGAATAGGGGAGATCCTAAATGAATACTTTGCATCGGTATTCACGAAGGAGAGGGGCGTGTTAACCGGGAGTGTCTCGGAGGGAGGTGTTGACCCGTTTGAGAAAATCTCCATTACAAGAGAGGAAGTGTTAGGTTTTTTAGGGAACATTAAAACTGACAAAGCCCCAGGGCCTGATGGCATCTATCCTCGACTGCTCAGGGAGACGAGAGGTGAAATTGCTGGGCCTCTGACGGAAATCTTTGTCGCTTCTTTGGACACGGGTGAGGTCCCTGAGGATTGGAGGATAGCGAATGTGGTCCCGTTGTTTAAGAAGGGTAGCAGGGATAACCCAGGAAATTATAGGCCGGTGAGCTTGACGTCCGTGGTAGGGAAGTTGTTGGAGAGGATTCTTAGAGACAGGATGTATGTGCATTTAGAACGGAACAATCTCATTAGTGACAGACAGCATGGTTTTGTAAGAGGGAGGTCGTGCCTTACAAATTTGGTGGAGTTTTTTGAGGAAGTGACAAAAACGGTTGATGAAGGAAGGGCCATGGATGTCGTCTATATGGATTTCAGTAAGGCATTTGACAAAGTCCCACATGGCAGGTTGGTTAAGAAGGTTAAGGCTCATGGGATACAAGGAGAAGTGGCTAGATGGGTGGAGAACTGGCTTGGCCATAGGAGACAGAGGGTAGTGGTCGAAGGGTCTTTTTCCGGCTGGAGGTCTGTGACCAGTGGTGTTCCGCAGGGCTCTGTACTGGGACCTCTGCTATTTGTGATATATATAAATGATTTGGAAGAAGGTGTAACTGGTGTAATCAGCAAGTTTGCGGATGACACGAAGATGGCTGGAATTGCGGATAGCGAAGAGCATTGTCGGGCAATACAGCAGGATATAGATAGGCTGGAAAATTGGGCGGAGAGGTGGCAGATGGAATTTAATCCGGATAAATGCGAAGTGATGCATTTTGGAAGAAATAATGTAGGGAGGAGTTATACAATAAATGGCAGAGTCATCAGGAGTATAGAAACACAGAGGGATCTAGGTGTGCAAGTCCACAAATCCTTGAAGGTGGCAACACAGGTGGAGAAGGTGGTGAAGAAGGCATATGGTATGCTTGCCTTTATAGGACGGGGTATAGAGTATAAAAGCTGGAGTCTGATGATGCAGCTGTATAGAACGCTGGTTAGGCCACATTTGGAGTACTGCGTCCAGTTCTGGTCGCCGCACTACCAGAAGGACGTGGAGGCATTGGAGAGAGTGCAGAGAAGGTTTACCAGGATGTTGCCTGGTATGGAGGGTCTTAGCTATGAGGAGAGATTGGGTAGACTGGGGTTGTTCTCCCTGGAAAGACGGAGGATGAGGGGTGACCTAATAGAGGTGTATAAAATTATGAAAGGCATAGATAGGGTGAACGGTGGGAAGCTTTTCCCCAGGTCGGTGGTGACGTTCACGAGGGGTCATAGGTTCAAGGTGAGGGGGGGATTTAACACGGATATCAGAAGGACGTATTTTACACAGAGGGTGGTGGGGGCCTGGAATGTGCTGCCGCGCAAGGTGTTGGAGGCAGACACACTGGGAACATTTAAGACTTATCTAGATAGCCATATGAATGGAGTGGGAATGGAGGGATACAAAAGAATGGTCTAGTTTGGACCAGGAAGCGGCACAGGCTCGGAGGGCCGAAGGGCCTGTTCCTGTGCTGTATTGTTCTTTGTTCTTTGTAAATATTAATCCACCTCCCTTTATAGAAATGAAATTTACTTCCTGACCTCCCCCTGCCCCACCCGATCACCAGCCTGTCCAACCCCCGTTCCCCCCCGCCCCACCCAATCGCTGGCCTGTCCAACCAACCTCCCCCCCCCCGCCCCCAACAATGGCCAGCCCCCCCAACCAATTTCTGGCTGATTATGTCAGAAAAAAGGGTCTGGGAGACTTGCGATCGGCTGGACATTGATCGGAAGTCCCGCTACAGGTCCCCCGCTGATGTCTCCCGGCCCAGTGTGCTACTCGAGCAGCACAGCGAGCTGAGAGTGTCCTGGCCCTAACGTAAGGTGGCTCCCTCCACCCACATTGTCTGTATCTTTAAGATCTGGCTGGCTGTAGGGATTCACATTCTAATCAGTATTCTGTAACTTGATTTTTGTGTCTCTGTGCCCTGTTTGAGAACACATTTCCACTCCATCTGACGAAGGAGCAGCGCTCCGAAAGCTAACGGTGTTTGCTACCAAATAAACCTGTTGGACTTTAACCTGGTGTTGTTAAAACTCCTAACGAACAGAGCATTTGTCGTCATCACACTCCTGTACCACAGCTCAACCTGGCCTGTGTATCAGTGAAACAGAAAAGCACGAGGGAAATTCCATCAGCAATGCTTTTGCCACATCCTCTGGATTCAATGGGAAGACTATTGAACAAATGCTAGTGTCCTTCTTGAAAACAGCTGCACAAGAATTCAGTGAAAACTCTTGCAAAATCAACTTTGATGGATTGAACGTTGTATCCAGATGAGTGAAAAGCATCTCCTGTGCCAGGTTCTGTTATCTCAATGCTTGAATGTTCAACACTCTGAAGAGGATAGAGAAAATGCTTCAAAGATTTGTCAATTCTCTCTTTGAAGTGTAGCAGCATTGACATTGATAATTGGGGGGAGCTTGCTACCAAACCGTAAAAATGGCAACAACTTGTCCATCATGCTCTGATTCACTATGTCTGAATGATGAGTCAGAGCACCTACAGAGAAGGAAAGGAAACAAATTCTCTCCGTCAAATCCCACTACATCATGGAACAACCTGCCCCTGGTGCCCAAAGGTCAGTGAGTTGAGAAGAATCAGCCTGCTCAGTCACATGATGATCCATGGCAGAAATGCACAATTGACAACCCGAGGGATAACCAACAGCGACTGCACTTCAAAATCAAACCAGTGATATTCTGCCATGGGATGCCAGCATCCAGACATTTAACACAGACATTGAAAAACCTCTCCATTATTTGGCAGAGATTTAATACTTCCACTGTTATAGTGAACATGGAGCAATTTCAGATGAATTATTTATGGGTTATTACATCAGTTCAAATATATTAGCTGTTTTTTTCATAGTTAAAAAAGTTAAGCTTAAATTAAGGAATGTGACAGAAACTTTCCAATCCCCGATTTCCACACATTTTTCCAAGACTAGGACTCTGGAAGTCAAACTTTCTTTCCTGCTCTCTTCTGCATTTTCCTTAAGGTTTTCTGGCTTGACTAAAAAATTGGAGCATAATTTCAGTATACTTTTAGTTGCTGGTGTGAGGTAAGCCTGGAGATTGGGCCATATGACTGTTTTGCCGGTATAAGCAAGGACATATTTGCACAAATGTATCTGGGAGTGTCGGGATTAGTCTGTGGGCTCGCATTGACTGTAGAGAAAATGAATAAGACTGAGAAAGGGGGAGTGAAGTTTCAGAATTGTCTGCGCCATGGTAACATGCCTCATTATGGAACTAGTGACGATGAACTATTTTAACAGTGGCCTGTTCAATGATTCAATTGAAATGAGATACACAATCAAAGTTTTCAGTGATTTCATTCCTGAAGTTATGAGCAATTCATTTCCAAATGTGCCCCAACAATGAAATCATTCTGGCCCAAAATTCCAGTGTAATTCACCTGAAATTGGCCAAACCAGCACAACAGATCACGGAACTAGAAGCCAACCCTGCCCACAAAACTAGCTTTGATTATTTGAAATAATGAGCATTGTGAGTTTCTACTGACACTACCCATTCAAATAGGCTCTAAGATTTTTTTTCCTTGGATTCAAAGAACTTGTTAACTTTTTTAAACGATTTAATTTTTAATTCATTAAGAAATTGACTTGTGCATACCAATAAAACAAGTAAAATGTACAGTGTAATTATTTTAGGTCATTCTCGGTCATTTTAAATTAGGTTACTCATTGGTGGTAGATTAGATGCTGCTTTTAAAAATGCTTTTCTTTTGAAAGCGAGTCATTTTTAGTTGTATTAATAAAACTGCACCAGGTAACCACTATTAATTAAATCTAATCATATTTTTTTCAATGCAAGGAAGGAAAATAGACAAATAAGCTGACTGGTTCAAGAAACATTTGATATGTTATTGTGCAAATAGCTTTGAGCCAAAACTTGAAGCATAACTTCACTCTTGGAAAACCAACACTATTTGCATCCATGTTGCCAACCGTGGAATTTTCAAAGTGGAAACTCTACCCTGAAATGACAGTAAGCCAAGGCTGGTGCAGCCCCTACTCTGCATGTCCAGTTGTGTTACACCAGCCAGTAAAACAACTTTGAAAAACATCACTGACTGCAGTAAATATTGGGAATATTCATCTCAATGAAGATGAGTCAACCTTTTGCTGGTATCTTTCCAAACAAAGCTAACCAATTCATTAATAGCTCTCCCATATTGTGGTTTCAATTCCCTTACTGGCAGTCAATTTGATTAGTTTCCCTCCACATTATGATCGATTCTTTTCCAAAAATAGCATAATTCCAAGGTCAACAATAAGTAATGATTCAGTCCTAGTGTTGCTTAGCATTTCTATTCATACATGCTTGATGAAGGAGGATGAACCTGCCAATCTAACCCATTCAATTTACAAATGCATTAATCTAAATCAAATTGATTAGACAAAAATGCCCTTGACAATTATTCTTGGAGATTGACAAGCAGCAGCACTGCCAAATTCTACAGGATTTCCGAATATTTTATGTGGTTCTCCTCAATCATACATCTGGATTTTTGCAATTAACTGCCATTATGAAAATGGTGGAAGAGGCTAAAAATTGGAAGTCCCACCCCCAAACACAACACCTGCCATTTTTATAGGAGCAAGTTGTATTTTGTGAGGGTGTTCTGCGGAAACAGCTGTCCATATAAATCAGCAGCTGCCTCTACTCACGTCTCGTTTTGGTAATCCAGGTGTGTGAAACATGACAAGTTAGACCTCTTAGGAGCAGGCCTGAACTTTGTGGAATCCTTTCCAGAGATTAGGTACCCTTTTGGATAGCAATGGTACTATTGGGATATGGTATAGGCACACCTTTAGGGGAGGTCAGGTGCCCCTTGGGAGAGGTAAGCTGCCCTTGGAAATTATAAAATTAGTCATGAATGTACGTGGAAAGTGCAAAAATCCATTAACTGTCATTAACCGCTCATTTGAACTGTCAGACAACTGTCAAAGGCAACTGTCAACAGTGTCAAATGAACTGTCAAAGACAACTGTAAAGCTGTCAAAGCACTTGACACTCCTCCCTTTAAATTTTTGAAAAAACTGTGTGGGTTATTAAAAAAATGTAATTGCTTGCTTTTTCACTCTGTCAGTTGACATAAGCCTGAGGGTTATCATTACTGGATTAGTCCTGCATGATTGATTTCACAAACTTCCATTATCACATAAGATGCCAGCCACTTTACAGTTTGATGACACCTCATGACACCAAAAGAGTCTATGGACTCTTAAGTAAGACTATAAATCCCAATCTTTATTTTATAATGGATTATGCATATGAATGAAATGTTTGTTCTTACAAGAAGTTGTGTAGTTGAAGGAATGCAAATGTAGTAAATGGGTTTTTATGAATGAGAGCTTTTTAAAATAATGAATGCAATAGACATTTAGTTCATGATAATACTTCATCTCCAAAGGTATGTGCAAAGTGGATACTGAGTGAATTGGCATGGTATACAAGGACAATGATGGTGGGTGGGGGCATGGGTTGGCATGAGTTAGTGCTAAGTTGGCATAGGAACTACTAAGGGCAGAAGGTCATTTTTTATTCATTCATCGGACATGGGCATCACTAGTTGACCAGCATTTATTGCCCATCCCTAGTTGCCCGAGGGCAGTTGAAAATCAATCACATTACTGTGGCTCTGGAGTCACATGTATACCAGACCAGGTAAAGGTGGCAGATTTCCTTCCCTAAAGGACATTCGAGAACCAGATGGGTTTTTCCAACAATCAACAATGGTTTCATGGTCATCAGCAGATTCTTAATTCCGGATTTTTTCAATTGAATTCATATTCCACCAACTGCCATGACGGGATTCAAACCCAGGTCCCCAGAACATTAGCTGAGCTTTTGGGTTAATAGTTTAGCGAATAGTACCACTAGTTCATCGCCTTCCCTTGGCATGGAGGGTATGAGGGGCCATTGGGGTTGCCAAAGGTAGGCCAAAGGAGGTAGAATGAGGGGAATGAGGAACCATAGGCAGTAGACAGAGGGGCATAGGTTGGCATTGAGGTCATGACAAGTTGTGAGGGGGCGTAAGGGCTGGATGCGCGGATATGAGGGCTGGATGAGAGGGTATGGGGGCTGGATGAGAGGGTATGAGGGCTGGATGAGAGGGTATGGGGGCTGGATGAGAGGGTATGGGGGCTGGATGAGAGGGTATGGGGGCTGGATGAGAGGGTATGAGGGCTGGATGAGAGGGTATGAGGACTGGATGAGAGGGTATGAGGACTGGACGAGAGGGTATGAGGGCTGGATGAGAGGGTATGAGGGCTGGTTGAGAGGGTATGAGGGCTGGATGAGAGGGTATGAGGGCTGGATGAGAGGGTATGAGGGCTGGATGAGAGGGTATGAGGGCTGGATGAGAGGATATGAGGGCTGGATGAGAGGGTATGAGGGCTGGATGAGAGGGTATGAGGGCTAGATGAGAGGGTATGAGGGCTGGATGAGAGGGTATGAGGGCTGGATGAGAGGGTATGAGGGCTGGATGAGAGGGTATGAGGGCTGGATGAGAGGGTATGAGGGCTGGATGAGAGGGTATGGGGGCTGGATGAGAGGGTATGAGGGCTGGATGAGAGGGTATGAAGGCTGGATGAGAGTGTATGGGGGCTGGATGAGAGGGTATGGGGGATGGATGAGAGGGTATGGGGGCTGGATGAGAGGGTATGGGGGCTGGATGAGATGGTATGAGGGCTGGATGAGAGGGTATGGGGGCTGGATGAGAGGGTATGGGGGCTGGATGAGAGGGTATGAAGGCTGGATGAGAGGGTATGAGGGCTGGATGAGAGGGTATGAGGGCTGGATGAGAGGGTATGAGGGCTGGATGAGAGGGTATGAGGGCTGGTTGAGAGGGTATGAGGGCTGGATGAGAGGGTATGAGGGCTGGATGAGAGGGTATGAGGGCTGGATGAGAGGGTATGAGGGCTGGATGAGAGGGTATGAGGGCTGGATGAGAGGGTATGAGGGCTGGATGAGAGGGTATGAGGGCTGGATGAGAGGGTATGAGGGCTGGATGAGAGGGTATGAGGGCTGGATGAGAGGGTATGAGGGCTGGATGAGAGGGTATGGGGGCTGGATGAGAGGGTATGAGGGCTGGATGAGAGGGTATGAGGGCTGGATGAGAGGGTATGGGGGCTGGATGAGAGGGTATGGGGGCTGGATGAGAGGGTATGAGGGCTGGATGAGAGGGTATGGGGGCTGGATGAGAGGGTATGGGGGCTGGATGAGAGGGTATGAGGGCTGGATGAGAGGGTATGAGGGCTGGATGAGAGGGTATGGGGGCTGGATGAGAGGGTATGGGGGCTGGATGAGAGGGTATGAGGGCTGGATGAGAGGGTATGAGGGCTGGATGAGAGGGTATGGGGGCTGGATGAGAGGGTATGGGGGCTGGATGAGAGGGTATGAGGGCTGGATGAGAGGGTATGAGGGCTGGATGGCTGTTTTTTTTTCTGTTTCAATACCTTTTAAAAAATCATTGACAAAATGCCAGTGCCAAGGCAGGTCATCCACGCAGCCCACCTTCACTCCTATTCTCTGGTTGGCCAGCCCGACTCAGAAAACTCTGCCGTTCCGGAACAAAAATTCCAATTATTGGGATAAGTCCTCCTGGATTAGATTTGCAGAGCCTGGAAATGTCCCGACTCTGCACTCCCAACCAAGGAACTAAAATTTAGGGCATAGTCTTTCTGATGTTCTGCTATTTGACAATTGTGGTGTATCCATTACAAATGTACTAATCCTTCACCTAGCATCCCTTAAATAACGAATAATGTCACCTGAATAGTAAAGCAGGAGTATTTCACTGTATCTGCCAAGTTCTGCAATTTCAACCAACAAGAAGGACAAGATCTGCAAAATGAGAGGGAAGATTGTTGGATTAGGGTCAAACATTTGAGGAAGCCAAGGATCTGGGACCTGACTCCGAAGAGCACGGAGGGCCTGTAAATAAGGTATCCCATTCTCTTTGACTGGCCATCAGTGAAAAGTGGTCAGTTGGACACATGGCACCTGCTGCAGGTAAAATCCCAGCAGCAGGGAAAAGGACTTTAACTGGCCATTAATTGGCCGCTTCAGAACCTCAATTGGCCCAAGCATTGGTTGGCTTCCTGAGACCTTCCCCGCCACAGGTAAAATTGTCATAATGACTGGAGGTGTGTGGGTAGGTGCTGGGAACTGCACAAATTGCATGGTGTCCAATTTTACTGCTCACCCTCGCCTGTCAACCTGTAACCCGGGAGGGGAGCCTTAAAATTCAGCTTCATTATTGCAATGGCATCAGTACAAGCCCTGTGAAAGCTCACTACCACCTTGCCGGGACAACTGGACATCGGAAAGAAATGTGGCTTTGTCAGTGCTGCTCCCATCCTGAGAATTGAAAAAGTATGACGTTGAGGACTGATTTAGTGTTTATTATATACTATTACAGACTGGGGTTATCTGCTCATACATGTTCATGTTTCCATTTTCAATTGACAGGAACATTCTAGGTGGACAAGTACAAACAAAAGCTTACAAGAATTTCTTGGTTCTTATCTTGCATGGAAATGATAATAAAAGAGCTATGGCTTCACAGGAAATTATACAAAGCCCATTGAAGTGGGAGTCATATTTTCTGAATACCCCTGCTCCAATTACTATTAATTACTTTTGACTGCATTATTTCTAAATGGTAAAGATCCATGGCAAATGGTGTTCACATCCAGATGTATATGGATTATAAGGGCTGTAGTTCATTCCATCCTCAGATGTATACCATTGTGTTCAAGAAACTTGTCAGCTTTTAGTTAATTTTTTCATTCTCATTGGTCCCTTGGTTCTCCACTAAGTGTGAGAAGCCCTGCAATCAATAGAAGCCAAAGGGACGGGATATAATCACCTGCTGGCTGAATAGCTGGTGAGAGCTCTGTGTCGCCTCCTCTAGGGAAGATCTGTTATGAGTGCCAGCCACACTCAGCTGCCTGGGAGCTGCTGGATTAATGCCAGCCACACACTTAAATTGCCAGTGATGGGCCTTCCGGAGGACAGAAATCCTGTCCATCAGCGGCAGCACAGTGCAAGTGGAGACAGCTACCGGCAACACACCCATCGATCAGTGAGGGACCCCTGCCACAGGTGAATGAGGCCAGAATGGGGGGTCATGGAGTGGGGTCACAGGAGCGAGGTGAAGATGGCGGTCTGGAGACAGGGGCAGGTCTCCCCCAGCTGCTCCTCCAACAAGCAGATGCAGGAGACTTCCATCTGTCAGTCTGGGGATGGACCTAAAGTTTTAGAGGTGAAAGGCACACAATTATCAGAGAACAATTGTTCTTTTTTTAAAAAGCAGCTCAAATGAATGCCTGATTTTGGGGGGACTAACATCACTTGGTTCCTCTGGGATGCAGCTATAAACAGAGATAGAGGACCATTGGAACTTGTTGTATGCATGGTTACAGAAACATTAACAACCTGTGTTATTAACAGTGCAAATCGACTGGAGGTTCGGGACTAAAAACCACTGGCAAAAATACTTAGCCATGCAAAAGCAGAAGTAATTATTTATAATTCAAATGTAATTTATTAAAACAAGCATGAAGAAACCAGTTGCCTTAGTGTAAAATTGAAGAGGAACTGCATACATTCTTAGAAGGGTTAGAACAAAAGGTCATCTGAGATTATGGGTAAGGGTAAGCAAAGATTCCGACTGATGGAAGTTTGTGTAAACTCCCCTTTATCCATTAATGATACTGTAGGCATAAATACAATGAATTAACACTAACAATTAGAACAGTACAGCACAGAACAGGCCCTTCGGCCCACGATGTTGTGCCGAGCTTTGTCTGAAACCCAGATCAAGCTATTTCCTCCCTATCATCCCGAAGTACTCCATGTGCCTATCCAATAGCTTCTTAAATGTTCCTAAAGTTTCTGACTCCACTATCCCTGCAGGCAGTCCATTCCACACCAATTGCATATTATAAAATGACATTCAATAATTGGACTAAACAATAATAAGATAATCAATCATCAATAATAATCTGATGGCATGAATAAATATCCTCATCTAAAATTTTCATCAAAGTGCACACTAAAATTGTCTTTTTATCAGAAACCGTTATGTTGCAGCAGTCTAGCATTGCCAAGAGATTTCAGACTTTGCTAGAAACAAGAGGTATTTATTGATAAGAGAAACTCTAGGCTTCCCTGAAGTTAACTACATAGCTGCTAGATCATTCTCCTGGAGAGAGGACCCCACCCTCTAGGGTGATGACTCACTCTCAGTTCGCCATTGCCGCCTCAAGTCACATGACACTCTTCTGCCGTATTGTCTTAAAGAGACAGATGCCACATACACAACATAAATCAATGTTGATTTAATTCCTTCTCAGTCAGTATCATCTCATTTGATCTCCCTTATTTGGCAAATTACATTTCCCATTTTACATTACATATTCTTTCAAGTTTTCTACTAAAAAAAAATCTGGAACTCTCTCCAGTAGACTGAAACCTCTTGCATGATTGCACAGTATGACTGTACCAGTGGTTAACATAATTCGAGATGTTATTCCAATGAAACTCTGAGGATTAGAGAGCCAGGGGCCTTGCAGCTTCCATATCCAAGTGAAGCTTCAAAAGCTCTTTCTTAATCACAGAATATGTTTCTTTGTGTCTTGGTTTCATATCAATTAATCACTGTACATAGCCAAACAAATTCACTTACTGTGACTGTATGCTTATAAATCAACACGACGCAATTTTTGTTCTTAGTTCAATTTCTAGAGAGGTCAAAAGGAGGAAGGGTGTTTCTCCTGGGGTGGGGTGGAGAGGATCAGACCCATGTTGTTCTTCAAACATCCTAACACACAGTTGTAAAGCGACAATGTGACCAAAGGCCCAGCAACTAGCCCTTTATGTTAGAGATTAGTTTGACATAAGTTAGCTCTTACAGGAGCAAGGAGAAAATAACACTGCTGAAAAAAATCTGAGTGGGGGAATATTATTTCAAAAACAATGCAGGCTGAATAAGATAATCTTAGGCACTTTTTTGAATGGATTCAAAAACATGTAGTTAAAAACATCACAGAATTGAGATCTTTGCACAGCATGCATACTGAAGACACATTAAACTTCCTTTCAAATGTAGTGTTTGGAATTTTTGTGCTCTGTTCATGACAATATCACCAAACTCTCAACACACAGTTTGAACTATAATCTGTTAAAGATGATTTGCAACCTGGCAGAAACATACAATATCCTTTTAAGGACAACATATTAGTGACTTGCTTCCTGGGAAGGGTCAGCAGACTATTTTTTCAGGAAATGCTTATTACTTTAGTACAGTATTGTTCAACAACCACAAAACCTGGGAGGTTGGGAGGAGATCTCACTGAGTGTTATGAAGAAACAGATAATGTGTTTCCATATGCGTCAGTATTTCATCTTTACAGGGCGGGGACTGCAACAGTTTATGTGAAACATGTGTGACGGCTTTTAGTCTTTGAGGAAAAGTATAAAACAAGACCATCATAACTTTGTCAACGAGATAGAGGTACAAGCACAGCATTTGCACGATAACTTTGAAGGAGCAATGTTACAAATTTACATTTCTAACAGGGAGAAGACCAGCCGCAGTGGGAAACTATGATTTTCTATTTGTGGCATTCACTAAATCCCAGGCCTCAATATGTTATTTATTTTCTAACACACAAATCTCAGTTCCTGGATTATTATTCTGTCATATAAAATTATCTTCAACTGATGTCTTGAGGAGTGTAAATATAACAGAGGAGGTGGCGCTGGAAGTCTTAAAGTGCATCAAGGTAGATAAATCCCTGGGACCTGATGAAGTGTATCCCAGGACACTGTGGGAGGCGAGGGAGGAAATTGCGGGTCCCCCAGCAGAGATATTTGAATCATCGATAGTCACAGGTGAGGTGCCTGAAAATTGGAGGGTGGCGAATGTTGTGCCTTTGTTTAAGAAGGGCTGCAGGGAAAAGCCTGAGAACTACAGGCCACTGAGCCTCACATCTGCAGTGGGTAAGTTGTTAGAAGGTATTTTGAGAGACAGGATCTACAGGCATTTAAAGGCGCAGGGACTGATTAGGGACAATCAGCATGGCTTTGTGAGTGGAAAATCATGTCTCACAAATTTGACTGAGTTTTTTGAAGGGGTAACCAAGAAGGTCGATGAGGGCAGGGCAGTTCATGTTGTCTACATGGACTTTAGCAAGGCCTTTGACAAGGTACCGTAGGTAGGTTGTTGCATAAGGTTAAATCTCACAGGATCCAGGGTGAGGTAGCTAAATGGATACAAAATTGGCTTGATAACAGAAGCCAGAGGGTGATTGTAAAGGATTGTTTTTCAAACTGGAGGCCTGTGACCAGTGGTGTACCTCAGGGATCAGTGCTGGGTCCACTGTTATTTGTCATTTACATTAATGATTTGGATGAGAATATAGGAGGCACGGTTAGTAAGTTTGCAGATGACACCAAGATTGGAGGCATAGTGAACAGTGAAGGTTATCTAGTGAAGGATTGCAACGAGATCTTGATCAATTGGGCCAGTGGGCTGACGAATGGCAGATGGAGTTTAATTTAGATAAATGTGAGGTGATGCATTTTGGTCGATTAAACCAGGGCAAGACTTACTCAGTTAATGGTATGGTGTTGGGGAGAGTTACAGAACAAAGAGATCTAGGGGTACAGGTTCATAGCCCCTTGAAATTGGAGTCACAGATGGACAGAGTGGTGAAGAAGGCATTCGGCATGCTTGGTTTCATCGGTCAGAACACTGAATACAGGAGTTGGGACATCTTGTTGAAGTTGTACAAAACATTGGTAAGGCCACACTTGGAATACTATATACAGTTCTGGTCACCCTAATATAGAAAGTAGAAAGAGTGCAGAAAAGATTTACTAGGATGCTACCGGGACTTGATGGTTTGAGTTATAAGGAGAGGGCTGGATAGACTGGTACTTTTTTCCCTGGAGTATAGGAGGCTGAGGGGTGATCTTGTAGAGGTCTATAAAGTAATGAGGTGCATAGATCAGCTAGATAGTCAAGATCTTTTCCCAAAGATAGAGGAGTCTAGAACTAGAGGGCATAAATTTAAGGTGAGAGGGGAGAGACACAAAAGGGTCCAGAGGGGCAATTGTTTCACAAAGAGAGTGGTGAGCATCTGGAACAAGCTGCCAGGGGTAATAGTAAAGGCGGGTACAATTTTGTTTTTTAAAAAGCATTTAGACCGTTACATAGGTAAGATGGGTATAGAGGGATATGGGCCAAACACAGGTAATTGGGACTAGCTTAGGAGCTTAAAAAAAGGGCGGCATGGACAAGTTGGGTTGAAGGGCCTGTTTCCATGATGTAAACCTGTATGACCCTATGACTCACAGTCTTGATACTCCAATGAAACAAATTTAAATTTGTGTGTAACTTTAACCTAACCTGGCTACGAGAAAATTGATGGGATCTGATCACCCACCACACCAACCTTACTTTGCATTTCAGATGAAATGTCATACAGACAGTTGATTCAATCCTGTCAGTTTCTCCCCAGGTGGGTGAGGTTAAAATAGCCACCATAGTCTTTGCATTCCAGTTTCACAAAGGAATTTCTGTCGGCCGCTTCATGGTACAACTGTAACAACACTCATTAGTGCCCCACAAGGCTGTGTTCTCAGCCCTCTACTATACTCCTTCTACACCTATGAAGTGCTTCGAAAGGTTAGTCATAGCACGAATCAATTCCAGCCTCCAGGACTATTTGGATACTGTTTGCCTACTGCCACATCAGGTCCACAGCAGATGCCATCTCCTTGGCCCTGCACTCAACCCTGGACCACCTAGATAACAAAGACACCTATGTCCGACTCCCATTTATTGACTACAGCCCAACCTTCAACACCATTATTCCCACGAAACTCACCTCCAAACTCCGTGTCCTTGGCCTTGGCTCCTCCCTCTGCGACTGGATCCTGAACTTCCTAACTCACAGATCACAATCAGTAAGGATAGGCAACAACCCTCCTCCACGATCATCCTCAACAACGGTGCCCCACAAGGCTGTGTTCTCAGCCCCTACTATACTCCTTATACACCTATGACTGTGTGGCCAAATTCCCCTCTAATTCAATTTTCAAGTTTGCTGACGACACCACTCTAGTGGAACAGATCTCGAACAATGACGAGACAGAGTACAGGAATGAGATAGGGAATCTGGTGAACTGGTGCGGCAACAATAATCTCTCCCTCAATGTCAACAAAACAAAGGAGATTGTCATCGACTTCAGGAAGAGTAAAGGAGAACATACCCCTGTCTACATCAACGGGGACAAAGTAGAAAGGGTCGAGAGCTTCAAGTTTTTAGGTGTCCAGATCACCAACAATCTGTCCTGGTCCCCCCATGCCGACATAATAGTTAAGAAAGCCCACCAACACCTCTACTTTCTCAGAAGACTAAGGAAATTTGGCACGTCAGCTATAACTCTCACCAACTTTTGCAGATGCACCATAGAAAGCATTCTTTCTGGTTGTATCACAGCTTGGTATGGCTCCGCTCTGCCCAAGACCACAAGGAACTACAAAAGGTCCTGAATGTAGCCCAATCCATCACGCAAACCAGCCTCCCATCCATTGACTCTGTCTACACTTCCCCTGCCTCGGCAAAGCAGCCAGCATAATTAAGGACTCCACGCACCCCGGACATTCTCTCTTCCACCTTCTTCCATCGGGAAAAATATACAAAAGTCTGAGGTCACGTACTAACCGACTCAAGAATAGCTTCTTCCCTGTTGCTGTCAGACTTTTGAATGGACCTGCTGATCTTTCTCTACACCCTAGCTATGACTAACACTACATTCTGCATTCTCTCATTTCTTTCTCTATGAACGGTATGCTCTGTCTGTACAGCACGCAAGAAACAATACTTTTCACATGTGACAATAATAAATCAAATCAAATCAAATGTGCTAATCATCGTCCATGACATAGCAGTCCACCTGACCTGCAGCCATCCATGCACTATCTTAAACATTCATTCCATGTGCCAGTGTGTATTCTGGCTGCTGTGCACATTATCTATCAGGTGTAATGCACTGTAGCATATTGCCAAGGTTTATTTGTTTGCACTTCCCAAACTCCTAACACCTTGAAGGTCACAGATAGCAGATACTTGGGAGCACCAGCCCCTCCACGTTTCTCGCAACAGCCTACACCATTTTGTCATGGCCAAATTAATTTCTTCATTATTGCTGGGTTAAAATCTTGTAAATCCTCACATCATAACATTTCGGGACTACCCCCAACTTGTAAATGTAGCAGTTCAGGAAGGCTGCTTACCACCACTCTTATGGGCATAAATAAATTCAATCAATTCTGGCCTCACCAACAGCATCTAAACTGTTCATCTGAAGTCCTTCTCCCTATTATGTCAGCAGAGGGCTTACTCCATTCCATAGAATCTTACGGCAAAGGAGTCCATTTGGCCCATTGTGCCTGTGTCAGCTCTTTCAAAGAGCTATTCAATTAGCCCCATACCCCATTCATTCCCCAAAGCCTTTCCAAGTATATATCCAATTCCCTTTTGAACATTATAATTGGATTCACCTCCACCAGATTTACAGGTTGCACATTCCAGATTATAACTTCTCCAGCACAAAACAATTCTTCTCATCTCCCCCTTATTACTTTTGCCAATTATATTAATTCTGGGTTGACTGTTTACCAACCCTGTTGCCAGTAAAAATGTTTTTCCTTAATTATTCAAACAAAACCCATCATTGTTTCTGAAAACATCTTAACCTTTTCTGCTCCAAAGAAAGCAATCACAGCATCTCTACTCTCTTCAGATAAATGACATTTTTCATCCCTGCTATCATTCTGCTAAATCTTCTCTGCACCCTTTCCAAGGCCTCATTAATTTGAATGTATCTCGAAGATTAAATAACTTGCAATTATCCAGCAGTTTATGAAGTTTTGAAAATATCTCAAAATGTCAGAGATAAAATGTATTACTTTGAAGTGTAGTTAAGTTGCTGTTTAGTTGGCAAATGCAGCAAGATCACATAGGCAGAATTGAGATAAATATCCGGTGAGTAATAGTTATTCAGAAAGAACGTATGGAGCAGAGAAGGAGGCCATTCAAACCACAATCTCTATACCAGAGCAATTCAAAACCAACAATGGAATCATATAGCACAGAAGACAACCTATTCACCCATAATGCCTGTGTCAACTGTTTGGAAGTGTTTCATAGAATTCAAAGAATCCCTCCAGTGCAGAAGGAGGCCATTCAGCCCATTGAGTCTGCACCGACCACAATCCCACCCAGGCCCCATTCCCGTAACCCCACATATTTACCCTGCTAATCCCCCTGACACTAGGGTCAATTTAGCATGGCCAATCCACCTAACCCGCACATCTTGAGACTGTGGGAGGAAACTGGAGCACCCGGAGGAAACCCACGCAGACACAGGGAGAATGTGCAAACTCCACACAGTTATCTAATTAAAGAACAGTACAGCACAGGAACAGGCCCTTCAGCCCACCAAGCCTGCGCCGATCACGTTGTCCTATCTAGACCAACTATATCCCTCTATACCCCGCCTGTTCATGTGTCTATGCAGATAAGTTTCAAATGTCACTCACGTGTCTGCCTTAACCACCTGGAATACACTTGGCAGTGTATTCCAGGCCCCCACCACCTTCTGTGTAAAAAAACTTCCCTGCACATCTCTACTGAACCTTTCCCACCTTATCTTGAACTTGTGCCCACCTGTAATTGTCATTTCTGCCCTGGGAAAAAGCTTCCAACTTTATCTATGCACCTCATAATTTTATAAACTTCTATTAAGTTGTCCCTCAGCCTCCGTCTTTCCAGGGAGAACAATACCAGTTTATTCAATCTCTTCATAGCTAATACCCTCCATACCAGGCAACACCCTGATAAAGCTATTCTGTACTCTCTCCAAAGCCTCCACGTCCTTCTGGAAGTATGTTAGTTTCATTTTCCTGCACTTACATAAGAACATAAGAATATAAGAAATAGGAGCAGGAGTAGGCCATCTAGCCCCTCGAGCCTGCCCCGCCATTCAATAAGATCTTGGCTGATCTGAAGTGGATCAGTTCCACTTACCCGCCTGATCCCTATAACCCCTAATTCCCTTACCGATCAGGAATCCATCTATCCGTGATTTAAACATATTCAACGAGGTAGCCTCCACCACTTCAGTGGGCAGAGAATTCCAGAGATTCACCACCCTCTGAGAGAAGAAGTTCCTCCTCAACTCTGTCCTAAACTGACCCCCCTTTATTTTGAGGCTGTGCCCTCTAGTTCTAGTTTCCTTTCTAAGTGGAAAGAATCTCTCCATCTCTACCCTATCCAGCCCCTTCATTATCTTATAGGTCTCTATAAGATCCCCCCTCAGCTTTCTAAATTCCAACGAATACAAACCCAATCTGCTCAGTCTCTCCTCATAATCAACACTCTCTCCTCATAATCAACGCTTACCCCATAGCCCGGCATATTTTTCCTTTTCAAGTATATATCCATTTTCCTTTTTAAAGTTACTAATGAATTTGTTTCTACCATTCAGTCAGGCATTGCATTGCAGATCAAAGCAACTTCTTGGAGGAATCACCTCTGGTTCGTTTCTTATCTTAAATCTATGTCCTTGGGTTACTGACTCTCCTGCCAGTGAAAACAGCGTCTCGTTACTTGCCATTCGCCTGAATGAGTGCAGCTCTAACACCACTCAAGAAGCTCAACATCATCTAGGACAAAGCAGACTGCTTGATCAGCATCCCTTCCACAAACATTCATTCCAGCACCAACGAATAATGGTAGCCGTGCGTACCATATACAAGATGCACTGCAGGAACTTACCAAGGCTCCTCAGAAACTACTTGCCAAACCCACGAACACTACCACCTGGAAGAACAAAAGCAGCAGATACATGGGAACATCTGGAAATTCCCCTCCAAGTCACTCACCATCCTGACTTGGAAATATATCATCATTTCTTCACTGTCGCTAGGTCAAAATGCTGGAACTCCCTTCCTAACAGCACTGGGGGTGTACCTACACCACATGGACTGCAGCAATTCAAGAAGGAAGCTCACCTCCACCTTTTCAAGAGCAATTAGTGATGGACACTAATTGCTGGCCTAACCAATGATGTCCACATCCCATAAATGAATAAAAAATCAACAACAAAGCCCTTCACAACTTTGAATATCTCTGTTTAATCTCCCCTTGATGAGCTCCAAAGAGAACTAACCTAGCTTCTCTCCAGAACTGAAGACCCTCAGCACTGGCCAGTTTTCCCTTCCACCTCTCCATCCACCCAAGTTCTTGAATGTTTCTGCTTCAAATTTGATCCAATTTTCCCACTGAAGGTGACCACTCCCTGCGCCCTTCAAGGTGTCATGACTGTGTTCACTCAGACATAAAACCATTGTGTTCACTCAGATATAACACCACTGTGCATGCTCCGCTGTCAAGCCACTGTGCACACTCACACAACGCCACTGTGCACACTCACACAACGCCACTGTGCACACTCACACAACGCCACTGTGCACACTCACACAACGCCACTGTGCACACTCACACAACGCCACTGTGCACACTCACACAACGCCACTGTGCACACTCACACATAATGCCACTGTGCACACTCTCACATAATGCCACTGTGCACACTCTCACATAATGCCACTGTGCACACTCACACATAATACCACTGTGCACACTCACACATAATGCCACTGTGCACACTCTCACATAATGCCACTGTGCACACTCTCACATAATGCCACTGTGCACACTCACACAACGCCACTGTGCACACTCACACAACGCCACTGTGCACACTCTCACATAATGCCACTGTGCACACTCACACAACGCCACTGTGCACACTCACACATAATGCCACTGTGCACACACACATAATGCCACTGTGCACACTCTCACATAATGCCACTGTGCACACTCTCACATAATGCCACTGTGCACACTCACACATAATGCCACTGTGCACACTCACACAACGCCACTGTGCACACTCACACATATAGCCACTGTGCACACTCACACATAATGCCACTGTGCACACTCTCACATAATGCCACTGTGCACACTCACACAACGCCACTGTGCACACTCACACATAATGCCACTGTGCACACTCTCACATAATGCCACTGTGCACACTCTCACACAACGCCACTGTGCACACTCTCACATAATGCCACTATGCACACTCTCACATAATGCCACTGTGCACACTCACACAACGCCACTGTGCACACTCACACATAATGCCACTGTGCACACTCTCACATAATGCCACTGTGCACACTCACACAACGCCACTGTGCACACTCACACATAATGCCACTGTGCACACTCTCACATAATGCCACTGTGCACACTCTCACATAATGCCACTGTGCACACTCTCACATAATGCCACTGTGCACACTCTCACATAATGCCACTGTGCACACTCTCACATAATGCCACTGTGCACACTCACACATAATGCCACTGTGCACACTCACACATAATGCCACTGTGCACACTCACACATAATGCCACTGTGCACACTCACACATAATGCCACTGTGCACACTCACACATAATGCCACTGTGCACACTCTCACATAATGCCACTGTGCACACTCTCACATAATGCCACTGTGCACACTCACACATAATGCCACTGTGCACACTCACACATATAGCCACTGTGCACACTCACACATAATGCCACTGTGCACACTCACACAACGCCACTGTGCACACTCACACATAATGCCACTGTGCACACTCACACATAATGCCACTGTGCACACTCACACATAATGCCACTGTGCACACTCACACATATAGCCACTGTGCACACTCACACATATAGCCACTGTGCACACTCTCACATAATGCCACTGTGCACACTCACACATAATGCCACTGTGCACACTCACACATAATGCCACTGTGCACACTCACACATATAGCCACTGTGCACACTCACACATATAGCCACTGTGCACACTCTCACATAATGCCACTGTGCACACTCTCACATAATGCCACTGTGCACACTCTCACATAATGCCACTGTGCACACTCACACATAATGCCACTGTGCACACTCACACATAATGCCACTGTGCACACTCACACAACGCCACTGTGCACAGTCTCACATAATGCCACTGTGCACACTCTCACATAATGCCACTGTGCACACTCACACATAATGCCACTGTGCACACTCACACAACGCCACTGTGCACACTCACACATATAGCCACTGTGCACACTCTCACATAATGCCACTGTGCACACTCACACATAATGCCACTGTGCACACTCTCACATAATGCCACTGTGCACACTCACACATAATGCCACTGTGCACACTCTCACATATAGCCACTGTGCACACTCTCACATAATGCCACTGTGCACACTCTCACATAATGCCACTGTGCACACTCACACATAATGCCACTGTGCACACTCTCACATAATGCCACTGTGCACACTCTCACATAATGCCACTGTGCACACTCACACATAATGCCACTGTGCACACTCACACATATAGCCACTGTGCACACTCTCACATAATGCCACTGTGCACACTCACACATAATGCCACTGTGCACACTCACACATAATGCCACTGTGCACACTCACACATATAGCCACTGTGCACACTCTCACATAATGCCACTGTGCACACTCTCACATAATGCCACTGTGCACACTCACACATAATGCCACTGTGCACACTCACACAACGCCACTGTGCACACTCACACATAATGCCACTGTGCACACTCTCACATAATGCCACTGTGCACACTCACACATAATACCACTTTGCACACTCAGACATAATACCACTTTGCACACTCACACATAGTGCCACTGTGCACACTCAGATATAATGCCACTGTGCACACTCACACATAATGCCACTTTGCACACTCAGATATAGCACCACTTTGCACACTCAGATAAAACACCACTTCATTCACTCAGATATAACACCATTGTGCACACTCAGAAAAAGCACCACTGTGCACACTCAGATATAACTCCAATGTGCACACTCAGATATAACACCCACAGACCACAATTAGTAAGGACAGGCAACAACGCCTCCTCCACGATCATCCTCAACACTGGTGCCCCACAAGGCTGTGTTCTCAGCTCCCCACTATACTCCTCATACACCTATGATTGTGTGGTTCTCCATCATAGAACATAGAACATAGAAAGCCACAGCACAAACAGGCCCTTCGGCCCACAAGTTGCGCCGATCATATCCCTACCTCTAGTCCTATCTATAGCCCTCAATCCCATTAAATCCCATGTACTCATCCAGAAGTCTCTTAAAAGACCCCAACGAGTTTGCCTCCACCACCACCGACGTCAGCCGATTCCACTCACCCACCACCCTCTGAGTGAAAAACTTACCCCTGACATCTCCTCTGTACCTACCCCCCAGCACCTTAAACCTGTGTCCTCTCGTAGCAACCATTTCAGCCCTTGGAAATAGCCTCTGAGAGTCTACCCTATCCAGACCTCTCAACATCTTGTAAACCTCTATCAGGTCACCTCTCATCCTTCGTCTCTCCAGGGAGAAGAGACCAAGCTCCCTCAACCTATCCTCATAAGGCATGCCCCCCAATCCAGGCAACATCCTTGTAAATCTCCTCTGCACCCTTTCAATGGCTTCAACATCTTTCCTGTAATGAGGTGACCAGAACTGCGCGCAGTACTCCAAGTGGGGTCTAACCAGGGTCCTATAAAGCTGCAGCATTATCTCCCGACTCCTAAACTCAATCCCTCGATTAATGAAGGCTAGTACGCCGTACGCCTTCTTGACCGCATCCTCCACCTGCGAGGCCGATTTAAGAGTCCTATGGACCCGGACCCCAAGGTCCTTCTGATCCTCTACACTGCTAAGAATGGTACCCTTCATATTATACTGCTGCTTCATCCCATTGGATCTGCCAAAATGGATCACTACACACTTATCCGGGTTGAAGTCCATCTGCCACTTCTCCGCCCAGTCTTGCATTCTATCTATGTCTCGCTGCAACTTCTGACATCCCTCCAAACTATCCACAACACCACCTACCTTGGTGTCGTCAGCAAACTTACCAACCCATCCCTCCACTTCCTCATCCAGGTCATTTATGAAAATGACAAACAGCAAGGGTCCCAGAACAGATCGCTGGGGCACTCCACTGGTCACTGACCGCCATGCAGAGAAAGACCCCTCCACAGCCACTCTCTGCCTTCTGCAGGCAAGCCAGTTCTGGATCCACAAGGCAACAGCCCCTTGGATCCCATGCCCTCTCACTTTCTCAAGAAGTCTTGCATGGGGGACCTTATCGAACGCCTTGCTGAAGTCCATATAGACCACATCCACCGCTCTTCCTTCGTCAATGTGTTTGGTCACATTTTCAAAGAACTCAACCAGGCTCGTAAGGCACGACCTGCCCTTGACAAAGCCGTGCTGACTACTTTTGATCATACTAAACTTCTCTAGATGATCATAAATCCTGTCTCTCAGGATCCTCTCCATCAACTTAACCAACCACTGAGGTTAGACTCACCGGTCGGTAATTTCCCGGGCTGTCCCTGTTCCCTTTCTTGAATATAGGGACCACATCTGCAAAATCAGTTTGATTTAAGTTTGCTGACGATTCCACCGTAGTGGGACAGATCTCAAACAATGATGAGACAGAGTACAGGAATGAGATAAAGAATCTGATGAACTGGTGTGGCAACAAGAATCTCACCCTTAATGTCAACAAAACGAAGGAGATTGCCATCGACTTCAGGAAGCATGAAGGAGAACATGCTCTTGTCTACCTCAACGGGGGCGAAGTAGAAATGGTCGAGAGCTTCAAGCTTTTAGGTGTCCAGATCACCAACAACCTGTCCTGGTCCCCCCATGCTGACACTGTAGTTAAGAAAGCCCACCAACACCTCTACTTTCTCAGAAGACTAAGGAAATTTGGCATGTCAGGTATGACTCTCACCAACTTTTACAGATGCACCATAGAAAGCATTCTTTCTGGTTGTATCACAGCTTGGTATGGCTCCTGCTGTGCCCAAGACTGTAAGGAACTACAATAGGTCGTGAATGTAGCCCAATCCATCACGCAAACCAGCCTCCCATCCATTGACTCTGTCTATACTTCCCGCTGCCTCGGCAAAGCAGCCAGCATAATTAAGAACCCCACACACCCTGGACATTCTCTCTTCCACCTTCTTCCTTCGGGAAAAAGATACAAAAGTCTGAGGTCACGTACCAACCGACTCAAGAACAGCTTCTTCCCTGCTGCTGTCAGACTTTTGAATGGACTTACCTTGCATTAAGTTGATTGTTCTCTGCACCCTAGCTATGACTGTAACACTACCTTCGGCACTCTCTCGTTTTCTTCTCTCTGAACGGTATGTTTCGTCTGTATAGCGCACAAGAAACAATACTTTTCACTCTAATATACCTGACAATAATAAATCAAATCAAATCTATGACCCATTCAGCAAATTGGCCATTCAGAGTTTTATGGGCTAACGTTTATCGAAAGCAGCAACTTTAAAGGAGCAAAGACAACTGCCATCTGGAACTGACTGGGTGAAAGCACAAAATATGATGTTACTGAAGGTCTCTTTAAAAGCAGCTTCTTTTATCAGTATCTGCTGATTTGAAGCTTTTAACTTTTATTTCCAATATCAAAGTCATTAATCTTGGAGAAACAATCTGACAGAGGTTTCTAAACATGCAAAGTCTTCAAAACCTAAACATTGGTCAGGTGTGTATTTTAAATTTCATTTACTCAGGTTTGATCTTGCCGTCCCTTCCCTGGAAAGAAAGGCGGAATTACACTTTTTTGGGGCAAAGTCTCATCTCGGGTGAGAAAAGTGGAGGGTAGCCTGCCGGTGGCACTGCTGGGTTTTCCTGCCATATTTTTAAACATTTTTTTTAAATGAATGATGCGGGTCCCACAACGTCATGCTGGAGGGCATTCATGCCAGCAACTTTGGGAGCCATTTTAAAGGGCGTCATGATGTAAATGGATAAAAATGGATACACCAGCCCCCTCACGCAACACCCCCCAACACCGGCACTTCCCTCATACAACTCCACCCCCAAGTCCTCCTAATAACTATATTTAAATTGATGCAAATAGGAACCCCTACTTTTAAAATTGGGATTCCTGTAACGTAAGTGATGGGGGACAGTTGATCAGGGAAATCCCACCGGTGTAAAAGCCATTTTGGGATTCCTGTTTGATTTTCTGTCCCTCCACAGTTCCCACACCCAAAAGCAGGAGTGGAAAAATCCCCCCCACAAGTTATGATTTGTTCCCTTTCACTGCCAGTAATCTAGTGGGAGCACTCTAAAATGGCAGAGTATTTCAGCAAATTTACAGGATGCTTTGAGACAGAGATAATCCAGTGGTTAGCACTGCTGCCTCACAGCACCAGGGACCCAGGTTCAATTCCAGCCTTGGGTCACTGTCTGTGTGGAGTTTGCACATTGTCCCCATGTCTGCGTGGATTTCCTCCGGGTGCTCTGGTTTCCTCCCACAGTCCAAAGATGTGCGGGTTAGGTTGATTGGCCATGCTAAATTGCCCCTAGCGTCAGGGGGATTTGTAGGGTAAATGAGGGTTATGGGAATAGGGCTTGCCTTCAAATTATACATCCTACAGTTCAAAGAAGCAAAGCAACTGAAGATCCGCCTGCTGACCCAGCCACTCAGGTTGGATTTCCAAGGCTCAACAAATGTAATAGGACACAGCAACTGGCACTGGAAGCCGATGGTGGCCAATTTTCTTTGCCCCATTCAATTCTTTGCACTGCTAGTTATAATGGGATAAGAAGTTTAACAACACCAGGTTAAAGTCCAACAGGTTTATTTGGTAGGAAAAAAAAGCAGTTATAATGGAAACAGCCTAAAGCTGGAAAATATAAATTGCAAATGTGAGAAAGAACTGTGGATAAGCATCTTTTTTTCCACAGCCATTAGTGATCAATACAAATGGGCTGGATGCAAGAGGCCTGGCACCTTCTTTGCAGGTTCAGTTAAAGTAATTCCACATAAAGAACTAGGCACTATTTAACACAGATACTTAGGGGAGGGCAACACCTTAATAAAACATTTCATTTTGAAGTTGTCCATTGCAAAACTCTTTGGCTTTGACTCTGAAAATACTTTGCTCACAGGTATTTCAAGTAAATATTAACATTCTAAACGCAATCACTCCAACATTTACTTTATAGGGTTACTACAATATTATATGAATACTTTTAACCACAACTTAATTTTGCAGTACCATGAGGCATAAGCCTCTCAAAACCAACTACAAGGTCGATATAAAAAAAGGATTAGCAGTGCATCAGATTAATTCACATAGCAGGCATTTTCTGTAATGTCTTTGAGACTCACACATGAAGAACATAGATGTAAGATAGGATTATGTTATAAAAAGAGAGCCAAGCAAATGTACAGTAGAATCCAATGCACGACTGAAAAGTAATAAACAGTACTTTGGGAGGTAGCTAATGTATACATACCTATTTTATTTACTTGTATCGCAAGTAGACTTACATTAACACTGCAATAAAGTTACTGTGAAAATCTCCTAGTCGTCACACTCCGGCGCCTACTTGGGTACATTGAGGGAGAATTTAGCATGGCCAATGCACCTAACCAGCACGTCTTTCGGACTGTAGGAGGAAACTGGAGCGCCCGGAGGAAACCCACGCAAACACGGGAAGAACGTGCAGACTCCGCACAGACAGTGACCCAAACCGGGAGCCTGTGAGGCAGCAGTGCAAACCTCACCTGTTAGAAAAGCTAGGAATTTTCTCTCTAATTATACAAATCACAGATTGAGTGATTTCATCAAGGTGTAGCATGCCTATTACCTTCATCATTTAGTAGATTTCCAATTGGAGCAATAACCACATTGTATTTATTCAAAGCAATGTCCCTGTTTGAAGCTCAAAGAATTTAGTAAAATCTCTCATTCTGACAAGATAACGGAGATCCTTGGGGGGGAATCTCTCATTCTGACAAGATAACGGAGATCCTTGGGGGGGGGGGGGGGGGGGGTGGTGGTGGTGGTGGCGGCGCGCTTTCCTATTATTACAACAGTGAATGAACTTAAAAAGATATACTTATTTTAGTTATGAAGCACTTTGGGATGCCCTCGTCATAAAAGTTAGCTCAAATCGTGCCATTGAAGTGAAGCAATATAACAAGGTTTAGCTGTACCAGTCATTAAATCTCTAGTAAAGAGATAACTAAAAGAAAATTCCCAACTCTGCAAACCCAGCTCAGGAGAAAATAGCCTGAATCTTTAGATTTCATTGCAGGAGGAGTGCTGGGTGTTACCAGGAGTCAGGCCTGCCATCCCCAGAGAGAAATCGGCCACAAGGCCTGTAGTGTGCCATGGTGGGCTATTGAATAGGTCTGCCTTGATATTCTGGGACTTTGTCCTAGTTACAATAAAAACAGCGAAACAAGAAACACTCACTCCTCACACCCCCTCAGCCCTCACAGAAACTGCATGCTCCATTCATGCCAATTCATCGTCACCAGTCTTATGGCTCCTTATACCTTCTGTGCTAACCTTTGCCTCTCTACTCACCCCCATAACACTTTATACTCTCCATGTCAAACCAGGATTCTTAACTCGTTCCCATAGTCCTTTATAGCCTGATGTCAACTTAGTGTCAACTCATAACCTGACCCACCACCCTTTTCCCTTGCACTTTCCTTGCCAATTCACCCAGTATCCACCTTGGACAGACCTCAAGCGTCATGGTGAGGTGAAATCAAATAAAGTTCTAGAAAAAATAGAATCCTTCCAGTGCAGAAGGTCATCATTCGGCCCATCGAGCCTGCACCACCAACAATCCCACCCAGTCCCTATCCCCGTAACCCCATGAATTTACCCCACTAACCCACATCTTGGGACACTAAGAGGCAATTTAACATGACAAATCAACCTAACCTGCACAACTTTGGACTGTGGGAGGAAACCGGAGCACCTGGTGGAAACCCACGGAGACACAGGGAGAATGTGCAAATTCCACACAGGCAGTCACCCAAGGCTGGAATCGAACCTGGGTCCCTAGCGCTGTGAGGCAGCAGTGTTAACCACTGTGCCACAGTGTCCATGGCAGATTTAACCATATTTAAAGAAAATATTCTCATTGATAATATTGAACTTCCTTCAAGTACTTAATCCCTTGTAAAAATAAACATTTCCTTCAAGTACTTAATCTCTAATGGAAGTACAAGTTTATATTCGCAGGCCCAAAGAGGCACCTGATTTCTCCCAAAGAGGCACCTTACCTCTCAAAATAATTCCAGCAGCTTTGGACTTTTTTCTCAAATGTTTAAATCTCAATAACAAAAGTTGATCTGCTTGATGGCTGCTGCAGTTGTACATGTGCAGCTGTCTCTGTGAACTACAGATGTGAAAAATATGTACTTCTGTTCCTATGTCCACATGAATCATGCAGGTCAATAGCATGCATCCTGGCAGGAAACATGATGCCTACATTCTATGGCAGTTCTGCTGTGCCATCTGTATTTGAGCCACCACAGCAAACCAAGGGGTGGTTAAGTGACAAGGGCTTTCTACTGGCTTATGACTCCAGTACACAACCCACAGTCACATGTGCAGCATACATACATTGCAAGACATGCAGTCACACAACAGGTGAGAGAAGTCCACTGGAGTGCTGAAACAACAGTTCTGCTGCCCAGCTCGGTCTAGAGGTGATTTGAAGTGCTTGACAGAGCAGCTATTGAGACTTGTGTTGATTTATGACATGCCAGATAACCTCATCAACATGAGAGGCAGTTCTTGGCACCAGTTTTATAGAAACAATCGGAAAGCAGTAGCTTGAGGAGGAAAAACAACTGCATGTGAGGAGGAGGGAGAAATGGAGGCAACCCAGTTATCCACTTTCTGCCTGGACTGTCCCTGAATAGCAATTCACATCCATATCCCGATTCTCCAGTCACCCAATAGTCCTACACTTTTCCTTTCTCACTGATGATCACAGTGCCCATTCAGCCAAACACAAAAATAAAAGCCTCCACAAATTAACATTACTCTTTAACAATGAAATCATAAGAAATCACTTATTTCCTCGGTGACCGCCTTCCATGTGCCTGTCTGTCCTGGTGCTCCTCTGCAGCGCTAGCCCAGTGGCTGCAGCATGGTTGCTAGACTGAGGAATGTTGCTGATGGGCTTGGAGGATGATCTCAAGCAACTCTTATCTGAAAGGCCTGGTTGCAGCCCTGTGCACACTCTCAGCGTGGGCAGCAGCAACGTGGGATGGCTGCCAGGCAATAGTAACATTACGAGACTGACAGGGATGAGGGACAAATTCTCAAGATGACAACTGGTTCATGGCGAATGGTAACACTGCAAGCCCCATTGCACACTGTAACCCATAGCCATGATGGCAGCATGAATGACCTTAGCTTCCAGTACTCTATTTCACCAATGGGCTGCTCTTTGTGATGCAGCTTCAATATCATGGTTAGGTCCACAAGTACGTGAATGGTGATGGCTACCAGTTCTATTCTGAAAAGCATGGGCTCCAGGTCCTGTGCACATTTGGTACAAGAATCCTCTGTGTTAATTGATATTGAATGCAAGTTTTCTAACAGGCTTCTCAATGCACTAAGCATTTTGTTGTGCATATCCATCAGTATTCTTCCGTACACAGCCCCATTGAAATCTTCATCTGAGTTCTCTGTAGCAGAACCATGTGGAACTTTGTCCTCCTACAAGTTGGTGTGCGTGAGCATGTGTGGGTGTGTGTGGTTGGAATGAGAGGTGCAATTTAATTACTCAGTGTAGGCAGGGACCCGGGTTCAATTCCGGCCTCGGGTAACTGTCTGTGTGGAGTTTGCACGTTCTCCTCATGTCAGTGTTGTTTTCCCCCAGGTGCTCCGGTTTCTTCCCATACTCCAAAGATGTTCAGGTTAGTTAATTGGCCATGCTAAATTGCCCTTAGCGTCAGGGGGACAAGCAGGGTGGGATTAAAAGGGTAGGGCCTTGGTGGGATTATTGTCGGTGCAGACTCGATGGGCTGAATAGCCTCCTTCTGCAATGTAGGGAGTCTATGGGAGTATAGTCATTGGAGTGGTGGTTGAAGTTATTAGTTGCAGGTGGTAGGATATAGCATTTGAAGGTACACTCATTGACTTTGTCCACTTAAGTCATTAAATTTCTTGCGACACTACATTGAGGTGCCTAGGCTCAACTCCTGGCATTAACCTCCATGGTTATCTGTTCCAACTGTCTTTTGATCGCATGTCAAGAAGGCCTCTTTCTTTCCTGAAAATACAGGACATCTCTCTTCCTTGTTCACTTTCTCTATCCAGACCTCCCATGCAATGTCTAAAAATCTTGGAGCCTGAGCTTTCCCCTGTTGTGCCATTCCTCACTCAGGTCAGATTCTCATCCACCATGACTCCCAGCGCCTTCCCTTTAAAAGATGCAAATTAGCTTTAAGTGATGCCAGCCACTCATGGGATTAGCTCTCACAGATGCGTACAGCTAATGAACAGTTTTGCTAGTGATTGCTGGGCACAGAGATCAGGCTGCACAATGTTGACAAGCTACCTGCATTGTGAATACTGGCTGTGGGTTCATCACACATCATTATCCCCATGCCCTTGCTGGCATGGAATTGGTCTTTGCCAGATGTACAAAATTGGTTCAGAATGGATTGACAGCTTGTCACATACCAAGTTTCCTTATCCATTGTTTTTTTTTTAAGGTCATTTGCAGCTGCTTTAGAAAGGAGGTCTAGGTATAGATATGTCCTTCCTGATACTAAAAACCTACTCTGCGTAGGCAAATGACCCTTTCTGAGAATCAGTACGAGGCATCTGGCCTTGGGCATGGATTCTGCTCTTAATTCAACAGAGCAGTGTCCAGGGATCTCCAGGCCGTAAAATGCACACCACAAATAAAATGAATCTGCTTATGACAAAATCATGAATTTGGAATGATATGAACGTCAGGCCAATACCTTTCCTGGATACACAACCTGTCCTATTAAAGCAAGGACAAACTTTCAACCACTGCCTCGGAACTAAAAGTTTAATGGCATCAACATGTATTTATTATTGAGTAAACTGAAGCCTTAATTAACTTTCCTTTGAAAACTGCTTATTTCAAAACCTTGCTTCAGGTCAATTGTAGTTCATTCCATTAGAATGAATGGAAAGTAGTATGGTACATTTGTCATGAAAATGTTGCAAGTAGATCAAGTCTCTTAAAAAAACTATAAATTACTTCACACTTTGTGCAAGAGTCACTGAAGAGCAGCTGATGCAGAATAACATGATACATTTCTTGCCACATTTTGAAATTCTGATTGCAAAGCTGGCTTAGATTTTCCTCCACTATGCCAACCTAAATTGGGCAGGACAATGGCAGAAATATTATAAAAAACAGAACAGTAAAGTCTTCCTTCACCTGTGTTCAGACATTAATTTCATTACCCCTACACCCTGGGAGGAAGTCTGCTCGCCTCTCCTTTTGTTCCAGCCACTGTTAAATGCTGGCAGAGTCAGCCCAAGTCTCCACTTGGTTTGCCTTGTTGTTAGCACTGTCTCTATATCAATAGCAGCAGCCATTAGGAGAAGGATGCCAGTAGTCCCTGTGTAGCTGCAATAAGCCTCAGTAAGTTATAGGATGGAGGCAGGAAGCTTAGTAGTTGCCTCTTCTTATTCCTTTATGATCCCAAAAATATAGCCAATTCTTCATTTCAACATGCCTACAGGTACCCGCCCTATATAACTGACCCAGCAAACTTAGCCAAGATCACAGCAAAGTTGGGGTGGTCCATTAGGAAAATTAGGAAAAGATTAGGAAAAGCCATGACCCCTTTATTCATTTTTATATGGATGCCAATTATTTGTTGTTATCTATGACATCAACATGGTGAGTTCCATGTGTCTGTCCTATATTCACTTTGGGGAAAAAACTGACGTGGCTTTGCTCTGAGAATAATCTCATTCAACAGGAAGAGGGTGAAAAGAACTGAGCCCAGTTTAGACAGCCCAACTGGTGGTGCTCCCAGATCAATAGTTTTTAATAACTAGAAAATCTGGAACATCGTGAATCAGGGCCCACTGACCTGCATGCCCATCGCTCTGTGCTACACTTACATAGTCATGCTGAATTTAGCACAACATGGCGCCGTGGTTTAAAACTACTTCCAACTCTGATGGAGTTGGCAATGAGGCAACAATATAAAATTTTCCTAACTAGATTTTCTAAGACCGCGAAAGATTCCAAAACTAACATGTGCCAAATTAGAATGTATTCTGTCACCAGTCTTTCAGAATCTAAAGAGGGATTCTCCTGCCAAAGTTTCAGAATCACAAAACTAGTGATCCAACATTAAGTAGAAAACCAGATGTTGGGTGAAGGCATCACTGCCTAAACACAATACTACTCACACAGGAGCAGACTGTTTGCTTATGTGAAGGCTAAACACCAACATGAGCTTGTTTGGCTGAAAGGTCTGTTTCTGTGTTACAACCACTATTTCTATGCATATCAGAAATTAAAAATAGAATCCCACTGATTGATTTAAGCTAGCCAAGATGAAAGTTGAAAAAGATGGAGAGATGTTAGTTGACTCAGTGCTCACAGTGTCTGTACAGAGATAGGTGCCTGTAAACAAAGGAATTGGATGTTGGGCTATTGTGTCATCTTAGTTGAGTTCAAATCCCTAGAGGATATGTTGTACAAGGTCATGGTCAGTCAGGCTGCAACCAGAGATTTACAACATGTTGTGGTCATTGTGTCACCTGGTCCTTAAGCAGTGCAAAGCAATGAGACTCATCGCTAATGTCTGAGGATCAATGAGATTTGATAAGCTAAGGCTCATCGTCCTTCAACAGTGATCTGTCATCAGGAAGTTTGCAAAGATATATGACGGGAGAGGGAGTTAATTCCAAACAGCACTTTCAGACATGAGAGGCACAGGCTCAAAAGGCTATTCAGGACAGATGTCAAGAAGTGTTCCATTAAACAGATGTTGACTGACAGCTGAGGCAGGTTACCAAGGCAGAAGGTTGACGCTGAAGTCATTTAGGAAACAGTTAAACACGCAGGGATGGTACCCTGGAGAGATAAGCTTATCTATCCGATGATTAAAGCTGTATTGTAGTAATTGTATTCTCTGCTAGCCAATTTCATACACTCATTATTTTAAAAAATTGTTTTCTGATCATTCGGATTGAATTTTGAAGTGCCAGAGAAGGTGAGAGTGGGTCTGGGTGTGCATTGGAAATTGTGTTTTAAAACAACAAATTGCATTTACGTAACATCTTTAATATAATATTAAGGAATACTTCAATCATAGAGGTCAACAGCATGGAAACAGGCCCTTCGGCCCAACTTGTCCATGCTGCCCTTTTTAAAAAAAAATCTCTAAACTAATCCCAATTGCCCGCATTTGGCCTATATCCCTCTATACCCATCATACCCATGTAACTATCTAAATGCTTTTTAAAAGATAAAATTGTACCCGCCTCTACTACTACCTCTGACAGCTTGTTCCAGACACTCACCACCCACTGTGTGAAAAATTTGCCCCTCTGAACACTTTTGTATCTCTCCCCTCTCACCTCAAACCTATGCCCTCTAGTTTCAGACTCCCCTACCTTTGGGAAAAGATATTGACTATCTAGCTGATCTATGCCCCTCATTATTTTATAGACATCTATAAAATCACCCCTCAGCCTCCTACCCTCCAGAGAAAAAAGTCCCAGGCTATCCAGCCTCTCCTTATAACTCAATCCATCAGGTCCTGGCAGCTTCCTAGTAAATCTTTTCTACACTCTTACTAGTTTAATAATATCATTTCTATAATAGGGTGACCAGAATTGCACATAGTATTCCAAGGGCGGCACGGTAGCACAGTGGTTAGCACTGCTGCTTCACAGCTCCAGGGTCCCGGGTTCGATGCTCGGGTCACTGTCTGTGTGGAGTTTGCACATTCTCCTCGTGTCTGCGTGGGTTTCCTCCGGGTGCTCCGGTTTCCTCCCACAGTCCAAAGATGTGCGGGTTAGGTTGATTGGCCAGGTTAAAAATTGTCCCTTAGAGTCCTGGGATGCGTAGGTTAGAGGAATTAGCGGGTAAAATATGTGGGGGGAGGGCCTGGGTGGGATTGTGGTCGGTGCAGACTCGATGGGCCGAATGGCCTCCTTCTGCACTGTAGGGTTTCTATGTTTCTATGTTCTAAGTGTGGCCTTACCAATGTCTTGTACAACTTCAACAAGATGTCCCAACTCCTATATTCAATGTTCTGATCGATGAAACCAAGCATACCGAATGCCTTCTTCACCACTCTGTCCACCCGTGACTCCACTTTCAAGGAGCTATGAATATGTACCCCTAGATCGCTTTGTTCTGTAACTCTCCCCAATGCCCTACCATTAACAGGGCGGCACGGTAGCACAGTGGTTAGCACTGCTGCTTCACAGCTCCAGGGACCTGGGTTCGATTCCCGGCTCGGGTCACTGTCTGTGCGGAATTTGCACATTCTCCCCGTGTCGGCGTGGGTTTCCTCCGGGTGCTCCGGTTTCCTCCCACAGTCCAAAGATGTGCGGGTTAGGTTGATTGGCCATGCTAAATTGCCCCTTAGTGTCCCGGGATGCGCAGATTAGAGGGATTAGCGGGTACATATGAGGGTTAGAGGGATTAGCAGGTAAATATGTAGACATTACAGGGATAGGGCCTGGGTGGGATTGTTGTCGGTGCAGACTCGATGGGCCGAATGGCCTCTTTCTGTACTGTAGGGGTTCTTCTATGATTAACTGAGTAAGTCCTGCCCTGGTTCAATCTACCAAAATGCATCACCTCGCATTTGCCTAAATTGCCCACTGGCCCAATTGATCAAGATCCCATTGCAATTGGAGATAACTTTCTTCACTGTCCACTACGCCACCAATCTCAGTGTCATCTGCAAACTTACTAACCATGCCTCCTATATTCTCATCCAAATCATTAATATAAATGACAAATTAAAGTGGACCCAGCACTGATCCCTGAGGCACACCGCTGGTCACAGGCCTCCAGTTTGAAAACCCTCTGGCTTCTGTCAAGAAGTCAATTTTGTATCCATTTAGATACCTCACCCTGGATCCCGTGAGATTTGACATTATGCAACAACCTACCATGCGGTACCTTGTCAAAGGCCTTGCTAAAGTCCATGTAGACGACATCAACTGGACTGCCCTCATCTACCTTCTTGGTTACCCCTCCAAAAAACTCAATTAAATTTGTGAGACATGATTTTCCACAATTACCCGCAATTTCCTCCCTAGCCTCCCACAATGTCCTGGGATACACTTCATCAGGTCCCGGGGATTTATCTACCTTGATGCGCTTTAAGACTTCCAGCATCTCCTTCTCTGTAATATGTACACTCTTGAAGACATCACTATTTATTTCCCCAAGTTCCCTAACATCCATGCTTTTCTCAACAGTAAATACTGAGGAGAAATAATCATTTAGGATCTCACCCATCTCTTGTGGATCCGCACATAGATGACCTTGTTGATCCTTAAGAGGCCCTACTCTCTCCCTAGTTACTCTTTTGCCCTTTATGTATTTGTAGAAACTCTTTGGATTCTCCTTTGTCTTATCTGATTGACTTTGACCTGATCACTGTCTGTGGCTGAAACAGACTGCTTGAAACACATGCTATTAGTTGTTTTTAACAAATATAAAACAAATTGCCAGTTTGCCCATTCACTGAATGAAGCCAGTTCGCATGGCACTGTTACCAACAGGCTTAATATTCATAATGGGATATATTTTTAGGGTCGACTATTATAAATTGAAACAGCTCAATCTAGTCACTGGAAGTCAATATTTAGAGTTTGTTTCTTTGTTGCCACTTTGTGATTAGTGTCACTCTTAATTTTGACTATCAATACTTTTAGGTATTAAATCCTCCAATTCTGCTCCTCACTTTTCACACAAGTGGTTTGGGTCTGGAATGCACTGCCTGGTTGTGTGATGGAGGTAGAGTCAACCAAGTCCTTCAAGAGGGCATTAGTTGATTACTGAATAGAAACAATGTGCAGGGTACGGGGAAAAGGCAGGGGAATGATATTAAGTCATATTGCTCATTTGGAGAGCAGGTACAGACACCAAGGACCAAAAGGTTTCCTTCTAAGAACATAAGAAATAGGAGCAGGAGTAGGCCATCTAGCCCCTCGAGTCTGCCCCGCCATTCAATAAGATCATGGCTGATCTGACGTGGATCAGTACCACTTACCCGCCTGATCCCCATAACCCTTAATTCCCTTACCGATCAGGAATCCATCCATCCGCGCTTTAAACATATTCAGCGAGGTAGCCTCCACCACCTCAGTGGGCAGAGAATTCCAGAGATTCACCACCCTCTGGGAGAAGAAGTTCCTCCTCAACTCTGTCTTAAACCGACCCCCCTTTATTTTGAGGCTGTGTCCTCTAGTTTTAACTTCCTTACTAAGTGGAAAGAATCTCTCCGCCTCCACCCTATCCAGCCCCCGCATTATCTTATAAGTCTCCATAAGATCCCCCCTCATCCTTCTAAACTCCAACGAGTACAAACCCAATCTCCTCAGCCTCTCCTCATAATCCAAAGCCCTCATCTCCGGTATCAACCTGGTGAACCTTCTCTGCACTCCCTCCAATGCCAATATATCCTTCCTCATATAAGGGGACCAATACTGCACACAGTATTCCAGCTGCGGCCTCACCAATGCCCTGTACAGGTGCATCAAGACATCCCTGCTTTTATATTCTATCCCCCTCGCAATATAGGCCAACATCCCATTTGCCTTCTGTGCCATAACAATTCGGTGATTCTGTGAAATATTGCTGGAATCAAGGCCTGGCTTTTCCAATCCCGCCAGGCAGTGAGTGGCCCAATTTTCCCATTCCAACTGCAACGATGCTTGCTGCTGATGTGGCCGAAAAATTCCATTCAAGGTGTTCAGGAAAAATAGGAAACAAAGAAAAGGAGACGGAGTGGTGGTATTGATTGAGGGAAACATTGCAGTGCTGGAGAAAGAGAATATCTTCGAGGGGTTAGAAATAGAATCTGTTTGGCTTAAGCTAAAGAACAAATAAAGGTGCAATTTAATTACTCAGTGTAGCCAGGCATCCGGGTTTAATTCCAGCCTTGGGTGACTGTCTGTGTGGAGTTTGCACATTCGCCCTGTGTCTGTGTAGGTTTCCTCTGGGTGCTCCGGTTTCCTCCCACAGTCCAAAGAGGTGCGGGTTAGGTGGATTGGCCATGATAAATTGCCCCATAAGTGTCAGGGGATCAGCATGGTAAATATGTGGGGTTATGGGGATGGGGCCTGGGTGGGATTCTTGTTGGTGCAGACTCGAAGGGCCAAATGGCCTCCTTCTGCACTGTAGGGATAATGTGATAAACCTATTGACCATCAACTAGTGGGAAGGATGTATAAGAACAAACTTGCAAGGAAATTACAGAGAAGTGCAAGAATTATAGAGTAGTTATAATGGGGAGCTTTAATTATCTGGATATAGACTGGGATAATAGTAGTATAAAGGGCAGAAAGGGGTAAAGATTCCTATGGTGTGATCACAAATATTTCTACAGCAGTATGTATATAGTGCAATGAGAAAGCAGGCACTGCTGGACCCAGTTCTTGGGAATGAGGTGGGCCAAGTGGATCTTTTCAGTGGGAGAATATTTAGGGAACAGTGATCAGTGTATCATAAAGGTTAGGTTGACAATGGAAAAGGATAAAGAACAATCCAGGGTAAGAATAATTAACTGGGGTAAGAAAGTTTTAGGGTTCAGTAAACTGTTGTCAAGTGTTGGCAAGATAAATGTTACCCGAACAATGGGCTAACGTCAAAGAGATAGAATACTTTGTATCTGTCTTTACTCAAGGAAGATGCTACCCAAGCCATGTCAAAAATGAGGTAGTTAATACCTTAGAAGGATTTAAAATTGGTTAACAGGATGTATTGGACAAGCTGTCTATACTTAAGTTGATAAGGCACCAGGACCTGACGAGATGCATCCGAGGATACTAAGGGAGCAATAGTAAAAATTACTATGGCACTGGCCATCATTTTTCCTTCTTTCTTAGACGCAGGGATGATGCCAAAGGAATGGAGGATGGCAACTGATGCACCCTTGTTAAAAAAAGGCTAAAAAGAGAAGTCCAGTACTGCAAGCCACTCAGTTTAATTTTTGTGGTAGAGAATCTGCTGGGAACAATAATTCATCACAAAATGAATAGTCACATGGCCAAATGCATGCTAATTAAGGAAAACCAGCATGGGTTTCTACAGGGAAATCATGCTCAACTAACTTGGGAGTTTTTTGAAGAGGTAACAGAAAGGGTTGATGAGGGTAATGCTGTTAACGTGGTGTACATTTTGAAGATGATGTGGAGATGCCGGCATTGGACTGGAGTGGGCACAGTCAGAAGCCTCACAACACCAGGTTAAAGTCCAACAGGTTTATTTGGTATCACGAGCTTTCGGAGCGCTGTTCCTTCATCAGGTGAGTAGAGAGGTGGGTTCCCAACTCTCCACTCATCTGATGAAGGAGCAGCACTCTGAAAGCTCGTGATTCCAAATAAACCTGTTGGACTTTAACCTGGTGTTGTGAGGCTTCTTACTGTACATTCTGAAGAGTGACAGCCAATCTTTCCTGCAGTTCAGCCAGATCAAACAATATATGGCTAAACTAATATTCTGCCAAGTAAGTTGAAGACTGCATCTCTTGGTATTAAATTTTAAACATTCACTTTGTTCATCACTGATGCATCATGGCTGCAGTGTGTACCACTACAAGATGCACTGCAGAAGCTCAACAAGGTTTCTTCAACATTACTCTCCAAACCAATGATCTCTACAGCCTAGAGAAACAAGGGCTGCAAATGCATGGAACCATCATTACTTGCAAGTTCTCTCCATTGCTTCACCATTGCTGGGTCAAAATCCTGGAACTCGCTTCCTAACAGCAATGTGTGTGCCTACGCCACAAGTACCTCACCAGTTTAAAAAGTAGATCATAACCATTTTCGCAAGGATAATTAGGGATGTGCAATAAATGTTGACCTTGACCTACCTTGATCAATTGGGCCAATGGGCTAACAAATGGCAGATGGAGTTTAATTTAGATAAATGCGAGGTGATGCATTTTGGTAGATTGAACCAGGGCAGGACTTACTCAGTTAATGGTAGGGTGTTGGGGGGAGTTACAGAACAAAGAGATCTAGGGGTACATGTTCATAGCTCCTTGAAAGTGGAGTCACAGGTGGACAGAGTGGTGAAGAAGGCATTCAGCATGCTTGGTTTCATTGGTCAGAACATTGAAAGGAGTCTAACAAGACCAGGTTAAAGTCCAACAGGTTTATTTGGTAGCAGGACTTTAACTGGTGTTGTTAGACTCCTTACTGTGTTTACCCCAGTCCAATGCCGGCATCTCCACATCAGAACATTGAATACAGGAGTTGGGACATCTTGTTGAACTTATACAAGACATTGGTAAGGCTGCACTTGGAATACTGTGTACAGTTCTGGTCACCCTATTATCCAAAGAATATTATTAAACTAGAAAGTGCAGAAAAGATTTACTCGGATGCTACCGGGCTTGATGGTTTGCGTTATAAGGAGAGGCTGGATAGACTGGGACTTTTTTCTCTGCAGCGTAGAAGGCTGAGGGGTGACCTTATAGAGGTTTATGAAATAATGAGGGGCACAGATCAGCTAGATAGTCAACATCTTTTCCCAAAGGTTGGGGAGTCTAAAACTAAAGGGCATAGGTTTAAGGTGAGAGAGGAGAGATACAAAAGTATCCAGAGGGGCAATTTTTTCACACAGAGGGTGGTAAGTGTCTGGATCAAGCTGCCAGAGGTAGTAGTAGAGGCGGGTACAATTTTGTCTTTTAAAAAGCATTTAGACAGTTACATGGGAAAGATGAGTATAGAGAGATATGGGCCAAATGCGGGCAATTGGGACTAGCTTAAGGGTTTAAAAAGACAAAGGGCGGCATGGACAAGTTGGGCCGAAGGGCCTGTTTCCATTCTGTAAACCTCTATGATCCTATGGCACCAATGTTTACATCCCATGGACCAATGAAAAAAGGTTGAAGCCGTAACTAGGGAAGTGACTAGGTCAGAGAGAGCAATGGGGATTCAGGCAACACAGATGGAGGTGACAGAAATGACTGAATTGAGTTAGCTACAGGAGTATCTTGGTAAATGGGCCAGACAGTTGGGAATTTGAAAATGCTGCTGTATATGGCTTGGGAGAGTAATCACAGGGGCAATCACAGAAGAAAGTGGGGTTGGAAGGGGAAAAGGGATGTTTGGGGAAAAGGATGCAAGGAAGTGTTCAGAAATAGATTTTTCTGTGGTTCAGATTATGAGAGTAGAGAGGCCATATGAAAGAGCAATGTCATAATGGTAGCCATGAAAATGGGGGGGAGCGTTTATATGGAGGCAGAAATTAAGGAAGATCAGGAGGGAGTGAATTAAGAGGAGAGGGCAATGTGAGTCGAGACGGAGATTGGAATCATTAAGGATGATGATGGGCTGAGGGAGAAAATCCGTGGATGAATTGCCATCCATTATGTGAGTCAAATTTCACATTTGTTACTTCAGTGCATATTACCTTATATTCATTCCAATACATTTACAGCCCGTGAAGGGGTAAATTCCCAGTTTAATGTAGGGAACTCAGCCCTCCAGGAGCATGAAGTTAGAAAAATGAACCCTTTAATGTATCCCTTATTCAAATAATTTGGACACAAAGCTTGATGTGATTGCAACATTACTACTTGTATCTTCTTCATCCTTGTTAACAGCTGGGGCCAACCAGTTCCATGCTTAATTCCATTAATCTGTGCCTCATAGATAGAGGATTTTCCAATTACCATCCTTTGCTTTCCGTTGGTAAATTTTTTTTGAATTCAGTTAGCAATTTGTTAAACTTTCATTTTAATTTCTAAGAGCCATAATTTTGGGTAAACCTTAGAACTTGGTTAAATGGAAATCAAAGTTATGTCAAATGAATTGTCTTTGCCCTCTCATTAATTGAATTCTCAAAGAAATCTTGTCCATCAAATAATTTACAATGTTCTCAAATTTTCCATTCGCTTCTTTGTCTTTTAGCTGTTCTGTTCCCTTTTATCTGTGTCCTTCTTCGCCTGCAACTGCCTATTATAAATATCCATGCAGGATATCTCTCTTTGTGCTACCTTTGCCTGCTGATTGCACAAGTACTCCCCATTAGGGCAGAGACTATTTAGTGCAAGATGATCTAATTAGAACCAGAGCTTTGAACAACAAAAGTCTAGAGGGCAAATATATCCTCAAGACTGTCAGAGCCACCAGAGAAATCCCACAATGTAGGCGTGTAATGGTGATGTACAAATATGTTGAGTTTTCCACTGTAGCTTCTGTTTATACAGAATTTGTTCCACTTAATTTATGTAGTGCAGATCACAGAAGACTCATTGAACATATACTGAAAGGCTTTAATTTAGCCTGCAGCTGAGGACCAGGCCATACACAGGTGACCTACAGGTGTGCCCACAAATGCCAAGTTCAGTGATTTCAAGCCTTTAGGCTATGTTACATAAATTGCAGGCAAATAAAGCAGCAGGGTTCCTTAAATCAATTCAAAAGGTTATTATTGGCAGCACTTGTGTTTCCATTTCACACGCACAAAGTGCTGTATGAGAAACATTTAGGCTGGAATGTCGGCTGCATTTCACCAACTAGAGTTATTCATTCAGTGAGTAAGGAAATCAATACATCAGCATCACACTCCATCACATTAATGGTGGATTTTGGTGATAATGCCACTATTATACTTCGCTTTTTACTTTACTATTTACCACACAAGTAGACTTCCTGTGGTACTGCTCAAAAGCAGTCGTGAACTGAAACACAGCTCACCCAGCGTGGTCCCAATGCCTGCCAATCACCGTCCATCTAATTCACCTCATACTAGCAGTTGTCAGCAGCTCTGTAACATCATTTTAACTTGCATGCTTGAGAGCACTACATGGGTCCAACTCTGCCAGCTGAGTCATAGCATGAGTTGCGGAGAATAGGCTAAGGCAAGCCTAAAAATGTGACTTCATGCAGAATTATTATAGGCCAAGAAAGACCTTTCTGGGCCCACAGAGTTGTTTCTCTGCCCTAGCTCTGGACAGCATCAGCTGCCAGATTCCATCCCTCCCAATTTGGTCAGATTGAACTTTGCTCAATGATTTCTACCTTGACTGGTGAGTTGGTGCAGGAATCAACTTCAAAATAATTAACTTCAGGGTGACTTTGGCCGGAATTCTCAAGTCGTTCACGCCAGCAGGATTCTCTGGTCCCACCGGTAGCGTACCCCCACCCATAGGTTTCTCGGTAGCATTGGGTGGCTTCAATAGGAAATCAGCAGCGGGACCAGAGAGTCACACTGCGAGTAAATGGCACCACCGAGAAACACGCGGCTAGAAGGCCAGAGAATCCCACCCTTTATCTGTGCTAATACCGATTGATCAGTCCTTCTGGATGTTTACAGCATCTCCTCGGTGTTTTATTGCCCTGTCTGCATCCTCGAAATATCAGACCTCAGATTTCTAGTATACCAATACCAAACACCAGAAAACAAATCTGGGAGTTAATAAAGCTACTCAGTCAAATATTAAGCTTTGAATTATCTTCTAAATGTTCAAGGGACATAGGTTAAAATCCCACCACGGTAGCTGGTGGAATTTAAGTTCAATTACCCACATCCCATCAAAGAATAAAGAAAGAAAACATACCTACTGATGACTGTTTGGACACTTGTATATCACTATACAATGCTGCTGTCCTTTTGGTCTCCTGCCTGCTCCATTTTACAACCTTGTCATGACTACCAACTGTCCTTAAGCATTGCAATGTAGAACCAGCTCCACTCCGTGCAGCACCCAGCTCCACTAATTGGGCACTAAGATCCCCTCTGGCTGAATGAATGACTTTCCCATTTCAACGTATCAGCAGTGCAACACAGCACCACTTGGGACTTGAAAATGATCCAGGCACCGGGTTCTTATGTTGGTGTATGGGTCAAATGTAAAGCCATTGTGCACAGAGGTAAAACCTGAGGACTGTTGGATGACGAATTCTATAGGAGAGAGGAAGTATTTAGGTCTGTTGAGTGCAGGCACCAAACAGCAGTAGAGTTATTTATATGTTTCTTAGAAAGTTTGCTACATCATGTTGGTGATTTTCATAATCTGTCAACATTGCAAGATATATTTTCAATTTGTCTCGAATGTCTTTTGCTTGAACTCTCCCAAACAAAATATACAAAGCCTGGATTCTCCTCTCTAAACCTCCAGTAAACACTCTAATTATGTGTGACTCCTTTGGAACCAATCAATATTTCCAGTAGAGCTGATTTACAATTACTGTACAGTCCCATCAAACCTAGTTGGAGGCCATTTTGAGGAACACAATGTTCACTGAATATAAATTGGCAAAAAATATATTTCCAGAAGTATTTTTAGAAGAATGTTTAAAGATTATTTATATTTGTGCTCTTCATAACAGGAATTCTCAAACAATAAAACCTCCAAATTCACAATGCCAGAGGGATGTCAAAACAGCAGCACTTGCAGTGCAAAAATGAACAGCTCACAACGGTCTGATAAATACCGCTCATTAGTGACTTCCACCAAAGTGTTCAACCTATATCTCATATGGCAGATACCTGTCATGGTCACTCTGCTGCCATCATATATGTTGAGTGTCTTGATGTAGAACTCTCTACGCTATCTATGTTAAGCAAGATATTGAGGATGACAAGGGTTGAACACAATTATATCAAGTGTATAACTACCAACAACTATATACTGCTCTCCACAGACCATGATTAAGCCTGGGTCCTAACAGTTAGATAGGTTGATTACTTGACTATATGCCTGACTCATCGGCTGTGATCTTACTTCTCACCCCACCAGCTAATTATTGGCCCATTATTGCCGTCTGCGGGAATGGCAGCAGGGACTCAAGATTTGGCGAAACCTCAGAAGTTGTGGATCTCACGATCCAACGGCAAAATGGCAACTTCCAATTTCCACACCCCTCATGGGCATGAACCTGATTTAAATACATTTCAATAGATTCTAATATTAACCCGCTCCCTCACCGTATATTGACTCCGCACTGAATATACAAACTGCGCCAACATGACGTCACGTCAGTGCAGATTACAACAGGTTCACCCAGATGTGGTGGGGATTCCTCCCAGGGGCACAAAGATTATAGAGTCATAGAGGTTTACAGCATGGAAACAGGCCTTTTGGCCCAACTTGTCCACGCCACCCCGTTTGTTAACCCCTAAGCTAGTCCCAATTGCCCACGTTTGGCCCATATCCCTCTATACCCATCTTACCCATGTAACTGTCTAAATGCTTTTTAAAAGACAACATTGTACCCACCTCTACTACTACCTCTGGCAGCTTGTTCCAGACACTCACCACCCTCTGTGTGAAAAAATTGCCCCTCTGGACCTTTTGGTGTCTCTCCCCTCTCACCTTAAACCTATGCCTCTAGTTTTAGACTCCCCTATCTTTGGGAAAAGATATTGATTATCGAGCTGATCTATGTCCCTCATTATTTTACAGATCTCTATAAGATCATCCCTCAGCCTCCTACGCTCCAGAGAAAAAAGTTCCAGTCTATCCAGCCTCTTTTTATAACTCAAACCATCAAGTCCCGGTAGCATCCTAATAAATCTTTTCTGCACTCTTTCTAGTTTAATAATATCATTTCTATAATAGGGTGACCAGAACTGTACACGGTTTTCCAAGTATGCCCTTCCCAATATCTTGTACCTGTTCAACAAAACGTCCCAACTCCTGTATTCAATGTTCTGACCAATGTAACAAAGCACGCCGAATGCCTTCTTCACCGCTCTGTCCATCTGTGACTCCACTTTCAAGGAGTTATGAACCTGTACCCCTAGATCCCTTTGTTCTATAATTCTCCCCAACGCCCTACCATTAACTGAGTAAGCTCTGCCCTGGTTCGATCGACCAAAATGCATCACCTCGCATTTATCTAAATTAAACTCCATCTGCCATTCGTCAGCCCACTGGCCCAATTGATCAAGATCCCGTTGCAATCCTAGATAACCTTCTTCACAGTCTACTATGCCATCAATCTTGGTGTCATCTGCAATCATTAATATAAATGGCATAATGGTAAGTAAAGTATAGCCCACCAGGGATGGGGAAATGGCCAAGCAGTGACCTGGCAATGTCCCCTAGCACAAGTTGGCGCTGCCAGGTTTGTACCATGCATATGCCAATCTGGCAGTTCCAGCCCGTGTCAGGGGAAAATGCCAAGGCAGCAGACCCCAGTGGAGAGAAGGGGGGGGGGGGCTCCAATCAGGGAGGCCGGGTCGGTAGGGCCCTCTGAGCCCTCCGTGGTGCGGCACGGTAACTTTTTGCTTTGATCAGGGTGCCCTGTTTCTCAGTGTAGCCAGGCTTTGTTGACGTGTTTAGCCCTCTCATGCCCTCTCCCCCCTTACATGACGGTGTGAATCTCGCCCACCTGTATTTTTGTGGCAAAATGTGGTAAGATCTGGAGAGAAATGTGCCATTTTTCTCACTGGAACTAACATACTGTCATTCTTTTAGTAATATTCCCCAGTAAGGAATAGAAAACAAAGTTGTGGTGCATGGGTGTTTTTCAGCGGGAGGGAGGGAGGGAGGGAGGGAGGGAGGTAGACAGTGGTGTTCCCCTGGATTCAGGTCTTAAGGGTACAGTGAAAAATTCTGAAACTTGCAGATGACACAAAACTTGGGAGTTTAGTAAAACTAGTGAGGAAGAAGGTAACGTACTTCAAGAGGACATTGAGAAGTTGATAAAATAGACAAACATAAAGCAATGCAAGTTGATGCAAAAAAGTATGATATAATACATTTAGGAGAGTGACAGTACAAGCGAAACGGAACAATGTTAAACAAAAGAGACAGGTGCTATTTGTGAGTAATCTGTAAAAACTTGCATTTATGTAGCACTTGTCATGATCACCAGACATCTCAAAGCACTTTACAAAACATATAATCCATAAAAAGATCAAGAACAAGAGGGCACAGCTTCAAAGTGATTTGCAAAAGAAGCAAATGCGACGTGAGAAAAAACTTTTTCACACAGCGAGTGGTTCAGATGTGGAATGCACTGCCTGCAAGTGTGGTGGAGGCAGGTTCAATCAACACATTCAAGAGGGCATTAGATGATTACTTGAACACAAACAATATTCAGGGGTATGGGGAAAAGGCAGGGGAATGGGACTAAGCCATGATGCACGGTTGGGCAATCAGTGCAGATCCAGTGGGCCAAATGACCTCCTTCTGCACTGTAACAATTCTGTGAAATGTATTCACTGTTGTCATGTTAGAAACGTGGGAGCTCATTTTTTTTACACAGCCAACTCCCAGAAGCAGCAATGTGATAATGACCAGATAATTTGTTTTTGTGTCTAAATTGAGTGACAAAGAATGGCCAGGTACCAAGAATAACTTGCCTTCTCATCTTTGAAATATGCCACAGGGTCTTTTACATTCATTTGAGCAGGTAGATGGGGCCTGGTTTTTAACATCTTACCCAAAACATAGCACTTCCAACAATGTAGCACTCCCTCAGTGCTGCACCTGAGTGTTAGCCTTGTTCTTTGCACTTAAGTCCTGAACTGAGTCTTGAACCCAGAGGCAAAAGTACTACCAACTGAGCCACTGTCACCACTCAAGCCTTTGGATCCTGGTTTTTCGAAATATACGAGGCAGGAAGTTATGCTAAGCCAAGATAAAACAGCAGTTTGCCCAAGCTGGAGTACTGTGTCCAATTCTGGGCACCACACTTTAGAAAGGATGTGGAGTCTCTGGCGAGGGATCAGCAAAGAATTACTAGAATGTTCCAGGCAAGAGAGATTCGAGTTCCATGGACAGACTGGAGAAACTGGGGTTTATTTTCCTTAGAGCAGAGGAGATTTTCCAGGGATGCTTAAGAGTCTGAAGGGTTTACAGAAGAGTGAATAAAGCAAAACTATTTCCAATGGATGGAGGGTCAAAAGCCATTGGGCTTTTCTTAAGGTAAAAGAACTTGAGGTGACATTCGGAAAAATGTCTTTTGTGCAGCAAGTGGTTAAGATTTGGGCTGCACTGCCAAACAGCGCGGTGGAAACAGATTCGATAGAAGCTTCCAGAAAGTAACTGGGCAAGTGGGACTAATTGAATTATTTGTCATAAAAGCCGGTGCAAACCTATTGGGCCGCATGACTTCCTTCTGTGTCAAGCTATTGTAGGATTCTATGATTTATCCCTTTTGAAAGTTATTATTCAATCTGCTCCCACCTTCCTTTCAGGCAATATATTCCACATCACAACAACATAAAATAAATCTCATCTCCCATTTGGTTCTATTTTCAATTAATTTAAATCTGTGTCCTCTGGTTACTAATGCTTCTGCCTGTGGAAACAATTTCTCATTTACTCTTTCAAAACCCTTCATCCAAAACTCTGCTGCTGACACTCTGTTGCTGATTTAAATCCTGCTCACTTATCAAACCTAACCTTGGTATGTTTAGCAAGCTCCGGCACTCCCTCTACATTTTCCCATCCAGTTGCAAGTGCATTGGTGGGCTTTCAAAATAGTGGGCAGGACCAGATCCGGGATTCTCTGATGCATCGCCAACACTACCAGTCTTCCTTAACACCGGAAGGAGGGTGTAGCAGCAGTCCACAAGATGCTGCCTTAACTTTGCCAAAGTGGGCATTTCAGAACTTCTGCAATTTTGGTGGAGGCGGGTGGGTTTTGGTAGACAATATGAATCACAATAGCACACGGATCCCATATATCATGGGTGAAGCATGGTTTGGAGCATGAACCATATAAAAGGTCCTGCACATGTCATTATATAATGCTGTAGCATATATCTGGTTTTACTACCCAATAATTGATCATGGTGTTTTGCTTTGAAAAGGTAAGTGACCATTAAATAATGTGGTTACCAGAGTGTTACTACTGACAACTGGCAAGTGGTCAAGAGAAAGAAGAGCACTGTAAGAGTAGGGTGCATTAGCTATCCACTGGGGAACTGCATTCTATATTATAAAATTTTGAAAGTCTAGTCCAGTTTGGAATCCTGATCTGATTCTGGGAAATGTCCACTGCTTTCATTTTATCCTTAAAGTTCAGCCCAGCCAACTGTTTGGCTGATTCAAAGCTTTGAGAAATGGTTGAGCTTGTGGCTATCTTTAAAGGCTCAGGTGGATTCTGCGCAGAAGTGTTTACTTACAAGCTTGTTCAGGAAAACTTAATTACAAATGCATGGCTTTTCAAAGCACTCATGGATTCTGCTTAGTCGGTTTTTTTTAAAACACAGCTGTCGCAAGGAATGCGAGATTATTAATTCTGACAGAATTATGAGCTTCTAAATAAAATAATGGTTCTTTAAGTGGCTGTCCAAGAAACCTTTGTTCATTTTGACAAACATATGAGCTTTTCATAAACTCCCATGTTATTATAGGGCTCATGAGTTCCATAAGTATGTTGGAAGTAGTTCCAGGCTAAAACCTGAAATGGATGGATTGTCTTGTGAGGGAATATTATGACAGGCTAGGCTTGTATCCGCTGGAGTTTAGAAGAGTAAGAGGTGACTTGACTGAAATATACAAGTTTCTGACAGGGTAGATGTGGAGAGGATATTTCCTCTTGTGGGAGAAAGAACTAAGTGTCACTGTTTAAAAATATGGGGTCGCCCATTTAAAACAGATGAGGCAAAATGATTTTACTCAGAAGGTCATGAGTCTTTGGAACTCTATTCCTGAAAAGGTGGTGGAAGCAGAGGTTTTATACATTTTTAAAGCGGAAGTGGATGGATTCTTGATAAGCAAGGGGATGATAGATACGGGTGCAAATTTGAGGTTACTAACAGATCAGTCATGTTCTTATTAAATGACAGAGTAAGCTCAAGGGGACTAAATAGCCTACTCCCGCTCCTTGTTCATTTGTTCGTATATTGGTACTTGGTGAGTAGGTATGTGGGAGTTGTGGGAGGGGATGGGCCATGAGGTGGGTAAGAAAATAAAGGGGAATTAAATGGAGGGAATGAAGAGATATGGGACAAGGGGTAGGGGAACCTCACATTAATCTGCAGAACTAATGTTTCTATGAACAAAGGTAAGTCTTGTAACCTGGCCCCCTTAGCATTGACTTGCTTCCATTCCTACCTCTGCCAGATGAAAATCCTGGCGGCTTGCACACCCTAGTAGAAGGCAGGATTGGGACACTGGGAAATTTCTTGGCTCCTGATTCCCACATCATCATGAAAATCCATTCCATTGACTTCAAATGTTTTGCCTTCAAATACAAATCTCTTCATAGTCTTGGCAATATCTTTTCTGCATTAACATCCTTACACTTGTCTTGAGCAACACACAATTATACAGAATTCAGAGCAATGTTTAGCCCTCAGTACTACATTCAAGATAATGATCTGCTACAGAGGAGTCCAAATTTTAAATAAGGGCTTCCCAATCCTGCTTCATTCAAACCAGAGGCCATCCTCACCAGACAGCTCTACATATCTAAACTTTAAGTTGCATCAGTTTGCACGAACAACGTTCAAAAGAAAGGACTTGCATAAATATACACAACCTTGGGACATTCCCACGCTCTCACAGTCAGTGAAGTGCTTTTTGAACTATAGCCACTGTTGTGATGTGGGAAGTTAGCAGCTTATTTGCACGTAGCAAGGTCACATAAAAAGCAATGAGATTACTGACCATGTAATCTGTTTAAGTGATGTTAGCTGAAGACAAAATATTAGGCCAGACACCTTGGTTTAATATCCTATCCCAAAACAGGTAAACAAGAATAGTACAGCATTCCCCTAAAGTGCCACTAAAGTGGCAGACCAGTTACATGCTCACGTTTTTGGTATAGACACTGGAACATACAACCTTCTGATTTGGACACAGGCACTCAGATATTTCCTAGACTTTCTTGAGATGGATTTGGACTCATTACTGTATGATCTGATGTTAGTAGAAAGAATAAGGGGAGGTAAAATCACAATCACAGAACTGTTACACCACAGGAGGAGGTCATTTGGCCCATTGTGTCTGCACTGACTCTCCAAATGAGTATTATGACTTAGTGCCATTCCCCTTCTCAAAGAACTCAATAAGGTTTGTGAGGCACGACCTACCCTTCACAAAACCTCGTTGCAGGGGAATATGATTAGATTCCTCAACAATGACTGGCACAGACACAATGGGCTGAAGGACTTCCTTCTCCACTGTATTATTCAATTAAAAAACTACAACCAGCTTTTATATAGTTCCTTTAACATAGGAGAATATTCCAAGTTGCTCAGGAAAAAAATTGATGTTGAGCCAAGAAGGAACAGCCAGAAATAAAAACTGAAAATGCTAGAAACATTCAGCAGGTCATGCAGCATCTCTGGAGAGAAAAAGTGTTAACTGTGCTACCGTGCCGCCCCACGTAGCGGGGCGGCACGGTAGCACAGTGGTTAGCACTGCTGCTTCACAGCTCCAGGGTCCCGGGTTCGATTCTCGGCTTGGGTCACTGTCTGTGTGGAGTTTGCACATTCTCCTCGTGTCTGCGTGGGTTTTCTCCGGGTGCTCCGGTTTCCTCCCACAGTCCAAAGATGTGCGGGTTAGGTTGATTGGCCATGCTAAAATTGCCCCTTTGTGTCCTGAGATGCGTAGGTTAGAGGGATTAGTGAGTAAATATGTAGGAATATGAGTGCAGGGCCTGGGTGGGATTGTGGTCAGTGCAGACTCGATGGGCCGAATGGCCTCTTTCTGTACTGTAGGGTTTCTATGATTTCTATGATTTCTAACTTATAGGTCAATGATCTTCCATAAGAACTGTTGGGATAGGTGACCAAAAGCTTAGTCGAAGAGGTAGGTCTTAAGAAATAAAGTGAACGGTAGAGCAGTGAGGAGTTTTAGGAAGGGAATTCCAGAGCTTTGGGTCTAAGCAGCTGAAGCCACAGCCACTTTAAACCCACCGTAAGGGCTTCGGCAGCGGATGAACTAAGTTGATGCAGAAATGGGTGTTAACATGGACATGGCAGCAGTCAGTCTTGGTGATGGAGAGGACATGAAGTCAGCAGCTCTGCTTATGGTCAACAGGAATGCCAAAGTTGTGAAGAGCCTTATTCAACCTGACAACGTCCAGGAAGAGGAATTGTATCAATGGCTGGGCATCAGAGTTTATGGTAGGGTTCAAAATGAATGGCTTTGCAGATTCGTTTTCCAGAGAAAACTTTGTGGAAATGGGCTGAGAAGCCTTTGAAGGAGTCTGACTGGCTGGAACTAAGAGTGGACAGGACAACAAAGGTGAGGTGCTGCTAAATGATGGTTTGGTTAACAGCATAAAAGGTGGCACAGAGTTTGAAAAGGATAAAAAGGGTCGCAACCAATAAGGTTATAATTTATGACAGTGATTTAAGTTGTTTCACTTCCGCGGAGGTGGAGGAAATCTGACTTGAGAGGTTCAAACACGGAGATTCATGAAAGAGGGGCACAGATTTTGGGGCACAGACTAAATCACCCTCAATCCCATGTGTCCGTATTTTCTGCAAAAGCTTACCATACTTGAACCTAGGAGCAGAAATGAGTTTGGAGATGATTGCAAGGACAGAAGGTCTATGAGGTGATGACAGCAGATCCAAAAGAACTAGAAATAAGAAATATGGGTCATGTCTTCAAGATAAAGGAATGAAGCACCTGTAGGGTGGAATTTTCCAGCCGTGCACATCCCAAGACCCGAGGTCAACAGACCTTTACATTTGCCGAATTTTCTGTCCCACCTGCTGCGATTCCCGTGATGGGATGAGAAAGTTCTGCCCATGGTGTTTTGTGGAAATCCTGTACCTATGTGCACCTATAGCCTAATACACATCTTGTCCACAGTAATACCGATTCAGCAACAGCAACCAATGTTTTATCAACAACTGAGAAATAATGGGCAATAGGACAAAAGTAACTCAAGATGCCTGCCTGCGACTTCTCCCTTCAATGGTACTGACATGAGGTGGAAAAATATTCACGTGGGCCAAAAATGTCTTCTTGAGTTTCCGGCTACAATTCAATTATTATTTATAAATTCACATTAAAGATATACAAAAATAAAATGGGACAATGGAGGAAATTGGTAATAGTTCTTACAGGATGCCATGTTGTAGAAACACATCCATGAAAGTTAGATGTCTAACCAAGATATGGTTAGATTTAATAGAGATGCAATGGAAAAAAATCAAAACAGTAGCCATTGAGAGAGACTCGGGCTTAATCGGTTATCAAAGGACAACAGACTAACATGATTCACGGCTTTATGACAATAAAAATAATTTTAAAAGATTGCTATGTAGATAGAAGAGCAGGTGCCCTCTGAAGGCCTTTTGAACAAGTAGAATTAAAATTGGCCACAGCTGCAAGACAGCTACTGTAGAAGAAGAATCTGTCCTCAGACAGGCTCACGGCTATAACTGTGGCAGTCTCACATTCATGGCCATGGGTGTGCTAGAGACATTAAGAATGTTATATCACTGTAAGGAGCTGGCACCCCAGTCTGCACCAAGAAACCACCTCTATTCATCAGCCAAGTTTGACCTCAGCAGAGGGGGCAATTGACATCTTTAATCTGTTCTTAATAGAACATTTCAGGGCCTTAATTGGTTACCCACAGTTAATGGGTAGGTAGCCATGCCCCGATGGCACACACCCCCCACTACCCAGTGACGTCTCGTGCCTTCCAACCATTCATTTCTACAATAGTAGGATCATGACAGAAAACTGGCATTTCGGTCAGTGCTGAGAAATAGTGGAGTCATCCAGCTCCAGCCCAGCCTCGATGCCATTTAAAAATTCAGCCTCCTGTTTCACAAAACCCAATCCTTGTTTGCATCAGTAAAGAAAAACTAAGATGCGATTTGCAAAATGATCCTTAAAGACAGAATTCATCTGATGAAATAAGTTGGTAGACTGACCTTGACGATGACAAAGTAGTTCTTGCAGCTCTCCTTGCTGGAGGACAGCTCAATTTTCTCCATGATTTGGCTCACTGGTTCATTGGCATAAATGTAAACCCTGGCCTGCAGACCTTTCCTTTTCTTCACCACATCTGCTGTCAGATTGTAAATCAATTCTGCAACCAAGCATTGAATTCAGTATTAGTCAGTAAAGTGACTGCAGCATATGTGCCTCAACAGCAGTCCAGCATTCAGGGGGAAACTAAACAAGGACAATCTAGTTACGCAGGAACATCAAAGATAATGAGATTCTGCTGACAATTAACCTCAGTGGAATTAGCACCTGTTTGCAATAATATAGAATAAAAAAGTCACACAGAGAATTCAATGTTTGCAATGTGTTTAGACAGATTTCTGATAACACGCAGATGCAGCTCGTATTTTATTCACATCTTTTTCTTCTAGTATTCACCACACAGTGAAAAATACCATTCATTGGCTTTTATTCCTGCAGTCAATTCATAGTCAGGGGTTTGAATCAAGCTTGGAGGATGGGTAAGGGTATGTTGGATACAGAGTACTTAGACAGCACATGGGTTTCAGAACAATCATCATCAAAATATTGTGCAGATTAAAAGTTCCCACAGACTTAATATAAGTGATAGCTGCAGGAAGAAAAAAAGAACTGAGTGGGAAACACGAGAGAAACACACTCAAAGATAGACTGAAAGAAAAGGATCAACAAGAGAGATTGGGGGTTGAATTTTATTGGCCCTGTAAAATAAACAGGGGATGGGGCTGGAAAATGCAGCGAGCTACTCAAAAGTGCATTGACTTTGGCAGGAGTGGAAAATCCCGCAAGCTGAAAATTCCACCCTACAAGACAAATAGGTGACAACTAAGGTGATGGAACAGAGAGAGTAACAGAAAAGGAGACAAGAGGAAGAGGAGACAGAGAGAAACAAGAGAAAGGAAAACAAAACTGGCTGAGAGACTGAGAGGGAAGGGGAGTGAGGGGTGGGGGGGAAGGGGAGTGAGGGGCGGGGGGGAAGGGGAGTGAGGGGTGGGGGGGAAGGGGAGTGAGGGGTGGGGGGGGAAGGGGAGTGAGGGGTGGGGGGGAAGGGGAGTGAGGGGTGGGGGGGAAGGGGAGTGAGGGGTGGGGGGGGAAGGGGAGTGAGGGGTGGGGGGGGAAGGGGAGTGAGGGGTGGGGGGGGGAGGGGAGGGGAAGAGAGAGAGAGAGAGATGTTGAGAAGCTGGAATCTTGTCTGGAAGACAGGGAAAGATAGTGAGAGATTGTCACTAAGTCAGCCACCAAACTAAATGCAGATAGAATGGCCAATCCAAGTGGGCTTCAATATCACAATCTCATGAATTACGTAGGGGGAAGGATACCAGTCCATAATAATTCATTTTAATTTCTTTACAGTAAGAGAACATTTTTAAAATGCAAAGGAAATTAAATGCATCAAATTGCGACTGTCTTAGGAGTAGATTGCTACGCAGTGACTTTGATATTGGGACAGATTTTCTCTTTGTGCTAATTCAATGTTCTAAGATTTTGACCAGTATATTAGTTGTGCTTTTATGTTACCTTTCTGAAGTGTTGCATATTTTGTAAGATACATGTTAGTCAATCAGGAGTAAATGAAAAGTCAAGGAGAGCTTGTTCTAACTATTGTAAGAAATATAATGCTGGTAATATGGATAAGTGGGACTGAGTGTATAGGTTTCTCTTTTATTCATGTGACTGGGGAAGCAGGTACAGTTAAATGTTGAGTTTAACAGTTCATTCAACAGCTTCAGTTGATGCAGTATGGGCAGAATGTTACATAGGCAAGGTGGGTCTGTAAAATTCTTCAGATGGCCTTCCCTTCAGGGTCCTGGCCGCTCTGACTCCGCAGTTTTCCATCAGATGGGCTGGGTCTAGGCTGGCCTGCCCTTCCCCCTATTTAGGACCTTAAGTGGCCAATTAATGACCAGCAGCCTCAATTTCCAGGCTGGTGAGAGAAGCAAACAAGCAGTGGGAAACCCAACAGGTGACGTGCTGAGGCCTCAGTCAGGGAATGGGGGAAGGGGGGTTAGGGGCACCTACATCAACAGCCTCCTTATAACCTCCAGTGCCCCCCCACCCCACGCCTCCAGAAGGTCTTGCCCACATGGATGCTCCCTCCCCTGCCCTGAGACCCCCACACTCACTTAGTCCTGGACCTCCGGAACTTAGAACTGGGCACTGCTTCCTGTTCACTGCAGCTTCTGGCACGGCTGGGCTGAGAAAACTGCCAGCCAATCAGATTGACTGGCAGGTCTCCAAAGCAAGACTTCCTCCCGACTGAGGGGCAAAGTCTCATCTCCAGCCAACTAACGCTTGTCAGAGGGTAAGATGGCTGCGGGACAGATAGCATCGGCGGTGAAGCATTCTCCTCAGATAGGAAGAAGGGAAACCCGTCACCTTCAAAATCTAGGCCGATGAGTGAAAACAAACTAGAAATATAAAAACAGATGGCAAGGCTGGAGCCAGACCTTTCAAGAGCGAAATTAGGAAACACCTCTGAAAGGGTGGAAGTAGTATATTTGGAACTTTCTTCTGCAAAAGGCAGCTGGTGTTTGGTCAATGATTTCCATCAGCCAAAGGTTTTGTTGGAAGATGGGTCAAAAGTGGGTGTATGGAGTTAGATCACAGATCAACCATGATTTCACTAAATTGAAGAACAGGCTCAATGGGTTGAATGGCCTACTTGTGTTCCTCTGTTCCATTTTGCAAAAGGGTGAGCACTGCCCTTGTGGAGCTAACTGATAGGGCCAAGTGACCATCTCCATGCTGTCCTTGTTCAGCCATTTCCTCAGATTGATGGTTTTGATGTGAACAAAGGGGAGGATAGTAAAATAACAGTTTTCATTAAATCAAAAGTCTAATTTTTCCATTATTTTGTCTTAATCATAATTCCTCTAATTTAACAGGGTTGTGTTTTGATTTTCTATCAACCACCTTTATACATTCCAGCTGTTTCCTGCTACATGTTTCTGATGAAGATGAAGGGGCATTCATGCGCTAGCAGAGCTGCACAGGTACTACATTAAGATAAAGGTCATTCCTCCAGACAGGAGCACAATTACAAATGTTCCTAATTTGTGACCAAGTGTAATTTATTTAATAGCCATTAAAGGATAGGTAATTATGATGAATTGGGATGAGTTGGATGGGGGTTGGGAGTGGTGGTGAAGAGGAGGCCTTTTTATACCGTTCTTCAACTGCTACATGGAGTATTGGCTGCATATCGCCCCTCCCCCACATCCCTGCCAGCATAAAGCTCTATTCTTCCTCTCACAGAGGATTCTTCATTCTTGCTAGCAATTTCAAGTGGCCAGACTCTCTGCTTGAATTCCTGTGGCAGAGAGTAGGGGATTACTTCTGATTTCTTGCATTTAATTTTTTTGAATCAGTCATGGCACACATATTCTGGAGGCTGTTTATAGACAGCAGTTAAACGGCCAGTTTTGCTACACGTCTGAGTGTCAGTGATTGATGATCAACCTCTTTGTACATCAAAGAAATCAGATAGATAGAAATTGTGCAGAACAAGGCTATTCAACACATCGTGTCTTTGATGGTACTGGTTTTTCAGCTGTAGCTGCCCTATACATGAGATCAGCTCAGGAAAAAATAAAAATAAAAGTGAAAATAGCCAAAAGATGAAAAGCTAGGATATTTCAAACTGGATAGTCATTGTTTAGCTCTGGACACTTCAGCAGGAAGGGGATGATCAATGACAGGAGGAGAAGTTGAGTCTTGCTTCTGTATATGATTAAAAAGTAGGTGTCAAAGTCAGAGAATGTTGCAGTTTCAAAATCAAGAGAACACCAAATCAAGAGAATTAGGCACCTAGATAAGGATGCAGCTGCTGAGATACCTACAAACCAAAGTAACTGATAACACTGAAAGATCGCTGAGGCAACTAGCACCCGAGACCATGAGGAACAGTTAGAGGAGTGCCTACGCAATCCAAAGAATGTGTACCTGCAGCCCAAGGCCGTAAGACCATAAGACATAGGAGCAGAAGTAGGCCATTTGACCCACTGGGTCTGCTCCGCCATTCAAAGAGATAATGACTGATCTGAGGCAACCAGATAGTATCAGGATAAAGCATCTTCCATCCAGAATTTAGAATTCTCAGAACTGTCACAGCTAAGCAGATAGCCTAACGAACCAGGGCAACAGGAGCTAGGTGTATTATTTGCTTGTAATTTAATGCAATCTGAAGACAGTTGTAATATGCAACCATTGAATCAATTTATACTAAAATGAGATTAGATTGATTAAACTACTCAGCCAGAATCACACAGGAGTTACTGACTTCTTCCTCCTCTGTTCACAAACTGAAGACAGGTTAGAGCCACAGTGCCATGACTTCTGTCAGAGGTAGGGCAAGGAGGGAGGTCTTGAATCCACCCCAGCCAGAACAGGGTTTGAACTTTGTGCTGTTGCACTAATCTGATTCACACCGACCATTGAGTCAACTGAGGAAACCAAGCCCTGAGGAGTCTGAGTTGCTGTGGCAACATGCACTTTTACCTGCAGATGGTAGTGGTTCCAATGTTCTTTCCATCACATGATGACCAGGAATCTCTCCCACTTTTACCACCTGTCATTTGTGTATGTTGGAACGATTTACAAGTTGACACTGAGTCAGTTGATATGTACCCTCCTTGGCCATCAAGACCTGGAAGTGGGACAGTGGTTAGCACTGCTGCCTCACAGCGCCAGGGACCTGGGTTTGATTCCCGGCTTGGGTCACTGTCTGTGTGGCGTTTGCACATTCTCTCTGTGTCTGCGTGGGTTTCCTCCAGGTGCTCCAGTTTCCTCCCACATTCCAAAGATGTGCAGGTTAGGTGCATTGGCCATGTTAAATTCTCCCTCAGTGTATCCGAACAGGTGTCAGAGTGAGGCAACAAGGGGACTTTTACAGTAACTTCATTACAGTGTGAATGTAAGCCTACTTGTGACTAATAAATAAACTTTAAAAACTTTAAGCTTCTGGTTCAGAGGCAGGAACTTACCCATTTTAGCAACAGAACCATAGTAAGAATTAGATGAAATTGAAAGAATGACATTAAAAAGTGCTGAAGGTAAGATAAATGTTTCATAAAATTTTACAGCATGGAAATAGGCCATTCAACACAATAAGTCCATATGCCGGTGGTTATGCTCCACACAAGATTGCTTTCACCTTACTTCATCCCACCCTATCAACATATCTTCAGTTCCTTTCTCCTTGTGTATCTATTCAGCTTACCCTTAAATGGATAAATACTATTTGCTGCTCACTTCAACCATTTCATATGGTAGTTCCACATTTCCACAACTCACTTAGTAAAGAAGTTTCTCTTGAATTCCTTGCTGCAATTCTTGTTGTCTATCTAATATTATGCACTGCTGCATGAGTGGAAATCTCCTTATGTCTACCCCATCAAACTTCTTCAAAATTGTGAAGAACTCTATCGGCCTATCTCTCAATCTTCTCTTTTCCATAGAACAGTCTTTCACTGTTCAGTTTTTACTGACAGTTATATCCTCTCTTTTCTGGAATCATCCTTGTAAATCATTTTTGCACTTCCTTCAGTGTTTCGATATCTTTCTGTAATATGGGGACCAGATCTGTGCACAGTGCAGTGTGGTTTAACTAAGGTTTCACAAGTCTAGCACAACTTCTTTGCTTTTGAATTCTACTCCCGTAGAAACATTCAAATAGGAATTGAATCGCTACTTAAAAAGGAAAACTTTACAGGGTTATGGTGAAAGAAAAGAGGTGTGGGACCAATGGTAGTTATTTCAGAGACCCAACAAAGATACAATGGGCCAAATGTCATCCTTCTCTGTTGTGTTATTCAATTATATAAACTAACTGCTATTTTCTACTTTTGCTGGCTTTGTTAAACTCATTGCTGCTTTTAATGATTTGTGAATTTGTATTGCTCGGCCTCTTTGCACCTTTACCACATTTAGGCTCTTATTTTCCAAGGAGTAGATGATCTACTTATTTCACCTACCAAAATGCACCATCTTACATTTATCTACATTGAAATATTTGCCATTGATTCATCCATGCTTCAAGTTTGTCAATGTCTTTTTGTAATTTGTCACAGTTTTCCTCAGTACTAACCAAACCCCTCAACTTGATGTTGTCGACAAGTGTTGATATTGTACTTGCAATTCCAGAGTCTAAATCATTTATGCAAATGGTGAGTAACAGTAATCCCAGCATTGATCCCTATGGAACACTGTTTCCCACCTTCTATGAAAGTGAGTAACTGCCTTTAACCAATACCTTATTTTAGTTTTTGCAGCCAGTTTCCCATGCATTCTGCTGCCTGTTCCCCGAGTCCACATGAAATGAACTTATTTATGAGGCTGCAATATGGTAAGATTATCAAAGGCCTTCAGAAAGTCCATGTATACTTGCAGGTCAGAGAAGGAAATTACAGCAAAAAAACTGATAAAAGTAGAATATGAGGACACAAGGAATGAAATGTAAGTGATGCAATAAGTTCAAAAGTAAGAAAAACAGCAGCAAGGACAGCAGGGTATGGTCTCTTACCCAATAATGAATGTACATGTATGCACATCAAACAAGGAATACGATAAGTGGAGTATCACAAGTCCAGTTTAAAGGATATCACATAACATCCATCACTAAGACCTGGCTACAAGCTGGGCATGACTAAGAGATAAATGCTCCAGGCTGCACAGGGTCTGTAAAAAGAACAAGGAGATTGGAAAAGGAAGAAGCAATGCCACACTGACAAAAAAAATGCTAAGGTTGCATGAATAAACGGGGCTATCAGTGAGGGTGAGACACAAGAGAGACTCTCCGAGGGGAACTGAGAAATAAAAAACTGATGCAAGATTTTTCTGAGTTATTTACAGACCTCCTGATAGCAGTGTTGAAATGGTGGGATATACACACACAAAGATCAGTGAAGCAATTGTGGCAAAAGCAGTATGATTATAATGGAATACTTTAACCATCAAGTAGACTGAAAGAGACAGAATATCTCAGGTCTCAAATGCAGTGAGTCTCTTGTGTGTTTGAGACAGTTTAACTGGAAAGTCAGGCCCAATATTAACTCAGATGTACTGGGAATGTGATACTGCAAAGGAAACCTGGATATATGTTCAGTGTGTCTCTCTTTCACATTTTAACACAGCCATCTCATCATCATTTGACTTCCAGCTTTGGCATTGATTGTTCACAGCGTATGTGCTGAGGGTTAGCATGGTGCAATCTCAACTCCAGTATTTAAAACGTAAATGGAAGAAGGAATTTGGAGTTGGAAACAGAGAGCAGGCATGGTGTGATGATGGATTCAGTATATGCAAAGGCCGTGTCCCATTTAATAATGCTCTTTTAGTGTACTGCTGAGGGTCACGAGACCAAATAAACCTGTTGGACTTTAACCTGGTGTTGTTAAAACTCTTACTGTGTTTACCCCAGTCCAACGCCGGCATCTCCACATCAGGGTTGTGAGGAACCAGAGAGGGACATTTTATCCAATAATGGGTAGAAGAAAATGGTTGCTGCCACAATGAAAGTGTGAGGAAGCCCAAGAGGTCAGCAACAGAGACATTTTGCCTTTTTCCTGAAATCAGCACAGGAAGCAATTTACCAGTCTAACCAAGTCCGAAAAGGTGAGTACACTGACCTACATCATGCTGTGTGCATCAGCCCAGCCCCTCACTCTGCCTTGTCAAGCCCAATCCATCATATCACACCTCATACCCACTTACATTAGCAACACTCCCACCATCCTGCTTCTGCTTCATGTTTCTATCTGTCTATCTATCCACAACAACCACTCACCCATATCCTACAGGTGATGTCTTGCCACTCTGTCATACTTGCAATAAACAAATGCACTACAACCATTATGTGAACACATGCCATTACAGTACTACATAGGTCTGTTATTTTCCACGTTGCATAGAATTGCATAGGATATGTGGCACAGAAACAGGCTATTCAGCCCAACCAGGCTATAATGGTGTTTATGCTCCACTTGAGTCTCCTCCCGTCTTTCCTCTTCGAAATCTACCAATGTGACCATTTATCTTCTTCTTCCTCAATTGTTTGTAGAGAACAGGAGAAACAGAAGAAGAGAACGGCATATTTAATGATTAACAATTGCAGAGGGTGCAGCATTGGAAATTAGTGGCATTTTGCCATCCCTGGACATCAGGGATTTCCCAGCTACTTAGGTGGCAATTAAAGTTGACTTGGGTTGTGTCATTATCTTCATAATGATAACTTGCAATATCTTCTGACCTTGCCAGCACTAATTAATACTTTTTCTCTCCACCAGGGCCTTGCAGATGATAAATACTCAGAGAAGGTGATTACTTGGGAGGATGCACTGTGGAAGTCCTTATGCTTACCATGCACCAGCTCAAATGCTCACGTGTCAGAAGGATCAGTAAGACAGGTGGTTGGGTTTTCACCTCCACGTGAGCAAGGTCAGATGGTGGTGGCAGGGATGGCAGTGAAGGGTCTGCAGTCCTCTCAAAGCCCAGCTTAGCTGGACAGAATGCTGTTAATGAAGACAAAAGAATCATTGAGAAGAGGAGAATGTGCAATATGCTGACAGGGCTTCCACTGAACATCATTGCAGAGAAACTGGAGAAGTAAATGAGGAAATTGACGCATTCATGCATGAATAAAGTGGTCAACACTGTGACACACCAGATGTAGAAATCAGATCAATCTATGCACCTTTTCAGTGGTGAGACCTGGACCGCATATGCTGGGCAGGAGAAAAGACTGAACAGTTTCCACCTTTGTTGTCTCAGACATATTCTTGGCAGGAAAACATCCTAGAGCATGCTAATTCCATTCGCAAACATTCAATGCTAAGCCAACAAAGGGTAGAGTTTTCCACTATGGAGACGAAGTCCAAAGGCGGGTGGGATGGTTGGCGTCATTACCACTAGGTGATGGGGCTGGTGAGTGGCACCCAGACAGGCATTCACTCACTACAGGGCACCTCCACCATTGCCAACTGCACACCCCTAGTTGGGCCAACATTCATCCTTGCATTGCTCCATGTTCGCCAGTCTCTTGCTGCTCAGGCTGTTCCTCCTCATAGCCCTGTGCTAATGGCTGACAGGCCCTCCATCTCCTGATCTGGTCGAGAGCCGCTACCATGGCAGGGTTGCCTGCAGTCGGCATTATCGACACCTCAATGGACGTGTGAATAAATTGAAGTGGTACACTGAGTGAGCATGTCCTTTACCGGTTTCCCTCCATCTCAAAGCTGGACTGCAAATGCTGAATCCTTCATCTGGCATTCCCACCCTACCCCTTCCAGGTAAAGGACATCCTGGAGGACCAGAGGTGGACTTTCCTGCAGTTCATCCATGAATCCATATAGAGACAGTGCTCTTTGACTCGGGTGATGAAAACCTTGTGCAAGAAGCCTCACATGGACACTTTTCTGCTTGTTTTCACTATCACTGAAATTCTACATCACAGTTTTGGCAACATAGAAAGATGTCAGCCATGACCATTCACTGTGAGGATGGAGGTTTGGGGTTGTGAGCCGGCTGTGCTCCAACAGCCGTGCCCATTGGAGACATTCCACCACTCTCCCTGCCTCTGACTGCAGCCACTGACAAATAACACAGAATTAGCAGCAGCTACACATCTTGCTGGGATCTCGATGACACGAGAGCCAGGATGAGGGAACAAACCAGCTGCAATGCAGTCTTCACCATAAGAGAGGAGAACACAACTGAGCATCTTTGACATCTAGTTGCCTCATAATGATTAGGGAGTCCCTTTGGTTGGCCACTTGTGCTGACCTTGGACTCCACCCACCCGAAAAGACCTTCCTCCCACTTCAAGGAACATCACTGACTGATGAACGGTGTTGGTCAAAGTCAAATTTGAACCTGACATTGGAAGAATTGCAATATGAAGATGGCGGGTTTCTGATTTTTTGACTCCCACCAGATTCTCTGTACCATCCTACCTGACACCAAACTACTGTGGCTGGGTTGAGAGAATTCTCCCCCAATTAAACTTCCCCAAGTAGTACAATTTAACCCAACAATTTGCTTTGGATGTTTATTCCTGTCAGGATAGGTTATTAAGAGCACTTGAGTATTTTATTCCCACAGTGCTGTAAGTGGATTGGAAATGAGTTGGAAAAGAAAAAGAGCAAAGGAGATAAGTGGTTCAATCTGAATTCAGTCAAGTACATGTCCAATCAAAAACCATGGGTGGATTTTTCGACTTCGCCCACAGGTGGAATTCTCTGGTCCCGCCTCAGTGAATGACTGAGTGCCAAATTCTCCATTCTCGGCAGCAGAGTGTGTGCGGCCAGAGAATTCCAGCCAATGTGTCCCTCGACTAGTTGCTTAGCCAACATGGAATGCTGAGAACCAAAAGGTGGGGGGATCAAAAAACCCAAGTAATATACAGAAAGTAAATCATCAGAATATTACCTATTTCACCAGGGACCTGCTTGCCATGAAAGCGGAAACAAGTTGTAACGTTGAGACAGTTGACTGGCTGAATACCATCATGGCATTGTGGAGCTGTGATGTTGATGGAGCTGGGAAGTATGATGGAGATCTCCATGGTTATGACTGGCCGAGCTCTGGAAAAGAGGAAAAATATAAAAGAAACATTCTTAACACGATAAATCATAATATGAGAGATTTCCTCCTTTCCTTCATGACTAATTAACATTTCATTGTGCGTGGAAGAGTTAAATAGTTGCAAAGGTCAAACATGGAAACTCATCCCCACTGTCCTACACTTTCTTTACTGTCACTGGGGCAAAATCCTGGAATCCCCTCCGAATACCATTATGGTGTTCTTACAACCTGTGGACTACAACGGTTCAAAAAGGCAGCACACCACCATCTTAAGGTCAATTAAGGATGGGTAATAAATGCTGGCCTAGCCAATGATGCCCACATCCCATGAATGAATATTAAAGTAGAACTCTCACTCCCTCTTGGATGGCCTGTGCCTTTCAGGTATTCAGTGATTGCCCATTAATTAAAACTTCTCTCCTTTTCTTCCCCTCAGAGTGAGTGGAGACTAAGTTGATAATACTCCTGCCAGTGAGCCACAAAATTTTGGGTTCAGGTTCCATTCCAGGCATTGAGTACAAAAAAATCAAAGCTGACAGTCCACTGCCATACTGAGGGAGTGTTACACTGTTAGAATCATAGAATCCCCACAGTACAAAAGGAGGCCATTGGGCCCATTGAACCTGCACCGACAACAATCCCACCTAGGTCCTATCCCTGTAGCCTCATGTATTTACCCTGCTTACCCCCATGACACTAAGGGGCAATTTAGCATGGCCAATCAACCTAACCTGCACATCTTTGGACTTTGGGAGGAAACCGGAGCACCCAGAGGAAACCCAAGCAGACATGGGGAGAATGTACAAACTCAACACAGACAGTCACGCAAGGCCAGAATTGAAGTTTAAAGTTTATCTATTACTGTCACAAGTAGGCTTACATTAACACTGCAATGAAGTTACTGTGGAAATTCCCTAGTCGCCACACTCTAGCACCTGTTCAGGTACACTGAGGGAGAACTTAGCATGGCCAATGCACCTAACCAGCACGGAGGAGTATGGGAAGAAACTGGAGCACCCCAGAGGAAACCCATGCAGACATGGGGAGAACATGCAAACTCTACACAGAACAGTGACCCAAGGCCAGAATTGAACCCGGGCCTCCGGCACTGAGAGGCAGCAGTACTAACCACAGTGCAACCATGCGGCCCACAAGTGCTGTCTTTTTTGCTAAGATGTTAAACCGAGGCTTTATCTCCTCGGATGGATGTAAAAGATCTCATGGCACTTTTCTGAAGAAGAGTAATGGAGTTATTTATCCTTCCATCAAAATCATAATAACAGATTATCTGGTCATTATCACTTTGCTGTTTGTGAGAGTTTGCTGTGTGCAACTTGGCTGCCTTGTTTCCTACATTGCAACACTGATTACACTTCAAAAGAACATTCATTGACTGTAACACACTTGGAGACATCCGGTGGTCATAAAAAGTGCTCTATGAATGCAAGTCTTCCTTTCTTTTTAAAGGAAAATAATCCCTCTTTGAGATTTTCATGGTCAGCAATTCCCTTTCCCATCACAATGGTCTATTATAAGGGAGGGAATCAAAGCCAGGAAGTGTAACATGGTTCTCTTTTGCTGGCTTACATCAACTAGATTTCAGAGATGAAGAAAAAGCAGCCTAAACAAAATTCTAAGGTTTCAATATTTTTATAATGTTTGAAGTATGTTAGAGAATTTCAAAGTCCACGACAATAATACTCTCACATTTCCATTCCTTACCATTTTTTTCTATTATTTTTAACATCTCCTCTTTAGGTTTCAGCCTCAGCCAAGAGAGCGGACATTCATCAGAACAGCTGGGACTGATTTTCTTCAATGTTTCACTCCATTGCTTTGGTATCCATTAAGCATCTTTCCCAGACTATCTAATCATGATCAATAGGTTTTGAATTTGGAGATGTGCCATTTAGTGCTTCACTGTATCAATGCATTTTCCATTTCAGCCACCTGTAGGTCTTCAATTTCTAATTATCTTAGTGAATGTTGTAAAAACACTGATGCCAAACAATCTCATTCTCCAGCATCAATGACAAAGGAGGATATGCATTTATATAGCATCTTATCAGCTTTTCAGGAAATTACAAAGCATTTTGTTTCCAAGCAAATATATTTAAATTCAGTCAATGAAAATATATCTAAAATAAGTAACTAGTCAGTGACAATGACTATGACAATAACAGAGTATCACAAAAAATAACCTAAATTACTCATGTCCTTCAAGGAAGGAAATCTGTTGTCCTTGGTCAGTCTGATGTGTGTGTGATTCCAGTCCTGTAATAACGTGGTTGCCTTCCGAAATTATCTCACAAGCCCCTGAGTTGTGTCAAACCGCTGCAAAAGGTCCAATAAGAATTACCAGATGAACTTTGTAACATTAACCTAGGCACCTGACACAACCAATGCTCAACCTGCACAATCAACCCTATAATTGAATGATAATCTCAGGACATGAGACAACATTGAGAAAGCTATCTCGCAGACTAGCCAAGCCAACATGCCAAACATCTTCAATAACATCCCTGGGAAGACCCTGCCGAGTGATACATAGTCAGAAGGAAATGGTCCTGGGAATCCTTAAAATTGATACCAGTCCCGATTACATTTCATGTCATTGGGTCAAATAGAGGCAAGGGAAACTAGTGTTGATTACCAACTCCTGCCCACCCTCAGTTGACGCATCAGTATAGCTCCACATTGAACACATTTGGAAGACGCACGAAGGATAGCAAGGGCCCAGATTGTATTCTTGATGGGGGACTTGAAAGTCCATCACCAAGACTGGCTCAGCGGCAGCACTATTGAATGACCTGGCAGAGTCCAGGGCATTCTGTCACACTGGCTCAAAAACAGGTGGTGAGAGAACCAACATGAGAGAAAAAGCTAAGGCTGACATTCCAGTGGTGAGGGAGTGCTGCACTGTCTGAGCTGCTGCCTTTCAGATGAGATGCAAAACTGAGGCCCCCCCAGCTGCCCACTGAGGTGGAGGTAAAAACAATATTCTGGCCAATATTTATCCCTCAATCAACAACACAAAAACAGATTAACAGGTCATTATCACATTATTGTTTGTGGGACTTTGCAATACTAAATTGGACACTATATTTCCTGCATTACAACGATGACTACACTTCAAAAATACTTCATTACCTATAAAATGCTTTCGGACATCTGGTGATCATGAAAGGAGCAATTTTCTCTTTTTTACTTGACTTCACCCTCATCAATCTACCTGTCATAGATATATTTATTCATGACATTATTGATATAAGAGGGGAGGGGGAGGGGAGGGGGCGAGGGGAGGGGGAGGGGAGGGGGAGGGGGCGGAGGGGGGGGGGAGGGGAGGGGGAGGGGGCGGAGGGGGAGCGGGAGGGAGGGGGAGGGAGGGGGGATGGAGGGGGAGGGGAAGGGGGAGGGAGGGGGAGGGGCGGGGAGGTGGAGGGAGGCAGGGGTAGGGGACAGGAGGAGGGGGAGGTGGAGGGGGGAGGTGGAGGGGGGAGGTGGAGGGGGGAGGTGGAGGGGGAGGTGGAGGGGGGAGGTGGAGGGGGGAGGTGGAGGGGGGAGGTGGAGGGGGGGTGGAGGGGGGAGGTGGAGGGGGAGGGTGGAGGGGGGAGGTGGAGGGGGGAGGTGGAGGGGGGAGGTGGAGGGGGGAGGTGGAGGGGGGAGGTGGAGGGGGGAGGTGGAGGGGGGAGGTGGAGGGGGGAGGTGGAGGGGGGAGGGGGGAGGGGGATGGGGGAGGGGGAGGGGGGAGGGGAGGGGGGAAGGAGGGGGAGTGGGAGGGAGGGGGAGGGGAGGAGGGGAGGGGAGGGGGGGAGGGGAGGGGGGGAGGGGAGGGGGGAGGGGAGGGGGAGAAGGGGGTGTGGTGAGCCACTGTAGTAGTCTATTTATGTGATAGTTATGTGATATGCCTGGACACCCCCCCTGCTGCCTCAATCTGGGGCTCCGCCCTCCTCGGGGTATAAAGGTGGCTGCTCTCCGCCCCTTTTGCCTCAGTTCGGATTAGCTATCGGTTTGGGAGTGCTTCTGTTCTTTGTTAATAAAAGCATGTTGTTTCACGACATCTAGTCTTTGTGTAATCAATGGTGCATTAATTTTATTAACAAAAATTTTGAGATGGAGCAACTCCTGAAACCTGACAAATTGGATTTGGATCCGCAGGCAGTTGGGGTCTCAAACTCTTTTGATCACTGGCTGCGCTGTTTTGAGACTTCATCGCCTCCTCCTCCTCCATCGTCGTAACCGACATCGACAAACTGCATGTGCTCCACGCCCGCGTCAGCGCTCACGTCTTCACGCTGATCCGAGACGCGGAAACCTACCAGGCGGCAATCGATCTCCTCAAGAGCCAGTACAACTGGCAGCCGAACGAGGTCTACGCCAGACATCTGCTGGCCACTCGCAGACAGCAGCCCAGGGAATCGACTGAGCAATTCCTGCGTGAACTGCGTGCACTCGGCAGAGCCTGCAACTGCAAGACCGTTTCAGCCGCCCAAAACGCCGACGACCTGATCAGAGATGCCTTTGTCGCGGGCATCAGGTCGACCTATATCCGGCAGCGCCTGCTGGAACAAGGTGGGCTGGACCTGAAGAAAACTGTGGAGCTTGCCGGCTCGCTGGAGGTGGCTTTCCGGAACCTCGAGGCCTACACCCCCGACCACGAGGGCGCACCGTGGACACCGCAACCGCAGCCATCTCTGTACCCGGGAGGGCCGCAAACCTATGCCACGCCCCGTTCCGACGCCGAACTGACCACTGCGGCAGTCCCCGGAGACCCGAGGTGCTACTTCTGCGGCCTGGAGAAGCACCCACGACGACACTGCCCGGCGAAAGACGCGATCTGCTCTGGCTGCAGTAAGAAGGGTCATTACCTGAAAGTTTGCAGGGCAAAATCGGCCCCCAGGCCCGGCAGCGCCACGTGTGATCCACGGGAGGCACTGCCTTTGACGCCATCGGCCGTGTGCGATCCGCGGGTGCCGCCATTTTGGACGCCAGCGGCCACGTGCGACCCACGGAGGCCGCCATCTTGCACGCCATCAGCCACATGCGACCATCTTGGGTGACATCAGCCGAGTCACGGGGGCCGCCATTTTGGGAACCGTCCACCGCATCGCCTAATCCGACAGTGGCCTCGGTCGCGTTGGACCAGTCCAGGCCTCACCAACTCGCCTGGTCGATGATGGACATCAAGGTAAACGGCCACACTACTAATTGCTTATTTGACAGTGGGAGTATGGAGAGTTTCATCCACCCTAACACGGTGAGGCGCTACGCACTGCCAGTACTGCCAATGCAGCAATCAATCTTCATGGCTTCGACGTCCCGGTCGGTGAATGTCATCGGGTACTGTGTAGCAACTCTGACTCTACGGGGCACAGTGTACAACAAGTGCAGGCTCCTCGTGCTACCACAGCTCTGCGGCTGCCGTACTACTGGGGCTAGATTTCATGTGTCACTTTGTGACCGTCACCATGGTGTATAATGGGCCTTTTCCCCCAATCTCCGTCCAAAATCCACAGCTAACAGACCAGCCACCGCGCACCACCTGTGGTCTCTCGACCCTTAAAGTCGCCCCTCCCTCGCTCTTTGAGCACCTTACCCCCGACTGCAAGCCCATTGCCACCAAAGCAGATGGTACAGCGCTGGAGATAGAGCGTTTATCAAGTCCGAGGTGCGACGCCTCCTGGGGGAGGGGATCATTGAGGCCAGTGCCAGCCCCTGGAGAGCCCAAGTGGTGGTTGTTAAGACTGGGGAGAAACTTCGCATGGTTATTGACTACAGTCAGACCATCAACCAATACACGCAGCTGGACGCGTATCCCCTTCCCCGCATATCTGACATGGTCAATCAGATTGCACAATATCGGGTGTTCTCCACCATTGATTTGAAGCCTGCATACCACCAGCTCCCTATCCGCCCGGAAGACCGCCAATACACTGCCTTCGAGGCGGATGGCCGTCTCTATCACTTCCTTCGGGTCCCCTTCGGCGTCACCAACGGGGTCTCGGTTTTCCAGCGCGGGATGGACCGAATGGTGGACCAGAATGGGTTGCGGGCCACCTTCCCGTACCTGGATAACGTCACCATCTGCGGCCACGATCAGCAGGACCACGACGCCAACCTCCAAAAATTCCTCCATACCGCGGCACTCCTCAACCTGACCTATAATAAAGAGAAGTGCGTATTCCGCACGCGCCGCCTCGCCATCCTTGGCTGTGTTGTGGAGAACGGGGTCTTTGGCCCCGATCCCGACCGCATGCGTCCCCTCCTGGAACTTCCCCTCCCCACCACCCTCAAAGCGCTGAGGAAATGCCTAGGCTTCTTCTCATACTACGCCCAGTGGGTCCCCAATTATGCAGACAAAGCCCGTCCGCTCATCAAATCCGCATCTTTTCCCCTAGCGGCGGAGGCTCGGCTGGCCTTTGACCGCATCAAAGCGGATATCGCGAAGGCCACAATGCACGCTGTAGACGAATCCACCCCATTCCAGGTGGAGAGCGATGCATCTGATTTTGCCCTCGCCGCCACTCTTAACCAGGCGGCCGTGGCCTTCTTCTCGCGCACCCTCCAGGGCCCTGAAATTCCACACTCCTCTGTTGAAAAAGAGGAAGAAGCCATCGTGGAGGCGGTGCAGCACTGGCGCCACTACTTAGCTGGCAAACGGTTCACCCTGTTCACGGACCAACGGTCCGTTGCCTTTATGTTCAGTAACGCGCAGCAGGGCAAAATCAAGAACGATAAGATTTTGAGGTGGAGGATCGAGCTCTCCACCTACAATTACGACATTTTATACCGGCCTGGGAAGCTCAATGAGCCCCCAGACGCCCTGTCCCGGGGGACCTGTGCCAGCGCAAACCTAGATTGGTTACAGACTCTCCACGATGACCTCTGCCACCCGGGGGTTCCAGGTTCTTCCATTTCATCAAGGCCCGGAACCTGCCCTATTCCATCGAGGAAGTCAGGTCTGTAACCAGGCACTGCCACGTCTGCGCGGAGTGCAAGCCACGCTTCTATCGGCCAGACAGAGCGCACCTCATCAAAGCCACCCGCCCTTTCGAACGCCTGAGCGTTGACTTCAAAGGCCCCCTCCCCTCCTCTGATCGCAACGTATACTTCCTCAACGTCGTTGATGAGTATTCGCGGTTCCCCTTTGCTATTCCCTGGTCGGATATGACCTCGGCCACGGTCGTCAGGGCCCTGCACAGCCTCTGCACCCTGTTTGGTTTCCCCAGCTATATTCATAGCAACCGGGGTTCCTCTTTTATGAGTGATGAGCTGTGCCAGTACCTACTCTCCAAAGGCATAGCCTCAAGTAGGACCACCAGATACAACCCCAGGGGGAACGGACAGGTAGAGAGGGAGAATGCGACAGTCTGGAAGGCCGTTTTATTAGCTCTCCGGTCTAAGGGTCTTCCAGTCTCCTGCTGGCAAGAGGTCCTCCCTGATACGCTACACTCAATTAGGTTACTACTGTGCACGGCTACCAACGCCACCCCTCATGAACAAATGTTTGTTTTCCCCAGGAAGTCCTCCTCGGGGACCCCACTACCGTCGTGGCTGACGTCCCCTGGCCCTGTCCTGCTCCGGAAGCACGTGCGGACTCATAAATTGGACCCCCTGGTCGAAACGGTCCGGCTCCTCCACGCCAACCCCCAATACGCCCATGTGGCGTATCACGTCAGGCGGGAGGACACGGTCTCCATTCGCGATCTGACACCCGCAGGTACTAGGTCCCACGACCCCTCACCCCCAGCTCCCAATGTCGTCCATGATGCACCAGAGTCGCAGCACGCTCATTTAGCCCCCGTGTACGGCACGCCTGAGCCCCAGGAGCAGCCTCCACACACCCGGCAGTCTGAAGGCACTACGGACGGCTTCACCGATTATGGACTGGCGTCTGACTCATCACCGCGGCCTCCTGAACCGGCACCACGGCTGACACTGCGACGGTCACAGCGGCAGATCAAGCCCCCGGAGAGACTGAACTTGTAACTTGAATCAATAACTTGTGACTGTCGTTCCACCACCTCGCCCCCGCCGAACTCTTTTTTAAACAGGGGCTGAATGTGGTGAACCACTGTAGGAGTCTGTTTATGTGATAGTTATGTGATATGCCTGGACACGCCCCTGCTGCCTCAATCCGGGGCTCTGCCCTCCTCGGGGTATAAAGGTGGCTGCTCTCCGCCCCTTTTGCCTTAGTTCGGATTAGCTATCAGTTTGGGAGTGCTTCTGTTCTTGTTAATAAAAGCCTGTTGTTTCACAACATCTAGTCTTTGTGTAATCAATGGTGCATCAGGGGGGAGAGGAGGAAGGGGGAGGGGGGAGGGGGAGGGGTGGGGAGGGGTGGGGAGGGGGAGGGGTGGGGAGGGGTGGGGAGGGGGAGGGGGGAGGGAGGGGGTGCGGGAGGGGGTGCGGGAGGGGGACAGGGGGAGGGGGACAGGGGGAGGGGGACAGGGGGAGGGGGACAGGGGGAGGGGGACAGGGGGAGGGGGACAGGGGGACAGGGACAGGGGGACAGGGACAGGGGGACAGGGGGAGGGGGAGGGAGGGGGACGAAGGAGGGGATGGGGGGAGGGGGACAGGGGGAGGGAGGGGGACGAGGGAGGGGATAGGGGGAGGGGGAGGGGGATAGGGGGAGGGGGTCAGGGGGAGTGGGGCAGGGGAGAGAGACAGGAGGAGGGGGACAGGAAGAGGGGGACAGGAGGAGGGGGACAGGAGGAGGGGGAGGGGAAGGGGGACAGGGGGAGGGGGACAGGGGGGAGGGGAGGAGGGGGAGGGGAGGAGGGGGAGGGGAGGAGGAGGGGAGGAGGGGGAGGGGGAGGGGAGGAGGGCGAGGGGGAGGGGGGGAGGGAAGAGGGGGAGGGGGAGGGGGAGGAGGAGGGGGAGGAGGAGGGGGAGGAGGAGGAGGAGGGGGAGGGCGGAGGGGGAGAGGGGGGAGGGGAGAGGGGGAGGGGCGAGGGGGGAGCAGGATGGGGAGGAGGGATGGGGAGGGGTAGGTGGGGCGGGGGAGGGGGAGGGGAGGAGGGAAGGGGGAGGAGGGAGGGGGAGGAGGGAGGGGGGAGGAGGGAGGGGGAGGAGGGAGGGGGAGGAGGGAGAGGGAGGAGGGAGGGGGAGGAGTAGGAGGGAGGGGTAGGAGGGAGGGGGAGGGGGAGGGGGAGGAGGGAGGGGGAGGGGGAGGGGGAGGAGGGAGGGGGAGGGGGGAAGGGGAGAGGGGAGGGAGAGGGAGAGGGGGAGCGGGAAGGGGGAGCGAGGAGGGGGGAGCGGGGAGGGGGGAGCGGGGAGTGGGGAGCGGGGAGGGGGGAGCGGGGAGGGGGGAGCGCGGAGGGGGAGCGCGGAGGGGGGAGCGGGGAGGGGGGAGCGGGGAGGGTGGAGCGGGGAGCGGGGAGGGGGGAGCGGGGAGGGGGGAGGGGGGAGCGGGGAGGGGGAGCGGGGAGGGGGAGCGGGGAGGTGGGAGCGGGGAGGGGGGAGCAGGGAGGGGGAGCGGGATGGGGAGGGGGAGGGTTGGAGGGGGAGGGGGGAGGGTTGGAGGGGGAGGGGGGAGGGTTGGAGGGGGGGGCAGGGTGGTGGGTGCCTTTGACATCAAGGAAACATTTGATCAAGTGAGGCATCAAGGACCCCTTGCAGATTTGAAGTCAATGAGAAGTCAGGGGGAAACTGCCCACTGACTGGAGTTATATCTAACAAAAAGGAAGACTGTTTTCATTGCTGCAAGCCAATCTTCTCAGCACCAGGACATAACTGCAGTAGTTTCTGTCCTCGACCCAATCATCTTCAGTTGCTTCACCAATGATCTTCCCTGCATCATAATGAGAGAAGCGAGTGGGGGGAGATTGATCACTAATGATTGTACAATGTTTATACGTGATTCTTCAGATACTGAAGCAGTCTGTGCTCACATGCAGCAAGACCTGAACAATGTTCAGGCTTGGGCTGATAAGAGGCAAATAACAGTTGTGTTGCGCAAGTGCCAAAAAATGACCTTCTCCCCATTATATTTTATGGTGTTACCATCCTGGAGGTTAACATTGACCAGAAACTTAACTTGATAGTGTGGCAACAAGAGCAGGTTAAAGGCTGGATTTGCTGTGGCCAGAAACTCGCTTTGTGACTCTCAAAACCTCTCCACTGCACAAGTGTGGTGTATAAGAGAATACTCTCCAATGCCTGGATAGGAGCAGCTCCAACAACACTCAAGACGTTCAAAACCATCCAGGTCAAAGCAACCCACTTGATCAGCACCCCATCTGCCATCTTACACATTCACCTACCACCACAATGGCTGCAGTGTTTACCATTTGTAAGATCCACTGCAGAAGCTCACCAAGGCTTGATGAAAGCACCTTCCAAACATGGCCTGTACCACCTAAAAGCTAAGGCAGTAGCTGCATGAAAATGCCACCACCGGCAAGGTAATGTAAAGTTTATTTATGAGTCACAAGTAAGGCTCACATTAACTCCGCAATGAAATTACTTCCCCTAGTCGCCACAGTCCAACGCCTGTACGGGCCTAGCCAGCACGTCTTTCAGAATGTGAGAGGAAACCCACGCAGACGTGGGGAGAACGTGCAAACTCCACACAGTGACCCAAGCCGGGAATCGAACCTGGGTCCCTGGCACTGTGAAGCAGCAGTGCTAACAACTGTGCTACCGTGCCGGCCTCCAAGTTCCCTCCAAGTCGCAAATTAACTTGACATGGAAATAGATTACTTCCTTCATTGTCACTGGGTCAAAATCATGGAATACGCTAACTAAATAAACTACCTTTACTCCAGCAGTTCAGGTATTAGCTCATTGCACCACTTCAAGACTTGGGCAATAAATGTCGGCTTTTTTCAGCAATGCTCACATCCCGTGAACAAATCAAGAAACAAATGTTCTTGACAAGTCCCATACATTGAGATCATTGACTCGCTAGTTTATCTTTAATGGTGATATTTAAGGAATGAATGCTGTCCAAGACCCTTAGAAAACTCACTTCTTTAAACAGTGTCAGAAATCTGCTATATCCACTTCACTCAGTCTCAATTTATATTCATCCATACTATAGCACTGCTCTCTATCACACTGAAATGTCAACCTCAATTATATGGTTAAGTGCAGGAGTGGGGCTTTTAGAGATGTTTGAGTTGATAACCAACGGGGTAAAGACAGCTGAAGCAGTGGATGTATATATTTGGATTTTCAAAAGCACTCAATAAGGTACTATACAATATAAGTCACATTTAATAGAACATAGAACATAGAACATTACAGCGCAGAACAGGCCCTTCGGCCCACGATGTTGCATCGACCAGTTAAAAAAAAAAACTGTGACCCTCCAACCTAAACCAATTTCTTTTCGTCCATGAACCTATCTACGGATCTCTTAAACGCCCCCAAACTAGGCGCATTTACTACTGATGCTGGCAGGGCATTCCAATCCCTCACCACCCTCTGGGTAAAGAACCTACCCCTGACATCGGTTCTATAACTACCCCCCCTCAATTTAAAGCCATGCCCCCTCGTGCTGGATTTCTCCATCAGAGGAAAAAGGCTATCACTATCCACCCTATCTAAACCTCTAATCATCTTATATGTTTCAATAAGATCCCCTCTTAGCCGCCGCCTTTCCAGCGAAAACAATCCCAAATCCCTCAGCCTCTCCTCATAGGATCTCCCCTCCATACCAGGCAACATCCTGGTAAACCTCCTCTGCACCCTCTCCAAAGCCTCCACATCCTTCCTGTAATGTGGGGACCAGAACTGCACACAGTACTCCAAGTGCGGCCGCACCAGAGTTGTGTACAGTTGCAACATAACGCTACGACTCCTAAATTCAATCCCCCTACGGATATGGGACACAATTGGAACACCAGGGATTTGGGATAGTATATCAACATGGATTGAGGATTGGTTAACAGATAAAAAATAGAGTAAGAACTAACAGATCATTTTCAGGTTGTCAGGCTATAAATAGTAAGGTAGAAGGATCAGTGCTTGGGTCTCAGTTATTTGTAATCCATTTCTATGGCTGAGATGAGGGCCCAATTTTTTACCATGATGGAGAGCCTCTCCGTTATTGCAAAAATCCCAGAAATGGATGAAAATTCCAAGTCCCTGAATAGGCATTTCTCATTTTCACGACAGCAGGACTGGAGTCAAGCTGGGATTCACACATGAATGACTCATGGAGGCAGCTGGCCATTCAAATGGGATTTGGTAAACCAGGAGTGTGAAACCTGGAATGCGCAGAATAGGACAGGCAAGAGGAGGTCTGAATTTGGTGGATTAATTTGGATAGCCAACCTGCCCCTGTGAATAGGACATCTGCAAGGGCACCCTTTGGGACAGGTAAGAGACCCTTTGGAATTGTTAAAATTAAACATTATTGTGCACTTTTTAAACACAAACTCATTGGAATTACCAAGCTGTCAAAGAACTTTCAAAGAAGTGTACAATGCAGGAGCATTGCTTGGCATTGGTTAGCATGAATGAGGCATAGGGAATGTCTGGGGTCAGGGATGAGTAGTGAGGACTGCCTTTCTTTTTAACTTTCTTTCTTTATTTAGACAGTGCTAGATCACAGAGGCAAGACTTCCGCTCAACCCACCTCTGCATCTGGCAGCCTCCGCACTCATTCCCAGGGCAATGGGCCCAATTCCTAACCTGGCCAACCCTTTCCTGCCACCCCTCCCGAGAACAAGAACCTGAGCAGCGGGCAACTAGTTTTAAAGATCGGTTCACAGAGCCAGGAAATCTCCCAACTCTGCACACCTGAACTAGGAGCAAAAGTCTGGGCAGCGAGTACTCAGTGTAAAGTATCCAAGTTTGCTGATGATACAAAGTTAGGTTGGAAAGTGAACTGTGAGTAGGGCACAGAGAAGCTAAAGGGCTGAATGGCCTACTCCTATTTCTTATGTTATGAACCCACAACTTTCTAACTCAGAAGCAAAGGTGTGGCCAACTGAACGAAGCTAACAGGTAAGGTTATAAGCTTTTCCTATCACTTTCAAGTATTAAGAAATTGATTTTAACACAAGTCTGTCCTGTAAAAGTTTAGTTGTGTCAATTAATTATAACAAGGGAATTAGCCGTTATTGCAAAGGGAATGGATTACAAGATTAAAGTATCTTGCCACACTTGTACACTGCTTAAGTGAGACCACACCTGGAATACTGTGCGCAGTTTTGGTCTCATACTTAAGGAAGGATATACTTGCATTAGAGGCAGTACTGCAAAGGTTCATTAGATTGATCCCTGGTATGAGAAGGTTGTCCTTTGATGAAAGGCTAAGTAAATTGGGCTTATATTCTCTGGACTTTAGAAGAATGAGAGGCGATTTCACTGAAACATACAAGATTATAAAGGGGTTTGATAGGGGAGATGTTGAGAGATCATTTCGCTGGCTGGGGAATCTAAAACGAGGGACCACAATCTCAAGATAAAGGACTGATCATTTAGGACTGAGATGAGGAGAAATTCATTCACTCAAAGAGTGATGAATCTTTGGAACTCTTTATGCCAAAGTATTGTGGGTGATTAGTTGCTGAATGCATTTAAGGTGGGGATAGACAGGTCTTTATTTTCTCAAGGAATCAAGAGATATGAGGTGGGGAAGGAGAGCAGAGTTGAAAACCAAGATCAGCCACGATCATTTTGAATGGTGGAGCAGGTTTGATGGGTAATATGGTCTATTCCTGTTTTAATCTCTTGTGCTCGTGTAATTAAATGGACTTTCAATCTGTCCTGTTAGAATAAAACTTCTTGGCAGCTTATCACACAGCTTCGAAGGCTGTGGTCACCTAAATCATTGTCAAATACTCACCACAAACTGGTGAGTGGGAATGAGCAACTTGCAAAAGGAGAAAAATTGGTTTGCCAATGCTGACATACTGAGTAGGTTTCAGTGAATTTATGCAGTTACAAAGAGGAAGTAACAATAGCAACAATCATCCGTTGGTAAGCCATTAACAGTCAGTCTTTTTTGGAAGAAAATTATATGCTTACACTTTTAAGTGGAATTTTATTTCAGTTAGCAGCAATAGACACTCCTGATCTGAACTGGACTGTTTATGTTTCTTTCATTGTGTTTACTGCACGAGCACAAGCTTCTCAGTTTCAGGATAGTTGGCACCCTCAGAGCTCTCTTGCAGCAAACCCACAGCTGTCATGCCATGTCTGTGTATCTTGGCAGAGCAGCTCAAGAACAAAGAGAGTAGCTCTGACAGAAGTCAGCTAAGTGTTCAGAGAATCTCAGCAATGTATCAATAATACATGGCAATCTGTCTATTATTCTTGGCAGCCCATATTGTTCAACTACTATCCAGGACTTATGGGTTTTGTTTATATAAAGTGTTGGTTCATACTGAGTGTTTCTTATGATAATACTTTTTTTTCCAATACTTAATTTTTAAAATGTTTGTGACTTATTCAAAAAGAGACAGGGATGGAGGAAGGATCGTGTGTCAATCACATCTGGCTGGGGGAGAGAGTGTGTGCGCGCATGTGCGTGGAATATTGGAGTATATTCCGGAGGGTTACATATTTAGTCTCTTTGCTTTGAAAAATTACCTGCATGTTAATTGTCATAAACTCAAAATTAATCAGATAATATTACTAGTTTTACAACTTTTAGTCCTGGTTATTTACGTGGTTCCACACGTGGCATCAGTCTTACTTCTGGGTCGAGGGTTCAAGTCCCATTTTAAAGGTTTGATTACACATTGTACCCTGAGACGGAGGGAGGGCTGCATTGTTGGTGGGGCTGCCTTTTGGACGAGGAGGTAAATGCTGCTTGCTTATTCAAGTGGATCCACAGCATTATTTCACAGGGCTCTTAGATATCCTCGATAACAACATTCTCTCATCTGGTGTCACCAAAAAATAAATTATCCAGGGTCCAGAGGAGCAATTTTTTCACATAGAGGAAGGTGAGTGTCTGGAACAAGCTGCCAGAGGTAGTAGTAGAGGCGGGTAAAATTTTGTCTTTAAAAAGCATTTCGACAGTTACATGGGTAAGATGGATATAGAGGAATATGGGCCGAACATGGGCAATTGGGATTAGCTTAATGGTAAAAACTGGGCGGCATGGACAAGTTGGGGCCGAAGGGCCTGTTTCCACACAGTAAACATCTATGACTCTATCTGGTGATCCATTCATTTGTTATTTGTGTGAGCTGCTGCACTTGATCTGCTGCTGTGCTTGCTTGTACAACAACAGAATCTGCATTTCAAAACTCTTGCATCAGTATTACACGGTGTGGTGATTTCTAAGGATGTATAACTGCAAGTTCTTTCTCTCTTAATAAAATAATTTGGAATCAATTGGAAGACAGCAAATGGAACAAATCCAACATGGGCCTTTTTACAGTCAAGATGTGCACTAAAATAATCAAGGGATCAAGTGCCACAGAACTCAATTACAGAGGAACAGCAGGCACCTGCTGACACCCAGGAAAGTCTTGCTTCTAACATCACTGATGCTCTCCGGGCACGTTAGACCGACAGAAAGCAGCACATCTGCACCCCAAATCACCTAATTTGCAGAAGAGAAACATTTCCGAACTCTGAAGAGGCCCCAAACTCTGCTTGCTAATGTTTGACTTCACAGATATCCTTTCAACCCAGACTCAGGTTTGCACATAGGCACTTGCCCTCCATCAGCATCAACAGTAGTAGTCTCAGCATGTCACTCCCAGCACCAGCACCCTCCCCTCCCCCCCCACCTACATACTGAGAATAACTCTGGGAAAAGTACAGCACCTTCCATGGGCACCCTCATGCAGTTGTCGTAGGAATATTGGGGCAAACGGAAACTAGTCCTTCACACTGTGTCACTGGGTAAACAGAGATCTCTTCTGTCTTCAAAGTGTGTGATTGTCCACCACTACCACTACCACTGCCTCTTGTACACTTCATAGCAGAAATTTTAGCCTTTTTCCAGTCCAGAAAAGATCTGTGATTCTGCCCTGATTTTCTTTTTTTAAATACTTGATCCTTTCAAGAATGTAACAAGCGAGAGGGGAGTAGTCAGGTGGTAATCATGGGCAAAGGAGAATGGCACAGAGTGCTTTGGACTTATCTTGCTACATTGGTTGAAGCATTAAACTTCTCCCAGCGTTTCTGTGCTGTCCTTACAGAGAGGATGTATGCAATGGGTACCAGGGCCACATCCCTCGAGCAGCAAGGCTGGCACTGCTGGATAGCATTCTACCTGATTCTCCATGCAATTCCTCTCGGAGAGTATGCAGGTCTCCCTGTGTGTAGTGTACAGCCTTTTGGTGAGATGATGCATTCCCAACAGAACATGGGAAACTTACCAAACTTCATATCCAAGAAACTTGTATACCACTCCATCTGCTGATGAATAGTGCAATTTTCTCTACAATAGCACAATGACCAGCAGGGATTTGATTATTCATCAAGCCTCCATCCATTAAAATTTCGTCCATTTCAGTGGTCAAGCAATCACACACAATATTTGCTAATGGTGGATAAATCCCGTGAGCAACCCGAAACAGATGTCAGTTTGAGAACTTCCTCACACCCGCCCCTCCCCACACCCTATCCATGGGCATGAACCTGATATACAGATTTTAACATACATTATGTCATTAAAGAGCTTGATGCTGTAGTGTCCACTCACAATGTTGGCAGGGGGCACATGCAGGCAGCACATGTGAAGGGGATTATCCTCCACCATTGTGAGGAGGTTCCCCTTCTGTGTTTGGGGTGGGGGGGTCTTGAGGAGAGTGTCCCTTTCTTTAAAAAGGGAGCCCCATTCTCAGATTCCCAGAGTTGTTGGCGTGTTTAAGTCCCATCCTTCCAGCTGGCTGTGAGATCCCCGTCAGCACCCTGAAATTGAAGTGCTGTTAAATCAGGCGGGAAAGGGCAGCTAAAAAGCTGGTGAGTTTCGCACAGCTTTTCTCATCTGATCCAACACTGCGCAATTTTGGGAAGATTGCACCCATATTATTTCTGAAACGATGAGAGGATGGGAAGTGTTGAACTTCAAAGAGACTCGGGTGTTCTTGTTCACCAGCCACTGAAAGCTAATATGCAGCTACAGCAATAAATTAAAAAGGCAAATTATATATTGACTTTTGTTACAAAAATATCTGAATATAAATTTTAAAATGCTTTACATGAAGAGCTGAGTGGACTACTCCTGCTCTTATTTCTTATGTTATTTTGTGTATCAATTTAACCCTGATCTAGGTAAGACTTATTTCTCTTGATTATGATCATTAGATAGACGCATCTCCATTAAATTATATGCAACAACAGACTCTCCAAAAATCATTTGTCAATCATGGTCAGCTGCCAAATCAAACTGGACATTTCCAACATCACAAAATATTAAAATTATTTCTTTGGGGATTAGAATATTCCCTGAACAGGTTACATTATTGCGGAACCCACTGGGAAGGATGTGGAGAAGGCTGTGGCTGACCCACTCAATTAAAATGAATCACTTAGTTTATTAGTTGAGGGTCTTTTTGAAATGGTTGCACCTTAACCACTGAAGTGGTGCGTCAGAGCATTGCAGGCAACTGAAATGGTTGAATATAACCTCCAAGGACAATAATGGGAGGAGAGCCGTTTCTTTAGCACGAGATGATACACAGAACTGCAAGGGCAAACATAAAAGTTGGAAATATGGCAACAGAACACAAACACTCATTTGAGATGCAAAGCCTTCATTAGAATTGAAAACTAAAATAACAATTCTGATGAAGGTGCCACATCTCAAATGCCAGTGATCATTTTTTTTAAATTCATAGATCTATTTTCAGTTTTTCTATCAGATTTCTATTTTTTATTCTTTTTAATTTGACTCGTACAAAACTGCTGATACTTCAAGCACCTTGTTTAAGCTCACTGAATACTTCTGGAACTAAGTTAAAGTCAACAGAAATAAGTAATATACAGGGAGCTTTTATTAAATATCATCTTGTCCTTGAACACCTGAAAAAAATTGTGTAGTCTGAAATGTTGTTGATTACTAAAATTAGAATAAAAAGGCTTTGGGGGGGATTCAGAGTTATGTGCAGAAGCTAGAGAATGATGCAGGAAGGATGCCCAGGCAATAACAGTAAATAAGCAAGGCAAGAGGTGACCTGAAATTTAGGGGAATAGGGATGGCAGGGCAAGAGGTGGATTTCATGACCAAGCTGAGCCCAAAGAGTCATGTGAGGAGATAGGCGATAAACTATAGAAAGATGCAGGTTCAGGGCTGGGATAGGGGGGAACCTTACAAGACTTTTGACCCGGTGGGCAATGGGAAGGCAAGGAAAAGATAGTGACAGCTGATCAAATTGTCTCAAAATTAGTGACAAAAAGCCCTCTTGCACTTACTGTTGGAAGTGAGGGTGGATGAGACAGAGCAAAGTGGTTTAAGAAGATGGTAGCTTTGGATAAAGGAAGCTGGGGTTTTCTTTGTATTCCAGGGCAATCATGGAAGAGTGAGCACTTTGGCAGACAAGAAAAATCTCTGTTGTGGTCAAGCCAGATGTGGTGGTGAACAGCTAAGCCAGATGTCTGCCTTCTCCATTCAAGTCTGCATCCTTTGGATATAAGGGAATGAAGATAAGGGTCATACCAGGGGAAATGGTCATGGATAGAGAGAGAATTGATGACAAAGGTGACTAGGGTATCAAAAGTGGTGGTGAGAGTGTAATTCAACAGATCAGTGCTGTACAAGTGTTGTGGTAAACGGAGGGCCAATGGCTGGGTGGTTGGAATTTTGAGAGTGCAATTGTAAGAATATTTGGGGTTTAGGAAAGGGGGCATAGTTTCAAAGTTTGCAGATGACAACAAACGAGAACATGTAGTAAACATCACAGTAGACTTCAGAAAATCATAGACTAGTGAAGACAGCTCAAATTCAATGCAGAGAAGTGTGAAGTATGACCTTTTGGAAAGAAGATTTTTTAATTAATTGTATGAACAGTGAGACCTGGAGGTTTGGAGTACAGTAATTTTTGAAGGTAGCAGGGGAAGTTGATAAGGCGATTAAATTTGCCTGACTTTATAGAGGTGTTGGGCTGCGTTCCTTTTTCTTTACAGGCCCGCCGACTGCGCACCCTCACTGCAGGTTTCCCGGTGGTGAGGCGTGTATTCAATGGGAAATCCCATTGACAATGGCGAAATCATAAGATCCCGCTGTCAGTGAGCAAAGCGCCGCCTCAGCCACTGCGAAACATACTGTGGAGGGGGAGAATATTCCACCCACTGTCTTCTTTCACTCTTTCACTACCGTCCTCTGATCTCACAGCAGAACCTCCAGATAAGAGTGAGAAGCCCAGGGTCAGCTTTGCTAGGTCTTCTCTCCATCTGTGGCTGCTGCAGCCTCAAAAATTCATGACCTGGTGAGCCATGCTAACCCAAGTCTGGGTCATTCTCATTAGCAATGCTTCCTTTGATCTTATCCTCCCTGATGGTCAAAGAACTCAGAAATGGGATGTTAATACCATGGCTCAATTAAAGAACCATGCTGCAAAGCCTACTATAGCGGCCAATGGCTTTCTGACCCACTAACAGTCTCAATACTTTGGCAGGGTCTAGGTTTGGAGTACCAAAGCAAGGAAGCTTTGTTAAACATTTATAATTCACAATTGGCCTCTCAGCTGGAGTATTTTGCCCAATTCCATGCATCACAGAATAGAAAAGATGCCAAGACCTTGGCTGCAGAGGAAGATTATTGAAAGGCTTACAGGAATGAGGCAGTTCAACAACGTAGAGAGACTGGAGAAGTTGAGATTATTCTCCTCGCAGTAAAGGAGATTGAAGGAGATTTCATAGAAAATGAAATATGATGAAGGGTTTTGACAGCATTAGTAAAGAAACTGGCAAAGGGTCAGTTTTCAGACCAAAGGACACATTTTAATTTACTAGTTCTAACATAAGAGTGGGGAGGTTATGTTCTATGCCTTGGCTAATAAAGGAAAAGTATTCCTTATGCCTGCATAATCACCTTATCTATCTGGTCAGCAATCTTCAGGAATCTGCATTCATGAACTCAAGGTCCTCTATTCCAGCATTCTACCATTTATTGGGGAGGATTCTTCAGGCCCCCGAGCTCCCCTGAGTATGACGGTGGCCTGGAGAATTGGTTATTGGGCAAAAAATTGGTTTCGCGACAGGCACCAAACCCGTCACGATGCTCCTGGCCCAGCTCGCCCCATTCAGGTTCCCGACAAAATGAACTACTTGAAATATAATTAGCGGGCTTGCAGCCCGAGTCGTATGGCTCTCACTATTCACCCGCTTCCGCAGCGGGATCTGCAGTGCGTTGGCTTTCATACAAGTCCTCACAAGCGAGGACCTGGCATGTTGGTTGAGGAATCACCACCAACTCCTCAGCAATGAGAGACACCTCCCCACCACACCATGCGGGCATGAGGTTTATCCGACCCAACTCCCCACGCAGGCCCCCTTCCCCCTCAGACCTCCACTCAGCCTCTCTTCAGGTCACCCGCCTTGGCAGTGCCAACAGTGCACTGTCCCCTGGCACTGACACTCTGGTGCCTTGGGCCCTGAGGGGGCTCGTGGAGGTAGGCCCAGTAGCCATTTACCATTCTGCCACTGCCAGGCTGTAGAGGATGGATCCGTCAAGAGTCCTGGGAGTTGGGCGGGCTCAGGCTGGGGGCAAGGCATTAACTTCGCCACTCTTCGATGGGACGTGAGCATTGCTGGCAAAGCCAGCATTTGTTGCCCCTCTAATTGCTCTCAAGAATGTGGTGGTAAGTCACCTTCTTGCCGCTGCAGTCTATCTGGTGCAGGTACACCCACAGTCTTGCTGGAAAAGCAGTTCCAACATCTTGGTCCAATGATAGTGAAGGAACTGCATCATAGTTTCAAGTTAGGATGATAGGTGACTTGGAGGGGAAATTGGAGGGTGTGGTGTTCCCATACAACTGCTGACCTTGTCCTTCTAGGTGATAGAGGTTGTGGCTTTGGAAGATGCTGTCAAAGGAGCCTTGGCAAGTTTTGATTTGATTTATTATTGTTGCTGCAGTGCATGCATGCAGTGATGGTACACATTGCAGCCATGGCAATAGAGGGAGTGAATGTGGAAGATGGTGGATGGGTTGCCAATCAAGCGAGCTGCTTTGTCCTGGATGGTGCCAATTTGCTTAAATGTTGCTGGAACTGCACCCATCCAAGAAATGGAGAGTATTCCATCAGGCACCTCACTTGCACCTGGTAAGATAGATTGTGGGGAGACAGGAGATAAGTTATTCGCCACAGAATATCTACCACCTGACCTGATGTTTTAGTCACAGTATTTTATATGGTTGGTTCAGTTCAATTTCAGGTCAATGGTAACCCCCCCCAAGATGCTGATAGTGGGGGATTCAGTGATGGTAATGCCATTGAACATCTTGGGGAGATGGTTAGGTTTGCTTTTGTTGGAGATGGTCAATGCTCAGCAATTGTGTAGCATGATTTAGGCAGTTGATGTCATATACATGGATTTTAGTAAGGCGTTTGATAAAGTCCCCTATGGTCGGCTTATGATGAAAGTAAGGAGGTGTGGGATAGAGGGAAAGTTGGCCGATTGGATAGGTAACTGGCTATCTGACCGAAGACTGAGGGTGGTGGTGGATGGAAAAATTTTGGACTGGAGGCAGGTTGCTAGCGGAGTGCCACAGGGATCAGTGCTTGGTCCTCTGCTCTTTGTGATTTTTATTAATGACTTAGAGGAGGGGGCTGAAGGGTGGATCAGTAAATTTGCTGATGACACCAAGATTGGTGGAGTAGTGGATGAGGTGGAGGGCTGTTGTAGACTGCAAAGAAACATAGATAGGATGCAAAGCTGGGCTGAAAAATGGCACATGGAGTTTAACCCTGATAAATGTGAGGTGATTCATTTTGGTAGGACAAATTTAAATGTGGATTACAGGGTCAAAGGTAGGGTTCTGAAGACTGTGGAGGAACAGAGAGATCTTGGGGTCCATATCCACCGATCTCTGAAGGTTGCCACTCAAGTGGATAGAGCTCTAAAGAAGGCCTATAGTGTGTTAGCTTTTATAACAGGGGGTTGGAGTTTAAGAGTCGTGGGGTTATGCTGCAACTGTACAGGATCTTGGTGAGACCACATTTGGAATATTGTGTACAGTTCTGGTCACCTCACTATAAGAAGGATGTGGAAGCGCTGGAAAGAGTGCAAAGGAGATTTACCAGGATGCTGTCTGGTTTGGAGGGTAGGTCTTATGAGGAAAGGTTGAGGAAGCTAGGGCTGTTCTCTCTGGAGCGGAGGAGGTTGAGGGGAGACTTAATAGAGGTTTATAAAATGATGAAGGAGATAGGTAGAGTGAACGTTCAAAGACTATTTCCTCGGGTGGATGGAGCTATTACAAAGGGGCATAACTATAGGGTTCATGGTGGGAGATATAGGAAGGATGTCCGAGGTAGGTTCTTTACTCAGAGAGTGGTTGGGGTGTGGAATGGACTGCCTGCAGTGATAGTGGAGTCAGACGCTTTAGGAACATTGAAGCGGTTATTGGATAGGCACATGGAGCACACCAGGATGATAGGGAGTGGGATAGCTTGATCTTGGTTTCAGATAAAGCTCGGCACAACATCATGGGCCGAAGGGCCTGTTCTGTGCTGTACTGTTCTATGTTCTATGAATATTATTTACCACTTATCAGCCTGAGCCTGAAAACTCTCCAGATCTTGCTGCACACTGGCGCAGACTGCTTCAGTACCTGAGGAGTAACAAATGGTGCTGAACATTATGCAAATATCAGTGAGGTGAAAACCCCTACTTCTGACATGATGATGCAGGGAGGGTCATTGATGAAGTCGCTGAAGATGGTTGACGTGGGCATGACCCTGAGAAATGACTGTAGTGATATCCTGGGACTGAGATGATTGGTCTCCATCAACCACAACTTTTGTGCATGGTATAACTCCTGCGCATTCATTCCCCAACGTTCGGATATTAACATCTCATCAGCCAGTTGAGCTGTGTGACGTTAGGCTGGCATCCATTTATAGTGTTCTAGCACACGCTACTGCTACTAATAGAATGTCATGAACAAAGAACAGCACAGGAACAGGCCCTTCAGCCCTCCAAGCCTGTGCCGATTATGGTGCCCTTACGAAGTAAAAATAAAACCTTCTGCCCTTACTCGGTCCGTATCCCTTTATTCCCTCTCTTTTCATGTACCCATCCAGATGCCTCTTAAATGTTGCTAACGTGCCTCCTCTGGCAACACGTTCCAGGCACCCACCACTCTGCGTGAAAAACCTCCCCCACACATCTCCCGTAAACTGTCCCTCTCTCACTTTGAACCTGTGCCCCCATGTAATTGGCACTTTCACCCTGGGAAAAAGCCTCTGACTATCCACCCTGTCTCTACCTCTCAATTTTGTAGACCTCTATCAGGTCTCCCCTCACCTCCATCTTTCCATGAAAACAATTCTGGTTTATTCAACTTCTCCTCATAATCAACACGTTCGAGACCAGGCAACATCCTGGTGAACCTTCTTTGCACTCTCTCCAAAGCTTCCACATCCTTCTGATAATGTAGTGACCAGAACTGCACGCAATACTCCAAATGCGGCCTAACCAAGGTTTTATATAGCTGCAACATGATTTCCCAGCTCTTGTACTCAATGCCCCAGCTAATGAAGGCAAGCATGTCACATGCCTTCTTAATCACCTTGGCCACCTATGTTGCCACTTTTAGGGAACTGTGGACATGCATGCCCAGATCCCTCTGTATGTTAATGTTAACATGTTAACACTGAAATTTGATCTTCCAAAATGCATCACCTCGCATTTGTTGGGATTAAATTCCATCTGCCATTTCTGTGCCCAAGTCTCCAATCTAACTATATCCTGTTGTATCCTCTGACAATCCCTGGCACTACCAAAAACTCCACCAATCTTTGTGTCATCTGCAAATTTACTAATCAGACCACCCACATTTTCCTCCAGATCATTTATATACTACAAACAACAGAGATCCTAGCACTGATCCCTGCGGAACACCATTAGCTACAGATCTCCATTCTGAAAAAAACCCTTCCACTGCTCCTCTCAGTCTTCTCTGACCAAGCCCGTTCTATATCCATCTAGCCAGCCCACCCCAAATCCCATGCGATTTTCACTTTTGTACCAGTCTGCTATGTGGGACCATGTCAAATGCCTTACTAAAGGCCATATAAACTACATCCATAGTCCTTCCCTCAGCGATTATCTTTCTCACCTCTTCAAAAAACTCAATCAGGTTGGTGAGACATCACCTTCCCCGTACAAAACCATGCTGCCTGTCACTAACTAGTCCATTTTCTTCCAAATGTGCATATAGCCTGTCCCTCAGTATCTTCCCCATAAGCTCCCCCACCACTGATGTCAGGCTCACTGGCCCATAACTTTCTGGAATGTCCCTGCTTCCTTTCTTAAACAAGGGGAACAACATTGGCTATTCTCCAGTCCTCTGGAACCTCGCCTGTGGTCAAAAATGATATGAAAGTATCTGTTAAGGCCCCAGCTATTTCTCCCCTTGCCTCCCGCATTAACCTGAGATAGATCCGATCCGGCCTCAGGGACTTATCTACCTTAAAGCAATTTAGGATACCCAACACTTCCTTCTTCAATATATAGACATTCTCCAGAGCGTTCACACACCCATCCCTGACCTGAACATCCATCATGTCCTTTGCATTGGTGAATACTGATACAAAGTACTCATTAAGGATCTCACCCATTTTCTGTGCTCCACACATAACTTCCCTCCATTGTCCTTAAGTGAGCCTACCCTTTCTCTTGCTACACTCTTGCTCCTAATATAGGCATGTTATGGCAATGTCGGGGAACACAGAGAGCAGTTCAATCCTCTGTAGTGTTACTACAAGTGATGCTATGTGAAGCAATTTGGCACCCAAATAAAAGAAGATGCATCAGTCAGAATTTTACATATAAAGTTCGACTGCGTGCCCGACCTGGAAGCACGTAAAAGGAGAATATATCAGGCATGTGTTCTAACGTCATCGTGTCCTCGTGCGATACTTCAGTCGACAGGTGTGCACGTGAATCAGAAGTGTGCCTGCCAACAATCAAGATTCCAATTTAAATTTAACAGCAGTTGACTGGGATTTTACATTGCCAGTCTTGCTTTTACGGTTGCCGGGCGGGCCGATTGGCCTTTGCAATTTACTTTCAACCTCAATCCAAAGTGAAATTAAATTAAATTAATCAAATAAAATTAACATATGTGCCAGGAGACTGAGGTCTGCGTATGTTGAGCTTCCGTACACACTCGTGGCACAGATTTTCCACTGATAGTTATTTTTCACAGACCCACAGCTTCCTGGGACAACTCCTTAGAGGTTGTCCTCCGAGGGTGTCCTTTGAGGGAGCACATTGGAACCACCAGCCTGCACATTCCCATTTTCCCAGTGCCCCCCTCGCGAGCAATGCTTGGCCTTCCACAGAGCGCCTTTCACGCTGGATGACCGTTAATTGGCTATTCGGTGTAATATCACTTTAACAATGTGATCCCAGGTAAGCACAGTAAAGAAGTTTAACAACACCAGGTTAAAGTCCAACAGGTTTATTTGGGTGTGGCTTTTGCTACCAAATAAACCTGTTGGTCTTTAACCTGGTGTTGTTAAACTTCTTACTGTGTTTACCCCAGTCCAACGCCGGCATCTCCACATCATCCCAGGTAAGAGCAGGTTCCATATCCACTCCCATCCGTGCAGGCACGCCCCAAATGTAAAAACCAGACCGACTGTAAATCTATGAATATCTGCAAGGTTTTGCTGTAATCTCTCATGGGGACTATTCTAACAAAGTTGATATTTCAAACATTAAACAGTCTTTTCTCCTTAAAGAGGCTGGTAGCCCTCCTGCACATTCCTAACATTATCCTCTTTCTGAGACTTTTAAACATTTTACTTTCTTGTTTGAAACTAATCCAATCTAACAGAGTTTGCACAAACATGTTCATGAAATATCAATCTGAGGAGAAATCAGACTGCAGCAAGAAACAAACCATCCTTACCTCAGTAGGACCACACTGTCTGACATGAAGGCGCCAATGGTTACATCTGGAGGGAAAGAAGACATGCTGATTAATTTATCAACCCAGCACTGCTTCTCCTCAGGAGATTTTCTTTTTCTATTTTGCAGTAAGACAATATTTTTCACCACTCAACCACTCAAACTACAATGGCTTGAGAATATTTAATCTCTTCTCTTAAAGGATACCTTAACCAGACCCCAGGAGGGATCTTCTGGCCACACCAGCTATCAGGATCATCCGGACCTACCGAAGGTCAACGGACCTTTGGCTAGCCCACTGCATCCACCGTGGCAGGTTCCGCCACAGCAGGGCTGTGCTCATTTGGAGAGCTGGTGCAAACACAATAGGCTGAATGGCCTCCTTCTGTGCCGTAACAATACCGTGATACTGTGAAATCCCAGCCTCCATCTGGAGTTGTACAGTTTAGGGCACCAGGATTCAAGAAAGAATTCACCCGAATAAAGCAGGCATAAAAGGTTAAATTATAAAAATTGATTGCATGAACTTGGCTTGTACTTGGGAATAATAAAGGGATATAATTGAGGCCTTTAAAGTGTCAAAAGGATTTGACAGTCTTGATATTTTATCTGCTGGAGGAATCCAGATTAAGCAGCATTATCTCAAAATTAGGAGTGAAATCATTAAGTAATGCTTCCACACAAAGTTTAATAGACATCTGGAATTATCTTCTTCAAACGTCTGGGGAGGCTGAGACATTTGAAATTTTCAAGACAGAGAGATTGATACATTTTTGATAGCTAAGGGTATCAGGGATCGGGAACAAGGATGAATTTGAGGTCCAAATCAGCCATGACCTAGTTGAGTGGCAGAAAAGGTTACAGATGCTGAAAGATCCAGTTTCAAAAGACAATGTTATGTACTAACACATAACATTGTGGAAAGATAAAATGCAGACTCTACAGAGAAAGGACCTGGTTTGATCCAGGCATAAGGGGGTGGTGAGGACCGTGGCAGCGTTATATGAAAATCAAGGGCCCAAGTCAGCGCATATTGTTTTACTATTCATATTGCTGGCTTGTTAAAAGTAATGATTATCTTTCTGATCAGAAAATATAGGGATGATTGAAGGAGAAATGGAGTATAATTCGTAAAAAGACAGGAACTCAAATATGGAAGACATACTGCTAATATCAGAAACATTGTTGCAGTGCAAAAAGTATTTCAGACAGACTTGGTCTGTAAAACAGATAAATGTCTTGCCAAAACATCACTGAAATGCAATGTACAATGAAGTACACATTCCCAGACAGAGCTCCATAACTCAATATGTATCAGGGCAATCGACATTGAATGTCCAATTTCATCATAGTTCCTCTGTACATTAACAAATGACTCAAATATTAAGTGTGTTCTTAGTCTTTAGCCTAATCAAGGGGGTCCAATGATTTAGGGGCTTAAGGTTTGTTTCACCTATTTCCTGGCCCACCATGGCACTCTGCCCACCAACTCATAATTTTTCATCCATTAAATTTGATGCAAATCAAAGACTGGAAAAGAAAGACATAGTATCTTTCACAACCATCAGATGTCCCAAAGCACAACACAGCCAATGAAGTGATAATTAGTCCACAAGGAACCAAAGGCAACTCTCTCCATTCGGGAGAAATAATTAACTACACAGCTTGAAGAGCACCACTCCATATCAATGGCGGGGCACAGTAAAGGGGCAGGCTTTCCTGGACTACCACAGCTGGTATAGGAATTGAACCCCAAGCCATTGGTGTTACTTTGCACTATATTCTATCCAGCTAGCCAAAGGAGCTACCAACCTCAATACAATGAACCACAACCATAATGATCCCACAAACAAGAATAATGAGTAGTTAATCTGTTCTTGGTATACTGATTAGAAGACCAGGCATTAGGCAACGGCCAAAATAAATCACATCATGCAGTGTGGTGAACCATCGTTGGTTCCCACTGTGGGGTTGTTCTAATGTTGTTGTTGGGCTAGGGTGTTCACACTGTGGGATTGTTCTAATGTTGTTGTTGGGCTAGGGTGTTTACACTGTGGGATTAATACACCTGTGGTTGTCGCTGTTGTGGCACATCCCAGTCGGGCCCCGCCTCCTGGGAGAGGTATAAGACCCCCTGCTCGGGCGGGACCTCGTCAGTCTGGAGTGGTGTACTTATGTTCTAATAGTTCCATTGTTAGGCAATAAAAGCCTTCAGTTACCAAAGCCTTGTGTCTTGTGCTCGATTGACGTGCATCAATTTTATTGCCTAACACTAAGCTCGACGGAAAGGAGAGTATGGAACAAATACTAAAGCCAGAGCGTCTGACGCTGGATCCACGTGCGGTCGGCGCCTCTAACACCTTCGACCACTGGCTGAAGTGTTTCGAGGACTACCTGGCAGCCTCTGCAGCGGTCATCACAGATGACGACAGACTCCGGGTCCTCCATGCGAGGGTAAGCGACACTGTCTACCTCGCGATCCGTGCGGCCACCACTTACCCGAGGGCCCTCGAGCTTTTAAAAAAGCGCTACACGAGACCTCCCAACGAGATCCACGCTCGTTACCTCCTCGCTACACGACGTCGGCAGTCGGGCGAAACCATGGAGGATTACGCCAATGAGCTCTTGCAGCTTGCCAGGGGCTGCGACTGCAAAGCTGTGTCGGCTGAGCAGTACATGTACGACCTCGCCCGAGATGCGTTTGTGGCAGGGGTAGGGTCTTCGTACATCCGTCTCAAGCTGCTGGAAAAGGGGAATCTCAACCTGACCCAAGCTATGGAGACGGCTGAAATGCTTGAGGCGGCTTCGAAGAGCTTGGTCCTGTATCCGGAGGACCACATGGAGACAACGTGGCAGGTGCAGTCACAAATCCCTCCTCGCCCCACGGGCTCGAAGTGCAGTATTATGGCGTGCTCCCATGTAGACCCGATGACGGCGGCCGCCCCAGGCGGCCCGCGGTGCTACTTCTGCGGAGGAGCCAAGCATCCACGACAAAAGTGTCCTGCTAAAGCAGTGGTCTGTAATCAATGCGGTAAAAAGGGGCACTACGCGAAGGTCTGCAGATCGAAGCCCAAGAACGGCAGTGCAGCCTGTGACCCTCCAGAAAGGGGATCATCACCATCGACGTCGAAGTACCCACGGGGTCCGTCCACGTGCGAGTCCAGGACGACGCCATTGTGGTCGGCGGAGTTGGGGGAGGATGACCACCAGGAGTCGCTACGCTTGGCGCCCTCAACCATGTGCGATTCATGGGGGCGGCCATTTTGGTTGACGACGACCAGGAGCGACCAGCAGGGGTCCTCAGCATCGACCTCAGCTGCCTGCAGTGACGTCCAAGGGCCAACGGTGGCATCAATCACCCTGGACCAGGCTAAGCACCACAGGCTTGACTGTTCAATGATGAACATTAAGGTAAATGGTCGTACAGTTTATTGTCTGTTTGACAGCGGGAGCACTGAGAGCTTTATTCACCCTGACACTGTAAAGAGGTGTGGACTCCAGGTTCTACCTGCCAAACAGACAATTTCTATGGCATCACGGTCCCGATCTGTACCGGTTCAAGGACGTTGTGTGGTAACTCTGAAAGTGCAGGGCACAATTTACGAGCGATACAGGCTCCTTGTGTTGCCACATCTTTGCGCACCAATTCTCCTCGGACTAAACTTTATGGTCCACATGAAGAGTGTGATCCTACAGTACGGTGGGCCACTCCCTTCGCTGACAGTAGGGGACCAGCTGCAGCCTCCAAATTGTCCAAAGCGCCCCGCATGCAATCTTTCCACATTAAAGATCACCACACCCTCTTTATTTAAGAATCTGGTACCAGGCTGCAAGCCCATCGCTACTAAAAGTAGGCGTTACAGCGCTGAAGATCAGATCTTCATCAGATCTGAGGTTCAGCGGCTCCTCAAAGAAGGGATCATACAGCCCAGTGTTAGTCCGTGGAGAGCACAGGTCGTGGTGGTTAAGAGCGGGAACAAACCCCGGATGGTCATTGATTACAGTCAGACCATTAACCGATATACGTAGCTGGATGCGTATCCTCTCCCGCGCATATCTGATATGGTCAATCAGATTGCGCAGTACCGGGTGTTCTCCACCATAGACCTTAAGTCCGCCTACCACCAACTCCCCATCCGCCCAGAGGACCGACATTACACGGCTTTTGAGGCGGATGGTCGTCTGTATCAGTTTCTTAGGGTTCCATTTGGTGTCACCAATGGGGTCTCGGTCTTCCAGCGTGCTATGGACCGAATGGTGGACCAGAACGGGCTGCGGGCTACCTTCCCGTACCTGGATAATGTCACCATCTGCGGCCGTGATCAGCAGGACCATGACACAAATCTCCAGAACTTTTTGCGCACTGCATCTCGCCTGAATCTGACCTACAACAGGGAGAAGTGTGTATTCCGTACGCGCCGGTTAGCCATCCTGGGATACGTAGTGGAAAACGGGGTCATTGGCCCTGATCCCGACCGTATGCGCCCCCTTGCTGAACTTCCTTTGCCCGCTAGCGCAAAAGCACTGAGAAGATGCCTAGGCTTCTTCTCCTATTATGCGCAGTGGGTCCCCAACTACGCGGACAAAGCCCGTCCGCTTATTAAGTCCACAACTTTTCCACTCACGCCAGAGGCCCAATTGGCCTTCAAGGCATTGAAACACGACATTGCGAAAGCCACGATGCACGCGGTGGACGAATCCATCCCTTTTCAGGTGGAAAGTGATGCATCTGATTTCGCCCTGGCCGCCACACTAAACCAGGCAGGCAGGCCCGTCGCGTTTTTTTCCCGCACCCTCCAAGGTCCCGAAATTCGGCATTCAGCGGTGGAAAAGGAGGCCCAGGCCATTGTGGAGGCCGTCAGACACTGGCGCCATTACCTGGCGGGGAAGCGGTTCACCCTGATCACGGACCAGCGGTCCGTGGCGTTTATGTTCAATAACACGCAGAGGGGCAAGATCAAGAACGACAAGATCTTGCGGTGGAGAATTGAGCTCTCCACCTATAATTACGATATCATGTATCGTCCAGGGAAACTCAATGAGCCCTCGGATGCCCTCTCGCGCGGAACATGCGCTACTATGCAGGAGGACCGCTTAAATGCCCTCCATAATGACCTGTGCCATCCTGGGGTCACTCGGCTCTACCACTTCATCAAAGCCCGCAACCTGCCTTACTCGGTGGAGGACGTCAGGTCAGTGACAAGGAGCTGTCGGATTTGCGCGGAATGCAAACCGCACTTTTACCGACCTGACCGGGCACATTTGGTCAAGGCCACTCGCCCCTTCGAGAGGCTGAGTGTGGATTTTAAGGGCCCCCTTCCCTCAACAGATCGGAACGTGTACTTTCTTAACATCATAGACGAGTACTCCCGGTTCCCGTTTGTTGTCCCCTGTGCGGACACGTTGACTGCCACGGTGATCAAGGCATTCCGTGATCTTTTTACCCTGTTCGGGTACCCCAGCTATATACATAGCGACAGGGGCTCGTCGTTCATGAGTAATGACTTGAGGCAATTCCTGCTCTCATACGGGATTGCCTCTAGTAGGACCACGAGTTACAACCCTAGGGGCAATGGACAGGTGGAAAGAGAGAATGCTACAGTCTGGAAGGCTGTCCTATTGGCGCTGAAGTCCAAAGGCCTTCCAGTCTCCCATTGGCAGGAGGTCCTCCCAAATGCGCTTCACTCCATTCGCTCCCTCTTGTGTACGGCAACCAAAGCTACTCCCCACAAGAGGATGTTCTCATTCCCTCGGAAGTCGTCCTCGGGGATATCTTTACCAGCCTGGTGGACGTACCCAGGACCCGTCCTTCTGCGGCGACATGTAAGGGCCCGCAAGTCCGACCCCTTGGTCGAACCGGTCCACCTCCTCCACGCCAACCCTCAGTATGCCTATGTGGCATATCCTGACGGGCGAGAGGACACAGTCTCGATCCGAGACCTGGCGCCCGCAGGGAACGTAGCAACTCCTGTCGCTCCCATACCCCCAGTCACGAATCCCTTATCTCTTATTTCTCCCCCGGACGTGGCGCGGTCAGCACCGGGACCAGTGCATAACAGTTATACTCCACTGTACAGCTTGCCTGAGACTCGGAGATCGGCGCCATCGCAGAATGTACCGGGATCCCCTGCACTACCGCTTCATCAGGGTCAACCGGCCCGTGAGTCCGCGAGAGGACAGCCGGACGCTGTTTTGGAGAGAACGCCACCGCAAGCACTTGCTCCGGTGTCACCGCCGGTATTGAGGAGGTCACAACGACGGTGCGGTCCTCCAGACCGTCTGGACTTGTAGATTGTTGACTTTTTTTTTCATATAGTCTGTTTTCACACCCCGCCGGCCTTTGTTCTCAAAGGAGGGGTGAATGTGGTGAACCATCGTTGGTTCCCACTGTGGGGTTATTCTAATGTTGTTGTTGGGCTAGGGTGTTCACACTGTGGGATTGTTCTAATGTTGTTGTTGGGCTAGGGTGTTCACACTGTGGGATTGTTCTAATGTTGTTGTTGGGCTAGGGTGTTCACACTGTGGGATTGTTCTAATGTTGTTGTTGGGCTAGGGTGGGATTAATACACCTGTGGTTGTCGCTGTTGTGGCACATCCCAGTCGGGCCCCGCCTCCTGGGAGAGGTATAAGACCCCCTGCTCGGGCGGGACCTCGTCAGTCTGGAGTGGTGTACTTATGTTCTAATAGTTCCATTGTTAGGCAATAAAAGCCTTCAGTTACCGAAGCCTTGTGTCTTGTGCTCGATTGACGTGCATCATGCAGCAAGAGCGTGTCCTTTATATGTTATAAACTCTGCGATTCTGAGACTTTCAGATATCATTTTGTCTTCAACAGAGAGGGTGTGGGTTTTTTGTTTCAAAAATATCCAGCAGTTCGTTACAACAAGTTAATTAGGAACTTGAAGTGTTACTATCCCCGTAAAGACAAATAAATGATAGAAGTTGAACTTCTAGTTACTGTTCGAAAGGGTTACATAGCAAGATTTCAAGTTTTAAGGCTTTTACTGTTAAAAAAAACAAACTAAAAGCAACATTTTCTACACACTATTCAGTAGGCAACTTCTACTCTAAACTATAGAAAAGATTCTCCATTTAATTTATAATACAACCAAAACTCCTTCAGTACTTTATTCTGTCCCTTAAGTGGACACTTTCAGGGTGATTCTCCCCAAAAGATTCTAAGTGTCGAATTCGCAAAAAAACTGGAGTAAGTCCTGCTGGTTGAGTTTCAAAATGAATCTCCCACACTCTTAATAGTTGGATAATAGTGGGAAATGAGGATATGGCTGAGTCTTTAAATACGTTTTTTGTGTCGGTCTTCACAGTGGAGGACACAAATAGTTTGCCAAATATTAACGATAGAGGGTTGGCAGCAGGAGAAATACTTAATACGATTAATGTTACCAGAGAGGCAGTGCTGGGTAGACTAATGGGACTGAAGGTGGACAAGTCCCCGGGTCCGGATGGAATGCATCCCAGGGTATTGAAAGAAATGTCAGAGGTAATAGTGGATGCGTTAGTGATTATTTATCAAAACTCGTTGCATTCTGGGGTAGTGCCGGTTGATTGGAAAACGGCTAATGTTACGCCGCTGTTTAAAAAAGGAAGGAGACAAAAGGCGGGTAACTATAGGCCGGTCAGCTTAACGTCTGTAGTAGGGAAAATGCTGGAATCCATTATTAAAGAGGAGATAGCAGGGCATCTGGATAGAAATGGTTCGATCAATCAGACGCAGCATGGATTCATGAGGGGAAAGTCGTGCTTGACGAACATGTTGGATTTTTATGAAGATGTGACGAGGGCGGTTGATAGAGGAGAACCGGTGGATGCGGTGTTTTTGGATTTCCAAAAGGCGTTTGATAAGGTGCCCCATAAAAGGCTGCTGAAGAAGATTAGGGCACACGGAGTTGGGGGTAGTGTGTTAAAGTGGATTGGGGACTGGCTATCCGACAGGAAGCAAAGAGTCGGAATAAATGGGTGTTTTTCCGGTTGGAGGAAGGTAACTAGTGGCGTGCCGCAGGGATCGGTACTCGGGCCGCAACTGTTTACCATTTATATAGATGATCTGGAGGAGGGGACGGAGTGTAGGGTAACGAAGTTTGCAGACGACACAAAGATAAGTGGAAAAGTGAATCGTGTGGAGGACGGAGAAGATCTGCAGAGAGATTTGGACAGGCTGAGCGAGTGGGCGAGGATATGGCAAATGGAGTATAACGTTGATAAATGCGAGGTTATACACTTTGGAGGAAATAATAACAAATGGGATTACTATCTCAATGGAAACAAATTAAAACATGCTACCGTGCAAAGGGACCTGGGGGTCCTTGTGCATGAGACGCAAAAGCCCAGTCTGCAGGTACAACAGGTGATCAAGAAGGCAAATGGGATGTTGGCCTATATTGCGAAGGGGATAGAATATAAAAGCAGGGATGTCTTGATGCACCTGTACAGGGCATTGGTGAGGCCGCAGCTGGAATACTGTGTGCAGTATTGGTCCCCTTATATGAGGAAGGATATATTGGCATTGGAGGGAGTGCAGAGAAGGTTCACCAGGTTGATACCGGAGATGAGGGGTTTGGATTATGAGGAGAGGCTGAGGAGATTGGGTTTGTACTCGTTGGAGTTTAGAAGGATGAGGGGGGATCTTATGGAGACTTATAAGATAATGCGGGGGCTGGATAGGGTGGAGGCGGAGAGATTCTTTCCACTTAGTAAGGAAGTTAAAACTAGAGGACACAGCCTCAAAATAAAGGGGGGTCGGTTTAAGACAGAGTTGAGGAGGAACTTCTTCTCCCAGAGGGTGGTGAATCTCTGGAATTCTCTGCCCACTGAGGTGGTGGAGGCTACCTCGCTGAATATGTTTAAAGCGCGGATGGACGGATTCCTGAGCGGTAAGGGAATTAAGGGTTATGGGGATCAGGCGGGTAAGTGGTACTGATCCACGTCAGATCAGCCATGATCTTATTGAATGGCGGGGCAGGCTCGAGGGGCTAGATGGCCTACTCCTGCTCCTATTTCTTATGTTCTTATGTTCTCTGTACACTGCAGAGTGCCTCAGCTTGAATCAGTCTAAAATTAGTGGGCGGGGCCTATTCCCATTGGAAACAACCCCCCCACCCCCTCACCAACCACCACCATCATCCCGATGGCCAGCCCCGAATGCTGGCCTCCCTCCCTCTGTCACTCAACCCAAAGTGCAGAGTGGCAGTGGGACCCCCCCACCTACACCGATCACCCCCAGAAGTCCTGACCCGCCATCAGACTCAACCGCCCCCCCCCAACCTCCAATCAGGCCCCACCCAATTCGGCCCCATCCTCTTGGCACTGCCCTAAGCCCGGTGGGCAGTCAAGATGCCCCCTGGGCATTGGCATTTTGCCATTTGGGGAGTGCCAGGGGGCCCAGGTTGGCAAGGTCAAGGTGGCAATGGGCAGGGGGAGCCCCCTCTGCATCCAACCCTCTGGGGGGCTCGATTACCCTCCCTTCACTCCAATGGGGTCGGTCATCCAGGTCCCCGCAAGTGGGGACCTATACTAAACTTTGCTGGAGTGAACCACTCCTGGTGGGAGGGGGTGGTAGGGTATTCAGTCCCAAGCCCCCGAATGCTATTCAAATACATTAAAATCCCCATTTTAATAATTTATTCAGCTCTGCACCGATTTCTGGCACGGAGCTGACGACGCCTGAAATCCAGCCAGAGACATGTGGAGGCCATGGTTGCTAGCAGGGAACTCGCAAAACGGCCTTCATTAGAGTCTCCCGGCCTGCTGCACTACAAAACTATTCTAAGCTCTGCATGACCTGCTTTCTTTTTCCTTTTCCAGGCGGGTAATTTTAATCTCTAAACTAAATTTCACACTGTGGGTTACCCTCGAGATTCCTCTCTCTAGCCAAAGCTAGGTAAAGCTTCCAGACTCATTTAAATTCTCACCACCTTGGTGTCTTCAATCCAAGTATAAGCTTCCACCTGCTTCCTCAGTATGGGACAACAGAGACTGGTTACCTCTACCTCTCTGCTGCCTCTCTCTCAGATTCTTGCAGACTTACCATGTTTGAGAAGTTCAGGGAGATCTTAGGAAAAACTTGTAAATCCATCCTACAATGGTTTCCCTATGGACTCTTAATCTCTCAAAGCTCATCTCCATGGCAACATGAATCACATGGGTCTTGTGTACAGGTAGAAATGAAAATTAGTAATTCTCTAGGCCCACAACTCCATTCTACCTTGAAATTAAATACAAAGTTTAAAATATAACAATTTATAAAACCTGGCATTCCGAACACCAACCACCCGCCGACATCCCACCGCCCCCCCCCCCCCCCCCCCAATACCCCCACCTCCGTGAGACCTGGACACTAATGGTCTACAGACGCTCCTGCTGTTGTCTACAGATGACAACATCATGCACCTTCTGCCCAGAAAATCAACCTGGATTTCACTGTCCCCTTAGCAACCAAGCCACCCAGGCTTATTGTCAAGAAAGTAAATAGTCACATGACTCCCTTAACTATGCCATTTTACCTTAAACAGACAATCCCAAAACAAACTTATAAACTTTGTATTCGTAGCAGCATAAAACTGCCTTTTAACAAACTGAATAATATATAGCAGATGGGTCATTTTAAAAGGGAAAAACAGGCTTTAAGTACTGCAATTTTTAAAAAGCAAAGTTAAAAAGCAAAGAAATAAAATGAAGTGAGAAATACAATCCTCGTCATCATTATCAATTTCTCAACTATAAGGAGTATCCCTTCTCTAATGCCAATTGTGCCAAGTTGTCAAGTGTTCGCTATAGTTTGCTTCACATAATCACTCATTTACATTTCCAAGTTTCTCCAGACTCTCCTCCCCCAGACATCCCTCTCAGTTATAGTGCAGATATTAATATTCCCAATCTTCATGATTGAGCCCTATCCCCAATTCCAAATGGACCAAAGTTGGGAGTTTTCTATAGGCTTCCGAAAAGTTCCAGAGATGTAGAGGAAAGGATTGCAAAGATGATTCTGGATAGGAGCGAAAGTAACAGGGTGGTGGTTATGGGGGACTTTAACTTTACAAATATTGACTGGAAACACTATAGTTCGAATACTTCAGAGGGGTCAGTTTTTGTCCAATGTGTGCAGGACACAGTATGTAGATGGGCCAACAAGAGGCGAGGCCACATTAGATTTGGTACTGAGTAATGAACCAGGCCTGGTGTTAGATTTGGAGGTAGGTGAGCACTTTGGTGATAGTGACCACAATTCGGTTACGTTTACTTTAGCGATGGAAAAGGATAGGTATATACCGCAGGACAAGAGTTATAGCTGGGGGAAAGGAAATTATGATGCGATTAGGCGAGATTTAGGATGCATAGGTTGGGGAAGGAAACTGCAGGGGATGGGCACAATTGAAATGAGGAGCTTGTTCAAGGAACAGCTACTGCGTGTCCTTGACAAGTATGTACCTGTCAGGCAGGGAGGAAGTGGTCGAGTGAGGGAACTGTGGTTTACTAAAGAAGTTGAATCTCTTGTGAAGAGGAAGAAGGAGACTTATGTAAAGATGAGACATGAAGGCTCAGTTAGGGCGCTTGAGAATTACAAGTTAGCCAGGAAGGACCTAAAGAGAGAGTTAAGAAGAGCCAGGAGGGGACATGAGAAGTCTTTGGCAGGTAGGATCAAGGAAAACCCTAAAGCTTTCTATAGGTATGTCAGGAATAAAAGAATGACGAGGGTAAGATTAGGGCCAGTCAAAGACAGTAGTGGGAAGTTGTCCGTGGAGCCTGAAGAGATAGGAGAGGCGCTAAATGAATATTTTTCGTCAGTATTCACACAGGAAAAAGGCAATGTTGTCGAGGAGAATACTGAGATACAGGCGACTGGACTAGACGGGATTGAGGTTCATAAGGAGAAGGTGTTAGCAATTCTGGAAAGTGTGAAAATAGATAAGTCCCCTGGGCCGGATGGGATTTATCCTAGGATTCTCTGGGAGGCTAGGGAGGAGATTGCAGAGCCTTTGGCTCTGATCTTTATGTCGTCATTGTCTACAGGAATAGTGCCAGAAGACTGGAGGATAGCAAATGTTGTCCCCTTGTTCAAGAAGGGGAGTAGAGACAACCCTGGTAATTATAGACCAGTGAGCCTTACTTCTGTTGTGGGCAAAGTTTTGGAAAAGATAATAAGAGATAGGATTTATAATCATCTAGAAAGGAATAATTTGATTAGGGATAGTCAACACGGTTTTGTGAAGGGTAGGTCGTGCCTCACAAACCTTATTGAGTTCTTTGAGAAGGTGAACAAAGAGGTGGATGAGGGTAAAGCAGTTGATGTGGTATATATAGATTTCAGTAAAGTGTTTGATAAGGTTCCCCACGGTAAGCTATTGCAGAAGATACGGAGGCATGGGATTGAGGGTGATTTAGCGGTTTGGATCAGGAATTGGCTAGCTGTAAGAAGACAGAGGGTGGTGGTTGATGGGAAATGTTCATCCTGGAGTTCAGTTACTAGTGGTGTACCGCAAGGATCTGTTTTGGGGCCACTGCTGTTTGTCATTTTTATAAATGATCTGGATGAGGGCGTAGAAGAATGGGTTAGTAAATTTGCGGATGACACTAAAGTCGGTGGAGTTGTGGACAGTGAGGAAGGTTGTTGCAGGTTACAGAGGGACATAGATAAGCTGCAGAGCTGGGCTGAGGGGTGGCAAATGGAGTTTAATGCGGAAAAGTGTGAGGTGATTCACTTTGGAAGGAGTAACAGGAATACAGAGTACTGGGCTAATGGTAAGATACTTGGTAGTGTGGATGAGCAGAGAGATCTCGGTGTCCACGTGCATAGATCCCTGAAAGTTGGCACCCAGGTTGATAGGGTTGTTAAGAAGGCGTACGGTGTGTTAGCTTTTATTGGTAGAGGGATTGAGTTTTGGAACCAGGAGGTCATGTTACAGCTGTACAAAACTCTGGTGCGGCCGCATTTGGAGTATTGCGTACAGTTCTGGTCACCGCATTATAGGAAGGAGGTGGAAGCATTGGAAAGGGTGCAGAGGAGATTTACCAGGATGTTGCCTGGTATGGTGGGAAGGTCTTATGAGAAAAGGCTGAGGGACTTGAGGCTGTTTTCATTAGAGAGAAGAAGGTTAAGAGGTGACTTAATAGAGGCATACAAGATGATCAGAGGATTAGATAGGGTGGACAGTGTGAGCCTTTTTCCTCGGATGGTGATGGCTAGCATGAGGGGACATTGCTTTAAATTGAGGGGTGATAGATATAGGACAGATGTCAGAGGTAGGTTCTTTACTCAGAGAGTACTGCCTGCAGCAGTAGTGGACTCACCAACATTAAGGGCATTTAAATGGTCATTGGATAAACATATGGATGATATTGGAATAGTGTAGGTTAGATGGCCTTTAGATTGGTTTCACAGGTCGGCGCAACATCGAGGGCCGAAGGGCCTGTACTGCGCTGTAATGTTCTATGTTAAAGTTCGCAACTTCTAAACCCAACATCTTCAGAGACAGCAGGAAAAGGATAAAGACGATTTGATAAGAATTTAGTAGTAATTCTGTTTGTAATGGCTCACTCACATGAAATGAATTAGCACGCTCATAAAAGTATCCATCTAATGCTCTAACTGTCATAGAGCTGTACATTCTTGTTTAACATCAATGCCCATGTGTCCTACTGCCCTGGTCACGGTTTCACAATGCTACTTTTAATCATCCGATATGAATTTGTTTCTTTCAACAAAGTAATAAACTAACTTCAGAGTTGTCCTTTGCTAAAGTCTCACATTTTATGACTTTCTTTTTGATCCATATGGAACATTAAAACAACAACAACGTGCATATATATATATAGGGCTGAATTCTCCAGGGTCGCCAGTCGTATCTGGGAATCCCAATGGCTCAAATAGCCCGTTGGGCAAACCTTCATGATGTTCCCAATCCACCCCACCAGCCCTGATCTTAAATGTGATTCGCGGGCTTGAAGCCCAATTCAAAGCTCTCCCGCCATTCACTCGCCTCCCCAGCGGGAACTGCATTGAGCAGGCTTTGGTGCTGGTCATGACCAGCATGGTCCTGGTGTGTTGGACCACATGGGCTTCAAGGAGGTAAGACTAGTAACTATGTGCCACTCTGCCATGCCAGGCCACAAAGGACTTGCTTGCAGTCAAGCTGCAGGCAACTTCAAAAGCAACTCGATAAATGCAAAATACTGCAGATGCTGGAATCTGAAACAAAAATAGAAAAATGCTCGAAAATCTCAGTAGGTCCGACAGCATCTATGGAGAGAGAGTAGAGCCAACATTTCGAGTCTAGATGACTCTTTGTCAGAGTTTTTTCAAAAGCAGCTAAGTACTTTCAGTTCCTCTCAGGGTGTTGGGGACGATGCACCATTGGTACTGCCTGACAGACAAGCCTGAGGAGCAGGCCCGAGGAGGGGATGGGTCAGGTCACCCTCATGCCAGCCTGGTGTGTGAGGGTTGGGGGGGCGGGGGGGGGGGGGGGTTTGACCCATTATTTTAGTGGTGGCACCTCAATCCCAGTCAAGGAGGGCTGGCCGGTGTGCCTCTTGTTATGCATATTTTTGCATGATAAAGGTAGGTGAATCCCACCTGGGAGGCACTGCTCGCAGGAAACACTCCGGTTTTCCCGCTGGCGGCAGCACTTAGTTTTCAATCAGAAGAATCAGGCCCCTCGTGCCCTAACGTAGTAAAATGTCCCAGGTTGCTTTGCACTAGCATTTTCCATCAACATTTACCACCAAGCCACATAAGGACATATTAAAATAGAATTTAAGGAGCATCTTAAAGGGGGAGATGGAAGTAGAGAGATGATACAGGTTAGGAGGTGAATTCCACAGCTCAGACAATTGAAACCATGGTCACCAGCAGTGGGGTGAAACAAATGGGATGCACAGAGCGCAAATTGAATTCCAGATTTCTTGGAAGTTACAGAAATAGGGAGGGGCAAGGTCATGGAAAGGACACGTGGACAAGAAGTTTAAAACTCAAGTGTTGGTGAACCACTGTAAACTTCAAGCACAAGGATGATGGATGAATGTGACCCAGGTTTTAATATAACTGTGGCTGTAGAAGTTAAATAAGATTCAAATGTGTTAACCAAATATGGCAACAGTACGAAGAAGTGAGAAGAAAATACAGAACGTTTAAAGATCATTCCACCTTTGCACAGATTTTCATGTTTAAAGATGAAACTATGGTCCTGGCAGTTCAAGGTAAGTGCACAATTGAAGCAAATTCAACAAAAGTAACTTCAGAGATGGCTTAGCTTAAAGATGATCCTGCTGATGGGCCAGATCCTATTTGCTTCAAAGTACATGAGAGAATGAAGGATGTTGTACATGAGTCAGTGGCTCACATATTTAACAAGTGGACCTGTTCCAATGGATGAAGAAAGGCCTCTGTCACTATTATTTAAGATGATGAAGAAATAAGACCCTGTGACTAATAAACCTGACAGTTTGACATTGGTTATGGATGTTATTTATGATCACTTTAAGAGGTTAGTGGGTTTTTCTGAGGATTTCCAGCATAGTTCAGGAAATCCACTGCATATTGAAACTTACCAAAAAGCCATATAAAAAAATACTATGTAGAACATTAGAACCAGAGAAATGATGCAGTGCCAGATGCCATTCAGCCCACCGTATGTGCACCAGCCAAAATATAAATAAACTAGCTGTTCATTTTAATCCCACTTTCCAGCACCTTGTCTGTAGCCTTGCAGGTTACAGCACTTCAGCTGCAGATCCAGGTATCTTTCAAATGAGCGAATATTTCAGCCTCAACCACCAGCTAAGGCAGTGACTTCCAGATACCCCGCCCCCCACCTTCTGGGTGAAAAAGTTTTTCCTCATGTCCCCTTGGATCCTCTATCAATCATCTTAAATCTATGTTACCTGGTAACTGACCCTCAGCTAGGGGAAACAAGTCTTTCCTATCTACCCTATTTAGGTTCCTCATCATTTTGTACATCTCAGTTAGGTCACCTGTTAGTTTCCTCTGTTCCAAGAAAAACAAATCTATCCAATCTCTCCTCGTAGCTGCAATTTTCAAGCCCTGGCAACATTCTTATAAATCTCCTCTGTACTCTCTCCTGAGCAATTATGTCCTTCCTGTAATGTGCTGACCAGAACTATACACAAAATACAATCTGTGGCCTAACCAACATTTGGAAAAGATTAGACCATAAGGGGTTGTGGACAGATAACATACACCTGTCCCATTTCCTCCAACAACCTTTCACCATGCTTAATCCCTGCAATGATTTTTCTGCCCCAATACAGAACTGAAATGGTACATATTAAAGTGACAGATAACGTCCTATGTGAATGTGGTCACGGTAACTGATCCCTCCTCATCCTTCTCTATCAAACTGCAGCCTTTGGCATGGTTAATCACACCATCCTCCTCCAACACTTCCATTGTCATGCAGCTGACTGAGATTGCTTACTCTTATCCCACGCCCCTCACCAAGAGGAACTCCCAATTCACAGAACTGTTGGGCAATAAGAGGGTTAACAGCTCTCAACCCAGCAGCACCACCAGAAGCAGTGGCCAATGTTGGGACTGCAGTAAGATCAAGAAAAAAGCATTTAGTGTTGGTGTTGAGATGGAAGGTGAGTCTAGGGTCTTGCCAGGGCCAGATTAGCAGGCCCTGGTGGGTGAGAGGCTGAGTGGGTGGAAGCATGGTTGGAGGGGCAAGGGAGGGTGAAAAACAAGGGGGTAGAATTTTACTTAGGAGAGGGCCTCTATTGGGTGTCGATCAATAGCACCAAGGCTTTAAGTCTCACCCTCTCTCGTGCTCTTTTAAGCCTCCAGGTCGGATCTCCATTGCTTAATATCTAATCCACTGTTCTAACAGGTAGCGCATGCTAAATCCGACAAGCTTGTTATGACAAACTTTGTCATCGTTTCACCCTTTGGTTCTTTTGGCAATCACTTTAAACTTGTGCCTCTGTTTGTCAAAAAGGTTTCTCTTTGTTAATTCTATCTAAACCCTTCATAATCACCTATCAAATATCCTAAGGAATAGAACATTACCTATTAAGCGATAGCTTATGTGTCCTCGGTCTTTTGAGATTTGAGGAGAGGAATTTCTGAAAGATTTCCCTAAATTGGCATCAGGTTGTTTTCTCACTTTTCCAGAAAATGCTACAGGAGTTAAGGATTATGTTTTTGCACCAAATCTCAATGTGCTCAAAGGTCTTTTCCAATTCTAACATGCTCTCTTCTCCCACATGTATGCTCCACTAGATCCCTACATTTAATTACCTAAAGGAAGGTTATGGATAAGTACAAGGCCCACAAAGCAAAGCTTCTCATGCCTATTCCTGTTTTCAAGTCAACTGATGTAATTTGGCCAGTTCCCTTCACTAAATTATAACTTCATGATTCTATCTGAACTATCATATACCTTGAACTATTTGATCATTTCTGTCTATATCTGCCTCTGAAATCTGGAGGGCCAAATTTGCTTGGCTTCTCTTGTGAACTCCCATCATAATTCTAGCAGGATTTTGTAAAAAGTCTTCACAAGCTCTTGGCAAGGCCTGTGATGTGGACTGAACAGGGCCAAGGACATCAGTGCAACTCTCCTTAATGCACATCAACTCATACAAAATCACATGAACCACTTAAACATGGGACCCAGAACAGACTTCTGGAGATCTCACCTACTGACCTAACCTGACACAATCAGTTTATTTCTGCCTCTTGTTTGCAAAGTCAGTTTTTAGTATAGCTATCTAATTTACCTCTAAAGAATGTATTAAAAATGCCACAATGAATACTGAATCTTGGTTTCAAATAGAAAACCTGATTCTCATTATAACTGGAGGTTATATCACTATAACACTCACCATAAATACAATGAGGCCCCATTATAACGCGATGGTTGGGGTCCATAAAATGTTATCGCAAAAAAAGTGGGGTCGCGCTAAATCGGGGTTCAAGAAAATCAGCATTCAAACTTACCCAATGTTGACCTAACATCCTAACTATTTCAGTGTCTTTGTGTCAGTGTTTCCATTCTAGGTCTGCCTGTCAGTTGTGAAGGAAAATGATCTTGAAATGTTTTCCTGAAAATCTTTAATCGCTGCATCCCTATTCAGTGTGACATTAAATTAGGTCCCCGAGGAGCAGGGCGAGAAGCAAAGCGGCCCCGCTACCGTTTAGAGATAAATTTTCACTTCCCTAGTTACCAGCCAGTGCTGACATGCAGGGCAATACTAATGCCCCTTCCACCACTGACATATTAGCATTCCGCCTAAAGATCGCCACATCTTTCCGCCCCGGGAAGGGCTGGAAACTACCTGACTATCCAATTCAGCCGGTTGCAGCAGGGCGGCCGGTTCGACAGCGATGGTGGATACCGAATCCAAACTAGAATTGGGATTCCACTATATTAGTCCAGGCAGTATGATAGACCGCGGACCATGAAAGTCCTGACTTGTGCCGATTCAATCAATTATGCGCCTATCGACATTACTGCCTGATGCAGTCGAATGATGCTTCCAACTTTCAACAGATTCGCGGACTGTTCCCACTGTCTATTAATATTCACGCTTCCACTTGCAATCTATAGCCTTCCGCACTCCAACGATGCTGGCGTGATTTGCTCAGGTTAAAAAAAAAAATCCGTCTATCATCTGCAGCCTGCTTTCCGGGAAAGAGCGGATAATGTATTCTGAGACTGTACACAGACGTAAAGAGAGTTGTGAATAATTTCAATATTCTGAAAATAGAAGTGTTGTCACATTAAAACCGGGACTTAAGTTTATAAGAAAGTAACAGCAACAAAAGTGATTGACAATTACATGAAAGGGAAAAAAAAGGGTCCAATGATTCATCGCGTTATATCCGAATTCACGCTAAATCGGGGCACGTAAAATTGGGGTTCCACTGTACTATTAGATAAATTCTGTATATTAACCCTCCTGATGCAGCTAGAAGTGTGTATTGGAAATAGGGCCATGGAAGTCAGAACAACACCTGTCAAATTGCTGAGACATGCTGTCCCTTCTGCACCAGAGCAGTGAACCATAATATCTACAGAAGGGGGTTGAAAATACGCTCTGCAGTGAAATCCAGAATGATTGACATGCTTGATATGACATCCTAAGCTTGATCAATAGGGGTACAGAGTACAAAAGCAAAGAAGTTATGTTAAACTTCTATAAACACTGATTCAACCTCAACTGGAGTACTGTGTCCAATTCTAGGCACGACACTTTAGGTAGGATGTGAAGATATTAGGGAGAGTGCAGAAAAGATTCACGAATATGCATCCAGGGAGGATGCATCAGTTACATAGACATATGGAGAATTTGAGACGGTCTTCCTTGGAGAAGGACGACAGGAGAATTGCTGAGGGCTACAAAATCATGAGGGTCTGAACACAGTAGATAAAGATAAAATGTTCCCAGTGCTGGAAAAATCAAGAATGAGAGGGCAGAGATTTACTGCATTGGCTCACAGCCAAGCTTCATTGTGCATGCTTGGCCGAGTCCAGACCAATAAAAATATTAGCTCAGCGGGGGATTCTGTTTTGACAACTGAAATGAATTTGCTTGATTGACATTTTTAAATGGTAATAATAATTTGTTCCTTCTGTTTTGAGAGCAGCACAGTGGTTAACACTGCTGCCTCACAGTGCCAGGGACCAGGTTTCCATTCAGGCCTTGGGTGATTGTGTGGAGTTTGCACGTTTTCCCCGTGTCTGTGTGGGTTTTCTCCGGTTTCCTCACACAGTCAAAAGATGTGCAGGTAAGGTGGCTTGACCATGCTAAATTGCCCCTCAGTTTCCCAAGATGTGCAGGTTAGGGGGATTAATGGAGTAAATGTGTAGGGTTACAGGGATAGGGCGGGGGGTGAGCCTGGGTAAGATGCCATGTCGGAGAGTCGGTGCAGATGTGATGGGCTGATTGTCATCCTTCTGCACTGTAGGGATTCTATGATTTCTTCTGTTAACGTCTCAATGTTTATTTGAGGTGCAAAGTATTTGAAGCCCTTGTCATTGATACTTTTATGGTCTGACAGGGTTGTTGGGCAGTTTTAGCTCAAAGACATTTGTGAATGGACTTTTTATTCTCTCAGCAATTTTACTGTGAGACTCATGGTTATACGCATTGTGTATACAGAGTGAATGGGCGTGAATGGGCATGAAGGGACATGTGTTGGCATGGATAAATAGCTTGAGGGTCCATGGGAGTGGCTGGCTTGCATAAATTGGCATTGAGTTGGAATGAAGCAGTCATGACGGGTATGGAAGGAGAATCGGGGGGGGAGAATCGGGGGGGGGGGGGGGGGGGGGGCATGAAAAAGATTTTTGACCTTACATTTCACAAGGTTCCCAAATCTAAACTACGGTTCACAACCCCTCCACGGGGCTATGAACCAGTAGTTATGGGGAAGCTGGCCTGATACCACAAACACTGTGGGAGCAGCTAGGGGATGCCTATTCCTGCACATGAAGCCAGCCAGGTCAGGAGTGCAGGATGCTGGTTCACTATCTCATGCCACCAAAAATTAGGGACACTGGGAATTGGGACACAATTCCCCAAATCAGGTTCTGCCTGCCATTTTTAAATAGTTCCAGAATCATTCTGACTTCATAATCCAGATCTAGGTTTTTGATTTGATTTATTGTCACATGTATTGGGATACAGTAAAAAGTTGTTTCATGTGCGCCATACAAACAAAGCATACCGTTCATAGAGTGCAATGGGGAGAAGGAAAGGAGAGGGTGCAGAATGTAGTGCTACAGTCATAGCTAGGGTGCAGAGAAAAATCAACTTAATATAAGGTAGGTCCACTCAAAAGTCTGATGACAGCAGGGAAGATGCTGTTCTCGAGTCGATTGGTGTGTGATCTCAGACTTTTGTATCTTTTTCCCGATGGAAGAAGGTGGAAGAGAGAATGTCCGGGGTACGTGGGGTCCTTGATTATGTTAACTGTTAATGTGAAATCTAAGATTGATAGATTTATTGTTAGGTAAGGGTATTGAGGGTAACAGTACCAAATTGAATTAAGGTACAGATCAACCATAATCTAATTGATTGCCTGAACAGGGCACAGGGCTGATTGACCTACTTTGTTTCTCTGTACCAACCCAATTCACAGTGAATATATATATAAAAGGCAACTCAGCATAGCAAGTATTCCCAGGAGGGTATGACCAAGTTGAGAAAGGTTTGAATGTGAAGGGATGTGTTAGGCGGCACTGTACGATAATCAGATCCAGGCTAGAAGATAAACCATAATTCTCTTCCATGCCAATATTTAGCGTTGGCTATGTAGTATTAAGTACCTATTGTACTCAAAATGGACTTAATTTGCTGAAAAATGCATCAGAAGTAAAGAATGCACATGAAACATGTTCTATAATGAAAACAAGCTCCAGCCAAGTTTCAATCCACTACAGAAGATGTAGCCAAGAATATAAGCAGGTTGACATACTGAAACCAAACAGCTCAAGCTAACCTTCAAAGCTTTTGGCCAAGAGACAAGGTACAGCAAAACATTTGCAAACATAGCTTTCAATTCACATACCTGGATAAGCATTTCCATCCATATCCACTCCTCCTGATATAGATTGGCCAAACATGCGTAATCCTGGATTAACCAGCTGCCCCGAAATCCGCTAAAGGAGGGAAGAGGCAGCAGGCATTAGAAAACAAGGTCATTCCTTAGTCTAAACTGGCAACTGCATCCGAGGGGCAAGAAACACCTTGCTTTAGAGGAGACAGTAAGCTAGCGTCATTTAACACATCTGATGTTTGAGTCAGTACAAGACTCCAAGGCAAGGATTCTAGATATCAGGACTCTGTGCAAGATAGTAAACAGCTCTGTTATTAGCTCACCTCCTGACATCAATGGTCCCAGTTATGTATGGGCACTGGGTCTCAATATGAGCTCAAAATAGGACAAGGTGACAATTTCAGATGCAGTGGAATAAATACAAATGTTGTCAGTTTGAAAGCTGTGAGATTTTGGGCTACACCAGTATAAATGTTTTGATAGGCATAAAGCAGTAATGCTCTGGACTCGTCCTCGCCCTCATGTCCTAAACAGCAGTCACAATTTGTTTTCAATATCATTGACGAAATGAAAGAACCAAGGTTTGAGTAATTTGGGGAAAGAGCTGGGGTAATTATCACTTTTATTGCTGGGCAAGAAACAGGTGATAGCAGCTCAGTGACTCACTTTACACCAATTTTCGTGCCCATTGACTTCAAGTGGCAAGATGTAAAAGAGGCTGGTAAGATTCTATCACCAGATTATCGCCGGGTGATAAGTGAAACTTAACTCAGCAATGTGCTGTTGCTGTGCTTGTTGAAACAGTAAAATTCTCTTCTTAGAATTTCATCATCTTCAATCAGAGTTCACACTTTAGACCAAAATGTGATTGGAATCATGGAATAATACAGCACAGAAGGAGACCATTAAGTCCATCAGGTTTAAGTCGGCTCTTTCAAAAGCAGTCAAGTTAATTATGAATCCCATTGGCTTTATTAATTGCTTTGTTAACCTTTCCTGTTACCTTCAAATATATGTGCACAATCATTCTTTCTCACCCTGTTTAAAACTACATTTAGCTCGTGTTGTCTCTCCTCATCTGACAAAAACTATCATGTCACACTTTCTGACTTTGAACATCATCTGCCATGTTCCTACCCATTCCATCAACTTGTCTATGTTCTCTTGAAGTCTATTAATATCTTCCTCAATGTTTACTACATTACTAATTTTCATGTCAACTGCAAATATTGAAATTGTGTCCAGTACCCCCTAGGTCGAACCATTAATGATGACCATGAAACCATCATCAAAAACCAATATAGTTCACTAATACCTTTTAGGGAAGGAAACCTGCCGGTCTACAGCTGATTTCAGACCTACAGAAATGTGATTGACTCTGAAATGCCCTCTGAAATGACCTAGCAAACTATCTCTTTAATCTGTGCTTAACCCTCTCTCCACTCACATTGTCTGTACCTTTAAGACTTGATTACCTGTAAAGACTCGCATTCCAACTATTATTTTGTAAATTGAGTTTGTGTCTTTATATGCCCTGTTTGTGAACTGAAATCCCACTCACCTGATGAAGGAGCAGCGCTCCGAAAGCTAGTGGCTTGTGCTACCAAATAAACCTGTTGGACTTTAACCTGGTGTTGTGAGACCTCTTACTGGATTCTAAAGGACATGGCTGTTAGATTGGGTCTAAGAGGGACAAAACAAGCTTATGGTGTCCTCATCAATTGACTTGTCACAGATGCACTTGTCCATGACAGTGTTGGTAGGAGTGACCACCGCAAAGTCCTTGTAGAGACAAAGTCCTGTCTTTAAATTAAGGATATTTCCATCATGTTTTGTGCTACTACCACCATGCTAAAAGGGATAGATTTTGAACAGATCTAGTAAATAAAAATTACGCTTCAGTGAGACATTATGGACCATCAGCAGCAGCAGAATTGTATACAGTCATAAACTGTATCCTTATGGCCCAGGAATCCCCACTCTACCCTTGCCACCAAGCTAAGTGTCAACCCTGGTTTAATGAAGAGTGCAGGAGGGCACGCCAGGAGCAACACCAAGCATACATAAAAATGAAGTGTCAACCTGGTGAAGCAATAACACAAGACTACTTGCATGTCAGAGAGCGAATGCAGCATGCGATAGGCAGAACTAAGCTATCCAACAACTAACAGATCAGATCAAAGCTCTGCAGTGCTGCCACATCCAGTTGTGAATGATGATGGGACAATTAAGCAACTGACTGGAGGAAGAAGCTGCACAGATATTCCCAACCTCAATGAAGAAGGAGCCCAGCACATCAGTGCAAAAGGCAAGACTACAGTATTTGCAACCACCTTCATCACAAAGTGTCAAGTGGATGATCCATCTCAGGCCCCATTCTGAAGTCCCCCGGATCACAGATGCCGATGTTCAGCCAATTTAATTCACTCCAAGTGATACCAAAGAGTGGCAAAAGGCGCTGGATACTGCAAAAGCTATGGGCCTCTACTGTGGGGTTATGTCCCGTTCTGGGCACAACACTTTAGAAAGTGTGAAAGCTTTAGAGATGGTGCATAAAAGATTTACAAAAATACTTTCAGTAATGAAGGACTTACATGGATAGAGTGGCAAAGTGGGGAGGACATTTTCCTTCAAGAAGTTTAAGAGGAGATTTGATAGATGTATTCAAAATTGTGAGGTGTTTAGATAGAACAGGTAGAGAAACTTCCCATTGATGCACGGAGAGCCAGAAGACACAAAGTTAAAGTGAATAGCGAAAGAACCAACATGAAGAAAAGCTTTATTATTCAGTGAATGGTTTTGATATGAAATGCACTGCCTGAGTGGAGACAGATTCAATCATTACTTTTAAAAGGAATGGGATAAGTACCTGCAGAAAGAAATTGCACAGTTATGGGGTAAGGGCAGGGAGGAAAAAACAGAGTTGCTCTTGCAGAGAGCCAGCAAAGACTCAAGGGCTCAAAAATGTGTGAGAATTATTCAATGATCCTGTAATATCAGGGTATGCCCATGTAATTCACATTTCCTTTGAGATCGGCTTTGAGACAAGAAGAGTTTTGAAGGTATTGCTGTACATTACAAGCATAGGCAGTCTGCCATGATCCTGGAGAGGGAGAGAAGCTAGAGGCCTAAAATTTTTGAGATCTTCATGTCAGTGTCATATCTGTGCATTGATCAGGATGCAACTGTATTTGATTTGTTTTGTGATGAACTACTTGAAAGCTACAGCAGCGAATTCCTGAAAATCTCTGTGGTGTGAAATTCACACTTGGGACTTGAACAGTGGCTAATGATTCACAATTGGCCCTTTGTACGCTTCTCGGCCTTTTGGCTAAGATCAAGTGTAGTATGGTCGGCAGCCCATGGTCGGCCGCACTTGGTCGAGGTCATTAGGTTACACTGAAGCTTCATATGTTTCATATGAAGCAATTTTTTAAAGCGGCATCTCGGCCTTTTGGCTAAGATGCAAATGAGCTCAAGACTTGGAGGAGGAACCTCCCCCTTCTCCAATCAGCTTGGCTCATGTAGATCAGGCCTAGGACAGGGTGGTTTGGTCGCTCGCCCTGTCTTGTCAGCCTGGATCGGAAATGTCTCAACTTGTTGAGACTCTGAATTGGATTTGATTTGATTGAATTGGAAAAGTATGAAATGTCCCTTAGAGTCAAGAAAACCACACCACAAAGTTTACAGTTTACATTATATATGAAGAAGGTTTATCATGGTCAATAGTTTAGTGGTGTTCAATGGTCACATTTTTATCCACAAATTCATATGTTATATCAGATACTGTTTGATCTTCCTTCAAAAGGAAAATGAATCAGACATTCGCAATCCTTCCAGAAACAAACATCAAGGGATGTTTCCCTCCACTAGAAGTGTAAGACTGACAGACCTGACACTGTCCTTGAGACCAAAGGGAAGAGGGACCAGAAACATAAATGGCCACCGGAGTAGCACGCCTGGAGAACCCAAATTCATTTCCACCATCTGCCATTTTCACAGGGTCAGGGGTGAAACAGGCCCTGTAACAAGGTTTTCACAGTAACTTCATTGCAGTGTTAATGGAAGACTACTTGTGACACTAATAAAAATAATAAAATAAACTTTAAAATGGGTGTGCAGCTCAGAGGCTGCACAGCCAGATTTTCTCTCCAGACAATCCAGCACAATGTGCAGAAAACATGTGGAGACATCGTTTACACCATCACCCTGGAGGCGCCAGAAAAAGCCGGCAACTGGGAAATCCTTTTTAATGGGTACCCGATCTCCGATATAAAACACAGGAACCTCCCTCACCACCCCCACCCCAACACACACACAGACAAGAGGACCCCAACCAGGGCGAGATAGTTTTTTCTGAGTCTCGCAAGATTTTGCTGTTTGCACCTGTGGCAAATGTGGGTGCAAAATCGGGATTGTTGGATTGTTGCTTCCATCAGTTGGCAAGTTGTCAGAAAAAGACCAACATTGTTAATGTGGAAAAGTCTTCAGATGAATTAACAAAGGTTCATGAAATGGATAAAATTATATATTTTACAGTATTGAAAGCGTAGCCTTGTATGACAACAATGTCTAATTGTTTAAGTTTTTCCAATTGCTTTTATGTATTCAGTCCAGACATCAGCTGAGCCAGCAGTTTGTGTAGTTGGAGAGATTTATGGCTCTTGGCTGCCATCCAACTAGCTGGTCATTGCACAAGTGCTTGTCTTCGTTTACACAGCTAGTTCGAAGAGTCATTTTGTGTACTTGGGGAGAGTTTTGGGCTATTCAATGGCTTCCAACAGTTATAATAGGGCTTGTGAATTTTGTTCATAAAGTGGATAATGGGTGATGAGCTGGAGGGGAGGGGGGAATTCTTTGAAGTGGTCAGAGGTTTAACTGCATGTAGATGAGACACTGATTGTATTGTGTTGTGAAAATGTTTAATTTCATGATTCATATGTTATGGGAATAAAACTAGTAGTTTCGGGGAAGTTAAATTAGTAAATGTCAAATAAATGAATTTGTGGAATTTAGAAGTTTCCAGCTCACCCAAGGTATTTACATATCATGTCCTCCATGTGTACTCACAATGTCAAAGACAGAAGGGTGGAAACCATAACATGACAGGTGGTCCTGTTTATCTGGGGAAATGAAGATAGTGACCGGAACACTACCACCTCGCCCACCATAGAATCAAAGCGGGCGACGTTCGTAGAACGGAAATGTCCGTTGGCCTCGGGTGGGATTTTATGATCTCATCCGAGCGAGGTCATAAAATCCCATCCATTAAGTCAGAGGAGAATTGCTCTGCCTTTTTTTTGAAAGAGATATGAATTATTCATGTAATTTCCCAGCTCAAAGAAAGGTCTGAAAGCATGGGTAAACAAAGGAAGGTCTTAAAGTACTCATATAAGTTTCCAATCAAAGAAACATTTTGGGAATTGAAGTTAATTAGTTGAAATCTCTATCTGGGACATCCTAAGTGTGCCACATTGCCATGAGGATGGATTGCAGGGTTTTTGTTTTGGGTTTATCTGTGTGTGTTTTTTCACAGGCAGAAGGAATTTTACATCTGGAGCTGGAACAGCTTGCAAATAAGCAGAGACAGAAAGCTGTCAGGAGTTGGAGGCTACTAAGCAAGAAGGCAATGAAGCACATGCTTCAGCTGGGCTGTCCATAATCGTGAGATGCTAAAAGATTAGAGGACCTCAAGAAATCTCATATCTCAGCAAATAGCAGGAACACTAAGGAAAATCAAAGTGATTTCCTGCAACTCGGTTTGATCCCAGAAGTGAAGGGATTGTAACGTACTGTATAGGGGAATACTTGGGTGGAATTAATAACAGCTTTTCCCAATATATATTAATGACCTGAATCTTGGTGTACAAGGCACAATTTCAACAATTGTGGGTGATACAAAACTTGGAAGAATTGTGAACTGTGAGGAGAATAGTGTAGAACTTCAGATGAACTTAAGCATGTTGGTGAAATGGATGGACCAGTGGCAATTGAAATTCAATGCAGAGAGATGTGAAATGATTAATTTTGGTAGGAAGAACATGCAGAGACACCACAAAATAAAGGGTACAATTCTAAAGGGGATGCAGAAGTAATCATGTTTCCCAATTCCCACCATCCACATGAAAATTCCAACCCCTCAAATCTGCCAAAATTAGACAAAATGAAAGAGGAAAACAGAAACATAGGAGTAGGCCATTCCACCATTCAATATAATCATGGCTGATCATTCACTTCAATACCTTTTTCCCCCACACTATCCCCAAATCCCTTTATGTATTGGTATTTAGAAATCTGTCAATCTCTACTTAAAATACACTCAATGACTGAGCTTCCAAAGCCCTATAGGATACAGGATTCCTAAGATTCACAACCTTCTGAGTAAAAAGGTTTCTCCTCATCTTGGTCCAACGTGGTATCCCTTTATTTAAATGGTGTCCCCTGTTCTAGGTTCCCCAACCATGTCACCTGCATCTACCCTGTTTATCCCTTTAACCCTCCAATATAGTTCCAACTCAGTCCAAAGGGCAATGCCATAAACTGTAGTCCTGACACAATGAGTGAAATCAATGAACAGTTACCATTGAGTATTTTGGGACTATTCCATTGGCATCTCCGTGGTAAATGTAAACCGCTCCATGATAATCATTTTCATTGGGCGCTCCAATCGCAACATCTGAAAAGAAAAATACTTTCAGCAATCATTGTAAATGGTTCTGGGGATTAATAGTTTTCTTGGTGCTGAATTCATGCATGGTGATTTTGTAGCTGGACTTGGATAAGCAGGAAAGAGTAGGGCCCAGTGCAGACCAAGGGAGCAATCTATGGATAGAGCCAGAGAACATTGGTAAAGTGTTGAACGAATATTTCACGTCTGTCTTCAGCCAAGAGAATGAGGATGAAGGTATGGAGAGAGACTGCAAAGTTATTCAGCAAGTTGACATATGGAGTGACAAGGTATTGGAAGTGCTAGCAGGCTTAAAAAGACAAATCTCCAGGTCCAGATGAATTGTGTCCCAGGCTGCAGTGGGAGGCAAGGTAGGAGATTGCAGGGGCTCTGACCCAAATTTTCAATTCCTTACTGACCACGGGAGGTCATGATGTGGAGATGCCAGCGTTGGACTGGGGTAAACACAGTAAGATGTTTAACAACACCAGGTTGAAGTCCAACAGGTTTATTTGGTAGCAAAAGCCACAAGCTTCGAAGCCTTAAGCTCCTTCTTCAGGTGAGTGGGAATTCTGTCCACAATTCGGTGTCTTTTGTTATTGCAATGGAGAGGGATAGGGCCGGACGGCAGGGCAAGGCTTACAATTGGGGGAGAGGTAATTATGATGCGATTAGGCAAGAATTAGGGGGCATAAGATGGGAACAGAAACTGTCAGGGAAAGGCACTGATGAAAAGTGGAACTTTTTCAAGGAACAAATACTGGGTGTCCTTGATAGGTATGTCCCTGTCAGGCAGGGAGGAAATGGCCGAGTGAGGGAACCGTGGTTCACAAAAGAGGTGGAATGTCTTGTGAAAAGGAAGAGGGAAGCTTATGTAGGGATGAGGAGACAAGATTCAGATGGCTCGATTGAGGGTTACAAGTTAGCAAGGAATGAGCTGAAAAAGGGGCTGAGGAGAGCTAGGAGGGGACATGAGAAGTCCTTGGCAGGTCGGATCAAGGAAAACCCCAAGGCTTTTTACTCTTATGTGAGGAATAAAAGAATGACCAGGGTGAGGTTAGGGCCGGTCAAGGACAGTGGTGGGAACTTGTGTATGGAATCAGTAGAGATAGGCGAGGTGATGAATGAATACTTTTCTTCAGTGTTCACCAAGGAGAGGGGCCATGTTTTTCAGGAAGAGAAGGTGTTACAGGCTAATAGGCTGGAGGAAATAGATGTTCGGAGGGAGGATGTATTGGCAGTTTTGAATAAACTGAAGGTCGATAAGTCCCCTGGGCCTGATGAAATGTATCCTAGGATTCTTTGGGAGGCGAGGGATGAGATTGCAGAGCCTTTGGCTTTGATCTTTGGGTCCTCGCTGTCCACGGGGTTGGTGCCAGAGGACTGGAGAGTGGCGAATGTTGTTCCTCTGTTTAAGAAAGGGAATAGAAATGACCCTGGTAATTATAGACCGGTTAGTCTGACTTCGGTGGTTGGTAAATTGATGGAAAAGGTCCTTAGGGATGGGATTTACGACCATTTAGAAAGATGCGGATTAATCCGGGATAGTCAGCACGGATTTGTGAAGGGCAAATCGTGCCTCACAAATTTGATAGAATTTTTTGAGGAGGTAACTAGGTGTGTTGATGAAGGTAGGGCGGTTGATGTCATATACATGGATTTTAGTAAGGCGTTTGATAAGGTCCCCCATGGTCGGCTTATGATGAAAGTAAGGAGGTGTGGGATAGAGGGAAAGTTGGCCGATTGGATAGGTAACTGGCTATCTGATCGAAGACAGAGGGTGGTGGTGGATGGAAAATTTTCGGACTGGAGGCAGGTTGCTAGCGGAGTGCCACAGGGATCGGTGCTTGGTCCTCTGCTCTTTGTGATTTTTATTAATGACTTAGAGGAGGGGGCTGAAGGGTGGATCAGTAAATTTGCTGATGACACCAAGATTGGTGGAGTAGTGGATGAGGTGGAGGGCTGTTGTAGACTGCAAAGAGACATAGATAGGATGCAAAGCTGGGCTGAAAAATGGCAAATGGAGTTTAACCCTGATAAATGTGAGGTGATTCATTTTGGTAGGACTAATTTAAATGTGGATTACAGGGTCAAAGGTAGGGTTCTGAAGACTGTGGAGGAACAGAGAGATCTTGGGGTCCATATCCACAGATCTCTAAAGGTTGCCACTCAAGTGGATAGAGCTGTGAAGAAGGCATATAGTGTGTTAGCTTTTATTAACAGGGGGTTGGAGTTTAAGAGCCGTGGGGTTATGCTACAACTGTACAGGACCTTGGTGAGACCGCATTTGGAATATTGCGTGCAGTTCTGGTCACCTCACTATAAGAAGGATGTGGAAGCGCTGGAAAGAGTGCAGAGGAGATTTACCAGAATGCTGCCTGGTTTGGAGTGTCGGTCTTATGAGGAAAGGTTGAGGGAGCTGGGGCTGTTCTCTCTGGAGCGGAGGAGATTGAGGGGAGACTTAATAGAGGTTTATAAAATGATGAAGGGGATAGATCGAGTGAACGTTCAAAGACTATTTCCTCGGGTGGATGGAGCTATTACAAGGGGGCATAACTATAGGGTTCATGGTGGGAGATATAGGAAGGATATCAGAGGTAGGTTCTTCACGCAGAGAGTGGTTGGGGTGTGGAATGGACTGCCTGCAGTGATAGTGGAGTCAGACACTTTAGGAACATTTAAGCGGTTATTGGATAGGCACATGGAGCACACCAGGATGGTAGGGAGTGGGATAGCTTGATCTTGATTTCAGATGAAGGTCGGCACAACATCGTGGGCCGAAGGGCCTGTTCTGTGCTGTAATGTTCTATGTTCTATGTTCTAAACAGGGCATATAAAGACACAAACTCAATTTACAGAATAATGGCTGGAATGCGAATCCTTACAGCTAATCAAGTCTTAAAGGTACAAACAATGTGAGTGGAGAGAGCATTAAGACAGGTTAAAGAGATGTGTATTGCTCCAGACAGGACAGCCAGTGAGATTCTGCAAGTCCAGGCAAGCTGTGGTGATTACAGATAGTGTGACATGAACCCAATATCCTGGTTGAGGCCGTCCTCAGATGTGCGGAACTTGGCTATCAGTTTCTGCTCAGCGACTCTGCGCCGTCGTGCACCATGCATGAATTCAACACCAAGAAAACTATTAATCCCCAGAACCATTTACAGTGATTGCTGAAAGTATTTTTCTTTTCAGATGTTGCGATTGGAGCGCCCAATGAAAATGATTATCATGGACACATGATGGCGCAGAGTCGCTGAGCAGAAACTGATAGCCAAGTTCCACACACACGAGGACGGCCTCAACCGGGATATTGGGTTCATGTCACACTATCTGTAACCCCCACAACTTGCCTGGACTTGCAGAATCTCACTGGCTGTCCAGTCTGGAGACAATACACATCTCTTTAACCTGTCTTAATGCTCTCTCCACTCACATTGTTTGTACCTTTAAGACTTGATTAGTTGTAAGGATTCGCATTCCAACCATTATTCTGTAAATTGAGTTTGTGTCTTTATATGCCCTGTTTGTGAACAGAATTCCCACTCACCTGAAGAAGGAGCTTAAGGCTCCGAAAGCTTGTGACTTTTGCTACCAAATAAATCTGTTGGACTTTAACCTGGTGTTGTTAAACGTCTTACACAGGGGAGGTGCCAGAGGACCGCAAATTAAGAAGGATTGTAGAGATAAGCCAGGGAATTACAGACCAGTGAGTCTCACATCAGTGGTATGCCCCTAGACATTGGCTTCCAGTCACTAAAGCAGCCTTCTGTCACCCCCCCTCTGTCTCCTACAACTGAACCAATTTTGAATCCACTTTATCAAATTACCCTGTATCCCATGTGCATTTACCTTCTTTACAAGTCTCCCATCTGGGACCTTGTCAAAGGCTTTGGTGAAATCCATATAAATACATCAACTGCACCATTTTCATCTACACACCTGGTCACCTCCTCAAAAATTTCAATGAAATTTGTTAGGCATAACGTCCTCCTGATGAAGCCATGCTGACTATCCCTGATCAAGCTCTGCCTCTCCAAGTGGAGATAGATTTTCTGCTTCAGAATTTTCTCCAATACTTTCCCTACCTGAAAAAATTTTCAAAATTATCTGAAAGAATGAATAAGGAAGAACTCCATTGCCAAAGTGGTTGGTAACCAAATGACTCATATTTAAAATACTGGCTCAAGAACCAGAAGATGAGGATTTTTTAAAAAAATCATTGAATGGTTGAAATTTCAAATCCATTGCCTGAAAGAGTAGTAGCAGCAGATTCCATAGAATCTCAACATGCATAGGAGGTCATTCAGCCCATCAAGTCTGCACCGACCATCCGAAAGAGCATTCTACCTAGACCAACTCACCCGCCCTTACCTCCACCCCTGTAACCCTGCACATCTTTGGACTGAGAGCGCAAACCGGAGCACCCAGAGGAAACCCACGCAGACACAGGGAGAGCATGCAAACTCCACACAGACAGTGACCCAAGGCTGGAATCGAACCCAGGTCCCTGCCACTGTGAGGCAGAAGTGCTAACCACTGTGCCACTCAGATTCAAGAGTAACTTTCAAAAATGAATTGGATACATACTTGCAAAGGAAAGAGCGACAATATGGGACAAGAATTGGGCATGGATCTAACTGGATAGCTCTTTCTTCACTTGTGGACCTCTGTTGGTCCAAATGTTGGGCAAAAATGCTCTTCTTGTGTTGCATGATACTTTGACCTTAGGTACTGTGTCTCCCTTTTGGTAATCGAGGGTAACTTTTGGTACCAATTTGTATTTTGACTCAGGAGGTTCTAAAAGACAAGTTCTCCAACCTGCTCACTGGTTATTAAACATGAAAAAACAAAGTAAAATACTGCAGATGTTGGAAATCTGTAATAAGAACAGAAAATTTTGGAAAGAGTCAGCACAATCATGATCTGTTTTGATGGAAAGAAATGTTAACACTATTTTTCTCTGCACAGATGCTGTCTGACTTACTGAGTATTTCCAGCATTTTTTGCTTTATCCTTGGTAATAAGGTTTACATAATCAAACATTGATGCAATAATCACACCTAAGAAAGATATTAGTGGCACTAAACAAACTCCATAGTAAATCCTGCAGCACCCAGGTCAGAAAGCAGTGGTTTAATACTATTTTAAAATTAGAACATGATAAGATGGTGAATAAAGGGAACAGGCAAAGAGCTGGTGAAATAATTTTACAAAATAGGAAGGGCAATTAATATATTTTGATAAGCCTTATAAAAGTTGATTTCTGAATGTATCAGGAAGCACTGACCTGGAAATCCATCATCATCAATGTCACCCAGAGATCCAATGCTACCTCCAAAGTGCGCATTGTACACACCATCACCCTTTAAAAGCTGCTGTTCCTCCAGTGCTGCCTACAAACAGGAAACAAGGAGCATTGTGAAAATTTTGCACTCTGACCCGATCATCTAGGACCTTGTGAGTCTCTGCTCCCTTCAGCAAACATCACCTCTGTGCTCTGGAAGACTCAAGACTGATTTTTACCAAAAGATTAAGGACATTTTATTCTTGCACTCAAAAATACTTCACTTGTCGAACTTTCCATGGTCCTGATTTAACTCCATCTTGTTGAAACTTTAATTTTCATGTTGGGTGTGTGAAATACGAGTCGGGCCCTTTCCCAGCTTCCAAAATGTGCATCCTACTCATGACTGACTGTGCCCGGGAATTCTGTGTTTCACATAGGGTGAGCCGTGATGGAGTGCGTGAGCCGGGCTGTTGCAGAGGCAGGCTGGTTAGAAGTTATACCTGAGTTCTCGAGGACAGCAACCTCGCTTCCTTCATTGTTCAAAGGCCCAGACCCTCACTCCCCTCAACACCCCACTCACCCGTTGCCACCCATGTCCCCTCAGATCCCTGTACCTTGTCAGATCCCCATGCCACTTCATGCCTTTCAGATCTCTACACCACACCAGACCCCTCTGTGCCCCTCATATATCCTTCATATACCACTCAGCCAATACCCACAATGTATAATCTTCATGAGCCATGCAATAGTGATGGGAATTCTTCTGAATGCAGGAGCAAAAAAATGAAACTGTGACAATCGAATACTCTGATTCAGAAGCCTGTCATTGATACTAGAAAGAATGAAACAGTACTACAGCAAAAAAAACATTAATACGCCATATATTTTGTAAACAAGCAACCATGAACTGTCACTCGTTTACCTGAGCAGCTATGTCATAGACCATCTGCTGAGCTCAGACCATTCACCGCTTTTGAAACTCAGAGAAGCATTCATAATAGCCACAGTGTTCAAAACATTCCATTACAACTCCAAGAGTCTCAAATTGAAAGAACAAATGGTGCTACATTCAACACAGTGAGGAGTCTCACAACACCAGGTTCAAGTCCAACAGGTTTATTTGGCAGCAAACGCCACTAGCTTTCGGAGCGCTGCTCCTTTGTCAGGTGAGTGGGAGATCTGCTCATAAACAGCAAACAGGGCATATAAAGACACAAACTCAATTTACAGAATAATGATAAGATACCGAAAAAGCAGACAAGATACCGAAAATCATTATTCTGTAAATTGAGTTTGTGTCTTTATATGCCCGGTTTGTTGTTTATGAGCAGATCTCCCACTCACCTGACGAAGGAGCAGTGCTCCGAAAGCTAGTGGCTTTTGCTACCAAATAAACCTGTTGGACTTTAACCTGGTGTTGTAAGACTTCATACTGTGTTTACCCCAGTCCAACCCCGGCATCTCCACATCATGGCTACATTCAACAGCAGGGCATTGTCTTTCAAAGTCGAAACTTTCTATAGATTTAAATCACAGAACCAAACATATTTTTCTATATTTTTGAATGGTAGTAGTATTGCAATGCATGTCACAACTTACACAATTCTGGCCAGTGTAATATTTTTTGCTGGATAGAACTCTATGATCAATCACTGCATTAAAGGTACCTGCAGTACAATACAGCACCGAATAGTAATATTTGAAGATGTCAAAACATTTTATACTTACCTGTCAGAGTGTTTCCGATTCATTAGCAGGCCTCACCAAATGGTCACGAACATTCCAAGGAAGTGTTTTTTTTGCAGGTTCCAAAACCCACACCAACATAAAATTATTTGGGAAAGGAAACACACTTTTGCTGTGGTGCTCACAATGAGGGCCCTGACCTTAGGTGTGCATGTGTTTTTGCATCCAAAGCCTTTTTTACCCACAAAATGGCTACATGTAAATGGTGTGGGGTCAACAATGCACAGGAAAATTCATTTCCTGCCAAATAAAAGTATTTTTGGCATTTGTGAACCAATTTTCATCGCCATGAAACAACAAAAAGACAGCCCCTTAACCTTCCTGCGAGAAGAACAAACTAAATTCTGCTTCAGCTGTGGCTCAGTTGGTCGCACTCTCACTTCTGATTCAGAAGATTTTGGGTTCAAGTTCCATTCTGGAGAGTTGAGAATGAAAACCTAAACTGGAAATGGAGTGCGATAGTCCAGAGGAATGGGCATCCTCTGTTTTGGATCATACCTTAAATGATTAGAGACTAAAAGAGACTAATTGAGAGACTAAAGTGGATGCAAAAGTTCCCATGGCACTACTTCACAGAAGAACAGCAGAGTTATTCTTGGTGACCTAGCCAACATTTATTCAACAATCAACATCATGAAAACAGATTATCTGATCATTATCATGGGCTAACATCACGGAGTCTGCCAGTGAGCACAGAAATAGTTAGGAATTTAGCACAGGAAGGATGAGCCTTCATAGAAATCATCATAGGAACCCTACAGTACAGAAAGAGGCCATTCGGCCCATTGAGTCTGCACCGACCACAATCCCACCCAGGCCCTACCCCCATATCCCTACATATTTACCCACTAATCCCTCTAATCTACACATCTCAGGACACTAAGGGCAATTTTTAGCATGGCCAATCAACCTAACCCTCACATCTTTGGACTGTGGGAGGAAACCGGAGCACCCGGAGGAAACCCACGCAGACACGAGGAGAATGTGCAAACTCCACACAGACAGTGACCCAAGCCAGGAATCGAACCCAGGTCCCTGGAGCTGTGAAGCAGCAGTGCTAACCACTGTGCTACCGTGCCGCCTTCCTGAACTTGATCACATGGTGGCAAGCTCATGGATAGTGGGGATGTGGACTTGCAGCTGGATGACAGGCCAGGGTGGCTCTGACGTTGGGAAGTCGGCAACACCTGATCTCCATATAGGAGAAGGCACCATAATTAAACAGCAGAAAGCTCTGTGTTATAACTGTGATTTCAATGCAGGCTTTCGGAGGTGGACTGCAATTGAATTGGTCAACTTTGTGAAATCTGAGCATATTGAGCCAAAATATTTTTGTAGGCCCAGGTGGTAGAAGAAATCTCCATCTTTGTAGTTGAGTCGGTGGCACCAACGGATTCAGCTGTGTTCAGATATGTGACAATCCACCAAGCGCATCACCCCAGGGTTCAACAACAGCCCACTGCATGACCTCCTCCAGGCCATTCAGGAACACAGAGTTAGTATTTCCAGCTGATGGCCACAAAAGGCCATCATGAATGACCACGGCAACCTGGACAAAGGTTACCATGTAGGAAAGTGGCTGAGGGCTTCATCCAAGGGACTGAGTTCTGTGCCAAAAAGAGTGAATCCATGCTCTGCAAGAGTGAGTTTGAATGTCAGGCTACGAATCAGTGGATAAAAGGTTGGCAGGAAAATAAGGGACACTGCATGGTTAAGGGCTCGGACTGGCATTGAAGTGTAAAGTGTTCCCCCTCACCTGCTTCCATAGTTACATGTGTGTCTGTCTGTCTGTCACTGACATTGCGTTCTGCACCTTACCCAAATTTCCTGAGGATGTGAGAAACAGAAAGACAGTTGGACAGCCTGACACCTCATGGGACCAGGGGACAATCCGCAGCAAGAGATTCTCCTCAGCACCACTGGAAACCTCACTTTTTCGCCCCTTATGATTGCAGGACAAAAGGGCCAGGGAGAAATCAAGAGCAGGGAGGGCATTCAACCACTGAGCGAGGCAGAGCTGGAAGCACTGGATTGTCAGGGGAGCTGGGTGGACAGACAATGTCTGATGCTGAGTTTAGACTGATGGGTGTGGAACGTGAGGAGGAATGACAACAGCTCTGGTTACCGTGGTAACCTGTTGCACCCATAAATGATAGAGGACCTTTGCATCATCACTCCAGTCATTGTTTTCATGCTTCATTTGTATGACCACCTGCAGCAGAGACTGGAGAGCAGCCTGCCTGTGTTCCACCTCACACCTCCCCCAAGGGCGATAGTCTGAGTGTCTCTTCAGGTTAACAAGGTCGCGTACCAGCCCTGGATCACAATTAATTGAGCACCACACAGTACAACAGATATAGATGAGGGACTCAACCCTGCACTCAACCTTGGAATGTCTAGATAACAAGGACACCTATGTCAGACTCCTATTTATTGATTATAGCTCAGCCTTCAACACAATTATTCCCACGAAACTCATCTCCAAACTCTGTGGCCTGGGCCTCAGCACCTCCCTCTGCAACTGGATCCTGAACTTCCTAACTCACAGACTGCAATCAGTAAGGATAGGCAACAACACCTTCTCCATGATCATCCTCAACACCGGTGCCCCACAAGGCTGTGTTCTCAGCCCCCTATTTTACTCCTTATACACCTATGACTGTGTGGCCAAATTCCCCTCCAATTCAATTTTCAAGTTTGCTGATGACACTATCGTAATGGGTCAGATCTCAAACAATGACGAGACAGAGTACAGGAATGAGATAGAGAATCTGGTGAACTGGTGCAGCGACAACAATCTCTCCCTCAATGTAAACAAAACAAAGGAGATTGTCATCGACTTCAGGAAGTGTAAAGGAGAACACGCCCCTGTCTACATCAACGGGAAGTAGAAAGGGTCGAGAGGTTCAAGTTTTTAGGTGTCCAGATCACCAACAACCTGTCCGGTCCCCCCATGCCGACACCATAGTTAAGAAAGCCTACCAATGCCTCTACTTTCTCAGAAGACTAAGGAAATTTGGCATGTCAGCTACGACTCTCACCAACTTTGACAAATGCACCATAGAAAGCATTCTTTCTGGTTGTATCACAGCTTGCTATGGCTCCTGCTCTGCCCAAGACTGCAAGGAACTACAAAAGGTTGTGAATGTAGCCCAATCCATCACACAAACCAGCTTCCCATCCATTGACTCTGTCTACACTTCCCGCTGCCTCGGCAAAGCAGCCAGCATAATTAAGGACCTCATGAACCCCAGACATTCTCTCTTCCACCTTCTCCCTTCGGGTAAAAGATACAAAAGTCTGAGGTCATGTACCAACCGACTCAAGAACAGCTTCTTCCCTGCTGCTGTCAGACTTTTGAATGGACTTACCTTTCATTAAGTTGATCTTTCTCTACACCCTAGCTATGACTGTAACACTACATTCTGCACTCTCTCGTTTCCTTCTCTATGAACGGTACGTTTTGTCTGTATAGCGCGCAAGAAACAACACTTTTCACTGTATGTTAATACATGTGACAATAATAAATCAAATCAAATAGGGAGACAGTGTCAGACGAGGCCATTGGCACTCAGAGCACTGTTGGAGGACAGCCTCCTGCTGCACTGCGCCCCTCCGCACCCCTCCCCACCCCACCCCCCTGACCCACCCCACCCCCCCTACCCACCACACCCCCCCTGCCCACCACACCACCCACCCCACCCTACCCACCACACCCCCCCTACCCACCACACCACCCACCCCACCCACCACACCCCCCCTCCCCACCCCACCCCCCTACCCACCCCACCCCCCCCCTCGACCCCCCCCCTACCCACCACACCACCCACCCCACCCCACCCTCCTCCCCCCCCCCTCCCAGCCGCCCCCCGAACCCCAGGGTCTCAGACGAGGGCCTCACTCAAACTGTTGAAGTTTCAGAGGAAAACAGGTAGGTATCTCGCAGAGCTGCATGAGGCTTTGAACAGGCAGGAGACCACACAGTGGATGTTTCATGTCAGTGCAACCATGAGCAGTGTGACAGCAAGAGTCTTTTGATGCCGTGGACACTCCTACAGGAAGCAGAGAGATGCCATCTTGCACCGAGGGGCCAGGGGAGCTGCAGCCTGACACAATTTAGTGTTCTTAAACATTCAGATTACAGTCAGAAGCTGTCCAGCTTCACTGCCAGTGAACCAAACCCCCCCAGCGGCCCTAGCACACGCACAGGAGAGCCTGATACACCCAGGACCATCCAGAATTAGGGCTACCTGAGGTCATCAAAAGCAACAAGGCAGTGAGAGCAGCAGCCTGCTCTCACCACATCAGCAAATGCTGGAGATGCACCTCGCCGCAGCATTCGGAAATTCACATTCACACAGTAAGTTTACACTGCTGTTTACAGAATTGTGTTAAGGAAGGAATGTCAGTGTCACATTAAGGTGCTGTTGTGCTTTATTCAGCATGTGCTATTTTATATGAGGGTTTCATTAAGCAGGTAGATTGCACATTAGCATGTGGACAAAAGGCACTGGCTCTTGCGATTCAGGCTTCTGTATGATGACAGAGGAAGATCAATATGAATGCTTCATTACAAGAATAGGTGCCATCTATGGAAATAGGGTAAGACTGGTGAATGTATGGCACTTAGTAGTGACCAGGTATTTGAAAGTGGGTCAGTTGGGTTTATTTTTCTTTATTCTTTGATGGGATGTGGGCACTGCTGCTTAGGCCAGCATTTATTTCCCATTCCTAATATTCCTTGAGAAGGGGGTTGTGAGCCACCTTCCTGAACTGTTGCAATCCATGTGTTGCAGATATACCCACAGAGTTGTTAGGGAGGGAGTATCAGGATTTTGACCCAGCAGCAATGCAGCGACAGAGATATATTTCCAACTCAGGATGATGTGTGCCATGGATGGAAGTTCACAGGTGCTGGTAATCCCACGGGTCTGCTTCCCTCGTCTTTCTAGGTCCTCAGGTCACAGGTCATTGGCAAAGGAGTCTTGGTGAGTTGCTGCAGTGCATCTTATAGGTGGTGCAGACTGCTACCACTGTTCACTCAAAGTGTAGGGAGTGAATGTTTAAGATAAAGAGTAATTAAGTAAACCGCCGAATAGATTAGAAAAAAATTAACCCGGTGAAAAGTTGTATGAGAAATGGTCCAATCAAGATTTCTTTCATTCCATGGCCATACACAAGAAATGATGTGGAGTTGCCGGCGTTGGACTGGGGTAAACACAGTAAGAAGTCTCACAACACCAGGTTAAAGCCCAACAGGTTTATTTGGTAGCAAAAGCCACAAGCTTTCAGAGCGCTGCTCCTTCGTCAGGTGAGTGGGAGTTCTGTTCACAAACAGGGCATATAAAGACACAAACTCAATTTACAAAATAATGGTTGGAAGGCGAGTCCTTACAGGTAATCCAATCTTAAAGGTACAGACAATGTGAGTGGAGAGAGCGTTAAGCACAGGTTAAAGAGATGTGTATTGTCTCCAGACAGGACAGTTCGTGAGATTTTGCACGCCCAGGCAAGTTGTGGGGGTTACAGATAGTGTGACATGAACCCAAGATCCCGGTTGAGGCCGTCCTCGTGTGTGCGGAACTTGGCTATCAGTCTCTGCTCAGTGACTCTGCGTTGTCGTGTGTCGTGAAGGCCGCCTTGGAGAATGCTTACCCGAAGATCAGAGGCCGAATGCCCGTGACCGCTGAAGTGTTCCCCAACAGGAAGAGAACACTCTTGCCTGGTGATTGTCGAGCGGTGTTCATTCATCTGTTATCGTAGCGTCTGCATGGTCTCCCCAATGTACCATGCCTCAGGACATCCTTTCCTGCAGCGTATCAGGTAGACAACGTTGGCCGAGTTGCAAGAGTATGTACCGTGTACCTGGTGGATGGTGTTCTCACGTGAGATGATGGCATCTGTGTCGATGATCTGGAACGTCTTGCAGAGGTTGCTGTGGCAGGGTTGTGTGGTGTCGCGATCACTGTTCCCTGGAAGGCTGGGTAGTTTGCTGCGGACAATGGTCTGTTTGAGGTTGTGCGGTTGTTTGAAGGCAAGAAGTGGGTGTGTGGGGCTGAGCTTGGCGAGATGTTCGTCTTCATCAATGACATGTTGAAGGCTCCGGAGAAGATATCGTAACTTCTCCGCTCCGGAGAAGTACTGGACGACGAAGGGTACTCTGTCCACCATGTCCCGTGTTTGTCTTCTGAGGAGGTTGGTGCGGTCTTTCGCTATGGCGTGTCGGAACTGTTGATTGATGAGTCGAGCGCCATATCCTGTTCTTATGAGGGCATCTTTCAGCGTCGGGAGGTGTCTGTTGTGATCCTCCTCATCTGAGCAGATCCTGTGTATACGGAGGGCTTGTCCATAGGGGATGGCTTCTTTAACGTGTTTAGGGTGGAAGCTGGAGAAGTGGAGCATCGTGAGGTTATCCGTGGGCTTGCGGTACAGTGAAGTGCTGAGGTGACCGTCCTTGATGGAGATGCGTGTGTCCAAGAATGCAACCGATTCCGGAGAGTAGTCCATGGTGAGTCTGATGGTGAGATAGAATTTGTTGATGTCATCATATAGTTGTTTCAGTGATTGTTCACCATGAGTCCAAAGGAAGAAAATGTCATCGATGTATCTAGTGGAAAGCATCGGTTGAAGTCCTGTGCGGTGAAGAGGTCTTGTTCGAACCAGTGCCTGAAGATGTTGGCATATTGAGGTGCGAATTTGGTCCCCATGGCTGTTCTGTGACTCTGGATGAAGAACTGGTGTTGAAGGTGAAGACATTGTGCTCCAGGATGAAGCGGATGAGTTGTAAAATTGCATCCGGAGACTGGCAGTTGTCGGCGTTGAGTACTGAGGCAGTTGCAGCAATGCCATCATCGAGGGGGATGCTGGTGTAGAGTGCCGAGACATCCATTGTGACGAGTGCTCCTGGTTCAACTGCTCCATGTGTGCTGAGTTTCTGTAGGAACTCCGTAGTGTTGCGACAAAAGCGATGCTATACACTAAATACATCGATGACATTTTCTTCCTTTGGACTCATGGTGAACAATCACTGGAACAACTGTAGGATGACATCAACAAGTTCCATCCCACCATCAGACTCACCATGGACTACTCTCCGAAATTGGTTGCATTCTTGGACAAATGCATCTCCATCAAGGATGGTCACCTCAGCACTTCACTGTACCGCAAGCCCACGAATAACCTCACGATGCTCCACTTCTCCAGCTTCCACCCTAAACACGTTAAAGAAGCCATCCCCTACGGACAAGCCCTCCGTATACACAGGATCTACTCAGATGGGGAGGATCGCAACAGACACCTCCAGATGCTGAAAGATGCCCTCATAAGAACAGGATATGGCACTCGACTCATCGATCGACAGTTCCGACAGGCCATAGCGAAAAACCGCTCGGACCTCCTCAGAAGACAAACACAGGACATGGCGGACAGAGTACCCTTCGTCGTCCAGTACTTCCCCAGAGCAGAGAAGCTACGACATCTTCTCCGGAGCCTTCAATATGTCATTGATGAAGCCGAACATCTCGCCAAGCCCAGCCCCACACACCCACTTCTTGCCTTCAAACAACCGCACAACCTCAAACGGACCATTGTCCGCAGCAAACTACCCAGCCTCCAGGAGAACAGTGACCACGACACCACACAACCCTGCCACAGCAACCTCTGCAAGACATGCCGGATCATCGACACGGATGGCATCGTCACACATGAGAACACCATCCACCAGGTACACGGTACATACTCTTGCAACTCGGCCAACGTTGTCTACCTGATACGCTGCAGGAAAGGATGTCCTGAGGCATGGTACATTGGGGAGACCATGCAGACGCTACGACAATGGATGAATGAACACCACTCGACAATCACCAGGCAAGAGTGTTCTCTTCCTGTTGGGGAACACTTCAGCGGTCACGGGCATTCGGCCTCTGATCTTCGGGTAAGCATTCTCCAAGGCGGCCTTCACGACACACGACAATGCAGAGTCGCTGAGCAGAGACTGATAGCCAAGTTCCGCACACATGAGGACGGCCTCAACCGGGATCTTGGGTCCATGTCACACTATCTTGCCTGGGCTTGCAAAATCTCACTAACTGTCCTGTCTGGAGACAATACACATCTCTTTAACCTGTGCTTAACGCTCTCTCCACTCACATTGTCTGTACCTTTAAGACTTGATTACTAGTAAAGACTCGCATTCCAACCATTATTTTGTAAATTGAGTTTGTGTCTTTATATGCCTTGTTTGCGAACAGAACTCCCACTTACCTGACGGAGGAGAAGCGCTCCGAAAGCTAGTGGCTTTTGCTATCAAATAAACCTGTTGGACTTTAACCTGGTGTTGTGAGACTTCTTACTGTGCATACACAAGAAAACCATGACAACAAAGAAATGTCAATTTCTTTCAAGTGGAAGGGAAAGAGTACTTTGTTTTGTTCGATAGCTATAGCAAGTGGCTAATGTGGAGTCTATGCCCAACACGACAAGTGTTAAAACTACTGAGGTTTTGAGAAGTTGGTTTGCAATTTAAGTTGCTAGAAGGGTTGGTGTCAAGATGATGGTCCACAGTATACATCAGAAGAGTCTGAAATATTTCTGAGTAAGAAAACTACAATATCAAATATCAAATGGTGTTGCGGAAAGAAGTGTACAGATTGTGAAGCAGCCTTCACAGAAGGATTTGCTTGGTGGCAATCTCGGCAGTAATTTCCATGTTTCTCTTTGAAACAGGATAGAAAATTTTCTGTTCAGAATAACCCACAGTCTACAACAGTGGTTTTGCTATACTAATATTGAAACATGCCCCTAAGATTTAGCTTGATTAAACCTGGTGTCAATAGCAAGGTAAATGAAAAGCAAGACAAAGATGAATCACGATACACCAGGTATGAAACTTCAAAAGTTCAGTGCTGGTCAGAAGGTGACAAACCACCAAATGAGAAGTATGTGACTGCAACTGTTGTAAAGAAACTTGGTGCATCCACATATTGAGTGAAGATTAGAGCGAATCTCAATCAGTGTCATGTAGATAGTTTGCCTGAAAGAAGAAATTCTACAAATTCTTAGAAACTACACACCTCCCACAGCCCAAAGTCAAAGTCAGGAAGAAAGTGAAAGTCAAAAAGAAAGTGAAAGTTTGCTGGTATTACAGAATCCACTGGTGGAGCAAAGTAAGTCAAGGCTTTTGATTAAGACAAGCCAATCAATTTCATAGTCCCAACATGAAGTGCTGTTGGGAGTTCAAGTCCGAGTTTAGATTCGACACAGATGTTGAGAAAGCAGAGTCAATCAAGCTAATGGAAATGGAAGAACATACACAGGCAGAAAGAGAAAGAAGCCAGATAGGTTAACTGAAAATATGTCAAATATGTTATTTTTGTGAAGGAAAACCCATTTTTAGATGTAAATTACTCTGGAAATATCAGTCATATATATTCTAGTTGCGATCATAATAAAAATATGTAACCCAAACTGTTCAACTTCCAAGTATTGATAACACTGGTTTAGTCATGTTTATTCTGGAAACTTATGTACATGTATCATTTTACATTTTAATGTGCAAGTTATTTTTCAACTGGGGAGGAAGTGTATTGCAAGATCTCAACATTTTGTTATATTGCCCTCTGTGTTGGGGGTGTAAATAAAGTTAGACCATTAATGACTACTTGCTGCATACCCGCATGTTAACCTTTTATCAGCGCACAATAGTGCCCACCCTAACTCAGGTTGTCCTGCATTGGGCACAAAGGTCTCCCTGGAGAAGTGTAGTACATTCAGGCACAGCCTCTCCAGTATTTACAGGTACATCAGCCTGGTCCTAGAAATACTCAAGTGATTTAAGAATGGAGGAGTACAGTGTGAATGATTCACAAAATGCTACAACCTCTCCCATTCTTTTTTAAGGGCAGACTCCCAAAGCAGCTCCCCTTTGGAACTCAGATACATAAGGCCACTTCAATAATTACCTCCTCTATCCTTCGGCCTCACGTTGTCCTTTTACTATTTTGGACATCATGCATTTGTGCCTCAGACACGGCCCCTCAGTGTATCCAATAATCAAGTTTGAACACAAAGAAAAGCATAAATGATTTTTCGACAGCTGACAGGCAAGTTTCCCAATTCCAAACCTTCCCCATGGCCTCCTGCGTGATTCTTTCAGCCTGCCATCATCCTTCCCGCTCCATTGGGCTCCACAAAATCCAGCCCCACATTGCTGCTTTTTGTGGAATCTTGCTGGAAATTGTATTTCCCAGGCTGTAACTTTGACAGTACATTCTATCCTGAGATCATGAAAGGCACTTTTTAATGCAAGTGTTTCTTTCTTTTAGTTCCAACAATAAGAAGCCATTAGTTTGAAGTAAAGCCAGACAATGGCACGATGTAATAAAAACAGAAAATGCTGGAAAAACTCAGCAGGTCTGGCAGCATCTGTGGAGGGAGAAACAGAATTAATGTTGAGTCTGTCTGACTCTTCTTCAATGGCACAATGCACTTGGAAAGAGGGTGAGAAAGGAGCATTTCTACTTCAGTTTTAAATGTGCTTTTTCATACTTTCTGAAAAGACTCTCTTGAGATGTGGGAAATGGGATATTGAAAATCAACAGCAAAATCTCTGCAGGAAGGATGGGAGGAGCAAAAGTATAATTTAGAATGAATTTACAGGATAAAGTTCAACTGTTCTCAACATTAATTCGGAAAAAACATTTTCAATTAAATGGAAGATGAGATAAAGCAGTGAAACACCTGCGTCACGGCCCCATGTGAGGTAACAAATCACTTGTTACTTTTTCCAATCTAGCACCCCCTGCTCAAGGTGTGATCGTCGATGTATTAGAAAAACCAAACATCCATTCATTGACAGATTCACCCGACCTTACTATCTATTCCTGATCATGACAATAGGATAAACTGCAGTTTTTGTTTGGTGAAAATTCAAACTCAGTTTTGTGTAATGTAGGATTTAAACACATGACTGTGGCTAAGTTCTAGAACAGGGATCCTTTATTCCACTGGCATAAAATCTTAAACCAGTGAGGAAGGATCAAATGGTTCCTCTTGTTGCCCTCTCCTCACTTGACAGCAATAGTTTCGTTGTTTGAAAAGGATATATTTGTTAATTCAGTGATTACTTAACTTTACAAGCACACACGTGCACACACTATTTAAAGACACAGATGACTGAGTTGGTTGTTCTGACAGTGCTGTGTCGATCTCTTTAAGAAATCTGTTTGCAACAGATAATCACAGTCAGAAAACAGGGATCAGAGAATCCCCTGAAGTCAATGTTCTTGTTGGGTTTTGCAAACAGACTCTAAAGTTAAAAGTTAAAGTTTATTTATTAGTCACAAGTAAGGCTTAAATTAATACTGCAATGAAGTTACTGTGAAATTCCCCTAGTCGCCACACTCCCCGCCTGTTCAAGTTAATGCACCTAACCAGCATGCCTTTCAGACTGTGGGAGGAAATTGGAGCACCCAGAGGAAACTCACGCAGACACACAGACAGTGACCCAAGTCGGGTTTCGAACCCGGGTCCCTGGCGCTGTGAGGCTAACCATAGTGCCACCATGCCGCCTCATTCTAATGAATTAGAATGTGGAGTGTATTGTAATGCAAATTGGGGTTAGCCATCTTAAAACGTGAGTTGTTTGGTCTCTGTATTTTTAAAAAGTCTGTCTTTAAAAGTTCAACTCAGGTTTCCAGCCACTGGGTTAAAAATCATTATCTGGGATGAAACACAACTTCCTGACAATGTACAATCATGGAAAAGCTGGACTCACAGAAACAAACTATTTACACTGGCCGACCGTGGCCCAAAACTCCACAAGATACACAAGAAAACCATTGAAAACTCAATGCAGAGTTGGTTGCAATGCAGTGGGAGCAGGGATGCGCCACAGAAGTGATAGTTGGTGAACTTCTATCACAAATTCCCTAAACAATTTAAGCTAGATTACCTTGCCATCCAGGCCACAAAGGGAACTTCATCGCTTCTCAGAATCAGTGGGGTTCTGCACCATACAGATAGTCTTCCTTAGTCTCCAGCAACTGTTTGCCTACTCGAATTCCCTTCATCAGTCCTCCAGACACTGAAAGAGGCTCCAGGCTGCATTATTCAGTGGCTCTTACTGCCAGCACGCTGCAGCTCACCATTCAATGGTTCCTGCTTCTTCTTTAGCCTGCTCACCATGGCCTCTGGCTCTGTCCCTCGTCTACCAAAGATGCTGCTTTCTGCACAAATGGCCCACAGGGATCAACCAGCTCCCCCGCCATCAGGGGAAGTATGGCTACATTTAAGTTAATGATCTCATGGCAAAATGTCACAAGAATCCTACATTTTAACTCAAGGGGTTAACAATTTATTTATTTTGCCATCAGAACTTGTAACCCCAAGAAAGAAATGTGTTGGTTACCTTACAAAATGATCCTGCCATATCAAAAAATCCTTAAGAACTATACATGTCAGGGGGTTCTGATCCCAGTATGGAGTGCTGCTTGAAATGGAGTGTTCGATTTGTTGGGCAATTTCCCAATGATTAATTCTCCATGCCAGATTCTTCACTCCACAGTCTGTCAAGCAAATCTTTCACTGGGATGGAGCCATGGAAACTTCATTCTAAACTGTATGCACATAACATGTACATTTCCCGAGGTCACTGAAACCAAAATCCCATTCCCATTAATAGAAAAGCAAAATACTGTGGATGTTGGAAATCTGAAATAAAAGCAGAAAGTGCTGAAGAGACTCAGCAGTCAGGCAGCATCAGTGGAGGTGATGCTGCCAGTTGCCAGACCCGTATATGGCTTTTGTTCCAAGAAATCCCACCCTCTAACCTATCACAGGCCTCCCCTTTAGTTCTTTGCGGGATAAATACATGAGGTTGTGGGAATAGGGTGGGATACTCCACTGGAGGGAGTCGGTGCAGACCTGATGAGCCAAATGGCCTGCTTCTGCACTGCAAAGTTTCTATGATTCTATGCTTGTGTGATTGATTCCTTCAATTCTGGAGAGTCATACTTGACTTGCAACATTAACTCTGATTCTGTCTCCATTGATGCTACCAGACCTGCTGAGCAGTTACAGCACTTCTTTTTTATCCCATTCCCAATATTCTGTGGCCCAAACTGGTGAAATTGGGCCCTCTTAATATTGCGAACATTTCTCTGGTTAACCCTGCACAGACCAAGATAAAAAGTGATTTCTGCCACTTAGTCTATCATTTATTATCTAAATAAGCAACAAAAGACTTGTTTAAAAGAGTAAACTTACATTGCCCCTGTTGATGAACACAGTTACTTGGCCTTCATCTCTTATTTCCGTGAACATGGGGGCTCCAACCAGAAGATCTGAGTAGCCATCCGAGTTCAAATCAACTGTGCACAGTGACGAGCCAAAGTAGGAGCCCAACTAGAATGAAGAGATTCAAAATAGATCAACATATATATTAGGTAAATGATCCCTTTACTCAAAAAAAATCTTTGGCATTCGTGCACCAATTTCACATTTCAACATAATACTGCATTTCTGTACTAAATGTTTAAATGTAAGAAAATTCGGAACTCAGTTGTCTGAAAATCAATTGCTGAATGAAGCAGATACTATCCTTTTTCGGGCTTTCAATTTTAAAGTATTCAGAGTAAGCAAGTTTGCCCACCAGAAACATATATTGGACATGCATTGAGCCTGATGTTCCAACAATCTAAAACGAATAGTCAGAAAATTGTACAGGCTGGTGCCCATATTTCTAAACTGCCCTAGTGTTGGTTAAAGGGCTCCAGCAGTGGTAGGAGATCAGACATTAATGTTTTTAATGCAGCTGCATTATCATCGTGACGAAGGCGTCTGTCAATGGGTAGAATATTTGCTCAACTAATGTATACACAACTCTTGATAAAGTATTTAGAATTCTCCCAACAGTCAGGTATTTTCCACTCTGTGGGAACTCACACTGCTTAGTGACGGCTAACCATTAGGCTTTTAACACATCCAGCAAGGCAGACTAATGATGTTCTTCAGCACTCTTTAAGGAGCAAATATACAGTGAAAAAAGCCTGAGATGCTCAAACCCAGATAAGCGAAAAACAATTAACATAACAATAGTACTGCGAGATTAGCTGGGGCACAATGCCTTATCTTGTCAGCTTGGGTCTTGTTTGTCTCTCTTGTGGGGACCCTGATGAATTGGATTCAATTGGAATGTGAATTTGGTTTTTGGAGCAAGCAAGGAGATGGATTTGGGTCCACCCAGTCCACTGAGCATTGGCTTCGGAGCTTTAACAATGGAGTAAAAATAATTTTTAACTGCCAGACTTTCTAGCAGCTTCCTTTCTGGCAAGATAAAACAACATATAAGGTATGTTTGGAGATACACAAGAAATCCCATCCAATAATAAGGAAAAGGACCTGGGAGGAGATGGCTTCACCAGTCACCTGCTAAGTCAAAGAGCAGGGATTGATTGCAAGGTGCAGTTCACTGATAATTAAGAACATGTATCTATTGCCAGACACAATCTGGCTCTTTCAACATTCCTCCCAACCCTATCTTACATCATTGTTTCCATAGTTCTAGCTCCATTACCAGTGTGAACACTGGGCCAGCAGGAAGTGATTTTTGGCAGCACTGCACAAATGGTCAGGAAGATCAGCGACCAACACAGTTAATGGCTTTCACTTGTTATGTATATGTACAATTAATTGTTGTGCAATGTATTCATCCGGACTCTAGAGGGGGCACTAAGAACAAAGATAATCTAGTACAAAAAGAGAAAATGCTAGAAATACTCAGCAGGTCAGACAGCATCAATGGAAAGAGAAACAGAACTACCCATGCTGAACATTTCCAGATTTTCTGTTGTTATTTCAGATTTCAGCATCTGAGGTATTTTTCTTAAACATTACGTGGTGTTTCTATCAATTATAATAACCAAGGACTTCCTGTAAATAGATATATATCTGTTTAATGCATGTATTTTATGACAACAATGCCTCAAAAACATTGAGGTTTTCTTTACAGATAAATTCAGGAGGTATAAATATGATTGAGTTCTGCATGGCATAAAGGTTTCATTCGACTATAGACTCATCGAATCATACAATCCCTACAGTACAAAAGACGCCATTCGGCCCATCGAGCTGGCACCAACAACAATCACACCCAGGCACTATCTCCATAACCCAATGTACTTACCCTGCTGGTTCCCCTGACACTAAGGGACCAATTCATCTAACCTGCATATCTTTGGACTCATATTTCTTTAAAGCAAATAACTATAAATCCAGTGTGTTTCCTATCAATCCAAGTAATTGGGCACTACTTTTGGTAATATGGGGTTACATTTTGCTTCATTACCAACCTATTTTCGGCTTCAATTAGAATAGCAGTCGAAACAAATTCTCAAAAGGAAGTGAAGCACCCACTGTAGCTAGAGTTCTACCCATTCCTATTTTCAGACAGACCTCAACCTGGGGGGCCAGAGCACCTGCAGGAATAAACACGAGCCTCTTCAAGAAATCAAGGTCAAATGAGGTACAATGCGATCTTCTCTATTTGCTTTACCACTGGCTACCCATCCACCCATTAACCACGCATGGTACATGTTGGGACACTACCCCTGTTGTGGCACTGCAGTTCAACACTCTCATGACCTGCACATGAACAGACTGCAGGACATCCAGAATGCAGCTAAAGCCTTTATCCATTCAATTTCTTTACTTGTCCAAAGCAGAGGAAACGGTAACTACCCACAGCTGGCGTAGCCTCAGTACGAGAAGACCCGAAAAATGCTGCAAGTGGGATCTAGATTTTTTTTCATTTACGGAACGTTAGAGTTGCTGGCTAGGCCTGCATTTATTGTCAACACCTAGTTGCCCTTCAGAAGGTGGTAGTGTGCTGCCTTCTTGAAACACTGCAGTCCATTAAGTGTAGGTATACATAGGGACTGCTGTTGGGAGTTGCAGGATTTTGTCCCAGCAATAGTGGTTCCAAGTCAGGATAATAAGTGAGTTGGAGGGGAACTCCAGGTGGTGGTGTGCCTAGGTATCTGCTACTCTTGTCCTTCTAAATGGTAGTGGTCGTGGGTTTGGAAGATACTGCCTAAGGAACCTTGGTAATTTCCTGCAATGCATCTTGTAGATGGTACATTCAGCTGCCATTGTTCATTGGTGGTGGAGGGATTTAATGTTTGTGGGAAGGGTAGTAATCAAGTGGGGCTGCTTTGTCCTGGATGGTGTCAAGCTTCTTGAGTGTTGTTGGAGCTGCACTCATCCAGGCAAGTGGAGAGCATTCCACTACACTCCTGATTTGTGCCTTGCAGATGGTGGACAGACTTTAGGGAGGCAGGAGCTGAGTTACTCACTGCAGGATTCCTAGCCACTGGTCTGCTGTTATAGCCACAGTATTTATATGGTTAATCCAGTGCAGCTTTTGTTCAAAAGATAGAATCCCTACAGTGCACCAACTTTCTCAGAGTATCTTACCCAGGCCCTCTTCCCTCCCTAGCCTCATAACCCTACACATTTATCATGGCTAACCCATCTAACCTATACAGCTTTGGACAGTTGGAGGAAACCAGAGCACTCGGAGGAAAGCCACGCAGACATGGGGAGAACGTGCAAACTCCACACAGACGGTCATCCAAGGCTGGAATTGAACCCAGGTTCCTGACGCAGTGAGGTAGCAGTGCTCACCACTGTGCCACCATACCACCTGGTCAATAGTAATGCCCAGGATAGTGGGGGATTTAGCAATGCTAATGCTATTGAATGTCAAGAGGCGATGGTTAGATCCCCTCTTATTGGAGGTGATCATAGCCTGGCACTTGTGTGGCACAAATGTTATTTGCCACTTGTCAGCCCAAGCACGGTGGCACAGGGTGGCACAATAGTTAGCGCTGCTGCCTCACAGCGCCGGGGACCTGGGTTTGATTCCCGGCTTGAGTCACTGTCTGTGCTGAGTCGGCACGTTCTCCCTATGTCTGCGTGGGTTTCCTCCAGGTGTTCCGGTTTCCTCCCACAGTCTGAAAGACATGCTGGGTCGGTGCATTGGCCATGCTAAATTTCCCTCAGTGTGCCCAAATAGTCGCCAGAGTGTGGTAACTAGGGGATTTTCATAGTAACTTCATTGCAGTGTTAATGTAAACCTACTTGTGACTAATAAATAAACTTTAACTTTAAAGCCTGGATATTGTCCAGGTCTTGCTGCATTTGGACATGAGGAGTCTCGAATGGTGCTGAACATTTTGCAATCAGTGAACATCCCCACTTCTGACTTTATGATGGAAGGAAAGTCATTGATGAAGCAGCTGAAGATGGTTGGGCCTAGGGCACCGCCCCGAGAAACTCCTACAGTGACGTCCTGGAGCTGAGATAATTGACCTCCAACACTACAATCATCTTCCTTTGTGCCAGGTATGAATCCAATCAGCGGTGAGTTTTCCCCTTGAATCCCAGTTTTGCTAGGACTCCTTGAAGCCAAACTCGGTCAAATTGGCCATGTTTGAACCAAATATGCAGTGAGGTCAGGAGCTGAGCGAGTCTGACCCCAAACTGAGCGTCACTAAGTAGGTTATTGATGAGTGGATGCTGCTTAGATAGCGCTGTTTATGACCCCTTCCATCGCTTCACTAATGATGCAAGGGTAGACTGATGGGGCGGTAATTGACCAGGTTGGATTTGTTGTGTACAGGACATACCTGTTTCTTGTATACAGGACATGCCTGGGAAACTTTCCACATTGCCAGGCAAATGCCAGTGCTGTAGCTCTACTGGAACAGCTTGGCTAGGGGCCAAGTTAATGACTTTTAAACTTGAGTGTACAGGTCACAATTTCAAAACTTGCAGATGACACAAAACTTTAAAGTATTGGGAACTGTGAGGAAAATAGTAAATAACTTCAAGAGGACATGGCCAGGCTGATAGAATGGACAGATTAAATTTACAGCAGCAAAGTGTGAAGTGATATAATCTGGTAGGAGGATCAAGGATACACAATTTAAATTCAAGGGTATAGTTCTAAAAAGGATGCAGAAGCAGAGGACTTGAGGGTGTACTCATCATTGAAGGTGAAAGGGCAAGTTGAGAAAGTGGTTAAAACGCATACGGGATTTTGGATTTTATAAATAAAGGGAGCAAGTAAGTTATGATGAATATTTATAAAACATTGGTTTGGCATCAACTACAGTATTATGTCCAATTCTGAGTTGTTAAGGCATTATGGGGAGAATACAGAAAAGGTTTACAAGAATGGTTCCAGGGATGAGGAACTTCAGTGGAGAAGCTGGGATTATTCTCTTCAGGGAGAAGGCAGAAAGGAAGTTTGATAGAAGAATTCAATATCATGAGGGTCTAGGCATAAAGAGAGAGAGAAACTGGGCTGAAATTTTGGCCCTCAATGCGAGTGAGCATGGAGATGGGCAGGCATCGCAAGCTAGCACACTTGCGAGCTCCATCCCACTCCGGGGCCATTTTACTCAATGGGGGATAGAGCAGCACTATCTAGCCACAAGCGGCAGGCAGTCAACCTGCCTTTTATCAGGGAAGACTGGAATTTTCCAATCAGCTTCCAGGTGCAGTGAGAGACTGACTGGCTTCCATGTCCTCCCCGCCTGCTTAACTTTAGCCCTGTGGAGGCATTCTCACACACAATGGTGGTCCAGCTGCTCAGCCTACTTTTCTTATTTAAAACATTTAAAAGCTGGAGAGAGAGCTCAAAATTGCTGCACCTTCTCTCTCACTTACCTGAAAAGGCAGCCTATCAAGTGGCCAATTCAGGTAAAATCACAGCCACCTATTAGGGACAGGTATCTGACTCTCCATTTCCCGGGACATCAGGCTACTGAAGCTTATGGAGAAAATCCTGCCCACTGGTCTCATTGACACAATGCTTGAGAACCAGAGGACACAGATTTAAGATAAGTGACAATATAACCAAAGGCAACATGAGGAAAAGTATCTTTTAAACAGTTAGTGGTTACAATTTAGAATGCACCGCTTGAGATGGGAAATCAGAGCAGCACCTAAACGGAAAATATTAGCAGGGCTATGGGAAAGAATGAGCAGTGGGACTAACCAAAATGCTCTTGCAGAAATCTGGCACAAATTCGACAGGCCCGATGGCATCCTTCCGTGCTTTAACAATTCAATGATTTAAGGCTCCTCGGACTGGATGTTTATCCCTGAGGTGGATAGCAGGAGTCAGGACATTTTCTGGCTCAGCTCACCCGCCTAGGGCCAAAGTGCCCACAAAAAAATAATTTGCGTTCCGGGTAGGGGGAGGTGGGAGCCAACGAGAGTTGGGCCACCCTTGGAAAGAGTTTGAAGGCAGCCACAGCGGCTGCTGTTTGAAAGGCCAGTTTCAGTGCTTTGGGACTTTTTCCCAGTTAATAAGAAAATAGTGAAGCCCTCTAGTCCTCACCCTTCACAACCTACACACTCCCCATATCTCATCCATGCCACATCATGCCCTTGACCCACCTCCCATGTCTTCTCATACATTTCATGCCCAGCCATGTCGCTCCATCCACCCCCATGGCCCCTCATACCAACCATGAAAGCTATGGCACTTCCATGCCCATTACCCATCATACATACTGTATAAAACTAACAAACAACATAGTGACAACAAGATGTGTTAGAAAACAGCCATTCATTCATAAAAATTGCTTTTACTACAGCCCAATAAAAGTGTCACTCATCAGACTCTTTTAAGTATCAGTAGCAGGAACTTCAAGTACTTGAAACCTCTTCATCTTGTGTAAATAAATACAGTGAAATTGATGGAATAGATCGGATAGCCAGAACTGTCAATTAAACAATGTTTTCCCTGGGGCCCATCTGTTTCAGTACTCTGTTTTTCCGGCGACCACTTTTACCAATGGCCTTTCTTCGCGACCCATGTCACGTGGGATGAGTAATAAAATACTTTCCACTTTGACCCCCGCAACGTTTAATATATTGTATAATGTTAGTACAGTTTCATATCCAATTTCTAATTTATTCGAGCCACATTCTGACACAAAGGAAATTGGTGTCAGTATTTTTCTAATTCCTCTTGTCAACACATACATTCAAAATAAATGTTGGAAATCAGACAATACACTCATTTACTGTACATCAGCCATCCACAGAAAATTGACTGCTGTTTATTTGTGACCAATTTCTCATTTAAGATGCACCTTTGGAATGCACAGCTGACCAGATTAACGCGCTGCTTTTAGATGGAAACTTAATAGGGCAATTAATGTGTCAATGATCCTTTCTCACATACAGCCGTAATATTTTTTAAACTATGAAACGTGTTAATGGTTTTCCCGTTTTTCAGACGTTAACTCATTTTGAAATTGATTCAGCAAAATCTTTTTATGCATACCGTGGAAAAATAATGAGATGGATTGAAAGATAAGACTATACTTGCCAATTTCTAAAATTATAGCCTTCCTTCACGGCAGGAAATTCGAGATTCTGGTAGAGTCCACTGACCAGGCTAGCTTCAGCACAGCTGCTAAAGTCGCAACCTAAATGGGATTTACTGTACATTTACTGTACATGGATTTTAGTAAAGCATTTGACAAGGTCCCTCATGGCAGGCTGGTGCAAAAGGTTAAATCTCACGGGATCAAAAGTGAACTAGCTAGATGGGTACAGAACTGGCTTGGCCATAGAAGACAGAGAGTAGCAGTGAAGGGGTCTTTTTCTGATTGGAGGTCTGTGACTAGTGGTGTTCCGCAGGGCTCTGTACTGGGACCTCTGCTGTTTGTGATGTATATAAATGATTTGGAAGAAGATGTAGCTGGTCTGATTAGTAAGTTTGCGGACAACACAAAGATTGCTGGAGTTGCGGATAGTGAGGAACATTGTCAGAGAATACAGCAGGATATAGATAGGCTGGAAAATTGGGTGGAGAAATGGCAGATGGAATTTAATCCAGATTAATGCGAAGTGATGCATTTTGGTAGATCTAATGCAGGGAGGAGTTATACAATAAACGGCAGAACCATCAGGAGTATAGACACACAGAGGGATCTGGGTGTGCAAGTCCACAGATCCTTAAAGGTGGCAGCACAGGTGGAAAAGATGGTGAAGAAGGCATATGGCATGCTTGCCTTTATTGGATGGGGCATAGAGCATAAAAGTTGGCATATGATGTTGCAGTTATATAGAACATTGGTTAGGCCACATTTGGAATACTGTGTCCAATTCTGGTCGCCACACTACTAGAAGGACATGGAGGCTTTGGAGAGAGTGCAGAAAAGGTTTACCAGGATTTTGCCTGGTATGGAGGGTATTAGCTATGAGGTGAGATTGAGTAAACTAGGGCTGTTCTCCCTGGAAAGACGGAGGTTGAGGGGCGACCTAATAGAAGTTTATAAAATTATGAAGGGTATAGATAGGGTGAACAGTTGGAAGCTTTTTCCCAGGTCAGAAATGACAAACACAAGGGTCACTAGTTCAAGGTAAGGGGGGCAGGGTTCAACACAGATATGCGGGGAACGTATTTTACACAGAGGGTGGTGGGGGCCTGGAATGCACTACCAAGCAAGGTGGTTGAGGCAGACACGCTAGGATCATTTAAGATTTATCTAGATAGCCACATGAACTGACTGGGAATAGAGGGATACAAAGGGATGGTCTAGTTATGAACACATGATCAGTGCAGGCTTGGAGGGCCGAAGGGCCTGTTCCTGTGCTGTATTGTTCTTTGTTCTTTGAAAAATACCCCTCTCTTCTTACTGTTTCCTTTCATAAGTGTATGTAACTTGAATTGTATCAGGCAATACTAAGCTTTTCCTCCACATCAAAAATCCTCATGCTGGCTATGAGAGATCCTCATTGTCATACCGCCTTCTACAAAATGTGTGCTACAAACAAAACATCCCGCCGTTTTTTTTTAAACACAGAACATTCCGCGTTTCTTTAACAGGATCATTGAACATTGTGTGTTTTTTGGAACAGGATTAGTTTATAGGGCAGCGAGAATTTGCCCGGCAACCCATTTTCAACATCCTACCAACATGACCCCCACTTTGAAAAACCCTGCTCCAATGGATGTCTGGACTCTCAGCCAAGGTTCCTGATGTAAAACTAATGGAATACCTTGTCTTTATAATTCATACACAAACATCGATCGGACAAGTCCCTGATGCAATCCAAAAATTGGCAGCTACATTTGCCTATAGAAGTGACTATGCCAGCTATAAAATGCATTGAAATGTTCCAAAGACATGAAAGGCTCTCTATTTATATGTCTATAGACAATGCATATGCAAATCTTGTTTTGTTGTAAACTGAATTGTTGTAAACTGGGTTAGTACTCGGAACTACGATGTTGTTGCCATTACAGAGACTTGGTTAAGGGAAGGGCAGGATTGGCAGCTTCACATTCCAGGATACAGATGTTTCAGGCGGGCTAGAGGGGGATGTAAAAGGGGTGGGGGAGTTGCACTACTGGTTAAGGAGAATATCACAGCTGTACTCTGGGAGGACACCTCGGAGGGCTCATACAGCAAGGCAATATGGGTAGAGCTCAGGAATAGGAAAGGTGTAGTCACAATATTGGGGGTTTACTATAGGCCACCCAACTGCCAGAAGGAGATAGAGGAAGAGATATGTCGGCATATTTTGGCAAGGTGTAAAAGTAACAGGGTTGTTGTGGTGGGAGATTTTAACTTCTCCTATATTGACTGGGACTCACTTAGTGCTAGGGGCGTGGATGGGGCAGAGTTTGTAAGGAGCATCCAGGAGGGATGAAACAGTATGTAGATAGTCCAACTAGGGAAGGGGCCATACTGGACCTGGTATTGGGGAATGAGCCCAGCCAGGTGGGCGATGTTTCAGTAGGGGAGCAGTTCGGGAACAGTGACAACAATTCAGTAAGCTTTAAGGTACTGATGGAAAAAGACAAGTGCAGTCCTCAAGTTAAGATGCTAAATTGGAGGAAGGCTAATTACAACAATATTAGGCAGGAACTGAAGAATGTAGATTGGGGGCAGATGTTTGAGGGCAAATCAACATCTGGCATGTGGGAAGCTTTCAAGTGCAAGTTGATAGGGATTCAGGACCGGCACATTCCTGTAAGGATGAAGGATAAGTATGGCAAGTTTTGGGAACCTTGGATAACGAGAGATATTGTGAGCCTAGTCAAAAAGAAAAAGGAAGCACATGTCACAGCTAGGAGGCTGGGAACACACGAAGCAAGTGTGGAATACAAGTAGAAAGAAACCTAAGCAATGAGTAAGGAGGGCTAAATGGGGTCACGAAAAAGCATTGGCCAGCAGGATTAAGGAAAACCCCAACGCCTTAAATACATATATAAAGAGCAAGAGGGTAGCCAGGGAGAGGGTGGAGCCAGAGGAAATGGAATTGTATCCTCGCTGGATACAGGGGAGGTCCCAGAGGATTGGAGAAGGTCCCAGAGGATTGGAGAATAGCCAATGTTTGTTTAAGAAGGATAGCAAGAATAATCCATGTAATTACAGGCCGGTGAGCCTTACATCAGTGGTAGGGAAATTATTGGAGAGGATTCTTCGAGACAGGATTTATTCCCACGTGGAAATAAATGGACGTATTAGTGAGATGGTTTTGTGAAGGGGAGGTCGTGTCTCACGAACTTGATCGAGTTTTTCGAGGAAGTGACGAAGATGATTGATGAGGGTAGGGCAGTGGATGTTGTCTACATGGACTTGAGTAAGGCCTTTGACAAGGTCCCTCATGGCAGACTGATGCAGAAGGTGAAGTCGCATGGGATCAGAGGTGAGCTGGCAAGGTGGATACAAAACTGGCTCAGTCAAAGAAAACAGAGGATAGCAGTGGGAGGGTGTGTTTCTGAATGGAGGGCTGTGACAAGTGGCATTCCTCAGGGATCAGTGCAGGGACCTTTGCTGTTTGTAATATATATAAATGATTTGGAGAAAAATGTAACTGGTTTGATTAGTAAGTTTGCCGACGACACAAAGGTTGGTGGATTTGCAGATAGCGATGGGGACCATCAGAGAATACAACAGGATATAGATCAGTTGGAGACTTGGGCGGAGAGATGGCAGATGGAGTTTAATCCGGACAAATGTGAGGTAATGCATTTTTGAAGGTCTAATACAGATAGGAAATATACAGTAAATGGCAGAACCCTTAAGAGTATTGATAGGCAAAGGGATCTGGGTGTACAGGTACACAGGTCACTGAAAGTGGCAATGCAGGTGGAGAAGGTAGCCAAGAAGGCATACGGCATGCTTGCCTTCATCGGCCGGGGGATTGGGTTTAAAAATTGGCAAGTCATGTTGCAGCTTTATAGAACCTTAGTTAGGCCGCACTTGGAATATAGTGTTCAATTCTGGTCGCCACACTACCAGAAGGATGTGGAGACTTTGGAGAGGGTACAGAAAAGATTTACCAAGATGTTGTCTAGTATGGAGGCCATTAGCTATGAGGGGACGTTGGAGAAACGTGGTTTGTTCTCACTGGAACGACGGAGGTTGAGGGGCGACCTGATAGAAGTCTACAAGATTATGAGAGGCATGGGCAGAGTGGATAGTCAGAACCTTTTTCCCAGGGTGGAAGAGTCAATTACTAGGGGGCACAGTTTAAGGTGCGAGGGGCAAGGTTTAAAGGAGATATACGAGGCAGATTCTTTTACACAGAGAGTAGTGGGTGCCTGGAACCCGTTGACGGGGGAGGTAGTGGAAGCGGGTACGTTAGTGACTTTTAAGGAGGGTCTTGACAAATACATGAATAGGATGGGAATAGAGGGATATGGTCCCCGGAAGGGTAGGGGGTTTTAGTTCAGTCGGGCAGCATGGTCGGTGCAGGCTTGGAGGGCCGAAGGGCCTGTTCCTGTGCTGTAATTTTTTTTATTCTTTGAAGTTAGCCTCGCTTCATCGGAAAGACACCATTTGCTTGACTGAAATAATCAGATCTTCTGTTGCCTTCTAAATATACCTAACCTATAAACTCATGTCCAGCAAGAGGCAAAAATGTACCAAAAAAAAACTGACCTCTTTTCCTGGAATGGTGAAAATCGCTGTGAGTTTGCCATTGTCAATCTTAAATATGTAAACCTAAAAAAGAAAATTAAATGGCATTATATCAACCTTAATTCAACAGATCATTTTATAAACATTACTTGTGTGTTGAAATGCCATCTCATAATAATTCCTCAAAAAAGTATATTGCATCTTAGCAGAATAAAACAAAAAATAGCCCTCTAGCTTCTCACCCGCCCCCCCCCCCTGCCGCCACCCCCCATAGCCCATCAAACCACACCATACCCTCTATATCAACCTATGTCCCTCCACACATCACCCATGACCCTTTGTAGCTACTGTGCCAACATATGCCCCTGCACATACCCTTCCATGAGCTTTATAACCTCCGTGCTGACTTATGCCCATCCAGCCATCCCCACTTGTTCTGTAAAGAAAACCCTCATAGCATTTTTTTTACAGATATCTATAGATTTTTCTAGTATTTAAATGAGAGGACATTTAAATGTCTTGACAGCTTGACAGTCTTCTTGATGGCTCTCTTGACAGTTTACCCAGATATTCAAGTTGTGTGCCTCCTTCCTGTTCCTTCATCTCTCCTGAAAGTGTGAGGGTTTGTGTCAGGAAAAGGAAATGGAAAGTCCAGAACTGGACATGAGAGAGGAGAGGGAACATGACAATATTAGAGGAGAGATTGGAATGTGTGAGAAGAAAAGGAGAACAGGATATGCATGTGAGGGGAGGGAGAATGTGAGATATGTGAGAGGAGAGGGGGAACAGGATCACTGGGAGGACAACAATGTTCCCTCCATGGTGTACATACATGGCTATGCTGCAAGCTGGAACTGAAGGGCTGTCACAATTTCATGAAAGTTCAGTGATTTTTAAAATGTGAGCTGCCCATTGATCAAGTTCAATGCAGCGTTTGAAAGCGAAAAGTATGAATCAGCTCATTTTATTTTAGTGCCATCTTTAATGAGATGAGATGGAGACTGTCCACAGTAAACTGGGAAAATCTGCTGATGGGTAAAACAAGTGAAGAACAGTGGAGAATATTTAAAGAAGCATTTAACGCAATATAGAACCACTTTATACTTTGAGAAGGAAAACCACCATTTCACAGAAAAAACATTAATTAAGACCTGGCTGGCTGTAGAGATTTGCATTCTAATCAGTATTCTGTAATTTGATTTCTGTGTCTGTGCCCTGTTTGAGAACAGATATCCACTCCATCTAACGAAGGAGCTCTGCTCCGAAAGCTTATGGTATTTGCTACCAAATAAACCTGTTGGACTTTAACCTGGTGTTGTGAGACTTCTTACAATAGATAGGGGACAGCGTTAAACTAAAAGGAACAGCTTACAAAAATGCAAAAAAACAGCACAGACCGTACCAAATGGGAAAGATACAAAACCAGCCAAGGGCCACAAAGCAACTTATAAAAGCTACTAAAAGGATTATGGAAGGAGACTTGCAAGCGACATTGTGATGATACTGTGCTATGATATATTTTATTTTTAGGGGGACTGCTTTAAGATTCAGTGTTTTTCTGCAAGGCGGTTGGTTCGTCTGGAGGGAATGCAGCAGATGCTTGAGAAAGCAAGATAATAATTCATTTTAGCTGGGAACATGTTACTTTGTCACATTAATGCACCTTTGTTTAATAAAGTTTCCCTGGGGTTTCAGACTAGGTTGACTGAGTCATGTGATATTAGGTTAATGGGAGGAGCTAGCCTTGTAGCAGAAAAAAGTTTCATTTTCATTTTTAACAAGAGTGCAGTTTCTGGAGAGGGCTGTTTAAAGATCGCAGCCTACAACAGCTCTGAGTCTCTCCCTCCGGGTGGGAATTTCCAGCTGCACTCACCCAAAAACTGGAAAATCCTGCCCGAGGTCAACGGACCTTTACATGGTCCGCTCCCTGCCCGCTATGATTCCGTGGCAGGCGGGACAGGAAAATTCCCCCCTCTACCTACAAAATCTCTCTGTTAACAGCTTTGGAGCTTTCAAAAGTAAAAGCAAGTTTGCCTGGATTTGCTAACAAGTTTAAAAATGCGGTTTAAGTCTATAAGAGAAATATTGCTCAACTGGAACTGTAATAAGTTAGAAGCTTCTTTTCATGATTAAAGATTGCTCAACGGTTAAGAGTTAAACTGTGTCATTTTGTTAGAGTTGCACTTAAACTGTGTTATGAATAAAGCTTGTTTTAATCCTTAATTTGTCAGCGGGATTACTCCTGAAAAGAAGCACCATTTCCCACATTTGTGCCAAAATAGAAAAATTGCTAGGGTCTGGTCTGGCTTCATAACATACCCTGGGGTTTCTGATCTGGCACCCTAACAGCATCAAGATCAATAAGAAGAAATTTAATAGTTACATGAAGGGAACTTGGCCCACTGAAGACCAAAAGTGGGGATATTGTCAATGATAATGGGGAAATGGCAGACATGTTAAATATTACTTTGCCTCAGTATTTACTGCAGAAAAGGAGAATAGCTTGCCAGAAGTTCTGAGGAAATTAATACTGGATGGGGACAGGAATTACATACAATTCATGTAAGTAAAGCATTGATAATAAGGAAATTATTGGAACTAAAGAGTGACGAATACATATGACCTGACAGTTTCCATCCCAGGGTGTTAAAGAAAGCAGGGGAGTACATTGTTGATGCCCGAACTATAATCTTCCAGAGTTCCCTAGATTCAGGAGTCATTCTCCTGAATTTGAAAATTGCTCATGCCACTCTGCTTTTTAAGAAGAGAGAATGAGGATATCCAGGGAATTACACACCAGTTAGGCTAACATCTGTGGTGAGTAATTGTAGGGAGTCTATAAATCAAGGATAGGGATACTGAACGCCTCAAAATTTTTCAGCTAATCAGAGAGGGCCGGATGGATTTATGACAGGTAGATCATGCCTAACAAACCTCAATGAATTTTTTGAAGAGATGACTAAGGTAGTGGAGAAAGGAATGTCTATCAATGTTATTTACATGGATTTACAGAAGGTCTTTGATAAAGCCCCACATAAGAGACTGTTAACTAGAGGTTTGGAATTCTCTTCCACAAACAGCAGTTGATGCTCGATCAGTTGCTATATTTAAATCTGAGATAGATAATTTTTTGTTAAGCAAAGATATTAAAGGATATGGGCAAAAGGCAGGTAAGTGGAGGTAGGCCACACATCAGCCATGGTTTCATTAAGTGGCGGAACAGGCTCGATGGGCTGAATGGTCTACTCCTGTTCCTCGAAGAATAGTGCCCAGTGAGTTTATGGCCCATCCAGTACAAAGAAACATTAAAGGGAATATTGATCAGCAACAATACAGTCTGGTGAATCCCTAAATTTCTGCACTACAAGATAAGTTAATTTAGAACCTGGCAGAATTAATCATTTAATTTTAGGTCTAGGTAGTGCAGGAGGCAGTCAGTGAAAATGGTAGATTCCGTCCTGTATGTCATGAGAGGAAGCAAAACCAAAACATATTCCTATTTGTTCTGTACATTTAGCTTGCAAAAGGAATGTTAACACTTGAGACTGAATGGTAAGGTTTAGAAGTGCACAATCCAGGCACAGAACCTTGCCCACTAAGAATGTACTTGAGGAAATTAAGAAACCACAAGCCATCCAAATATTTGATCCATTAATGTTAATTGATGGAAAATCATGGGAAGCACACAAGCATATTTTGCCAGCATGCACTCCTTGTGGGCAAAGCCTTTCACCTGAATCAGGCATTCCAACATTGACCCTCAAACACTGATCTGATTCCTTCAACTTTCATGCACTTGAGATATGCCATTGGAGATGGCAGGCTCATTTCAGACACTTTCGCAAAAGGGGAGACAGAGTGAGATTGGTCTTCTAAATCAAGAGAGAGGAAGTCTATTGTTGTAACTCTCCTGAAATGGGGTAGGTTCCACCTTATTTCTGATTTTGAATTGTGGCGAGACTAAGCAAGGCTGTGGTAGAAACAAAGGCTTGGTACAGTAAGAAGGCCCCACTGACCTGAACCACACACCAGAACAATATATATTACCTGAACACAACTAGAAAACGTTATAATTGAGGCTGCTTTTCAAGAATTGGATCCAGATGTCCCAAGCCCATGAATTCAAAAAGAATTCTTAGCACCACAAACAAAATTGTATAAATAAACACAGTGACAAAATACTCCCTTTTGAAAAATGGAATGAATCTAGAAATGCAGCTCTATATGACATGAGATGTAGACCTTTGTGGCCATCTATGAATTTGTCACACTCCTTAGACCTGTACCTTTCCAATGCCTTCATCCTGTGGGGCTCCTCCTACAATCTCCAAAGAACTGGGTTGTGTGAAATGACCAGTAGCCACTGCATATCCTATATAGAAAAATAAGGAACAAGCGGTTCAGCTGGATCAAATTAACAGTAAGACATGTTGCCTCCATTCATCCATCCCACCCCCTGCAATCTCAACATAAACAAATAGGTTCTGCAACTGCCTTACTATTACATTTGTCAGTGTGAACAGCAACTTTCAGGAAATCCAATGCAAATACTTCATTGCGAAAGGGAAATTGGATTAATGCAGTCTGTGGTCATATTTTGGTTGTTCTCTCATTTCAAAAAAAACCTAAAGTTCGGTGCTTTAATTGGATACAAGTGTTCCAGTAAAGTCAATTTCCTGTGAGATATGGTGAGGCTAATGTTGAAACAGATATTTTATTTCGGACTACGAAAGAATGCTGAAGGCAAATATAAAATGGATGCACAAATTTAATCTGTGGTTTGATGTCTGTGCCCTCCCCCCACCCCCCCCTCCCCACCCCACCCACCCCCTAATAAGTGCATGTAAAATTGATCTTCACTTCAAAGATCGTTTGATGTTTCTCAAGGTCGGGCTGCACAAGATGTGATCCCAGAATAAACAAACACACTCATAGAAACACAAAATATTTCATAAACTCCAAGGGCTGTAGACAGAATCGCCAGAACAGATTTGGCAGCCCAAACTCATACCACAAACCATATCTCAGGTATGACATGCCACCAAATTTGATGATCCAATCCATCATTCTTGTACATTTCTGTGTATAATTTATACTAACAAATTGTGAGATTCTGGCAGGACCCGTTTGGCATTTTTAAATACCAATACAGGACAGCCCCATAAAACTCAATGCTCCTTCCATTGGCTTGTGAAGAAAAGTAACAAATGGGGCACATCTCTCTCCAAAATTTGTCCTGGGACCTTTTTTTTTCAAACAAGTGAGTGTGTAAATGTTGCAGACCTAGCAGAGAAATGGAGATGGGTGACAAAAGCCGTCTCCAAATGTCCCTAGCCCATTAATATCACCCAGATGGCAAAGTGGAAAATCTTCCCTAGTGACACTGGAACAAAGTGTAGTGAGCCTCCCCCAGGGAATTTCACTCTGCTTCTCTTTGGATTCAATTCAGCCTGATTTTAACTGTACCAGTGCACCAGAAGAAAACAGAGAAAAAATTATTTTTTGCCAAATGTTGCTGGATTATCAAGAAGAGGTCAAGTATTTTATACGTGTGCACTACAAGATGCTAAAAGATTTCCATTGCTTACCAAGGTAACGGTAATGGCTGGGCCCAATAGTTGAGTCCTCGAAATGATAATACTTGCCATCCTTCAAACTGTAAACTTTGACTGTACCAGTCCAGTAGTATGATCCAGGTGCTCCCATTACAACCAGATCCTGCAAATTGAAGCAGATGTTAAGTCCACTAAACTGATGGAAACAGTGCAATATCATTCACTCACTGGTCAAAGAAACTACATTGCTGATTTCATAACCCCTGTGCATGCTCAGTTGTTGCCAGCATTCGATTAGTGACCTTTGGCAAGATAGCAGTTCCTATTGTAACCAAAGTCTGAACCCAAGGTTTCCACAATCCAGCTAAAATTGCCCAAATCAGCACAAAAGATTGTGTCATTTTAAACTCAAGTTATATCAAGAACAAATTGATTTTCCACAATCTTTAATGCTGGTTTAAATAACATTTCACCCAAGCTAGCCTCGACTACGAGACCACACTGTGCAAATTTGCATGGGAAACAAAAGTGATTGCAAGATCAAAAGTTATTCAATGAAGAGCTTTGCTGTCCGAGAGATACTGTATCAATACAAACCCTTTGCTTTAAGGATCAAGTGCTTCTTTGAGGGGCAATTTGAATTACTTTACCCAACCCTTTAAGTTAGATTCTGTTCTTTCCCAAAACAAACAAACAGTACAGTCACAATTTTTGAATCCTTTTGAGGTGTTTTATCTTGAGTTTCCCTTCTATGGACACGCATGTAATACACCAATACCTTTCAATACAAGAAGTAATTAGTCATCATCCACAAGGAACCTGTTAGAGAGAGAGAAGTGGTTTTGTAGCTTAAGAAAACCTGTGGTGCCACTGATGCTATCTTATGTCTATTTTTTATTTGTGTGTGGGATGTGAGAATCTCTGGCAACACCAGAAATTTTTGCCCATCCTTAATTGCACTTGAAAAGGTGGTGGTGGTGCTGTCTCCCTGAACTGCTGCAGTCCCTGTGGTGTAGATACAGCAGCGGTGCTGTTCAATGTGGGGGGAATTCCAGGATTTTGATCTAGTGACGGTGAAGGAATTGGGATAGTTCCAGGTAAGGATGGTGTATAGCTGGAAGTAAACTTGCAGTTGATGATGCTCACTTGAATCTGCTGCCCTTGTCCTTCTAGATGGTAGGGATCTCAGCTTTGGAAGATGCTGTCGAAGGAGCCCCAACCAGTTGCTGCAGTGCATCTTGTAGATGGTACACACTGCTGTACTGCCACTGGGGTGGAAGAAGTGAATGTTTAAGTTGGTAGATGGGGTACCAATCAAGCAGGCTATTTGTCCTGAATGCTGTTGAGCTTCGAGTGTTATTGGAGCTGCACTCATCCAGGCAAGTATTCCATCACACTCCTGACTTGTGCCTTGTAAATGGTGAACAAGCTTTGATGAGTCAGGAGGTGAGATATTTATCACTGAATTCACAGGTTCTGACTCTTGTAGCTACAATATTTTTATATCTGGTCCAATTAAGTTTCCGGTCAATGGTGAAGATGTTGATAGTGGGGGATTCAGTGATGTTAATACCATTGAATGTCAAGGCGAGATGATTAGATTCTCTCTTGTTGGAGATCGTCATTGCCTGCATCACTCATGAATATTACTTGTCAGGTCTGAATTTTGTTCCGGTTTTGCTGCATATGGGGCCAGACTGCTTCAGTATCTGAGCAGTTGTGAACGGTACTGAACACTGCAATCATCAGCAAGCATCTCCACTTTGCACCTTATGATAGAGGGAAGATCACTAATGAAGTAGCTGAAGATGGTTGGACCTAGGACACTACCCTCAGGAACTCCTGCAATGATGTCCTGTGACTGAGACATTAGACACCAACAATCACATCATTTTCCTTTGCGTTGGATATATCAACTGATGGAGAGTTTTCCCCACAAATCCCATTGAGTCTCGTTTTGCTAAGACTGCTTGATGCCACACTCTATCAAATGCTGCCCTGATATCCAGGGCATTTAATCTCAACTCAACTCTGGAATTCACTCTTCTGTCTTTGGGCTCCAATTGTAATGAGGCCTGGATCTGAGTTCCTTGGTGGAGACCAAACAAAGCATCATTGAACAAGTGTCACTTGACAGCACTGTCAGCAACACTTTCCACTTTGATTACTGAAAGCTGACTAATGCAGCAGTAATTGGTCGGATTGGACCTGGCTTGCTTTTGGTGAACAGGACATAACCCGGCCAGTTTTCCACATTGGTGAGTAGGTACCAGTGTTGGAGCTATACTGGAACAGTTTAACTCGAGGTGCACTTAGTTCTGGAGCACAAGTTTTCAGTACTACTGCTAGGATGTTTTCAAGGCCTTTGCTATATTGAGTGCATTCACCCATTTCTTGACATCAAGTAGAATGAATAAAATTGGCTGTAGACTGGCATTTTTGATGCTGGAACCTCAAGAAGAGGTCACAATAGATCAACCACTCTGGTTTAAGATGGCTATAAATGTTTCAGTCTTGTATTTTGCACTCACTTTCTGGGATCCCCCATCATTGGCGATGGCGCATTTGTGAAGCCTCTCTTCTGATTAGTTGTTTAACTGTCCACCAGCGTTCACAACCAGCTGTGGCAGGATGACAAAACTTTGATCTCATGTGATGGATATGGGATCATTATGCTCAGTCAATCATATGCTGCTTCCACTGATTAGCACGCATGCAACCCTGTGCTGAAGGTTCACCAGATTGGCACCTCATTTTTAGGTATGCCATGTGCTGCTCCTGGCATGCTTTCCTACACTCTTCGTTAACCAGTATTGATCCCGTGGCCTGATAGTAATGGTAGAGTGTGGGGTATAATGGGCTGAGGTTACAGACTGTGTTTGAAAACAATTCTGCTGCTGTTGATGGCCCACAGCACCTCATGGATGCCCAGCTTTGAGCTGCTAGACCTGTTCTGAATCTATCCCATTTAGCACAGCGGTAGTGCCACACAAAATGATAGATGGTGGCTTCAGTTTGAAGACAGGACTTCATCTCCACAAAAACTGCATGGTTTCCCTATCAATACTGTCATGGACAGACATCTGTGACAGGTAGATTGGTGAAGATGAGGTCAAGTTGGGTTTTCCCTCCGTTGTTCTCTCACCACCTGCAGCAGGCCCAGTCACACAAAACGTCAGGACTCAGCCAGCTCGGTCTGTAATGGTTCTGCAAAGACACTCTTATTGATGGGCATTGAAGTCTCCTATCCAGAGTACATTCAGTGTCCTTGTTGTACTCAGTGCTTATTCCAAGTGGTGTTCAACATGAAAGAACATTTGTTCATCTGCTGAGGAAGGGAGGTAGGTGGTAATCAGCAGGAGATTTACTTGTCTATGTTTAACCCGATGCTGTGAGACTTCATGGGATCACAGTCAATGTTGAGAACTCCCAGGCCAGACCCTCCTGACTGTATACCACAGTGCTGCCACCTCTGGTGGGATAGGGTATGTGTTTGTAATTTCTCGTGCCAAGATCGATACTGGCTGGGCCATCTGGTTTTATTCTGAGGTTGTAGGGATGTAAAGTGAATTAAAATACTTCAGTGCATCCTGTACCTCTTTCTTACTTTACATTACACCAGTGATGGAGGAGATTGGTATTAATTTTAATAACAGAAGTATCACAGCTCCAGGGTCCCGGGTTCGATTCCCGGCTCGGGTCACTGTCTGTGTGGAGTTTGCACATTCTCCTCGTGTCTGCGTGGGTTTCCTCCGGGTGCTCCGGTTTCCTCCCACAGTCCAAAGATGTGCAGGTTAGGTTGATTGGCCAGGTTAAAAATTGCCCCTTAGAATCCTGAGATGCGTAGGTTAGAGGGATTAGTGGGTAAATATGTGGGGGTAGGGCCTGGGTGGGATTGTGGTCGGTGCAGACTCGATGGGCCGAATGGCCTCCTTCTGCACTGTAGGGTTTCTATGATTTCTATGATTCTATTCATCAAGCAAACTAACCTGTGCTGGAGGCTGAGTTTCTTTTGTGTTGGTGTGGTCACAACATACAGGAAAGTGATGAGTATTTGAACCTATCCCAGACTTGACTCTTGTAATGCGGGGATCTTTGAGGGATGAGATACTTGTTACAGGGGACCTAGCCTGAAGGAGCAGCGCTCCGAAAGCTAATGGTATTTGCTACCAAATAAACCTGTTGGACTTTAACCTGGTGTTGCTAAAACTCTTACTGTGCTCCTACAGCAACAGTGGTGATGTGTTTGTCTAGTTACAGCTCTGGTTAGTGCTAACCCCCAAAATATCGATAGTGGAGACTCGATGATTTAGTGCCATTGAACATCGGGAGATATTTTGGAGTTTCAAAGTGATAAATAATTGACACTTTGTGATCGGAGTGTATACCTGCAACTTGTCAGACCAGGCCTGGATGTTATCCAGGACGTACTGTTAGGTGACACGGATTGCTTTGTTATTGGAGGATACGGGAGGCTGTCAATGGAGTTGAAAATCATTCTCACACCTGGAGTTGTGATGGAAGGAAGGTCACTAACTAAGCAGGAAAATCACAAACAAAGCAGATGAACATGGCTGGACCCAGGAAATTGACCTGAAGAATGCCTGCAATGACAACAGCTATATCTGTGTTCATTTGTGTCAGGTAAATTCAAGCCATTGAGTCATAGAGTCATACAGTGCAGAAAAAGCCCTGTGGCCCATTGAATTGCACCGATAATTACCACTAAAGTTGCAATAATCCCACTTTGCAGCACTTGTCCCATATCCTTCGATGTTATGAAGTTTCAAGTGCTCATCCAAATAAATTTTAAGGTTGTAAGATTCCCAGCCTCCACTATCTTCCCAAGGAGCGTATTCCAGATTCCCACCACCCCGAGTGAAATTTGTTTTTCTCAAATCCCCTCTGAATCTCCTGCCCTCTCCTGATTGACCCCTCAACCAATGGGAACAGTTGCTCCCTACTCTCACCCTGTCCATACCCGGCATAATCATGTACACCTCAATCATGTCCCCTTCAGCCTCCTCTGCTCTAGAGAAAACAATCCATGCCTATCCAGTCCCTCCTTATAGCTCAAATGGTCCATCCCAGGCAACATCCTGGTGAATCCCCTCTAGTGCTATCACATCCTTCCTAGAGTGAGGTGACCAGAACTGCATGCAGTACTCCAGCTATGGCCTAACCAACATTCTGTACAGCGCTAACATAACTTCTTTACTCTTATACTCTATGCCACGACTGATAAAAGCAAGTGCCCGATATGCCATCTTAACTATCCTATTCTCCTGCTCTGCTGCATTCAAGGATCTGTGAATAAGTATCCCAAGATCAGTTCCTCTGAGCTTCCTAGTGTCCTGCCATTCATTAAATACTCCCTTGTCTTGTTACTTCTTGCAAAGTGCATCACCTCAAACTTACCACTAAATACCATCTGCTACTGCTCTGCCCATTTGACATGTCCCCATTTCTCTTGCTCTGCCTCTTTTTGTTTGGATCAAGTCCAACCTTGTTGCCTCTTGTGATGCTTTGCCCTTATTTTGTGGCTTTTTGTCTTCTAGTCTCCTGGTCCTTTTCCTTTTTTTAAATTATTTCATAGTTTTTTCTTGATCAGGGTGGTGGATGGGGGGTATGTTTGTGTAGGGGGAAAGGAAGAAGGGAGGTAGAGGGGTGGGGGTGGTTGTTGTTGGTCAGGACCCCTGGAGGAAGAGGGTACTGGGTGCATGGGTTCTGCCATATTTTAGGTGGTTGGGGAGAGGTGGTTTGTGTTAGGGGGAAGGGGCTGTTAGGTTGGGGACTTTTGTTGTGTTTCTGGAGGTTGGGGTGGATGTCAAAGTGGCATATGTGTTGGGAGAGTTTTTTTGCTGAGTAAGTCTCTGGATTGGGGGGGCTTTTTCTGGGGGTGGGGGGAGGTCAGGCGGTGGGGGGAAGATTTCTGGGAGTTTCCTGATAAGGATGTTGATGGGTGGTTTGTTGTCTTCCCGTGTCTTGACTCTTTTGCCTCCCATGTGTCTGTTGGGGTGGGCGGAGGGAGGGGGCTACCGGAGCTAGTTAGATGGAGTGACTTTTTGTTTGTGGGTGTTTTATGTTGTGGTGGGCAGGATGGAGAGGTGTGGATCGGGGTTGTATGTATCGGGCTGGTGTGGGGGCATTAGTTGGCGGACCAAGGGGGTGCAGGAATATCCTTGTTTATAGGAAGGTTTATAGGTTTGGCATGAGGCAAGAACATGTTGATAGTACAAAATTACTTCTTTGACAATTTATTTATTTATTAGTGTCCCAAGTAGGCTTATATTAACACTGTAATGAAGTTACTATGGGAGGGTACACCAAGGGAGAATTTAGCATGGCCAATCCACCTAACTAGCACACCTCTGGAGTGTGGGAGGAAACCGGAGCACCTGGAGGAAACTCATGCACACATAGGGAGAACATGCAGCCTCTACACAGGTAGGGAATCAAGTTGGCCTGAAAAGGTAGGACCCTTAAAAGGTGAAGGGGGAAAAGTTTGTGCGGAACCGTTAGAAATGGCGGAGCTGCTTAATGAATACTTTACCTCGGTATTCACGGTGGAAAGGGATCTGGGTGGTTGTACTGCTGGTTTGCGGTGGACAGAAAGGATCGAGCATGTGGACATAAAGAAAGAGGATGTGTTGGAACTATTGAATGGCATCAAGGTTGGTAAGTCGCCGGGACCGGATGGGATGTACCCCAGGTTACTGTGGGAGGCGAGGGAGGAGATTGCGGAGCCTTTGGCGATGATCTTTGCATCGTCGATGGAGACGGGAGAGGTTCCGGAGGATTGGAGGATTGCAGATGTGGTCCCTATATTCAAGAAAGGGAACAGGGACAGCCCGGGAAATTACCGACTGGTGAGTCTAACCTCAGTGGTTGGTAAGTTGATGGAGAGGATCCTGAGAGACAGGATTTATGATCATCTAGAGAAGTTTAGTATGATCAAAAGTAGTCAGCACGGCTTTGTCAAGGGCAGGTCGTGCCTTACGAGCCTGGTTGAGTTCTTTGAAAATGTGACCAAACACATTGATGAAGGAAGAGCGGTGGATGTGGTCTATATGGACTTCAGCAAGGCGTTCGATAAGGTCCCCCATGCAAGACTTCTTGAGAAAGTGAGAGGGCATGGGATCCAAGGGGCTGTTGCCTTGTGGATCCAGAACTGGCTTGCCTGCAGAAGGCAGAGAGTGGCTGTGGAGGGGTCTTTCTCTGCATGGCGGTCAGTGACCAGTGGAGTGCCCCAGGGATCTGTTCTGGGACCCTTGCTGTTTGTCATTTTCATAAATGACCTGGATGAGGAAGTGGAGGGATGGGTTGGTAAGTTTGCTGACGACACCAAGGTAGGTGGTGTTGTGGATAGTTTGGAGGGATGTCAGAAGTTGCAGCGAGACATAGATAGAATGCAAGACTGGGCGGAGAAGTGGCAGATGGACTTCAACCCGGATAAGTGTGTGGTGATCTATTTTGGCAGATCCAATGGGATGAAGCAGCAGTATAATATGAAGGGTACCATTCTTAGCAGTGTAGAGGATCAGAAGGACCTTGGGGTCCGGGTCCATAGGACTCTTAAATCGGCCTCGCAGGTGGAGGATGCGGTCAAGAAGGCGTACGGCGTACTGGCCTTCATTAATCGAGGGATTGAGTTTAGGAGTCGGGAGATAATGCTGCAGCTTTATAGGACCCTGGTTAGACCCCACTTGGAGTACTGCGCGCAGTTCTGGTCACCTCATTACAGGAAAGATGTTGAAGCCATTGAAAGGGTGCAGAGGAGATTTACAAGGATGTTGCCTGGATTGGGGGGCATGCCTTATGAGGATAGGTTGAGGGAGCTTGGTCTCTTCTCCCTGGAGAGACGAAGGATGAGAGGTGACCTGATAGAGGTTTACAAGATGTTGAGAGGTCTGGATAGGGTAGACTCTCAGAGGCTATTTCCAAGGGCTGAAATGGTTGCTACGAGAGGACACAGGTTTAAGGTGCTGGGGGGTAGGTACAGAGGAGATGTCAGGGGTAAGTTTTTCACTCAGAGGGTGGTGGGTGAGTGGAATCGGCTGACGTCGGTGGTGGTGGAGGCAAACTCGTTGGGGTCTTTTAAGAGACTTCTGGATGAGTACATGGGATTTAATGGGATTGAGGGCTATAGATAGGCCTAGAGGTGGGGATGTGATCGGCGCAACCTGTGGGCCGAAGGGCCTGTTTGTGCTGTGGCTTTCTATGTTCTATGTTCTATGTTCTATGAGTCAGAAACTTTCCTAACATTTAAGAAATATTTACATATTCACTCGCACTACCATAACCTCCGGGACTATGGGCCAAATACTGGAAAATGAGATTATTGTTATCAAATCTTTGTTGACCAGCACCACATTGGACTGAATGGCCTCCTTCTGTGCTGTCAGTGTGAATGAATCTGGCTGAATCACAAGCGTCTGATCCTGATCTCCACTGTCAAAGCTCCCTGCTATTTCAAAATGCACAGTTACTGCTTTCTCCTCTCCACTGCCAGCTATCTTCCTAAAGCCCTCCTCCTGCCTCCTGCCCTACTCTCTCCAACAACAAGTACAAAGATCTCATGGCTTTCTTTGTCACCATGCATCTGAGTTTTCATTTATTTTTGAACTTTAGAACAACTTGTTTACTGAGTTGCTTGATAAATTGTGCCTTTGTTGCAGATCTCCATTAACCTATAACAGGAATGGCAAATGCATTTCCTCCCAGCTGCTTTTCTTGTGAAACTCGTACAAATCTTCTGACAAAATTTGCTTCCCAAGGGTCTATTACAGAAACTGTAGGCAGAGGTTACTGGTAAGCTGGCTTTGAATTCAGAACGTTTATTTGTTTTACCTCTGTGATTCTTTAAGTCATTAAGTAAAAGTCATGCTTTATTTCCAAGAAACATCATCACCTCCATAAACTCGCTGAGTCACACTCTGGGTTTTTAACTCTTATATTGTAGGAAGCTTCATCCCAAAACCTGCTCTTCCAACCATCCCGCTCCCACCACGGGTCCCCATTCTCACAGCTCAGCATCTTTCAATGTTACTGCAAAACCAACAAACCTTTTCTACTCAATTGTTTAATTCTTCACTGTCAGTCATATAGCCTTTTCTTCTAACTGTCAATGTTTATGTGACAAGTGAAAAGTAGTTCAAAGATAAACAAAAAATGTTTTTTAATTACCGCAAAGGGTATAAGTCCCAAATTGCTTACAGCAGTGTCTGTAAGATCAATCTTCAATTGCTGAAAACTCCAGGATGGTTCAGCGGATTGGGAAACTCTCCAACAATTATTGTGACTATTAACTATGAACAGGTGTCCAGACCATTGCTCAGCTTGTGCTCTAGATGGCTCTGCATTTGGTGTCAAAATTCTTGTTTCGTCAGCTGGGTAACTACCTCCTTAATCAAATTTCACAGATTGTTATGGTGCAGGAGGCGGCAATTTGGCCCATCGCTTCTGCACTGGCCCTCTGAATGAGCAACTCACCTAGTGTCATTCTCATACCTTCTTCCCATAACACTGCATACTCGTCCTTTTGAGAGACATGTCTAATTCCCTTCAGTGCTTGAACTCAACCTGTCTCCACCACACTCTCAGGCAGTCTAGTCCAAAACCTAAACACTTGCTGTGCCAATAAATTTCTCCTCATATCACTTTTGCTTCTTTTACTAATAATTTTAAATCTCTGCCCTGTCGTTCTCGATCCTTTCATCAGTGGCAATAGTTTCCTCCTATCGACTCTGTCCAAACCTCTCATGATTTTGAACATCTCAATCAAATCCTCCCAGCACTTTTTTCTCTAAGGAAAACCATCTTAACTTCTCAATGTAATTGCTGGGCAAAAGATATCTTGTGGTTTTCTAGACAACTCACAACTGTTGGCCAAGTCGTTGACACTATTATATTGTATGATTCAGAAAGAGATAGAAACTATTACTGCACTACAGTCAGGTACTGAGTAACTCTATCAGTCCACAGAATTTTTTTACTAGCTAGGAAATGAGTGAGAATGCTGACTGAATTTGAAATGCTGACAAAATTTGAGAGATTCAGCATACGTCTGCAGCCAGAGTAAAATCATTGGATCTACCAATAAGAACATCAATGCCTGAGGTTGGCACCAGGTGAGCCTGTTAACAATTCTTTAATGAGACTGAAAAATGTAGCCATCTAGTGTAAATTTAAGGGAATGGATAAAAGACTGATAATTAAGCTCATTTGGGGCTCTACACACCCTGAATACAAAATGATTTGATTGGAAAAGACAAGCTCACATTATCACAGGTTGTAGACATGTCAGAGGCCATGAAGCCACAAAAGAACAGATGGAGATGCTGGCGAGCTCAGTCACCTAAATCCAGAGAAAGGTGGCAGAGTTAAGGCGGTGAAATAGCAACAAAGGAATGCAGACTGGTGCAAGAAACATGGATAGCTACTTGGATTCACAGACAGAAAGAAATGTCTGTGAATCAAACTGCAGAGCTTGTGGAAAGTCCAATCACTGGGAAAAGATGCACAGAACAAAGAAAGAAGATAGTAAATGTTTATCCTGAGGCAGAACAACAGAATGAATGAGAAGGAAAATAAACCAAAACATCTGTACCCTGTACGATGATGAGGAGCCTGAGGACACAATACACATAGGAACCGTACAAGTGCATGAAATGTCAGGTTGATAATTCCCAGAGAAAAGAAATTCACACTGCCATTCAGATCATAAAGCAAGTGAGAAATATACCCGAAACATAAATCTACAGCTGAAAGCTTCATACCGGAGCACATCATCCCACTCAGGCTACGCTACAAGATGTCTCTTGAAACTTTGAAAGGAAGTTGCTGCCCAGGGAAGGATGCTGTGAAACTGAGCAACATCATCCTAATGGCATTTGTTGGAACTGAGATTCAACAGTTAGGAATGACCCAAATCAGAGAAACACACCAAGGAAAAGGCATTAACTGAATATTCTACATCACAGCAGCAGATGGTCTAGTCAGTTCCCAGTCATTGTGCGAACAATGGGACGGCATGGTGGCACAGTGGTTAGCACTGCTGCCTCTCAGCGCCAGGGACCCGGGTTCAATTCCGGCTTTGGGTCACTATCTGTGTGGGGTTTGCACATTCTCCCTGTGTCTGTGTGGGTTTTCTCCCAGTGCTCCGGTTTCCTCCTGCAGTCCAAAGATGTGGATTGGCTATGCTAAATTGACCCTAGTGTCAGGGGATTAACAAGGTAAATATACGGGGTTACGGGAATAGGGCCTGTATGGGAGTGTGGTCGGTGCAGACTCTACGGCCAAATGGCCTCCTTCTGCACTGTAGGGATTCTATGATTCTATGAATGTAACTAACTCAACATAGATGGAAAATCAAGAGATAAAATTTAAAGGCGGCATTTTGAAAAGAATCGTCCAGTTATATTCCACCCCAGGAACTCGCAAGGCGCACTGGGTCAGCAGCAGGTGGTGACAAAATAAACAAAAGTGAAGACCAGACTTCACTCAGCTAATTGTGACGGATGCATACGTCAATACTGGTATGAGTGAGCACTGTGCAAAGTTCTGTCTTCACACTGAGGAGATTCTCCATCATATTACCTATCACATGGAAGATCAAGTGCAGAGGCACTAGAGAACACCACCACCTGTAAACTTCCCTCCAAATCACACACCATCCTGAATTTGGAATTCTAGTACTGCTCCTTTAAGATCATTGGATCTAAATTTTGGAACTCTTTCTAATAGCACTGATTTATCTACACCACAAGGACTGCAACAGTTCTAGAAAGTGGCTCACTACAATCTTCTCACCATTACGGATGGGCAACACATGCCGGCCTTGCCAGCAATACTCACATCCCAAGAATGGATTTTTCAAAACTACCACCATGCTAATGAGATAGATTTCGAACAGATCTAGCAGTTCAAGTCTGGGCATCTATTAAGCGGTGTGAGCCATCAGCAGCAGCAGAATTGTGTCACAATCGGTAACATTGTGGCCCAGCCAATCCCTTACTCCACCATGACTACTAAAGCCAGGGGACCAATCATACTTCACTGATTGCAGAGGAGCCTGCCATGAGCAGCAGCAGGCCTATCTGGTGAAGTCACAACACAGGACAACGTGCATGCTAAAGAGCTGAAATAGCATGCTACAGACAGAGCTAAGCCTTCCCACAACCAACAGATCAGATCAAGGTTAGGCAGTCTTGTCTGATCCAGTAGGAAATGGAGGAGGACAATTAAACACAGGAGGAAGGAGATTCCACAACCCTCACCATTTTCAATAACAGAGCCCTGCCCATGAGTGCAATAGACAAGGCTGAAGTCTTTGCTACCATTTTAAGCCAGAATTGTCATGTAGATGATCCACCTTGGCCTGCTCCTGAAGTCTCCAGCAGCAAAGAAGGCAATCATCAGCCAATTCAATTTACTCAAATACAGCAGGCTATGGGTTGTGACAAAATCCAAGCTGCAGTGCCGAAAACATCTGCTCCAGAGCTAGCCATGCCCTTGGCTAAGCTGTTCCGGTACCCCTACAACATGGGCATCGAAACAACAAACTGAAAAACTGTCCAGATTTGTCCTCTCCATAACAAACAGGATAAATCCAATTCGGCCATTTATCAACCCTTCAGACTACTTTCAAACACCAACAGCGTGTGTATGAGCGGGGCGCGTGAGGGAGGGTGGCGCGTGAGGGAGGGTGGCGCGTGAGGGAGGGTGGCGCGTGAGGGAGCGTGGCGCGTGAGGGAGCGTGGCGCGTGAGGGAGAGTGGCGAGTGAGGGAGAGTGGCGAGTGAGGGAGAGTGGCGAGTGAGAGAGAGTGGCGAGTGAGAGAGAGTGGAGAGTGAGAGAGAGTGGAGAGTATAAGTGAGAAAGTGGCGAGTGAGAGAGAGGGGCGAGTGAGAGAGAGTGGCGAGTATAAGTGAGAGAGGGGTGAGTATCAGAGAGTGATGAGTATGAGAGAGTGTGGTGAGTGTATGAGAGTAGTGTGTGTGAGCGAGAGGACATTAGTGAGTGAGCGAGGCGAGTGTTTGTGAAGTGTGTGCGCGAGGGAGAGTTACATGAGTCCAATATGAGAATCAGCTTCCCAACATCACTCCTTCCAATAAAAATGACAGAAGTTAAGCGTCAAGTATTTTTTAAATATGAGAACTTTTTAATCATTACAAGATTACCCATTTTATTTGGGCACTACTTCCAGGGGTTAATGTTAAGGTGCCAAGGGATGGTGGCTTGGCCAGGGGTTCATCTGAGGGAGCCATGAGGCTGATAAATGTTTTTGTGACTGTGTCTCCAAATTCCTAATATATACAGAGATACAGCTAGAAAGGACTTCTTCATATTTGATCTCTGTGTTCTCACCTATTTCGTGGGAAAAAAGTGGTGCCAATACTATGAGAATGTTTGGGGATTCCTGATGCTCTTGGGAGGTCACAAGGGGTTCCGTGACTGGAAAAGGTTGGGAACCCTGTATTAGAGCATGTTCAGTAAGAAGTCTCACAACACCAGGTTAAAGTCCAACAGGTTTACTTGGTAGCACAAGCCACAAAATAATGGTCTTATAAGACCAATATAAGACTTGCCAATATAAGGCTCGCATTCCAACCATTATTTTGTAAATTGAGTTTGTGCCTTTATATGCCCTGTTTATGAACAGAACTCCCACTCACCTGATGAAGGGGCAGCGCTCTGAAAGCTTGTGGCTTGTGCTACCAAATAAACCTGTTGGACTTTAACCTGGTGTTGTGAGACTTCTTACTGTGCTTACCCCAGTCCAACGCCGACATCTCCACATTAGAGCATGTTAACAGTTGTGGTGTGGGGAGTTTCTCAGTTGGACTGATCCTGTTTATTTTAATTACTGCGACAGGTGACCAGTTTCCGACCTAAACTCAAACAGGAAACAGATGTTTAATTGTCCAGGGTGTGTAGTATTTTCAGTTAGAAAAGGGCACTACCCTGGCAGCTGGTTCTGAACTGACACCCATGTACTAACAGATTGATGCTTCGACATTTTATTAAAATCAGGCAAATGGCAGCAGTGTTTATGAGATGACTTAAATGAAGAAAAACATCCCAGGATGTTTCCCTGAGGCACAATCCTGAATTGAGGCACAATGGATGCCAAGTCACATTACAATAGGTTGAGGGTGGGATGGGGAAACAATAGCTTTGTGGGTTTTAAGAAGGGTTGTCAAGGCAGAGGAGGAGGCGGAGAAGCAGAAAGGTTTAGGAACAGAATCCCAAAGTGTGAGGCCTGGGGACATGGCTAAAGGCACAGCTGCCAATATAAGACATAAGGAAAGGAGATGCACAAAAAGCAAGAATCAAAGTAATGGATAATTCTGGAAGTGTTGCAGAGCTAGAGGCGGGGTTTCAATGAAAGAGAACTCAATACAAACAAAAGGTTTAAATCTGAAGTAAGAATTTTCCGTTTGAGTCAAGTGACATTACAAAAGGTAGAAGTAGTAATTTGTAATGGACAAAATATCAATCAGAAAGGCTTACATTTACGTAGCACTTTTCACAACCATCATATGTCCCAAAGCACTTTACAGCCAATGAAGTACCTTTTGAAGTACCATGGTAATACTCACTGTTGTAATGTAAGAAACTTGGTAGTTAAATTGTGCTAATCTGTTTACTGTGAGGGACAAATATTGGCCAGTGCGCCAGAGATAATTCCACTGCTCTTCTTCATAATAGTGCCATGGTTTCTTTCACATTCACCTACATAAGCAGATGGAGCCTCAGTTTAACATCTCATCCAAAAGACAGCAACTCTGGCAGTGCAGCTTCCCTTCTGTACTGCACTGGAGCGTCAATCTTGATTTTGATGCTCAAGACCTGGAGTGGGAATTGAGCCCAAAACATTATGATTCAGAGGTAAGTGTAACAGGACTATGCCCCCACACCCTATATTTTTGTAAGATATATCCTCATGGCTAACTTCTAGAAATTTAAAAACTGGACAATAACGTTTTAAAACAGCTGAAACTATATCTGTCTGTGACTTTTGAACAATAGAAGCTAATCTGGCAGTATCAGGGAAACGTGCACCTTGTTATCTCTAAAGAGACCCTACCAACCCGTGTGGGCTGCAGACACCAAATTAAAAGGGAACCATGCAAAGGTAATCTGCATTTCAAAACCTAGGCTGGCCAATCCGAGAATACTAGTCCGCTAGGACAAAGAGCCCTGCAACCTTCTGAAAGTATGAATGGTTGGAACATTAACAATATCAGCAGCCCAGAGATATGCACCCTTTATCAAAGCCAATGTGGAGAGATGGGAGTCATGTACCTGGACTGGTCTACATATGACTCCAGAGCCATAGCAATGTGGTTGACTCTCAACTGCTCTCTGAAATGGCCTAGCAAGCCACTCTGTTCAAGAGCAACCAGGGAAGGGCAATAAATACTAGCCAGCCTGTGATGCCCATGTCCAATGAATGAATTGTGGAACAGCAAAGCAGTTTGCCATCTCTCCACTTACCAAGCAGCAGCACAGAATTGGGGCTATGTCCAGGTATAAATGCCAAATGGAACTCGACCTTTTGTACCAGTGCCTTCAAGACTTATTCATCTCTGCACCTCTCTCATTATGGAAGTCATCTCTACTGGAAAAGTGAATTATCCAGCATGAGTTCATCCTGCCAACCTCTATGAAGGAACACACCACTGGAATTTGATTCTGGACTCACGTGAAACAATAATTCTTTAGTCTGTTATCTTCGCCCTGTAAATCCTTCTTTCTCTTCCCCCTCTTTTAGTGTATGAGGGAAAAGGAGGCAACTTTGCTAACCTCCTTTTGGATTTCAGTGTGTACAAAATAACTAATCCAGAGTTCATCCCATCTCGAGTCTGCTGTGTGGTTAGTCATAGAAATAAATCACACCAAAACCGAGGGATTGGGAAATACGCTATCACTTATAAAGGGGGAGAAATCAAAATCTAAACACCTTTCTGGTCATGGGTGTGTGATGAGAGGAGAAAGCAAGGCTGTTTAAATTAACCTCCTTCCTATCCGTAAGGAAGGATGCAACTACCAAAGCCACAGCTAACACCTATAGGATCGAAAACCTAATTCAGGGTGGACTGGAACCCTGAGGTTCAAACAATCTAGTTCAACCCTAGAGGCCAGAGATGAAATCAATGACAAAGCTATAGTACTCTGAGAGGTTAACTGAAGGCAATTGTGGTTTGATCAGTCAGTCTGACAAAACTGAGATGGTTGAATGGTGATGAGTGCCACATATGCAATGTGACCATATCCCTGGTGTCAAGGGATAGCATGTAGATGAGGAAGAAGAAACCATAGAAAATTCCTCAAGAGACTTCAGTTGCAGCAGAAGGAATGGAAACAATTTCTGGAGTGACTCTGTCTACAATTGTATAGGTAATTGTGGAACCAAGAAAAGGATTTCCCCGAATCAAAATAATGAGTAAGTGTTGGAAAAAGATGGTGTGGTTGACTGTGCTAATGGCTTCATTGAGTTGCAGCTTTGCCAGGTTTATTTTTAGAAATGCCTGATGATGCTTTTAGTATGTTCTCCTACACTTTCCACTGAACCAGGGTTGACCTCCTAGCTTGGTGGTAATGACAGAATAAGGGATATGCTAGCCATGAGCTGCACGTTGTGCTGAAACACTGTTTTCCTTGCACCTAGTGGTCCACACGGTACCTCAAGGATGCCCAGTATTGAGTCTATTCATAATCTAGCACGGTGATAGTGCCACAGAACACAATGGAGGCTGTGCTACATGTGATGATGGGACTTGGTCTCCACAAGGCCTGTACACTGGTCACTCCTTCTAATATTATCATGCATAGATGCATCTACAACACATAGATTGGTGAGGAGTTCAAGTTGATTCTTCCATCATTTCATTAACTCACCATCTTTCACAAGTACAGTCTGGCAGGTATACATATCAGGACCTGGCTAGCTCAGTCAGTGATGGTGCTACCTGTAGTGTATTGAAAATTGTATTGTGCATTTTGTGCACCTGAGGCTATCATACACAAGTGCACCAGCACAGGGAGCCTGCTAGAAGAGGTAATAAAAAAATCTATGTTTCACAGCTCATGTCATTCTAATTCTATACATCTCTGAAGTTATAACCGCTTCTGTCCAAGAACTTCACAATGGTGGCAGAATGGTGAGAAATGAAAGTTTTGAGGCACCTGTCTAGTTTCTGCAGACTGCATGTAAGTTGGAGATTTAGACTATATTAGGTACATACAAACAACATTCCAGCTTCAGATTAACAAAAGAAAAGCCTGCACAACCGTCCAATTAAAAAAAAATGTCGGATCATTATGAAGAAGTTTTATCTTAACGTTGTTGATGAATATGGTGTTGTACAAGTTTGAATATGCATCCAGCACTATCAGCTGTATTCCCACATTAGCAAAAGTGGCTGTGACATTTCAAGGTTCGATGGAAGGTTAACAATCACAGATGACAACAGCAAAAAGGTTTCTCCACTATGGCAGTGAAGAATTGAGGATATTTTTTGAGCAAAATGACTACAATTCAGCAAAAATGCAATAACAACCGTTTTCATACCCAAGGAAAATTACATTTATGAAACAGTTGTCTTCTGATGCACCAAGCAAGAAGCAGACGAGACAACCGGCTAATACTGGACACAATTGAGGCAACTAGTAACCAACTGTGACTTTGATGAGGTTGGATGCAAAAACAAAACACAAATAGTCAAAAGTCATATCTCTAGTCAACTAAGTCAAAGAGCTGTTGAGAAAGGCAGAAAGCTGTCAGAGGTTTTTGGAGTTTGCAAGATCATTTATCACTTTCAGAGTCCAGAGCTACTGAAGTTAAAGCTGTCAACAGTAATCACCACATGCAAGTTCAATTCCTGTGAACACTTGTCATTGCTCATGTGCCAGGAAACTAGCTGCAAAGCAAAGTAGCAGTTGTGACTTTCCCAAAGAATGGTTCCTCTGTGCTGGTGCTTATCCACATCAGAATGTTCTGCGCTGGTAAACAGTGTAAAGCTGTGGAAAAGCCAACCACTTTTCTCATGTTTGTTACTCATCAACAAAATAAACCACTCAGACCAGTATCTGTATCGCAGGAAAAGGGCAAGGGGATGTTACCAATGTAGAGGCGGATGGCCCTAAATTTACTTTTGTGCTCTCTTTCAGACACAAAAACCAACCACATGTGACAGTGACAGTTGCCTGCTCAGATGTAGATGTTATCCTCGATACTAGACCTTCGGTAAACGACGTGGGAGACAAAACATTCAACAAACTTCAGAAATAACTCATTTTCTGCAAACCAGGGAATACAAAAACTTTTCCCTACAACAGTGATAAACCACTGAAACTTCTCCAGATTTTTGAAACACCTGCCCCATTCAAAGACATTGAAAGCAATGCTAATTTCTTTGTATATCTGGAGAATGTGATACACAGCAAACTGCAACAGATCTACACATGATTGCTATCACTTACATGATTCCTACACATACGAACAACATTTTCAAACTGTTTGCTGACCATTTCACTGATATTGACAAACTGAAAGGTGTTACATGCAAGTTGCATGTAGGCTCTAATGTGCCCCCAGTCACACATCAATGACGATGAATACCTGTTCATGCCAGGATGTAGACGGAGAAGGAACATCAGCGCCGACCTGACTATGGGTCTTGCCCATACAAGTCATCAAGAAACCCAAGAATAAGAACCCGATTAGAATCTGCATTCATCAAGCAAAGCCATACAACAGGAAAGACACTTGACACCAGCAATCAATGATATCATAGTCAAGGTAAAAGATGCTAAACACTCGGGGATTTTCACAGTGACTTCATTGCAGTGTTAATGTAAGCCTAATTTTGACAATAATAAATGAACTAAAAAACTTTAGTAAACTTGACCTCAATGTAACTCAACAACAAATCAAACTTGCAGAAGCAGAGGCATATTCTCCATTCACATTAGACTGTTTTGAGGTTAATTCAGCAGCTGCAGTATTTCTGCACAGGTTACAGTCTGCAATTCAGGAACTTGAAGACACCCTGAACATCATGACGATATTCTCATCTAGGTTACACTGAAAATGACAGACCTACAATGTCTCTCAGAATGTAACCTCACCATGTGCTTGTTCAATGAAAGCAGAATCAAATTCTTCAGTCATGGGTTCAGCAATGAAGGAATGTCACCTGACCTACAAAAATTTGAAGTTATTGCAAACATTGCAGATCCTACAAAAATGCAAGAAGTCTGGAATCTGCTAGAATTCATTAACGTCACATCATTCCTAACCTCGCGATGACATCTTCCCCCCCTTATGCAATCAGACAAAGGCCACCAAGTGGGAGTGGACACAGACAGGTTGTACACCAGGTCAAACAACAACTGTCAGCAAGTTGCACAAGTGCCTATTTTGACCCTGAGAAAACCGCCCAGCTAGTCGTGGATGCAAGCCCCATTGGCTTAGGTGTAGTTCTCATGCGGAAAGACAATGCAGGCAATAAATACTTCAATCATTGCAATGGTAAGCAGATTGCTAACGTCTGTCAAGCAAGGTTATTCGCAAACAGAGAAGCGCTCTTACTCACATGGGGTATCTTGCATTTTATCTCTGCTTGTATGGAAACGAATTCAAAGTAATACCGATCATTGACCACCAGTCAGCTTGTTCAACAATCCACTGAGCTAGCCACCCATTTGAATGGAGTATTCAATACCAAACGACAAGAGTATAAGGCTCCATGTTGAGTGCCAGCCAGGGAAGCTCAACCCAGTGGACTGGCTTTCACAACATCCATTATCAACAGTCAGTTCTATTAGTCTTGAGGAAAGGTTGCTGAGCAACATCTTAATGCAGTGTCAAGGTCACTCATTAAGGTCCTCACAATGTTCAAAATGAGCTCACAGTTACAACCAAATCAAAATTTGCGAATGGCAAGTCATCAAAAGGAATAGGCAGCTGCTGAGCTCTCTGGAAATATAGGCCATGTGGAGTTTGGAGTGTGATCCTTGAGCCTATGCACAGTAATAGTAAGAGCAGGTGTCTCTTTTTCAAAGACTTCCATTCCCACCCAGGGGTCTCTCCGAGTCTTTAGGGATACCAGATTCTGGGGCTCAATGGGTATCACCAGCATCCAAACAGCACAAGTAGTCAGAAATATAGCAGAAGTTGCATGCCTGTTTTAATTTAATTTGCATGCACGTGAATTCCATTGGGTTTATGCGCCAGGAAAAGGGATGGAGTGAAGATTCAACTGAGTCTACATGCTAGAATTCAGTCGATCTTTTCACAAAAAATGTCAGAATTCTTTATGTAACATGAGAGAATACCTTGAGCAAAAAAGGACTCCCAGTAAAACAAAGAACAAAGAAAATTACATCACAGGAACAGGCCCTTCGGCCCTCCAAGCCTGCACCAACCATGCTGCCCAACTGAACTAAAACCCTCTACCCTTCCGGGGACCGTATCCCTCTATTCCCATCCTATTCATGTATTTGTCAAGACGCCTCTTAAAAGTCACTATCGTGTCTGCTTCCACTACCTCCCCCTGCAGCGGGTTCCAGGCAACCACCACCTTCTGTGTAAAACATTTTCACATTTATACAATAACCCTTCTTCAGAACACCCAATTTGAATACAGCACTAAAGCAGGTCAGAATGCCCAATATCTCATAGGATGTGGTTTTCTTTTTAAAAATAGCATTTATTAATCAACAGTATGTAGAAAATGCACATGAGGGAAAAGCTTGTAGTGGAGCTGCTCAGGGATGGTTCTGGCATACAGATGTTTTTTGTAAGGTTATGTGGCAATGATGTCCCAGATAGAAAGTGAGAATGTGGTCGATAGCTCACAGACAAGAACAAAAAGAGAATGCCCCCTCCCAGCAGCTCAGCAAGCACCACTCAGAGAGCTACTGTAAGAACTCAGAGAAAAATGTAAAATACATTTCTCGTTGCACAGTTTAGTCGAAGAAATCAAGAATTAAGAATTTCTTAAGTCAGACTATTTTAAAGCCACAAAGTGTCACTCTCTGCAGCTGATATTTGATGTGAAGCATGTGTGCATTTTAAAAGCAGCAAATGATTTTCAGTGTTCAAAATGGTTAACCCAACTAAAATCCTGCGAGGAGGTGGTCTTTTAGGTGGAAGGAAGAGCCAAAAGAACCACATTTTGCTCAAGACTTTCACCTTTTGATTCTGTTTCAGGCATTTAGTTGTAAATGTAGTGTAAAGATTCTGACCAAGCTACCAATATAGCAACATGTAGTACCAATTTTAAAATTCTCACCATCAATTAGGATTTTACACTAATTTATTTTTAAACAATTAACCATGAGAACTTACTGGAAAACAAGAAAAAGTTTCTAAGTGGAAGATTTAAATAATAAAAACAGATCAATTTGGCATCCTTTCTTTGCCATTTCATACTTCAATCAAACACTGGCCACACCAGATGATCGAGAGTTATTCAGTATTGAATGAAATCCTACTTCACAGCAGATCAGGTTAGCAGAGATATTGCAGGTTTAAAGACTGGTGAATTTTCCACCAATCTTGATATTCTAATACATATATATTGGGGAACTGCCCCAAAAAACACATTTATAAAATTACTGTTAGAAAGGAAGCCACATAGTGTGTGTAAGATCAGAGTCTGTATTACTCTAGAGAATGTACATTACAGCAATTGCTTAGAAAGTATATCTTAAGCAATTAGGGTGCATGCTGTTGTTGATAAAATGTTGCTTTGTATTGTATCTTTCCATTTAACAAGATAGGGGTTAATCACTTTTTCCACTTCAGTCACTTTGAATTAACTTTCCAATTCCAGGCTAGATTTTCACTACAAGGGAAAGGCTCTCCATTGTGGCGAAAATCCTAGATATGGCCAGAAATTCTAAGTCCTGCCCCCAAGTATGGCATTTCCTCTTTTAGAGAGGCATGACAGGAGATAGGCCTGGGTTCGTGCATGCTCGGTTTACAGAAACAACTAAAGGCAACTGGTAAAAAAGCAACTGATAGGCTAGGATTGTGAAACTCTAAAGCTGGAATTTTCCAAAGGGTGGGGGCATGGGTTGACATCGGGCCTATAAAGGGACATGAGGATATGGAAATAGAATGTCTGAGGGGCCAGGAGTGGTGGACATGATATAGTATAGGTTGGCATGGAGGATCATGGGGAGTGTGCGAGGGGTGGATGAATGCTGGAGGGTTCCCCCACCCCACCCTACACCCACACAAATGAAAATTCCAACTTCAGGCAGCCCTTTTTAAAGCGCAGAGAGCCAGGGAATTCTCCTGTCTCTGCATACCTGACCAAGGAGCAGAAACCTGGGTCCCAGTGTTAGCAATGAGCCAGATAAAAGCAGAAAAATCACCACGCTCTTTCCTGATGCAGTGTCTCGTGCCCTCAACTATTTTTTGGTCCCAATTTTCCAGTTTGCAAGGATGCAACATGATGAGCTCAATGCCTTACTCTCCATCTGTTCTAACCAAACTTGTAGCATCTCACTCAATTAAGGTTTGAAAGTTTCCCTACTCTGCTCTGATCCTTAAAGCAAGTCTCTAATGGAGGTCTGACTACTGCACCAACATTGCTTCCATTTGTCACAATAGCCAATAGCAGTCCATCAGTTTTGTGCAATGACCCCAAACCACTTTTCAAATCTGGGCTAAGTGTCTGAGCTCAGTGTCTCTCACTGATTAATTGGAAATTAATCCAATTTTCATGCTATTAATCCGAATGGGAGTGAACACCCAAGTCCTACAGTATGAAGAAGGTGTCCAGATTGCAATAGTTTAGACACTGTACAATATTCCACAAGATCTCAGCAAAGCAAAAAGATTGATTATTTACCTCAACAAAATGGCCTGCTATTCCAGCCTGGCAGGAGCCATGTTCCTCACCATACTTCTTCTTGTACTCTGCACAAAAAGCATTCACAATTTATTAGTGAAAATTTTTACCAGAAACTTGGGAGTCAACGCTATTGATAATTCTGCATTTGAAATTGTTCAATTGCTGATAGTGTACATCACGTGGCCCTTAAAGAAAAAGCCTGCATTAAGGGCAGTAAGAATGGGGGTCTGAATTTTACCAGCCTTTTGGGGAGCAGCTGGGAGGTGGAAAGGGTGGCACAATGGCACAAAAAGGCCAAGAGCAGAATGCCCATCATCCTCCCATTGTCATACCATTCTGCCAGCGGTGAGAAAGTGGCAGACAGCCCACCCACCCAGAGCCCAGTTCAGCCTTTATGTGGCCGGTTAAGGGCCTCTTCCTGTTCCCCCCAGTGACATTTTACCAGCATTTGAGAATCTTCCATCCAGTGGTGTGACTGTTCAGTGAAACCTGGCAATCTCCTAACAGACTGCAGAGTGGGAAGGAAATTTCCTCCTTTTCAAATTCCCCTTGGTCACAGAGGGGCAATTCAACAGCAATGGCCACCCAAATGCAACAGCAGCAACTACTCGGAGTGTCCCACTCACTCCGATAGCTGCCTGCCTGACTGTCCCCACTTTCCACAGACCACACTAACTTGACTTGGCGCACATCCTGCAGCCCCAGTAGTCACCACTGCTCCTTGTGGAACTGCTATGTTTACTGAGCTGCTGGATGTTTTGATTTGATTTATTATTGTCACATGTATTAACATACAGTGAAAAGTATTGTTTCTTGCACGCTATACAGACAGAGCATACTGTTCATAGAGAAGGAAACGAGAGAGTGCAGAATGTAGTGTTACAAACATAGCTAGGATGTAGAGAAAGATCAACTTAATGCAAGGTAAGTCCATTCAAAAGTCTGACAGCAGCAGGGAAGAAGCTGTTCTTGACTTGGTTGGTACGTGAGCCCAGACTTTTGTATCTTTTTCCTGACGGAAGAAGCTGGAAGAGAGAATGTCCGGGCTGCATGGGGTCCTTAATTATGTTGGCTGTTTTGCCGAGGCAGCGGGCAGTGTAGACAGAGTCAATGGGTGGGAGGCTGGTCTGCATGATGGATTGGGCTAAATTCACAACCTTTTGTAGTTTCTTGCAGTCTTGGGCAGAGCAGGAGCCATACCAAGCTGTGATACAACCAGAAAGAATGCTTTCTATGGTGCAGCTGTAAAAGTTGGTGAGAGTCGTAGCTGACATGCCAAATTTCCTTAGTCGTCTGAGAAAGTAGAGGCGTTGGTGGGCTTTCTTAACTATAGTGTCGGCATGGGGGACCAGGACAGGTTGTTGGTGATCTGGATACCTAAAACCTTGAAGCTCTCGACCCTTTCTACTTCGTACCCGTTGGTGTAGACAGGGGCATGTTCTCCTTTACGCTTCCTGAAGTTGATGACAATCTCCTTCGTTTTGTTGACATTGAGGGAGAGATTATTGTCGGATGTTTGATTGACTGGCAGTCCTTGGGGTGGCTGCTGTCCTTAATTAGCCACTGGCCTTATTTGGTTGCCACTGCCAAAACGTGGCCCTGGGTCCCACTGCCTGTCAAAGTGGAATCAACCTTCCCAACCCCACATTCATCCCTGGCAGCGGAACCTATGCTCTCGACGTAAAGTTGTGCCCATGGTGCCTCAGCTTTGAACCTCTCAGACTTCCCAAAACCACTGAAGTCTCACACTGAGATAGAAATTGAAATACTGGTGATTCAGCAAATGTCAGCATCATTTTAGCCTCTGATCTGCAAGTTTTTGTGAAGGGAAATAGTACAATTAGCAGCTGGGTGAAAGTGCATTGGCTGTGAAACTCTCTAGAAGAAAATATCAACTTGTGGAAATACACTGGGAAAACCACTTAGCTCCACAGAAACAGGAAACATTCTAAAATATTGCACTTAACACAGGGGTGTAAAAATATTTTCTTCAAGTGCCACACAATACGTAGCATAGAGTGTCACTCAGTGAAGCCTCCTTACATTCAAAGTTACTGATACAAACAAGGTTTGGGAGGCTTGGGGGGTGGTGGAATTTCCACTCCTGTTTTGTCGGGCAAGATCAGCGATAAGAGCGAAAAATTCCATGAGAGACCCACATCGCGTTTCAAACCAACATAAAGGCAGAAGACAATTGTCCCCACTCCCTGCCACTGATGTAACAAGAATCCCGATGTTAAATGGGGTGGCTAAGTGGAGGGGATAATCTGTAAAAACCAGAGAGCCCTCCCTGTCAGTGTTGTGTCGTGGGACCCTTCCCTTCACTTTTTCTTCCGACTATCAGCCAAACAAGAAGGCAGAGAATCAATGCCATCTTTCCCACCCACTGTGCCACTCTGCTGAAAATGGGAAAATTCCGCCCTTGGTGTTCCAACTCCAGGTATATCCACCAATGATGTAACAGTATGAAGAGGAGTCTTTCTAAACTCCAAGTCCACGAATCATAGAATCATAGAAACCCTACAGTACAGAAAGAGGCCATTCGGCCCATCGAGTCTGCACTGACCACAATCCCACCCAGGCCCTACCCCCATATCCCTACATATTTTACCCGCTAATCCACGCATCCCAGGACACTAAGGGGCAATTTTTAGCATGGCCAATCAACCTAACCCGCACATCTTTGGACTGTAAGTTCAAAGAGGAAATGTTCATGAACAGGAAATATAAGTGCTATCAGATTGGGTTGCCAGGGCTTCAAGGATTGGCTGCCAGAAATTGCAGAAGGGGTCCATATGCGACACACAGGTATAGGTTGGGAACTCTGGCTTAACTTTGTTATTATTCTGGAGTGTTCTCTGATTGACAACCATGCTGGCAAAGCATTAAGGCATTGTAGCTGACCTCTTCAAAGCAATTTAAATTTTCCCCATTGGAAAGTTTACTGCAGACTAATTTTATTTATAATAATGGTAGGGTTTCCTGTCTGATTTTCAGTCAGTATGTCTACTAGTCCATCTGGTTCAAAAACCAGAATGTCTGGTTCAAAACCATCCCAACACTCAGCCCTACATCATCAATTTAGTTGTTATGAAGTACCCTTTTAATTCAGTTGTTTGAAGGTTAAGCAGGTCCCTCATGTCATCAAGCTTAGCAACTTCCCTTCATCAACCCTTCAATGTCACTGAGAGTTTAACCAATATGAACTAATTTTAGTGGGTGAATTCATTAAATAAACCAGGTGGACCACCTCTTTAAAGCATAATATATTCTGTTAAATAGTTTTAGAAATGGTTTTGATTTGAAAAGTAATGTGCCATGTGTTGAAGTGTCCTACAATCATGATCACAGTTATCAAGCAGGAATGGTCAAGCTTTCGTTCTCATTGGCCATTCATGGAGTGTGAGGTCCACTTTTAGAAGTTTATATCTCTGCTCCCATCAATTTACATAAATTTCAGGTTGCCAATAAATAACAATCTCGAGTATTCTAATTCACCAACATACAGCAGCATGATAAATGCCATTTTTCAATGAATCAAAATATACCTGCACTTAAGATTATGTTGTCCAGGTCCAAGGATGTGGTGCCACAGGTTGGAGACAGAGGGGAGATGGGGGTACCTGTACGTTTACTGGTACTAGTTTAATGTAGCTCAGAGCAGACATTTTGTCCTGTGATATTATCATTGCAGATGTTTACTATCAAGTCATGATGTCACAAAGAGCGTGTATATCTGTTTTGTATAAGTACATAAATAGCTCTTTTATATAGCATCTATTATTATGAGAGATTTTCAGAGCATGCAGTTCACTTTTAGATTGAAATACTATTTGAATGGATAGCAAATGGTTTTGATCCCATCATATATGAAACGGGTCCATTCAGACAGGCACCAATCCCCAAACAATGGAACTTAACTCTCCATCTTTTGAAACCGGGATTAGACGGTTTTTAAAAAAAATCAGTAATCACTATTCCTTCCCCACAGCTCACGCCCAGCTGAAACGCCAAAGAAGCAACTGGTGACTAAAGAACATGTGTGTGGAGAATTACTGCAAAATATGCCAATTTTTCTAATCCCAATGTCTAGATTAGCCTCTCATTTAGTGATAATATAGCAAGTACTTTACCTTGGTAGCAGGGGAGAAGTTCTTTAGTCCTTCTGGATAAATTAGGTGGAATGATGTAGCAGGCTCCATGAGGCAGGATGTGTTCTGACTGATAGTGTATATTCTTCCAACGATGTGCACATGCCTAAAATCAAGTGACATGCAGAAGTAACTGTGTGATCTACATATTGTGAAAAACAATGCAGATGATGTGCACTTCCTGTACAGAAACCTTCCTTCTGCTCTCAATTACTGGTCACTCTTTTTGACCAACAATTGCATCAACAATTGGATACTTTGGTCTCTATCGTGCCATGAATTCACCACATACCTTTGCCGTCCTGTATAGATACATGGAAACGGTCCCTGAGCAAAGACACAAGCAAGTGAAACGATCTCAGCACAAAGAATAGGTTTGATGTTACAAATCAGAACTCCCAGCACTAAGCTTCATTCATTTGCAAAGTACTAACTTCCAGCCCCAGATTCCCAGTACATGCTCTCAGCAGGTACTGGTGCACCTGGAATTTCCTTGCATGTTCTCCTGATCAGCCACTGTAATTTCAGCAGTGATTCCATTCACGAGTCTATCTAGAATTTCCACTCATCTCCTTGTGAAGTTGCTGTAATCGATCAGGAGTGCTTCTTGTGGAAATTCCCTGCAAAGCCCTCTGTCAGGAGTTGTAAAATACAAACAGTGTGGGGAGACCAACATCCATGTTGTGTGCGTATGAACTGTTTCTGTTCTAATATTTGTGATTTGTGTCAGAAAATCTGCAACACGTGCACCTACACGTATCTGGAGATCCACACAAACCACATCATGTCAGCAGTCAAGTCCATATCTGTTTGAACTAGCAACTTCCTGTTTAACCTTCTTATTCAAGGCCTCAGAAAATATAAATCAATATTAATGGAAACAGAAAGATGAAATGATTATTAGTAATTAAAAACAAAATATCTTCTAAAAAAATTGTACGTATTCCACACGAAATTTCCTGTTCCAGTAAAACCAGATGTAAGCTTAAGGGACAACACCTCACCTTCTGATCAGGCACTTTACAGCTTTCAGGATTCACTGAGTTCAGCAACTTTAAACCATGAAATCTATCCGTTATTTTGTATTTTTTTCCCCTATTGTCAGTCCGTTTCTTGTTCTCATGTTTTACTTTCAGATAGCGCTATCCTTTACTCTGCTATTAACACTTCATCTGCGTATTAGAGTTCAATGACCAAGGTTGGGGTGGTCTCAGCTCCAGGGAATCGCCAATGTATTTGGCTCCCTGAGGAAGCATGTGTTTGAAGTTTGTGACATCAAAACTGAAACCAAGCTCATGGTTTACCAAACAATCCCTTCTTTACTCTGCCAGGTTGAAAATTGATGTACCTCAAAGCACTGGAGTCACACCATCAATGCTGCCTGCAGATAATCTTATATATTAAGTAGGAGGACAGACATACAACATCAGTGTCCTCTCACAAGCATCGAGGCTATGATTATCTTCCATCAGCTTCGTTAGGTTGAAAATTTCGAATGACTTTCAAAGCAGGTTTTTTTCTCCCAGCAGAGTCAGGGCAGATGCACCAGAGGACAGAAGAGGCACTTCAAGGATGTGCTGAAAGCCAACATGAAGAAATGCAACATTGACATCAACTCCTGGGAGACCATCCTCTTGGGCCAAACCAGATGACAGCAGAGTCTGTGCGAAGGTTCCCAGCATTTTGACACCCAGCAATAAGAAAATGAAGAGAAGAAGAGAGCAACGCAAAGAAGATGTCATGATCCGAACATAATGACCTAACATCCCATGTGACAACAAATGCTCTACAGGCCATAACATCCCATGGATCCTGAATCAGTCATTTTCTGACTCATGGAGTCAGAAAATCACCCTCATTAGCGAGGGATAGCCAATAATAATATTTGACACCTGCTTGGACCAATCTCTTCCACCTTCTAACCTATCTCTGACCTTTCTTGTTGCTCGACCTGACCCTTCCCCACTTTTCAACAGCACAAACCCATCATGTTTCTCTTCAGTTCCGAAGAAAGCATATTGAACCCAAACATTAACCCTGTTTCTCTCTCCACAAATGCTGCCAATCCTGCTGAGTTTTTCCAGCATTTTCTATTTTTAATTTCATGGTGTCACAAGCTTTGGTCACAAATTTGATGTCAACATTTACCATTGGAAATGAATTACAATGGGAATGCTCTATGTATGCCGAGATTTTCATCTTTGAGTCAGGAATTGTGAGTCAGGCATTTCATGGCATCATGATCCCACCTCCTGTCCTGCAGTGTCTGAGTTTGTTAACTCTGTAACATTACAGGAAGTGCTCATGAAAGTGATAAAATAAACAGCCATTCAAAAACCTCTTACAAAACATGAAACTTGCACAAAAGTCCATCAACCACTCATAAATCTATCAATTGAAACAATGCTCACAGTCAATGTGACAATAAGCCTGCTGATGGATTGTGGATGTGAAAGATCCTGTAGCACTATTTGAAGATGAGCAAGGTCATTCTTGGTGTCCAACCTAACACTTCAATCAACAACACGAAAGAAAAATATAGATTTTTGGACATTTACCTTATTGTTTTTTGCCACATGTTGCTGGTAAAGAATAACCAGCATATGTGCCTCTGCAAGAACAGTTATTGCACTTCAGTTGTTTGTTATGAGACATTTTGCCCCAATCAGGAAGTTTATAAATAATGAGCGGGATCTTGCTAGCTCGCCACGTCGATCGACCAGCATGGCGGGCCAGTAAGATAGGATAGGAGGCGAAAAATCGTATTCACACCCGATTTTTCGCCTCTCATGATCTTGTTGACCCTGCTCTGCCACCAAAATTAGCCTCACACCTGGGAAGGGCACCAGGTTCACACTTCTGTAGAGCTGTTGCAAATGGCGCTGATGTGATGTCACGTCAGCTCAATATCCAAACAGAGTGCTCACTAATGACATGCTAATGTATGAAAATGAGCATTCTGCGGTTCCGCAGTGTGTTTCAGGTGAGGGGCTGGGAAGATTGGAACTCAGAAACTCACCGGCGTGCATTGCACTCTCCAAATTTTGAGCACACGCTGTCATTCCCATAGATGGAGCTCAAAATCACCCCTCTACTTCTATAAAATGAGTGAAAGTTTGTGAATAATTAATAGTTCAGTGGCATTGTTTGAATGGCCAACGTCATACTTCTGTCACAATAAACAATTTTTTACAGTTGAATACCTGGGTTGAGTTAGAACCATAGAACCATAGAAAATTACAGCTCAGAAACAGGCCTTTTGGCCCTTCTTGTCTGTGCCGAACCATTTTTTGCCTAGTCCCACTGACCTGCACTTGGACCATATCCCTCCACACCCCTCTCATCCATGAACCCGTCAAAGTTTTTCTTAAATGTTAAAAGTGACCCCGCATTTACCACTTTATCCGGCAGCTCATTCCACACTCCCACCACTCTCTGCGTGAAGAAGCCCCCCCTAATATTCCCTTTAAACTTTTCTCCTTTCACCCTTAACCCATGCCCTCTGGTTTTTTTCTCCCCTATCCTCAGTGGAAAAAGCCTGCTTGCGTTCACTCTATCTATACCCATCAAAATCTTGTACACCTCTATCAAATCTCCCCTCATTCTTCTACGCTCCAGGGAATAAAGTCCCAACCTATTCAATCTCTTTCTGTAACTCAGCTTCTCAAGTCCCGGCAACATCCTTGTGAACCTTCTCTGCACTCTTTCAACCTTATTTACATCCTTCCTGTAACTAGGTGACCAAAACTGTACACAATAGTCTAAATTCGGCCTCACCAGTGCCTTATACAACCTTACCATAACACTCCAACTTTTATACTCGATACTCCGATTTATAAAGGCCAATGTACCAAAGGCACTCTTTACGACCCCATCCACCTGTGACGTCACTTTTATGGAATTCTGTACCTGTATTCCCAGATCCCTCTGTTCAACCGCACTCTTCAGAGTCCTACCATTTACCCTGTACGTTCTACTTTGGTTCGTCCTTCCAATGTGCAATATCTCACACTTGTCTGCGTTAAATTCCATTTGCCATTTTTCAGCCCATTTTTCTAGTTGGTCCAAATCCCTCTGCAAGCTTTGAAAACCTTCCTCACTGTCCACTACACCTCCAATCTTTGTATCATCAGCAAATTTGCTGATCCAATTTACCACATTATCATCTAGATCATTGATATAGATGACAAACAACAATACACCCAACACCACTAGTCACAGGCCTCCACTCAGAGAAGCAATCCTCCACAACCACTCTCTGGCTTCTTCCACTGAGCCAGTGTCTGATCCAATTTACTACCTCCCCATGTATACCCAGCGACTGAACCTTCCTAACTAACCTCCCATGAGGGACCTTGTCAAAGGCCTTGCTGAAATCCAGGTAGACAACATCCACCGCCTTCCCTTCATCCACTTTCCTGGTAACCTCCTCAAAAAACTCGAATAGATTGGTCAAACATGACCTACCACGCACAAAGCCACGATGACTCTCCCTAATAAGTCCCTGTCTATCCAAATATTCGGAAATCCTATCCCTTATCACACCTTCCAATAACTTGCCCACCACCGACGTCAAACTTACTGGCCTATAATTTCCCGGATTTCTTTTGGAACTTTTTTTAAACAACGGAACAACATGAGTCACCTTCCAATCATCCGGCACCTCCCCCGTGGATACTGACATTTTAAATATGTCTGCCAGGGCCCCTGCAAGTTCAACACTAGCTTCCCTCAAGGTCCATGGGAATACCCTGTCCGGTCCTGGGGATTTATCCACTCTGATTTGCCTCAAGACAGCAAGCACCCTTTAATCTGTAAAGGTTCCATGACCTCCCTACCCGTTTGCCCTATTTCCGTAGACTCCATGCCCGTTTCCTCAGTAAATACGGATGCAAAAAAACCATTTAGTATCTCCCCCATCTCTTTTGGTTCCATACACAGTCTACCACTCTGGTCTTCAAGAGGACCAATTTCATCCCTCACTATCCTTTTGCTCCTAACATACCTATAGAAGCTCTTTGGATTTTCCTTCACTCTGTCTGCCAAAGCAACCTCATGTCTTCTTTTAGCCCTCCTGATTTCCCTCTTAAGTAGCTTCTTGCACTTTTTATACTCCTCGAGCATCTGATCTGTTCCTTGCTGCCTGTACATTTCATGCAACTCTCTCTTCCTCTTAATCAGTGTTAAAATCTCCCTCGAGAACCAAGGTTCCTTATTCCTATTTACTTTGCCTTTAATCCTGACAGGAACATACAAACTCTGCACTCTCAGAATTTCTCCTTTGAAGGCCTCCCACTTTCCATTTACATCCTTACCAGAGAACAGCCTGTGCCAATCCACACTTCCCAGATCCCTTCTCATTTCATCAAATTTGGCCTTTTTCCAGTTCAGAACTTCAGCCTGAGGACCAGGCTTATCCATGATCAGGTTGAAACTAATGGCATTATGATCACTGGGCATTTAGAAAGGAATCAATGCGCATCAATGCGCATTTAGAAAGGAATAAACTCATTAACGATAGTCAGCATGGTTTTGTGTGAGGGAGGTCATGCCTCACTAACCTGGTGGAGTTTTTTGAAGAAGTGACCAGAATGGTTGATGAGGGAAGGGTCGTGGATGTCGTCTATATGGACTTTAGTAAAGCGTTTGACAAAGTCCATCATGGTAGGCTGGTGAAAAAGGTTGGATCTCATGGAATAAAGGGGGAGGTGGCTAGATGGGTGGAGAACTGTCTTGGTCACAGAAGACAGAGGGTGGTAGTGGAAGGGTCTTTTTCCGGCTGGAGGCCTGTGACTAGTGGTGTTCCGTAGGGCTCTGTATTGGGACCTCTGCTGTTTGTGATTTATATAAATGATCTGGAAGAAGGTGTAACTGGGGTGATCAGTAAGTTTGCGGACGACACAAAATTGGCAGGACTTGCAGATAGTGAGGAGCATTGTCAGAAGCTACAGAAGGATATAGATAGGCTGGAAATTTGGGCAAAGAAATGGCAGATGGAGTTCAATCCAGATAAATGCGAAGTGATGCATTTTGGTAGAAATAATGTAGGGAGGAGCTATACGATAAATGGCAGAACCAGATAGGGGTGTAGATATGCAGAGGGACCTGGGTGTGCAAGTCCACAGATCCTTGAAGGTGACGTCACTGGTGGAGAAGGTGGTGAAGAAGGCATATGGCATGCTTGCCTTTATAGGACGGGGAATAGAGTATAAAAGTTGGGGTCTGATGTTGCAGTTGTATAGAACATTGGTTCGGCCGCATTTGGAATACTGCGTCCAGTTCTGGTCGCCACACTACCAGAAGGACGTGGAGGCTTTGGAGAGAGTACGGAGGAGGTTTACCAGGATGTTGCCTGGTATGGAGGAGCTTAGTTATGAGGAGAGATTGGGTAAACTGGGGTTGTTCTCCCTGGAAAGACGGAGGATGAGGGGAGACTTAATAGAGATGTATAAAATTATGAAAGGCATAGATAGGGTGAACGGTGGGAAGCTTTTCCCCAGGTCGGTGGTGACGTTCACGAGGGATCATAGGTTCAAGGTGAAGGGGGGGAGGTTTAACACAGATATCAGAAGGACATATTTTACACAGAGGGTGGTGGGGGCCTGGAATGCGCTGCCAGGCAAGGTGGTGGAGGCAGACACACTGGGAACGTTTAAGACTTATCTAGATAGCCATATGAACGGAGTGGGAATGGAGGGATACAAAAGAATGGTCTAGTTTGGACCAGGGAGCGGCACGGGCTTGGAGGGCCGAAGGGCCTGTTCCTGTGCTGTATTGTTCTTTGTTCTTTGGATCCAAAGTGTTCCCTCACACTCACATCCATCACCTGCCCTAACTCATTTCCCAATAGGAGGTCCAATATCGCATCCTCTCTAGTTGGCACCTCTATATCCTGATGTCGAAAATTCTCCTGAACACATTTTGCAAACTCTACCCCGTCTAAACCTTTAACAGTATGCGAGTCCCAATCTATATGTGGAAAATTAAAATCCCCTACCGTCACAACTTTGTGTTTCTTGCAGTTGTCAGCTATCTCTCTGCTGATTTGCTCCTCCAATTCTCGCTGACTATTGGGTGGTCTATAATACAACCCCATTAATGTGGTCATACCTTTCCTGTTTCTCAGCTCCACCCATAGGGCCTCTGTAGACAAGCTCCCTAATCTATCCTGCCTGAGTACTGCTGTAACATTTTCCCTGACCAACAGTGCCACCCCCCCACCTTTTATCCCTCTGCCTCTATCCTGCCTGAAACATTGGAACCCTGGAACATTGAGCTGCCAGTCCTGCCCCTCCTGTAGCCAAGTTTCACTAATGGCTATAATGTCATATTTCCATGTGTCTATCCACGCCTTCAGCTCATCTGCCTTCCCCACAATACTCCTGGCATTGAAATAGACACACCTCAAAAGGTTATTTCCACTACACTCAACCCTTCCATTTGTGATTTTACTTGAACTAACCTGTCTTTTTACCCCTGCTCCACTATCTGCTCTGGCACTCTGGTTCCCATCATCTTGTGAGGAAAGTTTGGATAGGCTAAGCTTGTATTTCCTGGAGTTCAGAAGAATAGCAGGCAATTTGGTTAAAATATATCAGATCCTGAGGGGTCTTGGCAGGGTGGATGTGGAGAGGATGTGGGAGAATCAGAACTGGTATGCAGACACAGACAGCGCTTCCCGTGTCCTCTTCCTGGGTTTGTGTCCAAATCACAGCTAAGGGAGTGCCCTTCCTTAGTGAGGGCTCGCAGGAGGGTGGGAGGGACATAGCACTGCCATTCTCACACTCCACAGGGATGAGGCACCGGGTGAGCACAGTGGTTCCTCAAGCTTGGTGACATGAACAGATGGGGTGGAAGTGCTGTGGTTGAACAAAGTGAAATTTAGACTTTATAAAAAAAAGGGGATTTCGCATTTAAGACAGAGAGGAGGAGAATCCTGTCAGGTCATGAGTCTTTGGAACTCTCTTCCTGAAAACATGGTAGAGGCAGAGTATTAGAATATTTTTAAAGCAGAGCTAGATAGATTCTTAGAACATAGAACATAAAAAAATTACAGCACAAACAGGCCCTTCGGCCCACAAGTTGCGCCGGTCATGTCCCTACCTACCTTGGCCTATATATAGGCTTACCTATAACCCTCAATCCTATTAAGTCCCATGTACTCATCCAGAAGTCTCTTAAAAGACCCTATCGAGTTTGCCTCCACCACCATTGACGGCAGCCGATTCCACTCACCCACCACCCTCTGAGTGAAAAACTTACCCCTGACATCTCCTCTGTACCTACTCCCCAGCACCTTAAACCTGTGTCCTCTCGTAGCAGCCATTTCAGCCCTGGGAAAAAGCCTCTGAGAATCCACCCGATCTATACCTCTCAACATCTTGTACACCTCTATCAGGTCACCTCTCATCCTTCGTCTCTCCAAGGAGAAAAGACCGAGCTCCCTCAACCTATCCTCATAAGGCATGCCACCCAATCCAGGCAACATCCTTGTAAATCTTCTCTGCACCCTTTCAATCATTTCTACATCCTTCCTGTAATGAGGCGACCAGAACTGAGCACAGTACTCCAAGTGGGGTCTGACGAGGGTCTTATAAAGCTGCATCATTATCTCCCGACTCCTAAACTCAATCCCTCGATTGATGAAGGCCAGCACACCATACGCCTTGTTAACCACCTCCTCTACCTGCGAGGCTGATTTAAGAGTCCTGTGGACCCGGACCCCAAAGTCCTTCTGATCCTCTACACTGCTAAGAGTCTTACCCTTGACATTGTACTCCTTCATCCCATTTGACCTGCCAAAATGGACCACTACACATTTATCCGGGTTGAAGTCCATCTGCCACTTCTCCGCCCAGTCTTGCATCCTATCTATGTCACGCTGCAGCTTCTGACATCCCTCCAAACTATCCACAACCCCACCAACCTTCGTGTCATCGGCAAACTTACCAACCCATCCCTCCACTTCCTCATCCAGATCATTTATGAAAATGACAAACAGCAAGGGTCCCAGAACAGATCCCTGGGGCACTCCACTGGTGACCGACCTCCATTTAGAAAAAGACCCATCTACAACCACTCTCTGCCTTCTGCAGGCAAGCCAGTTCTGAATCCACAAGGCAACAGCCCCTTGGATCCCATGCCCTCTCACTTTCTCGAGAAGTCTTGCATGGGGGACCTTATCGAATGCCTTGCTGAAGTCCATGTAAACCACATCTACCGCTTTTCCTTCGTCAACGTGTTTAGTCACGTTTCTTGTTTAACAAGGGAGTGAAAGGTTCTGTGGGGTGGGTAGGAATGTGGAGTTGAGGTTACAATCAGATCAGCCATGATTTTATCGAATGGCAGAGCAAGCTTGAGGGGCCAAATGGCCTACTGCTGCTCCTAATTCATGGCCAGGATTTTATGCCCTTCCCACCCAGCAGGATAGTACGATCCTGCCGAATTAAACGGCGACCCTGCTGGAAGGCCGTCTCCTAGAGCGGGGGTAGAGTGTGTCCTGCCTCTGCTCCACTCCATCCAGCATCTTAGTGAGGGTCCCCTCTGAAATGTGAGGTGCTGCCTTCTTGGCTACCATCCCCTTCAGTCTGTGTGGAACAAGTGCTGGGGAGCTGTTTATATGGAGCTTCCCAGTGAATGCAGCAATTAAGTTGTTGCAGGGTGGGTGAATCAGAGAGAACATGCCACAAGTGCAGCGTGATTCTCATGGGCATAAAAATTATCAATAAGGCATAAGACTCGGTTCAAAATCACGCTGGCACCATCAGTGGGAAATACTCCGCATTTCCAACACTCTGTCATTTGTTGGTTAGATTTCGCTCTTTGAGTGAATATTCCCAGCCCCAGTCTCCTACAGAGGGACAAAAGGGACACATTTTCAGGAAGCTGGTATCAGGTCTGAGGAATGTGGGTGTGAGGCTGACAATCCAGTCTGAAAAGGCCTTCTGTTGCTGCCCCTCTCCAGGGATGGAATCTTATCAGCTCTCTGGAGACCGTGGAAATTCGGAGGATTTCACATCGGCTCAGCTCTCCAACATGTTCTCATCTCCATATGCTTTTGCCAGAGCCAGACTAACAGCAGCAGCAGCTACATAAACAGCAGTGGCAGGCAATCAATTAGACCAATTACAGTCCAACTTAGAGGCAAACACTGATGATGCCATACCGAGGTCACACTGTCCCCTGCTGAGTCTTAAAGTCATGATGTGGAGATGCCGGCGTTGGACTGGGGTAAACACAGTAAGAAGTTTAACAACACCAGGTTAAAGTCCAACAGGTTTATTTGGTAGCAAAAGCCCCACAAGCTTTCGGAGCTCTAAGCCCCTTCTTCAGTTGAGTGGGAATTCTGTTCACAAACAGAGCTTATAAAGACACAGACTCAATTTACATGAATAATGGTTGGAATGCGAATACTTACAACTTGATTCCCACTCACCTGAAGAAGGAGCTTAGAGCTCCGAAAGCTTGTGGGGCTTTTGCTACCAAATAAACCTGTTGGACTTTAACCTGGTGTTGTTAAACTTCTTACTGAGTCTTAAAGTAGCAGCTTGGAGGTGACCTGCCAACAGGAGGCTGAAGGGCTGTCAGTGCTTCGCCTCAGTATTCCAATGAATGAGTCATTGGAATGAAAAGGCTGCAGTCTCGGCCATAACACTTCCTTTGGAGAGGTTTCTCCTCCGCATGATGGCCCCAAAAGGTGTGGCCCTTCCTTATTTTAAATATTTAAGCAGGTAACAGAGAGCACCTCCATTCTGAGGAGCATTCACACTTCTCCAACTGTCTTATCAAAGCTCACCTCTCTAGTGGGCCTTCAATCCATCTAGTACTGTGGACCCTCCTACTGGGCTTCTGGTCTCTGGAATCCACCCACCATTCTTAATTTGATGGTTGACATGGATGCAGCCACTTAATTAGCCACCCTATAAAATTCCCAGTCAGTGCACCTTTGGCCCATACAGAACTGGGACCTGGAAATGGTCCGAGCCCACAATTTCAGACAATGTTGGTGCTGTTGTGTGTCACACTGAGTAAAATGAACATGCTCAACTGCAAGCAGTCACTATTGAACTAGTTTTATTTATACCTCCCCAACAGAGAGGGAAACAAAACAAAATGTTTGAATGTTGCCATATGCTACACTCCCTTCCCACTTAAAAAAATATACTCAAATGGTACATGAAGCTCTCAGGATAGAATATAACTAAATGAGCGATATCTAAAATTTTAAGAATTTGGGTTACATACTTTTTACTGTAATCACAACCAAAATATATATGACCAATACTTCCAGAGTAATCTCCACGAAAAAAATATTTTCCTTAACATGGTTCCTTAATATGTTTAATCAAAATATCATTTGGCAAGAAATAATGAACAATTCTTTTCTTATTTCCTTTGTATTTTCAATTAACTGGCTTTTTTCTCAAGTATCTCCTTCCATTTCCATTAGCTTGATTCTGCTCTCTCAACCTCTCTGACTGCGTCAAATCTGAACTTTGACTTTATTAGCAACTCTACTTAATATTTAGGACTGCAACAGTGATAGATTTATCTTAATCAAAGACCCTGACTCATTTTGCTGTATTGGTAGGTTCTGTAAAGTCAACAAACTTGCAGTTTGACTTTCACTTTCTTCCTGACTTTCAGTTCTGGCTGTCAGAGAAATTCTGTCAGATGTTTTCTTTCATGCAAATGATCTACACAACACTGACAGAGTTGCTCTCCAACCTTCACCAGATATGTAGATGAACTTGATCTCTTTATAACAACTCCAATCATATACTTCTCCTTGATAGTTTTTCACCATGACCTTTGAACCAGCATTGTGCTCTCCAAGTTCCATGTCTGACATATTAATGGTTATTGTCACTTCATTGCTTTTCTCTTTCTTTGCTGTATATATCGACTAAATCAAGTACTCTTTCTTTTCCAGTTCAATGACATTAACGTGTACTCATCCCCATGGGTGACATTAACATGTACTCATCCCCATGGGTGACATTAACGTGTACTCATCCCCATGTTTTTCTCATATTTGACATGGTATGAAAGGAATCTTGGTTGGACAATTTCTAATTCTGAGAGACATCACAACTTTTCACCAACACTTCTATCTACATTTGGATACAAATTATACTGCTTTCATACAGAATATTCCTCTGTGCTCGTGATGTAGTTCTTCTAACGATTTGTCTCTAAACCTTGGCAGAATAATATGAATCCCTATAGGACAGAGTTCAACTCCAAACAGTTTATTTCTGTATGTGAAGTATTCCTGTAATTTCTCATCATCACACACTAAGTCAGCCATTCATAAATGAGCACTTTACACAGCACCACATCCTTCTGAGTTTCTATACTAATTTCTCTGGCAGACACTGGCATGTCACTTGAGTATGTAAAGTAATTAACAGGTCGCTCAATGGATTGAAAGGAACCAATCTTCACGTATAATCTCCAAAGAACATGTACATTTGCATATTCTGCTGCCTCACGGTATTTAATCTCATACTGATGGGCCACAAGGTCATGCAGCTATGGGATAGTACTCCCTTCTTTGAAACAAAGGGTTCCCAAAGGGTTTGGTGGTCAGTTAACAAAGTGAATTTCCTACCATACAACTACTCGTGGAACTTATTTATGATTGCTAATGCCTCTTTCTCAACTGGAGTTACTTTGTTCTGACTTTGTTAAAGTATGTGACACACAGATTCTACAGGCTTCTCCACATCTTTCACTATGAGATAACACCACATCTAACCCCGGCGGTGAAGCATCACATGCTAAAACCAATTTTTCTTGGGATTATCATGGATCAAAAGAGTATCACTATTGAATACTTTCTTCAAAGATTTTCTGACATTCTGCAGACCACTGCCAATCTATTCCATCTTCAAGCAGTTATTATAGTGGAGTGAAGGTATTAGCTAAGTCAGGGATGAACTGAAAATAATACACAACTATCCCTTTGAATGTTCTAAGTTCTACTTTGTTCTAGTTGCTTTCAAAATCCCCTCAGCCTTCTCCCACATTGGGTATTTTCACTTTCTATTTGGTGACCAGCCTATGTTACACTTGAAGCCATGAAATATAACCTGTTCTTTTTAGCTTTGATCCCATATTCCTGAAATTGATCTAGGATTTTGTTCATTTGTGGGACATGGTCATCGCTGGCTGGCCTTACAATGTGCTCTTTCTCTGTCTTACTGCTAATTATAGTGTCATCTAGGCAGCAGCACAGACCTTTCATCCCACTTAATATCTGATCCATGACACTCTGGAACACTGCGTGAGCAGCAGACTATGGTAACTCTTTTTACATGAATGGTAAATAGTTCCTTGCTCTTATCAGTTAATCCCATTGCAAATTTGCATCTGACAAATCTGCTTTACCAAACACCTCTCCATTGCCTAAATTAGAAATCAAATCTTCACATACATTGGCCTTTATCTTGACTTTGGCCTGGAGATGCCTAATTTTAACATTTTCCTTGTTCAAAACCCTTTTGTACTCTCTAAGCATTTTCTCAATATCGGATGTATTCATACTGATCCCCACTGTAAATAACTCCATTCTGTTTAACCATGACTACTTAAGCCAATTGCTTCCCATCAGGGAGACTGTTCCATTCTAGAACTACCAATAGCAAGTAATAGGATGCATCATCATATTCCATCCTAATAAAAACTTGGCCTAGCACTGGAATACTGTTATTGGAATCACTAGCCTGTTTCACATCAGTTTTGAATGTGATTGAGAGTCTTCTTGTATTCTCTATCCAAGATAACAGACACAATTGTAGTTTATCAACAACAAAAGCAAGTCATCAATCTCCAAATTTCATTTTTATGTGGGCACTGCAATTATATTCTCAGCCCTATTCTTCTCATCTTCCATGTGCTGTTTTGCTTGTTCTCCAACTGAGTACAAGTCTTGCTCTTACTGTTAGATAACATCTCAACTTCTGTTTCCACATCTACTACATCCACAATCAAGGATTTCCAGACACCTGAGCTAGCTTTAAATCTACCATGACTTGGACCTGGTGCAGTACTGTGACTGGGAGCTTTGTCACACAACTTGAAGCATCACCGTTTCCTTTACTCCTGCTGCTGTTTCGATGTGACCAACTTTCCCACAGGCATAGTACGTTGACTGGAAATGGGGTATTTAGATGATTGGTGGGTACCATGGTAATGGTAGTATCTAAATTTCTGACTCTGAGACTGTGAACTTGGCTGCCATTGTTTGGCTTCTGTTAAAATGTGGGGGACCCCCTGCCCATTCAGGAAAAGAACTTCCATGCAATTTGCAGCTGTCTCCTTCTGCATTTCCATGGGAGCAATCTCATTGCAGGCTTCCTTCCACATCAGTTTATTGCCTTTGCTCAAAAGCCTGGCCTTGATTTCATTCTTCTTTAGACCTCCTATGAACTAGTTTGGAGGTCGAGTTTTAAGCCTGTACCATACCCACAATTAGAAGAGAGTTTCTATAGTTCGCGATTGTAATGTGCAACAGTCTCACTTCACAACTGCTTCCTTAACGGAATGCAATGACCAGTGCAATCTCATACTTAGTTACACCATAATACAAGTCCTGAATCTTATTAATTTGCGAACAGGCCAAAGTACTGGGATCTCTCAGGCAACATCGGATAAACAGCACCTCAAAAATATCTGGGCCCATCATGGTAAGGAAAACATTTTCTTATCCTCATCTTCTATTTCATTCACTTCCTGCTGAATGTTGGAACCTTTGTTTGTAATTACACGAGGGTTCAATTATGTCATTTTTCAGTTATATACTGTGCTGACTCACTGATCTGTATCTGAATATGATGTTCAAACACAAAGCAATTTTCAGATTGCTCAAGCTTCTTCAAAATCAACTTCAGAATTCCAAAAATGTTGCAATATTCCTCATTGCATAATTTCTCAAGCGAAATGTAAAAAATAATCCCAACCCAGTCTCATTATTATTTTTCTCTTGTATATTGCAATGCGTAAAACTAACACATGTTTAACTGCAGTCATTATTGAACTAACTTTATTTACACCTCCCCAACAGAGAGGGCAGCAGAGGCATAACCAAATGTTCCAATCTTGCAACATACTACTGTCGACACGATTCTGCCTTTGGTTTCTATCAAAATGCAGGAATTCTCAAAGATAACATCCAGTCCAACCTCAAGGATCTGTAGTGGCCCCTTTATTCCTCTTTCTGTTTTCCACACTAAGGCGGTACAGCTGTGCCAAGGATATAGTTAGATCATACAAATGACCCAGCCCAACAATTTGGACATTGTAAATTCTGATAGTGTTATGATGGCCAGGGTGGGTCTTCAACAAATCTCCCCCTGGGCCTTGTGAAATATGAATTCTCTTGTGGAGCAAGCAAAACTTTGCCCAATTGGAAAGGAGCAACGGGAGTTTAAAACCAGCTGTCTCTACACGAACCAGGAGCCAAAGGTCTCCAGGGCTTTGATTTGTGTATTGTAGCTGCAGAAGTGATGCATTATTCACTGTGTAAATAAAGGATGTTGGTGACGGAAGACTGGCCCCAGTGAGATTATTACAGATAGACAGCAAAATCAGACTGGTAAAGGACTAAGCTTCAAATCCAAACCTCAAATGTGCCCAACAACATTTTTAACCTGTATTTCCTAGCCTTGTGCTCAGAATTTCATTTTAAGTAATACTCCAGATTTACCTTCATCACATAATGTTCAATTTCAAATTTCTGTAAATCATCTCTCAGTTACAACATCTTGAGGCTAAATAGCTCAAACTCCTTCAGTATATCTCATGCCCCAGGGTGAGGATCAGTCCATCTTGGTTCTCTTTCTGAACTGCCTCCAGCACTGGAAATGGCTACAACTCCCAGCTGAAAAGCTGCAGCCATTGCACTATCCCTGCTTACTTTGATCATCTGCTTTTCATTCCACTGGGCTTGCTGCCAGTAATCTCACCTGTCATCAGATATATGATCACTCAATAGATCTCCTTATCATAAATGTGAGGTGCTGAGAGAGTGAAGGCAGGCCTATCATGAAGATGGAGAGACAGTGACGGAGAGACAAATAGAGACAGAGCGAGCTCACACATGGCTTTTCAAGATGCTCATGAGACACTAACACATTAGTCATAAACCGCAAGTGCAACTCTAGTAACTTAGAACACCAATGTTTACCCCTGAATTACCACATTCAACCAACTTCCTGTCCCCTCGTTCTTTATTTAAATTCCTGAATAACTCGCAAACTGTCAGGAAATAGGAGTGTACAAGGAAGTAGATGGAAGGAACTCCATAGAGAATTCAAAAGGACAGGAATCTCACAGCTGCCAATAGTGAGACTGATATGGAATTGAAAATTTACATTTCATAGCATTCAAAGATCAAAAGTTTGTCATTTTTAAACTGGAAAGTGCAGAAAGACCCTGAACTAAGCTTTAATCTGAATGGTGTTACTTTCTTCTTGTTGCAACTTTGCTGAAATTTCACATTCAAGAATTGTTTACACCAAACGAAGGGAAGACAGCTGAATGGCATCCCGTCTACTTCAAAAGCATTTGTGTGTTTAGCCTTTAATCAGGAGGCAATCTCTTCCTGTTGGCCTCACTGAAATTGGGAAGGGCAATGCAGGCAGGTTAATTGTAGAAAATTAGTCCATATTACAAATGTGGGGGAATTTTGCAAGCTTCCCCACCCGGTGTTGAATTGCACAAGGCTGGAGCATGGGTTGAAGATAGGACAATAACAAAAAGGCTGATTTTACAACCAACATGGTGAGGATACACACCTGGAATCCTGTCTTATAAAACTGCCCATATTATCTAAGCTAAGTATCATAAATCAAAATGACTCTTCATACTTTAGGCAATGCATTTGAAATTTTTGAGGCGCTAAGTTTGGATATCTTTTTATGCACCAACTGAGTGTATTCATTGATGAGTGTTAAGTTTACAGCACACATAGATTGTACACCAGAGGACACAACATCACTATTATTATAGATACAGTTATTACTAATACCACAACTACAATATTAGCACTATCAGTATTACACCTAGTTACTGTGCTGTCACTAATTTTACTATAACAAACACCATTTATACAGATATTTCAACATTAAAAAAATCTCAAAACCAAAGTATTAAATATGCCTGGTTTTAATATGCATGAGGACATAGGGAGGAAAAGAAAAGGTATGTGATGTGCACAAGAGTGAGTATGGGACAGTGTCAGCCAAGCAGTTCTGAAAGTTGATCAAACAGCCTAGGTTAGGTTCCTATTATAGAAATTGTTTTAAATTGATTAGTATTGCTCTCACTGCTTAAAAGTTCAGTGTAGGTTGGACCAGGGTGAGTTGTGGCAAAGCAAATTAGAACAGGCCTTCTGCCAAGCCTTTCAAACCAGTCAACAATCAAAAGATGAACAATCCCCGATCACGATGACCTATTAATCCAAGCTGTGCACTTAACAGTGATTTCCCTCAGGTTTTTAAGAGATTGCTGCACTCAGAATGGCTGCATTAATGTGAATATCCCAAGCCCCTTTCTCCTAACAGCAGAAAGCTTCTTTCACTCTCCCCAGACTACTCTCTTGTCTTTCTCCCATCCTCTGTCATATTGCTAGATTCTGTTGTTCTAGCTCTTCCTCTTCCCCTGCTGTTACTGCCCGTTATGGAGCCATCCATTGTTAACAATGAACCAGTTGAAACAAGTAATTTGCCAACAGCTAACATTCATTGGGTAAGCTTCACCGCCAAGAGTGAAGTGTACATGGAAGGGCATTGGCCGGAACTTTTCCATTAACGTTCTTTTCAGGTGGATTTGGTGACGGGAGCAGCACATATCACATTTTACATCAGTGGGCAGACTCGTCATGATTGTCCCTGCTCCTTGACAGTGACATAGTGTCAGGAACCCCATTATAATAAAGTTGCATGTCATTATCAGGTCTCTATGCCTTGTCATTCCCCTACCCGTTAGATAATCCATTCATGTCAATGTGACGGAACGCCGCGGTGAATTACAACTGTTTTCCTTGTCATGCACCTGGCAGGCAGATCTGCCGGAGGAGAGTGCATCATTCAGGGGAAGAGGGTAATGACCAGGCAGTACCCACCCCCGGCACTGTGGCACTATCTCATGGCACCTGGGACAGTTGTGCAGTAGGGTGTGGGGCAGTTTCCATTTTAATTTTTGTGCATCAGGTGGCCTTTTAAAATGGCGCCCTGATCTTTAAAAAACAAAGTTGCTGGAGGGGTAGGCTATCCGGGATGACATTGTGGGATCCACCCCTTCAACATTTATGCACTAGGTTCCTAGCAGTATGACAGAGAAAAGCATCGCTGGTGCTGGTGGCTTCAACACCCCTTTTCCTGCTCACTGCCGCACTCTGCAAAAAGGTAAAATTCCATCCATTGCCTCCATCAAAAAATTGTTTGACGAACTTGGTCTTGTTTAATTGTCAGCATGTGGTGCATTGCAAATAAACACTCTGCCATGACCTGTGGTTTTATTGTTGAAATTTTCCAACTTACCCTGCCCCTTTCCAAACTAGAGACAATAAATATTCTTTATAGAAACATCACCACTTTAACTGTGCTCCTCTGGTTTCCATAAATAGCCCAAATGTATGCATTTAGCATTTTCCAATGCCATCTCAAAGTAAAAGCATTCAACAGTCTACAACAACAACAATTTTCTTGTCAAGCATTTTTAAACAGTCGAAGACAAAGTCAGAACTTTCTCAGAATAAAGGTAATAGGCACATTTAAGATCCTGGTCATTTTTGAGATCTCCTTCCTGTAAAGACTTGCAGCTATCAAGAGTTTTCATGAATTCAGGATGCCTTAAAGCACTTGACAGCGAACAAAGTGATTTTGGAATTTAGTCACTGTTATAATTTGGGAAATGTGGCAGCTGACTATGCAACATTCCCTCAGAACTGCACCAGCACATCCACTTAGATTTTTGTGCTGGAGTGGGGAATGAACAAACCTCCTCATAAAGGGGCAAGACTGCGAATAACTTAGCCATTGCTGACACTAAAGCGCCAGAAGGGAAAATAATTTTATTGAAAAGCAGGTCAGCAGGCAGTTTACAGCAGAAACCTCAAAACCAACTATAATCTTCTGGCAGCTTGCTGACAAATTGAATCAAGATCATTGTAACCACAGATAACCAGGTTTAACAAAGAAAACTCAAAGAAAACATGTTAAAATTGTCTATGATTTTCTAAATTAAAATCAGCAAATGCACTCACCACAAAACAACACAAACATTTCTACCTCCACGTTCACAGAGATTATAATTGTTCTCTTCATATGACACACATGCTGCAATGCTGAGAATACATTTATTGAATCTTAGACATTTATATTATATTTATATTTGACAAACACCAGTATCTCCATTTGGCTTGGTATTGTAAAGGTTAATACACTCCTTTACACTGCTGTGGAGAACAGCTCCAGGCTTCAGCTCTGCAACTTAGATCTGCAACTGATTTTAAAGATGTTTCAAAGATTATATCATCTAAAAAAATCAACAGACATTGGAACACAAGAAATGGGAGCAGAGATAGGCGATACAACCCCTCAATTCTGCTCCTCAATTCACCAAGATTATGGCTGATCTGATCTTGGCCTCAGCTCCAATTTCTACCCATTTCCTATAATCCTATAGCCTAATTCAATTCATAAGTTTGTTTATATCGTCTCAGTATATTCAATTGGAGCCTCGACAGCTCTGTGAGATAGGGAATTCCTAAGATTAACAATCTTTTGGAGAAGAAATTCCTCCTCATCTCTCTCTCTTCAATAGGCAACATTTATTCCAAAACATCTATCCTTTCAAGATCCTCATAATCTTAGATGTTTCAATATGATCACCTGTCAATCTTAGCCGTTCCACATAAAACAAACACTCCATTCCAGGAGTCAGCCTAATAAAACTTCTTTGAATGGCCCCCAACACAAATACGTACTTTCTTAAGATAGAGGAGACCAAAGCCAGATATTATTAAAATAAAAAATTAAATTAAAATTAAATTAAAATTACGGTTCCCTCCCACAGTCCAAAGATGTGCGGGTTAGACTGATTGGCCATGCTAAAATTGCCCCTTAGTGTCCTGAGATGCGTAGGTTAGAGGGATTAGCGGGTAAATATGTAGGGATAAGGGGGTAGGCCAAGGTAGGATTGTGGTCGGTGCAGACTCAATGGGCCAAATGGCCTCTTTCTGCACTGTAGGGTTTCTATGATTATACTCCAGGTGTGGTCTCACCAACGTTCTGTACAGTTGTAGCAAGACTCCGCTACTTCTGTACTCCATTCCCCTAAAAATAAGAGCCAGCTTTCCATTTGCTTTCCTAATTAACTGTCGCACCTATATGTGAACATTTAATGTATGAAGGCAACCAGATCCCTCTGTACTGCAATATTCTGCAGTATTCCTCCATTTAAGTAATAATTTGCTTTTCTATTCTGCATACCCAACTGGATAATTTAACATTTTACTCCATATGCCAATATTTGTAGTTTCACAGAACCAATCTATATGCTTTTGCATTCTTTGTTTCCTCCTCAAAACTTGCTTTCCTACCGAGCATTGTTCTTTGCATCATTAACAAATTTGCGACAATACACTGGGTCCCTTCATCTAAGTCATTAACATAAATTGGAAATAATTGTGGCCCTAGTACTGAACTCTGTGACACCTAATGGACACTTTGCCAACCTAAATATGAATAATTTATTCTGATTCTCCATTTCATGTTAGTTAGCCTCTATCCACGCAAACATATTAAACCAATACCTCAGCTCTTATCTTGTGAAGTCACCTTTTATGTCACACTTTTTGGAAATCCAAACACACTATATCTAATAGTTTCCCTTTATCCACCCTACTCATAACATACTCAAAGAACCCTAACTAATTTCTCAAACGTGAGTTTCCTTTCATAAAGCTTGATTGTGTTCTGAGTTTCCAAATATGTTGCTATTACTTCCCTAATAAAGGATTCCAGCATTTCCCAATGTCTTCAATATAGAGGATGCAAAATTACAGTCACGAGGGAAGCAGTACTGACAAATTGTTGGAGCTGCAAGCTGACAATTCTCCAGGTCCTGATGGACTGCATCTTTGAGTCTTAAAGAGGTGGCTAATGAGGTAGTTAATTTTCCAACTTTGCTAGATTCTGGAAAGCTTCCATCAGACTGGAAAGCAGAAAATATAACCCCGAGGGAGGGAGGCAGCAAACCTATGGGCCAGTTAGCTTGGCATCTGGTGTGGGTAAGTTGTTAGAATTGATCATTAAGGCGATTATGGCTGGGGACATAGAGACATTCAAGGTCATTGGTAATTAGCATGAAATGATTTTTGACCAATCTATTAAAATTCTTTAAAGGAGTAACACGTGCTATAGATAGAGAAGCCTGTAGATGTTCTGTACTTGGATTTTCAGGAAGCATTTGATAAGGTGCCGTATCAAAGGTTATTGCAGAAAATAAAAGCTCATTAATGTATTAGCATGGAAAGAAGACTGACTAGCTGGGGTAAACTGAGAGTATGCATAAATTGGTATTTTTCTGATTGGCAAGATGTGATGAGTGGAGTCCCACAGGGGGCTACGACCTTGAATGTCTCCATGTCCCCAGCTATAACCGCCTTAATGATCAATTCTAACAACTTACCCACACCAGATGCCAAGCTAACTGGCCCATAGGTTTGCTGCCTCCCTCCCTAGGGCTACGCTGAGGCCTCAACTTCTCACAATTTATATCAATAACTTAGATGAGGGAGTGAAGGTAAGATAGCCAAATATAGCAGATGAAACAAAGATAGGTAAGCAAGTATGTTGCTGAGCTATGAAATCCTTGATAATGGACTCTAGCAACTTGCCCAGTACTGACATTAGGCTCACTAGTCCATAGTTTCCTGTTTTCTATCGACCTCCTTTTTCGAATAGCGGGCTTACATTAGTTATCCTCCAATCTGTAGAAACTAGTCCAGAGTTCAACGAATTTTAGAAAATGACCAAAAGATCTACTATTTCCATGGGCCACTTCGTTAAGTACTCTTGGATAAAGATTATCAGGTCTTGGAGATTTATCCATCTTGAATCCCATTAATTTCCCCAAAACCATTTCTCTACTAATACTGATTTCCTTCAGCTCCTCATTAAAATTTGTTTCTCTCAGAATTACTGGTACATTATTCATGTCTTCTTTTGTGAAGTCCAAAGCAAAGTACAAATTTAGTTAGTTCCTCAGCCATTTTTGTTCTCCGTTATGAATACTGTTTCTGACAGTAATGGGTCTACATTCATTTTTTGTCATTCTTTTTCTCTTTACATACCTATAAAAACTCAATTGCTTCCAATAGCTTCCTCACCACTGAGGTTAGACTGACCTGTAGTATTCCTGGTTTATCCCTTCCTCCCTTGAATAATGGTACCACATTGGTAATCCTCCAGTCCTCCTCTGGCACATCTCCCGTGATGTGGAGATGCCGGCGTTGGACTGGGGTAAGCACAGTAAGAAGTCTCACAACACCAGGTTAAAGCCCAACAGGTTTATTTGGTAGCACAAGCCACAAGCTTTCGGAGCGCTGCTCCTTCATCAGGTGAGTGGGAGCTCTGTTCACAAACAGGGCATATAAAGACACAAACTCAATTTACCAAAATAATGGTTGGAATGCGAGTCTTTACAGGTAATCAAGTCTCAAAGGTACAGACAATGTGAGTGGAGAGAGGGTTAAGCACAGGTTAAAGAGATGTGTATTGTCTCCAGACAGGACAGTTAGTGAGATTTTGCGCCCAGGCAAGTCGTGGGTCGTCCCTGCAAGGACACTGATCCTATTTCAGTTCAGATGCAACCTGTCCATCCTGTACAGTTCCCATCCCAAAGAACAGTCCCAAAGTCCCAGGAACCTCCCTCCTGTAACCTCTCTCCAGCCATGCATTCATCTAGACACACCTACTATTTCTAAACTGACTAGCACGTGGCACTGAAAGTAATCCAGAGATTACTACCATCTGGATCCTGTTTTTAATCTACTTCTGAGCTCCCTAAATTCTGCTTGCAGGACCTCATCCCTTTCTCTACCTATATCGTTGGTTGAATATATACCAAGATCTCTGTATGTTTGCCCTCCCCCTTCAGTGACATCCCTGACCATGGCACCAGGGAGGCAACATACATCCTGCAGTCTCTTTTGTGGCCGCAGAAACGCCATCTGTTTAACTTACAATTGAATCCCCTACCACTATAGGCCTGCAATTCTTCCTCCTCCCCTGTTGTGTGTAGCAGACCCACTCATGGTGGCATGAACTTGGCTGCCACTGCTTTCTTCTGCACAGTCTCCCCCAACAGGATCCAAAATGGTGTAGCTGTTAAAAAGGAGGATGGCCATGGGGGACTCCTGCACCACCTGCCTTCCTCTACTCTGCCTGGTGGTCACCCATGCATTTTCTGCCTGTTCAATCTTCAGCTGCGTCGTGACCTCATTGAAAGTGCTTTCCACAACTTGTTCAGCATCGCAGATGCTCCACACTGAATCAATCCTCAGCTCCCACTTTGAAATGTATTTAGCCAGTACAAAGAACATAGCAGCACAGGAACAGGCCCTTTGGCCCTCTAAGCTTGTGCCAATCATGATGCCCTAACTAAAAAAAAACCTTCTGCCCTTACTCAGTCCGTATCCGTCTATTTTCATGTACCCATCCAGATGCTTCTTATATGTTGCTAATGTGCCTGCTTCCATCACCTCCTCTGGCAATGCATTCCAGGCACCCACCACTCTCTGCTTCAGGTGGGCACACTTCATGCACACGTGCTCAACAGGGACAACTGAAGCTTCCATGATTTGCCACCTAACTCAGGAGTAGATCACGGATGTGAGTTCTCCTGCCATGACTACCCTTAAGCCCCTTATTTACTCCCTTCTGTTTGACAAAAAAATGCTTATTTAAGAATGCTATCAAAGTTACCTCCCTCATGCTAACTTTACTTCCCTTGCCCATTTCTTTCAATCTGATACCATCTTAAACATCATTTGTTGCACATGGACTGTTCATCTTTCTTGTAGTCTTTCTTTCTCAATAAAGTACATCATTGTTCAGAATTCTGAAATGTTTCTTTAAATGTTGCCGCTGCTTAGCTACTAGCTTATTTTTTAATCTACTGTCTCATCCCACTTTAGCCAAAGTCTGCCTTCATAACTTTATAATCATCTTCATTTGAGATACTAATTTCAGACACATCTTGGTCACTGAAAATGTATGTGACAGTCTACATGTGATGATCATTCTTCCTTTAAGGATCCTTTGCTGAGAGATCATTAATTAATCCTGCCTCATAACACATTAGTAGACCTAAAATAACTTGTTCCTTGGTTAGTTCCACAATGTTCTTGTTAGTTCCACAATGTTCTAGGAAACTGCCCTGGATACACTCCATGAGCTCACCCACAAGGTTACCATTTCGAATTTGATGTGTCCAACCATTAAAGTTGGCCACCACTCTTACAAATCCCTATAATTTATTGATTTATAGGACCTGTTGTTATATGGCCTGTTGTTAATTGCACAGTGAAGTCCTGGATCTAGATTTTTATGTGGGCCTGGGAAAATCTGACCTGTTTGTTTCTGCATTTTGCAAAATAAACACACAACCCATGTGTGACTTTACCAGAGATTTTTGTCTTTTCACACTGTTATGCGAGCATGATCGAGTCTGTGAGAAATAAGAGTGTGGAAACAGGCCAGGCTGCAAGGCCTGCCCTGGTTTCCAACATAATGCCCAGCTCCTAACATCTTAAAGGCCGCCTAAACCTCATGCCTCACTCTTACACACCTTCCATGCCACCCATTCCCCCCTCACATCCCTCCTGCCACCTCCACAGTCTTCAGGAGCTATAGCAGTGAGAATTATTTGAAGATCATTGGGGGAAAATTTAAACCTCTAACAATCTAATAAAACTCTGGATTCAAACATATTTTTATGGATCTGGTTTTGCACTCCATGTCACTTCAATTGGTCACAACATTTATACCTTAAGTGAAAAAAGGTGCTGATTGGTTGGCAAGTCAACTCTGATTGGCCGAAGCATTGCCATGGAGTAAACAACAGGGAACTATTCTTCTGGCTAATACATAAATGGTGCAGGGCTTGAATACAATTCCTTTATCACAGAGAATGGCCCGTGTATGAATGTAAGTCACTTCCAGAAAATGTAAAGGAGCCACATTATGAGCTTGACTAATTACTTTAAATTGGTTGTTAGTGTAGCTATTAGCACACTCTGGACTGTTCAGCAAGTGCTGCCCAATCATGGAATCAGATCTGTAATAGTAGACATTTTGTTTTGGGTTTTGCAAGTGTAGGTTGGTGTAGTATAGTGTCAGTCAGGCACTGTTTGGATGTAGGGCACATGCACTTGGCATCACACCACGACTGTAATTCACAATGGAAGTTGCTTAGTTATGTAGTAGGCAGATTCAAAGGTCACAAGTGTATGATTTACATTTATGAACAGACCAGGGTGCATTCAATAAAAACTAATTTCTCATGAAAACTGAGAAAGATGTTAGCAAGTGCTGGACCTGGAGGGGGATCCCATGGCAAAAGGGACTTTCTGTTCTCCCTAATCACAATTGAGTAATGTCATGTATAAATTTCAGCGCCAGCCCAAAGCCAGGTACATAGGCCGTACATCCCCACAACTGGCTGATCAAATCAAGTAACATTTTCTTCCAGCTGTTCTTAATAGGCAGAATACAGACCGTGCTTGAAAATCCAAAAAGAAACATCATGTTAGATGTGACTCCATGATTGGGTAGCACTTACTAAACAACTGAGTGCACTAATAGCTACACTTTCAGTTTGGGATAATCCATCGAGCTAAACTTGGCTCATTTATCATTGCTAGAAGCATGATACATTCATAAGCAGGTACCCATTTACTGAAATTTGAAAGAATATATTCAAGCCTTGCACCTGGATGATATTATGGTTCACCATTACCATCTCCATGGCAATGCCTCACCCAATCAGAATCGACTTGCCAATGAATCAGCACCCTTATCTCCTGGAGTACATAAGAAATAGGAGCAGGAGTAGGCCATCTGGCCCTTCGAGCCTGCCCCGCCATTCAACAAGATCATGGCTGATCTGAAGCGAATCAGTTCCGCTTACCCGCCTGCTCCCCATATCCCCTAATTCCCTTATCGATCAGAAAACTATCGACCTGTGATTTAAACATATTCAACGAGGAAGCCTCCACCACTTCAATGGGCAGAGAATTCCAGAGATTCACTACCCTCTGAGATAAGAAGTTCCCCCTCAACTCTGTTCTGAACCGGCCCCCCCTTATTTTGAGGCTGTGCCCTCTAGTTCTGGTTTCCCTTCGAAGTGGAAAGAATCTCTCCACCTCTACCCTATCCAGCCCCTTCATTATCTTACACGTCTCTATAAGATCACCCCTCATCCTTCTAAACTCCAACAAGTACAGACCCAATCTGTTTAATCTCTCCTCATAAGCTACACCCCTCATCTCCGGTATCAACCTGGTGAACCTTCTCTGCACTCCCTCCAAGGCCAATATATCCTTTCGCAAATAAGGGGACCAAAACTGCACACAGTACTCCAGTTGCGGCCTCACCAGTGCCTTGTACAGTTGCAGCAAGACCTCCCTGCTTTTATATTCTATCCCCCTCGCGATAAAGGCCAACATTCCATTCACCTTCTTGATCACCTGCTGCACCTGCAGACTGAGTTTTTGCGATTCGTGCACAAGGACCCCCAGGTCCCTCTGCACAGTCGCACGATGGAATTTTTCTCTATTTAAATAATATTCCAATTTACTATTATTTCTTCCAAAGTGGATAACCTCACATTTGCTAACGTTATATTCCATCTGGCAGATCCTCGCCCACTCGCTCAGCCTATCCAAATCTCTCTGCAGACTTTCCGCGTCCTCCACGCAATTCGCTTTCCCACTCACCTTCGTGTCATCAGCAAACTTGAATACCCTAGGTTCAGTCCCCTCCTCCAGATCATCTATGTAAATGGTAAACAATTGAGGCCCCAGCACCGATCCCTGCGGCACCCCACTGGTCACCAACTGCCAACCAGAAAAGCACCCATTTATCCCAACTCTCTGCTTCCTGTTAGATAGCCAATCCCCAATCCACACCAACACCTTACCCCTAACTCCGTGTACCCCAATCTTCTGCAGCAACCTTTTGTGAGGCACCTTATCGAACGCCTTCTGGAAATCTAAAAACACCACATCCACCGGTTCCCCTCTGTCGACCGCACTAGTGACATCTTCATAAAAGTCCAGTAGATTCATCAAACACGACTTTCCCTTCATGAATCCATGCTGCGTCTGCTTGATCGAACCATTCTTATTCAGGTGCTCTGTTATTTCCTCTTTAATAATGGACTCTAGCATCTTCCCAACTACGGACGTTAAGCTAACCGGCCTGTAGTTACCCGCCTTTTGTCTACTTCCTTTTTTAAACAGCGGCGTAACAGTAGCTGTTTTCCAGTCAGCCGGCACTACCCCAGAGTCCAGCGAATTTTGATAAATTACTACTAACACATCTGCTATTACCTCAGCCATTTCTTTCAGTACCCTGGGATGCATTCCATCCGGGCCCGGGGACTTGTCTACCTTCAGTCCTATTAGTCTACCAAGCACCACCTCCTTAGTAACAGTAATTGTATTAAGGACCTCCCCTCCCATCAACTCTCGATCTCTAATATTCGGCAAACTATTTGTGTCTTCCACCGTGAAGACCGACACAAAGAACTTATTTAAAGTCTCAGCCATTTCCTCGTTTTCCACTATTAAATCCCCCCTCTCATCTTCCAAGGGTCCAACATTCACTCTAGCCACTCTATTCCTTTTTATATACTTGTAAAAGCTTTTACTATCATTTTTTATATTTTGAGCTAGTTTAGTTTCATAATCTATCTTTCCTTTCTTAATCGCTTTCTTAGTCGTTCTTTGTTTTTCTTTAAAGCTTTCCCAATCCACTAATTCTCCACTATTTTTGGCCACTCTGTACGCATCTGATTTTATTTTAATACTCTCCTTTATTTCCTTCGTTATCCACGTCCGGTTATCCTTTTTCTTACAGTCCTTCTTCATCACTGGAATATATTTTTGCTGAGTACTTAAAAATATCTCCTTAAAAATCCTCCACTGTTCTCAGCTGTCCTACCTACCAGTCTGCTCGCCCAGTCGACATTAGCCAATTCCACCCTCATCCTATCGTACTCCCCTCTGTTCAAGCAGAGGACACTGGTTTGGGACCCTACTTTCTCACCCTCCATCCGTATCAGAAATTCCACCATATTATGATCACTCATCCCAAGAGGATCCTTCACAAGAAGATCCTTAATCCTACCTGTCTCATTGCACAGAACCAGATCCAAGATAGCTCGCTCTCTCGTAGGTTCTGTAACATACTGTTCAATGAAACAATCCCGACAGCATTCCAAGAACTCTTCCTCAAGCCCTCCACGTCCAATTTGAGTCGACCAATCAATATGTAGGTTAAAATCCCCCATGATTATTGCCGTTCCACTTTTGCACGCATCCATTATTTGCTTGTTTATAGCCCTCCCCACCTCTAAGTTATTATTTGGGGGCCTATAGACCACGCCTACCAGTGTCTTTCTCCCCCTACTATTCCTCATCTCCACCCACAACGATTCCATGTTTTGCTCCTTAGAGCCTATGTCGTCTCTCACTACCGTCCTGATATTATCCTTTATTAACAAAGCTACCCCACCTCCTTTTTCTACCTGTCTATCCTTCCTAAATGCCTGATAACCCTGTATATTCAGTTCCCAGTCCCGGTCACCCTGCAACCACGTTTCTGTGATGGACACTAGATCATATTCATTTGTATGGATTTGTGCCATCAACTCATTTACTTTGTTTCGAATGCTTCGTGCATTCAGGCAAAGTGTCTTTATGCCAGCCTTTATCTGGACCCGGTTTGTTGAAGCGCTACTAACATCTCCCATGCCCTCTCCTCCTTTAGCTAGTTGTTTATTCACTATACTCCTGGCATTAGAGTATAACTGTGATCGTTTGAAATTTGGCCTTCTTGCTTTTGTCCTGATGAGCGCAAGAATGAAAAGTTCAATATCATGAGTCACTTTTCAGCAACACTCTAGTCTGTACCACCAAACAACTGTAAGAATAAATATAGGGGAATATTATATAGGGGAATTTCACAGTAACTTCATTGCAGTGTTAATGTAAGCCTTACTTGTGACTAATAAAGATAAACTTTAAAAATATTAGCTTATGCTCCTATCCATAAGTGATCTGAGCTTCTGTGGTATCACACAAATCACTTCTGGATGAAATATAATCCCTGACAAATAATGCTGTGTACTTGTGAGCGGCATGCAGCATTAAAGCAATCAAACTTCTTTCGACACAAATACATTTCCACCTGTTCACAGTCTGGCAAGTCAATGAGCTATTGCAGAAGCTTTCACCAACTCTGAGCCTCCTCCCATTGATATCCCATTCTATTTGTAAACACTCTGTACAAATGTTATCCCTGCACTAAATTAATGGGTGGCCTTAGCAAAATAACATTGAACATTAAAGGATCAATTCGCTGGCGGAAGCTGTGCACAAGAGACCCACTCTCAAAACCTGACTCAGATCTCAGGTCTTCAGATCCCCATGTGTCCACTTACAAGGCTGCACATGGAAGGTCAGAGAGAAACGTGAGCTTAATCTTTCCTCTTTCTTCCCTAGCTGACTGCCATTTCTTTTGAAGTGCAGGTACTAGTAACCTTCACTGTAGATTACTGGGCTGTCATCAATCAAGAGCTACAATTTTACGGTAATAATTTAAATAAACCAAACCATGTATTTGGCAGGTAACTGAGATATATAATACCTCCAGTCATCATTTCTTTTTTCTTTGGAACATCAAAAGGGTAATGGGGCCACATTTCTGACTGGTATGTTTTTTATTGTTGGATTTCCATTCGTCTATCACATAACTATTTTAAGTTGCCATCAGTTCAATTGAGTTACTCTCATTTGTAATCAAGTCACAAATTCATTGAATGAAAATATATATTTTAGAGAATTTGGGCTAAATTATTGATGGAGGGAGCCAGTGAGTTTCCAGTCAAAACATACCCTAACTATATATTTAATCATTTAAACACTCCTCTTGGCTGAAAGTCAAACTCCATGTCAAAGGAGCACCATCAACGTCATAGCACGGTATTGATCTGAAAGCAGACATTTCACGTCTCATGTCTCTCCCCCCCGCCCCCCCCCCCCAACCTTCCACACCTTCCCCTTTAGGGTTGTCAACTTGAGGTGTCACCACATGACCTCTTCATGTTGGACAGCCTTTCTACCCTCCCCTCATCTTCAATATTTTTATAACTATTAAACAATGACAAAAACATTATTACTGATATCCCTTAGATTCTTCTCCTGGGTTTTTCACAGTGGTAGCCAGGAAATTAATCCTTCATTCCAGGGATTGTTAGGGCAATATTGGAATGTTGGCAACCCTGCTGACTCCTTCTACCAGCCCTTCCCAAGACCATTCGATTCATCAAAATATAAAGATGAATTATAGATCTGTTCATAGGAGGAGGCCATTTGGCCCATCGAGCCTGCACCGACAACAATCCCACCCAGGTCCTATCTCCGTAACCCCATGTATTTACCCTACTAATCCCCCTGACACTAAGGGGCAATTTAGCATGGCCAATCAACCTAGCCCGTACATCTTTGGAATGTGGGAGGAAAATGGAGCACCCATGCAGGAAGCCCACGCAGACACGGGGAGAATGTGCAAACTCCACACAGACAGTGACCCAAGGCCGGAATTGAACCTGGTCTCTGGTGCTGTGAGACAGCAGTGCTAACCACTATGCCACCCAGATCTGCCGTAACATATTTGTTACTATATAAATTCCACCGCATGCATTATAAATGGCATGTGTTAGTATTTACATAGTAGCAAATCTGGCAGCTCTGTCTCTTCCCTTTCTGACAGTAGTTTAAATTGTTGGGTTACTTTGATCCAACAGTTGGATGCACCATTACTGTATTAGTGGCTTCTGGATCGAAGGTTCATAGGGCTATCTGAAAAATCTGCAGCTGCCTGTTCAAAAGGATATTTTCAGCAGACATTTTTCCATAGCAGTTGCTCAGCTTCCACCTGCTTCCAGGTCCAGTGAGCTAATTGGTCACACTATCATCCAAAATGTCATTTGAAGAATTTAAGATATGTCGATGGGATTTCAGCATTGTACAGAATCCAAACGCTATATCTTACAGTCTCAAGGTAGAAGGGACCAGGCTAAAGTCGGTGATAGAGAACTTTGAAAGCTTGTGTTGCCTTGAGCACAAGCAACTGCTTAAAAGTGGCACGGTAGATATTTAGGGAAGGAAAGAGCCAGAGTAATTTTCAACACTGAAAACTCCATTTGCAGGCAGCACACTGATGTTTTGTGGTGCAGTTGTACTACAAAACAGAAGTATTTGCAATGAAAGTTGTATCATTTAAGTCCATGTTTATGGAAAGGCCAAGAAATGGGATTCCAAACCACATGACAGGATTGTTACTGTCCTGGATTCAATGAAAGACTTGTGAAAGAATCTAAATTGAAAACATGTAGACTTTATACTAAATAAAGAGAGACACATTGCACTCAATAAACACAAATCATTTATACCAAAGAGAGTTAGTATGAAATAAACAGAGTTCCAATTTTAACAGAGGTGGGGATGCAATGCATGTGTACCACAAAGCTGTCCATAACCAGGGGACGGGGAGATCCTATTATTGTAAATATTTTTGCTGGCATACCTGAACCTTCAATGGGTAGAAGCAGGATTTCAGAAGCTTGAGTTAAGACTCAGGTAAATGGTGAGGTGGGTTCTAGATGTGATATGGAGAAAGAAGCTCAAGGCCTCAGTCTAAGGCCCAGTGCAGAATTCCAGACCCACAAGGAAATTTAAACTTACCATGTTGGGCTTCTTCTGACCCATACTCCCCCTCTAGATAGATCTGGCCTGATAAGGAAACTGGCACTCCTTGCCACTCAGACTTTGGATCAATATTGCAATTGTGTCCTGATGACATAGTCAGGACTCGATTGGAATACTTAGAGATGGTCTCAGCTGACTTCCTGTGGGGGTCCTGTTTGTCTGTTCAGGTGAACCTCAGGATACAGCAGGAAGGCAGCAAGATCAGAGCGGCTAAGTGACAGGCCTCATTTCAATGGAGCATTCCCTCATCTCCTTCAAACCCCCACCCCCATTGTTTTTTTTAACTGGAAGCAATTAAAATCAAACCTGAGTCTTTGTAGGAAATAGACAAACAAGAGATTGTATTAAAGAAACACATCCGGTGAGGGGTGGCCTGCCATTGGTTGGTGACAGGATCTTCCAGTCTCACCACTGATCAACATGGTTCCCTGTTCGCACCCTCCGGGCAGCTCACGATCAGCGGGACTGGACCATCCCACCGGAGGGAAGTGAGTGTTATCTTGCTGGTTTAAAAGCAGAGTTATATTCAGAAAATGTCCTTTCTACCCTCAGCATTCCTGTTCACTGTGTCAAAAAAGAGAGGTTTATAAAATAAGTGAACTCAAAGGTGCCTGGGTTCTGCCAGCGTGTGTGTAACAGTTTTTTTTTAATCTCCCAGTTATGATATTTCTCCTCATTTGAGAATCTCACTGGAGTTGAAACTGGTCACACGATAATGTTTATTGGGCAATATCTTCAAGTGTCAGATTTTTTTCTGTCACTTGTTTACTGATATGCCAGATGTTGAAACTCAAGATACTGTAAATTTGGAACCGAGAAATAAGAAATCATTTGCCTAAAAACATTTCATAGAAAAGGAATTATATTGACAACAGCTACTATCACGTTTGTTTGCTTTGGGATTTGCAAGTGATTGAAACAAATGCATATCTTTCAATAATACATCAAACGTCTTAAATCTGCAAGTTCTTGTTGTCGACTTTCACCATTATAAATGACTATGTTGACATTGATACAGAAAGTGCCCATGTTAATTTGTCATGTTGTAAATACAGTCCATTAGCAGGGGAGACAATGCAGTTACTGCCACTGAAAAGAGGCTGCAGGAACACACAAAGAAACTATTCCAGCCTGTTCTACCTTTCAGCTTGGTCGTGGCTGAGTTGTATCTTAACTCCACTGGCCGACTTTGATAGCCTTGCCTCACACAAAATGATCAATCTCAGTTTTGAAATTTTCAGTTGAGTTTGGAGCTAATTCGAGATACCCATTAGCTGTTGTGTAAAGGAGTGTTTCCTGACAGCATTCCTGAATGGCCTAGCTCTAATTATAAAGTTATGCTCCCTTATCCTGGACTCCCCAGAGGCATTAGTTTCTTTCTATCTACCTTCACAACTTTGTTAAATCATCCCACAATTTTCTATACTTAAGGGGATAAAGCCCAGTCAATGCAACCTATCCTCATAATTTAACCCTTTTAGCCCAAGTATTGTGCTGCTGAATATGCACTGGGAGAGACAATTATGGGTCTGGTGCTTCGCCTGTTTCCAAGCTCCATATGCGCCACCCCCTCACCTTTTACCTTCCCCCTTACATTCTTCAGGTACCCATAGTAACAGTGGGGGTTGGTTGTTTTATACAGAATCATAGAATCCTATAGTGCAGAAGGAGGCCATTCGGCCCATCAAGTCTGCACTGACTCTGATAGAGCATCTTACTCCGTAACCCCATGTATTTACCCTGCTAATCCCCTTACACATTTCTGGACATGAAGGGTCAATTTAGCAAAGCCAATCAACCTAGCCTGCACATATTTGGGGTGTGGGAGGAAATCGGAGCACCCGGAAAGAATCCACGCAGACACAGCAAGAACATGCAAATTGCATACAGTCATAAGTTTAAAAAAAACCTCTTGGCTTTTGTACTTATGCTTCTATTTATAAAGCCCATCGAAATCTCATGTTTCATAATGACACACTTTACAACCATGACGTGGAGTTTTCACGTTCTCCCCGTGTCTGTGTGGGTTTCCTCCGGGTGCTCCAGTCCCCCCCCCCCCCCCCCCCCACACACACAGTCTGAAAGACGTGCTGGTTAGGTGCATTGACCCAAACAGGCGCCGGAGTGTGGCAACTAGGGGAATTTCACAGCAACTTCATTGCAGTGTTAATGTAAGCCTTACTTGTGACTAATAAATAAACTTTAACTTTACTTGGCTTTATCAGATAATTAGACACAACCTGGTCATTCATATTCTGCAACCAACTCTCCTTCTTTGAACCTGGCCCTGTGCAATATCCAGGCAGCAAGATCCAAAAGGTTTGAACCTCACAAGCACCACAAACAGCAATCCCAAGTACAAATGCCAATTTCTTGAAATAATGGTGACATATTCTATTATGCATGATTCCTGGTTTCACTTCCAAATTTAAAAACTGCAAAATCTTCCTGTGAATTAGCACCAAACTATTCACCTGCAATAATCTGCTATTTCTGTCCACACATGTAGGCTTTGTTAGCAGAAAAATTACACCTTGAATTGAGTGATAAATGTTTGCTCATTTTAAATTGAAACCAACCACACTTACAAATGCCCAGCAAGCAGCATATAATAGGAGAGCAGAGTATTACAGCTGCTGAAATATAAACAGAAAACATTGGAAATACTCAGCAGACCAGGCAGCATCAGCGGAGAAACAGAATCAACGCTTGAGGTTTATGGTCTACACTCGTCCTAACGAAGGGTTACTAACCTCACTGCACAGATGCCATCACACACACCGAGCATTTGTAACACTTCCTGTTTCTATTGGAACATAAATAACCCGCCTTGCAAGAAGCAACGAGATTTCTTGTGAGCCTCTCATTCCCCTTCAGAAAGAGACTCAGCAGCAGCTGCCTGAGATCTGGTTTGGCACAACGTTAAGCATGAATTAAAAAAAACACAGTTCAGGTATGAAGAAAACGTAAACAACTTGTTGAGCAAAAAGAATCAATAAATTGATCATTTAATAATTAATAAAAGTGACAATTAAATAAGCCCGGCAGCAGAGTTAACTAATAAAACCATTCTTGCCTCTTCACCTAGGAAGCAGAGACAGAACGGACCCCAAGTGCTGGTCAGCAGGGAAAGGATCGAGGCTGAGCTCGGGTGTTGGGGTTTTACTAACACCGACCTTGCATTTTCCCTCTGGTGGTACACATTCCAAGCTGGCCTCAGTGGAATGCATAGCAAAGTGGGGGTTGGAAATGTGTTGCTTTTCAGCCTGGGCGTTCCTCCTCTGCTAAAACTTCATGCTGGAGCAGAGCGGCCATTGTGCACTTGCTTGCAAGCACATTGAGGCGTGAGACAGCCACTTGAGAAAGTGCCAGTGCTGCCAATGCCTAGTCTCCCAAAGGAGATTAGCACTGTGGGCAGTCCCTCTCCTGGACCCTGCTGAACGGGCGGCACGGTAGCACAGTGGTTAGCACTGCTGCTCCACAGCTCCAGGGACCTGGGTTCGATCCCCGGCTTGGGTCACTGTCGCTGTGGAGTTTGCACATTCTCCTCGTGTCTGCGTGGGTTTCCTCCGGGTGCTCCGGTTTCCTCCCACAGTCCAAAGATGTGCGGGTTAGGTTGATTGGCCAGGTTAAAATTGACCCTTAGTGTCCTGGGATGCATAGATTAGAGGGATTAGTGGGTAAAATATGTAGGGATATGGGGGTAGGGCCTGGGTGGGATTGTGGTCGGTGCAGACTCGATGGGCCAAATGGCCTCTATCTGTACTGTAGCGTTTCTATGATTTCTATCTCCTAGTCTAATATACTCCCTGAGGCATGGGGCCCAAAAGTGAACAAAATGCTCTAAAAACATTGAACCAGAGCTTTATAGAATTATATCACAAATTTTCACTCCCTTTGAAATAAAGATCAGCATTCTGTTAGCCGTGAATATTATTTCTTGTAGTTGTCCACTACCTTTGAATAATCAGTGTTAAAGGTTAAGATATGCAACTTCCATTGTAAATGCGGAAAATGATTATGGATAAATGAGATGGATATACAAGTCCAAAGGTGTGCAGGTTAGGTGAATTGGTCTTGAGACATTGACTCTTGGGGCCCTATTTTACCATTGCCTCCCGCCCGTTTTCGGGCACGAAAACGTGGTAAAGTCGGTGAGAGGCCATTATCGCGATCCGCACCCGCATCTGCGCAGATTGCCACTTTACCGAATCCCGTGAATGGCGGCGATTCGATTCGGGCATTTGCCAATCCAGAACTGCGCCGTAATGGACCTGCTAAATAAAAGTCTGAAACGGACGCTCCCGCTTCTGAAGGGCGGGTTCAGTGTTTCCAACGGCTCTCTGACTCAGATCAGTGATGGGGGGGGGGGGGTCAGATCATTCTCTGGTTGGGGGTGAGGAGGGGAGTGAGGCCAGATCGTTGTCTGGTTGAGGGGGGGGAGGCGGGTCAGATGTATCTCCGGGGGGGGGGGGGGGGGGGGGGGGGCGGCAAGAGGGGGGGGGGGCGCTGATCGTTGTCTGGTGATGGGGGGAAGGGCTGATCATTGTCTGGTGGGGAGGGAGGAGGAGGCGGGTCAGATGTTCCTCTGGAGGGGAGGGGGAGTGAGGCCAGACCATTCTCTGGAAGGGGGGGGGAAGTGAGGCCAAATCATTGTCTGGGGGGTGGGGGGGGGGGGGGGGGGGGCGGGGGAGGAGGGAGGTGGGTAAGATGTATCTCGGGGGGGAGGCCCAATCGCTCACTGGTGGGGGGAGGAGGCAGATGGATCTCTGGTGGGGGGGGGGGGACAGATGGATCTTTGGTGAGGGGGGGACAGATGGATCTCTGGTGGTGGGGGGGACAGATGGATCTCTGGTTGGGGGGGGGCAGATGGATCTCTGGTGGGGGGGCAGGGGGGTCCGCTGCCACTCTGCGGGCGATCGGTGGGGAGGGGAGGGGGACAGGGGTGGCAATCGGTCTGGGTAGTGGGGGGGGTGGATAAGGGGGACAGTGATGTGTGTGAGTAGTGGGGGGGTGGATAAGGGGGACAGTGATGTGTGTGGGTAGTGGGGGTGGTGGATAAGGGGGACAGTGATGTGTGTGGGTTGTGGGGGGGTGGATAAGGGGGACAGTGATGTGTGTGTGCACCCTCGCTCCCGATTTTTCGCTCCCGGGCCGCTTTCTCCGCTTTCTGCGGCCCGGGAGCGATCTGACACGGGCGCGCTTTTTCAAATTTTTTCCAACTGCGCATGCGCAGTTCAGAGCTCTGATCGTTTCGGCTGCGCTAAGCCCCGCCCACAGCACGAATGGGACTGGAGATGACTGAGAGCATATGGGGGCGCCTGAAAGCAGATTTCTAAGTCGGATCTGCATTACGCCCAGATTCGGCACTTAGAATGAAAATGGTAAAATCAGGCCCTTGGCGTCCCAAGACGAGTAGGATAGGGGGATTAGTGGGGTACGGGGATAGGGTGGGGGGCCTAAGTAAAATGCTCTGTTAGAGTTGGTGCAGACGAGGTGGACCAAATGGCCTCCTTCTACACTGTAGGAATTCTCTGATTCTATGCTATAAAATAACATAATGTATGACTTTAAAATTAAGATTGTGCACTCTAGTCCAATTGTCTCCTGCTCTCTGACCTCCCTTCCCCTGTGTGTCATGTCATGGAAGGTGAATCAGAAATAGTATTAATTCATTTGTTGTGGAAAACATCCAACAATGCATACTTTTCAATTTGTACAATGGAACAAACATCTAATGTTCTGGATGCCACATGTATTAGTTTATGAGATCACCTTCTCGCCCACACTCATGGAAATCATTTGTAGGGTGTACTAAATCATACAGCCTTAACATATTCACATTTCTCTTAAGGTGTTCACCACACTGTGCATTGTAAACGCACTCATTATCCAATTATATATTCACACACGTGCCGCACGCGCACATCAGTGGCAATGTCAAAGGAAGAGGTCCTGAAAGTCTCGGTCAGCGGGGTAAACGTCCCCAAATGAGCGTTAAATGGCTTCAGGGATCTTCCACCTTTCACTCAGGAGGAAGTCTTCAGAAGGGACTGCTGACGGAGGGACCCCCCCACCTCTCCCTCTCCTCCCCTCCCCCACTCCCTTTCCACCGTGATGTAACTCGTTTGATTTTCAGCTTTCCCACACAAGTCTAAATATTGAGGCTGGGCAGGAAACAGTGTTTAAGTAGCCAATAATTGACCATTTAAGGGCCGCAACTGGGGCAAGAGCAGGCTTCCTGTCTGAGGCCTAGCCCAACCCAGTGTAAAATCATTGCATGGTCAGGGCGGGCAGGAACCCAGAGGGAATCTTGTCCCTTCAATTACACATTCCCCCAGTCACCTAAAACACACCGCCTGTGATGGAGCGGAAAATTCTGGCCTAGATATACATGACAGTTACTGAACTGTATTTAAATCATCCAACCTGTGTGACAAGAAAATTGTGTTAACACTGGCCATAAACTGTAAGGATTACAGTAAAATAACAAGATTGCTCAGAATAATTTCATCATTGAAGAAGTTCTATGGTAGCACAGTGACAAGTGATTAGCACTGCTGCCTCACAGCGCCAAAGACCTGTGTTCGATTCCAGCGTTGGGTGACTGTGTGGAGTTTGCAAGTTCTCCCTATGTCTGCATGGGTTTCCTCCGAGTGCTCTGGTTTCCTCCCACACCTTAAATTTGTACAGGCCAGGTGGATTGACCATGCTAAATTGCCCCTTAGTGTCCCAAGATGTCAAGGTTAGATAGATCAGCCATGGTAAATGTGTGGGGTTACAGGGAAAGGATGGAGGAAGAGGGCCTGGTTAAGATACTGGGTGAGAGTAGGTGCAGATGCAATGGGTCGAATGGCCTCTTCAGCAATAAAGGGATTCTATGATTCTAGTCTAAGAATCAAAAGAATGGGAGAATTCATTTCTGGAGGAGAGTCTTGCTTGATGGCGGTACAGAGGGCAATGTAGTTTGCAGAGTTAGTGCAAAAACATTGAGGATTGAATTTCCTCATCAGGCACTGCTGGTGATGAGTAGCACTTTGAGGAATTGCTACCCAGAGTCCAAGATTTTCATCCCTTTGTGGAGGTGGGAATGAGGTTGAGAATAGCAGAAACTTGGTATTTCTTTTGCAAGCGTTTTGAATTTGCTGTGCATTTACAGATTCTGTACAATATTGTTTTACTGCAATAACTGACTACAGGACTTTCACCTGCAAAGGAAAGTTGACCATAACATTGATCAATATAGTTTAAGTGCTGAAATACATTAGAGTACTTTACCCATTAGGGAATGTGATATTATACATTCATAACTAAAGGCCACACTGTTTCAGAACGCTACTGTCAGGATCTGAAGTGCTTCATATGTCCACAGCTTTTAAATTTAAAAAAATGTGTCAAAGAAAAATTAAGACACCAGGATATTCTAGCCCCAGCATTGCAGGGCCCATCACGGGGGATGCGGCAGGCCGGCCAGAAGTCCATTGACTTTAGTCAGGACTGGAAGATCCAGGTGGTGGGCAAGGTGAGCAATTCAGTTCCAGGCTTCAATTATTTTTTGGAAGTTCTTGCTGCAGTAGAGACTGTCAGAGGTAAATCCACAGTTGTAAGTCCAAACGATGGGTCTCATAAAGGATCTAAGATGAAATGCTTCCTGCATTAATGAGAGACTGGGTCATTCTTCAAGAAGAAAAACCAGGAAGTGTTCTTGAATGTCAGCTAATCCGTGATTCAGGAGCCTCACGCCTGACGCATTGGGTCCAGCGTGATTCACATGGTGGCATTTTTTTCAGTTTTAAACTTATTAAATCCTGCCTCAGTAGCGCTGCCAGCACTAGTGGGAAATGCACTGATTTTCCCGCAGCACTTACATTTTATTTGGGAGAATCACAGCCTTCATACTACCAAAAGTTATTCACAACGTAGTCAATCAGGCATTAAGAAGCAGTGGTATAAATATAATACATTTGAATCAGTTCAGAAATGGGTTAAATGAATAAACCACATTAACCCAGTGGGCAGTGACAGGCTGACACTGCCCCATAGGCACTGCCCGGCAATGTCCCCGACCACCTGGGGGCTTCAATGGCCTCCGAACCTCCCGGCATGGCTATCACATCTGGGTCCCATTGGTGGGAACCAGCAGAGATTTTCATACTAAACATGTCATTAATATTTAAACCAGCTTCACACCCAAAAACAGGTCTGGGAAGATGGCTTTCGGTGCGTGACCGGTTCACGCCCAGCGCGAAAGCCTCGCGCACTATTTTCCTGGCTTGCCAGTCGATCGATGCAGTAAGTTGGAAAGATCACACCTGTGGTTCTTCATTGAGAAGGTACATCTTGTAATGTAGAAAGGTGGGTAAAGATTGGCTCCAGTTCCATCCTTCACCTGCCTGACTTTCTGGAATATAACAAGCCACACCCAGTCTATTCCCTTTGAGCACCTTTGTTTGCTGACAAACTGTTGCCAGAGTGGGAATAGCTACCTGATCATTGCTAATTACTGCTTTTCTCTGAATGAGATGGGTGTCCTAACTAGGGAACTGTATATTGCCATCTGCAACAAGGTTAAAATATAACCAGCCATTACATTGGAACTGTCTGCTTCTTAAAGCCATAAAACCCCTTCAGAATGCAGTACACCTTAAGAAGTCAGACCATGAGCCAGAGGCACGCTCCTCAGACAGTGATCACTGACATTAATAATAAATACAGGAAACAACGCTGATAGGCATGGGTGGTGCTTTACAAATCTAGATTAGATGATGTCCATGATAGCCCAACATTGCTTGTTGAACAGTTTTTCATGGCTGGATGTACTGAGCAGCTTTACACAGAGTGATAATACTTCATAATTTAGGCTGACAATTTCATGCAGGACGTGCAGTACTGAGGGAGTGCTGCAATGTTGGAGGTGGTGTCTTCTGAATCAGAAACTAATCCAAAGCTCTGTTTAACCTTTCAAGTAGATAGATCCCATTACTTTATTCTAATAAGAGCAATTCTATGGTATCCTTCCGGAATTTATTCCATGAACCAACATCATACCTAGTAATTGTTTGTGGAAGCATGTGGTGTGGCAAATAGCTGCAACAATACCTACACTGTAATAGTGATTACATTTTAAATGCATTTCTTTGACTGTAAGGTGCTTTGGGGCATCCTGGGGGGGGGGGGGGGGGGGGGGGGGATGGGAATTTTCCCTCCCGCCTGCCATGGGAATCATAGTGGGCAGGGGCGGGGAGGGGGGTGGACCATGCAAAGGTCCATTGATATTGGATGGGATTTTCCGGTTTTGGGGCAAGCCCGGCCGGAAATTCCCACCCCGAGAATGTGAAAGGTGTTTACATATAAAATGTAAGCCTTTTCCTTTCTTGTTGGGTCACAGACAATTTTACACATTGCTCCTGGGCAGACTCTGCTCAGTGCAATCAATCTTAAAATGACTACAATTAAGGCATGAAATCCCATAAATATTAAAACTTGGGATCATTTCTGACTTGTAATACCATTGATCGTAGTATAGTGCTAGAAGCATAACACAAAGCAAGGTACATTACAACATTCACAATTAAAGAATTCAATGCAAATCACTTTGAAGGAAGGTTCAACATGGTTTTTACCAAACCATTGAAAATAAAGGCTCCGTGCCTGCAGCAAGGGTTTATCTCATTGAACAGAGAAGCCATGTAACGAAATGAATGACTAATTAATCTGTTTTAATGATGTGGTTTGTGGGATGGATGCTGAGCATTATATTGGGCAAGAAGTGTCAAACTGCAACTTAGGCCCATATGCAGCAATCAGCTCTCAGAACCCAGACAACACAATCTTTTTTGCACTTGTATTTTCCAGTTGCTAAATTGTTCTGTTTGAATTTTATGGGTCTGGAGCTTTGGAGATATTTTTAACATTGTTATCTTATTTCTGAATAAAGCCTAAATCAGGAATCCTGGGGGACTGCCCTTTTACACAGGCCCACCGTCTTTCATAGAAATCATAGAATCATAGAAACCCTACAGTGCAGAAGGAGGCCATTCAGCCCATCGAGTCTGCACTGACCACAGTCCCACCCAGGTCCTACCCCCACATATTTACCCGCTAATCCCTCTAACCTACGCATCTCAGGGGCAATTTTTTTTTAACCTAACCCGCACATCTTTGGACTGTGGGAGGAAACCGGAGCACCCGGAGGAAACCCACGCAGACACGAGGAGAATGTGCAAACTCCACACAGACAGTGACCCGAGCCAGGAATCGAACCCGGAACCCTGGAGCTGTGAAGCAGCAGTGCTAACGACTGTGCTACCGTGCCGCTGTGCTTTCAGCCTTCTTTCTTTCACAGACAGTAATCCTTTATTAATACAGTTCCAAACACATTTGAATGCCAATAACAAAAGGTTAGATCACACAATAGAACAATTAACTCTTCAACTCCCACCTAGACTCTCAAGCCTAATGACCCCTAACTCTAGATGCATATCTTTAAAAGGGAAGATCTCAGGGCCCAGATGCTTTATCAGCATGTAGCAGGTCGACCAGTCCTCAGTCACCCTGCTACAGTTCGTATCTTTTCTGTCTAAATTTGCCCTACTGCTTTCCAGTCCACAAGGTTCATCTATGCATTCCAAGTGTAGGAATCATATACTTAGAAATTTGACCACTGGCCTCTTTAATAAATTGCTAGGAAGTTCAGTTGACAACTACACAGGTCCTCACCATCTGATAACACTTTCTTCCTGGAAGAGGTTATGCTATCTGCTTTGCCACTTATCATTTCACACAATCTGAACAGATTGGGGCACTGTTTTAATGAGAGACCACAGTACATCAGACAGATATAAACAGGGAGGATGTTTGAATTTGCCCAAATGCGAAGAAAGTTAATCGTCTTACCAGAACACTGCCGTTACCTCCAGCCTGTCGGGACAGACTCACTCCCATCCACTCATGGTCCCTGTTCTCTTTGCAAGTTTTGCCACAAGTCTTTCCCCGTTGATTACCTGAGAATTTCAAGAGCAATTATCACACTCCATGTTAATCCTAATGATGATGAGTTTCTGTCAATAAAAATATTGTGAAACAAATTAATGACACCTAGATAAAAATACCAGGCGTACCAAAAATGTCTTAAGCTCAAAATGCCCCATTGATTCTGAGCAAATTAATTATTTTGATTTTATTCTTTGATGGGATGCGCGGGTTACTGTCAAGGCCAGCATTTGTTATCGATCTCTCTTGAACTCTCATGACTTGTGTGGCTTGCTAGGTCATTTCAGAGGGCAGTTAAGAGACAACTACATTACTGTGAATCTAGAATCAAATGTAGGCCTGACCAGTAAGGATGGCACATTTCCTTCCCTATGGGACATTAGCGAACCAGATAACTTTTTATGACAAACAGCAATGGTTCCATGGTCACCATTACTGAAACTAGCTTTATATTCTAGACTTTATTCATTGAATCCAGCTGCCATGGTGGGATTTGAACGCATATCTACAGAGAATTAGCCTGAGCTTCTGGATTACAAGCTCAGCGACATTACCACTACCTTCCCAAATCTAAAAATGTTTGACAATGATATGAACATTTCTAGTCTTACACATGAAGGTATGGTGGCAATGGATGGAATTGCAATTTAGTCCCACTAATTGAAAGTGGTGTTTCATAGACTTCCTACAGTGCAGAAGGTCGTCATTCTGTCCATCGAATCTGCACCAACCACAACCCCACACAGGCCCTATTCCCGTAATCCCACATATGTACCCAACTAATCCCCTAACACTAGGGTCAATTTAGCATTGCCAATCAACCTAACCCGCATATCTTTGGACTGTGGGAGGAACACAGTAAGAAGCCTCACAACACCAGGTTAAAGTCCAACAGTTTTATTTGGTAGCACAAGCCACAAGCTTTCGGAGCGCTGCCCCTTCATCAGGTGAGTGGGATTTCAGTTCACAAACAGGGCATATAGACACAAACTCAATTACAAGATAATGGTTGGAATGTGAGTCTTTACAGGTAATCAAGTCTCAAAGGTACAGACAATGTGAGTGGAGAGAGGGTTAAGCACAGATTAAAAAGATGTTTATTGTCTCCAGCCAGGACAGTAGTGAGATTTTGCAAGCCCAGGCAAGTCGTGGGGGTTACAGATAGTGTGACATGAACCCAAGATCCCGGTTGAGGCCGTCCTCATGTGTGCGGAACTTGGCTATCAGTTTCTGCACAGCGATTGTGCGTTGTCATGTGTCATGAGGGCCGCCTTGCAGAACGCTTACGCGAAGATCAGAGGCTGAATGCCCGTGACTGCTGAAGAGTTTCCCAATAGGAGGAGAACACTCCTGCCTGGTGATTATCGAGCGGTGTTCATTCACCCGTTGTCGTAGTGTCTGCATGGTCTCCCCAGTGTACCATGCCTCAGCACACACTTTCCTGCAGTGTATCAGGTAGTCATGATGTGGAGATGCCAGCGTTGGACTGAGGTAAGCACAGTAAGAAGTCTCACAACACCAGGTTAAAGTCCAACAGGTTTACTTGGTAGCAAGTACCATAAGCCTTCGGAGCAATGCTCCTTCGTCAGATGGAGTGGTCTCTGTTCTCAAACAGGGCACAGACACAGAAATCAAATTACAGAATACTGATTAGAATGCAAATCTCTACAGCCAGCCAGGTCTTAAATGCACAGACAATGTGGGTGGGTGTACTCTTGCAACTCGGCCAACGTTGTCTACCTGATACGCTGCAAGAAAGGATGTCCCGAGGCATGGTACATTGGGGAAACCATGCAGACGCTACGACAACGGATGAATGAACACCGCTCGACAATCACCAGGCAAGACTGTTCTCTTCCTGTGGGAGAGCACTTCAGTAGTCACGGGCATTCAGCCTTGGATCTTCAGGTAAGCGTTCTCCAAGGCGGCCTTCACGACACACGACAGCGCAGAGTCACTGAGCAGAAACTGATAGCCAAGTTCCGCACACATGAGGACGGCCTAAACCGGGATGTTGGATTTATGTCACATTATCAGTAACCCCCACAGCTTGACTCCTGGACTTGCACAATTTCACTGGCTGTTCTGTCTGGAGACAATACACATCTCTTTAACCTGTGTTGAATGCTCCCTCCACCCACATTGTCTGTGAATTTAAGACCTGGCTGGCTGTAGAGATTTGCATTCTAATCAGTATTCTGTAATTTGATTTCTGTGTCTGTGCCTTGTTTGAGAACAGAGACCACTCCATCTGACGAAGGAGCATTGCTCCGAAAGCTTATGGTATTTGCTACCAAATAAACCTGTTGGACTTTAACCTGCTGTTGAGAGACTTCTTACTGTGTATCAGGTAGACAACGTTGCAAGAGTATGTACCATGTACCTGGTGGATGGTGTTCTCACCTGAGATGATGGCATCCGTGTCGATGATCCGGCACGTCTTGCAGAGGTTGCTGTGGCAGGGTTGTGTGGTATCGTGGTCACTGTTCTCCTGAAGGCTGGGTAGTTTGCTGCGGACAATGGTCTGTTTGAGATTGTGCGGTTGTTTGAAGGCAAGAAGTGGGCGTGTGGGGATGGCCTTGGCGAGATGTTAGTCTTCATCGATGACATGTTGAAGGCTCCGGAGAAGATGTTGTAGCTTCTCCGCTCCGAGGAAGTACTGGACTACGAAGGGTACTCTGTCCGTCGTGTCCCGTGTTTGTCTTCTGAGGAGGTCGGTGCGGTTTTTCGCTGTGGCGCGCCGGAACTGTCGATCAATGAGTCGAGCGCCATATCCTGTTCTTATGAGGGCATCTTTCAGCATCCGAAGGTGTCTGTAGCGATCCTCCTCACCTGAGCAGATCCTGTGTATACGGAGGGCTTGTCCATAGGGGATGGCTTCTTTAACGTGTTTAGGGTGGAAGCTGGAGAAGTGGAGCATCGTGAGGTTATCCGTGGGCTTGCGGTACAGTGAAGTGCTGAGGTGACCGTCCTTGATGGAGATGCGTGTGTCCAAGAATGCAACCGACTCCGGAGAGTAGTCCATGGTGAGTCTGATGGTGGGATGGAACTTGTTGATGTCATCATATAGTTGTTTTAGTGATTGTCTGCCATGAGTCCAAGGGAAGAAAATGTCATCGATGTATCTAGTGTATAGCATCAGTTGAAGATCCTGTGCAGTGAAGAGGTCTTCTTCGACCTGTGCATGAAAATGTTGGCATATTGAGGTGCGGATTTGGTCCCCATGGCTGTTCCATGTGTCTGGATGAAGAACTGGTTGTTGAAGGTGAAGATATTGTGGTCCAGGATGAAGTGGATGAGTTGTAAAATTGCATCTGGAGATGGGCAGTTGTCAGCGTTGAGTACTGAGGCAGTTGCAGCAATGCCATCGTCATGGGGGATGCTGGTGTAGAGTGCCAAGATATCCATTGTGACGAGGAGCGCTCCTGGTTCAACTGCTCCATATGTGCTGAGTTTCTGTAGGAAGTCCGTAGTGTCGCAACATAAGCTGGGGGTTCCTTGTACGATGGGTTTCAGGATGCCCTCGAAGTAGCCGGAGAGGTTCTCGCACAAGGTCCCATTGCCTGTTACGATGGGACGGCCGGGTGTGTTCGCCTTGTGTATCTTCGGGAGGCAGTAGAGATCTCCAACGTGGGGAGTACGTAGGATGAGAGCACGGAGGGTGCTCTGAAGGTCCGGATCAAAAGGTCTTGATCAGTCTGTTGAGTTGACGGGTGTGTTCTTTGGTCGGATCTGCGGGTAACCGTCTGTAGTTCAGTTGTCGGTACACTGACTGCTTTGCAGTAATCCGTTCTGTTCAGTATGACGGTGGCCCCTCCTTTGTCTGCTGATTTGATGATAATGTTGCGGTTGGTCTTGAGAGCGTGGATGGCGTTGCGTCAACTCAACAGACTGATCAAGACCTTTGATCCAGACCTTCAGAGCACCCTCCGTGCTCTCATCCCACGTACTCCCCGCGTTGGAGATCTCTACTGCCTCCCGAAGATACACAAGGCCAACACACCCGGCCGTCCCATCGCATCAGGCAATGGGACCCTGTGCGAGAACCTCTCCGGCTACTTCGAGGGCATCCTGAAACCCATTGTACAAGGAACCCCCAGCTTATGTCGCGACACTACGGACTTCCTGCAGAAACTCAGCACATATGGAGCAGTTGAACCAGGAGCATCCTTGTCACAATGGATGTCCGGCACTCTACACCAGCATCCCCCATGACGATGGCATTGCTGCAACTGCCTCAATACTCAACGCCGACAACTGCCCATCTCCAGATGCAATTTTACAACTCATCCGCTTCATCCTGGACCACAATGTCTTCACCTTCAACAACCAGTTCGTTATCCAGACTCATGGAACAGACATGGAGACCAAATTCGCACCTCAATATGCCAACATCTTCATGCACAGATTCGAACAAGACCACTTCACCACACAGGACCTTCAACTGATGCTATACACTAGATACATCGATGACATTTTCTTCCTTTGGACTCATGGTGAACAATCACTGAAACAACTATTTGATGACATCAACAAGTTCCATCCCACCATCAGACTCACCATGGACTACTCTCCAGAATCGGTTGCATTCTTGGACACACGCATCTCCATCAAGGACAGTCACCTCAGCACTTCACTGTACCGCAAGCCCACGGATAACCTCATGATGCTCCACTTCTCCAGCTTCCACCCTAAACACGTTAAAGAAGCCATCCCCTACGGACATGCCCTCCGTATACACAGGATCTGCTCAGATGAGGAGGATCGCAACAGACATCTCCAGACGCTGAAAGATGCCCTCATAAGAACAGGATATCGCGCTCGACTCATCGATCGACAGTTCCAACGCGCCACAGCGAAAAACCGCACCAACCTCCTCAGAAGACAAACACGGGACACAGCAGACAGAGTACCCTTCGTTGGCTAGTACTTCCCCGGAGCGGAGAAGCTACGATATCTTCTCCGGAGCCTTCAACATGTCATCGATGAAGATGAACATCTCACCAAGGCCATCCCCACACCCCCACTACTTGGCTTTAAACAACTGCACAATCTCAAACAGACCATTGTCCACAAACTACCCAGCCTTCAGGAGAACAGTGACCACGACACCACACAACACTGCCACAGCAACCTCTGCAAGACGTGCTGGATCATCGACATGGATGCCATCATCCCACGTGAGAACACCAGCCACCAGGTACACGGTACATATTCTTGCAACATTGTCTATGTTGTCTACCTGATACACTGCAGGAAAGGATGTCCCGAGGCATGTTACATTGGGGAGACCATGCAGATGCTACGACAACGGATGAATGAACACCGCTCGACAATCACCAGGCAGAAGTGTTCTCTTCCTGTTGGGGAACACTTCAGGAGTCACGGGCATTCAGCCTCTGATCTTCAGGTAAGCGTTCTCCAAGGTGGCCTTCACAACACACGACAACGCAGAATTGCTGAGCAGAAACTGATAGCCACGTTCCGCACTCATGTGGACGGCCTCAACCGGGATCTTGGGTTCATGTCACACTATCTGTAACCCCCACGACTTGTCTGGGCTTGCAAAATCTCAATAACTGTCCTGGCTGGAGACAATGCACCTCTCTTTAACCTGTGCTTAACCCTCTCTCCACTCACATTGTCTGTACCTTTGAGACTTGATTACCTGTAAAGACTCGCATTCCAACCATTATCTTCTAAATTGAGTTTGTGTCTTTATATCCCCTGTTTGTTAACTGAAATCCCACTCACCTGATGAAGGGGCAGCGCTCTGAAAGCTTGTGGCTTGTGCTACCAAATAAACCTGTTGGACTTTAACCTGGTGTTGTGAGACTTCTCACTGTGCTTAGCCCAGTCCAACGCCGGCATCTTCACGTGTGGGAGGAAACCCACGCAGACACGGGGAGAATGTGCAAACTCCAGCCAGACAGTGACCTGAGGTCAGAATTGAACCCAGGTCCCTGGCACTGTGAGGCAGCCGTGCTCTAACCACTGTGCCACCTTGCTGCCCTTAGTTTGTGCTAAAGAAAATTCAATCATTTGAATTAAGCAATTTTAACAACACAAGTTGGAAACTTAACGATAAGAAAATAAATGTTCAAATATTTCATATAAATTAACTTTGAACTCAGTGGGCTGTATCAGAAGATCTATCACATTCATGATAAGACGACTTTGCATTTGTCACTTTTCAGTAAATTCTTAATCTCAGTTATGCTGTTAAAGCACAAATGCACACGAGCCCATATATCCAGCAGGAGTGATGATCAGGGGTTAACTCAGCAGAAGCGCTTTCCTAACCTTTGGCTTACAGAAGCATGGCAGGAACTCTGAAATAATTTGGGGTAATGAAAGGAGCAGACAATTTGAGTGAGGCAAAGATTTAAAAAAATAAATAGAATCAAAACAAATTCACAAAGCTCACTTGAATGATTACGGCAAAAAGGAATCAATATTTAAAGTAGCTGCTCGCTTTTATTTCAAACATTGCAGAGCCATATCGCTGTGTAAAAGAATAGATTCATATAAAGTCAAACTCTCGCTGCACAAAAAGGAGGCTATCTGGCCTAGTTGTCCAATTCATCCCACATGCCTGTTTTCCCCCCCATTTTTCTGCAAATGTTTCCATTACAGTATCAATCCAATTATTATTGAATCTTCTTTCAGACAATGCATTCCATGTCTTAACAAGTCACAGCAAAAAATAATTTCTCCTCAACCCCTGATACTTTTGCCAATTATGTTAAATCTGGAATCATTAGAAACTGCTTCTTCCCATCTACTCGAACACCACAATCAATTTTCTCCTCAACCTTCCCGGTTCGAATGAGAAACCTTGCTTTCGTCTTTCCATATATCTAAAATCTCATCCTTACCACCATTGTAATAAATCTGCTCTGCATCTGCTCCAAAGCTTCGACATCCTTTCTGAAATACAATGCCCAGGATTGGACACAATGATCCAGCTGAGATCTAACATGGTTTATTAAGGTTTGCCATGCTTCCCTTGTTTTTGCATCCATTGCATATATTTCTAAAGCCAAGTATCCAATATGCCTCTGTTCACAGACTAATCAACCTGCCCTGCTACATCGAAGGTTTGTGTATGATATAGTATCTTGTGTTTTATATAGTATCCTCCATATCCTTGGAATGTCCTTAAGCACTTCAGAGCTAATGAATTACCTTAATTGCTACTGTTATGTAGACACAACAGTCATATGTGCACAAAATAATACTGCCAAACTTCCAAGATCAACCTGAAGTCACCAGGAGTCAAAGATTAATCGCCTGAACATAGTTCTAAGCAAACCGGGAGAAAAATCATAGCAAAATTAAAAATAGTCTCTATTTCACTTTCAACAAAGACTTTTGTTTATTAGTTATAAATATTTAGATGTGGGGGACAAAATCTGTTCAACTTAAGAATATAGGCACAGCAGGAAGTTATTTAACCCCTTAAACCTACCCCACCATTCCATGAGATCATGGTTGTTCTAACTCCAAATGCCACCCAACTTTTCCTCATATCCCCAATGTCTTTGATTAACAAAAATCTATAAATCTCACATTTATAGTTAACAATTGATCTAGTATTAATTGTCATGTGAGGAAGAGAGCTTAAAACTTCAATTACCCTTTAGTCAGGAGAACATTTTCCTAATTTAACGACTGGAAGGTATGCTCCACTTTAAGACTGTGCCTCCGAATTCTAAATTCCCCAACCAGCAGAAATCATTTCTCTTTATCTGCCCTACCTGTTCCCCTATATACCTTCAATCAAATCACCCCTCGACTCTCTACCAGGGAACATAACACTGGTTTGTGCCATCTATATACATTCCACTGCCCATTACATTCATCATCACTTCAAGGTGTAAGTACTGTCCTAAGAGTAGTTGAGTTAATTATTAAGTTTCAACAATGGCTCCATTGGTAGCACTCTTGCCTCTGAATCAGCAGATTGTGAGTCCCAGTTTCACTCCAGGATTGTTTGTAATATTTAACCTTCACCAACTGGCTTTCTGGATGAGAATAGTCAGTACTTATTGTCTCATGTTCCAGTGATTGAGCCTATTCCTGCCTATGTGAAGGTGCAGCAATCTTTGGCAGGACCATCAGATGCTCCAAAACTCAGTGAAAACCATCCCAGCAGTCAGAGAAGGGATGTGATCAGCCGGCCTCTACCTCTGCTGAAGCCACAGGGGTTGTTGCGTCATACACGAGTGTGTTAAGAAAAGGGTGACTTGTACTTGCACCGTAATATGCATTCAAGATGCAGACAAACTCTGTAATATTAAGTCTAGTTTGTTTTTTTGATGCAGATACAAATAATTATTTTGTCCCTCTCCCTTGACCTGTCCATTATTGATTGATGGTTGGCAAGTAACTCTTTTAATTATGGGATGACAAATGGGAAGACCCGAATCAATGGTGACCAGTGTGGGGATCTGAAAAAAATTGGTTACTTACAAGACTTCAGTGTCAGTGCCATTAGGATGGGAAAAAAGTACTTTTTGCTTGAGATTGTTAGATGAGTGGGCTGTTGTAACCCAAGCGGATCCAGCAATAAGGAATCTCTGTATGCTACTGGTCATGCATTGCCTACATCATCACCCACCTCCTCTTCTGCATTATGATTCCACTGCAGTCCCTACCTCACTGCTGCACAATATTGAGTTGAGTGCAGCGCACCATGATCATTCTGGGGATCCTGGCAGGTACATATTGAAAATGTCTCCAGATCTGTCCAAGTACCTGAAGTCCACCTCAGCACTCTGATCACTTATTCAGTGACACTTTGGGTGATGCTCATGTGGTATTCATTGTAGCACTCCAGGTCCTCATTCTTTGTATTTCTGAGATGTGTCATCAACTGTGTTTTAAGTGGATATCTTGAACCTCCAAGCAACGAGCCTGGAATATTGCTTCAAGAAAGGTAGACTGCCACAGAATGAAAGCAGCACGGCAGCTATCGGGAATCTTGCATGAACCTGCGTGAAGTTTGCTCTGTGGTCACACCAGCTGTACACTGATGTACAAACCCTTGCATTTGCTGATTCCTCCTGGATGATCTATGACAAACTGAATTCCACAAGTGGCATTTTTTGATATCTTGCACTCTTAGGAAGCCAGCCAGAACTGCAAATGCAAATGCTCACTCATTCATTGGTCCTTCAAGCATGCTCCGTCATTCAATAATATCATAGTCGATCTGGTGTGGTCTCAACTGCATTTTCCTCTCTGACTGACAAAGTTGATATGATTGCAGTCCTGGCAGACAAAAAATTAGTCACCTGTCTTGTGTGCCACTGAGTGCAAGATCCTGAAAATGACTCGGGCAGATCCCTGGATGGATTCAAAGGCTAATGGTTGAGGGTTGTGATAACTTTGAGAGCCATTGGTAAAGCATGGCCACAGGACCCAACTGGCAACTTATCTTGCTCCAACAGGTTGCAAGTGTCTGTTACCACCTGTCCAGACACTCTGAACCTCCTAAGACACTGTTGTTTGGATATGTTGAGGAAGCTTATCCTCTGCCTGTAGACTCTGTATGCTGGGTCCTTTGAACTGCACCCCTCTGCTGCTTCCATTTTCTGTCGAGCTACAGGTATTCGATCAAGTGTTGCTGTTGTTGTCATCTTGTTCCGCAACTGAAGCCCAATCTAATCAGCAGGGTGGGGGATGGTTATGTCAGGGACCGGCTGTTAGTTGGAGGGGGGTGGGCCACAGGAACTGCGACTCCCCAGCATTTGCACAGACGGTGAACATGAGCTCAATATCATAGAATCCCTACAGTGCAGAAGGAGACCATTTGCCACATCAATTCACTGACTCTCGGGCAGAGTATCTTACCCAGGACCACCCCTGCACTTACCCACTAATCCCCCTAATTTACACATCTTGAGACACTCGGGGGCAATTTAGCATGGCCAATCCACCTCACCTGCAAATCTTTGGAATGTGGGAGGAAACCAGTGCACCCGGAGGAAACTCACGGAGACGCAGGGAGAATGTGCATACTCCACACAGACAATCTCCTGAGTCCCTGACGCTGTGAAGCAGCAATGCTAATCACTGTGCTGCCAGTTAACTCTGTTTCTCTGTCAGATTGTTCAGTTTATCCAGTACTTTCTGTTTTTATTAACTTCCACAGCGATGTTTCTTTGCAGGAAGCACAAATGACGTATGTGGTTTCAAATGCAATATACGTTTAATGTCAGAACATCTAGTAATGAGCAATAAATGTTGCCTTGTTCTGCAGGAACCATCACAGCTCTAGAAGGTTTATATTTACCCAGCTCCAAGGAAAGGTTCTTACGAAACACTAACCTGGCTGCCCTAGGAGCTCTATCGGCTCATAAACACTCTGAAAGGCAATGACGCCTCTTTCTCAGGAGGTTAAGCCAAATGCACACAACTGAGTATAAATCAGGGCCTCATATGTAAAAGGTGTTGATTCAGGCTTTACACTCTATGCCCTGAAGATGTTATGATCCATCACCAAATCTTTTCATTAAAGGTTGAATTAAGAAGCTTCAGGTATTCATTTCACAAAATATTTTGATAAATGTCTGATTAACAAACATATTTACTTTTCTTATATTACTGCCTGAATGGAGTAACCTTTGATGGTAGAAGTTTTAGGGCCGATGAGGGGCCATTGGGCCTTCTGAGTGAGTGGTTGGGTCTTAAATTCACCCGCCCATGGTGTCATTTGACACTTCATTTAAATGCACTCAATCCTGCAACATTTTGCTTTGTTGACCAAAGCTGTACCTGTCGTTTATAAACGATATGAAGATTCCCTCCAAAATCATCTCAGGATAATTTGTTGAATGTCTCATCCTTTTGAAAGAATGCTGTATGATTGTCAAATGTGCTCTGTATGGTAAAGGGATGATTGTGTGTTAGTGTGTGTGAGAGTGAGGGTGAGCATTTATCAGCACAGAACAGTTTATGTAGGTGCTAAATGCTGGGAGATACAGAATCCTCCACAATGACTGATACAAGCAGATTTACTCAGAGCACTGGTCTAACCATGTCATTAATCCCGTTATATACAGACCATAACTCAGGAGACGAGAACCTGCCCTTACTTGAAATCATTTTACATTAAATTTATCACCACCAATTCTTCTTCCACCTCCCATACACAGGATGGGGCACTTGGCTATGGGTCTACAAGTAAATAGTACGATGGGTTTCTTTAAAAAAAAGTACTTGGAGCTTTCTCCAGAGTTACAGCAGTAGAATTGTTTCATTACAGCGCCAGTGTGTACTCTTAACTGTCAGATTGATGGGAAATTGCATCTTGCGGAGTAAGCTTTCATCCAAACTGCACCGTCATAATTCAGGAAGGAAACCAAATTCCAAAAAAAGAGTGAGAGTAAACAAGACTAACCTCGACCCAGATCCAACTCTGTGCATCTCTTCTCGGGATTACTGTGAATTCGACATTTATACACGGCTCCCGGGGACAGCACAGACGAGCTATAAGTAGAATTAGCCTGGGGGGCCCCAACCAGAATCCTGCAGAAAATACATCAAAGGGAGAGAAAATCTGTCTAAAATAAGCATTTTCACATCCCAAATATGGTAAAACGCAGGTAGAAGAGTTCAGCAGTCCCTGCTAGTCATTCTCGACAAAGTCAATGCATATTTCTTTAAAAATGTTAGAGATTGGGTGACTCTGGCCTTTTCTGGCTGAAATCAGTGAAATTACTCAGTACATGGGGCCGTGAGTTTCCTTATCAAACTGGTCCCGAGCCAGCAGTCATTTTACCTTCGGAATGACATTATCAGACAAATAAATCAGCTACAGAGGAATCTGTTCATTAAACAGCAAGGAAATTATATTTACACGGACTGGGATTTCCCCCAATTAATACGGTTACATGCGAGAGAGAGAGAAAGGAGCTGGAGTTTCAGACGCAGTAAATGCAATGCTGCTTTCTATCTCGCTGACATTTCTTGTCCTACTCACCACCGGGTGTTGTCGTGGAAATGTTCCAGCACGGAATATCCAAAGAAAGTGCCACTGGTTCCCCGAAATACGACTGGGTGATCCAGGTCAATGTTGTACGAATGCACCAACCCAAAGCAAATTAAAGCCACGCAGAGTTTCAACAACTTCATATCCTCTCCATGCAGCCCATCCATTCCCCTCTTGATCAGAAGCAAGAGGGGGATTAAAGCAGTTTCTTCAGGCGTCCGGGTGAAAATCAGTAAACTCTCTGGGGCAATACAAATAAATCTTGAAGGTGAAGCAAAGAATCTACAAAGTTGGCAGTGTGGCTGGTCTCCGATCAGAAGTTCTGATCAAACTCTCTCATACTGCAGAGAGGGACAGAGTTTCTACCCTCTGATCATCTGATGAACTGGGAGTGGACTGAGCACAATCTAAACAGAGAGCAAGAGCGCCACACACCGGCTCCTGTCAAAATACATCTCTGTCTCTCCAGCCTGTCTTACTTTGGAGAATTAACCATTCGCTTTCACAAACTGCAACATCGGTCTTTTCTTTTTAAAAAAGCTTTCGGAGATGTCGCTGTGAGATTCCCACTCAAACCTCATCCCAAACTAGATGTCATTTGTTTGAAACAAATCGAAATGAAAAAAATGTGCATTTTTTTCCATCGGAAAGCAGTTCATGGATAATGAATCTTTCTTTCTGAATGTGGCTGAACTCCACAAGCAATATCCCACACAAACCAAATGATAGCCAGTTGGCCAGTTGTCTGTTTTCAGTGCTGTTGAGGGAGGAATGTTGATCACAGCACCAGGAGAATCTTCCTGCTCTTCTCCTCTTTACTATCCGTCTGAACAGAGATGTGACTTCAGTTTAATGCCACAACTGAAGACAGCATTTCCAAAAATACAGCACTCCTTCAGCAGCGGCTGCAGACAGTGTGGTGCATCGACAGCAGAATGTGCCCAGTCCAACAAGCAAGGGCTCACTTTTGGACCTGGCTCTTGGAAATGAGGTGGACCAAGTATCGTAGAATCATAGATACCCTACAGTGCAGAAAGAGGCCATTGGGCCCATCGGGTCTGCACCTACTACAATCCCACCCAGGCCCTACCCCCATATCCCTGCATATTTACCCGCTAACCCCACTAACCTACGCATCTCAGGACACTAAGGGGCAATTTTAGCCTGGCCAATCAACCTAACCCGCCCATCTTTGGACTGTGAGAGGAAACCGGAACCCCCAGAGGAAACCCACGCAGACACGAGGAGAATGTGCAAACTCCACACAGACAGTGACCCAAGCCGGGAATCGAAGCCAGGTTCCTGGAGCTGTGAAGCAGCAGTGCTAACCACTGTGCTACTGTGCCGCCAAGTGTCAGTAAGCCAGTAAGTCAGTAACCACTGTGCAACCGTGCCGTCAAGTGTCAGTAGAGGAACATTCAAGAAACAGTGATCATTGTATCATAAGGTTTGGGATGTTGACTTTTTTAAAAAAGTATATAACAGGCAGTCCAGGATAAGAATAATTAACGGGGGGGAGAGTGACTTCAATGGGGCAAGAACAGAGCTAGGCTGGCTGGACTGGAATGAAAAGTTGGTGGGAAAAACTGTAACTGAACAATGGGCTACCTTCAAAACAGAAATAGTCCAGACACAGTCATGGTGTATTCCCTTAAAAGGGAAAGGCAAGGCAAACAGATCCAGAGATCCCTGGATGAAAAAGGAGATAGATTAAGAAACAAAATGTGCTTATGACAGGTAGAAAATATAATTGAAAACCAAGAGGAATATAGAAGGTTCAGAAAGGGGGTAAAAAAGCACACTGGAGAAGCGACAAGGGATTATGGGAAAAGACTGGGAGCCATAAAGGGGAATGCCAGAGTCTTCAATAAGCATATAAATAATAAGAATGGTAAAAATAATATGGCTAATTAGGGACCTAAAAGGGAATTTACACATGGTGGCTAGGGGCATGGCTAAGGCACAAAATGAATACTTTGCATCTGTCCTTACCAATGAGGTGGATGCTACCTAGGACACGGTGACAGATGAGGAAATTCTGTCCCTAGAAGGGTTCAAAATTTATAAGGAGGCAGTGTTGAATAGGTTATCAGGCAGCAGGACATAATAAGATGCATCCAAGGTTACTGAAAGAAGTGAAACAGAAATTGCAGAGGCGCTGGCCATAATCTTCCAGTCTTCTCTCAACTCAGGGGAGGTGTCAGAGTACTGGAGAATTGCAAATATTCTGCCCTTGTTCAAAAAAGGTTGTAAGGATAGCCCCAGCAATTACAGATCAGGAGTTTCACATCAGTGGTGGGCAAACTTCTAGAAACAATTATTCGGGATAGAATTAGTAATCACATGGAAATATGAGAGTTGATTGGGACGAGCCAACATGGGTTTCTAACCAATTTTCTGGAGTTTTTTGAGGAGGTAACAGAAAGGCTTGATGAGGGTAATGCTGTTGCTATGGTTTACATAGACTTTCAGAAGATATTCAATACAGTTTCACACAATAAACAGACTTGAGAAATGTTATAACTCGTGGTGTAAAAGGAACAGTAGCAATGTGGATACAAAATTGGCTGAATAACAGGAAACAGAGAGTAACGGTCAATGGATATTTTTCAGGCTGGAGGAAAGTTTGTAATGGGGGTCAGTATTGGGACCCTTGCTTTTCTTTATATTAATGTACAGGGGGCAATTTCAAAGTTTGCAGATGATACAAAATTTGGAAGTATTTTAAACTGTGAAGAGGATAGTGTAGAGCTTCAAACGACAGACAAATTGGTGAAACAGGCAGAGAAGTGGCAGATGAAGTTTAATGTGAAGAAGTGCAAGACAATGCAGTTTGGTAGGAGCAACATGGGAGAGACAATACAAAATAAGGGGCAAAATTTTTAAGGGGGTGCAGGAGCAGAGGGACCTGGGTGTACATATAAATGGATCATTGAAGGTGGCCGGACAGGTGGAGAAAGCAGTTAATAAACTATATGGACTTATTAATAGAGGCATAGAGTAGAACAGAAGGAGGTTAGGCTGAACATATACCAGACACTAGTTAGACCTTGGCTGGAATATTATGTGCAGTTCTGGGTGCCACACTATAGGGAGGATGTAAACACATTGGAGACCGTGCAGAAGAGGTTTACAAGAATGGTTTCAGGGATGAGAAACTTCAGTTACGAGGATAGATTGGGGAAGTTGGGACTGTTCTCCTTGAAGAGAAAAAGGCTAAGAGGAGATTTGAAGGAGATGTTCAAAATCATGAGGGAGCTGGACAGAGTGGATAAGGTGAAATTGTTCCTACCCATAAAAGGATTAAGAATGAGAGGGAACATTTGTCAAGTTATTTGCAAAATATGCAAAGGTGATGTGAAAAAACATTTTTTTTACGCAAGTGGTTCAAATCTGGAATGCAGTGCCAAGATGTGTGGTGGAGGAAGGTTCAATTGAAGCATTCAAGAGGGCATTAAATTATTAGAATCGAAACAATGTACAGGGAAAAGGCAGGGAAATTGCACTAATCCGCTGAGGCTAGGGGAGAAAAAAACCAGAGGGCATGGGTTCAGGGTGAAAGGAGAAAAGTTTAAAGGGAATATTAGGGGGGGCTTCTTCACGCAGAGAGTGGTGGGAGTGTGGAATGCGCTGCCGGATAAAGTGGTAAATGCGGGGTCACTTTTAACATTTAAGAAAAACTTGGACGGGTTCATGGATGAGAGGGGTGTGGAGGGATCTGGTCCAAGTGCAGGTCAGTGGGACTAGGCAAAAAATGGTTCGGCACAGACAAGAAGGGCCAAAAGGCCTGTTTCTGAGCTGTAATTTTCTATGGTTCTAATTCATGATGCTCTTTTGGAGAGCTAGTGCAGACAGAATGAGCCAAATGGCCTCCTTCTGCGCAGTAACAATTCTGACTCTCACTGAACGGGGTTGAAACAATCCTATCTGACCCTTGCTTTAAGCTGATTATTAAAATCTTCTATTACTACTAATTGGTACTACTAATTTTATTCCCATTAACCTATTTATCAGTAATTAGAACAGAATATTCAAAATGTTGAACAGTCAATCTTACAAAGATCAAGAGAGTGGTTGTTTGCTGAATCAAATTTATTTATTGTGCAGCAGAGAAGTTGTTTATTTTCTCCTTACCTTTGAGCTACTGTTTTCCCATCTCTGAATAAGTAACATATTAGAGCACTGAATGTAAAAACAAAACTCCCACGTGACGTATCACTGGCTTTTAGGAGTATTCCTGGACAGTGAATTTAATGCCACTGGGACATGCTTACAAATCCATCCCTGACTAAGCTTATTCTTTTCTGTCTGTTGAGTAGTGCTGTAAGTTTGAACAGTCACAACTGTGTTTCTAGAAGACTAGAACAAAGTGCCAGGGATTGTTTGAATTCCTGTATCTGAGTGATGCTGCTAGTATTCAGTTAAGATTACTAAGGTACAGCTTGCTTACTATTATCTGGTTAAGAGGAGCCAATTTTGAATTGTATTCATTTTCAACTGGTTTATGATTTGCAAGATGACTTTTAAATCAAAATTGGTTTTCCACTTTCTGGAACTGTCAGCTTGGTTCAGAGATAGCATTCTCATCTTAAAGCTGAAGGTTGCAAGTTCAACTCCTACTCAACGCAAGAGCACATAATTTAGGCTGAGGCTTCAGTGCAGTAATCAAATGGGTGCTGTCTTCCAGGTGAGATGTTAAACCAAGCCTCTGGCTCACTGGTAGAAGAGTGTTCTTGGCTGATATTCATTCTTCACACAACACCTGCTGTGTTCATCTGTATAACAATAGCACTGGTAGATATACTCCACTATATTAATGTAAGTTCTTTCTCAAAGTGCAAAAGTCACCTTTAACAGCACATACATTTTGTGCAGCACCATGGTTTATGATTGTTCTGGTTTCAGGAACGGGTGGAACAGAATAATTACCATGGAAATGGTTTGACCAGCTTGCTAGTTTAGGCATGTTCTTTGTTGGTGCATGTGTAAAGGAGCAAATTGTGCGGTGGGGCATTATTGAAGGAAACTGACTTCTGGAACAGTAAGTTGCCTGAATTTCCTGTTAGCTGGGTAGTATCTATCTGCCTTCCTGTCAGATATATGCATTTTCCTTCCTGATGGTAAGGGAGCGGTGTACTTAACTCTTCCTGCTTTAGTCAAGGGAAACTCCTTCTCAGCCGGCAGCGTAAATATATATTTTAATCAGTTTTGGAAAATGTTAATTTTGTGAGAAAGCTAACTGCCCAAACGTGAACTCAATATTAACGTTAACCTTTACTGTCCATGGGTCACACTGGATAATGAAGCATTGTGAAGATGTTCAAATACTTGTTGGAGAAACTGAACTCTTTTGCAAAATTGGTCTTTTGTATGTGAGAAAAATGTCCACTGTTTGTGCTCTCTTACATTGATTGTTTATTGGTTCACTCCTGGCAGTCCTTAACCGCATAGATCTATCATGGATGTTACACCAGAATTGTTTTTATATTTTGTACCATTAGACTCAGTCTTTTTGTTGGTGTTCACCTATCACGATCCCAGTCCATTTTTGTAGAGCAATTTAATTTTTTAATTTAACATTTAAATCAAATTTGAACTTTTCTTTCAAAATCGTCATTGTATTCCAATCAGGCGAGGAGGGGTAGACTAGTTTCTTCTTTTCCCTCTCCTTGTTTGACAATAATAGGGTTGTTTCAAAGGATATGCTTACAAATTCAGTGGCTGTTTAACTTTGTGCTGTGACACAGACAGGTTTCCTCGCAAGTTTTTTGAAAGAAAAGATCATAGTATTTATTGCATATAAATTATTGGTATAAATGAAAGCATTCAAACACACACATTCAAGGGTTCACTGGCGCACAAACACATGTGAATTAGAGTGGGAGGATAGATTAAGCAGGTTTTATTTAAAAATTGATGATTTCAGGTTGAGTTCAATGGTTCCTCAGGATTTGGGGTCAAGATGGTTAAAATATCCTGACAGAAATTTATCTTTTCTTATGGAGTCAGCAGCTGCTGAGTTGATTCTTAGAACATTGCCTGTGTATGGTCAACAAGAAAACAGGGCTCCAGTTTATAAGATTGATGGAGAAAAGGAGAGCGTCCCATTCAGGGTCTTACTTCCTCAGTGTCTCTCCCACTTCTGTTCAGTGGCCCAGCAAAAAGCAGTTTCTTAAACACAAAAGAGGGTTAGTTGACCCATCACATGATCCCGTCTCATCACCTGACCAGTTACCAAAACACAGTCATAGTCATTCGATTCCTGGTCCATGGTTTACATGTTAGACAATAGCTGATTTAAATGATTAGACTTTAGCTGGCTATGTTCCTTTCTCAGCCAGAGTTCATTGAGTTTAATGAATTGGAGTTCGAGAGGTGGGGTCATGAATGAAAATGTCCAACCATTTTAGAAGCTGCTGTTTTAAGTCCCTGCGCTGCTATTTCAGTATTTTAAAAATTCTCATCCCAATAAACAAAGTCATTTTCACTATAAAGCGTAGTATTATAACAATGAAAACAAATATGGAAATGAAAATCAGATAGGTTCATACCACCATAGTAACAAGAAAGGAAAAATGGAAAACATGCATTGACATAGCTCCATTCACCATGTCAGGTCACCCAATATTTCACACAGCCAATGAAGTTGTTTCAAGCCATAATCATTATTCTAGTGTAGGAAATGCAGCATCTTATGCGCACATAGTAAGGTTTCACAAGTAGCAATGAAATAATGATTGGATAATTCATTTTTGTGATTTTTACTGAGGTTAAATATTGACTAGGACATCAGTTGGAAGGTCCCTGCTCACCTTTGAAATTGTGGGATCTCTTATATCCACCAGAGGGGGCCACCCCTCTAGTTTAACATTAGAGAGCCTCCGACAATGTAATGCACCTTCAGTGGAGTGCCCGCCTATACTTGTGCTCAAAAGAGATCTAGCGGGTACATGTTCATAGCTCATTGAAAGTGGAGTCACAGGTGGACAGGGTGGTGAAGAAGGCATTCACATGCTTGGTTTCATTGGTCAGAACATTGAACACAGGAGTTGGGACGTCTTGTTGAAGATGTACAAGACATTGGTAAGGCCACACTTGGAATACTGTGTACAGTTCTGGTCACCCTATTATAGAAAGGATATTATTAAACTAGAAATAGTGCAGGGAAGATTTACTAGGATGCTACCTGGACTTGATGGTTTCAGTTTTAAGGAGAGGTTGGATAGACTGGGAGGTTTTTCTCTGGAGCGTAGGAGGCTTAGGGGTGATCTTATAGAGGTCTATAAAATAATGAGGGGCATAGGTCAGCTGGATAGTCAATATCTTTTCCCAAAGGTAGGGGAGTCGAAAACTAGAGGGCATAGGTTTAAGGTGAGAGGGGAGAGATACAAAAGGGTCCAGAGGGGCAGTTTTTTCACACAGAGGGTGGTGAGTGTCTGGAACAAACTGCCAGGAGGTAGTAGATTGGGTGGGTACAATTTTGTCTTTTAAAAAGCTTTTAGACAGTTACATGAGTAAGATGGCTATCGAGGGATATGGGCAAAATGTGGGCAATTGGGACTAGCTTAGTCATTAAAAAAAAGGGCAGCATGGACAAGTTGGGCCGAAGGGCCTGTTTCCATGCTGTGAACCTCTATGACTATGCATCTAAGTCTCTAGAGTGGGACCTGAGCAAATAAGCTTCTGACAGAGACGAGAGTGCTCTCAACTGAGTCACAGCTAACAGTGCCATTTCCACTAGGAAAAAGAGAGAGGTATCAATTTAGGCAGCTGAAGAACTGATATTAGCAGAGGCATGATGAGCTGAACGATCAAATGATAATTAAAATATAGCTAAAAAAAGGAAGCAGCCAGTGATGAGGGTTTGAAATGTCAGATATAAAGGGGTTCCTGAATCTATAGCTTGTCAGTTATGATGAAAGGTTCCATCCAAAATATTAACTGGCCCTCCCACTTTCAGATGCTATGCATGTCCACCACTTTATTCAATGAAATAACCATCTGTTAACTTAAAATGCCTTTCCTCATTTGTTAGACAATATTTTCTGTAAGTTTACAAAATTATTTTCAGTTTTCCACATTTTCCCGATAATACCTGTGGTGCAACCTTGTGCACAAATTATGCCTTCAGTCAGGTTTACATGATGTGTGAATTTTGACAGTCATCTTTGTTTTTGTCAGGTGTTAAGATAGTAAAACCGATTCTAACTGTATTTTGAGTGCTAAACATTAATTCCTAGCTTTGCGGTATTTTCAATGAAATGCTGGTCTAGCCAGCATCATCCACATTCCATAAATGAAAAAAAACTATGTTGTCACTAAATTTTTTATACTGCAGGGTATATTTTATAAGTGCAGGTTTCTAGTAAACCACCTTACTTGACAGCAGAGAGTGGGGAGCTGAGACTAGGGCATGTACACATATATAAAACAGGAGTAGACTATTCAGCCCCCCATGCACAGTTAGATCATAGCTGATATTTATCTTAACTCTTAACTGCCTGCCTTGGTTCTGTAACTCTTAATATCCTTGCTGACTAAAATATATCACTCTCAGTTTTGAAATTTTCAACTGACCTAGCCTTGATAGCTTTTTGAAGGTTAGTATGTCTGATGTGTCTTAAATTTACTTACAGGAAAATTGGGAGTAGCCAGTCCTCCAATCCATTGTCCAGTGACAGAAGGTTCACACCAGGCACTTCACGAATGTTTAGAAACAACTGCTTTGTTAAAAGTCCTTAAAACAACAGCAATATGTGTCTTCCCAATGGACAAATTATATTTCTGCACTTGGCTCCATTTATTTAAATTAGGTAATTTATTTTGGATTTAAAACAAAGTATTTACTTGATAGGGGTAAGAGCTCAAGCATTACTTTATGTAAATAGAATTTTGAAGCTTTCTGTTTAGCTAATATGCTATTCAGCCAATTCCTTCAGTTTGGTTCTCCAGGTCAAAATTTAATCAAGGTGCAGAGTGTTAACCTTGGCTCCTCTCCCTCCGAAAACAGCTCCCCCTAAGTACAACTCAAACACAGACAGGTGGGGAGGCACAACCTTTTCTGTGTTAACACTGAAAATACACCCAGGGTCTTTAAGGCACAGCACCCAGTACCATGTTTCACTGCACTGTGGATTGGAAGACTGGCTTCTCCCAATTTTCCTGTGAGTAAATTTAAGATACGTTATTTAATATTTAATTTAAGGTGCTTCACTAAGAATTTACCTTTATAAAATAAACCCTGCAGTATACAAAATTAAATTTAGCAACAACACAAGTTTTTTACATTTACGGGATGTGGGCATCGCTGGCTAAACTAGCATTCATTACCCATCCCTGGTTGCCCTTCAGAAGGTGGTGGTGACCTGCCTTCTTGAAGCGTTGTGGCGTAGGTACATCCACAGTGCTGTGAGTGAGGGAGTTCCAGGATTTTGACCCAGTGCCAATGAAGAGTAAGAAACCTTGGTTAGGCCGCATTTGGAGAATGTGTGCAGTTCTGGTCGAACACTATCAGAAGGACGTTGAAGCTTTGGAGAGAGTGCAAAGGAGGTTCACCAGGATCTTGCCTGGTCACGAGGGTGTTGACTATGAGGAGAGGTTGAATAAACTAGGATTGTTTTCACTGGAAAGACGGAGGCTGAGGGGAGGCCTGATAGAGGTCTACAAAATTATGAGGTGCATTCACAGGGTGGATAGTCAGAGGCTATTTCCCAGAGTTGAAGTGTCAATTACAAGGGGGCACATGTTCAAGATGAGAGTGGGAAAGTTTAAGGGAGGTGTGCAGGGCAAGCTTTTCACACAGACAGTGGTGGGTGCCTGGAATGTGTTGCCAGAGAAGGTGGTGGAAGCAGGCACAATAGCAACATTTAAGAGGCATCTGGATGGGTACATGAATAGAGGGATACGGACCGAGTAAGGGCAGAAGGTTTTTTTTGTAGTTTAGTTAGGGCATCATGATTGGCACAGGCTTGGAGGGCTGAAGGGCCTGTTCCTGTGCTGTACTTTTTCTTTGTTCTTTGAGGTGACTCACCTGATGAAGGAGCAGCGCTCCGAAAGCTCATGCTACCAAATAAACCTGTTGGACATTAACCTGGTGTTGTGAGACTACTTACTGTGCCTACCCCAGTCCAACGCCGGCAACTCCTCATCCTTCTAGGTGATAGTGGTTGTGGGTTTGGAAGGTGCTAAGTGACTGGTGAGTTCCTGCAATGCATCTTTTAGATGGAACCCACTGCTGTAACTGTTAGTCAGTGGTGGAGGGAGTGGATATTTGAGGAAGGGGTGCCGTCCTGGATGGTGTCAAGCTTCTTGAGTGTTTTTGGAGCTGCACTCATCCAGGCAAATGATGAGTACTTCATCACACTCCTGACTTGTGCTTTGTAGGTGGTGGACAGATGGTGAGTTACTTGCTGCAGGATTCCTAGACTCTAACCTGCTCTTGTAGCCACAGTATTTATATGATTAGTCCATTTCAATTTCTGATCAATGGTAATCACCAGGGTATTGATAGTAAAAATTCAGTGATTTTAATGCCATTGAATGTCAAGGGGGCGATGATTAGATTCTCTTGTTGGAGATGGTCATTGCCTGGTACTTGTGTGGCGTGAAAGTTGCTTGCCACTTACCAGTCCAAGCCACGATATTGTCCAGGTCTTGCTGCTTTTGGACAGGAACTGCCTCAGTATCTGAGAAGTTCTGAATATTACTGAACAATGGTACAGTGAACATCCCCACTTCTGACCTTATGATGGAAGGAAGGTCATTGATGAAGCAGCTGAAGATGGTTGGGCCTAGGCCACTCCCCTGGGGATCTCCTGCAGTGATGTCCTGGAGCTGAAATGAGTGACCCCAGCAACCACAACCATATTCTTTGGGTCAGGTATAACTCCAATCTGCAGTTTTGCTGGGGCTGTTTGATGCCATACTTGGTCAAGTGCTGCCTTAATGTCAAGGACAGTCACTCTTCCCTCACCTCTGGCATTCAGCTCTTTTGTCCATGTTTGAACCAAGGCTGTAATGAGGCCAGGAGCTGAATGACCCTGGTGGAATCCAAGCTAAACAAGTGCCATTTAATAGCACTATTGATGAAACCTTCCATCAATTTACTGATGATCGAGAGTAGATGGGGTGGCCAAGTTCAATTTGTCCTCTTTCTTGTGTACAGAACAAACCTGGGCAATTTTCCACATTGCTGGGTAGATGCCAGTGTTGTAGCTGTACTGGAACAGTTTGGCTAGGAGCATGGCAAGTCTTCAGTACTATTGCCATAATGTTATCAAGGCCCATTGACTTTGCAGTGTCCAGTGCCTTCAGAATTTTCTTGATATCACATGGAATGAATCAGATTGACTGAAGATGGACATCTGAAATGCTGGGGACCTTTGGAGGAGGTCAAGACGGATCATCCACTCGGAACTTCTGGCTGAAGATTGTTGCAAATGCTTTATCTTTTGTAAAGATGTGCTAGGCTCCTCCATCATTGAGGATGGGGATATTTATGAGCCTCCTCTCCAGTGAGTTGTTTAACTGTCCCCCACCATTCACGATTCAGTATGACAGGACTGCAGAGCTTAGATCTGGTCTCTTGGTTGTGGAATTGCTTAGCTCTTGTCTATTGCTTGCTGCTTATTCTGTTTGGCATACAAGTAGTCCTGTGTTGTTGCTTCACCAGATTGACACCTCATTTTTAGGTATGCCCAATGTTACTCCTGGCATGCTCTCCTGCACCCTTCATTGAACCAGGGTTGATGCTGAGGACTCCCAGGCAAGTCTCTTCCGCCTATATTCTACTGTGCTGGGTCACTCCTGCTCGTGGGAGAGAACAATACCCAGGAATGGTGAGGGTGGTGTCTGTGACATTATTTGTGATTCTGTCAGTCTGACTAGTCTGTGAGATAGCTCTCCCACTTTTGGGACAAGTGCCCAAACATTAATAAGGACTTGTCTTTAACAGGGCTGGGTTTGCCGTTGTTGTTTCTGGTGTTAGTGCCTTTTTGTTTTCTTTGGTTGGATACAACTGGGTGGCTTGCTAGGCCACTTCAGAGGGCCTTTAAGAATCAACATGTAGGCCAGATCAGGTAAAGTCGCCATGTTTCCTTCCCTAAAGGGCATTAGTGAACCAGATGGGTTTTTATGACAATTTCAGATTTTTATTGAATTCAAATTCCTCCATCTACTGTGGTGGAATTCGAACTCCAGTCCTCAGATTATTACCCTGGATTAATTGTCTCTGACAATATCACTATGCCACAGCTCCATAAAGAATTTCCTCATTGATTACCGTGCAAACAATTAGTAAATACCATGTGACATAAGAAAGAATTGGCTTTTTCGTAGCACCTGTCATGGCCTCAGGACACCCGAAAACATTTCATGGCAAAATAATTACTTTTGAAGTGCAGAAAGTGCAGTTATGTAAAAAAAATACCACTGACAGTGCACAGCAAGAGCCGACAAACATCAAATGAGATGGGTGACCAATTATGTGTTTTCGAGTGCTTTTAGCTAAGGGATTGTTGTTAGGATAAAAGAAGAATATCCTGATCTACTTCAATAAAAAGGGCATGGGATCTTTCACTGTTAACTGAACAGACATGTTCTCATGTTGTCATCCCTCCATACAACATTGAAGGATCAGCCTTGATCATTCTGTAATTCAGTGTTGGCAATGGAAAGCAAGACATACAGGGAGGTTCGAGCTAAGAAAACTTGATATTCCATCCAAGTTGGCAAGTTCCCGATTTTTCATTTCTGCAAGGCCTGAATCCTGGAATAACCCATGTGCAGAGCAGCCATTGGTGGGAGACTTGATCAAATTCCCCAGTAAGGCCAACATAGCACAGAAAATGATGCAATCACTTTGCCTGATATGTTGCTCATAATACTCATCAGCACATCCAGATGTTAATATAAATGTTGCTTAAATCTCTGTCTTGCTTTTGTAGTTAAATGTGTCATATATCAGCTGTGAAACAACATTTTCAGTGATGTCATCATATTAAAATCCAGACAAATTATCAACACGAGGTCTCAAAATAGCAGACAATCGCACAAATCATATAGTTGGAAATGGCATCGCCTGCAAAGGATCCCATAACAATTTCAGAAATTCCTTTCTACAGAGCCAAGATACATAGACCCTATTGCAGTACGAAAATAGCTGGAAGGGGGAAAAGGGCAGCCAATTTCAAATATAGTATCAACATAGAGAAATCTCAAACAGGAGATGGGGAATGAAATGGATGTTGATATCCCTCAAATCAAGATAGTGAATGGAAAAAGTAAATCTCCAATCTTGCTTAAATTGGGAGTCCATAATTTTTCCCAGGATTAATTGCAATTCTACTCACTGGAATTTCACCCCCTGACACTCAGTGGATTACAATCGCTGGATCCCCCAAAATCAGCATCCTGAAGGGTTATCATCGACCAGAAACTGAACTGGACCAGCCATATAAATACTGTGGCTGGCAGAGCAGGTCAAAGCCTTGGAATCCTGTAGTGAGTAACTCATCACCTGACTCCCCAAAGCCTGTCAACCACCTACAGGGCACAAGTCAGAAGTGTAATGGAATACTTTCCAATTGCCTGATGAGTGTAGTTCCAACAAACTCAAAGCTCAACACCATCCAGGGCAAAGCAGCCCACTTGATTGCTACCCCTTCCACAAACATTCAATCTCTCCACCACTGATGAACAGCGGCAGTCATGTGAACCATATACAAGATGCGCTGCAGGAACTCATCAAAGTTCCTTAGATAGCACCTTCCAAACCCACAATCACTACCATTTAGAAGGACAGGAGCAGCAGATACCTGAGAACACCACCACCTGCAAGTTCCCTCCAAGTCACTCACCATGCTGACTTGGAAATATATCACCGTTTCTTCACTGTCGTTGGGTAAAACTCCTGGCACACCCTCCCAAACAGCACTGTGGGTATAACTACACCTCAGAGACCTCAGCAGTTCAAGAAGGCAGTTCACTACCATTTTCTGAAGGGCAACTCAGAATGGGCAATAAATGCTGGCCTAGCCAGCGACGCCCAAATCCCATAAATTAATTTTTTTAAATTGGGACAGCCACTAATTGAACACGTGCCCTCTGCTCCCAATTCTCCAGTCTGTCTTCCTGTTGATGGCGGCTACAAATCTTGGAACAGAGCCTCACAAAATTTACCAACAGATGGCTCAAAATCCTCAGCCACATTCCATATATTGAAGTTTTTAAAACAAATAAATGTTAAAATAGAGAGGACTGAGACACATCCCAAAATTCGCGATCCCAATTCAATGGTTCAAGTTTATCTCAATACCACTTCACTTTTATGGGTGGATTTGTCCATCTTTTCTGACTTTGAAGCAAATGATCTCAAAAATGACCACATAGTTTGCTAGTTCCATTTTAACCCAGGAAAGTCCCAAGAGTGCACATTGGACTTGCTGCTCTCTGTGCTTAATTCTGTGTTCCTCATGAGTGAGGCACCGTACTCTACAACCTTCCATTTCTCAATCTGCCACTGTTTAGTGACTTAATAAAGTGGGTGAGATTTTGAACCTCCCTTCACATATTCCATTGCAATCTACTTGTGTGCAGCAAAGTGGAATGGTTTTGCCCATCATTGAATTCTGCCACACAATCCAGCATTGCTGCCATTGTATACAGGCAGGTTGGACTTGGTCTCATTTCCACAGCGTCCATCAAGTCACCAGTGTGGGAAAATCCTGCCTACTTAATTTAAACAAGTTAATAGAAAAAAAGAGAAGAAACTTTTTTTATACAATGAGTGGTCATAATTGGGAATACATTGCTTGAAAGGCTTCTGGAGACAGATTCAATAATAACTTTTAAAAGGGCATGTAATTGCCTTAAGAAAAAATATTACTTTCTCTCTGGAGAAAGTGCTATCCAATCAGTCCCACTTGTTGCTCTATCAAAGAGCAAGCATGAGTACATTGGGCAGAATGGCCTCATTGTGCACTGCATTATTCCAAGTATTCAGCGACTTACGAGTCATTGCTCAACCAACATATCATATAGCCCCTTGTGTTGTAACATTCAAACAACTGTTGGATTGAATCACACAACATATGCATGGACTGTGTTAGGTGGTTAGCTCCACTCACTGTTTCAATGTGGGAATACAGGAGTGACCTGGTATCCTTTACTAAAAGTTCTTGTTTTGTATTTGCTATCACTGCTGTTACTCCAAACAGATTCATGAACATTCTTTTAGAAATAAACAGCATTATTCACAGCGTTAGTACTGCTTTCAAAAGAGCTTTCTTTCTGTATTTTCAATCACTTTGGAATAATTTAATCAGAGGCTCCTTGCTACCAGGGTGTGTTTTTTGTGCAGAATAATGTTTTTATTGAATACAATTATAGCTTGGAAAAAAAATTTCAATAGAAGCCTTGATAGAAAATTTACAGAAGTAGTGGTCTTTAACCATTAATGATAATACTGGTTTTGAAATCTGATAACTGAACGATTTCTGCAGCAGCAGGGAAACATTGAGCTTCTAACAAGTTCCTACTAATCTCGTGGAGCATACTTCAATCATTTCTGCTCCAATTACCAGTTTGTTATTACCATTTTTTGATACCACTTGACAGCACTATGGGTGCACCTAAAGCAGAGGGTTTACAGCTGTTCAAGAAGGCAGCTCACCACCACGTTATCAAGGGCAATTAGGATGGCAACACATGCTGGTCTTGCCAATGACACCCACATCCAATGAACAAATATTAAAAATTCAAATTGAGTGTTGCTCAGAACAGCCAGAGATCACAGACTACATCAATGTCAATAGAAGTTTTTTCAATAACATTACTTTGCCTGAAATGCCCGAGGACTCCACAGCACTGGTCATATTTGTATTCCTAGTTCTTTTTCAGAATGTAAGCTTCATTAACATGAAGTAAACTCATTATCTGGTTCATTTGCATTAGGCAAGAATTCCTAACTAAAATCTATTCTCATATCATCATTCATACCTTCTCCTGTATTTTTGGTAAAAACCTGTATGAATCAGAGCAGTAACTGTTTACAAATGAGACCCTGACGTATAAGATAGAAATTGTTTCCAGACTTCAATTTGCTCAAGATGGTTCCACGCTGCATTAGTTTAGTTTGTACTGTGGCTGGTGTTTGTGGGTCAGTTCCAGGAGTCGACACTGGGTTGGTTTTAGTATGTATTGTGGATTGTGTTCTTGTCTCTCTTATACAACCATTAGGTCCAACCCACAATAAACATCTACAGTTCTGACACTGGGATAAATGAAACTGGTTTGTGAAGGGTAAGTGGCAAGGTGCTTCATTGATGGTGGGTTGAATTTTATGGGACCAGTTGGAACAGGGGGCCAAATATCCAAACAGAATTAGAAGCCTGAAATCTTTAACATTTCAGGATTTTATCAACAGCAGCTGACATGGAGGATGGGCTTCGCACATTGACACAACGGAAAAGCAATTAAGGTTCCAAAAAGCCAATTAACTGGAATTCTATGACATCCTTCTGATTTTACTATTAGTGCACAGGAACCATGGGGCTTTAAAGACTTGCCTAGTTAAAGGAAGTGGGGGTCCGACACTAGACCTTTCAGTCAGCCATCAAAGAGTCAGTGGGCCATGCCAGGGAGAATCATAGAATCATACAGTGCAGAAGGAGGCCATTCAGCTCATCGAGTCTGCACTGCATCGAGGAGCAGGTCCAGAGACTTATTGCCAAACAACGACGGAAGGGCAAAATGTTGCCAGCACGGTGAGGCACGTGTTGCCAGCGTGAGAAAGGAAAGGTGGCACAAGGAACAACTCGGGGATTGTGGGGGCCATCCGGATGAAAGGCCTAGAACAAAGAGAGGACTCCTAACATAGGCCTCATCCACCCTAGCTCTGCCACCTTTGAGGAGGAGGGGCAGGTTAGAGGGAGGGAGGTTCAGGCATTGGTGGGTGTATATTAGCAAAAGGGCCATCCTTGGGGTGGGTATGCCAGAGAAGAGCACTTCAGAATGTCCCAGTGGGAGTCTCCTGTATTGTAGTGGTCTGCTGCGCGCTGTATAACCTGACACAGCAGAGCAGCTGGTGTTGAACAATAAGGATGAAATTGATCATCATGCCTCAGATGACGATAAGAAGGTAGTGATTAGATGATGCAAGATAAAGGGTCCCACAGACCAGGGGCAAGGCACAAGAAGATACATAGAAAATAGGAGTAGGCCATTTGCCCCTTCAAGCCAGTTCCACCATTCAGTATGATCATGACTGATCCTCTATCTCAGTGCCATACGTCCATTCTCATGCCTTTGGAGTCTAGAAATCTATTTCCTTCTTAAATATGTTCAGTGACTTAGCTTTCACAGCCTTCTGTGGTAGAAAATTCTATAGGTTCACCACCCTCTGAGTGAAAGAATTTCTCCTTATTTCAGTACTACATAGCCTACCGCATATTCTGAGACTGGTACTTAGATCCCCTCTCATCTTTCTACATTCCAGTAGATGCAGACCCAGTCACTCCTCGTATGACAATCCTGCCATCCCAGGAATCAGTCTGATGAATATTCACTGCACTCCCTCATGACATGTATATCCTTTCTTGATAAGGAGACCAAAACTGCACGTAGTACTCCAGATGCAGTCTCACCAAGACCCTGTGCAGCTACAGTAAGACATCCTTGCTTCTGTGTTCAAGTCCTCTTGTAAAGAAGGCCAACATAATATTTGCCTTTTTAACTGCTTGCTGCAACTGCATGCTCACTTTCAGTGACTGGTGTACTAGGACATAATTATTTCCCAACATCTGTCACTATTTAAATAATCCCATTCAGTTTCTCCATCTGAAGTTGATAACTTCACAGTTATCCACATTATACTGCATCGGCCAAGTATTTGCCCAATCATTCAATTTGTCTAAACTGCCTGGAACAAAGAAAAGTACAGGAACAGGCCCTTCGGCCCTCCAAACCTGTGCTGATCATGATGCCCTAACTAAACTAAAACAAACCCTTCTGCTCTTACTCAGTCCGTATCCCTCTATTCCCTCCCTATCATGTACTCATCCAGATGCCTCTTAAATGTTGCTAATGTGCCTGCTTCCACCACCTCCTCTGGCAGCGCGTTCCAGGCACCCACCACTTTCTGCATGAAAAACTTGCCCCACATTAAACTTATATGGTTAGCTGGATACAGAACTAGCTTGGTTATAGAGGACAGAGAGTAGAGAGTAGCATTTTTCAGAATGGAGATCTGTAGCTAGTGGTGTTCTGCAGGGATCAGTGCTGGGACCTCTATTGTTTGTATATGTATATGGATGATCTGGAGTCCAACACTAGCTCTTTCAGTCAGTCAGCCATCAAAGAGTCAGTGGGCCATGCCAGGGAGAATCATAGGATCATACAGTGCAGAAGGAGGCCATTCGGCTCATCAAGTCTGCACTGCATCGAGGAGTAGGTCCAGAGACTTATTGCCAAACAATGGTGGAAGGGCAAAATGTTGCCCTTGAACCTCACCTTGAACCTGTGCCCTCTTGTAATTGACACTTCCACCCTTGGAAAAAGCCTTTGACTATCCACCCTGTCTATGCCTCTCATAATTTTGTAGACCTCCATCAGGTCTCCTCTCAGCCTCTGTCTTTCCAGTGAAAACAATCCTAGTTTATCCAACCTCTCCTCATAGCCAACACCCTTGAGACCAAGCAACATCCTGGTGAATCTTCTTTGCACTCTCTCCAAAGCTTCCACGTCCTTTGGTAGTGTGATGACCAGAATTGCACATAATACTCCAAATGCAGCCTAACCCAGGTTTTGTGTAGCTGGTCAACTCTTGTACTCAATGCCCTGGCTAATGAAGTGGAGATGCCGGCGTTGGACTGGGGTAAGCACAGTAAGAAGTCTCACAACACCAGGTTAAAGTCCAACAGGTTTATTTGGTAGCAAATACCATAAGCTTTCGGAGCTTGCTGCTCCTTCGTCAGATGGAGTGGTCTCTGTTCTCCAACAGTGCACAGACACAGAAATCAAGTTACAGAATACTAATTAGAATGCAAATCTCTACAGCCAGCCAGGTCTTAAAAGGTACAGATAATGTGGTTGGAGGGAACATTAAACACAGGTTAAAGAGATGTGTATTGTCTCCAGACAGAACAGCTGGTGAGATTATGCAAGACCAGGGGCAAGCTGTGGGGGTTACTGATAATGTGACATAAATCCAACATCCCGGTTTAGGCCGTCCTCATGTGTGCGGAACTTGGCTATCAGTTTCTGCTCAGTGACTCTGCGCTGTCGTGTGTCGTGAATGCCGCCTTGGAGAACGCTTACCTGAAGATCCAAGGCTGAATGCCCGTGACTGCTGAGGGGGGAGCACTTCAGCAGTCACTTCAGCATTATCAGTAACCCCCACAGCTCGCCCCTGGTCTTGCATAATCTCACCAGCTGTTCTGTCTGGAGACAATACACATCTCTTTAAGCTGTGTTTAATGTTCCCTCCAACCACATTGTCTGTACCTTTTAAGACCTGGCTGGCTGTAGAGATTTGCATTCTAATTAGTATTCTGTAACTTGATTTCTGTGTCTGTGCACTGTTGGAGAACAGAGACCACTCCATCTGACGAAGGAGCAGCAAGCTCCGAAAGCTTATGGTATTTGCTACCAAATAAACCTGTTGGACTTTAACCTGGTGTTGTGAGACTTCTTACTGGCTAATGAAGTCAAGCATGCTATATGCTTTCTTAATCATTTTAGCCACCTGTGTTGCCACCTTTAGGGAACTGTGGACCTGCACACCCAGATCCCTCTGTATATTAATGTTCCTAAGGGTTCTGCCATTTACAGTATAATTCACACCTAAATTTGATCCTCCAAAATGCATCACCTCGCACTTGTCTGGATTAAACTCCATCTGCCATTTCTGTGCCCAAGTTTTCAATCTATCTATGTCCTGTTCTATCATCTGACAATCCTTGACACCATCAGCAACTCCACCAATCTTTGTGTCATCCACAAACTTACTAATCAGTGTTCCTCCAGAGCATTTACATATACAAACAATAGAGGTCCCAGCACTGATCCTGCAGAACACCACTAGCTACAGATCTCCATTCTAAAAAACACCCTTCCACCACTACTCTCTGTCTTCTATAACCAAGCTAGTTCTGTATCCATCTAGCCAGCCCACCCTGAATCCCATGTGATTTTAGTTTTTGTACCAGTCTGCCATGTGGGACCTTGTCAAATGCCTTACTAAAGTCCATATAAACTACATCCACAGCCCTTCCCTTATCAGTTATCTTTGTCACCTCTTCAAAAAAATCAATCAAGTTGGTGAGACATGATCTTCCCCGTACAAAACCATGCTGCCTGTCACCAGCCTATAATTTGCCAGATTATCCTTGCTTCCTTTCTTAAACAAGAGAACAACACTAGCTATGCTCCAGTCCTCCGAAACCTCGCATATGGTCAAAGAAGATGTGAAGATATCTGTTACAGTCCCACTCTCTAGAAACCTGAGCCACAAAACCTAGGCTCATCCTGCAGTGTGACTGCAGTACTGTCAAAATTATTGCCCTATTGGGGCGGCACGGTAGCACAGTGGTTAGCACTGCTGCTTCACAGCTCCAGGGACCTGGGTTCAATTCCCGGCTTGGGTCACTGTCTGTGTGCAGTTTGCACATTCTCCTCGTGTCTGCTTGGGTTTCCTCCGGGTGCTCTGGTTTCCTCCCACAGTCCAAAGATGTGCGGGTTAGGTTGATTGGCTATGCTAAAATTGCCCCTTAGTGTCCTGGGACGCGTGGACTAGCGGGTAAAATATGTAGGGATATGGGGGTGGGATTGTGGTCGGTGCAGACTCGATGGGCCGAATGGCCTCTTTCAGTACTGTAGGGTTTCTATGATTTCAGATGAATTATTAAACTGAGACTCTGCCCATTCAGGTGGACTCAACAAAATCCTTCCCACTATTTTGAAGGAGGACGACATTTTCCCCAATATTCTGAACAATATTCAATAACATTGCTGAAATGCATTATCTGGTCATTATCACCTGAGATGTTTCTGTCTGAGAACTAATGGCCTGCAGTTTGTGTCCTTGAATAATTTTGTTTGATTTTCAGCCAAACTGAATTTTTTAACCCTTTCAGTAAGCCTTTCACTCTGTTTGGATGAGTGCAACTCCAACAACACTTGAGAAGCTCGACACCATCTGGGCCAAAGCAGCCCATTTGATTGCAATCCCTTCTACAAACATTCACTCTCTCCACCACTGACTAACAGTGGCAGCAATGTGCATTATCTATAAGATGCACTTGTGGGAGAGGAGACTGAGCTCAGCAGGGGGTCGGCCAGGGGACAAGAAATTTGCACATCAGCAGCACCGTCACTGTAGACTGGCTGTCTCTGCAGATACATGAAACAGATAGCGCAGACAAAGGTGGATGTTTCACTATATCTATCAACACGACATAGCTGAATATCCTTGTTAATAGCACCAAAACTGTAATCACGACATCACAGAATCACAGAAACCCTACAGTGCAGGAGGCGGCCATTCGGCCCATCGAGTCTGCACCGACCACAATCCCACCCAGGCCCTACCCCCACCCCCATGATTAAGTGACCATTGTCTGAACAGACATTCCATCATCTACCGCTAAAGGTTATGACATTACTGACTATTGTCTTGGGCCTACCATTTTGTATCATACGTAAATAATTTACAGGTGTGCGTGACCAGAACAATTATCTTTACTAGAAGTTGTAAATGCCCTATAAAAAGGCTAACTGTACACAATTGAGCAGAGAAGACTGAAGAAGCCTTTGTAATTCTTATCGATAAGAAGGCAAGAAATGATCCAAATATCTTTCGAGCTTTGACACTCTGCTGGATCTCGCCAAGGTTTATTGGACAAAACTTGTTAGCACTGCTGCCTCACAACGCCAGGGACCTGGGTTCAACTCCGGCCTTGGGTGACTGCGTGGAGTTTGCACATTCTCCCCCTGTCCATGTGAGTTTCCTCTGGATGCTCCAGTTTCCTCCCACGCTCCAAAGATGTGTGGGTTAGGTTGATTGGATATGCTAAATTGCTGCTTAGTATCAGGGAATTAGTGGGGTAAATATGTGGAGTTAAGGGGATGAGGCCTGGGTGGGATTGTTGTCAGTGCAGACTTGATGGGCCTTCTGCAGAGTAGGGATTCTATGATTCTAACATTTTCCAAACCTTCTATCACTTAAAGACAAGAGCAGCGACATCTGAGAACCGCCTGGAGGTTCTCCGTCAAGCCACTCACCATCTTCACTTGGAAATATATCGCCATTCCTTCAATGTCATTGGGACCAAATTCTGGAACTCCCTCCCTAACAGCACAGGGACTGCAGTGATTCAAGAAGACAGATCACCACCATCTTCTCAAAGGGCAATTAGGGATGGGCAATAAATGCTGGACTAGCCAGTAATATCCACCATCTGGGTGAATTTAAAAAGTAATTTCTCAAAATGTATCAAAATATTTTCCATACATGATAAACTTCATGAGCGGAGTTTTACAGCCCCAGCCAATGGGCTTGGATGTCTTGTAAAATGCAGCAGGTGGCCTGCCCAACACCTGTCCCAACCTGCCTCCTTTCTTAAAGGGGGCAGTGATGGTGTCAGGTGGCCTGCCCATACTTAGCTCTTTAAGTGGCAAAATAGTGGTCACAAAAGTACCTCATCCTGCCCCACCACTATTTTGTCTAAGACAGGGGGAGACCCAGACATCTAAGCTGCATGAATTGGTGTCAGGCAAGGCGGAAGAGGGGGGCCTGCTTTGCCCATCAAAGGCATCATGCATCTCCCAAGGCCATATCACCCCCTCCCCATGCCGTTCAGACCCGATCACCCCCAACTCCCTCACTACCCTTGTAGTGGGCCTGCCAGCCAGCCCCAGCTGACACCTGAGACTTGCACTCAATTTGTGCTACATTAGTTCCTCTTCTTCAGGGACTGGATGTAGTCCTAACGATGGCCACTTGAACCTGCTGTAGTTGGGACTACACACCTGTCAGTCAATCAGCTCTGTAAGTCAGGACTTACTCACCAGATAGTGGTGGAAGTGTCACCATGCTGAACATCAAGTAGCTCTGGGGCAGTCAGTATCACAGTATGACTCTTCAGGCAGTGAGCAAGAAATCTCGCAATCTGGAAAATGCTGCCCAATGTTTTAATGTTAGAATTCTATGTAATAAGAGTACACTTAAGAAATTCTCAGACTTTCACATTTTTCCATCCATTAATTTTAATAAACTTTAAATCATATGGAGCATAGACATCACCATGTCCAAATTCCCAATAATGTTTTGGCCCAAAATTTATTTGAACTTCCTGCTATCGGACTGTCGTAACGTCATTTGAAATGCTTTTGAAATCCTGGAGTGTCTATTCCACAGCAGCAAAAGTCTATGGAAATTCAGTGTCAAATGGACTTGGAATTAAGTTTATAAAACTTACCCAGTGGTGGATTATTTTTCAGTGCAGTGGGGGCGATTGTAAAAACATACAATAGAACAATTCACCTACAGCAAGATGCCACAAACAGCAACTCAATAATAAAACACTTAATTATTTGAAGTTTGTGTTATTACTGTTGGTTGAGAGGAGAAGCTCCTGTTTTTCAACTAATGATCTTAAAATGCCCACTTGAATGAGAGACAGGCCCTTGTTTTAACTTTTCATCCAAAGGATGACATCTTCAACAATATAGCAATGGCTGTGTTGAATACTTGAGCCTACAGGCAGTCCTGGGTCTCCAGTTTTCAACTGATGAGTGTCAGGTAGTAGATCAGAGGATAGTTCACTGCTATTGGAATCTCATTTGTGCGTGCAATCCAAATATGGACAGAGGTCTCAGTGGGAAGAGGCGGCCAAGTTGGGGTTGTGACCATCCCATATACAATGAAAAATCAACAGGAAGGTGCCATAAAATGTACCTCAGTTGAAATCCACATTTCCATTAATTTTCAAGTTTTTCAAGCTGCAGCTACCAACATATCTAAGTTTATTTTTTCAGGATTCATCCATTATGAATAAATAACCCATCTGCTTGTCACAGATATTGTTTACAGAATTCCAGATGAACCTATTAACAAAAAAAGAGCTTGATGATTAATGAACAGCTTAAACTGAAAATCTACCAAGGGCATGTTAAATTTACTTCTTAATCAACCTGAATATTAATCTTTATCAGGTAATCCAATAATTTTGGTATTCAAATGCAAGAAAATAGCATTGAATCATTCTATGCGTCTAATGGCAAAGGTTCAGTAAAGACAGATTGATGTTGTGGGTTAAGGCTCAAATTTAAGAGGTAAAATGAAACCTTTTTGTATTCACTTTGGCAGCAATCTTAAAGTCTTCAATTATGTAGCCATTGTTTGGATTTAACCATATATTTCACGGGTGACCAATAATGTTAATTTACTCATTATATTGGCAGCATTAAATGAGTTCAACATTAAATAAGTGTTAGATCAAACTACAGTCAGATTCAGGATTAAATTGTAAATACAGCAAGGCTCCATTTTAAGCTGTGCTGCTTTAATGTCGGTCTCTATGGGACTATTATTCATGTTTAGTGTTGGGAATTTTGTTTTAAAGTTGCTTTGAGCTGGGTCTGGCATAGGGCAGTGTGAGCCAATTAGTACCATTTTGGAGTGGCCGCAGTTGCACCCAAAACCACCTCTTATTGTGGACACACTGGTCCATGGGTTCTGACATTCTCTGACTCTCCTTCAAGCTGCCAACCATCCATTTTGTGGCTTACCTCCTGAAAATTGAAATCTTCCTACTTCAGCTGCTCATCTTGAGAGCACTTGCTCTCAGCAAGGATTTTGGCTGGGAAAGTGGCGAGTAGGAGGGTTGGTAAGAGGAAGGATTCACAGTAACTGGGAGTGCCAGGGAGGACAGGCCACAACTGCAAGGTCAGTGAGAGGGAGGGTTAGAGTGCGAGATAAATGATGAAGAGGAGATTTGTCGAGCAGGATGAGCTGAGATCAGGAAAGGCAACAAGTGGAAGGATCAGTATGTAGGAGAGGCAGTGAGTGGGAGATAAGTTGAAAGTTAGCATAGTTGTTCTATACGAACATACAAAATAGGAGTAATAAGCCATTTAGCCTTTCGAGCCTGCTCTGCCATTCAGTAAAATCATGGCTGATCTGATTTTTTTTTGAGTTCCACGTTCTCATCTAACCCTGATCTACGTTTGATTTCCTTGCCTAACAGGAATCTACCTTCCAGCAAGGGCAGCAGAGCAGCGATGCTGATTGGCTGTTGCAGGGAAAATTTGCATAGGCGCAGTCACTGTTTCCAGAAAGTGGACCTTTGGAATACACCCTACATGTTCGCGTGAAGGCAAGCATCCAACAAGGGCAGCAGAGTGGCAATGCTTATTGGCTATTGCAGGGAAAATTTGCATGGGTGCAGTCACTGCTTCTGGAAAGTTCTTTGTGGAGGAGCTGTTGTAAAGGGATAGTTAAACCCAAACACTACTTCAGTGTTTCCCTATCTCCTCCTCTAACCAAAAAAAAGTCACGATGAGGACCACAAGCAAAGGAAAATCGCCAGGGACCAGTTGGAGGTTGGATCTCAGCAGCACTGAGTGTATATATCTAACTTACCAGAGGGATCCATGGCATAGCCTCCAGGAAGCAGGCAGAGCCGCAGCAGTACTGAGAGTATCTAATTCCCGGAAAATAAAAACCTGAAAAAGGATGCTGTAACCTGATTGGTTGTGAGGAAATCTGTGCTATATTTGAAAAAGAACACTGCAAAACTAAAAGAAACAAAACTAATTAAGTTAATTAACTAAGTAGAGATAGCTGGGCAGGTGATGTGCTGTAGTTGCATGATGTGCGAGTTGGCAGATCCCATTGCGAGCTGCAACAAGTGTTGGTTGTTCAAAGAACTTCGGCTCAGAATTGATTAGCTAGAATCCGAGTTTCAGACACTGCGGCACGTCTGGGAGGGGGAAGAGTTTCCTGGACACTTTGTTTCAGGAGGCCGTCACAGCCAGTAGATTCGGTCTAATTCGGTCAGTGGTCAGGGACAGCAGGGTGTGACTACAAGTGAGGCAGGTAGAGGATCCTGAATTCAGGAACTGAAGAGCCTCAGCTCTTGACCTTGTCTAACAGGTACGAGGTGCTTGCACCCTGTGTGAATGAGGAAAAGGGCTGTAGGGAAGATGAGCTAGCCGACCTCTGCACCGTGGTACAGGAGGCCATTCAAGAGGGGGAGCAAAAAGACAAGTGGTAGTCGTAGCAGATTCTATAATTGGGGGAATTGATAGCATCCTTTGTAAGCGAGATTGTGAATCCCGCATGGTATGTTGCCTGCCCGGTCATTGTGAGGGACATCTCTGACCAGCTTGAAAGAATATTAGAGGGGGAGGATTCAGTTGTGGTCCGCATTGGGACAAATAACATAGGCAAGACTAGGAAACAGGACCTGTTTGGGGATTAGGAACTAGCACTAGGAACTAAATTAAAGAACAAATCCTCAAGGGTTATAATCTCAGGATTACAACCTGAGCCACATGCAAATTGGCATTGGGTTGAGAGAATTTGGGAAGTTAACACATGGCTAAAGAAATGGTGTTGGAAAGAGGGGTTCCATTTCATGGGACATTGGCATCAGTATTGGAACAGGAGGGATCTGTACCATTGGGATGGTCTTCACCTGAACCGATCTGGGACCAGTGTTCTGACGAAAAGAATAAACTAGCAAGTTGCGGGGGAAGGTAAAAGTAAAACCACGGGAAATAAAACGGTTAACAGAAAGCAAAGCAGCAGGTTAGCATGTGGGGAGAAGGTTCCAACTACATCAAAATTCAGGAAAAAAGTTAAAAGGAAGAAAAACTCAGGAGATGTTATTAAAGGTGTTAGAATTCAAAAAGCAGGTACAAAAACTAGCATAAGGGCATTTTACCTGAATACCCGTAGCATTTGAAACAAGGTAAATGAGTTGACGGCACAAATTATGGCAAATGAGTATGATTTGGTAGCCATTACAGAGACATGGATGTAGATGGTCACAACTGGGAGTTAAATATCCAGAGTATCAGACTATTCGAAGGGACAAAGGTAAGGGAGGTGGTGTAGCTCTGATATTTAAGGATGACATCAAGGCGGTAGTGAGAGATGATATAGGTTCTATGGAAAAAGGTTGAATCCATTTGGGTGGAAGTTAGATGGAAATAGTAAAGGGAAAAAGTCACTGATAAGTGTAGTCTATAAACCATCAAATAATATCACGGTGGGGCGAGAAATAAACAAATAAATAACTGATGCATGTAAAACTGGTACAGCAATTATTATGGGAGATTTTAATCTACACGTCAATTGGTCAAACCAGGTCAGTCAAGGCAGCCTTGAGGAGGAGTTCATAGAATGTATCCATGATAGCTTCCTTGAACAGTATGTAATGGAACGTATGAGGGAGCAAGCTAAACTAGATCTGGTCCTGTGTAATGAGATAGGTATAATTAATGATTTAGGGATCCTCTTGGAAGAAGCGATCACAGTATGATTGAATTTAAAATACAGATGGAACGTGGAGGTAAAATCCACTACCAGTGTCTTGTGCTTAAACAAAGGAGACTACAATGGGACGAGGGAGGAGTTGGCTAGGTAGACTCTGAGCAAACACTTTATGGTGGGACAATTGAGGAACAGTGAAGGACTTTCAAAGCGATTTTTCACAGTGCTCAGCAAAAGTATATGCCAGTGATAAGGAAAAGAGATAATCAGCCATGGATATCTAAGGAAATAAAGGAGGGTATCAAATTGAAAGAAAATGCATACAAAAAGTGGTAAAGATTAGTGGGAAACTAGAGGATTGGGAAATCTTTAAAGGTCAACAGAAAGCCACGAAAAAAGCTACAAAGAAAAGCAAGATGGATTATAAGTGTAAACTAGCTCAGAATATAAAAACAGACAGCAAAAATTTCTACAAATATATAAAATGAAAAAGAGTGGCTAAAGTAAACATTAGTCCTTTAGAGGATGAGAAGGGGAAAGCAATGACTGGAAATGAGGAAATGGCTGAGGCATTGTACAGGTATTTTGTGTCGGTCTTCACAGTGGAAGATACAAATAACATGCCAAAAATTGATGACAAGAAGGCTACGGCAGGTGAAGACCTAGAAACTATCATTATCACAAAAGAGGTAGTGTTGGGCAAGTTAATGGGGTTAAAGGTAGACAAGTCTCCTGGCCCTGATGGAATGCATCCCAGGGCACTAAAAAAGATGGTGGGGGAAATAGCAAATGCACTAGTGGTAATTTACCAAAATTCACTGGACTCTGGGGGTGGTTCCCGCAGATTGGAAAACAGCAAATATGATGCCACTGTTTAAAAAGGGAGGTAGACAAAAGGTGGGTAACTAGAGGCCGGTTAGCTTAACTTCTATAGTAGGGAAAATGCTTGAATCTATCATCAAGGAAGAAATAGTGAGACATCTGGATATAAATTGTTCCATTGGGAAGACACAGCATGGGTTCATGAAGGGCAGATCATGTTTGACCAATTTGGTGGAATTCTTTGACAACATTACGTGCGCAGTGGACAATGGGGAACCTGTGGATGTGGTGTATCTGGATTTCCAGAAGGCATTTGACAAGGTGCTGCACCAAAGGCTGATGCATAAGATAAAGGTGCACAGTGTTACAGGTAATGTATTAGCATGGATAGAGGATTGGTTAACTAACAGAAAGCAAAGAGTGAGGGTAAATGGGTGTTTTTCTGGTTGATGATCAGTGACCAGTGGTGTGCCTCAGGGATCAGTGTTGGGACCGCAATTGTTTACGATTTACATAGATTATTTGGAGTTGGGGACCAAGTGTAGGTGTGTCAAAATTCGCAGATGACACAAAGATGAGTGGCAGAGCAAAGTGTGCAGAGGACACTGAAAGTCTGCAAAGGGATATAGATAGTCGAAGTGAGTGGGCAAGAATCTGGTAGATGGAGTACAATGTTAGTAAATGTGAGGTCATCCATTTTGGTAAGAATAACAGCAAAATGGACTATTATTTAAACAGTAAAAATTGCAGCATGCTGTTGTGCAGAGGGACCTGGGTGTCCTTGTGCATGAATCACAAAGTTGGTTTACAGGTGCAGCCAGTAATGAAGAAGGCAAATTGAATTTTGTCCTTCATTGCTAGAGGGATGGAGTTTAAAAACAGCGAGGTTATGTTGCAGCTGTATCAGGTGCTAGTGAGGCCACACCGAGAGTACTGTGTACAGTTTTGGTCTCCTTTCTTGAGAAAGGATATATTGGCACTGGAGGGGTACAGTGGATATTCACTGGGTTGATTCCAGAGTTGAGAGGATTAGCTTATGAGGGGAGACTGAGGCTATACTCATTGGAATGAGGGGAGATCTTCTAGTAACATATAAGATAGAACCAGGGAAGTTGTTTCCGCTGGCAGATGAAACTAGAGCTAGGGGGCATGGCCTCAAAATAAGGGGGGGGGGGAGCAGATTTAGGACTGAGTTGAGGAACTTCTTCACAAAAAGGGTTGTGAATCTGCCCAGTGAAGCAGTTGAGGCTACCTCAATGTTTTTAAGGCAAGGATAGATTAATTTGTGAACAGTAAAGGAATTAAGGGCTGTGGTGAGTGGGTGGGTAAGTGAAGCTGAGTCCACGAAAAGATCAGTCATGATCTTATTGAATGGTAGAGCAGACTCGAGGGGCCAGATGGCCAACTCCTGTCCCTAGTTGTTTTTGTGTCCTTAATATTCAGTGACCCCACTTCCACTGCCTTCTGAGGCCTTCAAGTCACATACCTTCTGAGAAAAGATTTCCTCATCTCTGTCTTATAAAGGCGACTCCCAATTTTATGCAGTGCCCCCTAGTTCTAGACTCACCCACAAGAAGAAACATCCTTTGCACATCCACATTGTGAATACTGTCCTGGATCCTATATACTTCAATTAAGTCACTCCTCACTTTTCTAAACTCCAGCCCAGCCTGTCCAACCTTTCTTCATAAGACAACCTGTTCATTCCAGGTATCAATCTAGTAAACCTCTTCTAAACATCTTCCAATGCATTAACATCCTTCCTTAAATGAGACCTAAAGTGCACACAGAATAAGAGGTGTGGTCTCACCAAAGCTCTGCATAACTGAAACATAACATCTTTACTTTTATGTTCATATATTTTAAAATTTATTTTAAAAACTTACTAGATAGGAATTTAGCAATGTAAAATATTTAAACTTACAGATTAAAATGTTTTCATGCTGCTTTTCTGATGATAAAGATCCGACAGAACCTAACTGGAGCTTTTCCATTGGTTATAATGGGAGAGTCTGATTTATTAAATGTTGTTTCACTTAGAAATTGGGCTTTGCAGGAATGCAACTACAAATTTAAGTGAGGATTTACAGTAACTCATAACATAATAGCAGAAGACAAGGTCCCTCGGGTCTACTCCAGCAAGATCAGGGTTGATGATGGAGCTTTCAACTCCAATTCCCCACTCAATGGCCATATCCCTTGATTTCCTTGAGTATAAAAATCTGTCCCTATCATCGAGTAGACTCAATGACTAAGCATCCACAACCCTTTGGAATAGAGAATTCTAAAAATTTGCAAATCTGTGAACAAAGACATTTCTCAATCCTAACTTCCCGACCCATTCACCTAAGATTATGCCTGAGCTCTGGACTCTACAGTCAAGGATAACAGCAGACTCGGGCTCTGGCATGCCACAACACAAGCATGCTGTGGCATGTCAAATATGATTATATGGCAGCTGGCATGTTAACTAAATAGCAATGCAGCACCTGTCCAATTAACCAAGTTAGGGAGGGCAGAGGTGTCGACAGTTATGTGACCTGACTCAGACAGGGGTTGGCATCATATTTGAACACCCTGAGATGAACCTGCAGATGCATCTGGCTGCTACACCTCTCCACATCATACCTCTACCCTATCAGGGCATATTTGTCCCTCATTATGCACCCGAGGACTTGACAGTGACTCAAAGTGCCCCCTCTTGCCCAGCAACTGCTTCACAAAACTCATGGAGGATATGTTTGCATGCAGAGCATCCACTGAGTGATCTTCGAGGGTCAGCAAAGTCTTGGAGGAAGCCAAGTGTGCATGTGACAGAGGCATGGTGACACTCGCAGCCTGGAGGGCCTCCTCTTCCATCTGAGCTAGGATGCGCATAGCACTTCTGATCTTACCAAGGAGGGAAGGTCACTGATGAAACAGCTGAAGATAGTTGGGGCAAGCGCACTGCCCTGAGCAACTCCTGAAGCTGGGGTTGCGATGGTTGACCTCAAACAACAACAATTATATTTTACAATAGGCAATCTCGAATTTTAAACGGATTTCATATAAACTTATGCTGTAATAACAGTCCGATGGCCAACCCCCACACTTGTATAAATCTAAAATTATAGTTTTAAAATTCACTGAATTACATCTATACATTCTAGTCCAAATATTCTCCAGTCTCTAACCCAACTTCATTTGGCTACACTTATCCTTGACTCCCGTGTGCTATGTTACAGTATATCACATTATAAGTGGGGTGGCACGGTGGCTAGCACTGCTGCCTAACAGCGCTAGGGACCTGGGTTCAATTCCGATCTCGGGTGACTGTCTACGTGGAGTTTGCACATTCTCCCTGTGTCTGCGTAGGTTTCCGCCGGGTGCTCTAGTTTTTTCCCCACAGTCCAAAGATATGTGGGTTAGGTTGATTGGCCATGATAAATTGCCCCTTAATGTCAGGAGGATCAGGAGGGTAAACGTGTGGGGTTGCTGGGATAGGACGGTACCTGGGTGGGATTGTTGTCAGTGCGGACTGGATGGCCTCCTTCTGCACTGTGGATTCTGTTATTCTATGATTCTAAGTACAATATTCAAATAGCTGTATCTCATCTTTTTTAGTTGCAATTGTCCATGATGCCTCTAGGTGGCAGTGCAATAGAGATTTCCCATTTAAGCACATTTGCTAAAGTTACAGCCAGCGTAACTTTAGCAAATGCGCAGCGGGAAATTTGATAATCTCTCCACTATTAGTGGCCATGTCTTCTGCTGCCTGACAACAGGCTTTGAAATCCACTTTCAACCTTCTCATGTGAAGCAGCCAGGGTTGTATTTAAATTGCACCTTTAGCACAGCAGTTATTGTGATTATTCACATAACTGGACTTTCCACCACACTTTCAACATAGTGACAGTGGCAAAAATGAAATCATCTCAAATAAAATTTCAGGCCTAAATTTATTAATGGATTATTTGGCCTTTTCAGTTCCTATCAGAAATACCATTGACTAATAACTTGAAATATTACCCTAGATTAAATAAATTAAATTTATTGCACAATTTATCCTAGCACCATTTAACAAGAACCTGATAGAGTTAATATCAAAATCATGTTTTGTGTCTTTTTAAAATTTTAGGTTTTGGACAAATTGTGTTGACTTCAAATAGATCAGTGGAGATCACTGGTGGTCCATAAAGGCCTTCAGGTCTCACTGCAAGTCTAAGGACACTACTGTGATTGAATGGATGTAATTTTTTTATAGTATAGCTGTGGTAGTGGAAGGGCACACAAATAATTAGTAAACATCATGTAAATACATCTTGGAAAAGCATTTCTCCCAATATTTACAAGCAAGTGGTCAGGCTAGCAAAACACAAAAATCTGTTGTACAGTAAATAAAACTTTATTTCACTTCAAGTGATTGTTACAAGTTACCCTTCTGCTTAGCATAGATATGAATCACATATTTACAATTTACAGTCATGTATCTTTTGAAAATACAAGTACAAAAGCTATAGTAAACAAACGAGGTACTGCAATTTCAGTATCTTTATAGTCTGAAGCTCCAAAGATATGATCTAGCAAAAGAAAATCAAGCTGTACATAAAGAAGCATTCCAGTCAAACATTAACAGTATCCATTAACGGCTTATATCCCATTAGAAATTTATTGCACAATTTATCCTAGTGCCATTTAACAAGAACCTGCTAGAGTTAACTTCAGAATAGTGTTTTGTCTTTTTTTAAATTTTAGGTTTTGTACAAATCACAGTAAAAGGCCATAGAAATATCATCTTTATAACAGTACCACATTTCCCTTCTCTCCAGACGCAAACAGATAAATAACATCCCAGCAGCATGATCATGGAACAGCTCCGTGTCACCGTTGTAGATTTCCCAGTTAGCGTAACCAAGTCTGGAAAAGGAAACAGAATCATTCATGGCAAATACTTTCCTGTTACATTTTCAATTATAATCAGATCATAATATGCATTTTCTCAGCAATGCAACTAAATGATTTTGTTCCTAAGGTCCATGTCTTGAATGATTAAAGTTTTGATGACCCTCAAAAGACATTTTGATTCCCTGATAGGCCACAAATGTCTATCACAGCTTTAATATTAGTATAGTGGTTCGTATCCCCTGCCCGTTATGCCCTAACGTGGATTTTAGGAGTTGCATAAAAGCTGCGCTGCCATGGGGAGCGTGTTTCGGGTGGCACAGTGGTTAACACTGCTGCCTCAGAGCACCAGGAACCCAAGTTTGATTCATGTCTGTGTGGGTTTCCTTCGGGTGCTCCGGTTTCCTCCCACAGCTCAAAAGTTGTGTAGGTTAGGTGGATTGGCCATGCTAAATTGTCCCATGGTGTTCAAAGATGTGTGGGTTAATGGATTAGCCATGGTAAATGCATGGGATCTCAGGGATATAGTGTGAGGGAAAGGGCCTGGGTCAGAGAGTCAGTGCAGACCTCTTCTGCACTGTAGGGATTCTGTTTTACAAATCGACGAATTTTTGCAACACAGTATCATCTTAAGTAACAATTACATTTTGAAATCTACAAATAAAAACAATTTTCTGATCAGTCAAATGACCTACGCTGTGAGGAAGCAGTGTTAACCACTGTGTCACTTGAAACACACTTCTCCTGGCAGCACAGCTTTTATATGGCTTCTCAGCTCCCTGTCGGGGAATTGAACCCCGGTGTCCTGCCTGACAAGCAGGGATACTAACCACCATACTAATGTCAAAGCTGAGACAGACGTTTTTGGCCCGTCAAGGATATGGGAAGTAGGCAGCAATGTCGAGGTTGAAGCTCAAGATCAGCCATAGTCATTTTGAATGATGTATAATGCTTGATGGGCCATCAGGTCTTCTCCTGCGCCTAATTCTGATGTTCTTATATTCGATCATCTACAAGACATAAGTCAAGATTGTGATAGGATACTCTGCACTTGCCTGGATTGGTGCAGTTCCAAAAACACACCAGAGACTTGATACCATCCAGGACAAGGAAGCCCTCTTAATTAGCACCCCATCATTCACCTTAATCATGCACTCCCTCCACTACTAACTGACCATGGCTGCAGTTTGTACCAACGACAAGATACACTGCAGCAACTTGCCAAGGTTTCTTTGACAGATTCTCCCAAATATCTGAACCACTACACAAAGAAGAATAAGAGCAGAATGTCCAAGAAAACACCACTATCTGCAAGTTTGCCTCCAAGTCACACACTATCCTGACTTGTAAATATATCACCATTCCTTTGTTCTCTCTAGGTCAAATTGTGGAACTCCCTAACTACCTTCACTGAGTGCACATATCCCACAAAAATTGCAGCTGTTCAAGAAGGCAGCTCACCACCAGGTTGTTGATGGCAATTTGGGATCAGCAATAATTCTGGCCTTGCCATTGACATTTTCATCCCATGAAAGAATAGAATAATTTATAGCTATGTTTTCTTAATGAGGTGGAAAAGTAGGGAGGGGATTACTATAATGTTGATAACTTTCCTCCTTGTTCAAGTGGAATAGATTTGAACATTGCAGTTGCTCTGCAATAAGATTAGAATTGCTGTTCATTAACTATATTATTCATGTTCAGGTTGAAATACAAACAACTTACCCATTTATCACAAAGGTAAACATAAGTATCCAACTAGTCCCAACATAACATTGTCTCTATTTGGAGACTGAACCTTTCATGTATGATATAGTCTACCTCTATCATACCTCACTGTCACAAGACAGTGAACTTCCGAGAGCCTACTGAAGGACAATTTCCAATCCACAAGAACGTAGTGATGAGAAGGCTCTCTGGTTCTACTACGTGAATTTCTGGTAGTGAAACATATAACTGAGCAGGAGACAAGGACTTGTTTTAGCCCTTTCACAGGGAAACCAGAATCCTTAGAATGGTGATGTTGACACATAACCATGAAAAAACATACATCTTAATGTTGTAGATAATTTTCTCAGCACACCTTCAATCTGTTCATCATAGAGGGCCTGAACAATGATAAAAGCATTTGTATAATGGTGCATCTTGAAATCTAGAAGTACTTCATAGAACATTTTTGTTGCACTGGTATAGTCTGCATGAAGTTCTTGACTCATGAAGCAGCACACAGGCAAAAGGACTATAAACTGAAACTAAATAAATCTGTGTTAAGAATTATGCACCATATGATGGAATTCATTCTCCAATTTGCACAAGGCAACAAAAAGTAACTCATTTGAACAAGATTTTAATATGTGCGTATGTAAACTGAATAATTTAAATAAACCAGATAACTTATTAAAACGTGAACTTGATCATTTTAAAATAACAGGATATATTTTTACAATGAAAAACATTTCAATGTGTTTTGTTATTTTTATTTTGTTTTTTATTTTTTGTTATTTTAATTTTATTTTTTTTATTTGGTCTTCCCATTAGAAAATAGGATTGCTGAAAAAAGAGATTTGCTTTTAAAGTTTTTCATTTTTCACTCATCAAAAAATGCCCATTGTAATGGTGGGCGGGGGGGGGGGGGGGGGGGGTGGAGAGAAACAACTATGTATACTGCATGAGAAGAGGGCGCTGATGTGTTGGAAAGTGGACTCTGGTGGAGACATTCTCCATGGCAACTCCTTCACCAGAGTCCACTTGGCTACCAATCAGCACTTTCTTCTTATGCAGTATGAATTGTTAAAGTTGGTAAATTCTTTCAAACTATCCTGATGAGTACAAGATGAAAAGTTTTGATAGCATGTCTCTTCTTTCAGCAATACTCAAGAAAATACGAATTGAAATACACATTTCTTAGATATTTCACTTTTTGGTAATTTCCTTCTGAAAGCTGAACTAAAAAAATGTAATCCATTGTACATTAAACTATATGAGGGCTGTGGAAGGAAAAACTGAACAATGCTTGTTCCAGATTTTCCTGCATGAATGTTGTTCAGCACTCAATCAATTACAGTGCCCAAGTAGGTGAACAATAAAACACTTGCATTGTTTTGTTAGTACGATAGCTTTGTGTTATGTGACAAAAAGCTGACAAAAAACAAACAGAAAGTATGACTCACCCATGGGTTAAATGACTGTACCACCAACCAACTCTCAGAAAATACCAGTGCGAGATGAGGAATACTACAGAGCCAGGGGTAAATGAGCACAATGGCCTTTGTTAGATAAACAAGTAACATACCCACTACCATGACGACAACTGAACATGCAATAGAGATAACTGTTAGATGAATTGTTTGAACAGTAGTAAGGATTGTTAAATAGCATCTGATTGAAAGAAATCAACAATGAATAATGGGGGGGAAAGAGCAAGAGAATGTTCCGACATTGAACTAGCAACTAGTACTTTGGAAAAGCCTGACAGACTTTTAAAAATGGATCCATTAGCATTAAGCAAGCATAATACAATACAGTTTTGTTAAATTCGAACAATCATGTGAATTTGTGGTACTTAGCTATTCTAGATACTGAACATACTGGAATGTTGTGTTGAGTCTTAATTATTGCCAAAGAACTTTTCTTGTACTCATCACTGTCTCATTCCTTCACCTTTTAATTATTGTTGGGGATTTTCAAAAAGTTTAAAAATTCAAGTACTTTTAAAAAAAAACTCAACCCCATCTCTCTTTGCCTTTCTCCATTTCACTTTCTGTATGTAATTTTACAGCAAATTAAATATTCTAAATTACACTAGTTTAGACACTGTGGGCGGGCACCCCAAAACCGAACAATCCCGCCTGAGGTCAATGGACATTTGCATGGTCCATCCCCCTACCTGCTACAAATCCCATGGCGGGTGAGGCAGCAAAATTCCCCCCTGCATGTCTCAGTGAACATTCTTCAATCTGATTGGTTGAATAGAAATGATATTGCTCCATTCACACAAGCTGCAGGTCATCTGTAAAGTGTGTAGCTCTGTTTCTGATGCTGCTCAAGAGCTCATGAGAAATCTGATGACAGCTGAACATGAAATGAGCACCGTTTGCTGACTGATGACTGCAGAATGCAGGCCACTATAATCACCTAAATGCTAACGCATCTCTATTGTGTTCATGCATCGAAGAGAAAAATATTTCTCTTAAAAGGCTACTCACAGGACAATCCCTGACTGATTTAGGTGTCAATTTATGAACCTGTCACAATCTACCAAGATCATCCACTTGAGCATGAAGCTAATTTACAGTGGGCATCTAATATATACTGAAGGTGAGGACACTAAACGCTGTCATTGCTACTGAAAATAAAAGTACTGCAATAAACATATTAATGTTGAAAAACTGAGAAATTGTTCAAATGGAACAAGTTTCAATAATGTTTGGACCTGTTGGAATACTCATAGTTTGCCCAGATGTGTAAAGTTGAAGCACAGAGCAGGAAGATGTTTAATTGCAGTAAATCACATCAGCCCAACAGTGGCTTGATGAAAGTACTATCCTATAAAATAATTGTGGCCCCAGAAGCACCAAGATTTCACTTTATCTTCTGATTATTTTCACTAAACAAGAGCTAGTACCATATTATAGCTGTCTTCAATCTCCTTTCAAATTTACTGATGTGGAAATGGGGGAGGGGTGGGGATTCAGTGGATAAATTAATTGAATTGAAAGTAAAACCAAACGGTTTTGGATTTATAAGTTTAAAGTTTTTAAAGTTATTTATTAGTGTCACAAGTACGCTTACATTAACACTGCAGTGAAGTTACTGTGAAATCCCCTTTGTAGGGTTAGATTGTGTCAGGCATCCATGGTGAAGGGAGTTACTCACGGTCAATCACACGAGGCATTGAAGGATCATCATTTGTACCATTGAGTCTATGCTGGCTCTTTGCACAGCAATCTAATCAATATTTAATCCCAATGGTCCTGTAATTTTATTGCCTTCAAGTGCTTGCTTTCATTTCATGGTCAGGTGCCAGGTCCTACCATTCACAAAATTGGTTACATCACTGCAGGAGGTCATTCTGCCTATCATGTCCTTAGTAAGAAGTATAACAACACCAGGTTAAAGTCCAACAGGTTTCTTTGGTAGCAAAAGCCACACAAGCGGCACGGTAGCACAGTGGTTAGCACTGCTGCTTCACAGCTCCAGGGTCCCGGGTTCGATTCCCAGCTCGGGTCACTGTCTGTGTGGAGTTTGCACATTCTCCTCGTGTCTGCGTGGGTTTCCTCCGGGTGCTCCGGTTTCCTCCCACAGTTCAAAGATGTGCGGGTTAGGTAGATTGGCCATGCTAAAATTGCCCTTAGTGTCCTGAGATGTGTAGGTTAGAGGGTTTAGCGGGTAAATGTGTAGGGATATGGGGGTAGGGCCTGGGTGGGATTGTGGTTGGTGCAGACTCGATGGGCCAAATGGCCTCCTTCTGCACTGTAGGTTTTCTATGATTTTCTATGATTTCATGGTTTCATTGCCATCCACCTGAAATCAGTATCTGCTGGTTCTCCACGCTGCTGCCAATTGGAACAGCTTCTCCCCTCTGAGCAGACCGCAAATAATTTTGAGAATAAGTATCAAATCTCCTCTCTGTAATGAGAACAATCTCACATCTCCAATCTATCCATGTTTCTGATCCTTGGAAGTCTTCTCAATCTTTTTTGCAACATCTTTAATGGCTTCATCTCTTTCCTAAAGTACAGTGACCAGAACTGGACACAAGTTGAGGCTGAACCAGTGTTTTCTAAAGGTTCCATAAGAACTTTATCGCTTTCGTGTTTACTTAGAAAGTCCAGGATCCAGTAAGTCTGAACTGCTTTCTCAACCTGCCCTGACATCATCAACAATCTGTGCCCATAAACTGTTGGTGCATCTGCTTCTACACCCTTCTTTAGAATTATACGCTTTATTTTATATAGTCCCTCCTTATTCTTGCAAAAAAACGTCATTCTTCTCCATTAAATTTTATCTGCCAGCTGCTTATCCATTCCACCAGCCGATGTCCCTAAAGTCTGTCACTATCCTCACAATCCATAATACTGCCTAATTTTGTGCTACCTGCAAATTTTGAAATTGTGCCCTGTACACCCGTGGTCATTAATGCAGATCAAGAAATGTTGTGATCCTAGTAGATTCCCTGGGGAGCCTCATTCTCTCCCTCCACCAAACGACAAGTGTTCAGCACTGCTTACTTTCTTGTCACTCAGCCAACTTCATTTGCATACTACCACTGTCCCTTTTAATACATGGGCTTCAAATTTGTTGACAAATCAAACATCTTTTAGAAGTCCATGTACGCCACATCAACCGCATTACCCTCATTAACCGTTACCTCAAAAACCTTAACCAAGTTAGTTAAATACAATTTTTCCTTCACAAATCCATTCCAGCTTCCCTTAGTTAATCTACATTTGCCCAAGTGATTGTTCAAGCTTTTCCGCCACCAAAGTTAAACTTATTGAAATGTTGTTGCCAGGTTTATACTTCCTTTTTTGAACAAGGTTGTAATATTTGCAATTCCCCAGTCATCTGGTACACCTTGTATCCAAGGAGGATTGGGAAATTATGGTCAGTGCTTCCGCAATTTCCATCCTTACTTTCCTTAGTCCCGTAGATGCATCTGATCCAGTTCTGGCAGTTTGCTATAGCCAGTTTTTCCAATATCTTTCAATCTACCTTCTCTGTCACTGGGAGTTTGAAAGTATCATTATCTTTTTGTAAAGACAGATGTACTCATGTAGTACCCCAGCTAACCACACACCCCCCCCACCCGCCCGCCACTTCAATGCACAAATCCTGTTTGTGGTCCCAAATCAGCATCTCTTTTTTTAAACCACCTTTTATTTTCTATATGCCTGTAGAGTTTTGGATTCCCTTTTATATGAGCTGCCAGTCTCTTTTCATACTCTCCCTTTGCTTCTTATTTTTTGTTAATTTATTTTTAGATATGCCTGTGTTGCTCCCAACATGCACATCTACACTTTTCATTTAACTAAGATTAATCTTCGGGCTTGATAGTAATGCTAGATTCGCGGGATATGCCTGGCTATAACATTGCAGATTGTAGTGGAATATAATTCTGTTATATGTTGATGGCCTGTGGCACATCATGGATGCCCCATTTTAAGCTGCTAAACTTGATCTTAATCTATCCCATTTATCACAGTGGCAGTTTCACACAACATATGCAGGGTGTTCTCAGTGTGAGGATAAGATGAGACTTCAAGACTATGCAGTGGTTAGTCTTTAACACTGGCAGGTGCAATTGTGACAGATAAACTTGATGAGTAGATGTCAATAAGGATTTTCCCTGGTACTTTCTCTCACCAACTGCTGCAAGCCCACTATGTCAATCCTGTAATTAAAGCACCTCGGTCATCTCGGTGCCAAAAATAAAACTAATTTTCAGAGACTTATACGATCTACATTTTGTGGAACAATGTAGTGCCCACTGTGCACCAGACTTACAAGCCACTCTCAATCTCTTAAATTCTGCATACAAGAAATTTAGCCTATTCTAAGGGGGGAATTTTACAATTTTGAGTCTAAGTGCTGAATCTGGGCGTCAAATATCCTCTTTCCTGCGCGCCCATACGCATTTTGCCGGCTCCAGCCCAATCCGCGCTGTGGGCGGAGCTTAGCGCTGGCGGACTGATTGGAGCTCTGAACTGCACATGCGCAGTTTTGAAAAAAATCTGACAGAGCGCGCCCGGGCGCGAAAGAATGGAAAAAGCACCCCCCCACCCAGGGGATGAGACGTCCTCCCCCCCCCCCCCCCCCCCCCCCACCAGAGGATGACCTGGGTCAGAGAGCCGTTGCAGTCTCTGACCCCACTCTTCGGAGGCTGCAGCAGCGACTTTGGACTTTTATTCGGCAGGTCGATTACAGCGCAGACGCGGATCGGGCCAGAAGACGGTAAAGTGGGATTTGGTGGTAGAGTTGGGCGCGCAGTTCATTAAGTCGATTTAAATGCATGCTAATGCATTTAAATCGTCGGGCCGCCCGATTCGGATCGGGGCCGGACCTGTGCCCGAATCGGGTGTCGGTAAAGCCGCGATCTGCTCGGATTCGGGTGCAGATCGCGTTAAAGGCCTGACGCCCAACTTTACCGCAATTTCGCACCCGTTTAGTAAAATCAGGCCCTAAATGTTGTCAAAATAAATTTGTCAACCCACAATCGTGCAGCCTAATATTCCACTTCCCATATATGTCCAAGGAAAACAGCCTCAGCTACTCCAACCTAACCTTGTAACTAAAACCCCCCATTCTTGGAACCATTCTGGTAAATGTCCTCTGTACTGTCTAAGGACCCTCACATTGTTCCTAAAATGCAATGACCAGAACTAGACACAATAAGACATAGGCACAGAAGTAGGCCATTTGGCCCAATGACTCTGCTCCTCCATTCAATGACATCATGACTGATCTGATATAATCCTGAACTCCACTTTCCTGCCTTATCCCCATAATCCTTGATTCCCTAATTGATTAAAAATCTGTGAGACTTGAGCATACTTAAAGACCAAGCTTCTACAGGTCTCTGCGGTAAAGAATTCCACAGATTCACTACCCTCAGAGAAGAAAGTCCTCCTCATCTCTGTCTTAAATGGGTGATCCTTACTCAGATATGCCCTCCAGTCCTAGATCTTTCACAAGGGAAAACAACCTCTCAGCATCTACTCTGCCAAGTCCCTCGAGAGTCCCACGTGTCTTAATAAAGTCACCTTTAATTATTCTGGACTCCAATGAGTACAGGCCAAATGTACTCTCCTCATAAGAAAATCACTCCATACCCGGGATCAACCGAGTGAACCTTCTCTGGACTGCCTCCACTGCCAGTGTATCTTTCCTTTGGTAAGGGGAACAAAACTGCACAATATTCTAGGTATGATCGAACTAGTGCTTTGCACAGTTTTAGCAAAACTTCCCTACCTTATACTCCATTCCCTTTGAAATATAGACATTCCATTCCATTTATTTCCAAATACTTGCTGAACTTGTGTGCTCACTTTTTGTGAATAATGCAGAAGGAACCCAAATCCTTCTGTGCTCCAGTTTTCTGCAGTCTTTCTCCATTTAAATAATATTTATTCTTCCTACTAAAGTGCATAACTTCATATATTCCTACATTATATTCCATCTGCCAAGTTTTTGTCCATTCACCTAACCTGTCTACAACCCTCTGGAGACTCTGTGTCATCCTCACCACTTGCCTTTTCACCTATTTTTGTTTCATCCGCAAACTTAGCAATAGTACATTCACTTCCCTCATCCAAGTCATTAATATATATTGTTAATAATTATGGCACCAGCACTGATCCCTGTGGCATTCCACGAATTACAAGTTGCCCTCCTGAAAATGTCCCTCTTACTCCAACTCTCTGTCTTCTAACAGTTAGAAGTTTAACAACACCAGGTTAAAGTCCAACAGGTTTATTTGGTAGCAAAAGCCACACAAGCTTTCGGAGCTTGTGTGGCTTTTGCTACCAAATAAACCTGTTGGACTTTAACCTGGTGTTGTTAAACTTCTTACTGTGTTTACCCCAGTCCAACGCCGGCATCTCCACATCAGTTCTATCAGTTAACCAATCCTCTTTCCATGCTAATATACTACTCTCAAAACCATGGGCTCTTATCTTATTAAGTTGTATTTTGTGTGGTATCTTATTGAATGCTTTTTGGAAATCCAAGAGTATTAACTATAGAAATGATACAGCATGGAAGAGGTCCATTTGGTCCATCTTGTCCATGCCAACCTAAAAACACCCAGATGCCCTTTCTAATCCCATCTTCCTGCACACGGCCCATAGCCCTGCAGTTTACAGCACTTAAGGTGCAGATCCAGGTACTTTATATAAAAGAGGGTCTCTGCCTCCACCACCAACTCCGGCAGTGAATTCCAGACACCCACCACCCTCTGCATAAAAGTTTTTCTTCATCTGCCCTCTAATCTTTCAGCCACTTAGCTTGAATCTATGAATTCTGGTCTTTGAACTCTCTGCCAAGGGAAGCAGGTTCCTCCTGTCTAATCTCGCTCTACCCCTCAATTTGATATATATCAATTATGTCACTCCTCAGCCTTCTCTGTTCCAAGGAAAACAACCAGACCCTCTCCAATCTCTCCTCGTAGCTACAATTCTCCAGACCTGGCAACATTCCAATAACTCTTCTCTGCACTCTCTCCCGAGCAATTACATCCTTCCTGTAATATAGTGATCAGATACTCTAGTTGTGGCCTCACCAGTGTCTTATACAGTTCCATGATTATATTCCTACTTTTGTACTCCGTACCTCTGCCAATGAAGCAGACTGGTTCTGGTTCCCCTTTATCTATCCTACTCGTTACCACCTCAAAGAATTCTAATAAATTTGTCAGGCGTGATTTCCCCTTCATGAAGCCATGCTGACTTGGTTTGATTATATTATTATATTTGCTACCATGCCACGCATCTAAGCATACTTCCCCCTTATCATCCCCAATAGGACACACTTCACGTCTTACCAAACCCTTACTATTTACATACTTCCAGATTTTTGGGTTCCCTTTTACATTGGCTGTCTAATTTCTCGTCTTATATTCTTTCTTTGCCAGTGTTATTTCCTCCTTACCTTTCCTCTCAAACTATTATGTCTGACCAGGTTTTCTCGTGAACAACTCACCTAACACAAGCCATTCACTCTCTTTTGTTTCATAATAATCTGCTTTTCTCATCATCCAAGGAGCCCTGTTTTTGGTTTTCCCGTCTTTTGCCTTTGTTGAAATGTACCGAGTCTGTACCTGAAACATCTCTCCCTCAAAGACACCCATTATTCTAAAACAGATTTTCGCCCCATCAGCTTTTTCTTCCATTTTACTCTGGCTAGATCACTTTTCATCACATTGAAATTAACCTACTTCCAACTTAAATGTTCTATTTTAGATTGTTTCTTTCTCTTCTGCATTAATTGGCTAAACCTTATGATACGATGAATGTTCTTATTCAGGTGTCCCCCCCCACTAACACTTGGTCCACCTCATTTCCCAGCACTAGATCCAGCAATACCTCTTTTGTAGCTGGGCCAAGAACATACTGATCAAGGAAGTTCTCCTGTACAGACTTCAGAAATTTCTCCCCCTTCTTACCATTTACTCTAATATTATCCCAATTAATATTTTGATAATTAAAGTTCCCCAATATCACTATTCTATAGTTCTTCACATCTGATTTCCCTGCTGCTTTGGTCTCTTTCACTATTTGGATGCCTATAGAATACACCAATTAGTGTGATCGTACCCTTTTTGTTTCTGAACTCGAACAAATGGATCCCATCCTTGCCCCTTCAAGGGCATCCCCTTTTTCCATCACTATCATGTCTTCCCTAATCAATACTGCCACACCACCTGTTCTTTTTGCTACTCTATTTTTTCTGAATACACAATCCACTAAGCAAGCAGTTCTGATCATTTTTAAGCCATGTTTCCGTTATTGTCATTTCTACCTAATATCTACTCCCTTCTCTTGTACCACCAAACCACGGTGGCACAGTGGTTATAGAGTCAGAGTCATAGAGGTTTACAGCATGGAAACAGGCCCTTCGGCCCAACTTGTCCATGCCGCCTTTTTTTTTAAACCCCTAAGATAATCCCAATTGCCTGCATTTGGCCCATATCCCTCTATACTCATCTTACCCATGTAACTGTCTAAATGCTTTTTAAAAGACTTCTACTACCACCTCTGGCAACTTATTCCAGACACTCACCACCCTGTGTGTGAAAATTTCCCCTCTGGACACTTTTGTATCTATGCCCCCTAGTTTTAGACTCCCCTACCTTTGGAAAAAGATATTGACTATCTAGCTGATCTCTGTCCCTCATTATTTTATAGACCTCTATAAGATCACCCCTCAGCCTCCTGCGCTCCAGAGAAAAATGTCCCAGTCTATCCAGCCTCTCCTTATAACTCAAACCATCAAGTCCCAGTAGCATCCTAGTAAATCTTTTCTGCAGTCTTTCTAGTTTAATAATATCCTTTCTATAATAGGATGACCAGAATTGCACACAGTATTCCAAGTGTGGCCTCACCAATGTCTTGTACAACTTCAACAAGACATCACAACTCCTTTATTCAATGTTCTGACTGATGAAACCAAGCATGCCGAATGCCTTCTTCACCACTCTGTCCACCTGTGATTCCACTTTCAAGGAGCTATGAACATGTACCCCTAGATCTCTTTGTCCTGTAACTCTTCCCAATGCTCTACCATTAACTGAGTAAGTCCTGCCCTGGTTCAATCTACCAAAAGCATCACCTCGCATTTGTCTAAATTAAACTCCATCTGCCATTCGTCAGCCCACTGGCCCAATTGATCAAGATGCAATCGAAGATAACTTTCTTCACTGTCCACTATGCCACCAATCTTGGTGTCATCTGCAAACTTACTAACCATGCCTCCTGTATTCTCATCCAAATCGTTAAAATAAATGACAAATAACAGTGGACCCAGCACTGATCCCTGAGGCACACCGCTGGTTACAGGCTTCCAGTTTGAAAAACAACCCTCTACAACCGCCCTCTGGCTTCTGTCAAGAAGCCAATTTTGTATCCATTTCGATACCTCATCCTGGATCCCGTGAGATTTAACCTTATGCAACAACTACCATGCGGTACCTTGTCAAAGGCCTTGCTAAAATTAGCACTGCTGCTTCACAGCTCCAGAGACCTGGGTTCGATTCTCGGCTTGGGTCGCTGTCTGTGTGGAGTTTGCGCATTCTTCCCATGTCTGCATGGGTTTCCTCCCACAATCCAAAGATGTGTGGGTTAGGTGTATTGGCCATGCTAAATTGCCCCTTAATGTCCCAGGATGAGTAGGTTAGAGGGATTAGCGGGGTAAATATGTGGGATTACGGAGATGGGACCTGGGTGGGAATTTTGTCGGTGCAGACTTGATGGGCCGAATGGCCACCTTCTACACTGTAGGGTTTCTATGATACTGCCTACCTTTTGCATTGGATTCCTCTTTTCTGCTTCCAAATGCTGGTGCCCAACTCTCTGCCAGTTTAGTTTAAACTCTATCCAACCACACAACTGAAGCTTCCAATAAGGACATTCATCCTAGTCCTGTTGATGTGCAACACGTCCTTTTTGAATATGTACCTTCTTCCCGAGAACAGGTTCCAACGCTCCAAGATGATTAAGCCCTCCCTCCTATACTATGCTTCAAGCCAAGCACTGATCCTCCCTATTCCTATTCTTGCTAGCACATGGCATTGGCATATGGCATTTTGAGATCTTACTTCTTAACTTCCTCTGTTCCCCAAAGAGCATTAGTGATCTAGGTGGCTTTCACTGCATGGAGACCATTACTAATACTAGCTTTTTATTCAATTTATGACTTCATTAATTAACTGGTTCTAAATTCCTCATCTGTCAAGGTGGGATGTGAACTCATATCTCCTGATCATTAGATCAGGCCTCGGAATTATTAGTCCAGTAACATTACTAAGCTATCATACGTATATATGAACCAATTTCCTTCATCACTGCTCCTAGGTGTTAGTGTATTTGTAACATAATTGTCATGTTTACTTGCGAACATGAGTTGGGCCTTTGAGGCAACTATTAAAGTTCCCTTTGCAGGGAAACTGCTTAAACGAGTCCTAGGGGACAGATTGATTTACATTAGATTGGCAGCTGCTCGGTCCTCCCCTTTGTTATTTCAAGGTCAGAGAAGCAGCAAGGGTTGCACAGTGGTTAGCACTGCTGCCTCACAGTGCCTGGGACCCGGCTTGGGTCACTGCCTGTGCAGAGTCTGCACGTTCTCACTGTGTCTGCGTGGGTTTCCCCCAGGTACTCTGGTTTCCTCCCACAGTCCGAAAGACATGTTGGTCAGGTGCATTGGCCATGCTAAATTCTCCTTCCGTGTACCCGAACAGGTGCTGGAGTGTGACAACTAGGGGATTTTCGCAGTAACTTCATTGCAGTGTTAATGTAAAGCTACTTGTAACACTAAATAAATAATTGGCTTCTGTACTCTTTCCTCTCCCCCACCCCCAAAAGATGGATCAGTTATGATTTGTTCATATTTTTGTGTGAACAAAGAATAGTACCGCAAAGGAACAGGGCCTTTGGCCCTCCAAGCTGGTGCTGATCATGTTTACCTATCTAAACCAACCGCTTATATCTCTCTATTCCCCGTTTGTTCATATGCCTACCAAGATAAGTCTTAAATGTGGCTAATGTAACTGCCGAAACCACCTCACTTGGCAGTGCATTCCAGGCCCCCACCACCCTCTGTGTAAAACAACTTCCCCCAGTGTTTACCCCAGTCCAACGCCGGCATCTCCACATCATAAAAAAACTTCCCCCACACATCTCCACTGAACCTTATCTTGAACTTGTGTCCCCTTGTAATTGTTATTTCTACCCTGGGAAAAAGCTTCCAACTGTTTACCCAAACATCCTCACAATTTTATAAACTTCTATTAGGTCGCCCCTCAGCCTCCATCTTTCTAGGGAGATCAATCCCAGTTTGTTCAATCTCTCCTCATAGCTAATACCAGGCAATATCCTGGCAAACCTTTTCTGCACTCTCTCCAAAGCCTCCACATCCTTCTGGAAGGGTGATCAGAATTGGACACAGTATTCGAAATGTGGCCGAACCAACGTTTTATACAACTGTAACATAACTTACCAGCTTTAATACTTGATGCCCTGTCCGATGAAGGCAAGCATGCCATATGCTTTCTTCACCACCTTTTCCACCTGTGGACCGATATTCCCAGATCTCTGTGCGTCTATGCTCCTGATTGTTCTGCCATGTATTTTATAGCTCCCACCTGAATTGGATCTACCAAAATGCATCACCTCGCATTTGTCCATCTCACTAGCCTATAATTATCCGGATTATCCTTGCTACCCTTCTTAAATAACAGGACAACATTGGCTAGCCTCCAATCCTCTGGTACCTCACCAATGGCCAACGAAGAAACAAAGATTTCTGTTAGAGGCCCAGCAATTTCATCTCGTCTCCCTCAGTAATCTGGGATAGATGCTATCTGGCCCTGGGGATTTGTCTACCTTAATGCTTTTTAATTCACCTAACACTTCCTTCCTCACATTGATGACTTGTTCTAAAGTCACCACCAATCGACGCGACCCTCCTTTGTGAATACGAATGCAAAGTACTCATTAAGGATCTCACCCACTTTCTTTGGTTCTACACATAATTTCCCTCCTTGGCCCTTAAGTGGACCAACTCTTTCTCTAGCTACTCTCTTGTTCCTAATATGCCTTGGGATTCTCCTTAATCCTGTCTGCCAAGGACATTTTGTGACCTCTTCTTGTTCTCCTAGCTGTTTGAGCTCTTTTCTACTTGCCCTGTATTCTTCAAATGCTTCATCTGTTTTTAATTGCCGAGACCTCATGTACGCATCCTTTTTCTTTTTGACAAGACTCTCAGTTTCCCTGGTCATCCACGGTTCCTGAATCCTGCCTTTCCTATCCTTCTTTTTCATAGGCACATGCCTGTCCTGCACTCCTTCAACTGCTCCTTAAAAGACTCACACATGCCAAATGTGGATTTACCCTCAAACAGCCTCTCCCAAACAACAGCCTCCAAATCCTGCCTAATCTGGTTGTTCAACCTTTCGTCATAGTCCACATCCTCCAAACCAGACAACATCTCTTCTGCACCCTTTTCAATGCATTAACATCCTTCTGGTAGTGTGGCAACCAGAATTGTACGGAATACTCCAAATGCGGCCTAACCAAAGTCTTATACTGCTGCAACATGATTTTCCAATTCCTATACTCAATGCCCTGACTGATGAAGGCCAACATGCTGTAAGCCTTCTTGAGCACCTTGTCCACCTGAGTTGCCACCTTCAGGGAACTGTGGATCTGCACGCCTAGATCCCTCTGTATGCAATATTTCTAAGGGTTCCACCATTTACTGTATATTTTCCTCCTGCAGTAGACCTTCCAAATCGCATCACCTCACATTTGTCCAGGTTAAATTCCATCTGCCATATTTTGGCCCAGCCAATTTGTATCCTACTGTACCCTCTGACAATCCTCCTCATTATCCGCTACTCCCTCAATTTTTGAATCATCTGTCATAATTATGGCTTTAGCTGTACATGGTATCTATTCACACTCAAGTAAAAGCAACTTGAGGGCAACTCATTTGTAAGACAGAGCACGACCCAATATCTAATTGATAAAAGTCTTGACAGTTTTATTCCAAAAATTAAGATTGGTGCCTTACTCTGGAAAGTCAGTCGATTGTACTATGAAATTAGCTGAAAAGATTCAGATTAGTAATGAAGGTAGACTCACTGTAGATCGAGATTCTTCTCGTTCTAATATCTTTTGTGTTTGGTCTGCTGGGAACTTCAGCACAGTGGTTATAACTTTCGCCAAAGTCTGAAATATAAAAAAGCAATATAATTGCAAAGGCCCACATTTTCTCCCCTAAAGGATAATTTGGAAAAGAACTGTGATATTATGACATTTTGATGAGTTGTGAACTACAAATAAGTTAACAATTTCTAACACCAAAAGCTCAATAGAATAGTTAATAATTGGCAGAAATACTTTGGCTGAGATGAAATAATTCTCTAGACTGCCATTATTTCAATTATGATTGTTTCCATTGGCACTGAATTACAACACCGATTGTATTAATCACTTCAAAGGGATGATTGCTATCATGGGAATTCGATGTATGCAATTTCAAACACTAAAATTTCAGAATTACAGAATTGTTGCAACCAGGCAACATCTCTTCTGCACCCTTTTCAATGCATCAACATCCTTCTAGTAGTGTAGCAACCAGAATTGTACAGAATACTCCAAATGCGGCCCATGTGTCTGTACTGGCTCTCCAAAAGAGCATGATGTCTTAATGCCATTCCCACTACACCTACACACTATTTCTATTCAAATAATCATCTAATGTCTCTCAAGTTTCTCCACTGAACTTGTGTTTATAATTACTCAGGTAATACAGCAGTCTTTGTCACAGCAGCAAGCTTTGGGCAATGTCCATGTGTGGGGGCTTAAACAGCAGGCTACATTTGTGCCATACAACTGCTAGGCAGTAACCATCTCCAGCAAGAGAGTCGAATGACCACCCCTTAATGTTTAATAGCATTCCCATCACCAAGTGCCCCTAAATCAACATGCCAAGTGTTATCATGAACCAGAAACTCTACTGGACTAGTTACATAAATGCCATAGCTACATGTCTGCAGTTCGGTATTCTGTGGAGACTGACTCACTTCCCAATTCCTCAAAGCCTTACTAGACAAACAAGACACAATTCAGAAACATGACTGTGATAATGTTCAACAACCTCAACTCCATTCAAACAAGATGAAAGGTCACACGACACCAGGTCATAGTCGACAGGTTTATTTGAAATCACAAGCTTTCTCTTCACTTCACCTCCTTTGTCAGGTGAAGTGAAGAGAGGCATGCAGGCACAGAATATATAGGTGGAGTGATGATAGCCTGACAATCACAGGTGAACAAGAGTGTCAATGGTCAAGTACAGACAGTGTAGTGTACTGTAGGCCTGCTAAATAACAAGCTTGTGATTTCAAATAAACCTGTCGGACTATAACCTGGTGTCATGTGACCTTTCATCTTGTTTGAATGGAGTTGAGGTTGTTGAACGTTATCACAGTCATGTTTCTGAATTGTGTCTTGTTTGTCTAGTAAGGCTTTGAGGAATTGGGAAGTGAGTCAGTCTCCACAGAATACCAAACTGCAGACATGTCTTCACAGGTCCTTACGAGTGCTAATAGACAAGTGCAAGCAGTTAAGTATAATCAGTATGTGTAAAGTATCAAAAGGTCGTATAACAAGTGAAGGGATGACCTAAGAACTGATAATTTAAGGCAGGGAGATAATTACAAATAATCAAAGAGTAAGATGGTGCTAAACGCTATGCAAACTAATCCAGGCAGAGAGATCATCACTCGTAATCAAGGTATGCATGGTGTCAAAACAGGACAGTTAGTGTTGTGAAGTTGGGTAGAATAATTGTAGATTGGTATTTGTAAAATGGTCTGTTTAACGGTGGTGCTTTTTCTGGGCTTAGAGGGAAAAAAACTGCAAGTACATAGAGAACCCAGAAATGAAACATTTGTATCAGAAGACCAAGCAGTAGGGTTACCAAGGCAACAGGCTTTCAGGCATTTGAATTTTTGAATTCAGGCATTTGAATTTTTGAATTCAGCCAATCAAATTTGGATCAGGCACTTCGATACCAAGGACCTATTAAATTTAAATCCGATTATTTTGGCAACTTCGGACCAATCCTGTTGTGAGGAATTGTGATATGTCATCACAGATACAAAAATAGAAAAACTACAGCACAATACAGGCCCTTCAGCCCACAAAGTTGTGCCGAATATGTCCCTACCTTAGCGATTACTAGACTTACCTATAACCCTCTATCTTACTAAGTTCCATGTACTTATCTAAAAGTCTCTTAAAAGATCCTATCGAATCCGCCTCCACCACCATTGCTGGCAGCCCATTCCATGCACCCGCCACCCTCTGAGTGAAAAACGTACCCCTGACATCTCCTCTGTACCTACTCCCCAGCACCTTAAACCTGTGTCCTCTTGTGGCAACCATTTCAGCCCTGGGAAAAAGCCTCTGACTATCCACTTGATCAATACCTCTCAACATCTTATACACCTCTGTTAGGTCACCCCTCATCCTTCGTCTCTCCAAGGAGAAAAGGCCAAGCTCACTCAACCTATCCTCATAAGCATGCTCCCCAACCCAGGCAACATCCTTGTAAATCTCCTCTGCACCCTTTCTATGGCTTCCACATCCTTCCTGTAATGAGGCGACCAGACCTGAGCACAGTACTCCCAGTGGGGTCTGACCAGGGTCCTATATAGCTGCAACATTATTTCACGACTCCTAAACTCAATTCCTCAATTGATGAAGGTCAATACACCATACGCCTTCTTAACCACAGCCTCAACCTGCACAGTCCTATGAACTCGGACCCCAAGATCCTTCTGATCTTCCACTCTGCCAAGAGTCCTACCATTAATATTATATTCCGCCATCCTATTTGACCTGCCAAAATGAACCACCTCACACTTATCTGGGTTAAACTCCATCTGCCACTTCTCCGCCCAGTCTTGCATCCTATCAATGTCTCGCTGCAACTTCTGACATCCCTCCACACCTCCAACCTTTGTGTCATCAGCAAACTTACCAACCCATCCCTCTACTTCCTCATCCAGGTCATTTATAAAAATCACAAAGAGTAAGGATCCCAGAACAGATCCCTGGGGCACTCCACTGGTGACCGACCTCCATTCAGAATACGACCCATCTATAACCACTCTTTGCCTTCTGTGGGCAAGCCAGTTCTGGATCCACAAAGCAATGTCCCCTTGGATCCCATGCCCCCTCACTTTCTCAATAAGCCTTGCATGGGGCACCTTAACAAATGGCTTGCTGAAGTCCATATATACTACATCTACTGCTCTTCCTTCATCAATGTGTTTAGTCACATCCTCAAAAAATTCAACCAGGCTCGTAAGGCATGATCTGTCTTTGACAAAGCCATGCTGACTCTTAATCATATTATACCTCTCCAAATGTTCATAAATCCTGCCTCTCAGGATCTTCTCCATCAACTTACCAACCACTGAGGTTAGACTCACTGGTCTATAATTTCCAGGGCTATCTCTACTCCCTTCCTTGAATAAAGGAACAACATCCGCAATCCTCCAATCCTCCGGAACTTCTCCCGTCTCCATTGATGATGCAAAGATCATCGCCAGAGGCTCAGCAATCTCCTCCCTTGCCTCCCACAGTAGCCTGGGGTACATCTCATCCGGTCCCAGCGACTTATCTAACTTGATGCTTTTCAAAAGCTCCAACACATCCTCTTTCTTAATATTTACATGCTCAAGCTTTTCAGTCCGCTGCAAGTCTGCACTACAACCACCAAGATCCTTTTCCATAGTGAATACTGAAGTAAAGTATTCATTAAGTACCTCTGCTATTTCTTCCGGTTCCATACAAACTTTCCCACCGTCGCACTTGATAGGTCCTATTCTTTCACGTCTTATCCTCTTGCTCTTCACATACTTGTAGCATGCCTTGGGGTTTTCCTTAGTCCTGCCTGCCAAGGCCTTCTCATGGCCTCTTCTGGCTCTCCTAATTTCCTTCTCAAGATCCTTCCTATTAGCCGTATACTCTTCAAGATCTCTAACATTACCTTGCTCCCTGAACCTTTTGTAAGCTTTTCTTTTCTTCTTGACTAGATTCATTACAGCCTTTGTATACCACTGTTCCTGTAACCTACCATGACTTCCCTGTCTCATTGGAACGTTACTATGCAGAACTCCAGACAAATATTCCCTGAAAATTTGCCACATTTCTTCCGTACATTTCCCTGAGGAAACCTCTTTCCAATTTAAGCCTCCAATTTCCTGCCTGATAGCCTCATAATTCCCCTTACTCCAATTAAACACTTTTCTAACTTGTCTGATCCTATTTCTCTCCAATGTAAAGGAGATAGAATTATGATCACTATCTCCAAAATGCCCTGACACCTGACCAGGTTCATTTCCCAATACCAAATCAAGTACAGTCTCTCCTCTTGTAGGCTTCTCTACATACTGTGTCAAGAAACCCTCCTGAACACACCTAACAAACTCCTCCCCATCTACAACCCTGACTCGAGGGAGATTCCAATCAATATTTGGGAAATTAAAATCTCCCATTCACGACAATTGTGTTATTATTACACCTTTCCAGGATCTGTTTCCCTATCTGCTCCTCAACATCCCTGTTACTATTGGGTGGCCTATAGAAAACACCCAGATGTAAAGAGAAAGGGGCAGTACGACAGAGGGAGAGAGCAACTGCCATCTGCCACAGCTCACAGCTATTAGCTCAAAGCCTCATCCCAATAGAAAACGTACCAGAATATTCCGGAAGACGCAAAACCTGATTGTAATTTAGAGAGAGACTAAAATTATCTTTTTGTTTGTTAATAAGTGGGAATTGTATTTATCTTAACAGCATTCCATTAGAATCTTGTTTTATTCGGTTTGTTAATAGTTAACTTGTTCACTGTTAGTTAGGTAAATAGTTACTTGTTGACTTTAGAGTGTGTCAAGGAGTTACTCTGATTTAACCACTAAAAGTTGGACAGAGATCGTATCACTTCACACTCTCATTTACAGATTATGAGGCGAGGTACTCCTCTTTGAGCAGTTAGGTGTTAATTCTCAGGGGGGATCCACCTTTGCTTCATAAGTTAGGATTTTTCCTCCACAGAACAGTATTACCTGTGAATGTCAGGCTATCATCACTCCGCCTATATATTCTGTGCCTGCGCGCCTCTCGCCAGTTCACCTGACGAAGGAACAGCGCTCCAAAAGCTTGTGATTTCAAATAAACTGGTTGGAATATAACCTGATGTAGTGTGACCTCTCATCTTGTCCACCACAGTCCAACACCCGCATTTCTATATAATTCAAACAAAATATTCCAAATGATTGTCACCCCATTACTAGCCTAAACATTTTCCACTTTACCACCTGCATACCTTGGCTACAGTGTTTTAACATCTTCAAAATGCACTGCTAAAATCGCCAAAGCTCATTTAGCAGCACCTCCCAAACCTGTCATCTCCAGGAATTAGGTCATAGGTGCATGTGAATATTTTCACCTCCAATTTACATGTCATCATAATTTAGACGTATATCAATCCTCCTTCACTGCAAGCAAATCTAACTCGTTCATTAATGTCCTTGATGGAAAGGAACCAGCTCCCCCACAATCTGACCTGCATCTAATTTTATCCTACACCCATATGGTCAACTCTTCCTGCCCTCAAAAGCGAGCAGGCCTTTCAGTTGTCCATACACTTACTATTAAAAGAAAGCGTTTTCAGGAAAAATTTGGATCAGCAATAAAGATAACCATGCTAGTGCCCATGACATCCTGGGACATTTTTAAAATCTGCTTACACGTTTTACATTTTAGTAAGTTTCTCTTCACTTCCATTAAAAAAATTGAAAAAATGCAAGAAAATATTTAGCAAATCAGTTTTTCACTTCCAACTCTAAGTCTTCTGCAGGTCATATAGACAATATTTTTACTATGTGGGATATAGCTTTAACAGTTCCACCCCACACTGATTGACATCAATAACCTAACAGTAAAATGATAAAAGGGAGCATAACGCCTCAATATTTCCTCTCTTGTTTTATAACTTCAATGTTGCATCTGAAAATAAAAAATGTAAATGAATAATGAAAAGAATGGTGAAATTAGCACAAAAACATTTTGGCAACAGGAAAACTCAGCAAGAAAATCATCTGAAGGCACGGGAAAAAGTGTTTCTAGAAGCAAAATATCTTAATACTTGTCAAATACTTTACCTTTTTCTGTAAAAAAAAATTGCATTGAAATTTCACGTTTTTGGGTTATTGAATAACACAACTATCATAATGCCATACCTTAGTTTCCTTTCCCATCATGTATTCAAAAAGGACCTTCTTAAGGTATTCTAATTCTGTGGGCTCTGTTATTACAGAACCATCAACAGCATAATTTCCATCTGTTCAAACAGGAAAACGCAAGAGGAAAATGCAGATTAAATCTGAGCAATTCCAAAATCTCAAAATGACATACAGTTAGCGCATTTAAATTTTTAATTTTTACATTGGATGAATAGCTACTTTACTCAGAAGTAGTTGAAAAGAATGGTTCTCAAAGAAACTTAAAATGCATCCTGGCCCAACAAAGACACTGCATCAGTGAACCTCTAACCTGCCATTTCCTCCAATAGCTTTTTTCAAATTCATTTACAGTATGTGGGCATCGCTGGCCATGTCAGCATTTATTGCCAATTCTGAGTTACCCGCCTTTGTGATTTCTAGGAACTCCAGGGTATTGACCCAGTGACAGTGAAGGAACGGTAATATATTTCCAAGTCAGGATGGGGAGTGACTTGGGGGAGCAACCAGGTGGTGGTGTTCCCAGGTATCTGCTATTCTTGTCCTTCTAGATGGTGGTGGTCATGAGGTTAGATGGGTCTGCCTAAGGAATCTTGTTGAGTTTCTGTAGTGCATCTTATAGATAGTGCACATGGTTCCCACTGTTTGTGGTGGAGGGAGCAAATGTTTCTGAAAGGTGTAGCAATCAAGCAGGCTGCTTTGTCCTGGATGGTGTTGAGCTTCTTGAGTGTTATTGGAACTGTACTCATCCAGGCAAGTGGACAGTATTCCATTACACTCCTGACTTGTGCCTTGCAGATGGTGGACTGGCTTTGGGGAGTCACAGGGTGAGTTACTCAAGCCAGGGTTCCAAGCTTTGACCTGCTTTGGTAGCCACAGTATTCATATGGCTAGTCCAGTTCAGTTTCTGGTCAATGGTAACCCCCAGGATCTAGATAGTGGGGGATTCAGCAGTGATAATGCCATTCAATGTCAAGGGGTGATGGCCTTTGTGTGGTGCAAATGTTACTTGTCACTTCAAGCCTGGATATTGTCCAGATCTTGGTGCATTTGAACATGGACTGCCATCTGAGGTGCTGAACATTGTACAGTCATCAGCAGACATTTCCATTTCTGACCTTATGATAGAAGAAGGATAGTTGATGAAACAGCTGAAGATCAGTGGGCTGAAGCCACTCCCCGAACGAACTCCTGCAGTGATGTCCTGAAGCTGAGACGATTACCCTCCAACCACCAGAACCTTCTTCCTTTGTGTCAGCAATGTCTCCAACCAGCAAAGGGCTTTCCCCAAATTCCTATTGACTCCAGTTTTGTAGGCCTCCTTGATGCCATACTTGGTCAAATGCAGCCCTGATATCAAGGCAGTCACTTTCACCTGACCTCTGGACTTCATTTTTTTTGTCTATGTTTCAACCAAGGTTGTAATGAGTTCAGGAGCTGAGTGACCCCAGCAGAATCCAAACTGAGCGTCCATGAGCAAGTTATTGCTGAGTAAGTGCCGCTTGATCCCATTGTTGATGACTCCATTCATCACTATACTGATGATCGAGAGCAGACTGATGGGGTGGTCAGTGGCTGGGTTGCATTTCTCTAGTTTCTTGTGCACAGAATATACCTAGGCAATTTTCCACATTGCCAGGTAGATGCCAGTGTTGTAGCTGTACTGAAACAGCTTGGCTAAGGGTGTGGCAAATTCTGGAGCACAAGTCTTCAGTACTATTACTGGAATATTGTCAAGGCTCGTAGCCTTTGCAGTATCCACTGTCTTCAGCCGTTTCTTAATTATCATGTGGAGTGAATCAAATTGGTTGAAGACTGACATCTGTGATGCTGTGGACCTTCAGAAAAGGCCAAGGTGGATCATCCACTTGGTACTTCTGGCTGCAGATTGTTGCAAATGCATCTGTCTTGTTTTTGCATCGATGTGTTGGGCTCTTCCATCATTGAGGAAAGCGATATTTGTGGAGCCTCATTTTCCAGTGAGTTGTTTAATTGTCCACCACCACTCACAGCTGGATGTGACAGGACTGCAGAGCTTGGATCCGATCCATTGGTTGTGGAATTGCTTAGCGCTGCCTATTACTTGCAGCTTATGCTGTTTAGCATGCAAGTGGACCCCTGTGTTATAGTTTCACCAGGTTCACACCTTATTTTTAGGTATGCCTGCTGTTACTCCTGGAATGTCCTCCTGCTCTTCACTGAACCAGGGTCGATCTCCTGGCTTGGTGGCAATGGTAGAGTGGGGATATGTCAGGTCATGAGGTTACAGATTGCGATTGAGTACAATTTTGCTGCTGATGGCCCATCGCGCTAGGTCTGTTCAAGGTCAATCCATTTAGCATGGAAATAGCGCCACACAACACGATGGACAGTATCCTCAATGTGAAGATGGAATTTTGTCTCCACAAGGACTGTGTGGTGGTCACTCTTATTGATACTGTCGTGGACAGATGCAACTGTGGCAGGTCAATTATGTTTTTCCCTCTTGTTGGTTCCCTCACCACCTGCTGCAGTCCCAGTCTAACCTTTGTCTTTTCAGACCAAGGCAGCTCAGTCTGTAGTGATACTATATGTGGTGATGGACAGTGAAGTGTATTCTGCGCCCATGCCACCCTCTCTGCTTCCTCCAAGTGGTGTTCAACATGGAGGAGTACTGATTCATTAGCTGTGTGGGGACTGTATGTGGTAATCAGCAGGAAGTTTCCTTGCCCACTTCTGACCTGGTTTTTGAGACTTCATGAGGTCCAGAGTCGATGTTGAGGGCTGGCAGGGCAACTCCCTACCAACTGTGTAGCAGTGTGTCATCACCTCTGCTGCATATGTCCTGTTCCACCGGCAGGACAGAAATGGAGATGGTGGATATTAGTAAAGAGGATGTTACAGGGTCGACAGGGCTGTGTTTGTCTTTGTTGTTTCCGGTGGCTAGGCTGATGCCAGGTACTCCGTTCAGTTTCATTCCATTTTGTTTCTTTTGTGGCGGCACATAAGACCTGGCTTGGAATCACATGTAGCTCGACAAGAACACGAGTGAACCAACTGGGTTTTTACGACACTCGACAATGCATGCCTGGTGAGCCAGATGTTTTATCGAGTTTAAATCCAGCCATTTGACATGGTAGGATTCAAACCCGGGTCCCCAGAGCATTACATTGAATCTCTGGATTATCAGTCCAGGAACAATACCACATTGCCACTGCCTCCCCCTGTTACTGTTCAAGAATTATTCCTAGCCTTGCTGCTAAATTAAGGATAAAAAGCATCAGCAAATTTTACTCAATCCAGGGTCATCTTTTAAGGACTACTGGTTAACCATGCATTACTGCAGATGCTGGAATATGAAGCAAAAATATTTTCTGACATTGTTGAAGATGTTCAACTGTCAAATCTCTGGACAAAATCACATCACAGTCTGGATCATCAACAGAAAAGCTCATGTTCAAGCAAGATTTGACTAGGCCATTGGTGATCAGACAGCAGAAACAATATGCTTTGCAGCATAGTTTTAAAACTTGGCTGGCTGCTTATTCAGGAAATCAAAGCATCTTTAATCTCAGTATATACCAAACCATGAATTGTCTCAAATATCATGCTTACTAAAACACACATGCGTTTCCAGTGAACAAAGCATCAGTCACTATTGTTACCACATCATCTTAAAAGCTAAGGGTTTTTTCATTCTTATATGTGCTCATCCCAAAAGTTCAGTCAAATCTAATACCTTCTGATATATGACTCTCAGTTGAATGCTCTGAGAAATCCAACAAACATCAAAAACTTGGAGGATAGAGAAGAGGAGAATTTTTTATGTCTGGACAAGTGTAATATATATATATATTTTTTTAAAAAGAGTTTGGATACAATTTCCCAAAATGAAATCCAAACAAAGAATCAAGATCCTTGAAGATCCAGAAAAGGCTGCAAAAGATTTTGAGTTTCTGCAGCACAATATGCGGGTGGCACAGTGGTTAGCACTGCTGCCTCACAGTGCCAGGGGCCCAGATTCAATTCCAGCCTTGGGTGACTGTCTGTGTGGAGCTTGCACGCTCTCCCCATGTCTGCATGAGTTTCCTCCCAAAGTCCAAAGATGCACAGGTTAGGTGGATTGGCCATGCTAAATTGCCCCTTAGTGTCTCAAGATATGGAGGTTAGGGGATTAGCAGGGTAAATACATGGGGTTACAGGAAAGGGCCTGGGTGGGATCCTCTAACACAGAGTTGGTGCAGACTCGATGGGCTGAATGGCCATCATAGGGATTCTATGATGAGCAAACCACATGCATCACTATCTACCAGAAATGGCACAGCAATAATTTGTAGTGTGTACTAGGTAGATGGTTTCCGAAGAAAGTAGGCTGTACTCCCACAGCATAGGCAGGGCTCTGAAAGAGCCAGCTTTCTAGTCAATTAACAACTCTCAAACTTGGTTACATATATCAAAAGGAAGAACCACAAGCTAAGCTCATTTTCAGCATTTCAAGAGTGAACAATTATAGGAAGCATCTTGAATGTCAAGTTGGCATTTCCCTTTGTCTGTATTTTCAAACTAAATAAGATTGCCAATTTCTCACCTTTGTATGGTGTCCCAAATGGTGACAGACAGGAATTTTTCTCATGGACCCTAAGCTGATCCTCAAGTGAATGAACCTGGAAAAAAAGAACAATCCATTGAAAAGGAGTTTGGCTGCAGAAGCAAAGCAAAGATTGTATCATAGAAAATGTAAAATCTGCTTTTACCTGCTCTTTTAGCTCCTGTTCCTGGAGTCTAGCATCATTAATGAGAGTAGTTTTCTGTGCTAGTTGCGTCTGTTAAATTAAATAAAAGTACCTTAGCATCAAAGGAACTCCTAAAATTGCAAATAAATTTGAGATTTGGGATGCACTTATACAAGATATCTGACAATGAGAAGCAGAGTTACACATTGTACTGACAATCTGATTTAGAATGCACAATTTTAAGGGCCAAAATGTCTTTGACATAAAGCAGAGCTTGCATAATTCCTCTAGGCAGTCTCACTTGATTTCACTGTGTCAGATCTGTCACTGATTCTGGAATCAAGGTAAACTTGCCTACATCTGAGGCATTATTGTGAAGCAGGGCCTCTTCAATCAATGTTAAAGATAAAAATGTACCCTGGGTTTAATAAGCCTGAAGGATTTAAAATCTCGCACGTGCTAAACAGCAACAAAATTAAAAGGTGGCATGGTGGAAGTAACTCAAGCGACCAAGCATTTTACTCTTAACTCTCAAGACAGAGATTTTAAATTTGAAAATATTGAACTGTGCTTTGAAAAATTTGAACTTTTTAAATTTTAAGAAAAAAGAAATATTTTATTCAACTAGATTTTAATATCTGCAATATGGGAAATAAAGGTTTTTGTGACATTTGTTTCTTAAACCCTGCCAATTTTGCATATCATTCGATAATTCAACCAATCAAAATTAATTGAATGATCACGAGCATGCCTTGCTTGGTTTAGAAATGTTCTCAAAAAATTAAGAGCAAAACTGTGTTTAGATAGCTTAGCTTTAGGGCCATACAGAAAAAAATGTCACAGTGCTTTTTGGATCCTTCTTGAGAACATTGAATAAGTGCGGACAAGCCATATAATTTTAAGTATTAATATCAAAACATATTGCACACAAACGAAAATGTTACTAACAACGCAACCTTTATAATGAACGCATTAACAATGACTATCTACACATTGCAACAAGTCTAAAACAATAAAAAAAATGTTTTGGGCAAGATTCGCTGGTCTCCAAGCTGCATGTTTCCCGGCAGTGAAAGGCGACGTGCTGTTTGCATTCTCTGGTCCCGCCGCTGTCAATGGGATTTCCCATTGATGTCACCACTCATCGCTGCAAAACCCGCAGACAGGCATGTTGCTGGTGGGACCGGAAAATCCCGTCGGCGTGAACGGCTAGAGAATTCCAGCATTTCTGAAAACATCCTTAGAACTTCTGAACACACGGCAGAAAATATTATTCAGGAATGATCGAATGTTTTCCATTGTTTTTTTAGTGTACTGTATATTATTTAAAAATGTATTTCCTTTGGATCAGAATATCAGCCAACAATTGACATAAAAAAGTGATTTTTATATTGTCTCACCTGCAATTCTGTCACTGTTAATGGACGTTGCTGCATAAAATCAACCAAAAAGAGACATAAAAACACCAATAAGTAACTTCATGGCATAACTGTGCTTGAACTTTTCATTAATAGTATCTGTGGTTATTTTATGATACCTGTGGAAATTATTTTGGCTTTTCCCTCTTATAAATTCTCACACAATTAAAATATACAGGTAATCCTGAAAAATTAATCGAATGGTGCATATTCAAGGCAACAAGTATGAGAGAAATAGTTGATAGAATATTTTAAACCATGCCATCTCAGTGGGCAGTGGTCAAACGCGCTAAAGTGAACCCTCCACAAACAAATTTATTCTGTTTCAACTGAGGCAGGTTTGGATGAATCCGAAAATCCTGCACTGCAGGGACTGCAATTAAAGAAAATAAATGAGGCTCCAGTCATCACATTTTGGCAATGATTTGAATTCAACACTGATGAGTCAGGTATCTAAGGTCTCAACAATGGGCAGATAAATGAAGGTGGGAGCAGTTGGATCAGCATGCACTGCTTGTGGATCAGAAGCTGCAGCGCTTCCTTCTGGTCATTCAAACAAATCTTCTACAGTGATTGGCCATCCCCTTCACACATCATTACCTGTGATCTCTCCCAATCCACCCTCCTTCACAAATGCTACTCCAACAGCCCTCACCCTCGCCCCACAATTTCTTCCAGACCCCATCTCATCAACGAAACTGCCCTCACCATTATGGGTCAACTCACTCCCCACTACATACGCAATTTTAGAATGTTTTCTGCTTGCTGGGAACTATTCCCAAAGGTCAGAGTTTCAGTCTTCTGAAGTTCAGCCAGCCAGCAAATCAACAATGCTAGCAACTGGGTGCGAAAGAGAATAAAAAAGTAACAGTATCCTCCATTACATTTGGTACAGTCTCTGGATCCCCCGGATTTTCATCACCAACCACCTCTTGCTCCACAAAAATGTCCCCAAAACTTCCTCTGCCATATCAGGGCTCTAGTGCGTTTAATAGATCAGACATTTAACTCTATCATCATCACGATATATAATTAAAAACTTATACTTGGGTATACATAGAACCTTTATGTCCCTCTCACTTTCATTCTAGTTAAATCTAAATGGGAAAGGTGCAGTATTATCCAGCTGGATGACATTGAGAGCCATTCGAGGAGGATGGTATGGTCAACCATATCAAAGGTTGATGAGGATGAGGTGGTTATTTACCTTTGTGACTTTGATAATGAAGAAATAAGTTACTAACAAATCTTGGACAAAGCAGAGGCTTTCAAACTGGAATGTCCAACTCTAGTTAGCCCACAAGAGGATTCCTGGTTATGAGATTTCCAATTTCCTTTTCACATTTGTTGGCTACCAAGTGCATATTTCTGCTTTGGCACATGAACTGAGAAAAGCACTGCCTTTTTTCAAGTAGTTTACAAAACCATTCTCAAGTTAGGCGATTGAGTAAGAGGGTATCAGTTTTTAAAGGGAATCAACCACACAAAGTCTGAAAACCATTGGTACAGGAATTAAGATATGTAGAGAACTCAAATTAAAATGTGAAACATGGGATAGAATTTTAAGGATGGTGACTGGTGCTTAACATGCTCAGAGCCAAGGTGCAACATGCTAACGCTGGCTCTTGAAGTCCACTACCACTTAATGCTCACTTGAGCATTGATTGGCAGTGGGCGGGAATTCTGTCCACCCTTGGAAGGAAGTCCCATCCACGAGAGCTGTCAGCCACTGCTGCAGTGGCCAAAAGCAGTACTGCAGTGTTCTGCCTGGAACTAACATCCTGGGACAGCTGGGAAGGTAACTCTTGGGGGACACCCTGGGTAGCTGGGAGGGACAACCATGGCATCAAGGTGGGGTGGCGGGTTGAGGAGGGAGGCCTGGAGCTCCTACGCGGAACAGGTGGGGGTACTCGCAGACATCTTCAACCTCTCTTTACAACAATCGGAGGTCCCTATCTGCTTCAAGAAGACAACCATCATCCTGGTACCAAAGAAAAGCCAGGCAGCGAGCCTTAATGACCATCGTCCAGTGGACCTGACATCCATCATTATAAAGTGCTTCGAAAGGTTAGTCATTGCACTAATCAATTGCGGCCTCCCAGATTGCCTGCATCCAGTACAGTTCACCTAGCGCCGCAACAGGTCAACAACCATCTCCCTGGCCCTGCACTCAACCCTGGAACACCTAGATAACAAAGATACCTATGTCAGAATCCAGTTGTCGACTTCAGCTCAGCCTTCAACACCATTATTCTTACGAAACTCATCTTCAAACTCCTAGCTTGGGGTTGGCTCCTCCCACTGCAGCGGGGTTGGCGGGGTGGGGGGGGGGGTCACTGGATCCTGAACTTCCTAACCCACAGACTGCAATCAGTAAGGATAGATAACAATACCTCCTCCATGGTCATCCTCAACACCGGTGCCCCACAAGACTGTGTCCTCAGTCCCTTACTATACTCTTTATACACTGTATGGTCAAATTCCCCTCCAACTCGATTTTCAAGTTTGCTGATGACATCACCGTAGTGAGTCAGATCGCAAACAATGACGAGATGGAGTACAGGAAAGAGATAAAGAACCTGGTGAATGACGACAATAATCTCTCCCTCAATGTCAACAAAACGAAGGAGATAGTCATTGACTTCAGGAAGCGTAGTGGAGGACATGCTCCTGTCTACATCAATGGGGATGAAGTAGAAATGGTCGAGAGCTTCAATTTGTTAGGTGACCAGATCACCAACAACCTGTCCTGATCCCCCCCCATGCTGACACTATAGCTAAGAAAGCCCACCAACGCCTCTACTTTCTCAGAAGACTAAGGAAATTTGGCATGTCCGCTACGGCTCTCACCAACTTTTACAGATGCACCATAGAAAGCATTCTTTCTGGTTGCATCACAGCTTGGTATGGCTTCTGCTCTGTCCAAGACCGCAAGAAATTACAAAGGGCCGTGAACGAAGCCCAGTCCATCACTCAAACCAGCCTCCCACCCACTGATGCTGTCTACACTTCCTGCTGCCTCAGAAAAGCAGCCAGCATAATTAAGGACCCCCGCACCCCAGACATACTCTCTTCCATCTTTTATCATCGGGAAAAAGATACAAAAGCCTGAGGACATATATCAAATGACTCAAGAACAGCCTCTTCCCTGCTGCCATCAGACTTCTGATGGATCTACCTCGCATAAAGTTGATCTTTCTCTTCACTCTAGCTATGACTGTAACACTACATTTTGCACTCTCTCATTTCCTTTCTCTGAACGGTATGCTTTGTCTGTATAGCGCGCAAGAAACAATTCACAGTATACTAATACATGAAACAATAATAAATCAAATCAAAGTTCCCAGAGAATGGCCCAACTCTGAAGGGGCCTACAGATTGAGGCGACTGAGTGGCCACTTAAGGGCCTTAATACGTGAAAGGGTGGGTTTCCTGCCTGAGGCCCTGCCTGTCTCAGTGTGAAATTGTGTCTTAATTTGGGCAGGCGGGTTCCCAGGGCAAAATCCATCCAATCAATTTTATGTGCCCCCCTGCCTCAGAACCCTCCTTGGGGAAGTGCAAACTTCTGCCCATTGATACAGAAGACTGTTGGCCATTATTGCTTATTCTAAGTGCAGAACGTAAAAAATGCTCTTGTTTCATTTGTCAATGATTTATTATGTATTTTATAGTGTTATAAAATATAAACTTCCTTGAAATTTAATGTAAATCCTATCAGAATAAAGTATAAAACCATTAAAGTGGTTAAGAAAGTAGTCTTAAAATAGGCATTCCACTGAGGGCACTTTCACAAAACAGAAGCTTCTTTTTATAGAAAATAATGTACATTTTAAAGTAAAAAACAATCCCAACAGTAGAAACAGACATGATAAAGAACATGTGGTAGGAAATTTACTTGATGCACAAGGGCATACAGTTTGATCCCAAAATGGAAATTTTAAGACTAACCTTTTCATGAAAGACAAATTAAATTAATGCAGTCAGCATGTTTTAGCACAAGATCTTACCAATTACTATTATACACGAGTTATAAAAATAGATCCTATTGGTGAAATATAATCAGATTTTAACAGATGAGGCACATTTGGGAAGGATAAATCTGAAGTAGAGGATTTAGACAAGCCGCACATGGATGGAGTTGCATGGGCATGATGTGGCATGAGTGACCATGACAACCTCATAACTACAAGATTTCAAGAGGAATAAGATAAAGCAAGTATCATAATCAAAATTCTCTTCAGGCTTTAATACAGGGGACACAACAAAACTTTCATTCTCAGTATCAACTTATCAGGAAAGGAATTAATCTCACAATGATCACAGAAGCAGCATAAACCACTTTCATCCCTAATGACTGGGTCACCCTTGGTAGGCACAATAGCCTTGCGAACAGGTGGCCACCATGGAAATGCGAGAGTGCACAATGGAATCAGTATTCCACCAGTGCACCTCCATGGTGCAGTCCATCCAACCATGGTGTCAGCAGGCAAGCTGAAACACCATTGCACACATGGGTGCGCTCATGCTAGTATGGCAGCAGCTTAGCAAGGTGCGCCAACAGGAAAAACAATCAATAGTTACTGTTTGACCACCTCAAGAGAAAGCAACATCCAGAAGTGCCATCTCTTATGAATGATTAACATAGATGTCTCATCTTGCTGCTCAGCCCCACTCGGCCATCAGGACACAGTGGCCTGTTACGCGACAGCATGCACCCAAAGCTCAAGGTTATATTTGCATTGTCTTCCGAATGGCTCAGCAGAACTATTGCTTGATTATATACAAAAACTCATGACTCTGCATTCGCAGAACCCTACAAGTCTATGTCCTGCATTGCCTTGGGATTTGGAAGAAATGTGGCCCAGGCTATACTGACACATTAATGACAACTTCTTCCCTTCATAGATCTTGCTGAGCATTCGGAAGATGTACAAAGCATCGCTTTTGTAGCATTACTTTCTTCAACAATGTCCACCTCACAAAGGCCAATCCATTTTATCTACCCTAAGTCAATGAGTGCACTATCATGCAATTAATTCCATAACGAGTTGCACATTGTGCCTTTGCAGAAGGATGACACGCTCAGCTGCTGTTCAGGAGCAAAATAAAATCCTCACAGGTAAGTCGATGGCTTCATCAGGATGAGCACAACTCTGATATGATGCACTCATTTCCCACTAACAGATATTTCTAATATCACCAAACGGAAAATACTTCCATCATTCAGTGTCATCCATGGAAGAGTGAGAAATGAATAACATTAAATGTGAAGAAAAAACATGCCTCAGGGCAACATGAAAGTCTTTGGTGCTCAACAACGAACACTACTTTTCCCAAAAACTCCTGTCATAAAGTAAACACCATTGCAAAGCACACTTGATTCGAACATTGGTCATGACAAATACTGGTCATCAGGATAGTCACCAATTTTGATGAGAAATCCTTACGCCAAATAATGTCTGTATTGTTCCAGTCATCATTCTCACATGTGAAATGCCTATGTTAGAGTCACAGATGTGGAACAATGGCTAACCACTGTGATGAGACTGAGTGAGAATTAATAGTAGTGAGTATTAATAGTAGTTTCAGAGGGGAGCTAATCATGGGGGAGGAAAGGGGGGATGAATACGGGACTTCGCATCACATTGATTAGCCACTGAATACCTGAGACTTGGAGGGGGATAAATGTGAACTATTTTTATAATTGTCAAGAGGATATATGATGAATGAACAACCATTTTACCATTGTGCATTCAAAACTTCTTAATTTTTCATTTCCTACCACTATTTCCAAGTGCAGACCAGCCACCCAGCAGAGGCGGAGGCAGCCTGTCGACTGCTATGCCTTGTTGCTTGAAATGGCTACAGTGGATGTCCTCTGGTGGCCTGAGAACTGGAGGGCCCCAGCCTGCTAAGAGTCTCCTGCTCTGGACCAGGTGCACCCTTCTTGACCTAACCTGTTGGAGTTAAGAGGTCACTGGCAGAGGGGATTTGGAACAGCAGGATACTCTCAGACTCCCTCCCTGTGATAGATTGAAGCTCAGACAAGATAGGAAGGTAGGGGGTTTGGGCTGGGTCCATGGAGGAGGTTGGGGTGGAGGAGCAAACCGTAATGGGAGAGGTAATTCGAGGTGTGGGAGGAGACTCCTGGAGAGGGCAGGGGGGTGTTGGGGAAGTCCCTTGGGGGATTGGTCTGGGTGTTTACAATAGTCACTCAAGTTAAAAGAGGTTTTGATTCCTCCAACGTTTACGATGTAACCCTGGCAGAACCAAAGTTGTGATGTGGAGATGCCGGCGTTGGACTGGGGTAAACACAGTAAGAAGTCTCACAACACCAGGTTCAAGTCCAAAAGCCACTAGCTTTCGGAGCGCTGCTCCTTCATCAGGTAAGTGGGAGTTCTGTTCACAAACGGCATATAAAGACACAAACTCAATTTACAAAATAATGGTTGGAATGTGAGTCTTTACAGGTAATCAAGTCTTAAAGGTACAGACAATGTGAGTGGAGAGAGGGTTAAGTGCATGTTAAAGAGATGTGTATTGTCTCCAGACAGGACAGTTAGTGAGATTTTGCACGCCCAGGCAAGTCGTGGGGGTTACAGATAGTGTGACATGAACCCAAGATCCCGGTTGAGGCAGTCCTCATGTGTGCGGAACTTGGCTATCAGTCTCTGCTCAGCGACTCTGCGTTGTCGTGAAGGCCGCCTTGGAGAACGCTTACCCGAAGATCAGAGGCCAAATGCCCATGACCGCTGAAATGTTCCCCAACAGGATGAGAACACTCTTGCCTGGTGATTGTTGAGCAGTGTTCATTCATCCATTGTCATAGCGTCTGTATGGTCTCCCCAATGTATCATGCCTCGGGACACCCTTTCCTGCAGCATATCAAGTGGGCAACGTTGGCCGTGTTGCAAGAGTATGTACCGTGTACCTGGTGGATGGTGTTCTCACGTGAGATGATGGCATCTGTGTCGATGATCCGGCACGTCTTGCAGAGGTTGCTGTGGCAGGCTTGTGTGGTGTCGTGGTCACTGTTCTCCTGAAGGCTGGGTAGTTTGCTGCGGACAATGGTCTGTTTGAGGTTGCGCAGTTGTTTGAAGGCAAGAAGTGGGCGTGTGGGGATGGCCTTGGCGAAATGTTCGTCTTCATCAATGACATGTTGAAGGCTCCGGAGGAGATTCCGTAGCTTCTCCGCTCCGGGGAAGTACTGGACGACGAAGGGTACTCTGTCCACCGTGTCCCGTGTTTGTCTTCTGAGGAGGTCGGTGCGGTTTTTCGCTGTGGCGCGTCGGAACTGTTGATCGACAACTGTGACCAACAGTTCCGACGCGCCACAGCGAAAAACCGCACCGACCTCCTCAGAAGACAAACACGGGACACGGTGGACAGAGTACCCTTCGTCGTCCAGTACTTCCCCGGAGCGGAGAAGCTACGGCATCTCCTCCGGAGCCTTCAACATGTCATTGATGAAGACGAACATCTCGCCAAGGCCATCCCCACACCTCCACTTCTTGCCTTCAAACAACTGCGCAACCTCAAACAGACCATTGTCCGCAGCAAACTACCCAGCCTTCAGGAGAACAGTGACCACGACACCACACAACCCTGCCACAGCAACCTCTGCAAGACGCGCCGGATCATCGACACGGATGCCATCATCTCACGTGAGAACACCATCTACCAGGTACACGGTACCTACTCTTGCAACTCGGCCAACGTTGTCTACCTGATACGCTGCAGGAAAGGATGTCTTGAGGCATGGTACATTGGGGAAACCATGCAGAGGCTACGACAACGGATGAATGAACACCGCTCGACAATCACCAGGCAAGACTGTTCTCTTCCTGTGGGGGAGCACTTCAGCAGTCCCGGGCATTCAGCCTCTGATCTTCAGGTAAGCGTTCTCCAAGGCGGCCTTCACGACACACGACAGCGCAGAGTCGCTGAGCAGAAACTGATAGCCAAGTTCCGCACACATGAGCACGGCCTAAACCGGGATGTTGGATTTATGTCACATTATCAGTAACCCTCACAGCTTGCCTCCTGAACTTGCAGGCTGTCCTGTCTGGAGACAATACACATCTCTTTAACCTGTGCTTAATGCTCCCTCCACCCACATTGTCTGTATCTTTAAGATCTGGTTGGCTGTAGGGATTCGCATTCTAATCAGTATTCTGTAACTTGATTTTGTGTCTCTGTGCCTTGTTTGAGAGCACATTTCCACTCCATCTGACGAAGGAGCAGCGCTCCGAAAGCTAATGGTATTTGCTACCAAATAAACCTGTTGGACTTTAACCTGGTGTTGTTGAAGCTCTTGCTGTGTTCACCCCAGTCCAACGCCGGCATCTCCACTTCATCAGTCAGAACATTGAATACAGAAGTTGTGGCGTCTTGTTGAAGTTGTACAAGACATTTGTAAGGCCACACTTGGAATACTGTGTGCAATTCCGGTCACCCTATTATAGAAAGGATATTATTAAACTCGAAAGACTGCAGAAAAGATTTACTAGGATGCTACCGGGACTTGATGGATTGAGTCATAAGGAGAGGCTGGACAGACTGGGACTTTTTTCTCTGGAGCGTAGGAGGCTGAGGGGTGATCTTATCGAGGTTTATAAAATAATGACGGGCACAGATCAGCTAGATAGTCAATATCTTTTCCCAAAGGTAGGGGAGTCTAAAACTAGAGGGCATAGGTTTAAGGTGAGAGGGGAGAGATACAAAAGTGTCCAGAGGGGCAATTGTCTCACACAGAGGGTGGTGAGTGTCTGGAACAAGCTGCCAGAGGTAGTAGTAGAGGCGGGTACAATTTTGTCTTTTAAGAAGCATTTAGATAGTTACATGGGTACGATGGGTATAGAGGGATATAGGCCAAGTGCGGGCAATTGGGATCAGCTTAGGGGTTTAAAAAAAAAGGCGGCAGGGACAAGTTGGGCCGAAGGGCCTGTTTCCATGCTGTAAACCTCTATGACTCTAAGCTAATGCAGCAATACTCACCTATCCCAGTTGGTAGCTGAGGCTATATAGCTATCGTCTCTGATTGGGCTGGTATCTGCCAACTGTGCTTAATTGGATGGCTGCCTCTTGGAGCCACAGTAGCTATACGGTTAATCCAGCTAAGTTTCTCGTCAATAGTAACCCCCAGAAATATTGATAGTGGAGGATTCACCGATAGTAACACCATTAAATGTCAAGGGGCGTTGATTAGATTCTCTCTTCTTGGAGATGGTCATTGCCTGGCACTTGTGTGGCACAAATGTTACTTGCCAGCCCAAGCCTGGATATGGTCCAGGTCTTGCTGCATTTGGACATGCACTGCTTCAGTATCCGAGTGAACATCCCCACTTCTGACCTTATGATGCAAAGAAGGTCATTGATGAAACAGCTGAAGATAGTTGGGGTGAGGACAGTCCCCTGAGGAACTTCTCCAGTGATGTCCTGGAGCTTAGATGACTGACCTCCAACAACCAGAACCATCTTCCTTTGTACTATGACTCCATCCAGCAGTGATTTTTCCCTTCAACTCTAGTTTTGCCAGGCTCCTTGATGCCACTCGGTCAAATGTGACCTTGGTATCAAGGGCAGTCACTCTCACCTCACCTCTAGGATCGGTGCTGGGTCCACTGTTATTTGTCATTTATATTAATGATTTGGATGAAAATTTAGGAGACATAGTTACTAAGTTTGCAGATGACACCAAGATTGGTGGCATAGTGAACATTGAAGAAGGTTATCTAGGATTGCAACAGGATTTTGATCAATTGGACCAGTGGGCTGATGAATGGCAGATGGAGTTTAACTTAGATAAATGCGAAGTGATGCATTTTGGTAGATGAAACCAGGGCAGGACTCATTCAGTTAATGGTAGGGTGTTGGGGATCGAGGGGTACAGATTCATAGCTCATTGAAAGTGGAGTCACAGGTGGACAGAGTGGTGAAGAAGGCATTCACATGCTTGGTTTCATTGGTCAGAACATTGAATACAGGAGTTGGGACATCTTGTTGAAGTTGTGCAAGACTTTGGTAAGGCCACACTTGGAATACCGTGCACTGTTCTGGTCACCCTATTATAGAAAGGATATTATTAAACTAGAAATAGTGCAGGGAAGATTTGATAGGATGCTACTGGGACTTGATGGATTGAGTTATAAGGAGAGGCTGGATAGACTGGGACTTTTTTTTCCCTGGAGCGCAGGAGGTTGAGGGGTGATCTTATCGAGGTCTATCAAATAATGAGGCGCATAGATCAGCTAGATAGTCAACACCTTTTCCCAAAGGTAGGGGAGTCTAAAACTAGAGGGCATAGATTTAAGGTGAGAGGGGAGAGGTACAAAAGGGTCCAAAGGGGGAATTCTTTCACACAGAGGATGGTGAGTGTCTGGAACAAACTGCCAGAGGTAGTAGTAGTGGCGGGTTCAATTTTGTCTTTTAAAAAGCATTTAGACAGTTACATGGGTAAGATGGGTATAGAGGGATATGGGCCAAACGTGGACAATTGGGACTAGCTTAGCGGTTTAAAAAAAAAAGGGCGGCATGGGCAAGTTGGGCCGGAGGGCCTGTTTCCATGCTGTAAACCTCTATGACTTCAGTTCTTTTGTCCATGTTTGAATCAAGGCTGTAATTAGGTCAAGAGCTAAGTGGCCCTGGTGAACCCAAACTGAACATCAGTGAGCAAGTTAGCACTAAGCAAGTGCCACTTGATTGTGCTCTTGATGACCTATTCCATCACTTTACTGGAGATTGAGAGTAAACTGCAGGGGCTGCTATTGGCTGTGTTGGATTTGTCCTGCTTTTTGTGCACAGGGCATATATAGACAATTTTCCACAATGCTGGGTAGATGCCAGTCTTGTAGCCTTACTGGAACAGCTTGGCTAAGGGTGCAACAAGTTTAGGAGCTCAAGTCTTCAGTACTATTGCCGGAAAATTGTCAGAGCCCATAGCCTTTGCAGTATCCAGCGCTTCAGCCATTTCTTGATATCATGTGGATTGAATCAAATTGGCCGACTGACATCTGTGATGTTCGGGACCTCCTGTGGGGGGCCCTCAAAAGTCTATGGAAAATTTCAGCCCCATGGATTAGCCTTTGAGGCCTCTAGATTACTAGACCAATAACACAATCGCTATGCTAATACCCTGATACTAATAATCTTGTTAAGCTTTTTATGGAAGCCACATTATTTTTTTAAAAACTTACAACAAATAAAAGTAGAAGGCTGCTGAAACATTTTGATTCTGCACATGATAAAGGACAGAATTTCCTCAATTTTTGTCACAACTGCATAAGGCTTTCCCAGGGAAATTGTGCCTAAGTGGCTCATTTTACATCAGAACTACCATATTTATTTTACACCAGAACATTACCACACACAAATATACTGAATCATTTAATATACTATCCAAAATACTATCTGTTGAAAAGCACTTGGCTCATTTACATAGCATTGCCTCCTTGAGAGAAAAGATCCGTAATTGTGATTTCCTTGCATTTATTCCAGTTCTAAATGGCATACATCTATAACCAATTTTATACACAGCAAGGCACATAATGATTATAAATATTTTACAGCGAGTTTTTCTTCTTCCAAAGACTTGCTTTATATTTTTTTTGTTGATCATTTATGGGATGTGGGCACCGTTGGCTGGGCCAGCATTTATCACCCATCCCTGAGGACAGTCAAGAGTCAACCACATTGTTGTGGGTCTGGAGTCACATGTAGGCCAGACCAGGTAAGGATAGCAGATTTCATTCCCAAAGAATATTAATGAACCAGACGTTTTTATTAAAATGACTATCGACAATCATTAGACTTTTAATTCCAGATTTTTTTATTGAATTCAAATTTCACCATTTGCCATGGTAGGATTCGAATCCAGGTCCCAAGAGCATTCCCCACGGTCTCTGGATTACTAGCCCAGTGACAATCCCACTACGCCACTGCCTATATCTTTGTATGCTTCTTTTAAGGCATCAATATCGTTCCATTTAAAAAAAAGGTTTCTGTTGCTGCATTTTCTATAATGTGCTGTGTTGAATGTTTGAAGGCTTCAGACCTTAACTGATGTGATTTAAAAAATGCCCTGATTGTTAACACTCATTGCTGTTTGCTTTACACCCAGTGCGTGTTTCTCAGATTCTCAGAAGTTTCAGTGCAAGTTTCCATCAGCAACATCAGCCTAAATTTCAACAAATCTCAACATACACTGAAAATTAAGTATCTTACTAGCATGCACTAGAAATATGAACACTTAAAAGAAATTGGTGGAAGCAGAGACAATCAATGATTTCAAAAGGAAATTAGATACGCACTTGAAAGGAAATAAACTTGCAGTGCTACAAGAATAGAACCAAGTAATAGCAGGTACTGGATTGCTCTAGAAAGAGCTGACATGGACCTGATGAGCTGAACATCCTGCTTCTATCCTGCAATTTCTACAAATCTAATTAGAAGTCAGTGGAACAGGCAGGGTTTGAGAACAGTGTGGAGCATATGGTTCAAGTTAAGGCCCTATGTATGTTTTTGAATACAGTTTGATGAATTCCAAAAAATGCCCACAAAGTAGTGCACTTATGAAACAGAAAGCCAGCCAGCTTTAACAAATCCATTATGGTGACATTTTTCCTTCAAGAAAACTTCAGCTCAAAGTATTGTCATTTTATGCTTAGTTAGTTATTTACCTTCCCTATGTTGCATAAATATGCCTTGTAATGCAGACAGCAAAACTTACAGATATTTTACATCACAGCACTAATTTCAATGAATTTTGTACTGTTCATTCGTTCATAATAATTGTCACATTACCTGTTCCATATTCTGACTTTCCTCATTCAGTAACAGCTGATGTTGGGCTCGTAACTCCTCTAGTTGTATCTGTATCTCAGTCACCTTAGCGGTCATCTCTTCTTCTCGAGACTTAAAAATGCCATAATTATTAAGTTACAATCATATTTATTCATGCACATTTTACCATCTCTTGGAGAATAAAGGTAGAGAAAGAAAGACAGAGAACTAAGTACAAGAATCAAGGCAGACCATGCATTATTCTTCAACAAAGCACTAACTATGTTCATTTGCAGAAAAACGGACATTCTATGTCTTGGCTGTTATCCTGCAAAGAAATAGGCCTGTTTGGAATCTCTGGGCAATGCTGATACTGGCCAAATCAACTAATTTTGTGTCAGTAATCACCAAAGAGAAGGACTTGGTGGATGATGAGTCTGGGAAAGGGTGTGTAGATAGTTTGAGTTATGTTGAAATCGAAAAGTGGTGGTATTGGGGTTCTTGAGAAACATTAAGGTAGACAAGTCCCCAGGGCCTGATGGTATATACCCCAGAATACAGAGGGAGGCAAGGGAGGAAATTGCTGGGGCCTTGTATCCTTGTAACCTCACTGGCTACAGGGGAGGGCCCAGAGGATTGGAGAATAGCCAATGTTGTTCCTTTGTTTAAGAAGGGTAGCAGAATAATCCAGGTAATTACAGGCCAGTGAGCCTTACGACAGTGGTAGAGAAATTATTGCAGAGGATTCTTCGAGACAGGATTTATTCCCACTTGGAAATAAGTGGACATATTAGTGAGAGGCAACATGGTTTTGTGAAGGGGAAGTCGTGAGTCACTAACTTGATTGAGCTTTTTGAGGAAGTGACGAAGATGATTGATGAGGGTAGGGCAGTGGATGTTGTCTACATGGACTTCAGTAAGGCCTTTGACAAGGTCCCTCATGGCAGACTGGTGCAGAAGGTGAAGTCGCATGGGATCAGAGGTGAACTGGCAAGGTGGATACAGAACTGGCTCGGTCATAGAACACAGTAAGAAGTCTCACAACACCAGGTTAACACTTGGTCATGGGAGACAGAGGATAGCAGTAGAAGGGTATGTTTCTGAATGGAAATGGTTGTGACAAGTGGCGTTCCTCAGGGATCAGTGCTGGGAACTTTGCTGTTTGTAATATAGTATATATTATATATTATAATAAACACAGGTATATTAATCAAATTATTTGGAAAAAAATGTAACTGGTTTGATTAGTAAGTTTGCGGATGACACAAAGATTGGTGGATTTGCGGATAGCGATGAGGACCATCAGAGGGTACAGCAGGATATAGATTGGTTGGAAACTTGGGCGGAGAGATGGCAGATGGAGTTTAATCTGGACAAATGAGAGGTAATGCATTTTGGAAGGTCTAATACGGATAGGAAATATACAGTAAATAGCAGAACCTTTAAGAGTATTGATAGGCAGAGGGATCTGGGTGTACAGGTACACAGGTCATTCAAAGTGGCAACGCAGGTGGAGAAGGTAGTCAAGAAGGCATACGGCATGCTTGCCTTCATCGGCCGGGGCACTGAGTTTAAAAATTGGCAAGTCACGTTGCAGCTTTATAGAACCTTAGTTAGGCTGCACTTAGAATATAGTATTCAATTCTGGTCGCCACACTACCAGAAGGATGTGGAGGCTTTGGAGAGGGTACAGAGAAGATTTACCAGGATGTTGTCTGGTATGGGGGGCATTAGCTATGAGGACAGGTTGGAGAATCTTGGTTTGTTCTCACTGGAACGACAGAGGTTGAGGAGTGACCTGATAAAAGTCTGCAAGATTATGAGGGGCATGGACAGAGTGGATAGTTAGAAGCTTTTTCCCAGGGTGGAAGAGTCAATTACGAGGGGGCACAGGTTTAAGGTGCGAGGGGCAAGGTTTAAAGGGGATGTACGAGACAAGTTGTTTTTTTACACAGAGGGTGGTGAGTGCCTGGAACTCGCTGCTGGGGGAGATAGTGGAAGCAGATACGATAGCGACTTTTAAGGGACGTCTTGACAAATACATGAATAGGATTGGAATAGAGGGATATGGTCCCTGGAAGGGTAGGGGGTTTTAGTTCAGTCGGGCAGCATGGTCAGTTCAGGCTTGGACGGCTGAAGGGCCTGTTCCAGTGCTGTAATTTTCTTTGAAAAGAAACTCGCGAGAGACTCAGGGCAATGACTTCCGCAGAGTGCCAATCAACATTGGATTGCCAATCTGTACCCACGCCAAATTTTGTCCGTGACTGTCTCGCTCGATCTTCCTGACTCAGACTGGCTGAGATGCAGTGGGTCGGCAAGTCCAGTGCAATGTCCAAAAGAAACATAGCGAAGGAGGACATGCACTGTTTATTAAGGTACTTGCTGCCATAAAGCAGGTGAGTTTAAAGGTCCCACTGAAAATAACAGGCCAGGAAGAAGATAAATCGATGGGATTGGAGAAAGGGGTGGTGTCACACATCACAGGATGGGGGGACGAACATGTCGGACATCGGGTGGGGGGGGTGCATGGGAGGAATTTAAATAGCTTTGTCAGATGGTTCCCAGCGCAATTGTCCAGGGGAGGTTAGCATTTTTGGACAATTGCCATGTAACCCTTACCTAGGAACTTCCGAGAGAGATTCCCCAACGCATCATTGGGGTACCCCCCAAATTCGACATCAAGGAACCAGGAAGTTACGAACTTGAGGGCGGCATGGTAGCACAGTGGTTAGCACTGCTGCTTCACAGCTCCAGGGACCTGGGTTCGATTCCCGGCTTGGGTCACTGTCTGTGTGGAGTTTGCACATTCTCCTCGTGTCTGCGTGGGTTTCCTCTGGGTGCTCCGGTTTCCTCCCACAGTCCAAAGATGTGCGGGTTAGGTTGATTGGCCATGCAAAAATTTCACCTTAGTGTCCTGAGATGCGTAGATTAGAGGGATTAGCGGGTAAATATATAGGGATATGGGGGTAGGGACTGGGTGGGATTGTGGTCGGTGCAGACTCGATGGGCCGAATGGCCTCTTCCTGCACTGTAGGGTTTCTATGATTCTATGAACCTTGGAATTTTTTGGAACTTTTTTTCTTACCTTTCATTCTGTACAGAAAATACTTGGCTAGCTGCTATGTCTGGTTCTGTCATGTGAATGCAAAATCTCAATTTAAATATGATGCTACTCTCAAATCCTATCTCAGGTTTTACAGATTTCCATGAAGAATATTTACAATACAATGAAACTTCAAAACAACAGATCTCTCACTGTTGTCTTCTCCTGCCGCTAATGGAAGGACAGCCTAAATAAAACTTGGAGATGCATAAGACATTGGCTGCAGAAATAAAGATGCAGGTAAGAGTGCTGGAGTGGGGTGGATCTTTATTAAGTCAAGAATCCTAGCAATGAGTTGTCCTCTCTTGCTTCCTAGTTACGTAAATGAACTAAGGTCAGAAGCACAAAGCAATTTGGTCAAATTTACAAATTAAAGTAAACTGGACAGGACACAGCAGTAAAGTCTTCCTCAAGGCTTCCTTAAGTCTGTTGAGATACTTCAGGAACCAAGGAGGTCTGGACAAAATTGAAAAAGAATGACGGTGGAAGAAAGACAATATATGAAGGGCAAATTTTAGAAACAGATGCAGGGTACATAATTAATAGCATCAAACAAGCAAGGTGGGGAGGCTGAGAGATAGTCGACAGCACTGGCCAGTCACTGCTGAGCAGCAACTAACAATGCAAAAGAATACTGAGCTACATAGTCCAATTTACTAAAGCGCAAGTCTGCAGTCATCATGTTGAAACCTAACTGCACTGCTCAAGTTCCACCTAAAATATTTCTAATCACTGCAGCATATTCAGTTCTGTAAGAGATGCATATAAATGCCACAAGACTGATGATTGTCAGAGAACCAAATTATGAGGTAAAGTTAAAAAACTTAATCTGTTTAGCTTTAAAATGAATTGAAGTGCAGACATTATAAACTATACAGGACAGAAAAGATTAATCCTGAGCATTATTTCATATTGAATTATGGCTGCAGGACAATAAGGTGGTGATAGAAACTGGAGAATGACCAGTTCAAAGCTGATGCAAGTAGAAACATTTCACATAAATAGTAGTTCGCATCTGGTATAAACTGTAATCTCATGCACTTGTTTGTGACCTCCATATAAAATATAGTTGACTGCACTTTTCTTTCACAACCATTTCCATTAATATTTCCACAGTTTTATTCACCGTCTTACTTACTAGCTTCTCTCTCAACCTCCAAAATGCATTTCTGTACATTAGTTAACAATTAGTACATATTAATTAGCAATGAGATGCATTTTATGTCTTTTCCATTCCTGAATTATTAACATTAGTATTATTTGGCAAACTCTGTCCAGGCAGATGACATTTCTGAACAATCAAAAATGTAGAATCACAGAATCCCCACACAACAGATCAACAAGGTCATCTATGTGCGGATCCACAAGCGATGGGTGAGATCCTAAATGAATATTTCTCATCAGCGCATCAAGGTAGATAAATCTGCGGGACCTGATGAAGTGTATCCCAGGACGTTGTGGGAGGCTAGGGAGGAAATTGCGGGTCCCCTAGCAGAGATATTTGAATCATCGAAAGTCACGGGTGAAGTGCCTGAAGATTGGAGAGTGGCAAATGTTGTGCCTTTGTTTAAAAAGGGCTGCAGGGAAAAGCCTGGGAACTACAGGCCAGTGAGTCTCACATCTGTGGTGGGTAAATTGTTGGAAGGTATTTTGAGAGACAGGATCTACAGGCATTTAGAGATGCAAGGACTGATTAGGGACAGTCAGCATGGCTTTGTGAGTGGAAAATCATGTCTCACAAATTTAATTGAGTTTTTTGAAGGGGTAACCAAGAAGGTAGATGAGGGCAGTGCAGTTGATGTCGTCTACATGGACTTTAGCAAGGCCTTTGACAAGGTACCGCATGGTAGGTTGTTGCATAAAGTTAAATCTCACGGGATCCAGGGTGAGGTATCTAAATGGATACAAAATTGGCTTCTTGACAAAATGATGTGGAGATGCCGGTGTTGGACTGGGGTAAACACAGTAAGAGTTTTAACAACACCAGGTTAAAGTCCAACAGGTTTATTTGGTAGCAAATGCCATTAGCTTTCGGAGCCCTGCTCCTTCATCAGATGGAGTGGATATCTGCCAGAGGGTAGTTGTAGAGTGCTGTTTTTCAAACTGGAGGCCTGTGACCAGCGGTGTGCCTCAGGGATCAGTGCTGGGCCCATTGTTATTTGTCATTTTTATTAATTATTTGGATGAGAATATAGGGGCATGGTTAGTAAGTTTGCAGATGACACCAAGATTGGTGGCATAGTGGACAGTGAAGAAAGTTATCTCCAATTGCTACGGGATCTTGATCAATTGGGCCAGTGGGCTGACGAATGGCAGATGGAGTTTAATTTAGACAAATGCGATGTGATGCATTTTGGTAGATTGAACCAGGGCAGGACTTACTCAGTTAATGGTAGGGCGTTGGGGAGAGTTACAGAACAGAGAGATCTAGGGGTACATGTCCTTGAAAGTGGACTCTCAGATGGACAGAGTGGTGAAGAAGGCATTCGGCATGTTTGGTTCATCAGTCAGAACATTGAATACAGGAGTTGGGACATCTTGTTGAAGTTTTAAGGCCACACTTGGAATACTGTATGCAATTCTGGTCACCCTATTATAGAAAGGATATTATTAAACTAGAAAGAGTGCAGAAAAGATTTACTAGGATGCTATCGGGACTTGATGGATTGAGTTATAAAGAGGCTGAATAGACTGGGACTTTTTTCTCTGGAGCGTAGGAGGCTGAGGGGTGATCTTATAGAGGTCTATAAAATAATGAGGGGCATAGACAAGGTAGATAGTCAATATCTTTTCCCAAAGGTAGGGGAGTCTAAAACTAGAGGGCATAGGTTTAAGGTGAGAGGGGAGAGATGCAAAAGTGTCCAGAGGGGCAATTTTTTCACACAGAGGGTGGTGAGTGTCTGGAACAAGCTGCCAGAGGTAGTAGTAGAGGCGGGTACAATTTTATCTTTTAAAAAGCATTGAGATAGTTACATGGGTACAATGGGTATAGAGGGATATGGGCCAAATGCGGGCAATTGGGATTAGCTTAGGGGTTTTTTAAAAAAAAGGGCGGCATGGACAAGTTGGGCTGAAGGGCCTGTTTTCATGCTGTAAACCTCTATGCCTCTATAACAGGAGGCGGCCATTCGACCCATCGAGCCTACACCGACAACAATCCCACACAGGCCCTCTCCCCGTAATCCCATGTATTCACCCTGCTTATTCCGCTGACACTAAGGGGCAATTTAGCATGGCCAATCAACCTAACCCGCACATCTCTGGAGTGTGAGAAGAAACTGGAGCACCCAGAGGAAACCCACACAGACATAGGGAAAATGTGCAAACTCCACACAGACAATCTCCTGAGGCTGGAATTGAACCCGGTTCCCTGGCACTGTGAGGCGACAGTGCGAGCCACACTAGCAACAAGTACCTGCAAAATCTCTTCATATTTTTTAGTTGTCCTCTGTAGACAATCATCCTTTTCAGCTATCTTGCGATACAGCTGGTTAACATCCTCTTTGTGTGTTTCGAGTAGTTCTGCTTCCACTTCCTGGGCTTTGCCTGGGCAAGTAAACAAATCCACTATGTTTCAGTTGATTTCTCAAAAATTATTTGATTACACAACTTAAGATACAAAGCCAATAAATTTGCAGCCTGAGCATGACATGTAAATACACCAATTAATGTAGCATTGATTCACAAAAGCAAAGTAGGTCAGAGAATGGATGCATGGTGTGTGCAAAGCTATCAGATCTCAACTGCCCCCAGTCTTGCATGGATCAGGAAAGAATGAGTCGAGAGTATTTATGTGGCTGGAGGCTGGATCTCCAGAGTTAAATGAATTCTATGTACGCTTTTTAGGCTCACGTATGAAGAATAGTTACTTAGCTGAGCTGTAAGCGGGTTGAGGTAGCCAATGACCCACCACCAGTCAGAAAAGATGGGGCAAAAGATTATTTCACGAAAGATATACTTTGCAGCTCAATTTCAACCTATAAATAACTAGATCGTTCCACTCATGGGGTGGAAATCAATTAAGAATAATATTGAATTAAGATTACATCTCTTTGAAAGCAGATTACCTCCAGGAACTCCCTAGGCTGTCACATTTTTAAAAATTAGATTTCTAGATACAATAGAACATAGAACAGTACAGCACAGTACAGGCCCTTCGGCCCTCAATGTTGTGCCGAGCTTTGTCCGAAACCAAGATCAAGCTATCCCACTCCCTATCATTCTGGTGTGCTCCATGTGCAATGTAAAACATTGGAACATGGCTCCTTGCATCAGTGCTCAAAACTTGCAGCTTTCAAAGTAGAAACTTTCCTGGATATCTGCAGTAACTTCTCAAGCAATAACAGAATATCAATAACATTGTGAAAGGAGATTTAGCTGCAGGGCAATGCCATACCGCTAACATGTAGCACTGGAATGATGGTTGAAGTTAATTGGACAAAAGACCAATAGAAGCACCTCCACTATGCTTACTATGTGTTGAAATCTAGCCCCAGTTTCACACTGTTGAGACATATGCCACGTAGTTATGAGCTCACTTCCTATAAACAAACTTGCTTTTCACGAAAGGCACTCAAACCAACTGGCCACCCAGGTTATGGCAAATATGAAACCACTTTATCTCAGAAGGAAAAATGTTACTACCCAGATATGTGGCCAAATTCTGAAGAAGAAATTCACATTGGTCAAGGTTTGACAACCTGCTGCAGGACAGTCCTTTTTAACACTCCCTTCAAAATGGAAACAGGAGCAGAACAAATATTCCTAGCCACACAAAACAGTCCTAAAAAGAGATCCTTTATTAATAAATAAAAGCAAAGTAGTGCAGATGCTAGAAATCCAAAATAAAAATAAGAAATGCTGGAAAACCCAGCAGGTCTGGCAACATGTGTGAAGAGAGAAACAGAGTTAATATTTCGAGTCAGGTTTGGGGTGACACGGTGACAGAGTGATTAGCACTGCTGCCTCACAGGGACCCAGGTTCGATTCCAGCCTTGGGTGTCTGTCTGTGTAGTATTTGCTCTGTGTGGGTTTTCTCCAGGTGCTCCAGTTTACTCCCACTGTCCAAAGATGTGCAGGTTAGGTGGATTGGCCATGCTAAATTTCCCCTTAGGGTCTCAAGATGTGCAGGTTAGATGGATTAGACATTTCAAATATGTGGGGATACGGGGATATGGCAGGGAAGTGGGTCTGGATAAGATACTCTATCAGAGAGTTGGTGTAGACTCGATAGGTCGAATGGCCTCCTTCTGCACTGTAGCAATTCTATGATCAGTTCGTTAATCAGTCTTCGTTAATCTGACCTGGGTTAATTTTCGGATTGCCTGGAGTAAAACCAAGTGCTTGAACTTGCTTAGAAAGAGAGACCATAATCCTATCTAACCGTTGACAATGGCAAGAAATCAGTCGATGGCAAAGGAGGATGTTAAGGGAAATTTTAATTCCAGACATGGAACGGACAGCTATTGGATGGGAAACATACCTGAACTTTTCAGTGGAAGGGCTGAGGCATTTCAAGGTAAGAAGTCTCACAACACCAGGTTAAAGTCCAACAGGTTTATTTGGTAACAAAAGCCACTAGCTTTCGAAGCGCTGCTCCTTCATCAGGTGAGTGGGATTTCAGTTCACAAGCAGGGCATATAAAGAGACAAACTCAATTTACAAAATAATGGTTGGAATGCAAGTCTTTACAGGTAATCAAGACTTAGAAGTGTTTTAGGACTGTTTTGTGTGGCTAGGAATATTTGTTCTGCTCCTGTTTCCATTTTGAAGGGAGTGTTAAAAAGGACTGTCCTGCAATGTGAGTGGAGAGAGGGTTAAGCACAGGTTAAAGAGATGTGAATTGTCTCCAGCCGGGACAGTTAGTGAGATTTTGCAAGCCCAGGCAAGTCGTGGGGGTTACAGATAGTGTGACATGAACCCAAGATCCCGGTGGAGGCCGTCCTCATGTGTGCGGAACTTGGCTGTCAGTCTCTGCTCAGTGACTCTGTGCTGTCGTGAAGGTCACCTTGGAGAACGCTTACCCGAAGATCAGAGGCCGAATGCCTGTGACCGCTGAAGTGTTCCCCTACAGGAAGAGAACACTCTTGCCTGGTGATTGTTGAGCGGTGTTCATTCATCCGTTGTCGTAGCGTCTGCCCTACGTACCACGCCTTGGGACATCCTTTCCTGCAGTGTATCAGGTAGACAACGTTGGCCGTGTTGCAAGAGTATGTACCATGTACCTGGTGGAAGGTGTTCTCACGTGAGACGATGGCATCCGTGTCGATGATCCGGCATGTCTTGCAGAGGTTACTGTGGCAGGGTTGTGTGGTGTTGTGGTCACTATTCTCCTGAAGGCTGGGTAGTTTGCTGCGGACAATGGTCTGCTTGAGGTTGTGCGGTTGTTTCATTTCAAGGCCCAGACTTCATTACGAAACACTTGGGAAGCTGTCCGCTCCAAATGGCATCCTGCTGCAGTTCAGTGACTGTGCTTCACATAGCATCAGGTAGCCTGTAGGTTGAACCAGTCAGCAAAGATTTTGGCCCAGAGGAGCTATTAATCGAGTGGAGAGAAACTGCGGTGGCAGGGGCACATAATATACTTGTGAAGCTGAGAAGGTTGAGCAATTCTACTCCAACTGGTCCCACAAAAACAATTCTCTATTTATCTTCTAGGCCTTCCCTGCTTTATCACCTGGGGGTGCAACTGGATGGAGCATACAGTGAATATATTTGCTAACATGAAGTCAAAAATTAGGCAGAAATTGTGCACTGTGATTTTAGGACCGTAGCCATCCCAAATCAACTGGAAATTTCAAGATAAAATAGGCTTAAAATTTCTACTTCCCCAGATGTCCTCGAGAAAAATTTTGCTTTTCAGTCCAGCGCGTTGGTTCATTTAGATTGAAATATCTTTCGCTATCTTTCTTGGAAGCTCTTTAGATATTTTGTTGGTGCAAATCAAAACTTAGTAGCATCGGAATTACTTGATAGCTGTTTAATTTTTGCGTGAAGTAACTAATCATGGAGAAATTATAACACATGTATCAATACCAGCATGCAGACAACTGCATGATTATAATATGGAAAAGTGATTTCCTCTGGTAACTGGCAATGAGCCGTTATCAATTTAAAATTGTCACAAAAACCATCAGGTGAGAGAATGAGAGACATGTGTTCACAAACAACTATAGGAACTTGGAAAGCTTTATCACAGGTAATAGTTAAAGTCAAAGCTATTGTATTGTTTGCAGAATAAACTATTTGCCGTAGATTGTTGAGGAAATGTCCAACTCCAGGCAATGTTATTAATTTCTATGAAGAGAACTATATTGTAGGTGGCCAACTTGGTTGGACCACATGAACCCAGTTTTCATGATAATAAATTCTCCACATTTCTTGATAGAAATCTCAGTTTCTGTTACCACTTGGGACAAAATAACACTTGCACAGAAGTTATGCCAACAGACCTGTAGTACCTGGAAAAAAACATGAGAGGTGCTTGGAGTTAACTAAAGAGGTTTCTGATAGAGACCCATGAGAAGTGGTACAAACCCTGCATACGAGGTGTGACAATGATTTGTATAAATTTGCTAGAACAAAATGTCTTGCCATATGTTTACTGGCTATTTTTTGGGATAATTGAGAATCAAATCCACTACTCTGTACTCCTGCCTGAGCCCAATATATTTCTATGCGTCAAATATTATATACCTTTCGGTGACTACACTTTTATGTAAACAATACAATGGCCTTTACTTCAACTCTTCCTAGCGATCACAGAATCACTGTGCAGAAAAGGACCTTTGGCCCATTGAATCTGGACAGACATGAGGAGCCCCCGACCTACCTATCTGATCCCATTTACCAGCACTTGGCCCATAGCCTTGAATGTTATGACGTGCCAAGGGCATATCCAGGTACTTTTTAAAGGATGTGAGGCAACCCGACTCCACCCCCCTCCCAGGCAGCGCATTCCAGACCATCACCATCCTCTGGGTAAAACGCTTTTCCTCACTTCCCCCTAAACCTCCTATCCCTCAGCGTGAACTTGTGTCCGCTTGTCACTGACCTCTCCCTTGAAGCCAAATACAGCTGTACTCCCTTGAAGCCAAATACAGCTGTACTTGCTCTGACTTGATTGCTTTACTGTACTATGTTTTGCCACTCTTCTGCTAACATTCTATGTGCCCTCCACATGCCGAATTAGTTTAAACTTTTCCCAACAGCACTAGCAAACCTGCCCACAGGGATGTTAGTCCCACTTTGGTTCAGATGTCGACCGTCCTGCTTGCACAGATCCCACCTTCCCCAGAAACAGTCCCAGCGATAGGAATCTAATACCCTCCCTCCTGTACCAAATGTAAAGCCATGCATTCATCTGCACTATTTTCCTATTTCTGTGCTCGCTAGCACATGGCACTGGGAGTAATCCAGAGATTACAATCCGAGAGGTCCTCCTTTTAGTCTACTGCCTAACTCCCTGAATTTTTGATGCAACACCTCAAATCCTTTTTCTACTTATGTTATTGTTACCAACATGTACCATGACCAATGCCTTGTCACCATTCCCCCTCAGGATGCAGCCATTCAGTGACATCCTGGATAGCGGCACCAGGGAGGCAACGTACCATCCTGGAGTCATGTTAACGGCCACAGTAGTGCCTATCAGTTCCCCTGACTTTTGAGTTCCTTATCACTATTGCTCTTCCTCCCCTCCTGTACAGACAGGTTGCTTGTGGTGCCAGAAGCTTGGCTCTGTTTGCACTCCCTGGAGGAACCAGCCTCCAAAATGGAATGCTAATTTGTTTCCATCTGTAAAATAAAATCAGGATTTTTCACCTTATTTATGGTGATGAGTTATCTATAACCATTTGTACTCCTCACACGGCAAACATTTATTACCACCCAGGAAGATTTCCCCAAATATATAAACTAAATACAATCATAATTTCTCCACTCTAATTTCGGGTCACTGTCTGTGTGGAGTTTGCACATTCTCCTCGTGTCTGCGTGGGTTTACTCCGGGTGCTCCGGTTTCCTCCCACAGTCCAAAGATGTGCGGGTTAGGTTGATTGGCCAGGTTAAAAAGTGCCCCTTAGAGTCCTGGGATGCGTAGGTTAGAGGGATTAGCGGGTAAATATGTGGGGGTAGGGCCTGGGTGGGATTGTGGTCGGTGCAGACTCGATGGGCCGAATGGCCTCCTTCTGCACTGTAGGGTTTCTATGATTCTATGATTCATATATTCTCCCTCAGCCTTTGAACTATCGCAGCATCATGCATCAATGGTTCAGGGGTTGGGTAGGTAAAAGAATGACTTGAATTTATGGCCTTCAGAGCTACTAAACATCCCAAAATACTTTACAACCAATGAGGGACTTTTGCAGTGTTGCAACCACATTAAAACTTGGCAAAGCAAGGGCCCACAAACAACACTGGGATAATGTTCAGAACACTGTTTTTTGTGATGCAGAGTAAGGGATAAATATTGACCAGGACACCGGAATTACTCATTTATTCTTCTCCAAATACTTAGTCATGTGATCTTTTACACATGACTCCCTTGGCAGCAGACAGGACCTCAGTTTAATCTCATCCAAAAGACAGCACCTTCAACACTGCAGGACTCCCTCAGTAAGTTGACTAGAATGTCAGCTTTGATTTTTGTGCTACGAACTGAGCCAGAGCTTGCATATAAAAGATTTTCTCTGAAGCTTAGGAGAGGGGGCTTAGGAGAGCTAGGAGGGGGCATGAGAAGTCCTTGGCGGGTCGGATCAAGGAAAACCCGAAGGTTTTTTCTCTTATGTGAGAAATAAAAGAAATGACCTGGGTGAGGTTAGGGCCGGTCAAGGATAGTAGTGAGAACTTGTGCATGGAGTCAGAAGAGAAAGGAGAGGCGATGAATGAATACTTTTCTTCGGTGTTCACCAAGGAGAGGGACCATGTTTTTGAGGATGAGAGTGGGATACAGGCTGATAGGCTGGAGGAGGTAGATGTTCTGAGGGAAGGTGTATTAGCAATTTTGAAAAACCTGAGGGTCGATAAGTCCCCTGGGCCAGATGGGATATATCCTGGGATTCTTTGGGAGGCAAGGGATGAGATTGCAGAGCCTTTGACTTTGATCTTTGGGTCCTCACTGTCCACGGGGATAGTGCCAGAGGACTGGAGAGTGGCAAATGTTGTTCCGCTGTTTAAGAAAGGAAATAAGAATGACCCTGGTAATTATAGGCCAGTTAGTCTTACTTGGGTGGTCGGTAAGTTAATGGAAAAGGTCCTGAGGGATAGGATTTATGACCATTTGGAAAGATGCAGCTTAATCCGTGATAGTCAGCATGGATTCGTGAAGGGTAAGTCTTGCCTCACAAATTTGATTGAAGTCTTTGAGCAGGTAACTAAGTGTGTCGATGAAGCTGGAGCAGTTGATGTCGTATACATGGATTTTAGTAAGGCGTTTGATAAGGTTCCCCACGGTCGGCTCATGAAGAAAGTAAGGAGGTGTGGGATAGAGGGAAATTTGGCCGATTGGATAAATAACTGGCTATCTCATAGAATGTGGAGATGCCGGCGTTGGACTGGGGTAAACACAGTAAGAAGTTTAACAATACCAGGTTAAAGTCCAACAGGTTTATTTGGTAGCAAAAGCCACACAAGCTTTCGGAGCTCTTAGCCCCTTCTTCAGGTGAGTGGGAATTCTGTTCACAAACAGAGCTTATAAAGACACAGACTCAATTTACATGAATAATGGTTGGAATGCGAATACATTGGGGAAACTATGCAGACGCTGCGACAACGGATGAATGAACACCGCTCGACAATCACCAGGCAAGACTGTTCTCTTCCTGTTGGGGAGCACTTCAGCGGTCACGAGCATTCAGCCTCTGATATTCGGGTAAGCGTTCTCCAAGGCGGCCTTCGCGACACACGACAGCGCAGAGTCGCTGAGCAGAAACTGATAGCCAAGTTCCGCACACACGAGGACGGCCTCAACCGGGATATTGGGTTCATGTCACACTATTTGTAACTCCCACAGTTGCGTGGACCTGCAGAGTTTCACTGGCTGTCTTGTCTGGAGACAATACACATCTTTTTAGCCTGTCTTGATGCTCTCTCCACTCACATTGTTTCATTTCTTAAAGGCTTGATTAGTTGTAAGTATTCGCATTCCAACCATTATTCATGTAAATTGAGTCTGTGTCTTTATAAGCTCTGTTTGTGAACAGAATTCCCACTCACCTGAAGAAGGGGCTAAGAGCTCCGAAAGCTTGTGTGGCTTTTGCTACCAAATAAACCTGTTGGACTTTAACCTGGTGTTGTTAAACTTCTTACTATCTCATAGAAGACAGAGGGTGGTGGTGGATGGAAAATTTTCAGACTGGAGACCAGTTACCAACTGTGTACCACAGGGATCAGTGCTGGGTCCTCTGCTATTTGTGATTTTTATCAATGACTTGGAGGAGAGGGCTGAAGGGTGGGTCAGTAAATTTGCTGATGACACCAAGATTGGTGGAGTAGTGGATGAGGTGAAGGGCTGTTGTAGGCTGCAAAGAGACATTGATAGGATGCAGAGCTGGGCCTAAAAATGGAAGATGGAGTTTAACCCTGATAAGTGTGAGGTGATTCATTTTGGTAGGACAAATTTGAATGTGGATTACAGGGTCAATGGCAGGGTTCTGAGGAATGAGGAGGAACAGAGAGATCTTGGGGTTCATATCCATAGATCTCTGAAGGTTGCCACTCAAGTGGATAGAGCCCTGAAGCAGCATTTATTAACAGGGGGTTTGAGTTTAAGAGCCGTGGGGTTATACTGCAACTGTATAGGACCTTGGTGAGACCACATTTGGAATATTGTGTGCAGTTCTGGTCACCTTGCTATAGGAAGGATGTGGAAGCATTGGAGAGAATGCAGAGGAGATTTATCGGGATGCTGCCTGGTTTGGAGGGTAGGTCTTATGAGGAAAGGTTGAGAGAGCTGGGGCTTTTCTCTTTGGACCGGAGGAGGATGAGGGGCGACTTAATAGAGGTTTATAAGATGATAAAGGGATAGATAGAGTTCAGAGACTATTTCCTCGGGTGAATGTAGCTGTTACTAGGGGGCATAACTATAAGGTTCATGGTAGGAGATATAGGAGGGATGTCCGAGGTAGGTTCTTTACTACCTCGGAGTAGTAAAGAAGTGGTTGGGGTGTGGAATGGACTGCCTGCTGTGATAGTGGAGTCGGACACTTTAGGAACTTTCAAGCGGTTATTGGACAGGCACATGGAGCACACCAGAATGATAGGGAGTGGGATAGCTTGATCTTGGTTTCGGACAAAGCTCCGCACAACATCGTGGGCCGAAGAGCCTGTACTGTGCTGTACTGTTTTATGTTCTATGTTCTTTTAAGCTATTGTCAATTCCCACTTCGTAAAAAATACCCTGTAATGTTTGGCTTAGACTTTTACATTTTTCACAATAGCACTATAGAGCAGTTTATTGCCAAATGAACCCCGCTTACTTCACCATCTGGTCTCCTTTTACTCTTATGTTACTATAGTGAGAGATGACCTTAGTTGAGAAGATCCAAACACAGAATCAGTTTGGATAGAAATAAGAACTAGCAAAGGTAAGAAGTCCCATATGTCTGTAATTTATAGGCCCTCTAACAATGGCTGCATTGCAGGACAGAGTATACAGGAAGAAATAGTGGGGGCTTGTAGAAGGGTACTCTAATAATAACGACTGATTTTAATATTTATTTAGGTTGGATGATCAGGTTGGCAATGGTGGCCTGGAAGAAGAGTTCATAGAATGTGGTATGGGTAATTTATTTGAACAGTATGTTTTACTGCCAACCAGGCTGTTTTACACCTGGTAATGTGCAAAGAGACATGATTAATTAATGACTTCATTTTAAAGAAGCCTTTCGGCAACAGTGATCATAACACACTAGAATTTTACATTCAGTTTGAGGGTGACAAATGTGAGTCTAAAAACCAGTGTCTATAACTTAAATAAGGATAACTAGAAAAATTGGCTGAAGTAAACGGAGAAAATATGTTAAAGTAGAGAAACAGTGGCAGACATTTAAGGAAATATTTCCTAACTCTCTGCAATGTTCCACTGAAAAAGACAGACTCTATAAGGAGGATGCACCATCCTTAGTTAACTCAGGAAATTAAGGATATCAAATTGAAAGGAAAAGCTTACAATGCTACGACGTTTAATGACAGGTCAGAAGATTAGAAGGATTTGAGAGACCAATAAAGAATGACAAACAAAAAGGAGGGATAAATTAAGACTATGAGAGAAAACTAGCTAGAAATATAAAAACTGAAGGTAAGAGTTTCTCCAAGTATTTAAAAAGGAAAAGTGAGCATTGGTCCCTTAGAGAGTGAAAATGGACAATTAATGAGAAACAAGGAAATAGCAGAAGCATCGAACGGTATTTTGTGTCTATCTTCTTGCAGAAAAAAAAACAAGAATACTTAAAAATTGAGGGGTAAAGGGGTAGGAGGAATGAAAATGATCGATCACTTGGAAAAAGATATTGAGACAACTATTGGAAATAAAGATTGACAAGACCCAAGGACCTGATGGCTTTCATCCTAATCTTAAAATAAATTGCTGCAGAGATAATAGATGCATTGGTTGTGATGTTCCAAAGTTGCCTAGATTCTGGAAAGATCCCAGTGGACTGAAAAATTGTCAATTTAACACCTCTGTTCAAGAAAGGAGAGATTGAAAACAGGTGATTACAGGCCAATTAGCCTATTGTCTGTCATAAAGAAAATGCTAGAATTCATTATTAATGAAGTAGTAGACATTTAGAAAATCATAATACAATCAGACAGACTCAACGCGGTTTTGTGAAAGGGTAATGATGTTTGACTAATTTATTAAACTTCTTTGAAGTAACAAAGTGAATGAAGGAAACCTAGGGATGTGATGTATTTGGATTTGCAAAAGCCATTCACCAAGTTTCAGTGAGAACTCATGGTATAGGGGCAACATATTAGCATGAATAAAGGATTGATTATTTAACAGGAAGCAAAGAGATAAATGAGTATTTTTTTTAAGGTTGGCAAGCTGTTATTAATGGAGTACCACAGGGATCAGGGCTGGATCCTTAACTATTTACAATCCATATCAATGACCAATAAAGCAATCAAATATATGGTTGCTAAATTTGCTGACAATGCAGAGAAAGGTAGGAAAGCAAGTTATGAAGAGGACAAAAGGAGTTTGCAAAGGAACACAGATATGGTTAAGTGAGTGGGCAAAAAATTGGCAAATGGAGCTTAACATGGGATAATGTGAACTTGTCCATTTTGTCAGGAAGAATAGTAAAATAGTATATTATCTGAATGGAGACTGCAGAAATTGATGGTTTGATTTTCTCCTCAATAGCTCCAATTTGGACTAAAACAAACATAACTTTAATTGGTTTTTACATGTATAACACTTACATGTCACGAACTTCAATCTGCTTTCCTTTTAAAAGTGGGTACAGTGAATGGCCAACACATCTCCCAATGATTCGTGTAGCATATGTTGCATAAGAAACTGTATGTAAGCTTTGTGAGGTTTAACATTTTTTACAGAGTTGATTTCATAGCACAATAGCCACAGTAAATCTGTAATCATTGCAAAGAGATTCAATTCTCTGGAAAAGCTTCGACAAAAAACATAAGGACAAAAAGAGTATAATGAATAGATACATCCACCGAAAAATAATATGTAATCCTTTCGGTAAATAAATATATGCAAAATCACTTGTTGTTGTACTTACTAATAGCCTCTTTGACGGATATATCCAGCTCTTGTTCTTTCCGAGCTAGCTGTGTATTGAATTCTCGCATTAATTGCTTGAGAGTGGAATTGTGTTTCAGCTGCAGATCCTCCAGTTCCAGCCTGAAACAATGGTTATCAGCAAAATTAGCTAAACTTAAGTTAAAATCCCACCATGCAGTTGGTAGAATTCAATTATTTAATAAATCTGCTGTTGAAAGCTGGTGGCATTAATCTGTAACTATCATCAATTATTGTAAAACCATTCTAGTTCACTAATGTCCTTTAGGGAAGAAAATCTGCCAGTGTTACCTGGTCTCCATGTGACCCCAGACCCATAGCAGTGTTGTTGATTCTTGACTGCCATCTGAAATGGCCTAGCAAACCACTGAGTTGTACCAAACTGTTACAGATACAAAATGGACACCAAAGGTTCAAGGAGGTGGCTCACTACTTCCTTCTCAAGGGCAATTAGGGATGGGCAACAAATGCTGGCCTTGCCGGAAATGCCCAGATCCCCTGAAAGAATAAAAAAGAATACTTCCAGTTTGCCTTGGAAAAAAATTGTATCCTCAGTGATGACTTTTTAACCTCTTCGAATAGAACTATGTAAACAAATATTACTGTTTTAAGGTTGAATTCAGCAAGCGAGAATGTTTAATTCACAGTGATAGGACTTGGGCATGATTCGGTGAACCCGAGACTGTCATCCCAAATCCCTCTTTGGAGCAAAGGGACAAAGGAATAAGCCGGGCAGTCAGCGTGCTGGCAGCAGACAGACAGGAGTTGGACATAAGCAGTGGATGAGGAGCATCTCAGATCATTGCTCACTACAAGTCATCATCACCCTTCTGCACTGAAGGGGCAGCAGACACTCAAGGACTCCCCAGACCCAGTACTGATGATGATTGCTATCTCGGTCACCTTCATCCCTTGGTCACAGAGAGGTCATAATGTCCTGGGAGTGGGGTTACACGATAGGACAGTGAGCTAGTCTTCCTCCATGAAATGGGAGACAATGAGGATGTCTCTAGCCTTCTTGCCTATGTGCTCCCTCTCCCCACCTGGCCTCGGTCCTCAGGATTCTCAGTGTGCTCTTCCTCAACACCCTTCTGCACGTCATACTAGTTTGAGGACATGTGTAACTCTTCAAGGTCATCCTTGCCCCGCTGCAGAGTCTGGTTGTAGAGGGCAAAGCTGATCATAAGGCAGGAGACTTTCTGGGGGCTATACTGGAGGCCCTTACCAGACCTGTCAAGGCGGCGGAACCACACCTTCAACAGGCCATTGCACTGCTGTCCACCACAATGTACCTGGTCTCCGCAGTGGTCTGTGGCGTCTGCACTGGTGTCATCAGCCGCGACCTGAGGGGATATCCATTGTCGCCAAGAAGCCATCCCTGTAGTCTGGAGTATTCCTCGAAGATTCCAAGACACAGTGGTTAGCACAGCAGCCTCAAAGCTCCAGGGAACCAGGTTTAAATCTGGCCTTAAGAGACTGTGTGGAGTTTGCACAATCTCCCCGTGTCTGCACCCTTCCTCCGGGTGCTCCGGTTTGCTCCCACAGTCCAAAGATGTGCAGGTTAGGTGGATTGGCCATGTTAAATGTGTGGGGGCTAAGGGATAGGATGTGGGTGGGTGCCTGGGTAAAATAATCATAGAATCCCTACAGTGCAGAATGAGGCCATTCAGCCCATCAAGTCTGCACCAACCACAATCCCACCCAGGCCCTATTCCTGTAACCCCACATATTTACCCTGCTAATCTCCCTGACACTAGAATCAATTTAGCATGGCCAATCAATCAACCTAACCCACACATCTTTGGACTGTGGGAGGAAACGCATGCAGACACGGGGAGAATATGCAAACTCCACACAGGCAGTGACTGGAATTGAATCTGGGTCCCTGGCACTGTGAGGCAGCAGTGCTAATCACTGTGCCGTGTCAGATAGTTGGTGCAGACTCAATGGGCTGAATGTCCTGCTTGTGTACTGTCGGGATTCCACAATTCTATGAATCAAAATCCCATCAAAAAAGCCCAATTGCATGTAGCAAAATGCCACAAAAAAGTAATGAGATAAATGACGAGATAATCTGTTTTTCATGACGTTGGGCTTGGCTAAGGGATAAGGACACCAGCAGAACAACCTTGTTCTTATTCAATTAGTGCCATGGGAGTATTTTTGTCCACTTGACCAGACAAACTCTGGTGCCAGATTTTCATGCCTCTGTCCATGCCAGAGTGGAGATGGTTGGGATTGAAAAATGACAGGCTGGAGCCGATTCTGGAATTCCTGCCCATTCCTGTCATATGGTATTTATATGGCACTTGCATTTTAAGAACAAACCTGATAATTAAACACTACTAAAAATATATTTTACTTTGCATACATGATTACGTTATGCCGTGAAGTTGTCTGCACCCTTTAAATTTCTGTCTAAAGGTTTTTGACTCCAAACTAAACTTCCTCCACAGTCAGTGACTCCTCTGAGGTGCTCTGAGTCATGTTGCCTATGGAAACAGGCTTGAGTGGAACTTTATCAAAAGCTTTCTGAAAATCCAAATACATCACATCACTGGTTCACCTCTATCTCTCTACTCACGCTGTCCTCAAAGAACCTCAGTAGATTTGTCAAACATGATTTCCTTTTCATTATTCCATGTTGACTTATACCTTTGCAGTTTTCTTTGTTTCCATTTAGGACTCGAAATAGGGCTCACTCACTGTTCCTGCACACCTTTAGGATTGTATCCTTTATTTCATATTGTCCGCTCCTCATTCTTCCCCCAAAAATGTATCATTGCACACCTCGCTGCGTTAAATTTTATCTGCCAGGTGTTTTGCCATTCCAGTTAAGTTAGCTGGGTCCTTTAAATCCAGAAAGTTAATTACTCTAACTTAAATTCTGAGTGATCCAAGGGTGCGTTAACAGTTGTTTGATCATGGAACTTTGCAGGGTGGAATTCACAGGTTGGAGCTGAAAAGCATCCAGCATTTAACATTGTTGTGCATCCACAATAAGACACGTCAGTATGTTTATGCTCTTTTCTTTTTCAAAAATACATTTAAACAGAGACACCAACCTGCTAATAGGTGTCAGCTAGTTGCTTCAGTCTTTCATATTCAGCATAGCAATTGCAATGAACCTCCTGCTCTATTTGATGGGTCTCAGTGAGTACAAGGATACCACCAAGTATTCCTGGAATTGTTTTGTTTTTGCTGTCCCTGCTCAAGTAAGGGTCCGAGGTTTTAGCCAAGATGATGCCCTTTGCTTTATTTGAGTCAGTGGTTACGGGTTTTGTCAAAATACTAATCTGTAAAAGCAGCAACTAAGCATGTTTTTTAAAAATATAACCCCTCACCCATTGACTTTATCTGTACTTCAAATATTTCTTTCTGAATGCCTTGATAAATTAATGGCTGCTCAAGTATCAAATACTTGTCAATTTTTAAAAATAAATTGGCTGCCTTGTGCACCAAAGAAGCAATCTTTCGCAGTAGAAAAGTTACCCTTTGTTTCATGATTGGAAACGACCAATCAGCCAGAGGGATGTTCCATGTGAAAAATCTGATTATAGGAAATAAAACAAAAAGGATTTAAACTCATAAAATATGTAAGACTATGTACTTTTCATACTATGCAAAAGGTTGCATAGTTTGTCCAACAGGTCAGGAAAATAGAATGTTTGCAGTAAACAATCTATTGAAAGCTATATACAATGAACTGAATTATGAGAGCAGAGCTCCAAGTTGCTTTAACATAGCCCGTTAAAAGTGAATTCAATTAGCTGTGACTGTGACATAGTTTCCACCTTGCAAATGTGTTAACATCCTAAGATTCTGAAACCTTCATTGAAAGAAGGCAGACTTACATCGATAGCGCCTTTCATCAGAACATCACAAAGCGCTTTGTAGCCAATGAAGTACTTTTCAGTGGAGTCACTATTATAACATTGGAAACTTTTTCGAAATAGCTTGTAAAATAATTGAAGTTTATTGGTTTCTTGCCATATGTTTCCGCTTCTAATTATTGTTCTTGCAAACAAATTCAAACATAGTATTAACACAAACATGACTGTGATATTTTCTGCTTTTTGAAGTAGGCAGAAAATTGATGTGGTATTCTTAATCTCCAGCGGGTCACATCATGCAAGGGTCCCTTGGTCTGAAATCCTATTCATGTCATACATAAGGCTGCAAGCTTCAACTCAAAAGTGCACATCTGCTTATGGACAGCTTCTTAGCACTGAACACATATTAAAGCTCTAATAATGCCAATTTTGTGTGTTATTTTGCAGGGAATTACATAAAAATATCAATAAACTGGCCACATGAATGTTTATCCTATCACTTGGTTGTCATATTCCTTTAACCACACAGCTAATCCGTTCTTAAATGTTAGCAAGGATTTGATTCGACAAAGTAATTTAGAAGCATGTTCTCTGGCTTCACAGTCCTCTGCAAATAACCAAGCTTCTTCTGCTCTATCTCTATCCTTATTAGCCATCCATTAGCCTTACTATCCATGTCTTTCATTCCAGACTTTCCAATCACTGGAAATGGTCTGTGTATCACTACTCTGTAAACCTATCTATGAAAGCTGTTTAAACAAAGGGAGTGTTACAGCCATTTTAGCACATTGCCCCAGTCAAGCCAGATTAATTTGGTATCAGGTGAGCTTTGTTGATAGAACTCTCACCTCTGGTTCTGGATCCAGAGATTTTTAACACAATGTAGTTCAGAGGGAGTGTTGCGTTGTCAAATGTCATTCAGGCGAGAGATAAAATATCTGACTGCCCAGTATCCTAGCCAATAATTATCCTTCAATGAACATCTTCAGAATAATATTTTGGTCATTGTGACATTGCTTGTGTTCTACATCACAATAGTGATGATAATTCAAAAGTACCTAACTGGCTCCAAAGCTCTTTGTGATGACCTGGTTTTGAAAGCTAAATTCCTATTATTGGCAACGTAATGTATATGTTCTTAATCAAGACATGGGTTTCACTATTGCTAATCACAAATTTTTCTAGAAATTCCTGTGTTTTCAAAATTTGGTAACATTAATATTTTAAGCCCAACTGTTAGTAGACAAAACTTGATATTTGATATAGCAATGCCAAGACAAAAGAATCTCAAAATAATTGTTCAAAGTGACATACTATCACCCACTTACTTGGATTTATTTTCTGCTTCTTCACTAATTTCCTTTCGAGTGATTTCTATTTCAGCCTCATGTTCTTTGCGCAAAACGCGCAAGTCTTTTTGTAGTTTGGCATGTTCTTTATGTACTTTCTGTTTCTCACTTTCTGCCTCTTTCAGTTGATGCCCCAACTCTTTTTGTTGCTCTCGCATACCATCTAACAACTTTTGTAGTTCTGTGTCAGATTTTGTCTTCTGTTTGGAACTTTCCTCAAAGATCTTAAGGAGAGATATTTTCTCTTTTAACTGTTCCTGGAGGACTTGTATCTGTTTTGTGTAGCCTCCAATCAAAGAACCACTCTCCGATCTTAACTCTTCCTCAGTTTCTTTCGTTTTTGAAGTTAAAGTACTTCCTAGTTCCACCACTGTTTGTTTCTCGGTCATTTCTTTTCCTTGCATTCTATTTTGTAACTCTGCAATTATTTTTTCCATCTCATTTATCTGTTTATCTTTTACACACAACTGCGCCTTAAAATGTTCTAATTTATTGGTTTCTTCCTTTTGTTGTTCTAATGAATATATATGCTTCTGTTGTTCAGGCTCAGATTGAAGCTGGCCTCTCTTTCTCATCTGGATTTGTTTCTCATCTTCAACTTTTTCTAGATGCTTCTGAAGATCTGAATGAGACGTATTGATTTCCTGTTCAGCATTTGTTTCGACCTGACTTTCTTTGCATTTTTGCAACATGTCATCTCTTGCTGATACCTCCATCTGTAGAACCCTAATTTTGTCTTCATAGCTTTCTCGCAACATTTTCAGAGAGTTCTCCTTTTCACGTTCCATTTCGTTTCTCACTTTCTCAACCCATTTCTGGTTTTCTTCCTTTTCTGATCCAATTGGAGTTTCTAGACTTTTCAGTTTTTCTTTTAAGGCCTCAATAATTTCTTCTTGCTCTCTTGCTTTTTGTTTTAATTCTCTTCTCTGTTCATTCACACATTTTTCTTTCTCTTCTAATTGGGTTGTTAGTTGTTTTTTTATTCGTGCAATTTTCTGTTCTGCCTTTTTCTTGAGTTCAGCTATTTTAGTGGTGCTCTCAGTTTTCATTCTAGTTTCTAAATCTGTCAATTCTTTCTCCTTGTTATTTACAAGGTCTAATTTAATTTGTTCCCATTCATTCTGCTTCTGCGAAAATTCAACCTGGAGGACTTCCATCTCTTTTTCAAATGCTTCTATTTTTGCTTCAGCATTTTTGTATCTGTTGTCCTGATCACAAGCTCCAGCCTGAGCCTGTTCAAGCAACAGTCCCAACTCCTGCAAATCAATTTCCTTCTGATGCAATTGTTTGTTAAGTTCTTCTACAACTTTACATTCCTCAGACTTTGTAGCAATATCTTGGTCCAGTTCTGCTATTCTAGATTTGGTTGCTTCCAGCTGGGCATTCAGATCATTTATTGTTTTCTCCTTCTCCTTTGTCATATATTCAATTTCAATTCCAGCACTTCGTAAATTGGTAGTTAGTTTTTCTACCTCTGCTGTCAATTTTGATAACTTGTCATCCTTCTCTTTATTCTCTTTAACAGAAGTATCAAATTTTGATTCAAGCTCTTTCATTTTGTTGTTATGCTGCACTAATTTTGATTCCATCTTTTTCTTCCATTCTGTTAACTTGTTTTTATACTGGTCTGCTTGTTCAAGGGCTGCAACTTTTTCTTCAGAAACAGTTTCAATACTTGCAGACAACTGATCTATTTGATGCAGCAACTTTTGCTGTTCCACTTGTTGTTGTTTGTTGAGCGATAAAATAGCTTCTTCCTTATCTGAAAGACAAACACTGTTTTCAAGCTGCAATTTCAATTCACTTATTTGTTCCTCCAAGCTCAAGATCAGTAATTCTTTTTCCTTCAGCTGTTCTGTGATAGATTCATGTGCATATACACTTTCTGACAATTCTTTTCTATACTGTTCGATGCATGTTTCCTTCTCATCTAATACTTGACTGTGATGTTTCCTTTCTTGCTGGAGTGTGTTCTGCTGTGCAGTAAGGCTTTGTAGTTCAGATTGCAATGCTTTCAAGTTTTGTTGTTCATTTTGCTGTTGTTGTGTCATATGCTGTACCAAATTGTTCAATGAGACATTTTGATTTACTATGTCTTCGAGTTTAACTTCTAGCTCACCAACTCTATTGATCTTTTCCACAAGTGCCTTCTGTACCTTCTCAATTTGACTTTGATAACCTTTAATACGTTCATGAAGGATGTTTATTTTGTCGGTACACTTCATATTAAAGTCATTAGTTTGTAGCTTGAATTTTGCATTTGCCTCATTAAAATAATTAATTAATTGCTCTACTTGGCTCCTGATTTTGTTTTCATTCTGAAGTTCAACAGACTTTTCTCGAAGTTGTTTTTTATATTCCTCAGTTTCTTTGTGGCACATGTTTTCCAATGCCTGTAGATTATCCTCAGTTTCCTTCAACAAATTGCTCAGTTCATTAATCCTACCCTGGCTCTGCTCATCTGATTTTTTCAGTTCAGCTAAGTGGTTTTCTAATTCTGTTCTTTCCAGCAAAGTTTGACTATTAGTCTCTTCAAAGGTCTGCAATTTAGCTTTAAGGGCTGTTTCCCTTTCGATTAAAGTATCTATCTGAACCGATGCTTCCTTTAGCTCCCCTTGAAGCTGCTGTATCTTACTGGCTCCTAAAGCAACCTCCTCTGTAAATTCTGTTACTTTCCTGGATATCTGTTGCTTTTCATTCTTGGAGGCTTCCAAGTTCTGTTTTAGCTCTCTCAATTCTTGTTGCTTTTCTTGAAACACAATCTCATGTTTTTCTTGTAGTTCTTCAATCTGCTGATCCAACTTTTTCTCCCAGCCAAGCTTAAGCTCTACCAACTCTTGTGTGTGAGCTTCAATAAGGCTTTCCAATTGTTGTTTGTGATTGGATTCCAGCTGGGTCACTGTTTCATTAATTCCTATCGAACTTGCATGCGCCATTTCCACCAGCTTTTCATTGAACATTTGTTCCTTTTGTACAAATTCCTTCTGCTGCTTTTCCAGATCCGCCTTTAATTTAATCTCCTGTTCAGAAAGTTTCATCTTTAATTTATCCTGCATTTCAGTTCCCTTTTTCTTAACTTTTTCCAGTTCTGTCTCAAGTGCTTCAATTTTCTTTCCATGTTCCTCATGAATTGAAGCAATTTGCTGGCCGTGTAATTTTTGATTTTCTATTTGTTTTTGAGTGAAGACTTCTGCCTGCTGTTTCTGAAGATCTTGTGTCTCATTCAGTGCCTTTTGCTTTTCTTCTGAACTTTTCTGTAATTGTGCAATGTCTGATCCCATTTGCGTAATCTGGGTTTCATATTTTTCTGTTAGGGTAGCTACTTTTTTAAGCAGCTCACTGTTTTTTTCTTCCAGGCCTCGCAATTCCTGTGCCTGAGATTTATAGTCATCTAAAGTGGCAGTAAGCTCATTTAGTCTAGTCTGATCAGACAACTCTTTCTTTTCTTTCTCAGTCTCCAAGTTTCTCAGCAGGTTCTGTAACTCTGTTAATTGTATGTCATACAGTTTACGCTGGTCATCTAGTTTACAATTCATCTTTTCTTCAGCATTTTCTTGCTCTTTCTGACGAGCTTGGCTCACTATTTCAAGTTTTGCAGAAACCTCTGCAGTTTCTTTTTGAACTTTTTCAAGTTCATTTATCAGTGTCTGTTTCTCTACTTGCAGGTCTCCGACAATTTTGTCCTTTCCCTCAAGATGACGACGAAGGTTGTTTAGCTCATTTGTCAATGATTTCTCAACTCCACCAAAGGATTGTTCAATGTCTTTTTTAGCAGCTGCAATTTTTTCTTCATAATGTAGTGTCTTATTTTCTAGATCCTTCTCATAGTCTTTCTCCATTGCAGCTAACTTACTTTCCAATTCTTGCCGTAATTTGAGCATTTCTGTCATCTCAGTTGAAAGTGCCTCCAACTCAGTTTGTTTCAGATCAAGTTTCTCAAGTGTTTTTTGGTTCATTTCCTCAATGTGTGCATGGAATTGAGTTTCCTTCTCCTTCAACTGTGCTTCTAGTTCTTTAGATTTCTTCTCAAGCTCCTCCACTTTCACCTTGTGCTGATGGTTAATTGCCTGCATTTTTTCAGTCCATAATTGCTCTTCTTCTTGACGTATGTTTTCCAGGGCCTCTTCGTGGTTTTTAATTAAGGCTGCAATTTCTAACTTGTACTTGGCCTTCTCTGTCCCTAGCTCTTCTGAGTGGGCTTCACCATCTTGTGACTTCTTTAAAAGCAGACTTTCCAATTCCAATACTCTCTGTGGGGAAAAAAAAACACTAATAATAATAATCATATACAGGACTTTGAATTTCATATAAATATGTATGCATGTCTGAGTGTGTGCATGTGTTTAATTAATCCTAACACCCTAGCACTGCAGAATGACCTAGATTGCCTAAATCAATCATGTCAAATTCCTTAACCAATGCTTCCATTGCTTTCTGGCAAAGATCCATGAGCTGGACCAGTTGAGATGAAGCTATAGACTGGTATGTACATAAAAACAAAAACATTTTTATAAAGTGCTTCAGAAAACAGATTGTTATATGTACATAGTATATTATATCCATAATATGCAAATTTTAATTATATACTGAATGTTATTCCTAGTGCCATTATTAGTGCAGTGAAATCCATACATATATACCTAATCCTGGTTAAATGCTGTATTGCTAATCCATCAAGACCTTGGCTGTATTTTTTAAAATCAAGGAAATCAAAATCATACCATTTAAATCAAATATTGAGGATGAATTGCGTCCTTTTCTTATGCAAGAGATTAAGTACATGTAAAGCTGCATCCAAATGAAGTATTTGTATCATTAGTGCATGGTTTTGTTGAGCCTTCACAAGTAAAATGGATACTAAATTCCACTGGTAACTTAGAACTTACAATTTTACAAGAACTAGATGACAGCTTGAACTTGAATGCAACTGGTATACAAATACACGTGTTCTCATAAGTTATGTATTGCCATAGTACAGTTAGGTGATTTTCTCAAGTACTGCTCAACTCACTGGGTGAGTATCTCATGCAGTCTCATAACAAGGATGATTAAATCCCACATCTGGATCACCCTACAAGAGCTATAAAGGCGTGTGAAACTGAAAAATACAGAACAGATATCTAACATAGGAATAGGAATAGGCCATTCAACCTGTCCATCCTGCTCCGCCATCTAATATGATTGTGCCTGATCAGACACTTCAATGCCTTTTACGCCCAATATCCCCATAACCCTTTTCATTCTTGATAATAAGAAAACCATCAGTCTCTGCTTTAAACATACACAATGACTGAGCTTCAACAGCCCTCAATGGTAGAGAATTCCAAAGATCCACAACATGGCTCACACATGGTCAACAGATTACTGAAGTTTCCCTTCTCGGAAAACAAGGAACATGAACAATTGCCTTGCCAACAGTTGATCAACACTGCTACCTCACAATGCCTGGGATTCGAGTTTGATTCCAGCCTTGGGTGACTGTGTGGAGTTTGCAAGTTCTCCCTGTGTCTGTGTGGGTTTCCTCCGGGTGCTCCAGTTTCCTCCCACAGTCCAAAAATGTGCAGGTTATATGAATGGACCTAGCTTATATTAAGTTGATCTTTCTCTGCATCCTAGCTATAACTGTAACATTACATTCTGCACCCTCTCCTTCTCTATGAATGGTATGCTTTGTCTAAATTGTGCGCAAGAAACCATACTTTTCGCTGTATACTAATACAGTGGCAATAATAAATCAATTGCCCCTTAGTGTCCAAAGATGTGCACGTCAGATAGATTAGCCTTGGTGAATGTGCAGGGTTATGGGGTTTGGGCCTTGGGTCTTTCGGAGAGTCGGTGCAGACTCAATGGGCCGAATCGCCTCCTTCTACACTGTCGGGATTCTATGGAGTTATATTCTCGTACTAGCAGCAGCTGGGCCATTCAGCTGTTATCGACCTAGAGGGAGCACTGAAAAAGGTTGTTAGTGTCCTAAGTAATGGACTCAGGACTCAACTATCTCAAGCCAAAACAGAATACAACTTCTCTCCTACTTTTCACCAAGATGTTTTTAAAACTTTGGCACAACGATCAGCACATCCAATCCCAAACTTTCTTGTTGCATTTTAAGTTTGAGGGGTTCATCTTTGAAGCTATCTTATTTTGTGAATATTATTTACCAGTATCTTAAGCAGACATGGACAGCCCTGTCAAACAATTTAGATGTGGAGATGCCGGCGTTGGACTGGGGTAAACACAGTAAGAAGTCTCACAACACCAGGTTAAAGTCCAACAGGTTTATTTGATAGCAAAAGCCACTAGCTTTCGGAGTGCTCGCTGCTCCTTCGTCAGGTAAGTGGGAGTTCTGTTCACAAACAGGACATATAAAGACAAACTCAATTTACAAAATAATGGTTGGAATGTGAGCCTTTACAGCTAATCAAGTCTTAAAGGTACAGACAATGTGAGTGGAGAGAGCGTTAAGCACAGGTCAAAGAGATGTGTATTGTCTCCAGACTGGGCAGTTCGTGAGATTTTGCAAACCCAGGCAAGTCGTGGGGGTTACAGATAGTGTGACATGAATCCAAGATCCCGGTTGAGGCCGTCCTCATGTGTGCGGAACTTGGCTATCAGTTTCTGCTCAGCGACTTCTCATTGTTGCCTTGGAGAACGCTTACCCGAAACGGTCATGGGCATTCAGCCTCTGATCTTCAGGTAAGCGTTCTCCAAGGTGGCCTTCACGACACACGACAACGCAGAGTCGCTGAGCAAAAACTGATAGCCAAGTTCCTCACACATGAGGACGGCCTCAACCGGGATCTTGGATTCATGTCACACTATCTGTAGCCCCCACGACTTGCCTGGGCTTGCAAAATCTCACTAACTACCCAGTCTGGAGACAATACACATCTCTTTAACCTGAGCTTAACGCTCTCTCCACTCACATTGTCTGTACCTTTAAGACATGATTACCTGTAAAGACACACATTCCAACCATTATTTTGTAAATTGAGTTTGTGTCTTTATATGCCCTGTTTGTGAACAGAACTACCACTTACCTGACGAAGGAGCAGCGCTCCAAAAGCTAGTGGCTTTTGCTACCAAATAAACCTGTTGGACTTTAACCTGGTGTTCTGAGACTTTAGTTCTGCATTCTGAAATTTATGTAGTGAGGTAGAGAATGCAAGTTCTGATCATGCATTTCTGTCACTAGAAAGAACCTAAGCAACATATAAAAATCTTAAAACCAAGCGTAACGTTCAACCAAGCAGATGGTAAGACAACTTTGAAGAGTGAAAATGACACAGCAACATCGGTCAACAGAACTTATCAACTGCAGCATTTAACTCAAATATTGTGCAGTCCTTTGCACAAACATCAATAGACACTGATAATTTTTGCAGAATAGTGAAAGTGTGCAGAATGGCAAAATAAGCAGGAATTCAAAAAACTACATAATACGCTGGTTTAAAGGTGAATCGGTTAAGGATGTAAATTAATCACAACAGCCAATATGTCAGCACTGAAAATGGTGCTTCGCGACATACAGGAAAACAACAAACTGCTGCTGACAGTGCAAAAGAAAGAAATGATGTATATAATCAAAAGCCTGATTGGGGTTGAAAGAAGCACGTGCAGCAGAGCACGAGAACAAGCAGGCACAGGTTAAAACATTTTTAAATAAATTTTCTAAGAATTCCTTCACGCCAAGGATACAGACACTTTGAATGACTCTTTGGACAATAGTGCAAATGTACACATCAAATCCCTTCAAAGGATGTGACCGGTGAATGTATGCACTTAATTCTGAATAGGTGAGCAGAGGTGGGCCAAACAGCAATAACAACTTGTAGTTTTATAGTGTCTTGAATGTTGAAAATGACTCAAGGTGTTTCACAGCTGGCCTAGACTCGATAGGCTGAATGGCCTTTTTTGGTGGCTTGAATCATCTCATGTGTAATTTTAAATTATCATTTCCAGCTGTACCCCACTGGGATTCCAAAAAGCACAAAAATAATTTGTGCAACAATGTGGTAAAATTATACATGGATACACAATTCAATTTGTCACAGCTTGAATTAATTTGAAAAGCTTTTAATAATATTTATTTGAGTGAACTTTTGGCTAGCAAACACACCCACAGTTGTAAATAGCATTGAAAATTAAGCACCTAGCTATAAATTTGTGTTCAGAATTATTATATACTGATGGAAGATAAATATGATGGAAGATAATTATATACTGACGGAAGATAAACCTGGTATGACCGAATATATGCGCATGTTTATCAGCAGAGATATGCCGAAGAGTGATGGATGAAAATTTGAAGATAAATATTTAAACTCAATTAGACAACTGCCAGTTTAATGCAGTAGATTCATGGCTCCATATACTGGATAGTTTCCTGAAACTAAATTTACAACAGTTGTTGTTCAGAACACTTTAAAATTAGAATGAGCAGGATTAAATCAGCAGCATGCATAAACGATTTTGAATTGAAAACAGATTTCCTTCATTGGGAATGCAGTTAGGGTTTCAGAAAATTATCCTGATTTCCCTTTCAGAATAAACAGTTTCCACAATCTAGCCAGGTATTTGCAGGCTTCATGTAAATGCATCAATGTCCAATTTCTCAATAAATCAGTGAATAGTAGGATATTATTCAATCAGCAGTTTCTATGCCAGTTCAACTTAAGAGCAACTCAGTTAGTCGCACTCGCCCAGCCTTCCCTTCCTTTTATCTTCCGATAATTATCGCATATTTTTATAAAGTCAAGATTGAATCTGCCTTCATCATACTTTCATCATATTCCTTAACCTAACCACCTTATTGCAGAAAAATATTTTTCCTCATGCCTTGTTAATGGTGGCTTTGGGCAGTCATGAGGTGAGTCATCTGCAACAGAATACACAACTTCTGACCTGTTCTTATAATTAATATATTTAAGCACCTTGTCCAGTCAAGTTTCTGATCAATGCTGAGAGCCCCAGGATACTGATCACCAGGCAGTCATAGAGGTTTGCAGCATCGTAACAGGCCCTTCAGCTCAACTTGTCCACACTGCCCAGTTTTTACCACTAAGCTAGTCCCAATTGCCCACGCTTGACCCATTTCCCTCTGTACCCATCTTACACATGTAACTGTCTTAATGCTTTTTAAAAGACAAAATTGTACCCACTTCAGGATTAAGGAGAATCCCAAGGCATTTTATTCATACGTCAGGAACAAAAGGGTTGTTAGGGAAAAAATCGGACCTCTCAGGGACAAAAGTGGGGACTTATGCTTGGAGCCCAAAGAGGTAGGGGAGATCCTAAATGAATACTTTGCGTCGGTATTCACTAAGGAGAGGGATGTGTTGACTGGGAGTGTCTCGGAGGGGAGTGTTGAACCGTTGGAGAAAATCTCCATTACAAAGGAGGAAGTGTTAGGTTTGTTAGAGAATATAAAGACTGACAAATCCCCAGGGCCTGATGGAATCTATCCAAGGCTGCTCAGGGAGACGAGAGGTGAAATCGTTGGGCCTCTGACGCAAATCTTTGTCTCGTCACTGGACACAGGTGAGGTGGTAGTCATGATGTGGAGATGCCGGCGTTGGACTGGGGTAAACACAGTAAGAAGTTTAACAACACCAGGTTAAAGTCCAACAGGTTTATTTGGTAGCAAAAGCCACACAAGCTTTCGAGGCTCTGAGCCCCTTCTTCAGGTGAGTGGGAATTCTGTTCACAAACAGAACTTATAAGACACAGACTCAATTTACATGAATAATGGTTGGAATGCGAATACTTACAACTAATCCAGTCTTTAAGAAACAAAACAATGGGAGTGGAGAGAGCATCAAGACAGGCTAAAAAGATGTGTATTGTCTCCAGACAAGACAGCCAGTGAAACTCTGCAGGTCCACGCAACTGTGGGAGTTACAAATAGTGTGACATAAATTCTGATTCTAGGATCGCATGATAAAGACTCAGATGTCTGAGTCTTTATCATGCGATCCTAGAATCAGAATTTATGTCACACTATTTGTAACTCCCACAGTTGCGTGGACCTGCAGAGTTTCACTGGCTGTCTTGTCTGGAGACAATACACATCTTTTTAGCCTGTCTTGATGCTCTCTCCACTCCCATTGTTTTGTTTCTTAAAGACTGGATTAGTTGTAAGTATTCGCATTCCAACCATTATTCATGTAAATTGAGTCTGTGTCTTATAAGTTCTGTTTGTGAACAGAATTCCCACTCACCTGAAGAAGGGGCTCAGAGCCTCGAAAGCTTGTGTGGCTTTTGCTACCAAATAAACCTGTTGGACTTTAACCTGGTGTTGTTAAACTTCTCACAGGTGAGGTCCCAGAGGATTGGAGGATAGCCAATGTGGTCCCGTTAGTTAAGAAGGGTAGGAAGGATAACCCGGGTAATTATAGGCCGGTGAGCTTGACGTCCGTGGTGGGGAAGTTGTTGGAGAAGATTCTTAAAGATAGGATGTATGCGCATTTAGAAAGGAATAAACTCATTAACGATAGTCAACATGGTTTTGTGAGAGGGAGGTCATGCCTCACAAACCTGGTGGTGTTTTTTGAAGAAGTGACCAAAATGGTTGACGAAGGAAGGGCTGTGGATGTTGTCTATATGGACTTTAGTAAAGCATTTGACAAAGTCCCTCATGGTAGGCTAGTGAAAAAGGTTGGATCCCATGGGATAAAGGGGGAGGTGGCTAGATGGGTGGAGAACTGGCTTGGTCATAGAAGACAGAGGGTGGTAGTGGAAGGGTCTTTTTCCGGCTGGAGGCCTGTGACTAGTGGTGTACCGCAGGGCTCTGTATTGGGACCTCTGCTGTTTGTGATTTATATAAATGATCTGGAAGAAGGAGTAACTGGGGTGATCAGTAAGTTTGCGGACGACACAAAACTGGCAGGACTTGCAGATAGTGAGGAACATTGTCAGAGGCTACAGAAGGATATAGATAGGCTGGAAATTTGGGCAAGGAAATGGCAGATGGAGTTCAATCCTGATAAATGCGAAGTGATGCATTTTGGTGGGAATAATGTAGGGAGGAGCTACACGATAAATGGAAGAACCATAAAGGGTGTAGATACGCAGAGGGACCTGGGTGTGCAAGTCCACAGATCTTTGAAGGTGACGTCACAGGTGGAGAAGGTGGTGAAGAAGGCATATGGCATGCTTGCCTTTATAGGACGGGGCATAGAGTATAAAAGTTGGGGTCTGATGTTGCAGATGTATAGAACGTTGGTTCGGCCGCATTTGGAATACTGCGTCCAGTTCTGGTCGCCACACTACCAGAAGGATGTGGAGGCTTTGGAGAGAGTACAGAGGAGGTTTACCAGGATGTTGCCTGGTATGGAGAGGCTTGGTTATGAGGAGAGATTGGGGAAACTGGGGTTGTTCTCCTTGGAAAGACGGAGGATGAGGGGAGACTTAATAGAGGTGTATAAAATTATGAAAGGCATAGATAGGGTGAACGTTGGGAAGCTTTTCCCCGGGTCGGTGGTGACGTTCACGAGGGGTCATAGGTTCAAGGTGAAGGGGGGGAGGTTTAACACAGATATCAGAAGGACATATTTCACACAGAGGGTCGTGGGGGCCTGGAATGGGTTGCCGGGCAAGGTGGTGGAGGCGGACACACTGGGAACGTTTAAGACTTATCTAGACAGCTATATGAACGGAGTGGGAATGGAGGGATACAAAAGAGTGGTCTAGTTTGGACCAGGGAGCGGCGCGGGCTAATTGTTCCTGGTTTCTCGTTTCAAGGCTTCATTCTATGATCATCTTGCTGGTGCCAGTACAGAGTGAGACTGCGGATAGTTGGGAACCTGTCTCGGGGGCAGGGAATTCATATGGTGTTCGTGGAAGTGGAAATGACTAGGGTTGGGAAGCATTTTGTGATCAGGGCCATTGTGATCTCCTGGACTCGTTTCGATCGCCTCAGGGGGTCGGAGAGGAATTTCCCAGATTTTTTTTCCCCATATTGGCCCTGGGGTTTTTCACTCTGGGTTTTCGCCTCTCCCTGGAGATCACATGGTCTGGAATGGGGGGGTGGGGGTAAGTTAATAGGTTGTAATGAACAAAGCATCGTAGCTGTGAGGGACAGCTCGGTGGATAGGATATTGGTATGTAGATAGGCTGGAAAATTGGGCGGGGATCCTGGATTCAGGATTCAATCCTGGACCGGGGAGCGGCGCGGGCTTGGAGGGCCGAAGGGCCTGTTCCTGTGCTGTATTGTTCTTTGTTCTTTGTTCTACTACTGCCTCTGGCAGCTCGTTCCAGACAGTCATCACCCTCTGTGAAAAAATTTCCTCTCTGGACTCTTTTGCATCTCTCCCCTCGCATCTTCAACCTATGGCCTCTAGTTTTAGACTTCCCGAGCTTTGGGAAAAGATGTTGATGATCTACCTTATCTATGCCGCTCATTATTTTATCGACCTCAATAAGATCAACCCTAAGGCTCCTACGCTCCAGGGAAAAAAGTCTCAGTCTATCCAGCCTCTCCTTATAACTCAAACCATCAAGTCCCTATGGCATCCTATTAAATCTTTTCTGCACTCTTTCTAGTTTAATAATATCCTTTAGATAATAGGTTAACCAGAACTATACACAGTATTCCAAGCATGGCCTTACCAATGTCTTCAATAAGAAATTCCAACTCCTGTATTCAATGTTCTGACCAATGAAACCAAACATAGCGCATGCCTTTTTCATCACCCTGTCCACCTGTGACTCCACTTTCAAGGATCTATGAACCTATACTGCTAGATCTCTTTGTTCTACAACTCTCCCCAACATCCTACCATGATCGGAGTAGGTCTTGCCCCGATTCGATCTACCAAAATGCATCACCTCACATTTGTCTAAATTAAACTTCATCTGCCATTCATTGGCCCACTGGATCAAGATCCCGTTGCAATCCTAGATAACCTTCTTCACTGTCCACTATGCCACCAATCTTGGTGTCATCTGCAAACTTACTAACCATGTCCCCTATATTCTCATCCAAATCATTAATATAAATGACAAACAACAGTGGACCCAACACTGATCTCTGAGGCACATCGCTGGTCACAGGCCCCCAGTTTGAAAAACAAACCTCTACAACCACACTGTCTTCTGTCGTCAAGCCAATTTTGTATCCATTTAGCTACCTCACCCTGGATCCCATGAGATTTAACCTCATGCAACAACCTACCATGCGGTACCTTGTCAAAGGCCTTGCTAAAGTCATGTAGATAATGTTGACTGCACCACCCTCATCTACCTTCTTGGTTACCCCTTCAAAATACTCAAATTTGAGAGACGTGATTTCCCACTCACAAAGCCATACTGACTGCTCCTAATCAATCCTTTCCTCTCTAAATGCCTGTAGATCCTGTCTCTCAGGATACCTTCTAAGAACTTAGCTACTACAGACATTAGGCTCACCGTTCTGTAGTTCCCAGGCTTTTCCCTGCAGCCTTTCTTAAACAAAGGCATAACATTTGCTACCTTCCAATCTTCCGGCATCTCACCATTGATTTAATTGCTTATCATCATTCACAACTGGATGTGGCAGGCTGCAGAGCTTTGATTTGATCCTTGGGTTGTAAAATCTCTTAGCTCTATAGAATTCTGCTTTGGCTCTTTCATATGCACACAGCCCTGGACTATACCTTCGCCAGATTGGCACCCTTTTTGGGTTTGCTTGGTGCTGCTCCTGGTATGCTCTGCTACATTCTTCCTGGAACCAGGGTTGGTCACCTGGCTTATGGCAATACATTCATACGAAGCTTTTCCGTTTAAGGCATTCCCAACCAGATGGATGAACATTTCCCAATGGATTTGAGGATAGGTTAGCAGTCCACCATCAGAATGGATAAGTCTTTTGCTAGTAGGGAGAACTGGGTAAATGAAGGAACAAGTTCACATTGCATAACCACTATCCTATGCATACAAGGTTAATGAGTTGGAACTCTTTCCCTCCTGCCACGTATAGCTGTGATGTGATTTATTTGAAAACAAAGACTCATGAAATACAGAAAATAAAATTTGGAATAAACATATTTTTTCACACTTATGACTGCTGAGATAGACAACTCATTTAATGTTTCTCAATTAATTTATTTCTGTCCCAACATTGTCCTGCATGTGTTTTCTTCCTTTAAATGTCCCACACTCATTTGAATAATCAAAGGCAATTCTTCATTTTTTTCCACTAATCCTTTCCAAATTGTCAATCATATTGTGAGGGTGAGCCAATGATAGCTACTGCAGAATTAACTGAGTTTGGAAGGTAGGTTGTTCTTTGAGATGCAATTATTTCTAATATATCTGTACAAGTGCATGGATCTTCTACAAATGACAATCTAGAAATTAAACTTTACAAAGTCTACTAACAGCCAGGCTTTTTCCACAATATTTGTGGAAAATCCCACATACATATTCTATCAATACAAACTTAATACAAATTGGTGAGGATGATGTTATATAGCTTTTCCCTCATGTCGGTTCTCTCACCATCTGCTGCAGTCTCAGACCATCAGGACTCAGCCAGTTGTGGTGGTGGCAGTGCCACTGAGCCAATCATGCTGATCAACATTAAAGTTCCCCACAAAGAGTATATTCTGTAAACTTGCTATCCTCGGCACTTTTCAAAGTGATGTTCAACATGGAATACTGATTCATCAGCTGAGGGAGAGCAGTAAGTGCTAGTCAGCAGGAGAGTTCCTCTCATAAGTGTTTCTACATCGTATTTACTAATCACTTTACAAACTTGCTCGAGATACAAGTAACTGTTTCTACCAACGTAAAACCTCAAAAAGCTATAAATTATAAAACCTTTCATATATAAAGGAAGATTTGGAAGTGCATTCACTGATTGTGATGCAGTTTTTAAGAATTACAGTTAAACCTTGAAACTAGACTTACTGTTTTGAAGGTTTCCAATTCTGCTTGCAATTCCTGGATTTGCTTTGCTGCTTGTGCTTGAACCGCCTGTCTTTGCAATTCCTGTTCTTCTAAAGCCAACACAGCTTGCTGTTCTCTCTCTTGTTGCTGTTCTTGGTGCTCAGCATGACATTTATCCTGTCAAAAATAGTTTACATCATATGAGCAAGGCACCTCATATCAGCATATACCTTTCCCCCATGAAAAATTGAAAGTTGTGCTTCTGTACATATTTTTGATTTTTACAACCGTTTACCTAATTCACACAATTATGGTAAATCAAATGAACCTTTCAAAAATGTCCATCACATATCAGTAATCATGCTTAAGAATTGCTTTCTATCCATGAGTGTTCCCAAGAGTGAGTGATTGTTGCTTCGTTGAAGCAAAGACAAAAAGCTGACAAAACCTTTCCAAAATTGCCTTCATTGATTTCCATTTGTCTTCAGGTTCCGGGACATTCAAATAGCAATGTGTTGAAAAGGGTGTGTGAAGAACTTTAGTAGATAGAGAATTGAACAGATTTAAGATTGTACAAAATATTCAATTCTCTTTGAAAATATGCTGCTAATTAATACTAGGTAATCCTGCTGGGAATTGCAAGCAGTGATCAGCACCAGTGACAGTATTAACATTGTGCACTGGCAACTTGATGACAGGTTATCTAAAGATACCTGATTAGCCTGATTTTGTGGTGAGTCAATTGCCACTGAAACCAAAAAGATTTGGTTATGAGCATTCTATGCAATACCTTGTATCTTGTAATCATGCTAACATTGAGTTTGGATGACGTCACCCTGAGTCGAAATGTTGGCTCTATTCTTTCTCCACACATGCTTTCAGATGTGCTGAGATTTTTCAGCATTTTCTGTTTTTGGTTCAGATTCCAGCATCTGCGATTATTTGCTTTTATCTTATCATCTCAGATAGTTAGTAATTCTGATTCAGAGGCTTAAGAACAGTCTAAGACCTTGCAAAATCACACCTTTGTTTTGGTTGCTGGGCAGCCAAACTCAGTGCTTTAAACAAAACATGCACAACTTAAATACAAGTCTGCATCATTAAAGTCAGCAAGAAGGTTTCATCCAAAAAGGTCCAGCCGATGCAAAAAGATACTGTGTAAGGGAGGGAACTGTAAATCTTGATTGACTGAAAAAGGTTTTTGGTTGAGCGTCTTGTTTTTGCCAATGGTGTATTATTTTCTATAGAAGCATGGTAAATAAAGTTGGGGAGCTGCATGGCAATATGAGAGCGGGTGAAAAGAGGAGGCAATCAGCTGCAGCTATCCAATCCAGTCCAGTTCAATCTGTGGCTCCAGAGTGGAGCAGCCATGTTCTGAGAGAAATCAGCAGTAACTCTCCATCAGTTTGGGGTTGTCATGAAGTGTATCCCATTGGATCTCTTAACTTGCGTGTTCCAAGTTATATTGGATATATTCGGATAAGCATGGGGCCCCAATCTCAAATATTTGGGCTCCTCTTTACTTGAATCACTCCTACAAGGTTTTCCACAAGTTATGTGACTCTGTCTGCTATCCTTTTAACAAAGGTTTGCATCGTTATGACATGTGTGATTGTGGCCTTATTCTGATTTCCCTTCTCCCTGAGATATCTTTTTATTATCTGGATGTTGGGAGCATTGATTCAGGCTCCTTTTTGTTGGACTCACTCCTACAAAGTTTTGCAGCTCTTTAAAGTAAAAGTAAATTACTGCGGATGCTGGAATCTGAAACCAAAAGAGAAAATGCAGGAAAATCTTTGACAAAGGGTCATCTGGACGTGAAACATCAGTTCTTTTCTCTCCTTACAGATGCTGCCAGACCTGCTGAGATTTCCCAGCATTTTTTCATTTTGCAGCTCTCTCTCTCTCTGTTATCCGATAAGCAAGGGTGTGCACCACTATGCCATATATTTATGACTTTATTCTTTTGAAATATCTTTTCATTGACTGGAGAGTGAGAGGTGCTGATTACAATGTATAATTTGAACTAATTGTACTGATGTTTTACCTGTCTCTTTCTGTATACAGATGTGGAAAAATTGCTGTACCAAATTTTGAGGGTTTGTTGCGTTACTTGTTCAAATGAAAAATCTTCAATAAAAATACATTTTTAAAAATTGTAAGCAAAGATGGGCATTTAAAACTGTAACAGAGCAATGAGCTGCCTTTAAAGAGGATTTGATTTGGTTTGGGTAGAGTCAAGGTTCATTTCCATGACAGAAAAAGATAGGGCAATCTCTCCATGCTGAAAGAGATAGCGAGTAAGATGAAGCAGAAAATAGGCATGCATGACAAATATAAGATATACAAAGCAGGTAAAGAATCAGAGCAATAAGGGGACAGACCAAAGTTTCATTTGATTTTAAGAGCCACACCATTACCATGACAATCTGAGTGAGGCCAGGTGGGGAGACTTCAGTAAGGGTACTAATGAGACATGGTACGTGCAGCATTGTTCCCCAATATGCATTTAGCAATGACAAAAAATGATTGATCTATTTAGCATGCAATAAAAATCTCAGATTACATGATACATACCAGAGCCTTTTTTAACTGTTCCTGAAACTCCTGCTGAGAAGCCTGTAATTGCTGCTCAAACTCTCTTTCTTTGCAGGTCAGTGCTTTCATGTGATTTTTTCCCAATTCTTCAATGCGATCTTCAGAAGACTTGTAAAGCAAGAAGCAAATTTATATTTGTTTTCCTCGAAATACATGAAAGCATAAAGGACATTAGTGATCAAATTAATTGGAGTGCCGTGTTGTTTTGAAATCCAAACAGTAAGCAAGAAAACGTTCATCAGCAACAGTTCTCCTTCACAGGATGGCACAGTGGTTAGCACTACTGCCTCATAGCACCAGGGACCCAGGTTTGATTCTCAGCTTGGGTCACTGTCTGTGTGGAGTCTGCACATTCTCCCTGTGTCTGCGTGGGTTTCCTCCGGGTGCTCCAGTTTCCTCCCACAGTCCAAAGATGTGCAGGTTAGGTGGATTGGCCATGCTCAATTGCCCCTTAGTGTCCAGGGGGACTAGCTAGAGTAAAATGCATGGGGTTATGGGGATAGGGCCTGGGTGGGATTGTGGTCGGTGCAGACTTGATGGGCCGAATGGCGGTCTCCTGCACAGTAGGATTCTACTCCTGCCATATTATAACATACTCCAGCTGCTTGTGATCCACAGTTTTAAAACAATTTCTAGCATTATACATCAACACAGCATGGAATCAGATCCCTTTGAATTCTAATCAATTTGCACGTCACAACATAAGAAATAGGGCCAGGAGAAGGCAACATAGCCCATTGAGCCTGCTCCATTAACTTTCTGGGATACCCAAAATCTGTCTATTTCAGCATTAAATATATTCAATGTTGGAGTTTGCACAACCCTCTCGCATAGAAAATTCCAAACTGTCCCAATCCTTTGGGTGAAAAAATGTTTCCACATCTCAGTCCTAAATGATCACCCCACCCATCCTGAAATTGTGACCCCTTCTTCTAGATTTCCCAGCTGGGGAAGCAAAATCTCGGTATTTGCCCCGTCTGTCCCTTTCGTAGCCTTGAATGTTTCCTTGTGATCATCTTTTATTTTTCTAAACGCCAGAGAATACAGGCCCAATTTATCATCGTAGCACCACCCACTCATCCCAGGGATTATTCTAGTGAAGCTTCTCTGTACTACCTCCAATGCAAGTATATTCTTCCTTCAAATGGGGGCCAAAATTGCAGCACTTCGGGTGTCGTCTCACCAAATCCCCGTACAAATGTAGCAAAACCTTTTTATTCTTCTCCTCGAAACTCCTTGCAAAAGCTAACATGCCATTTGTTATTGTAATTGCTACTGTACCTGTATAGTAACTTTGTGTCCCTTGTATGTTTACATCCAAGTGTCTTTGAACATCAACATTCACAAGTTCCATGCCTTTTTAAAATATTCTGCTTTTCTGTTGTTACACTCAAAGTGAACAATCTCACACAGAATGCAGTCATTTTTTAAAGCAAAAATCAATTAAATCTTCTAATTCAAATACATTTAGAACGACAGAACCACATTTTGTGCCATTTGGAGATTTTGATATTGTGCTTTCCATGCCCATGTCCAAATAATTTCTTGATACAGACCACAAAAGTAGACACTCAGGGTACTCCAGGGCACATCACTACCAATCGTTCTCCAGTTCAGCAACTAATCATGCATAAAGTTGAAACAAAAACAGGAAACGCTGGAAAAACCCAACAGGTCTGGCAGTACCTATGGAGAGAAGAACAGAGTTGATATTTTGAGTCTGTATGACTTTTCTTCAAAGCTCTGAAGAGTCATACAGATGTCAACTCTATTTCTCTCTCCAGATGCGGAGTTTTTTTCCAGCATTTGTTTGTTTCAGATTTCCGGTATCCACGGTATTTTACTTTTATTATGAAGAGAGGTTATCAACCTGAAATTTTACCTGCTCTCTCCACAGATGCTGCCTGACCAGCTGAGTATTCCCAGTATTTTCAATTTTTATTTCAGATTAACAGCATCTGCTGTATCTTGCTTTTTGTATCCTTCCTCTTTATTTCCTTTCCGATCAGGTTTTAAGCCACGTTGTAACATTTCCTCTTATACACTTTTTAAAAAAATACTTTTGTTGAACGCTTAATTAAAATCCACATAGCTACTACATTCTCATTATCTACTCAGTCTTTGCTTTCAAAAATATTCAATTTGTAAAGAACTTCCTTGAACCGATTATCTTGATTGTGCAATAAGTATCATTTCATTGCAACTCATGGCTTTTTCAAAGTTTCCTACTGACATCAGAATAAGTAGCCTGTATTTAGAAAATTTAATTTTCTCTATGTCTTCAAACAGAAGCATTAAACTAGATACTTCCAAGTTGTCCTTCACAACTGAAAGCAAGTTTGAAAAATTAAACTCAGATGCGCTATCTCCACCTTAAACTTCAACAGCTATGGGCACATGGCACCAAGACAATCAGGTTGCACAACTTGTTCAAAACCAATTTATTTCCCAGTTACATGTAACAGTGTTCCATATCCTCCTCTAATGGACCTACATTATTACAACCATAGTTGTCGGGAACAAAACAAAGCAAAAATTTAATTTTTTCCCATTAATTCATTCTCCATTACTTTTTGAGACATTGATAGGATGCAGAGCTGGGCCGAAAAATGGAAGATGGAGTTTAAGCCTGGTAAGTGCGAGGTGATTCATTTTGGTAGGACAAATTTGAATGCGGAGTGCAGGGTTCTGAGGAATGTGGAGGAACAGAGAGATCTTGGGGTTCAAATCCACAGATCTCTGATGGTTGCCACTCAAGTGGATAGAGCCATGAAGGAGGCCTATAGTATGTCGGCGTCTATTAACAGGGCGTTTGAGTTTAAGAGCCATGGGGTTATGCTGCAACTGTACAGGACCTTGGTGAGACCACATTTGGAATATTGTGTGCAGTTCTGGTCACCTCACTATAAGGAGGATGTGGAAGCATTGGAGAGAGTGCAGAGGAGATTTACCAGAATGCTGCCTGGTTTGGAGGGTAGGTCTTATGAGGAAAGGTTGAGGGAGCTAGCGGTTTTCTCTTTAGAGCGGAGGGGGATGAGAGGCGACTTAATAGAGGTTTATAAGATGATGAGGGGGATAGATAGAGTGGACGTTCAGAGACTATTTTCTCGGGTGGATGTAGCTGTTACTGGGGGCATAACTATAAGGTTCGTGGTGGAAGATGTAGGAGGGATGTACGAGGTAGGTTCTTTACTCAGAGTGGTTGGGGTGTGGAATGGACTGCCTGCTGTGATAGTGGAGTCGGACACTTTAGGAACTTTCAAGCGGTTATTGGATAGGCACATGGAACACACTAGAATGATATGGAGTGAGATAGCTTGATCTTGGTTTCGGACAAATCTCGGCACAACATCGAGGGCCGAAGGGCCTGTACTGTGCTATGTTCTTTTTATGACTGTGCAGTCCTATACTTTGAATGTAGTCTTCTGCACTTGGTATAATATAAATAATTTCCTTTTATATTAACTACTAACATTATTAGCCCTAATTTTAATGATTGTCTTTTTAATCAACAGAACTGTATCCTTAGATGCACACTTTTTGTATAAACTGGTACACTAAAAAAGAAAAACATGTACATTTATGTAACAGTCATCATGGCCCAAATGAATAATTTTTGAAGTGTTCTCACTGTTATGTTTGATATTTTTGGCTTCACATCTATTGCATAGTTCATCGCTCCATTTGTTAACTTCTAAACCCAATTAATTTGGAGCAGATCCCATTAATCACCAAATTTCATCAATTTCCAGTCAGTACAGTACCTTTATCATCATCTTCTGATTCTATTTTAAACTTCAGTTGAGACATTTTTTCCTAACTGCTCTCCCATTCACACTCCATTTCCCCGAGTTATAACAAAATGTTTCTTTCCTGGTCAATCAATAAACATGCTGATCTGGGAAGCAAGTCTTCGATCACGAATAAATCACTTTGTGGTAAACCTTCAGATATACCTTAGGATAAATAAAATCACCCAATATTCTTGTCCTGTTCTTCCTAACTTTCTGAACTGCTTAAAGATGTCTCCTTCTAACTTACATCTGGTGGCCAATGATGAATATCAAGAATGGTACGATTTCAAAACCCCTGGAACATACAACACTTATGCACTGTCACCCATTTTCTCCTTGTACTTCTGGAAGTGTTACCACCAGGAATTTTATGCCCCCAATTGCAAACTTAAGCTATTTTCATAAATGTTAACTGCTCGTCTCGGCACAGAGGATGCATAACCTGAGTGTTTCAAGCATTTTCTGTTCTATGACATTTTATATGACAGTGATAAAGGTAAACTTTCCCTCCTCGTCCTGTCTGCAACCTTTGACACAGCAGACCACACCATTCTCCACAAAGCCTCTCCACTGTCGTCCAGCTGGGTAGGAGACTGCTCTCTCATAGTTCCATTCTTAGTTATCTAAATATTACAAGAGAATAATCTGCAATTGTTTCACTGCCTGTTCTCCCATCATTATCTTCGGTATTCCACTCACCTCCCTGCCCTGCCACAAGGAGCAATATTTGACCCTCTCCCATACCTATTTGCTGTCCTTTGGTGACATCCTGCAAAGGCATAGCATTAGTTTTCACACGTATACTGGCGACACCTAACTCTGCCTTACCGTCACCTCTCTCAACGTCTCCAGTATGCTAATTGACTGCTTATGAAACTTTTAGGAGATGAGCTGAAATTTCCTTCAATGAAATATTGGGAAATCTGAAGCCCGCACTCCAAACTCTGTTCCTTAACTACCAACTCCCTGACAGCAGTCTGAGATTAAGCTCACAGCCTTAGTGTCACATTTGATCCCAAGATGAGCTTCCAAAATCAAATTCATGCCATCTTGAAGACCTATTTCCAGCTCCTAAACATCACAACTTTGCCTAGCCTCAGCTCATCTGCTGCTGAAACCACCATCCATGTCTTCTTTACCGCTAGATTCAATACCTCCATGACCTTGCTCCTGCCTATATCTGTAATCTCCTGCAATACCACAAACCTCCAAGATATCTGCAATCCTCGAATGCAAGCCTCTTGTGCATTCCCAATTATAATTGCTCTACCATTGGTGGTCATGCTTTGGTTGCCGAGGCCTCAGGCTCTGGAATTCCCATCCTTCAACCCTCTGCCTCTCTATCACACTTTCCTCCTTTAAGACACACTCTAAAACTACTTCCTTGATCAAGCTGTTGGTTACCTAACTAATTCTTTACGTGGCCCAGTGTCATATTTTGTTTTATAATACGAGTGTAAAGCACCTTGAACCTTACGTTAAAGGTACAATATAAGTATAAGCTGTTGCCGTTTTATTTAAAGATTATAGCTCATTCCATTTAGTGGAGTTAACATATTGAATGCCAAATGGATTTTATTTCAAAAACTTAGGAAAGATGAACACTGTAGGTAATGGCAAAGGATTATTGTAGGACAATGAAAAAGCATCAAAAGCAAAGGCATGCAGTAACTTCCATGTGTGAGATAATGTGAAGATTTGAAAAAGATTCATGAAGAACAAAGGGAAAAACTGGTTTTAAAAATCTGAAATGAAAACAGAAAATACCAGACAGATCTTTCCATACCTGAAAAGAAATTAGAAAAACCTACACAGGTGTAATGGCCTAAAAATAAGCATTCCAATAAGAGATTAAAAGGAAAAATTGGTCAATAGAAAGTGAAATTGAAGAGGAAGAGAAATTGGGAGGCCATGTATTCCCCATTCAAGAAGAGGGAGACAGAAGCAGGAAACTTCAGGCCAGTTACAGGAAAACGCTGGAATCCATTATTAAGGAAATAGGAGCAGAGCATTTAGAAAATTATAAAATCAGGCAGAGTCAACATGGTTTTATGAAAAAGAGAGATAGAGTTTGAAAAATGTGTATTTTGACAAATGTGAGGATTGGTTCCCTAACAGGAAACAGAGTCAGGATAAATGGGTCAGTTTCTGCAACTGGTGGAGTGCTACAGGGATCAGTGCTGAGATCTTAACTATCTCTGCTCTACATTAAGAACTTAGAAAAAGGAAAACCATAGAAACCTGACAGTGCAAAAGGAGGCCATTTGGCCTATTGAGTCTGCACCGACAACAATCCTATCCCTGTAACTCCACATCATAGAAAAATGATGTGGAACAAGTGTACTGTAGCCAAATTGCTCATAATACAAAGCGAAGTAGAAAAACAAGTTATACAAAGTGTTTGCAAATGACTACACGATTACCTCATTTTTAGTAGACACTTTCCTGAAAACCATTGCTTAAAATGAAACTACTTGCATCAAAGCAGCTTTTCCCATTTAAGTGCATGTAATATCAGAAAATGCATCCCTGATTCAAGATGTATGGCACCAATATGTGAAATGCACCTTATTTACAGGCTGGTAGTAGGTAAAACAAAAATCACATGATGTGCAATTCACAAGAGTCCCATCATCACTGAGGTGGGAAGGACTTACTGGGAATCCGAAGATTGAGGATTCTCTCCTGTGGCATTTTTTTTTTCTTTGAATAACACTTGAATAGATTGTTAAACCTTGAGAGACTCAACGGTAGCTGGACAGGTTATAGGAGACTGGGGAAGATTTAGAGCTAATGGAGATTGGGTTAGGTAAGTGAATTTGAGGGAGACTGGGTCCAATGAGTGTGTTGGAGTTTCAAGGATGGAGTGTGGGGGATTGGGGAAACTCACGACCACTGCTCCATTTTCTGCCACAGCTGATCAGTGGGACACATTCAAAACGAGCCCCAAGTAACAGCCACTTCCTCCCTCCCTCACTTTAGGGTAGAGTTAGAGGTTTTGGGCTTGGACAGGACATGTTTAAACTCTCTTTTCCACTCCCACTCAGCTCCAAGCTTAAACTGTGCACCCAGGCAGGCCAGGACACACAACCATCCGTGCAATATAGTGAATCAATGTAGCCTCAAAATGTTTCATCTTTATTATATTTTGAACTAGTTAGTGTCTGCTTAGTCTGCATATCTTTCAACTAACATTGTGCTTTTTTCCCTCTATTGAGAAATAATTTTTTTAAACTCAAACTTTCAGAAATGTATTTTTCATTTGATTTTTTACTCTAAAATAGTTGGCATTTCGGGATTCTGTTTCGGTTTCATATTTCAAGCTTATGGGGTTTTGATATTTTCATTTTTCTTCTTTTCTATTTCTTTCCTTCATCTTGACTGGTCCAATGATTGGGTTATTTGATTGGCTATTTGGACTGATTGACAGACTGGGAAACGTTGGCAAATTATGTTATAATGAGGTTAGTAATACATAAAATGATTAAACAGGTCGTAATTTTTTAATTTGATTTATTAGAAAACCACATTGTTCTTGTACTTAAAATAAGGTATAGTTGGAAAGATAGGTTTGGAGGCTAAGTGAGTGGACAGAAATTTGGCAAATTAGTATAATATGGGGGTGTGAGCTTGTCTATTTTGGCAGGAAAATAGAAAAGCAAAGTATTATTTAAATGGGGGAGAATGCAGCAGAGGGATCTTGATGTCTATGTACATGAATGACAAAAGCTAGCATACAAGTTCAGCAAGTAATTAGGAACCAAAATATGGAATGTTGGCCTTTTTTGCAAGGGAGAGGGAGTATAAAACTAGAGAGGTCTTGCTACAACTGTGGAGCGTATTGGTGAGACCACACCTGGAGAACTGTGTACAGTTTTGGTCTACTTGAAGAATACACTTGCATTGGAGCCAGTTCGGAAAAGGTTCATCAGGTTGATTCGTCAGAAGGATCATTTTTATAAAGAAAGATTGAGCCTAAGCTCATTGGAGTTTTGAAGGATGAGGGGTCTGATCTTCTTGAAATATACTCAATTTTGAGGGGTTTGACAGGGTAGATGCCGCGAGGATGTTTCCCCTCTAGACGTGGAGATGCCGGCGTTGGACTGGGGTAAACATAGTAAGAAGTCTCACAACACCAGGTTAAAGTCCAGCAGGTTTATTTGGTACCAAAATCCACTAGCTTTCGGAGCGCTGCTCCTTCGTCAGGTGAGTGGGAGTTTTGTTCACAAACAGGGCATATAAAGACACAAACTCAATTTACAAAATAATGATTGGAATGCGAATCTTTATAGGTAATCAAGTCTTAAAGGCTTTCAAAAGTCTTTAAGACTTGATTACCTATAAAGATTCACATTCCAACCATTATTTCATAAATTGAGTTTGTGTCTTTATATGCCCTGTTTGTGAACAGAACTCCCACTTACCTGACGAAGGAGCAGCGCTCCGAAAGCTAGTGGATTTTGCTACCAAATAAACCTGTTGGACTTAAACCTGGTGTTGTGAGACTTCTTACAGTGTTTCCCCTCTTGACACCAGGGGCGACATTTCAAAATTAGAGATCTTCCATTTGAAACGGAGACAAGGAGGAATTTCTTATATCAAAGGTTTGTTAACCTTTGGAACTCTCTCAAGTGAGCATTGGAGGTTGGGTCATTGTATATATTCAAGGATGAGTCAAAACAATTTTTGATCTATAAGGGAGTCAGAGGTTTTGATGTGGTGCCAATCCAGCAGGCTGCTTTGTCCTGGATGGTGTCAATCTTCTTGAGTGTTGTTGGAGCTGCACCCACCCAGACAAGTGGAGATTATTCCAACACACTCCTGACTTGTGTCTTGTAGATGGTGGACAGGCTTTGGGGACTCAGGAGGTGAGTTCCTCGCCACAGTATGCCTAGCCTCTGACCTGCTCTTGTAGCCACAGTGTTTATGGGGCAGCACAGTGTCACAGTGGTTAGCACTGCTGCCTCACAGCGCCAGGAACCCGGGTTAGATTCCCAGCTTGGGTCACTATCTGTGTGGAGTTTACACTTTCTGCCTGTGTCTGCTTGGGTTTCCTCCGTGTGCTCTGGTTTCTTCCCACAGTCTGAAAGACGTGCTGGTTAGGGGCATTGACCCGAACAGGCACGGAATGTGGCGACTAGGGGAATTTCACAGTAACTTCATTGCAGTGTTAATGCAAGCCTTACTTGTGACTAATAAATAAATTTTAACTATGTGGCGAATGCAGTTGAGTTTCTGGCAATGGTAACCCCAAGGATGTTGACAGTGGTGGATTCAGTGATGGTAACGCCGTTGCATGTCAAGGGGCAGTGGTTAAGATCGTCTCTTAATGGTGATGGTCATTGCCTGGCATTTGTGTGGAGTGAATATTACTTGCCACTTGTCAGCCCACGTGTGGATATTGTCCAGATCTTGTTGCATTTGAACACGACTGCTTCAGTATCCGAGGAGTCATAAGTGGTGCTGAACATTGTGCAATCACCAGCAAACATCCCCTTTTCTGACCTTATGATGGAGGGAAGGTCATTAATGAAGCAGCTGAAAATGGTTGGCCCTAGGACACTACCCTGAGGGACTCCTGAAGAGGTGCCCTGGACCTGAGATGACTGCCCCCTCACAACTGTCTTCCTCGGTGCCAGGTACGACTCTAACCAGCAGAGAGCTTGCTCCGATGCCCAATGATTCCAGTTTTGCGAGGGCTCCTTGATGCCACATTGGGTCGAATGAGACCTTGATGTCAAGGACTGTCATTCTCATCTCACCTGTGGAATTCAGCTCTTTTGTTCATGTTTGAACCAAGGCCATAATGAGGTCAAGAGCTGAATGATCCTGGTGAAAGCCAAATTTCCTTCGTCTTCTGAGAAAGTAGAGGCGTTGGTGGGCTTTCTTAATTGGGACCTGCAGTCTGCTGGTCCCCAAATACACTCAACACAAGTCCAGCTCTTTTGTCCATGTTTGGACAAAAACTGGAATGAGATCAGGACCTGTTTGTATATTTATATCAGTTTGTTCCCAGTCTGAAGAGAAAGGAAAAGTTACTGGAACAAAATGGAGGCCATGAGGACCCAGTTCTTGGGAATGAGGCAGGCGAAATGGGCCTAGATGTCAGTAGGGCGTCACTGAGCAGGTTACTACTGAGCAGATGTTGCTTGACAGCAATGTTGGTCAATGGCATTCCCAGTATGTTGATAGTGGGGGATTCAACGATGGTAATGCATGGGGATATGTGCACACGTAAAATTACTGCTTCAGTATCTGAGAAGACACGAATAGCAATTAACGCTGTGCATTAACGACACTTTTGATTTTATGATGAAAATAAGGTCATTGATGAAGCAACTGAAGATGGCTAAACCTAGGACACCATGCCAAGGAATACCTACAGTGATATACTGGGCTGAGGCAACTGGCCTCCATCAACCACTACCATTTTCCTTTGTGCGAGGTACAACTCCAGCCAGGGTGGAGGTTTCCCCTTATTCCCATTGACTCCAGTTTCCTCGTGCTCCTTGATGCCAGACCTAATCAAATGCTGTCTTGATGTTAAAGGCAGTCACTCTCACCTCAACACAAGTCCAGCTCTTTTGTTCATGTTTGAACCAAAACTGGAATGAGATCAGGAGCTGAGTGATCCACCTGACATCTGTTGTATGCACCTTTTTTTCTGTTTTATCACACAGTTAGCCCTGGGTTTCTTTACCTTTCCTCACACACCCATCGTGGGAATGTACTTAACCTGTACCCAAAATATCTCCTTAAAGACAACCCATTACAATTGTAGTTGTTCCTGCAAATCTTTAATTCCAACTTATATGGGCCACAACCCTACTCACCTGAAGCTTGCTCTTCCCTAATCAATTATGGTGACTCTAAATTGCTCTTTGTTCTTTTCCATAGTCAACCCAAAATCACTGTCCTCTAAATGTTTCCCTACTGACATCTAGGCCCATTTCGCCTGCCTTATTCCCAAGAACTGGGTCCTCATGGCCTCCATTTTGCTCCAGTAACTTTTCCTTTCTCTTCAGACTGGGAACAAACTGATGTAAATGTACAAACAGGTCCTGATCTCATTCCAGTTTTGATCCAAACATGGACAAAAGAGCTGGGCTTGTGTTGAGTGTATTTGGGGATCAGCAGAGTGCAGGTCCCAATTAAGAAAGCCCACCAACCCCTCTACTTTCTCAGAAGATTAAGGAAATTTGGCATGTCAGCTACAACTCTCACCAACTTTTACAGATGCACCATAGAAAGCATTCTTTCTGGTTGTATCACAGCTTGGCATGGCTCTTGCTCTGCCCAAGACAGCAAGGAACTATAAAAGGTGGTGAATGTAGCCCAACCCATCACGCAAGCCAGCCTCCCATTCTTTGACTCTGTCTACACTTCCCGCTGCCTTGGCAAAGCAGCCAGCATAATTAAGGACCCCACGCACCCCGGGCGTTTTCTCTTCCACCTTCTTTCTTCAGGAAAAAGATACAAAAGTCTGAGGTCACGTACCAACCGACTCAAGAACAGCTTTTTCCCTGCTGCTGTCAGACTTTTGAATGGACTTACCTTGCATTAAGTCTTTCTCCACACCCGAGCTATGACTGTAACACTACATTCTGCACTCTCTCGTTTCCTTCTCTATGAACGGTATGCTTTGTCTGTATAGCTTGCAAGAAACAATACTTTTCACTGTATATTAATACATATGACAATAATAAACCAAATGAAACATAGTCTAGTAACTCTTGCCTCTCTCTGCCCTTTACTTTATCACTAGGTGAGCCTATATTATGATAACTCAAGTTCCACATTACAACTGTTACAGAATCCTTACCCTTTCCTCAAGTTCCTTACTAATTTATTCCTCTACAACTTCCCACTAGTTGGTGGATTCTAAAATGCAATGTAATGATGCCTCTATGGTTTCCTCTGTCTCCAGCACTGTAACATTTTCTTGAAATAATACTGTTACCCCCTCCTCCTTTCTTTCCCTCCCTAGCTTTCCTGAAGACCTTGTCTCCAAGAATACTCAGTATCCAGTCCTCCCCTTCTTTGATCCACGTCTCTGCTACAACCAGATTATCATATCTCCATGTGGCTATCTGCAGCCGTAGCTCACCAATTTGATTTACCACACCCAGTGTATTAATTTGTAATTGCAGATTTATTAATCAGTTGAATTTAAATTCCACCAGCTGCCATGAGCAAAGCTTTAGCCTAGACCTTTGGATTATTAGTCTAGTAACATAGCCACTACTCCACGATTCCTAAGTTCCAATCCTATTGAAGACCTCCCTCTGCTGCTTCTTCAATTATACTCAAGACTGCACTTAAAAATGCTATTGCCTACGTTACAACTTGCAATCATGGCTTTCCTTTTTGTAGCCTCACTTTGCTTCACTCTCTTTCCACTTCTCATCATGAATGTTCCAGATATAATACAGTAAGAAGTCTCACAACACCAGGTTAAAGTCCAACAGGTTTATTTGGTAGCAAATACCATAAGCTTTCGGAGCACTGCTCCTATAATATACAGGGCTCGGGTCTTTCACCACTATGCAAAGTGTATTCCTTCCCACCCCACATTTTGAAAAGACTCCAACTCTGACAATGACCAACCAAGTCAGTCCTCCAACTTGGTCAAGTTCCTCATGGATTTGGCACCTGACCAGGTCAGCTCCATTTCCCACACCTCTGCCTTCATTCCCTCATTGTAGAGTTCTCCTTGTCCTTGCTTTGCATTCTCTTGCCTCCCCACCCCCCCCCATGTCACGTTATTTTGCATCACCCAAATGCACAATAATAATGCGCACTCCCCAATCTCAAAGAACCATACTTTTATCCACCTTGCACCACTCTCATTTCCAGCTGCCCTTCCCCTCTAAAAAATGCAATATTTTCGCACACTGTTATCCAGAGCCCTTGAGATTGCTTTCTGTGTGACACAGTGATTTATGCATACTTCCACTAATCCAGCACATTGCATTCATGGTCCATGCTACAGTTTCCTCCACACATGGAATACAAAGTGTGGATTTGGTGATCAATCTGCTGAGCTTCTCAATTGGAGCATCTTACCCAGGCCCACCACCCGCCCTTGCCCTGCAACCCCACACATTTACTTAACATACACAGCATTTGGACATTAAAGGACAATTTAGCATGGCCAATCCACCTAATCTGCACACCTTTTGAACGTGGGAGGAAACCGGAGCACCCAGAGGAAACCCACGGAGACACAGGGAGAATGTGCAAATTCTACATGTAGTCACCCAAGGCTGGAATCGAAAGCTGCTCCAGTTTGGACTGCCTCAATGACTGTTCACCTCTTGATAGTTTAATCTCTCCTCCTGAAACTCAGTTCCACTAGTTTCATAAGGCTGCACGCTCACTTGTCATTCCGGCATCTTGCAACTGTTGCACAGAATGCCAGGTTCACTGTCCCTGGTTTTTCTCATAGAATCATAGAAATCATAGAAACCCTACAGTGCAGAAGGAGGCCATTCGGCCCATCGAGTCTGCACCGCCACAATCCCACCCAGGCCCCACCCCCACACCCACACCCACATATTTACCCGCTAATCCCTCTAACCTGTGCATCCCAGGACTCTAAGGGGCAATTTTTAACCTGGCCAATCAACCTAACCCGCACATCTTTGGACTGTGGGAGGAAACCGGAGCACCCGGAGGAAACCCACGCAGACACAAGGAGAATGTGCAAACTCCACACAGACAGTGACCCGAGCCGGGAATCGAACCTGGGACCCTGGAGCTGTGAAGCAGCAGTGCTAACCACTGTGCTACCGTGCCGCCCCAACTTCTCAACTCCAGTCTCCAGATTGCACTGAGCTATAAATGGGTGCCATGATGATCCCACTCACCTGATGAAGGAGCAGCGCTCCGAAAGCTAGTGGCTTTTGCTACCAAATAAAACTGTTGTACTTTAACCTGGTGTTATGAGACTTCTTACCATAAATGGGTCCCAGGGCTTCTTCTGCACACTAACCCTCTTGAGCACAGAACCTTTGAGTTCCTCAGGACTACTTCTCCTCAGCCCCAATTGCATTGAATGGCTTCTAGGGCTTCTCTGCAAACAATACAAGGTCCAATCTGCAATTCTCCTCTCTCCCAGCAAATACACAGATAAATGGAAACTAGAGAACCTTCTTAAGCTCCAGTCCTCCATGACAACACAGCTTTTCAGGGTTCACTACAAACCCCCAAAACAAAACATTGATCTTGACTACACACCTTTGCAAAGTGTAGACATCATGTCACCACCTCTCCAGCTAACTAAGCCCAACTGCTGCTTCATGATTCCATTTTTTTGATCTATTAAACGAAAAAAGGGTAACCTTCTAAACTGCCTTTTTTTTTTAGGTGTTCTGGCAATCTTAAAAGCTCAGCGGTTGAAAGATGAATTAGATATTTGTCACAGGTGTTAGTTTTTTTATCTTACAAGCTTTACAAATAATTGCTTCTGGTCAGTTAACCCACTGATTTTCTGACAGGAGTGCATATCTCATCCTTTACCCATTGTCCTTTCCTCCTACCCAAACAGCCCATCTTGATTTGTTTATTCTGACTGAAAGGTTCTTTTGATATCCATTTTACAATTATCCTCTTCACAATTCTAACAAAGAATGCTTTAAAGATTTTTCTCTTAACAGATAAAGTGGAGTTTCAGCATTTTCTCCTTCAATTTTAGATAGCATTGTCTGTTTCAAAATAAGGAAGTTTAAAAGACACCAATGCATGATCAATGAAATTAAGATGGTTTAAACAAAACACTTATTCCTCATGTATATTAGATTAGTTTTCATATTTCTACACTGCAGTGACTTGAACATATGATAAGATTAATGAAAAGCACATGTGAATTTCAGTGTTGAACATTTGCTGCCCAAGTCCGAGCTTTAGTGTAGTCAGCTTGTTTAAACATTCCATTGTAGTTTTACAATCATAAAACATTCCACATGTCAAGCGAGATCCAATCAAATGAGATTTATTGCAGATTTGTGGCTCAACCTGAAACAACACTGGACTAAAAATTCCACAACACTGTGGAATTCAATTCAGAAGTTAATAATATATAATTAACTAGATCAGTGGTTCCCAACCTTTTGTGTTTCATGGCACACCTTTACACTATTAAAAAAAAATTGATGCACACTTCCCATTTTCTCTGTCTTCTTCCCTTACTGGGAACCTCATTTTTAACTTCTATCAGTCCTCTCGTCTGTGTTTTTAACCTCTCGTCACTTGCGTTTCTCCTAGGCGCCCTTTTTGAGTTTTCGCTTTTTGTGTGGGCTCATGGGGCCTTTGCCTTCAGATCCAAATCCTGTTGGTCATGCACACGGGCCCCACCAACATAAAAATTCTAAACCAAGCATGTGCGGTTCTTTCCCAGTTGGCGCATGCACAGGGGGACCGAGATTAGTTGGGTCATGGAGATGCCAAACACAAGGCTGAAGACGAAGAATAGTTTTAATTAAATTACATGAATTTTTAATCACTTGGAATCTTTTTCGTGGCATACTTGGGGGGGAAGGGGGAGGTTTTCACGGTACACCACTGTGCCAACACTGGCTCAGAACCACTGAATACTGCACACATGTAATATATTAGATAAATTAAAAACATATATCTTGACTTTTCCCTCCAGCTCTTCATATTTTGAAATCATCAATAATGACAGTCGACTGGATGACGTTATTTCATTATCTAAAGATTTAAATTAAAAGTAAAGGGCTTTTCATTTCTTACTTTGCTGTGTGTGAATACTGTAATTAGCTCCTTACCTGATTGCTGACATCGTCACAGCTGTACGTGAAGATGTCCCTTGACTTGGTATGATATTTAAACTTCCTTTGGTGAATTAGGAAAACTACACATAGAGATCGTTAGGTCAACAGTGGGTGCCCTCGTTTCACGTCAACATCTTGGTCATTATGCATGTAGTAGTTCAAACGAAATCAGTCTAGCAATTTTCAACTTTAATTTCAGGATTCTGAGATGATTTATTTTTTACTTTAAAAAGGCCTTGCAAGTAAAGTCCTTGATTGCCACCTGGAAGTCTTCGTTTTTTAACATGATGCAGGAGCAAATTTCAAAAATGACATTTTTTTTTAAAGGCATGCAATTTTGTGAGAAATAAGCAAAGAACACTTTTTTTTATTTTTGTGGGAAGATTAAAATTTAGCAGAAACTCCTTGCCTATAATTACTGTGTATAAAACAATACAGGAACATTCATCTCGCACCAAAAGAACTATCAACTCCACTTGCTACAGAAATAAATCTACCTAAGTTTAAAAGATCCTCATTACATTTTAGTTTTCTTACCTTCAATACATTAACCATTTCCAGCTTGACCTGTGATAGCTCGTGTTGCAAACTCTTTTTTTGTTCTTCACTTGATTGCTCTATAACTGTGATCTGCTTTTCCATTTCTTGCTTCAGCTTCTTACGCTTATCTTCAGATTTCTGAGCTGTGACCAGTGCTTTCTCAAGCTCCTCGAACGCTGAAGAAACGAAAGAAAACTCAACACTAAGATCAAATCTGTTAACATGTGCATTTCTTGTAGTTCTGTCAACCAGACTCACATTCAAATGTGTACAGAAGTTGAACAAATCAAAAGTTAAGAGTAATTCAGCAAAATCTTTTGACAGCCCCAAGGTACCCTGCTCTTTAAACATAATATATTAGCTTTTCAGCATCAGGATGAGGTCGCAAACATTATAATTAAATCACGGTATTCCAATATGCAGTACCAGATTTAAGTCCACCATTGAAAATTGATGAAGCGCAAATTCACACATTCATTGAAAATGCTTAAGATGTACTTGGCTAAATTATGTTTTATGTGATATGGCTGAGAAAATGGACCAATGCAAGTACAGGACTGAAATATTCCAACAAAATACGTAAACCAATTTATTAGAGCTTCAAACTCCTATCAACTAAAATCTCCATCAGCAATTATGTTCCCCACCTTTGAAATACATTGCATTATAAATTTAGTAAACTTCTCCATAAAACAATAAGAATATCAATGGAGGTTTCTTGTTACTTTACATGATTGTTGAAGACTGATTCTCAACTCCATATCGTTCAATAAATCCAAAAACCACTGAAAAAAACAACTATTTTAAAGTTAAAGGAGCAAATAGCGATATAACAATTTGAATCTGCTTTTAACCTCATTATTTAAATAAATATAACATTTTGAATCAACCAACTGTTATTACAATACATGCTTAAGATATATGGTACCTAATCAATGAAAATCTCAGTTTTTGCCCACAGAATTTCCTGAGGTGTTTTACTCAGCAATCTTGCTTTTCCCTAAAAATTGCTGAGTAAAACACCTCAGGAAATTCTGTGGGCAAAAACTGAGATTTTCATTGATTAGGTTTTATAGATTTTATACTGACAAATAATTCCCATTCAAGTTTTAAAAAAGGGATGAAGAACACTTATTTATGAAATTGTCCTATGAATTATTTTGGACATTAATTCCACAATACTGCAATAAATTGATATTTATACGCCCCAGAAATGACATTGAGATAAATGATTAGGTTTGGTCATGTTCTTTGATGAGGTAACATCTGCTAAATGTTGAAGAACCCATGGCCCTTCGTCGAATAATGGCAAGGAATTTGCATTGACCTGAACCTTCAGGACAGATGGTCTGCACCGGAGTTTAATCTTAAAGACAGCACCTCTGACAATGCAGTGGAGCATTCAAGTATCAGTTTGAGTCATGTGCTTAGGTAATGGAGTGGATTTTAAATACACAACCTTCTGAAACATAAGGGACCTGATTGCCAACTGACCCAAACAGACTTAGTTTAATGACACCTCAGGAACGGAGGCTTGACAATTTGGTGGTACTTCATGTTTTGTAATATTGAAAATTAACTTCAGCTTTAGTGATGGAAGTTGTGTATGTCAAATTCAGCAATTATGAGTAATCCAGTAGTTTGAACTAACAGCTTGAGAATTTGAGTTCTTTTTTTTCAACTGGAAATAAAATCTGCAATCAAGTGATAATTGAATTCTTGAATTATGTTAAATACTTAACTGCTTCAGTAATGTCATTTAAAGAAGAAATCCTGCTGACCTTATCCAGTCTAGCCTATGTGTTACTTTAGTCCCACATTAATGTGGATGTCACTTAGCCCCTCTTGTTAACCAGTAGAGCAAGTCACTCAATTGCATCAAAACACTCAGCAGTTCAAGAAAATAGTTGGTTAATGCAAGAATAAAACTTTTATTAAGTATAATTAAAACAAGTTGAGATTGTTTTACTAAAATTTATCAGATATTTTTGAGAACATAGCTAGAGGGTAGACAAAGGGGAACCAGGAACATACTTGGATGTCCAAAAGGCATTTGGTAAGGTGCCACACTAAAGATTAATGGGAAGGTAAGGCCTCATGGAGTTGGGGGTAATTTATTAGCATGGATAGGGGTTGGTTAGCAGAAAATGGGCACAAAGAGACAATTTCTAAATTGGTAGACAGTGAATAATGGAGTGCCACAAGAATCAGTGTTGGTGCCTCAGATACTTAGAAACTGTATTGACTGAGATAAAGAAATGGATAGCAGGGTATCGAAGTTTGTTGATGATAAAAAACTAGATGGAAAGGCAAGCTGTGGGGAGAACACAAGTCTGCAAAGAGACATAGGCAGATTAAGTGAGTAAGCAACAACATAGCAAATGGAGTATGTTTTGGCAAAATCTGCAGTTACGCATTTTAGTCATAAAAATAGAAAAGCAGAGTACTTTTTAAAAGGTGAGAAACTTGTAATGTTAATGTTCGTGGAGACGAGGGTGCGCTTGTACAAGAAACACAGTTAGCATACAAGTACAACAAGCAATTAGGAAGGCAAATAACACAATGACCTTTATTGCAAGGAGATTAGAGTACAGGAATAAAGGAGCGTTTCTACAGGGTTTTCGTGAGACCCCATCTGGAGAAGTGGAGGCAATTTTGGTCTGCATATTTAAGAAAGGACATATTGGCATTGGAGGTGATACAGCAAGGGCTAACTAAATTGGCCCCTCAGATGACGGGGTTGTTCTATGGTGATAGGCTCAATTTACTGAGCCTATCTTCTCTGGAGTTTAGAAGATTGAGAAGTAATCCTCTTCAAACAGACAAGATTCTGGAGGGACTTGATACGATAGGCTCAAAGATTGGTTGGAGAATCAAAAGCATGGGGGCACAGCGTCATGATAAGGGGCCGATAAGCGTCATTTAGGACCGAGAGGAGAAGTTACTTTACACAAAGGGTTGTGCGCCTTTAGAATTCTCTACCCCAGAGGATGCTCCATCGTTGAACACATTTAAGGGTGGACAGACAGACTTTTTGTCTCTCAGGGAATCAAGGGATATGGGGAGAATGCAGGAAAGTGGATTTGAAATCCAAGATCAGGCATGATCGTATTAAATGGTGGAGCAGGCTCAACCAATCATGGGGTCCATTCCTGCTCCTATTTCTTGTGTTCGTGACCTGGGTTCTATTCCTGGCTCGGGTCACTGTCTGTGTGGAGTTTGCACATTCTCCTTGTGTCTGCGTGGGTTTCCTCCGGATGCTCCGGTTTCCTCCCACAGTCCAAGGATGTGCGGGTTAGGTTGATTGGCCATGCTAAAAATTGCCCTTAGTGTCCTGGGATGTGTAGGTTAGAGGGATTAGTGGGTAAATATGTAAGGATGTGGGGATAGGGCCTGGGTGGGATTGTGATCGATGCAGACTCGATGGGCCGAATGGCCTCTTTCTGCGCTGTAGGGTTTCTAAGATTCTAAGTTTCTAAGTTGTTCCATTATACTCCGATTATGTGCTTTGTAGGAGGGAGTCAGAAAGTGAGAGACTCACCAGAACCCCCAGTCCCGGGCATGCCCTTATAGCCACGCTATTTAAAGAGCAGGTCCAGTTAAGTAACTATTCAGTGCTAGTCCCCAGACTGATGGTGGGGGATTCAGCAATGCATTGGCTGTCACTTGTGTGTGTACTCATCACTCATCTGGAAAGACAGGCAAACTGAACTTCTTTCATCCCTCCAAATATGTGCGGGTCAGGTGCATTGGCCATGCTAAATTGCCCCTTAGTGTTCTGGGATGTGTCAGTTAGAGGGATTTGGAGGGTAAATACGTGGGGGTTACGGGGAGAATGCCGAGGTGGGATTGTTGTTGGTGCAGACCCGATGGGCCGATTTACCTGCTTCTGCACTGTAGGGATTCTACGATTTCATCAACTGTCCTTAAAGCAGAAGATATTTTGAATAATTTTTAAGTATGCTGTGGCAAACCCTCAGTGATCCAATTTACTACTAAACTGCAGAAAACCCCACTCACTACACACACAAACACAAAGTGGGGGGAATAGAAAAAAAGTTTTAGAACTATGGATAGTAGTAGTAAAAGTATCACAGAAATGAATACTGGTTCGCATGATTTAACAGGTCAAGTCAAGTGAGGAATTCTTTCCTATCATCCTAGAATCCCTAAAGTGCAGAAGGAGGCCATTCGGCCCATCAGGTCTGCACCGACCACAATCCCACCCAGGCCCTATTCCCGTAACCCCACATATTTACCCTGCTAATCCCCCTGACACTAGAGTCAATTTAGCATGGCCAATCCACCTAACCCGCACATCTTTGGAACATGAGCACCCAGAGGAAACCCACGCAGACGCGGGGAGAATGTGCAAACTCCACACAGACAGCGACCCAAGCCGGGAATTGAACCCAGGCCCCTGGTGCTGTGAGGTAGCAGTGACAACCACTGTGCCACCCAATGCAGGATCTCAAGTTCAGCCAGATGAAGAGTTGCAGAGTTGTTTTATAGTTGGTGCAGATACCAGAAGATGAAGTTGGTATATAAAGACTGGGTTAGTTCTGGCGGTGATGGTTGGAAATCTTCCAGCAGAGACAAGCTTTAAAGAGAAGGCTGTTGTTCAAAATGGTCACTCCGAATAATGTGATCTTCTTTTTCCACAATGTCACAAGGGATGTTTTTCTGGATTTCAGAATTGATAATATCCCAGCCATTAGGTTTTGAAAGAGTTACCATCAATATTAAAGATCTTGTGGAGAAGTCATCGTCGAGGCAGACCTTCTGATTCCGCTGGAGGGGTGAGCTTATCAAGATGCAAATTACATCCATTGTCCTCTCAATGATGCCCTTTTGAAATGGACCTGGACAACCCTGGATATGAGATGAGTCTGTTAGCAGCTCTGCAGGCATTGCGAGTTTCTACCTACAAGTCGTCTGGTTTCCCAATTATAAATGTTCTTATAATTGGGTGCAAGATTCCACGATGAGGAGAACAGAATGCTTTTTTTCTTGTAGCTCAAGTTGGCAGCTTTCAAAACAAAGGCCAATCCTGTGGTCATCTGACTTGCAGCCATTTTTTTCCATTCAGCAAAAGTTCATTTGAAAGTAGCAAAATAAGGTTTAAATACATAGTTTTGTCGTTCATTTCATGTCATGTCATATTGATCTAATATGTAATGAGTAAAACTCTTACTGTATTGATCTACCTCAGCCCAACCCTGAACATTATCCATGTCTTGCTGCACATGAACACAAACAACTTCAGTATGTGAGGAATCATGAATGGTACTGAACACTGTGCAATCACTATTCCCACTTCTAACCTGATGATTGAGGGAAGGTCATTCATATAGCAGATGGAGTGAGCTGAGCACACTACCCTGAAGAACTCCTACAATAATGGCCTGAGGCAGAGATGACAGACCTTCAACAACCACATCAATCTTCCTTTCTATGAGTTATGACTCCCACTGAGCGAAGTGTTTTTCCAGATTCCTATTCACTTCAATTTAACTAGGGCTCCTCAATGTCACATTGCTTTCACCTCACTTCAGAAATTCAGCTCTTTTGTTCATGTTTGGACAAAGACTGTAAATGAGGTTCATAACCCAGCATCATTGGCCAAACCCAACTGAGTATCAAAAGCAAGCTATCTCCAAGTCCTACTTAAAAGCAATATCAATTACCCCTGCCATTACTCTGCTGATGAATGAGAGTAGACTGATGGGATGACAATTAGTCAAATTTAACTTGCCCTGCTTTTTGTAGACAGAATAGAGTGAAACAGTTTTCACATTGTTGGGTAAATGCCCGTGCTGTAGCTACATTAGAACAGCTTGACAAGGGGCATGGCAAGTTCTGTGACAAGTCTCCAGTACAACAGCCAGGATGTTGTCAAATCCTGTAACCTTTGTTGCATGCAGTGTCATCAGCTAATTCTTACTATCAGGTGGAGTGAATCAAATTGGCCCAAAACTGACCCCTGTGGCACTCGGAACCTCAGGAGGCAATAAAGAATCATTTGCTTGACACTTCTGGCCGAAGGTAACTGCATATGCTACTGCCTTGTTTTTTTGCAATGCTTTGATGTGGCAAGACTACAGAGCTTCCTTCTGATCAGTTATTTGTTGAATTTCTTTGCTTGGTCGACAGCGTACGGTTCCCTGTTTAGCATGTACGTAGCATGTGATGTAGTTTCATAAGGTTGGTACCCCATTCTTCATGACATGCTCTCCTGCACTCGTCTTTGAAGCAGAGATGATCCCTTGATTTGATGGCAATGGTAAAGTGAAGGATCTGCTAAATCATAAGGTTATGGTTATAATCAGGTATGGGGGGTGTTGAGGTTTTTTTTTTAAAATGGGTGTCTCTGGCTGGGCCAGCATTTATTGCCCATTCTGAATTGCTCTTGGGATGAGTGGCTTGCTTGGTCATTTCAGAGAGCATTTAAGAATCAACCACATTGCTGTGGGTTTGGAGACACTTGCAGGCCAGACCAGGTAAAGATGGCAGATTCCCTTCCCCAAAGGACATTAGTGAACCAGATGGGTTTTTGTGACAATTGACAATGGTACTATGGTATTAGAATATTTTAATTACAGATTTTTTAGTTCAATTCAAATCTTACCATCTGTCAATGTGGGATTTGAATCCAGGTGCCCAGGGCATTACCCTTGATCTCTGGATTACTCACCCAATGACAATACGACACAACCAACTCCACTCTTCTTGTTTGACCACAACAAGCTTTTTTAAAAATAGGTCTAGTCACAATTCCATGAGTTTTTAACTGTTTAGGTCTTGTTACCTAATCGACATGATGAGACAGGCTTTCTTGAATTTTTATAAGAGAAAGAGGATAGTTTAATTGCACTTAACCTGGCCTAAATAAGACAACAAAAAAGAACTGACTTCTGGAGACAACACCGCATTAAATTCTTTTAAAAATCTCTATGATACCTGGATAGTCAAAATCAGCAGACAGAGTTAAACGAGCAAGTTTGCCTGGGGATAGTCTTGTTCCTTCAATGACTTGCCCCATTCTGCAGAGAAAGCAGATGCTTAAAATATGACCTGCACTTGGTTTACCACATGAGCCTTGTTCGCCAAATGTCGCATGATGCAAATATGCTCTTGTGTAGTATATTACATTTACTTTACTTTGACCATGGTTAGGAATTCTTCTCTTAGCCAGGGTCCCATTGTCCACATCATTATGTTCAATGTTTTGTCTCCACTTAGTTGAATATCCAGGTGCTTGTCTAGATGTTGTGCTAATGGGATTGAAGATGGACCCCACTCATTCTCTTTCAAGGTCATTGGTCCCAGTGCAGCTTTGCATACAGGTTGTATCCATTTTAACAGTCTTGGAATGCAGAAGGTAAAGTGATGCAAATGACTGTGCTCCAAAGTCACTGGAATGAGGCTTTCATCTTTCGAAAAATCAGTTAGGGTTTCCAGCCAGTACGTTCAAAATTCAATTTTTGATATAAAGCATGATTTTACATGACACGTCTTAGTTGAACATAATTCTGCTGCGATAACCCACGCTGCCTCACGGATGCTCATGATCAGATATGAACTGCGAGATTTGTTCTGAATTTATCCCATTTAGCATAGAATCATAGAATCTCTACAATGCAGAAAGCAGCCATTTGGCACATCAAGTTTGCCCCAAATCTCACCCCCAGCTTTTCCCTGTAACTCCATTTACCCTGCTAAGTCCCCTAATGTACACATCTTGAGGCACTAAGGGACAATTTAGCATGACCAATCTCCTAACCTGTGCATCTTTGGACTGATGGTGTGGCACTGTGGTTCGCCTCACAGTGCCAGGGACCAGGGTTCAATTCCCAGCTTGGGTCGATGTGGAGTCTGCATATTCTCCCTGTGTCTGCGCGAGTTTCCTCCAGAATTCCAAAGATGTGTGGGTTTGATTGATTGGGCATGCTAAAATAATCTCCCTTAGTTTATCAGGGGGATTATCAGGGCTACGGGGATAGGGCCTGGGTGGGATTGTTGTCAGTGCAGACTCAATGGGCCAAATGGCCTCCTTCTGCACTGTAGGGATTCTATGATTTTAGTGGAGGGTATCCTCAGTATAAATGTGGGACTTTGCCTGCACAAGGACTGTGCAATTGTCACCCTTTCTGCAATGGACAGATAGATGCATCTATCAACAGGGAGACTATTGAGAGCCAAGTCAAATAGGTTTTCCCCTCTTTTTTGGTCTTCCCACCACCTGTCGCAGGCCCGGTCTGGCAGATATTTTCTTAGGACTCTCAGTTCGGTTGCAGCAGTCAGTGGTCAGTCTCAATGGACTCAAAGCTTCAAAGTCCAGGTGTGGTTTCTTTTTAAGGGCAGCATGTTGGAAGTGGTTAGCACGACTGCCTCCCAGCGCCAGGGACCCAGGTTCAATTCCAGCCTTGTGTGACAGTGTGTGGAATTTGTACATTCTCCTTGTGTCTGTTTGGGTTTCCTCCACAGTCCAAAGATGTGCAAGATAGGAATATTGGCTATGCTAAATTGCCCCTTGGTTAATTCCAAAGAAGCAGTAAACACAATCGCCCCATACTGTTGCCAAATCAAACTACCATTCACCACTCGGTTCTACTAATGTTACATTAGTTGCTTTATGTAAATATATGTATTTTTATGGTATTATACACTTGGCTAGAAATATACGTATTTTTATGGTATTATTCACTTGGCTAGAAAATAATTTGCTTAAACTATAACCAAAGCAACTGCTTTGAAGAGTGATGAAATTCAGAAAACATTTCCAAAATCCATCAAACACTCCTGGTGAAAGCAAAATTTATACACATCTGGGGAAAATTAATGCAGGAAATGTTAAAAATTAGAGCATCAAAGGACAGAGCTGTAACAAAAACCACACAAGAACATCTTTTTTTTAAAACCCACTATACGGTTAATATGCTCAACGGTATTTACACAGTTGATTTCAATTGCAAGAACATTAATGATATTCAGACTTTTAAAAAAAAGATTCATACAATTAATCAGTAATTTTTTTTGAGTCGTAATAGAAATAGCAGTTTTTTGTGCAAGCCCATAAAACTCAACTTCTAGTTCCTACATCCAGAACTGCCATGCCATTAATGCCAAAATGGATTTGTAACTATTTCCTTAACCTGTTCAAAATAATAATAGCAGCACCTGTACAAATGTAAAAATCTTATCGAATCACCAGAGCCATTCCAATTGCTCTACATACTATAAAACTCAAAATAAGTATGTAGCTATGAACATCATCAAGAGTTAATATAAAATTATTGGTGTGGAGTTACAATATAGAAGCGTTAGCTGTAAGATGCATTCTCAGTTGCTTTCAAAGGCTAGGCAAGAAACAGTACATTTTAGTTTTTTGATGATTATTATTTCATATAAATCTTTTGAATTATCTGCCACACAAAATAAGTGACTGGTCCTTGTACCTGTCAAGGTCCATTTTGCTCATCTTACATAATCTGCAATGGTGAACTACAGCACAACATGCATAAGTACTGCTTTATTATGTCACTGTCACAGCACACATCAGCAGACATTTTCTTTGCAGTGAACAATGACACATCAATGAAAGAAGCAAGCAACAATGACAAACTTCCACAAAACCACAATTAAGGCTACTTAAAGTTAAAACTATGGATCTCAGGCAATTAAATTACTTTACATTAAGGATGAATTTTGCCCTGCCCCTGCTATTACCCTCTACCCCGGCACCCACACAATATCAGACTTCAAAAAATAATACTACAAAAGGAATCCAAAAACCTGTGTGAAACTTGATGTGTCACTCTTTGTGGGACAACACAGTGGTTTTTGAAAGGAATTACTTTTGTTGTATTGATTAATAAGTTCAAGTATGAAGTTTATCTGTAACTGTATGAAAATAATTTCAATATTCAATTGCATAGCAAAGTTTATTTAAGCACTCTCCCAAATTACCCAATTTTATCAAGGTCTGCACTCAGCTAACTCATGCTATTATTTTGACCTGGGCAACTTGGGACATGGAAAGATGTTGCCTTGCTTATGTACGTGCACAACACACAGCACTGTTAGAATTCAGCAAAGCCAGAATGGCCGATGTATGTTATGATTACAGTCTACCTGTACACATCACATTTATCCAATACTGCAAGTGAGGAATCAGACAGATGTCAGTTGGTTGGTATTCAGCTGCTTCAACGTTTGCACATAATACACTGAAGTATTTGATTCTGAGGTGCTATGTTTTCGCAGCCTGTTAGACTGCACCAGACAGAATATTACTCCAATGAGGCATCAATACATAAACTGCACCGGCTCAACTAAGATACTTAACAACAGAGAATTGGTGGTTTATTTGAATCAAAGAAGCATCTGCCAAATTTTAAAGCCAAGATTTGAAGCAGAATAAAATACCCAAGTTACTGACATCACCCATAGTTCAGCTCGTTCAGGCTCTGGAGTGGCTGAGCCATAGTGACCAAGCCAATTCAAGGTTGACCCCTAATCTGAACCAAAATAGGTGATCTCAGCTGGCTTGTAGTACAGGTGTAACAACTTACTTCAACAGAGGCTTGGTTTTAGAAAGGAAAAGTCTTAAGTTAAATAAAAAGCAGGCAATATTCCCACTTCATGTCAACATGTATCCTCACAGGCTTGGTCATCAGCTGAAATAGAATTGGGCTGGGCTGTGATATAGCCTGCCAACACTCATACATCAAAAAGGTCACTTAAGCAAGAACTCAATAGCAGAATAATACGAATGGTGAGAAAATTGGCAGACAAAAGCGAATCAGAAAAAACCCAGAAACTAATCAAGTCCAATACATTCTGTGGGTGTCTTGCCACAGCCACCAATGCTGGCATTAATGACATCTGCAGCTTAAATATACAAATTTATATCGACTTGGAATTCTGCTCTGTATGAGTGCACGTGCCTTTCTAGTACATTAAGCAGTAATGCTTCTTACCTTGGAGTTTAATTTACATAGAACATTAACTTCTGTGTAAGCAACAAACCTAAAGCACTTGAATACCCACTGCATACAATCAATGAGAGGGCACCATTATGTTATAAAACAATTATTGGTCTAGCATCTGACTGTCAAACTATTCGCATATAGTACATCTTTTCACTGTGAAAAAGCTAAGTGCTGCAATACTCAGTGGTTTTCACGAGAGGCTGTTGGAGAATGGGAGATGAATGAATTCTAACTTATTGAACAGGGCAACAGCTTTAGTGTTGATTGTCTAAAGGATCTAACTGCAAATGGCATGCTCAGATATGTGCAATTCTTCAACTTGCAACTGGAAAAAATAAAAATATGTCCCTGTTATTTAATTTCTTCTTAAAAAAATGCCAAACTAATTTTAGTACACGGACCAATGCAACAAATTTTTGAAAGAGATGCTGAAACTAGGCACACAAATTGGAAAAATATAAAACTTTATGAATAATTCCATCGTTATTTTAACTATGTGTTTTGCATGAAAGGAACAATTGATTTTTGTCATTAAAGGAGTAAAACTATTGCCTGAGAAGCATAGGGTTTACTTGTTGAGCAAGTGCAAGCACTATGGAGTGTAAGAAAGAAGAGCCCTTACCCCAGTCCTGTTCATACAAGGCTTGGGAAAGGCACCATGATTCACTTATTGGCATGCGTGGATGTACAGAAATAAAATGCTGTGTAAGATTTCTGCACAGTGAACCTTAAAACTAAAAATAGTGAAAATCTGACAGTGCCTTCCATTTAACAGTAACCTATTAAAATGTGTTCCATCAAGCAATACTTAATACTTCACCATCTTTGTTAAGAACTTATTAACAATGCTATCATTACTCATATACCAAAGCAAAACAGAATTGCTACCATGTAAAATGTACACACGATGCACGGAAACATGAATGACAATCAGATGGCAATTTAGTTGGACATATCAACTACCAAGGGGCCAGAACGCTATTATCAAATACATTTAAAAAAATTTTATTACACAATTTATAATTTAAAATTCTAACAATGGAGTCAGGTGTCAGCACCAAGAGGTTATTCTTTCAGTAAGATTGAGTGTTAGCAGGCTATTCAATCACTTGGGAAAGGAGCTTTGGCAAGCCGGTTTCTGGTCTCACCCGATACCCACGCATGCATCTTTTTCAACAGCTTCATTGCATGGGAATCAGTAGTGAGTAGTCTTAGGCGTTTACCCCCTCCATAATCTGCACATAATGAAGTCAATTGTAGTGTTCCAACTGCTCATTTGCAAAGAAAAATATTCTCATTTTAATTACCTATGCTTCAATAATTTGAAAACAAAGAAATTGTACGGAACAGAGTTGTTCATGGTGCCAAACAAAAATTGATAAAAATGGAAGATCTAATATTAAGTTTTAAAGTTGAAGTTTAAAATTTATGAAACATAGTGAATCATTGCTGCTGGATACTTTTGCATGGATCTTGCAGTCAACAGCACTCACCATTCATTCCACTTACAGCTGTCCAAAGATTTTTCATGGGCTTTTAAAAACTTATTTCACAGGGTGGAAGGGTCGCCGACAAGGCAAGCATTTATTGCCCATCCTTAATTGCCCTTGAGAAGGTGGAGGTGAGCCACCTTCCAGAATCAATGAGAAAAAAATGTTAGCTTTGTCAGCGACATTCCCTCTCCAAGAAAGAATTTTCTAAAAGCCCATGAAATGGCTACGAATGCTGTTACGAAGTGCTGTGAAGAAGTGAGTTCCTGGCATTTGACTCAGCAACAGTGAAAGGTAAGTAGCACAGTTCCAACTAAGGATGGTGCATGGATTGAAGGAGAAATTGTAGGTGGTTGTCTTCCCATGTGTCTGCTGCCCTTGTCTTTCTCAGTGTTAGAAATCATAGTTTAGAAGGCGGCAATCAAAGGAGTTTCGACAAGTTGCTGCACTGCATCATGTAGATGCTGTACACTGCTGCTACGATGCTTCTGTGAATGTTTAAGGTGTTGATTGGATTTCCGGTCCAGTGGGCCACTTAGTTCTGGATACTGTTAAATTTGTGTTCTCGGAGCTCATCCAGGCAAGTGCACAGCATTTCATCATATTCCTGACATGGCATTTCTACATGGTGGACAGGATTTTGAGGGGTCAGGCAAATTAATCATTGCAGATTTGCAACCACTGATCTACTCTTTTAGCCACAGGATTTATATTACTGGCCCAATTAAGATTCTAGTCAATGGTAACCCTTAGAACGTTGATAGTGAGAAAATTAGTGGTGATAAATGCCATTCAATATCAAAGGAAGATGGTTAGATTCTCTTTGGTACAAGATGGTCATGCCTGGCACTTATTTGGCATGAATGCTACTTACCACTCATCAACCCAAAACTGAATGCTGTCCAGGTCGTTTGGCATATGGACACACATTGCTTCAGTACCTGAGTAGCCGTAAATGAAACTGAACACTGCAATCATCAGCGAACACCCCACTTCTAACCTTAGTTTGGAGGAAAGGTCATTGATTACGCAGGTGAAGATCGTTGGGATTAAGACACTACCTTGAGGAATTCCTGCCATGTCCTGGGGCTGAGGTGATTGGCCTCCAACAACCAAAGCCATCTTCCTTTGCACTAGATAAGAATCCAACCAGTGGAAAGCTTTCAACCTTAATTCCCATTGACCTCAATTTATTTAGGGTTCCTTGATGCCGTATTCGGTCAAAGGCTGCCTCAATGTCAATGGCAATCCCTCAACTCTTGAATTCAGCTCTTTTGTCGAAGTTTGGACCAAGGCCAGGTCAGGAGCTAGAAGGCCCAAGTGGAACTGAAACTGAGAGCAGGGAATTGTTGTGCAAGTGTCGCTTGATAAGGTTGTTAATAACATGTTCCAAAGTCAACATGGTCAAGGATACTCAGCATGGTCAAGGATACTCATTTACCATACTCAGGGAGGATGGTAAATGGTAATCAGCAGGAGGTACTTGGCATGTGTTTGATCTGATGCTGAGAGACATAATTGGGTTCAGAGTCAATGTTGAGGACTCCCTCACCACTCCTTTCTGATTGTATGCCACTGTGCCATCATCTCTGATGAGTCTGTCCTGCAGCTGGATCAGGACATACCCAGATTCAGATGCCTGGGACATTGTCCGTAAAGTATGAATTGGTCAGTACGACTAAGCCAAGGTGTTGTTTCAAAAGTCAGTGGGACAGATCTTCCAATTTTGGCACAGTCCCCAGATGTCAGAAAGGAGGAACTTTCAAGGTTGACTGGGCCTTTGCCAATTCCAGTTACTAGATCGATGCTGGGTAGTTTATACTGTTTCATTCCTTTTCAACTTTTCTGCATTGGCTTTCTAAAACTGAGGAGCTTGCCAGGCCATTTCAGAGGGCAGTTAAAAGTCAATCACATTGCTGTGGATCTAGAGTCACATATAGGACTGACCTGTAAGGAGACAGATGTCCTTCCCTAAAGGATATAGGTGAAGCATATGGTTTTATGATAATCCAATAATTTCATGGCTTTAATTCAAAATTTATTAGTTAATCTCAACTCAGAGCATTAGCTTGGGGGGTTACCAATCCAGTAACATTATCACTCCACATCAACATCCCAATTTGTGCAACAATTTACCATCCTCCATGTTTGAAACCCGGATGTGTGTGAACAAAGCAAGCAATGGCATCGCCTCTTCAATCAACGAAACTGAAACCTCTAAGTCGGAACTAGGAATTTTAAGTTGGAAAATTTAATATAATGTAAATTCATGCCCAAAAGACGGAATCAGGAAAGGGAAAGATTGGATTAAGCAAAAAGTAAGAGATAAAGAAAAAGGTTCAGAAAAATATTTTTTCATTTCCCTTATGAATTTCAAACAATAATTTCAACGTGAAAGAATGAGACATGAAATTTGTAAAAGCAAATTTTTAGTTCCAGAGAGTTCATTTGGCAATAATTAAGGCTCAGCATGTCATTAAAAATTCACCGACTCTTGAATGGATAAGGCCTAACTTCATGTCTGTCATGTGCTTCAATGCTAAATCGCTCAGTGAGATAGCAGTGCAATGAAGATTCTGAAAGATCAAGGCAAATTAGATAGGAAGTTTCTGATTTCCGCATTTAACTGCGCATATGCAAACATTGCAAGTTGCTTTCCAATTAATTACTCTACCTCGAACGCTGATAGCCTTGCCATTATTCTGTGCACAAAATGAAGGATGTTGTATCATTGGCATGGAAAATTAAACTGAAGTCATACAAACTCAAAATGAAGCCAAAAGGTTTAATTTTATACCATTTATAATAAATGAAATGTAGAAAGAAATAATAGATGGGCAAAAACTTACTTTTGTTACTTTAGTAAGTTCAGCACGGTCTCATCACTTATTGTCGAACAGCTTCAATGAGCTGATTGTAAATTATCCTCCCATTAAATATATGATCAAACTGGACAAATTAGGTCATCAAATAAGTACACCATAGCATCAAATTCTCACCTAACCCACAACAATAATGCTTTACTAATAAAACACTGGTTTATTATCTCATTCAAACAAGATCAATGTTTGATCCAAGGAAGGATTATAATGGTATAAAGCAAGTGACTATTTATCTCACTATCACTACTTTGACACGTAAAAAGTTAAAAGCTTCTGATGAAGCTTGAATTGTTCTAAAATTAGTCAACTTAAATATTCAGTCCACATCCTGTGTAGTTATCACTAACAAACTGCAACCATCAGAAAAATGCCAAAGGGATGAGCAGCATCAAAGCAAAGCTAGTGAATGTTGACAGACAGCACCTGCAAGCACGGAAAGTTTTGATCGTATTAATACTGAAATGCCTGTGCGAGCAGACTTTCCAAAGTAGTATGAAGAAACAACACATGGTAAAAATGTTCCTTTGACCTACTATTGGACATTAGTGTATCTTTCAAAGTTAAGAATCACAGAGATGATAAACGTGCAATAAAAACTGGTGCACAAAGTAGAAACTAAGAGAAGTTTGTGGAAATAAGTTAACAATCGAAGCTGAGACAGATTTCACAAATGCTCAATTACTAGTTAATGTCTGAAGTATGTCTTGTTAATTTGTTGGTAAAATATCTGGCTGAACCAGACTCACTATTTTTTCTTCTACAATTAAATCTGGATGTACTCACTAATTATTTATTGAATTTGACTGAGCTTAGATAGCCACTTAAGGAATTTCTTTTGAAAAGAAACAAAGAAAACATGTAAAAATTATTACATAGCAGGAATTGCTTACCAGCTTTGTCAGACTTCTCTTTCTGTTCAAGCAGTTCTTCACGTTGTCCACTGAACTGCTGAATTCTTGCACGAAGTTGAGAGATTTCCTCTTCTTTAATTTCCAATGTTTCATGCATTTGCCGTTTTGTCTCTGCGATCACCATACCCTGTAATTTATCAAAGCTTTATTTTTCCTTACAAAAAGTAAACAGCGCAGAAACAGACCACAGAGTCAAATTGATGTGTGCTGATGTTTATGCAGCTCACAAACCTCCCACTGCTCCAATTACTTTCTCTTCCATCTTGTTCACACCAAACAGTTCATGAGATCTCAGAACTGTCTCCTACAACGGGAGTATCATTTTATCCCTAGAAGCTATTGCTTTCTTTTGAAAGTTTATTTCAAATTAAGGGAATGGAGAAATGAGGTTGGAAGAATTTTCATTCCATCGGTATCTCATTGAATAATATTTCACTCTTTAATAATAACTTTTAAAACTCAGACTCCCTTCATAATCAATAGCAATTCAAAAACTCAGCCAAGAAAATTCCCATTACATGCAGTCAAAATCACGAAGAACTCGTGAAAAAGTTACCCCTTGTTGGTGAGTTACAACTTTTAATGGTGCTGTAATTTCATAACTATTGCTAAACATGCTCATTGGCCTTGGAAAACTAATTTTAAATTTGTGGAATATCAAGTTTCTCGACAATACAATATCTAATTATTTTTAAGAAAATACAAATTTAACGTCATATTATTTCAGTTTCTATCAAAATCCAATAAGCATTTATTTTGCTACCTGAAATGTTAAATTAGAAGTGAAGGACATAATGCCAGATAGGATAAGAGCAGAGTTTTACATTTGCCAAGGGTTAAGGGGAGTGATGGAAGACTGGTTAAGAAAGCACTATTAATAGTTGAGCCTGCAGGTAACAAGCTGAGTGTGCTGACAGCAGATTGTCCAAGGTTAAGGATGGAGAAGGGCAATGTTACAAAAATGGAAGTAAGGAACCGAAGTGATAGAGAAGATATGGAGGCCAGAAGCCTAGGACAGGGTCCAATAGGATGGGGAAATGGTTCAGGCTGAGTCAGGGAAGGGAATGGAATCAGTGACAAAGACATTGACCTTGTTGGATGGGCAAAAGTATTCCTCCCCCCCCCCCCCCCCGACACACTGGTTAGCGCTGCTGCCTCACAGCGCCAGGGAACCGGCTTGGGTCACTGTCTTTGCGGAGTCTACATGTTCTCTCAATGTCTGCGTGGGTTTCCTCCAGGTGCTCCAGGTTTCCTCCCATAGTCCAAAAGATGTATTGATTAGGTGAATTGTTCAGGTTAAATTGTCCCTCAGTGTAACCGAACAGGCGTTGGAGTGTGGTGACTAGGGGATTTTCACAGTAGCTTCATTAGTGATCAGCCTACTTGTGACTAATAAATAAACTTTACTTGATATCAGATTTTGGACAAGTAGAGTGAGAATAGAGAAGTCTTGGAGGAGTTCAAAGAGGCTACGAAGTGATATCAGTGGGTGTTGCCCATGCTCCTACTGGAGCTAATCCCATATGGTTTCTCTTTATTTATCCTATGTTTCTCTTAACTCAAAAACTGTGATCAAATCATTCCTATCCTTCTAAATTTCAGGGAATACAACCCCAGTTTTAGTAAAGTCTCTTTGTACTTTAACCCTTGGCAGGCCATATATTACACTCCATTCCTTCCAAGATCCACTTATCCTTCCTAAGGCTTGGTTTCCAGAATTGTGCGTTTTAGGTGTGGTCTAACAGCATTTTGCATAACTGAAGCATCATGACTTTACCTCCTTATATGTAGTCTTTGAGGTCTAAAGGTCAGCATTCCATTCACCTTTTTGATTATTTTCTGTACATGTTCATGACATTTTCACGATTTTATAGACTTGGGCTTCCAAAATCTCTTTGGACTCCACTGTTTTGGGAATATCACCATTTAGAAAGTACTATCTTCTAGCATTTTTAGGTCAAAGTGGATAAGCTAACATTACCCTACACAGAAGTCCATTTGCCACTGTTTCACCCATTTACTTAACCTATCAATATTGCTCTGTAATTTTGTACTTCCATCTAGAATGCTGACTATTTGTGTGTCATTTTGACATGTAGCTACATGTTTTATCATTAAAGGCATTAATGAATATGGTTTTAATGAATAAAGTAACCAGTTGAAACCAACACAGATCTTTGCAGGATACAAATTCAGACTATCAGTCTCAGGGACACACCTGCAGGAAGTGCACCCAATTCCAGCTCCTTAAAGACCGTGTTAGGGATCCGAAGCTGGAACTGGATGAACTCAGGATCATTTGGGAGGCAGAGGCAGCTATAGATAGAAGCTACAGGGAGGTAGCTACTCCTAGAAATTATGATACGTAGGTGACGGCTAAAAGGGGTAAGAAACAGTTAGAGCAGCGATTCCCTGGATCCCCTGTTCCTCTAATAACAAGTATTCCGTTTTGGATACTGTTGGGGGGGGAAGACTTAACAGGAGTAAGCCGTGGGGTACAGGTCTCTGGCACAGAGTCTGTCCCTGTTGCTCAGAAAGGAAGGAGGGGGAGGAGTAGATCATTAGTTATTGGGGACTCCATAGTTAGGGGGATAGATAGGAGATTCTGTGGGAACGAGAGGGACTCGCGTTTGGTTTGTTGCCTCCCAGGTACCAGGGTCCGTGATGTCTCGGATCGTGTTTTCGGGATCCTTAAGGGGGAGGGGGGACCAGCCCCAAGTCGTGGTTCACACAGGTACCCAAGACATAGGTAGGAAAAGGGATGGGGATGGAAGGCAGAAATTCAGGGAGTTAGGGTGGAAGCTTAGGGCGAGAACAGAGTTGTTATCTCTGGTTTGTTACCCGTGCCACGTGATAGTGAGGAGGGGAATAGGGAGAGAGAGCAGTTGAAGACGTGGCTACAGGGATGGTGCAGGAGGGAGGGATTCAGATACCTGGACAATTGGGGCTCATTCTGGGGTAGGTGGGACCTCTACAAACGGGATGGTCTACACGTGAACCAGAGGGGTACCAATATCCTGGGGGCGAAATTTGCTAATGCTCTTTGGGAGGGTTTAAACTAATTCAGCAGGGGGATGGGAACCTGAATTGTAGATCCAGTGTACACGAGGTTGAGAGTAGTGAGGTCATGGATTTCATGGGATAAAGGGGGAGGTGGCAAGATGGGTGGAGAACTGGCTTGGTCACAGAAGACAGAGGGTGGTAGTGGAAGGGTCTTTTTCCTGCAGAAGGTAGATAAATGGCAGAACCATAAAGGGTGTAGATACGCAGAGGGACCTGGGTGTGCAAGTCCACAGATCCTTGAAGGTGACGTCACAGGTGGAGGTGGTGGTGAAGAAGGCATATGGCATGCTTGCCTTTATAGGACGGGGCATAGAGTATAAAAGTTGGGGTCTGATGTTGCAGATGTATAGAACGTTGGTTCAGCTGCATTTGGAATACTGCGTCCAGTTCTGATCGCCACACTACCAGAAGGACGTGGAGGCTTTGGAGAGAGTACAGAGGAGGTTTACCAGGATGTTGCCTGGCATAGAGGGGCTCAGTTATGAGGAGAGATTGGGTAAACTGGGGTTGTTCTCCCTGGAAAGACGGAGGATGAGGGGAGACTTAATAGAGGTGTATAAAATTATGAAAGGCATAGATAGGGTGAACGGTGGGAAGCTTTTCCCCAGGTCCGTGGTGACGTTCACGAGGAGTCATAGGTTCAAGATGAAGGGGGGGAGGTTTAACACAGATATCAGAAGGACATATTTTACACAGAGGGTGGTGGGGGCCTGGAATGCGCTGCCAGGCAAGGTGGTGGAGGTGGACACACTGGGAACGTTTAAGACTTATCTAGATAGCCACATGAACGGAGTGGGAATGGAGGGATACAAAAGAATGGTCTAGTTTGGACCAGGGAGCGGCGCTGGCTTGGAGGGCCGAAGGGCCTGTTTCTGTGCTGTATTGTTCTTTGTTAATAAGGTTTCAGCGTCGCAGGAGTGTACTGACAGGCAGAAAGGTGGTTTGAAGTGTGTATACGTCAATGCCAGGTGCATCCGGAATAAGGTGGGTGAACTTGCAGCATGGGTTGGTACCTGGGACTTCGATGTTGTGGCCATCTCGGAGACATGGATAGAGCAGGGACAGGAATGGTTGTTGCAGGTTCCGGGGTTTAGATGTTTCAGTAAGAGCAGGGAAGGTGGTAAAAGAGGTGGAGGTGTGGCATTGTTAGTCAAGGACAGTATTATGGTGGCAGAAAGGACGTTTGATGAGAACTCATACTGAGGTAGTATGGGCTGAGGTTAGAAACAGGAAAGGAGAGGTCACCCTGTTGGGAGTTTTCTATAGGTCTCCGAAAAGTTCCAGAGATGTAGAGGAAAGGATTGGAAAGATGATTCTGGATAGGAGCGAAAGTAACAGGATAGTTGTTATGGGGGACTTTAACTCTGCAAATATTGACTGGAAAAACTATAGTTCGAGTACTTTAGATGGGTCAGTTTTTGTCCAATGTGTGCAGGAGGGTTTCCTGACACAGTATGTAGATAGGCCAACAAGAGGTGAGGCCACATTGGATTTGGTACTGGGTAATGAACCAGACCAGGTGTTAGATTTGGAGGTAGGTGAGCACTTGGGTGATAGTGACCACAATTCGGTTACGTTTACTTTAGCGATGGAAAGGAATAGGTATAGAACATAGAAAAGCTGCAGCACAAACAGGCCCTTCGGCCTACAAGTTGCGCCGAACATGTCCCTACCTACTAGGCTTACCTATAACCCTCTATCTTACTAACTTCCATGAACTTATCCAAAAGTCTCTTAAAAGACCCTATCGACTCCGCCTCCACCACCACTACTGGCAGCCGATTCCACGCACCCACCACCCTCTGAGTGAAAAACTTACCCCTAACATCTCCTCTGTACCTACTCCCGGGCACCCAAAACCGGTGACCTCTTGTGGCAACCATTTCAGCCCGGGGTAAAAGTCTCTGAGAATTCACTCTTTCAATACCTCTCAACATCTTATACACATCTCTCAGGTCACCTCTCATCCTTCGCTTCTCCAAGGAGAAACAACCTAGCTCTCTCAACCTATCCTGATAAGGCATGCCACCTAATCCAGGCAACATCCTTGTAAATCTCCTCTGCACCCTTTCTATGGCTTCCACATCCTTTCTGTAATGAGGCGACCAGAGCTGGGCACAGTACTCCAGGTGGGGTCTGACCAGGGTCCTATACAGCTGCAGCATTATCGCCCGATTTCCAAACTCAATTCCTCTATTGATGAAGGCTAGCATTCCATACGCCTTCTTAACCACAGCCTCTAACTGCGACGCTGCTTTGAGCGTCCTATGAACCCTGACTCCAAGATCCTTCTGATCTTCCACACTGCCAAGCATCTTACCCTTAATATTATCTTCTTTCATCCTATTCGACCTGCCAAAATGATCCACCACACACTTATCTGGGTTGAAGTCCATCTGTCACCTTTCCGCCCAGTCTTGCATCTTATCTATGTCTCGTTGCAACTGCTGACATCCCTCTACACTATCCACAACACCACCAACCTTTGTGTCATCAGCAAACCTGCCAACCCATCCTTCCACTTCCTCATCCAGGTCATTTATAAAAATCACAAAGATATATACCGAAGGGCAAGAGTTATAGCTGGGGGAAAGGAAATTATGATGCGATTAGGCGAGATTTAGGATGCATAGGTTGCAGAAGGAAACTGCAGGGGATGGGCACAATTGAAATGTGGACCTTTTTCAAGGGACAGCTACTGGGTGTCCTTGATAAGTATGTACCTGGTCGAGTGAGGGAACCGTGGTTTACTAAAGAAGTTGAATCTTTTGTAAAGAGGAAGAAGAAGACTTATGTAAAGATGAGACGTGAAGGCTCAGTTAGGGTGCTTGAGAGTTACAAGTTTGCCAGGAAGGACCTAAAGGGAGACCGAAGAGGAGCCAGGAGGGGACATGAGAAGTCTTTGGCAGGTAGGATCAAGGAAAACCATAAAGCCTTCTATAGGTATGTCAGGAATAAAAGAATGACGAGGGTAAGATTACGGCCAGTCAAGGACAGTAGTGGGAAGTTGTGCATGGAGCCTGAAGAGATAGGAGAGGCACTAAATGAATATTTTTCGTCAGTATTCACGCAGGAAAAAGACAATGTTGTCGAGGAGAATACTGAGATACAGACTATTGGACTAGACGGGATTGAGGTTAATAAGGAGGAGGTGTTATCTATTTTCACACTTTCCAGAATTGCTAAGTCCCCTGGGCCAGATGGGATTTATCCCAGAATTCTCTGGGAGGCTAGGGAGGAGATTGCAGAGCCTTTGGCTTTGATCTTTATATCGTCATTGTCTACAGGAATAGTGCCTGAAGACTGGAGGATAGCAAATGTTGTCCCCTTGTTCAAGAAGGGGAGTAGGGACAACCCTGGTAATTATAGACCAGTGAGCCTTACTTCTGTTGTGGGCAAAGTTTTGGAAAGGATTATAAGAGATAGGATTTATAATCATCTAGAAAGGAATAATTTGATTAGGGATAGTCAACACGGTTTTGTGAAGGGTAGGTCGTGCCTCACAAACCTTACTGAGTTCTTTGAGAAGGTGACCAAAGAGGTGGATGAGGGTAAAGCAGTTGATGTGGTGTGTATGGATTTCAGTAAAGCGTTTGATAAGGTTCCCCACGGTAAGCTATTGCAGAAGTTACGGAGGCATGGGATTGAGGGTGATTTAGCGGTTTGGATCAGGAATTGGCTAGCTGTAAGAAGACAGAGGGTGGTGGTTGATGGGAAGTGTTCATCCTGGAGTTCAGTTACTAGTGGTGTACCACAAGGATCTGTTTTGGGGCCACTGCTGTTTGTCATTTTTATAAATCACCTGGATGAGGACGTAGAAGGATGGGTTAGTAAATTTGCGGATGACACTGAAGTCGGTGGAGTTGTGGACAGTGCGGAAGATTGTTGCAGGTTACAGAGGGACATAGATAAGCTGCAGAGCTGGGCTGAGAGGTGGCAAATGGAGTTCAATGCGGAAAAGTGTGAGGTGATTCACTTTGGAAGGAGTAACAGGAATACAGAGTACTGGGCTAATGGTAAAATACTTGGTAGTGTGGATGAACAGAGGGATCTGGGTGTTCATGTGCATAGATCCCTGAAAGTTGGCACCCAGGTTGATAGGGTTGTTAAGAAGGCGTACGGAGTGTTAGCTTTCATTGGTGGAGGGATTGAGTTTTGGAGCCAGGAGGCCATGTTGCAGCTGTACAAAACTCTGGTGCGGCCGCACTTGGAGTATTGCGTACAGTTATGGTCACAGCATCATAGGAAAGATGTGGAAGCATTGGAAAGGGTGCAGAGGAGATTTACTAGGATGTTGCCTGGAATGGTGGGAAGGTCTTATGAAGAAAAGCTGAGGGACTTGAGGCTGTTTTCGTTAGAGAGAAGAAAGTCAAGAGGTGACTTAATAGAGGCATACAAAATGATCAGAGGCTTAGATAGGGTGGATAGTCAGAGGCTTAGATAGGGTGGATAGTGAGAGGCTTAGATAGGGTGGATAGTGAGAGCCTTTTTCCTTGGATGGTGATAGCTAGCACGAGGGGACATAGCTTTAAATTGAGGGGTGATAGATATAGGACAGATGTCAGAGATAGGTTCTTCACTCAGAGAGTAGTAAGGGCGTGGAATGCCCTGCCTGCAGCAGCAGTGGACTCGCCAACATTAAGGGCATTTAAATGGTCATTGGATAAACATATGGATGATATTGGAATAGTGTAGGTTAGATGGGCTTTAGATTGGTTTCACTGGTTGGCGCAACATCGAGGGTTGAAGGGCCTGTACTGCGCTGTAATGTTCTATGTTCTACCACCAATAAAACTATGTTAGCAATAATTTGTGCTAACAAAGATCAATGCACTTTACAGAAATACATCAATTACTTCAGTGCAAAACCTACTGCATGGCTGAATTAGAGCCTGGGTCACCTCTGCGGCAACTCATGCAATGCAGAATGTAACTGCTCCAGCTATTTCCAACAGCTGTTAATGAGACATTATCCCACTCACCTGACTGAAGTACTGCTCACCTTATCTTGTTCCAATTGTTCAATTAAATTCTTTGCATCGCGAAGTTGAGTGATTAGTTTAGTCTTTTCAGCAGAGTGCAGATCCTGAAGAAAATAAACAACGTGAAAAGACATTTTCCATCAGATATCCTGATTATATTGGACAATACTTACAACATAGTAAAAGGCATTTACAAACCGGGTTTATCTCCCTTACGCTTCTTCAAGAAAGTGCTCTACTATGTTTCACAGCCACCTGAAGGGGCTGGTGGGGCCTCGATTTAACATCTGATCCAAATATCCGACGATGCAGCATTCCCTCAGAACTGCACTGCAAAGTCAGCCAAAACTTTGTGCCCAAGGCCTGGAGTGTGACCTGAACCCCAGAGTCTTGTGATTCAGATGCAAAGTGCGACCAACCGAGCCATGACTAAAAACAAATCCTCCTGCACCATTATCCAAAAATTGGTACAACACACAGCATGATCACAAGCTTATGACAATGTCAATCTCTTAAATTAGCTTCACATTCCTATTTTATCTCTTTTTCTGTGAATTCACTTGGTTTCTGTTCAAAAGTTCCATCGTTGTAAATATGAGAAAATTGGCAACTTGTTGCAAAGATAAGTAAATAGATGCGTTGGTTGTAATTTATCAAAATTCGCTGGACTCTGGGGAAGTACCGGCTGATTGGAAAACAGCGAATGTGACGCCACTGTTTAAAAAAGGAGGTAGACAAAAGGCGGGTAACTACAGGCCGGTTAGCTTAACGTCCGTAGTTGGGAAATTGCTGGAATCCATCATTAAAGAATAGCAGGACACCTGGAAAAAAATGGTTCGATCAAGCAGACGCAGCATGCATTCATGAAGGGAAAGTCGTGTTTGACGAATTTACTGTATTTTTATGAAGATGTAACGAGTGCGGTTGACAGAGGGGAACCGGTGGATGTGGTGTTTTTGGATTTCCAGAAGGCGTTCAATAAGGTGCCTCACAAAAGGTTGCTGCAGAAGATTAAGGTACATGGAGTTGGTGGTAAAGTGTTAGCGTGGATTGAGGATTGGCTATCTAACAGGAAGCAGAGAGTTGGAATAAATGGGTGCTTTTCTGGTTGGCAGTTGGTGACTAGTGGTGTGCCGCAGGGATCGGTGCTGGGGCCTCAACTGTTTACCATATACATGGATGATCTGGAGGAAGGGACCGAGTGTAGGGTAACAAAGTTTGCGGATGATACAAAGATGAGTGGGAAAGCGAATTGCGTGGAGGATGCGGAAAGATTTGGATAGGCTAAGTGAGTGGGCGAGGATCTGGCAGATGGAGTATAATGTTGACAAGTGTGAGGTTATTCACTTTGGAAGGAATAATAGTAAAATGGACTATTATTTAAATGGTGAAAAATTACAACATGCTACTGTGCAGAGGGACCTGGGAGTCCTTGTGCATGAATCGCAAAAACTCAGTTTGCAGGTGCAGCAGGTGATCAAGAAGGCAAATGGAATGTTGGGCTAGACAGGGTAGAGGCAGAGAGATTCTTTCCACTTAGAAAGGAAACAAGAACTGGAGGACACAGCCTCAAAATAAGGGGGAGTCAGTTTAGAACAGAGGTGAGGAGGAATTTCTTCTCTCAGAGGGTAGTGAATCTCTGGAATTCTCTGCCCATTGAAGCAGTGGAGGCTACCTCGTTAAATATGTTTAAGTCACAGGTAGATAGATTTCTGATCAATAAGGGAATTAAGGGTTATGGGGAGCGGGCTGGTAAGTGGAACTAAACCACTATCAGATCAGCCATGATCTTATTGAATGGCGGGGCAGGCTCGAGGGGCCCATTGAGCCTGCACCAACAACAATCCCACCCAGGCCCTATCCCCATAACCCCACATATTTACCCTGCTAATCTCCCCTAACACGAAGGGGCAACTTAGCATGGCCAAGCAACCTAACCTGCACAGCTTTGAACTGTGTGAGGAAGCCAGAGCCCCCAGAGAAACCCCACGCAGACACAGGGAGAATGTGCAAACTCCACACACACACACAGTCACCTGAGGCCGGAATTGAACCCAGGTCCCTGGCGCTGTGATGCAGCAGTACTATTAAAGGGAGCAGGTGAGGAAGTTGGAGATGCTTCAATCATAATCTTACAAAATGCAATTTGTCCATGGATTGGATAATTGCCAATATCACTATTATTTAAGAATGATTAAGAGAAAAATTAGAACATTTGAAACTGATTTTTCTAGTGTCTGTTTTGGGGACTTATTAGAATTTGTCACCTAGAATAGAGTAACTGAGCATTTGGTCAAATATGATTTTATCAGCAAGAAGCAGGATGGATTTGTATATGGTTACATAATATCCAACAAACCTAGCTCAACGTTTTGCAATAACAAAAATATTTCAGTGTCAATTAATGTTATTTATGTGAACTTGCAGACAGCATTCAATAAGTTTCCACATAAAAAATTTAACTAAAATTTGCATGCATTGAATTGGAGGCAATCCGTTGGCACGGTGGGGAATTGGTTAGGAGGCAAGAGACAGAGAGAGGCACTCTAGTTGTCAAGATGCATCTAGTGGTCTCAACCAAGGATTTGCACTGGGGCTTCAGCTTTTCACAATATTTCTAAATGACTTAGTGGAAGGGCTACAGAGTCATAAAAGCAAATTACTACGGATGCTGGAATCTGGAACCAAAAGAGAAAATGCTGGAAAATCTCAGCAGGTCTGGTAGCATCTGTAAGGAGAGAAAAGAGCTGACGTTTCGAGTCCAGACGACCCTTTGTCAAAGCTTTGACCAAGGGTCGTCTGGACTCGAAACATCAGCTCTTTTCATCAGCCCGGGGCGACCGGCAGGGCGGACGCGCCGGGGCGACCGGCAGGGCGGTGTTCATTCATCCGTTGTCGCAGTGCCTGCATGGTTTCCCCAATGTACCATGCCTCGGGTCATCCTTTCCTGCAGCGCAGCAAATGAACACCGCTTGACAATCACCAGGCAAGACTGTTCTCTTCCTGTTGGGGAGCACTTCAGCAGTCATGGACATTCGGCCTCTGATATTCGAGTAAGCGTTCTCCAAGGTGGCCTTCACGACACACGACGGCGCAGAGTCGCTGAGCAGAAACTGATAGCCAAGTTCCGCACACACGAGGACGGCCTCAACCGGGATATTGGGCTCATGTCACACTATCTGTAATCCCCACAGCTTGCCTGGACTTGCAGAATCTCACTGGCTGTCCTACCTGGAGACAATACACATCTCTTTAATCTGTCTTAATGCTCTCTCCACTCACATTGTTTGTACCTTTAAGACTTGATTAGCTGTAAGTATTCGCATTCCAACCATTATTCTGTAAATTGAGTCTGTGTCTTTATATACCCTGTTTGTGAACAGAATTCCCACTCACCTGAAGAAGGAGCTTAAGGCTCCGAAAGCTTGTGGCTTTTGCTACCAAATAAACCTGTTGGACTTTAACCTGGTGTTTGTAAACTTCTTACTGTGTTTACCCCAGTCCAACGCTGGCATCTCCACAGTATAAAAGGGAACCCAGAGCAAAGAAAAGCTCCACCCATTTTGAAATTCACCTTTATTTTTTCCAGCTCCTGATAACGCTCATCCAGTTGTTCTTGTAGGGCTTCCTTTTCACTGGTCATCTGAGTGCAGCGTTCTTTATGTGTGTGAATCATCTCCTTGCAGCGCTGTAGCAGATTTTCTTGCCTCTTCACGCGTTTCTGAAGAACTGTTAAGGAAGTAGCATCTCCAGCTCCCTCTGTATGACACAATGGTAACTCATTTGTTAGCAACAGAACTGTAAAAGAATGTCTGCAAACTACGCCACAATATTTTCCCCGTGTTAACACAGACACTAAAACTATTAGAATTGTTTACTGATATTGTAAAATCAATTACTAATGTAACATAAACTTGAAATGTCAAATTGTCACTCATCATACTTGACTAAATCTATGTTCTATTAAATCTCATTTCAATGTCTGACAAGGCCAGAAATTTGATTCTCAAATTAACTGACCATTAATAAAAAAAACTTGAAATATTAATTGCAAAACTTTAAAGCCAGTCTTGTACAAACTCAAAAAACATATCAAGTAAAAATAATTTTAGCGTATTTGTGAAAAATGAATCTTCAACATTTTTCTCAATTCACTTCAAGAATTCCCTCAAGTACCCACTTTAAACACTGATCACTAACAGAACAACGATCTAAAATTTTGACTGTTAACAATTTCAGAGTGAGAGCTACAAATCTATCAAGTCAATCAGCCCAAGCAGACAAGGATTTCTCGCGTGCTTAAAAGTTAAAGTTTCTCATTTTGTTTCTAATACAATCCAATTGAGGAAATTTTTTTTGTAATTCAAAATGATTTGTTGATGCACAGCATAAAAATTGTTTAATCACGAACAAGGAATTAAATTACCAACAGGGACTTCAGGCTTTTGTACTTGTATCATAACCAAGGCCATAAAACTGCACAGAGCAAAATTATGAATGAAAGCAAATTACTGCGGATGCTGGAATCTGAAACCAAAAGAGAAAACTCTGGAAAATCTCAGCAGGTTTGGCAGCATCTGCAAGGAGAAAAAAGAGCTGACGTTTCGAGCCCAGATGACTCCTTTGTCAAAATTATGAATGCTGGAATTCACCTGTTAGTGTTAAAAATAAATTCTAAGTGCTTTGGAAAACGATGAAAAATACATAGTGGCTTAACATATACAATGAGCCAGAATTCACTGTAGCCAACAAACAAATGGCACCCAATATGTGTCAGATGATTTGTCATCTGTTGAAGTTCCAGGAGCCTTTACAAATTGTAAGTTGCCACAAGAGGAAGACCAAAATGGCATGGCAGCCTCTACAGAGAATTTAGGGTCTACATGAACACAGCAAGCAAATGTGCATCTTTTTAACCAAACTGAACAGTGTTAATGAACAATGCAGAGTCTGAACCTGTTAAATAGAGAATTCAATGTCAAATCAGATACAGGGGAAAGATTGGATTGCAAGAGAAACAAGGAAAGCAAAAGTGAAACAAACTACAATCTATTAAAATCTCCAACAAAAGCTAAAAGCTGAAGCAATAAGATTCCACATTTGAGCACCAGAGAGATTGTCAGGCAGTATTTGAGACTTGTCACACAGTTCAAAGAGCACTTGCGCAATGGATGAGCCCAAACTTTCCAGGCGAGTTTCGTCCCCATCTACAGTACAGGAATTTCTTCCAGCTCAATACATTTGAATGGGAAGCTGGACAGCAGGATGCTGTTTGAAGCAACATTTCAAAAAGCAAATTCTGGATTTTTACATTTAATGGCTATTTGCCCTCGTCTGACGTTGCTGTCTGATTCAAGCACAGATAACAATCCGTGCCCCAAGTTTCACTGTTTTTACAGTAAATTCCAGCCCCATAACATTTAGGGAAACCCCCCCCCCTCCCCTCAGAGTGTCTGCACATCTGTAACTAGGAAAGCTTTTTTTAAATTTTGTTAATTTAACTTTCAGATTAGATGAAAGGCATCACCTCCAAATCCATCAGGACTGTCAGTGTTATTTTCTTCATTGTTGGAACTCAGTTGAGCTGCTTCTGTAGTTTCCGTCATGGATGCTTGGGTTGTGGATTCCTGCAAATCTGCATTTGTCCCCCCGAGTCCCATCCTGTGTTTTAGTAGTGATACCTAAAGGTGTAAAATTCCCAATGTTAACAGAATGAAGAATATTTCTGACGAGTATAATAACACCAGAAACAGAAATAGAAGTAGGCCATTGGTCTCCTTCAAACTATTCTGCCATTCAATAGAAAGGCGAAATATTGGAGAAATATTGAAACAACATCAAAATGTTGAAAATACTCAGCAGATCTGGGGGCATCTGTGGAGAAAGAAACAGAGCTAACGTTTCAGATCCATATGCAGTACTCCAGTGTGGTCTCACCAAAGTCCTGCACAAATACAGCAAGTCTTCATTACACTTGCATTAAAATATCCCACAATAATGATCACGATACTACTATGTTCACAAGTTCATAAGATACAAGAGCAGAATTAGGCCATTCGGCCCATTGAGTCTACCCCGCCATTCAATTGTGACTGAAATGTTCCTCAACCCCATTTTCCTGCCTCCTTCCCATAATCCTTCAACCCATTACCAATTAAATATCTGTCTAACTCCTACTTAAATTTACTCACTGTCCCAGCATCCACCGCACTTTGGGGTAGTGAATTCCAGATTCACAACCCTTTGGGAGAAGTAATTTCTCCTCATCTCTGTTTTAAATTTGCTACCTCTTATCCTAAGACCTCTCGTCCTAGAATGCCCCACAAGACGAAGCATCCGCTTCTCGTCTACTGAATGTGTGTTCCTTATAGTTTGTTATATCTGCATGTAACTTTGCGATTCATGTATAAGACACCCAAATCCTTCTGAAAATTAATGGTTAATAGTTTCTCACCCTTTAAAAATAAGAGGGCACGATTTTCCCAAAAAATTCGAAGTGCCCAACGGGACAGGAGGAAAATTGACACCAGATCGCCGGCATCACTGGACCTGCCATGCCTCACCCATTGTCCACCCTGGCTGCTCCAATCACAGTCCCACCCCATCCCGCCCACCCCACAAATCACAGGTATCCCGAACACCGGACCTGCCTTGCACCGTCCCCATGATCACAGCTGCCAGCCCACCTGCCCCACCCCTGACTGCCGGCCCTGCGCCATCCCCCCCAACTCCACTGGCCAGTAACTGGCCCACCCTCCCTATCGTAGGTAGCAGCCCCGTCCCCGGATCGCCAACTCACCCTACTGTCCCCGCCTATTTCCCCACAAACCCCACCCGCTCACCAGCCTGGCCCCACTGCTTTCCTGGCATGTCCTCGCCCTCCCCCTCCAATCACCGGCCCCGTCTGCCTGCCCTCCCCGTCTCCTCCCCACCCACACCACCAATTGCAGGCCTCACCCTCACCCTGCCTGGCTGGCCTCGAACCCCACCAATCGCTGGTACCTGCCCTGCCCACGCCCCCCCCGCCCCCCCCCCCCCCCCCCCCAATCACAGGTACCAGCGCCATTCCCGGATCATCAGCCTCACCCATCCGACAGTTGACCTCCGACCCCACCCTGCCTGCCACTCCCTCCCTGGCGTCAGTACCCACCCGAACGCCTGCCCTTCTGAGTCCCCAGATCACCAACCCGCCCTGCTGACCCCCACCCACCCAATCGCCGGCCCTGCCTATTCCCTCACCTCCCCGCTTGCCAGCCCATCCACGCCGATTGCCGGACCGACACCGCCCCTCCCAATTGTCAACCCGTGTCCTTTGCCTCGGCCACCCCTTATGGCCGGCCGTGCCGTCCACCCTCAATCGCCTGTCGTGGTCATCCCCGTCAAGTCGCAGGCCCCAACCTGTTCCGCCGATCACTGGCCCTGCCTCTCCCCGCAAGCTGATACATGCGCCATCGCCCTGAATGCCTGCCGATCCATCCCCCAAGTGCAGATATCAGCCCCAACCCATACCACTGTTGACCCCTCAATGAACCCCAGCCCCACAATGCCCCAGCTCTGCCGCCTGGTACCCGCCTGCCCCCGAAACACAGACAATAGCCCCACCAGCCCTGCCGTGTCACCCCCACCCCACCTCCCCTGACTGCTGGCCCGCCCTACCACGATTGCCAGCACAGACCCAACCCGCCCCCAGCCTCCGCGTCTCTGTCCCCTCCGCGCACGCCCCCCCCTCCGGCCACCACCCCGTCTCGTCCCCCTCCACCCACTGCCTCTCCAGTCCCCCCCTCACATCCCCCTCCACCCACTGCCTCTCCAGTCCCCCCCTCCGCCCACTTGTTCCCGTTTCCCCACTGACCCATTCCCCCTCCCTCCGCCTCCTCTCTCTCCCGTTCCCCCCTCTCTACTCCCACCTGCCCCTCTGCCACCTCCCCCCTCCGCCCCTACCCATCCCCCCGCCCCCAACCCGTCCCCCCTCCCTCTCCCATCCCCCATCGCCCCCCCGTCCCATCCCCCCTCCCCCTCTATCATCCCCCCGATCTCATGTCCCCCTCCCCCTCTACCCCTCTCCCCGTCCCCCCTCCCATTCCCCCTGCACACCCCCACCTCCCTCTCCATCTCACGCCTAGTCTCCAAATCTTGTCCCCCCCGCCGCGCCCTCTCCTGTCCCCCTCCCCTCTACCTTCCACCCCCGCCCCGCACCACTACGTCGCCTCCCTCACTCTCCCGCGACCCCTGTTCAACCGTCCCCCCTCCCTCACCCTTCCCCTCACTCTCCCGCCCCCCCTCCCACCGCGCTCCCTCTCCCGTCCCCCATCATCCCTGCCTCCCACCACCCTTGCTCCCTCTCCCGTCTCCCATCGTCCCCCCGTGCCTCTCCCATCCACCATCGTCTCCCCCCCCGTCCCCCATTGTCCCTCCTCCCGATCCTGTCCCCCATTGTCCCTCCTCCCGATCCCATCGCCATCACAACCCCCCACCCCCCATTGCACCCCCTTCCCGCTCCCTCTATCACCCCCCTTGCCCCCCCGCTCCCCCTCCCGTCCCCTATCGCCCCCCTCCCGCTCCCTCTCCTGCCCCCATTGCCTGCTCCCGTTCCCCCATCGCCCCCTCCTACCCCCCCCACTCCCATCCCCCATCTCCCCCCCCACACCCCACCTGTCCCGTCCCCCATCGCCCCCCCTCCTCTCCCCCCATCCCTCACTCCCACACCTCCTCCCATCCCGCCCACTCCTTCTCTCGTCCCCCCCCACTCCTTCTCTTGTCCCCCCCCTCCCACTCCTTCTCTCGTCCCCCCCCCTCCCACTCCTTCTCTCGTCCCCCCCCTCCCACTCCTTCTCTCGTCCCCCCCCTCCCACTCCTTCTCTCGTCCCCCCCTCCCACTCCTTCTCTCGTCCCCCCCCCCCCCACTCCTTCTCTCGTCCCCCCCTCTCCCACTCCTTCTCTCGTCCCCCCCCCACTCCTTCTCTCGTCCCCCCTCTCACTCCTTCTCTCGTCCCCCCTCTCCCACTCCTTCTCTCGTCCCCCCTCTCCCACTCCTTCTCTCGTCCCCCCCCAACTCCTCCTCCCGTTCCCCCTTCCCACTCCTCCTCCCGTTCCCACTCCTCCGCCCCCCGTTTCCCCCCCTCACACTCCTCCCCCCGTTACCCCCCGTTTCCCCCACTCCCACTCCTCCTACCCCCGTTTCCGCCCCTCCCACTCCTCCTACCCCCGTTTCCGCCCCTCCCACTCCTCCTCCCCCCGTTTCCCCCCCTCCCACTCCTCCTCCCCCCGTTTCCCCCCCTCACACTCCTCCCCCCGTTACCCCCCGTTTCCCCCCCTCCCACTCCTCCTACCCCCGTTTCCCCCCTTCCCACTCCTCCTACCCCCGTTTCCCCCCTCCCACTCCTCCTCCCCCCGTTTCCCCCCTCACACTCCTCCCCCCGTTACCCCCCGTTTCCCCCCCTCACCCCGTTCCCCCCCTCCCGCTCCTCCTCCCGCTCCCGTCCCCCCCTCCCGCTCCTTCCCCCCCCCTCTCCCGCTCCCCCCTCCCTCTCCCGCTCCCCCCTCCCTCTCCCCTCCTGCCCCCCTCCCGCTCCCGCCACCCTCTCCCCCTCCCCCGCCCCCCTCTCCCCCTCCCCCGCCCCCCTCCCTCTCCCCCTCGGCCCCCTCCCCCGCCCCCCTCCCCTCTCCCGCCCCCCCCTCCCTCTCCCCCTCGGCCCCCTCCCCCGCCCCCCTCCCTTTCCCGCCCCCCCTCCCTCTCCCCCGCCCCCCTCCCTTTCCCGCCCCCCCTCCCTCTCCCCCTCCCGCTCCCCCTCGCCCCCCTCCTCGCCCCCCTCCCGCTCCCCCTCGCCCCCCTCCCGCTCCCCCCGCTCCCCCTCCTGCTCCCCCTCCCGCTCCCCCTCGCCCCCTTCCGGCTCCGGCTCCCCCTCGCCCCCCTCCCGCTCCCCCTCGCCCCCCCTCCCGCTCCCCCCTCCCGCTCCCCCTCCCGCTCCCCCCTCCCGCTCCCCCTCGCGCTCCCACTCCCTCGCCCCCCTCCCGTTCCCCCTCGCCCCCCTCCCGCTCCCCCTCGCCCCCCACCCGCTCCCCCTCGCCCCCCTCCCCGCTCCCCCTCGCCCCCACCCCCCCTCTCCCGCTCCCCCTCCCCCCTCCCCCTCCCGCTCCCCCTCCCCCCCCTCACCCCCTCCCGCTCCCCCTCGCCCTCCCGCTCCCCCTCGCCCTCCCCCTCGCCCCCTCCCCCTCGCCCTCCCCCTGCTCCCCCTCCCACACCCCCTCCCACCCTCCCGCACCCCCTCCCACCCTCCCGCACCCCCTCCCACTCCCCCCTCCCTCACTCCCTCTCCCCCCCTCCCTCTCCCCCCCCACCCACTCCCTCTCCCCCCTCCCTCTCCCCCCTCCCTCTCCCCCCACCCACTCCCTCTCCCGCTCCCCCCTCCCTCTCCCCCCCACCCACTCCCTCTCCCGCTCCCCCCCCCTCTCCCCCCCACCCACTCCCTCTCCCGCTCCCCCCCTCCCTCTCCCCCCCACCCACTCCCTCTCCCGTCTCCCTCTCCCCCCCCACCCACTCCCTCCCCCGCTCCCCCCCTCCCTCTCCTGCTCTCCCCCTCCTGCTCCCCCCCACCCGTCTCCCTCTCCAGCTCCCCTCCTCCCGTCTCCCTCTCCCGCTCCCCCCCTCCCACTCCCGTCCCCCCTACCCCCTCCCGCTCCCCCACGTGTCCACCCCTCCCTACCCCCTCCCGTCCCCCACGTGTCCTCCCCCTCCCCCTCCCGTCCCCCACGTGTCCTCCCCCTCCCGTCCCCCACGTGTCCTCCCCCTCCCGTCCCCCACGTGTCCTCCCCCTCCCTCCCATGTCCCCCACGTGTCCTCCCCCTCCCTCTCCCGGCCCCCCCCCTCCCTCTCCCGGCCCCCCCCCTCCCTCTCCCGGCCCCCCCCTCCCTCTCCCGTCCCCCGTGGGCCCCCTCCCACCCTCTCCCGTCCCCCGTGGGCCCCCTCCCTCCGTCCCCCGTGGGCCCCCTCCCTCCGTCCCCCGTGGGCCCCCTCCCTCCGTCCCCCGTGGGCCCCCTCCCTCCCTCTCCCGTCCCCCGTGGGCCCCCTCCCTCCCTCTCCCGTCCCCCGTGGGCCCCCTCCCTCCCTCTCCCGTCCCCCGTGGGCCCCCTCCCTCCCTCTCCCGTCCCCCGTGGGCCCCCTCCCTCCCTCTCCCGTCCCCCGTGGGCCCCCTCCCTCCCTCCCTCTCCCGTCCCCCGTGGGCCCCCTCCCTCCCTCCCTCTCCCGTCCCCCGTGGGCCCCCTCCCTCCCTCTCCCGTCCCCCGTGGGCCCCCTCCCTCCCTCTCCCGTCCCCCGTGGGCCCCCTCCCTCCCTCTCCCGTCCCCCGTGGGCCCCCTCTCTCCCTCTCCCGTCCCCCATGTGACCCCCCCCTCTCCCACCCCCCATCTGTCCCTGCCTCCCTCTCCCGTCCCCCCATGGGTCCCCCCCGCCTCCCTCTCCATCCCCATTCCCCCCCCCCACCACCCCCTGTCGGGATTCTATGACAAGAACGCTTTAACCAACTTAGTTGGCATTTGATATTTAGCCAAAACACACCAATGCTGTGTAGTTCTACCTGTGTCTGTAGAACACCAATAAGTTGGTCTTTTTCCTCCAGGGCTGCTTCAAACTCATCCTGAAGATGTTTCTTAGCTTGTTGATCCATTTGCAGCTCCTAAGAATTTAACAAAGAAAACTTCATGAAGACATAGAATTGGCTTTTTTTGACATTTAAATACTTTGTTGCTTTTCCAACTCTCAGAATGGGTTATAAAGAAGATGGAAAGCAGAGCACAGGTGACACTAACAAACCATGTAGTTGAAGCACAAACTCATCTTGCAATTGATCGAAGGGTCAAATGTTCAAACCCCTTCACCTTGCAATTAAACTGAAGATAGCAGTGAAAGACAAAAAAAGATGAAACCTGAACAACCACATTTGTTTCCAAGACTTGGAAAAGGTGACTGGCCTATTGACCTCAGTCACAGGTCAGGAAGTTAGCAAAGGCTGTGCAGTAACAAAACAAACATAAGACAGGCAATCCATCAGGGTTCATCCATCCAGAATGGTTTTATCACCACTGACACAATCCTCTCAATCCTACGCCGGCATCTCCACATCACAATCCTATCAAGCAACTGTTACTTAATTGCCTCACTTTCTTAATCCCTGAAGTCTATTCCAGTGTTTATTCTTCTGTATATAAAAAGAAGTTCCTGCACCAACCCAAAATTTGCCTTGTGTTCCTACAGGTCATAATCCATTAAGGTTCCTGGAAAAGTTTAAAGACAGCAACACTAGACTATTTTGTTGGAGTCTATCGTTGCAGCTATTTAATTTTTTTTAATTTTGTGTTTTTCGAAAAGAAAATATGATAGCAGACCCTCCATCAAGACTTTAAAAGACTGTTGAGAAGGTATATAAGTTTACTGGAGCTGAAGATGAATAATACGGACTCGAAATGTTAACTCTTATTTCTTTCCCTATAGATATCACCAGACCTGAGTTTTTCCAGCATTTTCTGTTTTTTTGTTTTAAAAAGCTATTCCTGCCAGATCTGATTCATCCCATTTTGACAACTGGAATGCATACTTATTATTCTTACTCTTCTAACTCCTAAACAATTCCCTATCTTTTTTAATAGCTTTCCTCATTCCAGTGCGTTCTCAGCTCAGTTAACCGTCTCTTAGTGCAGCTTTATAGAACGCCTACTGGAAGACCACATAAATGACACTCCCTTAGCTACTACATCCATTATCATCCCAAAATATTCAACTTGGTTCTTAAGACATGACTTAATTTATACAATTTTATACCAGAACCATCTGGTCAGCTCATATTTTACCCGAGAGCTGATCCACTCTGTCCCGAATAACAGGAGGAATAAGACACTCTGAACCATATCCTATGCCTAAATAATGCCTGTGAACAGATTCAAGAATGGGTTAGACAGATTTATGAGAGTCAAGGGTTTTGGATGGCAAGCAGGGAGATGGAGTTCAAACCACATTGAGTTCAGCCAGTGCATCACAGCAGTGCACCATAAATTTGAACATGACCTTCTGAGACTTATGCTTGACTCTTTGGCCATGGAGCTCAGCATGTTTTGTTGATTGGTACTTCAGAAATTGACGAATCAATTTAGTAAAATCCTAGATTCCTTGCAAATTTCTCTTACGCTCAGAACATAAAACTGGAGCAACTTATCCATTCTTTATTTCCTATATCCAGTAATTTATGGCACTCAGCAGTTTGATTTGCCGTTGTTCCACTCGATATTTTGTACTCCGTGAGCTGCCTTCTCAGATTCCAAGAACACTCAAGAAGCCTAACACCATCCAGGACAAAGCAACCCACTTGATGGCACCCCATTCACATACTCAGCCATCAATGCACATTGGCAGCAGTGTGCACCATCTACAAGATGCACTGCAGGGACTCACCAAGAGTCCTCACTCAGCACCCTTCAAATCCATGACCACTACCATCATCCAGAAAGACAAGGGCAATCAACACCTGGAACACCACCCCCTGGAAGTTTCCCTCCAAGCCACTCACCATCCTGACTGGAAATATATCGCCATTCCTTCGCTGTCGCGAGGTCAAAATCCTGGGAAAGCACTGCATTCCGGGTGCACCTACACCACATGGGCTGCAGTAGCCAGGTAGCTCACTGTCACCTTCTCAAAGACAATTAGAAATGGGCAATAAATGCTGGCCTTGTCGGCGACCCCCACATTCCATGGCTAAACTTGTAAAAATTCATCACTGAACTTGCCAAGCTTGTACTCAGTATTGAATGCAAGGCATTCAATATTATAAACAGAGATCCAAATATTGCACACCAAGACTAAATTAACAATCTCCCTCCTCACCTTTACATAACACAGCCAACAAATACTGCATGTTCACTGTGCTTCATCTAATTTTTAATTCATCCAAAAAATCTAACTATACTGAATGTCGAATATATCCCCTTTATCTCTGTCACACAGTAAGAGGTCTCAGTTTTACCTCTCATACTCCATCACATGGTGATCTCATCAGTCAGAGCAAAACTGAAGACAAATTAAATCCTTCCTTAGGGTAAGGAACAGTGAGATCCACATCTTCTTGTAGCAAGTTTCAAAGCAGCACTGGCTCAGTGTAGGAGCTCTTCTCACCATTCTCTGAGTTTAGAATGGTGTGCAATATTGAAAACTCTCAGCTGAAAACAACCCTCAGAGAACGGATTTTGGAGTGCCTTGCTACTTTAAGAGTTGATCAGTATAATGCTGTGACAAGCACCCAGGTCCCAAGATTGATCCCTGATGGTTGATCATATTTGGATGACTATGTTTGGAACAGGAAAAGGGACAGGGTAAAAACAAAAGGTTTGCCAGTGCTCCAGCTCCAAATCTCTATCTGCTAGAAATGATTTGTGCATGTAAAAAATTAGATTGGCATCAGCTGCGCTGGACTATCAAAAGAATGGACCCTTGGGAGAGGTACTGAAGAGCTGTCAATCCCTTTACCCTAAGGTGTATTGATACGGCATCTCTAATATTTATTTTTAATAGATAAAAGCCCCAAGACATTTCGAGGACAGAGGTAATGCAAGAACAATTCCAGCCTATTCCCGTATATCACAGGCGATTGAGTCACTGGTGTAACTTGGGGCTGTCATTTCAGCATAGCTACAGCCACAAATAGCACCAACATAAATGATTTGGTAATCTGTTCCTCTGTTGAGGAATAAATATTGGCAGGAAAATTCTCCTACTCTCTCTTGAATAGTGACATCGAACAGAATCCCTACAGTGCCGAACGAGATCATTAGGTCCATCAAGTCTGCACAGATTCTCCAACAGACTCTCCCACAGAACATCTTAGCCAGGCCCTATCCACATACTCTCAGCCTCTAACCTACACATCTTGGAACATAAGGGGCAATTTAACATGGCCAATCCACCTAGCCTGCACATCTTTGGACTGTGGAGGAAACCAAAGCACCCAGAGGAAACCCATACAGACATGGGGAAAACATGCAAATGCCACACAGTCACCCAAGGATGGAATCAAACCTGGGTCCCTGGTGCTTAGAGGCAGCAGTGCTAACCACTGTGCTGCCCACATCGGTGTTTTGTTTTTAACATCTGCCTGAGGCAAGGACTGAGTTTAATTTTCATTCCAAAGACGAAGAAAAAAACTAGATAAGAGAATGAACTCCAAGCATTGAAGGAAAAGATCTGATGGCGTGATCAGAAAGATGATCTGACACAAGCTTTTGAAAATATAAGGTGGACTGGACAGTTACAGAGAGTAAAGCCAATGCAATTGAAGGGTATTCCACAATGGTAGGGGAAAAGGAGAAAAGATGTAAAGAGGACTAGAATCTGAAGAAGAAAAGACAGAGGATGGAATACTGCGAATGTTGGAAGGTTTCAAAAAGGCTTCGTGGATGCAGGGCAGAATTTTAAAATCATGCAATGCAGACAGAAACCAGCAAGGGAGAAAATGATGAATGGACAGAATTTGGCACAGAACAGAATTGTTGGCTAAACTTTTAACAAATAGTGAAGGAGTTACAAATTGTTAACTGCAGAAAAGTTCCTGGGAAATGATTACAGCTGCAAGGTACAATGAAGGTACAGCTGCAAGGCACTTTGATAGACCACAAGAGGGCTGTCACCACATACATCATTGCTTTCCAGATAACAACGCAAGACTCCACTGTGCTTTGATAGCAGTCATAAGTCGCTGCTCAGGGTGCATAGACATGTATTTATTGATGGTGTAGCTATGTGTATGTGCCCAGTTGACGATTGGACATGACAATTAGGCAAGCGTAGACTTATTGTAATTGGTTAAATACTACTGTGGGAAACAAATTAAGTGACCAGAACTATTAGTTGGGATTTGATTTTATATTCAAATGCATGTACAATTTTGATTGATCTATGTTAATTATTTCAAGTTGAGCCTAAAGGTATAATTGTCATTAAATTCCTTTGTTTTGGGAGACTGTATGCCACATGAGTGGAAAGAGGTTGTCCCTGCTTCAGCTTGAATAAAGGCCAACTTTAAACTCACAAAATTTTGTCTAGTCTCTCAAAGGAAGTAAATACAAGGCGGCTGGATATTTCCCCTAACAAATAGGATCTCATCAAGTGTGCAGGGTAAGATGGCGAAGGGTTTCAGCAGTGGCAAGACTCAGTATGGGCTGGAACAAAGCCAATTATCCTTTAATGAGATAATTCCTTTGTATTCATTTTCACCTGGTGAATTCGAATCCACTGCCTTAAGTTTCAAAATGGAGTCCAGCTTTCCTCCTATCTGTTGGTTATGTAGCTTTAACATTTGTTTCATTTTTCCTACAATTTGGGTCCATTCCAGTTTTATCAAAACAATGCACTTGCACATTTATTCAGAACGATATTGATAAAGCAGATCAAAATTTGCACTTCCAGATTTAATCCATGTGGTATCCAGTCCAAGTGTATACTTCGATACTGAACTCAAAGTTTTTCTCACCTTTTACTTATGACTTTTATTAATGATAAGGAGCAAAGGTATGCATCAGCAGTTTGATGAACTATCCTAGTGTTGTCCCTGGCTGCATCCTGAACTGCATGCGTGGAGTCAGGCAAAATAAGGTTAAAAACAGTCCTGAAGAAGAGTCATCCAGACTCAAAACATTGGCTCTCTGCTCTCTCCACAGATGCTGTCAGACCTGCTGAGATTCCGTAGCATTTTCTGTTTTTGTTTCAGGTTCCAGCATCAGCAGTATTTTGCTTCCATTAAAAAAAAGTTTTCCAATCAATGAAATAGCAACTATCATGCTCTCACGTGAAATTTTTGGAACTTCCAGATGCATACAATATTTCTATTAGCTCAGAAGCAGTCTGGCCAATATGCAAAAGTGTATTTCTGAAGGACTTGTATCAGCCAACATTGTGGTTTTGAGCATGGTTATTTAATGGGTTGGGGGTTAGCACCACTTTCAATGCAGTAAAGAACCATCAACTCTTCCATCTGCATGTCTCGTGCATTCTCACTGAATAGTCAATATGCTACAAACAAAAGTGGAGAACTGCTGAACTGAAATTGTACATAAATATATGCATTCACAGCTCAGCCCCACATCATTCTTAAATGACATTTTGCTCCACTGAAATTATACCACACATTGCTTCAAATCTCATTAAAACAAAGAAAATATCATCTAAGTAATTTAGTTTTAGATTATTGTGGAAATCTAATTTCCTTGTTCATCTTTTTCATAGATCAAACATACTAAGCATTGTTTTCACGTACTTGTTATTTTGACAAGGATTTGGACTCATATTTTACTAACATTTACAACCAGCAGCAGATGCCGTTATAAATACTACTGGCACTTTGCAGCAACACGTATCTATCACACAAAGCAACTTTTACACGTTTCCAAATAAGTCTCAGCTATTACAAATGAAATACATACTAAAAGACAAAAAATTCCAAAGGAGGATGACTTCAGAAGTTTTGGAGGATTCCATTACCCTCGAATTTCATGCAGTTTAACAGAAAGTTTAACTCAAAATGTGTAGGGTCTTACCTCACGTAATTCTCCAATCCTGCGCAGGGCTTTATCTTGACCTTGACTCAAAACTACCTGAAACCAAAGATAGAAATTACTTTAAAATCAATGTATAGGATTGCACATACAAACAGGCTCATGAATTAACTAATGTCCATTTTACATTCCTCAATGCTGAAATAAGTTGCATTTTTGACCATCCTTTTAATATTCCTGCAGACAAATAATGAAATGAAGTTATGCCTTTAAACATTTCATTACATCCCAGAGGTTAACTGTGATATACAAAGTATGTTCTGCACAAAATTTATATCATTCTTATCATTGATATTTCAAAAGCAAGCCTCTCATAAAACTATGTCTGTGTTATGACAAACAAATTAACCAAGCTTAAGTCAGTAATGTCACACATGACTGACTCAGAACAGGCTTACCAAAGCAGAAATTAAACAGATGCAAATATTTTGAAAACTATGCTCAATAACTTGAACTGTTTTACAGGGCGGCACGGTAGCACAGTGAGGGCGGCACGGTAGCACAGTTAGGGCGGCACGGTAGCACAGTGGTTTGCACTGCTGCTTCACAGCTCCAGGGACCTGGGTTCGATTCCCGGCTTGGGTCACTGTCTGTGTGGAGTTTGCACATTCTCCTCGTGTCTGCGTGGGTTTCCTCCGGGTGCTCCGGTTTCCTCCCACAGTCCAAAGATGTGCGGGTTAGGTTGATTGGCCATGCTAAAATTGCCCTTAGTGTCCGTAGGTTAGAGGGAGTAGTGGGTAAATATGTAGGGATATGGTGATATGGCCTGGGTGGGATTGTGGTCGGTGCAGACTCGATGGGCCGAATGGCCTCTTTCTGTGCTGTAGGGTTTCTAAGATTTCTAAGATTCTAAGACATGATGGCACAGAGGAAGGTTGATTGATATGACTGCATATTGGAATCAATAATCACGCTAAGTCAGATTTCTCACCACTGAACAATACAGAGTCGAGTGCATTGCTTGCGAGAGCTGCCTCTGTATTTTCCAACACATGCAATACTTCAAAATTCCAATCAGTGCATGTAATATTAAAACTTAAGCTGCTGACCAAAGATGGCCTTATCAAAAGTTGGTCGTTTTTCCATTATTCAGTTCGGAATGCTGCGATGAAAGCAGAGGTTCCCTAAATTGCGTCGCCAGAGCCAAGTCCACGGCGCCATGGAGGCCTCGGCTGTACAGAGGAGGTGGGGAGATCATCAGAAAAGCAATCAATTTAAAGGGGAATCAATTTAAGGAAAAACACCGCCATGTTGTGTAGCTGCAGAAGCAACTCTGGGAAGTTAAGTTGTCCCTCTGGCGACAGGGTCAAAGTTGTTGCTGAGCGATTGCAGAGTATTTTGAGGTGAGGGGGGACCGGCCAAAGGTCATGGTCCATTATTGGTGCCAGTCCCATAGGCAGGGAGACGAACAAGGTCCTGCAGCCAGATTTTAGGGAGCTAGGAAAAAATTAAAAAGTAGAACTTCAAAAGGTAGTAATCTCTGGATTACAGTCCCTGCACCACGCACTCATGAGTACAGAATTAGAATGACAGAACAGGTGACTGTCTTCCTTTTTCCTGAACCAAGGCTTCCCCTCCACTGTGGTTTACAGAGCCCTCAACCGTGTCCCATCTCCTCTGCCTTCATCCCTCCCCATCTCCTTTAGAAGTATGATAACCTACCCCCTGTCCTCACTGGTCACCCCACTCGCCTCTGCCACTTCCACAAACTCCAGCATGCATCTTGCTCTCACCTCCCCTGTCAGTATTCTGTAAGGAATGTTCCCTCCATGACACCATGATCCACGACTCCATCACCCACCAATACGGTGTTCCCTTCCCACAACATGGGCAAACACTTTGCATAACACCTTTGTTCAGTCTCCAAACATTACCTCGACCTTCCTGTCACTTCAACTCACCATCTTGCTTCCATGGCCACATTTCTATCTTTGGCCTACAGCAATGTTCCAGTGAAGCTCAATGCAAATTGGAGACATTGGAATTCTGATTTGACACTTAGTCTTTTTGACATAACATTAAGTTATCCTAACTTCAGACCATGAACTCCGCTCTTCCATTTTGCTGGGGGGTTTTTTCCAATTCCCGCCCCCACAGGGCCACTGATAACCTATTTTGCTTTCAGAGTGCTGACCCTTGTTCCTTCGTTAACACATTCTGCTACCTCACCTATGCTATGCACTTTCTTTGGTCTTTAACACTACCATGAACATTCCCTTTGTTTTATGTCCATGACATCTTCATCAATCTCTACTGAACTCCCATATTCTCTTCTACTCTACCTTCTCCATCCACTTCTCCAACCATATAATCCATCACATTTCTGCCCCTCCAGCTCTGGAGAGTCATAAAGACTTGAAACGTTAAGGCTGTTTCTCTCTCAAGAGATGGTGCAGGAGTTGCTGAATCTTTTGAGTATTTTCTCTTTTAATTTCAGATTTCCAGCAACTGCAGTAGTTTGATTTTAATACACATGAATGCATGGCTGGAGAGATGGTGCAAGAGGAAGGGTTTTATATTCCTTGGGGAGTTGGGACTTGGGTTGCACATCAAAAGGGACATGGAGGTGCGGGGGGGGGGGGGGGGAGGGGAGGGTGCACAGAATGAAGCAATGCTGCAAATTAAAGACAGAAATTTAGTACGCAAGTATGGACAGCAGACAATAGACATGAATGAGTTGTTCAGTGATTAGTGGTGCTTACAAAGAACAAAGAAAAGTACAGGACAAGAACAGGCCTTTTGACCCTCCAAGCCTGTGCCGATCATGATGCTCTGACTAAACTAAAAAAACTTCTGCTCTTACTCGGTCCATATCCCTCCATTCCCTCCCTATTCATGTATCCATCCATATGTCTCCTAAGTGCTCGCTTCCATCACTTCCTCTGGCAATGCATTCCAAGCACCTACCATTCTCTGCGTGAAAGATTTCCCCTGCACATCTCCCTTAAATTTTCCTCCTCTCACCTTGAACCCGTGCCCCTTTGTAATTGACACGTCAATGCAGGATGTAATTGTTACGTCAATACACAAGTGAATAAGGCAGATGAGCTAAGGGCACAGACAAACATTTGGAAGTATGATATCACAGTTACGACTCAAACGTACAAAAGGGCAGGAATTTCAGCTCAACATTAAAAGATTTGCAAATGAGATAACAGACAGGAATTTTTTAAAAAGTAAATGCTGGTTAAAGAAACTGAAGGAGGAAATTTTCCAGAAAACCATATTTGCATCATCAAACATATTTTTATTGGACTAATTGGCACCACTCATAACGGGCCAACAATGCAGAGGGGCACCCCCGGATGGATATTCGATCGGGTCTCCCCCTGCACAGCTGAGAGACTCACGAATTTCAGAAACTACGGAAGATCCCTAATCTGCCTAGCAACAGCACGTAGCTGCATTTTTAAACTGGCCAAGGCAGACATAAAAATCTGATAAACTAAGAGATAAGGATAAAAGGTTAAGAATGAAATACCCCAGACACCCAACAGGACAGGATGACATTAACACTCAATCTCACAAGCAGGAAACACAGACACGGAACAATAGGATCAATTTAAATAAGAGGACACATAGAGATGGTAATGGGAAACGCATTTAGACACCGGGGCAGGACCAAGTAATCCCATTAACACGAACACACACCATACAAATGCTAATCCATGAAACTTCCTAGGGACTTTTGAAACTGACAGACCACTTTATACATTGTGTAAAAAAAGGCATAATCAAATGTTCCCGCGCGAATTTTGGATCCCTATAAAGATCCAGAGCTGATGTGATTTAATTGAGATCAACGTGGCCAAGCCACTGTTTCTGAGCTGGCTACGGGGGTCTCCCTGGGATCACAGTAATTGTACAATAAAGACACGCTTTGAACCTTGATTTGCGACTCGACTTCTATTCTGCACTGGTAAAGGGATATTTCCCTACAACAAAATGGCGTAGTCACGGCAGGATTTGATATCTGACTTCTGACTGATGGCCACAGTTTGAAAGTCGGGATCAAATTTAAACGAATCTGATACAAATCCAGAGCAGTCAAAGGCGAGTGCAGGTCTCCGTTCAAAGTGAGGTACCTTTAAGGGTTAGGGTTTGTCTGTTTTAAGTATTGTTGTCTTGTAGAACTGTATAATCTTGCCTAAGTTTTTAAATTGAAACAGAAGTCCGCACTAAAGAGGTACAGGTCAGAACGACCGCGTGGAAAAAGGTAAGTAACTTTTAACTTTAATAGGAGTAAAGGACCAGAGGTAAAGATAACAGGTTTTGGGCTATTTGATAACAGGAATTAAGACTAATATAAAGATAAGTACCGCATGCAGAACTAATTGGTGTAACTAACCCAGGATTGTAAATGAAACCGCTGTCTGTGCCAAGGCAATAGGACAAGGGAGTGCTTGACTCAAGGTGCCCTACCCTAAACTGGACGTTAAGAGGAGAAATCTCCCACGCTAAGGTTGGGTTTTGAAGCGGGCGCTAAGAGGCACAGGCACTCAGGGTGCAAGGCACGGACAGTGTAAATCGGGTAACAACACTGACTCTGAAGGGACGAACAACCTCAGAGTCGATACAGTTACTAACTATAACAGGGGCTTTGATAACAGAATACATGTGTGTAAGTGTTGAGGAAAAGGGGACCCGATCCATCCTGACCAAGAGACACGACGACGGAGGATCCATTAGGGACCCGGGCGGAGTTTGATAACCTTGTTCGTCTGTAGGGAACACCACAGCCCATAGCAGGATACCCGGTTTTGGGGTAACGGATCAACCCTGCTAGTGGGGGTGGTGGCCGAGCGGGAGGCGTTGTACTTAGAGGGGCTGGGAACAGGGGCGGACAAACCCACTAAACAACCAGCACACATCCCAATAAGACAACACAAAATAGTCCAAGCGTGAGGTGTCAGGAATAGTTGGGGGAGCCCAGGGGAAAGAGACCCACTGGAACCTCACTACGAGGCCCTACAGCAATACAGACGGTGCTGGGGCAGTATCAGTGACAGGAGATAAGGGAGAGAGTTGAGGCACTTTTACTGTAGCAGCCAGCATACGGGGGTTGCAGGACTGCTAGACAGAAAAATGGCAGACCACGTTGTTAAGGGAGAAACTGCAGTAGCTCTCATTTTGAAGTATCTGTTAGCCAGAGAAGCGATTGTTGCAAAGATGAAACGGAACGGGTGGAACGCATCACAAACTTTAGAAGATCAAAGAAAGTGGGTAGACGGAGTTAAACGGGACAAAACAAAAGTAATGGGAGTAATATTAGTGACCCAGTTAGCTGGACTAATTGAGGAAGTAAATGCCTCAATGGAGGAGAGACACAAAGAGACAGAACAAATTAAAGTATTACAGGAGAGAGTGAGGGAATTAGAATACAGAAACCACACTGCGGAGATAACGCAGAGATCAGAGGAAACGGACCCTCGGCGCCCATACGAGTCAGTGCAGAAACATACAGCCACTCCAGCATCAAAAGAAAACATAGACAATTATAATCTAGCGCCAGTCACGAGAGGAGGGACGTTAGCACAACCAAAGGCAACCTATAAGCCTTTTACGCCAGGGGAAAGGCAGCAGATTATGGCATCCCTGGGGAAGTTAAAACCCAGAAGCGCAAACATGGAATTTTGGGGCGAATTAGATTCGCTCTGGGTAGGACACCAGTTACATTTAAGGGACATACACCAGCTGGTCAGGGCAGCCTGTCCAGCGGATAAATGGAGGTTGGTGGCAGGAGGGCCAGCGACCCAAGCAGCACAGGACTATAATGGAGGAAGGTGGACACATGCCGTTCCTACAACGGCTGAGATAGATGACCAGCAGGCACCCTTTACATTATTCAAGACCGAAGTCCAACGGGTCTTAGGGAACTCCCCCACTAATTGGAGCAGGATCACAAACACTAAACAAGGTCGGGGGGAAAATGCATCGGAATTTGGAGAGAGATTATTCCGGGTATATAGGGAATGTTCAGGACGAGACGACGCGGATAGGAGAGACAGGGCTTTTGTTCAGGCATTTAAGGACGGGCTCTCAGAGGCACACCAAGAGATCCTTAAGATGGGGGTGATAGCATCCCAAGACTATGACGAGCTAGTCGAGTGGGCTAGCGGGATAAGAGAAGAGAAGGCTGCCCAAACCAAGCCCAGACGAGAGAGAGTTGGAACCCCCCATAACGGAGATAGGGGAAGAACCGGGTTCAGCTGCTACACATGTGGCCAGCCAGGGCATACGGCTAGATTCTGCAGAGGGGCACCAGTCAAAGGGAAACCTGAGAATGGCGGGCCTCGCTGTGACCACTGCCACAAGGCAGGGCACACTGAAGCAACATGTTGGGGGAAGCATGGGAGACCCCAAGACAACTATGGAACAACCCCGGGGGCACCACATTCCCGGAATCCACCAGGGTGACTAGGAGAAACCTTAAGCCAGGGAGATGGGAGACGAGAGAGGATTAGTGTAGCCACGCCCACAGAAGACTGTGAATCCCGACAAAAGCCGGTGTCCGTCCACTCCACTTATCGGCCAACATTGGTCGAAATCTCACAACCCGTAGCTCCCATCCAAAACAGGAAAGAGGGGGAGAGAATATATGTAGATGCCTTGAAGGGGGCTGGGAGAGTGTTAAAACTGTTAAAGATTAAAGTGATAGGATTTCTTGAATTTACTTCTGTTTTGAGTTAATTACAGTTTGGAAGAAAGAAGAATAAAAGCGATTGTCTTAATCAATGTTCTGTATTCTCTTTGAATGTTTTACACTCATCCCAGTCTGAAATGATAAGTTTGAATGAAAAAGGATGTACTGTGGAATGACTTTTGGAAGCTTCCATGTGTGTGTGTGTGTGTTTAAACAAAGTGGTTGCGTGGATGCTTTGTTGTTGTTTGTTTTAACGTTAAGAAAGGATTTAAACCTTGGAAGGAAGCATGTGCTCTTTCCTTTGTCTTGAAGTAGAAATTATAAGAGTTAGTTGAGGGGTTAAGAGAAGAAAATAAGTTATTTTGTGGAAAGGTAGAAAAGCAGGAACAAAAGACTGAGGTCTATGAATTAGTTTAAAGTGTATCAAGTCAGTGAAATACAGTATTAATCGCAGAATATCGCGATTTGCGAACGTCAGATAGTTTAGTATTCTGAACTAGTTTAAAATTATGTACTGCCGTCGGAATTTCATGAGCCATCAAGGTTCAAGGTTTGCCAAATATAAAAGCACTGCAAAGCTTAAAACCTAGCCAGTTAAGAAACCAAAATGTTCCTAATCAAATAACTGGTATGTATTGTACCTGCTTTGATTTTGATTCGGCGCCTGTTACTTTTCCTAGAGTGCGGGGGTTTCGATCTGGAGCTCAGTTTAAAAATAGAAACGGCTTGAATTAAAAGGGTTTGGATATCACGGGTACGATGTGTAAAGTGGTATGATACAACTGCCGCTTGATTATTTTTATTATACAGTATAGCACTGCCATATAGACACAAGAATAACATCAAATCCTGAAAAGCCTTAACCAACTTTGTATGATATATTCATATACTATATTGGGCATTGATAAAGACATAATTATTTTGTGAAGTACTGTGGTGTAGCGCTTGCACGCAAACAAATGATCAAATTAGAGATAGTGTAAGAGTACTCATATAAAGATCGGAACTGTATGGCATGTGATTTTAATGGGGAAAGCGATGTCTTTTGATAAGACTACATACAAATGAATGGATGTATCCGACAATACATCCGAGACCTTAGCACCCAATTGAAGGGGATGCGCCGGTCCGTAATTTCTAATCAGGCACAGGTCGACGCAGAGGGGGACTCAGAAATATTACCAGAAGTCCCAAAAGCCGGGAGCCGGGTATTAACAAAAGTGCTTCCTGCAAAACCAGGATTTGCCCCAAGATGGCACGGACCTTACGAGGTCATTATTAGCGGAGATACCTGTGCCTGTATAGATATAAGGGGACAGGGGGTCTGGAAACACTGGACCCAATTAAAACTATATGAGGACAAATGAACTAAAAAAATACCGTTTTGCTCATTCAACTTCCACAGGAACCAGGACCAGATCTACTATCAAGACGTCGGAACCAACTACTTTTAATTTAATTGCCTGTTTATTTTCTGTATATACTGTAATTGTAAAATACTGTTGAAAAAAAAAAAAAAGAGCAATATGGGAACAGGGACATATCTGATAATAACCCTGACCATTGTAAATACACTCCAACATATGGGGGTTAGGGGAGCAGAACCACCAATCATGGAAGGAAACCTATTCCTGAAAACACACATCCAGATCTATGGGAATAGGACCGCTTGTTACCCCTCAGCGCGATCAGTAAACTCCCTATTCATCGCAACACCAGGGTGGCTCCCACAAGAGTTATTCACTATTGACACATCGGGGGCACCCTGCAAAGAACATATTGGGTACTTTAAGCAAGGGATACAAGGAAGGTGTGTAGAGCTCACTGAGCCGGGAATTCTAAGGGGGACGGGACCCCAACCGGAGGAGACACTTGGGAACTACCCACAATGTTTTAAGGGAGAGGGATGGGGGTGCGTGCATGCCTTTGTCCCTAAAAATGATTCGTGCGCTGAGGCACATTGTGCTCTCCAGGAGTGCCGGGTCCGGGAAGGACACTTCACTTGTGACTGCAAGCAACAAAAATGCATTGCAGTCACCGCGGGTAGGCAGCTTATGTGTGGCAAGTGCAACAGCACCCACGTAAGCTCAGCCTCAGGGACATATCCATTTGATTCTCACCAAGAGGTACAATCAAGTGGACAGTCCAGGGGGAGGGAAGGTTCCACAAGATGGGGCCATGCGGTCAAACGACCCCGGGGTAATGCATGTTATCGGGTTAAAGACGGGTACGTGTTTTTATTTAAAAATGTATATATGACGGCCACAGACAGGCCTCCAAGGTTCTTTTCCGTAGGGACAATCAGACCTCTCACGGTTCCATGCCCAAGTGAAGGGCATGTCCAGAAACGCATAGTGACCAGGGCCATCAGCGCAGAATTTTGCTCCGACTGGCAGGCCCCTGTCACACTAGGGTCTTCTTTAGGATATGGATTTCTGGGGACACTATCCCTGGGAGGCGCCGCAGGGGTGATCAGTGCCAGTAATAGGAACTTCTTCATATGTGGACTGACCATTTTAGGAAACAACACCCTACAAGCATTAGGCGCAATTGACCAAGAACTCGCAGAACTCAGACTATACACACAACAAACGAGATATGCGGTGGACTATCAGCTAGCCAGACAAGGGGGGGTATGCACCATCATCAAGGAAAAATGCATCACATACGTACACGACGAGACACTAAACATAACAGCAGCCATGTCCGGGATACAAAAGCAATTGGATAACTTTAAACAGGGGTTAACAGGGACTGATGGGTGGTTAGGATGGCTGTTTAACACAGTTTGGGGAGCATATATTATGAAGGGATTAATCCTAGTAGTAGCCATCCTGTTCACACTCTGCCTTGGCCTAACCTGTATTAAAGTGATATGTGCAAATATTACATCAAGAATGCTACCCACTGCCAGTATCCAGATGCAAGAACTTAACAACGACCCAGAAGAGGAGGAACAACGGCAAGGACAACAGCTGTACAAATCACTGTTCCTCTGAAGGTCGTCCATGGGGGGTCAGCCATGAATGGCACCCCCTGGACGAGAGGAGGGACTGAAGGAGGAAATTTTCCAGAAAACCATATTTGCATCATCAAACATATTTTTATTGGACTAATTGGCACCACTCATAACGGGCCAACAATGCAGAGGGGCACCCCCGGATGGATATTCGATCGGGTCTCCCCCTGCACAGCTGAGAGACTCACGAATTTCAGAAACTACGGAAGATCCCTAATCTGCCTAGCAACAGCACGTAGCTGCATTTTTAAACTGGCCAAGGCAGACATAAAAATCTGATAAACTAAGAGATAAGGATAAAAGGTTAAGAATGAAATACCCCAGACACCCAACAGGACAGGATGACATTAACACTCAATCTCACAAGCAGGAAACACAGACACGGAACAATAGGATCAATTTAAATAAGAGGACACATAGAGATGGTAATGGGAAACGCATTTAGACACCGGGGCAGGACCAAGTAATCCCATTAACACGAACACACACCATACAAATGCTAATCCATGAAACTTCCTAGGGACTTTTGAAACTGACAGACCACTTTATACATTGTGTAAAAAAAGGCATAATCAAATGTTCCCGCGCGAATTTTGGATCCCTATAAAGATCCAGAGCTGATGTGATTTAATTGAGATCAACGTGGCCAAGCCACTGTTTCTGAGCTGGCTACGGGGGTCTCCCTGGGATCACAGTAATTGTACAATAAAGACACGCTTTGAACCTTGATTTGCGACTCGACTTCTATTCTGCACTGGTAAAGGGATATTTCCCTACAACAAAACAATCTCAGTTGTGAGGAAGGATGGGATGCTCTAAGGATCTCCAACAAAAGCTTATGAGTTTAACAAAAAAGGAACAATCATACTCCTGGAAACATAGGAACAAGAGTTGGCCATTTAGCCTCTCGGGTATGTCTCATATTCAATGAAATCATGGCTGATATACAACCTAAGAGACACCCTCAGAGAAAGTGCCAGGGAACAACAGATAGAAGAGGCAGTGGGGAGTCAGAGTGAGGGAGCACTGGGAAGGAAAATCAACAAAAAAAATAAGGACTAATGTCACAGGACATCAGATAGGTGATTGGTTGCTTAGAGAGTCCAGAGGTAAGGAACAAAGCAGCAAAGTGAATAAAGCATGAGCGCCAGCAAGCAAGGTAAAAAAAAATCAAAACATATTGCCAACACAAGAAAGGGGACAACTAGTGAATTATTCTTTTTTATACATGTTTGCACAAGTCTTTGGCTTACTTCTTTAAACATTAGTCTAATAAATAGAGGCACGGTAGAGTTCTCATGCAATGCAGATCCTGTAACATGTGAGGACTTCATGTCCTCGACAGCCATATTTGCAGGAACTCTCATCAGCTGGAGGAGCTGGATTTTGGAGCTTAAGCAGTGGCTGGCATCACTGCAGTGCATCTGCGAGGCCAGGAACTACACAGACAGCAAATTTCTGGATATGGTCACCACACCGCTGAATGATATGCAGGTGGAGAAGAAATAGATGATTGCTAAGCAGTTGAGGACGACGAATTGGTAGTGTAGGAGTTCACTGAGTGAATATCACTCGCCTATTGGTACTCACTTTTGAAAACTGGTGAGAGTGGTGGTTCCTCTGGGGAGCAGAACCTGAATCAATCAACATAACTAGACTTGGCTCAGTGGTAATGGAGACAGAAGGATGACTGGGAAAGCAGTCGTGATAGGGGGTTCTATCATTAGGGAATAGACAAGTGAATCCAGGATGGCATGTTCCCGCCCTGGGCTTTGAAGAAACCAAGGGTAGAAATTGCAAACACACTGGCCACAATCTTCCTTTGTTCTTTAGAAATGGTGGTGGTGCCAGAAGACGAGAGAATTGTCAATGTTGCAGCCTTGCTCAAAGAAGAGTGTGAGGAAATGCCCGGGAACTACCGGCTGGTCAGTTTAATCTGAGATATGGTAAGCAGAAGCAAAATGAACTGTAACTTGGCACATGTGAATTTTTTTTTTATGGATGGATTTTTTTTTAAACGGGCAAATCATGTTACACATACTTCTTTTAATTATCCCAATAATGCTCAGAGCAATTAACTCCTTGTTGATTCCAACTCCCAATCGTTGAAACCAGAATAAAGAACTTGTGCAGCTCATTTACACTCAGAACTAGTTACCATAGTTACCAGTTTGCTGCATGATCACAGGGTGGTCTATAATGGGTTATCACGGCTGGAATCTTCATTTACCTGCATTTTTTCCTTGTCTCGCTGCAAAGTCCGATAGGCAGTGACTAACTGAAGGAACAAAAATATGTCATGCAAATACTCCGCAAAACTCCATTTTAAATGCATACATTTCCAAATACATGGAATAATCAACAGTGCTACAAATAACTAATTTGTTTTCCTCTATCAACCAAAACCTTTACAAACTTTGACAATTCTGCAACAAACTGGCCAATTTTGTGGCCTGTTGTGAAGAGACTGCACTCATCATTGACCTCAAAGGAAACAGCTCACAAAGATTTAACGGACTTCTGGTATCAATGTCCACTATCACAATGCCAATTTCATTCTGGTGACATCTTCCCATGATCTCTGACATCAAGGAATAGTGAAGTCAATGAACAAACAATCAGGTTAGAGAAGTTTTAATTGAAATGTTGAAGATCATAAGGGTGCAGAGGGTGTTTCCTCCTTTGGGAGAATCTAGGACTTGGGGTCAAATTTAAGGGGTCGCTCATTTAAGAGAGAGGTGCAAAGAACATTTTTCTCTTAGGGTCATGAGTTGGGGTTGGTGTTGCAATCAGATCAGCCACGATCTTATTGAATGGCTGAGGGCCAAGTAACCACTCCAGTTCCTAATTCATATGTATGTATGTATGTATTCTTGGACAGTACACCAGCAAGTAAAAAGGACTGATTATTCTCAACTTGTTAACCATTTTACAGTGAAATTACAAAAAAAGGGACATACTTATGGGATTATGGAACGAAACAAAATATTAAAAATTATCTTCTTCATCAGTTTTCAAATCTATTGAATTTTAATTATGGAATGGAGAGAATGACAGTCCAAACTCTTAGTTAGTTTTCCAAAGCCAGACATATTTTACAGCAGCAATTCTCATAGAATCGCTACAGTGCAGGAGGCCTGTACATACTCTTGCAACTTGGCCAACGTTGTCTACCTGATATGCTGCAGGAAAGGATGTCCCGAGGCATGGTCCATTGGGGAGACCATGCAGACGCTACTACAATGAACACTGCTCGACAATCACCAGGCAAAAGTGCACTCTTCCTGTAGGGGAACACTTCAGCGGTCACGGGCATTCGGCCTATGATCTTTGGGTAAGCGTTCTCCAAGGCGGCCTTCACGACACACGACAACACAGTGTCGCTGAGCAGAGACTGATAGCCAAGTTCCGCACACGAGGACAGCCTCAACCGGGATCTTGGGTTCATGTCACATTATCTGTAACCCCCACGACTTGCCTGGGCTTGCAAAATCTCACTAACTGTCCTGTCTGGAGACAATACACATCTCTTTAACCTGTGCTTAACGCTCTCTCCACTCACCTTGTCTGTACCTTTGAGACTTGAATACCTGTAAAGACTCGCATTTCAATCATTAATTTGTAAATTGAGTTTGTGTCTTTATATGCCCTGTTTGTGAACAGAACTCCCACTCCCCTGACGAAGGAGCAGCGAGCGCTCCGAAAGCTAGTGGCTTTTGCTACCAAATAAACCTGTTGGACTTTAACCTGGTGTTGTGAGACTTCTTACTGTAGTTTCTTGTACAGGTCAGGGTCACCTGACTTGAATGCCTCAGACTCTTTCACACGCAGCTGCAGACGTAACAAAGGTAACACAACTGTACTTAGCAATTCATTGTGTCAAGGCACAAAAACATGTGCTGTATTCGTAGACTGGTGACACTGTCAGAAAAAGTATAGGACCAAGCTCCATTTTAAGTCTTGGGCAGATACCACAGTTTACCTCAATGCTATAACAAAGGCACACTGCAATGCCAAAATGCTAATCTTCAGCGGGAGTTTTAAACAAAAACCTTGCTTGTCCATTCAGATAAAAGAAGAGCTGTACAGTTGGGTGTTCTGGCCAATATTACTCCATCAAGCAGCACCATCATTCACTCCTCTTGAATGTTAACTTGCTGTGTGCGAAGTGGCTGTTGCATGTATTTATATATCACATCAAAACAACTTCTTGTATGGGAAGTTATTTGAGGTACTTGAGAGATGGTAAGGTATTTTGCTTGTGAACTGCAAGGGTTGCTGTTGCCACAGGAAAATATTAATCTGACATCTATATTATTTTAGTAACAGCACTATTGTCTATCTATATCATATAAATTGCAACAGTTCAAGGTGTTGCCTCACCACCACCTTCTCCAGGACAATTAAGGATGGACAATAAATGCTGGCCTTGCCATTAATGCCCACATCCCATAAATGAGTCAGATAAAAAGTTCTTACCTCTGAATACTTCAATCTATAGTTACTCAAGCTCCGCTCCATTCTGCGGTTCTGGTTGGAAGATGGGTCCTTGCTAATGCTCTCAAAGTTACTTGCAGAATCCTCTGCCTCACTTTCAATGTCTGATGACGGATCAAAGATCAAAGACGGATCTGCATCAATTCGATTGAGGGATTCCCTTGAAGCAGTTCGTACCAGTGATTCTTTTGAAGGAGATGGGAAAAGAGTCTCTTTTGAAGAAGCTCGAAATAAAGATTCAATAGATGGAACACGGAGTTGAAGTTTTTGGGCAAAGGACTGCATCTCAGGCTTCTACAACAGAACAGATAATGTTGATTTCTCCAAATGCCACAAACTTTATAAAGTCTCAGGAGACGACCATTCAGTCCATCGAGTCTCCACCAACTATCCAACAAAACCTCTGACCCAGGCCCATTTCCCGCCCTATCCCTGTAACCCCAAGAAATTGCAGGATTACCCTACTAATCTCCTAACACTATGGGGCAATTTACTATGGCCAATCCACCTAACCTGCACATTTTTGAACTGTGGGAGGAAACTGGAGCATCTGGAGGAAACCCACGCAGACACGGAGAGAACATGCAAATTCCACACAGAGACCGAAGGCTGGAATTGAACCCAGGTGTCTGACGCTGTGAAGCAGTGATACTACCACTGTGCCACCACACCGCTCCAAATCAAAAAGATAAAAGGCTTCCCTGACTAATAAAAAAGTTACATTTTTCAGATACCGTACTTCCTTTGATTGGTCATACATTTGCTTATTTGAAATCAAAATGACCATGTTTCGGCTAAATATCAGTTTTGTGTCAATATTATTTACCTTAAGTAACAGCCTCAGATTCAGATCCAACTTAAGAACATAAGAAATAGGAGCAGGAGTAGGCCATCTAGCCCCTCGAGCCTGCCCCGCCATTCAATAAGATCATGGCTGATCTGACGTGGATCAGTACCACTTACCCGCCTGATCCCCATAACCCTTAATTCCCTTACCGATCAGGAATCCATCCATCAGCTGCATAACTCAAATTGACAGAATATCGGTTTCATAGTTTTAATAAAATTGGATGTGCTCAAGGCAGATTTTATTAGTTTTTAGTCCATGATCAAAAAATCTTGCTCTACAATGAAATCCCAAACTTTAGTTAACCTCCAAATGACTTGAAATTGGGTTCTTCAGTTCTTGCCTTGCATATTGTTAATACATCACTCATATTACTTCATGATTCACAGAAGCACATTGAGTGGACAATTCAGCACAGTAGGAAGTTCAATTTCCATTTCTCTTTTTGACATTTTAAATCACATTGTTTTACATAGAATATACAAATGGTCCCTCCTAGTGTTTATGCCCCACACAAGCCTTATCATACCTTACTTCATCTCACCACAAAAATATATCCTTTTATTCTTTTCCCCCTGAATCGATATATCCTCTTCCTCTTAAGAAGAATCTAGGCTACCTGAACCATCCAGATGGTAGCCAATTCTACATTCTAACCACTTCTGAGTGAGGAAGTTCCTCTTGAATTGCCAATGAACTTCAGTTAGACCACACCTGGAATACTGTGAACAGTTTTGGTCCCCTCATTTAAGGAAAAATATTCTGGCATTGGAGGGAGTCCAGAGAATGTTCAGTGGGTTCATCCCGGGTAAGGAAGAATTTTCTTATCAAAGGTTGAGCAGGTTTGACCTGTACTCATTGGAGCTAAAAGTGAGAGGGCAACCTTATTAACTGCTCAGGGGGTTTGATAGGACGGACGCTGAGGGGCTGTTTCCCCTTGTGGGAGAGTCGAGGACCAGAGGGCATAATCTCAGAGTAAGGGTCACCCATTTAAAACAGATGAGGAATTTCTTCTCCCAGAGGGTAGTGAATCTGTGGAATTCTTTACCACAGAGGGAAAGGGAGGCTGGGTCGTTTAGTAGGTTCAAGGCTGAGACAGACAGATTTTTAAACAAGGGTTATGGAGTGCAAGCTGGGAAAGTGGAGTTGAGATATATCATATCAGAACAGTCGTGATCTCATGGAATGGCAGAGCAGACTCGATGGGCTGAATACTCACTTATACTCCAATGTCTTATGGTCTTACAATAACAATCTTATATTTATGGTTCCTAGTTTGAACACCCTCACAATTGGAAACATCTTCTGTACATCTACCCTTGCAAAATCCTTTGTGAATTTCTAAACCTCGATAAGGCCTCCTGTCTGCCTTCTCTTTTCCTGTTAATTCTAGTATTATTCTTGTAAATCCTTTTTCACGTTTTCCAGTGCTTCATGTCACTGTTGCAATCTGGGAGACTAACCTTGTGCAATACTCTAACCAAGAGGTTCAAGATAAAACTTTATATAACTTCTCTACTTTTGAATTCGATTGCATTCGAATTGAACTTAAGTACATTATTTGCAGCTATCTTAGCCTCCATTGGCACTTCTATAATTTGTGAATATGTACCCAGAGGTTCCTTTGCTCCTCTATCCTACTTAGAACTTTAATTTCATAGAATCCCTACAGTGCAGAGGCCATTTGGCCCATTGAGTCTGCACTGACCATAACTGCATCCGGGCCCTATCCCCGTAACCCCGCATATTCACCCTGTTAATCCCCCTGACACTATAGGGCAATTTAGCATGGCCAATCAACCGAACCCGCACATCTTTAGAGTGAGAGAGGAAACCAGAGCGCCCGGAGGAAACCCGAGCACCCAGAGGAAACCCACTCAGACATGGGGAGAATGTGCAAAGTCCGCACAGACAGTGACCCGAGGCTGGAATTGAATTCGGGTCCCTGGCGCTGAGAGGCAGCAGTGCTAACCACTGTGCCACCATGCCACCCACATTTTGTCCCACATTGGTTGACAAAGTGAAGAATAATCTCATAATAAGATCATGGAAGAAGGGAAACTCTGCCCTTGTGAAAGTCCATCGAGTATTTTAGCTTGAATAGTACAATGCAGAGTTAACATGCCTGTGCACAATTCAGGAAATTGTCATTACAAACTAATCAGTCTGATAAACTAATTGCTAAAAGAAAAGTCTTACCTGAGCAGTAACGGAACTATCATCATTGAAGCTCTCTGTTAACTTTGGAGAAGACAAATTTTCTATTGATGTCTTAAGTACATTCTGGAAACAAAATTAAATCAGACCAAGAAAACAATCAATAATAGTTGACTTTGACACTAATTCCATGTTACTTTGAGAAAAATACTGTTGTAATCATTATCTCAGTCTTTCAGTTGGGCATAATGCAGTTCAGTCATATTTATCATTGTAACAATCTTAAGTGTTCCTAAAATCTATTCGGTTATGATCATTTTATAGAGGAATACATTTTTTCTTGATGTGCAGGATCCTCTTGGTGTGCAAATGCAGACCAATGAGAAGTTCTGAGGTTAACTGAAATCATTCATCTTTTAAGTTTTTGCAAATATTCTCAGCCAATTCAAACTCTGAGCCTATTTAATGTCCAGCAATACTCAGTACAATGCATAATGCTCCACTGCACAAAATACATTTCATACAAAATAAGTTGAAGTGAGTATCAGTTTTAGATAGGGGTAGGGTAGAAGATTAGTTCAATAGTTCTTTTTTGGTTAGGTGTGACAGTTAATTAAAGGACACAAGTAAAGCAAAGGAATAGGGCTACCAATACTAGCAAATATATATTTATAATCAATGGTTTTGGAACATTCATGTGAATAAGAATATTACAAAATTTTAAAAAATTCTACAGCTGCCAGATTGTTAGCTTGTCCAGTATAGTTAAGACGCATGAAAGTGATCCGGCACTTTATGGTACAATTGCAGTTGCAGACTCATGCACAGTACCATCGTGCAACTTCTTCTGAAACCGAAGGACAATTTTAGAGAATACCTTATCATAAAGCACCAAATTAAATATATCACACAAGCCTTGTACTTCAATGATGAAAGCAGTTTATTTGGAGCTGCACAGTCTGTGTATTTAAGTACATTAGAAATTTGAAAGTGTCAAAAGATAACTCTTACTCTGATCACTCTTCAGTTGTAAAAAAGGTGCACAATGCGAAAACATATTGATGAATAATAATTCAATCATAAAACTACTCCAGTTCACAAGTAGTACAGATGGTATGGGGACTGTATTATAGTGGTTATGTTACTGAACTCGTCATCCAGAGACATGAATTCAAATTTAATTAAAATCTATCAGAAATTTAAACTCAGTTAAATGTGGAATAAAATAGCTCGTACAACAGTCTTGAAGGGCAATAAGGGCCCTCTTAATATTATACCCAATATTTCACTCAGCCAACATCAACAACTGATTCGTTGGTGGTTCAGCTCACTTGCTTTCAGTGAACAAATCAAAACAGTTCACTTCAAAAGTGATTCATTGGTTGAGAAGTGGTTTAGGTGTCCTGAGTTTATATAATAAGGCTGGCTCTATATCAATGAAGGTTCATTTCTTTTTAAAGTTGGAACATATTAGTTTGTCGAGCAGCAATTGGGACAGCAGCTTTCATGGAATACTTGTTTGGGTTTTTTGAATCATAATTGTACTTTTAAAAAAAAATATGGATAATAAGATAGCCTCCTGAAACATGAAAGCAACGTCCCTGGCAATTTCAATATATTTTTTCATTCATTATTCAGAGTAAGATACTGTGGCCACCAGAGGGCATATCACCTATCATAATACAGTACATTGAGTACAATAGTGGTTTAAACATTTTTATATTTAGTCCCCTTAAATACAATTACTTTAAAATACATTACACATTTTCACACCGATCACCCATTTGGTTTCACAAAGCCGGGGTGATGATCAACTAGCTCAGTAGCTAATTGGTGGTACAGTGCAAATGTGTGAAAGAAAGGCTGTTCTGAAAAACTCAATTATTAACACCAAGCTTCCCACCTTTTCTGGAAAAATACTGTAGAAATCAACCATGAAATCTTGAGCAGTTTATCACCCTCCCCCCTCATTTTAATAAAATCTGTCTTCCCCCCCACCCCCCCAATCCAAAGCCAACTTTTGCAGGCTATCTTTCTTCTGCCCATAACAAGCTTACCATACTGCGTTGTGATTACGATTGCTAAAATTCTTAAGACTGTTTCTAGCCCTATCAGTCTCTGCTCAGCGACTCAGCCAAGTTCCGCACACATGAGGACAGCCTCAACCGGGATATTGGGTTCATGTCACACTATCTGTAACCCCCACAACCTGCCTGGATGTGCAAAATCTCACTACCTGTCCTGTCTGGAGACAATACACATCTCTTTAACCTGTGCTTAATGCTCTCTCCACTCACATTGTACCTTTAAGACTTGATTAGCTGTAAAGACTCACATTCCAATAATTATTCACGTAAATTGAGTTTATGTCTTTGTGCCTTGTTTGTGATCAGAACTCCCACCCACCTAACGAAGGGACAGCCTGTTACGAAAGCTCGTGGCTTTTACTACCAAATTAACCTGTTCAACTTTAACCTGGTGTTGTTAGACTTCTTACATGGGGGAAGTGCCAGAAGGCTGGAGGATGGTTAATGTGGTTCCACTTTTCAAGAAGGGTGGCAGAGATGAACCAGGAAATTAAATAGCGCTGAGTCTTACATCAATGATAGGGAAACTATTGGAGAAAATTCTGAAGGAGAATATTAATCTCCACTTGGAAAGGCATGGGTTCAATCGGGATAGTCAGCATGGCTTTGTCAGAGGGAGGCCATACCTAACAAATTTGATAGAATTTTTCAAAAATGTGATCAAGTGCATGGAAATGCAGCTGATGTAGATTTTATATGGATTTTAGCAAAGCCTTTAACAAGGTCCCACATGAGAGACTGATTGAGAAGGTTGAAACACATGGAACTCAGGACAACTTGGCGAGATGGATCCAAAACGGACTTAGTAATAGGACATAAAAGGTGGGGATGGTCAAAGGCTGGTGGAGTGATTGGAAGCTGGTATCCAGTGCCGTACCACAGATTCAGTGCTGGATCCCTTATTGTTTGTTGTATACATCAATGATATAGATGGAAATGTGGACAGAAAGATAAGCAAGTTTGCAGATGACACCAAGACTGGGTGGGTGATGAATAGTAAAGAAGGTTGTAGGCTACAGGAAGATATAGATAGGTTGGTCAGATGGGCAGAGCAGTGGCAGATGGTGTTTAACACTGATAAATGCGAGGTGTTGCACTTTCTAAGAAGTAACAGGACAAGGGATTATTTAATGAATGGCCATGAGGAAGCTTAGAGGAACAGATGGATCTTGGGATGCTTATTCACAGATCCCTGAAGGCAACAGAGCAGGTGAATAGGGTAGTTAAGGCGGCATATGGAACACTTGCTTTTATCAGTTGTAATATCGAGTAGATAAGGAGATAATTTTGGAGCTGTACAGAACGTTGGTTCGGCCGCAGCTGGAGTACTCTGTGCCGTTCTGGTCACCTCACCATAGGAAGGATGTGATACACCCGAGGTGGTACAGAGGAGATTCACCAAAATGTTGCCTGGGATGCACCATTTGAGCTATAAGGAGAGACCGGATAGGCTTGGATTGTTTTCGCGAGAGCAGACAAGACTGAGGGGGGGGACATGATTGAGGTGTGTAAGATTAGGAAGGATATGTACAGTGCAAGTAGGGAGCAGCTGTTCCCCTTGGTTGAGGGGTCAATAGGAGGGGCATGGTTTGAGGGCAAGGGGCATGAGATCCAGAGGGGATTTCAGAAAAGAAATCACTCAGAAGGAGGTGGGAATCTGGAATGCAACATCTGGAAGGCCAGAAACCTTACAACCTTTAAAAGTATTTGGATGAGCACTTGAAACATCATAACATGCAAGGGTATGGGAACAAGTACTGGAAAATGGAATTAGCGCGACTTGAATCGTATTTATTGTCGGTGCAGACTTGATGGGCCGAAGGGCCTTTTCTGCGCTGTATGACTCTATGACTCTATCAAGCCACATAAGGAGATACAAGAGCGGCATGGTAGCACAGTGGTTAGCACTGCTGCCTCACAGCACCAGGGACCCAAGTTTGATTCCCGGCTTGGGTCACTGTGTGTGGAGCTTGCATGTTCTCCCCATGTCTGCGTGGGTTTCCTCCGGGTGCTCCGGTTTCCTCCCACATTCTGAAAGATGTGCATTGACCCGGACTGTGGCAACTAGGGAAATTTCACTGTAACTTCATTGCAGTGTTAATGTAAGCCTTACCTGTAACTAATTAAAAAACTTTAAGTCAGGTGATCAAAGGTTTGGTCAAAGAGGTGGATTTGAAGGTTTTTTATAAAGAAGGAAAGCAAGGTATAGAGGCAGATACTTAAATGGAGGAAATTCTAGATCTTGGGGCCTGAGGAACTGATGGCATGGCCACCAGTGATGGAGCAATTATGGCTGGGAATATATAAGTCATAAAAACTAGAGGAGCACATAAATCTCAGAAGGTTGTGGGGTTGGGGGGAGTTCGTGAAGATGGAGAGGAGCAAGGCCATAAAACAATTTAAAAACCAAGATGTGAATCTTTAAATCAAAACATTTCTTAGCTGGGAGGTAATGTAGGTCAGCGAGCACATTGGTGATGAGGGAATGAGGCTTGCTGCAAGTTAAGACATGGACAGACTTATCGATGACTTCAAGTTTACGGAGGGTAGCATGTGGGAGATCAGCCAGAAGTGTATAGGAATAGCCAAGTCTAGAGGTGACAAATGCATGGGAGAGAGTGTCAGTCGTAGATCAGCTGAAGCGGGTACAAAATCTAGTGATGTCACTGGAGGTGGAAGTAGACAATCTGAGAGATGGCACATGTAAGGTTGGAAATTCATCTCAGGATCAAGTGCAGCACCAAGATGGTCAATAAAAACCAATACAAAATAAACATTCTATGCCAAATTTATAAATTAAATCATGCCATAATTGCATACAGAAGTCAATTAATCACCACTGAGCTTGCCCATCTTCCATGTCTTTGCCTGTCTTAGTGTTCCTATGAAGTGCAACCCAAGTGACATCAACATGGCTGTTGAAAGGTTGCTGACTTTCATAGAATCCCTACAGTACAGAAGGTGGTCATTTGGCCCATCAAGTCTGCACCGACTACACTATCATTCAGGCCCTATCCCCGTAACCCCACATATTTACCCTGACAATATGGGGCAATTTACAATGGCCAATCAACCTAACACGCACATCTTTGGAGTGAGAGAAAATCGGAGCACCCGGAGGAAACCCACATGGGGAGAATGTGCAAACTCCACACAGACAGTGACCCGAAGCCAGAACTGAACCTGGGTCCCTCGCACTGTGAGGCAGCAGTGCTAACCACTGTGCCATCTTTTTTTTCCCCAATCAGTGGAGGTTAGTGCAGATGCCTCTTGGCCGAAGAAACATTATTTCAGACTGCACCATCTTGCCACAGGGTAGGGGTGGCAACAGTCTGACTACTTGCTTGAAAGATAATAGCAAGCGAACTGACAGAATTGCAATGGATGGAATAAGAACAGGCAACGTGTGAGAGGGGCCAGCAGATTCATACTCCATGAAACCAATGTCAATTACTCAGGGCAGTGTGTCACCAATCTAACTTATCTGTTCAAAGAGAGATTGCTTGACTGCTAAGACACCCTGGAAGCATCTTTTAACAGTGGTGTCCAGAGCCAAGGTGCCAGCATTTTGTACTTAATCTGCAGCACTCAACCAACATTGGGTAGCTGCTGCCTGTGCTGCGTTATTAGCCATCAGGCATGGCATCAAGGTTAGTTCTAGCAAGAGTGTTGATGGAGTTGGCCACCAATTCCATGCTGAAAAGGATGGGTTCTAAGCTCTGGACAAAGCCAAGTGCCAAGTTGATGCCAATTCTTTCTGTGCTCCTTGACATTTAACGGAGGCTTTCCAACATTTCAAGTATTTGTGTGTGCACATCAGCCTTTTTCTGTAGCCGAGCCCAAAGTCCTCGAGTCCTCTTCAGCAAAAATCGTGTGCAACCTCACCCTACAGCAGCTGACTCCTACGCTATCTTTTTCCTCCGTCATGGCCGCAGTACACTTGTGCTTGGTATCTCGCCACGTGCAGATCCTGCCTACATCCTCTAGGTTATTTTTCAGTGACTGAAACTGAGTGACAATGTGCCTTAATCATGACTGCCTTCTTGCTCTTCCTCCATTGCCTGGACAGGATGTAAATTTTGGACAGCTGAAAGAAAAAAGGGACAAGGCTGAGGGTGTGGAGAGGAGTGAGAAAAAAGCAAGAAGTGCTTGCTTACACCATATCCAACTACTAAGTCAGAAAAGGGAGAAGTAGAATGTGAAAATGAGGATTAGCTATCTAACATGTAAACCTCTTTCTCTATTATAAATTATTTTAGAACATGCAGGTGAGCTTAACCTCTTCTCAGTTTTGTTAACGCTGCCTCTGATTGTGTGTAATTGTCTCCTGCAAGGGAGACAAACTGTCATGCAATATGTTTGGGTGATGTGGCTGTCATGGTTGAATAGCTAGTTTTGAGCAAGCTGAGAGATATGGGTTTAAACCTTTCAACAGTACAAGGATGAGGTGAAGCACATCAACGTTGGCTATGGGTCCTGGTTGACAAGAGATTGCTCAGGGATGAGTGTTGGGTGTGGTGCAGGTGAATGTAACAGTTATTTGAAGATGCATTCAGTGACGTCAACGACTCAAGAAAGGTTATTAAACTCTTGATGACGCTGCATCCAGGTCTTTGGGGCTAGACTTTTGACACCGACATTTACAGTCATCTGCTCCCTCTGCCTCTTACCATATTTCTGGAGGGCCTCTTGACTTTACCTACCTAGCCCTGACAAATACAGGACATCTCCCCTCCTTTACCAGGATTTCCAGTGTAGAAACAGAAAACCTTGGTGCACACTCTCTCCTGTGGTCATTTGGAATAATGTGCGATGTATGCAGCAATGATCTCAACACCCACAATGTACATTCCTCTTAAGAGATGCAGAGTAGTACTGCTCGTAAGTAACTATATCAGACCCCTTGCTGATGCGTGCAGCCAATGCATAGTGCTGTTTGCACTGACTACCAGCAAAATCATTAAGTGAGTAGATGGCATAAAGTTAGTGTGCTGCCTGCATTATACTGAACAGGTGTGGGTTAACTATGCATCGCAATCCACACACCTATTTTCAACACGATGCAAATTAACACCCTACATACTTCAAAAATTTCCCACAGCAATTAAAAGAAAAAATCAATCTGGTAACTTTCTTTGCAAAGATTCATCAGTACCACAGTGCAAATACATTGTTTTCAAGCCTCTATTACTCTGCTAATCACTTTTAATACAAGTATAAAGAGGCAATGCAACTATTTAAAATAGTTTAATTTATGAAAAGATTTGCATTTATGACATGCTTCATGACCAGCCGTCTCAAAGCGCTTTTAGCCAGTGTAATCACTGGCACAGGAAAATGCCCATTTTGCACACAGCAAGCTTCCACAGTGATGTAATAATGGGCAGATAACTTTTTGTGCTGTTGATTGAGGGACAAATACCAGTCAGAACAAAGGTGAAAACCCTGTTCTTCTTTGAAATAATGTCATGGATTCTATGATTGCCTCAAAAGAGTTTTTGAAAATTCTTACGTCGGATATGCACATTGCTGGCGAGGGCATTTGTTGCACATCCATCGTGTTATGAAGCAAGTTCCAGGATTTTGACCCAGTGACAGTGAAGGAATGCTGATATAATTGGAACTAAATTTCACGGAATCAGAGATTGGTTACAGCATAGGATGCCATTTAGCCTGTCTGTCTGCACCAGCTTACTGAAGGTGCAATTCATCTTGTGCCATTCCTTTGCCTTCTCCCTGTAGCCCTGCACATTCATTCTTTTCAGCTAACAATTCAATTTCCTCTTGAATGTCTCAATTGAACTTGCCTCCACCACGCTCTCAGGAAGGGCATTCCGAATCCTAACTACTTGCTGCATGATAAAGTTTCTCTTGTCTCCGTTGCCAATTACCTTATATCTGTGCCTACTTCTTCTTCATCCTTCCACCAATGGGAAAAGAAAATTGTTCAGACCCTTTGTGGTTTTGAATACCTCTATCAAATCTCCTCTCAACCTTTTCTTCTCCAAGGAAAAAGTCTCAACTTCTCCAAACTATCCACAAGGATAGAACTATCCAATGAACCCTTGCAGGTACTGATGTTCCCATGTGTCTGCTGCCCTTGTCTTTCTAGTTGGTACAAGTTGCGGTATTGGAGGCGAAATCAAATGAGTCTTGGCAAATTGCTACAGTGCATCTTGTATATAGTGCACACTGCTGCCATTATGCATCAGCGAAGGAGGAAGTGAATGATCAAGTTGGTGGATGGGGTGCCAATCAAGCAGGCTGCTTTGTCCGGGATGGTGCCAAGCTTCCAGATTGTTGTTGGAAATGCACTCACCCAGCCAAGTGCAGCATTCCCCCACACTCCTGACTTGTGCCTTCTCAGTTGATGACAGGTTTTGTGAAATCAGGAGGTGAGTTACTCACCAGAGTTCACATCCTCTGATTTGTTCTTGTAGCCACAGTATTTATATTTAAGTTTTAAGTTTATTTATTAGTGTCACATGTAGGCTTACATGAACACTGCAATGAAGTTTCTATGAAAATCCCTGAGTCGCCACACTCCAGCACCTGTTCAGATATACTGAGGGAGAATTTAGCATGGCCAATGCACCGAAACAGGCTATATGGCTGGTCCAGTTACATTTCTAGTTAATGGTAACTGCCAGGATGTTGATGATGAGGGATTCAACAATGATAATGTAAAAAGCTTATTTATTAGTCACAAGTAGGGCTTAATTAACACTGCAATTAAGTTACCGTGAAATTCCCCTAGTTGCCACAGTCCGGTGGCTGTTCGGGTCAATGCTTCTAACCAGCACGTCTTTCAGAACGTGGGAGGAAACCGGAGCACCCGGAGGAAACCCATGCAGACACAGGAAGAACGTGCAAACTCCACATAGTCAGTGACTCAAGCCGGAAATCAAACCTGGCTCCCTGGCGCTGTGAAGCAGCAGTGCTACCGTGCCACCGACTGGCAAGTGAGGGCTCGTCCGGGATTTGAACCTGGGACCTCTCACACACTCATTGAGTTAAAGTCCCGAAGCGAGAATCATGCCACTTGACCAACGAGCCACTAGCAAGGGGAATGGTTAAGTTCTCTTTTAGTTTGAGGTGGTCATTGCCTGGCACTTGTGTGGCGTTAATGTTCCTTGTCACTTATCAGCCCAACTTTAACATTATCCTGTTCTTGCTGGACATGAACACCCGACTGCTTCAGTACCTGAAGAGTCACGAATGGTGCAATTATGAGCTAACATCTCAATTCTGACTGCATGATGGAGGGAAGGTATTTAACGTTGCTGTCAAAGATGGTTGGATTTTGGACACTTTCCTGAGGAACTTGAGCAACCATGTCCTGGGGCTGTGATAAATGGTCACCAATAACCACAACCATCTTCCTCTGTGCGAGCCATGACTTCAATCAGTGGAGGACTTTTCCTCTGATCCTCATTAACTTCAGTTTTGCCGGAGTTCCTGGTCTCCCACTTGACCAAATACTGACCTGGTGTCAAAGACAGTCAATGTTCACCCCATCTCTGGAAATCAGCTCTTTTGTCCACGTTTGCATCAAGGCTGTAATGAGGTCATGAGCAGACTGGCCCTGGTAGAACTCAAACTGAATGCCGGTGAGCAGGTTATTGATGAATAAGTGCAGCTTGACAACACTATCAACACCACCTCCCACTTTTGCTGTTGATCGGGGATGAACTTGACAGGGTGGGTAATTGGTTTTAGTTTAATGTCTTGTCCTAAAGACAGCCACTCTGATAGTGGTGCACTCAATTAGTGCTGGATTAGAGTCCACTTTGATTTTGTGTTCAAGTCCTGGACTGGGACTTGAACCCATAACCTTTTGATTCAGTGGTCAGACTGCTAGCAACTGAAATATAGCTGACACACAAACCTTAAAAAACTGTTTTCAACATAATCGCAAGGAGCTAACACAGTCTTCTCAAGTCCACCTATCTTTAGCATCAGACATGCAGCACATACTAGTGTGGTTGCCAAAGAAATCCTGTACACAGGACAAAATATTAATTTTGTGCCACATCTAAGTATTTGCACTGCAGTTAAAAACTGCCAAGTTGGGAAAAAAAATTGAATTTTGGAAGAAATATAATGAAATCTGGCCCATTTTATCAGTCCAAGGGACGAAATATAGAACATTTAAAATCTGATGTGCTGCATTGAGAGGGGTAGTTGGAACATTCAGGTTTTGATTGTCTGTTATGGACAGTCTACTGGTTCCACAGTCACCATTTGATAATCAATCAGGAAACGAAACCAAACCTTGAAGTATACTTCATTCAGTTTCAAGAAATGCATAATCTTGTTGGATTTGGCCATTCTGAACTACACCTCAGTTGGGTAGGACAAGAGTAGTTGGAATATATTAATAGGAGGAGGTCACTCAGCCCCTCATCCCCGTCCTGTTATTCAAATACGTCATAACTGATCTGCATCTTAATTCCATTTAGCCACCTTGGTTCTGTAACCTTTAAGCCTCACTTCATAAAACTATATCAACTTGTTTTCTTTAAGTTTCAGTTGACCTTGCAACAACAGCTTTTTTTTGTTGGGAAAGTCCTAGATTTCTATTATACTTCTGTGAAGTGTTTCCTGACAATAAATTTTTAAAATAAAAAAAAATTCTTGGGATGTCAGCCTTGCTGGCACTGTCAGTATTTCTTGCTCGTTCTAAATTGTCCTTGAGAAGGTGGTGCTGTGCTGTCTTGAACCATTGCAGGCCACATGGTATCGGTACAACCAGTGCTGTTCAGGAGAGTGTTACAGAATTTTGACCCAACCACAGTGAAGGTACAGCGATTTTGTTCCAGTTCATCTTGTCCCAGTTTACAATCCAGTTCATCTTGTCCCAATTTACAATCAGGTGTGAAACTTGCAGGAGGTGGTGCTCCCATATGTCTTGTGTTACTTGAGTGGTAAATTTTGGTGAAGCTATTCCACGTCAACAGATATGGTTGCACATTTTCAATTTTGTACATTTGCTACTTTGGATGGGCTGCACTAACATGGGCAAAAACAAACACCTATTTAGATGCTTTATATTCCACCTCTATCTACTCCAGTTTAAGAAAAAATGCACAACAGATGTGAGCTGTAACAAAATAAACTTTTGCCTTTTAAAATTAATTTACAAGACACACATTTGCAGATATTAGTCACGGCAGCTAACTGTTAAGAGTAACATTTGGAGAAAATTTTAGAGCAAAGCATACTTTGGATATCTAAGGGTTTCATTATTTTCTGGGAAGCTTGCATCTTTGGAACACTTATAAAATGGCATATTTTAAATCATAGCACTGTATCAGCAAATTAAATAAATATTGCTAATGCCAGGTTCTCTATCTTTGCTTTTGTCACCTTCTAATGAAACCCCTAGATAAACTCAGGGTTAAATGGTAAATTACTTTGAGAGAATGCAAGCATCAAGCAGCACAAACGTATCTTGCTAAACACTTCTCCAACCCTGCCATGACATTGTTGGAAGGGTGGGAGGACTCACCACATTGATATTCTGCACTTTGGGCTGTTTGGTGCTTTCCAGAGCAAAGATAGTATACTCAGAGAGAAAAGCAGGTTCTGCTATCATCTCGGCCAATAGCTGTCTCATTCCCAAGCAGAAAAGAAAACAAAGAAAATAAAAATATACTGAGAAGAAATTAGTACAATTTGTTGCTAAAATAGGCAGATGGCTAAAAGTATAATCTCCACCAAGGAAATTTCAGACCAAAGCTGGTTTCACTGCACATTGATTTGAAGATACATGTCTGGGAGGAAAACCATGCTTGGGCAAATAAAAAACCAAAAGTGCTGGAAAAGCTCAGCAGGTCGAGCAGCATCTGTGGAGAGATAAACAGAGTTTATGCTTCGTTTCCGATTTGACTCTGCTTCTAAACTCTTGTCCTTGGGCAAAAATATTACCTTTTCATCTTTGCAGCAAGTCACAGTAGTCTTTATCAGTTATAGAGCTAGTTACTTATAGCTTATAACTTATAGCTTCCTCCACAAAACCAAAATCTGCCTGAACTTGATCTGAACTTTAGTACTTTTTAAAAATCAGCTAAATGAATCTACAGGCAGGAAGATTAATCCCCAAGATGAACAGCATTTACCAAGTTTGTAACGTGGTTTTGAAAAAACCTTTGGAAAAAAACCTGTGGACATCTATGTGTAAAAAAAATAGTATTCTGGCTCAACCAGGCTAGTGTGCAAATTCATGCTAATATGTCAAATGTCACAGCAACCATTTGTTCCATAATTAGCTTCAACTGCAGTTAATATTTCCTTCCTAAAAAAATGTTCTTTCATGGGACGTGGACATGTCGGTCAGCATTTTGTTGGCCATCCTCAATGTCCTTGAGAAGGTGGGGGTAAGTCCCCTTCCTGAACCACTAAATCTCACATGGTTTAGATACACAGGTTGCTCCAACATTAACCAACACAGACCATTTTCTATCCATTAGCGCATGCTGTTCCATGCAGTATGATGAGATGCAAGGGACTGGAAGAATCAGGAAGAGCAGGGTGACCAATCCAAAACACTCAAAAGCTTCGACAAAGCAAAATATTGGGTATAGAAAAAAAGGTTTTAAGTATAATGACGAATAACAAATTAGCTTAAGTATTATAAAAAGTGCATTTGTCTTTAAATTTCCAGATAAACAGATCCAGGATGTCACAAGGAGATAACATGGGAGTAAGGGAGTGGTTGGGTGAGTAATGTACAACATGGCAGTTTGGCAAGATCCCCTGGCTGATTACATAAATCACAATGCACCATGTAGTAGGTCATATAGACCAGGTCCCCAATTCAATCCTTGGCCTGTGCTTCCTTCTTTAAGGTGGCAAAAAGGTGCATTATAACTGCCTTTTATTGTTTCAGGTCTAAAATCAAACAAAACAAATGGTTCAGGTTCCCACTCTTGGTTAGTATCTGACCCTGTCTTTATTGCATGCGAGTGTGTCTGACGGACGCAGACTGCGTGCGCTTTAATCATCTTCTTGGTAGAAAAGAAGGCTAATAATTAATTATTCTGAAGCTTTATTTTGCACCAGCGGATATTTAAGAAGTGTACCATAAAACAGGACTATTGGGGCTGTATACAAGATGTTTTAAATTACACGACACATTATAAAAACTAGAAAATATGCTACCATACAGTTGGTCTTGCTTTAATGTGCTTAAAATTAATGCAATGAGAAAAAAAATTTGCATTTTTTATTCAACTTTAAGACTTTACAGAAGTTATTGAACCCATCTTAATAATAGGCTACAATAGGTTGAATAGAAAGTCCCAACACACTGCAAATAATTTCCCATTCAGTGATGTGATGTTTTTGTGTTCATATTAAAATTTAACTTAATATACATTACTTGCATAAAAATACTGTTCACGCAATGTGATACTCCAGCCAGTTGCACCTAATTCCACAAAACCATTGATAGTTTATTTCATTAAAATGTAACTAATCAAGTTAATTATACTTCCCTCTTCTTTTGCGACCCAATTGTCTTTTTCTCTTCTTAACTTGTACTTCTTTTCCCTTTAGCATCATCAATCAACATCTGTATCTATATTTGTAGTATTGATTGAACTGACTTGCCACCCTTCAAAATCATTGATTCCTCACTCATGTATTTATCTTAAACTTCTTTTCCCAGAAATAATTCACCCCTTAACACTGACTTAATCAGAGTTAATGAAAGCAAAACATGTTAAACTTTAATGAGGTGAAGGTTCAATCACTCTCAGATTTTGAGGAAAAGGCGATGAACATTGACATCGGCAAGGAAAATAATAGTAACATTTCTTGTGAAAGCTCCAAGTAGCACAGGTAGCTTGAAAAAAATAGATTGTTTACAACTCTGAGTTCCTAAAGTTTAAGGGTATATAGATCAAGGTTTTAAAGTATTTCAAACTTAATTACTTTGATACGCAAGTGAAAGGAAAATAAGTGAGTTTAAACTTCAGCAATGTATCCAATGAAGATAAAAAATTAGTAAAATTGATAGACGAAATTTAAAATCTTATTTTGTACAATTCAGAATGAGCCTGAAAAGATGTGTGACAAAGTCCACTCCAAGCATCCAACCAACTTGCAGGGCTATTAATTTGAATAGTTTGCCATGCCCCAGAGGGCTCTGCTTTGATAGGTTACATAGAAAATACTTAATATTTCTCCCATAAATATAAACCTCACAATAACAAAAGCTCTACAAAGCAATATATAAGTACACCAAATTTTGGCAAATGTTTAAAATGCATGCATGTACTTTACCCATTATATTATTTCAGTAGAGCATTGAGTAGAATATCAGAGAATATCAGGGTTTTGGTGCTGCAGTGGCTTAATGCAAACTTGTGTCATTTCAACAGAAAGTTCCCAATACCAAACCTTAGGCCAGTGGTTCCCAAACCTTTTTCACTGGGCCGCATTTTCAGAATAAAAATTTGCTCGCGCCACACCGCATTTTTTATTGATAAGAAATACATTCAAAAACAAAAAAAAACTCCGAGCAGTGCTTGATTCATAACATAGAACACAACTACTTTATAATATGATCATGGGACATCGTCCTCAACATCACGATGCTCTTGCTCTCACTTTGGAAAAATATCTATCCATGTTTAAATGTTTCTTTGATTGTCCTTGAATCTTCCCGCCACACTTGCCATCCTCCCTCGCCGCACCAGTGTGGCGCGCCCCGCCCTTTGGGAACCACTGCCTGAGTCAGATCTCACAATACACACTTAACCATCATTCATAACAAGAGTTGCAACTAATATTTAGGTAAATATAAAATTCACAACTCACAAACAGATCATCAAACCAGTCACCAGTGCAACTTGATAATGCACACAAATCTAGTTTATTCATTTAGCAATAAAAAGGTGCCAAAATATGCCATCTTAAATAATGTGATGCATTTAGACAAAACCAAACATTCATGTACTGTGAAAAAGGTATATTCAGTATAGTTCACAATCTAAATATACATATCACTCTGCTGGTATTTAATCAAGCTTTTAACATATTTGATACATCAAAATATATGTTCAATCAATCCAGCAAACCGAAAATGATTCATGAACAAGCTAAACGAACATTCAAAATATTCATGGCTTCTCAAAGAGTAGATTGGGAGATATCCTGAAGAATGAAAAAAAAGCCAACTTCACAAGTGAATTTGAGATTGTTCATTTGGATGGATGAATCAATCTGGATAGATTAACTGCGAGCACTGCATTTCAACAACTCTTCTGACTTGACAGCAGTTGCCTAGGATTCAAGAACAATCCCTGAAGCTACAATGCCAGCAAATTGGGTGGTTCATTTGACCGGATAAACTTCTGAATATATACAATTACATCATCCTCTTTCTCTTCTGCAAAACCTCCATCATAAATATGCAACACACACGTGATCTTGTCACATTGTTGTCAAAGAAAATGGTCAATGTCATAAAACAGATAAGGGTTTAGACTGCAATAATTCCAGTATGGAAATGGTCAAGTCAAAATGGAACCAGCCAGACATCTATCAGAGTGGAATCATATTATTTTCGAGCAAATGGATAATTTAGCACAAGACTTCCACCGATATAAAAACAGCAATGCAAACAGGATTTAGGTTTTACTCGATGTACTGATATCTCGGACCTGTGGCAGTCTTCTTAAATCATAAGCAAAATAGTTGCAGTGCCCATTGTTGTGGCCTCATTCGCTGCTTATTCTGCACTCATACTCAGATTGGGGACATCGCCGAACATAAAAAGATGTGTTTAAGAAAATGTACTTGCTAAGGGTGTTACATCCCATGTTGGACTAGTCAGATGGCATAAAACTGAAGCAACATAAGAATAATCCATCTTTCCAGATAAGAATGCTAAGCTTTACAATCATGAAGAAAGCCATACTGAGAGCAATTTAACTTTCTTCCTTTCTCCTCATCTTACACATATACTTAGCTTGCCTTCCACAAAAGTCACAAGTGGCTGTTGTGCTGGTTGTCCCTTTAGGGATCCAACTGCAGAGTAAGGGTTACAAGACCCAGGGAACCAATTGGGGAGCAGGGTGGGGGATCACCTGGTCAGCTCAGGTTTCTGTTCCAGAACCTTCTCAGAAGCTCTGAGTTGCCAGTCAGCTCTCTATTATAGTTATATGCATATAAACGTTGTACTTGGATTGACAGTAGCTGACACTAGTTAATTTAGGGGAGATGCTAAAGAGACTTCACGGGCTGGAGGTGGTCTCAATAAGTCAAATGTACTTTTCAAACCACTGAGGTAGTCTATCTGGGCTATCACATAGATGCACAACGATTACACCCCATTGAAGACATGGTCAAAGCAATAAAGGTGGCACCGGTTCCAAAAGCACATCTGAACTCGTCATTCTTAAAAATGGTGAATTGGTACAAGCTTTTTCTACCAAATTTGTCAACACGACTAACCCCCTTGAACATGCTGCTTAAGAAGCACTAGCATCGGTTTTGGAAGACACCCCGGAGAAAAGTTTTTAACACAGGAAAGCAATTGTTATACTCATTGAGTTTATTGGTACATTTCGACCCATCTAAGGAACTGGTGTAAACCTGTGACACTTCACCATATGCCGTCGATGCAATATTGTCCCATAAGATCATAGAAATCACAGAAACCCTACAGTACAGAAAGAGGCCATTTGGCCCATCGAGTCTGCACCGACCACAATCCCACCCAGGCCCTACCCCCATATCCCTACATATTTTACCCACTAATCCCTCTAACCTACGCATCTCAGGACACTAAGGGGCAATTTTAGCATGGCCAATCAACCTAACCCGCACATCTTTGGACTGATGGGAGATGGGTGACGGATCTGAAAGACCTAGAGGGTGCGTCTTGAAAACCCTCTCAGAGGTCGAAAAAGCCTACTCTCAGGTTGAAAAAGAAGGCTCGTCAGTAGTATATTGTGTAAACAAGTTCCATCAGTACACCACTGGGAGGCACTATTATGGACCACAAGCCACTCTTGGGTCTTTTTGAAGAAGACACGGCAATTCCACCAATCATATCAACAAGAATTCAGTGAAGGCCGTTAATTCTGTCCGTCTCCGAATATATCTTCAAGCACTGACCTGGAAAACGTATCATGAATGCGGATGCGCTCCGTTGCCTGCCTAAACCAGCGAGTGTGGCACCTCCCCCTGGACAGCAGGTAATTGTTATGGCACTCACTTTCTTGGACACGTTGCCAGTTTCAGCGCAGCAAATCAAGTATCGGAATAGCAGGTATCCGATGTTGTCCAAAGTAAGGTACAGGATACTAAAAAGTTGGAATCAGTGAGCATGTTTCTGAAGAGATAAACCATATTACACTGGAAAGAGAACTAAGTTACGAAGATGGCATCAAACTTTGGGCATCCAGACTAGTTGTTCCTTTACCAAAAAGGGAGTTACTCCTATCAGAATTGCACAGTGCCCATTTAGGTATATCTGAGATGATGATGCTCGGTAGGAGTAATGTCTGGTGGCCTGGCACTGATGCTGACATCAAGAACTTAGTCAAGCACTGTGAAACAATGTCGATTGCAACAAAGGTTGTCTGCTGCCGCCCTAGTGCACCCTTGGGAGTGGCTTGGCTGACCATTGGTACGAATCTACATTGATTATATTGGTCCATTCATGGGCGAAGTGTTTTTGCTCCTTTGATTTGATTTATTATTGTCACATGTATTAACATCGTGAAAAGTATGGTTTCTTGCGTGCTCTACAGACAAAATATACCGTTCATAGAGAAGGAAACGAGAGAGTGCAGAATGTAGTGTTACAGTCATAGCTAGGGTGTAGAGAAAGATCAACTTAATGCAAGGTAAGTCCATTCAAAAGTCTGACAGCAGCAGGAAAGAAGCTGCTCTTGAGTCGGTTGGTACATGACCTCAAGACTTTTGAATCTTTTCCCCGAAGGAAGATGGTGGAAGAGAGAAAGTCCAGGGTGCGTTGAGTCCTTAATGATGCTGGCTGCTTTGCCGAGGCAGCAGGAAGTGTAGACGGAGTCAATGGATGGGAGGCTGGTTTGCGTGATGGATTGGGCTATATTCACGACCATTTGTAGTTCCTTGCGGTCTTGGGCAGAGCAGGTGCCATACCAAGCTGTGATACAACCAGAAAGAATGCTTTCTATGGTGCATCTGTAAAAGTTGGTGAGAGTTGTAGCTGACATGCCAAATTTTCTTAGTCTTCTGAGAAAGTAGAGGCATTGGTGAGCTTTCTTAACCATAGTGTCGGCATGAAGGGACCAGGACAGGTTGTTGGTGATGTGGACACCTAAAAACTTGAAACTCTTGACCCTTTCTACTTCGTCCCCATTTATGTAGACAGGGGCATGTTCTCCTCTACGCTTCCTGAAGTCGATGACAATCTCCTTCGTTTTATTGACATTGAGGGAGAGATTATTGTTGCCTCACCAGTTCACCAGATTCTCTATCTCATTCCTGTACCCTGTCTCGTCATCGTTTGAGATCTGACCCATTACGATAGTGTCGTCAGCAAACTTGAAAATCGAATTGGAGGGGAATTTGGCCACACAGTCATAGGTGTATAAGGAGTAAAATAGGGGGCTGAGAACACAGCCTTGTGGGGCACCGGTGTTGAGGATGATCATGGAGGTGTTGTTGCCTATCCTTAGTGATTGTGGTCTGTGAGTTAGGAAGTTCAGGGTCCAGTTGCAGAGGGAGGTGCCGAGGCCCAGGCCACGGAGTTTGGAGAGGAGTTTTGTGGGAGTAATAGTGTTGAAGGCTGAGCTATAGTCAATAAATAGGAGTCTGACATAGGTATGCTTGTTATCTAGGTGTTCCAGGGTTGAGTGCAGGGCCAGGGAAATGGTGTCTGCTGTAGACCTGTTGCGGCAGTAGACAAACTGTAGTGGATCCAGTTAGTCCAGGAGGCTGGAATTGATTCGTGCCGTGACTAACCTTTCGAAGCACTTCATGATGATGGATGTCAGAGCCACCGGCCAACAGTCATTAAGGCACACTGCTTGGTTTTCCTTAGGTACTGGGATGATAGTCGATGCACATTCAAAGTGGCGGGAAGCGTTTGAGGTGAAGTCTCCGACATTGTTGGGAAATTACTCGAATGTTTTCACAGCCACAGAATACCTGAAGTCACAGTGCCTGATAACAGAACAGCCTTCACGAGTGCTGGGTTTCAGAACTTCACTGCCCTCACTGGTATCAAACACATTAGGACTGCGCCTTATCACCCAGCATTCAATGGACTAGCTGAACGAGCCATCCAAACTTTTAAGTCTGGCCTAAAGAAGCAGTCAGGAGTGACTCTGGAGAACAGAATCTCACGATTCCTTCTGGACAATAGGACCACTCCATATGCAATGAGCTTTCTGCCAGCATATCTGTAATTTAACTCGTTTCAGAACGAGACTGGGCCTCGTGGTTCCAAATTTGCCGGTGAGGGTAGGGTCAGCCAAAGCAGTCAGAAGACAAATCATGATTCATTTAAGTTAATATGGTCATTTTAGTGGGTGAAGACCCACAGGTGAAGAAGTGGGTCAATTTGGGTCCCTGGAGTCGTTGTATCCAAATCGGGACCCCTGTTTTATCAATTGAATATTGAAGGAAGGATCGTCCGGAAATATGTAGACCATTTCAGAGAGGAAGGATTGCCACATCAGCCAGTTATGAAATCAGGAGTTATCTGGGAAGGTTCCCAACTATCCAAGCACTGAAGTACCTGGTCAGCCTGTGGCAGGCACAACCAACATCTCCACTGAAATTGGTAGAACTGAATTGCCCGTGTCTGAAGAGGCATCTACCATTTTAGGTTCGGCTGACAGCAATCCTGTGAAAGCTCCCAGACCAAGGAATTATGCCACTTCACAAGGATTCCAAACCACCCAGAAAAATTTAATTTACAATTGACTAAACTAATGCACTGAATGTTTAATTATATTGGACAGTATAAACTGAGCATTGACATGTGTATGAAAGGACTTGGAGGGGGAAGGATATGGCGATTATCCCTTTCAGGATCCATCTGCATAGTAAGGTTCACATGAACCAGGGACCCCACTGGGGAGCAAGGTGGGGAATAACCCTGGCGCAGGTTTCTGTTCCAGGACCTCCTCGCAAGCTGACTGGCAGCTATGGGGCCATGTTGCACTTGTTATTTACCTAACTGGTGAACAGGAATGTTTACAACTGGTTAATTTAATATTCAGATTCATTTTAAAGGCAGATACGCCAATGGTTATGTTTTCTGAAGGGCAATTTTAAATATTTAGCAACAGAAGGGGGAACCAATCCCATGTCTGATTTTGGTCTACGAGAGCAGAGAAAAATTGAATCAGGTTTTTCCAACCAGTATTTCCATGGTTGAGATTTTAATTGGTCTTTGTCCCTGTGTTTCTAGTTTTGGGTGGTCAGTGGCTACTTTAGTGCAACAACTCCCTGAAGATGGAGCTGAGAACATGTTGATTTATAGTAACGTTGCTGTATCACCACAGCTGGTTTTGACGTGGCAAGTTCCAGACACAGCTAAATCCTTAGTTTGAATTGAGAAAACTACCTACAATGAAACAATTAACTTGGGGTCTAATATCAAAGCATAATTCTGCGAATTCTGAACATCCAAAATAAACTCTGAAAATGTTGGAAATACTCAGCGGATCGGGCAACATCTGTGAAGAGAAAATGCATTTCAGTTCTGATGGAAAGGTCACAGACCTGAAATATTCACTGTTTTTCTCTCCACAGATATTACCTAACCTCCTGAGCATTTCCAGCGTTTTCTGTTTTAATAAACTTGACATTGACGTTCAAACTAATAGAATCCTACAGTGTAGAAGGCGGCCATTTGGCCCATCGAGTCTGCATTGACAACAATCCCATCTAGGCCCTATCTGCGTAACCCCACATATTTACTCCACTTTAACCTATGCATCCCAGGACACTAAGGGGCAATTTATCAAGGCCAATGCACTTAACCCGCACATGTTTGGATTGTCCCTGGCCGCCCCCTCACAATATTCATATAAACTAAATACTATTCCATCTTCCATTATAATCAGCTCTAATTATGAAAAGCAAAAGAGGAAATAGTGGAAGAAACAAACAGTTAAATGTTAAAGTTAAAACAGCTTACTTAGAAATCCTTGTTATGATGTTTGCATAAAAGGAAAAAAAGCATTGGTGCAGCATATCAAATTATTGTTTTTATCCTGCAAGACTTCACCAATTAATCAATAAGAAAACCTCCATGATGTGCAGGACTGTAGAACTCAGATATTTGGACTTGAATTTACCTCTCTGTCGCTTGGCGTGAAAGTGCCTTCATTGTGTTGACCCGACAAGGAAGACGTGTGGCTTCTACTTCCCGTTGAAGGTGGAGTGGATTTTGGAGAGGCCTGGGGGAAAAACAGAGACTGTTTTTAGAATCTAACAAATAAGTAAAGACTTCACCTCGAAATGCCATGCATTCAATACTTTGGAATTCTTGTTTCTATCATCTCAAAAGTCTGTCTTTGGGATTCTTTGAAAAAAAAGTAGAGATGTATTAATTCACCAATTTTGAGAGCTACGTCAAAAAGTGCTTTATATCAGTGCTATGCTATGCTGCAAACCGATGTGAAGTATACGCATGGAACTTATTTATCTCAGAATGGTTTCACTGATTCCAAGTTAATTTATAACTGTGTGTGGTTGCTGGTGTATTCCTGCTTCACTAATCTTAGAACGATCTACATTGTTTGCTTGATACAATGTGAGCCACATTTTAATGTCATCACAAACTAAAATATCCAAAAGCAAAATATTGTGGATGCTGGAAATCTGAAATAAACACAGAAAATGCTGCAAATACAAAGTAGTATCTGTAGGGAGAGAGTTATTGGGCAGAATTTTACAGCCTCGTTTGTCCCGAAACCATAAACTTCCAACCCAGGTCAATGGACCTTCCCATTGTCCGCCCCCCACCCGCTCCTCCAGTTCCCGTGGCGGGCGGGGTGGTAAAACCACAACCACTTTTCAGGGCATGACCAACCTGCCTCTTACCTCCTCAAATCACGACTCCCCACCCAGCTGGTGTTGTAAAAAGGGGGGGCATGTCCTCTTACGATTTTGCAAAAGAGAAATTGCGCTTGACAAATTTATTAGTTTTTTTAGGAGGCAACTCATAGGGTAGATAAAGGAGAACCAGTAGATGTAGTATACCAGGATTTCCAAAAGCTTTCAACAAAGTGTGTGTGTGGAGTTAGTTTAATAGTTCTAACAAATTTAACTTTTGTCTGTGTGGAGTTTGCACATTCTCTTCGTGTCTGCGTGGGTTTCCTCCGGGTGCTCCGGTTTCCTCCCACAGTCCAAAGATGTGCGGGTTAGGTTGATTGGCCATGCTAAAATTGCCCCTTAGTGTCCTGGGATGCATAGATTAGAGGGAGTAGCGGGTAAAATATGTAGGGATATGGGGGTAGGGCCTGGGTGGGATTGTGGTCGGTGCAGACTCGATGGGCCAAATGGCCTCTTTCTGTACTGTAGGGTTTCTATGATTCTATTTCTAAAGTGCCACACAAAAAGTTAATATTCAAGAGCTCATGAAGTTGGGGGCGATATGTTCGCATGAATACAGGGTTGGTTAATGGACAGGAAGCAGAAAAGTATAAATCGGGCATATTCAAGTTGGCAGGCTGTGACTGGGGCCTCAGCCATTTACACTCATGACTTAGACAAAGACACAGGGTAATGTATCTAAATTTGGTGACAACACAAACTCAGGTGGGAATGCAAGCTGTGAGGGCACAAAGGCTGCAAGGAGTTATCAAGAGGTTAAGTGAGTGGGCAACAGGTGGCATATAGAGCATATGTGGGGAAATATGGCGTTATTCATTTTGGTTTTAAGACGAGCAAAACAATATATTTTTTAAAGATGCGAAATATGTAAATGTTGAAGTTCAGGAGAACTTGGGTGCACTCGTACAAGGAACACAAAGTTAGCATGAAGGTACAGCAAGCAATCAGGCAAGTAAATGGCATGTTACATTTATCGCAAGGGATTGGAATACAAGAATAAAGAAAGTTTGCTACAATTGTACAGGGCTTTGGAGAGACAACACATGGAACACTGCACAGTTTTGGTCTCCATAATTAAGGAAGAAGACACTTGTACTGCAGGCAGTACAGTGAAGGATCAAAAATAGAAATTGCTCGAAAATCTCAGTAGGTCTGACAGAATCTGTGGAGAGGGAGTAGAGCCAACGTTTCAAGTCAGCTGTTTGTCAGAGCTCAAACGGTTCACAGTGAAGGTTCACTGGATAGGTCGCTGGATGTGAGAGTTGTCCTATGACGAGCAGCTGAGTAAATTGGATCTAAATTCTCTGGAGTTTATAAAATTGAGAGGTGATCTCATTGAAACAAGATTCTCAAGGGAGTTGACATGGTAGATACAGATCTTTCCGCTGTCCAGGGAACCTAAATCATGGGCACATGGTCTCAAGATAAAGGGTCAATCATTTAGGACTAAGATAAGGAAAAAAATTCTTCACTCAAAGGGTTGTATTTCTTTGGAATTGCCTATGCCAGACATGTGGATACTATTTTTTAATCCATACATGGACTATGGACATTGCTGGTTCGGCCAGCATTTATTGCCCATCCCTAATTGTTCAAGATCATCATGGAGAGCAACCTTCTTGAACCACCACAGTCCATGTGGTATAGGCACACCCACAGTTCTGTTAGGCTGCAGACTGTAGTTAAAGATGGAATACACAGATTTTTGGTGTCGCAGGATATCAAGGGAACAGGGTCAGCCATTATCTTACTGAATGACGGCACAGGCTTGCATGGTCAAAGTTCTGCTCCTATTTCATGTTCTTGTGGAAAATTCTTCACTGGTTGCAATCATACCGAGCGTAAAGAATGGCTGTGGCCAATTATTTCAGCCCCAAGACACTGTTGAAGGAGTTCTTTAGGGGAAGGTGTGCTAGGCCGAACTAACTTCAGCTGCTTCAACTGTGACGTTAACTGTAACCATAAGATAAGTAGGGATGTTTCCTGACAACTATATTGTGTTCAGTGCCATTCACAACTCCTTAGCTACTGAAGCAGTCCATGTCAGCACATAGCATGACCTGGACAATATACAGGCTTGGGCTGATATGTGGCAATTAATCACACTAAACAAGTGCCAAGTAATGATAATCTCCAAAAAAGAGTCTATCAATCTCCCCAATGGCACCCAATGGCATTACCAATGCTGAATCCTGCATCAACAACATCCTGGAGGTTACCATTGAATTTAAAATTCAAAGCATTTGGGATAGGTGCCAATGACCATTGATGAAACACAGAGCACCATTTACCAAATTATTCCATCACTACTATTCAGCCAAATGCAGAATTAACTCAGTGGTTCATTGCACCAGGTGATTACTATGCGAGAGTTCCAAGTCATCCTCTCTTTTGAAATGCACTGTCCCACTATTTGCTCTAATAGACAAGCTAGAACAGTAAACCTTTATAATAAACATCAATGTGATTTAGTGATCATAAAAGCTAAATGAATAAATGCAAATTAAGCTGATTTCTGACAACCCTCACCGTCCCACCTTTGTTCTTCAAAGCTTTGCATAATATGCCTCTCTTTAAAATAATGTTTCCAAAAAATACTAAATTTTATTACATATTGTTACAGCATCACAAATTGAATAATTAATTTAACAAATATTTGGACTGGGTAGGCGGCCTGACATCGTGCAACAGAGTAGTTCAGTAGAATAGTTAACTACAAGGGCTTTACAGAAAGTAAAACAATCTCTTGCAAGACTGAACACAAGGCTTTGAAAATATTGTACCAATTTTCCCCCAGCTGTCCAACTTTCCCTATCACACACTCCCCATAACCTTTTTTTTCTCTAAGAATCAAAAGTGTTAGTTGTCGCCCATTAGCATTTTACTTGGTGGTCATCTTCCACTTGTGATCTTAAGACTGTATTTATCATTAGGCTACTCAAACTGATGTTTTGACTAAAAATATGAAATTTCATCGGGTTTAATAGGATAAATGAAAAGAATATATTTCCACTTGTGGACAAGATCAGAACTAGGTGCCATAAACATAAAATTGTCACAAATAAATCCCACAGAGGAGTCAGGAAAAACTTCTTTACTCAGAATGGTTAGAATATGGAACTCGGTACCACAAAAAACAGATGATGTAAATGGCACGGATACATTCAAGGTAAAGCTGGATGAGCATGTGGGAGAGAAAAAGGATATATTGATGAGGTTCAAAGCAGCTTGCGAGGAGGCTCTTGTGGTGTATAAACATTGGCATAGACTTGCTGGGCCAAATGGCCTGTTTCAATTTTGTAAATACTTTCTAATTATACATAATCAATTAAATTGCTTTGAGTACATAGAATTACACAGAATGACCTGTTTCCATGCTGTACAATCACACCAACAAGGCTATGACAGACCACTGGCAGCTCTCATCTAAGGTGTCAATCTGGATATATGTTATACCACGTGGTTGGAGGCGAGGCAAAGGGCATCATGATGGGGAAGTTAGCAAATTTGGCACTTATCTTCACTTTCTCATTGTGAAGGAATCACAAAATAGCCATTAGTATCTGACTTTTTGCCACTCCTAGCCCAGACAATAATGCCAACAGTGACACCCCAGCTACAACCTCAGGACAACAGCTGTTGAACTCTGGGAGTCAATCCTGGAATATTATAGGCTGCATTGTTTTGGATCGAAACTGGGCAGATCATTCAAGGTCACTTCAATTTTTGATTTACTTGCCTTACGAGTCAACCACAAAGTTTGGCAGTTCCCATTGAATGCACAGAAATAATGAAATCAAAATTTGGAGTTAAGTATTCTGGGGATGGCACGGTAACACAGTGGTTAGCACTGCTGCTTCACAGCGCCAGGTTCAACTCCGGCCTCGGATGACTGTCTGTGTGGAGTTTGCACATTCTCCCCGTGTCTGCGTGGGTTTCCTCCAGGTGCTCCAGTTTCCTCACACACTCCAAAGATGTGCAGGTTTGGTGGATTGGCCATGCTAAATTGCCCTTTAGTGTCCCAAGATGTGTAGGCTCGGGGGATTAGCAGGGTAAATACTTGGGGTTACGAGGAACAGGTCTGGTGGGATTGCCCCTTCGTGTCAGGGGGATTATGTGGGGTTACAAGGATAGGGCCTGGGTGGGATTGTTGTTGGTGCAGACTCGATGGGCCAAATGGCCACCTTCTGCACTGTAGGGATTTTATGATTTTATTCTATCGGCATGCTATTTTTTGTTTTACTCTCCACAACTCAAATAATCCTTTTCAAAAACCATTTATAAAATTCTGTATTTTAAGATGATTATTCAAATATTTAACACTTTTTAAAGTCAAATATCGACAATAATGAAACACAAAACTTACGGCAAGAATTATAAAGTCAAATGTTCTGCTGCAAATCGCACCATATTGTGCACAGCTTCCTGTTTGTCTAATTCCAAATAGCTTGAGGGGAATTTTCCAAACTGTAAAGGTTATTTTAACCTTCCAACTTTACTTAAATAGCTTTTTTTTGCAAGTCTGATATTCTCTTCTGGAATGCTACCAGTGGTCTTTTGGCTTGGATATCTGCAGGTAAACCATTATGTGAGATGGGGTAACTCTGGGCTTTATTGAATACAAGTCTTTCCAAGTACACTTATCTGGAGTTTAAGTAGTAATATACTTGACTAACTACTAATAACTCGATAAATGGATTTGATCCCACAATAGAACTTCATCTCGTATCCAGACCAGCTGATTGTTTTCCAGATTGTAGTTCAGAATTCCTTGCTTTATGTCATCTTAGCCCAGAAAGATCTATAGGTTTCAGGATGCTTGAGTTGTAATATTTTATGTTATCAATATCAACGGTTTTTGCACTCATCTCAGGGTAGTCACAGCTGAAATTGCCATTGGGAAATTATTTTCCATGTTCCAATGTGCTTGGTTGCAACTTCATTTTATTATTGAGAATCATACATAAAAGTCAAGTATAATGCTTACATATGTTTTTCTGATATCTATTTTAAAATAACAAATAAAATGAGCACAGTGCTGTACATTAAATTTAGGGATCGAAGACCCTGCAATGTCTATGTGCGCGCTTGGATAAACAAGAAATTTAAAATGCAAACAAAATGAAAACAGCCATGTCATTGTCTGAATAAGCCTAAATGTAGGCCAATAAAATATGATTCAGTTGCACATCTCTCCAAGATATATTCTGATATGACTGAAAACCAGTTGAGTGAGCATGCTAAATCTGGCACTATTTATTTTTCCATACATCTTCCCAGGGTTCCACTTTCCTTCAGTCAGCTTTTGAAAGTGAAACATACTGCTGCTAATTCTCCCTGGAATTCACCACGTTTAGGGCTGACAGTAAGGACTCACCTATTTAAACAATCTTTCAAATTTAGAGATGTTCAAACATCATACTCAAGAGGATAAGCTTCAGAAACCATAATTCACTCCTAGGCAAAATCTATTCATCTCAGAGGGGGATGGCAGTGGCTGTGTTATAATTAGCCTGGCTAGGTTTCTGACATTCGTCCAAGTGACTTCTGATGATGAGTTAATGCTTGCACTGGAAGAACAGCATTGGATCCATCAGTAATGCCCCACAAATCTACTGATCTACAATATCCAGGTTCTCAATATCTTCAAAACAGGCTAGGTTTTAAGTGTTACATCAACAACTGTGTAAAAGCAGACAACTTTATTAAATCAGCACCTAATTTCTCGTCAAACATGAAAATGCAACATCACAGCACACTTCGTTGGATGACTTCAAAAACAGAAAATGCTGGAAAATCTCAACAGGTCTGACAGCATCTGTGGAGAGGGAATAGAGTCAACATTTGGATGACCCTTCAGAGCTAAGGGCAAAGAGAATCAGAAAAGATTTATACGATGAGGGGGAGTGGGGGGAGGGCGCTCCCCACAATGCTGACAAACCTGCTGGGATTTTCCAGCATTTTCTGTTTTTGTTTCAGATTCTAGCATCCGCAGTATTTTGCTTTTATTGTGGTGTTTAACCCACTGCCACTTCTCTTCTAGGAATGCTTTCCCTGAAGAGGTACTGCTGTTCTCTCCAACAGAATTTCTGTTTGTCTCTTTCACCCTGTCCACTGTCACTGCTTTTCATTTCCCTCTTGGTGTACGTCAAGGTGTTTACCAGAACTCGCTTTCATAGCCATATTTCCTTCCTCAGCGACTGTCTCCGTTTCTGACTCACCCAATGTAGATTCCAAATGAAGTTCCACCCCTCATCTTTCAAATCCACCCAGGATTACAGATATCGCCAGGACATACAATGCTCCTCTGACTGCTGTTCTCGCCACATCCTGAGATCCACACTCAGTGCCATGCGCCGCCATATGCACACCCTCGATATCTCTCTCCAGCAGCACCGACTCACTCATTCTCAAAGCTGTCCTGGTCCCCAGTTTCACTTCATTCTTCCTCTCATCTGACGCATTAACGAGAAACTTTTTCTCCATTTTTATCATCCTTCTTTCTTTTTTCCATTTCTCCATTCCTGCTCTCCTTCTTGCCCCCCGCCTTCTTTCTGGCCAACTGCCTTGACCATCTATACCTCTGTTCTGCCATTCACACATTCTGATCTCTCTCAATGGACACTTTTAGCACTTCTCTCAGCCGTCTTTATCCTCATTTACGTTCCCTTTGTCCTTTTACAGCACCCCCCCAATAGTATAAATCTTTTCTTATTCCCTTTGCCCTTAGCTCTGACGAAGAGTCATCCAGACTAGAAACGTTGGCTCTATTCTCTCTCCACAGATACTGTCAGACATGCTGAGATTTTCCAGCATTTACTGCTTTTGTTCCAGATTCCAGCATCTGCAGTATTTTGCTTTTATTGTAAGGTGACTTGTCGCACAAGTCTGCGAGCCACAGGCTGACCAAATTACTAGCTGAAGTGCACAGTAGCATTTGGTAACTTCATTCAGATACAAAGAACCCAAATGGTAGTTAATCTTAAAAAGCTGCCTAAATGACTAATGAAGTTCTATCAACTTCAAAATTATAAATTATCATTCTCGTTGTTTGGTGAGATAAATGCGCAATTTCACTAAAACTGAAAGCAATTTGTCATTAACTCCATCGCTGTTATTAAAATAATATGAATAAAGCAATAAGCCAATGAGAGAAATGCTTAGAAATTTTCAATGTATACTCTTCCTCAGTGATGAGTGAATTAATTCCACAAGACTCAAGCACCCCATCCATCAATATAAGCAGGAGAAACTCATATCGTCCCTTCAGCCTTCTCCCCTATTTAATATTAGGACTTATCTTCTACCTCACTGCACTTTCCTGTCTTATCTCCATATTGTGATTCCCCCATGTTCAAAATCCAACCACATCAGTCTTAAATAAACTGTTTATCTACCATCCTCAGGAGAAAATCCAATTAGAAACCCAGCTGAAGGATAGGGAAGACTGATCAAATGCTCTTCTCAACTGCTCCAGAGTAGAGGGTAATCCTGACATAACAGTGACATTTCCACTCCATCTGACGAAGGAGCAGTGCTCCGAAAGCTTATGGTATTTGCTACCAAATAAACCTGTTGGACTTTAACCTGGTGTTGTGAGACTTCTTATAATATTACATAGCCATCTTTTATATTGTAGAATGAGTACCTCAATATCACCAATCATCTCATAATATAATCATGATGACTAATCTCACGCATCCATATTTTAAGTTGCTCTTCCAAACCTCTTTTAAATAAATTACAACAAAACGTTCAGTTATCTGTGAAGTTAGAGAATCATCGAGCTGAAAAATTCCCCAGAAACCACACAATGATGTGAAATGCAGGAAGACAATGTTAAAGACCAGTCATTCCAACTGTGCTGGGGGCCCAACCACCAAAACAACGCCTAAGTGTCAGAAGTGAATCACTGCTGTGAGAATTTACTGTAAGACCACCAGGGGGTGAGGGTCAGGAGGATTCTCAACTTCTTCCTCGTTACTCGACCCCCCACCTCCAATTTAAAAAACATTTCAGACAGGCAGGCCCCACATTTCCAGCGGGTATTGCGGCTCCCACACCTGTTAGTGATCGGGCTCCAGGTCACCCCAACTGCTCCAGCGCTGTGACCGAGCCGGATGGTGAGGGGGCGGGGGCTGGGGCACACCAAGGATCGGGAGGAGCCAGGGCCAAGGCCTGGGCACGGGAGGAGCCGGAGCCAGGGCCAGTCCGCCCAGACCTCCGGGAGCGCCGCAGCCAGGGCCTGCCCTCCAACCTCACTCACCTGAGCATGACTGCTCCTGACCGGAGACTGCTCCTCGTTAATCTTCTGCCTGAGTTTCTTGAACATGGCTCCTGCTACCCAGGATGGCCTCGAGAGCCGACTGAAGCCGGGAAGGTTGTTCCGGTCACCCGGTCGTCTCCAATCCGCTGGCTCCAGGCCACAGCTCCCGGACTGCCGAGCCGGCCAACTACTGGGCGCATGCGCCGCCGACGTGGCCACTGCAGCGCGAGCCGGATCTGCATTCCCTGAGAGGCCAGCAGGGGGGCGCTGTGTACACCCAGCGCAGTGAAGGTGAGAATCCAGCAGGGGGGCGCTGTGTACACCCAGCGCAGTAAAGGTGAGAATCCAGCAGGGGGCGCTGTGTACACCCAGCGCAGTAAAGGTGAGAATCCAGCAGGGGGGCGCTGTGTACACCCAGCGCAGTAAAGGTGAGAATCCAGCAGGGGCGCCGTCTGCACCCAGTCCAATGAAAGTGAGAATCCAGCAGGGGCGCTGCCTACATCCAGAGCAGTGAAGGGAGAATCCAGCGGCCAGGGCACTGTCTGCACCCAAGGCACTGAAGGTGAGAATCCAGTAGAGGCACTGTCTGCATCCAGAGTAGGGGAATTTAAGAGTTTTAGAATCACCAGGGCTTCCCAACTCTCCAGGATTGTCCTGAAAAGTTTAGGAATTAAAGGATTAACCTTCAGTAGTTTTGCTGAGAGCATCCTGGGATAAAAGTCTTTTTTCAGCGTTATTTTCATTTATGAGTTACAAAATTATTGAAGATTGGAAGAAAAATGTCTGGTATTTATCTAATCCTGATAAAGGAGGGATTAGTGGGTAAAATATGTGGGGGTAGGGCCTGGGTGGGATTGTGGTCGGTGCAGACTCGATGGGCCGAATGGCCTCCTTCTGCATTGTAGGGTTTCTATGATTTCTATGAGGAGCCTGTTTATTGTTGAATTGGCGTGGGAGTGAAATATAAGTCGACCAAAAGCTGGAGAATGGAGGGTGGGGTAACTGCAGGTAAGAGGTCATGTAATGAACCCTTACACATCATCTCCAAAAACAGTTGACAACCCTGGAGTCACCATCAGAAAGGTTGCATTGGTCACAAATGTGAACATGGGTTCAGTTTTTACATCACATTGGTCACTATTTGTTTACAATCAGAAGGTTCCAGACTCTATATAATTGCCAGAGCTGCTCCACATGGTGCACGTCTTCAGCCAAAATACTATCTTGTCATTTTTGTTTCCTTTTGCAGTCATTGATTTTTAACTAATTGATTTTCTGTATATCACTTTAACATCTGAGTCAGGAATTTCTTAGTTTACATCCTATTTGTAATAGAACATGGGCGACTCGATGCAGCTTTAACTATAAAAGCTTTATTGCCAACAGAGTATTTATATACAGTACAAAGTAAGGCGAGACTACAAGTGCGACTGCTCTTCTGGACTCACGGGCTCAAACTGCCAGTCCCTCCTCGACCCGTGGTCTGCACCCCAGACTCTTCCCCTACTCTGGGCACTGACATTGGCCCTACTGGACCCTTACCTTCACAGCCCTGGGTGCAGTCAGCGCCCCTGCTGAACTTTCAATGTCACTGCCCTGGGTGCAGGGAACTTCCTGCCAGAGCGATCCATAGGATCTTTGCCGGTCATGGGCATTTAGAACACTACCCCCCAAGGGGAAGAACAAAGAACAACATTCATGATCATATCACAGGCTCTTGCACAGAAAGGGTATCCAGAAAAACCTCTGGAAAACTCATAAAAAGGTTCAAAAGGTCCTCGCTCTGTGAGAGCGCCTCAGTTTGGTGGTAGGCTTGTCTGCATTTAAAGGGCCAGACTAGACAGATGAGAATGGCAGGCTCATTAATCCTGGATCCAGTGGCTCTTCAGCTGTTTCATGCTCCACCATCTCTTCATTCATTGATTGCTCAGGCCCCACATTCTCCTCTGAAATTCCAGTAGCTGGGCTTGGCAGCCTCGAACTATCTGCAGGGGTCACCTGGGCTTCCCCATGTCCATTACTGCTCTCCTCCTCAAGGGGTCTACGTGTTTCCTAAGCCTGCAGCCTGATACCTCCACGATGTGGAAGACTGTCCTGTTTGCTCCATTATTTTACCAGCCACCCCTGCTGGGACTGCTGCAAAGTTTCTAACCAATATGATATCCTCCACTTTAAACACACTTGTTTTTTTTTCCTGCATTACAATTTTCCATCTGGGAGGCTTGCCTAGCCTCCATCGTCTCTGCAAAATTGGGACTATCATGTCCAATCTTGTTCGTAATCGATGTCTGATCAGTAACTTGGCTGGTGTGACGCCTATGGTCACATTTGGCTGGTGTTGTATGATAATAGAAAATTGGTTATGTGTAAAGGAAGGGGCCTGTTCACCTGTTTTTTTTATTGACAACTTAAATGTCCATACCGTGTGCTCTGCCAGTCCATTTGATGCTGTGTGCTAAGGTGCTGACCTCACATGGCAAATGCGTTGGACTTGAAGTTGTTGGAATTCTTCCACCCTGGATGATATGCCATTGTCCGACACTGTCACTTCTGGTATGCCATGGACAGTGAAGATTTTCCTTAACTTGTTAATGATGCCCGAGACTATAGTAGACTTTCATCAACTGCACATAAAATCACTTGGAGTGTGCGTCCACTAGGATAGAAATATTTGACTCATAAAAGGCCCAGCAAAATCTCTCTACAGCTTTGCCCATAGACAGTCTCACCACTCCCAAGGATGCAAATTCGCTGGTGGTGGCAAAGCCTCTTGAGCTTCGCAAATGGGTCATAGATTAATCATCCATTCTATTACTTTGTCAATGCCAGGCCACGACACATAATCCCTCACTTGCTAGGCCTTCACTTTACTTTGATCTGGATGACAGTCATGAAATTCTTGTAATAGAAGTCATCTCCCTTGGGGTGGGATTAAAGCTATGGGCCCCCACAGTAACACCCCATCTTCACAGGTTATTTTTAACCTTCTACTTTAATAGGGTTTTTAACAAGTTTGACTTTTTACACCACCATCCTTGCATAACCATCTTCTTTACCTTCACCAATACAGGGTCTTTTTCTGTCCACAATTTCATGTTTTCTGCTGAAATTGGCATGGTGTCTACCAAATGTAGAGCCAGTATAATCTCTTGAGGAAGTGATATTACGGTTTGTGGCAAAGGTAACTGGCTCAGCACCTCTGCATGTGATATCTGTGTACCTGGGTGATGCTGAAACAGCTCCCACTCCATACATTGAAGCATCACAGGTTACTATTAAGGGTTTGTTTGGGTCAAATGCACCAACAAGGCAGACCACTGCAGAGCCTGTTTGTGAAAGCTTTCGTTTTGTTCTTCTCCTCGTTTACATCTTTGGTATTTTTTAACAGTTGGTGAAATGAGACTAAAATGACAGAACCATTTTTTAAAAATCTGCCATAGTAATTGCTCAGAAATGAGTTGAGCTCGGATACATCCTTTGGCTGTGGGACCTCCTTGATGGCTTTCACCTTTTCTTCCAAAGGATGTAGACCCTTTGAATCCTATTAAAGTAGAAGGTTGAATCCTAAATAGGTAACTTCTGACTGAAATTTACATTTATCCGGCTTCAACCCAACCCCTCCTTCCTTAAAATGTCTCAATACTCCTTCTAAATTGGATCAGTGTTCTTCAGTGCCAGTGATTAGTATGTCGTCCAGATAAATCACCCTGCAAGAAACCCTCCTATCATGGAAAATGACACAGGCTCATAAGACACCAAAAGGCAATCTGATATACTTATACAACCCCTTGTTCAAGTTGATTGTCACCAACCTTTGTCAGTCCTCATCCAACTCCGGATGCTGATAGGCATAACTGATGTCCAATTTAGTATATTTTAAACTTCCAGCTAGTTTAGTATAAAGATTGTCAATTCTGGGTATGTGATACCTAGAGTCATAGAGGTTTACAGCATGGAAACAGGCTCTTCGGCCCAACTTGTCCATAACCGCACTTTTTTTTTAAAACCCTTAAGCTAATCCCAATTGCCTGCATTTGGCCCATATCCCTCTATACCCATCGTACCCATGTAACTATCTAAATGCTGTTTAAAAGATAAAATTGTACCCGCCTCTACTACTACCTCTGGCAGCTTGTTCCAGACACTCACCACCCTCTGTGTGAAAACATTGCCCCTCTGGACACTTTTGTATCTCTCCCTTCTCACCTTAAACCTATGCCCTCTAGTTTTAGACTCCCCTACCTTTGGGAAAAGATATTTACTATCTACTATGGATAGTCACATGAGCAGTCTGGGAATGGAGGGATACAAACGAATGGTCTAGTTGGACCAAGGAGTGGCACAGGCTTGGAGGGCCGAAGGGCCTGTTTCCTGTGCTGTACTGTTCTTTGTACCTTGTCTATGCCCCTCATTATTTTATAGACCTCTATAAGGTCACCCCTCAGCCTCCTCCGCTCCAGAGAAAAAAGACCCAGTCTATTCAGCCTCTCCTTATGACTCAATCCATCAAGTCCCGGTAGCATCCTAGTAAATCTTTTCTGCACTCTTTCTAGTTTAATAATATCCTTTCTATAATAGGGTGACCAGAATTGCACACAGTATTCCAAGTGTGGCCTTACCAATGTCTTGTACAACTTCAACAAGACGTCCCAACTCATGTATTCAATGTTCTGACCGATGAAACCAAACATGCGAATGCCTTCTTCACCACTCTGTCCACATGTGACTCCACCTTCAAGGAGCTATGAACATGTACCCCGAGATCTCTTTGTTCTGTAACACTCCCCAACGCCCGACCATGAACTGAGTAAGTCCTGCCCTGGTTCAATCTACCAAAATGCATCACCTCGCATTTGTCTAAATTAAACTCCATCTGCCATTCGTCAGCCCACTGGCCCAATTGATCAAGATCCCATTGCAATTGGAGATAACTTTCTTCACTGTCCACTATGCCACCAATCTTAATGTCATCTGCAAACTTACTAACCATGCCTCCTATATTCTCATCCAAATCATTAATATAAATGACAAATAACAGTGGACCCAGCACTAATCCGTGAGGCATACCGCTGGTCACAGGCTTCCAGTTTGAAAAACAATCCTCTACAACTACCCTCTGGCTTCTGTCAAGAAGGATTTTGTATCCATTTAGCTACCTCACCCTGGATCCCGTGAGATTTAACCTTATGCAACAACCTACCATGCGGTACCTTGTCAAAGGCCTTGCTAAAGTCCATGTAGACAACATCGACTGCACTGCCTATCTATCTGTGCGCCTTTATTGGCAATAAATTCATCATCCCCAAAAATTCTGACTGTCCGGTCTTAAAACAGGGAGGACAGCAGAACTACAGGGGAGGCCAGCAGTGGTGAGATGAGCTGAATTATCCTTGCAGAGAAGGCATGGACACAACAGACCAAGTGGCTTTCTTCCATGCTGTAACCATTCTCTGGTTCTACTTAATCCACAGTGGCTTTTCAACCCTTCCCACGTATTCTATCATTCAGTTAGATCATGGTTGATTTGTGCCTTAGCTCCATCAAACCACCTATGTTCCTTAACCCTTAATAGTACTTAAAAGGTTCAAAAATTATAAATGTTGACATTCAGAGAAACTTGGGTGTGCTTGTACAAGAAATACATAAAGTTATTCTGCAGGTACAAGAAACGTGAGGCATACCGCTGGTCACAGGCGGTACGGTAGTACAGTGGTTAGCACTGCTGCTTCACAGCTCCAGGGACCTGGGTTCGATTCCCGGCTTGGGTCACTGTTTGTGTGGAGTCTGCACATTCTCCTCGTGTCTGCGTGGGTTTCCTCCGGGTGCTCCGGTTTCCTCCCACAGTCCAAAGATGTGCGGGTTAGGTTGATTGGCCACGCTAAAATTGCCCCGATTGTCCTGCGAAGCGTAGGTTAGAGGGATTAGTGGGTAAATATGTGGGGATATGGGGGTAGGGCCTGGGTGGGATTGTGATCGGTGCAGACTCAATGGGCCGGATGGCCTCTTTCTGCACTGTAGGGTTTCTATGATTTCTATGATTCTATGAGGTACAGCAAGCAATTAGGAAGGTCAACGGCATGTTGGCCTTTATTGCAAGGGATTGGAGTACAAAATTAAGAATTCCTGCTACAATCATGCTTGGAATTTGGTGAGACAACACCTGGAATACGGTGTGCAATTTTGGTCTTTGTAATTAGGGAAGGATATATTTGCATTGAAGGCAGCACAATAAAGGTTCACTAGATTCATCCCTGAGGTTGTCCTTTGATGAAAGGCTGAATAATTGGATTTGTATTCTCCAGAGTTTAGAAGAGTGAGAGATGATTTAATTGAAACAGACAAAATTCTGAAGAGGTTTGAGAGGGCAGACACTGAGATCGTTTCCCCGGCTGGGAAATCTAAAACATGGAGGCACAATCTCAGAATAAGAGGACAATTATTTAGGATTGAGATAAGGAGAAATTTCTTCATTTAAAGCGTTGTGAATCCATTTATTTTATCCTTTTTTAAAAATTAAGTGGTATGAGAAATTTATATCATGCTGACCACATACAAGATTGTGTTGTTGAATTGGGTTTGTAATACAAAGTTTGTTGTGATTATTTTTGTTTTGCTTCCATCATTCAGTGTGAATTGTGTGAAGTGTATGTATAAATTTCACCACAATAAGTGTGCTCTGGCCACCAGTGTAATATAACAGTGAATTTTTCTGGCTCTAGGGTGGTAGTCTTGGAAGTGGGGGTGCTGGGAAAATAGTGGGGAGGTTAAGGCAGCACGGTGACACAGTGGTTAGCACTGCTGCCTCACAGTGCCACGGACCCGGTTCTATTCCCGGCTTGGGTCACCGTCTGTGTGGAGTTTGCACTTTACCCCCGTGTCTGTGTGGGTTTCCTCTGGGTGCTCTGATTTCCTCCCACAATCCAGAGATGTGCGGATTAGGTGGATTGGCCATGCTAAATTGCCCCTTAGTGTCAGGGGGACCAGCTAGGGTGATGCATGGGGTTATGGGAACAGGGCCTGGGTGGGTTTGTGGTCGATGCAGCCAAATGGCCTCTTTCTGCACTGTAGGATTCAATGATTTGTCAGGATGATTTCCTGAAGCAAACCCATTGTTGGAAATGTTTTCCAGAAGCAGATTAGATTTCAGATTGGGTTAATGGAGGCAGGCAGCTAATTGAAACCATTAAGGCCCCAATTAAGGACAATATTACTAGCTGACTGGCATTTTGCTGGTGGCAGAGCACCATCTACGCACTCAATGCACGGGGAGGTCATCAGTTTAACAAAGGTGACCTCTAGAAATTCTGGAGTGTCTTTGGAACCAGAATCAGAGAATCATAGAAACCCTACAATGCAGAAAGACGCCATTTTGGTCCATCAAGTCTGCACCGACCACAATCCCACCCAGGCCCTACCCCCATACCCCTACATATTTACCCGCTAATCCCTCTAACCTACGCATCTCAGGACTCTAAGGGGCAATTTTTTAGCATGGCCAATCAACCTAACCCGCACATCTTTGGACTGTGGAAGGAAACCGGAGCACCCGGAGGAAACTCACGCAGACATGAGGAGAATGTGCAAACTCCACACAGACAGTGACCCAAGCCGGGAATCGAACCCAGGTCCCTGGAGCTGTGAAGCAGCAGTGCTAACCACTGTGCTACCGCGCGGCCCAGAAGTTCCATCCATCCGAGTGGTTGCTTGCAGGAAAGGCTGCCCCCATGCACCAATGAGCCAAATAAAAGGACTTCTCCAATCCAAGGGGCCTGTCTGCTTGGATTTAATTTAAACAGTTCTGAATGTGTGGCCTGTTTCCTATCTGCGTCCACCCACCTCTGAGTATGGGCAGCCATCTAACTCCTGTCCACCATCTTACAAAGGACATGAACTCCAAGGCAGCCATTAGCCTCCAGGAATATCCCTGTGTCGGTTCCACCATGGCAAGTGTGGATTTGGAACCCTCATTCTGGGGTCCAGAAGTAGATGAGAAAATTCAGCACACCATTTCCCAAGAGCACAGCTTAGTTCAATTGACCTTAGGTTTCTGCCATGCAACTTGGTGATTAGCCAGTAGGTGGTGGAAGAGGTTAATCATGTCCAAGCGTGTCTTTGTTAGCTTGTGAGGTAAGTCATGTTTTCTGGAGGGTCACATTTCAAGTTTAAAATTATGTTCTGAGTAGTCTTCTATCTGAAGCCCTGGATACTAAAAGATCTGTGTTTTCTTTGCAGACTTATCCATTGACTCTTAAGGGCTTTAATAAAGAATTGAAGAGCAAAAGAGTTACATTGTATGGGCTAGAGAGCTGGGGTGCATGGGTCAGATGTAGCCCCAGCTTACTCCATGTGTGGCTGTTTGAGAACTTGATGCTTATTTATCCAGCTCCTGTTTAGGGATTGGGTATATGTGTGACTGATATCTTAAATGTGGGCAAGTGCAGTGCAATCAGTTGAGCCTTGTAAACTCCAGACATGTTTATAATCATGCAGGCATGAGTATTATGGGTAAAATATCAAGAAAGCGTTGGGGCAATATCTGATATTTTTAAAAGGAGTACAAACAGTATAAGATGATTATATGGTGTACAGTTGTATGTTAAAGGCTCAGCTTTAGCTCAATGGTGGCATTTTATCTGAATCAGGAGGTCAAATGTCCAAGCACCACTACATATACTTCTCTTCTTAAGCAGTCCCTCAGGATGGCTTACCTCCTCTGATTCAATGGAGTCTGAGGTGGCTGATAATTCCAATATGCAATCTGCAGACTTTGCCAAATGCAAGGCAGGTCTGCTTGAAGGATTGGGCAGATGAGATGTTTGGAGGTTTGTGTGCCTTCTCTGATGCCTTGACTTCAACTCGAATATATGTGCTAGGAGCAAGAGTGGGCCACTTGTCTTTTCAAGCTTGTTCCACCATTCATGGCTGATCTGATTGTAACCTCAACTCCATATTTCTGCCTAGTCTTGATTACCTTTCACCCCCTTGTTAATCAAGAATATATCTAGCTCTGCCTTAAAAATATTTAAAGACTTCTTCCACCGCCTTTTGAGGAAATGTTCCAGACTTCCCACCCTCAGAGAAAAAAATTCTCCTCACATCCATCTTAAATGGAGGACCCCTTATCGGAGAAGGTGCAACATCTGACCCTTTATCCCCTTTCCTGCTCACCATCCCAGATCCTAAACACCGCTTTCAGGTGAAGCAGCGCTTCACATGCAGCTCCTTCAATCTGGTCTATTGCTGCTCCCAATGTGGCCTACTCTACATCGGAGAGACCAAATGTAGACTGGGTGACCACTTTTCTGAACACCTTCAGTCCATCCGCAAGCAGGACCCAGACCTTCCTGTTGCTTGCCACTTCAGCACACCACCCTGCTCTCCTGTCCACCTGTCCGTCCTTGGCCTTTTGCAATGTTCTAATGAACCCCAACACAAACATTGGTTAGGCCAGAGCAAGAGTACCATTGTGGAATACACATTATAGGAAGGATGTGATAGCACTGGAAAGGATGTAGACGAGATTTACTAGGATGTTGCCTCAGCTGGAAAGTTTTAGGTATGAAGAGAGATTGGATAGGCTGGGGTTGTTTTCCTGGAGCAGAGGAGACTGAGGGGGACATGATTGAGATGTATAAGATTATGATGGCACAGATAGAGCAGACAGGAAGAAACCTTTCCCCTTGGTGGAGGGATCAATGACCAGGGGGCATAGATTTAAAGCAAGGGGCAGGAGATTTGAAGGGGATGTGAGGAAATACTTTTTCCACAGAAAGGGTTGTGGGAGTCTGGAACTCACTGCCTGAAAAGGTGGTGGAGGCTGAGACCCTTATAACATTTAAGTAGTATTTGGATGTGCACTTGTGACGACAAAACATACGAGGCTATGGGCCAAGTGCTGGAAAATGGGATTAGAATAGGTGGTTTGTCTTTGACTGGCACCAATGTGATGAGCTGGAGGGCCTTTTCCTGTGCTGTAGACTACTATGACTCTATGAGACAGAGGAGTCCATCTGGCTGATGAAGTGGCATTGATACGTGCGCACATCGATGTCTCCATGGGAAGGGTGGCAGATGTCATGGAGAACCTGGTCCAGCAGAACCCAGTTTCTGCCAAGGGTGTGAGCAGGCCTGCATTTCATCGCTTTAGCCATAAGAACATTTTTGTAGTGGCTATGCGAGAGGGGAACACGGTGCTTTGACCTCATTCATAGAGTCATGGAGGTTTACAGCATGGAAACAGGCCCTTCAGCCCAACTTGTCCATGCCCTTTTTTTTTTAAACCCCTAAGCTAGTCCCAATTGCCCGCATTTGGCCCCTATCCCTCTATACTCATCTTACCCATGTAATTGTTTAAACGCTTTTTAAATGACAAAATTATACCCGCCTCTACTACTACCTCTGGCAGCTTGTTCCAGACACTCACCACCCTCGGTGTGAAAAAATTGCCCCTCTGGACCCTTTTGTATCTCTTCCCGCTCATCTTAAACCTATGCCCTCTAGTTTTAGACTCCCCTACCTTTGGGAAAAGATATTGACTATCCAGCTGATCTGTGCCCCTCATTATTTTATAGACCTCAGCCTCCTACGCTCCAGAGAAAAAAGTCCCAGTCTATCCAGCCTCTCCTTATAACTCAAACCATCAAGTCCTGATAGCATCCTAGTAAATCTTTTCTGCACTCTTTCTAGTTTAATAATATCCTTTCTATAATAGGGTGACCAGAACTGTACACAGTATTCCAAGTGTGCCCTTCGCAATGTCTTGTACAACTTCAACAGGACATCCCAACTCCTGTATTCAATGTTCTGACCGATGAAACCAAGCATGCTGAATGCCTTCTTCACCACTCTGTCCACCTGTGACTCCACTTTCAAGGAGCTATGAACATGTACCCTAGATCTCTTTGTTCTGTAATTCTCCCCAATGCCCTACCATTAACTGAGTAAGTCCTGCCCTGGTTCAATCTACCAAAATGCATCACCTCACATTAAAATAAATTAAACTCCATCTGCTATTTGTCAGCCCATTGGCCCAATTGATGCAGATTCCATTGCAATCCAAGATAACCTTCTTCACTGTCCACTATGGCACCAATCTTGATGTCATCTGCAAACGTACTAACCATTCTAGGTGCCCAGTTCCTTGGAGGTGTCATGAATGGGCCCTTGGGCACTCAAAATGCTGAAGAACATTAGACAGACAGCCCTGGGATCTTCACTCAGTATTCTTTGAGGATGCTGATTCCCATTTTTCTGGGATCCCATCAGTACCAGTGTCTGGGACTGCAGAGGCTGTATTTGCCCGAGAGCAGTAGGCTCAAACTAAGCCAGGGCCCTCCTGGACTTGAGGCTCCAGAGAATACATGCCAAAATCATCAAAGACAACAGGGTATAGTAGTGGGCAGGCTGCCTCCACCCCTGCTGCAGATGTCAGGGGAACACCTAGACACATTGGCAGAAAATCTAAAATAAAGTAGCACTGATCTCCCTTCTGTGGCCTGGGTGTACTATCATTGCTAATTGTTGATGCACTTGTTAATATATGTACAGTTGCACTTTAAGGACATCTGCCGTGTTTTCATTGTGTCTGTTCACTTTAATGCCTGTACACACCCTCTTAACGGACTTCATGGCACGGGGTAGGTCTGGAGCAGGAAAAGTGCATATGTCCTTCGAAGTTTGCTAAATACCTCATACCCTGCTCCCCACATCGACCACCCCCCAACCCTCCGATCCCTTCATTGAAACCCCAGATTACACTGTCAGCCTCCCCATAGTCACCTTGAATCTCCCCCCTTTACACTTTGTCCCATTAGAGTATGTCCATGTCCCCTTCCTCCCCAAAGAGCCCATCCCAGTCATCTTTCCAATGCTCCCCTTGTCCTTCGCACCCCAAAGATCTGTGTTTCATTTTGTCTGTCTTCCAACGACACTAACAGCTCCTTTACCCATCATCACAGGATTTTCACCTTTCCCTTTCCACCCGAGTGCACACCGTTGCATGCTTTAACTGTTAACAATTCCATCATAGCATCAATTCCATCACTTTGCACCCCAGGATTTTTCAATTGATACCACAGACACCTCCCTCTGAACGCTCCCCCTCATTCAAGGTCCCATTCCCCCCCCCCCCCCCCCCCCCCCAACTGTCCTTCCTTCTCTCCTACTCTATTTTGTCACCAGGCCCACCACGACTCCCACAATACTTCCACCTTCTCCCCTTTTGGCTTCCACACCTGCCCTACCTCTTTGTGCCTCTCCTCCTGTTGTCTTCCATGAGCATCCCCTCCCCACAAAGGCCCTCATCACACACCATTACCTGCTGCAGCCATGCACCTGCAGCTGGATGCCAGTGGTGGACATGCACGACGTGGGGCCCTTTATTTCTGGGGCCCCAATGATGTCATGCCCCTCCCCCAAAGACGTTTGCACTTCAAATGTAAATAGTTATTGGTCTTACTTTAGTGCTCCGAAAGCTAGTGGCTTGTGCTACCAAATAAACCTGTTGGACTTTAACCTGGTGTTGTGAGACTTCTTATTGTGAATAAATTATACCAGAATATTAAAGGAGAATTCAATACATGCCCTCGATGAAGGTTTGGTTTTTTAAAAGTTTAATATAAACAAAACAACATGGATGGAACACATCTTATCTCACGAGACAGTAAATGCTAGTTTAAAATGATACTGTGATCCTACACGAAGCGCAGCCTGCAGGCAGTTTTAAACTCATCCTTTCAGTATTTATCTGGTAACGTGGTATTTCCTGATCTTTTAGCGCAGTCACATAATCAACAGCGATGATTTTATGGGAATCAGTCTGATAAATCACACCACTTAAACCATAGGTACCCATTCACCTACTGAGCCTGCCCTGAATGTAATGAGATTGGCACAAAGAGCCCCCTCAGGATTATAATATTAGCTGGTTCTTTCCTCTGTGATACAAATACTAATCCCCAAGAAGTACAATGCAGAGAGCCGAGGAAAAACAAAATGCAGCTCAGTCTCTATCCACCCTTGCACTAAGGTGCATTATTTGATTTGATTTATTATTATCACATGTATTGGTATACAGTGAAAAGTATTGCACTACAAGTCAATGTAAACTTAAAATATTTAATTGCTTGCAAATGAAATTGAAAGCCAGGATGGCCTCCTGGAAGATTTCGAACCAAACCACACTACTTTCAATCAATCTATGAATCTTACAACACCACCTGCCACCAACCCCCCCCCCCCCCCCCGCCCCCCCGCCCCATTGTTTAATCGCTTTGTTACCTGGGCAACAGTGCTGTTGGCTCAGAATTTGGGCCTGTGTTTTTAAAAAATCAATGCAGAACTTGACGTTGTGTTTGTGCATACTTTAGACCACAATCCACTGAACTTTCGTGCATATTCTCAGTCACACACTATAATGTCACACACGTATGCTCAAACTCCCTCACACACACAATCCTCTCAATCTTTCTCGGTCGCTCACATAGAGTCATAGAGGTTTACAGCATGGAAACAGGCCCTTCAGCCCAACTTGTCCATGCCGCCCTTTTTTTTAAAAACCCTTAGCTAATCCCAATTGCCCGCATTTGGCCCATATCCCTCTATACCCATCGTACCTATGTAACTATCTAAATGCTTTTTAAAAGATAAAATTGTACCCACCTCTACTACTACCTCTGGCAGCTTGTTCCAGATACTCACCACCCTCTGTGTGAAAAAACTGCCCCTCTGGGCACTTTTGTATCTCTCCCCTCTCACCTTAAACCTATGCCCGTTTTAGACTCCCCGACCTTTGGGAAAAGATATTGACTATCTACCTTATCTATGCCCGTCATTATTTTATAGACCTCTATAAGATCACCCCTCAGCCTCCTACGCTCCAGAGAAAAAACTCCCAGTCTATTCAGCCTCTCCTTATAACTCAATCCATCAAGTCCCAGTAGCATCTTAGAAAATCTTTTTTGCACTCTTTCTAGTTTAATAATATCTTTTCTATAATAGGGTGATCAGAATTGCACACAGTATTCCAAGTGTGGCCTTACCAATGTCTTGTACAACTTCAACAAGACGTCCCAACTCCTGTATTCAATGTTCTGACTGATGAAACCAAGCATGCCGAATGCCTTCTTCACCACTCTGTCCACCTGTGACTCCACTTTCAAGGAGCTATGGACATGTACCCCTAGATCTCTTTGTTCTGTAACTCTCCCCAACGCCCTACCATTAAACTAATTCAGCAGGGGGATGGGAACCTGGATTGTTGCTCCAGTGTACAAGAGGATGTGAGTAGTGAGGTCATGAATAAGGTTTCAAGGTCACGGGAGTGTACCAGCAGGCAGGAAGGTGGTTTGAAGTGTGTCTACGTCAACGCCAGGAGCATCCGGAATAAGGTGGGTGAACTTGCAGCATGGGTTGGTACCTAGGACTTCGATGTTGTGGCCATTTCGGAGACCTGGATAGAGCAGGGACAGGAATGTTTGTTGCAAGTACCAGAGTTCAGATGTTTCAGTAAGATCAGGGAAGGTGGTAAAAGAGGGGGAGGTGTGGCATTGATGGTCAAGGACAGTATTACGGTGACAGAAAGGACGTTCGATGAGGATTCGTCCACTGAGGTAGTGTGGGCTGAGGTTAGAAACAGGAAAGGAGAGGTCACCCTGTTGGGAGTTTTCTATAGGTCTCCGAAAAGTTCCAGAGATGTAGAGGAAAGGATTGCAAAGATGATTCTGGATAGGAGCGAAAGTAACAGGGTAGTTGTTATGGGGGACTTTAACTTTACAAATATTGACTGGAAACGCTATTGTTCGAGTATTTTAGATGGGTCAGTTTTTGTCCCATGTGTGCAGGAGGGTTTCCTGACACAGTATGTCGATAGGCCAACAAGATGCGAGGCCACATTGGATTTGGTACTGGGTAATGAACCAGGCCAGGTGTTAGATTTGGAGGTAGGTGAGCACTTTGGTGATAGTGACCACAATTCGGTTACGTTTACTTTAGCAATGGAAAGCGATAGGTATATACCGCAGGGCAAGAGTTATAGCTGGGGGAAAGGAAATTATTATGCGATTAGGCGAGATTTAGGATGCATAGGATGGGAAAGAAATCTGCAGGGGATGGGCACAATTCAAATGTGGAGTTTGTTCAAGGAACAACTACTGCGTTTCCTTGAGAAGTATTTACCTGTCAGACAGGGAGGAAGTGGTCGAGTGAGGGAACTGTGGTTTACTAAAGAAGTTGAATCTCTTGTGAAGAGGAAGAAGGAGAAATGTAAAGATGAGACGTGAAGGCTCAGTTAGGGCGCTTGAGAGTTACAAGTTAGCCAGGAAGGACCTAAAGAGAGAGCTAAGAAGAGCCAGGAGGGGACATAAGAAGTCTTTGGCAGGTAGGATCAAGGAAAACCCTAAAGCTTTCTATAGGTATGTCAGGAATAAAAGAATGACTAGGGTAAGATTAGGGCCAGTCAAGGACAGTAGTGGGAAGTTGTGTGTGGAGTCCGAAGAGATAGGAGAGGCGCTAAATGAATATTTTTCGTCAGTATTCACACAGGAAAAAGACAATGTTGTCGAAGAGAATACTGAGATACAGGCTATTGGACTAGACGGGATTGAGGTTCATAAGAAGGAGGTGTTAGCAATTCTGGAAAGTGTGAAAATAGATAAGTCCCCTGGGCCCGATGGGATTTATCCTCGGATTCTCTGGGAAGCTAGGGAGGAGATTGCAGAGCCTTTGGCTTTGACCTTTATGTCATCATTGTCTACAGGAATAGTGCCAGAAGACTGGAGGATAGCAAATGTTGTCCCCTTGTTCAAGAAGGGGAGTAGAGACAACCCTGGCAATTATAGACCAGTGAGCCTTACTTCTGTTGTGGGCAAAGTTTTGGAAAGGATTATAAGAGATACGATTTATAATCATCCAGAAAGGAATAATTTGATTAGGGATAGTCAATACGGTTTTGTGAAGGGTATGGTTTTGGGCGGCACAGTAGCACAGTGGTTAGCACTGCTGCTTCACAGCTCCAGGGACCTGCGTTCGATTCCCGGCTTGGGTCACTGTCTGTGTGGAGTTTGCACGTTCTCCTCGTGTTTGCGTGGGTTTCCTCCAGGTGCTCCGGTTTCCTCCCACAGTCCAAAGATGTGCGGGTTAGGTTGATTGGCCATGCTAGAAATTGCCCCTTAGTGTCCGGAGCTCCGTAGGTTAGAGAGATTAGAGGGTAAATATGTAGGGATATGAGAGTAGGGCCTGGGTGGAATTGTGGTCGGTGGGCCAAATGGCCTCTTTCTGCACTGTAGGGTTTCTATGGTTTCCATGGTAGGTTGTGCCTCACAAACCTTATTGAGTTCTTTGAGAAGGTGACCAAAGAGGTGGATGAGGGTAAAGCAGTTGATGTGGTGTATATGGATTTCAGTAAAGCATTTGATAAGGTTCCCCACGGTAGGCTATTGCAGAAAATACGGAGGCATGGGATTGAGGGTGATTTTGCGGTTTGGATCAGAAATTGGCTAGCTGTAAGACGACAGAGGGTGGTGGTTGATAGGAAATATTCATCCTGGAGTTCAGTTACTAGTGGTGTACCGCAAGGATCTGTTTTGGGGCCACTGCTGTTTGTCATTTTTATAAATGACCTGGATGAGGGCATAGAAGGATGGGTTAGTAAATTTGCGGATGACACTAAAGTCAGTGGAGTTGTGGACAGTGCGGAAGGATGTTGCAGGTTACAGAGGGACATAGATAAGCTGCAGAGCTGGGCTGAGAGGTGGCAAATGGAGTTTAATGCGGAAAAGTGTGAGGTGATTCACTTTGGAAGGAGTAACAAGAATAAAGAGTACTGGGCTAATGGTAATGTACTTGGTAGTGTGGATGAGCAGTGAGATCTCGGTGTCCATGTGCATAGATCCCTGAAAGTTGGCACCCAGGTTGATAGGGTTGTTAAGGCGTACAGTGTGTTAGCTTTTATTGGTAGAGGGATTGAGTTTCGGAGCCATGATGTCATGTTGCAGCTGTACAAAACTCTGGTGCAGCTGCACTTGGAGTATTGCATACAGTTCTGGTCGCCGCATTATAGGAAGGATGTGGAAGCATTGGAAAGGGTGCAGAGGAGATTTACCAGGATGTTGCCTGGTATGGTGGGAAGGTCTTATGAGGAAAGGCTGAGTGACGTGAGGCCGTTTTTGTTAGAGAGAAGAAGGCTAAGAGGTGACTTAATAGAGGCATACAAGATGATCAGAGGATTAGATAGGGTGGACAGTGTGAGCCTTTTTCCTCGGATGGTGATGGCTAGCACGAGGGGGACATAGCTTTAAATTGAGGGGTGATAGATATAGGACAGATGTCAGAGGTAGGTTCTTTACTCAGAGAGTAGTAAGGGCGTGGAATGCCCTGCCTGCAACAGTAGTGGACTCGTCAACATTAAGGGCATTTAAAGGGTCATTGGATAAACATATGGATGATATTGGAATAGTGTAGGTTAGATGGGCTTTAGATTCGTTTTACAGGTCGGCGCAACATCAAGGGCCGAAGGGCCTGTACTGCGCTGTAATGTTCTATGTTCTATTAACTGAGTAAGTCCTGCCCTGGTTCAATCTACCAAAATGCATCACCTCGCATTTGTTTAAATTAAACTCCATCTGCCATTCGTCAACCCACTGGCCCAATTGATGAAGATCCCGTTGCAATTGGAGATAACTTTCTTCACTGTCCACGATGCCACCAATCTTGGTGTCATCTGCAAACTTACTAACCACACCCTCTATTTTCTCATCCAAATCATTAATATAAATGACAAATAACAGTGGGCCCAGCACTGATCCCTGAGGCACACCGCTGGTCACAGGCCTCCAGTTTGAAAAACAACTCTCCACAACCACCCTCTGGCTTCTGTCAAGAACAGTAAGAGTTTTAACAACACCAGGTTAAAGTCCAACAGGTTTATTTAGTAGCAAATGCCATTAGCTTTCGGAGCGCTGCTCCTTCGTCAGATGGAGTGGATCTCTGCTCTATCTGTCAAGAAGCCAATTTTGTATCCATTTAGATACCTCACCCTGGATCCCATGAGATTTAACTTTAAACAACATACATGTTCTGTCACAGTCACGCAGACTCCTCAAGCTTTTTCATAGTCACTTGCACACTCACACTTATTCCCTCCATCTCCTTTGCACACATATTCCTCTCAATCTCTAGCCCTAACACACACACACTGTTTTTATCGTGAAGTCTCTTGGACATGACTCAAACTGTTTAAAACACTTGAACAAGGCAATTATCCTGAATGAAGTGGAAACACCTGGTTGTCAGTTTTCACAGGGGATTCTGAAGAGCAATGATACCGGTGGCTGAGCACCAGATTGGATGCATTTCCTTTTAAAATAACACCCAGCACCACACTTAATGAAGTGTAAAATCAAAACAAATGAAAGACAGAACTGGGAACGCAACACAATAACTGTTACATTCTTCGTCGAAATGTCATGAATGCATTGATGTGCAGCTCTCAAATTGCAAAATAAACAATTTTTTTCAGCAGAACAAACTCATCCACTTTTTTCCTCCTCACAGGCTTTTATTTCAATCAGAGAGGTATGAAGAAGAAACAAATATGAAAATCTCATTTCGCATCTTGGATAATTCAGTAAATATTTACAGTAAAATAAGTATGACTTTCAAATGGCGTGATTTATCTATCACAAACTTTACTCCATTATTTTTGATTAGGTGAGGTCAAAGCCTTTGTTTCTGCTCCCACATTGAAATGACCAAGTTTGGAACAAATCCCTTCTGTTGTGTGAGAACAAATGAGATAATTCTGGGCAGCAACCTGGAAAGACTGACACAGTATCCTGAAATCAAACTGTAAATAATAATCTGTTCTCTGATAACAAGCTCAAAATTACACATTATTCCAGGACAATTTTGAAGCACTGACATTTTCTGGGGAAGCAATCGCTAAATGTAAAATACTCCGGGTAACAATTTCTGAATGCTGACACATCTCTGGGCAACAATAGCTGAACATTGGCACATTGTCTTGGTAAGAAGCTTAAAGTTCTTGAGTATTCCCTCGGCAAAATCCTCTCTTAAAACAGCAGCAAAATACTGCTGTTGGCATTCTTGAAATACTGAAGATTCTTCTGGGAACAATCTTTAAATGCCGGGGGGTGGGGGTGGGGGGGCAGGAACTAAACAGTAATTATCGCACTACAATCTCTTCTACATACTGACACTCTCTGGGGGAAAATTTCCAAACAATGACACACTACTTTGAACGATGTGTAAATACTGACACATTCTCTGGAAAACAAAATCTAAGGCCCGACTCATTCGATGGGAAACGACCCAAAATACCGACACGTTCACCTGGTACACGCTACTTAAATGAAGAACGCTTCCAAACCAAGTAATCCCCCACGGCACTCTTGAAAGTTCTCACACTAGTTGAACACCACTGTCCTCGATTGCCATAATAAGGTCCTTTTTGTCGCTTCTCGGCCTTTTGGCTAAGATCAAGTGGAGTATGGATAGGATGCTGCGCTTGGTTGAGGTCATTAGGTTACATTTAAGCTTCATTTGAAGCAATTTTTAAAAGCGGCCTCTCGGCCTTTTGGCTAAAATGCAAATGAGATCAAGCCTTGGAGGAGGAGAGTCTGCACCTACTCCAATCAGCTTGGCTCATGTAGATCAGGCCCAAGACTGGAATGGAGGCCGTGTCTTGTCAGCTTGGATCGGAAATGTCTCAACTTGTTGAGACTCTGAATTGGACTTGATTTGATTGAATTGGAATAAAAATACAAAAGATATAAGGTCCCAGCTCCGCTTCTCGGCCTTTTGGCTAAGATCAAGTGTAGTATCAAGATGCTGTGCTTGGTTGAAGTCATTAGGTTACATTTTAGCTTCATTGGAAGCAATTTTTAAAAGCGGCATCTCGGCCTTTTTGCGAAGATGCAAATGAGATCAAGCGTTGGAGGAGGAGCTCTGCCTACTCCAATCAGCTTGGATCATGTCGATCAAGCCCAAGACAGGAGGTGCGAGCCCTGTCTTGTCAGCTTGGATCAGGAATGTCTCAACTTGTTGAGACTCTGAATTGGACTTGATTTGATTGAATTGGAATAAAAACAACAAAGAAAAAAGGTCCCAGCTCCTGGGAAGTAGCCCTTTCCCTCGGAGTGTTCAGATATTCTGGCCCCAATGTCTTGGGGGGATTTGGAAGTGGCTGGTGCAATTTGACAGTGGCTACCTGGGGTGGTAATAACGATGTGGGGATGCCGGCTTTGGACTGGGGTAAACAGAGTAAGAAGTCTCACAACACCAGGTGAAAGTCCAACAGGTTTATTTGGTCGCAAAAGCCACTAGCTTTCTGAGCGCTGCCCCTTCGTCAGGTGACGAAGGGGCAGCGCTCAGAAAGCTAGTGGCGTTTGCTACCAAATAAACCTGTTGGACTTTAAGCTGGTGTTGTGAGACTTCTTACTGCGGTAATAATGAACAGCACATGTACCTGGAGAACGGGCCTTCATTTACTGGTGAGCTCTTCAACCAACAGCCTGCGGTCTTCTACCTATATTAGCCAACGTAGCATGTGTGGCAGGCTCTATACCCGGGTGACGCCAAGATCCTGCAGGGAGCATGGGGGAACATGCTGTGCCCACTCTTCTGCTGCGACGTCCCGGTCCTGAGACTTCACTCGGCAGATTTTCAGATTTTTACTTTTTTTTAAACCCTGTCTATTTGAATGGTTTAGGATTTCAACATAAATAACGCTGTTATTTAAAATTGCCATGAAAAGAAATTATCCCGAACGAAGTCACGTCAGCAACTTAAGATCAATGTTTCCCACTCTGAGCGTACTCAACCACACTAAGAAGTCTCACAACACCAGGTTAAAGTCCAACAAACTTATTTGGCAGCACAAGCTTCAGAGTCCAAAATGGCTGGGACTGTCCATGGTGGTTGGGACGGCAAGTTCCAGCCATCATTTCACACTGTCAGGAAATTTATTTTTTCATGTCCTGATATGTTGACCACCCCCAGCTGCCACAGATCCCGCTGCTGACAGGATTGGAAAATCCTAGCCATGGAGTGGGGTTTTTGGTTGTGGTCATTGGGGAGGGCTAGGGGTACATTTCCTGTGGCTTTGTCTATTAGTTGTCTGCAAAGTAATGTTTTGTCAAGGTTATTTTTTTGTTCGTTGGTTTCAGTGTAAGTCTTAAAATGTGAAATCTCATGCAATTCTTTGTGTTGGTCATGAGAAATTCATATTTCTTTTTACAAGTTATCTGTTTCTGCAGGGATTGTAACAAATTGTGTGCTTTTCCGGGATACAAATTTGGAGGCTGAAAAATGGGTGTACTGGATTTTTCCAGAGTTAAAATGAACAAGATTTCCCATTTACTTTTCCTACATTCAATGAAAAATCAACATGGCTACATATTAAGCAACATGCTCAAGCATTGCTAAAGACTTGACTGTTAAAAAATAATTTGAAGGCTGTGTCAGAGTAACTTGGAGTCAACTCAAAAGTAAGACTATAAAGGCAGAGATTGTTGAAGTATTGGCTCAGCAATTGAACCTTGTGGACAAAAAAGGGTGTTTGCAATAGCAATCAGTTTTGTTAGCTTGGATTCAATTACAAATTAAATAACTTGAATTCAAGAGGGGAAGAGAATGGGAGTGGGGGGAATGGGAGGGCAGGGCGTAAGAAATAGTAATATAAAAACTTGAGGTCGAGTTCCAAGAAGCAAGTGAAGAAGGGAAAGGGTTAATGTTTTTTGTACTCAATGTATTTTGTACCTAAAGGGTTAATGGGTTTTGTACCTAGAATGTATCACAAACATAACCCTTCATTGTGGCTAATCTCCCCAGGTTTATACTGTTCCTCGCATCAATATAACTTTTTTATTCATGGTTTCATTCTTTAACTTTTATTCTAATGAAGACAGTCAAATGTAAATGTTGTTTGTAGACATTGCAAGTTTTACCTTTTCTACAAGCTTATGTGTGATTTGAACAAAGAAAGCAACTACAAGATGTGGAGTGCGATAACGGCCGGTTGACAGGAAGACTCCCCGCTGGGATCGCCGTGGGCCACACAGTCACTTCAAAGGAAAAGCCGTGGGAAGAGCAGGGAACCTAAGACTGCATTGTGACTACAGCTGCCAGAAGACTGGTGCTTCGTGACCTGAGAATGCCAGATACACTCTGGTTTATGGTCAGAGGCTGCCAGATGCATCATGCTTCATGATCAAGGACTGTTAAATGGACTTCAATTCATGACTGGTCTGGAGTTTGCTTCGTGACTGGTATTATGAGCCATGATATATAAATATCCACACTTCTTGTGTTCAGTGACAAATCTGGTGAACCGCTGTTAAGGTGCCAGGTCTCTCCTAAAAGCTTTTGAGAATAAAGCTCATTGTACTTTGACCTACTAGCTATCTCAGAGGTATTATTTACCCTACAACAATTTGGTGCTGAAACCCGGGAGCTGTTTGCGGGCTCAGGTTGAATGGTCACAACCTGGGTACTGGAATAGAGTTACGAACCTAATAGGGTGAGTCAAACTACAGTGGTTGATGAAAGAGTGTGAGAGTGAAAGACGACTGAGCTGAACACATGCGGACAAGGAGGCATTTGTCTCTTATACTCAGCCTTAGACTGAATGTTAAGAGGGGAAATCCCCCATGCTGAGGCCAGGATATTGAAGTGAGTATAAAGACTGGAGAAAAGTTGCCTGAGGTGTGATGTTCAGACGTGAGTGAGAGAGAGACTGTCTGAGTGATCACCGGAGTAGAAGCCGGCTTAATGGTGTAAGCTTAATAGTGTAAGCTTAATAGTGGAAGCGGTGGTACGGAGGGGTTTGATCACCCCTGAGAGGTAACACCGGACTCTGATAAGAGTGACCTAGGAGGGGAGAGCAAGAAGGGAGAATAGGAGACTCCAGGTGGTGAGTATAAAACCTTATCTGTGTTATGGCGGGATCACAAGGACAGTGGGGACCTCCAGGATCCCTGATAAATGAGTGTATGACTGAGAGGAACAAATTCATTAAACAGATGAGAAAAGGAGGTTGGGATTTATCCTACCCTCTGGGCCAACAGCATAAGTGGTTGGATAAAGAAATGAGAAACATGACAAAGAAGATAGGAGTATTGTTAATACATCAGTTAGCTGGACTAATTGAGCAAGTAGTCGCCGCCACTAAGAAGTGGAGTGAGGATAAAGAAAGGATTAGCAAGTTAGAATCCAGAGTAAGGGAACTGGAGAAACAAAACCAAGTATTAGAAGAAAAGCAATGGTGAGGGGAAACCGTTCCTCTACCTCCTTATGAGTCCACACAACAGGAACTAACCAATCTTCCAGAGGAGTGGGAAGCGCTAGAACACAACTTAGCACCAGTAACCCGAGGGGGAACAGATGAGCAGCCAAAAGTAAATTATGAACCCTTCACCCCAGGTGAGAGACAGCAGATAATGGTTTCCCTGGGTAAATTACAACCTAGAAGCGCAAACACTAAATTCTGGGAAGAATTAGACACAATCTGGGTCGGACATCAATTACACCTGAGAGACATACATCAGCTGGTAAGGGCAGCCTGTCCAGCAGGTAAGTGGAGGCAGGTAGCAGGTGGACCTGCCACTCCTCCAGCACAGGATTATAGTGGGGGATGGTGGACATATGTAGTCGGCCTAACATCAGAAATAGATGCCAACAGACACCCTTCGCCCAGTTTAAGGTAGAAATTCAGGTAGGGAATGCTCCTACTAACTGGAGCAGAATAACCACAATGAAACAGTTAAAAGGGGAAGGAGCTTCTGAATACGGGGAACGGTTGGCACAGGTATATCAGGAGTGCTCAAGACCTACCATCTTTCCAAAACAGGAAGTAGGCCCAGGAGAAGCCTGGGAAGGTTTTTGGAGGGTTTAAAAGCAGGCCGCACTTTTGAGCAGGCAGCATCGGGAGCGGGCAGCAGAGTGAGTGGGGAGTAGAGTGTGAACTGTAAGGGCTTTGGCTCACAGAGCTTCGGTGAGGACGGGCAGAGGCAGGGTAGGGTTTCACTTTTAAATTACACCGTCTTATACAAGGTAAATTGATATGGAGGGATATGTAATGTGCTGTTTCTGCATGATGTGGGAGCAAGTGGACCCCAGGGGCCATGTCTGCAGTAAGTGCTGGTTGCTGGAGGATCTCCAGCTCAAGGTAGATGAACTGGACTCTGAGTTACAGACACTGAGGCTTATCAGGGAAGGGGAGAGCTATCTGGATAATGTGTATAAAGAGAAAGTCACGCCCCTTAGACTGACTAACTTAGCTGGGGGTCAGGGACGACAGGGAGTGGCTGCGGGTGAGGCGGGCAGTGGGGGGAAGAAGGTGGGCAGTGGGGGGAAGAAAGGAAGTAGTTTGCGGGAGGTGAAGTCCCAAGAACCTCAGCTCTTAAATCTGTGCAACAGATTTGAGGTTCTTGCCACCAGTGTAGATGGGAAAAATGACTGCGAGAAGGACGAGCAAACTGTCGGCAGTACCAGGGTGCAGGGTGCTGCTGCAACGGAGAAATCAAAGAGAAATGTAGTAGTAATTGGGGATAGTGTAGTTAAGGGCATACACACTGTTCTCTGTGACCAGGATAAGGAATACCGTAGGTTGTGTTGCCTGCCTGGTGCTCGGGTCCAGGATGTATCATCTGGGCTGCAGAGGAATTTGGAGTGGGAGGGTGAAAATCCAGTTGTCGTGGTCCATGTAGGTGCCAATGACATAGACAAAACAGGAACTAAGAATCTCAAGAGGGAGTACGAAGAGCTGGGGAACAAATTGAAAAGCAGAACCAACAAAGTGGTAATCTCTGGATTACTACCTGAGCCACGCGCGAATTGGCGCAGGGTTAATAGGATTAAGGAGATGAATGCGTGGCTCAAGGATTGGTGTGGGAGGAATGGGTTCGAATCCATGGGGCATTGGCACCAGTATTTGGGCAGATGGGACCTGTATAGATGGGATGGTCTCCGTTTGAACCGTGCTGGGACCAGAGTCCTAGCAAATCGTATCACTAGGGCTGTAGATAGGGCTTTAAACTAGTTCATTGGGGGGGGAGGGTGCAGAGGTAAGAGGAATTACGAAATCAATGGTAGAGGAGAGGGAGTGAGTGCAAGTGAATGAGGGCATTCAAGTAGTTAATACAGTAGTCAATACAGCAGGGTATAGATAGGCTGGAAAATTGGGCGGAGAGGTGGCAGATGGAGTTTAATCCGGATAAATGCGAAGTGATGCATTTTGGAAGAAATAATGTAGGGAGGAGTTATACAATAAATGGCAGAGTCATCAGGAGTATAGAAACACAGAGGGACCTAGGTGTGCAAGTCCACAAATCCTTGAAGGTGGCAACACAGGTGGAGAAGGTGGTGAAGAAGGCATATGGTATGCTTGCCTTTATAGGACGGGGTATAGAGTATAAAAGCTGGAGTCTGATGATGCAGCTGTATAGAACGCTGGTTAGGCCACATTTGGAGTACTGCGTCCAGTTCTGGTCGCCGCACTACCAGAAGGACGTGGAGGCGTTAGAGAGAGTGCAGAGAAGGTTTACCAGGATGTTGCCTGGTATGGAGGGTCTTAGCTATGAGGAGAGATTGGGTAAACTGGGGTTGTTCTCCCTGGAAAGACGGAGAATGAGGGGAGATCTAATAGAGGTGTACAAGATTATAAAGGGGATAGATAGGGTGAACAGTGGGAAGCTTTTTCCCAGGTCGGAGGTGACGATCACGAGGGGTCACGGGCTCAAGGTGAGAGGGGCGAAGTATAACTCAGATATCAGAGGGATGTTTTTTACACAGAGGGTGGTGGGGGCCTGGAATGCGCTGCCAAGTAGGGTGGTGGAGGCAGGCATGCTGACATCGTTTAAGATTTACCTGGATAGTCACATGAGCAGCCTGGGAATGGAGGGATACAAACGATTGGTCTAGTTGGACCAAGGAGCGGCACAGGCTTGGAGGGCCGAAGGGCCTGTTTCCTGTGCTGTACTGTTCTTTGTTCTTTGTTAAAGGAGTAGAGGGCGAGGGTGAGGTTGATAGCATTTCATCAAATCGGGTCCAAATAAAAGCTGGAATAAAGACACTTTGCCTGAATGCACGAAGCATTCGGAACAAAGTTAATGAGTTGATGGTGCAAATCAGCACAAATGGGTATGATCTAGTGGCTATTACAGAAATGTGGCTGCAGGGAGACCAGGACTGGGAGATGAATATCCAGGTGTATCAGGCATTTAGGAAGAATAGACAGGAAGGAAAAGGTGGTGGGGTAGCTCTGTTAATAAAAGATAATGATGTGGAGATGCCGGCGTTGGACTGGGGTAACCACAGTAAGAAGTCTCACAACACCAGGTTAAAGTCCAACAGGTTTATTTGGTAGCAAATACCATAAGCTTTCGGAGCAATGCTCCTTCGTCAGATGGAGTGATCTCTGTTCTCAAACAGGGCACAGACACAGAAATCAAATTACAGAATACTGATTAGAATGCAAATCTCTACAGCCAGCCAGGTCTTAAAGATAATATCAGGGTAGTAGTGAGGGATGACATAGGCTCTAAGGAACAAAATGTGGAATCATTATGGGTAGAGATAAGGAATAGTAGGGGGAGAAAGACACTAGTAGGCGTGGTCTATAGGCCCCCAAATAATAATGTTGAGGTGGGGAGGGCTATAAACAAGCAAATAATGGATGCGTGCAAAAACGGAACGGCAATAATCATGGGGGACTTCAACCTGCATATTGATTGGCTGACTCAAGTTGGAAGGGGTGGGATGACGGAAGAGTTCTTAGAATGCTGTCGGGATAGTTACCTTGAACAGTATGTTACAGAACCGATGAGGGAACGAGTTATCTTAGATCTGATAATGTGTAACGAGGTAGGTAGAATTAAGGATGTTCTTGTGAAGGACCCTCTTGGGTCAAGTGATCACAATATGGTCGAATTTCTGGTACAAATGGAAGAGGAGAAAGTAGGGTCCCATACCAGTGTCCTCTGTTTGAACAGAGGGAAGTACGATAGGATGAGGGCTGAATTGGCTAAGGTAGACTGGGAGAGCAGACTGGTCGGTAGGACAGCTGAGGAACAGTGGAGGATTTTTAAGGAGATCCTTTTCAGTACTCAGCAACAATATATTCCGGTGATAAAGAAGGTCTGTAAGAAAAGGGATAACCAGCCGTGGATAACAAAGGAAATTAAGGAGAGTATTAAATTAAAGACCGATGCGTACAGAGTGGCCAAAAATAGTGGAGAATCGGAAGATTGGGAAAACTTTAAGAAACAACAAAGAACGACTAAGAAAGCGACAAAGAAAGGAAAGATAGGTTATGAAGCTAGGCTAGCTCTAAATTTTAAAAATGATAGTAAAAGCTTTTACAAATATATAAAAAGGAATAGAGCGGCAAGAGTGAATGTTGGAGGACAAGAGGGGGGATTTAATAGTGGGAAATTAGGAAATGGCTGAAACTTTAAATATGTTTTTTGTGTCGGTCTTCACGGTGGAAGACACAAATAGTTTACCGAATATTAACGATAGAGGGTTGGTAGGAGGAGAGGTACTCAATACAATTAATGTTACCAGGGAGGCAGTGTTTGGTAGACTAACGGGACTGAAGGTGGACAAGTCCCCAGGCCCGGATGGAATGCATCCCAGGGTACTGAAAGAAATGTCAGAGGTAATAGCGGATGCGTTAGTGGTTATTTATCAAAATTCGTTGGATTCTGGGGTAGTGCCGGTGGATTGGAAAACGGCTAATGTTACGCCGCTGTTTAAAAAAGGAAATAGACAAAAGGTGGGTAACTACAGGCCGGTTAGCTTAACGTCTGTGATTGGGAAAATGCTGGAATCCATCATTAAAGAAGAAATAGCAGGCCATCTGGATAAGAATGGTTCGATTAAGCAGACGCAGCATGGATTCATGAGGTGAAAGTCGTGCTTGACGAACTTGTTGGATTTTTATGAAGATGTGACTAGTGCGGTTGACGGAGGGGAACCGGTGGATGTGGTGTTTTTGGATTTCCAAAAGGCGTTTGATAAGGTGCCTCACAAAAGGTTGCTGAAGAAGATTGGGTCACACTTAGCGTGGATTGGGGATTGGCTATCCGACAGGAAGCAGAGAGTCGGAATAAATGGGTGCTTTTCTGGTTGGCAGATGGTAACTAGTGGCGTGCCGCAGGGATCGTTACTGGGGCCTCAACTATTTACCATTTATATAGACGATCTGGAGGAGGGGACTGAGTGTAGGGTAACAAAGTTTGCAGACGACACAAAGATAAGTGGAAAAGTGAATCATGTGGAGGGCGTAGAAGGTCTGCAGAAAGATTTGGACAGGCTGAGTGAGTGGGCGAGGATCTGGCAGATGGAGTATAATGTTGACAAATGCGAGGTTATTCACTTTGGAGGAAATAATAGCAAATTGGATTATTATCTAAATGGAAAAAAATTACAACATGCTACTGTGCAAAGGGACCTGGGGGTCCTTGTGCATGAGACGCAAAACCCCAGTCTGCAGGTGCAACAGGTGATCAAGAAGGCAAATGGGATGTTGGCCTATATCGCAAGGGGGATAGAATATCAAAGCAGAGATGTCTTGCTGCATCTGTACAGGGCATTGGTGAGGCCGCAGCTGGAATACTGTGTGCAGTATTGGTCCCCTTATTTGCGGAAGGGTATATTGGCCTTGGAAGGAGAGCAGAGAAGGTACACCAGGTTGATACCAGAGATGAGGGGGTGTTGATTATGAGGAGAGACTGAGCAGATTGGGTTTGTACTCATTGGAATTTAGAAGGCTGAGGGGGGATCTTATAGAGACCTATAAGATAATGAAGGGGCTGGATAGGGTAGAGGTGGAGAGATTCTTTCCACTTAGAAAGGAAGCTAGAACTAGAGGGCACAGCCTCAAAATAAAGGGGGGTCAGTTTAGGACTGGGCTGAGGAGGAACTTCTTCTCTCAGAGGGTGGTGAATCTCTGGAATTCTCTGCCCACTGAAGTGGTGGAGGCTAGCTCGTTGAATATGTTTAAATCACGGATAGATGGATTCCTGACCGGTAAGGGAATTAGGGGTTATAGGGATCAGGCGGGTAAGTGGAACTGATCCACTTCAGATCAGCCATGATCTTATTGAATGGCGGGGCAGGCTCGAGGGGCCAGATGGCCTACTCCTGCTCCTATTTCTTATGTTCTTATGTTCAAGACAAGGAAACCCAGGTCGAGGAGATCGAGCGTTCATCCAGGCTTTTAAGGATGAATTCTTTAGTGTTCACCAAACCATCCTAACAATGGGAGTGATTATGACCCAGGATTACATTGAGTTGGTTGAGTGGGCTAGTGGCATACCTGGAGGTAGATACGAGAAATCTTAGTTTTTGTATTTCAGTGTGTTTGTGTGGTCTGGTTGCTAGTCGAATGTAAATGGTTGTTGTTGTATTAGATTGAGAGCAGGAGTTGTTGTAGCCTGTTTGTTCCTGTGGAGTGTTTGTTGCAGGCAGTGGATGCGGTACTTTGCACCTTGGTTTAACATCAGGGGAGCTGGGGAAGTGTTAAAACTGTTAAGGATTAAAGTGATAAGATTTCTTGAATTTACTTCTGTTTTGAGTTTAATTACAGTTTGGAAGCAAGAAGAATAAAAGGGACTGTCTTAATCCACGTTCTGTATTCTCTTTAAATGTTTTACTTTCATCCCAGTTTAAGATGTTAAGTTTGAATGAAAGAGAAAATGCTGTGAAATGAATGTTGGAAGCTTCCATGTGTGTCTATGTGTGTGTTTAACAAAATTGTTTGCTTTGATGTTTTGATGTTCTTCCCCTAGTTGTGATTTTACAATAGTGCGTTTAATAGAGTTTAATAAAAAATTGGAAGATAAATTGAAATTTCAAAATCGAAGTACATAAATTGAAGTTTGAAATAGCCAATTTGAATTTTGAATAATCCTGTGTTTAAATTTTGTTAAGAAAGGATTTAAACCTTGGAGGGAACCATGTGCTCTCTCCTTTGTCTTGAAGTGAAAATTATAAGAGTTAGTTGAGAAGTTAAGAGAAGAAATTAAGTAATTTTGTGATACGGTAGAAAAGCAGAAACAAAAGAATGAGGTAAATATACTGTCTACGAGTCAGTTTAAAATATATTAAGTTAGTGAAAAGATTCAAAGTTTTGATTACCCCAAGTTCCAGTAGGAGATGAATCAATTAAAATCTCAGTTGCCAATGCAAGTTGCCCTTACAAACGTCTGATAATTTAATATTCTGTAACTGGTTAAAATTATGTACTGTCGTTGGAATTTTATGTGCTATCTATTGTTCAAAGTTTGCCAAATATAGAGCACTGCCAAGCTTAAAATCTAGCCAGTTAAGAATCAAACCAAACGTTTCTGATTAATTCACGAGTATGTATTGTACCTACTTTGGTTTTGACTTGGCGCCTGTTATTTTCCGAGAGTGCGGGAGTTTTGATCTGGAGCTCAGTTTAAAAATGGAAACAGCTTGAATTAAAAAGGGTTTGGATATCACAGTTATGATGTGTAAAGTGGTATGATACAACTGCCGCTTGATTATTTTTATTATACAGTATAGCACTGCCATATAGACCCGAGAATAAAATCACGTCCTGAAAAGCCTTCCCCAATTTTGTATAACATAGTTATATATTATATGTTGTGTATGGATAAAACATAATTCTGTCGGAGCTTCCTGTTTTCCTCGCCATACAAATGATCAAATCAGCTATAATGTAAGAGTTCATCATATAAAGATTTGAGCAGTATGGCACGTGATTTTAATGGGGAATGCGATGTCTTTTGAGGGGATTACATACAAATGAATGCATGTCCAGCTGCAGCCAAAAGGCCAGTGTAAAGTGTTATTTAATTCACACTAAGCTTTCTATGGAAGGGGGAATGTGTAGTTAACTATATAATGTACTAGCTAAAGCCATACAGACTTCGGGAAAATGTGGACAGAGATATTGCCCACTATACTGATGAGGCTAAGAGTTACCACAAACCGGACAACCGGATTAACTCCTTATGAATTAATGACAGGATGGGCGATGATGCAGGTTCAGTAAAGGATGAAGTCAGGAGATATGTTTTGGAACTAAGCACCCAACTTAAAGGGATGTGCAAATTGGTAAAAGACAATCAGGAACAAAGAGACACAGAGAGAGAGTTTGAAATGATCCCTGACAGACGGGAAGTTGCTTCCTCATAAAAGCACTACCTGACAAACCTGGGTTTGCCCCTAAATGGAAGGGCCCCGATGAGGTTAAAAATTGTGTAGTGTGATTAATTCACAGATATGTGAGACGGTTGACCTCCAAGCAAGCTGAACGGGTTCGCGGGAAGTTGTGCACAGACGGTATAGCCTTTGGTCCATTGTATAACGGTCGCGCGGGTTATTAGTTAAGTAATAGGATGATTTTCTTGCTGCTTCTCACGACCCTTGCCCTGCGAGTCATGGAGGGGAAGTGTAGATGGAATTGTGTAGACTTGAGGATAGAACATCGCAAGCATCTCTATGACGATGATTCTGTCTATTGTAACCTTCCGACACATGGAATAAGCCCCTGGAAGGTAACCTGTAGGGACCGCTGCTCGGAATTCCTTCACCATACCATGTTGCCATCTCTGTTGGAGGGGCAAGGTGATTGGGGTCTCCCATGCAATGTAACATGGTGTAACTGGAATTTTCGGTGTTTAGCTGAGGGACCGGGATGGACCTGTACCCGGCAACAGCAGAGGGCTCAGGAGGATGAGTACATCAACATGAGATTTGGCTGATCCACGCGATCATTGTACCAATCCTCTAAAATCAGACCCCATCAAGTGAACACTTTCATGGATATGCCTCACTTGGATGCATTACAGTCAAATTTGAGCAAGTGCTGGGTCTGCTTACATATTCCCATGCACGGAGGAAAGGGGGGAAAGTCCTTCGTTCCCTATCCCTTTGTCAACACTGGGAATGGTAGAGTGGATTTTGAATCAGAATGGAACCCAAGACGGGACAAGGAAAATGACATTTAAAACCTCATCAGGTATGTTGTGAAAAACCAACAAGGGGGATCTATCTGCTTGGTAAGAAACAGAACCATACTTGTTAGCTGTAGCTACTGTACCCAGCAGCTTAATGTCACCAATGGTGCCTGGGCTTTGGTGCAACAGATTACAATCCATTGCCCCACTGCTGATGTCCTGGTCAGCCTCTCCTCTACTTATATGAGCAGCATGACTGCATATAATGGTACTTATTTTGTTTGAGGAGACAATGCCTACCCATGGCTTCCCTGGGATTGGGTAGGATCGTGTTATTTAGCATATGTGGTCCCCTATATTCACCGTTGGTGAGACAGAACGGTTCTTTATGATAGCCTTCCCACTTTATGGGACAGCAAAAGCAGTTCAGGAACTTATACATATGGCCTTGACCTGAGAGAATTGCAAATGAAAGTAGAGACGGGTTCGAGGAGGCAAGCACAGCCTTCTCTGAAGTATCAGCCGACGTTGTAGCTATCTGGACTGTTGCTTTACAGAACTGATTGACACTTGATTATGTGTTGGCTTTCCAGGGAGAAACGTGTGCTATAATTGAATCCGAATGCTGCACGTATATCCCAGATGATTCGGAAAATATAACTCGTTTGGCAGATCATATCAACCGAGTAGCGAAGACAATACGGGATGAAGGGAGCCAATATCATAATTATAACCCTCTGGGATGGCTGGGGCAATGGTTCGGGTCATGGGGATCATACCTGATGCATAGGTTGTTGTATTAATTGTAATTGTTATTGCTTGTTGTATTTGTATGACATTATTGAACACTTATTGTAACACGGTAACAGCCCAAATTATGCAAGTGTACAGGCAGAAGGGGCAGACTTCCTGACAAAGGAGGTAGGCCCATATACTGGTAACATTTGGCTCTGAATTGGTCATGGGGCCTTGCTTGGACCTGGCCCCGACCAAAAGGGGGGATTGAAGAAGGGAAAGGGTTAATGTTTTTTGTACTCACTGTATTTTGTACCTAAAGGGTTAATGGATTTTGTACCTAGAATGTATCACAAACATAACCCTTCATTGTGGCTAATCTCCCCAGGTTTATACTGCTCCTAGCATCAATATAACTTATTTATGGTTTCATGATTTCATTCTTTAACTTTTATTCTAATGAAGACAGACAGTCAAACGTAAATGTTTGTAGACATTGCAAGTCTTACCTTTTCTACAAGCTTGTGTGTGATTTGAACAAAGAAAGCAGCTACAAGATGCGGAGTGCGGTAACGGCCATTTGACAGGAAGACTCCCCGCTGGGATCGCCGCGGGCCACACAGTCACTTCAAAGGAAAAGCCACGGGAAGAGCAGGGAACCTAAGACTGCATCGTGACTACAGCTGCCAGAAGACTGGTGCTTCGTGACTTGAGAATGCCAGATACACTCTAGTTTATGGTCAGAGACTGCCAGATGCATCGTGCTTCGTGATCAAGGACTGTTAAATGGACTTTAATTCATGACTGGTCTGGAGTTTGCTTCGTGACTGGTATTATGAGCCATGATATATAAATATCCACACTTCTTGTGTTCAGTGACAGATCTGGTGAACCGCTGTTAAGATGCCAGGTTTCTCCCAAAAGCTTTTGAGAATAAAGCTCACTGTACTTTGACTTACTATCTCAGAGATATTATTTACCTACAACACAAGAAAACAGGAAAATCTTGAATTTCAAAAGAGAGATAGAAAGGCAGAGAAAGAGAAACTCGACTGACACAAGTTTGATAGAAAATTTAAACTTGACAGAGAAAGGCTTTAATGATGTGGACTCAGATTTAACTCCTGGTTTTAATTTGGCAAGGAATATTCACTGAGTGCCTCAATTCAGTAAGGAAAGATGTGAAATATATTTTGTGTCATTTGAGAAAATTGTTACAAAGCTGCATTTGCCAAAAGAAAATTAGATGATTTAATTGCAAAAATGTTGATTCGAAGTGCCTATGATAGTTTGAAAACTGTTGCGATCAATCCCTGTGAATTAGGGATTCAGGAGTCACTGGAGGCAGGTGGGTACCAGGGGACTGGAAAGTAGCTAATGTAACACCGCTGTTAAAGAAGGGCGAGAGGCAGCAGATGGGAAATTATAGGCGGTTAGTCTAACTTCGGTCATTGGCAAGATTTTAGAGTCCATTATTAAAGATAAGATTGCAGAGTACTTGGAAGTGCATGATAAAGTAAGACTGAGTCAGCATGACTTTGTCAGGGGGAAGTCATGTCTGACAAATCTGTTAGAGTTCTTTTGAGGGGGTAACAAGGAAGTTAAATAAAGGAGAACCAGTGGACGTGATTTATTTAGATTTCTAGAAGGCCTTTGACAAGGTGCCGCATAAGAGATTGTTAAATAAGTTAAGTGTCTAAGGTGTTAAGCGTAAGATCCTGGCATGGATAGAGGATTGGCTGACTGGCAGAAGGCAGAGAGTGGGGATAAAGGGGTCTTTTTCAGGATGGCAGCCGGTGACTAGTGGTGTGCCTCAGGGGTCAGTGCTGGGACCACAACTTTTCACAATATACATTAATGATTTGGAAGAAGGAACTGAAGGCACTATTGCTAGGTTTGCAGATGATGCAAAGATATATAGAGGGACAGATAGTATTGAGGAAGCAGGGGGGCTGAAGAAGGACTTGGACTGGTTAGGAGAGTGGGCAAAGAAGTGGCAGATGGAATACAATGTAAAAAAGTGTAAGGTTATGCACTTTGGAAAGAGGAATGGAGGCATAGACTATTTTCTAAATGGGAAAATGCTTCGGAAATCAGAAGCACAAAGGGACTTGTTCAAGATTCTCTTAAGGTTAACATGCAGGTTCAGTTGGCGGTTAGGAAGGCAAATGCAATGTTAGCATTCATATCGAGAGGGCTAGAATACAAGAGCAGGGATGTAGTTCTGAGGCTGTATAAGGCTCTCGTCAGACCCCATTTGGAGTATTGAGAGCAGTTTTGGGCCCCGTATCTAAGGAAGGGTGTGCTGGCCTTGGGAAAGGTCCAGAGGAAGTTCACAAGAATGATCCCTGGAATGAAGAGCTTGTTGTATGAGGAACGGTTGAGGACTCTGGGTCTGTACTCGTTGGAGTTTAGAAAGATGAGGGGGGATCTTATTGAAACTTACAGGATACTGCAAGGCCTGGATAGAGTGGACGTGGAGAGGATGTTTACACTAGTAGGAAAAACTAGAACCAGAGGGCACAACCTCAGGCTAAAGGGACGATCCTTTAAAACAGAGATGAGGAGGAATTTCTTCAGCCAGAGAGTGGTGAATCTGTGGAACTCTTTGCTGCAGAAGGCTGTGGAGGCCAGGTCATTAGTGTCTTTAAGACAGAGATAGATAGATTCTTGATTAATAAGGGGATCAGGCGTTATGGGGAAAAGGCAGGAGAATGGGGATGGGAAAAATATCAGCTATGATTGAATGGCGGAGCAAACTCCATAGGCCGAGCGGCCTAATTCTGCTCCTATGTCTTATGGTCTTCTGGTGTCAATAGTTTACAGAGTCAAGAAATTTAAGGAAGAAACAGAATCAGACTTTTGTGGAATGTGCTAGAGAAAGAAATGATATTCAAAAGGTTGTAAAGGTCTATGATGGTTGAAAAAGATTCTGAAAGCCTTAGAGAAGTCCCATCTTCTCTATTTTCCCATCTGGAAGACCATAAAGTTTCTCAGATAAGGTAAGCTGCCTGATGATTATGAACTGTCTCACAAACATGTTAGTAACAGGTCATTGTCTGTGAACTCTCACAGAAACAGGAGCGATAAAAGATTGGATCAAAGTGAGGAGAAAGACCCAGGGTACACTCAGGTCGGAGGGTAAATTTGATTCAAGTATACCAACATATTATCTTTGTCATAAGAAAAGACATAAAAAGGCTGACTGTTAGAATTTAAAAAGCGAGAGTAGCAATTGTGTAGGCGCATAGTGTTCCTTCAGAAATAGCTGGCCCTGTGATTAAATATGATGATGTGGAGATGCCGGCGTTGGACTGGGGTAAACACAGTAAGAAGTTTAACAACACCAGGTTAAAGTCCAACAGGTTTATTAAATATGATGACAAACCTGCATTCACCGCAGGAGGGGTACCATTTCCAATGCTTTTCCAGCACCAACTGGTGAACTAAGAGATATTTCCCTCTGTTTCGATAGCTAGTAATTCCTGGAACAGGTCGTTAGTTTGTTACCAGAGACTTTTCAGTTGAGGGGCGCCACTCCACATCAAGCATGGCTGACCAGTAGTCTCTCTTACCACCAGCCATTGGCATGTTGGAAGGATTTGCAAGTTGATACTCAACCTGTTTGGCCACATGATGAACACACCTTCCTTGGATATCAAGTTCTGGAGTGGGATTCAAACTCAGAGCTTCTGGCTCAGAGGCAGAGACTCTGCCCAAGACCTCCAATACTAGAGGGATGCAATAAGCTACGAAAATGTCTTTTAGTTACAGGGTATTCATAGAAATCATAGAATCATAGAAACCCGACAGTGCAGAAGGAGGCCATTTGGCCCATCGAGTCTGCACCGACCACAATCCGACCCAGGCCCTACCCCCACATATTTACCCACTAATCCCTCTAACCTACACATCCCAGGACTCTAAGGGGCAATTTTTAACATGGCCAATCAACCTAACCCGCACATCTTTGGACTGTATTGATGGAAGTTGTTTACCTATCGCTAGGGCATCATGGTGGCACAGTGGTTAGCACTGCTGCCTCACAGCTCCAAGGGCCGGGGTTCGATTCCGGCCCCGAGTGACTATCTGTGTGGAGTTTGCACATTCTCCCCGTGTCTGCATGAGTTTCCTCCAGTTTCTCCAGTTTCCTCCCACAGTCCAAAGATGTGCACGTTCAGTTGATTGGCCATGCTAAATTGCTCCTTAGTGACAAGGGGATTATCAGGGTAAATAGGTGGAGTTACGGGGATAGGGCCTGGGTGGGATTGTTGTCGGTACAGGCTTGATGGCCAAATGGCCTCCTTCTGCACAGTAGGGATTATAGAACAAAATAGAATCATAGAGAGTGTTACGATCCCAGCTGATGTTACTACTGGACAAGTCAAATCGCAGGCTAGAACCCAGCTTGATAGATCCTAATTTTTCTTTTCTTTCGATAGGTGGAAGGTGGCAACTGAACAGAGTTATAGGAGTCAGCTGATGAACTTTTAACAAAATAATAAAAAATTTATTAAACAAAAAAGATGAACTACAACAAACTACTCCACCCCAACTTTCACTTTACAGACATGCATAGATTTGTAAGGATAACACACTTTACAAGATCTACCTTTTCCTCTAATATTCTATGTAAGTACACAATCCAGGTAAACCCAAAGGTGAAGTGTGGTCAGACACTCTACACTCTAAAACGAAGTGACAGATGTCGCCCTAAAACAACTTGAACAGATTTCTCATCAATTCCCCCAGATGCTTGTCTTGCTTGAAGCCAGCTGGTCTCACTAGAACTCTGTCTTCCACATGAGGGTTTCCAATCTCTGCTCTCAAAGAACACACCTAAGGATCTTCTCCCAAACAATACTTTCATTCAGGTGTCTTCACCAAGGATCCAACTTTCAACCTCTCCTTCTGGTATTCCTCTGTCCTGGATCACCACGTGTATTCAAGCTTTACCTTTCACACAATCTGTAAACAGCCAGCCATGCTGACAGAACACCACTGCTTCACAGGCCTAATTAAGGTATGACCAACTTTTAAGGATCAATTTGGATTTCTAATTTTTCGCAAGGCAGCATTGCGAGGTTTGCACTTTGCAGCCCTGTCTTTAATTGGGAGCCTCACTCTGTTCCTCATCCCAACTTTATTGAACAGAATCTTAACCCAGATTCTTGTTCTTTGTTCCTTGACTTCATTTTCTTCCTGGTACTTTCTTCTGTCTGATTCCCTAGTTTCTGGGACTTTTCTGTTATTTAGTTGGGGCCTGCTCTCTGCAGCCTCTCTTCATCTCTGTTCAAGCAGTTACTGTGAACACTGATGTGCGATTAAATCACTCGGGAGGCTAGATCGTACCCGGGAAATAAAGGCTTTTATTACTAACAAGAATGGAGCATACTATATACAATACAATCCCAGACTAAAGGGTCACCAGGCAGTGCAGTGACCTTTATACTCCTCCAGGTAGGCGGAGCCAACTGGAGTGTACCACAGAACAATATCAACAAGTAGAACACCCCAACCCTAACCCCAACAGTGACAACAGTAACATATCTACAAGTACCCATAGTGCTGACCATCTGTGGTTCAGTACTCAGTGGTAACCAACTATGGTTCACCACATTCACCCCTCCTTTAAAACAAAGGCCGGTGGGGCAAAAAACAGAACGAACTATCCATATATTCACAAGTTCAGTCGTATTGGAGGACCGCACCGTCTCTGCGACCTCCTCAACACTGGCGGTAACGCCGGTTCTGGTGACCGTGATGACCCTCTCTCCAAGGCGGTGTCCAGTGAATCCTCCAGTTCCTCACGGACAGGTGGACCACGAGGTGGCGACAATCTGCTGGACTCGAGCACGCCTCGAGGTGGCGACAATCTCCTGGACTCAGGCAAGCTGTACACGGGAGTAAGAGGATTAAGTGGTGGTCCCGATACTGCCCGCGCCGTGTCAGGAGGGGAGATAAAGGTCAAGGGGTCCCTAACTAGGGGTGTGGGAGCGACTGGGGTTTCCAAGTCCCCTGCAGGTGCCAGATCTCGAATAGAGACCGTGTCCTCTCGCCCGTCAGGATATGCCACATAGGCATATTGAGGGTTGGCGTGGAGGAGATGGACCTGTTCAACCAAAGGGTCGGACTTGCGGGTCCTAACATGCCGCCGCAGGAGGACAGGTCCTGAGTACATCAACCAAGACGGCAATGAGGTCCCAGAGGAAGACTTCCTAGGGAAGGAAAACATCCGCTCATGTGGAGTAGCGTTGAGTACACAGGAGGGACCGGATGGAATGGAGCGCATCAGAAAGTACCTCTTGCCAACGGGAGACTGGAAGACCCTTAGACCTCAACGCCAGTAAGACAGCCTTCCAGACTGTAGCATTTTCTCTTTCAACCTGCCCGTTACCCCTGGGGTTGTAACTCATAGTTCTACTTGAGGCAATCCCTTTTGAGAGCAGGTATTGCCTCAAGTCGTCACTCATAAATGACGAGCCCCTATCACTGTGGATATAGCTGGGGTAACCAAACAGGGTGAAAAGATCCCGTAATGCTTTGATAACCGTGGCAGCGGTCATGTCTGAACAGGGAATGGCAAAAGGGAATCGGGAGTACTCGTCAATCACGTTGAGGAAGTACACGTTCCGATCTGTCGAAGGAAGGGGGCCCTTGATGTCCACACTCAGTCTTTCAAAAGGGCGAGTGGCCTTAATGAGGTGTGCCCTGTCAGGTCGGTAGAAGTGCGGTTTGCATTCAGCACATACCTGACAGCTTCGGGTTATGGACCTGACATCATCCACTGAGTTGGGTAGATTCCGGGCCTTTACGAAATGGAAGAGCCGAGTGATCCCTGGATGGCAGAGATCATTGTGGAGGACCTGTAATCGATCCTCCTGCACACTTGCACATGTTCCACGCGACAGGGCGTCTGAGGGCTCATTGAGCTTCCCTGGACGGTACATGATATCAAAGTTGTAGGTGGAGAGTTCGATTCACCACCTCAAGATTTTATCATTTTTGATCTTACCCCGTAACGTGTTGTTGAACATGAACGCCACGGACCGCTGGTCCGTGAGCAGGGTGAATCGTTTTCCCGCCAAGTAATGGCGCCAATGCCGGACGGCCTCCACAATGGCCTGAGCCTCTTTTTCCACCGCGGAGTGCCGAATTTCAGGGCCTTGGAGGGTGCGAGAGAAAAAGGCGACGGGCCTGCCCGCCTGGTTAAGTGTGGCGGCCAGGGCGAAATCAGATGCATCACTCTCCACCTGAAAGGGGATGGACTCATCAACAGCATGCATCGTGGCTTTCGCGATGTCAGCTTTTATCCCTTCAAAGGCTAAGCGAGCCTCTGCTGCTAGGGGAAAAGAGGTAGACTTTATGAGCGGACGGGCTTTGTCCGCAGAATTGGGAACCCACTGTGCATAGTATGAAAAGAACCTAAGCATCTTCTCAGTGCTTTTATACTAGTGGGTAGGGGGAGTTCAAGGAGGGGACGCATACGGTCTGGATCAGGGCCAAGGACCCCGTTTTCCATCACGTATCCGAGAATTGCGAGGCGGCGCTTGCTAAATACACACTTCTCCCTGTTGTAGGTCAGATTCAGGCGAGACGCAGTGCGTATAAATCTAAGGAGATTGGCATCGTGGTCCTGCTGGTCATGGCCGTAGATAGTGACGTTGTCCAGGTACGGGAAGGTGCCCGCAGCCCGTTCTGGTCCACCATTCGGTCCATTGCACGCTGGAAGACCGAGACCCCATTCGTGACACCAAAGGGAACCCTTAAAAGGTGGTAAAGACGACCATCCGCCTCAAAGGCCGTATATTTTCGGTCCTCTGGGCGAATGGGGAGCTGGTGGTAAGCTGACTTCAAGTCAATGGTGGAGAACACCCGGTACTGCGCAATCTGGTTGACCATGTCAGATATGCGCGGGAGAGGATACGCATCCAGCTGCGTGTATCTATTAATGGTCTGACTATAGTCTATGACCATCCGGGGTTTGTCTCCAGTTTTAACCACCACGACTTGCGCTCTCCATGGACTAGTGCTAGGTTGAATGATCCCTTCCCTGAGGAGCCGCTGAACTTCAGATCGAATAAAGATCCGATCCTCAGCGCTGTAACGCCTGCTCTTCGTTGCGATGGGCTTGCAGCCTGGCACGAGATTCTCGAATAAAGATGGTGGGGTGATTCTGAGTGTCGAGAGGCTACACATGGAGCGCGCTGGGCAATTTGGAGGCTGCAGTTCTCCCACTGAAAGTGGAGGGAGTGGCCCATCGTACTGCAGGGTTACACTCCTCAGGTGGACCATAAAGTCTAGTCCCAGGAGTATCGGAGCGCAAAGGTGCAGTAACACGAGGAGCCTGAAGTTCTCATAAACTGTGCCCCGCACCGTTAGGTTGACCACGCAGCTCCCAAGCACGGTAACAGATCGGGACCTCGATGCCATCGAAATTGTCTGTCTGACAGCCCGTACTCGGAGACCGCACCGCTTCACGGTGTCAGGGTGAATGAAATTCTCCGTGCTCCCGCTGTCAAACAAACAATGAATTAGGCGTCCATTTACCTCTATGCCCATCATGGACTTGTCGAGTCTGTGAGGCTTGGCCTGGTCCAGGATGATTGACTCCACCGTTGGGTCTTGAGTGCAACTGCAGGCAGCTGAGATGGTTGATGATGATGACCCCTGCTGGTCGTCTGCGGTCGGTGCCGACCAAAATGGCTGCGCCCATGGATCGCACGTGGTCGGTGGCGCTAAAAATGGCGGCCCCTGCAGGTCGCACGTGTCTTGCGTCTTCGTCGTCAGGAATGGCGGCGCTCTGGAATCGCACGTGGTGGAAGACCTCGAAGAAGCTGGAGACAAGGAGACAGGCTCTGGAGAATCACACGCCGCGCTGCTGTGCTTGGAGGGTGGTTTAGCCCTGCAGACTTTGGCATAATGCCCTTTCTTCCCACACGCGGAGCAAAATACCGTTCTGGCTGGACATCGCTGCCGAAGGTGATTCGCCAATCCACAGAAATAGCACCGCGGGCCTCCTGGAGCTGCCGCCGTCGTCAGGTCCGAGGTTGAAAGCACAATCGTGCAGTTTTTCGGAGCCGCTGGGTAGAGTTGAGTCGGTGGCTGTACTTGCCACGATGTTCCCACGTGGTCGGTGGGGTAAGTTTCTAGACTTCTGGAGGCCGTTTCCATCGTGTCAGCCAATTCCACCATCTTAGCTAGGTCTAGGTTACCTTGCTCTAGCAGCCGCAGGCGAATATACGATGAGCCGATTCCCGCCACAAACGCATCTCGGATCAAGTCGTTCGTATACTGGGCCGCTGACACTGGCTTGCAGTTGCAGGCTCTGGCTAGCTGCTGAAGTTCGCGCAGGTACTGTCCCGTCGTTTCGCCGGGCTGCCGCCGTTGAGTGGCTAGAAGGTGTCGAGCATGGATCTCGTTTGGCGGTTTGTTGTACAGTTTCTTAAGTAGTTCGATGGCCCCTTTGTAGTCTTGGGCATCGCGGATTGATGAGTATACAGTGTCGCTTACCCTTGCGTAGAGGACCCGCAGTCTATCGGCGTCGTTTTGAATGGCTGTTGAGGCATCGATGTAGTCTTGAAAACACTTTAACCAATGGTCGAAAGTGTTCGACGCTCCCGCTGCACGTGGATCTAAGGTAAGCCGATCGGGTTTCAACATTTGCTCCATGGTTTTTTTTATCAAAATTGTTAGTAATAAAATTGATGTGCGATTAAATCACTCGGGAGGCTAGATCGTACCCGGGAAATAAAGGCTTTTATTACTAACAAGAATGGAGCATACTATATACAATACAATCCCAGACTAAAGGGTCACCAGGCAGTGCAGTGACCTTTATGCTCCTCCAGGTAGGCGGAGCCAACTGGAGTGTACCACAGAACAATATCAACAGGTAGAACACCCCAACCCTAACCCCAACAGTGACAACAGTGACATATCTACAAGTACCCATAGTGCTGACCATCTATGGTTCAGTACTCATAGTGGTAACCAACTATGGTTCACCACAAACACCTCCTTGTTCCAGCTGCACTGAAACTGCTTTCACTTTTCTGTGCAGGCCCCCTGATTGCTCGGCAACAGCCCAGTTTTTTATACCTTGTGGCTGCTTTAAGTTCATCATGCCTTATTCCAATGCAGGCATCGAACCGAACTCACAGACTTACAGGCAATAAGTAAAATGAAACTAAAACTTTAAACGAAAGATTATGCCCAACACACACTAATACAATATAAATGATTAAAAATCACCTATTTCCAAACAAAAGTTAATTTAAAATGGCGTTTAATTTCGGGTTTTGGATTTGTGGGAATTGAGCCTAATTTGCCGAGTGATGGTGCATATTTTTATTATGAAATGACCTATCCAAGGATAACGTATTGTCATCTTCAGTTGTTCTGAAAGAAACTATTGAGGCTGTTGAAAATCAAAGTATATACAAAAATCCACAACTTTATCTAACCCTGTTCTGCAAATGACTGTTTCAATTAAAGAAGTATCCAGAGTCAAAAGCTCAAATTGATACTTTTAGAGCATTGATACATTGGAGCATCAGGCTGCAAATAAAGGGTCAATGCCAGTTGGGGTGAAGTAAAGCTGTATCATAGAAATCATCATAGAAACTCTACAGTGCAGAAGGAGGCCATTCGGCCCATCGAGTCTGCACCGACCACAATCCCACCCAGGCCCTACCCCCACATATTTTACCCGCTAATCCCTCTAACCTACACATCCCAGGACTCTAAGGGGCAATTTTTTAACCTGGCCAATCAACCTAACCCGCACATCTTTGGACTGTGGGAGGAAACCGGAGCACCCGTAGGAAACCCACGCAGACACGAGGAGAATGTGCAAACTCCACACAGACAGTGACCCGAGTCGGGAATCGAACCCGGGTCCCTGGAGCTGTGAAGCAGCAGTGCTAACCACTGTGCTACCGTGCCGCCCACGATTAAAGGTGTTGCAAAGCATGAATAAGATGAATAAGATAGCAACAGTACTCAAAGTTATTGATAAAAGGAAATAACTGCTTTGGAACAGCTGCAACCAAAACTGACAGCTGCGAGGAAGGATATATGTTCCTGCATATAAAGTTAAACTTCAAAATGATGAAGCAGTCACTCTTGCTAGAAATGAACTAAATAAAACTCATACTGAGTGAGAGAACAATAACTGAAAGGAATTTAAAAGAATTTGTCAACTGACCAGAAGGGAATATCAAGATTGTTTGGTTGATCATCGGCATAAACTGAACAAAGTTCTTACGGCAGCTCAACAGGATTTTACTCAACTGAAAATTGAACAACTTACACAAAAGGAGACAATGTTAAACTTGCATTTCCTGGGAAAAAAGTACTGAAGGATCAAATCATGGAAACAGACCTAAAGAGAAAAGTGAACCTGAATTTAAACAGGGTGAGGTTAATTCAGATGTTTGGCCAGTGGTGACTTACATCATAGACTTGGACATTAAAAAATATATAGACATGGAAGAAAATAGAAAACAAGAGTTAAAACCTGAACAGAGTGGTTCAGCGTATTGAAAAATGATTTAGTGTTCAACTTTAAAGAAGAACAATAGAAATCCAGAGATTAAGAAATGTTAGAACAGCAGATTTCTCCTCGGATTTTAATTCACAACTGTCAGTGCGCAGAAACCAGTTCAGTTGCCTGCACTGTTCTTCCTGATAAAGTTAACCAGAATAAACAAATTGTGAAACGTTTGGGCCCATCGCAAGTAATATTCCAGGGGTCCAGACTGCACAATCCACTACAAATTTTATGAAGCAACATGAAGGGTGTAAAACTACAGTGCATTCTTTTAACGCACAACAGGAAAATACTATACAACCTCTGCAAAATGAAAAAGGCCATCTTTTGCACAGACTGAATTGAAAATCAAAAGAACGGTCGTAAAAAACTAATTTGAAAGAGAGGTGAGACCCTTGCAACTCACATAAACTGGAATTTGAATCCTATGTTGAGGAGCAGATGGGGAAACAGATCCTGGAGAGATGTAGGAATAACAGAGTTGTCGTGATGGGAGATTTTAATTTCCCAAACATAGATTGGAATATCCCTAGGGCTAGGGGTTTGGATGGAGAGGAGTTTGTTAGGTGTGTCCAGGAGAGTTTCCTGACACAGTATGTGGATAAGCCTACTAGAGGAGAGGCTGTACTTGATCTGGTGCTGGCTAATGAACCTGGACAGGTGGAGGATCTCTCGGTGGGTGAGCATCTTGGGGATAGCGATCATAATTCTATCTCCTTCACGATAGCATTGGAAAGAGATAGGATCAGGCAGGCTAGGAAAGTGTTTCTCTGGAGTAAAGGGAAATACAGTGTCATCAGGGAGGAAATTAGACGGGTAAATTGGAAGGAGGCATTCTTGGGGAAAAGTACCGAAGGAAAGTGGAGGATTTTCAAGGAATGTTTGTCTGGAGCTCTGCATGACAACGTTCCGATGAGACAGGGGGGTGTTGGTAGGGTACGGGAACCGTGGTGCACGAAGGTTGTGATGAACCTGGTGAATAAGAAAAGAGAGGCGTACAGAAGGTTCAGAGAGCTAGGAGGTGTTAAGGATTTAGAGGAGTATACGGGATGTAGGAAGGAGCTTAAGAAGGAAATTAGGAGAGCGAGAAGGGGTCATGAGAAGGCCTTGGCGGGTAAGATTAAGGAGAACCCCAAGGCTTTCTACAAATATGTCAAGAGTAAAAGGATGAGATGTGAAGGCATAGGACCCTTAAAAGGTGAAGGGGGAAAAGTTTGTGCGGAACCGTTAGAAATGGCGGAGCTGCTTAATGAATACTTTACCTCGGTATTCACGGTGGAAAGGGATCTGGGTGGTTGTACTGCTGGTTTGCGGTGGACAGAAAGGATCGAGCATGTGGACATAAAGAAAGAGGATGTGTTGGAACTATTGAATGGCATCAAGGTTGGTAAGTCGCCGGGACCGGATGGGATGTACCCCAGGTTACTGTGGGAGGCGAGGGAGGAGATTGCGGAGCCTTTGGCGATGATCTTTGCATCGTCGATGGAGATGGGAGAGGTTCCGGAGGATTGGAGGATTGCAGATGTGGTCCCTATATTCAAGAAAGGGAACAGGGACAGCCCGGGAAATTACCGACCGGTGAGTCTAACCTCAGTGGTTGGTAAGTTGATGGAGAGGATCCTGAGAGACAGGATTTATGATCATCTAGAGAAGTTTAGTATGATCAAAAGTAGTCAGCACGGCTTTGTCAAGGGCAGGTCATGCCTTACGAGCCTGGTTGAGTTCTTTGAAAATGTGACCAAACACATTGACGAAGGAAGAGCGGTGGATGTGGTCTATATGGACTTCAGCAAGGCGTTCGATAAGGTCCCCCATGCAAGACTTCTTGAGAAAGTGAGAGGGCATGGGATCCAAGGGGCTGTTGCCTTGTGGATCCAGAACTGGCTTGCCTGCAGAAGGCAGAGAGTGGCTGTGGAGGGGTCTTTCTCTGCATGGAGGTCAGTGACCAGTGGAGTGCCCCAGGGATCTGTTCTGGGACCCTTGCTGTTTGTCATTTTCATAAATGACCTGGATGAGGAAGTGGAGGGATGGGTTGGTAAGTTTGCTGACGACACCAAGGTAGGTGGTGTTGTGGATAGTTTGGAGGGATGTCAGAAGTTGCAGCGAGACATAGATAGAATGCAAGACTGGGCGGAGAAGTGGCAGATGGACTTCAACCCGGATAAGTGTGTGGTGATCCATTTTGGCAGATCCAATGGGATGAAGCAGCAATATAATATGAAGAGTACCATTCTTAGCAGTGTAGAGGATCAGAAGGACCTTGGGGTCCGGGTCCATAGGACTCTTAAATCGGCCTCGCAGGTGGAGGATGCGGTCAAGAAGGCGTACGGCGTACTGGCCTTCATTAATCGAGGGATTGAGTTTAGGAGTCGGGAGATAATGCTGCAGCTTTATAGGACCCTGGTTAGACCCCACTTGGAGTACTGCGCGCAGTTCTGGTCACCTCATTACAGGAAAGATGTTGAAGCCATTGAAAGGGTGCAGAGGAGATTTACAAGGATGTTGCCTGGATTGGGGGGCATGCCTTATGAGGATAGGTTGAGGGAGCTTGGTCTCTTCTCGCTGGAGAGACGAAGGATGAGAGGTGACCTGATAGAGGTTTACAAGATGTTGAGAGGTCTGGATAGGGTAGACTCTCAGAGGCTATTTCCAAGGGCTGAAATGGTTGCTACGAGAGGACACAGGTTTAAGGTGCTGGGGGGTAGGTACAGAGGAGATGTCAGGGGTAAGTTTTTCACTCAGAGGGTGGTGGGTGAGTGGAATCGGCTGACGTCGGTGGTGGTGGAGGCAAACTCGTTGGGGTCTTTTAAGAGACTTCTGGATGAGTACATGGGATTTAATGGGATTGAGGGCTATAGATAGGCCTAGAGGTGGGGATGTGATCGGCGCAACCTGTGGGCCGAAGGGCCTGTTTGTGCTGTGGCTTTCTATGTTCTATGTTCTATGTTCTATCTATCACATACAGGTTAAGCCTCATAATATTGCCAGGGAAAGATATTTATCGGTAAAATGTGATAAAAGGGGAAAGAATACTACCTGTATTGAATGTAATAAGGTGATGGTTAAAGTGTTTTCAATGGTATATTTTTGTAGTGTTATATTACTATGATAATACCTTTTCTAATTTTAGAGCTAAGTGTTATAAATGTGATACTTTATAAGGCAGTTATGTTGTGAATGGTCTCTTTTAATTTAAAATAAGACAAAATGTCCTGGAATGAGGAAGATAATCATGTTGAAATTTGCCCAGAGAGGCCCATGTGAATTGGTTTTCATGCAGATTGAGGCCTGGATTGAAAACCATAGAAACACGAGTGCCAACTTTCATATCTTGACACTGAAGAAGGGCATTGATCTTGTTGAACACAGACTCTCGGTCTCATTAAGCCAAATCTGGAGAGAGAAAGATAGATGCTGCGAGGTGAAGAAGCAGAGAAGCTGTTAATGTGCCAAGCAAGGGGAAAGGAAGATTTAGTTAACCACCAAGCAGAATGCTGGTGAGAATGGATTCCCAGTTTAAAGAGATGGAGCATGCAGAGATTTTAAAAGCCAGGTGTCACCAGAGGATGCCTTGCCACTGGAATTCAATTTGATTATGTTCAGAGGATTGAGAAACAGACTTTTAAAAGGACACTGCTGGTGGGCAGGGGGAAGAGAGCCTGCTGAATCACTTGGAGGGATTTGGAGTTTTGTCAGAAGGCTACATTTCTGCTGAGAAAGTGCAGAGCTAGAGACTGAAGAAATTTATTTTTGGAACACAGGACTGTTCCCTGATTCTTTTGAGAGAGATCATTGCTGCATATATTTCAATACATTTCTTTCCAAGGATTCTGCATTCGTTTTCAATGTTTGTTCTGATAACCACCACACCAATGGCTGATGAAAATAAGATTTGTTGACCTTCCACAGTTAATATCCTCTAACCCTCCTTACTGATGTTATCCTTTGTCCCAACTAACCAAACAGATACCATTTGGCTCACTGTATGTTTGAGCTTGTAATCAAGAGGAACAAATTATCAATGAGACTTTCTACCCTCTGTGATAGTTTCTTACATTCTGAAAATCTTTCACTTTGAAAAGTGTATACAACCGGGTGAGAGAGGTTTGGTCACTGGTTATTACATTAATTACTTTGGCATTTAAACTGATTTCCTATATTTTTATCTCAGTACCATCTGAGGGTCTATTTGGCAGCCATTCTGACCTACCATCTGTCAGTGAACATCAACATTTTGGGACATTTGCTGGTGTCAAGGAGTGTTTAGAATATCAGACTTTTCATTTAGTTCTCCACACCACCATAATATTACAATCTCATTCTGCCTTGACTTCTTCTTAGCCTGCGATCATGGGTGTTATTTTTTGTGTCCTTTTTGCCTGCCTGTTTCTTGATATTTCTGTAATTTCAGAATAATCTTATCTTTGCACACCATGAGGCCTCCAGACTCAACCAGCAATGATATCTCAGTAGTTTTTGAAAGTATGCCCATAACAATGAACATTATATCATGTTGGGAATTATTCAGCAACTGGTACCCTATTCATGGAGAAGCAGCCAATCCCAACTGCACAGCATCACACTTGACTTTGTTTTAGGTTTTAACTGCCAAATGAGTTTAATGAGTAAGATGTGGAAACACAGATTTTTATATGAGACAATGCTAACTCTACAGAAGGAAAATAATAAAAGGTTCACAAATTCTAATATGAAATTAATTTATCATTAATTTTCATGAAGTTTTCAGTCTCTTATCAACTGTAAGAGTTAACTAATTTCATCTCGTGTTTTTGAATTTTAGACAAATCTTTTCTGATATGAACAAAGCAAGCTAATACCTTGGCATCCTGAATTTGAATTACTGTCAGATAAATTCAAAAAGAGTTACCATACATAGCTGAACAAAACTATATTATATGTTTTTGTTTGAATTGCATTCTTGGTTTTTCACTCAAACCAACAGCTTGGAGCCCAAACTGGTAATTGTTGCAGCACTATATCGAGTTTGGTGAGGACATAATGCTGATTGCAGCTGGTTTTTAATGCCTTATCCAATGTGATTCAAACAGTCGAAGAGGTAGGTTTTAAGGATCATCTTAAAGAAGTATAGAGAGGTAGAAAGGTGAAGAGTTTTACAAAGGGAATTTTAGAGTTTAGGATTGTGATATCTTTGCAGGACAGAAAATAAATTGTATACAGCACATGGAGTTCAAAAGTAGCCAAGTGAAAACTAGTTTATTCTGGTTTGATTTTATATACCTACATACACACATGGTCATAAGAGGTGCTATTACACTCCTCCAAGGAAAAGTTACACAAAAGTTCAAATTCCATACAACTGACCTTTCTTCTAATTTATATATCACATTAGTATAACAAGAACATATTTAACACTCCAATGCTCTATTTGAAGCAGGATGATATGGTGGAAGTCTATGGGGATGATCTTATCAAGAAAATTCCAAGTGCTGAACGAGCATGAAAACGGGATAAATGGCACCAATTTTTTTGTTCACGCCATTAAGGGAGAGGGCGGAGCTTATTCTCACCGGGAAGCCAACTGCTGAGTTCTCGCGGCACCATCGCACAGGTGCCCCAATCTCCCAGTACACTGTGTCATCCACCCACACCCCCCCACACCCCCCCCCCCCCCCCGCGCGCCCCCGAACACCACCCTGGACATCACCGATCCCCACAGCTCCAACCACCATCGGACATCGCCAATCCCCAGTCCCCCCACCAATTGCCGCTCCGGACATCACCAATCCCCACTTTCCCGCACCCCCCCATCCCTATCCCAGACATCACCAATCGATCGCGTCTGGGACTCACTAATTACATTTAAATGAGTCATAAATATTGAAATCGGCTGTAGTGCTGGTAACATCATGAGAGGTGAAAAACTGGGCACGAACCTGATTTTCCACCTTTCACCTGATCTTACTGGCTCATCACACCAATCAACTGGCAGGATGAGCTGGTAAGATCGCCCCCTCTGTGTTTTACCCCATTTATTCTCATGGGATTTGAATGCTCTTCTGAATGAAACTGAGGTCTTTTATCAGACACAATTTTCTTGGTGAATTCAAAAGCAGCAAACTACTCCCTGAGGAGAAGGGAGTCCGGGTAGGAAGTTGAGGTACCACATACTCCTCTCATCTAGTCACTGATGGACCCGCCAATGCCTATAGCGATGGAGTGTAGATCCGAGTGCAAATCCAGCAGAATCTGCTGGATCAAGGGCTCCAAGGCAGCTTGCACTGTTCCTATGGAGCCCTCAAGGCACTGGCATGTCAAAGCCACAGCAATAGGCAGAATACAGTCAGACTCATCCATCCTTTGTTCTAGTCTGTTGGCTGCCTCTCACAAGTCTACTTGGTTTTCCACCATTGGAGGGATACAAACGATTGGTCTAGTTGGACCAAGGAGCGGCACAGGCTTGGAGGGCCGAAGGGCCTGTTTCCTGTGCTGTACTGTTCTTTGTTCATTGCTGGTACATCTCCATTGTGTGTGAGCTGGCCATTTCCAGATGCTCATCATCAAACTTGGACTCAGCAGCTGCCTGTTCTCCAGCAGTCCACCAAGTGCCACAGACATGGCCTGTTACTGCCTTCAACTGCTGCAGAGATGTGTCAGTGAGATGTTCTCCGGAATGTGACCCCAGCCCTAATCTAGAACTATAACCCACCAGGGTGTGTGTCTCTGCACTGGTGGATGGTTCAGGTGAATGCAATGACAGGTGTTCTTCAAATTAATCCTCATCATCTTCCTATGAGGTGGGCTGGGGGATGAGTCTTATGTTGCCTGTACTGGTCTGTCTGAAAGAGAAGATAGATTTCATTCATGAACAGGCTGAACACAACATTACATGTTATTCACTGAGAATGTCAAGATGCGTTCAAATCATGGACGGCTCATCTATACTCACACAACTGAGCTCTGACAAAGGGTCATCCAGACTTGAAATGTTGGCTGGATTCTCTCTCCTCAGATACTGTCAGACCTGCTGAGATTTTCTAGCATTTTCTCTTTTTGTTTCAGATTCCAGCATTCACAGTAATTTGTTTTTATTTTAGGCTCATCTATACTGTCTTGCTGGGAGAGGCCAACGTCACCTTCCCCACAGGAACGATATCGATCCTCCCCTGCCAACATGGCAGCAAAGGGATAGTCTCAGTGAGTAGGCAAGAGTCTGGCAGATGAAGTACAATGTTGGTAAATGTGAGATCATCCATTTTGGTAGGAATAACAGCAAAATGGATGATTATTTAAATGTTAAAAATTGCAGCATACTGCTGTGCAGAGGGACCTGGTGTCCTTGTGCATGAATCACAAAAAGTTGATATGCAGGTGCAACAGTCATTAAGAAAGCAAATGGAATTTTGTCCTTCATTATTAGAGGGATGAAAACAGGAAGGTTATGTTGCAGCTATATAAGGTGCTGGTGAGGCCACACATGAAGTACTGTGTACAGTTTTGGTCTCCTTACTCAAGAAAGGATATATTTGGCACTGGAGGGGCTGCAGAGGAGATTCACTAGGTTAATTCCAGAGTTGAGAGGGTTGGCTTATGAGGAGAGACTGAGTAGACTGGGGCTATACTCATTGGAATTTAGAAGAATATGGGGAGATCTTATAGAAACATATATGATTATTGAAGGGAACACATAAGATGGAAGCAGGGAAGTTGTTTCCACTTGGAGGTGAAACTAGAACAAGGAGCATGACCTCAAAATCAGGAGAAGCAGATTTAGGACTGAGTTAAGGAGGAACTTCTTCACACAAAAGGTTATGAATCTGTGGAATTCCCTGCCCAGTGAAGCAGGGATGTTTTTGAATGTTTTTAAGACAAGAAGAGAGACGTTTTTGAACAGTAAAAGAATTAAGGGTTATGGTGAGCAGGTAGGTCAGTGGAGCTGAGTCCACGAAAAGATTAGCCATGATCTTATTGAATGGTGGAGCAGGCTTGAGGGGCCAGATGGCCCACTCCTGCTCGTAGTTCTTATGTTCTTATCCTCCTTGAATTTGGAGAAGTCCTGTATGTTGGCTGTCCCTCCTCCATGATGGGATCTTTCTCTCTTGTTGTGGACAAATTGGCTTGTCTGAAGACAAATGGATGGAATGTGACAAGAAGGGATGATGTGGATATGCCGGCGTTGGACTGAGGTAGGCACAGTAAGAAGTCTCACAACATCAGGTTAAAGTCCAACAGGTTTATTTCGTATCACGAGCTTTCGGAGTGCTCTCCTTCATCAGGTGAGTGACCTCACCTGATGAAGGAGCAGTGCTCCGAAAGCTCGTGATACCAAGAAGGGATGGAGAGGTTGTGAAGCATGCACGCCTCCTGTGTGTGCTGAGCCCTCCCCAGTAAGGGCTGAGGATAGAATTTGTGCAATGTTATAGATGAGATGCTGGTGATGTTAAAGCACTCATGAGACAATCAGTGCTGATGTTTCCCCTGTTAATATTGTGTGAGATCCCTGAGCAGTGTAACCCTTGGAGCAGATGATGCCATTATTAGTGTGAGAGATTGGAGTGAGCTGAAAGTTGACATACTCTGATGGAGCAGTTGAGATCACTTATCCTCTTCCTGCACTAGATGGCGTTTCTTGTGATGCCTGATAAGTTGACCTCCTTCTCAACCACCTCCCAGGTCGGTGAGGGGGGTGCTGGTGAGCCTGCGAGATCCATCCCTGGGATAGAAGACATCCTGGTGCTGGAGGACTCCCTGGATGAGGGCCTGAAAGGAGTCATTGCTGAAACTCGGTGCAGCTTTTTTCTTGGGCACGGCCATATTAAAACATTTCTTCCACATAGCTGGGCTAGAGAGAGTGTTCAGGTAACATTTAAATATGGCACCTGCTTCAACCCCATTTGGTAATGGCAGGGTATCATTTCCCACAGCACCATGTGATTTGGAGAACAGCTCATCCATGCATAGTTAATAAGGTTCCAAGCGTGAAATTGGACATGGACTCCTGCCTCGCTGCCCAGTGAGAAATGCACCATGAGACCCACCTACCACTGCACAGGGTGTCAAAAATGGAAAATACTGCCCTGCCTGTTCAGAGCTGAAAGAAGACTTAATCAAATTACACACTATTCCCAGAGTTTTTTTGCAATATTTGGTTCATTGCCCACTTGAAAAATTAAGAATCATCAAATGGCAGCCAATGAAATTGAAAAAGACTTGTGTATATTAATAGTCAAATATGGCTAGGGCTCATCATCTGATTAAAGATGCAGATAGGCGTTTGTCAGATCTAACTTTGAAAAAAACTGACCTTCTTATAACATTGTGAACAGATATTCCATGTTTGGCAAAGTATTAGGTGAATTACCTGATTTATAGTTTCTTTGTAATCCCACATTGCCTTACATGAGCTCCTGACTTTGGTACTACCGCTCTGGGAGTAACCCAATTACTCTGTTCTACTTTAGAAATAATGTTCCAAGTCTCAAGTCTTGCTCTACTTTCTCTTTACATAGAATCATAAAATTGTTACAGCACAGACAGAGGCCATTCAGTCCATTGTGTCTGCACTGGCTCATCGAAAGACCATTTTACTTGGTTCCATTCTCCCAGCTTCAATGTGTAACCCTGCACATTGTTCCTTTAAAAATAATCATCTGATTCCCACTTGAAATATCTTGATTGAATCAGCCTCCATCACACTCTCAATCAATGCATTTCAGACCCTAACCATACGCTGAGTGAAAAAGATGGGGCCGGGAGACATCAGTGAGGAGCCTGTAGCAGGACGCCTGTAGCGTCTCGCCGATCACAAGTCTCCCAGGCAATGTTTTTCAAGAAATGGGCACGAGGCTGATTACAGTTTCAATATGACTGGCGAGCCCGGGACAGTAGTCTCTGGACTCGCTAGTGTCTCCTCTGCCCCTGCTGATAGAGGTGTGGATTAAAGCTGCTCCCTATCAAGGGGGACCAGGTGTGATAACCCCACTGGGGGGGCAGAGGCCATTGAGGCTCTCCTGGGAGGTTGGGGGTGGGGAGGTGCTCCTTTGGCAGTGCCAGCCTGGCATCCTGGTACTGCACATCGGGCACTGGACAGTGCTAAGGGGTGGGGCCAGAGGGGGTGGGGCCTACTGGAGACAGGGCTGATCGGTGGTGGTGGGAGGGGACACCCTGCGTACTCTGCAATGGACTCGGTGGGAGAGGGAGGGAGGAGGCAATCGGGGCTGCACATGGGGGGACTTAGGGGCTGCACATGGGGGGGGGGCTGGCAATTGGGGCTGGCCCTGGGCGGGGAGGGGGGTTGGGAGGGCAGGATGCCGATCCGGGGGGGAGGGGAGCTGTCGATCAAGACACGGAGGGGCAATAAAAGAAATCGAGAGGCAGGCAATGGGGGCGGGGGGGGGGGGGGGGTTGTTGGCAGTGCACATGTGCTGATCTCCCCACTGACAGATCGGTGTATGCGCAGTGGCCGGCTCAGCACTATGCTGCCAGCCTCTCGCGAGATGAGGCCTGCCCCTTCACTCACTGGTGTGAATCCCCGAGGCACTCTGTGGAGGCATAGAGTGGAGATGCTGGCGTTGGACTGGGGCAAGCACAGTAAGAAGTCTCACAACACCAGGTTAAAGTCCAACAGGTTTATTTGGTAGCACAAGCCACAAGCTTTCGGAGCGCTGCCCCTTCATCAGGTGAGTGGGAGTTCTGTTCATAAACAGGGCATATAAAGACACAAACTCAATTTACAAGATAATGGTTGGAATGCGAGTTTTCACAGGTAATCAAGTCTTAAACGTACAGACAATGTGAGTGGAGAGAGAGAGTTAAGCACAGGTTAAAGAGATGTGTATTGTCTCCAGACAGGACAGTTAGTGAGATTTTGCAAGCCCAGTCAAGTCATGGGGGTTAGATAGTGTGACATGAACCCAAGATCCCGGTTGAGGCCATACTCATGTGTGCAGAACTTGGCTATCAGTTTTTGCTCAGCGATTCTGCATTTTCGTGAAGGCCGCCTTGGAGAATGCTTACCTGAAGGTCAGAGGCTGAATGCCCGTGACTGCTGAAGTGTTCCCCAACAGGAAGGGAACACACTTGCCGAGTGACTGTTGAGCGGCGTTCATTCGTCTGTTGTCGTAGTGTCTGCATGGTCTCCCCAATGTACCATGCCTCGGGACATCCTTTCGTCCAGCGTATCAGGTAGACAACGCTGGCCGAATTGCAAGAGTATGAACCTGGTGGATGGTGTTCTCGCGTGAGATGATGGCATCCGTGTCGATGATCCGGCACGTCTTGCAGAGGTTGCTGTGGCAGAGGTGTGGCAGGATCTTCAACCGATGCTATACACTAGATACATCGATTACATTTTCTTCCTTTGGACTCATGGTGAATAATCACTGAAACAACTATTTGATGACATCAACAAGTTCCATCCCACCATCAGACTCACCTTGGACTGCTCTCCGGAATCGGTTGCATTCTTGGACACACACATCTCCATCAAGGACGGTCACCTCAGCACTTCACTGTACCGCAAGCCCGTGGATAACCTCACGATGCTCCACTTCTCCAGCTTCCACCCTAAACACGTTAAAGAAGCCATCTCCTACCGACAAGCCCTCCGTATACACAGGATCTGCTCAGATGAGCAGGATCATAACAGACACCTCCAGATGCTCAAAGATGCCCTCATAAGAACAGGACATGGCGCTCAATTGACAATTCCAACGCACCACAGTGTAAAACCGCACCAACCTCCTCAGGAGACAAACACGGGACATGGCGGACAGAGTACCCTTCATCGTCCAGTACTTCCCTGGAGCGGAGAAGCTACGACATCTTCTCCGGAGCCTTCAACATGTCATCGATGAAGATGAACATCTCGCCAAAGCCATCCCCACGCCCCCACTTCTTGCCTTCAAACAACCGCACAACCACTGTCCACAGCAAACTACCCAGCCTTCAGGAGAACAGTGACCACGACACCACACAACTGTGCCGCAGCAACCTCTGCAAGACGTGCCGGATCATCGACATGGATGCCATCATCTCATGTGAGAACACCATCCACCAGGTACATGATACATACTCTTGCAACTCGGCCGATGTTGTCGACCTGATACGCTGGAGGAAAGGATGTCCCAAGGCATGGTACATTGGGGAAACCATGCAGATGCTACGACAACGGATGAATGAACACTGCTCGACAATCACCAGGCAGGAGTGTTCTCTTGAGCAGTCACGGGCATTCAGCTTCTGATCTTCGGGTAAGCGTTCTCCAAGGCGGCCTTCATGACACACAACGCAGAATCGCTGAGCAAAAACTGATTGCCAAGTTCCGCACACATGAGGAAGGCCTCAACCGGGATCTTGGGTTCATGTCACACTATCTGTAACCCCCATGACTTGACTGGGCTTGCAAAATCTCACTAACTGTCCTGGCTGGAGACAATACACGTCTCTTTAACCTGTGCTTAACCCTCTCTCCACTCACATTGTCTGTACCTTTAAGACTTGATTACCTGTAAAGACTCGCATTCCAAGCATTATCTTGTAAATTAAATTTGTATCTATATATGCCCTGTTTGTGAACAGAACTCCCACTCACCTGATGGAGGGGCAGCGTTCCAAAAGCTTGTGGCTTTTGCTACCAAATAAACCTGTTGGACTTTAACCTGGTGTTCTGAGACTTCTTACGAGGCACAGAGTCCCAGAGATTTGTGAAACTAAGTATGCCCAAAAAAATGGGTGGAAAAATTGGTCTTGAATTAGTTTGCTGATCTCACTAAATACTTGAGGGTATTTTGTTGGGGCTTTCAGCTTACTCAGGCGCAGCTTATTTACTTAAGCAAACTTCTCTCGAGTCACATTCCATCACGCCCATGGACAATGCTGTTTGTCAAGTTCCATTGACAGTAAACTTTGGCAATGTCAGCAACTTACTGCAAATGCATTCACTTTTGAAACAGCACACAAATTGATCCCACAATACTCTCCCTGAAATTCTCCAATATTGCAATGAATGAACAGTTTGTTCAAAGCTATGAAAACGTTTCCAATCATGGAATCCCTGCAGAGCAGAAAAAGGCCATTCGGCCCATTAAGTCTACACCAACTCACCGACAGAGCATCCCTGTAGCACCATGTATATACCCCACTAATCCACACATCTTGGGAACTAAGGGGACAATTTAGCATGGCCAATCCACCTAACCTGCATATCTTTGGACTATGGGAGGAAACTGGAGCACCCAGAGGAAACCCATACAGACATGGGGAGAAGATGCAAACCCCATACAGGCAGTCACCCAAGGCTGGAAATGAATGTGTCCTTGGTGCTGTGAGGCAGCAATGCTAACCACTATGCCGCCAGTCCTCATTGCGCATCTCATTCCTGGTTCCAAACTCATATCTTTCTGCAATCTACAATGTCTTGGAATTGTCGCGCTGCTCAAGCTTAGGCAAAATTCCTTACTATCTTTTCGCTTACGTTTTGAGCATTCCATACACTTCTGAGCCAGTTTCAAAGCAGCTGAAAGCCTGTCAGCTCATGGTGGAGTGATTCAACTTGTGGACCTGTAAAATGTCAAAATTGGAAGAGTGCAAAGATCTCGAAAGGGTTTTTGGGTCAGCAGATGCTATAGAATTGGGAGGGATGGACGAGGTGAATGAGGGGTTTGAAACCAAGGATACAAATTTTTAAATGGGGGTGTTTCTGGACTGGGAACCTTTGTCGTTCAGAAGCACAGGGTGATGAGAGCATTGTGCAAGAAGCCTCATACGGACACTTTTCTGCTTGCCTCCATTACCATTGAAACTCCAAAGAAACCACAGTTTTGGCAACATAGAAAGATTAACTGCACGATCCCTTGTCAGCCATGACCATTCGCCCATGAAGATAGAGTATGGGTCTCTGTGATGAAACAAAAGATGCTAAACCTAAAAATATCTATGATGTGGAGATGCCGGCATTGGCCTGGGGTGGGCACAGTAAGAAGTCTCACAACACCAGGTTAAAGTCCAACAGGTTTATATTTGGAGTCACGAACGTTTTGGCACTGCTCCTTGATCAGGTGAGTGGAGAGGTAGGTTCACAAACCTCGGTAAAGATACAATCTTTGCCTATGTATGCCATGTTTGTGAACCTGCTCTCCACTCACCTGATGAAAGAGCAGCACTCCAAAAGCTTGTGATTCCAAAATAAACCTGTTGGACTTAAACCTGGTGTTGTGAGACTTACTAAAAATATCTGTGAAGAGATTGAATGTTATCAAAATGGAATTATATCGACCTTGAAAGCATCACCTTTACTTTCCTTTCTTGATACATTACCAACTATGTTTGGGTTAAAGGAATTGAGTACTGTGAAATCAATACTGAAACAGTTACAAATTCAGTTTTTTACTTAAAATGTTTTTTTTTCTCAATAATGTAATCTTATTTCCCATGATAGATCTTGTCCCAATCCGAAACTAATTTTCTGATAGTTCGCCTTACGCAAAAAGCATGGTCTGAGAATTAGCAATTAGCCTACTTGCAGTAATCTGTTTTTTGCATTAAATATAATCCAACGATATACTGACAATTAAAATCTGACAGAAAGCTTCTTTGCCAAATAAGAAAAAAGTTAATGGATGAAAGTGACTGCTGAAGAAATCTAACAGCTTCTGCTGATTCACTTAAGTGCTGGCCCTCAAAATAACATGGAAACAGGAAGGATAGATCATGGGACAGTTAATGACCATGAAGTTCATAAACCATGAAGACTTGGGTGGCATGGTGACAAAATGGTTAGCACTGCTGCCTCACTAGGGACCCGGGTTCAATTCCGGCTTGGGTCACTGTCTGCGGAGTCTGCACGTTCTCCCTGTGTCTGTGTGGGTTTACTCCAAGTGCTCCGGTTTCCTTTCGCCGTCTGAAAATACTCCCTCAGTGTACCTGAACAGGTGCCAAAGTATGGCGACTAGGGGATTTTCACAGTAACTTCATTGCAGTGTTAATGTAAGTCTACTTGTGACATTAATAACTTTAAAGTTGAAGGATGACTGGGAGTAGGCTTGTGCCAAGATTTTCAGATCCATCCCTGGACATGCTACAAGGGCATTAAAGATCAGGAGGGTGTTGTTGTTCTAGCCCGTGGGATAAAGCAGCCTGCTGCCACCATCAAGAATGCATGGATAGAGGTGGCAGAGGAGGTTAGCATTAAGGTTTGATCCAGATGTCATGAATTCAATGCATTAAGTAGTTCAATAACCTGACTGGGTCAGGGAACAGAAGCATATGGCTATATCACCCAAATGTTGTACTTCACTTCTCTCACAGTTTCCTGTCAGTTCTACTCCATTCACATCATTCTTCACTCCATATCACTCTAATCACAAGCAATGCACCTCCTATCATCCTCACTTCCTTGACATCACCTCCTGTGTGTTCACTCCACCACTGCCAATGACTATAACCTTCATCTCCTTTGATCTTAGTCAGACCATTAGTCAACCATTCTTACTGCACATCCTGAAATGGCACTACAGCATAATGCTATCGACATGCCACTCACATTCCTTATGCACATGCCTGGTTCTCATCCTCAGCATTTACACTGCACCCACTAGATAGACACTTCCAAGTGGTGCTCAAATGTGGGAATATAGATTCATTAATGAAGACCAGTTGCTAGAAATCAGCAGGAGGTTTCCTTGCCCATATCTGACCTGATACCATAAGTCTTCATAGGGATCGAGAAAATCTTGTGGACTGCTAAGGCCACTCTTTCCTAGATGTACCAGTGTGTCACATTTCTGGTGGGTTTATCCAATTGGCACAGCAGGACATACCCAAAGAAGGTGATGGAGAAGTCTGCAACATTGGCTGGAAGGTATGATTCAGTGCGATCTTTGTCAGGAAAGCTCGAACCCAAGGAATAAAAGGGACTGTACCAAATTGGCTGAGTGACGGGAAACATAGTAGTTGAAGTTGGTTGTTTTTCGGACTCAAGGAAAATAGCGGTACCCACTCAGAAGGTGGCTGATGATGCCAGTGCAGAGGCCATAATCACAAGCGGAGGCTCGATACAATGAAGCTCACGCTTCAACACGCATGTTGGTGGAGAAGGCAATTGGACTGTTGAAGCTGTGGTTCGGGTGCCTGGACTGGTCGAGGGGTATCCTGCAGTACTAAATCCTGATTGGTTTTAGTATCTATACCATAATGAATGATGTAACCTCAATCAATAACTGTGAGTGGATAGAGATAATTTCTACACGCTGATTGGTATATGCTGATTACTTGTAATCGAATTTAAAACTATAACTGCTCATGTATTCCTGAATTCTGGACTTTGGCTAGTTACCGGCACTGACTTGTCAATGTCCAGGGTCCTTGCTCTCGCTTGCATTAAAACAGCTGTTTAAGAGAACTCCGGGACTTTGTCTGGTTACTTGAAGGATAATATTGTGATCAATTAGATGGTTGACATCAAATCTTGCAACAGCCTTGGTGCGCTGAAATGGTGGCACCACCTCTTCAGACATAAAGTGATGGGACTCCTCCAGTCGGCCTTGCAGTCTGAGGAGGGATGCTGTCATCCATTCCTGATACTTGCGACTCTGCCTTTGCAGCTCCAGCAGTTCTGGGATGACCGGAGCCAGGGGCACATCATCAGGCTGGGACCCAGCAAAGTTCTGGCCTCCAGCATTCCTCCGAGTGCCAATTCCCTGGGACATCCCTGCCTCCACCTGCTGCAGGTCTTCAGCACCGGTGACTGACACCAGAAACCTGTCCACATAGTGAACCCATCGAGGTGAGTATCTGTGCTGGTGCTTGTTGTGGGTGACAGCTGTGATGCTTCTTCAACGGTGGGGTCCGAGAAGTCTCCCTCAGAGCTGTTCAAGTTCTGTGGGTCCGCTGGAGGGGGGAGGGCTGGGTGTGGGATGGTCCGGCCTGTTCAACTGCTTTGCCTGCAAGAGAAGGCATTAGTGCATTTCAGGGGATAAAGGAGGGAATATTGATGAATCACTTGAGATTTGAGGAATGACAGGAGGTCTTGAGGATTGTCACATTTGTTTGCTGCCCCCACTTCACCATAAGCACAGGCACAGTCTTCCTCCTCCCCAGACAGCTCGAGTGCTCTCTCCTTGAATGGTGTCAGGATTCTGAGCTCCAGCATTACTCTGGCTGGGTGTGCTGGCTCACGCTTGTTGTGGTTGATTTTGTCCTGCAATGACATGGCTAGGGAGAGTGTAGGATGGAGTGTTGACATTTAAAATGGTGATGAGGTGTGCAGGCTTGTGTCTTGAGTGCGAGCTGGTGTGTGAAGAGCATGGCAGCGAGTAGGTGGGAAGACGGTGATTGGGGGAAGGGGGAGGAGAGCCTCCTTACAGGTGTTGACAAAGGTTGTAGTGGCTGGGTGAGAGGAGAATGTGCAGGTAGGAGGAGTGTGCGAAGGAGTCCAGAAAAATTCTGCATGAGGCTCACTTACTGGCTGAGTGAGAAGATCATTCTTCTTGTGACACTGTTGCCCCGTCCTCTTCTGCAGCGAGCTTGCACACACCAGGGCTGCCACTGCATCCCAGGCAGGGATGGTGACCTTGGTGGGAGGCTGGCTCTCGGAGCTGGGATAGAGTTCATCCCGCTTCTGCTTGACTCCATCAAGACATCTGGTCGGGGTCCCTCTGAGAAAGTGGTGTGGGCTTCCATCCTCTGCAGTCGCTGAACAGGTTGGTGCGATTAAGTTCAGCTGTGGTGGATGAATCAGAGGGAGACTGCCAAGGATGTGGCATTATTCTCATGGCCATAAAAGTTTTTGTCAATAAAGCTCAAGATTCGGTCAGTAATTATGTCAGAGCTGTCGGCACGATCCATTTTTCTCGCCAGAGGTACCAGTAGGTTCCAGCTCTCATACCAGTGATTCTCAGTTCAAATAACAGTGAACTCCAGAATGAGCTTCAGTCCAGAATGCGATGAGATATCAATGAACTCCAGGAAAGATCTATTATCCAGATACAAGGGAAATCCTGTCTAGAGTGAATAAGTTAGCAATGAACTACTGTCCAGAATGAAAAGATACCAGTGAGCTTCACTCAAGCTAACAGCAAGCTCCAGTCCAAAATGAAGAAGTACCAATCAGCTCCTTTCGGACCGACAGAAGATAGCAGTGAGCTCCCGTTCTGAATACAGTGTGCTCAAAGCATAATGAGACAGGATAGCAGTGAGCTCCAGTCTAGAATGAGGAGATACCGGTGAGGTGCAGTTCAGAATCAGATCAGAGAGCAATGAGCTCTCGTCAATAATCAGATAAGATAGCAGCAAGCTTCTGTCCAGATGAGACAAGACAGCAGCAAACACCTGTCCAGATACCAGTGCACTCCAGCCTGGATAGTAATAAGGTCCAGTCCATATGGAGATGACATTCCAGTGAATATATGTGGTGGAAACTTCCCAAATATTTGTCGAATGTGTCAATTTCACACCAAAAACCAGTGTGTTTCTCTCCAGCTGCATAGCCAAGTTCTCATTCCAGATTCTCTGGCACTCTGTGCACAGAGAAGCAAGGGGCATAGTTCTCTCAATTACTCAGGCAGTGCAGTGCCTGATCGGGACATCATCTTTGAAGGACGCCCCGATCTGCGCAAGAAATAAACTCCTCACCCCCCTGCGCCACCCCCCCCTTCCCCATCCCCCTGTCCCACAGCCACAGAAACCCCCCCACAAACATTGGGAAGAAACCCTCCCCCCTGCAAAGGCATCAGGGCACCCCCTCCCCAAAGGCATTGGTGCACTCCCTCAGCCCCCGCCCCACTCCCACAAGCATCGGGGCACCCCCCCCCCCCGAACACATTGGCACATACCACAGCCCCCTGCCCCCAATTAGTGTCAGGGTGACTCCCCAGAGACATTGGGTAACCCCCCCCCCACAAACATATTGCACTCCCCCACCCCACCACACATAAAGGGAATTCCAATGGGGTTCCCCGGAGGGCCCGTCCCTAGCACTACTGTCACCCTGGTCAGGGAGCACCACACCGGGGCATGTCCCTCACCACCCAAAGGCTTTACTTGAGCTTAATTTTTGAAAACTAGCAGTGATTCATGCTGGCACGACGACATGCCAGTTGGCTAGGAAGATATGTTGAGGGTGGGGGTAGCAGTGTCAAGCCCGCTAATGAGATTATAATGTCTGCTAATATAGGTTCAGACTTGTGCCTGCCCTAAGCTCGAACCTGATCACGTTATTGGAGGATCATGGGGAAGATACTAACTCAAATCTCCCCAGCACAAATCCCATTTTCGGCCTGTCATGAAATTTAGCGACCATTACGAGGTTTGCGCCCATGGCTAGAGATGCCGCCAAATCGAGGCCATGAAATGGGAGCTGGGGTGGATCCCGTGGGAGTATTTCCCTCTGCCTGAAGAATGTACAACACCGGGGCTTTTGTCTCAAAGTAAGGGGTTGATTATTTCAAACTGAGATGAGGAGAAACTCAGATGTTGTGAATCTTTTTAACTGTCTATCCCAGAGAGTTGTGAACACTCACTGAGTATATTCAAGACTTAGGTCAGTAGAGTTTTGACCACTCAGGGAATGCAGGGATATGGAGGTTCGGCAGGAAAGTGAATTCCAGATAAAAGGTCATATTGACTGGTCAAGCCAGCTTGAGGGCCCAAATAGTCCATGACTGTTCTGTCCTATTTCGTATTTTCACACAGTATCAAAAATTCCTCTAGAAAACAAAAATACAATAGATATTGGAAATCTGAAATTAAAAACTAAAATGACGTAAACACTCAGCATATCAATCAGTATCTGTGGAGAAACAGTTAATATTTCAGAAATGTGATCTTTCTCTTTTCAGAGAAGCTGATGGCTGAGTGTGTACAGTATTTCTGAGTGGTAAAATAAATCTTTTTATGTTGGTCGGCAACCACTGGCACTTCTTTGTCAACAAGACTCTGAAACTGATTCATGCTGACAGGCCCAATGAGAATTCCTGCACTGTTTTAGAGTTGACCACTGGTCCCTGTGTCAGATGCAGGTGCATCTTCGGCTACCCCATGCGAGTGGAATAAATTTGTACTACCAAAAGCAGATAAATGTGGACACTGTTATTAAACAGTTATTAAACAGGGCGGCACGGTAGCCACACATATTTTTAATTTTAATTTTAAATGACCGTGAATCAAAAATCTACCTTACCAGACCACTTTTGACTCATCCAAGGCTCAGACCAGTCACAAAATTGGAGACATTGGAGAAAGAGATTCTTTGGATACATGACTGTTTTGTGTCTAGACAAAGATACAGAAGCTAAACGAGTTAACACATGACTTTATTTGGTAAGTCCAATCACTGATGATATAATGTAAAGAAGCAATGAATCTTCAACAAAACATGACGAAGTTTTAAAACTATTTGACGCATATTTTAATTAGAGCAGTAACAAGATACTTGCAAGTGCAAAGTTCAACAATTATGTCCAATAGCCAGGTAAACTTATTGACTTCTTCATTCATGAGCTGTACAGAATGGCTGAAGGCTGTGACCATGTTGACCTGACACCAGAGCTAATCAGGGATAGAATGGTTGTCGGAGTGGCAGATTATGAACTCACTTCAAGCTAAGGAAGATTTGACCCTTAAAAAGGCCATTCAGATTATAAGGAAACCTGATATCCATTTGGAGCACAGATCCATTTTAAGGGGCGAAAGCAAGCCATGGTACAGAGCAATTCCCACTGTTCAACGAGTAAAACAGCAGAGAAGCACAGACACTCTCCAGACCAAGAGAAGCAATAGCCTAACTGACCACTAGAGGGTAGGTGACCAGGCTAGTCCTGTGGAGCCAGGTGATCCTCAGGCGTGATCAAGACCCGACAATCCTTGCACAATGCTTTGGACACTTTTGGAAAGCTATGCAAAGCTAACACAAGCAGACACACAGATGATACCAAGATGGTACAAGAGGTAGGAGGTACCACACCAAGAGGAAACACAACCATGTTTCTTAGTCAAAGATTAGAGGTTTTTGTCATCTCACAAACTTTATGGAAGCCAGTATTATGGTCCTCTTAGACAATGAACTGTGGCTGAGAAACTCTGGCTATAAACAACAGACACACCACTGTATAGGCCTGGAGGAGTCTAACTTCCAGTTATAGACATGATTCTGGAACCATTAAGGTATGGCGACAAACAAATCTTGGAAGTCTTGTATGTCATCCTTAACCAATCTTCCTCTCTTCTGAGCAGAGATATCTGTGTCACCCTGAAAGGTCTGAAAATGGCAGATGCCAAAACAACTTCTGTTATCAAATACACAGAACTGCAAGTTTCCGAGAGCCACAACAGGAAAGATACTCTTGACTGGGACCTAGCTCTGAATTGTCTTCACTCTTTGGAGAGTCAGTTTTGTCCATTTTCTTTGCAGGTGTCAGAAGCTCTTCGCTGGCCAGAGCAGCCAGCCACTCAGATAGCTACCACGATGCCTCAAGTAGAAGATAGCCGAGAGGTAATTCAGTAGCAGGAAGAGCCTCAAGCTCTGAAATCTGTTGGTAAGATGCCTCAAGACACCACGACACAGATGCTGCAACCTCCAGCCAGTACAACCATTAGCCAGACAGACAATGCTGGAACAGAGAAGCAGCCATCAACCAAACACAGCACACCTCAGTGAGGCAAGGAAGTAAACCAATGAGAATGTTGTTACACAGAAAGCTAAACTTCAAGACGTATCGACTGATAAGTCACACCCACACAATAGGAAGAGACATCATCCATCCCAACATGCATCATGGCAAACCACACATATGAAGAAAAACAGAATGAGCACTGTCGACGAGCTGTGAGTTTGTTCTCCCCATAAGGAATGGGATAAACCAATGACCATTAATGACAATAAATGGGGAATTGAGAAGAAGCGGTTCAACATCAAAGAACAAAAACAGAGAATTAAGAATAACCGACCAAACACCAGAACACATTCAAACACATCAAGGTTTACCCAGCACAACAGAGTCTACCATTCCTCCAACTGCTGTAAAGATGAGATCTGAAAGATTATAAAGCATCTCGACCACCTGAACCTGTAACCACAGTGACTTGCAGGGGTTGTTGTGGAAGTGGGAGGGGAGGGAAGCGGGGAAGTGGGAAAGGATGAGTAGTAGGAATAATATAAATACTTTGGGTAAACAGGAATGCATTGTAAGCACATAGGAAAAAGATTTGTGGAGTAGTGTAGTTTAAGGGTTTGGCACAGAAAGAGTTATGAGACTTCTTACAGAAAGAGTTAACATGGAAATGGATCTAGAGATATGTGTAGAGGCAAGCATGGAGACAGCTCCTAGCTTATACTTCAACTCTAACACGAAAGTGAAACTGAGGCCATAATCAGATCAGCCATGATCTTGTCCAATAATAGAGTAGGCTGTTCCCAATGCTTGTGCTGGAATTCCCATCACTCTCTGCTTTCTTTTCTTCCCAGTTCAAATGATGATAATTTGTTTCTTAACTTTTTTTCCCATCTGAATATTTTCAATTGATTCAAGCTGTCATACACTTTACGGGACTCTCACTTTCTTTCTTGCACAAGAAATTTTGCAACATCTGGGCCAAGAAGATCACACAAGAGGAGACCAAGTTCACCTGCACACTCCCTCCTTCCTCAACAAAAACGTACTGACAATCACCATGATACACTGAAGCTGCCACATACATCTACTCAATATATACCCTTCCTAGGTTGAAAAGCCCAACGTTCAGTCTTTCCTTATAACTTCGAGCTGGATCAGCCTTCTCTGTATGTCTTCCAGACCTTGAATATTGTTATTGCTTCTTGACGACTGAGTATAATATTCAAAATGTAGTCTGACCAGAGGATGAGAGTTTCATCATGACTTCCTCTAGTTTTATGTTCTACTGCTTTATGTCATCCAACATTTTAATTTTTGCTCTGTACTGAAATGATTTGTTTTGCATCGAGCCTACAAAAAGTTTATCTCTGTTCTTGCAATAGTCTACGCTGCTACTTTTCTGATGTACCTGAAGTCTGTCAAAATAAAGCTTAAATTGATTTTAATTTATACGTAATAATATTTGATTTAAATAGCTTGGCTCAAAATTATGTTTGGGGAGGTAATTTAGCATCGGCTAACAGATGCTTTCTCTAGCATTCCTCTGAGCTTGATGTTCTTTGCAAATTTAATCACTTTGTAATGTGTCAATCGAGAGTATGTGCTACAGTCCTAGAGTAGGGTTTGAACTCACATTCTCTGATTCAGAGATAAGAATGCTTCCAACAGAACTATGCTGACACCAACAATATCCAGATGCAGCTTAGTATCATGAACATGCTATGGTTTTATTAAAATAAAAAGTGAATAAGGTGACTTGTAATCTTAAAAGCAGCAATCTATTTATCATAATTAATAATATGTATTATAAGCCCACTGACTCTCACCAATACCTCGACTACAGCTCCTCACACCCTTCCCTGCACCCTGTAGGCATTCATTCCATGCTCCTCGTTCCTGTCTTTGATCGCTGGTTCTGATGATGCAGCCTTCCACCATAGGACTTCTGAGATCTGCTTCCTCAACTGAACACTCCCCATAACTAGTTGACATAAGAAAAGAACTAGGAGCAGGAGTTGGCCATCTGGCCCCTCAAGCCTGCTCCACCATTCAATAAGATCATGGCTGATCTTTTCGTGGACTCAGTTCCACCTACCCTCCCATTCACTATAACCTTTGGTTCCTTTACTGTTCAAAACTCTATCTACCTTTGCCTTAAAAACATTCAACAAGGTAGCCTCAACTGCTTCACTGGGCAGGGAATTCCACAGATTCACAAACCTTTGGGTGAAGAGATTTCTCCTCAACTCAGTCCTAAATCTGCTCCTCCTTATTTTGAGGCTATTCTCCCTAGTTTTGGTTTCACCCGCCCAGTAGAAACAACCTCCCTGCTTCTATTTTATCTGTTCCCTTCATAATTTTATATGTTTCTATAAGACCCCCCCTCGTTCTTCTAAATTCCAATGAGTTTAGTCCCAGTCTACTCAGTCTCCCCTCATAAGCCAACCCTCTCAACTCTGAATCAACCAAGTGAATCTCCTCTGCACCCCCACCAGTGCTAGCACATCCTTCCTCAAGTAAGGAGACCAAAACAATACACAGTACTTCAGGTGTGACCTCATCAGCACCTTATACAGCTGCAACATAACCTTCCTGTTTTTAAATTCCATCCCTTGAGCAATGAAGGACAAAATTCCATTTGCTTTCTTAATTACCTGTTACACCTGCAAACCAACTTTTTCCAATTCATGCACAAAGACACCCAGATCCCTCTGCACAGCAGCATGTTGCAATGTTTTACCATTTAAAGAATAGTCCATTTTGCTGTTATTGCTACCAAAATGGATGGCCTCGCACTTACCAACATTGTACTCTAGACCCTTGCCCACTCACTTAAACTATCTATATCCCTCTGCAGACATTCAGTATCCTCTGCTCACTTTGCTCTACCACTCATCTTAGTGTCATCTATGAACTTTGACACACTACACTTGGTCCCCAACTCCAAATCATCTATGTAAATTGTAAACAATAGCGGTCCCAACGCTGATCCCTGAGGCACACCACTGATCGCCAACCAGAAAAACACCCATTTATCCCCACTCTTTACTTTATGTTCGTGAACAAATCCTCTATCCATGCTAATACATTACCTGTCATGCCGTACACCTTTATCTTATGCAGCAGCCACTTGTGCAGCACCTTATCGAATGCCTTCTCGAAATCCAGATAAACCACAACCACTGGATCCCCGTTGTTGACTGTGCTTGTAATGTCCTCAAAGAATTCCAGTAAATTAGTTAAATACGACCTGCCTTTCATGAACGCATACTGCGTCTGCCCAATGGGACAATTTCTATCCCGATGTCTCGTGATTTCTTCCTTGATGATAGGTTCAAGCATTTTCCCCATGACAGTAGTTAAGCTATGATGTGGAGATGCCGGCGTTGGACTGGGGTAAGCACAGTAAGAAGTCTCACAACACCAGGTTAAAGTCCAACAGGTTTATTTGGTAGCCTATTTGGCTACCAAATAAACCTGTTGGACTTTAACCTGGTGTTGTGAGACTTCTTACTGTAGTTAAGCTAACCAGCCTATCGTTACCCACTTTTTGTCTACCTCTTTTTTTAAACAGTGGCGTCATATTTAGTTTTCCAGTCTGCTGGAACCACCCCAGAGTCCAGTGAATTTTGGTAAATTACCACAGGCGCATTTGCTATTTCCCCTGCCATCTCTTTTAGTACCCCGGGATGCATTTCATCAGGGCCAGGAGAATTATCGCTTTCATGATAATGATCATTTCTAGGTCCCCACCTGCCATAGCCTACTTGTCATCAATTTTTGGCATGTTATTTGTGTCTTCCACTGTGAAGACCGACACAAAATACCTGTCCAATGCCTCGGCCATTTCCTCATTTCCTATTATTAAATCCCCCTTCTCATCCTCCAAAGGACCAATGTTTACCTTAGCCACTCTTTCTCATTTTATATATTTGTAGAAACTTTTGCTATCTGTTTTTATATTCTGATCTAGTTTACTCTCATAATCCATCTTACTTTTCTTTCTAGCTTTTTTGTAGCTTTCTGTTGACCTTTAAAGATTTCCCAATCCTCTAGTTTCCCACTAATCTTTGCCACTTTATATGCATTTTCTTTCAATTTGAAATCCTCTTATTTCCTTAGATAGCCACAGCTGATTATCCCTTTCCTACAGTCCTTCCTTTTCATTGTCATATACTTTTGTTAAGCACTGTGAAAAATCATTTTGAAAGTCCTCCACTGTTCCTCAATTGTTCCACCATAAAGTTTTTGCTCCCAGTCTACCTTAGCGAACTTCTCCCTTATCCCATTGTATTCTCCTTTGTTTAAGCACAAGGCACTGGTACTGAATTTTACCTTCTCACTCTCCATCTGTATTTTAAATTCAACCATACTGTGATCGCTCCTTCCAAGAGGATCCCAAACTGTGAGATCACTAATTATTCCTGTCGCATTACGCAGGATGTGGAGATGCCGGCGTTGGACTGGAATAAGCACAGTAAGAAGTCTCACAACGCCAGGTTCAATTGGTAGCTTGTGCTACCAAATAAATTTGTTTGACTTTAACCTGGTGTTGTGAGACTTCTTACTGTCATTACACAGGACCAGATGTAGGATTGCTTGTTCCCTTGCAGGTTCGAGAAAACTATCGTGGATACATTCTATGAACTCCACCTCAAGGCTGCCTTGACGACTTGGTTTGACCAATCGGCATGTCAATTAAAATCCCCCATAATTGTCGTACCATTTGACTGGGCCCTCAACCGTGAATGTCACATTTTGCACACTTCTGCTCCGCTCCCACCCTTTCTAGAACCAGGATAGGGATTCCCTTGTCCTTTTCTTCTTCCTCACCAGCCTCCACATTAAACGGGTCATTTACCATCATCTCCAGTGTGATGCCATCGCCAAACACATTTTTCTCTCTCCTCTCCTTTCAGCATTCGAAGGAACTGTTTTCTCCATGATACTTTGGTTCACTCTTCAGTAACCCCCAGCACCCTGTTCCCTTCCCATGGCGCTTTTCCATGCAACACAGGGGTGCAACACCTGCCCTTTTACGTCCTCACTCCTCACTGTCCAAGGCCATTATCAAGTTGAAGAGATTTAGTCCATTGTATTCGCTGCTCAAAATATGGTTTCCTCTACACTGGGGAGACTAAATGCAAATTGCTAACTGTGTTGCAGAACAACTCCATTCAGTCCAAAAGAAAGGCCGAAGCTTCCAGTGGCCTGTCATTTTAATTCTCCACCTTGCTCTCACGCTGACATTTCCATCCACTGCAATGTTTCGGTTAGCTCAAAGTAAGCTTCATGGACAAGCACTTTATCTTTCAATTAGGTACTTCACAACCTTCCAGACTTGATGGGGCATCCAACAATTCAGACCATGATCACTGCCCATTTTATTTCCTCTTTTTTGCTGGTTTTGGTTTTTTTCTTATTTTTGCTTTCAGACAACAGAACACCTGTTCTAGACACACAAGATAAAATGCTGGAACGTCTCAGAAGGTTTGGCAGCATCTGTAAGAAGAGAAAAGAGCTGACGTTTCGAGTCCCGATGACCCTTTATCAAAGCTAAAAGGCATAGAAAGTGGGAGATATTTATACTGTAGGGTGAGGGAATGAAAGATGAGTCATAGCCACAAAAACAAGGGGAAAGGCTGCTAACGGCATTCTTAAAGGCCAAACAGCTGAGAAGCTGCAATGTTCCAGTGCAGCTCAATGCAAACTGGAAGAACAGCATCTCATCTTTCGGGTAGGCACATTACAACCTTACGGTCTCAACATCAAATTCAGCAACTTCAGATAATTAGCTCTACCCCACTTTGTCTTCTTTGTTTTCATTTTATTTTTAACTGATCTCTACCTTTTCTTTCTTTATTGCCTTTCTCTATTTTTATTTCCCCCCACTCTTTCCCCCTATTTTATCCCCTTTTCTCCCCCTGTTTCCCTTTTCCCCCTTTTTCTCATTTTATCTCTCTCCTACCCATCTTCCCCCTCCCCCCACACCTCCATCTGTCACAACTTACTCTCTGATTTCAGCACATGTACATCGGAATGAATTGGACACAAGAAGTGATGTGTCAGTAGCCTGGGGGTTCTCCCCCAGCACAGGCAGACACACCAGGCAATACAGCACTGTTTCCTCTGTGTGCCCTATGAGAGTGGCAGTGAGGTCTTCCAATGGTGCATGGTCCAACAATGCGTTGAACAACTCTTTGCAGGACTGTCCTGTGAAATCATCGTTAATAACATCCAAGTCTGTTGTCTTACAATGCAAGAACATGATGCATGTTTGCGTTTGGTCCTCGACAGTGTCAGGACCACACATTGAAGCTCAACCATGCTTAAATGCAGATTCAGGGTCAACAAGGTACCTTACATGGGTCATCTACTCTCTGCTGATAGTGTGAAACCAGATCCTGATAAGACAATGGCAATGGAACAAATGTCCATTCCCGAGGACAGGTACGCTGCAAGGTGCTTCCTTGGTATGACAAATTATTCATCCAAGTTCATTCCCTGCTACAGTGACCCTTCCATCTGCTCCTCCACCAAGATACGAATGGTGTTGGCAAGAGCACCACATTGCTGCATTCAACAAACTCAACCAACTGCTCTCAGCCCCTCTGGTGTGACAATACTTCAACATACAAGCACCTGTACTTTCATCAGCAGATGCCTGCCAGCACGGACTCAGTCTGTATCTGGGATGGCAGTCTTTGCATCAAAGACCCTCACTGAAACTCATCATGCCCAGACTGAGAAGGAATTCCTTGGCATAGTCTTTGCTTGTCAGAAATTTAATGTCTTCACCTATGGTCGTCCTGTTAATGTTGAAACTGATCACTAGCTGCTCATAACTGTTCTCAAAAAGCCTTTTTATACTGCATCAGCATAACTGTAGTGCAGACTTCTCAAGCTACAATGTGACAACATCAGGGTTCTCTACAATCGTGGCAAGGAGCTGTATCTTGCTGATGTCCTCTCAAGGGCTTACCGATCCACCACTGACCAGGCAGATTGTGAGGAGGACATTCACATTATGATGATTCAAGTACTGTTGTCCTGTAGGATTGACAAAGTCAAAGTTGCCCTATAGGCAGATATCACATGCAAGCAGGTCTATGAAGTCATTATGAAAGGCTTTCCTGAGTCATCAAAGGAGCTTCGCCATGAGCATCGCACCTTCTTTGCAATGCAAGAGAGGAGTTAATCATGCAAGATGAACTGATAATGTGTGGCCAGCGATTTGTCACCCCCTGCTCCCTGCAGAGGTGCTATAGGCAGCAACTCCACCAAGGGCCTCCAGGATTGGAAGCAACAAGGTAAAGGGCAAAGGAATCCTTGTACTCACCCTCCATAGACACAGAGAAGAGTGCACCATGCAATGTGCTCAAATATCATAAAATCAAAAAACCACTGCACCTATCTGAGGTTCTGGACCTCATGGCGGCAGACATATTCAAATGGAATGGAAAACAGCACTTGCTCCTGATTGACTCATTCGCTGATTGGTATGAAATTGACTTTCTGCCTGGTCTGAAAAACAATACAGTCATCAGCAAGCTGAAGAGACACAGAGGCTAATAGAACATAGAACATAGAAAAAATACAGCACAAACAGGCCCTTCGGCCCACAAGTTGCGCCGGTCGTGTCCCTACCTACCTAAGCTTATAAATAGGCTTACCTATTACCCTCAATCCTATTAAGTCCCATGTACTCAGCCAGAAGTCTCTTAAAAGACCCTATCGAGTTTGCCTCCACCATCACTGACGGCAGCCGATTCCAGTCACCCACCACCCTCTGAGTGAAAAACTTACCCCTGACATCTCCTCTGTACCTACTCCCCAGCACCTTAAACCTGTGTCCTCTCGTAGCAACCATTTCAGCCCTGGGAAAAAGCCTCTGAGAATCCACCTGATCTATACCTCTCAACATCTTGTAAACCTCTATCAGGTCACCTCTCATCTTTCGTCTCTCCAAGGAGAAAAGACCGAGCTCCCTCAACCTATCCTCATAAGGCGTGCCACCCAATCCAGGCAACATCATTGTAAATCTCCTCTGCACCCTTTCTATGGCTTCCACATCCTTTCTGTAATGAGGCGACCAGAACTGGGCACAGTACTCCAGGTGGGGTCTGACAAGGGTCTTATAAAGCTGCATCATTATCCCCCGACTCCTAAACTCAATCCCTCGATTGATGAAGGCCAGCACACCATACGCCTTCTTAACCACCTCCTCCACCTGCGAGTCCGATTTAAGAGTCCTATGGACCCGGACGCCAAGGCCCTTCTGATCCTCTACACTGCTAAGAGTCTTACCCTTGATATTATGCTCCTTCATCCCATTTGACCTGCCAAAATGGACCACTGCACATTTATCTGGGTTGAAGTCCATCTGCCACTTCTCCGCCCAGTCTTGCATCCTATCTATGTCACTCTGCAGCTTCTGACATCCCTCCAAACTTTCCACAACACCACCAACCTTCGTGTCGTCAGCAAACTTGCCAACCCATCCCTCCACTTCCTCATCCAGGTCATTTATGAAGATGACAAACAGCAAGGGTTCCAGAACAGATCCCTGGGGCACTCCACTGGTGACCGACCTCCATTCAGAAGAAGACCCATCTTGCAGGCAAGCCAGTTCTGGATCCACAAGGCAACAGCCCCTTGGATCCCATGCCCTCTCACTTTCTCGAGAAGTCTTGCATGGGGGACCTTATCGAACGCCTTGCTGAAGTCCATGTAAATCACATCTACCGCTTTTCCTTCGTCAATGTGTTTAGTCACATTTTCAAAGAACTCCACCAGGCTCGTAAGGCACGATTTGCCTTTGACAAAGCCGTGCTGACTACTTTTGAGCATATTAAACCTCTCTAAATGTTCATAAATCCTGTCCCTCAGGATCTTCTCCATCAACTTACCAACCACTGAGGTTAGACTCACTGGTCAGTAATTTCCTGGGCTATCCCTATTCCTTTTCTTGAATATAGGAATCACATCCGCAATCCTCCGGAACCTCTCCCGTCTCCATCGACGACGCAAAGATCATCGCCAGAGGCTCTGCAATCTCTTCCCTCGCCTCCCACAGTAACCTGGGTTACATCCCATCCGGTCCCGGCGACTTATCTATCCTGATGCTGTTCAAAATTTCCAACACATCCTCTTTCTTAATGTCCACAAACTCAATCTTTTCAGCCCGCCGCAATCCTGTAGTACAACCACCCAGGTCTTTTTCCACCGTGAATACCGAGGTAAAATATTCATTAAGCACCTCTGCTATTTCTTCCGGTTCTGTACAGACTTTCTCACCTTCACATTTTATAGGTCCTATTCTTTCACATCTCATCCTTTTACTCTTTACATATTTATTGAATGCCTTAGGGTTCTCCTTAATCTTACCTGCCAAGTCCTTCTCGTGACCTGTTCTGGCTCTCCTAATTTCCTTCTTAAGTCCCTTCCTACAAACCGTACACTCATCTAGATCCCTATCATCGCCTAGCTCCTTGTACGCTTTCCTTTTCTTTTTGGCGAGGTTCAGCACAGCTTTCGTGCACCACGGTTCCCGTAACCTACCAAAACCGCCCTGTCTCATCGGAACGTTGTCATTCAGAACTCTAGACAAACATTCCTTGAAAATCTGCCACCTTACTTCAGTACTTTTCCTCGAGAATACCTCCTTCCAATCAATGCCCCTAATCTCCCGCCTGATGGCTTCATATTTCCCCTGACTCCAGATAAGCACTTTCCTAGCTTGGCTGATCCTATCTCTTTCCAATGCTAGCATAAAGGAGATAGAGTTATGATCACGATCTCCAAGATGCCCCCCCACTGAGAGATCCGACACCTGTCCGGCTCATTAGCCAGTACCAGATCGAGTACAGCCTCTCCTCTTGTAGGCTTATCCACATGCTGTGTCAGGAAACCTTCCTGAACACACCTAACAAACTCCTCCCCATCCAATCCCCTTACCCTAGGGATATTCCAATTGATGTTTGGGAAATTAAAGTCTCCCATCACGACAACCCTGTTATTACTACATCTCTCCAGGATCTGTTTCCCTATCTGCTCCTCAACATCCCTGTTACTGTTGGGCGGCCTATAGAAAACACCTAGCAAAGTTATCAACCCCTTCCGCTCCGAACTTCCACCCACAGAGACTCCGTAGACAATTCCTCCACAGAGTCCACTTTCTCCACAGCTGTGACACTATCCCTGATCAGCAGTGCCACTCCCCTCCCTCTTTTGCCTCCCTCTCTGTCCTTTCTGAAACATCTGAAGCCCGGCACCTGAAGTATCAGTCCTGTCCCTGTCCCCAAGTCTCCGTAATGGCCACCACATCACACTTGCAAGCATCGATCCACACTCTAAGCTCATCCACTTTATTCACTACACTCCTGGCGTTAAAATAGACACATCTCAAACCTTTGGTCTGAGCAGTCCCCTTCTCCATCACCCATCTATTCTCCCTCTTACCCTGTCTACAATCCTTCTCTATTTGCAGGCTACCCTCCTCGCTCTCAGTCACCTCATCTCGATTCCCTCCCCCCAACCTTTCTAGTTTAAAGTCTCCCCAGTAGCCTTAGCCAACCTTCCTGCCAGGATATTGGTCCCCCTGGGATTCAAGTGTTACCCGTCTTTTTTGTACAGGTCACACCTGCCCCTAAAGTGGTCCCAATGATCCAAGAACCTGGATCCCTGCTCCAGTCCCTCAGCCACGCATTCATCCTCCACCTCACTCCATTCCTACTCTTACTTTCCTGTGGCACAGGCAGCAATCCCGAGATTCCTACCTTTGCGTTCCTCCTTCTCAACTGTCTACCTAACTCCCTATATTCACTTTTCATGACCGCTTCCCTCTTCCTCCCTATGTCAGCGGTACCAATATGTACCACGACCTCTGGCTCCTCTCCCTCCCCCCTCAGGATTTCTGGGACGCAACCAGAGACATCCTGGATCCCGGCACCAGGGAGGCAGACCACCATCCGAGACTCCCGTCTGCCTCCGCAAAAACGCCTGTCCGACCCCCTTACTGTTGAGTCCCCGATTAATACTGCCTTCCTCCTCCTTTCCTTAGCCCTCTGAGTTATAATGATGGATAACGCTCAGCAGTTCGTCTCCAGGAAGTTCAAGGACTTTGTGCAAACATGGGACTTTGAACACACAAGTAGCCCCCTCTACCAGAAATCAAAAGGTCAGGCAGAATGGACAGTATGCTCAGCAAAGCATCTCCTTGAGAAACCTGTTGAAGTTCGCACAGGCCCACAAGTTATTGTTTCTCCAGCATCGCATTAGGGGCGATCCCAATAATATACTAGGGAATCCCTCCAGGAATTTCCCATGTAAGAGTTTGCCCAGCAATTGTCCAGAAGTGCTAACTGCCGCTATACAATTGCGCTGAGCTGGGAACCATCTGACAGAAGCAATTTAAATCACTAACTTTGGCTGGTTAGAATCATAGAATCATAGAAATCCTACAGTGCAGAAAGAGGCCATTGGGCCCATCGAGTCTGCACCGACCACAATCTTACCCAAGCCCTACCCCCATATCCCTATATATTTACCCGCTAATCCCTCTAACCTACACATCTCAGGACACTAAGGGGCAATTTTAGCATAGGCAATCAACCTAACCCACACATCTTTGGACTGTGGGAGGAAACCGGAGCACCTGGAGGAAACCCACGCAGACACGAGGAGAATGTGCAAACTCCACACAGACAGTGACCCAAGCCGAGAATCGAATGCAGGTCCCTGGAGCTGAGAAGCAGCAGTGCTAACCACTGTGCTACCGTGCTGCCCTGTGGTTCTGTGGTTTTAACCTGATAGTTACTCTGAAAGAATTGGAAGGGAAAAGAGTCACTTCCAACTTCATCGTAAGTATCTAAAGACCCAGACCCAGCTTCGCATCGGACCCCCCACTCACATGACCCCCCCAGTGGATCCCCCATAACACACCCACACATGATCCAACTCTCCCCCCCCGACCAAGTGCCAACGTTAGGTCTGGCCTGACCCCCCCCACCACAGTATGACCTGCCCTCACGCCCCTGGTCTGATCTGCCCCCTCCTCTGGTCCAATACCACCCCCCCCCCAACCACCTGCCCCCATGTTACACTACTCAACCTGTGAAACGTGCTGAGACAAGTACTGCCCTTGTCAGTACAGAGGGTGTTCTCCAGGTGTACCAGAACTATGATTCCTATGGCCAATGTCTTTCTGCAACCAGAAATGGAGACAAACGTGGGTGTCACTCTCATGAGGCAGCGATGAAGAGGTAATGCCTGAAGACTCTAGAATTGCTCAGGAACTCAGGCGCTCTGGAGCCAGGCCAAACGATCAGGATCCAAACCACACATGGCCACGACAAACTGCTCCACAACCAGACAGCTATGTGGTTACCTCAGATGATGTTCTCTACGTCACAGGCAGGCATCACTTGTTGCAGGTACCTGAACCAGCACCACAAAACACCAGAGTCAAACGCACTATGTCTGTAATCAGTGCCCTTTGCACCGGTGAAAATGGAGGGTCCTTCTGAGGCTAATGCAACAAATCCTGCAGCCACTAGGCATACCACAAGGACGCCTGATGCCATCCACCCTGAGGACAACAACTCAAGGGCATCATAAGCACAGCCAAATGGCACAATCATGCGCTCAGGGTGCCTGAACAGGTCAAATTCAAAGTTCAGAGAACTGCACTGACCGAGTTCACATCTGGACTGTTTTTTCAGAAAGAGGTGGGAAAGATATGTGATGGGCCATGCACCGGGCGTAGTAGTCCAAATCAATGCACTGCATTTTGTGAATAGTTGATGTTCTGTTGCCTGACGTGAATTGAGTGTATCTCAGTGTTCATCCAATAAAAAATATTCCAACGCATTGAACCACCACTGCACATGCGCAGGAGAGCGACCAGCGCTTGCGCACGCGCATTTCTCCCCCCAGCGCTTGCCGTCTGTGCGCACGCGCAGCAGGGCGCGCGCCCCAGAGTGGGGCACGAGGCGAACTGGGCGCGTGCCAAACTGTCGGATCTGACGCACGAGCAGAAAGTCGGTGTCGGAGGGAGTTGGGGGGGGCGGGGCGAGGTGGAGGCTGGGGAGGGTTTGAATTTACAGCAGCTTTGGCAGAGAGCCGGCTGTGTGTTTGTCAGAGCCGAGCCGAGCGAAGAAAGGAGTGTGAGGCTGTGGGCAATGTTTGACCTGCCTATTGAGTCGGTGAAAGGCAGCTGAACTCAGTGACCTGGCGAATGGCTGCTTGATTTCAGCTGAAGGAGTAGCGGGGCCGCTGGTAAGACACTGCGCCCCTGGGCCCGGCGCTCGCCTGCTCACCCCCGCCCCAGACCGCCTTCTGTTTGGGTGGATCCCGCGCCGTCCTCGGCGCCTGCAAAACCCTCTCGTTCCCTGTCCTGTTGCTTTGGGATTGTGGCCGCGGTGGATTGAACTGGAGTGAGGCAGCAGCGCTGTGTTATACCAGGCTGGGCCCTACCGAACCGCGCCGCACTGCCCTGCTGCAGTTTACACTCTAGCTCTGGCTCCTCTCCAGCGTAACTTTTTTTCTGAAAAATGGATCTAAACCTGCCGAGTTAGTTTGAGGTGGAGTGGGTTTCCTTGGCGACAGCTGGTGAGAGGGCAGTCATGCTGCACTCCTGAGTAATTCGCTGTCAAACTTCACTACACGGTTACGAAGAGTCAGTGGGACACGGGTAATGGGAGATCAGTGTTAGATTAGGACACACTGCTGCCATATCAAGTCTTACTTGGCAGTTCTTATCTACTTTGATTTCTGCCCTACCCTCTTAACTGTTTAACATTCATATCCTTGTGTTTACGTTCTTCTGTGGCCCATTTTCCTAGTTGTGTGACCTGCTCCAACTTTGCAACGCTTCTTCCTGTTAACTCTTTCTTTGTCTTTCGCCTTTTTCCAGCCTCCTTCCCCCCCCCCCCCCCCCCATCCCACCCACCCCTCCTTCCTTTACCCCAGCAAGGGTGGCTATGCCTCCAGCTGCACTGATTTCAAATCCTCAAATCCCTTGGTTTTCAAGTTCTGCTCTTTTCAGACCTCTCAATGAAATCCACCCTTTGACCAAGTTTTGGGTGATCCTTTTTTATCTCTTGGGTTTGATTTCTATTTTCATCAGATTTCTGTTAAGTACCTTGGGATATTTTTCTATTTTGAAGCTGATGTATAAATAAAGCGGTGTAACACTTCACAATAAACCTGCAGTTGAGAATATTTTTAACTTTAGGATTGCTGCCTGTTTGCACAATGAAAGTGCAATGAATATGCATTGAAGTGACTTGATATTACATCTGATCTCTGGACCACTATGAAAGCTGGAGCTGTCCTCCTCCTTCCACTTCGTGTGCTCATTGATTTGTGTCTCTGAAATGGAATCTGAAGCAATCAGGCCACTTGTTTTTTTTAATATATTCTTTCGTGGAATGAGGGTAGTTGCTGGCAAGAACAGCATTTATTGCCCATTCCTAATTTCCCTTGTGATTTGAAACATAGAAACATAGAAACCCTACAGTGCAGAAGGAGGCCATTCGGCCCATCGAGTCTGCACCGACCACAATCCCACCCAGGCCCTACCCCCACACATTTTACCCGCTAATCCCTCTAACCTACGCATCCCAGGACTCTAAGGGACAATTTTTAACCTGGCCAATCAACCTAACCCGCACATGTGTATGATTTGCTAGGTCATTTAAAGAAAAAAGAACAGTACGGCACAAGAACAGGCCCTTTGGCCCACCACGTCTGTGCCAACACAGATGTTTCTCGAATCTAATATTTTCTTATCTGTACGTGGCCCATATCCCTCTATTCCCTGCCTATTCAGGTATCTATCCAGATGCCTCTTGAACATTGTTATCGAGTCTGCTTCCACCGCTTCCTTCGACAGCGCGTTCCGGGCATTCACCAACCTCTGTGTGGAAAACTTACCCCTTCCATCTCTTTTAAACTTTCCCCACTTTCAACTTATGCCCCTGAGTAATTGATCCTCCGACCCTGGGAAAAAGACTCTGACCATCCATTCTATCCAAGCTTGTCATAATCTTTCAGAAGGCAGCTGAGAGTCAACCACATTGCTGTGGGTCTGGAGTCAAATGTAGATCAGGCCAAGTTAAGGACAGCAGATTTCATTCCCAAAGGCTCTTCGTGAATCAGATGGGTTTTTATGATCACTGTGTCTCCTGCCAACGCAGTGTGGCCATGCAAGATGGCTGCCAATACCTTCATGCACAGAAACCAATGGTGTTATTTTTAGGAAACAGTGATGGTTGGATCTTATTCGAACCATGAAGCCGTTTACCTATTTTCTGAGCCCTGGAGGGTGGGGGAAGGAATCAAGCGTGGCCGTCCCATGGTTTCAGGGATATGGCTACAATCCATTTGCAGCTTTGGGGTTTGTTTCCAATGACAGACTCGGATTAAGGAGAAGAGGCTGTGGGGTGGGAGATTCAAAAATTGTGGGGAGGCCACAATTTCAAAGAGACTGCTTTCCTTTATTAAGAGGTGTTAACTTGATGCTGCCAGCAGACTAATATTTGCAGTTCCAGGTTGTGATGATGGTGCATGAACTATGTTGCATGTTGTCCCCAAAAAGCTTGAGTTTGCGCTTGCAGCTACGCATGCATGACGCCGGCAGCGCAAACAGACTTTTACGACAATTAATTATAGTTTAATGCTCACGAGCACTGAGACCAGCTTTTAATTCCAGATTTTATTAAGTGAATTTAAATTCCACCAGCTGCTGTTTTGGGATTTGAACCTATATTCGCAGGACATTGGCCTGGACCTCTGGATTACTATTCCAGTGATGTGACTACTATGTCACCATCTTCCCCCAAATATTTCAATAAAATTGCTTGTGGTTTGTCATTCATGTGAAAAATGGAGTCAAATCACTGATCTGATTCTTGCCTTAGTTTACAATTTTAGTGTTGTAAGCAAGAAAATAGTTGGAACATAACATTGAAATTTGATTGAGATTAAGTTTTTGTTGGAACCAATTTCTATGAAATAACCAATATAATAAGAAGAACACAAAGCATTTGTGCTTATCCAATTAAATTAATGTGAAGCTTCCATGGGGTTTGCAGCATAATTTGCCAAATAACATGTTGAACTGTGAGCATTAAATTCATAACTCGTATGTATTTTTCCTGTAGAAGAGTGAAGTTTGTAAAATTTTTATTTTGCGTTCACAGTGCAACTGTGGAAGGAGTTCCTTTTTAAATGGTATTTGATCCTACGGTCTTAAACTTGTAGAAGATTGTCCATAAGTATTTGGAGAGAATGGGGACACCCGGAGCTGGAAGGAAACGAACACCAATTAAAGATAGATTCTCAGCTGAAGATGAAGCCCTGAGCCACATTGCCAGAGAGGTTGGTTAAAATTTCATTTTGGACATATTTAGATGATTGTAATCTAGCTATGATTGTTGGTTACTTTGGGACATCCTTGGCTTACCTTAAATGTATGCTTTAAATTCTCTTCCGATAGGCTACACCATGTTATCAGCAGAGGCTTGTGATATATTTTGTATGAACTAAATTGCAGTTCTTGTGGCGCAGAACACAATTTCAGCATTGGAAAGGAATACTGTGGCGCTCTAAACAAAATTTAAAGAACACTCTGACATGAATAAACATCTGTAAATAGTCTTCTTTTTAATAGGTACTGTCTAGTTTAGTAATAATTGTATCTGTTGATCTCCAAATTGAAGTGAGATACGGGAAGTCCTGGAATTTCATTTTGTTCTATCTTGTGTAAGGGTTATATATTAGTATTCATGATTTACTCAGCTGTCATCTGATCATGTTTTGTCATGCCAAATGTGTTATGTAATAATTCATGAGCTAATGATTAGGTGTCTCTGTCTGTTTGCATTTTCTAAAACAAGTTTTGTACGGTGCATAATATGCAGTAACTTATAAAATTGTTAGATGCTTGAGTGTTGACTGGAATCTGTAGGAGAAATAGTATGCATTTGCATACAACTTGGAGGGTGGGCTGGGAGGCATTTGTGTCCAGAATTTGAGCACGCACAAATGAATGGGGTGGGTGGGTGGCATGGTGGCACAGTGGTTAGCATTGCTGCCTCACAGCGCCAGGGACCCGGGTTCAATTCCAGCCTTGGGTGACTGCAAACTCCACACAGACATTCTCTCTATGCCTGCATGGGTTTCCTCCGGGTGCTCTGGTTTCTTCCCACAGTCCAAAGATGTGTGGGTTAGGTTGATTGGCCATGATAAATTGCCCCTTTAATGTCAGTGGGATTGGGAGGGTAAATATGTGCGTTTACGGGGATAGGACAGGACCTGGGTGGGATTGTTGTCGGTGTAGGCTCGATGGGCCAAATGGTTGCCTCCTGCACTGTAGATTCTGAGTTCAGGTTGGATGTTCAAAATTGAAGAAATCTGTACCACAACTTATTAATTTGCAGGACAAAGGTCCAGTGAATACTTTACCAAGTGGTGGGTTGGCAATTTCAATATTTTATTGAGGTTGGCAGCACGACATGTTGACCAGAAGGGGCAGGAATGCTTCCACCTCGTCCTTAGAAAGGTCTTAAGGGATCAGACACCCTTTTTCCCCCTTCTCACCCCTGTCCATTAGCAGCTGTTTTTGCCTCTCCATCACATGCCTTGGTATCCCTAGTACTACTTGTGTTCTCACATTGCTTGTTTATGCAGTGTTGAATGAAGTGATTTTTCTAAAGTTAAATATTGCTAAAACTAAAGCTGTAGCATTGGCCTCACTGTAAGCACTATCAACCTCTTAATTCCATCCACCCCATGGTTATAGTCTCTTTCTGTCTTGGCATCTATTTATTTTTCTGCTGCTTCTTGGAAGGGGCTGCTTTAGGAGGTGCTGCTACAGCTTTTTGAGATTCTGATGTTGCTCATTTTCGAGGGTAACAGTCAGGATTGGCACACTAGATGATTTGCACACTAGATGATTTGCTTGTCCGCTCCATAACCGTGAATTATTCAACCCCTGATAAAGCTTAGTCTGACTTCCGCATGAACTGGAGTTCAAATTTTTGATTTAACCGGTCAGTGACATTCAGATGCTCAATCAGAATCATCTTGCGGCCATATGAGGAGGACTCAAAAGGCTCTTTGCGCTCTAATTTGATCACAACAGACTTTTTGTTTGAAAAGGACATACTTGCCAGTTAAGCGACTAACTAACTGTTTGTGCTGTGATCATAAAAGGTGATTGGACCACAGATTGAAGTAAAATAATATGACTTTAGTCCGCACACACAACACATACTTTCTCTCTCTCTTTCTCGCCCTGGAAGTTCACAGGCCCACAAATACATGTTCAGAGTGGGGAAGGATATATTGGCCAAATTGCAGTCCATAAGCAAGAACTAAGAGTGTACAATCTGCAGTTTAATGACTTCTCTTGCTTCAGATTAAATTTGGGGGTCTCTATGCTTCTGATTGAAAGATGTAGACAACTGAGTTGGTTGTTCTTTGAGAGGTGGTAATGCTGGGTTGGATTCTTTCTCTGTCTGCAGCAGGTCTCGACACTTCGAAAGGACGGCCAAAAGGGAAAAGGAGGTGGTATTGTGCTGATAAGGATAGGAGTAGTAAAGGAGGATTTTAGATCGCAAAAACAAAATGTGGAATCTATTTGGGTGAAGCTAAGAAACAGCAAGAGACAGTAAACATTGGTGGAGTTGCTTACTGGCCACTAAATAGTCGTGGTGGTGTTGGTTGTGGTATTAATCAGAAAAATATCATGTCGCATGGGGAATACAGTGACTTCAATCAGCATATAAACTGGGCAAATCTAATGAGAATTAGTGCTGTGGAGGATGAGATTCTGGAGTGTTACATTTTTTTTCAGAGCAGCATGTGGAGGAGCCGACGAGAGAGCAGGATATTTTGGATCTAGTATTTTGTAAAAAGGAAGGGCTAAATTAATCTTTTTGTCAACAATTATTCGGAGATCAGTGACCATAGTATGGAATTTTACATTGTTTGAAAGTGAGGTGAATCAATCTGAAGCCAGTGTTAAATTTGAACCAAGGAAATTATGAAGGTATAAGGGGCAAATTGGCTGAGGTGGATTGGGAAAAACCAGTACACAGGCAATGGATCATTGTAAAGAATTATTACGTAGTTTACAGCAACTATGCATTCCTTCGAGGTACAAAAATCTAACAAGAAGTGTCAGTCAAGCATGGCTAACGAAGTATTAAAAGAAAAGGCATATAAAGTTATCAGAAATAGTAGTAAAACTGAGGACTGACAACCTTTTAGAACACAGTAAGAAGTCTCACAACACCAGGTTAAAGTCCAACAGGTTTATTTGGTAGCAAATACCATAAGCTTTCGGAGCACTGCTCCTTCGTCAGATGGAGTGGAAATGTGCTCTCAAACAGTGCACAGACACAGAAATCAAGTTACAGAATACTAATTAGAATGCAAATCTCTACAGCCAGCCAGGTCTTAAAGGTACAGACAATGTGGGTGGCAGATGATACAAAGATTGGAAATGTTGTCAACTGTCCTGAAGATAGCCTTTAATTTCAAAGGACATAAACAAGTTTGCGATTGCGCAGAGAAGTGGCAGATTTAGTTCAATACAGAGAAATGTGAAGTGATTCATTTTGGCAGGTGGAATATGGAGAGCCAGTAAAAAATAAAGTGAGAAGCTCTAAAGGAAGTGCAGGAACAGAGGGATCTGTACAACCTCTTGAATATATCTTCATAGCTACGGTTCTTTAATCACATTAATTTTTTAAAGTGATGTATGAATCACTGGAGAAAGATTGTGCGAAAGTAATGTTGAAGTGCAGAAATGGGTCATTCAAGTGTCAGATTGACCTATATTTTCCTTGTCTTCTAAATTGACAGGTAATAAACTTAGTGAATGTACTAGGTCAAATCTTAATTTTATGACAAATACTTCCTGACAACTGTTATAAGCACATATTTCCACCCCTGACTTTGCTTTTATCACAAACCATTTTTCCACTGGAACTCTTACTTTGGCCATGATTTCTCCAGAGTCCACTGGTAACTTCACTGGCCATCCAAGTTCCTCCCTTCATGAACTACAATTTGTTCACAACTTAACTGATTGCATTTTACCCCTTAGTAAGTCTTGCTTTTCAACCATGCCTTTCTTCACCAACATCTATTAGCTCCCCATGCTCCACTTTTCAAGAAAGGAAGGAGATAGAAAATAGTGAACTGCAGGTCAGTTATCCGAACATCACTTACTGGGAAAATGCTAGAATCTAACATGAGACCATATGATACAGGAGCAGAATTGGGCCATTTGGCTCATCGGTCCGTATTAAGAAGGTTTAGCAATGCACTTAGAAAAGCATTGGAGAACAAAGAACAATACAGAACAGGAACAGGCCCTTCGGCCCTCCAAGCCCGCGCCGCTCCCTGGTCCAAACTAGACCATTCTTTTGTATCCCTCCATTCCCACTCCGTTCATGTGGCTATCTAGATAAGTCTTAAACGTTCCCAGTGTGTCCGCCTCCACCACCTTGCCTGGCAGCGCATTCCAGGCCCCCACCACCCTCTGTGTAAAATACGTCCTTCTGATATCCGTGTTAAACCTCCGCCCCCCCCTTCACCTTGAACCTATGACCCCTCATGAACGTCACCACCGACCTGGGAAAAAGCTTCCCACCGTTCACCCTATCTATGCCTTTCATAATTTTATACACCTCTATTTTAGGTCACCCCTCATCCTCCGTCTTTCCAGTGAGAACAACCCCAGTTTATCCAATCTCTCCTCATAACTAAGCCCTTCCATACCAGGCAGCATCCTGGTAAACATCCTCTGCACTCTCTCTAAAGCCTCCACGTCCTTCCGGTAGTGTGGCAACCAGAACTGGGCGCAGTATTCCAAATGCGGCCAAACCCACGTTCTATACAACTTGCAACATCAGACCCCAACTTTTATACTCTATGCCCTGTCCTATAAAGGCAAACATGCCATATGCCTTCTTCACTACCTTCTCCACCTGTGACGTCACCTTTAAGGATCTGTGGACTTGCACAGCCAGGTCCCTCTGCGTATCTACACCCTTTATGGTTCTGCCATTTATCGTATAGCTCCCCCCTACGTTAGTTCTACCAAAATGCATCACTTCGCATTTATCTGGATTGAACTCCATCTGCCATTTCTTTGCCCAAATTTCCAGCCTACCTATATCCTTCTGTAGCCTCTGACAATGTTCCTCACTATCTGCAAGTCCAGCCATTTTCGGGTTGCCTGCAAACTTACTGATCACTCTAGTTACACCTTCCAGATCGTTTATATAAATCACAAACAGCAGAGGTCCCAATACAGAGCCCTGCGGAACACCACTAGTCACAGGCATCCAGCCGGAAAAAGACCCTTCCACTACCACCCTCTGTCTTCTGTGACCAAGCCAGTTCTCCACCCATCTAGCCACCTCCCCCTTTATCCCATGAGATCCAACCTTTTGTACCAACCTACCATGAGGGACTTTGTCAAACGCTTTACTAAAGTCCATATAGACGACATCCACGGCCCTTCCCTAGTCAACCATTCTAGTCACTTCTTCAAAAAACTCCACCAGGTTAGTGAGGCATGACCTCCCTCTCACAAAACCATGCTGACTATCGTGAATGAGTTTATTCCTTTCTAAATGCGCATACACCCTATCTCTAAGAATCTTCTCCAACATCTTCCCCACCACGGACATCAAGCTCACCAGCCTATAATTTCCCGGGTTATCCTTCCGACCCTTCTTAAATAACGGGACCACATTAGCTATCCTCCAATCCTCTGGGACCTCACCTATGTCCAGTGACGAGACAAAGATTTGCGTCAGAGGCCCAGCGATTTCATATCTCGTCGCCCTGAGCAGCCTTGGATAGATTCCATCAGGCCCTGGGGATTTGTCAGTCTTTATATTCCCTAAAAAACCTAATACTTCCTCCCTTGTAATGGAGATTTTCTCTAACGGGTCAACACTCCCCTCCGAGACACTCCCAGTCAACACATCCCTCTCCTTTGTGAATACCGACACAAAGTATTCATTGAGGATCTCCCCGACTTCTTTGGGCTCGAAGCATAATTCCCCACTTTTGTCCCTGAGAGGTCCGATTTTTTTCCCTGACAACCCTTTTGTTCCTAACGTATGAATAAAATGCCTTGGGATTCTCCTTAATCCTGTCTGCCAAGGACATTTTGTGACCTCTTTTTGCCCTTCTAATTCCTCGTTTGAGTTCTTTCCTACTTTCTTTGTATTCCTCCAGAGCTCCCTCCGTTTTTAGCTGCCTGGACCTAACGTACGCCTCTCTTTTCTTTTTGACCAGTCCCTCAATTTCCCTAGTTATCCACTGTTCTCAAATCCTACCCTTCCTGTCCTTCTTTACAGGCACATGCCTGTCCTGTAGCCCTAACAAATGTTCCTTAAAAGACTCCCACATGCCAGATGTGGATTTACCCTCAAACAGCCTCTCCCAATCAAGAGCTGCCAATTTCTGCCTAATCCCACTAAAGTTAGCCTTCCCCTAATCCAACACCTTACCCTTGGGACACCACTCATCCTTTTCCATCACTATCCTAAAGCTAACAGAATTGTGGTCACTATTTGCCACATGTTTCCCTACCGAAACTTTGAAGACCTGACTGGGCTCATTTCCCCAGTACTAGGTCCAGTATAGCTGCCTCTCTAGTCGGGCTATCTACATATTGTTCCAAAGAACCTTCCTGTACGCATTTTACAGACTTCTCCCCATTCAGACTCCCAGCCCTACGCGATTTCCAGTCTGTACCAGGGAAATTGAAGTCTCCCACTACAACAACCCTATTTTTCCTGCACCTATCCATTATTTCCTGACATATCCGTTCTTCCACTTCCTTTGGGCTGTTGGGGGGGTCTGGAGTATACCCCCAACATAGTGACTGCACCCTTCCTGTTTCTGAGCTCCACCCACAGTGACTCGTTACACGACCCCTCTGAATTGTCCTCCCTCTGCACCGCTGTAATATGCTCTCTAACTAATACTGCTACTCCCCCACCTCTTTTGGCCCCTCCTCTGTCTTGCCTAAAACACTTGTTCCCGGAATATTCAGTTGCCAGTCCTGTCCCTCTTTCAACCAAGTCTCTGTCACCGCAACCACATCCAAATTCCTCGTAAGCATTAAGGCCCTAAGTTCGTCTGTCTTACCTGCTACGCTCCTTGCATTGAAGTAGATGCACTCCAGACCTCCAGGCCCAGTGAGGTCATCCTCCCCCAGAGTGCTCTTCTTCTTTGCCAGCCTTGTCCTGGCCCAAGCTCGTCCCCAGCCTCTACACTTGCAGACATAATTTTTTGATCCCCACCCCCCCTGCCATATTAGTTTAACCCACCCGAACTGCACTAGCAAAACTCACAGCCAGGATATTCGTGCCCTTCCAATTTAGTTGTGACCCGTCCTTCTTGTACAGGTGCCCTCCTCCCTTGAAAACTTCCCAGTGATCCAGGAATATGAAGCCCTCCCTCCTGCACCAGTCCTTTAGCCAAGCGTTCAATTGTACTATCTCCCTATTCCTAGCCTCACTGGCCCTAGGCATTGGGAGCAGCTTAGAGATTGCCACCCTGGAGGCCCTACTTTTTAGCCTATTTCCCAACTCCCTGAATTATGGTTTTCTCCTGCTCCTCGTTCTTATGTTCACTCTGCACATCATGAATTACATAGAGTAAAGAGCACAGCTATTTGGCATATTCAGTTCTTGCCAGCATTCATGCTTCACTTGAGTCTCCTTCCATCTTTCCTCCTATGCCTCTTATCCGTATTAACCTCTATTACCTTTTCTCTCGTGCTTGCCTAGCTTTTGCTTAAATGCCTGTATGCAGTTGGCCTCAACTCCTACTTATCATTGTGAATTCCATTTTCTCACTATGTTGGGTGAAGAAGTTTCTTCTAATTCATATTTGATTTCTTGGTGACTGTTTTACATTGATGGCTTTTAATTTTGTTCATCCCAACAAATGGAAACATGAGGTTTCACACAATTAAAATGTTTCACGATTTTAAAGACCTCTGATAGGTTACCCGTCAGCCTTCACTTTTCAAGAGAAACACCCAGCCAGTTCACTCTTTCGTGATGGGTATAACCCTGCAGTTCTGGAATTGCCTTTTATCCATTCTTACTAGTCCTTGTAATGTAGCAACCAAAACTGTGCATACTACTTCCAGTGTGGTCTAAGCAAGGTTCAATGCAAGTTTAATATTACCTCTCTGCTTTTCATTTCTATCCTTCTGGAAATAAATACGAGTGCCTACTTTCAAATTCAAACTCTGTAGTCATTTCCAAATCCTTCCATGGCCTTGCATATGCCTACCTTTACAACCTCCTCTTGCCCAACATGTCTCCATACTTGACCTTTTGTTTTCTGACTCGGGCTTTCTTTGCATTCTGCATTCAATCTCAGTGACCCCTTCCTAACCCCAGCTTGATCTTTGACAATGTCTTCAGTTACTTCACACCCACAATCACATTCCTTAAATCTTAGTACAAGGATATCTTGCTCTGATTCTACAGGGCCCTGGGAGGCCGCACCTAGAATATTGTGTGCAGTTTTTGTTTCCTTGCCTGAAGAACGCACTTACTGTAGAGGGAGTGCAGTGAAGGTTTACCAAACTGATTCCTGGGATGGCAGAACTAATGTGAAAGGAGAGATTGAGTCGGTTAGGATTGTATTTGCTAGAGTTCAGAATAATGAGGGCGGGGGGGAGAGGTACTCATTGAAACCTGCACAATTCTCACAGGACTAGGCAGGGTAAATGCAGCAAGGATGTTCCTGATGGTGGGGGAGACCAGAACCAGGAGTCAAAGGATAGAGTAAACCTTTTTGGGACTGAGGTGAGAAGAAATTTCTTCACCAAGAGAGTTATCAACCTGTGGAATTCACGACCGCAGAAAGCAGTTGAGGCAAAAACATTGTTTTCAAAAAAGAGTTAGATCTTACTCTTGGGGTGAAGGGGATCAAAGGATATGGGGGAAAGGTGGGATCAGGCTGTTGAGTTGGATGATCAGCATGATCATACTGAATGGCTTTTGATTTGATTTATTGTCACATGTATTAACATACAGTGAAAAGTATTGTTCCTTGCGTGCTATACAGACAAAACATACCGTTCATAGAGAAGGAAACGAGAGAGTGCAGAATGTAGTGTTACAGTCATAGCTAGGGTGTAGAGAAAGATCAACTTAATGCAAGGTAAGTCCATTAAAAAGTCTAACAGCAGCAGGGAAGAAGCTGTTCTTTAGTCGGTTGGTACGTGACCTCAGACTTTTGTATCTTTTTCCTGATGGAAGAAGGTAGAAGAGAGAATGTTCGGGGTGTGTGGGGTCCTTAATTATGCTGGCTGCTTTGCTGAGGCAGTGGGAAGTGTAGACAGAGTCAATGGATGGGAGGCTGGTTTGCGTGATGGATTGGGCTACATTCATGATCTTTTGTCGTTCCTTAGTATACTTACGGGCCAAATGCCCTGCTCCTAATTGTTATGTTGCTATGCTTTGGTGCCTTCCACAAAATCCATTCTTTTGACCATTGCTTAAATAATCTTCCCTTAACCTTTTCACATACCTCTCCTTGGTATCCAGTTTTATCGTCAGGTGCTTCAGGATATATTTTCCTCATGTTAAAAAGTAAGAGTTGTTAAAAATTTCTTCAGTATTGCTCAATCTATATATTAGCTTGAAAATCAGTATAGCTTTTTGGATTTCACATTAAACAATGCACACTCGATCAAAATTGTTCCTTATCCCTTCTGCAGCCTTGGCTAACTTGCATATATGGGCCAAACATTATTGGATTAGTGTTAACTTCACTGACAGGAAACAAGATGACAACGACATTCAAAGGCATCAGACTGAATTAAGTAGATAGGCGAAGGATGGTATTGATTTTTTAAAAAAATCTCTGCATTGGCACAATATAAAATGCTGGTCGAAGTGACAAAAATGGAACTGACAATATTTGCGTTTGATATCAATGAAGTCAGCTGATCTTTAATACAGTTTAATAGTGTTTAATTTATAAGTTGAAGCTGGTTATTTGAACTCTCGAACTTAGTATGCACTTCGAGTATTGTATAGTTTTGATCACTGTAGCTATAAAAGACCATTTTAAGAGAATGATGTAACTCAAAATGGCATGCGACAAGAATAGCCTGGGCGAATTGGATATTTTCTGACTGGTGAAAGGGTTTTGAGAACAAGTCATTGAAGTTTGAAATGGCTGAAGACAGTAATGAAGTCGATTAACCAGGTTCTTTAAGTTGAACAGTGAATGAAAGGATCCAGGGGTAGGATAGCACAAGGGAATAGTTTCTCCATCCCATTCCAATGGTTTGGTATTTGTATGGACAGGACTCTTAACCAAAACTACTGTGAAAGCTAAATGAATATTTGGTCATGAAAATAATTGAAAATTATTAAGGATGTCCATTTTTTTGTCTTTGTCAAGCTACATGGGGACTGGAGAACCAAATACCAGTTTAAATTCGTGTTCCCATTAATGTCCATTAATCTGAACAAACCTTGGCATTCTGAGAGCTTATTAGCAAAGGGTGCATTTTACATTAAGAATGGGCCTTTCTGAACCTTTCAGCACACGCTTGAACCAGAGAATTACAAATAGGAGCACAGGAGGATTACCTTCTGGCGAATGGAAATGGTCCATGACCATACTTAGGACAGATGAGACATGAGTAACCAAATACCCTGAGAGCTTGACAGTCACGCTGAGAACATTGTGTTTTTTTGTTGGAGTTGGAGAGAAATTTCATTATTTTCTCTAAGCTGTGTTCCCTATGGTTGTCTTTCACAGAAGCATGCTGTGAAGCCTTAGGACCACACAGCATTTAAATTCTTAGCTTGTGCATATATTTCAAACAGTGGAGACAAATTCAGCATCTTGTGTTTCTAAATTGCATTTCACTAATCATTGAGGCAACAGCACAGAAAAATACCCTTTCCAAATCTTTGTTCTCTTAGATTTCAATCAGGACAAACAAGTGAGTAAGATTTATTAATTGCAATAAGGGCACTTCGTACACAGTCAATTAGGATTTGAGTCACAAGTGATCCCAAAGCTGCATTTAGATCGTGTTCTGCAGAGTATCACAAACGCTGCTGATGTTATCTGTGAAGTGTCCCAACTTGAAACACTGGTTCGTGGTCGTTTATAGTTTCGTTTTTGGAATTTAGTGTGAGGGTTCATGTGAAATCTCAGTGAGAAGAACCAGTCCAATCGTCATATAACAATTTTGAAAGAATATTTATATTAAATGAAAGAAAAGGTAAATACACACAAGCGGAACTACAATACAAGACAATTAGGTATATGAATTCTGAACACGCAGTTTATGTAGAAATTGACTCCCCCATACTATGATCCATGAATTCCTTAACACTTCTGCCTTCCCAAACGACATTCAAATTAAATAAATCTATAAGTCAGATCCAGCTTGTTGTGACGACACAATACAAGGCGGATGATCAAGTCTGGGAAATGTCTTTTGCTGGTACAGTTAAGATATTTAAACTGCCTTCATGACAATTTCTGCAGTGCATTGGCTCTAAGATTTGGATGCAAGCCTTGCCCCCAGGCTTGAGTTGTGGACTGGCTTCTCAGGCTGTTCCCTGTTTCTGAGTGCACTGGTAATTATATAATTTTCTTCCTTTGATTCTTCCTTGTGCGTGGTTGGCTGTATGCATCTTTCAAATTCCGTGAGTCTAGAAATTATCATTTTGATTTATTATTGTCACATGTATTAACATAGTGAAAAGTATTGTTTCTTGCGCGCTATACAAAGCATACCGTACATAGAGAAGGAAAGAAGAGAGTGCAGAATGTAATGTTACAGTCATAGGGTGTAGAGAAAGAGCAACATGGTGTGAGGTAGGTCCATTCAGAAGTCTGATGGCAGCAGGGAAGAAGCTGTTCTTGAGTCGGTTGGTACGTGATCTCAGACTTTTGTATCTTTTTAAAGTTGAAGTATATTTATTAGTCACAAGCAAGGCTTATATTAATACTGCAATGAAGTTACTGCGAAATTCCGCTTGTTACCACATTCTAGTGCCTGTTGGGGTCAATGCACCTTATCAGCATGTCTTTCGGACTGTGGGAGGAAACCAGAGCACCCGGAGGAAACCCACGCAGTTCCGGGGAGAACATGCAAACTCCACACAGACAGTGGCCCAAGCCGGGAATCGAACCCGGGTCCCTGGTGCTGTGAGACAGCAGTGCTAACCACTGTGCCGCCCCTTTCCCGACAGAAGAAGGTGGAAGAGAGTATGTCTGGGGTGCGTGGGGTCCTCTATGATGCTGGCTGCTTTTCCAAGGCAGAAGGAAGTGTAGACAGTCAGATATGGCAGGCTGGTTTGAGTGATGGACTGAGCTTCGTTCACAATCCTTTGTAGTTTCTTGAGGTGTTGGTCAGAGCAGGAGCCATACCAAGCTGTGATACATCTGGAAAGGATGCTTTCTATGGTGCATCTGTAAAAGTTGGTGAGAATTGTAGCGGACTTGCCGAATTTCCTTAACCTTCTGAGAAAGTAGAAGCGTTGGAGGGTTTTCTTAACTATAGATGAAACTATAGATGAAAAGGATAGATGGAAAAGGATGAGTGGTGTCCCAAGGGTAAGGTGTTGGATTGGGGGAAGGCTAACTTTAGTGGGATTAGGCAGAAATTGGCAGCTCTTGATTGGGAGAGGCTGTTTGAGGGTAAATCCACATCTGGCATGTGGGAGTCTTTTAAGGAACACTTGTTAGGGCTACAGGACAGGCATGTGCCTGTTAAAAAGGATAGGAAGGGTAGGATTCGAGAACCGTGGATAACCAGGGAAATTGAGGGCCTGGTCAAAAAGAAAAGAGAGGCGTATGGTAGGTCCAGGCAGCTAAAAACGGAGGGAGCTCTGGAGGAGTACAAAGAAAGTAGGAAAGAACTCAAACGGGGAATTAGAAGAGCAAAAAGGGGTCACGAAATGTTCTTGGCAGACAGGATTAAGGAGAATCCCAAGGCATTTTATTCATACGTTAGGAACAAAAGGGTTGTCAGGGAAAAAATCGGACCTCTCAGGGACAAAAGTGGGGAATTATGCTTGGAGCCCAAAGAAGTAGGGGAGATCCTAAATGAATACTTTGCGTCGGTATTCACAAAGGAGAAGGATGTGTTGACTGGGAGTGTCTCGGAGGGGAGTGTTGAACCGTTGGAGAAAATCTCCATTACAAAGGAGGAAGTGTTAGGTTTGTTAGAGAATTTAAAGACTGACAAATCCCCAGGGTCTGATGGAATCTATCCAAGGCTGCTCAGGGAGACGAGAGATGAAATCGCTGGGCCTCTGACGCAAATCTTTGTCTCGTCACTGGACATAGGTGAGGTCCCAGAGGATTGGAGGATAGCTAATGTGGTCCCGTTATTTAAGAAGGGTAGGAAGGATAACCCGGGTAATTATAGGCCGGTGAGCTTGACGTCCGTGGTGGGGAAGCTGTTGGAGAAGATTCTTAGAGATAGGATGTATGCGCATTTAGAAAGGAATAAACTCATTAACGATAGTCAGCATGGTTTTGTGAGAGGGAGGTCATGCCTCACTAACCTGGTAGAGTTTTTTTGAGAAGTGACCAAAATGGTTGACGAGGGAAGGGCCGTGGATGTCGTCTATATGGACTTTAGTAAAGCGTTTGACAAAGTCCCTCATGGTAGGCTGGTGAAAAAGGTTGGATCGCATGGGATAAAGGGGGAGGTAGCTAGATGGGTGGAGAACTGGCTTGGTCACAGAAGACAGAGGGTGGTAGTGGAAGGGTCTTTTTCCGGCTGGAAGCCTGTGACTAGTGGTGTTCCGCAGGGCTCTGTATTGGGACCTCTGCTGTTTGTGATTTATATAAATGATCTGGAAGAAGGTGTAACTGGGGTGATCAGTAAGTTTGCGGACGACACAAAATTGGCAGGACTTGCAGGTAGTGAGGAGCATTGTCAGAAGCTACAGAAGGATATAGATAGGCTGGAAATTTGGGCAAAGAAATGGCAGATGGAGTTCAATCCTGATAAATGCGAAGTGATGCATTTTGGTATTAAAAATGTAGGGAGGAGCTATATGATAAATGGCAGAACCATAAAGGGTGTAGATACGCAGAGGGACCTGGGTGTGCAGGTCCACAGATCCTTGAAAGTGACGTCACAGGTGGTGAAGAAGGCATATGGCATGCTTGCCTTTATAGGACGGGGCATAGAGTATAAAAGTTGGGGTCTGATGTTGCAGATGTATAGAACGTTGGTTCGGCCGCATCTGGAATACTGCGTCCAGTTCTGGTCGCCACACTACCAGAAGGACATGGAGGCTTTGGAGAGAGTACAGAGGAGGTTTACCAGGATGTTACCTGGTATGGAGGGGCTTAGTTATGAGGAGAGATTGGATAAACTGGGGTTGTTCTCCCTGGAAAGACGGAGGATGAGGGAAGACTTAATCATAGAATCATAGAATCATAGAAACCCTACAGTGCAGAAGGAGGCCATTCGGCCCATCGAGTCTGCACCGACCACAATCCCACCCAGGCCCTAACCCCCCATATTTACCTGCTAATCCCTGCTAACCTACACCTCTCAGGACCCTAAGGGGCAATTTTTAACCTGGCCAATCAACCTAACCCGCACATCTTTGGACTGTGGGAGGAAACCAGAGCACCCGGAGGAAACCCACGCAGACACGAGGAGAATGTGCAAACTCCACACAGACAGTGACCCGAGCCGGGAATCGAACCCAGGTGTATAAAATTATGAAAGGCATAGATAGGGTGAACGGTGGGAAGCTTTTCCCCAGGTCGGTGGTGACGTTCACGAGGGGTCATAGGTTCAAGGTGAAGGGGGGGAGGTTTAACACAGATATCAGACGGACATATTTTACACAGAGGGTGGTGGGGGCCTGGAATGCGCTGCCAGGCAAGGTGGTGGAGGCGGACACACTGGGAACGTTTAAGACTTATCTAGACAGCCATATGAACGGAGTGGGAATGGAGGGATACAAAAGAATGGTCTAGTTTGGACCAGGGAGCGGCGCGGGCTTGGAGGGCCGAAGGGCCTGTTCCTGTGCTGTATTGTTCTTTGTTCTTTGTTGAGTCATCCAGACTCCAAATGTAGCTATGTTCTTTCCATGTATGCTCTCAAGCCTGCTGAGATTTTCCAGCATTTTGTGTTCTTGTTTCAGATTCCAGCATCCGCAGTAATTTGCTTTTCATCTAAAAAAAACAGTTAATCTTGCACTGTGTTCAATTATCTCTGAATTTGAAGTAAAATGGAAATGCCATTTTGAAGCTACAAAGATGGTTTATGTGGGATTGTTGGAATTTTGGGTGAAGCTGAGGTTAAGGCACATTTGATGGACAGTGGATGGGATTTTTACTTTGCATCTGTTCCGCATAATATTTGATCTCGAGCACATGATACCAAATACTAAGTCTGGGACAGCAAAAAAAACATGAGTCTGTGTATTGTTAATGCAGCCTAGAAATTTGAGGCTGTTGAAATCAATGTTTGTGATGTAAAAGGGCCAAACTTGTTTGGTGAAAAATGTTTCTTTCAGTTTTAAGAAAGTGCTTCAACAGTTTATGACTTGATTTTTGTTTCATAAAACAAGTTGATCATTTTAAATTTTCAGCTTGTTTATGTTCAAGGACAATACATTTTTGGATTTTATTTTTCTTTTCCTTTTTGCTAGAAATATTACAATGACATATTGATCTCTTTATTTTATAAATGACCGACAGATATACAGTGTCATGTCTTTGTATAGATAAGATTCATGGAGCCTTAAGGGGCTCAAAGGTTCACAATATTGTTCACATTAATTTACAGAAATTTCAATCTGTTCATTTTAAGTTTGATTTATCTAGCAGCACTTCAAACAAAGCTTTCTAAACCTTGGTCCAAAATTAAAGCAACAGAAACTAATCAATAAGATGTATGATGGGACTCTTTATATGGTTGTTGATTCAGATTAAGGCTTGGAGTTGTAGGCTGAATGAACCCTGCATTATGGTTTTCATTTAAGTCCACAATTGTAGCCTCTGGTTTTAGTTAAGCAGATTCATGAAACCAGTGGAAAGTTTAGATTGTTTGATTTAAAATGAATAAGGATCCATCTTGGCCACTATTTTGAATAAAAATGATTTTTTAACCTATCACGTTCAATGAAAATATTTTTTCTTATTGTTTTGACTATTTGTGCAGATTCAGAAGGCCCACATCACTATTTTATACCTGATCTAAATGGCTTCTTAACTTGTACGAACCTAGATGCTGACTGTTATTTTTTTTTTATTTTGGCCAATCCTAAATCCTAATTGGAAGCACCTATACCATTAACACTGCATACTGCTCTCTCCATCTCCTGGGCACAAAAAGAAGCAGTCACTCCAGGAAGCTTGAATACGTGCAGGCCTGCAGGTGAGAGTGAAACAATACTGTCCCAAGGCCCCCTCCCCAGCTTACTCCTGGCGAATGTCCAATCTCCGGAAAACAAGCTAGACGAATTTGAAGCCAGACTCACTTTTCAAAGAGAACTCGGGACTGCTGTGTACTCTGATGGAGACATGGCTCACTCCTGCTTCATCGGACTGTGCCCTCCAACCAGAGGGCTTCTCAATCCACCAAATAGACCGTATAGCGGCCTCAGGCGAGGTTAGGGGAGGTGGGGTCTGCCTCCTAACCAACACCTCATGGTGCCTAGATGTAGCAACACTGGCAAGTTTCTGCTCCCCGAACCTAGAATACCTGACACCAAAATGTCGCCCCTACAACCTTCGGGAGTTCACCTGCTGTTCTGACAGCAGTTTACATCCCACCCCACGCAAACATGAAGACCGTGCTGGACAAAATATACACCACTCCAAATAGCCTTGAGACAAAACATCCCAAGGCCTTATTCATCATGGACAGGGAATTCAATCAGTCCAAGCTCAAGAGCGTCCTACCAAGATACCAGCAACTCATCTCCTGTTCCATCAGAGGCCCAAATATCCTTGACCACTATTACACAAATATCAAACATGCCGACTGCACTATTGCCCACCCACACTTTGACAAATCAGACCACAAGGCTGTGCTCCTGCTTCTGGCTTACAAGCAAAAACTGAAACGGGAGAATTCCATCAAAGAAAGTTGTGCATTGTTGGTCAGAGGAATCAGATGATCTCTTACGGGACTTGTCAGTATTTAAAAACTCTGCGACGAGTCTGAACGAGTAACCGACTTCATTAGTAAGTCTGTAGAAGATTGTGTGCTAAAGAAGCAAATCTCTGTGTTTCCTAACTGGAAACCATGGATAAACTGGGATATCCACTGCTTGCTGAAGTCCAGGTCTGAGGCGTTCAAGTCAGGTGACCCTGACCTATACAAGAAAACCAGATCCGATCTAAGGAGATCCATCAAAGGTGCCAAAAAACAGTACCAGACCAAGCTAGACTCCCAGGCTAGCCCATCATAGGTGCATCATAGAAAGCATTCTTTCTGGTTGTAGAACAGCTTGGTATGGCTCCAGGTCTGCCGAAGACTGCAAGAAACTACAACATATTGTGAATGTAGCCCAATCCATCACGCAAACCAGCCTCCCATCCATTGACTCTGTCTACACTTCCCACTGCTTCGGAAAAACCACCTGCATAATTAAGGATCCCACACACCCTGGACATTTTCTCTTCCACCTTCTTCCTTCGGGGGAAAAAGATACAAAGGTCTGCAGTCACATGCCAACCGACTCGAGAACAGCTTCTTCCCTGCTGCCATCAGACTTTTAAATGGACCGACCTTGCATTAAGTTGATCTTTCTCTACACCCTATCTATGACTGTAACAGGACATTCTGTGCTCTCCTTTCTTTCTCTATGTACGGTATGCTTTGTCTGTATAGTGCGCAAGAAACAATACTTTTCACTATGTTAATATATGTGACAATAAATCAGATCAAATCCTGTTCACACCTGATGACCAGATCATGCACTTTGAACATGGATCATTGATTAGCCTTGAGGTGAAAGAAATTGAGCTGTGTTTTTCCGCTCCTTATGGAAAAGGCACCGAGGCCAATTGTAACACATCATTTGCTCGTTCAGTTGAAATCAAGTGACTTAACACCGTTTGGATCTCCGACCTCTCGGCTATATGATTTCTTGCTAAACTGAGCCCTAAAACGAGCTGAATTTCTGTTTGTGTTTTCAAATAGTTTTGAAGAGCAACTCCAAACAAATGTAAACTTCCGGATAACCACAACTTGAAAAGCATAGAATGTTGTGGGTGAAAGGAAAAAAATCTGTCTCTCTGAATGAAGTTCATGCCTCTGGTAGTTTGTGTTATCTGAGGAGCTGATGAGTCAGGCAGGTTGCTGAGGGACGTTTAGCTTTCCATACTTGGAGTTTTATAGATAGAAGTGAAAGCAGAATAATCAGCTGCTTGGTTCAATGTAATACTCAACAAGATGTGTCTTTTTAAGAGGCATGACAGGTGCAACCGACAGTTGGGCTCATTTCAATGCAAAAGTTAGCTCTGGGTCAACTCTCGGACAGATGAGAGATATGAGAAACCTAATGCTGGCAGCACTAGATACAAGGCCATATATTGTAATCTTTGTTCAAATCAGCTGATGTGGAGTTGAGCTTGCACGGTTTCACTTTTTTTTGGCTTTTTGGTAACACTCTTTCCTCTGAGTCTTAAGGTTCTTGGATAAATCTCATTCCAGAGCCTGAGCTGAAAAAAATCAAGGCTGACACTCCAGTGCAGTACTGAGGGCGTGCTGCGCTGTGAAAGCTAGCATCGAACAGGTGGGATGTTAAACCGAAGCCCGATATTGCTGGTGGATGTAAAAGAAGCCATGGCACTATCTCAAAGATGAGCAAGGAAGTTGTCCCTGGTGTCCTGGCATCTGAAATCAACATCACAGCAACAGATTATCTGGCAGAGCCACATTGTTGTTTGTTAGTGCTTGTTGAGCAAAAAGTGTCTGCTGAGTTTCTTGCTTTACAACCGTGGCAATACATTAAAAGTACTTAATTGGCTGCAAAGCACCTTGAGATGTCTGGTGGTCCTGAAAAGTGCAATATGGATGCAAGTTTTTAAAAAAACTTATCTGTGGCCAGAAAGTGAGAATGTTAAGCAATGAAAGATCTTTCTACTTTATCCTCCATTCTACATCTCTGGACTCTACTTGAATTTTTAAAAAAACTTTCAAGGGATCTGGACATCTCTGGCTGGGTCACCATTTTATTGCCAATCAATAATTGCCCCTGAGAAGGTGGTGAGCCACTGACGTCTTCACTGCTGCTGCCCATGTGGTGTAGACATATCCATAGTGCTGGTGGGGAGGAAGTTTCAGGATTTCGACCCATTGACAATGAAGGAGAGGTGATATAGTTCCAAGTCAGAGTGGTGTGTGGCTTGGTGGTGAGCTTGCAGGTGGTGGTGTTCCCATGTATTTGCTACCAATGTCCTTCTAGGTGGTAGAGGTTGCAGAGTTGAAAGGTGGCGTTGAAGAAGCCTTGGCGAATTGCTAGTGTATCTGACAAATGGTACACACTGCTCCCACTATGCATTGGTGATGGAAGAAGTGAAGGTAAATGGCGGATGAGGTGCCAATCTAGCAGGCTGTTTTGTCCTGAATGATGGCGAGCTTCTTGAGTATTGTTGGAGCTGCATTCATCCAAGAAAGTGGAGAGTATTCCACCCTTCAAGATAGTGGACAGGTTTTCTGGAGTCAGATGAGTTTGCCACTGCAGAATTCCCAGCCTCTAGTAGCCACATTATATAGGTCATCAAGATCATAAACTTTGTTTCTCCATTTTGTATCTCCATAATCTCCGCTTTGTTTCATGCTCTTTTGTATTTCTTTCTTCCTTCACTTGTGCCTCATTTAGAGACACCTTTTTCTTTCCCTATCCCATTACCACTCCTTTTGATTTCTAATGTCGACTGCCCTCCACCGTTTCAGAGACCTTGATGTTCTTCCTCCTCTCTAACTTCCTAAAATCAATTTTTAAAAAATAAATATATATATTCATTCGTGGGACATGGCGTCGCTGGCTGGCCAGCATTTATTGTCCATTCCTAGTTGCCCAAGGGCAGTTGAGAGTCAACCACATTGCTGTGGCTCCAGATTCACATATAGGCCAGACCAGGTAAGAATGGCAAATTTCCTTCCCTCAAGGGCATTAGTGAATCAGATGGGTTTTTACGACAATCACCAATGGTTTCATGGTCATCAGTAGATTCTTAATCCAGATTTTTAAAAATTGATTTTTATTGATTGGGTGGGATTTGAACCTGGGTCCCCAGTGCATTCCATCTCTATCTATCTCCAGTTCTGTTGAAGAGCCATCGATGTCGAACATTAACTCTTTTTGTCCTCAGATGTTGCTTGATCTGCTGAGCATTACCAGCACTTTTTAAATTTCTCTCCTGGTCTCTTTTTTTTAGAATCCCTACAGTGCAGAAGGGGGCCATTCGTCCCATCAAGTCTGCACCGACCACAATCCCACCCATGCCCTATCCCTGTAACCCCATGCATTTAGCCTAGCTAGTCCCCCTGACACGAAGGGACAAGTTAGCATGGCCAATCCACCTAACCTGCACATCTTAAGACGATGGAAGGAAACCAGAGCGCCTGGCGGAAACTCATGCAGACATGGGGAGAATGTGCAAACTCCCCACAGACAGTGGCCCAAGCTGGGAAGCAAACCCCTGTGCCACCATGCTGCCCCAAATCAAAGTGGAGAATATTGGCTGATATTAATGGTTTTCTCATCAAGTAATGTCACTCCATCTTTCAAATCTGCCATGTTTTTAAAAAAATCCTTGACCCTTTCTACCATCATTGCAAACTGCCACCCAACCTCCCTTTCGTCTGCAAACTCCTTGAATGTGTTGTCAACTCCCTGATATATGCCCATCTTTGCTGGAACTTTGTGATTGAATCCTTCCAATCAGCTTCCACCCTGCCTCAGCACTGAAATTATTCTTCTCAAAGTCATAAATAATATCTAATGTGACTAACAGAAACAAAACCTCTGTCCTTGCCTTTCTTGACCTCTCTACAGTCTTAGACATGAGTTGACTGCACCATCCTCGAATACGACTACATTATTGTCCAGCTGGGTAGAACTGCACTCTGGGCAGGATTTCATTGTTATATATCAAATAAATGAATCACCTGCAGTGGCTTCTCTTCCTGCTCCTGCTCTGTTACCTCAGATCTATCCTTGACCACCACCTATTTCTCATCTACATGCAGCTCCTTAGCAACACCATCCAAAAGCATCGTGTTAGTTTTCACACATGCAGTGACAGCACTCAGCTTTACACCGCTACCACCTTTTCTTGACTCTTCCACTGTCATCAAATTATCAGACTGCTTGCCAACTGGATGTTGCAAAGAAAACAACCTAGTCTGTCTTTCCTCAACTGAGATTCACCAGTTTAGGCAACATTCTCATGTGTCTCTTCTGTATCCTTTAGTGTAGTCACATCTGCTTTATAATGTGGTGACCAGAACTGCACACGATAATCCAGAAAGCTGTGTCCTCACCAGTGTTATGTACAGTTGCAGCATAACCTTCCTGCTGTTATATTCCATGTCTCGAGCAATGAAAGCAAGTATCGCATTTGTTTTAACCAAGCTTGTAGAGACAAGCCAGGTAACTACAGGCCAGTGAGTCTCACGTCTGTGGTTGGGAAACTACTGGAGAAGATTCTGAAGGAGAGAATCTATCCCCATTTGGAGAGGCAAGATTTAATTAGGGATAGTCAGCATGGTTTTGTCAGAAGGAGGTCATGCCTAACAAATTTGATTGCATTTTTTGAACATGTAACCAAGTGTATGGATGAGGGTAGTGCGCTTGATGTAGTTTACATGGATTTGAAAAAGTCCCACATGGGAGACTTATTAAGAAGGCTAATGCACATGGGATACAGGGCGAGTTGAGAAGATGGATTCATAATTGGCTTAGTGGTAGGAGACAGAGGGTGGTGACAGACGACTGCTTTAGTGACTGGAGGCCAGTGACCAGGGGCACACCACAGGAATCCATGCTGGGCCCCCTATTTATCACTTCTATAAATGACATAGATGTCTATGTGGGGGGTAGGATCAGTAAGTTTGCCGATGACACCAAGATTGGCTGGGTGGTTAACAGTGAGGTTGAGTGTCTTGGGTTACAGGAAGATACAGACAAATATGCAGATAAGTGGCAGATGGAATTTAACCCAAACAAGTGTGAAATGACGCACTTTAGAAGGAGTAATTTGACAAGAAAGTATACCATGAAATGTCTGACACTGGGAGGCTCCGAAGAACAAAGGGACTTTGGCATGTTTGTCCATAGATCTCTGAAGGCAGGTAAATAGGGTAGTGAAAAAGGCATATGGCGCACTCGCCTTTACCAATTGGGCTATAGATTACAAAAGTCGAGATGTCATAATGGAGTTTATAGAACTTTGGTGAGGCCACAGCTGGGGTACTGTGTGCAGTTCTGGTCGCCACATTATAGGAAGGACGTGAACACACTGGAGGGGATGCAGAGGAGATTTACCAGGATGCTGCCTGGGATGGAACATTTAAGTTATAAAGAGAGTTTGGATAGGCTTGGGTTGTTTTCATTGGAGCAGAGAAGACTGAGGAATGACCTGATTGAGGTGTTCAAGATTACGAGGGGCATGGACAAGGTGGACAGGGAGCAGCCGTTCCCCTTAGTTAAAGGGTCAGTCCTCTGTATTTGTTGCCCATAGAACATAGAACAGTACAGCCCAGAATAGGCCCTTCGGCCCACGATGTTGTGCCGAGCTTTATCTGAAACCAAGATCAAGCTATCCCACTCCCTATCATCCTGGTGTGCTCCATGTGCCTATCCAATGACCACTTAAATGTTCCTAAAGTGTCTGACTCCACTATCACTGCAGGCAGTCCATTCCACACCCCAACCACTCTCTGCGTAAAGAACCTACCTCTGATATCCTTCCTATATCTCCCACCATTAACCCTATAGTTATGCCCCCTTGTAATAGCTCCATCCACCCGAGGAAATAGTCTTTGAACGTTCACTCTATCTATCCCCTTCATCATTTTATAAACCTCTATTAAGTCTCCCCTCAGCCTCCTCCGCTCCAGAGAGAACAGCCCTAGCTCCCTCAACCTTTCCTCATAAGACCTACCCTCCAAACCAGGCAGCATCCTGGTAAATCTCCTCTGCACTCTTTCCAGCGCTTCCACATCCTTCTTATAGTGAGGTGACCACATCCCTAATTACTGTTGAGAAATGGTGGTGAGCTGCCTCCTTGAACCACTGCAGTCCATGTGGTATCAGTACGTCCACATGCTGTTAGGGAGAGAGTTCCAGATTTTGACCCTGTGACAGTGAAGAAATGGCAAAAGTCAGGGTAGTGTGGTTCAGATGTAGCCGACCCAATGGTACAGCCCCACTTTGCCCAGTACTGATGCCAGTGCTCCACAAACGGAAACCAACTTCTCCCACACCAGTCTTTGAGCCACATATTCATCTCTCTAATTTTATGTATCCTATGCCAATTTGCACGCAGTTCAGGTAATAATCCAGCAATTACAATGTATGTTGATGATTTTGGTGAGTTAGTAAATTTAATTTACAACATAACATCCTGTGGGCTGCAGAGCACACACTGCTCCTCTCCGAGCCCTAATGAAATCTTTTATGTTGCTCTGCTGGGTGGTGAAGAAGTGAATTTGATGCCAGTGGTTAGATTGTGGATGCACTCACATGTTTTTGTACTTTGTGTTCTGCCTGAAGATAATAGTGATTTACAGTGGATGCAAAGACTCAGGAGAAGCATGCCAGTACAGTAGCACTTCCCACAGCCTTGATCCCGTCTGTGGCACAGGCCTGAAAGTCAGCTCCTACCCTCACATTGAGGTCTCCTATTACAATATGCTTTTTCTTCTGTGGAGTGTTTGCAGTTGCTCTGTGCAGGTCTTCATAGAATTTATGCTTGGTATCCTTGGAATTCGTCATTGTTGGGGCAAATGTACTGATTGTTGCATACTTGTTCTCAGAACAAGGAGACTATTGGTATACCCCCTGGACCAAAAGCCAAACTGTTTGCCATATCAGACTTGACAGCGAAGCTGATGCCTGCCTCTGGCATCTCACTCATCAACTTGCCTATCCAGAAAATGTGTACCTTGCTGATAACTCTCTTTATAGAGTCATAGAATCCCGACATGCAAAAGGGGACCATTCAGCCCATCGAGTCTGCACCAACCACAAACCCACTCAGGCCCTATCCCCATAACCCCATGCATTTATCGTAGCTAGTCCCCCTGACACTAAGGGGAAATTTAGCATGGCCAGTCCACCTAACAAGTACATCTTTGGACTGTGCTGACTCTTTGCTTAGCTGACTCTTTTCCACGAGGAAGTTTCGCTTGTAGCAGCAATGTCAGTATCGTTCTGCAATAGCTTCCTGCCAACCAGAGTTGTGTTGCACTGGAGTCAGGAGTTGTTGTCTTTATCAGCTTTCTTCTTGGAACGTATAAACTCCAAATAAGATTCTGTTTCTTTTACTTTTTTTGTCTCGCTGACAATATACAATATCATAGAAATCATAGAAATCATAGAAACCCTACAGTGCAGAAGGAGGCCATTCGGCCCATCGAGTCTGCACCGACCACAATCCCGTCCAGGCCCTACCCCCACATATTTACCCGCTAATCCCTCTAACCTACACATCCCAGGACTCTAAGGGGCAATTTTTAACCTGGCCAATCAACCTAACCCGCACATCTTTGGACTGTGGGAGGAAACCGGAGCACCCGGAGGAAACCCAGGAAATCATGTGTGGATGAATACAAAAGGGATACATTGTAGGATATAAGGGAATATGTGTGAGGAAGTCAGTGAGGTGCATACGTAAGAAATGCCTGCGTATGAATTGATTAGAATGGAGGTGGCTTGCACTTGGGTAACCTTATTCTGCCTTGCACATCTGATGCCTGTGATTTGACAAATCAAGACATTACATGTGTCATCTGCAGTGGATGACTGGCAGTGCCTTCTGTACCTGTACTGATGAACTTCACATTGTCTGAATAGTTGTACTACGAAACTTTCAGTACGAATGAGGGAATACCATCCTGTCTGCTGTATCTGTCAAGACAGCTTTTGTTTGCCCTGACAAAGGGTGAATTGAGATATGTATTCTTCCCTTGCATGTGGACACCTCTAATCTTTTTGTTCTGTGAACCAATGCAATTATTGGGGTGTGGCTGCTGCCTTGCCACATGGAGCTGTAGGTGAAAGCTTAGCAAGAGTCTAGAATCTGCTGCGATTATATGGATGATGTAGTTGAATCCTGCATGACTACTTCTTGCACACAACCCCCACATTCCAATTCTACAAAGGTTCAGGAACAGACAAACCAGGGAGGTATGTGCACAAAATGTTGACGCTGGCTTGGCAGGTTGAGAAAGCATATGAGAGGGACCTTGGAGTTCATAAAGCGCAGCATAGAGTACAAAAATAAGCAAATTACTGAACAATCTTTATTACATTTTAGTTTGGCTTCAACTGGGGTATTTTACCTCTTACGGAGCCCACCATTTAGGAAGGATGTGGAGATGTTACAGCGGATGCAGAATGATTCTAGGAATGAAGGGTTCAGTTACGCGGATAGATTGGAGAAACTGGATCTGTTCTCCTTTTAAGAAGGGAAGTTTGAGAGCAGATTTGATGCAAGTGTTGATCATCTTGAGGGGCTTGGAGAGAACCGAACAGGGGAAAACTTGCCATTGGTGGAAGGGTCAAGAAGTTGAGGACATCGATTTTAATGTGGTTGACAGAATAAGCCACAACAACGCAAGGAAAAAAAAACAAGTGAGTTGTTCAAATCCGGTACGTCCTGTCTGTGATGGAGATGTGAATTGTGGCTTTCAATTGGGGTTTGTTGAAGTAACTGAGAGCAATTTCCCATAGGGCAGGGGAGTGGGATTAACTCTTGATTAGATTGACGAATTTGGTGGAATACTTTTTGAGAAAATTACATGCGCGGTGGACAATGGGAAACCTGTGGATGTGATGTATCTGGATTTCCAGAAGGCATTTGACAAGGTGATGCACCAAAGGCTGCTGCATAAGATAAAGGTGCACAGTGTTACGGGTAATGTGTTAGCACAGATAGAGGATTGGTTAACTAACAGACAGCAAAGAGTGGGGGTAAATGCTTGTTTTTCTGGTTGGTGATCAGTGACTCGTGGTGTGCCTCAGGGATCAGTTTTGGGACCACAATTGTTTACCATTTACAGAGATGATTTGGAGTTGAGGACCAAGTGTAGTGTCAAAATTCGCAGATTTCACTAAGATGAGTGGCAGAGCAAAGAGGACGCTGAAAGTCTGCAAAGAGATATAGATAATCTAAGTGAGTGGGCAAGGGTCTGGCAGATGGAGTACACTGTTGGTAAATGTGAGGTCATCCATTTTGGTAGAAATAGCTGCAAAATGGACTGTTATTAAATGGTAAAAAAATACAGCATGCTGCTTTGCAGAGGGACCTGGGTGTCCTTGTGCATGAATCACAAAAAGTTGGCTTGCTATTGCAGTAGGTAATTAACAAAGAGCAAAGGGCGGCACGGTAGCACAGTGGTTAGCACTGCTGCTTCACAGCTCCAGGGACCTGGGTTTGATTCCCGGCTGGGTCACTGTCTGTGTGGAGTTTGCACATTCTCCTCGTGTCTGTGTGGGTTTCCTCCGGGTGCTTCGGTTTCCTCCCACAGTCCAAAGATGTGCGGGTTAGGTTGATTGGCCATGCTAAAATTGCCCCTTAGTGTCCTGAGATGCGTAGGTTAGAGGGATTAGCGGGTAAAATATGTAGGGATATGGGGGAAGGGCCTGGGTGGGATTGTGGTCGGTCCAGACTCGATGGGCCAAATGACCTCTTTCTGCACTGTAAGGTTTCTGTGTTTCTGTGTTTTTAAAATTATAGCACTGGAACAGGTCCTTCGGCCCTCCAAGCCTGCACCGACCATGTTGCCCAAAGAAGGCAAATGGAATTTTGTCCTTCATTGCTGGAGGGATGGATTTTAAAAACAGGGAGGTTACGTTGCAGCTGTATAAGGTGCTGTTGAGGCCACATCTGGAGCACTGTCCAGTTTTGGTCTTCTTGCTTGAGAGAGGATACATTGGCACTGGAGGGGGTGCAGAAGAGATTCACTAGGTTGATTCTGGAGTTGAGAGGGTTGGCTTATAAGGAGAGACTGAGTAGACTAGGGCTATACTCATTGGAATTCAGAAGAATGAGTGGAGATCTTATAGAAACATAAGATTATGAAGGGAACAGATAAAATAGAAACGGGGAGGTTGTTTCCACTGGCAGGTGAAACTAGAGCTCAGGGTCATAGCCTCAAAAAAAGGGGAAGCAGGTTTAGGACTGAGTTGAGAAGGATCATCTTCACCCAAAGGTTTGTGAATCTGTGGAATTCCCTGCCCAATGGAGCAGTTGAGGTTACCTCATTGAATATTTTTGAGGCAAGGAAAGAGAATTTTTCGAACAGTAAAGATATTAAGGGCTATGGTGAGCAGGCGAGTATCATAGAAATCATAGAAGCCCCACAGTACAGAAAGAGGCCATTCGGCCCATCGAGTCTGCACCGATCACAATCCCACCCAGGCCCTACCCCCATATCCCTACATATTTTACCCACTAATCCCTCTAACCTACGCATCTCAGGACACTAAGGGGCAATTTTAGCATGGCCAATCAACCTAACCCGCACATCTTTGGACTGTGGGAGGAAACCGGAGCACCCGGAGTGTGGGACTGTGGGAGGAAACCCACACAGACACGAGGAGAATGTGCAAACTCCACACAGACAGTGACCCAAGCCGGGAATCGAACCCAGGTCCCTGGAGCTGTGAAGCAGTAGTGCTAATCACTGTGCTACCGTGCCGCCCGTAAAGGGAGCTGAGCCCATGAAAAGATCAGCCGTGATCTTATTGAATGGTGGAGCAGGTTCGAGGGGCCAGATGGCCTACTCCTGCTCCTAGTTATGTTCTTATGGCTAATCCACCTAACCTGCACATCTTTAGGTTGTGGGAGGAAACTGGAGCACCCAGAGGAAACGCAAGCAGGCACGGGAAGAATGTGCAAACTCCACGCGCACCCGGGTCCCTGGTGCTGTGAAGCAGTAGTGCTAACCGCTGTTGCCCTTGAATAGAAATGCAAACCCAAATGAATGATTTGATGCACATTTCTTGGGATGTAAGCTATGTTTATCTCAGGAATGCATCAACTCTTGAGGAACCAAGTATATGCTTGATGCTTTCAGATACCTTCTTCATTCTCCACATGAACCTGGAGAGCGAGGTATTCATTTACTTGACCAGTCTTGTTCTGTTTTTCCCCAACATCAATATGTGCATACTTGGCAGCAGGAGTCATTGGCTGTTAACCTAAAGAAGGAGCCCAGGCTGACTTGTTTTCTTCCCTTGTTCAAACATGCTATGATCAGTAACAACCTCCAAAGGGAAAGTTCAGATCCGCTACTAGTCCCTTGGCGGACGGGATGGGAAAATATTCCCCAAGATTCTTGGTCTGCCCCTGATGTTTGGATCATTAAGTTTAGCAGCTGATTGTACAAAAATTCACTTGGATGGGAAAGAGATATTTAAAAAATATTAGTTGTGGTGTATTGAGTTTGTACTACAGTCATAATTCAACAATGACTCCACTAGTTCATCCAATTAATAAGAAATCTCTGATCACAATGTAGGTATAAATATGGAATGCCGTTTAACTCATTTGTGAAACTGTAAAATTCATTATTTTTCTCTGTACCGTAATCCAGTTATTTCTTAATGATTCCAGCTTGTGTTCTTCCACTTTCTGCAGAAATTCCATTTCATGTAATCCAAAGTCTAAGGAGTTTTTGACATCAAACCTAAAGTTACCTTTTACTTTTTTTCAACTTAAATCCTTTTGTCAGGTGTTAGGGTTGAATTTGAATTTATTTCCTTTTTTCACTAAGTCGAAGATAATTTCTGCTATTGCTTTACAAGGCTGAAAAATCAATTTTTCCAGATATTCCTTGAACAGTCTTCTGGCTGTTGGCTGAATTGTTTTCAGGGCTTCAATGTCTCCCTTGCACCTTGAACATATGAGTGTATGAATCAGGAGCAGGTCAGATGACTCAATATGCACTCCAAGAAAAACACAATACTGTAGAATGTCGGATATCTGAAGTAAAAACAGAAAATTCTGGAAATTCTCAGCAGGTCAGGCAGCATATATAAAGAGGAAATCATCAAGGAATGATGGTGTAAGGCTGATAAGGATGTGAAAGGGACAAACCAAAAAATGCATCGAGAGGGGATGATCTTAGTCTGCTGAACTAAACAAAGCCAGAAGGCAGTAAACTGCCAGCTTGAAAAATGATGTGCTTTTTCCTCAAGCTTTGTTTGAGCTTCGTTGGAACAGTGCAGGAGGATGAGAGCAGAGTGGGAAAGCAACCGGAAGTTTAGCAACATGTTTGCATGCTGAACAGGCCTTTTCAGTGAAATGATATTCAGTCTGTTTGGTTTATCCAATGAAGGCAAGACATTGTCATGAGCAGAAATATCAGAATATAAAGTGCAAGTAAATTGATGTTTGACCTGCAAGAAATGTTTGTGGGCTTAGTGGGTAGTGAGGAGGCGAAAGGGCAGGTGTTGCAACTCCAATACTCAGATGGGAATGTGCATGAGTAAGGGGTATGCGTGGAGGGCATGATTGAAGAGGGGACGAAGGTATCATGGAGGGCACAGTTCATTTGAAACGTTGAAATGACAAGATGCATTTGATGGCATCATGCTGGAGAAGGTAGATGATTGAATGAATGTGGAAATTTGTGGGACGGAAAGAGAGAACAGGGGAATCCCATCATCCTGAGGTGAAAAAGGGGTGAGGGCATAAGTGTGGGAAATGGGCAAGATACAGTCTAAAGCTCCATCAATCACAGTGAAGAGGAATCCTTGGTTCAGATAAAAGGAAGATGAAGCAGTTCTATACAATACCCAATTGTTGGTGCTTTGTTTAATCTGGAAACTGAGGTAGGCCAACTGGAGTTTATGTTATTACCCAGTTTAATTTGCCCACCTTAATTCTATATTCCAATCCCCTTTCCCAAAAAAAACCAAACCAGGCACTTTACCTTTGTTACAGTTAGTTGCACGATCTGCACAGCCTAAATCCACAATCTCATCCCAATCTGGTATGGAACCCAAGTGGATTAAGATTCCCTGAAAGAAGTTCTCACTGTGCTTCACTTTGGAAATGTTTTGACCTGGGAGACCTGATTTAGGCTAGGTTCAGCATTGGTACAAATCCACAATTTCTTCATGTGAATTCAGCTTGTAAATGGCGATTCCTCTTGTATCCTACTTGGTACCATCTCTCCATCTTCAACGTGACTCTCACCAGTTCTGTGCTAAGCACCTGGACAGGCAGAGTGAATTCTCAGTTGTCCAAAGTTCATGTTGCGACCAAAGACATAACAAGACTTTCTTCTGTTCCTTTCTAAAAGAGTATCAGAAGATGAGAGCTAAATTGAAATGCAGCAGCTGGATGGAAATAATCTGGGGATTATTGCCCAAACCACGTACAAAAACTGGCTTTTAAAAATTTATTCATGGGATGTCAGTGTTGTTGACTTGGCCAGTATTAATGCTGATGTCTTCCTTGAGAAGGTGGTTGAGATTTACCATCTTGAACTGTTGTAGTCCATGTTGTGTTGGTACAGTACTGTTCGGAGGGAGTTGCAGGTCTTTGACCCAGCAACGGTGAAGGAACAGCAATATATTTCCAAGCTAGGTTGATGAGTGGCTTGGAGTGGAACTTCCCGGTGGTGCTGTTCCAATGTGAGAGAGTTCCTGCAGTGCATCTTGTAGCTGGTTTACACAGTTACCATTGCCAGTGGTGAAGGGAGTGAATGTTTGTTGATGAGGTGCCAATCAATGTTGTTGGAACTGCAATCATCGCGGCAAGTGGAGAGTATTCCATTACACTCCTGACTTGTGCCTTGTACGTTGTGAACAGGCTTTGGGGAGTTGGAAGGTAAGTTACACTCTAGCCACAGTAGTTTTGTGGCTAGTCCAGTTGAGTTTCTGATCAATGGGGACTCCCAGGATGTTTCTCATGGGGGCAGTGTAGCGATGGGAATGTGTCAAGGAGCCATGGCTAGTTCCTCTCTTGTTGGAGATGGTCATTGACTTGAGGATTAACATCGGGCAAGTGAATATATCGTTGAAGGTTTTGTTTGGGAGAGTTCAGCTAACGAAATGCTGATGCCAGTACTAAAAAGGGAATACACTGCAGTTCTAGACTGATAAAGGTAGAGGAAATTTGGTCGAATTCTGTTCGGTAAGTGTGATGAAGACTGGTACCAAGATGGAGATTTGCATCAGCCATGATTTAATTGAATGGCAGGAGGTTGAATAGCCTACTCCTGCTCTAATGTTCTTTTATGTGTTTCTACACTTAAATTTATTTTCCATTTCCAACTTTGACCTTAAGAAATGGTGTTTTGTGCGTCGCGTTATTGAATCATTTTTGGCAGTTCAAGTATGCCATATTATAGGATGTTTTTCACTCTTAATTTGGGAGTCGAGTTACTTGGGCACTTATGAATACAAATTGGATGCTGTTTGCTAGGTTTTCATAGGGAATCTTGATAAGTTAAAACTAATTCCATTATGCTGCCTTCATGAGTGTAAGTCGAATTGATCTACAGTTAATTGGATCTGTTTTGCCACCATTTCTGAAACTGAGCACTGCATTGCTTTGTTTTCAGTCTTGAGATTTCCATGACATTCATTAATTCCATCTGTGTTTATTAGACGCTCACAAATGTGAGCTTTTGTTTTAGTACTTTACAGGATAAGTATTATCCCTCCCTGTGAATTTACTGTTAATAACTCTTTAGGGATGGTTATCCTTCTTATATGGTGATTGATTTTACTTATTGCTTACTGTAAAGGATGTATTATTGCTTGTGTTTCCTAATGAATATTTGACGAGGTAATTATTTACTAGATTTATTTTGTATTCTTTTCTCTGCCGACTTGCTTTTTTTCAAATAATTTGTTATTTTATTCAGGGCTCTGCCTCTTTAACACTCTTTACTAAATGATTCTGAACATTCCTCTCTTTATCTGAGTGAACTCCATTCATCTTGTTAAATGCAAGACTTGTAAAATTAATGTTGTTTCCTTTTTATGAATTCTGGATTTTACATGCTCATTTGTTTACCCTACATGTTCAGCATTAAGCTTATAAGGATGTCTTTTGAAGAACTTCCAGAATTGGTTAACTTGAGTTGTTCCACAGTTCTATGAAATTAATTCTATTAAACTGATATACTTGTTGCCCTCAAACTTGAGTCAACTGACACCGTGGACAAAGACACTCAAACTCTCAAATTATTGTGCAACAAGTCTCCTTTTATTGTACTCTACCAAGTTACCCCACAAAAGCATCAAAATCTACTGCACAAATTTTAATACACAAGGTTTGTTACACGCAAAGTATTCAACCTCTATCTTGGTCATACACAAGGTATTCAATCTCTGACTTATTTTGTTACACACTAGGTATTCCAGAGGTACCAAAAGTTTCACAAGATATTCAAACTCAAGTCTTGGATTTAGATACTACCTGTGGCAAGGCGAGGTGATCAGACCCCCTTATGATGGGTTTGTTCCGATGTCTCCAAATCCCATACTTGGGGTCTTGCTGTTTCTTATGCAGTGGTTGGTTCCAGGTAACCGCTCACGATCTAACTCTTTCTCTCCCTATACAGATCTTGCTGGCACTGATCATGCTTCCAGTCACACACACTCAGGCTCTAATCAATCACTTTCTTTTTGGTCATGAATGCTCAGGAATCGTGCCTCTCTGAGTTGTATTTTTCTCAGGAGCACAAAACACAGGGGTCTATATTCACTCACTGTCAGTTCAAGGCACAGCTACAGCCACTGTCCAATCAACTCACGTGCCTGTTTTTCACTGCACATGTTCTGTGCGGCCTTGACTCTCAGTCCTTAGCCTGATACAGAGTTAACTCTTTTAACCATGATGCTTTGATGCCTTCACTTTGCTGGTGTCTTCATGAATACCCATCAGGCTATGCACCTTCCACTTAGTATTTCTGAATCTCCTTTGCATGCTGAACCTGAATATTTAAAGGTCTGGTCACTGTTAAGGATGTCGCAATTTCATTTCCTGTATGTTGCCATTTCTTATTTTCAAGTCAAGATATGCACGGCCTTTTGTAATTTGTCTGTTTCACTTCTCGAAATGCTGTGCATGACATTTACTAATTCATTTGCCGAACTGTTTGATTCTTCCCAACTGGGTTAGTTGAAGTTCCCCATTTACTTAATCTTTCCACTTCCATTCTTTGTTTTCACCTCTTCGCTTTGTTGAGCAAAATGCCTTTGTACTTATTATGTTCTAAAGATGCTGGAAAAGCTTACAGCTCGAAGAAGGTATTCCACATCTGTCCATGCTGCTTCTTGGCTAGATGTACCCAAACTTAAAACCACAACCTTACTTTTCACTCTGTAGCCTGCTTCAAATCCAATTACAGCTGTAAATTTCTCATTCCTGATATTTTATTGACTATGTACATTGTAGTACTTCAAAAGAAAGATAGTGCTATTTTGCAAAAAAATTATTCTCATGGGCTGTGGGTGTCGCTGACAAGGCCATCATTTGTTGCCCATTCTGACTTGCCCATGAACTGAGTGGCTTGCTCAGTCATTTCAGAGGGCAGCTGAAAGTCAACCACAGTGCTGTCATTGGAGTCACATGTTGGCCAGACTGGGTGAAGAATAGCAGATTTCCTTCCCTGAAGGACATTAGTGAACCAGATGGGTTTTACAACAATCAACAGTGGTTTCGTGGTCACTATTCTTGAGACAATTTCCTTCAGTTGCCATGGTAGGATTTGAACCCATATCCCCAGTTAATCAGCCTGGGCCTGTGGATTACGAGTGCAATGTCATTACCACAACTCGACCATCTCCCCATTGACAATGTAATTAATTGGGCTCATAATCCTGAGACCTGTGCTAGATTCAAATCCCATAAAGCAGTTTGAAATGTTGAATTTGGTTAGAAAAAAAATCTAGAAATAAGATTCGGGAATCGATAAATGTGCCTAACAAGCTCTCAGATCATTGTAAAAAGAAAAATAGTGCAATTGGTTCAGTCATGCCTTTGTGGGAAGGGAAACCTGCTGTCATCGTACCTGGCCTCTGTGACTCCAGTTTCACATCAACCTGAATGACTATTGCTGTTAGAAATGTGCTAACCAGCCACTCAGTTATAGAAACTGCTGCAATAAAATCCTAGGAATAGTCAAACAATTGCTGGCCATGCTGGCTACTGTTGCCTGTGAAATTCTCTATGGACACTTTGACCAGTTTATTACACAAAACACGTTTACCCAGGTGCTCTTACTTTATGAAACAGACAAAGGACTAGGGTTCAAACTTGGCTTTATTAAAACACTTGCAAATTAAAGAAACATCTGTTCCACAATAAAATTAAGTTAAGTTTTTTTCCCCAAACTAGGCTGACTGCCTGAAAAACACAAATAATGGTGAGTTGACTGGACTGCTGAATTCAATTCGCTGAACTCGTGTCAACAGATGAACTCGGTTTTCTTGGTACAAAAGTTTTTTTTAAATTCATTCATGGGATATGGTGTCACTGGCTGGCCAGCATTTATTATGATGTGGAGATGCCGGCGTTGGACTGGGGTAAACACAGTAAGACGTTTAACAACACCAGGTTAAAGTCCAACAGGTTTATTTGGTAGGTGTGGCTTTCGCTACCAAATAAACCTGTTGGACTTTAACCTGGTGTTGTTAAACTTCTTACAGCATTTATTACCCATCCCTGGTTGCCCTTTTTCAGAGGGCAGTTGCGAGTCAACCACATTGCTGTGGCTCTGGAGTCACATGTAAGCCAGAGTAGGTAAGGATGGAAGATTTCCTTCCCTGAAGGATCTCCATGAACCAGATGGGTTTTTCCAACAATGGTTTCATGGTCATCGGTAGATTCTGAATTCCAGATTTTAAAAAATTCAACTCAAATTCCACCATCTGCTGTGGTGGGATTCAAACCCTGGTCCCCAGAACATTTACTGAGTTTCTGAATTAATACAACTAGGCCATCGCCTCCCCTGCATGGAGAGAGAATAGAGCCAAATGTTAGCTCTATTCTCTCCACAGATACTGTCAGACTTGCTGAGGTTTTCCAGCATTTTTTGTTTCTGCTTACTTGTAGAAACAGTTTAACTGCATATTAATGTAAAGTGTCCAATTTTATGTTGGCTCTAGTTGCTGAGGCAGATGGCCACTTGGTCACACGAATACTGAATTAATAACGGGGAAAAAGTAATTACTTGGTAGCACAGTACAGAATATTGACCTGGTGTCAAAGTTTTGTGCCTTACATTCATCAGGACAAACGAATGCCAAATTTCAAACTACCAAAACAATTCATGCGAAAGGAGTGCTGATTGGTTGGCAAGTGACTCTGACCAAGGCATTGCCATGGAGAAAGCAACAGGGAACAATAGACTTGCCTTGCTTCCAGTTAATTCAAAAGAATGCAAGATTAAACATATTCTTTTTGTTTGCAGAGAACATGTGTCCCAGCATTTTCATGTGATTGAGTGCGTGAGATGTGATTCTACAAATGGTTGGCATTTGCTGAACAAATCCGAAGTCTAGCTATCGGCATCTAACAACCAATTTAAGACAACCAGTTGAACTCATCACGTTACAACCTTCTCCCCGTAACCATGCACGAGGTTTAATTTGAAATAATCATTTAATTTTCTCTTGAATGCCTCAATTTGACTTGCTTCCACCACATTCTCAGGTCGTCTATTCCAAACTTGAATGACTCACTGTGTGAAAAAGTATTTTTCCTCATCCCTTTTGCTGCTTTTAGCAATTGCCTTAAATCAATGATTCCTGGTTTTTGATCCTAAATGAACTCTGTCCACCCTGTCAAGCCCGTACACAACCTTGTATATTTCAAGGAGATCACTTCTCATTCTTTTAAACTCCAGAACACACAGGCTCAATTTGCTCAGCCTCTCCCCATAAAACAACTCTCTCACCCAAGGTACCAATCTAATGAACTTTTGCTGTACTGCCTTTAATGCAAGTGTATTTGTCCTTGAATATGAATACCAAAACTGCACACATTATTCCAGGTGTGTTACCAAAGCCATGTACAAGTGCATTTCAATCCCCTTGCAATGAAGGCCAATATGCCTTTTATTTTCCCTAATAGCTCCATTCAAACCATTTGTGCTCCTTTCCCGAGTAAATCCAAGTCTCTTGTGCATCAACAAGTACGAGTTTCATAACTTTAAAAAGTTATGCTTTTCATCTCCTAACTTACCAAAGTAAGTAACTTCAGACTTCTGCATTATTCTCCATCTGCTACCTTGTTGCCACCTCACTTAGCTTGTCTGTATAGCTTTTTAGTCTCTTTGTCTTTCCTTTGCTTACACTCTCGCCTAGTTCTGTATTGTCAGCAAGCTTAGATATATTCGATATATTACAAGCTCAGATATATATTCAGATATATATTTATATATTCAGATATATATTTATGAGCTGAAAAAAGGGCTTAGGAGAGCTCGGAGGGGGCATGAGAAGTCCTTGGCGGGTCGGATCAAGGAAAACCCCAAGGCTTTTTACTCTTATGTGAGGAATAAAAGAATGACCAGGGTGAGGTTCGGGCCAGTCAAGGACAGTAGTGGGAACTTGTGCATGGAGTCAGAAGAGATAGGAGAGGCGATGAATGAATACTTTTCTTCAGTGCTCACCAAGGAGACGGGCCATGTTTTTGAGGATGAGTGTGTGATACAGGCTGGAGGAGGTAGATGTTCTGAGGGAAGATGTATTAGCAATTTTGAAAAACCTGAAGGTCGATAAGTCCCCTGGGCCAGATGAGAGATATCCTAGGCTTCTTCGAGAGGCAAGGGATGAGATTGCAGAGCCTTTGGCTTTGATCTTTGGGTCCTCACTTTCCACGGGGATAGTCTTACTGTACTCACAGGGATAGTGCCAGAGGACTGGAAAGTGGCGAATGTTGTTCCTCTGTTCAAGAAAGGAAATAGGAATGACCCTGGTAATTATAGGCCAGTTAATCTTCGGTGGTCGGTAAGTTAATGGAAAAGGTCCTGAGGGATAGGATTTATGACCATTTAGAAAGGTGCAGCTTAACCTGGGACAGTCAACACCGATTTGTGAAGGGTAAGTCTTGCCTCACAAATTTGATTGAATTTTTTGAGGAGGTAACTAAGTGTGTAGATGAAGGTAAAGCAGTTGATGTCAGATACATGGATTTTAGTAAGGCGTTTGATAAAGTCTCCCATGGTCGGCTCATGAAGAAAGTAAGGATGTGTGGGATAGAGGGAAATTTGGCCGATTGGATAAGTAACTGGCTATCTCATCGAACACAGTAAGAGTTTTAACAACACCAGATTAAAGTCCAACAAGTTTATTTGGTAGCAAATGCCATTAGCTTTTAGAGCGCTGCTCCTTTGTCAGATGTTTCTGCTCTCAAACAGGGCATACAGAAACACAAAATCAAGTTACAGAATACTGATTAGAATGTGAATCCCTACAGCCAACAAGGCCTTAAAGATACAGACATTGTGAGTGGAGGGAGCATTAAGCACAGGTTAAAGAGATGTGTATTGTCTCCAGACAGGACAGCCAGTGAAATTCTGCAAGTCCAGGAGGCAAGTTGTGGGGGTTACAGATAGTGTGACATAAATCCAAGATCCCGGTTGAGGCCATCATGTGTGCGGAACTTGGCTATCAGTTTCTGCTCAGCGACTCTGCGCGGTCATGTGTCGTGAAGGCCGCCTTGGAGAACGCTTACCCAAAGATCAGAGGCTGAATGCCCGTGAAGTATGCCCTGTTTGAGAGCAGATATCTACTCCATCTGACGAAGGAGCAGCGCTCCGAAAGCTAATGGCATTTGCTACCAAATAAACCTGTTGGACTTTAACCTGGTGTTGTTAAAACTCTTACTGTGTTTACCCCAGTCCAACGCTGGCATCTCCACATCATATCTCATAGAAGACAGGATGGTGGTGGATGGAAAATTTTCAGACTGGAGACCAGTTACCAGCGGTGTACCACAAGGATCAGTGCTGGGCCCTCTGCTATTTGTGATTTTTATAAATGACTTGGAGGAGGGGGCTGAAGGGTGGATCAGTAAATTTGCAGATGACACCAAGATTGGTGGAGTAGTGGATGAGGTGGAGGGCTGTTGTCGGCTGCAAAGAGACATTGATGGGATGCAGAGCTGGGCCGAAAAATTGCAGATGGAGTTTAACCCTGATAAGTGCGAGGTGATTCATTTTGGTAGGACAAATTTGAATGCGGATTACAGGGTCAAAGGTGGGGTTCTGAGGAATGTGGAGGAACAGAGAGATCTTGGGATCATATCCACAGAGCTCTGAAGGTTGCCACTCAAGTGGATAGAGCTGTGAAGAAGGCCTATAGTGTGTTAGCGTTTATTAACAGGGGGTTTGAGTTTAAGAGCCGTGGGGTTATGCTGCAACTGTACAGGACCTTGGTGAGACCACATTTGGAATATTGTGTGCAGTTCTGGTCACCTCACTATCAGAAGGATGTGGAAGCATTGGAGAGAGTGCAGAGGAGATTTACCAGGATGCTGCCTGGTTTGGAGGGTAGATCTTGAGGAAAGGTTGAGGGAGCTAGGACTTTTCTCTTTAGAGCGGAGGAGGATGAGGGGCGACTTAATAGAAGTTTATAAGATGATAAAGGGGATAGATAGAGTGAACGTTCAGAGACTATTTCCTCGGGTGGATGTAGCTGTTTCTAGGGGGCATCACTATAAGGTTTGTGGTGGAAGATATAGGAGGGATGTACGAGGTAGGTTCTTTACTCAGAGTGGTTGGGGTGTGGAATGGACTGCCTGCTGTGATAGTGGAGTCGGACACTTTAGGAACTTTCAAACGGTTATTGGATAGGCACATGGAACACACTAGAATGATAGGGAGTGGGATAGCTTGATCTTGGTTTCGGACAAAGCTCGGCACAACATCGAGGGCTGAAGAGCCTGTACTGTGCTGTACTGTTCTATATTCTATGTCTCTGGATGTCCAGATCACCAACAACCTGTTGAGGAAAAAGGAAAAAAGTCTGAGATCACATACCAACCGACTCCAGAACAGCTTCTTCCCTGCTGGCATCAGACTTTTGAATGTACCTATCATAAGTTAAGGTGATCTTTCTCTAGCTGTGATTGTAACACTATATTCTGCACCTTTCCTTCTCCTCTATGTACTCTATGAATGGTACGTTTTGTCTGTGTAGCACGCAAGAAGCAATACTTTCACTGTATCCCAAGATGCAGATGAGAATAATAAATCAAATCCAATCAAAATCATGCATACTTTCTGCTGCCTGCTAACCAGTCCTCTATCAATGTTACTGCATTGTCCCTGCTACATGCATCCTTTTCTTTAGTGTGGCACCTTGTCGAATACCTTTTGGAAATCCAGGTATTTGACATGTGCTGGGTCCCCTTTATCCAATTACATTCTCCAAAAAACTAAATTTGTCAAACACTGTTTCTCTCTGTTAAAACCATGTCGACTTTGATTATACGATGGTTTTCTAAATGTATTGTTAAAACTATCTTAATAGATTCCAGCAATTTTCCCAACCCTTACTGGTGTAACTTGATTTCTGTTTTCTCTACCTCTTTTGAATAATCATGTTGCATTTGTTAACTTGCAATCTTTTGAGGGTGTTATAAATTTGGGAATTTTGGAAAATCATAAGTTTGTCCATCATCTCTGCAATGGTCAGATCCTGGAGATTTGTTGTTTTTTAGTCCCATCAGTTTATCTTGTTAAAAACAAAATACTGTGGGTGCTGGAATCTGAAGCAAAAAAACAGAAAATGCCAGAAAATCTCAGCAGGTCGAGAATTGGCTCAGAATAGAGGCAACGTTTCGATGCTAGATGACCCATCGTCAGAGCTATATGAGCTTACCGAAGGGTCATCTAGACTCAAAGTTGGCTCTGTTCTCTCGCCACAGATGCTGTCAGACCTGCTGAGATTTTGTCGTATTTTCTGTTTTTAGTTTCTCCAGTTGTTTTCCTTTGCCAGTATTAAGCTGACATTCCTCGCTTTTAGCCCCTTGGTTACCTTCTACTTCTGACTAGCAGTTTGTCTTTTAGCTGTTATACTATTCTCCTTATCTCTTTGCCCCTTTTTTATTCCCTTTGGATTTCCTCTGCACTTTGTATATTTAGCTTGGTGCTCGTGAACTTTACAATTGCCATATGCCTTTTTTGTGTCTCATTTTAACTTGTATATCTTTATCCAAGGAGCTCTAGGTTAAAGTCCCTTTTACTCTTGTGCATGTGTTCACTTTTTCCCTGAACCGTTTCCACTTTGAAAGTTCAATTATTATTTTGCCACATCCATTGTTGACCCAATGGGGCGTGAACCATTTCCAGTTATCACTCCTCTAGATCAGTACTTGTACATTTGTTTGTACCTTGCCAAGAAGAGTTAATAGAACATAGAACGTAGAACAGTACAGCACAGAACAGGCCCTTCGGCCCACGATGTTGTGCCGAGCTTTGTCTGAAACCCAAATCAAGCTATTTCCTCCCTATCATCCCGAAGTACTCCATGTAATGCCCTTGATCTTTTTCAATTGACTAATTACTACTGTCTTAACTGATTTTTGTAGCAGCACAGGACATACCAGATCGTATTTAGCAAGGGCAGATCAATTGATTTAATTTAAACTAACCTCAGCTGAATTTGAAGTAATTGTAGCAAAGGAAGCTGATCTGGGTCAAGCTTCAACTGTGCTGGTCCATACAGGTAAAAATTATTAATACTGGTTTGAGTGTCCATAGGTATTTGTTGAACAAAAAAATCTGGGCATCATAGGCTGAAATTACCTGGCAGGGGTGAAATCCTGATCACTCATGTAGTTCGCCCGGGGTAGGGTACAGTCAATGATCAGGGTAGCCGATGAGGTTCAACCAAGGCATCACCAAATGCAATTTTGCAAAGCCGTCTCGGCCTTTCGACTAAGATGAAACACCAGATCAAGCTCAAGGTGGGGTGCAATGCCTCACCCTGTCAGCTTGGATCTTGTTTATCTCTCATGGGGATCATGAATTGGATTCAATTTGACTTTATTTTTTGGAATAAAAATTAAAATAAAATTTTTTGAATGGAGGCAATCCACAGAACCTGCACTTTATTGACCTATTAGATGGGATCAATTTAATTGGTGAGGGCTGCTTTGTGGAAAATGGACTTTTGAATCAGTGATTCTCTCCAGATTGCACTGATGAGTGGAAATCATGAAGAAAATATAGGCCACTTCACTGTGCCACTTGGGTTGTGCAATAGGTGCATCATAAATTTGACATGAAATTCACTTTGTTCCTGCAAAGCCACGTGTTCTGATCTCCATTTTCTTTAACTAATTTCTTAACTGGCTTCTTTATGAAAGTTGGACAAATTCAATAATGGTGCATCACTTGTTGGATTCAAGTTGAATCGGGCGCTAGTTCTATCTTGAGTGGCAGCATACATTAAGTGTAAGTGGTCATATAAAGTGATAAACTAAGTGCAATGTGTAAGTTAATAAGAGGGGGAAGCAAGTGCTGCTCTTTGTCTGCACTACTTGCAGCAGTTTGTACAAGCTTGACCAATATTGAATTTTTTTGTTCAATGTCTGAGTGCTTAGTGCTTGGTAGTAAAACTGAAGTTATAAATAATTGACTCTTAAAGCAGAACAGGTTCTGAGTCTCGATTGCAGTATGTTGATATTTATGAGTATAGACTGCTCTAACTGAACACATCTGCAGTAAATATTTGCATCTCTTTTCTCTCCAGCTCTTAGTTTGTTGGCTGGAGTGTGAATTTAAGTCATGTTGACACATGGCTGAAGAATAACAACAGCAATTTATTTTTCTATATAGTGCCTCTAACACATACAACGATTTATAATCATCTAGAAAGGAATAATTTGATTAGGGATAGTCAACACGGTTTTGTGAAGGGTAGGTCGTGCCTCACAAACCTTATTGAGTTCTTTGAGAAGGTGACCAAAGAGGTGGATGAGGGTAAAGCAGTTGATGTGGTGTATATGGATTTCAGTAAAGCGTTTGATAAGGTTCCCCACGGTAAGCTATTGCAGAAAATACAGACGCATGGGATTGAGGGTGATTTAGTGGTTTGGATCAGGAATTGGCTAGCTGTAAGAACAGTAAGAGTTTTAACAACACCAGGTTAAAGTCCAACAGGTTTATTTGGTAGCAAATGCCATTAGCTTTCGGAGCGCTGCTCCTTCGTTAGATGGAATGGATATCTGCTCTCAGACAGGGCAAAAAGACACAAAATCAAGTTACAGAATACTGATTAGAATGCGAATCTCTACAGCCAACCAGATCTTAAAGATACAGGCAATGTGAGTGGAGGGAGCATTAAGCACAGGTTAAAGAGATGTGTATTGTCTCCAGACAGGACAGCCAGTGAGATTCTGCAAGTCCAGAAGGCAAGCTGTGGGGGTTACTGATAGTGTGACATAAACCCAAGATCCCAGTTTAGGCCATCCTCATGTGTGTGGAACGTGGCTATCAGTTTCTGCTCAGCGACTCTGTGCTGTCGTGTGTCGTGAAGGCCGCCTTGGAGAACGCTTACCCGAAGATCAGAGGCTGAATGCCCGTGACTGTTGAAGTGCTCCCCCACAGGAAGAGAACAGTCTTGCCTGGCGATTGTCGAGCGGTGTTCATTCATCAGTTGTCGTAGCGTCTGCATGGTTTCCCCAATGTACCATGTCTCGGGACTTCCTTTCCTGCAGCGTATCAGGTAGACAACGTTGGCCGAGTTGCAAGAGTAGGTACCGTGTACCTGGTAGATGGTGTTCTCGCGTGAGATGATGGCATCCGTGTCGATGATCCGGCACGTCTTGCAGAGGTTGCTGTGGCAGGGTTGTGTGGTGTCTTGGTCACTGTTCTCCTGAAGGCTGGGTAGTTTGCTGCGGACAATGGTCTGTTTGAGGTTGTGCGGTTGTTTGAAGGCAAGAAGTGGGGGTGTGGGGATGGCCTTGGCGAGATGTTCGTCTTCATCAATGACATGTTGAAGGCTCTGGAGGAGATGCCGTAATAATCACTGAAACAACTATATGATGACATCAACAAGTTGCATCCCACCATCAGACTCGCCATTGACTACTCTCCGGAATCGGTTGCATTCTTGGACACACGCATCTCCATTAAGGACGGTCACCTCAGCACCGCACTGTACTGCAAGCCCACGGATATCCTCACGATGCTCCACTTCTCCAGCTTCCATCCTAAACACCTTCAAGAAGTCCTCCATCTACACAGGATCTACTCGGATGAGGAGGATTGCAACAGGCACCTCCAGACGTTGAAAGATGCCCTCATAAGAACAGGATATGGCGCTCGACTCATCGATCGACAGTTCTGACGTGCCACAGCGAAAAACCGCACCGACCTCCTCAGAAGACAAACACAGGACACGGTCAACACAGTACCATTCGTCGTCCCGTACTTCCCCAGAGCAGAGAAGCTGCGGCATCTCCTCTGGAGCCTTCAACATGTCATTGAAGACGAACATCTCGCCAAGGCCATCCCCACACCCCCACTTCTTGCCTTCAAACAACCGCACAACCTCAAACAGACCATTGTCCGCAGCAAACTACCTAGCCTTCAGGAGAACAGTAACCACGACACTACACAACCCTGCCACAGCAACCTCTGCAAGACGTGCTGGATCATCGACACGGATGCCATCATCTCACGTGAGAACACCATCCACCAGGTACATGATACCTACTCTTGCAACTCTGCCAACGTTGTCTACCTGATACGCTGCAGGAAAGGATGTCCCGAGGCATGGTACATTGGGGAAACCATGCAGACGCTACGACAACGGATGAATGAACACCGCTCGACAATCACCAGGCAAGACTGTTCTCTTCCTGTGGGGGAGCACTTCAACGGTCACGGGCATTCAGCCTCTGGTCTTCGGGTAAGCGTTCTCCAAGGCGGCCTTCATGACACACGACAGCGCAAAGTCGCTGAGCAGAAACTGAAAGCCAAGTTCCGCACACATGAGGACGGCCTAAACTGGGATCTTGGGTTTATGTCTCACTATCAGTAACCCCCCACAACTTGCCTCCTGGACTTGCAGAATCTCACTGGCTGTCTTGTCTGGAGACAATACACATCTCTTTAACCTGTGCTTAATGCTCCCTCCACTCACATTGTCTGTATCTTTAAGACCTTGTTGGCTGTAGGGATTCACATTCCAATCAGTATTCTGCAACTTGATTTTGTGTCTCTGTGCCCTGTCTGAGAGCAGATATCCATTCCATCTGATGAAGGAGCAGCGCTCCGAAAGCTAATGGCATTTGCTACCAAATAAACCTGTTGGACTTTAACCTGGTGTTGTTAAAACTCTTACTGTGTTTACCCCAGTCCAACGCCAGCATCTCCATGTCATAGCTGTAAGAAGACAGAGGGTGGTGGTTGATGGGAAATGTTCATCCTGGAGTTCAGTTACTAGTGGTGTACCGCAAGGATCTGTTTTGGGGCCACTGCTATTTGTCATTTTTATAAATGACCTGGATGAGGGCGTAGAAGGATGGGTTAGTAAATTTGCGGATGACACTAAAGTTGGTGGAGTTTTGGACAGTGCGGAACGATGTTGCAGGTTACAGAGGGACACAGATAAGCTGCAGAGCTGGGCTGAGGTGGCAAATGGAGTTCAATGCGGAACAGTGTGAGGTGATTCACTTTGGAAGGAGTAACAGGATTACAGAGTACTGGGCTAATGGTAAGATACTTGGTAGTGTGGATGAGCAGAGAGATCTCGGTGTCCATGTGCACAGATCCCTGAAAGTTGGCACCCAGGTTGATAGGGCTGTTAAGAAGGCATACAGAGTGTTCGCTTTTATTTGTAGAGGGATTGAGTTTCGGAGCCAGGAGGTCATGTTGCAGCTGTACAAAACTCTGGTGTGGCTGCATTTGGAGTATTGCATACAGTTCTGGTCGCCGCATTATAGGAAGGATGTGGAAGCATTGGCAAGGGTGCAGAGGAGATTTACTGGGATGTTGCCTGGTATGGTGGGAAGGTCTTATGAGGAAGGGCTGAGGGGCTTGAGGTTGTTTTCATTAGAGAGAAGAAGGTTAAGAGGTGACTTAATAGAGGCTTACAAGATGATCAGAGGATTAGATAGGGTGGATAGTGAGAGCCTTTTTCCTCGGATGGTGATAGTTAGCACGAAGGGACGTAGCTTTAAATTGAGGGGTGATAGATATAGAACAGATGTCAGAGGTAGGTTCTTTACTCAGAGAGTAGTAAGGGCGTGGAATGCCCTGCCTGCAGCAGTAGTGGACTCGCCAACATTAAGGGCATTTAAATGGTCATTGGATAAACACATGGATGATATTGGAATAGTGTAGGTTAGATGGGCTTTAGATTGGTTTCACTGGTCGGCGCAACATCGAGGGCCGAAGGGCCTGTACTGCATTGTTATGTTCTACATTAAGGCAGATGACCAAAAGCTTGGTCAAGGAGGTAAAGTCACAGATTGAGGTGCATGATTGTAGGGAGGGTATTTCAAAGCATAGGGTTTATGCAGTTGAAGACATGGCCACCAATGGTGGAGCAAATAAAATTGAGAATGCACAGCGAGCCTGAATTAGAAGAGAAAAGTTATCTCGGGGGGTGAGTTGGGAATGAAGAGAGACTTGTGGGGTTGGAGGAAATTGCACAAATAAGAGAGGTTACAGAGACAAGGTGATTGAAATATTTCAAAACAGTGATTTTGAAATAAAGATGTTGCTTGACTGGGAACTAATGTAGGTCAGCAAACATAGAAGTAAGAAGGAAACTGGACTAGCTGTGAGATTTGACATTGGCAGCAGAGTTTTGGGTGATCTTAACTTCACAGAGCAGAAAACGGGAGAACCAGCCTAAGTTGGAATAGTCAAATCAAGAGGTGATGAAGGCATGAAGATGTGAAGGTTAGAGAAAATAGAGGAGGTGGAGTATCCTTATTTGAGGATGAAATCACTTCAATGTTGAGTGTTGCATCAAGGCAGAGAAGGCAATGTGCATGAGAATTAGAAGTAGAAAAGAATTTAAGCTGAGGCTTAGTTGATAGCATATTCACTTCCGAGTTAGCAGGTTGTGGGTTCAAATCCCAGTGCAGAATTTGAAGAGAAAAATCAAGACTGTTGTTGAAGTACAGTACTGAGGAGATGTTATAGAGTCAGATGTTTACAGCATGAAACAGGCCCTTAGGCCCAACTTGTCCATGCCACACTTATTCTTTTAAACCCCTAAACTAATCCCATTTGGCCCATATCCCTCTATATCCATCTTACCCATGTAACTGTCTAAATTTTGTTAAAAGACAAAATTGTACCCACCTCTACTACTACCTCTGGCCGCTTGTTCCAGACATTCACCAACCTCTGTGAAAAAATTGCCCCTCTGGACACTTGTATCTCTCCCCTCTCACCTTAAACCTATGCACTCTAGTTTTAGACTCCCCTACCTTTGGGAAAAGATATTGGCTATCTAGCTGATCTGTGCCCCTCATTATTTTATAGACCTCTAAGATCACCCTCAGCCTTCTACACTCCAGAGAAAAAAGTCCCAGTCTATCCAGCCTCTCCTTATAACGCAAACCATCAAGTCCCAGTAGCATCCTAGTAAATCTTTTCTGCAGTCTTTCTAGTTTAGTAATATCCTTTCTACAATCGGGTGACCTGAACTGCACACAATATTCCAAGTGTGGCCTTACCAATGTCTTGTACAAATTCAACAAGATGCCCCAACTCCTGTATTCAATGTTCTGACCAATGAAACCAAGCATGCCGAATACCTTCTTCACCACTCTGTCCACCTGTGACTCCACTTTCAAGGAGTTATGAACATGTACCCCTAGATCTCTTTGTTCTGTAACTCTCCCCAACATCCTACCATTAACTGAACCAGGGCAGGACTTGCTCAATCTACCAAAATGCATCACCTCGCATTTATCTAAATTAAACTCCATCTGCCATTCGTCAGCCCATTCATTGGCCCAAGATCAAGATCCCGTTGCAATTGGAGATAACTTTCTTCACTGTCCACTATGCCACCAATCTTAGTGTCATCTGCAAACTTACTAACCATGCCTCCTATATTCTCATCCAAATCATTAATATAAATGACAAATAACAGTGGACCCAGCACTGATCCCTGAGGCACTGTTAACGATGCTGTCCTTCAGATGAGATGTTAAAACATGCCCCATCTGTCCTCTCAATGTTTAAGTTTATTAATTGTCACAAGTGGGCTTACATTAACACTGCAGTGAAGTTACTGTGAAAACCCCCTAGCTGCCACACTCCGGCCCCTGTCCAGGCACACGGAGAATTTAGCATGGCCAATGCACCTAACCAGCACATCTTTCGACTGTGGGAGGAAAACCGGAGCACCCAGAGGAAAGCCATGCACACAGACAGTGACCCAAGCCGGTAATCGAACCTTAAATACTGTGTCACCGTGCCACCCTATCTCCGTCTGAGGTGAACATAAGAGATCCTATGGCATTATTTTGAACAATGCCAGGGGAGTTATCAGCACTGCGCTTGCCAATATTTATCCTTCAAGCAACATTATACAAAAAGCACAAACGTTGTCTGAGAGCCTGCTGTACCCAAATTAGTTGCCGTCGTTCTGACGTTACAACATTTAACAAGTACTTAATTGGTTGTAAAATGCTTTTGGACATCTGACGGTCATGAAATGGCGATATAAATGAGAGTTTTCTTTTATAGAGGGAATAGTGTATGAGCCCTGAGACACAATTCTTCAGATATGGTGAGATCTAATCGCACTATTTGAAGAACAGCAAGCAAATTTCTCTCCGTGTTATATTCAGTCCCACAACCAGTATCACCAAAGCAGATGATCAGATGGCTTTTTGTGGCAACCTAAGAATAGGACGAGGTCATTTAGACCTCAGATTGTAATCTACCATTTTCATTGATCATGACTGACTGATGTGTCCCTCAAATCCATTTATCCAATTGTGCATCATTTATTACCAATCGCTGTCTTTAAAAGTTCAATTGACTGAAAATCCTTTTGTGGGCATGAATTCCGTGCTGCTGCTTTGTGTGAAAATGTGGTTTCTAGATTCACTACTGATTGGTCTAGCTTTAGAAAATTATAGCCCAGTATCGGCAACCTGTGGGCCGTCCATCAGGGTTCTGAGTGCGGTACATGAGACATTTAGTTGACCATTGTTCACGCACAGGGTTACCAGATTCTGCTGGTTTCCAGCCGCACAGTTATTTCCTACCAGTAAAGCTCAAGTGATATGCACATAAAGCAAGGATACGTGAAGTGAGGTGCATACCAAGTTCACTGACAGTTATGCACTCCCTCTGAGTCCATTAAAATGTACTGAGTATGATGTAAGGTAAAATTAAGTATTTTTTTAGCCATTTCAAGTTGATGACTGTTACTATATGAATGATTAAACATTTTCTATAACTCATTAAATATTTGATATTAAATATTTGGAGTTGTAGAAAACAGATTTAATCTTATTCATGGTTTCCTGGTTAGTGCACATGCCCCATTTCAATCTTGCAACCCATTGAGATGAAGGAGGGTCACTCATGCAGCCCATTTAGAAACTTAGGTTGCCCATTACTATTATAGCCTGTTATTCTGGGTTACTGCACCGCAGGAAAAACTATTTCAGGTGTTCTTGTCTTTTATGCTAACTCTGAAGCAATTGTATATCTCTTTTGATATGTTAACCAAGAATAATGCCAAATTTGCTGGCGAATAATCCCTGATTCCTCAAGATGCTACATGTTGAGTGCCTTTAAAACTATAGACATTTTGATTCCAAGAACTTGAATCATTCATACCTTGTAATCAAGAAGTCATTTGACAGCACACTCAAGTCTTAAGAAGACATTTTGTCAAAACTATTTGTCTTGCACTCACCACGACAATCACAAGAATACCAATGTCAGGATGAACAACTATATACTGTATAAGAAGGAAGTGCTGATTTTTGGCACGTGCACTTTGGTAGGGATGTTGCTGTGGGAAATGCACCACACCAATTAATAATGACTGACAGCTGCCAAAAGTTGTTTGAAAATTTAAATCAGAAGCTTGACTCTAATCAAGGCATTGCCCTGAGGAATGGTTATCACTTAGTTTGGTTAACTGAAACAGGCACAATGTTTGTACATGTTCTTTCTGTCTGTGAAGTCCAGGGCCCTGTGCATTAATATATTAGCTTCCAGGATACACAAATGTGCTACGCTGTGAGCCTGAGAATCTTAAATTGGTTGTCAGCATAATTTTTAGCACACTGAGGATTATTAGCAAATGTTGTCTAATTGCAGAATCACTTCTAACGTTGGACACAGAATCATGTCTAATGTTTTGTGGTTTGCAAGCAAAGACTGGTTGGGTAGGTCTGTACTTTGCCTGTTGCAAAGAGGTGGAATGGACATGCTGTTGGATACAATGCACCAGTCTCTTTGATGTATGGCCTACAGACCTGACATCAAACTGGTACTGTAATTCCGATACCACATTACTCATTTGTGTGATGGCCAGAGCATCTTTTTGGTTAGGTGTTGGAGGGAATAAACAAAATGAGTCTTTTGAGACAGTATAGAATTTCAACAAAAATGGCTTTTATTCAACATGCATGCGGGAGAACAGAACTCAGAACTGTAATTCCAGCTTGCTTCCGAGATACTCTGCTCCTCAAAGGTTCTTACAAATTCTTATACCATTTTTATGTTACAAAGCGTTACATTTACACTAGGTCATCATATTGTTCGTTGAAATTTGTTACAGTTCTGTTTTGATCACATGGATCCATTGTCCTGTGTGCTTTAACTTTATTGGTTTTCTGGACATATCCTGTCTACCTGTTTACAACATCAACGCATTGTTTATCAAGCCGATTTCAGTGGTGTGTTAATTGTCCCCATTTACCTGATATTTGATTAGTTTCCAGAGACACAATGGCTCCTCTTGACATTGTGGAGTCTCCTTAAGCAGTATCGATTCTCTTACTGTTGCGGTAGCCTCTGAAAGATCTCACCTGGGGTGCAACTGTGTTAGTGCTGTCTGGGATGTGGTAATTAGTTGTGCCTCCCGTCAGTGAGTGTGAACACTACAGTCAGGCTGTCTGTTTAACCCTTTCCATTCATTCCCCTCCTGATGCAGCCATGCTCCCTAGGTTTGCCCTACTACAGACAGCAGCATCCTGTTCGTGGCTAATGGTTCAGGTGTTGTTCCTGCGTGGTAGCAGCATGAAACAGCTAGTTTCACCTGTTGCTCAAATGTTTGAGATACCTTGCTCTTCCAGGGTAATCTGTGGTAGACCGGACACTTCTCAGGGCCCTAGGCTGTTCATGAGTTTGTGTGATGTACAAGCCATTCGGCACAGTCAGTACACTGATTGGGATTCCTACAGTTCCATGTGGTATCAGTTGGGAATTTTCAGCAATCTTGTAAATAGAGTCCAACCCATTTGCTCACCATACAAGCTTGATGCTAAAGTAGGGGGCATCAAAGATATCTTATGGGTTAATGGCTACCCTGATCAGATCATCTTGTGCTGTATATCGTTTGTTCATGAGTTTGTGCAATATACAGCAGGCAAAAATAACATTTTGCACATTGAGCTGTTTTAGCTACACAAAATAAATGATCGCCATTTGCTGATTCATTTCTCAGGGCAATGTTTCGACCAATCAGACAAGCTGCCTGGTTTAAATTGCCAAACAATGCTTGGCAGTTAACTGTCAGTCGCTGTTAACTGGTGCATTCTCCATGTCCATGTTCCAACCAATCAGTACTCCTCATACAATATAACGTGGTTGTTTCCCATGGCATTGGTGTTCTTGCGATTGTCCTGATGAGTGCAAAACAAAAAGCTTCGACCACGTCATTTTTTTTTCAGCAATACTCAATGATTCAGGTGTCGTAATTTGTCACCCAGATCAGTTAGGAATTAGAAGCCTGCTGTGAAAATCTAGACATCTTGGAAACTGCTTTCAATGTGAAAACATTGTTCATTATAGAGTGCAAAATACTTGAATTGTGCTTTCTTTTCCTGCTTGAGTTAGACTTGTAGCCTAATTTTTGTTTATACCATTGAATTGCACTAAGATCATTTTAATTTACTTTTTTAGGCAGAGGCCAGGCTTGCAGCTAAGCGGGCAGCTCGAGCAGAGGCACGCGATATTCGTATGAAAGAACTGGAACGACAACAGAAAGAGGTATGAGCAAATCCAATCAAGCATGTAAAGGTGTTATTTCTGGGTGCTGGAGGAAAGAAGGATGTGATGACAAATGAAAACAGGTGTGGACTTCAGTCAGTCGCATCAAGTAAAAATGCAGCACTGTTGCTGAGAGATGAGGACCAATTTAAACCAAATCTGAGAGCTCACATGCACATGATCTTTCTTGCTCTTGCAGGAAACTGTTAATGTGAGGTACCAATAAAGGTGTCGTCATTGGTGTCTGTAACAAGTCTTTCGCGTCTTATTTGTCGTAGCACAGATGAAATAAACAAAGATCTAAGTTGCCAGGTTTGCCGTTTAGACTTTGTTTTCCTATCTGAGTAGTGGTGATAGAAGTATAAAATTAACTGTGGCTATGAGAATTGGCTTGTAACCATTGGAGGCCCTTCTGTGCACTTGCACACTTGCAGCTTAAGAATTGTTTCTTCACCAAACAGTGCATTACCAACTCAGAAGATCTGGAAAATGCAACATGGACAGCGAATAATTTCAAGTTCAAACCTGTGCATATATTCTATTTTATCACCTTTCTACCTTAAATTTGCTAAGCTATTTGGGAGATGCCATACTGTTGGTGCTGGTTTAATTGTTGCACTACCATTATGGATATCAGCAGGAAGGCTTTGCGCAATGTTCAAGTGGCTGCTTTCTTCATCCTTGTGAAAGCACTTTCCATTATAAATTGCCAATAATAATTCAACTTGAAGACTATAAAGCTCTTCCTGCATTTGGTTGTATCAATCTGTACATGTGACACAAAATATCATAATACTTTATCTTTTTGGGCAGTCTTTTTAAACAAGCTGTCCTTTTATCAATGTTGGAAAACATATATGGGAGATTCCTTGCATGAGCTATCAAAAATGGCTTTGGACTTGGTTGAGTGTTCCTTCTAATAATATGTTGGTAATCCATTCACCTGAGGGAATCCTTGTGGAGAAGAATTCCATGTGATACCAAGGAACAGCCTTGCTAGGTTGAATTAATAATTGATCTATTTCTTGTTTTATTGTCCTTTGCCAGGATATATTGAAAAAAGTATGTACAGTATAATTTCACTTCTCACCATCTACTTAAAAGTATGACTTCTGCATCTGAAGCAACGGAGAATTTTCGGGCTTGTGTCTGAAGTCGCGTGTACTGATTCCTTGGCATATTTGACCGTATTGTGATGATAGAACTTTATCTTTAGAAGATCGGTGTTATAGCTGACTTTGCTTGTGATCGAACTATGTTCACTTGTATCTATTATTACTATTGTTTGACCAACTTGTATCCATTGATGCACACTGTCAACTTGAGGTTTCTGTTATTTGTATAGCTTCTTGTAGTTGGGACCAGAATAATCTCTCTGATTATCAGTTAAATGTTAGCTGATTAATTGTATTATCCAGGTGCTCTTTCTGAAGTGTGTTGGTCCCTCAGAGGGTGAGACTGGGGAATTAACCTTGGGAAACCAGGTGATGGCAGAAGTGTTGAACAGATGTTTTGTGTCTATCTACAATGGAGAAGACACAAAACAAGAGGTAAAAGGGACTTGGAAACTATTAAAACTAAAGGCGGACAAGTCCCCAGGATCAGATATCTGCATCCTAGGATCTCAAAAGCAGTACTGGTAGAGATAGTAGATGCATTGGTTATGATCTTTCAAAATTCCCTATATCCTGGAAAGGTCCTAACAGATTGCTAATCTCCAGGGGAGACAGAAAGCAGGAAACTACTGGCCAGGTTGCTTAACATCTGTCATGGGGAGCATGCCAGAATCCATTATTAAGAAAATAATTGTAGGATATGTACATCGTATTAAAATCAGGCAATCAACATACTTTTGTGAAAGGAAAATGTGCTTCGCTTAATTTCAGAGTTTCATTTTGAATAGTCGCATGCAAGGTGGTTAAAGGGAGACCTGTGAATGTGGTGGACATTGATTTACAAAAGACATCTGACCAGATGCTACATCAAAGGTTACTTCACAAAAAATGATTTCATGGTGTCAGAAATAACAAATTAGCACAGATAGAGGGTTGCTTAGCTTACGGGAAGCAGAGAGTTGGGTTAAATGGGTCACTTTTGGAATGGCAAGTTTTAACTAGTGCAATGCCACAGGGATCAGTGCTGGGGCATCATATTTAGAAATTCTATCGGTGACTTGGATGAAGGGACTAAATGTATGGTTGTTATATTTGCTAATGACACAAGGATAGGTAGGAAAGTAAGTTGTCAAGAGGATATAGAGCCTGAAAGGAATTTACTTAGGTTAAGTGAGTGGTTAAAAATTCAAGTTATAACATGGAAAATTGTGAACTTGTCCAATTTGGCATTGTGACTTACATAGAGATTGCAGAATTATATAGTACAGAGGGATCTGGTGTCCTGCTGCATGAATTAGAAAAAAAGTATGTATGCAAATGCAGCAAGTGATTTGGAAGGTAACTAGAATTTTGGTGTTTATAACATGGTATGATGAGACTGTGTTATTGATATATCTTTCTGTAGAGTGTTTTTGAAGTCTGTTTTCTTTCAAAGCAGTCACTATGTCTGGAGCAATTCACCAGATGCTGGAAAGCAGGATAATTACTCATTTTAGTCCTGTGGTATTTACTTAGAATGTAACTAATTGCTTTTAGTTCATAACTAGAGAGGACACCTGGGGCTTTATGGATTAAAGTAATGGAAGGTAAATTAGGTGTATAAGGTCATGTGATGTAGTTAATTGGAGGAGTTAGGTTTGTAGTGGAGAAAAACAGCTTTCTTTGTTCAGTCGTTGGAGGGGGCTGTTAAAAGATAAAAGCCTGCAAGCTCTTTCTCTGACCAGTCATTGAGTCATAGAGGTTTACAGCATGGAAAGAGGCCCTTAGGCCCAACTTGTCCATGCCGACCTTTATGTTAAAACCCCAAAACTAATCTCAATTACCCGCATTTGGCCCATATCCCTCCAAACCCATCTTAGCCATGGAACTGTCTAAATGCTTTGGAAAAGACAAAATTGTACCTGCCTCTACTACTACCTCTGGCAGCTTGTTCCAGACACACACTATCCTCTGTGTGAAACAATTGCCCCTCTGGACACTTTTGTATCTCTCCCCCTTTCACCTTAACCCTATGCCCTCCGGTTTCGACTCCCCTACCTTTGGGAAAAGATATTGACTATCTAGCTGATCTGTGCCCTCATTATTTTATCGACCTTTATAAGATCACCCCTCAGCCTTCTACGCTCCAGAGAAAAAAGTCCCAGTCTATCCAGCCTCTCATAACTCAAACCATCAAGTCCCGGTAGCATCCTAGTAAATCTTTTCTGCACTCTTTCTAGTTTAATAATATCCTTTCTATAATAGGGTGACCAGAACTGTACACAGAATTCCAAGTGTGGCTTTACCAATGTCTTGTACAACTTCAACAAGATGTCCCAGCTCCTGTATTCAATGTTCTGACCGATGAACCCAAGCATGTTTAATGTCGTCTTCACCATTCTGTCCACCTGTGACTCCACTTTCAAGGAGCTATGAACATGTACCCCCAGATCTCTTTGTTCAGTAACTCTCCCCAACTCCCTACCATTAACTGAGTAAGTCCTGCCCTTGTTCAATCTACCAAAATGCATCACCTCGCATTTATCTAAATTAAACTCCATCTGCCACTCGTCAGCCCTTCATTTTGTTTGAGCTATATATGAACTGTTATGAATAAAGCTTACTTTGATAAAAGAACCCTAATTTGTTAGTAGATTCACACATGGAATGAAGCATTCTCTCCTCACAGCTATGCCAAAAATAAAAATTGTTCGGGTCTAATCTGACTTAATGTACGTTAGTTCAGGTCCAGCACACTAACATAAAGAGATTAGATAATAAAAATGCAGAAATGTTGGTACAGTGGCTCAGTGAGACCACACCTGGAGTACTAGAATAATAACAGAAAATGCTCAAACTTACTAGTTCTGGCAGTATATGTGGAGAGGAGCAAAGTTAAAAGTCTTACTGGATTTGAACATTAGGAGCCAAAGTTCCCAATAATAGTCATATTGGACTTAAAAGCGTCAATGCTCAGCATTTTCTGTTTTATTTCAAGTCTCCAGCATCCCACGCTGTTTTGTTTTTATTCTAGAATACTCTTAAACAAGTGTGGTTTCCATTCTTAAAACATTAAATTGCATTGGAACAAGTTCAGGGAAAGTTCAATTGACTGATTCCTGGAATGGGGTCATTATCTTCTGAGGAAAGGTTGGGCCTATACCCAATGGAATTTAGAACATGAGAGGTGATCTGATTGAAACATACAAGATCCTTGGTGAACTTGACAGGGTAGATGCTGAGCAGATGTTTCCCCTTGTGAGGGAGTCTGGAACAAGGGGACACAGTTTAAAAATTAGGGGTTTCCCATTTAAGAGATTCTTTTTTATTCTCTTGAGGGTTGTTAGTCTGTGGCATTCTCTTCTTCAAGACAGCGCTGGAGACAGGGTCATTGAATATATTTAAAACTACGTTAGATTTCTGATGGTCGGGGGAGTCGAGTGTTATGGGGGGAAAGACAGGAAATTGGGGTTGAGGCCAGAATCAGATTAGCAATGATCATCTTAAATGACAGAGCAGGTTTAAGGAGCTGAATGGCCTTCTCCCAATTCTTGTGTTCTTGTTGTCTTTTGTGCTTAAAGTTAAATGCTTATTGACTTTGACTTGCTTCGGCGTCCTTGACTTGAAACAAATGGACCAGAAATTGGCTGCGTGAAGATTGCTGTGGATATCCTGGACCCTCACAAAGCTGCTTAGCATTTTATGCAAGTTCCAATTATTAATAATATGCACAACTATGGTAATAGGTATTTAGGATCCCAGAGGTCATTCACTTTGTATCCGTGAAAAACACATCCGAATATTTTTGAGTGGCAAGAGGTGAGAAACTTTAAAAGTGTATTTATGTGCACAAATCACCAGAAGCTCATGTATGGATGCAGTGCTATGAAAGAGGTTGATGGAATTTGAACCATATCTCAATGGGTTTAGAATGCAAAGCAGTATAAGTGATGCATTTGTTGTACGGGACCTTGGTTGGACCCTTTCTGAAATGCTGTGTTCAGTTTTGGGCACTGCATTTCAGGAAGGATATGTTGGCCTTGGAGAAGCAAACAGCATAGATTTACCAGAATGATACTGGGGTCGAAAGAAGTAAAATGTTACAGATTGCATAAACTTGGCTTGTCATTCTTTGAGTTTAAAAGGTTGAAGGATGATACAAATTGTAAAATAATCTGTGTGTAACATCAGACAGGGAAACTGTTCATTTTAGTACGGGAATTGTCAAATTAGATTGAGGCTATTTGAGATTGAAATCAAGATGCATTTGTTCTCAAAGGGTACAAAAAAACTATTTTCCTACCCCCAGAAGTCAACTGAAATTTTGATGCCCAAGAGTGGATAAATAGAGTTGAAGTATCGATCATCCATGACCTAATAGCGAAGCAGATGAGGCTTCAGTGACTGTTCCTGTGTTTTCAGTAAGAAATAATTGCCCACAATACATCAACTCTACATTGTAATTAAATTCACCGTATGCTGTTAGGAATCTGAAACCCCTCCTGTTTTTGTTTTGCAACTCCGGCTTGTCAACATATAATTAGCTCTGCACAGTTGAATTGGTGAGACAGAATACTGCTTAGTTTAATGACTTGAGCCGTGTGGGAGCCATGATGAAAAGTTTTTCTCTTTTCTTTATTGACACATCTGGAGAACATCAGTTTTATGAAATTATAAATGTAATTCATACCTAATATATGAAACTATTATCATTTCAGTTGGTGCCCCAATGAAAGTCTTGTTTGACAGTGATCTTCTGGCAGAAATTAGTAAGCTCATGTCTTGTCTAAGTTGTCTAACAGTAAAACCATGCAAAGCAGAACTTGCACTAAAACCAAACCAGTAATTGTGGCAAAAAAATGGTTCAATTTGTGTCTTTTGTATTCTTTGCCATGTGTATTAGGACATATGGAAAGGTGAATGGTGGACGAGTTCTGACGAGAGTTTTCAGATCAGGTTGACTAAGTGTACACATGTGTTAACACATTCGATATTGCATTAGGGTGAACAGATTTGACCTGTTCATGACTGACTACATAAACTATTATTGATTTCAGTGTTTCCGACTCTGACAAGATAGCTGAGATTTATTGGAAACATTTTTATTTATTGTTTGGATGATTACAATGCACTGTGAATGTAGCACAGTCAATAGTGTGACAAATGCATTGATAGAGAACCTGGTAGGTTAACTTCTCTGTTAGGATAAAATAGCATATGTGCATTTTCATCCTGTTTGTTTCAGTCCAAATGGTACTTCTATTTTTATATCCGGCACAGTGGTTAGCACTGCTGCCTCATAGCGCCAGGGACCCGGGTTCGATTCCCAACTTGGGTCACTGTTTGTGTGGAATTTACATATTTTCCGCGTATCTGCGTGGGTTTCCTCCAGGTGCTCTGGTTTCCTCCCACAGTCCAAAGATGTGTGGGTTAGGTTGATTGGCCATGCTAAATTGCCCCTTAGTGTCAGGGGGATTAGCGGATTAAATAGAGGTTTGCAGGAATAGGACCTGGGTGGGATTGTTGCTGCAGGCTCGATGGGCCGAATGGCCTGCTTCTGCACTGTTAGGTTTCTATGATTCTATGAAACAGCTTTGGAAGGCTCGGTGAAAAGTTGTTGGAATCATCCGTTGGAATAAAATGCTTTTCTGTTAATCCTCAAACTGCACAAAACCTTTTTAAAAGGCTTCGGTTTGGTAAAAATAACTATGGAATAAGCTGGTCTGTACCAGTTTTCCATAACCTGACTACAATTAAAGTCTATCAAAATCCAAAATGCTTCAGTTCAACAAAGCACCTTCTTAAAATACTGGTTTCTTCCCAATTATCCTAATGTCGCAATGGCTTAAAATATGTTGCTTCAGAATTTGATGTGCGCATAACTGCACCAATGTCTGACTTTATAAGAAAATGCATCTTTTGCAGTATTGGGATTCGTGAGGACAAAGAATATAAACAGATAATTGAGTAAGAAGTAGTAAAGCATTAAGTAGGATTAGAGTAAGAGGGAGTGAGATCAAGTCTAAGTTGGATTGTCTGTACATGAATTGAATGCATGGAGTGTGGCACAGAAGGTTGGTGAACTGCAGATAGCGAATTGGAAGTATGTGGTGGTTATGGAGATCTCACTCAAGGGCAACACTGGGTATTAATTATTTCTAGATACAAGTTCAGGAAAGAAAAGCAGGTAGGTGGGCATGATGGCAGTATTGATTAATGAGAATATTATCGTGGAGGGGAGTGAAGATTGGTCAAGAATAAAATCTCATTCGTTGGTGCTTAAAAATAGAAGTACCATTACACTCGATATAATTTTCCTTGTAAATTTGTTCCTCTATATATTTCCTTATACTTCCCACTAATTGGTGCTAGAGAGATGCAAAAACTGCAAATAATCAAAAGGGGGAATTTATTTCATGTAACGTGGAAAAGTAATATAAAGGGCAGACGGGGAAAGCTTTGAATGTGTATTTGAGGGGCATTTTCTAAATCTATGTTTCTGAACAAGTGGTAATTACTGGATTTTGTTGTAGAAATGACGTGAGTCAGGTGGATCTATCAGTCGTGGAACATGAGGAGACAGTGATCATAGTGCCATACGGTTTAGGTTTGCAATGGAATGGGACAGGAAGAAATCGAGGGGTAAAAATTAATTGATGGAAGACAAGTTTCAGTGAGGTGAAAACAAAACAGACGCAGGTTGGGGAGAATCAAAACTTTGGCAGACGAAATTGTAAAACAGTGGACTGTCTTTCAAGAAGCAATTGTTCAGGTACATTTGAGATTGTGTTCCCCTGAGAGCAAAAGATGATACATAAAGTCAGAACTCCCTGGATGACAAATGAGATGGAGATTAAGATGGACAGAAAAGGTGCATGTAACAAATTATACAGTTGAGAGCCAGGTCGAATATAGAAAGTTCAGAGAGGAAGTTAAAAAAGAAATGAGGTGCAAGAGAAATCATGAGAAGAGACTGGCAGCTCATATAAAAGGGAGCCCAAAAGTCCTATGTAAAGTTGGATTGATTTGCGACTGGAAAGGAAATGTATGCATGGAAGTGAAGGGAATGGCTGAAGTACCAAATAACTGCTTGGTAGCTTTTAACAAAAAAAAATAGAATTTTTAGTCACACTCAAACTTCAATTTGAAACGAAAAGAGAAAATGCTGGAAAATCTCAACAGGTCTGGCAGCATCTCTAAGGAGAGAAAAGAGCTGACGTTTCAAGCCCAGATGACCCTTTGTCAAAGTCTGGATTCAACATCAGCTCTTTTCTCTCCTCACAGATGCTGCCAGACCTGCTGAGATTTTCCAGCATTGTCTCGTTTGGTTTCAGATTACAGTAATCGCAGTAATTTGCTTTGTCAATTTGAAACTTCTGTCTTCTTTGCTGATTTCTTCTGTTGGTACTTCTCCGATTGAGATGATGCTTTCTTTTAAGACAAAACTACTTGTTGGCTCTTAAATTTCATTGCTCAGAGCGAATTTTTGTGCTGAGAAATAAAAATCATGTGTTATTCCTTTCCCACCTGACCCACCTACACACACACACACACTGGTATGTGCACATTCGAACTTTAAGGGTTGTCTACCACAGTTTTAAATATACCACTCTGCAAATTTGTGCTGAAAACGAGGGGTTTAATTTGGGGGCGATATAACCATTCTGAATAGAATAAAGCTTCATCTGCTTGGTCTCCTTTATCTGATGAGCATCCACTGCTGTACTGGTGTGATAACTGTTCATTTTTTTATGCCAATTGTTCTGTGGCTGTTTACAGTGAGTCAGTGATTGTGTCATTAAGTCCACAGATTCGGCTTGAAAAAGCCGAATCTCCTTGCATCTCATTTGCTTTTAGAACCATAGAATTCCTACAGTGCAAAAGAATGCCATTCGGCCTATCTCGTCTGCACCGACTTTCACCCAGGCCCTCCCCTCCACCCTATCCCCATAACCCTGTGCACGTCGCATGGCTAATCTACCAAACCTGCACATCTTTGGACTGTGGGAGGAAACCCATGCAGTCACGGTGAGAATATACAACTCCACACACAGTCACCGAAGGCTGGAATTGAACCCAGGTTCTTGGCGGTGTGAGGCAGCAGTGCTAACCACTGTCACTGTGCCACCCCGACAAATTATTGTTTTACCAAGAGGTGGTTCAACATCCTGAGTAGCCGAGTGTATCATTGCGATACCTTGTTTATCATTTTGAATTGGGCATTGAATTGTTAAATAATTCATGGTCTTTCCTCGGTAAGAACAGTCAGACTGGGAATTTATAATTTCCCATTTTTATATCCGTATCCACTTCGAAGAGGAATGGTTAAAGAACAAAATACAGAGTTAGGATACAGAGTCAGGTTGGCAAACTGATTAGTCGAGTCCCACTGGATTGGGCCTCAACTATTTAGCATCTTCATTGATGACTTGGCAGACGAGTCCAAGGCTGGAATTCTCCCATTCCCATGCTGGCAGGTTCAATGGTGGGTGAAGTGGGGAGGTAAAATTCGGCAGGAGGCCCCAAGATCGGTTTTACGCTGGCATGAATTTCCCTTAGGGTCTTCCGCTGGTGCCCACCATGGTGGATCAAGGAATCTACTGATGGCTAGCATGAAACCAAATTGCATTCCACTAATCTGCATCTATCAGATGGATCTTCCAGCTTTAGTGTAATCGAGGAGATCAATTTCCCTACTTGATCAGTGGGTCAATGATGTTGGGCACCTTTTAAATATAGCACCCAGATATGACAGCAGTATGCATGCAATCAAGCCTGCATTGCCATGGAAGATGACACTGGATGCATAATTGATCATTTCCTATCTGCCACTGCAGTGGGAAACACTCCCAGCCCCTGCCCTGTAATGGGACTTAGTCCTCGCTGAAAGAATTCTGTCCCAACTGTATTGCTGGTAATTCGAGATAGATGGAAATGCAAGTTGGGGGGAGGACACCGGGCCTGCAAAAGGACATAGGTTAAGCGAGTGGGCAACAATTTGACAGCAGGAAAATGTGAAGTTATCCTCTTCCGGGAGATTAGAAACGCAGAATATTTAAATGGAGCAAGATTGTAGAATGGTGTGTTGCAGAGGGATGTAGAGGTCAATGCATCAGAAACATCAAAAGTTGGCATGCAAATAGTTAGGAACGTAATAGAATGTTGGTCTTTATTGCAAGATGGGGGTGGAATGTAAAAGTCGGGATATCTTGTTAGAATTGCATCGGCCATTGGTGCATTCAGATGTCATTTCCTAAGGAGGATACTTGCATTGGAAGCAATTTGGAGAATGTTTACTTGACTGATTCCTGGGATTGTGTTACGAAGAAATACTGAGCAGGTTGGGCTCATACTTGCTGGAATTTAGAGTGGGAGGTGATCTTATTGAAACATGATATTCCAGGGGGTTTGACAGGGTATATGCTATGGGGGAATCTCAAATGAAGGAGCATAATTTCAGAATAAAGCATTGCCCATTTAAGGCTGAGATGAGGAATTTCTCTCCGAAGGTGGTGAAACTTTGTCCTTGTAGAGGCTGTGACATTGAATATATTCAAGAATGAAAATGGATAGATTATTGAACAAAGGAGATTATGGCAAATGGGCAAAAAATGGGGCCACAGCAGATCAACCATAGATCTTAGTGACTAGTGGAACAGGCTCAATGGATTTGAAGGTGTATTTCTGCTCCAATTAATTATATTATGTTTTGAGAAGGGATCAATCTACCATTGATTGACAAAAACAAATGTAGGCCCCTTACTGTCAGAAAGGGGAGAATCCATAACACACAATAAAGAAATGGCTGAGGAATTATATTTGTACTTTACTTCAGTCTTCAAAGGAAGACACGAATAATGTACCAGAAGTGCTGAGAGAAACATGTTTTAGTGAGGAGCTGAAGGAAATCAGCATTAATAGAGAAATGGTTTGGGAGAAATTGATGGGACTGAAGTCAGATAAATCTCCAGGTGCTGATAATCTTCATCCCAGATTACTTAAGGAAGTGGCCCTAGAAATAGTAGATCCATTGGGTTATTTTCCAAAATTCTTTGGACTCTGGAGTCCAATCTCCTACAGATTAGAGGGTACCTAATGTAAGCCTGCTATTCAAAAAGGGAGATAGACAGAAAACAGGGGAGCTTTTGACCAGTGAACCTAATGTCGGAAGTTGCTGGAATCTATCAAGTATTTCATAACTCGACATTTGGATGGCAATGGTATAATCGGACAAAATCAGCATGGATTTACAAAAGGGAAATTATGCTTGCAAATCTATTGGAATTCAACTAGTAGAGTTGATCGAGGAGAACCAGTGGATGTGGTTTATTTAGACTTTCAGAAGGCTTTCGACAAGGTCTCATATAACAGACTACTATGTAAAGTTAATGCACATGGGGTTGCAGGTAATGTCTTGAGATGGATAGAAAGCTGGTTAGCAGATAGGAAGCAAAGAGTTGGCATAAATGTGTCTTTTTCTGATTGGCAGTCAGTGACGAGTGGGGTTCCACAGGGATCTGTGCTGGGACCCCAACTGTTCACATTATATATTAATGATTTGGAAGACAGAACTGAATGTATTATTTCCAAATTATCAGATGATGCAAAGTTTGGTGGAAGGGGTGAGCTGTGTGGAGGATGCTTCAGCGTGATTTGGATAGGCTGAGTGTGTGGGTGTATGCATGGCTGATGCAGTATAATGTGGATAAAATGTGAGGTTATCCACTTTGGTAGCAATAATAGGAAAAGAGATTCTTACTTGAATGTGTGTAAATTGAGAGAGGTGGATTCTCAAAGAGATCTTGGAGTCCTCGTGCATCAGTCACTGAAAGTAAGCATGCAGGTACAGCAGGCAGTAAAAAAGGCAAATGGTATGTTGGCCTTCATAGTGAGAGGATTTGAGTATAGGGATAGGATGTTTTGCTGCAATATTATAAGGTATTGGTGAGGCCACACCTGGAGTATTGTGTGCAGTTTTGGTGTCTTTATCTGAGGAAGGATGTCCTTACCATAGAGGGAGTACAGCGAAAGTTCACCAGGCTGATTCCTGGGATGGCAGGTCTGTCACAAAGGAGGAGAGACTAAGTCGGTTAGGATTACATTCACTGGAGCGGGGATCTCATAGAAACTTATAAAATGCTAACAGGGTTAGACAGAGTATATTCATTAAAAATATTCCCAATGGTGGGGAAATCAAGAGCTAGGGGTCATCGTTTGAGGATAAGGGGTAAACCTTTTAGAACTGAGGTGAGGAGAAATTTCTTCACCCAGAGGGTGGTGAATGTGTGGAATTCACTACCACAGAATGTAGTTGAGGCTAAAACGCCTGATTTCAAGAAGAAAGTAGGTATAACTCCTGGGGCTAAAGAGATATGGGTGAAAGGGGAAGATCAGGATATTGAATTCGATAATCGGCCATAATGAATGATGGAGTAGGTTTGAAGGGCTGAATGGCCACCTCCTGCTTCTAGTTTCTATGTTAACAATTGTGAAGTTGTCCCAATTATGGCAAATTTGAATTCTTGGGCAGTTTAGAATGATATAGTGGTGACAGTGTAGCTATAAAACAATTTTTGATCAAAACTGAATTATCATTAGTTTAACAAAAATGACAAAAGTAGCAATTCTAGTTATATCCAAAAGATGCTTAATTTCATACCCAACTCCTTTTAAGTTTGATAGAAAATACAACCAAGTGTATTTTTGATTTTAATTATGAAATAAAACAAAGGTTTAAATTCACTCTCTGCTTGTAACTCTCTGGAATCTGGAATTTTGTACTTGCTATGAGTCGAGCTGAACTACAGCCTTAATCAAAATTCTGAGATGGCATTAATTATGTGATGAGGGTTGTTTTTTTGCAAAAGTGCCGCGATTGGCTATTCCCCCACCCCCCGAGAGCAGTTTATGAAGACCTGTGATACTTTTGAAACCTTCTTGTGACCTATAGTTGGAAAAGTGTCCTATAAGAAGACATAAATGACAGTGCTAAATATTGGTGCCAAATGCATCCTCGGAAAATTCTGACAAATTTGCCAATAACAGCCGCAACAAAATTCTTTAATGCTGGCAGTCAATATTTTTTGTATCTAAAATAGGTGTGCAACAAAATTGCTACTACTTGTACTTTCTTTGCATTTCGTATTGCTTGTATAGACTTGACAGACTACCTTGGTTTCCAGTCGTGAAAGCTCAGTCCACGTATGTGACAATAAATATATGTTGCAGTTTGCTTCAAACAGGAAGAATAGAACAGTACTGAAGTACAAGTGAATATTGTTGAAGTTGCAGACTTATTTCCAGTGTAAAAGGATGCCATTTGTCTCACTGAGTCTATGCCAACTCGTCACATTCTTTATTGCACGTATTTATCCTAGTGACTTCATCTGTGAGCCTTCTGGCATCATATTGTTCACTACTAAGCTCCAGTTACCCATCAAGAAATGTGTGTACCTTGAAACTACTTTTCATGATTTGATTTTTTAACTTTTTATCTCCTGTACTGTTTTTGTCTCAGACTCTGAAGATTCAGCTCCTTTGATAGCTTAGTACTGGCTCAGCTTGCATAAACTGAACCTGCAACAAGTGTCCAAACTTGTTTAACCTGAATTCAGTAGATTCTGAACTTTGTTTTCTGTCATGTATTTGTATTAGACTGAGCTGTCAATATTTATGGCAAAAAAATGATTTTCAAATGGAATTTTTCTTTTCCTTCGCCCTTCCCTTTCAGATTTATCGTTCGTCTGGTAGAAAATGGGGAGAGATCCATCAGTGGATGGTACGGTGCCTGATGTTGGGTGCTGGTGTGCATTAATGCCTAATAATTAATTACTAATTTACACAGTTTGAGTGCACCTGCTGACTTGTGCATTTGTCTGGCTTAACAGGATGTTTTTGTTTTAATTAGTCTAACAGATTGACATATCTTTGATTGATGTAAGATACAGAATTCAAATGTTGTAATAATAAGTGTAACTGCAAACAAACCAAATGAAAACTTCAATTCCTGCTCATGGGCAGGGGGATTTTGCTTTCCATTACCGAAATTACCTTCTCTTCAGAGATATTGCTGATGAGGATTGGAATTTGTCTTTTTCAGTCATCAGATTAAGATGTTAGTTGAATGAATGTCCAACTTTTCTAATGGCCCCAATTTTTAAAATTTGAGCATGCATTAATAACTAAATGAAGGAAACCATTAAGTCGAGTCTCTGTAGCAATTTTTTTACTGCATTTTTAATAATTCTATGTTCCATTTGTTGATGAGAACCTTTTCCACAACCTGTGTTGATCTATTCATGCCCCCCTTTTACAAAAGTTTAGAATTTCCTCCTGCATTTCTTGTTTTGTTAATGTGTAAATTCTGTACATGGCAGAAAAAGTTATTTGAATTCAGTGGCACCCTTTCATAATTTTAAACCTTTCCTTCTATATCCTCACCCCAACCCCAGTTAGTTCCACTCTTCCCAAGATAAGGCCAGGATAATCAATCTTTCTTCACACTACATTCTCTTGCGTTCTGGCATCTGTCTATTGTGTAACCCTTCTTTATGCCATCTCCAATAATGGAATGTTCTTTTTCAAACAGGGTGACCAAAACAGTATTCCAGGTCTGGTCTTGGCAGTATTCCAGGTCTGGTCTTGGCAGGACCAAATAGTTTCAAAATGATGTCTCTGAATTTAGGTTATGTACAGTTAAGAGTTTTATTGAACAGCCGTGGAACTTGATGCTTATGTTTTTAGTGGTCTAATGTCCATGCTGTTCATACCTCAGTGACATTCACATTTAGCAGGAATCTTCCCTCTGTTAATCTCAACCGTACATTTTCCAGTACTGTGAAATTCCTTCTCCTTCACTATTTTTGATCAAGCTTGTCAAACCCTGAATGACTTTGTGCATTATTATTCATTATTTGTTAATCTTTACAGTTTGATACCATTTGCGAGTGTGAAAAATTTGGAAACAATTGTTCCTCTAATCATTTATAAAAATTAACAGCGACGCCACCAGAAAATCTTTTGCCACACCAAGATAATGCCCATGCACGAACACTCATTGTCTACCAACCATTTGTCAATTCATTTTCGTCCCAGTATTAAGAGTCAAATTCCTTGCTGCAACTCCCCTGTACTCTCGAGGCCTGTACTTGGTTAATCCATTCCCCAGCCTCCCAATTGTTTGGGCCATTTCCTTCAGAGTCATGGGATAAAAGTTGTCAAAGCTTTCTTCTGAACTGCTCACAAAGCCCCAAGGCTTGATACACTGCTGTTTTGGGCCTATCTATCACATTGAGTGAGAACACATGCTTCATCAGGATGTTTTTACAGTAATATGTTATAGGGAGACAAGCAGATGCTCTGCATTCTTTATGAAAATAAAGTATGGGTGCTGTCTGTGTTGCATTGAGACTATTCTGCTGTGTTACACCTTATCCTAGATATGGACTGATTCTTTACTGTTGTTTTTGGACTTGGAGCCATATCATTTTCTTTTTTGTTTGTATATGCTATAATCTTGTCTGTTTTTGCCTCTAAGCAACTAAACTGCATTTCAGAATATATGCTTTTGTGTTCTGCAGGCAGAAGAGGTATTATGGTGCTGGCACAACAATGTCAAAGTCCTGGTGTAGATTCCCAAAGTAACTTCTGTCATTTTTGGTGATAGCCCTATCAGTTCTGTTTGAATCATGAATTGAATTTAAGGCAGCCGGCTCACATTACTGCTATAGTTTCTTAGATTGGGTTGCACTCTGTTCTGGGAAGATGTCTTGATGACCAGTGTTCTTTAGCAAGCAGTTACAGATAGAAGCTTGAGTAGCACAAGGGTGCGTAAGGAATAATCTCGCCTTCCAGTATTTTAGGACCCAACAAGACTCGAGGTTAAATTTAGTTCTCAAAGGAGGCGTTGATATTCAAGTGACAGTAATGAGCTCTCTGTTATTTATAGACCATCAAAGAATGAAAGCAAATGTTAGAGCAGAGATCAGCTTCTGGCATGTCAGAGTAGTTATTTTTTTAAACTGATTCTGTGATTTAAAGATCAGTAACTTCTTGATTTAGTTTTGTGTCTGTTAGTTACAACTTTGATTTCCAAACAGAGCAGAAACTTAAGTACTAAAATTAGCCTCCAGGCCTTTGGGGTTAGTAAAGTGAAAGGTAAATACCTCTCTGGATCTCCAAGACTGATTGCTGTCCCTGCAGATGTTTAGATGATACCCAAATTCTTCTTGCCTGTAATGTTCTCCATAGCTTGCAGACTCTCCCAATATATTGCAAACTAAACCATAGTTTATTTTAACTGTACATAAAAATACATTGAATTGTTGTCATCTGAAACTCACTGATGGTAACAGATACAACATCGGATGATGCTTTGACTGGTCGGGAGGTTCTTAGAGGCTGATGAAATGTTGAAAGCAGAAGGGTGGAAATGGTATGGAAATGGGCAACGGCCACGTCAGTTACCATGGAAGGGGATCCTTGGATGAGGATAAAGGAAAATATATTGGAAACACTGGTATGGCAATGTCAAAGTAGATGTGACATAATTGGAAAACCTGGGAGATGATTAAATTGAGATTTTACAGGAAGCAGGGTATGAGCAAGCGTAGTCAAGATAGCTAAGGGGGGGGTCAATGGATATTGGTCGAGCTGAACTCCAGAAGTGGAGGCAGATGTCAAGGAAGGGGCGAGTCCTTCCAGCATAATTAAGCAATAAGAAAATTGATAATTAAATATCCAGGTTGTGCTTCAGGTAGTCATTGTATGGACAAAGTGATGTCGTCAATTGTATTTATTTGGCTGTGGAGTGGGCACTCCCTGGAGGGTTTGTTTGGATGGGGTTAAAGGATTCTTGGATTCAACAGTGGTCTATTACTTTAGGCCAGGTGAGATTGAAAAACAAATGAGTACCGGAAGTGCCTTGTGTTTTGATGAATACTCAACCCCATAAACCACTACTTGCTGTTGTTCACTTCGCTTCTACCCTGCAGCAATAATCTCCAATACTTTGTGCATGGTTTTTGAGCAAGTATTTACTTGATGCCTTTTGAATGTAATGAATTTTTGCATCGCTTGAAAGGTCGGAAATTATTTTCCTGTTTGATGCTATGTTCAGTTGTGTTTCTGATATTGTTCGCTATCTTCCTCCCAGGAGAATACAGAGCGTGCCAAGTACTCTTATAAGCCTAGCCAACATCACCTGGTTTGTAAAAGAAAACTTTCTTTTTCATTTTCATAGATTTGACTATTTTCATAGTTCAAACCATTCTCATTTATTTTCCTTTTTATTTGTCAGGCAACAAATGAGGATGTGCGTAGTTCTGTTCGTAGTGCTAGCAGACAAAGAGTTAGTACTTCACTTGATCCATCAGTAACACTGGCCAACTTTCTACTGGCTCATCTTAGATATAAGGCATTTTACTTTTGTGGAGAATCCAGCAGATGTTACCTGCGAGCATGCCTCAAAACCCCAACGATAACCTGAAACGCAGTTTCTTAGTGGTGTTATTTGTTTGGAATAATGTGAGGAACCAATCCCTTTATGATGTAAACAATTAGAGATTTATTAAAACCAAAAAATACATGACAAAAACGGAATCATATTATGACAGTTAAGTATATTAATAACTAAACACAGTTTTATCTGAAATTACCTCTTGTTCCCAAAATATATCCACGTTCCCCGAACTGATTGAGACACCCCTCTTTCCCAAACAACATATAATTTAGTAACTCGAAGTCAAATCCAGCTCAGAATTACCACAGAATACAGCTTAGATGGTTAAGTCTAGGAAAATGTCTTTTGTTGGTTCAGCAAAATTATGAAAACTGCGTCTTTTAGAGAAAAATATCTGCAATCTACTGTGGCTTTAAATGTTAAATGGAACAGGCCTCTGTGGCTCTGATCACAGGTGGAACTGGCCTCTGAAGATTTTGGCTGTTAGATGGAAAACTAGCCTCCTTCCCCACTGAGTGTGCTGGCAGTTATACTGTTCAGCTGCTTTGATATGCCACACTGTGGATTCGGCTGTTTATAACTCAAATTCCTTGCCTTTAGAATTTACCAATTTTATAGCCTTACTGATCTGATCAATGTTTCTGATATGGCAATTCGCATCTCAATTTTTCGACGCGTGCTAATCTTGTTGCTGGACCAATCACATCTCCGTATTCCTCTAGGCGCCTTCAAATCATGCACTATGTTTGTTATTTTTGTTTTTGTCTCAAGTTCACTGTTAACCTCCTAACTTCATATACCTGAAGATAGCACAGGATATTATTTGCAATTTGTCTCCATATTTTCATTGTTAGTCCGTAGATAATACACTGATGAGGAATGAACTGTGGGAAGGATGGTGGCAAGGACAGGTCTTCAGTCTTGAATAGAAACAGCAAATACTACCTCCACTAACTCGAGTGGAAATTGCCCAGTCTATCACCAAACAAGTAACTAGGAATGATAGCAAATGAAGTAGTATTTGTGGATATGTCTCTGTTTACAATGCAAAAAGCAGTGCCATATGCTAACCAGGTTCCCAAAAAGGTCATAAAAATTTTAAGTTTACAGAAGTGGAAAGAGAATGAATAAAAAGAAATGAGAGGCAAAACAAGAGAAATAGGTTTGTATAATGTAAACAAACAGAAGAGTTAGTTTGGGACATTGTTATAAGAATAGTTAAAAAAACAATTTTATCCATGGACACTACATTTGGCCACGTAATTTTAGCACTAATTACTGTAATATATTGTTATATATTACAATATAACAATATTACAGTATATTAATATACTGTAGAATGTGGCACAGTGAAAAGTGTGCAAGTTATGGTTTTCAATGAGAAATTTTGTGTTGCAAGTTTTTATTTCAAGCTGTTCCAAAGATACATTTCTGTATACATATATGTCTTGAGTTGAGAAAGATGGCCAAGACTGAAGCATTGTGGCTTCTTCACATGAAACAAATTGAGTTTCTATTTTCCTGCTGAGAATTCATTATAGCTGTGTTTCTGTCTGCCAATTTTTTTCTCTTCCAAAATTGCTTGTTCTGTAGAATGGTGTCAGAAGTAGACCTAATGAATATAAAAGTTGTACAGTAGACCAAGAGTCTGCAAGTGAGCTTTTGGTAGGCTCAAAAGGAAGCCCTTTGAAAATACAAAATAATTATTTGTCAGTTGTATTTCCTACCATTTTGATTTGATTTATTATTGTCACATGTATTAGCCTACAGCGAAAAGTATTGTTTCTTACCCACTGTACAGACAAAGCATACCACTCATAGAGAAAAAAACGAGAGTGCAGAATGTAGTGTTACAGTTATTGCTAGGCTGCAGAGAAAGATCAACTTAATGAAAGGTAGGTCCATTCAAAAGTCTGGTGGCAGCAGGGAAGAAGCTGTTCTTTAGTCGGTTGGTACATGACCTCAGACTTTTTGTATCTTTTTTCTTTCTTTTTGAGACACTTGGTCAATTTATAAAAGATGGATTCATTCATTGAACAGATCCCTGGCACTGTAATTTATGTTTCTCTGAAATGAGTAAAACTCCCTAAGTTAATTTGAGTTAGTTTATTAAGTTGGTACCTTAAAAAAGATGCCACAAAATTACTGTGGTTTATTCTCCACGCGCAAGAATTGCCTGAACTCTGGAAATTGTTGGGAATCACAGGCGTAAACAAATGTTGCACATGGCCATGACCTTCCAAAGAGATTGGAGTATCAGTGTTTTTAACCATACCGATGCTCCTGGAGTCGTTCAGTGTCCCTTACAAGCTTGGAAAGCAAGAGTTTTCTTGGTTGCCTTGGTGCGTTGAGAATTTTATTCTGTTTCCAACAAAGTCTCTACTTTTGTTTCCAGCCAATGAGCAAATCATAGTTAATGCAGTCAAAGAACAAAGAAAATTACAGCACAGGAACAGGCCCTTCGGCCCTCCAAGCCTGCACCGACTATGCTGCCTGACTTAACTAAAACTCCCTACCCTTTCGGGGGCCATATCGCTCTATTCCCATCCTTTTCATGTATTTGTCAAGACGCCCCTTAAAAATCACTACCGTATCCACTTCCACTCCCTCCCCCGACAACAAGTTCCAGGCACCCACTATTCTGTGTAAAAAAAAAAATCTGCCTCATACATCTCTTTTAAACCTTGCCCCTTGCACCTTAGACCTGTGCCCCCTAGTAATTGACTCTTCCATCCTGGGAAAAAGCTTCTGACTATCCACTCTGTCCATGCCTCTCTTAATCTTGTAGACTTCTATCAGGTCACCCCTCAATCTCTGTTGTTCCAGTGAGAACAAACCAAGTTTCTCCAACCTCTCCTCATAGCTCATGCCCTCCATACCAAGCAACATCCTGGTAAATCTTTTCTGTACCCTCTCCAAAGCCTCCACATCCTTCTGGTAGTGTGGCGACCAGAATTGAACACTATATTCCAAGTGCGGCCTAACTAAGGTTCTGTAAAGCTTTTTTTGTCCTTTTGCTCAGTTTGCTTTCCCTGGAAAACAGGGCAAACATTCTTTTAATTTTTTTGTCTTAACTGATGTTCCCTAAACAATTTTATTTTTGATCATTCTCAGCTTGGTATAATCTTCATAAGAACAATCTGGCTTCTTTTTCTCTGCATGCTCAGGAAGGATGATTGACATCCAAGGGGTAGGGAGTCTGTCTTGGGGCCTCTGGGATTGCAGATGTATGTTTCCATTATTTTCGGTGACAAATAGCAGTCATGGATGTGCATGCCTCACTTTCGGATGGGCACTGTTGGGAACTTTCCATGTCCAGAGGATAATTTTGGACAAATATACTTGTAATGACTTTTCCTTTCAGTAGCTCCTCAGTGCAGTTCAATACTGTATGCTTCTGAAAATAGCTAATACAATTTGCTATTCATTGAGTAACGATGTACATGAATGAATAAATATGTACCCAAATAGAAAGTTTTGACTAAATTTGATGCACGTGAAATATCTAAATACTGCTGTAATTTTTTCATATATTGGGCAGGCAGTTTGCCACTCTTCCCTCAATTTTCAGTCTGTTTTATGAGTGGAGCATATGGTTGTGGTTGGCCACTTTTCTGAAGAAATACTCTCTGAAAGTTGCCAAGCATCCATAACATAAGAACATCAAAAATAGAAGCAGGAGTCTGCTGCAACAATCCATATAATCTCCACCTTTCCATCCACTCCGCATATCTGTTGATTCCCTGAGGCACCAAAAAGCTTTCCATCTCAGCCTTAAAAACATTCAACAATGGGATCTCTGTGGTAAAGAATTTCAGAGATTCCCAATACTTTGTGCCAAGAGATTTCACCTCATCTTGGTTCAAAATGGATTGGTCCTTATTCTGAGACTTGTGCCCTGATGGTCTAGATTTCTCAGGAAAATAACTTTGCAATCGAACCCCTTCAGAATCTTGTGTATTGTTATGAGATGACTTTGAATCCTTTTAAATTCCAGCACCTATAAACCCATCTTACTTTGCTTCTCATCATAGCCTAATCACCTCATCCCAGAAATCAACCTTATAAATCTTTGCTGTCCAACCTTGAATGAAGCATATCCTTTGTAAATATGGAGACCAAAACTGTACACAGTACTCCAGGTGTGGTCTTACCAAAGCCCTGCACAGTTATAACAAGACTTTATCCTTGTGCACCAATCCCCTTGCAGTCAAGAACAACATGCCAATTGCCTTCTGAATTGTTTGCTGTATCTGCATGCTAACCACACTGAAGTACCTCTGATTATCTACATTTTCAAGACTTTCTCGTCATCAATTGGAAGGCAGCAGAAATATAATAGCAGTTTGTTTAAGTCAGTTTTGTCTATACTATGACTTTGTGTACCAAATATTAAACCATGGCTACCTGTGTAAGCCCATAGCAAGATCTAGATGTGTTTTGAAGAAGAATTTTGGAGCATTATGATCCTAGAATACGTTCTCATTCTCACCATGCTTATTCTTTTTGAAGCACTCCTCCCTTGATGTGGGTGTGTCTCATAGAAGCAATTCAAGACGCAATGAAGTTGTGGTTTGTAAAGCAGCAATTTGTTGGGTGTTAACTATCTCTATAATCAACTGCATGTATTTAATCAACTGCAAGACTAAGATATTCACAAATTGATTGTGTGCAGTGTCAACACAGCCTGAGAAGTGCTACCTACACTTGGCTGACAAAAAAAACAGGTTGAAGCTTTTCATCTTGCACATCAGGACATGCAAGAATACCAGTCTAAGGGGAAAACAACAATTTATACTATACAAGAAGGAAGTCCTGCTTGTTTGACAAATGTACACTGGTGGAGGTATTGTCATGGAGACTGCGCCTGGTGATGGTGACTGACAGTTAACTGTTTGAAATTTAAACCAGACAGCTTGACACTGGTGAAGGCATTGCCATGGAGCATGGATCACCAAATGGCTCTCCTTTATTTTGTTTAGTTAATGTGTGTATATGTTTGTTATGTCTGCAAAGAACAAGGTCCTGTATGTAGCTTCCAGTATATGCAAAAGCGCCATACTGCAAATCCAGTTGACGATCTTAAATTGGTTGTCTGCATAATTCTTAGTGCACTGAGAGTTATTTAGCAAATGTTGTTCAATTGCCAGATCTCATCTAATGTTGGCACTTTTTTGAAATTTGCAAGACAGGCTGTTTGGGTTCATTCTGTACATTTCCTGTTACGAACAGCAGAAGGGATGTGCTGTTACAATTTGCCAATATTTGGGACTTGGGGTCTACATAGCATCACACTGGTATTGAAATCCATATACCACAATACTCTTGCAAAGTGTCCTCATGAGTATAAGATGAAAAGCTTTGATATGTCTTTTTATTCAGCAATACTCTAGTTCTGTACTACCAAACAACTAGTTACCTGCAACTTTGCTGATCAGCAAAAATCCTTAAGAGTGAAGTATACTGCCAGTTTTCAAGATTGCTGCATGAATACTTTGCTCGTGTTAACTTATTACTATTTAGTCAACTTTTAGTTTTCATATGTCACTTCATTAAAAAAATTTGGAACCATCCTTTTTTCCTATCTCTTCCTCCTGCCTCCACCACAAATCAGTAAATGTAACTAAATCCAGATATCATCAAAGATCAGACTACCTTATTGAGTTTTCTAAGAAAACTCCTGGAATCTTATCAGAGACCATTTAGAAAAAGGAACTCCGCATCTTGTGTTTTCTGATTAATATTTTCTAATTATTGTAAATGATTTTGTGTACACAGGTCAGGAAATCCATGCTAGCCTATCATTTAGTTTCCTTCAAATATATATTTGCCTTGGTGATGGCACAATCACAGATGACATCTTCTCAAATGTTTCGGCGTTTTTAAAAAATGGTGATCCTTAACCTGAATAACAAATTTTTCACGAGAGTCTTTAATGGGACCCAGTTACTGTGCCAATGTTATGGCACATATTTCAAAATGAAATTTTGAAGTAAAAAGAACATGAGCGTTTTGTTTTGATGGATTAGTTCAGGGTAAGCTTGCCTTTGGGGACTTGGCATTTATTTACTGTCAGAGTTGTCTCATCATTACCTTTTAAAGTAGGTAATGAAAAGAATCATGGTTCACTTTTTAAATTCCGTTTTGGTATCACCACATATGGACTGCAATGACTTCCTAAATGTGAGTTTGATTTTAATTAAACCAGGATACTTAAGTGATGTAAACATTTCAACTGTGTATAATAATTAAATATAATAACTTCATAATCTATTAAACTATATGGCGGTAGTGTTATAACCCAGGTCAAAAACTCCAGGTATTTTATGAAGTCAACCAAAACCATAAGTTTTGCACTTGAAATTTGGCTCGGCTGAGCATGAGATGTTTCACTTCAGGTATGATTGAAATGACCCACTGGAGAGTGTTTATCAAAAAAGTTTATTTGAGAATACAGTTAACACAGAAAATTAGCAACAGCTTTTACCAATTACAAAAAAAAACAACCATGATATTGTATAAACCTTAACAGCTAAATGCACTGTTCCAATACAACAAATCTCCTTACAAACATACACCTGCCACAGGTTTAGCACCGAATAATAAGAATACTCACATGGTTTTGCAGCTCAGCAACACCTGCTGAGAATTAATCCTTGGGATAGATAATTAAAACTCTAGCTTCTCTGTTTTGGAAATCCCAGCACCTCGAGGTAGAGATAATGCCACTGCTGGCTTCTAGCTAGCAAACCACCAACAGCAAAATTTTCACTCCAGAAACGAAGAACAACTGCTTCCAAATTAGCCAGCAGAATCTCTAATACCAGTGAGATGCACAGAAAACACAGTTATCAGCCTGGATTCCACACACCTAACTAAACATCAGCCAGCAGCCAAAGTTGAAAGTAAAATAATTCTTGTCACCTGACCTGTCAATTATTCTTCTCCCAACAATTCAAAAGAGCTATAAACTTGTAAAACTCAAGGACATTGCATTAGGCCCAAATTAAAAATAAAATGCCATTTAAGCAGCAATAAAAGGACATCTAATCAGACAGGTCGGCAACCATGAAAAACACAAAAGAGGCTTGCTTACAAACTGCAGAGAACATGATTAAAATTACCTTTCTTAAAGGCACAGTGGCATCACAGTAGTTTTACCCTGACAGTAGAATCCTGCTGATATTCCAGATCAGAGCATCTGGTCCATAGGATCTGTGGCAATCTGAGCTGTTTAGCGAGAGTAGTCCAATTCAATTGCCCTGCCCATTCCTCATGCTCTTATATATTCTTGTAATTTGCTACTCCACTTTTAAATCGTGTTATATTTCTTGCAAGGACAAATCACCTAGTTCCACAACCTTGCCTTTCCACATAAGTTCCAGTGCCCCCGCCTTGCCAATACTGACAATACAGTAGGGCAAGCCACCCCCTTCTGTGCTGTAACTAATCTTTTGATTTTTTTTTGCCTCAGTATATTCAAATAACCCTCAGTGAAACCTTTTATTCTGACTTTTTCCTTTATTTTGCTTCTGATGATCTTGAGGCTGATTATTACAAATTTGCCAATTGGTGGAATTGCCACCATTTTGAAGAGTTTTAGATTTGTTTCCAGTTGAACTGAGACGATTTTTAAAAGTTAGTGGAATTAGAGTGAAAGCTGAGATGAACAACACTAAATTGACATCAAATGCAATAGTTTTATTCAGTTTTTGAGCTCTTGGGATCATATTCATTTGGTACAGTAAATAGTATTTATAATTGTTCATCTGGTCAACTTGAGATGACTATCAGATAATAATGGTCCCACTGGAGAACAATGATTAGCTCAAAGAGGATTAAACTTGAAAAATCTGGATAGTTAATGCTCAGGACATGATTTATTTTTTAGTTTTAGTTAGAACTCTCCTTTCAGAAAGATATATCTGTCTGAGATGTTTTTACATTGTTTCAATTTTCTCCAAATACTAGGATTATTGAGGATGAGACAGAGGATTCATGTCATGCTTTTAGTTTCACTGGCCTGAAAGTTCTTAAACTTGCTACTGTGCCAGTGTTGTACAGCTTCCTGCAGTTTTTGGTATTGACATTCCCACTCAAACTGCATTTTCATCATAGAAAGATCCACTGGGTGGAAGTGCTTTGGACTCCTTTTGTGGTCTTTTGTGTATCCCATATATTACCATTTGCTGATGATTGCGAGCTGCCTTTCACTGTTCTCTCAAACTAAGTTATAATTGATGCTCTTGCAATAGGAGGGTCAGTGTCAGCTTGGATTTTTAAAATATGTTGAAAAGCAGTGAACACAAATAAAAGTAATTGTTTTTCGAACTGGAGACTTGGAGAAGTGACAGACAGCAATAATGGTGCCAGTTGCCTCCAATAAGATATAAATAGGCTTGCGGAATGAGTAGGCAATACACAAATAGAATTTACTGCAGAGATGTGTGAGGTGAGTAATTCTAGCAGAAGGAACAGAGTCGTCAGCATAGACTAAATGACACTGTTCAGGTCAGAATCACCGAAGCAGGGCTGGGATTGCCATGAAGTTGATCGGGGAGGGATTGGCATCACAGGAAGGCCATGAGTGATTGATGTCTATTCTAGCTTTCTTTCCCTTTCTCCACTGTTGCAGAGTTAGTCTGAGGAGGTTGGGAATTTTAAATTTAAAATTTTTTTTGCGTAATAGTTCAGTTACCCTTCCTATATTTAAGTGACTTGAGAGTGAGTAGCTGGTGAGTCTCTAAGTTTTATTATCTAATGGATGGAGGAATGGAAGGGCTGCTTCATCCCCTGGAACGCAAATCCTGTTCCACTTTTAAACTTCAAGATGCTTCCAGTGTCTGAATCATGATATGGGTAGGAAATGTGATCGGCTGCAGCAATGCTAACTCAGTGTTTCAGAATTTGAGCTGGTCTCAATGCAGCGCATTCAGGCAGTTCAGGGCTTTGTGAATTATACATCACCCACAGCTTAAGGGTATGAAGGGAGAGAAGGAATGAGTGACTGCCAGCAGTCAGGAGAAGAAGACAAAAAATAAAGTCTCAATTAGAGTTACCATGCATATATATTAACATGTGGAGTGTGGTAAATCAGATTGGTGAGTTACAAGCATAGCCATGTGCAAGTATGTTGTAATAATGGAGAGCTGGTTCAAAGAAGGGCAGGACCGATATTAAATATTTCTGGATAGGTGTTCAGGACAACTGAGAAGGAGATGGGATGACCACATTGATTTAAATGCTAGAGATGATTCCCCAGCAAGATGAAAGACAAAATCTGCTTAGCTAGAGCTAAGGAACAGAAAAATGTAATTACGTTGCTCAATGACTTCCATAGGCACCAAGCAAGATGCAGAGGGACAAATTAACAAGGAAATCAAAGGTGCAAGGATTAGAGAGCAAGGTTGGGGTGGGGGGAGGGAACTTTAGGATTAGTGTAAAGGACAGAGAGCAGCAAGAGTTTGTAGTGTGCATTCAGGAGAATTTTCCACATCAGTTTGTTTTCGGTCCAAAAAGAAATGATGCTGGATCTATTTTTTGGGAATGAGGGGCCAAGTGGACCAAGTATCGGGAGGGATCATTTAGGTGACACTGGTCATGTATGATAAGGTAGGATATGCAAAAAGGGCAACCATTACACTAAGCTAAGAATAATGAACTGAGGGAATGCCAACATCAATGGTGATTCCACATATTGAAATATTTGCCTGATATTTTCAGACAAAAGAATAACTGAACAATAGGCTAGTTTGGATACAGTCAAGGAATATTCCCATGAAAGGGAAAGGTGGAGCAAACATCCAGAGTTTCCTGGGTGACAAACGAAATGGAGATCAAGATGAAGCAGAAAAAATGCCATGTGTCATATGAATGATGTGGAGATGCCGGCGTTGGACTGGGGTAAACACAGTAAGAAGTTTAACAACACCAGGTTAAAGTCCAACAGGTTTATTTGGTAGCAAAAGCCACACAAGCTTTCGAGGCTCTGAGCCCCTTCTTCAGGTGAGACCAGTGTCACATATGAATGGGCAGGGCTAATACAACCAAGAGCCAGATTAAATCTAGAAGGTTCAAAGGCTAAGTGAAAGAGCAAGTTAGCGTTTGAGAAGAAACTGGCAGTTAATAAAAGAGAACTCTAAAGAATAGGCCGATAAATTGTGAAAAGGTGGTGTTATGATCCAATTAGGGATCTATACATTTTGCTGTAATGTAGACAAAAAGTAAAATGCTAGTTACTTGGGGAATAAAACTATTGGGTTCCACAATTTTAAACAGAAGGAATTATTCTATGCAAGAATCAAACAGTAAATGGATCTATCATTAACAATGTGTACCATTAACAAAATGCACTGCTTGAATTCACCAATGTTCCTTAGGCAGCATCTTCCAAATCCACTACCATCGAGAAGGACAGGGCAGCAGACACATGGGAACCACGTGGAAATTCCCCTCCAAGCCACTTAGCATCCTGACTTGGGATTATGTCATGGTTCCTTCACTGTTGCTAGGTCAAAATCCTAGAACTCCCTTCCTATTCGCACGATGGGATTGCAGCAGTTCAAGAAGATAACTTGCCAACACCTTTTACAGCAATTCGGGTTGAGCAACAAATGCTGGCCAAGCCAGCATTTAAAAAATCATCCACAACATGAGATAATAGGCAAACAGTGGCTGTAAACACCACAAACTGAACGTTAAATGGCAGACGCAACCAGTACAGGTCCTGTGCATTTCTTAGTAACCCACCCAGATGTCAGTGATCACTGAGTCACAAATATGTTTTAAACTCTTATCTTCCTCACCAGGGATTTCAGATCCTTTCTTTTGAGGATATAGTTTATGAACTCCCTTCAGATTCAGCTCCAACTCAGCCTGGAAGCCTTCTTCCTCCTTCTGATTGTAATAAGTTATCGGGCAATCAGACTTTAGCTCTGACTGCCCCAACAACTGCTCATCTCCTAGCGGCTTGTCCAAGACCAAGTTCCACAGTTTTTGCCAAGGACACTACAGATTATATACTTCGGCACGGTTCCAGTTCCCCAACTGTGCTGGTGCCAATGACTGCTGTCAATCTTCTCAATGCCTTTTATTTGCCCAAACCGTCAGTTTTACGAAGTAAATGGCTTCACTTCAGTTTCATTGAGCTGGCAACTGCTGCAGGGCTTCTCAGAGCTCCATCTGCAAGGAGTTGGTAACCTACTGCCACCTCTTTAGCTCCATAGTAACCTTCTCCTGTGGGTTTCTTTTTCACTGACTGCTAATGTCCTGTGGATGGGTTTCCATGCCAAAATGCTAGTTAATTGGTTGCATTTTTCGTGCTATCCCCCAGCTGTCGAAGGGAATCTAAAATCAGGCATGTGTTGTACAACTCCTGCCATGCTCTGTGCTTGATTCAGAACCCGGGCATGCTGAGAGCTGTGGCCTTTGACCTTGGTCCCACAAAAAATTCTTTCTTTCAGTGAGAAAAGGAGGAGTGGGTTGATTCAAGGACCAAAAATAGGTTTTGTGCATGGAGGCAGGGACATAACTGAGGAATTAAATGAATACTTTGCATCTGTCTTTAAGAAGGAACAAGCTAATGAGCAGGTCAATGAAAGAGGAGGTAATTCAGACAATTGTTTGTTTTAAGATTCATGAGGTATTGGAGACACTGTACTTAAAAGTTGATAAGGCACTATGACAGGATGGAATGCATCCAAAACTACTGAGTTGGAAGTTTATTTATTTTATTTATTAGAACAAAGAGAACAAAGAAAAGTACAGCACAGGAACAGGCCCTTCGGCCCTCAAAGCCTGCACCAATCATGATGCCTGCCTAAACTAAAACCGTATGCAATTACGGAGTCCATATCCTTCGTTTCGATCCGATTCATATATTCGTCTAGTTGCCCCTTAAATGCCACTATTGTACCTGCTCCCACCTCCCCGAACAGCGTGATCCAGACATTCACCACCCTCTGCATAAAAAAAAACTTGCCTCGCACGTCTCCTCTAAACTTTTCCCCAGACACCTTAAACCTTTGTCCCCTAGTACTTGACTTTTCTACCCTAGGAAAGAGCAGCTGACTATCCACTCTGTCCATGCCACTCATGTAAACCTCTATCAGGTCACCCCTCAATTTCTATAGTTCCAGTGAGAACAAACCGAGTTTATCCAACCTCTCCTCATAGCTAGTACCCTCCAGAACAGGCAACGTCCTGGTGAACCTCTTCTGTACCTCTCCAAAGCATCCACATCCTTCTGGTAGTGTGGCGACCAGAATTGTACGCAATATTCTAAATGAGGCCTAACTAAGGTTCTGTACAGCTGCAGCATGACCTGTGAATTTTTATAGTCTCTGCCCCGACTGATGAAGGCAAGCATGCCATATGCCTTCTTGACTACCTTATCCACCTGCTTTGCTACTTTTAATGATCGGTGGACATGTAAAGTTTATTTATTAGTCACAAGTAAGGCTTAAATTAACACTTCAATGAAGTTACTGTGAAATTCTCCCAGCTGCCACACTCCGGCGCCTGTTCAGGTCAATGCACCTAACCAGCCTAAATCTCTCTGCCTGTCAATACTCCTAAGGATTCTACCATTTACCGTATAATTCCTCCACGCATTGGACCTTCCAAAATGCATTACCTCACACTTGTCTGGATTAAACTCCATCTGCCATTTTTCCGTCCAAGTCTCCAACCAGTCTATATCTTGCTGTATTCTCTGACAATTCTCGTCACTATCCGCAACTCCACCAATTTTTGTGGTTTGCGAACTTACTCATCAGACCAGCTACATTTTCCTCCAAATCATTTATATATACTATGAACAACAAAGGTCCCAGAATTGATCTCTGTGGAACACCGCGGGTCTCAGCCTTCCATTCAGAAAAGCACCCCTCTACTGCTACCCTCTGTCTTCTATGGCCAAGTCAGTTCTGTATCCATTTTGCCAGCTTTCCTCTGATCCCGTGTGACTTCACCTTTCATACCAGTCTACCATGAGGTACCTTGTCAAGGGCTTTACTGAAGTCCATGGACACAACATCCACTGTCTTTCCCTCATCTATCATCTTCGTCACTTCCTCAAAAAACTTTATCAAGTTAGTGAGGCACGACCTCCCCTTCTGTCTGTCACTAACAAGTTCATTTGTTTCCAAATGTGAATAAATCCTGTCCCGAAGAATCTTGTCCAATAATTTCCCTGCCACTGACGTAAGGCACACTGGCCTAAAATTTCTTGGATAACCCCTGCTGCCCTCCTTAAACAATGGAACAAGATTGGCTATCCTCCAGTCCTCTGGAACTTCACCTGAGGATACAAAGATTTCTGTCATGCCCCAGCAATTTCCGCCATTGCTTCCCTCAGTATTCTATGCTAGATCCCATCAGGCCCTGGGGACTTAGCTACTTTAATGCTTTTTAAGACGTCCAACACCACCTCCTTTTTAATATTGACACGACCCAGAATATCTACACAGCCTATCCTTGGCTCCTGATCCATCAAGTCCCTCTCTTTGGTGAATACTGAGGCAAAGTATTCATTTAGTATCTCGCCCATTTCCTCTGGTTCCATGCATAGATTCCTTCCACTCCTTGAGTGGACCAGCCCTTTCCTTGACTACCCTCTTGCTCTTTACATACGTATAAAGTGCCTTAGGATTTTCCTTAATCCTGTTTGTCAAGGACTTTTCATGGCTCCTTTTAGCCCTTCTAATTCCTTCCTGAAGTTCCTTTCTACTTTCTTTATATTCTTCAAGAGCTTCTCCTGTTCTAAGCCTTTTAGACCTTACGAATGCTTCCTTTTTCTTTTTGACAAGGCTCATAATATCCCTCACTATCCAGGGTCCCCGATACTTGCAGCACTTATTCTTCATTCTCACAGGTACATGTCGGTCCTGAATTCCAATCAATTGTCATTTGAAAGACACGCACATGTCGGATGTTGATTTACCCTCAAACAGCCACCCCCAATCTACACTCTCCAGATCCTGCCTAATATTGTTGTCATTAATTTAACACCTTCGCCCGAGGACAACTCTTGTCCTTATCCACAAGCACCTTAAAACTTAAGGAATTATGATCACTGTTCCCAAAATGCTCTCCGACTGAAACTTCGATCACCTGGCTGGGCTCATTAGCCAATACCAGGTCTAATATGGCTCCTTTCCGAGTTGGGCTATTTACATAATGTTTCAAGAAACCCTCCTGGATGCTCCTTACAAATTCTGCTCCATCCAAGCCCCTCGCTGTGAGTGAGTCCCAGTCAATATAGGGAAAGTTAAAATCACTCACCTCAACAACCCTGTTATTTGCATCTTTCCAAAATCTGTCTGCATATCTACTCCTCTATTTCCCATTGGCTGTTGGGAGGCCTGTAATAAACCCCCAACATTGTGACTGCACCCTTGCTATTCCTGAGCTCTACCCATATTGCCTCGCTGCCCTGAATCCCCTGAGGTGTCCTCCCTCAGTACAGCTGTGATATTTTCTCCCCCACTATCCTGCCTGAAGGATCTAAATCCTGGAATGTGTAGCTGCCAATCCTGTCCCTCTTTCAGCCAAGTCTCTGTAATAGCAATTGCATCATAGTTCCAAGTACTAATTCAAGCTCTAAGTTCTTATATGTTATACTTCATTGAAACAAATGCACTTCAGACCACCAGTCCCGCTGTGTTCAACAACTACTCCCTGCCTGAGAGGTCTTTCTTAACTCATTACCAAACTCCCCTTGCACTGACTGACTATGTCATTAGTACTAATGTGTACCATGACCTCCTGGCTGTTCGCCCTCCCTTTTCAGAATGTCCCATGCCTGTTCGGAGGCATCCTTGGCCCTGGCACCAGGGAGGCAACATACCATCCTGGAGTCTCTTTCCCGGCCACAGAAATGCCTGTCTGTGCCCCTGATTATAGTGTCCCCTATAACTATCCCTCTTCTGTCCCTTGACCTTACCTGTTGAACAACAGAGCCAGTCATGGTGCCACTGCCCGGGCTGCATTATTAGTGTCACAAATAGGCTTAGTCCTCCTTAGCCACAAGGATGGTGCCAAAGGACTGGAGATTGAATATGAATGTAATATTTGCCAAAAACGAATCAGCCCAGCAACTACAGAAGCCCAGTGGCCCAGAAGCTTTTGGAAAATTTAAATAATTTGGGGCAAAATTCATCATCAGTTGGGCAAATGAAGGCAAATTAAGCAAAGTCAGCAGGGATTTGTTGAGGGAAAATCATGTTTGACCAACATGCTTAAGTTTTATGCTGAGATAAGAGGGTTGATGAGAGTAATGCTGTTCATGTACATGGACATCCAAAGGCATTTCATAAAGTGCCACACAACAGACTTGTGGACAAAGGTAATATTTATCGCAAAAAAGGGACAGATTGGACACAAAATTAGCTGAGTGACAGGAAGCAAAGTGGTGTTCAATAGTTACTTTGGGGACTGGAGGAATGTTTACAGTCTAGCTCACCAGCAGTCTGTATTAGGACCCCTGCTGTTCTTGACATATATTCATGGCCTTCGTGAAGGGCACAGTTGCAAAATTTGCGGATGACACAAAATTTACGAGCATTGTGACTGAGGAAGATGGCGTAGAACTTCAAAAGAACTTTAAAAGAACAGACAAGTTGGTGGACTGGGCGGACAAGTGGCAGGTGAAATTTAATGCTGAGAAGTGTGAAATAATCAATGTTGATAGGAAACGCGGAGAGACAATACAAAATAAAGGATGCAATACTAAAGGAGGTGCAGGAACCAAGGGTCCTGAGTGTTTATGTGCACAAATTATTGAAGGTGGCAGGTTGCAATAGTGGTTCATAAAGCAGATGTGATTGGAACACAGGCCATTCAGCCGATGGGGCCTGCTCTCATCAGTGCAAATCATGGCTGATCATCCATGGAAATGTGGAAAATAGGAGCAGGAGTGGCTATTCGGAGCTTGCTCCAACGGTCATGTGGTCATGCCTGATCCTCCATCTCAATGTCATACTCTCCCTCTTTCTCTGGACCCTTTGATGCCTTTAGTGTCTAGAAATCTGTGTTTCATTTTTAAATACATTCTATGACTTGGCCTCCACAGCCTTATGTGGTGGAAAATTCCACAGGTTCACCCTTTGAGTGAAGATATTTCTCCTCATCTCAGTTCGAAATGGCCTATCTCGTTAGCGAATGTTGTCCCATTGTTTAAGAAGGGGAACAGAGACTTCCCCGGGAATTATAGACCGGTGAGTCTCACTTCTGTTGTCGGCAAGATGTTTGAAAAAATTATAAGGGATAGGATTTATAGTTATTTGGAGAGTAATGAATTGATAGGTGATAGTCAGCATGGTTTTGTGGCAGGTAGGTCGTGCCTTACTAACCTTATTGAGTTTTTTGAGAAAGTGACCAAGGAGGTGGATGGGGGCAAGGCAGTGGACGTGGTATATATGGATTTTAGTAAGGCGTTTGATAAGGTTCACCATGGTAGGCTTCTGCAGAAAATGCAGATGTATGGGATTGGGGGTGATCTAGGAAATTGGATCAGGAATTGGCTAGCGGATAGGAAACAGAGGGTGGTGGTTGATAGTAAATATTCATCATGGAGTGCGGTTACAAGTGGTGTACCTCAGGGATCTGTTTTGGGGCCACTGCTGTTTGTAATATTTATTAATGATCTGGATGAGGGTATAGTTGGGTGGATTAGCAAATTTGCTGATGACACCAAAGTCGGTGGTGTGGTAGACAGTGAGGAAGGGTGTCGTAGTTTGCAGGAAGACTTAGACAGGTTGCAAAGTTGGGCCGAGAGGTGGCGGATGGAGTTTAATGCGGAGAAGTGTGAGGTAATTCACTTTGGTAGGAATAACAGATGTGTTGAGTATAGGGCTAACGGGAGGACTTTGAATAGTGTGGAGGAGCAGAGGGATCTAGGTGTATGTGTGCATAGATCCCTGAAAGTTGGGAATCAAGTAGATAAGGTTGTTAAGAAGGCATATGGTGTCTTGGCGTTTATTGGTAGGGGGATTGAATTTAGGAGTCGTAGCGTTATGTTGCAACTGTACACAACTCTGGTGCGGCCGCACTTGGAGTACTGTGTGCAGTTCTGGTCCCCACATTACAGGAAGGATGTGGAGGCTTTGGAGAGGGTGCAGAGGAGGTTTACCAGGATGTTGCCTGGTATGGAGGGGAGATCCTATGAGGAGAGGCTGAGGGATTTGGGATTGTTTTCGCTGGAAAGGCGGCGGCTAAGAGGGGATCTTATTGAAACATATAAGATGATTAGAGGTTTAGATAGGGTGGATAGTGATAGCCTTTTTCCTCTGATGGAGAAATCCAGCACGAGGGGGCATGGCTTTAAATTGAGGGGGGGTAGTTATAGAACCGATGTCAGGGGTAGGTTCTTTACCCAGAGGGTGGTGAGGGATTGGAATGCCCTGCCAGCATCAGTAGTAAATGCGCCTAGTTTGGGGGCGTTTAAGAGATCCGTAGATAGGTTCATGGACGAAAAGAAATTGGTTTAGGTTGGAGGGTCACAGTTTTTTTTTTAACTGGTCGGTGCAACATCGTGGGCCGAAGGGCCTGTTCTGCGCTGTAATGTTCTATGTTCTATGTTCTATGTTCTATGTATCCTGAGGCCATGACTCCTTAATCTAGAACCCGCAGCCAGGGAAAACACCATCCCTGCATCTAGTTTACCCAGCCCAGTCAGGATTTTATTTCAGTCAGATTCTCTGTTCTAAACTCCAGTGAATACAGGCCTAGTCGACACAACCCCTCCTCATACAACTGTACTGTCATCCCAGGAATTAGTTTGGTAAACCATTTGGTGCAATCCCTCTATGGCAGATTTATCTTTTTAGGAGACCAAAGCTACACAGTATTTGAGGTATGAGCCTCATCATTTAAATAATCTGCCATTCTGTTTCTCCATCTAAAGTGGATGATTGCACTGCATGTTTGACTGCATCTACCATGGCCATTTGCTCAACTTGTCTAAATTGCCTTAAAACCACTCTACTTCCTCCTCAGCACTCTCAATTCCACTGAGTTTTGTGTTGTCAGCAAACTTGGAAATATTGCATTTGATCCCCACATCCAAATCATTGTTATAGATTGTGAATAACCCAAGCGCTGATCCTGATGGCGCCTCACTAGCCATTGCATTCCACTCTGAAAACTACCCATTTATTCCTATTCTCTGTTTCCTATCTGCTAACCAATTCTCAATCAATGCCAATATGTTGCCCCCAATCCCATGTGTTTTAGTTTTGCACACTAACCTCTTATGTGGGACTTCATCAAAAGCTTTCTGAAAATCCAAATACACCACATCTGCTGGTTCGCACTTACCTATTCTTACGTCCTCAAAAAATGCAAGTAAGTTTGTCAAACATGATTGGCCTTTCATAATGCTAACTGGTATGTAATTCCCGCTTTTCTTCCACTTTTTAAAGAGCGGGGTTTCATTTGTCACTCTCCAATTGACTGGGACTGTTCCAGAATCCACAGAACTTTGAAAGATGACAATTGACGTATCCACTATTGCCATTGCCACCTCCTTTAGTACCTTGGCAGATTAAAGTTGCTCATGATTACTGTGGTACTCTTGTTATATGCATCTTGAATTTCCTCTTTCATGCCATTCCCAACCTAACCACAATTATTTGGAGGCCAGCAGAGTATTCGTCTTTTGTTGCTTCTTAGCTTCAGCCAGATTGATTCTACACCTAAATGTTCTGAGCCAATATCGTTTCTCAGTGTTGCATTGATTTCACCTCACCTTTTTTCCTTTTTGCCTGTCCTTCCTAAATATTGAATGCCCTTTGACATTAAGTTTCCAGTCTTGGTCACCCTGCAGCCAACTCTGGGAAAAGCTATCCTAGATTTTGCGTTGTGCAATGAGAAGGCGTTCATCTTGTGTAGGGTCCTACAGGGAAGAGTAACCATAACGTGCCAGAATTCTTCACTGGAACAGAAAGTGAAATAGTCCACTCCAAAACTAGGGTCCCAAATCTAAACAAGGGCAAGTACAAAGGTACATTATTTTCTGTTGCAAAAAACACAACAATCGCAATCATATTCTACCCGTTTACATGTAGTTGTAATGTTAATTCATCTGCCTTACTCTGAATGCTCCATGCATTCAGATGCTGTTCCTTTAGATTTGCCTTTAGCCCTTGTTACCTGTGCCTTCCTCTTCTGCTTTCGACTTCTCTATCTTTCATTTCTATCTTTAGGCAGTAATCTCAGAATTGCTCCCAGTGCAAGATGCTAGCAAGATCAGGAATAGGAGAATAGATTGCAAGAATGTGTGGTGGGAGAGACGGTGTAGGAGGGAGGGATTTAGATTCCTGAGGCATTAGAATTGAATGAGGGGAAAATGGGACCTGCATAAGCTGGATGGGTTGCACCCCAGCAGGACCAGTGCAGGGGCATTTGCGAGTTTGGTGGGGGGAGGGTTTAAACTATAATGGCAAGGAGATGGAAACCTGAGTAGGGAGGGAGAAATAAAGATAGAATTATGATTGATTAATTAAACCACTTGTGTCCATCTGCTTACTGATTATGTGCTACATCCCATGTTGGCAGGTTTGGTTTGATTTGATTTTTATTATTGTCACATTTGACTTTGTCAAATTTTTTCAATTTCCCAATGGATGAAGATCATACTGAAAGTGCCTCTGCCTTTCCTAAACCCACTTTTAACTTGCTGGCAGCACAGATTCTGCTATGTCATTTAGTCTGAGTAGGAAGTATTAAGTTTGCAGATGACACTAAGATTGGTGGCATAGTGGACAGTGAAGAAAGTTATCTCCGATTGCAACGGGATCTTGATCAATTGGGCCAGTGGGCTGATGAATGGCAGATGGAGTTTAATTTAGACAAATGCGAGGTGGTGCATTTTGGTAGATTGAACCAGGGCAGGACTTACTCAGTTAATGGTAGGGCATTGGGGAGAGTTACAGAACAGAGATCTAGGGGTACATGTTCATAGCTCCTTGAAAGTGGAGTCACAGGTGGACAGAGTGGTGAAGAGGCATGCGGCATGCTTGGTTTCATCGGTCAGAACATTGAATGCAGGAGTTGGGACGTCTTGTTGAAGTTGTACAAGACATTGGTAAGGCCACACTTGGAATACTGTGTACAGTTCTGGTCACGCTATTATAGAAAGGAGATTATTAAACTAGAAAGAGTGCAGAAAAGATTTACTAGGATGCTACTGGGACTTGATGGTTTGAGCTATAAGGAGAGGCTGGATAGACTGGGACTTTTTTCTCTGGAGCGTAAAAGGCTGAGGGGTGATCTTATAGAGGTCTACAAAATAATGAGGGGCACAGATCAGCTAGATAGTCAATATCCTTTCCCAAAGGTAGGGGAGTCTAAAACTAGAGGGCATAGGTTTAAGGTGAGAGGGGAGAGATACAAAAGTGTCCAGAGGGGCAATTTTTTCATACAGAGGATGGTGAGTGTCTGGAACAAGCTGCCAGAGGTAGTAGTAGAGGCGGGTACAATTTTGTCTTTTAAAAAGCATTTCGACAGTTACATGGGCAAGATGGGTATAGAGGTATATGGGCCAAATGTGGGCAATTGGGAATAGCTTGGGGGTTTAAAAAAAAGAGTGGCATGGACAAGTTGGGCCTCTATGACTCTAGAGCACTGAACCATACCAACCACCACCAAGTGGTGAGATCTGTTGGTTATTACACAGATTTCTGTCAGGAGCTGAGTGGTACCGACAGAAGCCAAACAGCATGTTTCCACTGCTGGGCATAACACAATTCGTGGATTGTTTCATCCATGTTTCTGACACAGCATAATGGATACTTGCACCTTAGAACTCTCTGAATCACTGGAAACTTTTAAATTTTGGCACTGAGGTATTTTGGTCAACTAAGCAATTTTTGGTGTTCTGTTGCAATAGTAGACATTTTCATTCTACAAAGTGGCCAAACCAACTCGCTGTTGGTTTGAAATCTTTGCAGAACTCATTTTGATCTGGCCCATCTAAGTGCATACATAGGCATTGTATGTCTGCTAATGATGTAACCATTCTGATGATTTTTGAAGACGCATTCTAATTCATCTATTTCAAGATCAGACCAGTGGTTGATCCATATTCTGATCTATTGTACCTTGGGCATTTTCTTCAGGGCAAATTCCTCATCCTTCCGATTTTTCACTCACTGCAGCCCAGTTTTTTGACAAGTTTGCAAATGCTATGACTTGTAGCATGAAACCATACAAGCATACAAATTAGAAGTAGGAATAGGTCACTCAGCCCATTAAACCTGGTCTGCCATTCAATAAGATCATGGCTGATCTGATTCTGACGTCAGCTCCATATTTCCACTTACCCCGATAATCTTCAACCGTTTTGCTTGTCAAGAATCTATCTACCTCTGCCTCAAAATATTGGAAGATTGCTTCCACTGCCTTTTGAGAAAGAGAGTTCCAAAGACTCAACCTTCTGAGAGAAAAGTAAATTCTCCTCTTCTGTCTTGAATGGACAACTCATTTTTAAACAGTGACCCCTTGTCCTCAATTCTCTGACCAGAGGAAACCTCCTCTTCACATTCACCCTGTTATTACCCCTTCAGATCTTGAACCATTCAATCAAGTTGCCTCTTGCTCTTCTAAACTCTAATGGATACCTCTCCAATGTTTCCTCGTAAGACAACCTGCCAATTCCTAGTATTAGTCTAGTAAGCCTTCTCTGAACTGCTTCCAATGCATTTACATCCTTCCTTAAACAAGGAGATCAATACTATTCACAATACTCCAGGTGTAATCTTAATGTCCTGTACAAATGAAGCATAGCCTCCCTATTTTTGCAATCAATTCCCCTCACAATAAATGATCACGTTCTATTAGCTTTCCTAATTACTTGCTGTACCTGTGTACTAGCCTTTTGTGGTTACAAATGCAACAACTATTTTATTAGCCACTTTTTTCAAGACCTTCGGTATTGTGCGCTACTTTCATGGAAATTCCATTTGAAAAGACAAGCAATTTGTCGGGAACTTTACCAAAACAAAACACATTGTTGTCTTATCTCTCTTACATTTACCAGCATTGTTTTGGCTGAGGTTTAGGAATGTTTTCAATTGAAATATGATGATGTGAGTTGGGTGTGAAGCATATTTGAAAGTATAGATGGCTTTCTGTAATGCTACTTAGCCTGATGGTTATTCCCCTAGAAGTGTGCACAACCTGATCACCAAATTTCAGGGGTAGTCAGAATGCAATCTGTGTACTTGTGGTCAAAGAATTACTACCATTTTACATTTTTTTCTATATTGCAGAGGGGAGGAGAAAGGAAAGAGTCTAAACGTGCATCTTTATCTTTCAATCTAAATCTATTTCTAGATGCTATAATCTGTCTCTATCCTGTTCTTCATTTTCCTTTTTTATTTCCTTGTCTGTGCATTTGTAGATGACATCTCGTGCAAAGGATAAATCTGCTCACCTCGAGAAAACTTCCCGAGCTGTATGTAAACTGAGTGCTGTCAGTTGGTTTTAAAATTTAATCTGTACAAAGTGAGGCACCGTACATTATGTATGCATTCTGCATCTTGGTTAATCTGAAAATCTTTTCCTTCACGGTTGAGCTAGATGTGTTACAATTTCCGTCCTGAAATTTAATAAGGAATTTTACTTGATAAATCTATGAATATAAAAAAAAGCATCTTCCAAACATTGATGTCCAGCAATCTCAATATAAAGATTAAATCTTTCAGATTTTTTCTGTTATGCCAATGCTTTGATGATTAAAATGAGTAATGTTTGTAACATATTGGTTTTGTACTGATTGGATTATTAATGTTTTAATTTACCTTTCACTACCAGAGTTCAATTCACAATGATGCTCATGCAGTCAGGATGAAGCTCTCTACTTCCAGTACTGGCCCCTTGGTTAGTTAATTAATGTTTGGTTTTTTGAGGCAAATGTCTGGACATCACTGTAAAGCTATGAGGTCCAGATCTTTTGTATTGTCTTATTGCTTTAGAAACCACAAATACTGTTCCCTTTATTAATTGTATTTATATCATAGCAACAACTTCAGATATGTTTTGACTGAGTATTGTTTATAGTAATTCATTCTTTCTTTGATTTGATTTTCACAGAGTGGAATGTACCACAACCAAAGAAAGTACAGCACCTTAAATAGCGCTAAATCCTTCTCCAGTTATACTCGGGTCTGTCTTATGTTTATTTACTTCAGTAAAGCATCTTACATTCAGCTTAACTTGGGTTTCTCGGACACTAGTCTTTGCCTATTTTAAGTACTGAAATTGATTCCCAATTCAGAGTTTGCATGTGCCATTTTTTTACAATGTGGAGATGCCGGCGTTGGACTGGGGTAAACACAGTAAGAAGTTTAACAACACCAGGTTAAAGTCCAACAGGTTTATTTGGTAGCAAAAGCCACACAAGCTTTCGAGGCTCTGAGCCCCTTCTTCAGGTGAGTGGGAATTCTGTTCACAAACAGAACTTATAAAGACACAGACTCAATTTACATGAATAATGGTTGGAATGCGAATACTTACAACTAATCCAGTCTTTAAGAAACAAAACAAGGGAGTGGAGAGAGCATCAAGACAGGCTAAAAAGATGTGTATTGTCTCCAGACAAGACAGCCAGTGAAACTCTGCAGGTCCACGCAACTGTGGGAGTTACAAATAGTGTGACATAAACCCAATATCCCGGTTGAGGCCGTCCTTGTGTGTGCGGAACTTGGCTATCAGTTTCTGCTCAGCGACTCTGCGCTGTCGTGTGTCGCGAAGGCCGCCTTGGAGAACGCTTACCCGAATATCAGAGGCCGAATGCCCGTGACCGCTGAAGTGCTCCCCAACAGGAAGAGAACAGTCTTGCCTGGTGATTGTCGAGCGGTGTTCATTCATCCGTTGTCGCAGCGTCTGCATAGTTTCCCCAATGTACCATGCCTCGGGACATCCTTTCTTGCAGCGTATCAGGTAGACAACGTTGGCCGAGTTGCAAGAGTATGTACCGTGTACCTGGTGGATGGTGTTCTCACGTGAGATGATGGCATCTGTGTCGATGATCCGGCACGTCTTGCAGAGGTTGCTGTGGCAGGGTCGTGTGGTGTCTTGGTCACTGTTCTCCTGAAGGCTGGGTAGTTTGCTGCGGACAATGGTCTGTTTGAGGTTGTGCGGTTGTTTGAAGGCAAGAAGTGGGGGTGTGGGGATGGCCTTGGCGAGATGTTCGTCTTCATCAATGACATGTTGAAGGCTCCGGAGGAGATGCCGTAGCTTCTCCGCTCCGGGGAAGTACTGGACAACGAAGGGTACTCTGTCCACTGTGTCCCGTGTTTGTCTTCTGAGGAGGTCGGTGCGGTTTTTCGCTGTGGCGCGCCGGAACTGTTGATCAATGAGTCTAGCGCCATATCCTGTTCTTATGAGGGCATCTTTCAGCGTCTGGAGGTGTCTGTTGCGATCCTCCTCATCCAAGCAGATCCTGTGTATACGGAGGGCTTGTCCGTAGGGGATGGCTTCTTTAACGTGTTTAGGGTGGAAGCTGGAGAAGTGGAGCATCGTGAGGTTATCCGTGGGCTTGCGGTACAGTGAGGTGCTGAGGTGACCGTCCTTAATGGAGACGCGCGTGTCCAAGAATGCAACCGATTCCGGAGAGTAGTCTATGGTGAGCCTGATGGTGGGATGGAACTTGTTGATGTCATCATAGAGTTGTTTCAGTGATTGTTCACCATGAGTCCAAAGGAAGAAAATGTCATCGATGTATCTAGTGTATAGCATCGGTTGAAGGTCCCGTGCGGTGAAGAAGTCTTGTTCGAACCTGTGCATGAAGATGTTGGCATATTGAGGTGCAAATTTGGTCCCCATGGCTGTTCCGTGTGTCTGGATGAAGAACTGGTTGTTGAAGGTGAAGATATTGTGGTCCAGGATGAAGCGGATGAGATGTAAAATTGCATCTGGAAACTGGCAGTTGTTGGCGCTGAGCACTGAGGCCGTTGCAGCAATGCCGTCGTCATGGGGGATGCTGGTGTAGAGTGCTGAGACATCCATTGTGACGAGGAGCGCTCCTGGTTCAACTGCTCCATGTGTGCCGAGTTTCTGTAGGAAGTCCGTCGTGTCGCGACAAAAGCTGGGGGTTCTTTGTACAATGGGTTTCAGGATGCCCTCGACATAGCCGGAGAGGTTCTCGCACAGGGTCCCATTGCCCGATACGATGGGACGGCCGGGTGTGTTTGCCTTGTGTATCTTCGGGAGGCAGTAGAGATCTCCAACGCGGGGAGTACGTGGGATGAGAGCACGGAGGGTGTTCTGAAGGTCCGGATCAAAGGTCTTGATCAGAGTGTTGAGTTGACGGGTGTGTTCTTTGGTCGGATCTGCAGGTAACTGTCTGTAGTGTTGTTGAGTTGTCGGTACACTTCTTTGCAGTAATCCGTTCTGTTCAGTATGACGATGGCCCCTCCTTTGTCTGCTGGTTTGATGACAATGTTGCGGTTGGTCTTGAGAGCGTGGATGGCGTTACGTTGTGCTTGGGTGATGTTCGGGGCTGTCTTGTGAGTGCGGCTGATGAATTTGGTGTTGAACACCATCCACCAGGTACACGGTACATACTCTTGCAACTCGGCCAACGTTGTCTACCTGATACGCTGCAAGAAAGGATGTCCCGAGGCATGGTACATTGGGGAAACTATGCAGACGCTGCGACAACGGATGAATGAACACCGCTCGACAATCACCAGGCAAGACTGTTCTCTTCCTGTTGGGGAGCACTTCAGCGGTCACGGGCATTCGGCCTCTGATATTCGGGTAAGCGTTCTCCAAGGCGGCCTTCGCGACACACGACAGCGCAGAGTCGCTGAGCAGAAACTGATAGCCAAGTTCCGCACACACAAGGACGGCCTCAACCGGGATATTGGGTTTATGTCACACTATTTGTAACTCCCACAGTTGCGTGGACCTGCAGAGTTTCACTGGCTGTCTTGTCTGGAGACAATACACATCTTTTTAGCCTGTCTTGATGCTCTCTCCACTCCCATTGTTTTGTTTCTTAAAGACTGGATTAGTTGTAAGTATTCGCATTCCAACCATTATTCATGTAAATTGAGTCTGTGTCTTTATAAGTTCTGTTTGTGAACAGAATTCCCACTCACCTGAAGAAGGGGCTCAGAGCCTCGAAAGCTTGTGTGGCTTTTGCTACCAAATAAACCTGTTGGACTTTAACCTGGTGTTGTTAAACTTCTTACTATTTTTTTACAAGCCATTGCAACTTGTAAAATTAATCTTGATTTTATATATTGGTTATATTTCCTGTATTGAACAGAATCTGAGAAAAATTGTGAACTTGCATTCATCATGTTATGACTTTGTTCATTTAGATAGACTATTATAACTTGGAATTCTAAGTCCTCAAATTTTTAACAGCATTGAAGACTATCCCAAAATTAATGGCAATATAAATAATGGCTTATGTACATTGTAATTTGATGTTCAAAGATCTGTTTTGTATGTGAATCTGCCAGTAATCAGATGCCAAGTTAGTTCTGTAAATCTAAAATCGGAGATGTGCATCAGGCTGGCACTGATTGTCTTTTGGAGCTAGAATGAGTTAAGCAAATGAGGTGTAAAAAAAAAAATTTGGTTAAAACAAATGTGCAGAAAGTTGACTTGACAAACTTACTGTTGCTGGGAAAATCCACTTTCAGAAATGTTGGTCTGATTTCTGAAATTCAGCACTTTGCCGCATTTTGGGTTTTCCTGGATTTTAGATTACCTGCTTTTTTTTTTAAAGAGTGGAGGGGTGGATGCATGTTTTCTTTTGTCACAAAATACAGTAGTGAGACCTGATCTGAAATTCATAAAGCAGCATTTCAGGAGACTCATTGTTGCTCAGCGGAATCTCATCCCGCTGCTGTGACCCATTCACTGGAATTCAGTGAGAATACATAGAGGGAGATACCAGTTTTCATTGGAAGGAATTAATAGATCCAGCTTCATTTACAGAAGACATGATGCAGCTCCGAAATTTCTGCTCTAACCATGAGTTCTCTGGGGCTGCAGACCTTTCAGAGGGAATCTCTGACTCTATCTTTTCTGGTCTTGTATGTGCAAAACCCGTGTTGAATCTGTCCTCCTGGGATCAGCCCAAGAATGCCCTCTTTCAGCAATTACTTCCTGCAGTTATCACCCACATGTCTCGAGAGAAATTGTCCAGCTTTTAGCAAAATCACGTTTTCACTCAGTTGCATTTTGGATCATAGACCTGTAGATGCCATTATTATCTAGAGGTTTCATTGAGGAAAAGGCTTTAATCCCTCCTTGCAACATGTCTTTTAATAGTAGAAATGCCACAATTACCACTTGACTTGTACACTTTATTTCATAACTTTTGGATACATTTTCGATATAGTTTGTGGGGAATGCAGCTATATTTGATCTTGGTCACCCAGTAATGTTTGATTGCAAATTGCTGCCATGTGCATCATCTTTTGATGACGGTCACGAAATCATCACCTTTTTGAGGACAATTCGGGATGGACAATATTGCATCTTGTGAGCAAATAAAAGTAATTATTTCATACTCTGTAAAACTCCCTACTCTGGCTTCTTGTTCCTACAGCCTCCGGTCATGCATTGTCTAATTTAAATTGTGTTTTCTCAAATCAGACATGGAAATGACCAGTTTTTTGCTTTCAAGAATTGATATACTAACATATGCTTTGAGATAATTTAAATTGTCCAAGTTTTGTGGAAGGTAACTTGTACCATTGGTTTTGTAAAAGCACTTGAGGAAACCGTAATGACATCACTGATTTCTGAACAGGCCACTTTCGAAGAAAGCAATGAATTGTCATTTACTTAGCACACTATCCAAAGGATATGCTGCAAGACTAAATATTATATTTATAACTCATTCTTGTGAGATATATTTTCCATTTGAACTGTAAGATGCCTTCAAATCTACTCCATCAACTTCGTACAACTGTTAACACACAAATGTATTCAAATATATAATTTGTCATAATTTTAGAGCTCTGCCCACTTTTAGAGCTCTGCCCACTTGCTTAAAATATATTGTTTGAATATTGTATAATATTGGAAAGAATCTTGCTAATTTCTGGCTGTTTTTCAAAACAATTCAGAGTCGATTGGAGCTTCAGCTTGAAATCCCAATCGTTTCGGCACATGACTATTTCAAATAAATCGATTTGCCAGAGCATTTTTAGCAGTTACCAAGAAATGTGTCGACTGAAAAATTGTCTGCCCCTGCTAGTTTGTACTTTTGCTCTGTTGACTCTTGCCCAACATCCTCACTGGTCTCCATGGTACATTCCCATGCACCTACTTGCTAGCAGACTTGTTAGCTAAATCAATTGTCGCCTATTCCAGGAATGTGTTTTCCACTGATATCTTGTGCCCTGCCCACATGAAACTATTGTCCTTCAAATGATACACATAATGACTAATTGCTTAATGTCTCCAGTTGTTCTGACTAATATGGGCCATGGATGAGACTGGGTCAGTTTAAATTAATACTTTGTTGAGATCCCCCACACTACTTTACTTGGCTTCGATACAAATTCTCGAGTGCTTAGGGCCTGTTGAGTGAGATTTCACGGCTGTTCACACCAGCAGGATCTTCCAGTCCTACAGACAACGTACCCTTTCTAGGGGTTTCCCGGCGGGATTAGATTCAATGGGAAATCCCATTGACAGCAGCGGAATCAGAAGTTACCGCTGCTGAGAAACACACTGGGGGCGTGGGGTGGGGGACCAGAGAATTGTGCCCATTGTCTTTTTCAGTGGAAATTCTTTTCCTTTTAAAACACAAGGGGAACGTTATAAAACGATATCCTAAAATATCGCAGTTTATTCTGTTCAACTAGTATGAATGGCAGCAGAACCAGAATTTATACCAACCCTCTCCCTTCCTTTGTTTGTGTACAGCTTAATGAAAGTCTCATATCCATGTGAGGAATAATACAAATATTGATGTCTCCACTCAGTTTGTATTACTCTTTATTTTGGCTGAAGAACTGTCATTTTTCAGTTGTGATAAATTTATGAATGATATTTCATAATTTAGGATGTACTAATTCATTTGGATTCCTCATTCCTTTGTTTCCAATATAGCCATCCTCTCTCTATAGTGGCCCTTTTACAACACCCAAGAATTACAGGGTTTGTATGATATAGTTTACAATTAGTTTGTCTTAACGAAGTCAAATTCCTGCAAAAATTGTTTCATATGAATAAAGATATCTTTCCTTCTTTAGGCATCTTCTAATTTAGGCACTGGCCTAATTCGAAGCCAAAGTTTGGTTGGTATACAGTAACTGCATGGGCTGTAGATAGAAAGTTGAAGCATTGTAGTTGCTCATGGTAGTGATAGTTTATCTGCAACTGAAAGTTAGTTACTTCAAACTGTTATTTTTTAAAAGTCAGGATATGACAACACTGAAAAAAAGGCCTTTGATAACCAGCAATAATTGCACTTTTAACTCCATGCTTATGCAATTGAACATACCAAGTGCTATGTTAATGTTTTATTGCTCCTTATAGACCAAGTAAATGTTGAAAAGCAAAGCTCAGAAATAATTCTTAACAAAAAGCTTCTGGATGATATATTTGTTATAATGCCTGTACTCGGTGATTTGGACTGGTAATGCAAAACAAAGAGCAAAATGCTGACAATCGCAGCAGGTCAGGTAGTGTCTGTGGAGAGAAACCGTTAATGTGTCAGGTTGATGACTTTTATCGGAAAGAAATGCAATTTTAGCATGCAATGTTTTAAATAGCATTTGCAAATAAGACTCGGTGTTGGACTAGTGGGTATTAATGTTACTGTGCTTTACCTGTCAAGTCTTAAGAAAGTAGTATCGCTACATTGCGAAATTGCATGTGATAAACTTGTCTGATATTCTTGTGGAAACTTCTTCATGGGCCCATATCTCATCCACTCATAACTTAAATGAGAACAATTTCAAGCCTGACTTCCCCAAATTAAGTAAAAGTATCGAAGAACAAATATAGTTAATTGAACTTTAACAGGTTTATACAGAGGAAAATTAATAGAACCCTTGCCCAATGGCCCCGGGCAAATATGGGACCACCTGCTCCATGTCCCATAACCCAAAAATTGCTAGGATTGATTAATGGAAATACTGTCCGAAGGCCCAAGGCTGAGTTTGTAATTTAACGGAGGAGATGGGATGAGGAGTTGATGCAGAAGGGTAAATGTTGGTGCCCAAATTTCCAATAATTATTATTCTGGTTCTGGGTTGATAATAGAAGCTGCACTATTAAACTGCTCAGTTGTCCTGTTGCGTATTGAAATGTGACATTTGTTAAAATACTATATACATTTGTGCACTCCTTGGACTGCAATCCAATAAATATTAACAAAGTTTTCAGGATCTCAGCACACAGATCTTTTTGACAGCTAATCAAGTACTCTTGTGGGAAACAATTTGAGTAGAGTAAGAAGTCTCACAATACCAGGTTAAAGTCCAACAGGTTTATTTGGTAGCAAAAGCCACTAGCTTTCAGAGCGCTGCCCCTTCGTCAGGTGAGTGGGAGTTCTATTCACAAACAGGGCATATAAAGACACAAACTCAATTTACAAAATAATGGTTGGAATGCAAGTCTTTACAGGTAATCAAGTCTTAAAGGTACAGACAATGAGTGGAGAGAGGTTTAAGCACAGGTTGAAGAGATGTGTATTGTCTCCAGACAGGACAGTTAGTGAGATTTTGCAAGCCCAGTCAAGTCATGGGGGTTACAGATAGTGTGACATGAACCCAAGATCCCGGTTGAGGCCGTCCTCGTGTGCGGAACTTGGCTATCAGTTTCAGCTCAGCAATTCTGCGTTGTCGTAAAGTTGGACACGCATTTCCATCAAGGACAGTCACCTCAACACTTCACCGTATCGCAAGCCCAAAATAAGTTGCTTCAGTAGCACAGTGGTTAGCACTGCTGCTTCACAGCTCCAGGGACTGGGTTCGATTCCCGGCTCGGGTCACTGTCTGTGTGGAGTTTGCACATTTTCCTCGTGTCGGCGTGGGTTTCCTCCGGGTGCTCCGGTTTCCTCCCACAGTCCAAAGATGTGCGGGTTAGGTTGATTGGCCATGCTAAAATTGCCCCTTAGTGTCCTGAGATGTGTAGGTTAGAGGGATTAGCGGGTAAAATATGTAGAGATATGGGGGTAGGGCCTGGGTAGGATTGTGGTCGGTGCAGACTCGATGGGCCAAATGGCCTCTTCCTGCACTGTAGGGTTTCTATGTCCCACATCAGGTTTGACTGTAAAATCTGGACTTGTAATCCAGTGCAGTACTGAAGGAGTGCCACCTTTAAGATTGTCAGTAGCCTTCTCAGTTGCACACAAAATATTCCGTGGCATTATTTGAAGAAAAGCAGGGGAGTTTCCCTTGGACGCTGGTCAGGATTTGCCCCTCAACCAACATTTGAAACAGATAATCCAGTTATTTATTTCATTGTTGTTCTGGGAGCTTACTGTGCTCAAATTGTTTGATGTGGAGATGCCAGTGTTGGACTGGGGTAAGCACAGTAAGGAGTCTCACGATGCTCCACTTCTCCAGCTTCACCCTAAACACGTTAAAGAAGCCATCCCCTACAGCAAGCCCTCTGTATACACAGCATCTGCTCAGATGAGGAGAATCACAACAGACACCTACAGACACTGAAAGACGCCGTCTTAAGAACAGGATATGGCGTTCGACTCATCGATCAACAGTTCCGATGCGCCACAGCGAAAAACCACACCGACCTCCTCAGAAGACAAACACTGGACACGGCGGACAGAGTACCCTTCGTCATCCAGTACTTCCCCGGAGCGGAGAAGCTATGACATCATCTCCGCAGCCTTCAACATGTCATCGATGAAGACAAACATCTCGCCAAGGCTATCCCCACACCCCCACTTCTTGCCTTCAAACAACCGCACAATCTCAAACAGACCATTGTCCGCAGCAAACTACCCAACCTTCAGGAGAACAGTGACCACGACACCCCACAACCCTGCCACAGCAACCTCTGCAAGACTTGCCGGATCATCGACACGGATGCCATCATCTCACGTAAGAACACCATCCACCAAGGTACATATTCTTGCGACTCGGCCAACGTTGTCTACCTGATACGCTGCAGGAAAGGGTGTCCTGAGGCATTTTACATTGGGGAGACCATGCAGAAGCTACGACAACGGATGAACACCGCTCGACAATCACCAGGCAGGAATGTTCTCCTCCTGACTGAGGACACTTCAGCAGTCACGGGCATTCAGCCTCTGATCTTCGGGTAAGCATTCTCCAAGGTGGCCTTCATGACACACGACAACACAGAATTGCTGAGCAGAAACTGATAGCCAAATTCCGCACACATGAGGATGGCCTCATCCGGGATCTTGGGTTCATGTCACACTGTCTGTAATCCCCACAACTTGCCTGGGCTTGCAAAATCTCACTAACTGTCCTGTCTGGAGACAATACACATCTCTTTAACCTGTACTTAACCCTCTCTCCACTCACATTGTCTGTACCTTTGAGACTTGATTACCTGTAAAGACTCGCATTCCAGCCATTATCTTGTAAATTGAGTTTGTGTCTTTTTATGCCCTGTTTGTGAACACAACTCTTCACTCACCTGAAGAAGGAGCGACATTCAAAGTTTGTGCTACCAAATAGACCTGTTGGACTTTAACCTGGTGTTGTGAGACTCCTTACTGTGCTTACCCCAGTCCAATGCCGGCATCTCCACATCAAACAATTTGAGCACAGTATGCTCCCAGAACAACAATGAAAGAAATAACTGGATCATCTGTTTGTGTTGGTTGAGGGGCAAATCCTGACCAGCGTACAAAGAAAACTCCCCTGCTTCTCTTCAAATAATGCCACGGAATATTTCATGTGCAACTGAGAAGGCTCGTGACTATCGGGAAGGTGGCATTCCTTCAGTGCTGCAGTGGATTATAAATCCAGATTTTACACTCAAACCTGATGTGGGACATGAAGCAACTTATTTTTTCTCCAGAGTAAAATTGAGCTAGGAATAATGGATAATGTGAATTAAAAAGGCACTAAGTATCCGTCAAAGCAAAAATAATTATGTAGAGACAGCTCATTCCGATTTGAAGTAAGCCCAAACCCTACTGCAGGAAAATTATTGGGACATTATGGGCTGAATATTTATTCTAGGGTCAGGGCCATGACATTGGGTGCATTCCTGGGTCCCGATCTCACCTTTATGCTTGAACCAAATGACAGTACCTCTGACAGTGAAATAATGGAATGTCAGTCTCGATATGTGCTCAAATCGCTAGAGCAGCACTTGAACCCACAATCTTCTGATTTCAAGGAAGAGTGCCGATGCCTCGTGGGCCTATTGGAGTCCAAAAGCAACTATTTTTCTTTCGACTATGGAAAGTACATTTACTTTCGCCCCATATTTTTTACCAAGGCAAAATTAGCAGCATATGAGACTATATAATGAAGTTAAATCTGTCATGCTTGTTTGTTGCTTTGTCCACCAAAGTAGAAAAAATCTAAGACATTTTAGTAACAGTTACAAATCTTTATGAAGCTCTGACTTTAGATAATTGTGACCCATTATCCGAGCATGTACAGGTTCTAAGTCAGTTGCACTGGAATGCTTCAGACATTTCGTTTGTATAAACTTTGTTTACTTTTGTGCAGACAGAACTTGATAGTTGTGGTACCGTTAATGATCTGTTTAGCTGAATAATGGCCGAGTTCAGCTAATTTATCAAACTGCATTTAACCCGTACTTTATATTTGTAGGTGTCATTGTACGATGAGAAACTTTATAGTCACCATCAGAAAAATAGCTCAAGAACTGTAAGTTTCCTGCAAAGTATGTATGACACCTTTACAAAAACAGGTTTTGGATTACTGGAAGCACCATTAGGCTTTTTAACATTCTGGGTTTTTCTCCAGCCATCTGAATACAGCTATTCTTCACGAGCAAGCTCAGTGCACAATAGTCCAATGGTAAGAATAGTGCTGCAGCATTCTAAATGATTCATATTTATGAATTAAGTTATTGTTGATTGAACTAAAGATGCAATGCCTGAGGTCCCACAACAAAACTCTTCACTGCATGTGCATTAAAAGTTACTTTAAAAATCTGATAATGCAAGTTTGTTACCAGTGCTAAGGAACTTAGCTGAGTTGACCTGTATAAAATTACTTTGTTAGATGAAAGCCCATACGTGCTCAGCCATTGCAATGACGGTTTGATAACTGCACGTTGCATTCTTGCTGTGAACTCATTTTTTTCGCATTTGATACATACCATGCAATACCATAAATATAAACACTGAAAGTAGGCTGAGTACATTACAATGGAAGCAAATCATTTCCGTTGCAATATAATGTAATGCAAGCTGCTTTACCAGGTGTCCTTTTATAACAAGTTACCACTTACCTTTTTTTTGCTTTTCACAACTTATGTTATCATGAAATTTGGAGATAACTGAATCATGATTTGGAGAGTTCACTGAGTTACTCAGCACACTTGGGACGCCCGGCCCATCAAAGAACTGAATGAGTAGAAATGCAGCTGTTCGCAGAGTAAGCCCCAGCAGAAGCACTGCATTTGCAGACTTATTCCAAGTACAGTCTGACTGACTAAACTTGCACAGTAGTGGCTTTTCTTGTCCACCCTGCCATTCTCTTCGCTCTTTTGCCTGACTTCCTCCCTCTGGCTCCCACTGCCATCCTTTGAGGAGTGGGTTGATGATGGTAGATTTCAGTATAGGGGAGGGAACAATACCTGAGGAGTAGTTGACAATATCAGCTAACTTGGAGTCAGGAAGGAAAGATGAGTGGTTGGCAGTTTGGTGGTAATGGGGTGAAGGGATAACGTGAGATTGGACTGGGCATGTGGTGAGTTGGAGAAACCGAGAAAGATTTACTTTCAGGTTAGGTTGGAGGAGCCTTGGTGGACAAGGGGATGGGGAAGAAGCAACAAAGGTATCTAAGTGAATGGACTTGGTCTTCGTGCCAAAGAAAAGTGCATTATTTTGTGCTTCAAGTTGAGGGTAGAAGAGGGAAGAGAGAGGGGTTTAAGAACTTGTCCTATAGAAGCAAAATCAAGAAGTAACTTTGTGTTCCAGGATGATCCTGGAATAACGAGTAGTTTGGGCAGAGGAGAATAGAACCTGGCAAAGCATTATGTGGTCCAGCCAAGTCTGCCAGTAAATGGATAAACCAGTTGTCCACCATAAATGTTCAAGTCCGATTCCTTGGACCTAAGGAAGCGGAAATGACGGCCATACCAAGAAAACAACTCGGGTGTGTAAATTATGGGTTTGGTGGGAATGAGAGCATTAAAGGTGGAGAAGATTCTATGTTTGAGCAGATCAGTAGTTGCAGAAATATTGTGGTAAACAGGATCAAAGACAGTTGGGTGTTTGTAATGTAGTTGTAATTGACTTGGGGAGAGTTCCTTCCAAGAGTGAACACAGAGGAAGTAGGGTGGGAAGGGGAGAGGAACACTAGGAAGTGATCAGAGATTATTTGTCTGTGATGCACATCATGGGAGTAAACAGACCACATGAATTAACCTGGTCAGGAGGTGGTCTTCAATGTAGATAGGGATTTTATATGGAGGGAAAGATTAAGGGAGGACAGGTGGACAGTGACGTCAGGGAAAAAGACATGAGATGGAGATTGAAATGACTGAGAGCAAGAACTTATTTGATGCAGAAGATGGGAAAGGAAGGCAGGGAAGATATCATACTGGAAAACTTGATGTAGTATTTGTTAGAGAGATAGGGAACAAGGATTTTAAAGGTGAGCTTCGAGGTGGAAGAGCTGAGTTGAGGTGGGAGGGATTGCCTGGTGGAGGACATTGGGAAATGTGATTTGATGATGAAAACCACACCAGTGGTGGTGATAGTTAATTCAGTAGGTGTCCACAGAATCAGGCTTGTGACCGTTTTTGTTAAGTTGTCCCTTTCAAAATCTGGAACCATCATTAGATTGGCTGTAGCCATTGATTGATGAAATCTGTGGTGGGATTTTCTAATGTTTTCTATTTTTGCCAAATGCACCTCATATCTCGGGTCTTTCCCAGTTCTAATATCGATTACTGCAAGCATGCACTCTCTCTGAAATCATGTTATAAATGCAATTGACCCATGCATTTCAACTCCAAAGTACGAGTTGTAACACCTCCCCCGGTTCTGATCTTTATATCCTTAGCAGATGGAGAGATTATTTATGTTTGATGATAATGATGCTCAAGTGACAGATTCCTCATACTTTTTTAAAATGTCTAAAGGGGAGGAATTTTGGCTCATTTTCTCTGCATTATGCTCATGCTTGTGGTTGGTTGAAGTGTTAAGAACATAAGAACATAAGAAATAGGAGCAGGAGTAGGCCATCTAGCCCCTCGAGCCTGCCCCGCCATTCAATAAGATCATGGCTGATCTGACGTGGATCAGTACCACTTACCCGCCTGATCCCCATAACCCTTAATTCCCTTACCGATCAGGAATCCATCCATCCGCGCTTTAAACATATTCAGCGAGGTAGCCTCCACCACCTCAGTGGGCAGAGAATTCCAGAGATTCACCACCCTCTGGGAGAAGAAGTTCCTCCTCAACTCTGTCTTAAACCGACCCCCCTTTATTTTGAGGCTGTGTCCTCTAGTTTTAACTTCCTTACTAAGTGGAAAGAATCTCTCCGCCTCCACCCTATCCAGCCCCCGCATTATCTTATAAGTCTCCATAAGATCCCCCCTCATCCTTCTAAACTCCAACGAGTACAAACCCAATCTCCTCGGCCTCTCCTCATAATTCAAACCCCTCATCTCCGGTATCAACCTGGTGAACCTTCTCTGCACTCCCTCCAATGCCAATATATCCTTCCTCATATAAGGGGACCAATACTGCACACAGTATTTCAGCTGCGGCCTCACCAATGCCCTGTACAGGTGCATCAAGACATCCCTGCTTTTATATTCTATCCCCCTCGCAATATAGGCCAACATCCCATTTGCCTTCTTGATCACCTGTTGTACCTGCAGACTGGGCTTTTGCGTCTCATGCACAATGACCCCCAGGTCCCTTTGCACGGTAGCATGTTTTAATTTGTTTCCATTGAGATAGTAATCCCATTTGTTATTATTTCCTCCAAAGTGTATAACCTCGCATTTCTCAACGTTATACTCCATTTGCCATATCCTCGCCCACTCACTCAGCCTGTCCAAATCTCTCTGCAGATCTTCTCCGTCCTCCACACGATTCACTTTTCCACTTATCTTTGTGTCGTCTGCAAACTTCGTTACCCTACACTCCGTCCCCTCCTCCAGATCATCTATATAAATGGTAAACAGTTGCGGCCCGAGTACCGATCCCTGCGGCACGCCACTAGTTACCTTCCTCCAACCGGAAAAACACCCATTTATTCCGACTCTTTGCTTCCTGTCGGATAGCCAGTCCCCAATCCACTTTAACACACTACCCCCAACTCTGTGTGCCCTAATCTTCTTCAGCAGCCTTTTATGGGGCACCTTATCAAACGCCTTTTGGAAATCCAAAAACACCGCATCCACCGGTTCTCCTCCATCAACCGCCCTAGTCACATCTTCATAAAAATCCAACATGTTCGTCAAGCAGGACTTTCCCCTCATGAATCCATGCTGCGTCTGATTGATCGAACCATTTCTATCCAGATGCCCTGCTATCTCCTCTTTAATAATGGATTCCAGCATTTTCCCTACTACAGACGTTAAGCTGACCGGCCTATAGTTACCCGCCTTTTGTCTCCTTCCTTTTTTAAACAGCGGCGTAACATTAGCCGTTTTCCAATCAACCGGCACTACCCCAGAATGCAACGAGTTTTGATAAATAATCACTAACGCATCCACTATTACCTCTGACATTTCTTTCAATACCCTGGGATGCATTCCATCCGGACCCGGGGACTTGTCCACCTTCAGTCCCATTAGTCTACCCAGCACTGCCTCTCTGGTAACATTAATTGTATTAAGTATTTCTCCTGCTGCCAACCCTCTATCGTTAATATTTGGCAAACTATTTGTGTCCTCCACCGTGAAGACCGACACAAAAAACTTATTTAAAGACTCAGCCATATCCTCATTTCCCACTATTAACTCCCCCCTCTCGTCCTCCAAGGGTCCAACATTCACTCTAGCCACTCTATTCCTTTTTATATATTTATAAAAACTTTTACTATCATTTTTTATATTAATTGCTAGCCTAGCTTCATAGTCTATCCTTCCTTTCTTTATCGCTTTCTTAGTCTCTCTTTGTTGTTTCTTAAATTTTTCCCAATCACTTGTTTCTCCACTATTTTTGGCCACTCTGTACGCAGCTGTTTTTATTTTAATACTCTCCTTTATTTCCTTCGTTATCCACGGCTGGTTCTCCCTTTTCTTACAATCCTTGTTTTTTGCTGGAATATATTTTTGCTGAGAACTGAAAAGGATCTCCTTAAAAATCCTCCACTGTTCCTCAGCTATCCTACCTGCCAGCCTGCTCTCCCAGTCTACCTTAGCCAATTCATCCCTCATCCTATCATATTTCCCTCTGTTCAAACAGAGGACACTGCTAATGAAACTTCTGTATTATAATTGTAGAGCACCAATACAGAACTGTTTCTACTTGAGTTGTGTGATAGCAACATAATTGTTACATTTTTGCGAAAACTTGTGTATCTCATTAACAAAAGCTGATTTTTTTTAAATGAAGGACTTGCACCTTATTTGCAACATTGTGCAATTTGTGTCTGAGAGCAAGAACTGATTTTTGTAGACAAGGCCTGATGACATGTGATCTGTTTTGCTGAAGCTTGCGCAGCATGAAGCATATTTTGCAATGTGATTTATGTCATCAAGACTTGTTTTATAGTTTATTTACTTTAACTGTTTGTAGAATTCAGATGATGAAACAATGAGCAACGTGTCCCAAGATAGCTTCAGCCGGGGGCGTCGCGACAGCGTGGTGAGCTTGTATGCATGTCAGTGTGTGTTCTGGTTCAAGATTTTGGTCGTAATTAGAGATATTTGAAATAAGGTGAATATTGTTGCCATGGATTTTAAGATTTCATTTCCTTTCATCCCATCCATAGCAATACATATAATCGTATAAAAGGAAAAATGATAGCTGCAGGTTTGAGTAATGCCCTTTGTCAGAACTATGAATTAATGCATCGAAATAATTTTGGTAAGATTGGGATAAAGAGTGCATGAAATAAATAAAAGATTCTTCAATCACAAATAACAAGTTAATGGATTGAACAACCTGTCACTTGCTTAACAGAAAAGCTAAAAAAAACATTTAGATGACAAAAGCTTATCTTAACTGAAGCCATAGTTAAGAACATTGAGAACATGCAAATAGCTGGTGAACGAGAGGATGATGTTGCAGCAGATCTAGATTTGAACTAAAAATGCTGGGTTTAATGAAAACTGCACATTTTGGTTGTAAGTGTGTCACTCAGTGCTGTTAATACATTCATGACTGGTTTAGAAGCACGTTTTCTTTAGAAAATGAAAATTTTCTTTATTTTGGATGGCTCATTTCTGCTTTAATTACTTTTTCAATGTCTTCTATACATTTCCGGGTTGTGACCAAATTCAATTTTTAGAACCACATTTGATTTAATTTTTCATCATATTTTCAACTTTGCTTCAAAACCACTCTCATTTCAGTTAGGATTTCCAATTCAATTTGCAACACTTGTATGTACGAATTAAAATCACCAATTAAAGTCTCTGTGGATTTGTAATACGAATGACCTGCAGATGTAACTGATAAGCTGTGGGCCAGGGACCATTGGTGAGCAGAGTTGGTTTGAATGCACATAAACCTATTGAATGGGCATTGTAGTAACATTAGTGGTTGTCCTCTTAGATCAGCCAGCCAGGTTAAAGAAGGAGTTACAGTAGTAAACAGGGGGAGATCAGGAAAATCTCAGTACAGTGCAACATTCCCTGGAGAAAATTGCTCTTGGTGTTGGATTAACAATTGAGTAAAATGGTGTTATGCAAAAAATACATTTGTGAAAACTGAAAGCACCCAACCAAACAAGTATAAATTTTGCCTTAGGTTATGTCTATAGAGGGCATTTGGGCTCTTCAATATTTAACAAAGAACTTGCATTTATAATAGCGCCTTTCATGACCTCAAATGCCATATTTTGAAATGTAGTCACAGTTGTCATGTCAAAAATGCACCTAATTTGTTCACAGCAATGTCCCACAAACAACTGAGAAAGATGATCAGATCTGTTTTTATGATCTTGTTTGCGTGAGAATTGTTGGCCAGGAGAACTCTGCTACTGTTATCCACTTTGTGCTTTGGCATATTTTGCATCCACCTGAGAGGGCAGATGGAGCCTTAATTTAACATCTCATCCAAAGCAACAGTAGCCAAGAAATTGCATCTCTCAGCTGTGGGAGGCACTGTATATGCACGTGTTGCACCAGGCATATGCCACATGAGATATTGGTGAGAGTGCCTTGTAATTGTCAAGACTCCTGTAGATAACCAGCTTTATGTAAATCAGAAGTCTAGCACTTCAGACCTCTTGGAGCCTAAATGCAACTTGTGTCATGCTGGAATAAAACAGAAGATGATGGAAATACTTAGCAGGTCTGGTAACATCTTTGGGGAAAAAACAAAGTTTCAGGTCAAAAACCTTTTATCAGAGTTCATCATAAATGCTGTTTCCGTTTTCAAGCTCAACTTGAGTTTCCATCTTGTAAGTCAACATACTTTGTGTTACTTGTACCTGCAAATATCGCCTGCAGTACTTCTAAATTGCCATGGGTTTTAAATACGTCCAGTTCCTTACCTTTAGAATGTTCTGTATTCTCTACTTTTATCACTTAATTTTTCTTTTTCTCTGCAGTCCTCTGATTTTTCTGATCACAATGGATCGATAGCTGACTATTTTAGCCGTTCTAACCGCAGGGGAAGCATGGTCTCGGACTTGGATGATAATACTGTGCCTGATCTCTTTAGTGTGAGTGAGCATATCTGCACTGTGTGGTTGGCTTGCACATTACTTTCTCGATGTGATCATCCAATGTGCAGTTTAATAATGTTAACTTAGCTTTTAAAATATATGAATTTTGTCTGACTTTTTATTGAATCTAACATGGAAAGGCTTTAGGAGAAAGTGGTGTGCATTCTTAAGAGATCTTTAAATACTATACAAATGGAATCGACATGATCTTGCGTGGAGATTTTGTGGCCTGTTCAAATACTGACCCTTTTCTGTTTATTTTGCATCCTCTGTCCTGATGAGTATATAGTCTTTTCAAAAGTTGAAGCCAGGTTTAAGACTGGCAAGTCGGACTGTCCATCGCAGGTTGTTTAAGTTTGAGGGCAAGTATAGGGAGCATCAAGGCTACTCCTTGTGTTCACAGGCAGTGACCTTATTTTACTGTACTGGTTTGACATAATTGGACTCACCAGGTGTACGGAGGAAACATGATGCATGCAGATTTCCTGGTTTGATGTTTGATTGGTTCTCCTATAGCTTTGATCCTTTAAATCCTAATAATGCTTTCATGCAAATAACCTGTCACCTTAAAGACCGTATCAGTTTGCCAGCACCAATCTTTCCTTAGTTACGTTAAGTGTTCTTCTTTCCATTCTGCAATTCCATACAGGTGTGAATTCTGTATATTAATGTTGTATTTACTTGGCCTATGGTTTTCTGTAAATTGGTCTGTCTACTAATTCAGAGTTCGCTTGCAATTAAATTAACATTTTATTTTTATGCGCTGAAGAGGTTATGGAGTTTGCCAGCTGATTGCTTTTGAGGTTCCTTGTTAGCAGTTAAATGCATTGAAAGCTTATAGTTTGGGATTCCTTAGTATAGCCTATTATTATGTAAGTTACTGTGATACTATTGAAATATGATTAAATCAAGTGTGATAATGCAACTTCAGGTGCTGGCTTTTTTGTGTTGATGTTAGTTGGAGAGGATGAAAAACAGCCCATTGGCAATGTTTTTGGCAGAAGTCTTCAATTCCATGGCTAATATGTAGTGGGGGGAGTTCCCAAGGGCATAGGTGCAATAACTGAAAGCCTGGCTGCTGCTGTTGAAATGGAGATAAGGAATATACTTGTTTTGGTGACATCTCTGTGTGAAAGTGGGAACATTCACTCCATGGGCTAGAGTGAGATGAGACTAAAGCAGGCTTATTCAACTTTTCGGCATTGGAGCTACGCTTCAGTTTCTTTTTCATTCAAATTTGAGGAAATTTCAGGAAGATGAAGTTTGACACAACATTAAAGGCAAATTTCAAAAGGCTGATGTATGAAAAGAAACAACTTGCTGAGCAAAACCGAAATCTATGTCAAAGCATTAACTAAACTTTTAAAAATTAGTAATCAAGATGCCTGAGATTGAGAGGATGAGTCTGTGTATCTAGCTCAGTCTCAGGGTGGGTGAGTGTGTGTGTTAGTGTGTTGATTGAGAGCGAATGAGAACCCTGAGAGTGAGCTACACGCGTGTGCGCACACTTGCTCTCTTGCCCCCACACTTCCACGACAGGCCCTGGGACTCGTCTTGAAAACACAATAAGATTCAATAAAAATAAATTGCTGCATCCTTGCAGGTAGAACAGAGGATTTGGTGCACTGTTGACACAATGGCTCTGCAGGTATAAGTGCAAAGTTATACCTGCAGAGCCATTGTGTCAACAGTGCACCAAATCCTCTGTTCTACCTGCAAGGATGCAACGACACACCCTGCCAAAACTAAGAACACACCACAGCAGCTCCAAAAACACACAATGGTAAACCCATACACCTTGCAATTGTAGAAATTCTTCATGTTCACCTTTTACTGTCGTTGTGTGTTTGACCCTAAGAAATGCTGGTGCCTGGTCCCTCTTGCAGCCAAATGCGTGATCTTTGGTGAATGGTCTACAGGTTTAATGAATGAACCTGCCTAATCCCAATTAGGACTATGGGCACCACATCAGCTGCTAGGGTTGAGAGACATCAGAATAGCTGATTTGGCACTTAACTGTGCACTCATTAGAGGACGATTGACTTTTCACTGTGATTATGAATTTTGGACCCCATTTTTCTGATCACCCAAGAATGGCCCAACGTAATGTTATGCAATCAGCAAATTTATTGCAACAGCTCAGTATGGTGATCAAGGTCTAGATTTGCTGTCTTAATCTGAGTGCCAGCACCCCCTTTAAAATAACAGCTTGCATTTATATCAAGGTTTCAATGTACTAAAATGACCTGAGATGCTTCACAGGAGCATTGCCAAAGAGAACTTGACATCAAGCCACAGAAGTGACAAAAGTTTGGTCTAAAAGATAGGCTTTAAAGAATATTTTGGGAAGTTTAGCAAATAAATCATGGAACAAATCAGGGATGTATAAGTGGCTGAAGTTCAAGGAATGTAGCGAAGATTGTGGAGTTGAACAAAGTCACAGATAGGGAAGAACAAGGGAGTGTTTAAAAATTAAAGGTGAGAATTTTAAAATCAAGGTGTTAGTGATTGAGAGTCAATGTAAGTCCATGAGCACGGGGTTGCAGATGAACAGAATGTGTTGAACTGGATTTGGCCTGCTGAAAAGCTTGTGGCAGGCTAAGATATGAGCTCAAGTTTCTGGGGAGACTAAGATAGGAGAGTTCCAAAAGGTCTAGTCTCGCCATGCTGAAGATGTCATTGAGTGTTTCAGCAGCAGATGAGTTGAGGTGGGGTGGAGATGGCCATGTTATCGAGTTGGAAGTATGTTGTCTTGTTGACAGAGGTTTGTTCATTTGGAATCTCAGCTTTTGGTGAATAATGTTTTTAGCAGCCAAATCCACTTCAACAATTGTGAACTGTGCCAGTGGATTCTGTCATTTTCACCATCAGGTCGAAGATCCACTTGTGCTTTGCTTTTGCATTATTTTATTCATATCCATTGTTAACTCATCTGCTCTGTCCTTCATCTGCTGTCCTTCACTTGCTCTTGCTTTCTCTCCAGATACTGCAGCAGTATTGAAATAGTTAATTGCTGTGGTGATCAGAAGCTAATGTAGGAATTTAAATTTAGTGACAGGTGACCTACTTTAAATATATTGGCATAATTGTGTCTTCAATATCTGTGTTGTAAATGTTCCAAAATCATTTCTTTCTCTTTCCACTGAACTATGGACCAATTAATTAGTGCCAGAGGCAGGAAAGAAACAGAATGTTTGCTCAAAGATCTTAAAAGATATCCAGAAACTGAAAAGTGAATGAAGCACAAATTTGAAAAAAAAGATTACATGTGCTGAACCTAATTTAATTATTTGAATGAGGACCAGAAAAGGTAGTTAAGGATAAGGTAACAGACGTAATATATTTTGATTTCTGCAATGCCTTTGATAAGGTGCTGAATAGGAAATTCACCCCAGTCACTACTAGTAATTTGTGAATCCCCCCACCCCCACCCTTACCCCCACTTTGGTGATCCCACGTCGTACTGATGCTAACAACATCTCCATTACTCTGCTGATTATGGAGAGTAAATTGGGGTAGTAAATAGGCAGATGAGATTTGTCTTGCTTCTTTTGAACAGCACATTTCCAGCATTTTTTCCCCTTAGTTAGATGCAATAGTTGTACCTGAATTGGAATATTTTGGCTAAAGGCATGGATAATTCTAGAATATGACAGGTAGGATATTTTTGGGACCCAGATTGTTGCTGTGTCCTCTGTGCTCATCAGGTGATGTGGGGTGAATTGAATTAACTGAAGACTGGCTTTTTGAGACTGGTGGTAACCTCAGAAGAAAGCTGAAATGGATCATCCACTTACTTGGCAGTTGTTGCTGAAGGTGGTTGCAAACATTTTAGCCCCATCTTTTGAACTGTCATGCTGGGCTCTGTCCGGCATTGAGGATGTGGATGTTTGAGGAGCCTCCTCCCCTTAGTTGTTTAATTAACTGCTGCGGCTTATGGTGGTCACTTCTACCAAGACTGCCATGGAGAGATGCAAGTGTAACACGCAAGGTCAAGTAGATTTTCCCCTTGTTGGGTCTCTCACCAGCTTTGTCCTCAAGACTCGGCCAGAACAGTAATGGTGCTACTGAGCCACTCATGGTGATAAAGTACCACACCCAGAATAAATTCTGCACCTTTGCTTCTTCCAAGTGGTGTTCAACATGGAGGAATGCTGATCAATCAGTTGAGCAAGAATGATGGGTAGTGTTGTGTATTTGGGGAATTACTATGTGTGACATGGTCCCTTTAAGAGGACAGTCACATGATCACTCTGTGACATCATTGGCGTCGCCACAGGCATCCGGCAGTTGGGGATTTGAAGCCTGTACTGTGCACATCGTGAAATAAAACTTGATGTGCTCACAAAAACCCTCGTGGCCTCCTCCATATAATTGGTTCCTGCATCCCCTGAAATAGACAATACCTCAAGTAGCAATCAGGAGGAAGATTCCTTGCCCCTGTTTGACCTGGTGACTTTTGATTTCATAAGGTTTGGAGTCAATATTGAAGACCCCCAGGGCCGTTCCCTTTGAATTGTATACCACTTTTGCCACCTCTTGCTGATGAGACAGGGATGGTGATGGAATTGTCTGAAACATTAACTGTGAGGTATGATTCAGTCAGTGTGACTGTTAGGCTCTTGCTTGACTGCTCTGTGGGATATCTCTTCCAATTTTGGCTCAAATATCCAGATGTTAGAAAATAACTTTGCACAACTGGGTTAGCTATGCCTTTGTTACATCCCAATCTAGTTGCTAGATGGTCTCCTCTTCAGCTTTTTTTAAGAGCAATTTTGGTACAATGACCATTTCAGAGAACCATTAAGAATTACATTGTTGTGGTCTGGCTTGTAGGCCAGACTGTTTATGGACATATTTACTTCCCTACATGGGTGTGCCAGAAGGGTTTTATGAAGATCTGATCACTTCATGGTTTCCATTACTGATATTAGCTTTTAATTTCAGATTTATTTAATTTGTTGAATTTAAATTGGCCAATCACAAGTACAAATTGAATGAATGTGTCCAAGTTATTAGTTTATGCCTCTGGATTTCTAACCCAAAAAAATGATCACTGTGCTGTCATATGATCGAGATATAAACTCGAGGACTTTTCGATTCATATAATGGGTCTTTAACGTTGAAGGCAGTATATTGCTATGAAATATCTCAGATGGAAAACCCTTGTCATACAGAGAAATAAGAATTTAAGGCATTGGACAGAAATTTGTCATTCAACAGTACTCCACCTACTGATTCATAGTAGGGGTAGTGTACTTGTTTTGATAAACATATTCTTGTCATGGCAACCATAACTATGTTGAAATACATGCACTATCCTTGCAGTGTGACCATTGAGGCCCAAATATTTTGTGTGCTATAGTATAATCTCTGCATTTTGGTTAAATTCTCAATTAGTTCAAAATGCTCCCAACCAAGTACCTTGAACTTTTAATAGAGGTTCTTGAAGTCATGAAAACAATTCCTGTTAAGTATACTTGCACTATTGTATCTTGTATTATTCAAGCTGGTATTGTGCTCAACGAGCCCTAACTTGTTTAGATTACATTTTTCATTCAATACCCTAGGGTTTTTTGTTCAAGAAGAAGCGTGCGTTGTCTGTTTTACTGTTGAAACTATTTTAATTGGATCTCAGAAATTAAGTATTGTTCTATAGTTAGAATTTTGGTTGATTTAACAGTGAGGTGTGTTTGACTGTTAGCTTGGAATCAGATTCTTAATTTGCTCTATGTAATGGATGCTTCGATTCTTGCTCTCTCTCTGCTCTGACTTAAAGATCCGTATGCATTACTAGTTCCAGGTTTGCAGCAGTGCAACAAAGATCCAGTTTAGAGATCTCATGCCAGATAGGTGCCTGGCTGTATGGAATTAGCAGCGAAGCTTGTGATCTTGAGTCACTACTGGTCTTGTGTTGCCTGGATGAATTCTAATTCACCATTCATTGTATGCTAACTTCAAAAATCTGTCTTTAGAACTATGATGAATCTATCAAGATTCAGTAACCATCGGTAGAAGGCCCAAAAAGGGATGGAGCAGTCTTGATTCTGGCGAGCGAAGGCAGACAAGTGTTCACTGTGGCAGTGGGGGAGCATTTTAGTGATGGCGACCACAACACGATACGGTTCAAACTTGTTATGGACAAGGAGAAAGATGGTCTGCAAAAGACGTCTTTGGATTGGAGGAGGGCAGATTTTATTAAAACAAGGCGGGATCCAGCCAAAGTTGATTGGGGACAGTTCCTTGTGGGAAAATCCACAGCAGAGCAGTGGGGGGGGGGCATTCAAAAAGGAAATGGGAGAGCACAGGTCAAACATGTTCCCTACAGGGGGAAGTGTCGTAGCAATAAGTTCAGGGGACCCTGGATGTCAAGGACAATTGAAGTCTGGATAAGGAAGAAGAGAAAGGCTTTTAGCAAGTCCAAAATGAGCAATTGAGCTGCATTCCGAGAGGAATATAGGAGGAGCAAGAGGCAACCGAAGAAAGTAATGAGAAGAGCAAAAAGGGGGCATGAAAAAGGACTTAGTGAGAATCCTAAGATATTCTATAAATATGTTAAGGGGGAAGAGGTTAACCAGGGAAAGAGTAGTGCCCATTAGAGACCAAGGGGGCAATCTGTGTGTGTGAAGCCACAGGACATCGGAAGGGTGTTGAATGAATACTTCTCGTCGGTCTTCACTCAGTTAAAGGAAATCATAGGGAAAGTTTGACATAGGAAATGAGGAGGTTTTGGAGGCTCTGATAGCCTTAAAAATGGATGAATCCCCAGACCCGGATAAATTGCATTCCAGGCTGCTGTGGGTGGTAAGGCAGGAAATTGAAAGAGCTCTGCCACAAATATTTAATTCCTCTCTGGCTATCAGAGAAACCCGACAGTACAGAAAGAGGCCATTCGGCCCATCGAGTCTGCACCGACCACAATCCCACCCAGGCCCTACCCCCATATTCCTACGTATTTACCCACTAATCCCTCTAACCTACGCATCTCAGGACACTAAGGGCAATTTTAGCATGGCCAATCAACCTAACCCGCACATCTTTGGCGTATGGCGCAAGTCATGATGTGGAGATGCTGGCGTTGGATTGGGGTAAACACAGTCAGAGGTCTCACAACACCAGGTTAAAGTCCAACAGGTTTATTTGGTAGCAAAAACCACTTGCTTTCAGAGCGCTGCTCCTTCGTCAGGTGAGTAGGAGTTCTGTTCATAAACAGGGCATATAAAGACATAAACTCAATTTACAAAATAATGGTTGGAATGTGAGTCTTTACAGGTAATCAAGTCTTAAAGGTACAGACAATGTGAGTGGAGAGAGGGTTAAGTACAGGTTAAAGAGATGTGTATTGTCTCCAGCCAGGACAGTTAGTGAGATTTTGCAAGCCCAGGCAAGTCGTGGGGGTTACAGATAGTGTGACATGAACCCAAGATCCCGGTTGAGGCTGTCCTCGTGTGTGGAACTTGGCTATCAGTCTCTGCTCAGCGACTCTGCGTTGTCGTGTTTCATGAAGGCCGCTTTGGAGAACGCTTACCTGAAGAACAGAGGCCTAATGCCCATGACCGCTGAAGTGTTCCCCAACAGGAAGAGAACACTCTTGCCTGGTGATTGTCGAGCGGTGTTCATTCATCCGTTGTCGTAGCGTCTGCATGGTCTCACCAATGTACCATGCCTCGGGACATCCTTTCCTGCAGCGTATCAGGCAGACAACGTTGGCCGAGTTGCAAGATACCCAGCCAACGTAGCTTCTGCAGCATCTCCTCCGGAGCCTTCAACATGTCATTGATGAAGACGAACATCTCGCCAAGGCCATCCCCACACCCCCACTTCTTGCCTTCAAACAACCACGCAACCTCAAACAGACCATTGTCCGCAGCAAACTACCCAGCCTTCAGGAGAACAGTGACCACGACACCACACAACCCTGCCACAGCAACCTCTGCAAGACGTGCCGGATCATCGACACGGATGCCATCATCTCACATGAGAACACCATCCACCAGGTACACGGTACACACAATTGTAACTCGGCCAACGTTGTCTACCTGATACGCTGCAGGAAAGGATGTCCTGAGGCATGGTACATTGGGGAAACCATGCACACGCTACGACAACGGATGAATGAACACCGCTCGACAATCACCAGGCAAGACTGTTCTCTTCCTGTGGGGGAGCACTTCAGCAGTCACGGGCATTCAGCCTTGGATCTTCAGGTAAGCGTTCTCCAAGGCGGCCTACACGACACACGACAGCGCAGAGTCGCTGAGCAGAAACTGATAGCCAAGTTCCGCACACATGAGGATGGCCTAAACCGGGATGTTGGATTTATGTCACATTATCAGTAACCCCCACAGCTTGCCTCCTTGGCTTGCAGAATTTCACTGGCTGTTCTGTCTGGAGACAATACACATCTCTTTAACCTGTGTTGAATGCTCCCTCCACCCACATTGTCTGCACATTTAAGACCTGGCTGGCTGTAGAGATTTGCATTCTAATCAGTATTCTGTAATTTGATTTCTGTGTCTGTTTGCACTGTTTGAGAACAGATAACCAGTCCATCAGACGAAGGGGCAGCGCTCCGAAAGTTTATGGTATTTGCTACCAAATAAACCTGTTGGACTTTAACCTGGTGTTGTGAGACTTCTTACTGTTATCTAACTAACCAGTGAGGTCAGTGGAGAAATTTTTTAATGTGCTATCATAAAATCCCTACAGTGCAGAAGGAGGCCATTCGACCCATCGAGCCTGCACCGACGACAATATCACCCAGGTCCTATCCCCGTAACCCCACCTATTTACCCTGCAAGTACCCTGACACTCTAGGTTAATTTAGCATGGCTAATCAACCTAACCCGCACGTCTTTGGACTGTGGGAGGAAACTGGAGCACTGTAAGGAAACCCACGCAGACACAGGAAAAACGTGCAAACTCCACACACTGACCCGAGTTTGTATTAATATGTAGTACTTAACAGAGGATGTACCTGGTGCAGTAAGGAAAGATACTTTGCTTAGTTTGGAATATGGAGGTGTGAAGAAATCAGAAGGCCCAGTGAGTCAGATTGCTGATGGCATGCTCTAAAGCTCTGGCAAGTAATGGTTACTGCTGAAATTGAGTTTCTGTAAAGAAGGAACGGAACAGAAAACAGTATTTAAACCAAGAGCGTTGCTGCCTGGATCTTGAGTGAATGAAGCACTTTGCTCCATTTATTTTGTCAGGCACAGGGATAACTTTATCTGAACCCAATAGTTCATGCATGTCCAGTGCTGACCATGATGTTTTGACATGTTTAGAGTAATTGTTATGATGTTGCAACATACTTCACTATGAAGTATTGTGTGCAATTCTGGTCACGACACTTCAGTAAGGATATGAAGATGGAGTAAAGAAAACATTCATGACAATGGTTCTGGGGTGAGGAACTTCAGTAGATTGGAGAACTTGAGACTTGAAGAATAGACGTTTGAGAGGAGATTTGATAGATGTATTCAAAATCTTCAGATATTCAAAACCTTGAGAGGTCTGGACAAAGTATATAAGGAGAAGCTGTTACAATTGATGGGAGGGTTGAGAACCAGAGTGTGCAGATCTAAGGTGATTGGCAAAATAAGCAATGGCAACAAATGAGAGAATTTTTTTTTAAAAGCAAATGATTGGAATCTCGAATGTTCTCAAGATTGTGATGGAGGCAGACTGAACTATGGCATTCAAAAGGTTCAAGGTTAACCCTGGAACAAAGTAATTGCATACAAATGACAAATAAATCTTTCGTGGTGATAACGAGGGACATCAATTATTCTGATGTGGATTAAGATAGTCAGTGTGAAGAGCAAAGATGGGAGGAGTCCCTGAAATGTATACTTCAGAGTTTTTTTTATGAAACCTGAAGAGCAGAATCAAAATTGAAATACTGTAGATTTTGAAAACTTAATAGATAGAAGAAGGGATAGTTTTCTTTTTTGGTGAAGAGAAAGCTAAGAGGAAATTTGAAGTATTCAAAATCATGCAGGGTCTGGACAGAGTCAATAAAAAGAAATTATTCCCACTGGTGGAATGGTCAAGAATGAGAAGGCACTGATTTAAGGAATTGGCAAAAGAAGCAATGGAGACATGAGAAACATCCATGCGAACTGCATGATTAAGATTTGGAATATACTGCCTGATAGTTTGGTGGAAGCAGGGCCAGTCAAGGCATTTGGGAGGGAATTGGACTGTTATTTGAAAAGGAAGAATATGCAGTGCTGCGGAGGAAAGGCACCAAATGAATTGTTAATTTAGAGGTCTGGCACAGACATAATGGGCCAACTGGCCTCCTGCTCTATATAGATTCTGTAATTGAGTGCTGTAATTATTCTACTCAGGTAATGAGTAAGTTTATGCATGATTAGATCAGTACGGAATGTCATGATATTGCCACCAAATTGTGCGACTGCAATTGTTGACGGCAACAACGAGATTGGGGTAACCCATTCAGGAATGGGTCTTCCTGGCTACTGTTAGAAAAAGTTTTTTTGACAGACTTAATATGGTTGTTGGCTGTGGGAGAACTACGTCTTAAGCCATGGGGCAGTAACTTTGGAGCAGTATCAACATGATTCATGACTTTTAAATACCAGCTGCCAAGTAGTAAGTGGGCAAAAAGTCCTTTTTCAATTTAATTTTCTGATTCACATGAGCTGATTGACGGTAAAATTGTAACACTTGATGAACGTTAAGGTTTTTTAAAGATTGAAAGACTTGTTGAAATACACTTAAGATGACAAAAGTGAAACCAGGACCACATTGGGTACAAACAAATTAAATTCTTAAATAGCCTTCATTTAGCATGATGCATTTAATTCTGCACGATTCTGAAATTCTGCTGTTGGTTATCCATTGCATTAGATTAGCTGGTACTTGTGTAAATAAATAATCTGGCTCTTCAGTTTACATAAATATTAATTTGTATTTTTTTCTGAAGTAATTGTTTTCAAGTTTGATAGATCAGTGATGCTGGGATTACTTTCAAAAAGTTAGTTTGGCATGATTAATTTTATATCAGGCTATTGGTATTTTGTTAATGTTTAACTTGATTTTTTTCCTTACAGTTGGATGAGAAGACTGAATCATTTTCTCGGGTGAGTACTAATCTCAGTATTTCATTAAGAATTTTGTCAGTTCCATTGAGGGCTGAGAAAATAGTTTGCTAATGTGTACGTTCAGCATAAACAAACCCTTTAAAGATGCTCCCAAAATGGTTTGTGAACCAAGAGTTTTTGTGTGCAACCCCCCCCCTTTTTAGTTTGTGAATGACTCAATTTAAAAATAACTAGCAGACAAGCTTTAGTCTAGAAAAAAGGCTAGTGTGTTGCAAAAATTGCTGCTGAAAGTTTCTAAAAAATATAAATTATTGACTAAAATGCAGATACAAAGATTAAAATGCAGTTAAAGAAATAAGCATCATTTAAGATGAGATTTTGAATCTGTCTGAGGTATTGTTGCAGGCCCGCTGCTTGTGGGTTACCTGGAATGAAGAGTTGGAATTGACAAGCTGTGTTCAAGTGTGATGGCTTTGATAGTTGAAGATTGAGGGTTTGTCTTTTCAGATGGAGTCAGCTGATCAGATTTTTGAGATAAATCTTTCCGATTCCTCACTAATTCTGCAGTTACAGATGGCTTGGACTCTTTTGGCAGAACAATAGTTGATTTCTTAATATCTTACTCTTTGTCCTTGTCACAGTTCTTCCAGGGGCTTTTGCACCATGTCTTTCAAGATGGCTTCTTACAGCCTCCTTTATACAGTTCAGAAAATGCAAAATGGCTGCTGTGTTAATTTCCAATATGCCAGTGTTTCACCAGGAAAATAAGTTAATTATATTGTGGCCCTTCAAAGTCTCTGCCTTGCTCCTGATCCCTCAGAAGTAAAATAGTTGTTTAAGCTTTTTAGAAGATTCCGTGGGCATCCCCTAGAGGAGTCTTTGCATTTTAATGACTCTTTGTAGCCCGTTCTCGAAATACCAGTCTGACAAGAATTTAAACAACAAACACAGAAAGGTGCTAAGTTGTGTGTCCATCCTTCCATTTTGGAGAAGATTTTTAAGCTTGATGTAAAGGTTTGAAAACAAAAATGTACCTTTCAAATAGTTATCCTTAAAACCTGAAATATCATAATCACATGTTTGTAACAGATGTTATTAAATTATTTAATGTCAATGGAAGCTTATGGGATAGCAGATGTTTTCAAATTTTCTTGAGTGTAAAAATTTTTCAATTCAAAGATTTTAGTTAAAGTCTCAGTCTTGAAACTGTGCTACAGAATTATCTGTCTGAGACTCGCCAACCAGTCTCTAACTTATCTGTTCCCCTTAATACCTTGTCAATTTTGACTAAATCATCCTTTAATGTGCTAAATTTCAGGCAGTGCAACTTATTTTGTGTAATAACTCATGGTTTAGTCCTTGGAGTTGGCTATTATTCTGAAATGTTCTCTTATGTTGCACTCCCTCTAAGGCCAGTATATCCTTCCTCAGATGTTAATTCCAGAACTGCCCAACTAGGGGATTGTGTAATTGACTACGGTGTCAGCGACAAAAGAGAAAGGGAATGTAAATGGTGGTGATAAAGGCTGAGAATGGTGCAAGTAACATCCATTTTGAGGGAATGCTCAGTGGCATGGAAATGACTGGCATTAACTTGAATGATGGAACTGTGTCTGAGGGCAATTGTACATCCATTACATACAGCTAACTCCGTCAAAGATACCATTATGTGATAATGTGCAGCACTTAGCAGCCACAACGCATTTCATCTAGTAACATTGCAGAGTCCTCTTGCTTCAGCACCCAGGAAATGTTGCCGTAGTTCCATCCCAGGGATCTCTAATTGTCTTCCAGCAGCTTATTTTCTCCCACTGAGGAATCTCATGGGATAGAGAGGAAGAGAGCAGTGTAAAACAAGACCTGACCGCATGCAAGTTTCCAAAGTCAGTCCTGTTTACAGCTTGACTGACACGATGATTATCTATTTAAGATGGAAGGGAGGAGTGGTGCAAAAAGCATTAGTGCTGCTCTGGAGACTTAAAGGCTTGTCATTAGAAGAGATGTATATTTTGAGCAAGAGAATTCAGTGCAATTAGGAACATGGAACAGGAGCCTACCAGGCATTTCTCTGATCTGACTGCAGATGTGGTCATCAAGGATATTCTATTCTGGAAGGGAAGAAAGGTATTTTTCCATGTAAACACTGTCTTGACTCCCAGAGAATGAGATTATATTAGAGGATTACATTCGAAGACCTCATCAGTTGGTCTAATGTAGAAGCGTCCACCATTTCTTCTATCCTTCATAGTTGGGATATGTCTATATGTCACTAAGCGATTTCCCCCTTTCACACTTTTTTTAGAACACTTACCGTTTTCTGTAGTAGGGCATATTTTACAGTGATAATTCATATCTCCAACTCTTTCCACCTATGCACATCATCAAAGCAGTCTCTTTTGATGCTAACTGCCCTCCTGCACACCCATTCAATCTGCCCAATGATCTGTCAAGTGGAGTAGACAGTCATGATCCGCATAATGGCTTTCCCCATCCAATGTAGCATCTGGTGGAGTTGCTTCTGCAGCAGCTCATCTTAATACTGCCAATTGTGAAATGTCAGGAAGTAAGGTCACAGCATCCCTTAATTACTTGAGCATTTATCAGGAAGGATGCTGGATATCTCAAAAACAGAGGTTGTTTGCTTCTCTGTATTCCTCATGGCGAGGTCACATTGAATCGAGCATTTGGATTGACTTCATTGGCAGACCAGACAGAAACCTTGAGTGAGTCAGACTCAGGCCGCAGTTGTGTGTTGGACAATTCTAATACAGGACAATTGGACGTCCATAGAGGAGGCTGTTAGGGGCGTGTAACTGGAACAGAGAGGGAAAATCCAATATAAGTGATGTTAGTAGTTACTTAAGGAATAAGGGCAATTTATTTTTTCTCAATTATAATACTGTGAGTAGCGTGGTGGAACGAGGTGAATAGAGAGTCAAGAAGGCAAAGATACAGGTGAGGTAAGCTGAATTGGAAAGATATTGGATAACAGTAAATTTGAAATGAAATGTCAAGCTTTTATATAAATATTACCCAGATGAAATTGTGAATTGTGGCCCATTGAAAGATGCCAAAGGGATTTAACAAATGACCAAAGAATAGTATGTATCCTCAGCGATTATTCTCCTCTGTTTGCTGTGCTCCCTGGGCAGTCTCCTGAGTACATAACTGTATTTTTGGATGAGGTAATGCAAAGAACTGAGGGCGTACTAAAATAAATCAAGGAAGTTTTTGTGTAGCAAGGTACAAGACCTGGATAATTTCATACAAGGATACTTGAAGAACTAGCTTCTGTTCCTGGTCACATCCTTGGTACTATTTTGAGAGAATTAGTTGCAATCTAGTTAAAGCTTGAGGGTTTAGAAGTAATAATAACACCATTCTTCAAAAAAGGGGAGAGAAATTATTCAGTGATTCTATGAGTCAATGAACCTAAAATCTGCTGATAATTTATGAGAAGACACTTGAAAGAGTAGATGATGAAACGTCTGGTAGCTTTTCATAAAGATGAGCTTTTTAAAAAAAGTTTATTCATGTCACAAGTAGGCTTACATTAACACTGCAATGAAGTTACTGTGAAAATTCCTTAGTCGCCACACTCCAGCGCCTGTTCAAGTACTGAGGGAGAATTTAGCATGGCTAATGCACCTAACCAGCACGACTTTCGGACAATGGGGAGGAAACCGGAGCATCCAGAGGAAACCCACGCAGATGCTCTTCAATTCTTGGATCATTGGGACCTCTTCTGGGGCAGGTGGGACCTGCACAAGAGAGACGGGTTACACCTAAACTACAAGGGGACCAATATACTTGCAGGGAGATTTGCTAGTGTTATTGGGGAGCGTTTAAACTAGATTTGCAGGGGGGTGGGAACCAGAGCGCCAGAGCAGATAGTGGAGCAGGGGTAAAAAGACAGGTTAGTTCAAGCAAAATCACAAATGGAAGGGTAGAGTGTGGTGGAAATAATTTTTTGAGGTGTGTCTATTTCAATGCCAGGAGTATTGTGGGGAAGGCAGATGAGCTGAAGGCGTGGATAGACACGTGGAAATATGACATTATAGCCATTAGTGAAACTTGGCTACAGGAGGGGCAGGACTGGCAGCTCAATGTTCCAGGGTTCCAATGTTTCAGGCGGGAGAGAGGCAGAGGGATAAAAGGTGGGGGGGTGGCATTGTTGGTCAGGGAAAATGTTACAGCGGTACTCAGGCAGGATAGATTAGGGAGCTTGTCTACAGAGGCCCTATGGGTGGAGCTGAGAAACAGGAAAGGTATGACCACATTAATGGGGTTGTATTATAGACCACCCAATAGTCAGCGAGAATTGGAGGAGCAAATCAGCGGAGAGATAGCTGACAACTGCAAGAAACACAAAGTTGTGATAGTAGGGGATTTTAATTTTCCACATATAGATTGGGACTCGCATACTGTTAAAGGTTTAGACGGGGTAGAGTTTGTAAAATGTGTTCAGGAGAATTTTCTACATCAGTATATAGAGGTGCCAACTAGAGAGGATGCGATATTGGATCTCCTATTGGGAAATGAGTTAGGGCAGGTGATGGATGTGAGTGTGAGGGAACACTTTGGATCCAGTGATCATAATGCCATTAGTTTCAACCTGATCGTGGATAAGGATAGATCTGGTCCTCGGGTTGAAGTTCTGAACTGGAAAAAGGCCAAATTTGATGACATGAGAAGGGATCTGGGAAGTGTGGATTGGCACAGGCTGTTCTCTGGTAAGGATGTAAATGGAAAGTGGGAGGCCTTCAAAGGAGAAATTTTGAGAGTGCAGAGTTTGTATGTTCCTGTCAGGATTAAAGGCAAAGTAAATAGGAATAAGGAACCTTGGTTCTCGAGGGAGATTGTAACACTGATTAAGAGGAAGAGAGAGTTGTATGAAATGTACAGGCAGCAAGGAACAGATCAGATGCTCGAGGAGTATAAAAAGTGCAAGAAGCTACTTAAGAGGGAAATCAGGAGGGCTAAAAGAAGACATGAGGTTGCTTTGGCAGACAGAGTGAAGGAAAATCCAAAGAGCTTCTATAGGTATGTTAGGAGCAAAAGGATAGTGAGGGATAAAATTGGTCCTCTTGAAGACCAGAGTGGTAGACTGTGTATGGAACCAAAAGAGATGGGGGAGATACTAAATGGTTTTTTTGCGTCCGTATTTACTGAGGAAACGGGCATGGAGTCTACAGAAATAGGGAAAACTGGTAGGGAGGCCATGGAACCTTTACAGATTAAAGGGGAGGAGGTGCTCGCTGTCTTGAGGCAGGTCAGAGTGGATACGTCCCCAGGACCGGACAGGGTATTCCCACGGACCTTGAGGGAGGCTAGTGTTGAACTTGCAGGGGCCCTGGCAGACATATTTAAAATGTCAGTATTCACGGGGGAGGTGCCGGATGATTGGAGGGTGGCTCATGTTGTTCCGTTGTTTAAAAAAGGTTCCAAAAGAAATCCGGGAAATTATCGGCCAGTAAGTTTGACGTCGGTGGTGGACAAGTTATTGGAAGGTGTGATAAGGGATAGGATCTACAAATATTTGGATAGACAGGGACTTATTAGGGAGAGTCAACATGGCTTTGTGCGTGGTAGGTCATGTTTGACCAATCTATTAGAGTTTTTTGAGGAGGTTACCAGGAAAGTGGATGAAGGGATGGCGGTGGATGTTGTCTCCCTGGATTTCAGCAAGGCCTTTGACAAGGTCCCTCATGGGAGGTTAGTTAGGAAGGTTCAGTCGCTGGGTATACATGGGGAGGTAGTAAATTGGATAAGACACTGGCTCAATGGAAGAAGCCAGAGAGTGGTTGTGGAGGATTGCTTCTGAGTGGAGGCCTGTGACTCGTGGTGTGCCGCAGGGATCGGTGTTTGGTCCATTGTTGTTTGTCATCTATATCAATAATCTGGATGATAATGTGGTAAATTGGATCAGCAAGTTTGCTGATGATACAAAAGATTGGAGGTGTAGTGGACAGTGAGGAAGGTTTTCAAAGCTTGCAGAGGGATTTGGACCAACTAGAAAAATGGGCTGAAAAATGGCAAATGGAATTTAACGCCGACAAGTGTGAGATATTGCACTTTGGAACGACAAACCAAAGAAGAACGTACAGGGTAAATGGTAGGACTCTGAAGAGTGCAGTTGAACAGAGGGACCTGGGAATACAGGTACAGAATTCCCTAAAAGTGACGTCACTGGTGGATAGGGTCGTAAAGAGTGCCTTTGGTACATTGGCCTTTATAAATCGGAGTATCGAGTATAAAAGTTGGAGTGTTATGGTAAGGTTATATAAGGCATTGGTGAGGCCGAATTTGGAGTATTGTGTACAGTTTTGGTCACCTAGTTACAGGAAGGATGTAAATAAGATTGAAAGAGTGCAGAGAAGGTTCACAAGGATGTTGCCGGGACTTGAGAAGCTGAGTTACAGAGAGAGATTGAATAGGTTGGGACTTTATTCCCTGGAGCGTAGAAGATTGAGGGGAGATTTGATAGAGGTGTATAAGATTTTGATGGGTATAGATAGAGTGAATGCAAGCAGGCTTTTTTCGCTGAGGCTAGGGGAGAAAACAACCAGAGGGCATGGGTTAAGGGTGAAAGGAGAAAAGTTTAAAGGGAATATTAGGGGGGGCTTCTTCACGCAGAGAGTGGTGGGAGTGTGGAATGAGCTGCCGGATAAAGTGGTAAATGCGGGGTCACTTTTAACATTTAAGAAAAACTTGGACGGGTTCATGGATGAGAGGGGTGTGGAGGTATATGGTCCAAGTGCAGGTCAGTGGGACTAGGCAAAAAATGGTTCGGCACAGACAAGAAGGGCCAAAAGGCCTGTTTCTGAGCTGTAATTTTCTATGGTTCTATGCAGGGAGAACGTGCAGATTCCGCACAGACAATGACCCAAGCCGGGACCCGAACCAAAGGTCCTTGGCGCATGAGGCAGCGATGCTAACTGTTGTGCAATGTGGATATCCAAGTGGAATTGCTTGCCTCATAGAATCATTTACACCTGTCTGAAAGCAAAGTTAATCAGGTTTAATGTCACCAAAATACAGTACCTCAGTGCAGCATTCCCTCAGTATTACAACATCAAATTATAATTGTGCAGCCCCTTTAACAGCATGTCCCAAGACATTATTCAGCAGCATTATGAAACAAATCTGGCACAAAGCCATGTGTTGCAATTTTAATGATGTGGAGTGACCACGACACCACACAACCCTGCCACAGCAACCTCTGCAAGACGTGCCGGATCATCAACACGGATGCCATCATCTCACATGAGAACACCACTTACCAGGTACACGGTACCTACTCTTGCAACTCGGCCAACGTTGTCTACCTGATACGCTGCAAGAAAGGATGTCCCGAGGCATGGTACATTGGGGAAACCATGCAGACGCTACAACAACAGATGAATGAACACCGCTCGACAATCACCAGGCAAGACTGTTCTCTTCCTGTGGGGGAGCACTTCAGCAGTCACGGGCATTCAGCCTTGGATCTTCAGGTAAGCGTTCTCCAAGGCGGCCTTCACGACACATGACAGCGCAGAGTCACTGGGCAGAAACTGATAGCCAAGTTCCGCACACATGAGGACGGTCTAAACCGGGATGTTGGATTTATGTCACATTATCAGTAACCCCCACAGCTTGCCTCCTGGACTTGCACAATTTCACAAGCTGTACTGTCTGGAGACAATACACATCTCTTTAACCTGTGTTGAATGCTCCCTCCACCCACATTGTCTGTACGTTTAAGACCTGGCTGGCTGTAGAGATTTGCATTCTAATCAGTATTCTGTAATTTGATTTCTGTGTCTGTGCCCTGTTTGAGAACAGAGACCACTCCATCTGACGAAGGAGCATTGCTCCGAAAGTTTATGGTATTTGCTACCAAATAAACCTGTTGGACTTTAACCTGGTGTTGTGAGACTTCTTATTGCAATTTTAAGGCAGCTATCCAAAAGCTTGGTTAGAGGGGTAATCTTTAAGGAACATCTTGAAGGAAGAAAGTAAGTTTTTGGGAAGGATTTCCAGCATTCTGGCCCCAGGCAGTTCAAGGTACACCAGCAACAGTGGAGCAAATAAAAATCTCAAATGCTTGGCAGCTTATTGACATCCTCAGCATCATAGATCCCAGTCTTAAGCTAATTCAATTCACTTCGCATGATATCAAGGAACAGCTGAAGGCACTGGATACTGCAAAGCCTTTGGGACTGACAACATTCTGGCAACAGTATTGAAGACTTATGCTCCAGAACTTGCTGCACCCCTAACTAAACTCTTCCGGTGCAGTTAGAACACTGGCATTTACCCAGAAATGTGGAAAATTTCCCAGGTATGTCTTGTCCACAAAAAGCAGGACAAATCCAACCCAGCCAATTACCACCCCATCAGTCTACTCTCGATTATCAGTGATGGAAGATGTCATCAACAGTATCATGAAGCTGCACTTACTCAGCAGTAACTTACTCACTGCTGCTCAGTTTGGATTCTGCCAGGGCCACTCAGCTCCTGATCTCATTATAGCCTTGGTTCAAATATGGACAAAGAGCTGAACTCGAGGTGAAATGAGTGTGTCTGCCTTTGACATTAAGGCAAGTGTGACATCCAGGAGTCCGAACAAAACAATGGAAATTTTTTGGATGGAGGCATCCCCGATGGGTTGGTGTCATCACTGTCTCAAAGGAAGGTGGTTGTAGTCATTGAAGGTCATTCATCTCAGTCCCAGAGCATCGCTGCAGGTGTTCGGATCTTCAGCCCAGTCATTTTCAGCTGCTTCATCAATGATCTTCCTTCCAACAAAAGGTCAGAAGTAGGCATGTTCACTCATGATTGCACAATGTTCAGCACCACTCCTGACTCGTCAGACACTGATGCAGTCCGTGTCCAAATGCAGCAAGACCTAGACAATATTCAGGCTTGGGCTAAGAAGTGGCAAGTAACATTTGCATTGCACCACTGGGAATCAATGACCATCTCCAATGAGAGAGAATCTAGCCATTACCCCTTGACATTAAATGGAATTGCCATCACTGAATCCGCCACAATCAACATACTGGGGGTCGTCATTGACCAGAAACTGAACTCATCGGCTGTATAAATACTGCACCTATGAGAGCAGGTCAGAGGTTGGGAATTCTGCTGTAAGTAACTCCCCGAAGCTTGTCAAATATCTGCAAGGCACAAGTCAGGAGTGCGATGGAATACTCTCCACTTGCCTGGATGAGCGCAGCTCCAGCAACACTCAAGAAACTCGACACCATACACGGCAAAGCAGCCCACTTGGTTGGCACCCATCCAGCACCTTAAACATTAATTCCCTCTGCCAACAATGCACAATGGCAGCATTATATGCAAAATGCACTGCTGAACTCTCTAACGGTCCTTCAAAGCACTTTTTAAACATGAGGCCTCTGACACCTAGAAGGGCGAGGGCAGCAGATGCATGGGATTACTCCCTGCGGTTCCTCTCGAAGACATGATGTGGAGATGCTGGCATTGGAATTGGGTAGGCACAGTAATAAGTTTCACAACACCAGGTTAAAGTCCAACAGGTTTATTTGGTAGCACGAGCTTTCGGAGCGCTGCTCCTTCATCAGGTGAGTGCCCCTCTAAGACAAACCATCTTGGAACTATATTGTCATCCTTCACTGTTGGTGGATACAAATCCTGTAACGTCCTTCTTAACAGGACTGTGGTTGTACCTGAAGCACATTGGCTGCAGTGGTTCTGGAAGGCAACTCACCATGATCTCCTTGAGGCCAATTAGTGATGAGCAAAAGCCTAGCCAGCGACATGCACCAATCTTGTGAACGAATAAATTAAAATTTTGCCAGAATTAGATGACGTTAGATATTGGACCTAGTGGCTGGAGGAGATTAGAGATAGGGAGAGTAAGACCATGGAGGGATTTAGAAACGATGATGAAAATTATTAATTTGCGGCCTTGCCTAAATGGGAGCCAATGTGAATCAGCCATTTGTCTAGGAGACCTTATGCAAATGAGGACAGGGCTGCAGAGTTTCAGATGACCTCAAGTTTATGGAGAGTAGGATGTAGGTAGCCAGGCAGGAATGCATGGAATAGTCAAGTCTGGAGACAAACATTAGATGTTCAAGTCTCAGAAGTTGAGTATTGAAATTGGCTGTGAAAAGCATCAGAAAATCAGAGTGTGTCTTCAGGAAAGAAAATGTACTTTCTAGCATGTATTAATTCAATTCACACAATGTAGGGCTCACAGTTCACTCTCCAAATTAGCCTGACAAAACCTCAGTTGTAAAAACTGTACATCTTCGGGCAATAGTTACAGCTTTGCCAACATTGTCCACACTCTAAGAAGGAACCGCAATCTTTTGTTACCAAAAATCCATTTTGTTGGAATCTATGCTGAGCATATATTCATCTCTTTCAGATAAGACAGCAGTCTTGTCAGCTGTATCTTTCATAGCTGGTCCAATCAATCATTATTCTTGTGCTGGGTTAGGCCTTTAATTGAAGGTGTTTACTTTAATTCCATTCCCTTGCCCTTTGCCTAAATCCTTTCATTTTCATCCTTTACAAATATTTACCCAACTTCTTTTAAATAATATGCTTTCTGTTCAATGTCTGCTTGTGGTGAAGCATTTTGAGTATCATATCAGTAAAAACAGAAGCTAAATGGATGCTGTGCTAATAAGCTCCAGTTCGAGGGTCTGGATTAAGCATATAACTTTGGAGCTTCTTTGGTGCCATTATTTATGTGCCTCTGTCCTTGCAAACTACGATGCTCTCAATAACTTCCCTCTACTTCAAAGTTGTCATCTCCCAAATCTATGCCCTTCTTCCCCAGAAATCCATATTTGAATTTCTTCAATCAGATTTCCAAACCATCCAGAACTTTCTTCAAAGTCACAAATGAAAGGACATTTTATGTATTGAGAATGATAAACGATTCCTCAGTTAGTAGATAGAGAACATTTTAGCAAGAGATAGTATAAAAATTTAGAATACCATCAAGGGAGAAATTCGAATATGAGAATGGACTAGCAAGAAACATTAAGACAGGGAGGAAGAATTTGTAAAAGTATATGAAAAAAAAGTACTTCAAGTAAATATTGGTCCCTTAGAGGCAGAGGCTGGGAATTAATAAGGGGAAACACGAAAATGACAGGATTGAACAGTATTTTGCATCTGGCTTCACAGTAGATAAAACAAAAGTATCCCAAGAATAGCAGATAATCAAGTGACTAAGGGTGGAGTGGACCTTAAAATTATCACTGGAGAAAAAGTACTCGGAAAACTAATGGGGCTAAAGACTGTCAAGTCCCTTGGACCTGATGGCCTGCATCTGAGGCCACAGGAAGTGAGTGCACAGATACTGGATGGAGTGGTTGTAATCTTCAAAATTCCCTAGATTCTGGGACGATCCCCGCCGTTGGAAAACTTCGCATGTAACATCCCTATTTAAGAAAGAAAGAAGACAAAGTAGATGATTATGGGGCAGTAGTCTGACATAGGAAAAATGCCGGAATCCATTATTTCATAAAAAGTAGATCTGGTCGCTTGGTTGTGGGATCAATTATCTCTATCACTTGCATTTTTTGCTGTTTGGTATGCAGGTAGTCCTGTGTTGTAACTTCACGAGGTTGACACCTCATTTTTAGGTTTACCTGTGGCATGCCCTCCTGAACTCATTGAACCAGTGTTGATCTCCTTGCTTGGTGGTAATGGTGAAGTAGTGATATGCTGGACCATGGGGTTACAGATGGTGGTTGAGCACAACTCTACTGCTGCTGATGGCCCACAGTGCCTCATACATGCCCAGTTTTGAGCTGCTTGATTTGTTTGAAGTCTATCCCATTTTGCACAATGATAGTGCCACACAGCACAATGTAAAGTATCCTTAATGTGAAGATGGGACTTTGTCTCCACAGGGACTGTGCAGTGGTCACTCCTACCAATACTGTCATAGACAGATGCATCTGCGGCAGGCAGGAGGGTGAGGTCACATATGTTTTGTCTCTTGTTGGAACATGTTGTCCACTTTGGTAAGAATAGAAAAGTAGAAAAGCAGAATATTATTTAAATGAAACAGAATATTGCAGAAGAGAGGAATCTGGGTGACCTTGTATATGAATCACATCACAAAGTTAGCATGCAGCTACAGCAAGTAATTCGGAAGGCAAATTGAATAAAAACAGAAAATGCTGGATAAACTCAGCGGGTTTGGCAGCACCTGTGGAGCGAGAAGCAGAGTTAACAGTTGAAACTAAACCAAAACTAAAGAGGGGTAGAAATGGATTATGTAATTGGAGAACGGGGTGGCAAAGATAGAGCAGAATAGAAAATCAGGGACAGGTTGGAAATGAGAGATTGACAAAGATGTCATGGACACAAGACAAAGGGAGTGTTAATGGTAGCATTTACGACAAAAAGAAAGTGCTGATAGTGGCATAAAAATGTTTTTAAAAGAGAATGTGTTAATAGGAGAACAAAGGTCAATGCTCAGTGAAAGCACAACTGAAGAACAAGTGACAGATGGTCTTGTTTGGGAGGGGGTGCATTGTAATAAATAAAAAAGGAGGTCAAGATGAAGGAGAGAGTTCACAATCTAAAGATGTTGAATGCAATGTTGAGTCTAGAAGACAGTAACATGTTTAATTGGAAGATTCGATGTTGGTCCTTGGGGCTTCACTGGAGCATTGCAACAGGCCAAGGGGGAGCATGAGAACAAGTTGGTGAGTTGAAAGGCAAGCGATAGGAAAGTTAGATTTAATTTGATTTATTATTGTCCCAGGGAGTAACATACAATGAAAAGCATTGTTTCTTGTGCACTATACAGACAAATGACATAGTGAAGGAAAGGAGAGAATGCAGAATGTAGTGTTACAGTCATAGCTAGCATGTAGAAAAAGATCAACTTGTAGGAAGGGACTAAAGAAGGAAATTAGGAGAGCCAGAAGGGGTCACGAGAAGGCCTTGGGAGGTAGGATTAAGGAAAACCCTAAGGCGTTCCATAAATATGTGAAGAGTAAAAGGATGGGACGTGAAGGAATAGGGCCTATAAAAGGTGAAGGCGGGAAAATCTGTATGGAACCAGTAGAAATGGCAGAGGTGCTCAATGAGTATTTTGCCTCGGTTTTCACAGAGGAGAAGGACCTGGATGGATGTACTGCGGGCTTGCGGTGGACTGAAAAGATTGAGTATGTGGACTTTAACAAAGAGGTTGTGCTGGAATCTTTGAATGGCATCAAGATAGATAAATTGCCAGGTCCGGATGGGATGTACCCCAGGTTACTGTGGGAGGCGAGGGAAGAGATTGCAGAGCCTCTGGCGATGATCTTTACGTCGTCGATGGAGATGGGAGAGGTGCCGGAGGATTGGAGGATTGCGGATGTGGTTCCTATTTTCAAGAAGGGGAATAGGGATAGCCCAGGAAATTACCGACCGGTGAGTCTAACCTCAGTGGTTGGTAAGCTGATAGAGAAGATCATGAGGAACATGATTTATGAGCATTCAGAGAGGTTTAGTATGCTCAAGAATACTCAGCATGGCTTTGTCAAAGGCAGATCGTGCCCTACGTGCCTGGTGGAGTTCTTAGAAAATGTGACTAAACACATTGACAAAGGGAAAGCGGTAGATGTGGTTTGTATGGATTTTAGCAAGGCGTTCGATAAGGTCCCCCATGCAAGGCTTCTAGAAAAAGTGAGAGGGCATGGGATCCAAGGGGCTGCTGCCCTGTGGATCCAGAACTGGCTTGCCCAAAGGAGGCAGAGAGTGTGTAAGATGGGTCTTTTTCTAAATGGAGGTCGGTCACCAGTGGTGTGCCCCAGGGATCTGTTCTGGGACCCTTGCTGTTTGTCATTTTCATAAATGACCTGGATGAGGAAGTGGAGGGATGGGTTGGTAAGTTTGCCGACGACACGAAGGTTGGTGGGGTTGTGGATAGTCTGGAGGGATGTCAGAAGTTACAGAGGGACATAGATAGGATGCAAGACTGGGCGGAGAAGTGGCAGATGGACTTCAACCCAGATACATGCGTAATGGTCCATTTTGGCAGGTCAAATGGGATGAAGGAGTACAATATTAAGGGAAAGACTCTTAGTACTGTAGAGGATCAGAAGGACCTTGGGGTCCGGGTCCATAGGACTCTAAAATCGGCCCCGCAGGTGGAGGATGTGGTTAAGAAGGCGTATTGTGTGCTGGCCTTTATCAATCAAGGGATTGAGTTTAGGAGTCCGGGGATAATGATGTAGCTATGTAAGACCCTCGTCAGACCCCACTTGGAGTACTGTGCTCAGTTCTGGTCGCCTCATTACAGGATGTGGAAAAGATTGAAAGGGTGCAGAGGAGATTTACAAGGATGTTGCCTGGATTGAGTGGCATGCCTTATGAGGATAGGCTGAGGGAACTCGGTCTTTTCTCCTTGGAGAGACGAAGGATGAGAGGAGACCTAATAGAGGTATATAAGATGTTGAGGGGCATAGATCGGGTGGACTCTCAGAGGCTTTTTCCCAGGGTGGAAATGTCTGCTACGAGAGGACACAGGTTTAAGGTGCTGGGGGTTCGGTCCAGGGGAAATGTTAGGGGGACGTTTTTCACACAGAGGGTGATGGGCGAGTGGAATCGGCTGCCGTCAGTGGTGGTGGAGGCAAACTCAATAGGGTCTTTTAAGAGACTCCTGGATGAGTACATGGGACTTAATAGGATGGAGGGTTATAGGTAGGCCTAAAAGGTAGGGATATGTTCGGCACAACTTGTGGGGCCGAAGGGCCTGTTTTGTGCTGTAGTTTTTCTATGTTTCTTCTAATGCGAGGTAGGTTCATTCAAAAGTCTGATGGCAGCAGGGAAGAAGCTGTTCTTGAGTCCGTTGGCACATGTCCTCAGACTTTTCTATCTTTTTCCCAACAGAGGAAGGTGGAAGAGAGAATGCCTGGGGTGCATGGGGTCCTTGATTATGCTGGCTGCTTTTCTGAGGCAGCGGGAAATGTAGACAGTGTCAATGGGTGGGAGGCTGTTTTGCGTGATGGACTGGGCTTCATTCACGACCATTTGTAGTTTGTTGGGCCTTGGGCAGAGTAGGAACCATACCAAAGCTGTGATGCAACCAGAAAGTATGCTTTCTATAGTGCATCTGTAAAGGTTGGTGAGAGTCGTAGCGGACATGCCAAATTGATGTATGATCTAAAATATCAAAGTAGAGGCATTGATGGGCTTTCTTAACTATAATGTCGGCATGGGGGGGACCAGAATAGGTTGTTGGTGATCTGGGCACTTAGAAACTTGAAGCTTGCGATCATTCCCACTTCATCCCCATTGATGTAGACAGGAGCATATCCTCCACGGCCCTTCCTGAAGTTGATGACTATCTCCTTCATTTTGTTGACATTGAGGGAGAAAATATTGTCATCGCACCAGTTCCCCACATTCTCTATCTCTTTCCTGTACTCCATCTCACCATTGAGATCCGACCCACTACGGTGATGTCATCAACAAACTTGAAAATCGAGTTGGAGGGGAATTTGGCCACAGTCATAGGTGTCTAAGAGATATCGTAAGGGACTGTGGATACAGACTTGCAGGCACTGGTGTTGAGGATGATTGTGGAGATGGTGTTGTTGCCTATCCTCACTGATTGCGGTCTGCGTTAGGAAGTTCAGAATCCAGTTGCAGAGGGAGGAGCCAAGCCCCAGGCCATGGAGTTTGGAGAAGAGTTTCGTGGGAATAATAGTGTTGAAGGCTGAGATATAGTCGATAAGTAGAAGTCTGACATAGGTGACTTTGTTATCTAGGTGTTCTAGGGTTGAGTGCAGGGCCAGGGAGATGGCGTCTGCTGTGGACCTGTTGTGGCGGTGGGCAAATTATAGTGTATCCAAGCAATCTGGGAGGTCGGAATTGATTTGTGCCGTGACTAACCTTTCGAAGCACTTCATAATGAATGTCAGAGTCACCGGATGATGGTCATTAAGGCATGCTGCTTGGCCTTTCTTTGGAACCAGGATGATGGTCATCATCTTGTAGCAGATAGGAACCTCAGATTGTTGTCAAGAGAGGTTCAAGATGTCTGCAAATACCCCACCAGCTGGTCCGTGCAGGATCTGAGTGCTCGTCCGGGTACCCCATCCCGGTCAGTCGCTTTCCATGGATTGACCTTTGAGAAGGTTGCGATGACATCTGCAATGGTGATCTCGGGTACAGGTTCATCTGAGGTTTCCGAGCTCTCGCTGACTTCTGTCTCAAAACGGGCATAAAATGCACTGAGATCAGGGAAGGGTGAGTTTGTGCTGGTGATTTTTCATGCCTTCATCTTGTACCTGTTATGTCTTGCAGACCTTCCCATAGTCAGCGGGGGCCTGTGTGGCTAGCCTGGGACTCTAGCTTGGTCCAGTACAGTCTTTTGGCATCTTTAATGGATCTCCTTAGATCATATCTGGCTTTCTTGTATAGCCATGATGTGGAGTTGCCGGCGTTGGACTGGGGTGAACACAGTAAGAAGTCTCACAACACCAGGTTAAAGTCCAACAGGTTTATTTGGTAGCAAATACCATAAGCTTTCGGAGCGCTGCTCCTTCGTCAGATGGAGTGGAAATGCGCTGCTCCTTCATCAGATGGAGTGGAAAGCTTATGGTATTTGCTACCAAATAAACCTGTTGGACTTTAACCTGGTGTTGTGAGACTTCTTACTACTTGCTTGTATAGGTTAGGGTTGCCTGACTTGAACGCCTCAGACCTAGACTTGAGCAAGCAGTGGTTATCCCTGTTCATCCAAATTTTCCAGTTGGGAAGCACGTGGATTTGCTTCTTCGGCGCACAGTCTCCAACACACTTACTAATGAAGTTACAGTCGTGGTGTACTCATTCAGGCTGGTCAGAGTTTTTAAATACTGACCAGTCTACTGACTCTAAGCAGTCCCGTAAGAGATCATTCGATTCCTCAGACCACCATTGCATGATTTTCTTTGACGGATTCTCCCATTTCAGTTTTTTGCTTGTCAGCTGGGAGCAGGAGCTACAGCCTTGTGCCCTGATTTGCAAAAGTGTGAGTGGGCGATCGAGCGGTAGGCATATTTGATATTTGTGTAGCAGTGGTCTAGAATGCTTGGGCCTCTGGTGGAACAGGAGATGTGTTGGTTGTATCTTGGTAGGATGCTCTTGAGCTTGGCCTGATTGAAGTCATGCTTGTGGACTGAGCAAAGGTGTTCCACAAAGTAGTCTCCCCAATATAGAGGAGACTGCATTGGAAGCAGCGAATACTGTAGACCAAATTGAAGGAGGTGCATGTGAAATGCTGCTTCACCTGAAACGTATGTTGGGGTCTTGGACAGTGAAGAAGGTAGAGGTAAAGGGGCAGGTGTTGCAACTTCTGTGTTTGCATGGGAAGTTGCTGTGGGAAGGGGATGGCGGGTTGGGGCAATGGAGGAGTGGACCAGTGTGTCACGGAGGGAATGGTCCCTGCGGAATACTGATAGCGATTAGGAGAAGATGTGTTTTGTGGTGGCATCATGCTGGAGTTGATGAAAAAAGCAGAGGATGATCCTTTGAATGTGGAGGCTGATGGGGTGGAAAGTGAGGACAATAGGGACCCTATCATGATTCTGGGATGGGGTGGGAGAAGAAAGGATTGAAGGGCAGAGGTGCAGGCAATAGGTCGGACACGGTTGAATGCCCTGTTAATCACTGCAACAGGGAAACCTCGGTTGAGAAAAAAAGCAGATGTGTCAGCAGTGCTGTTTTCAAAGGTGGCATCATCAAAACAAATGAGACGGAGGTGAAGAAATTGGGGGAATGGATTAGGGTCCTTGCAGGAAGCAGGGTGTGAAGAGGTAGCTGTGGCAGTCAGTGGGTTTGTAATAAATATTGGAGGTCAGAAATCGCAACAGAAGTCAAGGAAGGGAAGGAAAGTGTGGGAGACTGACCTTGGGAATCTGAAAGAAGGGTGGAAATTGGAAGCAAAATCGCTAAGTTTTTCCAGGTCCAAATGATAGCATGAAGCGGCACCAATATAGTCATCAATGTAACAGGAAGAGAGTTGTGGGAGAGGGCCTGAGTCGGACTGGAACAAGGGATGTTTCACATGCCCTACAAAAAGACAGGCATAACTGGAGCCCATACAGGTTCCCGTAGCCACATGCTTTATTTGCAGGAAGTGAGGCAAGTTAAAGGGGAAATTGTTGTGTACAAGAACATGTTCAGCGAGGCAGAGGAAAGTAATGGTGGACGGGGATTGTTCGAGCCTCTGTTTAAGCAAGAAACAGAGAGCATTCAGTCCTTCCTGGTGGGGTATGGAGGGATATCCATAATAAAGGAATCACGAATGTGGTTGGGAAGGGACTGTGCATGGGAGAGAGAATGGTGTTGGGATGAGAAGAAATTAGTTCAGTGGGGCAGGAACAGGCTTCTACAATCGGTCTGCCAAGGCAGTCCTGTTTTTGGATTTTACGAAGGAAGCAGCAGCAGGCTGGTCAGTGCTATGACCTCTTCCCTTGCAGCCTCTGCTTTGTCAAACTCACCGCCCTTCTCCTCTTCGAGGTCCTCCACATTGGTGGAGACATGCAGCTCCTCCATCTCATTATTGCAACAGCCACGATGATCCATGAAGCCCTCTCGGGACTGTAATGAAGCCTCACCAGATCTATCCAGGCATTGGAATCAGCACTTTAGGATACCTATGGTGTGCTGCACCCAAGTCTGGGTAAGGCATGAGCCTCATTATACCTTCTCCGTGCAGGAGTCTGATGCTGTTGCACAGGCATCATCAGCCACATCCTTTGCGGGTACCCTTTGTCAATGAGGAACCAGCCCTGGCCCGTGTGGTCCCTTGAAGATATCCAGGATCTGGGATGCATGCATCATGGATGCTTTGAGTATCTAGAGCAGACCTGCCTGGCAAAGTTTTTTTTTTAATGGCCTCAGACTAGCTGTGCAACGTGTGAGTGGTAGTCTTTCCAGTTCATGTGTTGGAATGCTTGTTGTTTAGGAGCTTTATGGCCACATACACCCTGCACCTGTGGGAATCTGAAAATCTCAACAAATCCCAGTGCTCTGGCATCCTGGCTTGCTTGATCTCTATTCGTGGAATTTTGGGCCATGGCAAAAAAGGTGTCTGTGACTTAGAATCATAGAATCCCTATAGTGCAGAAGGAGGCCATTCAGCCCATCGAGTCTGCATCAACAACAATCCCACCGAGGCCTTATCCCCATAATCCCATGTGTTTACTCTGCTCATCCCGCGACACTAAGGGGCAATCTCCCGTGGCCAATCCACCTAACTCACACATCTTTGGACTGTGGGAAGAAACCAGAGCACTCAGAAGAAACCCATGCAGACACAGGGACAACATGCAAACTCCACACAAGCAGTCACCCGAGGCCGGAACTGAACCTGGGTCCCTGACTGAATGAGGCAACAATGCTAACCACTGTGCTGCCAATGCATTTGTGAGTGGATGCTTAAGAGATCCCTCAGAGGTCCCCCAATAGAGCTCTAGAAGGACACATAGCAGTTCAATGTGGAAGTTGGAGCTGGGCTGCATGGTGGCACAGCGGTTAACACTGCTGCATCACAGCGCCAGGGACCCAGGTTCAATTCCAGCCTTAGGTCACTGTTTATGTTGGTGGAGTTTTGGGCCATGGCAAAAAAAGTTTTGCAAAAAGGAAGTTTGCACGTTCTCCCTGTGTCTGTGTGAGTTTCCTCTGGGTGTCCGGTTTCCCCCCACACTCCAAAGATGTGCAGGTTAGGTTGATTGGCTATGATAAATTGCCCCTTAGTGTCAGGGTAAATAGGTGGGGTTACGGGGATCAGGCCTAAGTGGGATTGTGGTCAGTGCAGGCTCAATGGGCCAAATGGCCTCCTTCTGCACTGTAGGGATTCTATGATTCTAAGTTACTTTCACAGCCACTAGCAATAGCTTCTCTCCCTGTTCCCATGGCGCCAATTCCAAGAGAATATGGTACATGTGAGTCACCAAATCCCTGGACATGTGAAGATGTCAGTGACACTGGTTGTTGCTCATCTGCAGGTAAGACGTGCAAGTTCTGTACACCCTGGGACTTGGAGCTGCCCACACATAAAAGATGAAGCTCTCAGAGACATTATGTCTGGAGAGGGCCTTGGTCTTGAGGATTTTGCTCCTCTCTTTGGTGAACCAAGCAGCCCTGTTGCAATCATCTTCTCTCCTGCCTCTAAGTGATAACAGTAAGAGTTTTAACAACACCAGGTTAAAGTCCAACACGTTTATTTTATAGCAAATGCATTAGCTTTCGGAGCGCTGCTCCTTCATCAGATGGAGTGGATATCTGCTCTCAAACAGGGCATACAGAGACACAAAATCAAGTTACAGAATACTGATTAGAATGCGAATCTCTACAACCGACCAGGTCTTAAAGATGCAGACTGTATCTTTAAGACCTGGTTGGCTGTAGAGATTTGCATTTTAATCAGTATTTTGTAACTTGATTTTGTGTCTCTGTATGCCCTGTTTGAGAGCAGATATCCACTCCATCTGATGAAGGAGCAGCGCTCCGAAAGCTAATGGCATTTGCTACCAAATAAACCTGTTGGACTTTAACCTGGTGTTGTTAAAACTGACTGTGTTTACCCCAGTCCAACGCCAGCATTTCCACATCTAAGTGATAATGCAGGGAGCGATAAAGCCAGACTTCTTCTTCCTCATGGTTTCCTCTCTGCAGTATCAGTGAGAAACAGACAAGAGTCATCATGAGTCTCTAAAAGTCCTCTTTTTGTCAATAACTCATCAGTGAATATGGATTCAAGGAATTTGTTTCTTAATTGAAAAGTACTTGCCCTGAAATGATGGTGAACGCAGGGTGCATAGCAAGGTCACCTCCACCCTCAACTGCTAAGCCCAACATGACTGACTGCTGTGACATTGCTCTGGTCAGGCACATGAATGTACTGCTCTTAGCCCAGGTACTGGGATCCTTAATCACTGTACTCTAATACTATGTTCTTTGGAATAAACATGAGGGTAAATGTTTCACCAGGATACTAGGTTATTTGAGGGGGACCTGCGAACCGTCCGGCTCCAATTTTCTAATGAGCTTTTGAAGCTTGTCCTGTTGCCTAATTGCTCTGGAGTTTGTTATGACTCTGGGGAATTGCCATACCGTGAACAAGGGTTTAAACAAGGGGATTGGTCAGTGCCCCTTTGCAAGATTAGTGTCGCGTGAAAGGGCATCATTACTTCACTTTCTGATTACCTTCAATGTCATTGAAAGGCTCCTAACATGTTTCAGCTTTGCCTTTCTCATTTGGGAATGCAGAGTACAGTTGGGTGTTCCTTTAATCCCACCTCCCAGTGTATGCACATGCCCTACAATCTGCCTGCAGAGCCCTCACCAGCAGTGCTTTTCTTCATTTTAAGTTTGTACTATGCCATTGCTGCGGGCTGGAAGATGGTGCTGCAGAATTCTCACTGACAGCCCAGCTTGGACTCTCCCTGTGTGAGCATGGAAACCCTTTATTGTCCCAGAGGAGCTAATGTTCAGGTTTCAAGCTTCCCCCTGTATTCCTTGATCCCATTGTGTTTGTGGTGCATATCAGTTTGGTAGCACCTGAACATTTTGAAGTTGACGTACCTATGTGCTGTATGGATCTCACCCTTCTTCATCTTGGTCACTTAGGCAGTTAAACATAAATCCCTTCACCCCTTCCCCCACACCATACCTTTGGATACCACTATAATTCCTTTCCAAATCTGAAGGCTGCAAATGCCTTCCCTGACTGAGTGTGCCAGCTGTGGCCATTATTATTTCAAAAATCCCTTCTTCTGTCCAAGGCCTGTTTCCTCGAAGGGATGAGCAATGTGCAGGTTGCTCGGTACAGGTCGCTTATATACCATTGTGAAATACATCATTCTAATTGCATGCCAATGTGTCCAGATGATCCAGTGTGGGGTAATGTTCCAGTAAACATTAACTAAGGATGCATTAATTTGAGTCTAATTGATGAGAAATAAACTTTGTACAAGTTTGCAACAAAACATGACCAGGGAAAGTGGTGGTACACTTGCAATGTTGGTGGGTGGATAATATTTTTAGTGAAGATATGTATAATTTCTAATTCATGTTGTTTTTGCATGATTCTTAATTCCAGTGCGATTTTCAGGTTTTTTGGAAAAAGTCTCAATCTTTATTTCACATCATTAACGTTTAATTTCATGCTGGTTTGTACAAAGAATTAGCTATTTGGCTTTCTGAATCACCTTGCACATTTTAGCTTAATGACTATAGATAAAGTTACAACTCTGTTGAAGAAGCCTTTTGTACAAAGCATTCTTCGTGTACTTCAAATGTTGCTTCCCGCAATCAAATAGAAACATTTTCAAAGGGCAGGAAACAGTAGGACTCCCGACTCATGGTATTTATCTAATTTAGTAGAAGGAAAAGCCGCCACTGAAAATAGACCAGTCCATGAGGACCATTTTGTTCTTTGTTTTTAAAACTAATCTTCTGCAAGGCTGGTGTTTAGTGCCTATGCTTAACTGTTTGATACTGCTGAGTAGCTTGTTGGATCTCTTCAGAGAGGAATTGAGTTAAGAATTAATCGCTGTTGTGGGGTCGGAGTTGCATATTGACTGGATAGCAGGTTTCCTTCCCTAAAAGACATTCATAGAATCCCTACAGTACAGAAGGAGGCCATTTGGCCCATCAAGTCTGTACCAACCACAATCCCATCCAGGCCCTATTCCAGTCACACTCAATTACACTGCTAATCCCTGATACTAGGGTCAATTTAGCACAGTCAATCAACCTAACTTGCACATCTTTGGACTGCGGGAGGAAACTGGAGCACCCGCATGAAGCCCATGCAGACAAGGGGAGAATGAGCAAACTCCACACAGTGACCTGAGGTTGGAATTGAACCCAAGTCCCTGGCACTGAGGCAGCAATGCTAACCACTGTGCCACCGTGCCACCCATTATTATTGCAATTATTATTGGGCAACATGGAGTTTTGCAACATTCAGTCCAATAATGGGTAATTCTCTTCATACTAGCTTTTTATTTCCAAAATTTTAATCTGAATTTGAAATATTCATGTTCTTATTCTCTGGGTTATTGGTCCTAACCTTTTGTTCAAAAGAAAGCCAAATAGACTTGCGTCATATAGCATTTTTCTTGACCTCAAGACATCCCAACGTGCTTTATACTCAGTGAAGTAGTTTTGACCTGTTATCGTGCAAGAAATATTGCCAGATTGCACACAGCAAGGTCCCATGATCAGCAACAATACAATTTGATTTCCTAATGTTTGCTAAGTAATAAATATTAGAAATGGAATCGGGAGAAATCTATTGCTCTTTTTTTGCAATCGTGCCATAGAATCTTTGGTGTCCTTCTAAGAGGGCTTTCGTTTAGAAAGATAGCACCTCCAGCAGGGCAACACTGCTTCGGTACTGCAATGAAATGTCAACCTGGATTATTTGCTGCAGTGTCTGGAGTGTGGCTTGTTCTCTGATTCAGAGGTGTGTTAGTGCTGCTTCCTGAACCATAACTGATATTATCTGACCATAGCCAGAAATCATTAATGGATGATGATATTGCCAGGGAGGGGTGGGGGGAGCTTTTGACTCTTCCACGAGCATGACCTCACACTCCACCATCCACCCGGTTTGTGATGGGTGGGGAGTTGTGTATGGAGAGAGTGACTCCTATGATAACGTGGATTCGTAAGTATCCACTGTTTATAGAACCACAGAAGCCCAACATTGCAGAAGGAGGCCATCCGACCCATTGAGTCTGCACCGCTTCTCCGAAAAAGCATCTTACCCAGACGGCCCCCTCCCGTAATCCCGCACATTTACCATGGCTAATCTACCTAATTTACACATCTTTGGACTGTGCGAGGAAGCCGGAGCACCCAAGCAGACATGTGGGGAACATGCAAATTCCACACAGACACTGTTAAGTGTCTGGAATCGAACCCGGGTCCCTGGTACTGAGAGGCAGCAGTGCTAACCACTATCTAGCATTATAATCATTCACCTAATCTTAGATTGCAATAAACCAGTTTGCCCAAAACCATAGTGTGGTGAACCATAGATGGTTACCACTATGGGTACTTGTACATATGTTACTCTTGTTACTGTTGGGGTGTTCCACCTGTTAGCATTGTTCTGTGGTACACTCCGTTTGGCTCCGCCTTCTTACAGGAGTATAAAGGTCACTGCTACTTCCTAGTAGCCCTCAGTCTGGGATAGTATTGTTAAGCAGTATGCTCTATTCTTGTTGTGAATAAAAGCCTTTATTCCCGGGTACGTCCTAGCCTCCCGAGTAAATTAATCGTGCATCACATAGTATCCACATCGTAAAGTATGACCAATATACAGCAGATCATTGAAAGGATATTTTCAGGTGGTGAATGATATCTGAGGTCATGAGAAAGTAGTTCCATTTACAATTTTCAATTTTACAATATCCACATCGTAAAGTATGACCAATATACAGCAGATCATTGAAAGGATATTTTCAGGTGGTGAATGATATCTGAGGTCATGAGAAAGTAGTTCCATTTACAATTTTCAATTTTACAATATCCACATCGTAAAGTATGACCAATATACAGCAGATCATTGAAAGGATATTTTCAGGTGGTGAATGATATCTGAGGTCATGAGAAAGTAGTTCCAGTTACAATTTTCAAAATCATACCACTTTCAACTAAGAATGAACAACTTGCCTAAAAACAAACAATTTTTAACTTACTTTTCCTGAAGCATGTACCAAATTATGCTCCCAAATTTAGAATATTTAACACTTATTCTGCTTTACCAGTTATCATACAGTCAGAGCAGAAGTTGTGTATCCTGAAATTCACTCTTCTTTGTTTCCATGACAATTACTAGTCTGTCTCTTTCTTTCACCTAGCAGCCTGCTTCTCGAAATGCAGTTGCAGGGTTGTCAGCAGCAACACTGGCCTCACTTGGGGGATCATCATCTCGACGTGGGAGCGGGGATACAAGTAGCATACTGGATCCAGATGTTTCACTCAGCGAATTGCGGGTAAGGTTTATTAAACTGTGGCATAAAGCTGGTGAAGTGTTGTAAATTGTAACGTTTCTATCTGTTGACCAAATTCTTATAGCATTGTGTGCACCAAAAATATAAAATTATTTCAGTTTGATGTTTTTTTGTTCCCTTCCCCCTCCCATTTATCCAATGGTTCATTCCATGTGTCCAACAGGATATCTATGAGCTTAAGGACCAGATACAAGATGTAGAGGGGAGATACATGCAGGGATTAAAAGAACTTAAGGTATCAGGGCCATGTCCCCCAGCATGTTTTATCTATTTCCTGTCACACTGGGAATTTAAGCTGCACTCCTTTAACATATTAGAGCAGAGCCCTTTGTAGTATTTGACTAACTTTTGTTTTCGCTCATTGATAGATATTTTGGATTCTTATTGTAGCATGTGCTGTTATCTGAATGTAACCCTTACAGCAACATTCTGTGTGGTGTTTGATAAATCATAACTTCTTTGTCTCAAAGCAACTAGCCACAGAACAGCATTTGAGCAAAATAATTGTGGTCCACAAAGGTGAAAGACAATTCCACTTATTTAATCCTGAGTGATTACCTGATTTGGCTGGAGTGACAGTAGGTTGCATTTTATATAATTTACTGTTTGTTTGGAATGTGAGTATAGAACCAGCAATGGGAAAGCTCTGCATTTTCAGTCTTGGAAACATTCGAGAATTTGATTAGAAACTGTCAGAAATAGGTGAAACTTTGTACATGTGGGATAGGTAAAGTCAAAATTTCAGTGACAGTCTGAGTCTAAAATGATTTTGCATAGTTTTTTCAAATGCCTACCTTCATAAATAATTTTTTATGCATTCCATTAAGTGCAAAGATAGGTTTGGAAGAAGGTATAACTGGTGTTATCAGCAAGTTTGCGGATGACACGAAGATGGCTGGACTTGCGGATAGCAATGAGCATTGTCGGGCAATACAGCAGGGTATAGATAGGCTGGAAAATTGGGCGGAGAGGTGGCAGATGGAATTTAATCCAGATAAATGCGAAGTGATGCATTTTGGAAGAAATAATGTAGGGAGGAGTTATACAATAAATGGCAGAGCCATCAAGAGTATAGAAACACAGAGGGACCTAGGTGTGCAAGTCCACAAATCCTTGAAGGTGGCAACACAGGTGGAGAAGGTGGTGAAGAAGGCATATGGTATGCTTGCCTTTATAGGACGGGGTATAGAGTATAAAAGCTGGAGTCTGATGATGCAGCTGTATAGAACGCTGGTTAGGCCACATTTGGAGTACTGCGTCCAGTTCTGGTCGCCACACTACCAGAAGGACGTGGAGGCGTTAGAGAGAGTGCAGAGAAGGTTTACCAGGATGTTGCCTGGTATGGAGGGTCTTAGCTATGAGGAGAGATTGGGTAAACTGGGGTTGTTCTCCCTGGAAAGACGGAGAATGAGGGGAGATCTAATAGAGGTGTACAAGATTATGAAGGGGATAGATAGGGTGAACGGTGGGAAGCTTTTTCCCAGATCAGGAGTGACGATCACGAGGGGTCACGGGCTCAAGATGAGAGGGGCGAAGTATAACTCAGATATTAGAGGGATGTTTTTTACACAGAGGGTGGTGGGGGCCTGGAATGCGCTGCCAAGTGGGGTGGTGGAGGCAGACACGCTGACATCGTTTAAGACTTACCTGGATAGTCACATGAGCAGCCCGGGAATGGAGGGGTACAAACGATTGGTCTAGTTGGACCAATGAGCAGCACAGGCTTGGAGGGCCGAAGGGCCTGTTTCCTGTGCTGTACTGTTCTTTGTTCTTTGTTCTTTGTTTTTTCTAAAGGCCCAAAGTATTGCTCTGGTACTTGTTTGCAAGGAGAGAGTACACATTTCTGGAAAGCCAGAAGATGCTTTTACAGCTCCCATAATTATTTCGGTAAAATAATTGGAAAAAGAAGGATTTTAATCAGGAAATACTAAAATCTCAGAAGTGGTCAAATTTAGGGAATAACTAACCAAGGGATAAACTAAAAGAATTTATTTTAGTTTCAAAGCTGGAAGAGTGGAGCCTGTGGATATTTGCAAAGGGACAGTTAAGATGACGCTTCATTGTTTCCAAATAGGCAAATAAGCTTCCTACTCTTTAAATTTGGAAGAATTTCATATCCAGTACCTGTAAAAATGCATTGCTTTTCATCATGGAAATGTAAGGGACTATATTCATTTTAACAATCTTTGACATAATTGCTCTTTATTTGTGTAATTGTGCTGTAAACATAATCTAAGTATAGTTTGTGCTTCTGCATGGCAAGAGTACTAGTAATAGTTTTTTGTAACAAAGCCTCACATTTCCTTTGCCTGCCTATATTTAAGTTAAGGTTTCTGGTATTAAGGTTGCTCATCAGAATAGCCAAAGCTATCATTATTAATAATCTTGTTACTTGATTTTTCAAACCCGGACTTTGCTTTCTGCCTGCCTTTATTTGTCACTGCTAGAACAGAAGGAAATTCTGTACTGCACTTGGAAAGGCTATGAATTTGGGCAACTCACAATAATCTCTCGTGTGGGAAATCTAAGGCTCACCTACAACATGCAGGTGAAGAAATCAAAAGCTGAACAAAACAGCCAAGAAACTTCTAAAATGTAATCTCTACCAGGAAGGAAAGAGTTGTTTCATTTAGCTGGTTAGGCTTGCTTTCAACATCTAATTTTTATGGAGCTAAATGTTGACTTGTTTCTCCAAACAGGAAGGCATTTATGTGCAACATACTCATCAGGAGTTCATCTAAATGTTAGAGACTTCTTTCTTTTTTCTAAAATTGAGCATTGATTCACTTTTGCTTAACTTTCACAGATCGTTTACTGAAAATCTAGGAAAATGCAGTAATTTGAAAGCTTAACATCCCTTTAACATTTGGTTCTGTGAAATCCATATGAATTGTATTCATAGATGGATGGTTTTAATATTCATGGGTGGCAACCAGTATTGTTAAAAACCAATCCAAAACTCTGATCTAATTTCTAAAGTTTAATTGGAAGGTTTTCCATGAGCCCAAATCATGCCTTGTTTTCGGCAAGCTTTTTCCTGTGTTCTGTAACCAAAACCTGCAGGAGATTCAGATAACCTGACTCCTAGACTTTGGGATGCACTTGGTAAAATTTTTGCATGAGTTGTCAGCTGTTTCTTTGCCTTGTCTTATCCTTAAATGCTTTTAATACAAAACAGAAATTTGCTTTTAGTACAAACTTTCCCGTCTAGTTCCTCTTACATTTACGAGTGAACAACTGTGGAGATTAAATGACATTTGTTTATTGCAATGATAAATATATTATAAATTGGCGACCTACAATCATGTTGACTTTCCTCTCATCCTCCATGTTACTATCACATCAGGTTTCTAATACATTGCTGCATGCATATTCTTATAATTATATTTTGTTTTCAACATCATTGATTCTGTCACCAGAATATCAGTTGTTTTCAAATTGCAGGATTCATTATCAGAAGTAGAAGAAAAATATAAAAAAGCAATGGTCTCCAATGCACAACTAGACAATGAAAAATCTAACCTCATCTACCAAGTGGATACACTAAAAGATGTCATTGAAGAAATGGAGGAGCAGATGGCTGAGCTATACAGAGAGAATGAGGAAAAATCAAAGGTAATCACTTATGAGCAACCACAGCAGTGCCTGAGAGTTACTGTTTTGCCCTTAAGATGTGTTTTCTTAATATGTTGATCAAAAGGTCCCTTTCGGGTAACAGTTGTAATTTTGTAGATTTGTTTTTAAATTGAAACAACTTGACTTTTGTTGCAGTAAGAGCTGCAATTGCCTTCATTCAGGTAGATGTGTAACGGATTGATTGTATATAAAATTAATTCTGACAGTTTTAAAACTATTTTTGACAATATACTTTGTCAAATATTCAATCTCTGATATTACCCCAAAGATATTCCATGTATAAGATGGCCACTACCATATTTAAACTCAAGTGGAAACAAACTTACTAAGCATTAAATCTGGCTAAAGGGTGCTACCTGAGGAACAGAGTTGATTTAAATTTGGAATGTCCATGATGATGAAATTGAAATACTTTGTTTATCTAATTCAGAATGAGGAAAGAATAAAAATGGATGTTTTTTCGTACCTCATCCCACCTTTCAGTATGTTTCAAAGAGTTTCCAAACAATTATTGACTTCTAACGTTCAGTCTGCATCAGTATGTTAGTGAATACAGCACTCATTTTCTGCACACCATGGTCCTATGAGCAGCATACGCAATGACCATTTGATCTATTTATGATACTGACACTTCTTTAGTTAATGCCATGGAAAATTCTGTGCCCACTGGAAGCCGAAAAACAGACAAACAGTAGTTAATAAATATGGTGACTATTTGAGGCACTTGTGGGGCATCACAGGTCACATGCTGCATTTAGAGTACTTGCCATATTCTCTATGCTTCTCTGCCGTTCAACCTCTTTCCTAACTAGGTCAATAATCTGCCTTCAATTCTACATGGTTCAACTTTAACAACCAGTTTCTTATAATAGGGAATATTTTCTGGCCAAACCATCAGTCATGTTTAATGTAGGAAGGAGTGTGTCATGCTGCCATTGACACATGAACATTTGACTTAGGAGCAGGAGAAGGCTATCGGCCTTTCAAGCCTGCTCTGCCATTAAATAAGATCATGGCTGCTCTGATTGTGGCCTCAACTCCATATTCCTGCCTTTCTCCAATATCCTATGACTCCCCTGTTCATCCAGAACCTATCTATATCTGCTTTCAAAAATATTCACTTTCTGGGGAAAAGAGTTCCAAAGCCACTTGAGCCTTGAAGAAAAAACTAATTTCCATTGTAAGTGGGAGATCCATAACTCTAATCTCTCCCACAAAGGCAAACATCCTTTCAGCATCCACCTTATCCAGGTCACCCCTCATTCTTCTAAACTACAGTAGATACAGGCTCAGCCTGTCCAATCTTTCCTTGTACGATAACGCCCCCATCCAAAATAGTTGTTGGGTGAACCCCCTCTAAACTGCTTCCAATGCATTTATTTCTTTAATGGTGAATGAATTTCATTCCCATTCTCGTCATTCCTCACTTGGCACAAATGCTCGTAAAATGGTAAGGGAATCTGCTTGAGGAGAGCTCGGCTGAGCCATATGCAAGAACATGAGAAATTGGAACATGACTATATGGCCTCTCAACCAACTACACAAATTAGTGAGAATCAAGATTTGATTTCTAGTGTTGAGTTGGTTGAGATCAGCCAGTTGGTGATGGGGATGCTGCATGCAGTCGGCCTCGCCAGATTAACTATCACCCAGCATTCACTGATGCATTCGAGCCGGTGTGTATGTTGGATGAAATCTGGATTGGATCCAGATGCAACACTGTGCTTAGACAGAAGAAAAGTATCATGTTTAGTACAGGAAGAAAGTTGGCTGATAAAGAATGCAACAAAATTGTGTTATTTAATCAGGACTGCCAATCCCAGTCAGTCATAAGAGGTGAGTTTGTGTATGTGCACGTGCTGCATTTAAATCAATAAGAGTTTTAACAACACCAGGTTAAAGCCCAACAGGTTTATTTGGTAGCAAATGCCATTAACCTGGTGTTGTTAAAACTCTTACTGTGTTTACCCCAGTCCAACGCCGGCATCTCCACATCTTTAAATCAAGTCCCAGAGTTGAAAGAATAGCAGACGAGCCCACAGTGCTACTTGTTATACCATGATCTAATCAGTGATATATCAGAAAAAAATGTGATGGTGCCTTCAAAGAAATCATGGATCAACTGCTGTAACAAATTGTAAGTTAGTTTTGAAAAAATTACTATTTGGTATTTTTCAGGAACTGGAACGTCAAAAACATATGTGTAGTGTGTCACAACATAAAGTAGAAGAACTAAAAGAGGGTATTCTGCAAAGAGACAAACTAATAGAGGTAGGTGGAGGGTGAAGAAGGCCTGTGTTCATATCAAAGGTTCTTGTCTTGTTATTGTCAATTTGGAGATTGCTGCTAAAAATTCATTGGTAACTGCCTTGAGAATTTCTTAGTTTTGAATCTATGTAACCAATGAGTTGAATATTTTGGGGTGCTATGTATTTCAGAAACTAAGATTTCAACCTATATCTTTGGAGTTTTATCATCATATGATCAAGTATTTTATGATCAAATAGTTTTGCAATAGTTTAGTAAAAAATTGGATTAATATGGATGATAAGATCTCAATAGTATGTTCACTACATAATGTCAACAAATGAACTGGGTTTTTCATATGAACAGAAACAAATAAATGGATTTCAGCATATTTATTTTGTGTTCAACAATAAATATATACACAATTATAGTAATCCCTAATTGTAGAATGGTCTGAATTTTTCTTTTAGTACTTTAGCTGCTGTCACCTTTAACAATTGAGAAAAATAAAAATGTCATTCAGGCACACCTGAAAGTTTGTTTATAAATCTTCTCAGGACATGAAGAATCTGCTGCAGCTATTCTCTCAGTGGCACAATGGTTAGCACTGCTGTCTCACAGCGCCAGAGACCCGGGTTTGATTCCCAGTTTGGTGACTGTGCGGAGTCTGCATGTTCTTCCTGTATCTGTGTGGGTTTCCTTCGGGTGCTCCAGTTTCCTCCCACAGTCCAAAAGACGTACTGGTTAGATGAATTGACCATGTTAAATTCTCCCTATGTGTACCCAAACAGGTGCTGGAGTGTTGCAACTAGGGGATTTTCACAGTAACTTCATTGCAGTGAAAGCCTACTTGTGACACTAATAAATAAACGAAACTGACTAATAGTTAAGAAAAATTGGGTAAGTTTTGTGTTTATGTATTATCAGATTATTGCACCGAATTAGCTGCATTTTCAATAGGTTTAAAAGTGGCTGCTGCAAGTCACTTGTGCATCATTTATGTCTATAATCTATACTTGCATCCTGTTTCAGCAACCTGCTGATTTGTATCATAAAAACATAAGAACATAAGAAATAGGAGCAGGAGTAGGCCATCTAGCCCCTCGAGCCTGCCCCGCCATTCAATAAGATCATGGCTGATCTGAAGTGGATCAGTTCCACTTACCCGCCTGATCCCTATAACCCCTAATTCCCTTACTGATCAGGAATCCATCTATCCGTGATTTAAACATATTCAACGAGGTAGCCTCCACCACTTCAGTGGGCAGAGAATTCCAGAGATTCACCACCCTCTGAGAGAAGAAGTTCCTCCTCAACTCTGTCCTAAACTGACCCCCCTTTATTTTGAGGCTGTGCCCTCTAGTTCTAGTTTCCTTACAAAGTGGAAAGAATCTCTCCACCTCTACCCTATCCACCTATAATCTTATAGGTCTCTATAAGATACCCCCTCAGCCTTCTAAATTCCAACGAGTACAAACCCAATCTGCTCAGTCTCTCCTCATAACCAACACCCCTCATCTCTGGTATCAACCTGGTGAACCTTCTCTGCACTCCCTCCAATGCCAATATATCCTTCCGCAAATAAGGGGACCAATACGGCACACAGTATTCCAGCTGCGGCCTCACCAATGCCCTGTACAGATGCAACAAGACATCTCTGCTTTTATATTCTATCCCCCTTGCGATATAGGCCAACATCCCATTTGCCTTCTTAATCACCTGTTGCACCTGCAGACTGGGCTTTTGCGTCTCATGCACAAGGACCCCCAGGTCCCTTTGCACAGTAGCATGTTGTAATTTTTTTCCATTTAGATAATAATCCAATTTGCTATTATTTCCTCCAAAGTGAATAACCTCGCATTTGTCAACGTTATACTCCATCTGCCAGATCCTCGCCTACTCACTCAGCCTGTCCAAATCTCTCTGCAGACCTTCTACGCCCTCCACACGATTCACTTTTCCACTTATCTTTGTGTCGTCTTTGTATCCTTAGGAAATGACTGCAAATGCTTGGGCAATGTTACAAGCTGCCTTCTTCATTAACACATCCTGGCTATGTAAATGAGGAAAACTTTATATAGTACAATGTAAGCCAACTGACATCTAACAGAATCTGCAATTCTTTTTAAAATGTGCATTATTTATCTTTCTGCAGTTCTCTATTTTGTAATTATACACTATTGTGGCCTGGTGTGTTCATTTTGTTCAACACCTTTAAAAACTTTTTTCTCTTAACTACCTAATCTGTTTTATGCTCCAACCAATGCTGAACTTCGCTTCCTCGCCTGTGGCTTTTTCTGTAGGAGAACAAGTGTCTGCAGCAGAGGGTGGACACTCTCACCAGGGATGTGTTTGATCTGCAGGAAACTGTCAACTGGAAAGACAAAAAAATTGGGGTAGGAGGTCATATTGAGCAGTGGCTGCATGGGGTGTTATTTGTTGATTGGTTAGTGAACATAATGTCCCTGTCTACCATTCAGTGTGTTGGAGCATGATATACTGCGTAAAGAATTTTAGCAAAAGACAAACTGCTTCATTGCAAATATCTTTGGTATACTCAGTGAATGTAATTTACCCATTTGTCTTCAATATATAATGTGTGATGTAGAATTATCTTTGTAGTTTATTTGCTTAATCAAGCATCTCAAAGCGTGTGACAGATTATAATAGTTGTTCACTGTGAAGGAGAGGTTAATCTTGAACAGTCACAGTTGAAAATGAGATTTTGTTTTTCCAAACTTCAACCCATTGCTTTCTCTCTTCCTACTGTCTCATCAGCTATATTCATGCCTTTGTTGCAATTTACATTTTCTTTTCTCTGCCATGTTCTTTATGCTGCTTGCTGCCCTATGCTCAGGCTCTAGAGAGGCAGAAAGACTACTTTGACTGCATTAGAAATGAGCGTGATGAACTGAGAGATGAGTTGGCTGATCTAAGGGAAAACACAAAGGTAGGCCATGTATGTGGTTTAGGCTAAAGAGTGTTGAAGATTTGGGGGGGGGTGTTTTGATTAAAATCAGCAGCAATAAAAAGTGTGGTGACTGAAAATTGAATATTTGTACATTTAAAAGTGGGCATAACTATTATTTGTAAACTTCAGTGTAATAAACCAGTCTCTTCCATTTCTCAGCAGCAGAAGGCAAAAGATGTTTGGTTATTTTGTTATATAAACTAATGAATACTGTGGGAGAATTCCTTTTCAAATACATTTTCCTTTGTGTTTTTGTTGAACTATCTTTGAATTTAAACTGCAAGTTTACCCTTGTCCCACCAAGTGTGCCAATGCACCTCCGAGGTTTTTTTTAAACACAGTAAGAAGTTTAACAACACCAGGTTAAAGTCCAACAGGTTTATTTGGTAGCAAAAGCCACACAAGCTTTCGGAGCTGCAAGCCCCTTCTTCAGGTGAGTGGGAATTCTGTTCACAAACAGAGCATATAAAGACACAACCTCAATTTACATGAATAATGGTTGGAATGCGAATACTTACAACTAATCAAGTCTTTAAGAAACAAAACAATGTGAGTGGAGAGAGCATCAAGACAGGCTAAAAAGATGTGTATTGTCTCCAGACAAGACAGCCAGTGAAACTCTGTGGGGGGTTTTTTTAAATGCTGAGATGCAAAAGAAGAATAAAACCACCTCTGTGAAACAATGAAGTAGAAAATTAGCATTTCAATTTAAAATAGAAAGCTGTGTTAATTTTTTGCTTGTCTCCCTAATTAATGTTCACCTTTGTTTTACTGACTCTTCATAACATTTTCATTCAATGCGTGCTTTTCATTGTTGGATCATATAATAACCTGGAGGCAGAACTAGCTCACCATGTTCATGTAGCACTCCATCCATTCAATTTTCTCTCCTCTTTGGTGAAGCAGGATCTCTCTGCTACATTATTTTACCTTTGACAGCTGTGCTATCTAGGTTTTCACGATTTAAGTTAAGTGTGGCATGGTAGCACAGTGGTTAGCACTGCTGCTTCACAGCTCCAGGGACCTGGGTTCGATTCCTGGCTTGGGCCACTGTCTGTGGGGAGTTTGCACATTCTCCTCGTGTGACTGTGGGTTTCCTCCGGGTGTTCTGGTTTCCTCCCACAGTCCAAAGATGTGCGGGTTAGGTTGTTTGGCCAAGCTAAAAATTGCCCCTTAGTGTCCTAAGATGCTTAGGTTAGAGGGATTAGCGGGTAAATGGGGGTAGGGCCTGGGTGGGATTGTGGTTGGTGCAGACTCGATGGGCCAAATGGCCTCTTTCTGCACTGTAGGGTTTCTATGATTCTAAGTTTTCAAAGATAATGCATCAATCTGGGACTTAGTACTCTTTAGCTCATAAAACCAAGTATAACAGCATTCCACAGAGAGACATTAGGTGAGAAGACCCAAAACTTGGTCCGAGAAATAGTGTTTGAAGACTCTTGAAGGAAGTGAGGTAGAGGGGCAGATAAGTATAATGAGGATATTCCAGAGCTTGGCGTCTAGGCAGCAGAAAGCACAGCTATGAATGGTGGAATAAAAATTAAAATTGAGGAAGCACAAGGGGCTTGAGTTAGAGGTGGAAATATTTCAGAGGGTTGTTTGGTTGAGGGACGTTACAACAATAGGGAGGGGAGGCTTGAAAACAAGAATGAGAATTTGAAAATGAAGGCACCACTGACCAACGTTGTCCTCCACTCAGAAATGGGCCTTGATTTCCATGTGATACCGATTCAATTTGTTTAATCTTGTGAAGTAACTAGCATTTCCTTAATTTGAGATTCCACACAAAATTTTCTGCTGGATTTATAGTGAATTTTAGAATTATAGAAGAGATGCAACACAAAAGGAGACCATTCAGCTGTCATGTATGTCCTAGCCATCTGAAGGATTAGGTCACTTCATGCTAGTCCCCTACCTTCTCCCTGTATCCCTGCACATTCTTCCTTTTCAGATAGTCCAATTCCCTTTTCAATGCCTTGATTTAAACAGGGTTCACCAAACACTTGGGCAGTGCATTCCAGATTCTAACCATTGGTTGCTTGAAAATGGTTTTCCTCATGACGTCATTATACTTTATTTCTCTCTCAGACATGGGTGAATTCTGTTTCATCTCGCTCCCAATGCCAGTTCAGTGGGTTAGTGGGTTGGTTAACTATTGATGCAGATCCTGCAGAATTTAGGTCCTTGGCAGCTCCTGAATGGAGCTGAGGTAAATCAGTTGTTTAAAGGTAAAGATCATTTACATTTAAGATGGAGGTGACCTGACGAATCAAATTGCAACATATGCACTATGCGTTGCACAATTTTCAGCTGAGATTCTGTATGAACTATGAATTTGTGTTGCGAATATCCAAAGTAGTGTGTCAAGGAATTTTCAAATCAGAAAATCATCATCTGGAACTATATGCTGGTGACAACCTAGAGAAGAATGAACTAACCCAGCTGTTGCAGCAGATGATGGCAAAAATGCCAGCTGGAAACAGAAAATGCTGAATGTATTGCAAAGGTTCCAAAACTGAGTCATAAGCTAACATGAGAACCAGAGAGCAATATTAACATCAGTTGCGAGAAAAATGTCATTGACAGTTATCTTGGCACCCATTGTAAATACAAGGGATGTCGAATGTACGAGGAATGAAATGAGTAAATTTAGGCAAGATCGATGAGCTTCGCATCATCATTGAGCAGCGTAATGAATGAACTGACTCCATGTATCACTGCTGATCTTTTGAGGAAGTTGTACATTGCAAGTAATTGAAGTACCAGATGCTTCTCTCTCATGATGCTTTTTTGTTCGAGTATTTTCATGTGTATTTACATTCGAATCTGCTTAACATTTATTTTAGTAGGTTAGGAACAAGAATTCTTAAATGTGAAATCTTGTTCTTCAGAAAGACAATGGCTGGGATTCTCTTAAAAAAAAAATTCTAAGTATCGAATTTACATAAAAACCGGAGTAAATCCCACTGAGTTTTACAGCAGGATTTTCAAAAAGAATCTCCCACACTCTGTGTACTGCAGAGATCATTAGCATGAATCTCATTAAAAATCAGTGGGCACTATTCCCACTGGAGAGGCCGGCAGCATAGCACTGAGCGGGCCACTGCACATGCACCGATCTGTCATAGTGAAGATCAGCACATGCACAGTCGGCCTCCCAATCGCTGGCCAGCCCCGCGACCCAGCATAATTGGCCCTGCGCCCTCATTCCCCTCTTTCCCCCCCCAAAATCACCCAATCACTGGCCTCCTGGAGGTGTCCAGGCCAGCCTTGACCCCCAACACCTTGATGTCCAGCCCCAATTGCTGGCCTCCCTCCCTCTGTCACCAAGTCAGTGGGATGCCCCACCCCCACCGATCTCCCACAAAGGCCCTACCCCTTTGGCACTGCTTGATGCCCAGTGGGCAGTGCCAAGGTGTCCCTGGGCAATGCTGGGAGCCAGGCTGGCACTGACAATGCCCAGGGGGCACCCCCATGCCCGTGATCTGCGGGGGGGGGGGGGGGGGGGGGGGCGTTGGTCCCAGAGTGTAGTGGGGAGCTGATGTCCCCCTTCACTCGAGCGGGGTTGTGCCACCAGCTCCCTGCTTGTGGGGAGCTGTTGTAAACCCCGCTGGAGTGAAAAACCCCTGGTGGAGGGTGGGGGGACGCGAGCGGGCCTGGAGACCTCAGCGCCAGGCCTACTAATGACATCTAAAACTCCATTTCAATAATTTATACAGCTCCGTGCCGATTTCTGGCATGGAGCTGATGACGCCAGAAATCTGGTGGGCGGAGACCGTGGTGCCCAGTGGGAAACCTGCTACATGGCCTCCGTTTGAGTTTAAAGTTTAAACCAGTAACATGACTAAGCCAATCCATCCCTCAAAATGCAAGTGACTAGTTCTATTTTAATTTAATATAATGCACTAAAACATCTACTTTGCTGGTTAGATCTGTTTGTGGATCTGGAGGCATGGGAAAATCTGTTTTTAGCATACTGACCTCATTAACAGAGAAATTCTATATTAAAACATGTCATTCCATCAGGATCAGGTAATTAGCTGAGGTACAATCTGGCTTCTATAATATTTTAACTCTACTTGTGACCCAGTGATTATATAAATCTCTGATGAGAATTGATGATTTTTTAATGTCGCATGTTTTTGAATGTATCTGATGAAATTATACCCATGAAGCAGAAGAAAATAGTGTAACAGCATCTGCTAAGTTCACTCTTTAGGTCATTATCAGGCGTGCTCTTTTTCAAAAAAATATTGTCATATTCTCCTTGTCATATAAAATATACTCCACAGTTTATTCAAGGTAACAGACTGAAATGGTTGCCAGTTGTATTAACCATAGAAAATCCAAGGTACTTGCTTTCCAGCAGTTGACAGTTTAAATTATTTTATCTTTCAGAAATACGGTTTGGTTATAATTCCAGAAGGCACACCTAATGGTGATGTAAATCATGAACCAGTTGTTGGTGCGATTACAGTTGTGTCTCAAGAGGCTGCTCAAGTGCTTGAAGGTGCAGGAGATGGACCACTAGGTAGTGCTTGTTCAAATTACCTTGTCCTCATTTAATGAACAATAGACCTTAACCATTAAACTTCTGGTTGCTGACTATTTATAAAACATTTAATCTGGCTGGATAGCTTGGTTATTTCAATTTGTTCAAGTCAGAATACCAATTATTGTCACACTGGCACAACTGAACTTCATTTTGTGTGTTACAGTTCATTCAGGGAGTTTGAATTGCTTTGCGAACATGCACTTTTGTATGCATCTTCTAGTCTAGAGCTGTGATAGAGGCTCCAATCTTCTTTCCATCACGTAGCTGACCAGGAATTTTTCCCACTTTTAGAATGTGGGAACATACAAATTAGCAGCAGGTGTAGGCCATTTGGCCCTTTGAACCTGTTCTGCCATTCAATAAGATCATGATTTATCTGACTATGTCTTCAACTGCACCTTCTGTCTACCCCAATAACCTTTGATTCCCTTGTTGGTCAAGAATCTATTTAACAATGCTTTAAAAACATTCATTTATCCTTCCTCCACTCCTGTCTGGAGAAAATGTTTCAAAGTTTCGCAACAAACCAGGAAAAAAGTCGTCTTTTCGACATTTTAAATGGGAGACCCCTTATTGTTAAACTCTACTGCTTGCGCCTGCTGTTGACATGTGTCAGAAAAGTTTTATAGCAGGTTGATAGTCAACATGTTTTAGCCACATTATGCATGCAATCTCCTTGGCCATCAAGTCCTGGGGTGTGAATCAAACCTGGAGTCTCTGGCTCTGAGGCAGGGATGTTGCCCTCTGTGCCATAAGTTATCCCCATATTGAAGTTCCTTAACTGCATGTAAAGCAGCATATTGACACCCTCTTCACAGCGATAGGTGGGGCACAGAGGCAACCACGAAAGAACATCTTTTTAAAATTTGTTCATGGAACGAATGTCAGTTGCAAGGCCAACATTTATTGTCCATCCCAAATTGCCCTTGAGGAGACAGTGGTGAGCTGTCTTTGTGAGCCACTGCTGTCCATCTGATGTAGTTACACTCACAGTGCTGTTGGGAATTCAGTTCCAGTATTTTGACCCAGTGACAGTGACAAATAGCAACATAGTTTCAAGTCAGGATGGTGTGTGGCTTGCAGGGGAATTTGAAAGTGGTGGAGTTCCCATGCATCCGCTTTGACTTGGGGGATGGTGTGAAACTTCATGACTATTGTTGGAGCTGCAAGCGATAAACATTCCATCACACTCCTGACTTGTGCCTTGCAGATGGTGGACAGGCTTTGAAGGGTCAGATGGTGAGATACTCTGACCTGCCCTTGTAACCACAGTATTTACATCCATTTCAATTTCTTGTCAATAGTAATTCCCAGGACATTGGTGTATGGATTCGGTGATGGCAATGCCTTTGAACATCAAGGGGAGTTGGTTATTTTCACTCTTATTACAGATAGTATTATCTTGCACTTGTCTTACTTGCCACTTATCAGCCAGCAGCTGGATATTATCCCGGCCATGCTGCACATGGACATAAACTGCTTCAGTATCTGAGGAGTGGCAAATAGTGCTGAACATAGAAAAGCTACAGCACAAACAGGCCCTTCGGCCCACAAGTTGCGCCGAACATGTCCCTACCTACTAGGCTTACCTATAACCCTCTATCTTACTAACCTCCATGAACTTATCCAAAAGTCTCTTAAAAGATCCTATTGAATCCGCCTCCACCACCACTACTGGCAGCCATTGTTCAACCATCAGCCAATATCCCCACTTCTGACCTTATAATAGACTGACCTTATAATAGAGGGAAGGCCATTGATGAGGCAACTGAAGATAATTGAACCAAGGACGTTACCCTGAGGAATTCCTGCAATGATGTCCTCAGGCTCAGATGATTGACCTCCAACAGCCACAGCCATCTTCCTTTGTTCTCGGTATGAATTCAGCAGTAGGGAGTTTTTCCCCTGATGCCCATTGACTTCAATTAAATTGTGGTTCCTTGGCGTCACTGAGTCCGATGTTACCTTGATGTCAAGGACAGTTACCCTCACCTCTTGAATTCATTTTTGAAACAGCATGTGCCCTGCCAGAACCAAATCTGAGTATTAGTGAGCAGATGATTGCTGAGTAAGTGCCATTTGATATCACTGTCAATGATACCTGCCATTGATGAGGGACAGTAGACTGATGGGGTGGTAATTGGCCCCATCATTGAGGATGTTTGTGGCACCTCTTCCAATGGTTAGTTGTTAAATTGTTGACCACTATTCACAAACGCCTGTGGTAAAGCTGCTGAGCTTTAATCCCTTTGTTGTGGGATTGCTTTGCATGTCTGTTGCATGTTGCTTCTGTGGTTTGGCATGCATCCGGTCCTGTGTTTTCGCTTCATCGGGTTGGCACATTATATTTAGATTTTTCTGGTGCTAGTCCTGGAAGGCTTTTTTGTATTCGGCATTGAACCAGAGTTGATCTCCTGATTTGTTGGTGATGGTACAATGAGGGATATACCAGACCATGAGATAACAGATTGTGATTGCATACAATTCTGCTGCTGCTAATGGCCCATAGAATCTTGTGAATGCCCAGTTTGAGCACTTGTTTCCTCTGATGTAGTGTAAATGAGTTAAGTTGCATACACCAAGTTACATATTACTTTTTCAGTCTCAGGCATAGATTTTTATTTTCAGATTTGTCGTGATGTTACAATAATCAGAGATGCCACACCAAGAATGCACAATTGTAAAATTGCTGTTCTCTGTTGGTTGAAAAGCCAGATATTATGCTTGGGAATGGACCTCTGTGGTACGTAGGTGTGTTACTGTTGTAATTCACCATTGCAACTCTGAGCAACTGCAGAATATTTGCACAAATGCAGCTGGAAAGCCACCAATACACAATTTGAATAACCATAGGAACTCAGGAAATCTGGAGTAAAACAGAAAATGCTAAAAATACTTGGGTCTGGCAGCATCTGTGGAGAGAGAAACAGAGTTGATGTTTCAGTTTAAGGACGCTGTTCATTCTGTTTCTCTCTCCACAGATGCTGCCAGACCTGCTGAGTAGTTCAAGCTTTTTCTGTTTTTATTTCAGGTTTCCAGCATCTGCAGTATTTTCCTTTTGGCACAGGAAATAAAAGTTGTTAACTGAGCTTGTTCAAATAATGAATTGAATAATAGAAATGTTTTAAACCTTGTCAGTTGCAATCTTTTTACATGTATTTGTCTTATTACAGATGTGCGGCTAAAGAAACTGGCTGATGAAAAGGAAGAATTACTTGCACAGGTAATTGCATGAGAAGAAAGCAAAAGGCAATCAGAAAAAAAGCTTGTGGTATTCAAAAGGAAGACTTGTTCTTGGTGACCTTTGTGACTAACTAGAGACGCAACTTAGCATAGATTTTCACTGCATTTCAGAACTAGGAAATGGATGATGTGGGAGGAAGTGCGATGCTAGCTTAATCTGAGATTGGGACAGAGTAGAAAAAAGTTTATTCAGCTTTGCCATATCTGATCTGATCCTGCTTGATGTGCATGCAACCTACCTGAAATGGGAAGAATTCCATTTCCTGGCGCCAACGTAAAGAACAAAGAGCAAAGATTCTTGCATTCGTAATATCCGACCTGTTTCTCGAGAACACCCTAAAATATTTTGGGCATGCAATCAATCACTCAAAGCTGTATTATTCATATGTAGATACAATCATCAAATATAATTTAAGTACAGGATGAATAATACAATACACCTCCACCGATGGGAGTAGGGCAGTGGATTGGAGCTACAACAATACTCAAGAATCTCAACACTGTCAAGCCAAAGTACCATTCTGAACAGATATATCATTCTTCATTTTTGTTGTGTAAAATTCCTGGAAGTCACTACCGAACAGCAGTGTAGGAGTACCTGCAGCACTTCAAGCAAAAGATCCACCATTAACATTTGCAGGGCAAGAAGGAGTAGGCATTGAAAGCTGGTCTTCCCATTGAGGCTATTGTGCAGAATTATTTTGTTTAAAGTAGTTTTGTTGTAAAGTACAAAATACATTTCCTTATGTACTTGTGGAGTCCAGTCCTTGAGCTTGGATTCTTTCGTCTAATTAAACGTAATATAGGAATATTAGCTATTATTCCTTGGTTAGTTCCATAATTCATATTTCTGAATGGAGAACGTGTAAAGTTTGTGTATGTATTTCATTCTGTTAAGTGTAACAGACTAGTCCAGTGGTGTTAATTATAAATATTGTGTCCTGATGTGGGCAGTGGATATACTCCCTGTAAGTCATTGATTGTATCCTTGTCAGCTTGTGAAATTTCACAAGTCCATAAGACCATAAGACATAGGAGCGGAAGTAAGGCCATTCGGCCCATCGAGTCCACTCCACCATTCAATCATGGTTGATTTCAACTCCATTTACCCGCTCTCTCCCCATAGTCCAGTTTGAGAAACCTGAGTGTGGAATTCTGCTACTCTTGGTATATAAAGTAGTATGATGTGTAGAAATTACAGCAGAAAAGATTATTTATTTTTCCCTGGATGCAATCCCAGCATTTTGTCCTTTCTGTTTGAGAATCTTGATGAATGCAAATTGGGTGTCAGAATTCTCTGCCTAACAATGACAAAGGTCAATAACTGGGACTCCTGAGAAGCACGCTTGCGAGGTTGTGAAAGGCACTCTATGAACCAATTGGCAGGTAAGGTGGAACCAGGGTCACACCATGTGAATGAGGAAGTTGTGTGGGGAAGCTGAGGAAGGAGCCATGCCACACCATCAAGGGAGAAGAGGTCAGCTCAGGCAGGGCCCGGCCCAGCCCTGTACACAAAATACTTGATAGAGTTTAACCAGTAAAGTTAAATTCTTACAGGTTTAATGCTTCACGATAACTTATTACCTGGGCTATATATATTACAGGATTCCACTTGGTGTCCAAGATTAAAGCAAACTAAGGCTATTTAAGGTTAGATTACTTGTGTCGCTGTCAAGATAACAGTTTTAAATATTAAATATGTCCACGTGAGTTGCAGTCTGATTCTTCATATTGTTGCTGTCAATAGACTTTGCAGTGCCTTACCCTTGAGTATTGACCTGGGTACAGTGAAACACACCTGCATCTCCTTAGCCACTTGTATTCACCTTGGGACCACAGCATGATGCATCTCTGAAGTGGCCTGACACCATTGAGAGTGATTAGGTTGGGTCAGGAATACACCATCAAGAGGGAGGAGATCAGAGAGGAAATAGGGAAGAGACTACACAACACCATCAAGAGGGAGACGATTGGTCAAAAGGCCAGGCAAAGTCCAAGCCACACCGACAAATCGGGAAGGGTCCAGCTGAGGAGCCCACACTATCAAAGGTGAAGGTCAGGAAGGACCTTCTAGGGTAGAGGTGAGGCTCTAATCTCAGTGCTTGACCTTGGCTTGCTCTTGCAGTCTTCAGCCAGACCTAAAATGAAGAAATCTCCACCAAAACAGAAATAGGACAGTCCTCAAATGAGTCCTGACAGGCGATAAGCAAGAAAGGAGTGACTGGGGAATCTGGAGCATCCTTTTTTATTTATTTGTTCATGCAATGTGGGCATTGCTGGCTAGACCAACATTTAAAACCATAGAATCCCTGCAATGCAGAAGGAGGCCATTTGGCCCATTGAGTCTGCACTGACTCTCCATAAGACCATCTTGCCCAGGCATCACCCCCCACCCTTGTCCTTTCCCTGTAACCCCACGCTTTTACCATGGCCAATTCACCTAACCTGCACATCTTTTGACTGTGGGAGGAAACCGGAGCACTGAGGAAGCCCATGCAGACACAGGGAGAGCATATAAACTCCACAAAGACTGGAATTGAACCCGGGTCCATGGCGCTGTGACATAGCAGTGCTAACCATCCATTGTGAAGGTGGTGATGAGTCACCTTCTTGAACTGCTGAAGCAAAAGTGGTGTAGTTAACAACTCTCGAGTAAGGAAGCTCCAGGATTTTGTGATGCTGGGGACCTGAGGAGGAGGCCAAGATGGATCATCCTACCTGGCTGAAGATTGTTGCAAATGGTTTAGCATTGTCTTATGCGAGGCTCACCCATCATTGAGGATGGGGATATTTATGGAGTTCCCTCTTCCAGCAAATTGTTTAACTGTCCAAGCCAATTCACAATTGGATGTAGATCTTAGATCAGAGGTGATGGTTGTGGATTGCTTAGCTCTGTCTACTGCATTCTGCTTCTGCTGTTTGGCTTGTTATCATAGAAACCCTACTGTACAGAAAGAGGCCATTCGGCCCATCGAGTCTGCACCAACCACAATCCCACCCAGACCCTACCCCCATATCCCTACATATTTTACCCGCTAATCCCTCTAATCTACGCATCCCAGGACACTAAGGGGCAATTTTAGCATGGCCAATCAACCTAACCCGCACATCTTTGGGCTGTGGGAGGAAACCGGAGCACCCGGAGGAAACCCACGCAGACACGAGGAGAATGTGCAAACTCCACACAGACAGTGACCCAAGCCGGGAATCGAACCCAGGTCCCTGGAGCTGTGAAGCAGCAGTGCTAACCACTGTGCTACCGTGCCATTATGCTGTGGCTCCGCTGAGTTGACACCTAATTTTTAGGTATGCTTGGTGTTGCTCCTGACATGCCCTCCTAACTCTTCATTGAACAAGGGTTGATTCCCTGGTTTGATGGTAATGGTAGAATGGAGGGTATGCTGGGCCAGGAAGTTGCAGACTATGGTCAAATAAAGTTCTGCTGCTGATGGCCACAGCACCTCATAGATGCCCAATTTTGAACTGCAAGATAAGATCTGTTCAAAATCTATCCTGTTTAGCATTGTGTTTGTGCCACACAGCACGATGGAGAGAATCCTCAAATGTGAAGGTGGAACTTTGTCTCCACAAGGACTGTGCCATGTTCAACCCAAACCAAGGTTGTCATGGACAAATGCATCTGAGACTCTTTGAGGTTGAGTTCAAGTAGGTTTTTCTCTCTTATTGGATCCCTTACCACCTGCCACAGATCCAGTGTAGCCACTCTTAGTGATGGACATTGAAGTCTCCATGCCCTTTCCACCCTCAATGCCTCTTCCAATTGGTGTTTAATATGGAAAAGTTCTGATCTTCAGCTGATTGGGAGAGTGGTTCCAGTAAGTGGTAATCAGCAGGAGGTCCCCTTGCCCATGTTTTATCTGATGGATGAGACTTGATCAGATCTGGAGTCAACACTCCCAGGGCAACCATCTCACCATTGTATACTCCCATGCCACCAGCTCTGGTGGGTCGGTCCTGCCAGTGGGACAGGGCATACCCAAGGACAGTGATGGTGGTGTCTGGGACATTGTCTGTAAGGTATGATTCTGTGACCATGACAATGTCAGCCTGTTGCTTGACTGTGCGACAGATCTCTAAATTCTGGCACAAGCCGCAGATGTGAGTGCAAGGACTTTGACCTGGTCACTGGAACGACAATGGCAAACCCAGAACTGGTGACCCTGCAATGCCAGGTAGTCCAGCCAGTTCCATTCTTTGTGGACTTTGTAGTGGTTTTCTATAACTGACTGGCTTGCTAGGCCATTTCAGAGGGCATTTAAGATTCAAACCGATAACTCAGCCAGTGATTGTTGTGGTTCAGAACCGTGCAATTGTTGGTTGGGTAGTCCGTCAGTTGAGATAACATGTCAGATTGGCTGCTTTGGACACTGACCATCCAGATTGACAGACGATGAGCCCATGCCCCCTAGAGCACACCTCGGTGATTAGCACTGTGTACACACACACACAAGCCCCCCCCCCACCCCCCACCCATCTCCCTAACCTGGTTAAGATTATCTGGGGATGGGGTTTGTGGGAAGTAGTGACTTATCAAAGTTAAAAATTATTTGTGATTTTTTTCTTTTGTTTCTTGAAATGCACCAGTTGTTGTTGGAGAAATAACTAAGCTGTTTGACAGTGAACAAATTGCTCTTGTACCTAAATGATTATAGCCAGTAGATTATTTTCATTCTGAAATGCTATTTAAGCATTTTTCATGAGTGCAAGCCTTTCTCAGACACCTCAAATCCTGGCAGCGGACCATTCCATTCCTACTCGTGTCACTCATTCAAAATCTCCTCCTCATAGATAAAATGAGAGGTCATACGACACCAGGTTATAGTCCAACAGGTTTATTTGAAATCACAAGCTTTTGGAGCGCTGCTCCTTCATCAGGTGAAATGGAGCGAGGTGCGCAGGCACAGAATATAAAGGCTGTCTGTATATTCTAAATATAAATCTTAAACCAAATAGACCAATAATTTGGCCTGGGGATAGAGACAGAGAAAGAGGAAAGTGAAGTGTTGAAAAACTAAGATCAGTCTTGCACTGCAAAAATGCTCCCAGCTAATTGAAGGAGGTTCTGTGTTCGTGTGTGATCAATGTTGAATCTGAATCCCAGAGGAGCTTTCAGTATTTAAATGTTTTGCTCATGGATAGTGTATCTATTTACTTCCCTCAATAAGGAACATTTTACTGTTAAGCGCCTTACTTGGATAACATTTTCCACCTTTCTAAATATGTGCTCCTAGTGTTTCAGTTGTTTGAGTTTATTAACCTTTGGCCACTTGGTTTTGGTAGATCAGAAAGCTGAAATTGCAATTTGAAGAGGAACGACAGAAGAATTCCAAGATTGAGAATGTGCTCACTGATTCTGATCGACTAGAAAATGGCACAGATCTACAAATGCTCGAAATGCAGAGTAAGTTCAATACACATTCTGTGTATATGTCATGGAATCTAAAAATATTATGCCTGCTAATCACAAAGTAAGAAATTAATAATCAGGTATCTCTCCAGTTTGCCCTTGTCTGAAGGTACTGACATTTGCTGGGGTGCAATTCCACCTGCCTTTTTAGATTTCTGGTCCCTTACCCAAGTAGTTGAGCCAGTGAATGTCCGTGAGCTGCGTGTGTGCCAAGGGATCCTTTCCCAATTAACTGCATTTGCAGGGATGAGTAAGATCATTAGCTGTTAACATGAGAAAATCACATAAAAAATAGAAGCAGGGGGAAACCATACAGACTGTTCAACCCTGTTTCTTTTCTACAACCACTCCCTGTTCCTTTTGTTCCATGACATCTTTGGAATTTACTCTCCCCTCACCCAGTTCCTCTTTTTCAATGATGTACAAACCATTACATTTCTACCTCTCGGTTCCAAAGAGTCATATCAGACTTGAAACATTAGACCTGTTTCTGCCTCCACAAATGTTGTAAGAGTTTTAACAACGCCAGGTTAAAGTCCAACAGGTTTATTTGGTAGCAAATGCCATTCGCTTTCAGAGCCCTGCTCCTTCGTCAGATGGAGTGGATATCTGCCTTTGCCAAAAGCTAATGGCATTTGCTACCAAATAAGCCTGTTGGACTTTAACCTAGTGTTGTTAAAACTCTTACTGTGTTTACCCCAGTCCAACGCTGGCATCTCCTCATCATATCCACAAATGTTCCCAGACCTGCTGAATTTTTCTAGCACTTCCTATTTTTATTTAAGTAAATAGCATGTTGCCCTATGTTAAGGATTGGAGTACAAGAATAAAGAGATCTTGCTACAATTGTATGGCGCTTTGGTGTAACCAAAAGTGGGATACTGCATGCAACTTTGGTCTTCATATTTAAGAATATATTTGCATTGGACGCACTGTAGCGAAGGTTCACTAGATTAGTTAAAAACAAGCATGCTGCTTCATGTTGAATGTTGTCGAGCTTCTTGAGTTTGTTAAAGCTGCACTCATCCAAGTGAGTGGAGAGTATTCCATTGCACACCTGACTTGTGCTTTGTAGATGGTACACAGGTTTTGGGGAGTCAGGAAGTGGGTTACGCTGCAGAGTTCCCAACTTCTGACCTGCAGCCATAGTATTTGTATGGCTGGACTAGTTCAGTGGTAACCCCCAGGATGTTGATAGTGGGGGATTCAGCAAGAGTAATGCCATTGAATATCATGGGGAGATGGTCATTGTCTGGCACTTGTGTTACTTGCCACTTAGCACATGCCTGAACATTGTCCAGGTCTTGTTGCAGGTGCACACAGACTACATTAGTATCTGAGGAGTTCTCAAATGACACTGAATATTGTGCAATCATCTGTGAACATCCTCACTTCTGACTTTATAATGGAGGGTGGGTCATTGATGAAACAGCTGAAGATGGTTGGGCCTAAGACACCATCCTGAGGAAAGCCTGCAGTGATGTCCCGTGACTGAAATGATTGACCACCAACAATCACAACCACGTTCCCTTGTGTTAGGTATGACTCTAACTAGTGGAGAGCTTTCCTTCTGATTCCCATTGATTTCAATTTTGCTACGACTCCTTAATGAATTGGCAGATGAAGTGCTGTTCTTCACATTTGTGTTAGGCTTCACTGGAACATGCAGCAGCCAAGGACAACAATGTAAGCATAAGAGCAAGAAAATGATTTGAAATGGCAAAAATGACCAGTCGGTTGGGATCATGCTGGTCATTTGCTTTCTTAATTGCGTGCTGTACCTCCATGCTAACCTTTGGTGCTCCTTGTACAAGTACACCCAAGTCTGTGAACATCAAAATATACAAGCTAAGTCACTTTTTAAAAAAATCTGCTTTTCCATTCTTACAACCAAATTGAGTCACCCCACATTATACTCCATCTGCCATTTTATTTTTCACTCATTTAACCTCTCCATATCTCTTTCCAGCCTCTCATGTCCTCCTCGCATCTTGCATTCCCACCTAGCTTTGTATTGTCAGCAAACTTAAATACAGTCTCTCTCAGTCTCTTTGTCTAGGTTATTAATATAGATTGTAAGTGTCAGAGGCCCCAGCATTGATCCTTGCGGCACTCCACTAGTCACAGCCTGCCAACTTGAAAATATCTCATTACTTACTACATCCTGTCCTCGAACCAATCGTCTGTCCATGCTAATCTATACCCCCAACTTTGTGAGCACTCACCTTGTGTGCTCACCATGCCTTTTGTGGCGCCTTATTGAATGCCTTTTGCAAATTTAATATATTACGTCTACTATTTCCCTTTTATCTACCAAGCTAGTTGCATTCTGAAAAAGTCGAATAATGTTGTCAAACAGGATTTTCATTTTGTAAAGCCATGTTGACTTGTCCTAATCATACTATACTGTGTTTTTCTGAGTTGTTTTGTTTTCTATCTCCAAACTTTTTTTCCTTTCAGGAGATGTAAATAGACAGTTGAGTGAATACAAGTTTAAACTGTCTAAGGCAGAACAGGACATTGCCACTGTTGAGCAAAATGTAAGTACCTTTCATATTGTAGTCATTTGTATGAAAGTATAACAATTTTATTCCTGTAATTATGTGCAAATGTTCTTTGCCTGTATTTCCACAGATATGCAAGTTCATCCCTGTTGTCAGCATTTTAATTTTTTGATGCAGCATTTAACATTAAAATATTTACAATGACAATAAATGAAAAATTGCTATACGAACATGTCCTGGGAAAGATGCTGTTGCAAATTGTGGTTACTACATTGTCTTTTAGCTCCACTAACATGTCGTGAGTAATTCCATGGGAGATCTGCTGGTGAATTTAAATAAATTAAAGTAAATGATAGAAGTGTCACCAGTTTGTGTTGATGTCTAAAAAAAAATCTATTTAGTGTCTGAGATTGAAGATATGAGTTAAGGCTGATATTTTTTCCTCTAGTGTGGTGACAAAGTTCTTTGGCACTTGTTTTAGCACACACCAGGTTTTATATGCTTTTATATATAATTGTAATAAAGTAAATTTCTTGATCATTCAGTGAGTACTGTATACTCTATATATGCAATGTATGTATGAAATTTTAAATGTCTGCATATTCAATGTTAGAATTGTCCTGTATTAATTTTCACTTTATTTATTCAACATGAATTTTTGTTGCTTTTCACCACCCACCCCTGAGGCAAGGGGATTTCCATTTTAGGACCACATACATTCCGTCATTCTTGATTATCCATACTTGAACTTGTTTACACTTTTATTCCCTAATTGATAGTATCTTCGCATTTTTTGGACCTGCTTAGAACATAGAACAGTACAGCACAGAACAGGCCCTTCGGCCCACGATGTTGTGCCGAGCTTTATCTGAAACCAAGATCAAGCTGATCTGAAACCAAGATCAAGCTTGTTTGGAAAGAATTATTGCTTAATTAGTGGGTAAACCATTAATGATATAACTAGGCTCCTAAGGTACAGATGATGATGGATTTAAATTTTGTGTGTCTCCCCAAATCTCCATGGGCCATAAAGGCAAAGACTTGGACACCCCTTCTTTCAGTGCTCCTCTTCTACTAGAAAAGACATGCAGGCTTCCATCAAAGCTGTCATGCAGCTGATCATTGGGGGATGTCTGAGAGAACTACAAATTTGTTCATTCCTTTTGGCAAAAGACCTTGCTTTCATGCAAGCACTCTCCGTGGCCCAGCTGAGTTGCATCAACTTGCTTTGCTGTTTCATAAATGTAGATCAATTGTAAATTTAAATTCAAAGAGTTCACTTGTTAAATAGCAAACAGTGGAAATCTTGCCTCCCCCGCCACTCAGAGAGAATCAAAGAGAATCAACACTGAGTGTTTTACCACCATTTGGCATACTTAGTTATACCAGTCTGCTGTGTTTAAGATCTCAACTTTTCAAAGAGCTTATTTTTCCATCATGCTCTCACCCAACTCTGCAAGCAGGAGTTCCTATGATGCTTTGTTGTGCAGTTGTGTTGAATATTTATTACAGTCACAATGGAGGGAAATGAATCTGAAACTTTTGAGCTGTCAGCTGGGGTCAGTGATAGCAGACTTGCCTCTAAGTCAACAGGTTAAGGTCCCACTCCAGAAACTTGATTACACCTACACCCAACACCCCAGTGCTGTACTGTGAGAGGAAAGGGATGAGGACTTATTTTGGATGAGACATTAAACCAAGGTCCTGTCTTGTACAAAAGCAAAATACCAGAGGTACTGGCAATCTGAAATAAAAATAGCAAGATAGTGGATAAACTCAGCAGGTCTGACAGCATTTGTGGAGAAAGAAACAGTCAACTTTTTGAGTCCAAATCGTTGACTCTTTCTCTCTCTCCACAGATGCTACCAGAGCTGCTGAGCTTTTCCACCATTTTTCTGTTTTCATTCCCACCTTCTCTTTGCAGGTGAGTATAAGTGTTCACTGAAGAGAGATGAGCTCACTTGCACAAAAACTTCTGATCTCGTCCATGGCTGGGATTCTCCGGTGCCGCTGCAGTGAATGGGATTTTGGCTGAGTGTCCAATTCTCCGTTCTTACCGGCAGCGGGATGGCCATTGACGAGATTGGGGAATTTTCTCTCTCCCCCCCCCCCTCCCCCCCCATGGTGTCATGGCCAAAAACTTTTTGTTTTTAAAAAAAATGTTTGTTTGGTCACTGTTTGTGGGACCTTGCAAATTGACTGACTTTTATTTAATGTTGAAAAGTCAGAAAAAGACTTGAATTTAAATACAACCTTTCATGACCTCAGGATATTTAAAAGTACTTTACAATCATGGAAGTAAAGTGCCATTATTGTTATAATGTAGGAAACATGACAGTGAATTTGCTCATAGCCATCTCCCACAAACAACAATGAAATAAATGTCCAGATGATCTGTTTATATGTTTGTTGGTCAGGATACGGGGAGAAACTCCACTGCATTTTTATGAATTATGGGATCTTTAACACGCAACTGAGTTGACAGATGGGAATTCCACAGCATTCTCTTGGCAATACACAGATATGCCAGGCGAGATCATCTGCTCATGTCTCCAAAAAGAAGCTTTGACGCTGAAGCGGGTGTGCTACCACTGACTCAAGACTGACACACAAATGACTGTCCTTTAAAAGTACCTAACTGGTTATGAAACGTTTTGGGTTATTCTGCAGTTGTGAAATGTAGTATATTAATTCACATGTTTTTTCTTCATAGATTGCTATTTCAAATTTAAGGAGTCAAATGCAGTAATGACTCTGAATATACAATGCTTCTCCTAATTGTTTACTAGATCCTATTTGTTCAATGTGCTTTGCAATCTTTGGTTAAAATGGATATAATATCCAATTTAGATTTTTTTCTTGTAGTGCCATAGAAATATCGTTTTTTTTTTGATTCATCAAAATAAGGAAACCGTTGCAGCATCTGTAACTGCAGTGACTTCATAGAACTTCATAGAAACCCTACAATACAGAAGGAGGCCATTTGGCAACAATCCCACACAGGCCCTATCCCTGTAACTCCAATATTTACCGAATTAATCCCTCTAATTTGTGCATCCCAGGGCACTAAGGGGCAATTTAGCATGGCCAATCAACCTAACCTGTACATCTTTGGACTGTGGGAGGAAACTGGAGCACCTGGAGGAAATCCACGCAGATACGGAGAGAATGTGCAAACTCCACACAGGCAGTGACCTAAGCCGGGAATCAAACCTGGGTCCCTGGTGCTGTGAGGCAGTAGTGCTAACCACTGTGCCACCGTGCCACTTGGTCATCACATTAGGCCAAACTTAAGGGCATAAATATTCTTGGTGGGAAGTTTGCTAGTGTCACACTGGAGGATTTAAACTAGCTTGGCAGGGAGGTGGGAACAAAATCAAAGGTGAATTAACTGGAGGGGAACTAGAGAGTAGGGCCAGTAAGACTCAGAGCAAGCAGGGTGTGGTTGCTAATCAAGCAAGGTCTGGTGGACTGAAGTGCATTTGTTGCAATGCGAGAGGTGTAACAGGTAAGGCAGATGAACTTCGAGCTTGGATTAGTACTTGGAACTACGATGTTGCTATCGCAGTGACTTGGTTAAGGGAAGGACAGGATTGGCAGCTTAACGTTCCAGGATACAGATGTTAAAGGCGGGATAGAGGGGGACGTAAAAGGGATGGGAGCGTTGTACTACTGGTTAAGGTACTGCGGGAGGACACCCCAGAGGGCTCATACAGTGAGGCAATATGGGTAGAGCTCAGGAATAGGAAGGGTGTAGTCACAATGTTGGGGGTTTATTATAGGCCGCCCAACTACCAACAGGAGATGGAGGAAGAGATATGTAGGCAGAATTTGGCAAGGTGTAAAAGTAACAGGGTTGTTGTGGTGGAAGATTTTAACTTCCCCTATATTGACTGGGACTCACTCAGTGCTTGGGGTGTGGATGGGGAAGTTTGTAAGGAGCATCCAGGAGGGCTTCTTGAAACAGTATGTAGATAGTCCAACTCGGGAAAGGGCCATACTGGACTTGGTATTGGGGAATGAGCCTGGCCAGGTGGTTGACGTTTCAGTAGGGGAGCAGTTTGGGAACAGTGACCACAATTCAGTAAGCTTTAAGATACTGATGGATAAGGATAAGTGTCGTCCTCAAGTGAAGGTGCTAAATTGGGGGAAGGCTAATTACAATAATATTAGGCAGGAACTGAAGAATGTAGATTGGGGGCAGATGTTTGAGGGCAAATCAATATCTGGCATGTGGGAGGCATTCAAGTGTAAGTTGATAGGAATTCAGGACCGGCATATTCCTGTAAGGATGAAGGATATGTATGGCAAGTTTTGGGAACTTTGGATAACAAGTGATATTGTGAGCCGAGTGAAAGAGACAAAGGAAGCATTTGTCAAGGCGAGGAGGCTGGGAACACACGAAGCAAGTGTGGAATAAAGGAAAGTAGAAAGAAACTTAAGCAAAGAGTAAGGAGGGCTAAAAGAGGTCACGAAAAGTCATTGGCCAGCAGGATTGAGGAAAATCCCAAATCTTTTTATACATATATAAAGAACAAGAGGGTAACCAGGGAGAGGGGGACAGGGGAGGGTATCTGTGTGTGGAGCCAGAGGAAATGGGCGAGGTATTAAATGAGTACTTTCAGTATTCACCAAAGAGAAGGACTTGGTGAACGATGAGTCTGGGAAAGGGTGTGTAGATAGTTTGAGTCCTGTTGAGATCAAAAAGGAGGACGTATTGGGGTTCTTGAGAAACAGTAAGGTAGGCAAGTCCCCAGGGCCTGATGGGATATACCCCAGAATACTGAAAGAAGCAAGGGAGGAAATTGCTAAGGCCATAAGAGAAAACTTTGTATCCTCATTGGCTACAGGGAAGGTCCCAGAGGATTGTAGAATCGCCAATGTTGTTCCTTTGTTTAAGAAGGGTAGCAAGGATAATCCAGGTAATTACAGGCCAGTGAGCCTTACGTCACTGGTAGGGAAATTATTGGAGAGGATTCTTCGATAAAGGATTTACTCCCACTTGGAAATAAGTGGACATATTAGCGAGAGGCAACATGGTTTTGTGAAGGGGAGGTCGTGTCTCACTAACTTGATAGAGTTTTTCGAGCAAGTGACGAAGATGATTGATGAGGGTAAGGCAGTGGATTTATCTACATGGACTTCAGTGAGGCCTTTGACAAGGTTCCTCATGGCAGACTGGTGCAGAAGGTGAAGTCACATGGCATCAGAGGTGAGCTGGCAAGATGGATACAGGTGGTTTGGTCAAAGAAGACAGAGGGTAGCAGTGGAAGGGTGCGTTTCTGAATGGAGGGCTGTGACAAGTGGCATTCCTCAGGGATCAGTGCTGGGACCTTTGCTGTTTGTAATATATATAAATGATTTGGGGGAAAATGTAACTGGTTTGATTAGTAAGTTTGTGGGCAACACAAAGGTTGGTTTTTGCAGATAGTGATGAGGACCATCAGAGGGTACAGCAGGATATAGATCGGTTGGAGACTTGGGTAGAGAGATGGCAGATGGAGTTTGATCCGACAAATGTGAGGTAATGCATTTTGGAAGATAGGAAATATACAGTAAGTGGCAGAACCCTAAGTATTGATAGGCAGATGGATCTGAGTGTACAGATACACAAGTCACGAAGTGGCAAAGCAGGTGAAGAAGGTAGTCAAGAAGGCATACGGCATGCTTGCTGCCTTTGGCTGGGGCACTGAGTTTAAAAATTGGCAAGTCATGTTGCAGCTTTATAGAACCTTAGGCCGCACTTGGAATATAGTGTTCAATTCTGGTCGCCACACTACCAGAAGGATGTGGAGGCTTTGGAGAGGGTACAGAAAAGATTTACCGGGATGTTGCCTGGTATGGAGGGCATTAGCTATGAGGAGAGGTTGGAGAAACTTGGTTTGTTCTCACTGGAACAACGTTGTTGAGGGGCGACCTAATAGAAGTCTACAAGATTAAGGGGCGTGGACAGAGTAGATAGAAGCTTTTTCCCATGGTGGCAGAGTCAATTACTAGGGGGCACAGGTTTAAGGTGCGAGGGGCAAGGTTTAAAGGAGATGTATGAGGCAAGTGTTTTTTAGAGGGTGGTGGGTGCCTGGAACTTGCTGCCAGGGGAGGTACTGGAAGCAGATACGATAGTGACTTTTAAGGGCCGTCTGGACAAATACATGAATAGGATGGAAATAGAGGGTTATGGTCCCCGGAAGTGTAGAGGGTTGGGCAGCATGGCCGGTGCAGGCTTGGAAGGCTGAAGGGCCTGCTCCTGTGCTGTAATTTTCTTTGTTAGGCCCAAGTATTTCCCTCCATTGGTTAACAGTTTAGATATTTGGAGGATTATCCAAAATATTGAATTATAAATAAGCTTAAAGATTTTGACCCTTGAATGTAGTTTTGAGCTGTGTGGTTATAACAAATACTTCATCCAAATTATATTTTAATAATTCTGTGGAAAAATCTTACTGCAGTTTTTCCTGGCAGCAATATTGTAGCTTCTATTTACTGTATGAATTTTCAGGTTGTCAGACTCGAAGGACAGGTGCTTCGTTATAAAACAGCAACAGAAAACTCAGAAAAAATAGAGGATGAACTAAAAGCAGAAAAGAGAAGACTGCAACGAGAGGTATGCAGAATGCTAAATGCTGCTATGTTGTACTGAGTTACAGAAGTAAGTTGCACTTCCTAGACATTCTATATGGGAACTAAATTAATAGCTCTTTGATCTCCAACACGAGCACTGTGCGCTCAATGGTCTTTTCTTTGTCTCCGTATTCTTTTCCATTCTTTTGACTTCACACATTTCACCCTCTTCATTCATGTTTGCTCTCTGCTGTTGTAATAAGCTGCCAAATTTTTGCTTTTAATGTTGCGCACTATTTGAATATCATTTCAGTGTTTAAATACTTCTAAAATTTATATACATTGTTTTAACATTACTTTTGCTCAACTCCAAGACCTCCTGCAAAACAACTAGCCAGTAGGGTTGGCTTTTCTTACTAGAATACCTATTTTTCATTTCCATTTTGAGTTCTGTATTACATTGTCAAGATAAATATTCATTTTTAAAATTTCTCTACAGGCTGCTAAGAATGGTCAAGGCTCTCAGAAATACTTAATTAAACAAACCTTGCACAAACTTTTTAACTGCACAAACTTACTTTGTTTATTTCTGTCACTTGTCAGTCAATATTCATAATGTAACAGCCTATGTAGGGTTGGCCAGCTGTAATTACATCATCCCAGTAGTGGTGCTGTTGTGCCTTAGATTTGCACCTTCCAACTCCTTAACCTGAATTGTGCAGGAGCCCTTATGCTCCCACTAATTTTACTTTCCTGTTTTCAACCATGCCAGTCATCTTTCTGATTAACTGTAAATAATATCAAAGTAATTTGTAAAATTAAAGGCAAATGTATGCCTTTTCAGATGTCACAGAATTACATCTTTGCACACAGTCGATTTATCCCTGCCCTTTGATCTCACTGAATGTGAATGCTGCACTCCCTATGTGAACATTAAGGCTTTTGGTTGGCCTGAAAAGCATTGCTTTTCCAGGATATGAGACATGAATCAATTTTCAACATGGTTGTTAATGATTTAAGGCAATTGAAACTAAGCACATACCCAGCTAAAGCTGGTGACTTTTAAACTTTTTGCGATTTAATGTTTGCATTGTTTTTTATTATTTTTGCATTTAGACCAAAATGTACAACAACCTAGTGTCATTTTCCTTAGCTGGACTGGTTGTGGACATTTAATATAAAGTTTTTAAACTGGAGTTATAACTTCTAGTTATTTTTCTGAGCGTTTGTGTTAGCTTAATGATAATTACCAAATGTTCTTAATCTTTCCTCAGTTACGATCAGCGTTGGATAAGAATGAGGAAATGGAAATGACCAATAGCCACTTGATGAAGCGGTTAGAGAAGATGAAGGCGAACAGAAATGCACTACTCTCTCAGCAGTAGAGATGGAAGAGCCAATGTACTGTATAACTAGCAGAACTTCAATGCGTCACAATTTATACACCTTTTCCATTGGTGCAACCACTTTAAAACACTGAAAGATGTCCTTTATTAAGGCTTCAGTTTTATACATGTTGGCGTAAAGATTTTGTAATTTATGAGAGAATGATGGCATTGTCTAATGTCTACATGTTTGATAATTGTGAATTGTATTGCCTGTTTAGCTCAGTGGGTTAATAGCCTTTGAAATGGGTTGTGTACTTGTTATGAGTGATTTATCAGGTAAATACAAATAGATTTGATTGTTCATGGCTTTAATACGCCAAATTGATTTACATAAACCTTTCTGCTGCTTAGAAATTATAGTGGTTGCTTAAGACCTTGAATGACGGCATGAACGGAACTGATACACAAGATAACCTCGCAAGTCCCTTTTGAAAATCTGACTGCTCTCGTTTGCCAATAGTTCTGTGCACCCTGCAATGCAGGAATCCCCACTTCAAGTGCCTTTTACATGGTGCAAGGAGATTATCTTGATTTGGTTATTCATTCAGCATAAGTTATGGACTAATCATTCGGTCTAAAATATTGTAATCAATATATTTTAAAAGCAAAGTGGGTAAATTTCTAAGACATGTATCTGCCAAAAGTGACATACATAATTTTTTCATCAAAAATACAATTTCAAATTGTCTTTTGTATTATATACAACTTATTTGATTAAGCAAAAGGATTGTAGGTAAGATTGATACGTTTTGCAAACGTCCCTGCAGTTTAGTTTTAAAATGCAGAATCTGGACATCTCTGCTGCTGCTCTTTCCTCACTTCATGGAGTTAAAAATAACATGGAAAGAACTGTTTCCTTTGCTGTATAAAATACTGGACTGCATCTTCAGAGTATTACTTGTGTTGTTTGTGTATAAGGGTTGATCTTTCTGGAAAAAAAACAGGCTTGTGAATGGGGTTTTGACAATAAATGAAACTGTGGGCACTTTATATGATGAGACCACAGAATTTTATTTTTGTGATTGCTGCATCTGTCTTCAAGCCGTAGAAGCAAATACTGCTTGCAGTATGCATGCAGTCATCTTAGAATAACACCTTCAACATTTGTGCAACCGACCATTTAAGTTTTAGAAGGAAGAAAAACATAAATTATTTTGACTAATTGTAACAGATCAGTAACTAAATTGATTGCTGCTGACTTGGCACAGTTGGCCTGATGCAACTTTATAGCTTTGCATACGTGATGAGTGTTGTGGCTGATCGCCAGTCCTGTGAGAGCTCATGTTTCTCCAGTTGCCTTCCCTGCATAGTTATGAGGCTGTATTTTGGAAGTGTAAAGTCAATGTAGAATAATAATCACGGGAGATTTCCAATACACCCTGGGATTGATAAACAGGCAGGAAGAGATCGGGAAAGGGGGACAGTTTGTAGGACTCCTTCGGGCCTCATAACCTGGGTAACAATGAGAGGAATCACTACATCTAACAATGGAAAAGGAACCAGGCCAGATCAGACATACAAGCTTGGGAGCATCTAGGCAACAATTGAACTAAAACTTGAAATGATGAGAAAGACATAATACAAACCTACATAATAGGTGGAGTCAGAGTAAGGAAGAATTACTCAGTAAAATCAGTGTTACACTGCATGTATGTGACTGCATAGATTATGATGATGCATGAAGCATAGTGAATAAGATTGGACAGCTAGAGATGCAGATAGTCATGTGGAAATATATGCCAGAAACTTCCGATCTCGCCTGTGGCCAGGATTCTCCGATGCTGTTCCAGTGAATGGCGTTTTGGCTGAACACTAAATTCTTCTTTCTCATTGACAATGGGGGCGGGGGGAAATGAGATCAACGAATACCACCCATTATGTTGTGGTGATAAGAGAGATCTGGCTCTAGGAAGGGTGGGACTGCGGTGTTAAATTTTCCTGAGTATAAGATGTTCAGAGAAGATAGGAAAGGAAGGAAAAGTGGAGGGATGGAGGTATTGGTTAAGGAGAGCATTGCAGTGCTGGAGAAAGAGGATGTCCTAAGGAACAAAAAGGGTGCAATTACATTGCTTGGTGTAGTCTATAGATCATTAACTAGTGAAAAAGATGTGGAAGAACAAATCTGCAGGAAAATTACAGAGAGCTGTAAACATTAGAGTAATTATAATAGGAGACTTTAATTACCCTGGGACTGGGATGGTAGTGGTATAAATGACAAAGAGGGGCAAATGTTCCTAGATTGTTCAGGAAAATTTTCTACAGCAGTGTGTCCAGTCCAACAAGCAAGGACGCACTGTTAGATCTGATTCTTGGAGATGAGATGGGCCAAGTAGGTCAAATGTCAGTCGGGGAACATTTAGGAGAGAGTGATCAATGTACCAAAAGTTTCGTATAATGTTAGAAAAGGACAATGGGCAATCCATTAATTAACTGGGGGGAAAACCGACTTCAATGGACCAAGAATGGAGCTCGATTGGAAAGAACGGTTAGCCGAAAAAAACTTTAGCTGAATATTAGGCTACCTTCAAAAAAGTAATTGTTTGGACCATTCAAGGTGTATTTCCTTAAAAGATAAGGGTATGGCAAACAAACCCAGAGGTCCCTTGATGAAAAAGGAGATAGAAATTAAGATAATGGAGAAACTGTGTGCTTATGACAAGGCAGGTAGAAAATACAATTGAGAAGCAAAGGGAATACAGAAGGTTCAGTGGAGAGGTGAAAAGGCACATTTCAGAAGTAAGGAGGGAATATGAGAGAGACTGGCAGCCAACATAAGGGTGAAATCCCAGAAAGGGTGGCAGAAGGAGGAGTAGAGCCGATTAGGGACCTAAAATGAAATTTACACATGAAGGCAGGGAGCTTGGCTGAGGTAGAATCATAGAATCCTACAGTGCAGAAGGAGGTCATTCGGCCCATCGAGTCTGCACCGACCACAATCCCACCCAGGCCCTATACCCATAACCCCATGCATTTACCCGAGCTAGTCCCCCTGACACTAAGGGGCAATTTAGCATAGCCTATCTACCTAACCCGTACATCTTTGGACTGTGGAAGGGAAACCGGAGCACCCAGATAAAACCCACATGAACACGGGGAAAATGTGCAAACTCCACACAAAGACCCAAGCCAGGAATTGAACCCAGGTCCGTGGTGCTGAGAGACAGCAGGGTTTGTCACTGCTGCCTGTACTAAATGAATATATCTCATCTGTCCTTACCAAGGCCTATCTAGGCCATGGTGACACTGGGAAATTCTGTCCTTGGAAAGGTCCAAATTGATGATGAGGAAGTAATGAATAGGCTGTCAGTACTGAAAGTTGACAAGTCACAAGGACCAGATGAGATGCATCCAAGGACATTAAAGGAAGTGAGAATGGAAATTGCAGGGACGGTGGCCATAATCTTCCAGTTTTCTCTAGACTCTGAGACGCTGGGGAATTGCAAACATTACTCACTTTGCTCAAAAAAAGTTGTAAGGATTATCACAGCAATTACAGACCACTCAGTTTAACTTCATGGTGGGGAAGTTTCTGGAAATAATTCTTTAAGATGGAATTAGTAGTCCCATTGAAATATGAGAGTTGATTAGGAAGAGCCAGCATGATTTCCAAAGGGAAAATTGAGTTCAACTAACTTATTGGAGTTTTTTGAAGAGGTAATAGAAAGGATCAATGAGGGTAATGCAATTGATGTGATCTACATTGACTTTCAGAAGACATTCAATACAGAGCCATGCAACAGTCTTGAGAAGTTAAAGCTCATGGAATAAAAGGGACAGTAGCAATCTGGATACAAAATTGACTAAATAATAGAAGTACTGTCAATGGATATTTGGGCTGGATGAAGGTTTGTAATGGAGCGCAGGAGTCGATTATTCAGGTTTAAAGTTTATTTATTCGTGTCACAAGTAGGCTCGCATTAATACTGTGGTGAAGTTACTGTGCAAATCCCTAGTTACCATACTCCAGCGCTTGTTCGGGCATGCTGTGGGAGAATTTAGCATAGCCAATGCACCTAACCAGCATGTTTTTCAGACCGTGGGAGGAAATTGGTGCACCCGAAGGAAACCCATGCAGACACGGAGAGAACGTGCAAACTGCACAGACAGTGACCCAAACCAGGAATTGAACCAGGGTGCCTGGCACTGTGAGGCAGCAGTGCTAACCACTGTGCTGCCCAAATGCTGGCCTTGCCATCGATGCCCACTTCTTATGAATATGTAACCCATAATGAAATGCTATGGATGAATGAAAGAAGAATGAGGTTAAAATGGAAACAAAAGAAAAAAGCATAGACAAAATATATAGGCAATAAAAGGAGTGGGTGACAAAAGAGATATTAAGGAAGTAGGAAAAAAAGTCAAACAATTAGGAAAGTATGCAAGAATCGTGAATTAAAGAAAAATCAGGATAGGAAAAGTGCAATCAAAACATGCACAAGATAAATTGATAGGTAATGAAGCAAAATGGCAGAAATATCGAAGAGTTCACCTCAATATTTGCTAGGAAAACCAGTTCGGCACAACATTAGAAGTAATTAAAGGAGATAGGAAGGCATCTGAAAGAAAAAGCTGGGAGAGGAGAGATAATTGTTTTATATGCATATTTTAAATGAATTTAGGGAAAAGAACGCAGAGGCACCATTATATATGTAACAAAAAACAGCATGTTACCCAAGGGCTGGCAGATGAGTAGAAAAGATTAGAAAATGGGTCAATGCAATGTATTTGCATTTTCAGAAGCCCTTATATAAGGTATCACAAACTAGGATTACAACTAAAATCAGCATGTTGAGTTGGTAAACAATGGCAGAAAGAATAATAAGTTGGTAGAAGCACTAACAGTGGAATGGGCTTGTAGGGTAGCTATTCAGACAGGCAACGGGTGGGAAATTGTGAAATAGGACAAATTTCTGTTGAATACAATTTACATTAATGATTTTGGCTCAATAATTGGAAATACAATTTCAAAATTTTCACCCACCAAATTGGGAGGTGTGACAAAATGCAAGCAGACACCAACATCCTTACAGAATGGGTGTGTAATTGGTAAATTAATTTCAATACAGTTAAGTGAACTGGTACGATTTGGTAAGAAGAATAAGGCAGCCTCATACTGCTTGGATGTTGAGAGTGAAGAGGAGGTAAGGAATTTTGGATTACAGGTACAGAATCAATAGAAGTACTGATACAATTTAATAGGCCTTTTGAAAAATCAAATTAAGCCCTGGGGTTCATTTGTTGTCTGTTTGATTATATATTACTGAAAAGTAAAGAAGTGATGTTAAACTTGTATCAAAGATTTGGTGTACAAAGCTCTGTTGTGGTTTCCAGATTATGACAAAAGTACAAAGAACAATACAGCACAGGAACAGGCCCTTCGGCCCTCCAAGCCCGTGCCGCTCCCTCGTCCAAACTAGACCATTCTTTTGTATCCCTCCATTCCCACTCCGTTCATGTGGCTATCGAGATAAGTCTTAAACGTTCCCAGTGTGTCCGCCTCCACCACCTTGCCCGGCAGCGCATTCCAGGCCCCCACCACCCTCTGCGTAAAATACGTCCTTCTGATATCCGTGTTAAACCTCCCCCCCCTCACCTATGACCCCTCGTGAACGTCACCACCGATCTAGGAAAAAGCTTCCCACCGTTCACCCTATCTATGCCTTTCATAATTTTATACACCTCTATTAGGTCACCCCTCATCCTCCGTCTTTCCAGTGAGAACAACCCCAGTTTACCCAATCTCTCCTCATAACTAAGCCCTTCCATACCAGGCAACATCCTGGTAATCCTTCTCTGCACTCTCTCTAAAGCTTTGACGTCCTTCCGGTAGTGTGGCGACCAGAACTGGGCACAATATTCCAAATGCGGCCGAACCAATGTTCTATACAACTGCAACATCAGACCCCAACTTTTATACTCTATGCCCCGTCCTATAAAGGCAAGTATGCCATATGCCTTCTTCACCACCTTCTCCACCTGTGATGTCACCTTCAAGAATCTGTGGACTTGCACACCCAGGTCCCTCTGCGTATCTACACCCTTTATGGTTCTGCCATTTATCGTATAGCTCCCCCCGACGTTAGTTCTACCAAAATGCATCACTTCGCATTTATCTGGATTGAACTCCATCTGCCATTTCTTTGCCCAAATTTCCAGCCTATCTATATCCTTCTGTAGCCTCTGACAATGTTCCTCACTATCTGCAAGTCCAGCCATTTTCGTGTCGTCCGCAAACTTACTGATCACCCCAGTTACACCTCCATCCAGATCGTTTATATAAATCACGAACAGCAGAGGTCCCAATACAGAGCCCTGCGGAACACCACTAGTCACAGGCATCCAGCCCGAAAAAGACCCTTCCACTACCACCCTCTGTCTTCTGTGACCAAGACAGTTCTCCACTCATCTAGCCACCCCCCCCCCCCTTTATCCCATGAGATCCAAACTTTTGCACCAACCTACCATGAGGGACTTTGTCAAACGCTTTACTAAAGTCCATATAGACGACATTCACGGCCCTTCCCTCGTCAGCCATTCTAGTCACTTCTTCAAAAAACTCCACCAGGTTAGTGAGGCATGACCTCCCTCTCACAAAACCATGCTGACTATCGTGAATGAGTTTATTCCTTTCTAAATGCGCATACATCCTATCTCTAAGAATCCTCTCCAACAACTTCCCGACCACGGACGTCAAGCTCACCAGCCTATAATTTCCCGGGTTATCCTTCCTACCCTTCTTAAATAACGGGACCACATTAGCTATCCTCCAATCCTCTGGGACCTCACCTGTGTCCAGTGACGAGACAAAGATTTGCGTCAGAGGCCCAGCGATTTCATCTCGTCTCCCTGAGCAGCCTGGGATAGATTCCATCAGACCCTGGGGATTTGTCAGTCTTTATATTCCCTAAAAAACCTAACACTTCCTTGTAATGGAGATTTTCTCTAATGGGTCAACACTCCCCTCCGAGACACTCCCAGTCAACACATCCCTCTCCTTTGTGAATACCGACGCAAAGTATTCATTTAGGATCTACCCTACTTCTTTGGGCTCTAAGCATAATTCCCCACTTTTGTCCCTGAGAGGTCCGATTTTTTCCCTGACAACCCTTTTGTTCCTAACGTATGAATAAAATGCCTTGGGATTCTCCTTAATCCTGTCTGCCAAGGACATTTCGTGACTCCTTTATGCCCTTCTAAGTACTGGAGGCATTTGAGAAGGTAACTCATCAGGCTCAACTGGCTGAGGCTTTTCTCTGCATAAAAGGTCACCTGATAGAGATTGTTAAGATAATGAAAGGCATCATTAGAGTTTAAAAGTAGACATCATATTTGTTATTCTTCATGGAATCTGGGTGTTGTTGGCAAGGCCAACATTTATTGTCCATCCTTAATTGCTCTTGAACAGTTGGAGACCTGAACTGCCTTTGTATACATCTGCAGGTATGCACAGTGCTGTTAGGCAGGGAGTTCCAGGATATTGATTCAGCAACAATTAATGAGTTCCAGGTCAGGATGGTTTGTGGCTGGAAGGGATATTTACAATGATGATGTTCCCATGCATATGCTGTCCTTGATTTTCTAGGTGATGGAGTTTTCAGATTTGGAAAGCACTCTAGAAGGAGACTTTATCATTTGACAGCACCTTCCAGAACTGAAGTGGTGATGGGGTGTTAATTGACTTGATAAGATTTGACATTTGTGTGGACAAAACATACCTGTGCAAATTAAATTTAGTTGGACAGATATCATTGTTGTTGCTTTATGACAACAGCTTGAACAAGACTGCAGCTGGGATGTTCTCAGGGCCTATAGCCTTTACTGTATTCGGTGCATTGATATAGTTCCTTGATATAATTGAATTGGCAGGAGAGTAGCATCAGGAGCGAAGCTGGACTTGACAATATTCAGCATTGTCTGTTGGTCTTGCATGCTGAACTCCAGCATCATTTAGGATGGAGCTCCTTCTTGTGATGTTTAATCATCCACCATCTTTCACAACTGGATATAACAGGCCTGCAGAGGTTTGATCTGTTCTCTTGTTTGAGAAATCATTTTGCTGTTTATAGTATGTTGCTTCTGTGGTTTAGCATTCATGTGGTCCTGTATTGTAGCTTCACCAGGTTGGCACTTCATATTTAGGTAGTGCTGGTGCTTTTTTCCTACATTCGTCATTTAAAAAGGGTTGATCTTCTGGCTTGATTGTAATGGGTACAGGGATATGTCAAACCATGACGTTATGGGTCCTGATGCTACTCTTCTGTCAATTCAATTCAAAGATATCAAGAAACTGCTGAATGCACTGGATACAGTAAAAGCTATGAGCCCTGATAACATTCCAACTGTAATGTTGCACAACATAATTTTGCTGCTGCTGATGGCCCACGTCTTCTGGATGCTGAGTTTGGAGCTGCTCGATCTGCTGTGAATTTATCTCATTTAGCATCATGGTCATGTCACACAACATGGTGCAGAGTGCCCTCAGTGTGAAGATTGTGTAATGGTCAGACCGACCCGCTGTCATGACAGATGCATCTGCAACAAGTAGATTGATGACATTAGGTCTGTTTTTCCCTGGTGTGTGGGTTCTCTCTCCATCTGCCACAGGTTCAGTCTGGCAGCTATGTCCTTCAGAATTCAACCAGCTCAGTCAGTAGTAGTGCTGCCAAACCACACTTGGTTTTAGACATGGAAGTACCCCACCTGAGTAGGTTTTATGCTTTTGCAACCCTCAATTGCTTCTTTGGCTGGTGTTCAACATGGGGAGGGCTGCAGATGGTTATTAACAGGAGGTTTATTTGCCTATGTTTAAGCTGGTGCTATGAAACTTCATGAGACCCGGGTTCAATGTTAAGGACGCCAGGGCCACTCCTTCCTGACTGTTTACCATTATGCCACCATCTCTGGTGGGTCTGCCCTGCTGGTAGGATAGAACATATCCTGGAATGGTGATTGAGGAATCTGGGACATTGGTTTAAAGGTATAACTCTATCAGATTGTTGCTGGAGTAGTCTTATCGCACAGCTCTCCCAATTTTGGCATGAGTCTCCAGGTATGAGTGAGGTGGACTTTGCAGGGTCAACAGGGCAGGGTGAACCTTTGTTGTGCCGAAGTTGATGCCAGGTGATCCATCAGTCTTTATTTTTTATTATTTCTCCTGCAGTGATTTTGCCACAACTTAGTGGCTCGTTAGGCTATATCAGAGGACAGTTAAGAGTCAGTGCATTGTTGTGGTTCGGGAGTCACAGGTAGGGTAGACCAATGGATTTCCAGGACATTAGTGAACCAGATGGGTTTTCACCACAATCCAGTATTGATCTAGGTCACCATTATTCTAAACAGTAGATAGTTAACAATTCCAATTGGGAGTTCAGAAAAAACTTCTTGACCCAAGGAACGTAATGAATATGAAACTCACTACCCCAAGGAGTAGTTGAAGGAAAACAACTAATAGTAATAGTCCTTGTATGATCCATATCCCTCCGCTTCCAAGGATGCCCTCACGCCACCTGAAAATATCCCAAGGTTTTGAGTCAGCCTTGAGAGCTTTAACCTGTTCGTGGATGTCAGAGATGGAAGCAGAAACATTGCTGGAATAGTCAGGGATATAGGTACAACATTCATGTCCAATCGCTGAACATATGCCACCTTTTTCGGCCAGTAGGAGGTCTAAGGTCATTTGGTTTTGTAACACCATTCTCTGAACCTGAGCTAGCTCAGCATTTATGGCAGCTACGGCGCTTGCCATGCTATTCCCTATTTTTTCGACAGCATGCTTCAAATGCCTTCTTTCCTCTAATGCACCTGTGACTCCGTAATTTGGGATAAGAGCAGAGAAGAAACGTTGTGTGGGAGTGACTACAGCCTTTTTGGAACTGTGAAGGTCACGTTTGGGTTGGTGAGGAATTTAAATAGGGTGAACTGCCCAAACAGCAGGGACTATGTGAGCACCTTAGCATGATCCTGACCAATGAATAGGCAAGTATTTGTAAGCTTAGTATCACAAAGTTACATATACAAATTCTGTTTTCTCTATGTCCATAAAGGCAAAACACAAATATCAGTCCATCTATTGATTCTAAACATGAACTATTTCTTGTTCCTTTTCTCTCTCCAAATGTCTTCACCTCCCCTCCTCAGGAGGAGGATGCAGCAGCTTCGCTCAGCGTCTTCTGGTAGTTTGGTACTTTTACAGTCCGTTGCTCAGTGGCGTAAGCAAGTAAGGGCGAGGTTACCAGCACATTACCACACTGCGTCTGTTCCGGAGAACCCTTAATCAGTTTGGAGTGACTGGCATGAATCCACTTGGGTTTACCAGCCACTTTGACAACTGAATTAGTAATTAACAGTACATGATAGGGACTTTCCCACTTCACCTCCAGAGGCTGCTTTTGTGGCTTCCGGATGTACACCCACTGGCCAGGAACCAGAGAGTCCTCCCTGTAGTGGGTCATCCCAGGTAGCCCAGACCTGTTGGTAAGCAACTTTGCTTGATTGTTATGAATTAACCTGATCTATTAGAGTCACTCATTAGCCAAATCAGGCCATCACAGGTAGTGGCATTGGTCTGCCCATGATTTGATTTGATGTTGTCACATGTATTAGTATACAGTGAAAAGTATTGCTCCCCTTAGTTGAAGGGCCAGTCACAAGGGGACACAAGTTCAAGGTGAGGGGCAGGAGGTTGGGGGGGGGGGGGGGGGGGGAGGAGGGGGGAAAGAAGGGGGGAAAGAGGGTGGTGATAGTCTGGAATGCACTGCCTGGGAGGGTGGTGGAGGCAAGTTGTCTCACATCCTTTAAAAAGTATCTGGATGAGCACTTGGCATGCCATAACATTCAAGGCTATGGGCCAAGTGCTGGTAAATGGGATTAGGTGGGAGTTCAGGTGTTTCACGTGTCGGTGCAGACTTGATGGGCCAAAGGGCCTCTTCGGTGCTGTATGATTCTATTAAATCTCAATCTCTCCTACTGTACATCCTATAAAAGACCTTCCATTGTATTCTTCTTTTTCCACTTTATTTGCTCAAAACCAAATACATTTCTAAGTTCTGATGAAAATTTGCAGACCTAACATATTAACTTTTTTCTCTCTATTGATGTTCCCTGTCCCACCCTGAGTATTTCTAGCATTTTTGGCTTTTATTCTTGAGCTCCTCATTCCTAGTCCCATATCACAACAAAGCCATAGTATCCAAATATATTTAAATTTCACACACAATTCCACATGCTTGCAAAGTCTCCAAGAAACCTCCAGAATTAGGTAGCTGCACTTCCAATATTGATAGCAGATGGTTTGAACAAAAGGCAAGTTGCAGATGGAGCATTTGTTACTTTTTGTGGAACACGAGTCAGATAGTGCTGGCAACTTGTGTTATTGGTGAGATTCTCAGGTCAAGTGCAAAGCTAAAAGTGCACACCCTTTAGAAGGTTGTTGTGTACTGAAAAATTAGTTGTATACTTCCTTTCACAAACCTAAGATGTTCAAAAGCACTTTAAAGACAATGAAAAATGTTACAGTTGTAACATATGAAACAAGGCAACCAATTTGTGCAATTGAGTTATCAGATGAAGCAAGAATCTTGTCTAGGTTTCTCTGCATGAAGATCCAGAGAGCTTCAGTAGCTGAGATGTGAATGGCACTGAACAATATTGAATCAATAGCAAACATCCCCACTACTTATCTTCTGATTGAAGGAAGGTCATTGATGGAAGCGTCTGAAGATAGTTGGGACAAGGACCCTGCTGAACTCCTGTAGAACCACCTTCCTTTGTGTGAGGTATGACTCAAGTCAGTGAAGAGTTTTCCATATTCCACTGACTTCAATTTTGCTTGGTTGGCCTCCTTGAAGCTACACTCAGTCAAATCCTACCTTGATGCCAACAGCAGTCACTCTCACCTCAAATTCAGTTTTATGTTTGGACCAAGGCTATAATGAGGACTGAGTCCATCAGTGAGTAAGTTAATAAGGACCATGTGAATGCAATGTCCACAACACCTTCCATTGCTTTGCTGATGATTGGGAGTAGAATGATGGGTAGTAATTGGTAGATTGGATTTGACTCGCTTTTGGCAGTTTGGTCAGTAACTATCAGAGCCCATAGCTTTTGCTCTATCCACTGTCTCTTGATAACACATGGAGTGAATCAAATTGGCTGAAGATTGGGGACCTCAGGAAGAAAGAGAGATGGATCATCCACTCAGCACTTCTGACTGAAGGTGGTTGAAAGGTTTCAACCTTGTTATTGCCTGAATTGTGACCCAAACAATTTTCCAGCTGTTGATAAAATCAAAGTGCGAAAACGATCCCCTGGTATATCTGTATTGGAAAAATGCCTCTCTACACTCCATGCCTGTTTGGAGAAGACTAGGACCCAAAGAAAATTTATTGTAGAAAATCTGGTGATTACAGCAGAACTTTACATATAAAGCAGTGCAATTTCATGATTTTGGAAGAATTATATACGACCCAAGGTTCTGAAGAAATATAGCATTATTTATATTAACCAAAATTTATATACAACCTGAAAATCAGATTCTCTCAACAATTGGTATTGGGGAAGAATTGCAAGATGGTGCTGCCAAAGAGCTTCTGGCCTTTTATATACAACATTCTATACTTAATCAATTTTCTGTACTTCAAATAAAAATGGTGTAAAATTAAACCTTGAAGAGGATTGTTTCTGGAAGCAGACTAACAATGTTGTCTGCAGACCCCAGGCAGTTGTTCTCACATGCCAAAATATATTAACATCTCTCAAAGACTTTGTACAGATCAGGCAGATTGGCAAGCTGCAGGATGGATCCATCCTCTGTAAAGTGCTTTGGTGGAAGGAGGAGAGTTCTGAAAGCTTTGGAAACTACATGTTCTACAGTCCACTTCCATGACTTGTCAGTGCTGAGCTCCTGACTCTGGAGAAAAAGAAAGATAATTTCACACTATGTAATTGTCAGTGAGTAATGGATTAACCCTAACATATCTCTACATAGAAACCTTTACTGATTTGCTCTCCCAGCTTTCTACAGATTGTTGACTTCTTGGCTCCAGTCACTAACTGGTCCCTCACCCAAGAGGTCACTATCCAGTTGTGAACCTCAACTATCAGTCAATAACCTATTCTTTCATGTTTGGAAGGTGAAATACAATTAAACCAAACATTATCGCAACCCAAGTGTACACCCACTGCCACAGAGTGTCACTGAATAGCCATCAGGAGGAGGAACCCTGGCAGAGTTTCCCCTTCAGTAACATGCTCCCCATTAGTATAGCATAGGCCTTACTGGTCTCTTGGACTCAGATACTGGATACTTTTATCATTGCCAACTCAGATTATTTACTCTAATTTCAAAAAGTGATGCATGTTCAGCTTTAAAATTAATTGGATTGCAATGTCAGTCTTGCTCTTTGAATATTTGCCAATTAGAGACCATTGAGGCTAAAGGTCCATATTCATGGTTATAGCACTGAATTGTTTGTCTTTATTTATTATCAATACCCATCCTAAAGTAGTGCAGGAATTTCATTAAAAATCTGCACTGTATAGAACCATTCTTGTCATTCCAGCTCATCCTGGTAATGGTAGCTGAAGTCTGATACCAGAGTTCAGGATATCTGTTCGGGGCTGGAGAGAAATTGCAGTGGGAGGGGGGAGGATCCAGTTACTGTGGTCCACGTCGGTATGAATGACACAGATAAGACTAGGAAAGAGACTCTGCACAGAGGGTATGTGGAGCTAGTCACTTAATTAAAAAGCAGAATCTCAAAAAGGTAGTGATCTCTGATTTATAACTTGAGCCACATGCAAATTGGTGTAGTGTAAATGAGATTAGAGAGATGAATGCATGGCTCAAAAATTGATGTGGCATTCAAGGCTTGCATTAGTTAAAAGGAAGAGGTGTTCTAAAGTTGCCTAATAATGGCAAGCCTCAAGCTTGGGAGCATTTTAGAGCTCTGCAAAGGAGAACCAAGAAAATTAAGAAAGGGAAAATAGAATGGGAGAGTGAACTAGCGACAAACACAAAAAAGATTCAAGCTTCTATAGGCATGTAAAAAGATCAGCAAAAACAAATATGAACCATTACAAGTGGAGTCAGAAGAATTTATAATGGGGCATAAGGAAATGGCATAAAAAATAAACAAATACTTCATGGCTGTCTTCAAGTACTAAAGCCCTCCCAGAAATGGAGAAACAAGGGACTAGTGTAAATGAGGATCAAGATATTAATATTAGTTTTAAAAAATACTGTAAGAATTAATGGGATTTAGATATATCCTCTTGATCTGATGATCTACATCCCGGAGAGTGTGGTGGCTGTAGAGATGGTATATATATTGATGGTGACCTTTCAAAATTCTATAGGCCCTGAAATGGTTCCTGCAGATTGGAAGGTGGCAAATGTAACCGCACTACTTAAGAGGGGAAGAGAAAACAGGGAACTGAAGACCTGTTAGCTTGACATCAGTAGTAGGGAAAATGCTAGATTCTCTTATAAAGGATGTGATGACAGAACACCTAGAAACTAATGGTAGGATTTATGAAAGAGTAAATCATGTTTAGCAAACCTGTTGGGAATTTTTTTTTTTTTGGAGGGTGTAACCAGCAGAATAGATGAGGGGGAATTGGTAGATCTGGTATATTTAGATTTTCAGAAAACCTTTGATAAAGTCCCACGTAAGTTATTAAACCAAATTAGAGGACATGGCATTGGGGGTGAATGAGAGGTTATCTCATTTAATTATACTATGTTCTTACAGGACAGGGTAGATGCAGGGAGGATGTTTCTCTTGGTGGGGGAATTCGAGACCCACGGGACACAGTCTCAGAATAAGGGATAGGCCATTTTGGACTGATGAGAAAAGAACTTCTCCACGCAGAGGGTGATGAATTTTTTGAATTCTCTGCCTCAGAGGTCTGTGGTAGCTCAGTCATTGAGTATGTTTAAGACGGAGATCAATAGATTTCTACATATTAAAAACATCAAGGGATACGGGAATAGTGCAAGTTTTGAAGCAAAAAATCAACCATGTTCTCATTGAATGGTGAAAGAGACCCAAAGGGCAAAATGGCTACTCCTGCTCCAATTTCTTATGCCCTGAGATTTGACCTCTATTTAGAATAACTCAGTCGATCACATTTATACCTGCTGACCCGGATTCGATGACACCTCAGTATCCAGCGTATACTCTTTTCTGATGGAGTAAAACATACCAAATTCCTTGCTTAATTTTTCAAAACACTCCTTTTCTTCATCCCAGTTCACCTACACAACAATAATAACACATTACATCTGTGTAATCATAAAATATACCACACGCAAAATGAAAGTGCCAAGTGAATAAGAGCCAATGACTATGCCTATCTTGAATTGCTACCTGATGTCGTATACAACAATTCATAACTATGAACAAAGGTTACATATTATTCATTACTATCGCTACACGTGGTGATGTAAGATATGGTCCCGATGGAGGGAGGGGTGTTCGGAGCTTTTCACCAATTTATCAGGAAGGGGGTTGAACTGGGAACTGGGAACAGCTGATGCAGCTATTCTGAAAGCCAATGTGAGAATTGTACATACAAGAAAAAAAATACTGCAGATGCTGCTAATCCAGAAATGCTCAGGTCAAGTAGAATTGAGAGAAAGAGTTCACATTTCAAGTTGATGACCCTTCATCAGAACTGAGGAAAGATACAAATGAAATAAGTTTGAGCAAGTGAAGGTAGGGAGATGTGTGGAAGAACAGAAAGGAAGGTCTGATATAGGGCAGAGGCCAAGAGAGATTAAATGACAAAAGGTTTCATGGCAGAAAAGCGATAGGGATTGGTAATGGGACAAGTAAAAGGAATAAAAAGAGTGTATAAATGAGGAACGTATGGTTGCATAGCAGCTGTCCAAATGAAGGAACAAGAAAAATAAAAAGTTATGACCTAAAATTGTTGAAAACTCAATGTTGAGTTCAGAAGGCGATGGAGTAGCAAGTCGAAAGATGAATTGCTGTTCCTCAAGCTTGCGTGGAGCTTATTTAGAACAGTGCAGCAGCCATGGATGGAAAGCTGGAGTGGGAGAAAGGTGGAGAATTGAAGTGACAAGCAACAGAAAGTTCAGGGTCATAACTTGCAGACTGAATGGAGGTGTTCCACAAAGTAATCACACAATCTGCATTTGGTCTCCCCAGTGTAGAGGAAACCCACATTGTGAGCAGTGAATACAACTGACTAAATTGAAAGAATTACCAGTAAATTGCTGTTTCTTGAGAAGAGTGTTTGGTATCCTGGATACTGAAAAGGGAGAAGATAAAAGGGTGGGTACTGCATCTCCTGTACTTGCATGGAAAGGTGCTATAGGTTAAGAAGGGGCTGTTGAAGGTGAATAAGGAGTGGTTTATGGTGCGGTGAAGGTGTCTGAATGCTGAAAGGGAATGGCAGTGGAAGATGTGTTTGGTGGATGCATCACACCGTAGGTGGTGTGAATGGTGAAGGACAATCCATTGAATACAGAGGCTCAATGGGTACAATGAGAACAAGGGGAACCCAATCATGGTTTTGGGAGAAAAGGCAAAGAGTGATGGCAGAAGTGTGTGAAATAAGGGTCCCATCAACCAAGCTGGCAGGGATTCCTTGGTTGAGGAGAAAGGAAGGCATATTGGAAGGGGGGAATTACACAGATTTGCGGACAGAACCGGATGTCTAAGGCCATGTTGGCTGTCCTTAAATAAGTGGAGAAGAATCATGTCTCTTCACAAGTTCCACTATCAATTGCTACTGTGTATTTTCAAGATGGATTTTAAAAATGAGACCTAATTTACATGGACCGCAGTGAAATCAGAAACCAGCTGAACAGCTAGTTATTCATCCTGTAGTTTTCAGTCCTGCCAAAAAGCTCACATGATCACAGGTTCTGTCACCAGGAAGAATGCACTCAAACTCCCATAGGAACACAAGACTTAGGAGCAGGAATAGGCCATTCTGCCCCTTCAGCCTGCTCTGCCACTCGAGAAGATCATAGTTTATCTGGTTGTGGTCTAAACTCCATTTTCCAGTCTGCCCCAACCCCTGTAACCACTGACACACTCACCTTATCAAAAATCTATTTAACTCAGCCTTGAATAAATTTAATGATCCATACTCCACTCTCTCTGGGGGCGAGAATTCCACATTCTAACAACCCTCAAATTTTAAAAAAATCTCCTCATCTCCGTCTCACAAGGGAGATCACATTCTTAAACTATGTCCCCTCAAAATGGAAACATCCTCCAGGTACCTACCCTATCAACTCCTCTCAGGATCTTGTATGTTTCGATAAGATCACCTCTCAATTCTTCCGAGGTCCAATGAGTATAGACTCAACCTATTCAACCTTTCTTCACAAGATAACCCTTTCATCCCTGGAATGAGTGCACCTTCTCAGAACTGCTTAGACTTCAATAATATATTTTTTCAAATATGGAGGCCAAAACTTCACAGTACTCCAGATGTGGTCTTGCCAATGCCCTGTACAGTTGCAGTAACACTTCCATATATTCAATAAACACAAACATTCCATTTATCTTAATCATTTGCTGTTCAATGCACACTAGCTTTTTGTGATTTTCATGTACCAGGACATCCAGATCATGGCACATGGCTAGCACTGCTACCTCACAGCGCCAGGGACCAGAGTTCAATTCCTGGCTTGTCATTGTGCGGAGTCTGCACATTCTCCCCGTCTGCGTGGGATCCCTCCGGGTGCTCTGGTTTCCTCCCACAGTCTGAAAGATGTGCTGGTTAGAATGCATTGGCTATGCTAAATTCTCCCTCAGTGTACCCAAACGAGGACCAGAGTATGGCGATATGGGATTTTCAGCGACTTCATTGCAATGTTAATGTGAGCCTGTGACACTAATAAATAAACTTCAAACTTTAAGATCCCTCTATACCACAGAGTTCTTCAATTTCTCTCAATTTAAATTGTATATTGTTTTTCGATTCTTCCTGCCAAAGTGGACAAGTTCCCATATTATACTATTCACCAGTTTTTGATCACTCACTTTGTCTATCTCCCTTTGCAGACTCTCTACATCCTCTTGACAACTTACTTTCCTACCCATCAGAAAATTTAGCCACCATGCATTTGGTCTCTTTATCCAAGTCATTGAAAGAGTTTATAAATAGTTGAGGCCTCAACACTGATCCCTGTGACACCCCACAAGTTCAGCCTGCCAACCCAAAAAGGACTCATTTATTTCTACTCTCTGCTTCCTGTTAAAGAATCTTTTATCCATGCTAATATGTTGTTCCCTAAACTGTGTACTCTTATCTTATCTTGTGCAGTAACTTTTGATTTGGCACCCTGTCAAATGTCTTTTGAAACTCGAAGTACACCACACCCTTTATCCACCTTGCTTGTTACTTCCTCAAAATAATTTAATAATTAGTTAAAACATGATTTCCCTGTCACAAACTCTTGTTGACTGCCTGATCAAATTATGATTTTCTAAGTATTCTGCTATAATTTCCTTAATAGTGAATTCGAGCAATTTCCCGATGACAGATATTAGGCTGACTGGCCTGTAGTTTCCTGCTTTGTGTTTCCTTTTTTGAAGAGAGGTGTTATATTAGCTATTTTCCAATCCACTGGGAGTCTTGCAGAATCTAAGGAACTTTGGAAGATTATAACCAATTAATCTACTATCTTGCTAACCACTTATTGGCAAGGCCCTGCCTGGGATGCAGGTTATCTAGTCTAGATTTAAGTAACTCCATACAGGGTGATAAAAGTACATACTGGATTGCCTAGGAATAAAACAAAGGGAGGCCAGTGAGAAATTTGAGGGGGAACTGGATAATTCTTTTAGTGAAAGTGACAGAATATAAACAGCATATTTTCCCAGTCCTCTATATTTTTATTTTATAGATATGAATATCAGGGTACCTACCTCTGTAGCAAGACGCAGGATGAACATTGGCAGCCCCTCTAGAGCCGGAACATAGTTTTCCAAGAGTAGAGGTAATCCAGTTAGGTTTCCCTCCTAGAAATGACCACAGCAAATACATTCTGAAAATGGCACTGGGTTAAGATATTCTTCAGCATGTCACATGGAAAATAGATGATATTTGCTGTCATCAGGTGGTCAGTTTCATAATTGCAACAACTGGCACTTTATTCCATCTTTAGCAGAAATGCTCTGAACTACTCGAGCGGGTCACTCCAGATTCTAACATCTTTAGTTACCTTAAATAGTACACTAACCTCATCAATACCAAGGGAAAAGTAATCTTGCAGCATTTCAGATTTTGTCTTCAAAAAATCTACAATATATTCTGCTAATCCCTCTTTGGGACCATCCTCTTCTGTCCAGCCACTTTCTGGGCTATCCAATGCCAGCATAGCCAGTTCATACAAGGGGGCAGAGTTCTGAACATAAGGAAAAAAACAATCTCAATGTCTTCTGTGAGCAATCAAATGACTAAGACAAAAAATAATGTCATACACTTACCGACAACTTCAACACTCCAAAATTACCAAAATCATAGATCAAGACCTGGTAAAACAATTCTTGACTGAAAGAAAAACACAAATTGTGGTCAGAAAATTGTGCAACGTAAAATGGCATTTCACAGAAGCACTGAGATCAGTCAGGTCAAAGACAATAACACTTACACAAACTTCTTTTATTAAAAAAAAGGGAAAATACTAGAAATCTGATATAAAGGCGGAAAATGCTGGAAATACTCAGCATCTGTGAAGGGAAACAGGACTAATATTTTAGATTTCACTGGAAACTTTCAGTGCTGACAAAAGCTCATTGAGCCGAAATGTTGACTCCCTTTCTCTGTCCACAGATGTTGCAGGACTGGAGTACTTTTCAACATTTTTTGATTTTAATCAAATGTTGTGGATGACTCCCCTTTTAGAAACAAAAGGTTCCAATCAGGCTAAATCAGTAGACATTCAGAGACTCTGCTCCCACTGCAGACTGAGAATAACATTAATAAATCAGCACTTCCCAATCATTATAATTAATTATAACAATATGACATGAACACTGGAAGTGCTGTTTTCACCATTCTGCTCCTTGTAGTGAGACTCTATGATTTGAGCAAAAATTTACTCTATTGTGGAAGCTGCTCTAAATCGCATTTTGTGGAATCCCAAATCTATGGAACAAACTTTCTCAGTCTTTCCTTCCTCTCACAAAACCCAAGCTTGATGTCACCTAATCACTACCTCTTGATTAATCTAGTCTTCCTTATGACTCTATTTAGCCTCAGTGGTGCCTCTAACTTGGGCATTGGCTTCAGCTGGAGTCACAATAATGAAAGGAAGTCACAGAATCACAGAATTCCTACAGTGGTGAAGGAGGTCATTCAGCCCGTAGTGTCTGCACTGACTTTTCAACAGAGCATGTTACCCAGGCCCTATCCTCGTATTCCCACGTATTTACCCCGCTAACCCCCCTAACCTATACACCCTAAGGGACATTTGAGTACAGCCAATCAACCTAACCTGCACATCTTTGGAGTGTGGGGAAGAAACCAGAACACCCAAAGGAAACCCACGCAGACACAGGGAGAACGTACAAAACTCCACACAGTCACCAAAGGCCGGAATTGAACCCGGGTCCCTGATGTTGTGAGGCAGCAGTGCTAACCACTGTGCAACCCTTGATATAGACTTTTTTTTTTAAAATCTGGTTCATGACCTTTGAGGAGTTCATGTAGCTTCTGCGGGCTGTGGTGGGTGGATACACTGATGCACAGGGCATCATAGTTGTTTAGAGCAAACTCAAATGTACCAATATATACTGCCCGTCAATGTATGTTTTTTTCCCACATTATGAAGCTTTTAAATGAACTTGTTTAATTAATTCTGTTGTCCATACTAATACCAAACAATCAGTGAAGACACTTTATCAATGAAATGTCCTGGTTTTACTTAACCCCTTTTTATGCCTGGTTGGATTTGAAATTGTCATAATCCAACAGGCTCACTCAATGGAGATAGTACTGTGTTAAGAGGATGAATAAGTTACCTGAGTTTAGTGGTGTTAATTAGGTAAAGTTTAGTTTGATACTGCACCAGTGCCCACTGGGGGTTCACACAACCTATAAATGAATGATTCTGTAGCATATCTTGTAGGCCTTTGAAACAAATAACAAAGAATTAGTGCCCTGACCACAAGAATACCATATTATAATAAGAGTAAAACAAACAGCATTTCAAATATATTTGGAGTTTTGTCAATCGTTTGGCCCAATTTTCATGCATCTTCACCCAACCAACAGCTGGACTAATGGGTCCAAGTGAAGGTAATATGTACACAAGATCGACAAACATCAACTTCTGCCTCTCCCCTAGCCCTTTTCTGGCAGCAATGTGTCTAATAGCTGGCTCCTTCACCTGCATGGTTTTGACTGTTGATCTCTTCCCGCAGGCTGAGAACACTGGTTAGGTTAATAATTCGCCTCTTTGGAAGATGGGCAGCTGTCATATCACGACTGGAGTTCACTTCCTTTACTTCACCTGGTGAATCTGCCCTCGACCGTTTCCTAACAGTAAACAAGATTATGTCGATATAAATATCAAGTACATTATAGATTGTTACACTGTCAGTTTCTCAAATACATTAATCCCAATTTTCTCACCATTTACTCTTAACTGCAGATTAAGTTCAAATCTCTTCTATATCTCGCTTTCCATCATGCAAGCTGTGTGCGAGAGAGAGATGGAGAAATTGAGCGAGCATGCTTACTGCGATGACCAGCTCAGTGTCAGGACCAATAGATAAGATGCAATGTTACTGGGCTACATTTTTAGCTGCCTCAAAACAAAATTCATTTTTGTTCATGGTTTGAAAAGCAACAATGGCTTATATTTTTATCTTTGATAACTCAGTAATCTTTTTGTTTGTAGCGAGATCTGTACAGCCCTGAAATTCTAAGGGACATGTTCCCAACTTGCGACACAGTGAAAGGGTTTTCTGTTTTTAAATTGAGGTATTTCTGGAACAGGACCCCATGCTAAGAAACTGACACAGGGTGGGACTTTCTGCCCACCAGTGCAAGCTTTGTTGCGGCAGAGGCAGCCCACCATTGGACAGTGGTGGGATCGTCTGGTTCTACTACTGTTAATGATTTCCTGTTATTCGCACCATCTGCTGCCAGGGAAACCACATTTGTGGTGGTGGTTTGGGGGGGGGGGGGGGGGGGGGGAAGAGAGAGAGGGGGAAAATCGCCATTGGTGGCACTGGAGAATCCTGCCAGCAGGAATGGCCAGCAAATCTGGTTGAATGGCTTTCCCTGCCACTTTGTACTTTTAATAGAAGTCCACAACATTTTCTTGACACTTAAAATTTAGCACGACCATTCTTTCACAGGAAGTGGGCATTGTTGGCTAGTCCAGTATTTTTTTTGCCCCTTCCCAATTGCCCTTCAGAAGGTGGTGGTGAGCTGCCTTCTTGAATCACTGAAGTCCTGTAATGCAGGTACACCTACAGTGCTGTTAGAAAGGGAGTTCCAGGATTTTGACCTAACAACAGTGAAGGGAAGGCGATTTATATATTTCAAAGTCAGGATAGTGTGGGGCTGGAGGGGAACTTCCACATGGTGGTGTTACCAGATATCTGATGCCCATGTCCTAAGTGGTAGAGGTTGCAAATTTGGAAGATGCTGTCGAAGGAGCTTTGGTGAGTTGCTGCAGTAGATGGTAATCAGCAGGTGGTTTCCTTGCCCGTTTAACCTAATGCCAGGACACTTCATGGGATCAGAGTCAATGTTGAGAACTTACATGGCAACTCCCTCCTGGCTGTATACCACTGTGCCACCACCTCTGTTAATTTGTCCTGTTGGTGGGAGGATGGTGTCAGGAACATTGCACGGTATAATTCCATGAGTATGATTACATCAAGCCTTTGCTTGACTAGTCTATGGGACAGCCCTCCCAAATTTGGCACAAGCCACTAGACGTTAATGAGGATGATTCTTCAGGGTCAACAGGGTTGGGTTTGCCATTGTTGTTGTTGGTGCTTTGGTCAATGCCAAGTGTTTCGTCCAGTTTAGTTCCTTCTGTAGACTTTGCAGCAATTTGATACAACTAGTGGTTTTTGAGGCCATTTCAGCAAGTCAGCCACATTGTTGTGGACCTGGAGTCACACATAGGCCAGACCAGGTAAGGATGGCAGATTTCCTTCCCTAAAGGACATTAGTGAACTACAGATGGGTTATGACAATCAACAATGGTTTCATTACCACCAAGACTAGTTTTTTTAAATTCCAGCATTTGCTGTGAACCTGTGACTGCAGAGCATTAGCTTGGGCTCTGGGTCACTAGTCTGTGACATTACCACTATGCCACTACCTTCCCTAAACTGAAGGCACTGTGCAGCAAACTGGATTTAAGTAGGACCTATGAATTAAAATGAAGAACACCGACTTTATTTGAAGGCAATACAAAATGGATTCCTTCTGTTCAAAAAATTGAAATCACCTTTCCTCTTATGCAAAGAAAAAGCAATCTCAAAATTCAAGCATACTCTGCAAAACTATTGAATGGTAATCTGAGAATACTTAACAAGGATGCTCTTAAGCCAGGAGAGAGGTGGTTAATGAATCCAAATGTCAATTCAGATTAGAGACGGCTTCATTTCTAGTGTTCCACCATCAGAATTACAGGCTCAGCACTCATTAGGGAGGGACTGTCAGTCGTCAAAATTCACAACATTGCAAACAGCTTTTGTCATCTTTTCAATCAAATCAAGAGTCAGGGAAAATCTAAACTCAGTGCACTCAGAACAAAACACTGATCAGCGACTCAAAGGATATTTAATGATCAGTCTACTGGAACCTAACCAAGTGGATGAATACTTTACTTGCCAAACTAAAAGAAAAGATGCATACTCTTACTCCTACACCATATACCAGCTTCATCCTATCAAGAATTCTTTTAACCACCCCCATTAGTATTTTCAAATTAAACATTAAACAAAAGGGCACTCTGCAGTGTGGAACTGTTAGCCACTTGTGTACAGAAAGTAAGATATTCTGATTCTCTACACATTCTTGGAACTTGGACTCCAGGAGACAGTGAATGGAAAAGAAGTTCCCTGCTGAACTTGAGGCCCTTTATGTGATGTGAGCCGTGGAAAATTGTGTCCACAGGCTCCAAATACAATTTACCCCCTCCAGCCTCATGTAGAACTTAACATAAAAATGTTCAGAAATTCAAGGGCTTTCTGCCTTAACTGTTACCATTTACCTGGATGGGGCATTGTTTGAGTCATCATTACGAGGATGTAAGGATTGCTGCAGAGTCTTGCTTGAGCTCCCGTCCTTTTCCGCAGCTAGCAAGTCAAAGTCGCTCAAGTCCTCCATCTCAGAGTCCTGATTCCGAGTCCCTCCATCAGCAGAAACAGTGGCGGGTGATCCTTCCTGTGGCTTGTTGATTGGTTGAAGGAAGGCATCCATCTTCTGTTCCTTGGAGTCTGTTCGCACCATCTGGTGAGCATATGGTTTGTCAACGGAGCCCGGAACTGAAGGTTTGACAAAGTCACTGGAGGATATGGCTGGGCCTGGCAGTAAAGTCTAAGAAGATTGAAATTTCCATTACAAGCTAATACCTACAAAATTGGAAATGCTTTTGCATTTATTTTATTGCTGATACTCAATGAAAGAAACCACATAACATACTGAAAGGTTTTCTATATAAAACACTGAAAATAGTGAACACAATGGCCAGAATTTTACCACCCCTCCCCCACCATGGGAATTGGAGCAGTCAATGGGAAGGTCCGTTGACCGAGTGGGATTTTATGGTTTCGGGATGAGCAAGGCCGTAAAATCCTGCTCAATGTGTTATGTTATTAAATGTTTCTGAAAACTTGTTTTCAAACATCATATTACCAATTATTTTAAATAGGTGAACAATGATCAGAAGATCCAGGTTTGTGCTTTTAGTCAACATTTACATTCACTACATTGCTCAATTGAAAGTGAGTCAAACTGCTAAGGATGTGTTCAGGACTTCAGCATCTGTAATCCTTTTCACAAGGTAGGTTCTCCACAGGCCACAGTCACAGCACAGACTCTTCTACCTCCCACTGGTCCTAACCTCCCCGTTGCTCCCTCCAGGGCTCAAGTAGGTCCAGAATCTGTGGGACAGACCAGAATTAAGGGACACATTTAAAAATAAAAGAGGTCTACCTTTTAAAAACAGATGAGATTTTTTTTCCTCCGAGAGGGTTGTTAGTCTGTGGAATTCTCTTCCCAAAAAGCAATGGAGGCGAGGTCATTGAATTTATTAAAGGCAGGGTTAGACAGATTTTTGATAGACATGGGAGTCAAGGGTTATGGGGAGGCATATGAGAATGTGGAGTTGAAACTAGATCAGCTATGATCTTATTCACTGGTGGAGCAGTCTCAAGGGGCCGACAGATGCCTGACTTCTACTTTGTAGATGCTGGAAAGACTTGGGGAAGTCAGGAAATGAATTACTCGCCAAAGAATCCTCAGCCTCTGAACTGTTCTTGTAGCCACTGTATTTATGTGGTTGGTCCAGTTAGATTTCTGACTACTGTTTGCCCCAGCTGTGACAGAGGCTATAGATCGCTCACCGAACTCCTCAGTTACCGGAGAACCCATTTTTAGTGTGGAAGCAAGTTATCCTTGACGCCGAGGGATTTCCCAAGAAGAAGAAAAGTAGTGGAGAGCACAGAAGAGTTATGGACATAGGTAACATTATTGTCAGTGGGTAAGGGAAGAAAACAAATAGACTTGAAATAGGGAAACAAGATCAATTCTGTGTGGCACAAAGTGGGGATGTCCTGTTTGTGGCTTTGGGAAGAGGTAGAAATGGACTGGTTGGTATGAAGTGGAAAGCTATGGAGGGAAAATCTCTGGAGGAAATTGGGTCTTGGAAAGGTGCTTTGATGTTCAAAGGTGGAGTCATGGTCCAGGAGAAGGTAGGAGACAGAGCTGACATTCAGCCTTTGTTAGATGTATGCCAATGGCACCACTCTTGTCAGCAGGTTTGGGTTGGATCTGAAAGACCAAAGTTCTGCAAGTTCATAGATCAGCGTGGCAAAGGGAGCAGAGAGATTAAGATAGTCAATGTCATGCTAGCAGTTCTCAATTAAAAAACCTAGAGAGGGTAACAGACCTGAGGGAGCAGTGTTGGTGGAAGGAGAATTCTGAAGACAGGAGAGAGGATCCATTGTGCAGGTAGTTGATTCCTGAGCAAAGAAGCTGGGGTGGAGGCAATAGATGAAGAGTTCAGCATAATCAAAATTAATTGAAGCAAGGATGCAATTGTATGAAGCTGAGGCCATTGTTAAAGATCGATCATTTAGGGTCAGAAAGAGGCAGACAGGGGATCATGAAAAAATGGCAAGGTGTCAGAGTGGAAGAAGGGATGGGGTTAGAGGAAAGTAAAGGGAAGAAGGCTCAGAGGAAGGGAGCAAAATCCATGAGGTGTTAATGCCTGAAATCTATGATACTTGAAAGGGAGAGAAAAGTTTGTTGTTAAAGCATAGAATGAGCCAAAGGATGAAGTAGAACTGCTCAGATATTTCTGACGTCAAAGAAGGGAAGGTCATTGATGAAGCAGCTGAAGAAGGTTGAACCTAGGACACTAGTCGGAGAAGCTCCTGCAGTGACATTCTGGACTTAATGCCAACCATTTTCTCTTGTGTTAGGTCAGAATCCAACCAGTGGAGAGTTTTCCTCTCACGATTCCCACTGACTTTATTCTAATAGGATACCTTGATGCATTTTGTCAAATGTTTATTTTACATATTATACAATGAGAGAGTCATTTATGACACAGGAGGTAATTAGGCCCATCAAGATCATGCTGGCTCTCCATGCAATTTAGTCAGTACACACCCCTACTCAATCCCTGTAGCCCTGGTTTATTTCCTTCAAGTATTCATCTAATTTCCTTTCAAAATCATTGATTTTTACTTACAGGATATTGAGAAAGGCAAGAGAGGAGATTGCTGGGGCCCTGACAAAGATCTTTATATCCTCGCTAGCTACTGGAGAGGTCATAAGAACATAAGAAATAGGAGCAGGAGTAGGCCATCTAGCCCCTCGAGCCTGCCCCGCTATTCAATAAGATCATGGCTGATCTGAAGTGGATCAGTTCCACTTACCCGCCTGATCCCTATAACTCCCAATTCCCTTACTGATCAGGAATCCATCTATCCGTGATTTAAACATATTCAACGAGGTAGCAGGTCCCAGAGGACTGGCGAGTAGCTAATGTTGTTCCTCAGTTCAAGAAAGGAAAAAGGATAAGCCAGGAAATTATAGAGCGGTGAGTCTCACATTGGTGGTTGGGAAGCTATTAGAGAGGATTCTTAGGGCTAGGATTTATATGCATTTGGAAAAGCATGGTCTAATTAGGGAAAGTCAGCATGGCTTTGTGCGGGTCAGGTCATCATTGATTTGTTTCGAGGAGATGATGAAGGTGATCAATGAGGGTAGAGCAGTGGATATTGTCTACATGGATTTTAGTAAGGCTTTCGACAAAGTCCCTCATGATAGGCTCATCTAGAAGATCAAGGTGCACGGGATCCATGGTCACTTGGGCCGCTTGGATTCAGGAATGGTTTGCTCATAGAAGTCATAGTAATGGTGAAAGGGTGTTTTTCTGGCTGGGAGTCTGTGATTAGTGGTGTTCTGCAGGGATCTGTACTGGATCCTCTGCTGTTTGTGATATATGTAAATGACTTGGATGAAAATGTAGATGGGTGGGTTACTAAGTTTGCAGACGATACAATGATAGGTGGAATTGTGGATAGTGTAGAAGGTTGTCAAAGGATACAGCAGGATATAGATCAGCAGCATATATGGGTGGAAAAAATGACAGATTTCTCCAGGCAAGTGAGGTGTTGCACTTTGGGAGATCAAATGATAAGGGTAAGTATTTAGTTAATGGCAGGATCCTGAAAAGCACTGATGTACAGAGGGATCTTGGCGTTCAAGTCCATAGCTCCCTGAAAGTGGCCACACAAGGAGATAGAGTGATAAAGAAGGCATATAGCATGCTTGCCTTTATTGGTCGGGGTATTGAGTACAAGAGTCAGGACATCATGTTGCAGCTTTATAAACCTTTGGTTAGGCCGCACTTACGAATATTGTGTTCAACTCTGGTCGCTACATTACAGGAAGGATTTGGAAGCTTTGGAGAGATTGCAAAAAACGTTTACCAGGATGCTGCCTATATTAGAGGGTATGAGCTATAAGCAGAGGCTGAACAAACTAGGGTTGTTTTCTCTGGAGCAGTGGAGGCAGAGGGGAAACCTGATAGAAGTCTATAAAATTAAAAGAGGCATAGATGGGATTGACAGTCAGAATCTTTTCCACAGAGTTAAAATGTCTAATACTTGGGGGCATGCACTCAAGATGAGAGGGGGAAATATTCAAAGGAAATGTGAGGGGCAAGTTTTTTTTTTACACAGAGTGGTAGATCTCTGGAACGCACTGCCATGGGTGGTGGCACAGGCATATACAATAGGGGTGTTTAAGGGGCTTTTAGATAAGCACATGAATATGTAAGGAATAGAGGAATATGGACCAAGAGCAGGCAGAAGGTATTGGTTTAATTTGGCGTCATGTTTGGCACAGTGTTGTGGGCCAAAGGGTCTGTTCTATGTTCTACAATCGACCTCATGTGCAGTGAGTTCCAGAGTGATGACTCTTTATTTCTAGAATTCAGCTCCTTCCACGTTTGGAAGAAGACTGTAAAAAGGGACCAAGTGGGCCTAGGAACACAAACTGAGTATTGGTGAACAAGATATTGCTGTCTAAGTACCATCTGATAGCACTGTCGATGACAGCTTCCTTCACTTCGCTGATAAGCGTAGACTAGTGGTAACTGATTTGATTGAATTTGTCCATTTGTAGACAGGATGTATCTGGATAATTTTTGGATATATGCTAGAGTTGTAGCTATACTGGCTTGGGACTCAGTTAGCTCTGGAGCACAGGTCTTTTGCACTACTACTAGGGTATTGTCTGGATCCATAGCCTTTGTCCTGTCCAGTGTATTCAGATGATTCTTGATACAAGGTAGAGTGAATCAAATTGGCTATAGAATGACATCTGTCACGGTAGCACAGTGGGGCGGCACGGTAGCACAGTGGTTAGCACTGCTGCTTCACAGCTCCAGGGACCTGGGTTCGATTCCCAGCCTGGGTCACTGTCTGTGTGCAGTTTGCACATTCTCCTCGTGTCTGCGTGGGTTTCCTCCACGTGCTCCGGTTTCCTCCTACAGTCCAAAGATGTGCGGGTTAGGTTGATTGACCATGCTAAAATTGCCCTTAGTTTCCTGAGATGCGTAGGTTAGAGGGATTAGTGGGTAAATATGTAGGGATATGGGGGTAGGGCCTGGGTGGGATTGTGGTCGGTGCAGACCCGATGGGCCGAATGGCCTCTTTCTGTGCTGTAGGGATTCTATGATTCTATAATGGGAACCTCAAGGCTGAGATGGATCATCCATTCGGTATTTCTGGCTGAAAATGACTTTAAATGCTTCAGCCTTGTCTTTTGCAGATGTATTGGTAAATGCTGCTTTGTTTGGTTTAAAATGTAATCTAATCTCCCTAGTTATTCATTATTACACATACAATTAGTTGCTTAATTGTTCATCATCACTCATTTTCAGATTGGTAGGACTGGAGAGCTTTGATCTGATTCGCTGGATTGTGGGCTCACATAATGTACTGCTTCCAATGCGTTGTAGATTCACTGGGCTGGCACCATTTCGTTTCAGAATGTTGTTTGGTTCTGTTTCTTGCAGGTTCTTTTCTAATTCTCAAACGGAGGTTGATCCTCTGGCTTGATAGCAATGGTAAAGTGAGGGATACGTTCTGCTAAGCGGTTACACAGTTTATGCTCGATCACAATTCTGCTGCCACTGATAGTTTCACCGAGCCTCATGGTTGCCCAGTTTGAGTTTCTGGATGTGTTTTGAATCGATCCAATTACTGATGGGAACTGGACGCTTGTTCAATGTTATCTAAACTGTAGTTGATTCTCAATAACTAAAAGTGGACAAACAGCTTATGGTGATTTTCTTTTGTTACTCATGGGTAAATTTCACTTGCTTCTGCAGCAGAGATGTTTGACTTAACATAGAAACATAGAAACCCTACAGTGCAGAAGGAGGCCATTCGGCCCATCGAGTCTGCACCGACCACAATCCCACCCAGGCCCTACCCCCACATATTTTACCCGCTAATCCCTCTAACCTACGCATCCCAGGACTCTAAGGGACAATTTTTAACCTGGCCAATCAACCTAACCCGCACATCTTTGGACTGTGGGAGGAAACCGGAGCGCCCGGAGGAAACCCACGCAGACACGAGGAGAATGTGCAAACTCCACACAGACAGTGACCCGAGCCGGGAATCGAACCCGGGACCCTGGAGCTGTGAAGCAGCAGTGCTAACCACTGTGCTACCGTGCCGCCCTTGTTGGACAATCTAGCGCAGGGATCAGTGTGTCACAATCGATTCATTCATTAAATCAATAATTGGAAAATTGATATTGCCACAAATCAGGTATTCTTCACCCAAAATCCTGAATGACACAAGGGAAAATTTACAAACAAAGGGTATCCCAGTAGGGTAAAAAAACAAAGTGCATTGAAGGTTCATGAATAACTAGGGAGATTAGATTATATTTTAAACCAAACACAGCAGCATTTAACAATTACAGGGGAAGATATCAAAACAAAATTCAAGGACACATACGAAAAGGGAGAATAAAAAGCCTTATAATGCAGTAAAGAAAATGAATGAAGAACACATAAAACAACAAAAAGGGCATACTTGTATTAGGACAGTGAGCATAGGGTTAGGGAGAAGGAGAGATATGACTGCTTTTAAGAGGAGTCCAAAAAGATAAACAGAAACATTGCAGGGACATGGGAAGCCAAGGAGCTTTGAACAAAAATATCAGTGCAAAGAACAAAGAACAATACAGCACAGGAACAGGCCCTTCGGCCCTCCAAGCCCGCGCCGCTCCCCGGTCCAGGATTGAATCCTGAATCCAGGATCCCCGCCCAATTTTCCAGCCTATCTACATACCAATATCCTATCCACCGAGCTGTCCCTCACAGCTACGATGCTTTGTTCATTACAACCTATTAACTCACCCCCACCCCCCCATTCCAGACCATGTGATCTCCAGGGAGAGGCGAAAACCCAGAGTGAAAAACCCCAGGGCCAATATGGGGAAAAAAAAAAATCTGGGAAATTCCTCTCCGACTCCCTGAGGCGATCGAAACGAGTCCAGGAGATCACAATGGCCCTGATCGGAAAATGCTTCCCAACCCTAGTCATTTCCACTTCCACGAACACCATATGAATTCCCTGCCCCCGAGACAGGTTCCCAACTATCCGCAGTCTCACTCTGTACTGGCACCAGCAAGATGATCATAGAATGAAGCCTTGAAACGAGAAACCAGGAACAATTAGCCTGGTCCAAACGAGACCACTCTTTTGTATCCCTCCATTCCCACTCCGTTCATATAGCTGTCTAGATAAGTCTTAAACGTTCCCAGTGTGTCCGCCTCCACCACCTTGCCCGGCAACACATTCCAGGCCCCCACGACCCTCTGTGTGAAATATGTCCTTCTGATATCTGTGTTAAACCTCCCCCCCTTCACCTTGAACCTATGACCCCTCGTGAACGTCACCACCGACCCAGGGAAAAGCTTCCCACCGGTCACCCTATCTATGCCTTTCATAATTTTATACACCTCTATTAAGTCTCCCCTCATCCTCCGTCTTTCCAAGGAGAACAACCCCAGTTTCCCCAATCTCTCCTCATAACCAAGCCCCTCCATACCAGGCAACATCCTGGTAAACCTCCTCTGTACTCTCTCCAAAGCCTCCACGTCCTTCTGGTAGTGTGGCGACCAGAACTGGACGCAGTATTCCAAATGCGGCCGAACCAACGTTCTATACATCTGCAACATCAGACCCCAACTTTTATACTCTATGCCCCGTTCTATAAAGGCAAGCATGCCATATGCAGACTGAATAGGTCAAACACTTCATTTCTGAATTGGCACATTCTAACATTCGAACAGCATAACCAAACGAGGGAAGATTTTGAATGACAAGTAGTTATAATTTTAAAAATAAACTTGTTCATAGACAACAATTTTATGACCCCATTAGAGGAAACCTGACCATGTTTATTTGAACAGTGGTTGTAAGCACAATGCTGACCTGAGTGAAGTAGGTTCGAGAAGAGTTGGAGCCTAGCAGCTTACTCTCAACATGCTGCTGCACACTCTCAATGATACTATCCTCATGCAGGAAGTGTACTTCATGCTTTGTGGGATGGACATTAACGTCGACATTCTGCGGCAATATTTCAAGGCTTAAAGAAAGAGAGAACAGTCCTAAATATTGAAAATACAGCAAAAATATCTGAATAGAATGTCTCCTCAATCTACCTAATTTACCTCAGATACAGAAAGGGGTGTGTATTTTTGGGGAGGTAGGCTGCGTAAACAGCTTCAATTGCTTTCCGTAGAGCACTAGATTCCACCAAGCGATCTTTAAAATAAGGGAAAGAAAAATTATGTGAGGAACCAACAGTAGGTACTATATTTGAATATTTAAACTATGACAGAACTACATTCAACTGTAACAAGGACATGCAAGATCTCAATATGATCAGACTGCATGTGGTACGGTGGTGTCTGGAGATGGAAATCAGCCTGGTACAGACCCCAACCACGACAAAAAGCTTTATTTTCTTAGAGATTGGCAAGAGGGTGCCGGAGTGTGGTGACTTCTTGCCAACTATGCCCAGCATACCTTCTAATTCTATCTTTTACTCTCGTTCTATGCTTCTAAAACTTTATTCTACACCCTAGCTATGACTGTAACACTACATTCTGCACTCTCTCCTTTCCTTCTTTGTACAGTATGCTTTGTCTCCCGAGGATTGGAGGATAGCGAATGTGGTCCCATTGTTTAAGAAGGGTAGCAGGGATAACCCAGGAAATTATAGGCCGGTGAGCTTGACGTCCGTGGTAGGGAAGTTGTTGGAGAGGATTCTTAGAGACAGGATGTATGTGCATTCAGAACGGAACAATCTCATTAGTGACAGACAGCATGGTTTTGTAAGAGGGAGGTCGTGCCTTACAAATTTGGTGGAGTTTTTTGAGGAAGTGACAAAAACGGTTGATGAAGGAAGGGCCGTGGATGTCGTCTATATGGATTTCAGTAAGGCATTTGACAAAGTCCCACATGGCAGGTTGGTTAAGAAGGTTAAGGCTCATGGGATACAAGGAGAAGTGGCTAGATGGGTGGAGAACTGGCTTGGCCATAGGAGACAGAGGGTAGTGGTCGAAGGGTCTTTTTCCGGCTGGAGGTCTGTGACCAGTGGTGTTCCGCAGGGCTCTGTACTGGGACCTCTGCTATTTGTGATATATATAAATGATTTGGAAGAAGGTGTAACTGGTGTAATCAGCAAGTTTGCGGATGACACAAAGATGGCTGGACTTGCGGATAGCGAAGAGCATTGTCGGGCAATACAGCAGGATATAGATAGGCTGGAAAATTGGGCGGAGAGGTGGCAGATGGAGTTTAATCCGGATAAATGCGAAGTGATGCATTTTGGAAGAAATAATGTAGGGAGGAGTTATACAATAAATGGCAGAGTCATCAGGAGTATAGAAACACAGAGGGACCTAGGTGTGCAAGTCCACAAATCCTTGAAGGTGGCAACACAGGTGGAGAAGGTGGTGAAGAAGGCATATGGTATGCTTGCCTTTATAGGACGGGGTATAGAGTATAAAAGCTGGAGTCTGATGATGCAGCTGTATAGAACGGTGGTTAGGCCACATTTGGAGTACTGCGTCCAGTTCTGGTCGCCGCACTACCAGAAGGACGTGGAGGCGTTAGAGAGAGTGCAGAGAAGGTTTACCAGGATGTTGCCTGGTATGGAGGGTCTTAGCTATGAGGAGAGATTGGGTAAACTGGGGTTGTTCTCCCTGGAAAGACGGAGAATGAGGGGAAATCTAATAGAGGTGTACAAGATTATGAAGGGTATAGATAGGGTGAACAGTGGGAAGCTTTTTCCCAGGTCGGAGGTGACGATCACGAGGGGTCATGGGCTCAAGGTGAGAGGGGCGAAGTATAACTCGGATATCAGAGGGATGTTTTTTTACACAGAGGGTGGTGGGGGCCTGGAATGCGCTGCCAAGTAGGGTGGTGGAGGCAGGCACGCTGACATCGTTTAAGACTTACCTGGATAGTCACATGAGCAGCCTGGGAATGGAGGGATACAAACGATTGGTCTAGTTGGACCAAGGAGCGGCACAGGCTTGGAGGGCCGAAGGGCCTGTTTCCTGTGCTGTATTGTATTGTTCTTTGTCTGTACAGCTTGCAAAAAACAATACTTTTCACTGTATACTAATACATGTGACAATGATAAATCATATCAAGGAGAGTCAAGAAACCCAGGGAAAACTTTTCCTTGTTGGACATGACCAGAGAGATAATTTTACTAAATTGTGCTCCAGACAGAGAGCCTGAAGAAGTTTCCAATGAATGCCACAAGGTGGGATTCACACACTTCATCCTTGATTTTAGCTAAGTGGCATTTCCAACAATGGGACACAGGCAAGAAGCAGCTTGCAAATCTCAGGCAGGAACATTAGAAAGACCCTCAAAAATCTTTTAGAAAACTAAGTAAATAACAAGTGCAGCTTTCCTGGCAGAGTGAAGTCATAATCTGTGAGCAACCTTCATGTCCAATAAGCAGTAAAAGCTGTGTTCTGAGAACTAATGCCAGAGGTAAAGATGAGACTGCAAACACAGGGACACAAAGCAAAATGTCAACAATCAGTTTTCAATGCTGTATGATGTACAAATGATCAACCAAAGGCCTGCAGAGCCAGCTAGAAGATTTGACGAATTCTCACTCACGGCATGCAGTTTGCTCCACCAAAAAGGAATTCAGGTAATGCGCTGGAAGTCTCATGTTCCTGGTGTGTGAAGCTTTAAGTTTAGAAAAATTACCCCTTACATCCCAACTTAGAACATAGAAAAAATACAGCACAAACAGGCCCTTCGGCCCACAAGTTGCACCGGTCATGTCCCTACCTAGGCTTATATATAGGCTTACCTATAACCCTCAATCCTATTAAGTCCCATGTACTCATCCAGAAGTCTCTTAAAAGACCCTATTGAGTTTGCCTCCGCCACCACTGACAGCAGCCGATTCCAGTCACCCACCAGCCTGTGTGTGAAAAACTTACCCCCAACATCTCCTCTGTACCTACTCCCCAGCACCTTAAACCTGTGTCCTCTCGTAGCAGCCATTTCAGCCCTGGGAAAAAGCCTCTGAGAATCCACCTGATCTATACCTCTCAACATCTTGTACACCTCCATCAGGTCACCTCTCATCCTTCGTCTCTCCAAGGAGAAAAGACTGAGCTCCCTCAGTCTATCCTCATAAGACATGCCAACCAATCCAGGCAACATCCTTGTAAATCTTCTCTGCACCCTTTCAATCATTTCCACATCCCTCATGTAATGAGGTGACCAGAACTGAGCACAGTACTCCAAGTGGGGTCTGACGAGGGTCTTATAAAGCTGCATCATTATCTCCCGACTCCTGAACTCAATCCCTCGATTGATGAAGGCCAGCACACCATACGCCTTCTTAACCACCTCCTCTACCTGCGAGGCCGATTTAAGAGTCCTATGGACCTGGACCCCAAGGTCCTTCTGATCCTCTACACTGCTAAGAGTCTTACCCCTGATATTATACTCCTCCATCCCATTTGACCTGCCAAAATGGACCACTACGCATTTATCCGGGTTGAAGTCCATCTGCCACTTCTCCGCCCACTCTTGCATCCTATCTATGTCACTCTGCAGCTTCTGACATCCCTCCAACCTATCCACAACACCACCAACCTTAGTGTTGTCGGCAAACTTACCAACCCATCCCTCCACTTCCTCATCCAGGTCATTTATGAAAATGACAAACAGCAAGGGTCCCAAACAGATCCCTGGGGCACTCCACTGGTGACCGACCTCCATTCAGAAAAAGACCCGTCTACAACTACTCTCTGCCTTCTGCAGGCAAGCCAGTTCTGAATCCACAAGGCAACAGCCCCTTGGATCCCATGCCCTCTCACTTTCTCGAGAAGTCTTGCATGGGGGACCTTATCGAACGCCTTGCTGAAGTCCATGTAAATCACATCTACCGCTTTTCCTTCGTCAATGTGTTTAGTCACATTTTCAAAGAACTCCACCAGGCTCGTAAGGCACGATTTGCCTTTGACAAAGCAGTGTCGACTACTTTTGAGCATACTAAACTTCTCTAAATGTTCATAAATCCTGTCCCTCATGATCTTCTCCATCAACTTACCAACCACTGAGGTTAGACTCACTGGTCAGTAATTTCCTGGGCTATCCCTATTCCCTTTCTTGAATATAGGAACCACATCCGCAATCCTCCGGAACCTCTCCCGTCTCCATCGACGACGCAAAGATCATCGCCAGAGGCTCTGCAATCTCTTTCCTCGCCTCCCACAGTAACCTGGGGTACATCCCATCCGGTCCCGGCGACTTATCTATCTTGATGCTATTCAAAATTTCCAACACATCCTCTTTCTTAATGTCCACATACTCAAGCTTTTCAGTCTGCCTCAATCCTGTAGTACAACCACCCAGGTCTTTTTCCACCGTGAATACCGAGGTAAAGTATTTGTTAAGCACCTCTGCTATTTCTTTCGGTTCTGTACAGACTTTCTCACCTTCACCTTTTATAGGTCCTATTCCTTCACATCTCATCCTTTTACTCTTCACATATTTATAGAACGCCTTAGGGTTCTCCTTAATCTTACCTGCCAAGTCCTTCTCGTGACCCCTTCTGGCTCTCCTAATTTCTTTCTCAAGTCCCTTCCTACAAGCCGTATACTCATCTAGATCCCTATCATCACCTAGCTCTCTGAACCTTTTGTACGCTTCCCTTTTCTTTCTCACTAGGTTCAGCGCAGCTTTCATGCACCACGGTTCCCATAACCTACCAACACCTCCCTGTCTCATCGGAACGTTGTCATGCAGAACTCCAGACAAACATTCCGTGAAAATCTGCCACCCTACTTCAGTACTTTTCCTCGAGAATGCCTCCTTCCAATTTACGCCTCTAATCTCCTGCCTGATGGCTTCATATTTCCCCTTACTCCAGATAAACACTTTCCTAGCTTGCCTGATCCTATCTCTTTCCAATGCTAGCGTAAAGGAGATAGAGTTATGATCACTATCCCCAAGATGCTCCCCCACTGAGAGATCCGACACCTGTCCAGGCTCATTAGCCAGTACCAGATCGAGTACAGCCCTCGAGTCACTTGAGTCAGTGCTTCAGCAAAGGAGTTGAAGGGGAGCATATGAACTAATAAACCAAGTTCACCTGAAAAGGTGTTGGACTGGAAGAGAGCCCTGATACTCATTCTGTGCATCCACATAGGAGGAGCTCACCTCTGTCCCAGAAAGGCTACCAGACAATTATCTGGTGTATAGTGTAGCAAAGCGCATCAGATTTACATATTAAGGGCACCAAATGATTTGACCCGAGGCATTGATTGTTCTTGCCAAAATGTAGCTCTGAAAGTTTAGAACATAGTTTTAAGAAAGTAAAGTCTGAAATGGAGGTGGTCTCATTTATGTCACTTCTGTATCAAGTAAATCTCACAGGTAAAATGATACATATTCAATACCAAAGATGCAAAAATATTAATTCTATTTAATAGACTGTCTAAAGTGTAAATCAAAATAAATATTAGGAGTGGAAACGGAATCTGCCTCCACAACCTTTACCCATATTTTTGTCACTTCTAGACTCTGTCCTTCCAACACCCAACTCACCAGCCTACCAAGATCCAGAAGCTCCAAATTTTCCATTAAAAAAAGTGTGTTGGCCGTATTCTAAACAATTGACAAGTCCCACTCAACCATCACCCCACTCCTTGCTGTCCGACAGTGTTTCCCTGTCTACCAACATATTAGTTTGGAATTTCCACAATTCACCCAAAATCAGCCAAACCCCAGTATAGAAGATTAAGGACTTACAAGCGCAAATATTGTTCAATACAAATCAAGTTTCCATGATGTGTGTGCATGTGATGGTGTTAGTCATCTGCTGGGCTTCATCCGCAGCACCGATGCCAATTTCACCATGCCTCTGAAGATCACACGGAGATGCAAAGATACTGGGAAGCTGCCCTGATGTACAATTTTCTGAAATATGTGCCCACACCCCAAACAGTGATTTTAAAGCAGGGCCATATGGCTTATTAGTATTATGCATCTCCCTCCCCAACACCACAACCATATACTTTTAAGACTTTAAATCATAGCTCAACTTTCCAATCAGTTATCCTGCAAGCTCAGCAGTATGCATTTCAGAGAAATTAGGAGCAGGAGTAGGCCACTCGGCCATTTGAGCCTGCTTCGTCATTCAATAAGATCATGGCTGATCTGATTGTAACCTCAATTCCACATTCCTGCCTACCCCCTATAGATCCTTGATTAGCAAAAGGATGAAAGGCCATCTATCTCTGCCTTAAAAGTAATCCAAGCGTCTTCCTCAAAACACTACAAACAGAATTCCAAATACTTACGATCCTTAGGAAAAATTCTCCTGGTCTCTGCCTTAAAGGGCTGACCACTGTTTTACAATTGTGATCAATAGTTCCAGATTCACCCACAAGAGGAAACATCCTTTTCGCATCCACCCTATCAAGAGCCCTCAGAATTCCTCTTGGGATATCTTTCTGTGCTAAAGTTGTATATTATATCATAGGAACAGAACTGCAGAGCTATAATCAATCACTGTAATCAGGAACCACAAATGATTAGTTTTAATTCTTAGATTGGATGGGAGTGTTGCAGGCAACACCAGCATTTGTTATCCATTCCAAAATATCTTCAAGATGATAATGTTGAATCACCTTCTTGAACCTTTGCAGTGGGTGTAGATCCAGTTACAGTGAAGGATCATCAATATATTTTTGAGCATGTGGCTTGGACGGGAACTTGCAGGTGGTGGTGTTCCCTTGCTGCCCTTGTCCTTCTAGGTAGTTAAGATCGTGTGTTTCACGATGCTGTCACAGGAGGCTTGGCAAATTGCTGCAGTGCATGTGCTAGGTGGTGGAGGGAGTGAAAGTTTAAGCCGGTGGATGGGAGAGCTAATCAAGTGGGCTGTTTTGACTCGGATGATCATAATAATCATAGAAACCCTCCAGTGCAGGAGGAGGCCATTCGGCCCATCGAGTGTGCACCGACAACAATCCCACCTTGGCCTTACCCCCACTACCTCACACATTTACCCCACTAATCCCTCTAACTTACACATCCCAGGACACTAAAGGGGCAATTTTGCATGGCCAATCAACCTAACCCGGGAGGGAACCAGAGCACCCGGAGGAAACCCATGCAGACATAGGGAGAATGTGCAAACTCCACACAGTGTCCCAAGCCGGGAATCGAACCCAGGTCCTTGTGAGGCAGCAGTGCTAACCAATGTGCTACCGTACCAACCATGATGCTTTGCGAGTGTTGTTAGAGATGCACTCATCCAGACAAGTGGAGAGTATTCCATCACACTCCTGCCTTGTAGATGGTGCACAGACTTTGGGAAGTCAGGTGGTATGTTACCCACTGAGAATTCTTAGTCTCTGACCTGCTCTTGTAGCCACAGTATTTACATGGCTGGTCCAGTTCAGTTTCTGGTCAATCGTAACCCCCAGGATGTTAATGGGGAATTCAGCAATGATGTCATGGGTAGATGGTCATAATTCTCTCTTGTTGGAGATGGTCATCACCTAGAACTTACTTGTGCGAATGTCATTTGTCACTTGTCAGCCCAGGCCGGAATGTTCTCCTGGTCTTGCTGCATATGGATTTAGACTACTTTAACATCTGAGGAGTCATGAATGGTGCTGAACATTGTGCAATCAGCAGCAAACACCCTACTTCTGACCTTATGATGGAGGAAAAGACACCTGTATTCTAATCCCATGTCATTTGGTTACTTAATTTGGATTTTAAAAATATATCTCCTAAACAAAACTCAACCAAACCTGCCCTCATTCAATAAGTTATGCATTGGTGCACAGTCCAAGCAGGGAGAAATAACATGAGGGAAACATGATGTCACAGCCACTTTGAATAAATTTCAACTTGTTTTTGTTTTGCTAAAAATAACCCCAGGCCTACTCCCATGATTAGATGGCTCCTTCCTCAGCCATATTTAATTAAGAGAACAAATAATCATTTCAATAAAATGTGTGATGGACTATGATTTCACACTGCACTTTTTATAAAATATGCTGTGTTTAAATTTCAAAACTGGGCCTTGGCTGAACACAATCCTTAAAATGTCTGTGACCCCAGAATAAAATAAGTCATTTTGCAGTTTCAGGAAAATTCAAGTCTCGTGATTACTGAGGAGCCACTAACGATCACCTTGGGACTGTACAGCCCAACTGCAAAAAGAGCTTTATAAAGGCAATTTACATTTGGTAACCCAGGCTTGCCAGCAGGAGACCTAGAGGAGGGTCTGTCTGCTAAGACAAAAGGACACCTCAATCATTCCTTTCAACTCAATGGCTGGGATGTTTGTAGTCTTTGAGACCCAGCCAAAATCCAGACAATGGATACATATCCTTTGTTGAAGACTGGTGGAGAGGTGAAGATTGTGAGATCTCAGCCTCCGGAACAAGTAACACTGCCTTGTTGAACTCTATAGCTCAGTCTGCTATTTAACATCGGATTAGAAATCACAAAGGAGTTCTGACCAGGTTGAACATCTGGCCCTATCTACACTGCTTAGAACCATACAAAAGTTACAGCACTGAAAGAAGTCTTTTAGCCCACTGTGTCTGTGGTGGCCAAAAAAGAAAACAGAAAACTAGACATTAATTTTAGTCCCATTTTTCAGCACCTGGTCCATAACCTTTCAGGTTACAGTACTTTAGGTGCTGATCCAGGTACCTTTCAAATGAGCTCGGCGTTTCTGTCTCAACCACCAAACCAAACAGTGAATTCCAGATGCCCACCACCATCTAGGTGAAGAAGCTTTTCCGTGCATGTCCTCTAATCCTTCTACCAACCACCTCATATCTACGCCTCCAGAAACTGACTCCTAAGTTAGAGAAAATGGTCTTTCCTATCAACCCTATCTAGGCCCCTCATAATTTTTTACACCTCAATTAGGTCACCCCTCAGCATCCTCTAATCGTTTCTAATGGCTGCAACTTTAATGCCCTGACAACATTGTTGTAACTCTCCTCTGTACTCTCTCATTTTCTGTAATGTGATGACCAGAACTGTACACAATTCTAGCTGTGGCCTAACCAGTGAATTATACAGTGCCAGCATTGTATTCAATACCTCATCCAATAAAATAATGCGTTTCAAATGCTTTACCACCTCATCCACCTGTACTGCCGCTTCAGGGACCTGTGGATGTGCATTCCAAGTCTCTCAACCCTCTCAATATCTTCCACATACTGTCTACATTCCTCTCTGCTTTCTACAGTATTAAGTTTTTTGTGAGTGAGTGCCATCAGTTTCTTTTTCTAATTTATCTTGCATAGTATGTTTCTGGATAACTGGGGACTCTAGATTTGGCAGTACCACCCTTTTTCTTTTTGGAGACATGTCTAGATTGCCTGTAGAATCTTGCCTGGGGTTTGACACTGTTTTCTCTTCCAGTAGCTGCATCCAGTCAACTTTCAAAGTTCAGCTCTCAGTTTAAGATTTGTCTTCTCCAATGTGGAACTTTTACTCCAGTGTTATCTTGTCCTTTTCCATAATGATGCTAAATCTAACTGCATTATGGTTACTGTTCCCAAAATGATCCTCCACTGCTACTTCAACCACTTGCCCAGCTTCATTTCCTAGGACTTAATCTACAATTGCATCTCCTCTTGTTGGGCTTGTTACATACTGGCTAAAAAAGTTCTCGAACACAATTCAAGAATTTTCTGCTCTCTGTGCCCTTCGCACAATTTGCATCCCAATTGATATCAAGGTAGTTGAAGTCCCCAACTATTACCACCCTACTACAAAGAAATGTACTTGCATGTTTATTCTTCTAACTCCCTTCCACTACTTGGGGGTCTAGAGTACACACCTAGCAATGTGGTTGTTCCTTTTTTACTTCTGTGCTCAACCCATATGGTCTCATTTAATAATATCATCCCTCTCCACAGCTATGACTGATTCTTTGACCAGTAATGTTATACTCCCTCCAATTCTATTGCCCCCTCTATCCTGCCCAAAAACTCTATATCCAGATGTGTTACATTTTTGCCACTCTTTTAGCTAGGTTCCATTCTAGTAATGATATCATGCTGCCATACATTTAACTGAGCCCTCAACTTGTCAGCTTTATTTGCTATCTCCTGCTGTTTACATATATACCTTTTAACACTGACAAAAGGCAGCACGGTGACACAGTGGTTAGCACTGCTGCATCACAGTGCCAGGGACCCGGGTTTGATTCCCGGTGTTGGTCACTGTCTGTATATAGTCTGCACGTTCTCCTTGCGTCTTTGTGAGTTCCCTCCGGGTGCTCCGGTTTCCTCCCACAGTCCAAAAGATGTGCTGGTTAGATGCATTGGCCATGCTAATTTCTCACTCAGTGTAACCCAGGCACCGGACTGTGGCAACAGTAACTTCACTGCAGTATTAACCTGCACTGTATATTTTTAAAACTTGTGCTTCTTCTGTCTTTCAGAGTTACTCGCTATTTTTCTATCTCCTATCCCTGCTCTGAATTTGCCCTTAGATTCCCATCCCCTTGCCAATTTAGTTTAAACCTACCTCTTACAACAGCACTGGCAAATCTCCCTGTGAGGATATTCATCCCAGTCCTGTTCAGGTGTAGACTGTCTTGCTTGTACAGGTCCCATCTCCCCAGAACTGGTTCCAATGCTTCATAAATTTGCTGCCCTCTCTCCAACAGCAGCCTTCCAGCCATGTGTTCAATCGTTCAATTCTTCTATTTCCATGCTCACAAGAATGTGGGACTCAGTCATTGAGATTACCGCTTTAGAGCTTCTGCTTTTCAATCTCTTTCCTAGCTCCCTAAGATCTGCTTTCAGGACCCCATCCCTTTTCCTATCCAAGTCATTGGTACCAATATGGACCACAACCTCACACCCCATCCTTAGAAGAATGTCCTGCAGTTACGCTGGGACATCCTTAACCATGGTACGGGGAGGAAACATACCATCCTCATCCTAGAGTCATGTCTACAGCCACAGAAATGCCTCTAAGGAATCCCCTATCACTATTGTTTGTCCCTCTTCTTCATTCCCTCCTGTACAGCCGAGCTGCATGTGGTGTCACAAAGTTTGCTCTGACTGCACTCTGAGGAAACAACATCGAACCCCAGCACCCAAAATGGAAAACGGATTAGTGAACGGGACCTCAGGGGCCTCCTGCACTACCTGGTTGGTTCTCTTGGACTGTCTGGCGGTCACCCATTAAGGATGGCACGGTGGCACAGTGGTTAGCACTGTGCCTAACAACACCAGGGACCCGGTTTCAATTCCAGCCTCAGGTGATAGTGCAAAACTCCGCACATTCTCCCCTAGTCTTTGTGGGTTTCCTCTCGGTGCTCCAGTTTCCTCCCACAATACAAAGGTGTGCAGGTTAGGTTGGTTGGCTATGCTAAATTGCCCCTTAGTTTCAGGGGGATTATGAGGATAAATACATGGGGTTACGGGAATAGGGCCTAGGTGGGATTGTTGTCGGCGCAGGCTCGATCCTTCTGCACTGTAGGGATTCTAGGATTTCCTTCCATACTCCTGGCCTGTGATATGATGACCTCTTTGAATGTGCTATCCACGGAGCTCTCAGCCTTGCATAGGAGTCACAATGACTCCAGCTGCTGCTCGAGTACAAAAAAAAACCTAGATCTCAAGTTTCTGCAGCTAGTGACACTTCCTGCAGATGTAATGGCCAAGATCATTGGCAATGTCCAGGACTTCACACGCACATTCCACACAATTGGGCTGCTTGCCATGTCTTAAATTTTACTTGACTTATATTAACTTCATTTGGCCTAACAAACATTACAACTATTCATAAACCTTACTAGTACTGATAAAACCAACTAGTACTTAACACTTTACATATTGCAATAAACCTTAACTAAAGCACCTCTTTCCCCTGTGCACCGAATTGTGAACCTAATTCACTACTCACTTAAGCGTATTCTCCCATTTCATTGTGCTTCTGTTGGAAATTCTGTGCCATCACCTTTAAGACTGATTAATCTCTGCATACCTATCTCATGTTGTGAAGTAAACACAACCAAAAAAGTGAATTCTACAACTTCGGTTTTCAACTCACCAACTTCCATGAAAGAATACCTCACTGGACTTTGATTCTGGTCTCTGCCAATATTTATTTTCTCAAACCTTCTTTCTTCTATCCCTAACTTTACGGTCGGAGTGTGGAAGTGACATTATGAACTCTCCATACCATGTAGTGTGCATGCAAATAAACTTTGAGTTCACCCGATGAAGAGTACTCTGTCCGCCGTGTCCCGTGTTTGTCTTCTGAGGTCTGTGTTTTTCCACTGTGGCGCATTGGAACTGTCAATCGATGAGTTGAGCGCCATATCCTGTTCTTACAAGGACGTCTTTCAGTATCTGTAGGTGTCTGTTGCAATCCTCCTCATCTGAGTAGATCCTGTGTATACGGAGGGTTTGTCCATAGGGGATGGCTTCTTTAACATGTTTAGGGTGGAAGCTGGAGAAGTGGAGCATCGTGAGATTATCCATGGGCTTGCGGTACAGTGAAGTGCTGAGGTGACTGTCCTTGATGGAGATGCGTGTGTCCAAGAATGCAACCGATTTTGGAGAGTAGTCCATGGTGAGTCTGGTGGTGGGATGGAACTTGTTGACGTCATCATGTAGTTATTTCAGTCATTGTTTGCCATGAATCCAAAGGAAAAAAATGCCAATGTATCATCATTGTCTACCCGATACGCTGCAGGAAAGGATGTCCCGAGGCATGGTACATTGGCGAGACCATGCAGACACTACGACAACGGATGAATGGACACCGCTCGACAATCGCCAGGCAGGAGTGTTCCCTTCCTGTCGGGGAACACTTCAGCAGTCAAGGGCATTCAGCCTCTGATCTTCGGGTAAGCGTTCTCCAAGGCGACCTTCACGACACAGCAGAATCGCTGAGCAGAAACTGATAGCCATGTTCCTCACACGCGGACGGCCTCAACCGAGATCTTAGGTTCATGTCACACTATCTGTAACCCCCACAACTTGCCTGGGCTTGCAAAATCTCACTAACTGTCCTGGCTGGAGACAATTCACACCTCTTTAACCTGTGCTTAACCCTCTCTCTGCTCATATTGTCTGCACCTGTTAAGACTCACATTCCAACCATTATCTTGTAATCGAGTGTGTGTCTATATATGCCCTGTTTGTGAACCGAACTCTTCACTCATCTGATGAAGGGGCAACGCTCCAAAAGCTCGTGCTACCAAATAAACCTGTTGGACTTTAACCTGGTGTTGCGAGACTATTTACTGTGCCTACCCCAGTCCAAAGCCGGCAACTCCACATCATCAGTAAGAATAAGGGCAATGGCAAATCCAGCAGAGTAGAAGAGACAGAATGTACAAATTTAAGACTGCCACAGCAGATAAGACTTTGCAAAAACAGTAAATGCCCATAGTATTTCTAATACAACAGATGAATTAAAAGCAAAATATTGTGGATGTTGGAAATTTGAAATAAAAGCAGAAAATGCTGGAAAAACACAGCAGGTCTGGCAGCATCTGTTGTAGGTTTCAGGGCAATCCTCCATATTTTAAAAGGACTCAGGAGAAACCTGACAGTTTAAAAGTGGCCAACTCTGGCTGCTGGCTGATAAAACCTCCCAGAAGGCTCGGCAGGACAAACATAACCTGCCTGTGGACTGTGCTAAGGAAAGGTGTGAGCCCCCTGAATATGCACATGGCCAGGTGCGGCAGAAAGGCAGACACACCAGTGATCTAATCATCAGAAGGACAAAAGGAGATGGAGACCAGCAGACAAACAGTAAACAGACCAGCAGGGAGACAATGGCCGCGGAAATTGGCCCATCCACAGAAGACAAGATGACCCATCCCACTAATGGGATACTGTTCAGGAAGCTCCGGAGGAGCATTAAAAACATTAAAATAATGACCAACGGGGGTCAAGGCAGTTCCAGCCTTTTGTGTTTGGACTTGACTCAATTAAACCGAGACTGCTGGTGATCGAACGCCCATTGTCCTTGAAATCAGGTCCGGGGGCAGGGAAGTTGGTTGTTAAATTGGACTGAAGTTAAGATCAAGGGAGCAGACAAGCCAAACCGAGCTCTCTTCCAGAATCACAAGCTCATGTGCAGAGGTGAAGACCACCAGCAGCCCAATTTCGACCCTGCACTAAGACGTTCGAGCTCATTATAAAGGAACTCCTTTTAGAATTGCAAGTATCCCAGCCAACCTTGTGAAGCTCCCGAGGATAGGATAGAGGTTGAGGCAAGGGGAGGGGTGGTGTATTGTAATTTTAAAGTTCAGTAACCTTGTTTTGAACTGTGTAAAGTAAGATTTTACGTTGTATCCGTTAGCATTTCTCCCATAGTGATAGTATAAAGTATAAGTTTTATTCATGTGTGGTGTGGTACTGGAGAGGTTGATTCTATTGTTAAATAAATCACTTTTTGAAACTCGTTTGGAGTTAATCTTGCCTCTTGTTCTCTCATCAGCGCACTCTGGCGAGGTCACAGTTTCAATATACCTTACCATAAATCTAGAGTCTAGAACCAAGGGTGATCTGAGCGATTCGAACCCGCTCACTCAAGGGAGACAGCGGGTCAGGAGATAAAGAACAGAGTCTCTCTGTTCTCTCTCTTGGAGACCTACTCGAGTGGAGTGGGTGCAGGGTGGCCGTTGTCCCACCAACAAGGGAGAGAATCACTCAGGCCTTGGTGGCAGTTTTGGGATGGCTGTGTGATATAAGTATCAGGTTACCGGTCAGGTATAAACAGTGAGCCTGGTTCAGCGCTCTCTCCTGCGGAGTTGCCCCACTGCAGCATTCCCCGGCCTTTGAACTTTCAAGGCCTGTAAGAGAGAGACACTCGCAGCTATCGGCAGACCCCCAAATACCAGCCTGTAAGTGGAGTAAAGAGAAAGATCCCACTACACTGTGGAGACAGGAACAGAGTAACGTTTCCAGCCCGTAAGACTCCACTTCAGAGCTCTGAAGAATTTTTGTGCTTTCTCCTGCTTAAATTTCACTTGTAAACTATACAACCTAGACAGGCAAGCTGGCAGGATGGGGAGGAAAACAGAGCTATTCTGCTATTTTAGCGATTTTCCAGTGGATTGCTGTTGGACACGAAATCCAGCTGATTCAGTAAATATGAAAGGATGAATTAAAGTTAATTTATTAGTCACAGGCAGGCTTACATTAACACTGCAATGAAGTTAGTGTGAAAATCTCCTAGTTGCCACACTCCGGTGTCGGTTCGGGTATACTGAGGGAGAATTTAGCATGGCCAATGCACCTATCCAGCACATCTTTCGGACTGTGGGAGAAAACTGGAGCACCTGGAGGAAACCCATGCAGACACGGGGAGAATGTGCAGACTCCACACAGACCCAAGCTGGGAATCGAACCCGGGTCCCTGGCACTGTGAAGCAGCAGTGCTAACCACTGTGCCAAATGATCGAATGTAAATGATGCTGTATCATCATGCCACATATTTCCTGAAACATGTTCATTAACATTACTGCAAATACTTGCATGGATACCAGTATCCATGCATGCTTTTCCTACTCTGCTGAAGGCAAAGCAACAGATTCAAATTTCTCAAACTTCAACCTGCGTAACCATCCAGTCACACTGCAGCAAAATCCCCATCATCACCACTAAACAGTCCCAGTGCTAATTAGTCAAATTGATCTCAACCTGGGCAATTGCCCAGGGCCAAGGACAGGGTTGGGTGGTTGGTTTGGGGGGGGCGGCGTTCCCTCTTCATTGAATACCCATCACTGCTGCGATATGCAATGTTAAGTGCACTATGTTACTTGGATGTAACTATGCAGCATCACACCTGTGGTCACCACACATGTGGCATGAAAGCCAAGGACAATTTATCATAGAGAATCTTGGCCTCAGTACCAAATTGAGAGATTGGAGCATAACTTGGCAAATCAGGCTGAGAGGTCAGTACACCCAATTCATTGCATATGCTATTTTCTGTCTATCAATGAGCAGAAAACCTGAGGAGACCTGCGCATTGTGCACTCTGAGCCCCCTGTCTAATTCCAGCATGACATTATGCTGGGAAGAGAATCCTAATTTGAAGTTTGTGGTAGACAACAATTAGGACACAATTAGACACAAACCAAAAGGATGGGTTAGTGAAAGGGATTGGGCTCATTTTGAAAACTTAAACCACTTCAAGTAACCAGTTAAAAAGTTTACTTACGATTGATGAAAAGTAAAAAGATACACTTTTTCACTGAATAATTTGCATTTGATATATAACCTTTCATTTTGAAAGCAAATTTTGGATCATCAAGACACACTTCAATTAATTCCCTGCGGTGGAAACAAAAAATACAGCATGAAATGGATAGCCTTTTTAAGGTCACTAATGCATTCCAAATCAGCAAAATTGAATCCCAAGTACGTTGTACCTTCTATAACACTAGTTTAATAAGGAAATACTTGGTTTCAGTAACGTGTATAGTCAATGCTGTCCCACATCTTTATTATCATCAAAGAAACCTTCCTGGATTTCTGGTGCTGTGGGTGCAGCTTTAACAGTACAATGCCCCCTACCACATAAAGCAGTCACATTTATGGGAGTTACTTCCGTTTCCACACAGATTGGGGACATAGAATTTTTGGGGGAAAATCCTGGCCTGTGTCAATGCAATCGGCCTGTATACAAGGTGATTTGTAAAATCATATGTTGTTGCAATTTTGTGTGTAAATTAACTGCCATGTTTACCCATATTATAACGTTAACGCTTCAAAAGTACTTAAGAGGCTATGAAGTGCTTTGGAATGTCCTGAGGTTGTGAAAGGTGCTATGTGAATCAAGTTCTTTCTCCATTTAAATGCAGTTAGCTTCCATGGTTAACAGTGCAAACTGTTAATTAGCTGAAATGCTTGAAGCTGCCTGAAGTCTCCACTTTTTGACTGCTGCTGGCAATATGAAAAGTTGAAAGGAGATTTCAGGTAGTTTTATCAGCCAATGAAGAACCTATCTTTGCCTGAAACTAGTGATGGCATAATTATTTGAAAAGAGATCTTTGGAATCAAACCCTACGATATTGACAACTGGTTAATGTTTGATATGAGCAGCAACAGGTGATAAGTGCAGATGGTGCAATTGGTTGGGAATATAGTACTAAGGAATGACTTGCTGCTGTCAAATCCCCCAATCCTAATCGGTTGTGAAGCTCAAACAAACAATCATGGCTGCAGTCACCTGAAGGGCTGCACACCAGCTGTGCCTGCAGTTTCCTGCGTTCTCTACCAATTATTGTGAGCAGGCAGATAAGCGGAGCTGAGTCCACGAGAAGATCAGCCATGATCTTATTGAATGGCGGAGCAAGCTCGAGGGGCCAAATGGCCTACTCCTAGGTCCAGACCATGCAATAGTGGGCACTAGTTTGAGAAACTAATACAACCCGAGCTCGCAGGAAAGTGTCACAGCTGCATGTATCTCCGCTGACTGCGGGAGGAGATTGTGATAACTGCCGTTGGGACTGAAGTTGGATTTCTCAGGTTGGTTCCAAATTGGAGTGGAAATCTATAGTGAGGATTATTTTCTAAACCGGTATTCGAGCTTTTTAAGATCACTCGTGGGACTGATGTTTCTGCTAATGCTCGCCTCTATTTAAATACTCCACTTGCTGCCTTTACTTTCTTCCAGCCAAAGTTAAAATAATAGCAAACATCACTTTGTTGCAGAATGCCCAGCAGTGCCAACATGGACCCAGAGAATGCCAAGAGATCAAGCCTGCCTAACCACTTCAGGGACATGGGGCACTCACACCTTGAGCTAGCAGGAAGGCTGCCAAATGGGGGGGGGGGGAGGGGGGGCATCACCTCATGGAGAAGCTGGCCAACCTGCCACTGGTAAAGTTTAAGACATGTATCAAGAGGCCTTTAAATGGCCCACAATTGCCCACTTCAAGGGCCTTAATTAACATCTAAGCAAGAAGGCTGCCCTCTACCATCTCAGCCAGTACAGTCCCTACCACTTACACTCCCTGCACTTATCCTGTATTGTTGCCTATATCAGGATTTGAAATGTCACAGACCTGAAACTTTGCATTTTCTGTTTTTATTGCAGGGTTACAGAATTTTCAATTGTTTGCCTTTATACATGTCTACTTCACTCTTACCCCGATTTTAAAATCCATGATCCGAATGTGCATTCTGTACTGACCATACCTGCTAACAGCATTCCCAAAGATTGTTCGAATATTATCCAGAGTTGAGGCATTAGGCAACGTTCTCACATCAGCAACAGTTTCACCTTGCTAGAAATAAACCAAATACACATGTAAAATTGTTATGGAGCTCATTTCTGACAAGTTTAGATAGTAGTTTAATAGAGGTATTTAATTTTTCCCCACTCTTTTGGTGCTTACTGCAAATTAGTGTATTGAGAAAAAGAAATTCCATCAAATAAAAGAGTAGCTGCAAATGATGTAAATAATCGAGACTAAGAGATGGCAAGAAGGTTGTGTGTTTGGAGTGGAGTACACGGAAATACGTGAACAGCAAGACTGTCTCGAGCAAATACATTTGTACCTCCGCCTGGAATCTTGCTGGCTCAGAATCAGCGAGTTTAAGTGTGGATTGAGATAAACTGACACATCAAGGAGAGGGAGCCCAAGACTCCCCACATGCCTCCCATCCTCTCCTCAATCACTCCACCTCATCTGGACACCATCCCCCTTTGCCTCTGACTCACCGTCCCTGGATCCTCCACTCTAATCTCCACCTAGTCACGGACCCCCGCAGGACCTCAAAGATGATCATTTCTGGACCACCGGCTCAGTCACATGCAAATTGGCAAAGGGTTATGCAGCCGGGTGCACGTGTGCGTGCATGGTTAGGCCGGCAGATGGAGGCCAAGTTAACAGCAGGGTGCACCAACACTATAATTACCTAAAGCTAGAACTGGTTTTAATTCTTCTTACATTTTATGGGTAAATATTGATGTACACAGTTGGAACCATCCGATGTTTGCAATTTTTTAAAAATCGCTTTTTTCGATGGTTCCAAGTACAGGAAAATTGTCCAAATGAAGTTTAAACTTCCCAGGAAATTGTCGTGCAATTGTTACCTGGATGATTTCAAGAACAATGCTCTACCCACACACTGAAACTGTCGGTATAGCTCTCAGACACACTCATCAGAAGTAAATACTCACAAAAAAAAGCAATAAAACTACAACCTGTTTAAGGTCTTGTGATATTTACACCTATACAGGGTAATAACTTGCTTGGAATATCTACTGGGGTGGGTTTGCAAGATTAAACAGACAATTAACCTAGGAAGTTCCCAGGATAGTCACAACGTGCACAGTTTTTGATGGAATGTATCTAGAATCCCAAAAGGCAGACTGTGGCACCTGGAGCAGGAATTCATAAAACCTATCCCAATATTTCCAGCAGAACTTCTGTTTAGGTACAAGAGGTCCTCAAGACTCACAAAAGAACAGTTTCAGAAAGAAGAGGAGGTCTAGTCAAACCAATTAGGACTCACCTTTTTCACTGCAAAGCTCACTCCCGAATTGTGAATTGCATACCTGGAAAGCGAGATTGTGGAAATAGTGACCAAATATAACCATGTGTTTTGTCAATTAGAAAATGCTGCCACTACAGATAAAGACCAGTCAATCTGGTCATTGTCAATGTTTTCCTTTCACACTTAGTCTAATTCCACTCTGCTCCTCCTTCCCTATCCTTTCTAATATTCCTTTTGTTCAAGCAATCAAAGAGTTGCAGAAACAGTAATGTAGAGAGCAGGTTTAATAGATTTTTAAAATCGCACCCACCTGCTCATAACTTCCACGATTCTGGAATACTCATCACTTGGATTTTTCAAAGCCTTCCTTCGTGTGGCAATATTATAGAAAAGATCTTCTACCTGAAAGCAGATGTCAACATCAGGAATACCAAACTAAAGAAATTCAGGGCTCAAGCAGAACGAAGGCCACTACAGCAGCCACAACAGTTCATTTTTCTTGCACTGTTAAGACCAAAGTATATGAATCAAAGACAGGTGAATGGATTTGAAAACTAGTTTAGCCATGATCTAATTGAATGGCATTATGGGCTCAAGGGACCGAATAGTCTATTCCTGCTCTTATAAATTCCATCCCTCAAATAAAACAAAATATTTCAAACACACATTTCCTAATGTTACAACGGCAATCACACTTCAAAAAGTATTCCACTGATTGTAAAGTGCTTTGGGATATCCCAAAGTTGTGAAAGGCACTATATAAACACAAGCTCTTTCTTATTTGAAAATGGTCTATTTAATTATATATTAATTGTGTTTCATTGTCTGCAGGTAGTGGCATTATCTGGGCATTCATCCGAGTTCCAGATAAAGACACACTCCAAAATAAGATATACAGACAGATTAAAACGGTGGTTGTTGGGCTAGGAGGTGAATGCATGTACTATATAACTTTGTAACTTAGTATAATGGTGTGTAAAGATTGGCTCCAATTCCATGCTTCACCAATTGGCTTTCTGAGTGTTCCAAGAGGATGAGTAGTATGACAGGGACTACATTCTGTAAAACATGCAGCCAAGATGAATCCCTATCTAATTTAACAATTTTGCAAAACAAACATATCCTGAGCTTGAGACACAAAGAAATTTGTTTACTGCCATTTTAACATGAAATATTTTTAAGTGTCTGGAAGTGCAAATGAATAGGCTATAACCACTGCAGTTAGTTGTGTGTCTGCAAGGGATTTCTTTTGCACCAAGTAAGATAACTGACCGATTGACCCAGCTAGGAGGTTTACCAGGCCAAAACAGGAGGCAGAAACCTGAAGGCAGATGCATTGGCAGTCAACAGCAGTGCATCAAATGCAGAACAGCAGAACTTTGGGTATAAAGGTTCCAATCACAAGTGATATAACGTGATGCCAGGTAGAATATAAAGACAAATACATTCCCTTGGGCAAAAGCAAATCAGTCTGCTTTACACACCATCCAGCTTTCTTTACTAATAGGAAAAATGCTCTGGTTACAATTAAATAAATAAACTAAGCAACAGCATTCCCTCTCAGTGAGATATTAGAAGACATGAATGGTGTGGCTGACTGTCAATGGTTGCAGAGATGAGCTGAAAGTTAAAACTCACCACGGCTGCAGTCACAAATGATGTAATTTGTGACTGATTAGGGCTAATTCAGTGGTGTAGCATTTATTGAAACTTGTCTGCGGAGATTAAAACAAGCTGTTTCAAGAAGGACATGGATTTGTGAGGTAACCGAAGGGCTTTGGAAAGGAAAGGGAGATTGTAGATTGAACAGTAGCATGCAAGGCCAGAAAGGTTGAGTTGGGTTATGAAACTAATTTTAAATGACCAGGGAGGAATTGTATTGTTCATCTGCTTGCTTTAATATTCAATCAAGAGATTAAAATAAAAATTAAAATACTGAAGAGGAACTTACTGTGATCTGGGTACCTTGGTTTCCAGCACATGGTTTTGGTGGAGCCTTTAGTCTCCCATCACAATAACTAGCTCTGAAGAACAGAAATAATGTAAGATTTTATATGTTTTAAATATGCACTTGACTGAACCACTATCCCCATCTCTGCACTGTCTCAGGCAAAAGAACAGTTTAGGAATGCTGTGGCAGCTTTTATCAATTCTTGCACCTGGCACAAAGCTGCAACAGCTGTGGGCACAGACTGAGGATTTGGGTGTTCACTTGCCCCCTAATTATGTGATGCTGTTATGCAAAGCTCCAAATCTGAAGGGTTAATTCTAAAATACAATTTACTCTTAGCTTCGCTGAGGTAACACGGAAACACAACCACAAATAGTTAATTCTAATAACCGAGAGTTAAAAATAAAGGTGACTGAATTGTATAACTTTTAAGGGAAGGACAATTTAAGTGCAGATGACATGAAAAGCGATAATGCAATTGAGTTCTTCACCTTTTTAAAAAAATAGATTTTTTTCAATGCTCTACATAAAGCCCTGATGATCACCCTGCCTAGATTATCCCAGTAGCTGCAGGAGTGTGTCCTGTGAGCACGCCATCACCACCTTCATGTGATATGTCCAGGTCAAAATGTCACGAAGATTAAATGCACAAACCTTGGTGCACCGAGGTCACATACCGGGAAATTTCAATGATTTTCTGGTTATTCTTGGTGAAAATCTCAAAAGGGCATTCATTTGTAAGCAGTACCCCAAAAAAGTGAATTACAAAATCATTTACCTGAATGCACATTTCCCATCAGCAGTTTTGGTTGTTACGATGACATGTGCGACATGGCTAATGCTGGCAAGAGCCTAGAAAATGAGGAAGTATTTTAATGAGGAAATTCATTTCATGCTTTGTACCAACAGGCCATTTCACTGTAGAATTGTAGTTCAATGGCTAATATTAGGCACTCTAGAATTTTTTTCAAAAGACTAATGTTCCTATTATTCCTCAGTCAGGTGAACAAAAGTTTTCTTTAATGCCCAAGGAGTAGAGATTTCAGAGGCATACTCCATAGAACCATCTAATGACCACACCCACAAATATAGAGACAGACATTGAAATTGGAGTGGGAAATGTTGATAAAGCAATTTACAATCATAAATTTGGGCACAACGAAGGAACCAAAAAATGAAAACAGGAAGCAAAATTTGTAGACAAGATGTGCAAGATTAACAGGAGCAATTCATATGGATTATACACGGTCTTCATCTAAAGACTACTGTAGCTAAAGTTGCCTGAAGATCTGCTGCATATTAGATAGGTAAATGCAGGAAAGCAGTGGAGTTAACTTGCTTTCCCGAGATCTGAGCAGCAATGCGAATACATGCAAGGATGCAGAGCAGCAACTTCAGAAATGAAGGTGAACATGGCCTTTGTTTAACTGTGGCATTAATCAGATCACTAGTGCCCCCAGATCAATTTTGGCACAAGCGTCTAGATCTTAGTAGGAGGACTAATTTTGGTAGGAGGGCCAGGGTCGGAGATTATTGTTTGATAAGTCAGTACCAGCTGCTTTGTCCGGTTTCATTCCTTTTATTATAGAAACCCTACAGTACAGAAGGAGGGCATTCGGCCCATCGAGTCTGCACCGACCACAATCCCACCCAGGCCCTACCCCCATATCCCTACATATTTACCCACTAATTCTTCTAACCTACACATCTCAGGACACTAAGGGCAATTTTTAGCATGGCCAATCAACCTAACCCGCACATCTTTGGACTGTGGGAGGAAACCGGAGCACCCGGAGGAAACGCACGCAGACACGAGGAGAATGTGCAAACTCCACACAGACAGTGACCCAAGCCGAGAATCGAACCCAGGTCCCTGGAGCTGTGAAGCAGCAGTGCTAACCACTGTGCTTCGTGCCGCAAACTGCAAAAGTTTTAGATTTTGTAGTGGTACCAGGAGTCATCTACATTGCTGTGAGCTCTGGAGTCACAAGTAGGCCTGACCAGGTAAGAACACCAAATTTTGTTGCCTAAAGAACATTAGTGAATCAGATGGGTAACTTAGACTATTACTGAATCTTGCTTTTAAATTCCAGATTAATTAGTTAATTTTGAATTGCAGCAGATGACGTAGTTTGAACCCATGTCCCCAGATCATAGCTTGGGCCTCTGGATTACTGGATTCCAGTGACAATACCACTATGCCACTTTTGAATTGCCATCATCATTATACACAAACATAGCAATCAATTTTCAGGACCCGATAGACTGTTTCTGACAGTATTGGTTCAGGGAAGAATGTTGGTCGGCATACCAGTGAAGAGTGCCATGGGACTTTTTACATTTACCAGAACAGGCAAACCTGGTTTCAGCTCAACTTCTCACCTGAAAGGTGATACCTCTGACAAAGGCGGTAGCCTATAATTAAGTTAGTTACACACACAAGTAACACTTTCTCCAAATATGCTTCATTTCAAAAAGAAAACATTTATAAAATGCCAAAAACAAGAGAACCTGCACAGCTAAATAGATCAAGGATAAATTATTACTCTCTCAAGCTGCAAGCCATACCATTCATACAATTCTAAAGGTTTTTTCTTATTCATTTGTGGGACATGGGTGTCGCTAGCTGGCCAGCATGTATTGCCCATTCCTAGCTGCTCGAGAAGGTGGTGGTGAGTCACCTTTTTGAAATGCTGCAGTCCACGTGCTGTGGGTTGACCCACAATGCTGTTAGGGAGGGAATTCCAGGATTTTGACCCAGCAACTGTGAAGGCACGGTGATATATTGCCAAGTCAAGATGGTGAATGGCTTGGAGGGGAACTTGAAAGTGATGTTGTTCCCATGGATCTGCTGCCCTTAGCCAGCTCTTCACCCAATTCCTTTTAAAGCTATCAATTTTGAAAATATTCCATTAGACAAACCCTACTTGCAGCATTTACCAAATGGAAATGGTCGTGGGTTTGGAAGGTGCTGTCTAAGGATCTTTGGTGATTGCTGCAAGTAGGGTTTGTCGAATAGAATATTTTCAAAATTAATAGCTTTAAAAGGAAATGGGTGAAGAGCTGGCTATAATCAGGATATTGAACTCAGCAGAATAAATTGTGGCACTGATGATTTATAGAGCACCAAAAAGCACTTTATACAGAACACTGGATATATATGCAGTTTTGGCTTCTTTGGAGTTTGCTTGTGTCTTGATGATCTTCCTCAGGAAAGTTAAATATGTTAAGAGGCTGTGAAACTGCAGGTTGCCAAGAGCCATTGAGGAATGAGGTTGATAGCCTGGATGATCTTTTCCATTTGTGAATGGTTCTTACTGCACATTGTAACTATAGCAGTTTTCAAATGAATTTTAATCATAGAAGAACAATCAAGTTTCACACCTACCTCTCCCCTAAAACCGTAAGTTGCAATACTAGTGAGATCTTCAAATTTTTGTAGTTTGCTTGTAGTAAACCTTTCACAAAGTATTTCCAAATCGTCCTTCTAATTATGAATAAAAGATAAGTTGGGCAGGGGAAAATCAAATGAAAAACACATTGCGTTGACATCCGAAGTCTAAAAACATGTTAAAAATAGTAAATTGTATAGGACAAAACTGAGAGACTTTTGAGTCAACCTACAAGATGGGAGGAAGGCAAAGACTTCACTGCAACATAGCAGAAACCATCTCCCACTATCTTATAAACAGTTCTGCTGGATCTGCTCTTAAAGACCCCCTTTAACTTTTTAGCCTCTCACTCACCAACTTTTAAAAATCTTCTCAAAATCCTTCAAACTTTCCATTACTCCTCCTGATCTCTCCCCTCTGAACTTGTGTTTCTTCCCTTGTTTCTATCTGTGAAGTTCCCTTTGCTCGGTCTGGTGTTAAAAGGTGCTGTATGTCCGATCTTTTTATACAATATTCCCACTTTGTGCAATCATTGATCCCATAGAACCATCCAGCCCAACGAGACAAACTAAGATATTGCCAAAAATAATCCAGCAGGATTGGTGCGCTGATTTTTTTCTGACCGTGCAGGATACAATTTGGAATCCATTCTACAACTTCTTGTAGTTGAGATTATCGCTGAACAAGAGAGTATGGGAATGATCCTTTTCTGTTGCATTGCATAACATATGCCTTTTCAAGCTATAACAACCAACTCTTAATTGTAAAACTCACCCAATTTGTCCAATTACAAATCAGCCATTAAATTGTAATATAGCATGATGTAAACCTTCAATTTGTTCAGCTTTATAACAACTATAATTTGTATCATATCAGCATCAACAATTAACAGTTTTAGAAAAATGCTAGAATTAAGGTTACTCCAGGACTAAAAACAGAAAGTGCTGGACAAACTCAGCAGGTCAGCATTTATGGAGAAAAAGTCAATGTTTTGAATCTTCCTACAGTGCGATGGCCTGGTAATACGGCTTTTCCACAGAATCGAAGAGGGGTAGAAATGTAATGAATTATACAGCTGGACGTGGTGGGTGGGGCAGAATAGAAGGTCAGGAGTAGGGTGGAGCTAAGAAGAGATTAACAAAGATGTCTTGGACGCAAGACAAAGGTGGTGCTAATGGTGGCGTTAAGGTCTAAAGAAGTGCTAATAATGGCAAAAAGCTAAAGTAGTGGAATGTGTTAACAGGAGAACAAAGGTCAGTGCTCAGTGGAAGCAAAACTGAGTTGAAATGGCAAGCAACCGGAAGGCTGGGGTCATACTTGTGGATGGAGCACGGGTGTTCCATAAAGCAGTCACGCAGTTTGTGCCTAGTCTCGCCAATGTAGAGGAGATCGCTCTGGGACCCATGAATACAGTAGGCTTTTATTTACGCTTGGACTATGATTTCATTTTTAGCATTTAGTGGTATCTGAAATCAATCCTTGAAACAGGCAAAATATTCTCCTATACAATAGCCACTTGGATGGCTAGAATTGCGCCACCATTCCCATTTACTTCTTCAGTAGTTTGAGGCGCAAATGAGGGAATGGGCTGGACAAGGGAGCAGAAGAAAAAAAGTTAGCCAAAAATGAAAGCCTGAAGTGATAAGAGTGAAAACAGAAAATAAATAAATAAATACAAGGAACAGCGCATTCAAAAGCTGGAAGAAAAGGACATGAGAATGAATATTTGGGGTGAGGAATAGAAAGAGAATGTAGTAATTGGTGTAGTTTCATACAGATGTTGATCCTGCAAGGGTAAGCCAGCATATCTTTCTGTTCCAGCCTTGTGTAAATTAATTATAAATCGAGGAAACCATTGCTTTTACAGTTGTGGAAGTGATAAAGTTACAAAGGGCTGAGCCTGTAAACTAGGTTAGTTGAGGAGTGGACAAATATTTGTCTGTACCTGTAAAGTGCACTCAGCAATCAAATGTACTGTCTCTTGAAGTCAACTTGCACTTTAAATGGGAGCGGAACAGATGTTTGTCAAAATATAGAGTTTGTACTGGGCAAAAGTGCAATGATTGTTTCATTAGTTATGGAAATCAGTTATAATAGAACTATCAATTGTGGCAATCTTCCTACAGTGTGATGGCCTGTTAATCTAATGGTGGCCAAACCACAGGTCCTTCAAGCTCAGACAATTTAAATCCTATGCACTAATGCTGCTTCAACTTGATGGGCCTGAATATTAGGTCTGGCTAGTCCAAGCGCTGCTGCCTCATCTTGTTATCAACTTAAGATACACAGAAAGAACAAAGAACAGTCCATCACAGGAACAGGCCCTTCAGCCCACCAAGTTTGTGCCAACACAGATGCCTCTCTAATCTAATATTTTCTTGCCTCTATGTTGTTCATATCCCTCTATTCCCTGCCTATTCATATATCTACCCAAATGCTTCTTGAATGTTATTATAGAATCTGCTTCCACCACCTCCTCCGACAGCATATTCCAGGCATTCACCACCCTCTGAAAAACTTGCCCTCTTTTAAACTTTCCCCCTCTCACTTTCAACCTATACCCCCAAGTACAGTGGAGCCCCGTTGTAACGCGATGGTTGGGGTCCATAAAATGTTATCGTGAATGTTACCAGGTTCGCGCTAAATCACTAAAGCGGAAATAGTAAAAAAAGGGTCCAATGATTCATCGTGTCATATCCGATTTCACGCTAAATCGGGGCGTGTTACAACGGGGCTCCACTGTACTTGACCTTTCAACCCTGGGAAAAAGACTCTATCTACTCTATCCAAGCCTGTCATAATCTTGTAAACCTCTCCGAAGATTAAAAGATTCTACACAGCGCAGAGACAAAATGTTTGGACACGTGCTATGTTTACCAATCAGTTTGAAATGCATGATACCTTCGTAAAGATAAAAGGTTAAAATGTTATTACATCAGGAAAATTCCAGCAGGGATTCTGCACTCCAACGTGCAACCAGAAACAAACTTTTATTGCAGTAATTGCACTGATTAGAGTGAGTGGGATGAGGCAACTGAACACTACTGCAATCAATGTTGCGTCCCTACTCGGACCTAGGTTACTAGTATGCAGCCCTGGCATTTTTATGCAAGGTTTGTGATATTTCATGCCAGAGGACTGTGAACAGATGCAAGTTTCTTTGGTCTAGTTTTTAAGATGTCTTACCCTGACACCGGTCCCATTATCCTGGATCTGAATCAACTTCAGCCCACCATCCTTTACAGTCACCTGAATATTTGTAGATTTGGCATCCAAACTGTAAACAGAAAAATTATCCTGTTAGCACATTGCACCGAAGATAATTTGTTTATTCAGAACAAAACTAAATTTAGAGATAGTTACATGGGTACGATGGGTATAGAGGGATATGGGTCAAATGCGGGCAATTGGGATTAGCTTAGGGGTTTTAAACAAAAAAGGGCGGCATGGACAAGTTGGGCCGAAGGGTCTGTTTCCATGCTGTAAAGCTCTATGACTATCCTAAAATTTGAATGAGTTACAATATTGTTCACCTTACGAAAACATAAATTGGAACTTTCGCAGACTCAAGGCACAAGTAAGCTAGATATCTCAGACTGAGCCACACCTCCACTTTGGGAGGACAATGATGCAGTGGTAATGTCACTGGATGAGTAACCCAGAGGTCCAGGCTGATGCCTTGAAGACATGGGTTCAAATCCCACCATGGCAGCGAGTGGAATTTAAACTGAATTAATAAAATAGTAATGATCAAAACCCATCTGGTTCACTCACGTCCTTCAGGGAAGGAAATCTTACCTATTGCATGTGACTCCAGATCCACAGTAAGGTGGTTGACTTTTAAGTGCCTCCAGAAAAGGTACAGCCACTCAGTTCAAGGGCAATTAGGGATGGACAACAAAAGCTGATCTAGCCAGCGATGCCCATAATAGAGCAAATTTCACAAGCTCATGTGGTCATTAAAATCCTCCATTTCAACTTAAAATATACTTTATTCATTTTCAAAACATTTCAAATTGAATTTTACAGGAAGTGCAACAAAATTCAACTTTTCTTCACGCAGCACGTTCCACTCTGAGGTGCCTTAATACAACTGAAATATTCTGATAGTTACAATATACATTCCATGTCAGGCATACTACCCAAGGGGTTTTTACAGTTTCCAGTCCCTTTATGTATTATGAGTGAAAGGCCTTTCTCCATTGTGACTCTGTGGTATCTGCTCCTAGCCATAGTGCTTCCCTCAGCATGCAGTTCTGGACCTTGAAAACATGCCAGTCTGCAACACTCTAGTCGAGGTCAACTCTTTGCGCTGGAAGACCAGCAGGTTGCAGGCAGGCCAAATAGCATTTTTCAACAAGTTAACAGCCCTACAGCATAGAATCCCTACAGTGCAGAAAGAAGCCAATCTGCACTGACTCTCCAAAGAGCATCTTACCCAAGCCCATTCCCCACTGTATTCCTGTAACCCCATGCATTTATCATAGCTAATCCACCCTTCCTATACATCTTTAGACACTAATGGGCAATTTAGCATGGCCAATCCAACTAACATGCACACCTTTGGAGTGTGGGAGGAAACCCACGCAGACATGGGGAGAACGTGCAAACTCCACACAGAGACACCCAAGGCTGGAATTGAACCCGGGTCCCTGGCGCTGTGAGGCAGCAGTGCTAACCACTGTGCTGCTCTGCGGTTGATGTTTATCTTGGTGTGCATCCCTGAGAACAACCTGTAGAGCGCAGAGTCCCAAGTCACAAAGCTGCTTGGGATGAACCTCGACAAAAACTACTGCATCTCTCTTCAGATCTTTTCTGCAAAGGCACATTTCAGAAGGTGGGTAATGGTCTCTTCCCCACCTTGGCACTTTTAGGACTACCTGCGGAGGGGTTGAGACTCCGGGCATGCAGAAAGGATCTGACAGGAAGGGCTTTTCTCACCATCATGAGATAGGAAACCAACAACTCACTCAAGGAGTTTAGAACAGATCAATGAGTCACATTATTTACTTCAAATGCAAACAGAATTGTATTGTTTACAATATTCATTAGTTTGACAGCTGGATTTGTGTGGATGAACACCAATTTCAATCTTGCAGATGGCTGATCACCTAACCCAATAATAAAAGATGCAATTTCAAGTATCCTCCTGTTTCAGGGAACCTTCAGAACTTGGACACTGGGACTCGACAAATCTACAAAATGACTCAGCCAGTCACAGGGCAAATTCACAACTTTGGAGAGAGTGGTGGGAGGTGGTGCCAGGACCGGGAAAAGGTGCAATGAATAAAAAGGAGTGGGAAAGCCACTTTGGCTACTAATTACATTTACAAAAATTGAATACATTTATAACATTGATCTCACTACAACTACTCAGGATATGCCATGGAAATAATGGAATACTCGCAAATCCTGAGGCTTGGGAATGGTGTGTCCACCTACAAGTGTAGTAACAGCTGTTTTACATGTTTCCATTTATTATTTGGTTTGTACTCACTACAGTAAAAGTTAAAATCTACCTACTAATTTCAAAAAACTATTAACATAATTCCAATTTTTCTTTTTGACATATTTATATTGATGTTGGGTGTGTGTAATGTGAGTCAGTGCTTTGAAGCAGATTTTGAACATTAACTGCGTTGCATAAGTCAAGGTGTACTTGATCAAAAAAAAACAATTGAGGGGATATAAATATTAATTTTGCATCTTGACAACAGGAACACAAAAGAAAAGGTAACATTTCCTTCGCTGCGTGCACATAATTATACCCTAGAGAATCCAACGTCTCACAATCCAAGGAGAAAGGATGACAAATTTCCATGGTCTATTATAGCCATTTTATGACTAGTTACAGCTAAGTATGGAGAATGGTGGTGCAATTATATTTTAAAATCGGGATGGGGTAGATAGTACATATTTGGGGTAATTATAGAATTTGGTGCAAAATGCCATAAAAAATACCATTAAAAATGGAGCTGGGGATAGTGGCACCATATTCCTGCAAGTAATTGCACCTTCAAGAACAAATGATGGTGTTAGAATGTTAGACATTTGGTCTGCAGGAAAGGAAACCATGTTACAGCAAGAATCCGTGCAGTTCCAATTACAGTCTACTTGGAAGTGCATGGTAAAATAGGGCAAAGTCAGCATGGTTTCATTAAGGGGAGGTCATGTCTGACAAATCTGTTAGACTTCTTTGAGGAGGTAATGAGCAGGTTAGGCAAAGAAGAGCCAGTGGATGTCATCTACTTGGATTTTCCAAAGGCCTTTGACAAGATGCTACACAGGAGGCTGCTTAATAAGGTGATAATAATAAGGTCCATGGTGTTAGAGACAAGGTACGAGCACGGATAGCAGATTGGCTGACTGGCAGAAGACAGAGAGTGGGGATAGGGGGTCCTTTTCAGGATGGCAGCCGGTGACTAGTGGAGTTCCACAGGGATTAGTGTTGGGATCACAATTTTTCACTTTACACATCAATGATCTAGATGAGGAACTGAGGGCATTGTGGCTAAGTTTCATAGAATCATAGAATCCCTACAGTGCAGAAGGAGGCCCATCGAGTATGCGCTGACCACAATCCCACCCAGCCCCTAACCCAGAACCCCACACATTTACCCTGTTAGACCCCTAAAACTGAAGGGCAATTTAACATGGCCAATCCACCCTAACTGCACATCTTTGGATTGTGGGAGGAAGCTGTATCACCCAGAGGAAACCCACGCACACACAGAGAGAATGTGCAAACTCCACACAGATCTAAGGTTGAAAGTGAACCCAGGTTCCTGGCGTTGTGAGGCAGCAATGTTAACCACTGTGCCACCATGCTGCCTTAGATGATACAAAGTATAGGTGGAGGGACAAGTAGTATTGAGGAGACAGGGAGGCTGCAGAAGGACTTGAATAGGTTAGGAGAGTGGGCAAAGAAGCAGCAGATGGGATACAACATGGGAAAGTGTGAGGTTATGCACTTTGATAGGAAGAATAGAGGTACATACTAAATGGGGAGAGAATTCAGAAATCTGGAGCACAAAGGGACTTGGGAGCCCTCGTTCAAGATTCTCTTAAGGTTAACTTGCAGGTTGAGTTGGTAGTTAGGAAGGCTAAGAAAGCTTAGCATTTATTTTGAGAGGACTAGAATACAAGAGCAGGGATGTACTGCTGAGGTTTTGCAAGGCTGTGGTCAGACAATATTTGAATATTGTTAGAGATTTTGGGCCCACATCTAAGGAAAAATGTGCTGGCCTTGGAGAGGGCCCAGAGGAGGTTCACGAGAATGATCCCAGGGATGAAAGGCATGACACCTGAGGAGCGTTTGAGGACTCTGGGTCTGTAAATCGATGGAGTTTAGAAGGATGAGGGGGATCTCATTGAAACTTACAGAACACTGAAAAGCCTGGATAGACTGGACACGGAGGAGATGTTTCTATTACTGGGAAAGATTAGGATCTGAGCACACAGCCTCAGAGTAAAGGGATGACGTTTTAGAACCGAGATGAGAAGGAATTTCTTCAGCCAGAGGGTGGTGAATCTGTGGGATTTATTGCCACAGAAGGCCGTGGAGGTCAAATCATAGATTATGTTTAAGACAGAGAGAGAGATAGGTTCTTGATTGGTGAAGGGATCAAAGGTTACGGGAAAAGGCAGAAGAATAAGGTTAAGAAACATGATTCAATGGTGGAACAGATTAGATGGGCCGAAAGGCCTAATTCTGCTTCTATATCTTATGGTCTTATGCACCACAGCCTAGCATCTACAGAGTAAATATAAATGCAAAGTCAGTTCACAATTTATTTAACTGCGTCTTACTCTCTCTCACTGTACTGATAGTAAAATAGTTTGCAAAAGCGAAACTCTAAGGATCACATTGCCTGGTAAGAGAAGGATGTTACATTTTAAAGTTTTATTCTGGTGGCTGAAAACATTACCGTACAATTTTCATCAATTCCAGCTGTATGATACCAACTCTGCCACCGACAGATACAGAATATTGCCTGCTTCACTGTCCACTATCCTGCTAATGTCTTATATTATCCAATACTACCATAGAGCTGTATTTCTATCTGAAACTGCTAATAGATATTCCACTTCCTATTGCACCATGAATTGACAAAGGAGATGATGGAACCTGTGTCCCCTTGCAAACTCACCAGTTACACATCCAATTATTCCGCTTCACCTCACTTGTAAAAAAAATGGCCAATCAGCTTTATTTGGCTGTCCCAAATTTTAGCCTAGATATAAAATTACATCTGCACAACACTTCCACACATGGAGCACCTGTTGGCTCATTTATCTTTCCTAGGTGCAGCAGTTCATACTCATCAGCATTAAATTTCACCTACAACATTTTGTTCAATTATCGCCTCCGGTAGTGTCAGTGCAACATCCTCCAGCAGTTCGACAGCACCTCCTGATTTATCAGCAAATTGAACTCCTTTGTTTCCGAGTTCAGGTAAATTACTAGTGAGAACAGTGGTCCATACTCCAATACCTGGAACATTCACTCAATCTTGTTGGTGCAGCACAGTGATTAGCAACCAGGTTCAATTCCTGGCTTGGTGATTGTGCAGAGTTTGCACGTTCTCCCATGTCTGCGTGAGTTTCCTCACCACAGTCTGAAAGAGGTGCTGGTTAGGTGGATTGGCCATGCTAAGTTCTCCCTCCATGTACCCCAGGAGGCATTGGAGTGTGGCGACCAGGGGATTTTCACAGTAACTTCATTGCAGTGTTAATATAAGCCTACTTATGACACTAATAACTTAATTTTTAGCAATCACTTCCATTGTCAACATGCATGTGGACAGATGGAGATGGACAGCAGAGGAGGTTAATACTGCAAAGAAAAGATTACAATAATAGAATATACACACACACAAATAACCTAAACTGTAAAGTTTCACATTCCACAGATTAAGTCTTAGGATGACAATATCTCAATGGTGATTTGATCTATTCAATAAGAGACAGCTCTGTGCCTCATATAGAGGTTCGTGTGTGTATGAGCGGCCTCTTGCTCTGTGAACACTATCCCAACCCATCAGAACTCACCTGTTCTCCACCATCTCTTTAATAGCGTTAGCAGGCCTTTGGATCACCTCACCGGCAGCTATCCTGTTAACCACCGTCTCCTCCAACCTGCGAATCACTCCAGCAGCCGCCATTCAGCCCCGCTCACCGATTATAAACACAGCAAAGACAGTGGCAAGGGCGGCACATATCAACCGCCCCAGCCAAGGAAGTCCCGCCTTCACGGCCCACTCACATTGGGCAAGACAGCAGCCAATCACCGGGCCTGGCCCAGCCACATTGGAGAGTTTCTCTGTCAATCACCGGCTCGGATCACCCGGATTGGGGAGTCCAGCTGCCATTCACCCGCCCTGGTCACCCGGATTGGAGAGTTCTGCTGCCAATCACCAGCCTCCACCGCCTGGATTGGCGGATCTAGCTGTCAATCACCTGACGGAGCCGAGCCGCGGTTCGCGCGCCGCCCCAGCGACAGGCACCTCCCGGGGGGGGGGGGACTGGCTCCGGCGCGGGTACGGTTCAATCCGTCTGCTCACTGTCGGCGGAAGAGGCTGGTGACAGAGAAACTCAGGACAGGATTTGTCTCCCAATGCAATCACTGGGTACGGTAACGGGAAGTCTTTTTTTTTGCCACTCACATTATTAGTGATAGTGCAAAACAGCCAGAAATGTTCCTGCTGCAAAAAAAATCATAGTTTGCAACGTGAAGATCACCATGTTTGCAAAATGAAGGAACGAGGGCAAACAAACCAAGGAGCAGAGGATCTGCCTCACTGGGATTTACAATCCTCTGGAAGTCTCTCTGACTTCTGGAATTGCATTGGTCTAGCGCCTTTCCCGATCGATCAGGGGACATTCCAAAGCTTTGCCGCCAATTAAGTGAAATGAGGGAACCCTCCATCTGCAGAGATGGCACTTTTGTAATGCATCTGTCAGATATTATCAGTGTTAGAAGGTTCACTCCAGTTCACTTTGAATCAGAATGATCCCTATTAGAGGTGAGGATGTTATTCTTTCTCCATGCTCCTCCCTGAAGGTGAGGATGTCCATCGCCTGAGGTGGTTGCTGAGGTTTCAATATGGTGGTGACTGCCGAGGCCTGTCTGGGTCTGGAAAGTTCTACTGTAAACAGGACGGGTTACCACTGAGTTTTGTGCGAGTTGCTGGCTCTGAATTTCCTATCTTTGTGTTGCTCTCCGCCTCTGGTATGTACTTGCTTTTGAAGGAGGTTGCGCCATTTTTTATTTGGTTGTGTCAGGTGTAGCAATCTTCACTCAAGCCTCCAAAGTCAATTTCAGAACCCCTAAGTGACGCCTTCAGAGTGTCCTTGTAGTGCTTCCTTTGACCATCATGAGAATGTATCCCAGACTCAAGCTTTCCAGAGAAGATGTGCTTTGGTAAGTGAATCAGACATTCTGGCTACATGATCTACCCAACTCAGTTGTGACTGTATATTGGAACAAGAGTATATTTTCCAGTAGACTGGCATTGTGCATTGTTGAAAGGAAAATGACCTTGTAGGAGAAATACTTTGGACACTCTCTTTTTATACTGATAGATACTTTAGGTTTCAGCTGGAAGACTGATCCTTGACTTGATTCTCTTCTTGCTGTACTGGCTGATGACTCCAGTATCACAATGCTGTGGTGAAAGGAGCAGATCTGAAATGTTAAAGTCCACAGATCCACTAAGCGTTTCCATCATTTCCTGTTTTTATTTCACGCTGCACTGTTTACCCAGAGTTCTATCTTGTGGAGCTTCATTGAATGTATTTCTCAGATCTTAGTACCATGTGTTATTGGATGGACAGACAAGTGTAGTAGTGAATGTATTTGGCACTCTGGATACATATGTAGAAATAAACATGAACGTATAGTTCCGAAATCATATTGGAATAATATAACATCTCTTCCTTCAAGAAAATGCTGCAATATTTCAATATAACTGTTCAAATCAAACATTTTTTCTGTTATGTCTAAACTAAATAAGATTAACAATCAATGTTTAACAGAAAATTGAACACCTTTACAGTCTTTTATAGCTTGTTTAATTTTCTCACTAACAATTGTTAGTCGCAGTTAGTCACCACACTCCAGCGTCTGTTCGGGTACACAGAGAGAATTTAGCATGGCCAATCCACCTAACTCTTTTGGACTGTGGATGGAAACCGGGGCACCCGGAGGAAACCCACGCAGACACAGGGAGAACATTGTTCTTCGGTGGTGGAATGTTGTGTCCCTTTATCTGAGCTAAAGTAGTCTGCTGGAGTCGGCCTTTGGCTTTGCTTCTTGAGATCTGTGTTACGATTCTGCAGCTTCTCGTCCAATCGCTCTGTGTTTGTATCCCACCTGTTGTTCAGCTTTCTGCTGCATCCATTTTGTTTGTCTTCTTGCATTTCATATTTCCTCTTAAATGCTCCAGTATACATACTCATACTCATAATTTGTATGTTTGTTTGCCTTTTGACCCTGCGAGCCTGCTCCATCATTAAGTAAGATAAGAGGTCACACGACACCAGGTTATAGTCCAACAGATTTATGTGAACTCACAAGCTTTCCTCGTCAGGTGAAGTGGAGCGAGGTGTGCAGGCACAGAATATACAGGTGGAGTGACAATAGCCCAACACTAACAGGTAATCAAGACTGTCAAAGAATAAGTATAGACAGTGTAGGTTTACAAGTCTGTGGGGGAAAATCTCCCTGACTATCCTCTTTTGACGCCATGCATCCACCGTGGGCGACACAGTGGCACAGAGGTTAGCACTGTGGCCTCACAGCACCAGGGACCTGGGTTCAATTCCCGGCTTGGGTCACTGTCTGTGTGGTGTTCTCCCTGTGTCTGCATGGGTTTCCTCCAGGTGCTCCGGTTTCCATCCACAGTCCAAAGGAGTTAGGTGGATTGGCCATGCTAAATTCTCTCTGTGTACCCGAACAGACGCTGGAGTGTGGTGACTAGCGGGTTTTCACAGTAACTTCACTGCAGTGTTAATGTAAGCCTACTTGTGACACTAATAAACTTTAAAAACTTTAAATTTTACCTTGATTACAGGTGATCTCTCCAGCTGAATTAGTTTGCATAGCGTTTAACACTACCTTATTCTTTGTTTATAATTATCTCTCTGCCTTAAAAATTATCGGTTCTTGGGTCATCCCTTCACTTGTTATACAGCCTGTCAACACTTTACACATACAGATTATACTTAATTGCTTGCATTTGTCTATTAGCGCTCATGATTACTTGTAATAACTTGTTATTCAGCCAACCTGCACTGTCTGCACTTATCCATTGAGACTCTTGATTACCTGTTAGTATCGAGCTATCGTCACTCTGCCTATATATTCTGTGCCTGCGCACCTCGCTCCACTTCACCTGACAAAGGAGGTAGTGCTCCGCAAGCTTGTAATTTCAAAGAAACCTGGTGTCGTGTGATCTCTCATCCAACACTGGCATCTTCACATCATCATTCAATAAGATCATGGCTGATCTGATTGTGGCTTCAACTCCACATTCTGACTATCCTGATAACCTTGCACTCCCCCCATTAGTCAAGAATCTATCTACGTCTGTCTTAAAAATATTAATTGACCCTGTGTCCACTGCTCGAGAGTTTCAAAGATTCATGACTCTCTAAAAGAAAAAAAAGTTCTTCACATCTCGGTGGGAGGCCCCTTATTTTTAAATTGTGTCCCATGATCTTCTTTCATCATCCACACTGTCAAGGCCCTTCATGATCTTGTATGTTTCAATATGATCACCACTCAATTTTCTAAACTCCAATGGCTTCTGGCCCAACCTCTCCAATCTTTCCTCGTAAGATAACCCATCCCCAAACCAGATATCAGTTGAGTTAATCTTCTCTGAACTGCGCCTAACACATTTATATCCTCTCTTAAATAAGGAGACCAAAACAGTGTTCTGCATCTGGTCTCACCCACTATAGCAAAATATCCTTACTTTTAGATTGCATTCCTCATGCAATTAACAACAATATTCCATTGTCTTCTGAATCACTTTCCATATCTACAGCAAACTAACCTTTTGTGATTCATGTACCAGGACACGCAGATCCCTCTGTACCTCAGAATTCTGCAGTCTCTCTCCATTAAAAAAAATGTTGCTTTTCTATTCTTCCTGTCAAAGCGGACAAGTTCACATTTTCCCACATTATACTCCATTTGCCAATTTTTTAGTTAACCTATCTATGTCCCTTTTTCAGACTCCTTATGTCTCTTCACAACCTACTTTCCTACCTATCTTTGTGCATCAGCAAATTTAGAGGCCATGTATTTAGTCCCTTCATCATTGATATAAATTGTAAATAGCTGAGGCCCAGCATTGATCCCTGTGGCGCTCCACTCATCATATCTTGCGAACCAAAAAATGACTAATTTATATCTATTTTCAGTTTCCTGTTAGCTAATCATGCTAATGTGTTAACCCATACACCATGAGCTCTTGTTTTGCATAGTAACCTTTGATGTGGCACCTTGTCAAATGCTTTCTGGAAATCATAGTACAGCACTTCTGCAGGCTCCCAGTTTATCCATGTTGCTTGTTACCTCCTCAAAGTACTCCAAAAAATTAGCGATTTCCCTTTCACAAAGCCATGTTGATTTTGTGTGATTGCATTGAGGTGTTTTTTTTACGTGCCTGACTATATAACTTCCTTAACAATAGATTCCAGCAACCTCCCAATGACAGATGTTTGGCAAACTGGCCTACAGTTTCCTGCTTTGTGTCTCCCTTTCTTGAATTGAGGAGTCACATTCTCCAATCTGATCGGACCTTTGAAAAATCTCAGAAATATTGGAAAATTAAAACCAATGCATCTACTATTTCAGTAGACACTTCTTTTAAGACCCTAGGATGAAGTCCATCAGGACCTGTGACTTGTCAATTTTTAGTTCTAATAATTTTCATAGAATCACAGAATCCCTACAGTGCAGAAGGAGGCCATTCAGCCCATCGAGTCTGCACCGACCACAATCCCACCTAGGCCCTGTTCCCGTAACCCCACATAGTTACCCTGCTAATCCCCCTGACACTAGGGTCAATTTAGCAAAGCCAATCACCCTAACCTGTACATCTTTAGACTGAAGTTTCTTAGTACCCTTTCCCTGGTGATTGCAACTGTTTTAGGTCCCTCCCTCCATTTCAGTTCCCAATCCACATTTATTTTCGAGATGTTATTTGTATCCTCTATAGTGAAGACATACATATTATATCTATTGAATTCATCCACCGTTTCCTTATTTTCCATTATTAATTACCCAGTCTTACTCTTTGGAGGACCAATACTTGCTATACTTACTCATTACTTTTTTAAACACTTTAGAAACTCTTACTTTCTGTGTCTGTATTTCTAGCTGGCTTTCTCTCATATTCTTAATTTCCCCCTCCTTATTAATCTTTTAGTCATTTTTTGCTGTTCTTTATATTCTGACCAATCTTCTGATCTGCTACTCATCTTCCAAAATTATACACTTTTTCTAAAATTTGATGCTACCTTTAACTTCTTTCCTTAGCCACATATGGTGCATCCTTCACTGGTACCTTCTTACTTTTCTGCCACTGCATCTCAATTGACCTATCCCTTCACCTAATTTCCCAGTTCATTTTAGCCAGCTCTTCCTTCATATCCTCATAATTGCCCTTATTAAAGTTTTAAACATTAGTCTGAGATCCACTCTCTCCCTCCAAATTGAATGTGAAGTTCATTCATATTATGATTGCTGCTACCATAGCAGTACCTTCACTATGAGTTTATTAATGAACCTATCTCATTGCATATTACCATATTAGACTGCTCTCTGGTTGGTACTAAAATGTTCTGATCTAAGAAACTGTGCCGAAAGCACTATGGACTCATCATCCAGGCTATCACTGCCAATCTGATTTATATATAGATTAAAGTCACCAATGATTATTGATACCTTTATCACAATCCTCATTATTTCTTTCTGTACATCCATCCTACAGTGTGGTTACTCTTAGGGGCCTATAAATTACTCCCACTATTGACATCTTACCTTTACTGTTTCTAATCTCTACCCAAACTGATTCTACATCTTGATATCCATAACTAAGGTCATCGCTCTCTATTGTGAGTTCCCTCGCACACCCTGTTCCCATTTGACCATCCACCCTGCTTCCTGGCCTCCCGCCTGCTCAGGTTCCCAGCACCTTCCATCTGCCCTGGCTCATGGCAGCTCCCACCCACCTGCTCCCATTGAACTTGCTTTTCTGTTCTAAGCTTGTTAGCCATAGATATTAAAAACTTAACTGGCAACTGATGGCTCGTCCGATCACAGGCTGGTTTCACTCTATCAGCCTTTGGTTAGCTGAGCAGACTCTTGAGCATTTTGTGAAAGTCTGACCAAATCAGAAGACCCTATCCTAAAGGACTGCCTCCTGGTACAAAGTGGCACAAAAAAAACCTCCTGGTACAAAGTGATCAGTCGACGTTATGAGGCCGGTAAGATTGCTCCTTGATCTTAGCCAAAAAGGTCAAGAAGCCTTTGACTGCCGCCACTCTGCTCTGGAGCCACAGGTTGGACTGGATTGGATTGCTCTTCTAGGTAGTGGGTACTGTCTCTGAGTCCTCCCCTGCTCTTTTCCAAAGGATTTCTTGCAGCTTGTTATTGGTCTTAAGTAAATCATTTTCCAACTGTGATAAAGTATGAAACTGCATCTACAGATCGCTAACTTTGCTATCTGAATTAGCACTGTCATTCTTTTCTTTTTCGAGTTATTCTATTTGAAGCAAGTGCTGTTGACGTTTTGAGCTGAGGTTCAGGATCTCCCTCTTGAATGCCTGATCTGCTAACTGTACAGCATGCAGCTTACTTTCCAAATGTTCTTTATCCACATACCACATTATGTTCTTCCAAGTCAGCGACTTTGTTCTTTAGGTCCAACTTTTGCTGCCTGAAGTTTCCAAATGAGCTCTTTCCATTTCTGTCAAGATATATTTGTGTCCATCAATATTGGCTTTGAGAATTTCAATATATGGCGGCACCTCATTAATTTGGCTTTGCATGTTACCTCTCATAATGATGGAATTTACCCACTCTGTAGGCTGACTCTGGCAATTCTTTCTTGCTTTTGATTGGAAGATGCTTTTCAATAGGTCTACCTTCAACCTTTGTTGACACCTCCTTCAGCTGATGATTTACCGAGATCAGCTGCAGCTCTTCACAACTGTTGAACTCTAAAATAGCAAGACCATCTGTTTCTGTTTCACTTGACATGCAGTTAGCATCTTTTCCTTTTTGTGTCCCTCTGATTTGTGTTGTTCCTAGCTGTCAGATCTCAGTTCCACCATATCTTGTCAGCATGGTGCATGTTGGTTTCGAAGCATCTTTCCTTGGGTAACCATTTTCCTTCAGATATTCTGGAAAGGTCTTCTGGTATAGTCTGAACGGGAATGATGTTACTCTGTGCAGTATTAAGCGTCAGCTTCAGAATTATTTCTTGCCCTCTTTCTGATCTGATTGGTGTGTGAATTTATTTTCTTTGGAAACTATTGCAGTCAGCCATTTTAAGCAGTTGTATGGTTCCTGCATCTATTGTGTCCTCAAACTCTTTGTCATCTTTCGGTACAAATGTTTTTTTTTCTCATTTATCCTGATGTTCTGCTTCATTTACCATCTTCTTTCTTTGTACTGCGCATCTTTTCCCAGTGATTGGGCTTTCCACAAGGTCTGCAGTTTGATCTGAATGTGGGACATTTCCTTCTGTCAGTGAGCCCCTGTGGTTGTCTACGTCTCTTGCACATTTCCCTCTCCGTCTGGTGTGCATTCTCTTGTTCAACCCTGCTCTCTTTGTCTTGACTCAACTGAAGGCTAGCTTGTTTTTGGTAGCCAGCATTTTCATTTTGACTTCTTGTGGAGTTGTGTGCTCTATCAGTCTCTACGCCCTGAGACATTGTGACCTTGTCTTTTCCAATCGGAGCATTTTGTACACTAGGGTGTGCAGAGCCTGAAATGAGCTGATCTACCAGTTTTTCATCCTTTCCCTTGAACTTCCATTCATTGGTATTCATTTACATATGTTGGCTAAGTTCCTTAATTTCATTAAAAATTTTCAGTAGGCTGACTTGTTCCTGTCTCGGGCTTTGAAGTTCATTTAAGTGGGTCCGATGGTTTGACCTTGGCGAGAAATGTGTGCTGAATTTCTCAAAAATGTTTTCTGGTTTTTACTGTTGTCCTCACTGACCTCCCAGCTATTAAATAAATCAAATCCTTTCTCTCCTGCCTTTCCTCTTCACTGGTGTCGTTTAGAAAACTGAATATCAACCTGCGCTTTAGATCCATCTTCTCAAATGCCTCTACAGCACAATTGGTCTCCCAATTCCGGATCTGGAGCTGTCTGCTCTTCGCTGTTGTAGTAGTCATTTCATTTTCACACACAATTTTTTCCCACTATATGGGACTAATTCAAGTTGATTTTTTTCAATCTTTATAAAGCTTGGATTTTACACATAGATATCTGCTGTTACCATGTTATGCCTTCTGTTTCCCAGAAGTTTGAAATAATCACACCTTTAGACTCAAAATGCTGGCACTTCATCAATTGTATTTCTCTGATCACTCCATTTGCTGCTGGTCAGGCAGCAGAATGGGAGAAAAACAGTTCATGTTTCTGGTCAATTACTTTTCATCAGAACTGAAGAAAGATACAAAGGTAAGAGTTTTTGAACAGGCAAAAGGGGGGAGGGGCAGGAAGAATAAAAAGGAAGGACTGAGATAGGCTGAAGGGCAGGAGAGATTCAGGTTTCGTGATGAATTTTCAAAATCTTGTATGTTTAATGTGGTCTTCTCTCATTCTTCCAAACTCCAGTGAATATAGACCCAATTTACTCAGCCTCTCATCCAAGAACAATTCTTCCACCCAAGAGGTCATTCAAGTGAACCTACACTGTACTGCTTCCAATGCAAGTATATCCTTTCTTAAAGCTGAAGACCACAATTGCACAGTGTTCCCGGTGTGGTCTCACCAGTTGTAGCAAGAGATCTTTAACACTGTACTCCAATCTCCTGGTAATGAAGGCCACATTACCATTTGCCTTCCAAATTGTTTTTTGTATCTGGATGCTATCTTTCTAAGTTTCTTGTAGCAGTACACTCAAGTCCCTCAGAACATGAATATTTACGAGTTTCACACCTTTTAAAAAATATTCTGCTTTTCTATTCTTACAACCAAAGTAAATAACCTCGTACTTCCCTGCATTATACATTATCTGCCACCTTGTTGCCCACTCAATTAACCTGTCTATATCTCTTTGCAGCCTCTTTATGTCCCCTTCATTCCCACGTAGCTTTGTACCAGCAGCAACTTGGGTACTTTGTCTAAGTCATTAACATAGGTTGTAAATAGCTGAGACCCCACCACTGTTCCATGCAATTGTCCATTAGTTACAGCCTGCCAACTTGAAAATGCCATATTTATCCCTAGTCTTTCCTTCCTGTCCATCAACCTATCCTCTATCCATGTTAATATATGATCCCAAATTCCACAAGTTCTTATCTTGTGCATTAACGTTTTATAATACATCTTCTTGAAAGCCTTTGGAAATCTAGGTAAACTACATCTACTGGTTTCCCTTTAACTATGTTACTAGTTACATGCTCAGAAAACGGTAATAAATTTGTCAAATATAATTTGCCTTTCATAAAACCATGTTGACTTTGTCTAATCATACTATGATATTCTAGTGTATTCTTAATTTTTCCATAATTGTAGATTCCAGCATTTTCTTGATGATTGATATCAGGCTAACTATTTTGCAATTCTCTGTTTTCTCTCTCCCTCTTTTCATGAATAGCAGTGTTACATTTGCTCACTTCCAATTTGCTGGAACTGTTCCTACAATCTGAGGAATTTTGGGAAAATCATAATCAGTACATTCATTAAATTTGCAGCTGCCTCTTTTAGAACCCGAGGATTTTGGTCTTTTAGACCAAAAGGTTCTGAGAATTTATCTTATTTTAGTCCCTTATGTTATTCCAGTATGTTTTCTCTGCAGAGAGAAAAGTTCCTCACTTTTATTAATCTATGTTATCCTCTCTTTCAGTTATGTAAATTGTCTTCTGCTGTGAAGACATTCACAGAGAATTAGTTCACTATCTCTGCCATTTCCTCATTCCCCATGATAATTTCTTCGATCTCTGTCTTCAGGCTACTCCTTTTTACATACTTTTAAAAGCTTTTATGATCTGTTTTTATATTCTTAGCTAGTTTACTCTCTTTTAATTTTCCCTTAGAATCCCTACAGTGCAAAAGGAGGCCATTCGGCCCATTGAAACGGCACCGACTCTCCAAAAGAGCGTCTTATTAAGTCCACTCCATCGCCCTATCCTGGTAACCCAACACATTTACCATGACTAATTCACCTAACTACAGATCTTTGGACACTAAGAGGCAATTTAGCCTGGCCAATCCACCTAACTTGCTTATCTTTGAACTGGAAGGAAACCAGAGTACCTGGAGAAACCCATGCAAACATGGGGAGAACATGAGAATTCCACACAGTCACCCAAGGCCGGAATTGAACCCTGGTCCCTAAGCGCTGTTAGGCAGCAGCGCCATGTAGCCACAGTGCTGCCCTTTTTAATCAACGTTTTCGGTGACCCTTTACTGGTTTCTAAAGCACTCCCACTCCACAGGCTTACCAGTATTCACTCAAACATTATAAATCTTTTATTTTAATCTATCACTATCCTTAACCTCCTCAGTAAGCCATGGATGGATCTTGCTTTGCTGGCCTTTGTACCCTGGACCTCCAAATATAATGGATACAATATGAAGGGAAATGGGACAAAGAACAAAGAAAATTACAGCGCAGGAACAGGCCCTTTGATACAGACAATGTGAGTGGAGGGAGCATTAAGCACAGGTTAAAGAGATGTGTATTGTCTCCAGACAGGACAGCCACTGAGATTCTGCAAGTCCAGAAGGCAAGCTGTGGGGGTTACAGATAGTGTGACATAAACCCAAGATCCCAGTTTACGCTGTCCTCATGTGTGTGGAACGTGGCTATCAGTTTCTGCTCAGCGACTCTGCGCTGTCATGTGTTGTGAAGGCCGCTTTGGAGAACGCTTACCCGAAGATCAGAGGCTGAATGCCCGTGACCGCTGAAGTGCTCCCCCACAGGAAGAGAACAGTCTTGTCTGGTGATTGTCAAGCGGTGTTCATTTATCCGTTGTCGTAGCGTCTGCATGGTTTCCCCAATGTACCATGCCTCGGGACATCCTTTCCTGCAGCATATCAGGTCGACAACGTTGGCCAAGTTGCAAGAGTAGGTACCATGTACCTGGTAGATGGTGTTCTCACGTGAGACGATGGCATCCGTGTCGATGATCCGGCACATCTTGCAGAGGTTGCTGTGGCAGGGTTGTGTGGTGTCGTGGTCACTGTTCTCCTGAAGGCTGGGTAGTTTGCTGCGGACAATGGTCTGTTTGAGGTTGTGCGGTTGTTTGAAGGCAAGAAGTGGGGATGTGGGGATGGCCTTGGCGAGATGTTCGTCTTCATCAATGACATGTTGAAGGCTCCGGAGGAGATGCCGTAGCTTCTCCGCTCCGGGGAAGTACTGGACGATGAAGGGTACTCTGTCCACCATGTCCCGTGTTTGTCTTCTGAGGAGGTCGGTGCGGTTTTTTGCTGTGGCGCGTCGGAACTGTCGATCGATGAGTCGAGCGCCATATCCTGTTCTTATGAGGGCATCTTTCAGCGTCTGGAGGTGTCTGTTACGATCCTCCTCATTCGAGCAGATCCTGTGTATACGGAGGGCTTCTCCGTAGGGGATGGCTTCTTTAACGTGTTTAGGGTGGAAGCTGGAGAAGTGGAGCATCGTGAGGTTATCCGTGGGCTTGCGGTACAGTGAGGTGCTTAATGGAGATGCGTGTGTCCAAGAATGCAACCGATTCCGGAGAGTAGTCCATGGTGAGTCTGATGGTGGGATGGAACTTGTTGATATCATCATATAGTTGTTTCAGTGATTGTTCACCATGAGTCCAAAGGAAGAAAATGTCATCGATGTATCTAGTGTATTGCATCGGTTGAAGGTCCTGTGCGGTGAAGAGGTCTTGTTCGAACCTGTGCACGAAGATGTTGGCATATTGAGGTGCGCATTTGGTCCCCATGGCTGTTCCGTGTGTCTGGATGAAGAACTGGTTGTTGAAGGTGAAGACATTGTGCTCCAGGATGAAGCGGATGAGTTGTAAAATTGCATCTGGAAACTGGCAGTTGTCGGCATTGAGTACTGAGGCAGTTGCAGCAATGCCATCATCGTGGGGGATGCTGGTGTAGAGTGCCGAGACATCCATTGTGACGAGGAGTGCTCCTGGTTCAACTGCTCCATGTGCGTTGAGTTTCTTCAGACTTCCTACAGAAACTCAACGCACATGGAGCAGTTGAACCAGGAGCACTCCTCGTCACAATGGATGTCTCAGCACTCGACACGAGCATCCCCTATGATGATTGCATTGCTGCAACTGCCTCAGTACTCAACGCCGACAACTGCCAGTTTCCAGATGCAATTTTACAACTCATCCGCTTCATCTTGGAGCACAATGTCTTCACCTTCAACAACCAGTTCTTCATCCAGATACACGGAACAGCCATGGGGACCAAATGCGCACCTCAATATGCCAACATCTTCATGCACAGGTTCGAACAAGACTTCTTCACCGCACAGGACCTTCAACCGATGCTGTACACTAGATACATCGATGACATTTTCTTCCTTTGGACTCATGGTGAACAATCACTGAAACAACTATATGATGACATCAACAAGTTCCATCCCACCATCAGACTCACCATGGACTACTCTCCGGAATCGGTTGCATTCTTGGACACACGCATCTCCATTAAGGACGGTCACCTCAGCACCTCACTGTACCACAAGCGCACGGATAACCTCATGATGCTCCACTTCTCCAGCTTCCACCCTAAACACGTTAAAGAAGCCATCCCCTACGGACAAGCCCTCCGAATACACAGGATCTGCTCGGATGAGGAGGATCACAACAGACACCTCCAGACGCTGAAAGTTGCCCTCATAAGAACAGGATATGGCGCTCGACTCATCGATCAACAGTTCCGACGTGCCACAGCGAAAAACTGCACCAACCTCCTCAGAAGACAAACACGGGACACGGTGGACAGAGTACCCTTCGTCGTCCAGTACTTCCCCGGAGTGGAGAAGCTACGGCATCTCCTCCGGAGCCTTCAACATGTCATTGAAGATGAACATCTCGCCAAGGCCATCCCCACACCCCCACTTCTTGCCTTCAAACAACCGCACAACCTCAAACAGACCATTGTCCGCAGCAAACTACCCAGCCTTCAGGAGAACAGTGACCACGACACCACACAATCCTGCCACAGCAACCTCTGCAAGACGTGCCGGATCATCGACACGGATGCCATCATCTCACGTGAGAACACCATCTACCAGGTACATGGTACCTACTCTTGCAACTCGGCCAACGTTGTCTACCTGATACGCTGCAGGAAAGGATGTCCCAAGGCATGGTACATTGGGGAAACCATGCAGACGCTACGACAACGGATGAATGAACACCGCTCGACAAACACCAGGCAAGACTGTTCTCTTCCTGTTGGGGAGCACTTCAGCGGTCACGGGCATTCAGCCTCTGATCTTCGGGTAAGCGTTCTCCAAGGCGGCCTTCACAACACACGACGACGCAGAGTCATAGAAGAAATCATAGAAATCATAGAAACCCTACAGTGCAGAAGGAGGCCATTCGGCCCATCGAGTCTGCACCGACCACAATCCCACCCAGGCCCTACCCCCACATATTTTACCCGCTAATCCCTCTAACCTACGCATCTCAGGGGCAATTTTAACCTGGCCAATCAACCTAACCCGCACATCTTTGGACTGTGGGAGGAAACCGGAGCACCCGGAGGAAACCCACGCAAACACGAGGAGAATGTGCAAACTCCATACAGAGTCGCTGAGCAGAAACAGCCAATGTCTGCACACATGAGGATGGCCTAAACCGGGATGTTGGGTTTATGTCACACTATCTGTAACCCCCACGGCTTGCCTCCTGGACTTGCAGAATCTCACTGGCTGTCCTGTCTGGAGACGATGCACATCTCTTTAACCTGTGCTTAATTGTCTGTATCTTTAAGACCTGGTTGGCTGTAGAGATTTGCATTCTAATCAGTATTCTGTAACTTGATTTTGTGTCTCTGTGCCTTGTGTGAGAGCAGATTTCCAATCCATCTGACGAAGGAGCAGCGCTCCGAAAGCTAATGGCATTTGCTACCAAATAAACCTGTTGGACTTTAATCTGGTGTTGTTAAAACTCTTACTACCTTCTTTGACCGAGCCAGTTTAGTATCCACCTTGCCAGCTCACCTCTGATCCCATGTGACTTCACCTTCTGCACCAGTCTGCCATGAGGGACGTTATGATGTGGAGATGCCGGCGTTGGACTGGGGTAAACACAGTAAGAAGTTTAACAACACCAGGTTAAAGTCCAACAGGTTTATTTGGTAGCAAAAGCCACACAAGCTTTCGGAGCTGCAAGCCCCTTCTTCAGGTGAGCTGCAAGCCCCTTCTTCAGGCCCCTTCTCACCTGAAGAAGGGGCTTGCAGCTCCGAAAGCTTGTGTGGCTTTTGCTACCAAATAAACCTGTTGGACTTTAACCTGGTGTTGTTAAACTTCTTAATGAGGGACGTTGCCAAAGGCCTTACTGAAGTCCATGTAGACAACATCCACTGCCCTACCCTCATCAATCATCTTCGTCACTTCCTCGAAAAACTCGATCAAGTTCGTGAGACACGACCTCCCCTTCACAAAACCATGTTGCCTCTCACTAATACGTCCACTTATTTCCATGTGGGAATAAATCCTGTCTCGAAGAATCCTCTCCAATAATTTCCCTACCACTGATGTAAGGCTCACCGGCCTGTAATTAAAGGTGGGGATATGGCGTTAAATCACAGATCTGTCATGAAGTGATGGTCTGCGTATGTTTATTTCAGAAGGGTCATTGATTAGAAATGTTAACTTTTGTTTCTCTCGCACAGATGCTGCCAGAATTGCTGAGTAATTTCAGCCTCTTCTGCTTTTAGTTCAGATTTTTAGCATCTCAAGTATGTTGCTCTGAATGAAGTGTTTAAAATTCTAAACAACTGGACACACTCGATGCAAGGAGGATGATTTCCCTGCTTGATAAATCTAGAACATGGGGACATAGTCTCAGGATATAAGATAGACCATTTAGAATTGAGACAAGGAAATATTTATTCGCTCAAAGGGTAATGAACTTGTGGAATTCTCCACCACAGAAGGTTGTGGAGGCAAAGTCACTGAATGTATTCAAGAAGGAGATAGATTTTTTAAAGATTTTAATGGCATTAAGAGGTGTGGGGAGAAAGTGGGAATCTGTCATTGAGATAGAGGATCAGTCATATTGAATGGTAGAGCCATTCTCCCTCAATGTCAACAAAACGAAGGAAATTGTCATCGACTTCAGAAATCGTAAAGGAGAACCTACATCAACGGGGACGAAATAGAAAGGGTCGAGAGCTTCAAGTTTTTTGGTGTCCAGATCATCGACAACCTGTCCTGGTCCCCCCATGCCAACATTATAATTAAGAAAGCCCACCAACGCCTCTACTTTCTCAGAAGACTAAGGAAATTTGGCATGTCAGCTACGACTCTCACCAACATTTACAGATGCACCATTCTTTCTGGTTGTATCACAGCTTGCTATGCCTCCTGCTCTGCCCAAGACCGCAAGGAACTACAAAAGGTCGTGAATTAAGCCCAATCCATCACGCAAACCAGCCTCCCATCCATTGACTCTGTCTGCACTTCCCGCTGCCTCGGCAAAGCAGCCAGCATAATTAAGGACCCCATGCACCCTGGACATTCTCTTTTCCACCTTCTTCCTTCGGGAAAAAGATACAAAAGTCTGAGGTCACGTACCAACCGACTCAAGAACAGCTTCTTCCCTGCTGCTGCCAGACTTTTGAATGGACTTACCTTGCATTAAGTTGATCTTTCTCTACACCCTAGCTATGACTGTAACATTACATTCTGCATTCTCTCGTTTTCTTCTCTATGAACGGTATGTTTTGTCTGTATAGCGCACAAGAAACAATCCTTTTCACTGTATGTTAATACATGTGACAATAAATCAAATCAAATTTGATGGGCCAAATGGCCTACTCCTGCTCTAGTTTTTATGTTTTGAAATTGATATACTGACAGACAGGAGGAGGAGAGGGATAGGTAGGTCAGTAAAGATGGGGTTGATGGAAGAGGATATAAGCTGCCTGTTTTTGTACTGTAAAATTGTGTATGGAGTATAGAAAACTGAAAATATTAACTTTCTGTGCGTTATTTGACTTCATTTCTATGTCAGTTTCACAATTTAAACTTTTTACCTAGCAATCTCTTATACTTATTCAGAATTGAGTATGCTTATTTTGATTAAAGTTATCGGACCCTTATCCTGTGCCCCAAAATCCAGAAGGACCCAAAAACTGCATCCCACCCTGGAAATGACAATTCCCATCAGATATTGCTGTCCATCACTTCCAGATAATTGATCTATGTCGATATTGACAGCATGGAAGCCAGTCTGCTCCACCCTTCATCATTTCTCTCCTGTGATATAGAAATCAACCCTGCTTTAAATTTTAATTAATTATTATCCTATCATCAACCCCCCCCCCCCCCCCCCCCCCCCCCGCCCCCCCACCAAAATCTGGCACATGTCTGGTACTGGGCTTCGATAACTGCAATTAGTAACTGAAGTTATTTGGCAATAAATTCCACTTTTATTTTGTTGCTTAATTTGAACAGTTGTACTTTTTAAAAACTTAAAACTGAATAAGTATAAGAAGCTTACCATTGTGACGTTGTGCAGTTCAGTGGCAGATCCTGCCAAATTTCAGAGGATTTGATTGTTATGTTACATTGTGTTAGCTGTGTACTGAGTGATTATTTTGACACCACATGTTGTAGAATGTCCAAGTCCAGTTTTACTGCCATCTCGTGTGGTAATAGCTGTAAATTGCCATTGCCAATTATTATGAGCAGCAAGTTAAATCAGTAGTTGTAACTTGTGGCTCAAAAAATATAGTATAGTATCTAAACTGCTAGTGACATATACCACATTTTCAAACCTTTACTGTTGTGCACATTTAAGCCTCAGTATTTTAGATTGGTCTTTTATTATTTGTTCATCAGATGTGAGCATCTCTAAAAAGGCCAGCATATATTGCCCACCCCAAGAAGGAAGTGGCAAGCCACCTTCTTGAACTAGTGCAGTTTAGGTGTATCCACAAGTGCTGTTATGAGGGGAGTTCCATGATTTTGACCCAGTGACAGTGAAGGAAAAGTGTTTTAGTTCCCAGTCAGGAAAGTGAGTGACTTGGAGGGGAATCTGCAAATTATAGTTTTCCCATGTCCTTGTTCTTCTAGGTTGTAGAGTTTGCCAGTTTGGAATGCATTGTCGCAGGAGCCTTTAGTAAGATGCAGCAGTGCATCTTGTAGATGGTATTACACTGTTGCCACTGGTGTGCTGGTGGGGTGGAGGTAACTAGTCTTTCAGATGATGTTTGAAAAGTTGATCAAATGCGTTGCATTATCCTGGATGGTGTCAAGCTTTTTGAGACTTGTTGGAGTTGCACCTGTGCAGGCAAGAGGAGAATATTTCATCACACTCCCAACGTGGGCCTTGTAGATAGTGGACAGGCTTTGGGGAGTCAGGAGGTGAGCAACCTCCACAGAATTCCCAGTTTCTGTAGCCAGTATTTAAATGGCTTCTCCAGTTCCATTTCTGGGCAACAGTAACACCTGGGATGTTGATGGTGGTGGGGAGTGGGTCAGCAGTGATAATGCCATTGATAATAGTGGGGGGATGGTTTGGTTCTCTTGTTGGAGATGGTTATTGTTTGGCACTTCAGTGGCACAAAAGTCACTTGCTACCTAACGATCCAAGCCTGAATGTTGTCCAGGTCTTGTTCCATGCGGGCACAGACTGCTTCAATATCTGAGGAGTTGTGAATGATGCTGAACACTGTGCAATCCTGCGCATCCTCCACCCCATTACCACTTTTTTAGTTTAAGGCCTTATCAACAACCCTAGCTATTGGATTCACCAAAACACTGATCTCACCTGGTTTAGGTGGAATCTCAATGAAACTGCTCCCTCTTTCCCCATTATTGGTGGATTCAAACCCTTTCCCCTATCTACATCACTGTTTAAGTCACACACTCTCCGATCTGATTGACCCTATGCCAATTCACACAAGGTTCTGCCAGTAATCCAGATAATCTTTAAGTTTCTGCTTTTAATTTGGACCTTACCTCCTCAAATTACTTTGCAGTTTCAGTCCTTGTTCTGCCCATTGTTGTTGATTCCCATGTAGTTAACTGGATTCTCCCCTTCCATTAAGTTCTTTACCAGCTTCAGGGAGATGTATTTAACCGTGGCACCAAGCAGGCAACACAGCGTTTGGAACTCCTGATCACAGAACGGCGTAACAGTTCTATCCCTCTGACTGCACTGTTCCTGACCACGTCTACTTGCTTTTCACTCAATCCACTTAAATGGCCTCCTTTCCCTTGGTGCCTTGGACAGTTTGCTCATAGAAGAAGAATCATAGAAACCATACAGCACAGAAAGAGGCCATTCGGTCCATCGAGTCTGCACCGACCACAATCCCACCCAGGCCCTACCCCCATATCCCTACATATTTTACCCGCTAATCCCTCTAATCTACGCATCCCAGGACACTAAGGGGCAATTTTTAGCATGGCCAATCAACCTAACCCGCACATCTTTGGACTGTGGGAGGAAACCGGAGCACCCGGAGGAAACCCACGCAGACACGAGGAGAATGTGCAAACTCCACACAGACAGTGACCCAAGCCGGGAATCGAACCCAGGTCCCTGGAGCTGTGAAGCAGCAGTGCTAACCACTGAGCTACCGTGCCACTCTGCAGATTTTGCCCTTATCCACACTGGCAGCAAGAACCTTGTATCCGTTAGATAAGGAGAGGGTGACCAACTGTCTGCAATTTTCCAGGTCTGTCCTGTAATTTGGCCTCTTGTCCAGGGTCCTAGGTTGGGCCTTCCAGGACACTTCTTGTCCTGGATTTCCACAGCAGATGTTGTTTCTCTGCATGAATCAGGTGTGGCAATGTTCATGGCATTGGAGATGTCTTGTCTTTCCCTATAATAAAAGCAAAATCCTGCAGATGCTGGAAATGTGAAATAACAAAAAGTGCTGAGAATGCTCAGCAGGTCTGGCTGCATCTGTGGAGAGAGAAATACAGAGTTAACTTTTCAAGTTTAATTCTTCAGAACCAAATTCCGAACCTTTACCCATTGTTCTGCAACCATGCTGATACTATACTATATTTTTTGAACCACAAATTACAACTACTGATTTAACTTGCTGCTCATAATAATTGGCATCTATTTAAGCAATCAGTTACAGCTGATAAACAGTGAACTGTCACCTATAGACAATACCTGCAAAGTTGGGTTCCTTCTGTGGCCTAGTATAATTGGTCAGTTAACTGGTAAATCACAAACCGAGAGCAATGCTCTCGGATCCCAGGCTTGAACCCCACCATAGTAGTTGACAAAAATTACCCTGTAGCAGGCATGGATGAGATGAAAATTAATTCCTGCAAAGTGTCTAGTGCAGTTCCGCTCATGTTTTAAAATTTTAGGCTAAATTTCTGTTTGATATTACTTATCCGAGAGCTCCACTTTCACCAAATTCGCAACTTTTACATTTTCCTGCAATGCACACTTCTCTAACCGCTCTGAAATAGGTATTAGATTTAATTAGTAAAGAATGATTATTATGTCTGGACTACAAAATTAAAAGGCCTCAAGGCCAAAATGTCATGCCTCTCGGCACAACATCGTGGGCCGCAGGGCCTGTTCTGTGCCGTACTGTTCTATGTTCTATGTTCAAAGCCAGGTTCTCTTCTGGCTGTTAAACCATTCTGGCTTAAAAATATATCATAGAATCACAGTGCAGAAGAGTCCCTTCAGTCCATCGAGTCTGCCCCGACGCATGAAAGGCCCTGACCTGCCCATCTAATCCCACTTGTCAGCACTTGGCCCATAGCCTTGAATGTTATGGCGTGCCAAGTACTCATCCAGGTACTTTTTAAAGGATGTGAGGCATCCCACCTCTACCATCCTCCCAGGCAGTGCATTCCAGACCGTCACCACCCTCTCAGTAAAAATGTTTTTTCTCAAATCCCCCGTAAACCTCCCATCCCTCACTTTTAACTTGTGTCCCCTTGTAACTGACCCTTCAACTAAGGGGAACAGTTGCTCCCTATCCACCCTATCCATGCCCCTCATAATCTTTAACACCTCAATCGGGTCACTCCTCAGTCTTCTCTGCTTCAGAGCTTCCACCCTAAACACGTTAAAGAAGCCATCCCCGACGGACAAGCCCTCCGTATACACAGGATCTGCTCGGATGAGGAGGATCGCAACAGACACCTCCAGACGCTGAAAGATGCCCGCATAAGAACAGGATATAGCGCTCAACTCATCGATCGACAATTCCAACACGCCACAGCGAAAAACCGCACCGACCTCCTCAGAAGACAAACACGGGACACGGTGGACAGAGTACCCTTCGTCGTCCAGTACTTCCCAGAGCGGAGAAGCTACGGCATCTCCTCCGGAGCCTTCATTGATGTCATTGATGAAGACGAACATCTCGCCAAGGCCATCCCCACACCCCCACTTCTTGCCTTCAAACAACCGCACAACCTCAAACAGACCATTGTCCGCAGCAAACTACCCAGCCTTCAGGAGAACAGTGACCACGACACCACAGACGGGGCTATAATGCTGCACAAATTTAGTGCCAAAGCATACTTGCATCAGAACTAAATGTATCATGAAATTACACCCAAACTTATTCAAAAATAGGGGATAATTGGTGGCTATGCTTTCAGTTTCCTCGGCCTTTCGAATTCCCTATTGAAGCTATTTGCCACTCCTAAGATGTTGCATGAAACCTGCCTTTTTGACCAATCTTTTTGTCACTTGTGGCAATGTTTCCTTATGTGGCTCGGTGTCAAATTTCAAATCCTTAAGTCTCTTGAGGCACCGTGGGACATTTTACTAAGCTAAAGGCGCTAGATAAATGCAAGTAGTTGTGATGGCCCGAAGAAAAATGTTCTCTCCTTAATTGCCTGGGTGTACATTTTTAGTTTGAAGAGCACATTCTTTCCTGAAGGTGTCTGGGAGAGATTGTAACATAACTAACATGCGCGATACCGATTTCCAATGTGCAGCTTCGTTTACCAACAGTTTCGGGTGCAGGATTGGAAAGTGAAACCTAACATACCGAGTTTCCAAATGTTTATGATGAAATGCAAGGATTGCCAGCGGTGGGCGGTGTTAATAATGTTTTGTTTCCGAATGGAAAGTTGCACGTGTAATTTGTTGATGCTGGGGCTACTGTTTTAAGTTTTGTTTTCCTGTCAGTGACGTGGTTGCAGGGTGTTGGTGCGGACTGTGAGGAGTTGCTACACTGAGGAGTTGCTACACTGAGCAGCCCAGCACAGCGCTGCAGACACCGAGACATTCGCTCCTCTTCATCCCGTTGCCCTGGCTCCGGTTCTCACTGTCTCTTCTAGGGGTGGGGGTGATCCCTGGTGCCAAGTGTCGCTCCCTCTTCCTCCTACGGAGAGAGGGGGGACACTCAGCACTTTAAACCAACTTCCGCCCTCAGTTGCCGCTCAATTTCCTGGTGAGTTGTTGATTTTGTTTTGGTGTTCAACTGCTTTTCTTGTTGCGCTGCTAAAATCTCTGCACCCCAGTAGTTGTACCCCCCATCCCTCCCCCAAGTTGAATACATTTAAAAACTATGCCACTTCGACTTCTTAAAAAAAACCTTCAATTGTTGAGATCTTGGTATTCTGATTTAGGATTAATCCACCAGTACTCAGAACAGCCCTTTCCAAACCTCCAGGTCCTGGAAGATCAAACAGGACAAGGCAAGCCTATAAGAAATAGAAGCACAAACCCTGGACTTTGAGAGCTCTGAGGACATGTGGTCTTAGGAATCGAGGCTCCAAACTGGTCTTGAGGTAATTAATTATTGATTTTTCTTTTCGTGTGAATATTTGGCAGGTTGTCATGTTGAGCTGTCATAGAGCTTTACAGCATGAAAACAGGGCCTTCAGCCCAATTTGTCCATGCCGCCCAGTTTTTAATTTGGCCCATATCCCTCTATACCAATCTTACCCATATAACTGCCTAAATACTTTTTAAAAGACAAAATTGTACCCGCCTTACTACCTCTGGCAGCTTGTTCCAGACACTCACCGCCCTCTGTGTGAAACAAATTGCCCCTCTGGTTCCTTTTGTATCTCTCCCCTCTCACCTAAAACCTATGCCCTCTAGTTTTTGAGTCCTCGATCTTTGGGAACATATGTTGACTATCTTATCTTATTAGGGTGGCACGGTAGCACAGTGGTTAGCACTGCTGCTTCACAGCTCCAGGATCCCGGGTTTGATTCCAGGCTCGGGTCACTGTCTGTGTGGAGTTTGCACATTCTCCTCGTGTCTGCGTGGGTTTCCTCCGGGTGTTCCGGTTTCCTCCCACAGTCCAAAGATGTGCGGGTTAGGTTGATTGGCCAGGTTAAAAATTGCCCCTTAGAGTCCTGAGATGCGTAGGTTAGAGGGATTAGTGGGTAAATATGTGGGGTTAGGGCCTGGGTGGGATTGTGGTCGGTGCCGACTCGATGGGCCGAATGGCCTCCTTCTGCACTGTAGGGTTTCTTCTTCTTCTTCTTCTTCTTCTTATCTACCTTATCTATGCCCGTCATTATTTTATAGACCTCTATAAGGTTACACCTAAGTCTCCTATGCTCCAGGGAAAAAAGTCCCAGTCTATCCAGCCTCTCCTTATAATTCAAACCATCAATCCTGATAGCATCCGAGTAAATCTTTTCTGCACTCTTTCTAGTTTAATAATATCCTTTCTATAATAGGGTGACTGGAACTGTACACAGTATTCCAAGTGTGGCCTTACCAATGTCTTGTACAACTTCAACAAGATGTCCCAACTCCTGTATTCAATGTTTTGACCAATGAAACCAAGCATGACAAATGCCTTCTGCACCACCCTGTCCACCTGTGACTCCATTTTCAAGGAGTATGAACCTGTACCCCCAGATCTCTTTGTTCTATAACTCTCCCCAACGCCCTTCCATTAACTGAGTAAGTCCTGCCATGGTTCGATCTACCAAAATGCATCACCTCACATTTATCTAAATTAAACTCCATCTGCCATTCATCAGCTCATTGGCTCAATTGATCAAGATCCTGTTGCAATCCTAGATAACCACCTTCACTGTCCACTGTGCCACTAATCTTGGTGTCATCTGCAAACTTACTAACCATGCCTCCTAAATTCTCATCCAAATCATTAATACAAATGGCAAATAACAGTGGACCCAGCACTGATCCCTGAGGTACACCACTGGTCACAGGCCTCCAGCTTGAAAAACAACCCTCTACAACTGCCCTCTGGCTTCTGTCATTAAGCCAATTTTGTGTCCAATTGGCTACCTCACCCTGGATCCTGTGAGATTTCACCTTATGCAACAACCTACCATGTGGTACCTTGTCAAAGGCCTTGCTAAAGTCCATGTAGACCACATCGGCTGCACTGCCCTCATCTACCTTCTTGGTTATCTCTTCAAAAACTCAAACAAATTTGTGAGACATGATTTTCCATTCAGAAAGCCATGTTGACTGTCTCTAATCAGTCATTGCCTCTCTAAATGCCTGTAGATCCTGTCTCTCAGAATTCCTTCCAACAACTTATCCACTACAGATGTTAGGCTCACCGGCCTGTAGTCCCCAGGCTTTTTCCCTGCAGCTCTTCTTAAACAAAGGCACAACATTTGCCACCCTCCAATCTCTGCTAAGGGACCTGCAATTTCCTCCCTAGCCTTTCACCATGTTCTGGAATATACACTTCATGAGGTCCCATGGATTTATTTACCTTGATGCGCTTTAAGACTTACTCCTCTGTAATATGTACACTCCTCAAGACATCACTATTTATTTCCCCAAGTTCCCTAACATCCATGCTTTTCTCAACAGTAAATACTGATGAGAAATATTTATTTAGGATTTCACCCATCTCTTGTGGATCCACACATAGATGATCTTGTTGATCCTTAAGATGCCCTACTCTCTCCCTAGTTACTCTTTTGCCCTTTATGTATTTGTAGAAGCACTTTGGATTCTCCTTTGCCTTATCTGACAAAGCAGTCTCGTGTCCCATTTTTGCCCTCCTGATTTCTCTCTTAACTCTACTCCCACATCTTCTATACTCTTCAAGGGATCCACTTGATCCCAGTTGTCTATGCATGTCATATGCTTCCTCTTCCTTCTTGACCAGGGTCTCAGTATCCCGAGTCATCCAGGGTTCTCTACTTCTACCAGCCTTGCTCTTCACTCTAAAAGGAATGTGCTTACCCTGAGCCCTGGTTAATGCACTTTTGAAAGCCTTCCAGTTACCAGACGTCCCTTTGCCTGCCAATAGACTCCCCCAATCAACTTTTGAAAGTTCCTGTCTAACACCATCAAAATTGGCCTTACCCCAATTTAGAATTTTAACTTTTGGGCCAGACTTATCATTCTCCATAGCTGTCTTAAAACTAAAGTGATCCCTCACTGCCCTTCCTAATTTCCCAAGAGGAGGTCAAGTTTTGCCCCCTCTCGAATCAGGCCATCCACATACTGAATGAGAACTTCCTCCTGAATATGCTCAACACTCCCCTTTAAGAATGTCCTGCAACCACTCAGAGATATCCTTGACCCTGGCACCAGGGAAGCAACATACCATCTTGAAGTCTCAATCGCGACTACAGAAACACCAGTCTGTGCCTCTAACTAGTGAGTCCCCTATTACTACTGCTCGCTTGCTCGTTGCCTGACCTGCAGAACCAGGTGTGGTGCCACAGGCCTGGCTGCTGCTGGTGTTTTTCCGAGAGGCTATCCCCCTCAACATTATCCAAAATAGTATACCTATTTGAAATGGGAATAGCCACAGGAGACTCCTAAACTACCTGCCTGCCTCTCCTTGTAGTCACCCATCTACCTGACTGAACCTGTGATGGGACAGCCTCCCTGTAACAAGTGTCTATCACACTCTCTGCCCCCTGTATGCTCCGCGGTGCGTCTAGCTGCCACTCCAACCGAATAATGTGGTCTGAGATCCTGCAGCTGGACACACTTCTTGAGACAAAAATTGTCAGGGAGTCTAGATTGCTCAATAAAAGCAAATTACTGCAAATGCTGGAATCTGACACCAAAAGAGAAAATGCTGGAAAATCTCAGCAGGTTTGACAGCATCTGTAAAGAGAAAAAAGAGCTGATGTTTCGAGTCCAGACCCTTTGTCAAAGCTAAAAGGCATATAAAGTGGGAGATGTTTGTTTATACTGTAGGGTGAAGGAATGAAAGATGAGTCATAGCCACAAAAACACGGGGAAACCGCCTGTCTGGAAGCAGTGACTGCACCGATGCAAATCTTCCCCGCGATAGCCAATCAGCATCACTGCTCTGCTGCCCTCTGTTGGATGCTTGCCTTCACTTAAATATGGAGCGTGTCTCCAAATTGAATAGAGATGGGAGAGAGATTACATATGGGTAGATTGTTTATTGATAATGCACGATTTTTGAGGCCAGTTGACTGCAAGTTAAAGAGTTGAGAATTCAGCAGCTCTTGTTTTCTAAAACACCGAGGATTAGAGGAAGAGGAGGGGAAGACCAAGGGAAGTTGGGAATTCTACAGTTCTGATGTCCTGGGAGAAAAGTTGGAGATGGAAAAACTGAGAGGCAGATTGATTTCAATCTGGACTTGGGTAAGTTTGAAAGGAGAAAGAACAAGATAATGCATTTAAAGGTTCCTTCAGCAGGAGTATTGGCACTAGCAGGGAAGAAATTTGCAGTGGGAAGAGGCTGGATATTAGAGGTTGTTGATTTATTTGTTATACAAGTCTTTAAATTATATATTGATAATATGATTCTGAAATCTTAATGAAGGTTCTCCATAACTGTCATCTTTAAGAAGCTTTATTTGTAAGTCAAAGATTCAACAGAGAAACAGAGTTTAAACTTGTATTAATAAACTTATTTTAATAGGCCAAAAAAACAGATTGTACATGACTAATACGGCAGAAAATTATTTTTACCCTTTATTCTCTCAAAATTTATCATTATTCTGAAAACCTCCATTATAATATCCTACCATTCATGTTTTATGTTCTTTAAAAATGCACTTTCTTGAGCTTCAGCTTGAGAAAAATACAGCTTCAGTGGACAGAGTTTTCATGGGATATCAAATAGGTACCGAAGAATATCACCGGGGAAGAGAGAGATCTAATTGGATAAGTATGGTGTAACATTTTACAAAATAATACCAGAGTCGGCAACCAACTTATGATTCTCCTTTGGTCATCAGTTCACCACCTTTTTTAACAACGTGCCACTCTAGCTGACATGCCACTCTTTTGACTTACTTTGCACTCACTGTTTCCTGCCTCGTTCGCACTGTTTCCCACTTGCAGCTTCTCTCTCCTAACCCCCTCACTCTCTCCCGCTCCCTGCCTCTCTTGCAAGAGGGAGGAATTGAGTGAGTGATAGTGAGGGGGCTGGGGAAAGAAGCATCAAGTGGCGTAATCAGGAGGGGGCAGAGAAAGGGGCCGCAGAAACATAGAAAATAAGAGAAAGAGTAGTTTGTTTGGCCTTTCAATCCTGCTCCACCATTCAGTATGATTTTTATTGATCCTCTATCACAATGCCTTACTTCCATGTACTCCCCATACGAGTTGATGCATTAAGAGTCTAAAAATCTTTCTGTTTTGCTCTTAAATATTTCAGTGACTTGGCATTCGCGGCTTTATGTGGTAGAGAATTCCACAGGTTCACCATCCTCTGAGTAAAGGAATTTCTCCTCAGCTCAATGCTAAATGGCCTACTCTGTGTCCTGAGACCTTGTTCTAGAATTCCCAGCCAGAGGAAACATCACTGCATCCAGTCTGTTCAACCCTGTCAACATTTTATACATTTCAATTAGATCCCCTCTTATCCTTTTAAACTCCAGCGAATACAGGCCTAGTCTCCTCATACAACAATCCTGCCATCCCAGGAATCAGTCTAATGAACCTTCGCTGTACTTCCTCTAAGGCAAATGTATCCTTTCTTGGGTAAGGAGACCAAAACTGCACACAATACTCAAGGTATGGTCTCACCAAGACCCTGTACAGCTGCAGTAAGACATCCTTGCTCTGATATTCAAGTCCTCTTGCAATGAAGGCCAACATACCATTTGCCTTCTTAATTGCTTGCTGTACCTGCATGCTTGCTTTCAATGACCGGTGTACGAGGACACCCAGGTCCCTTTGTATGTCAACGTTTCCATTTAAATAATGCTCTGCCATTCTGTTTCTCCTACCAAAGTGGACAACTTCACATTTAGCCACGTTATACTGCATCTGCCATGTATTTGCCACTCACTCGACTTGTCACACTCCAATCTGCCAGGACAGTTCCAGAATCTGTAGAATTTTGGAAGATGGTAACAAGTGCATCTGCTATTTCCATAGCCACCTCTTTTTTTATTACCGTGAGTTGTAGATTATCAGGCCTTGGGGATTTATCATCTTTTAGTGACATTTATTTTTTCAATACTTTGTTTAATAATTTCCTTCATTTCCTCTTCCTCACTAGATCCAGAAGATTGGGAGGGGGCAGGGAGAGGGATGCTGAGGAGGAGGGAGTGAGAAGGTTGAAAGAGGTAGTGTGTAGGAGATAGTGAGGGGATTGGGAGAGGGGCTGTGAGCTGGAGGGAGTGAGGGGGTTGAAGGACGGGCGATACGTGGGAATAATTGAGCCAAAGGTAGTGAGGGAGTGGGAAGAGGGTAACGGTAAATCTGAAATAAATGAGAAGTGATTTACCCTCTCTGAGGCTGATTTATCAGGAATTAACTGTGCTCACTGTGTCTGTGGTTTTTGAGTTCCAGGTACTGTTTGTAACAGAGTTTGCCTCATAACTTCGGCAATGCAACCACCCTTTGTAAAAGCTGTCTTATTTTGCACTCTTAATGCATTTGTAAAAATGGCATGTTAAACAAAAATCACTTCCCCATAGGAAACTTTGTAATAAAGCTGGGTTACATTCCTGACAATTTTTACTTTTAAAACCTGTTGGCTGCCTTGAACCTAACTGGTCCACAAATCCTCTTTCGACTTGCTACTCTTGCTAGCATATTGCTCTTGTTAGTGCTACTCATTCTACTTGCCTCCTGCTCACTGTTTCCAACATACCCCTCACTGCTTCCTGCTTGTCACTTCCTTCTCCTGACCTTCTTGTTCCCTTCCACTCATTGCCTCTCTCACTGATTCCTTCTTCTGATCCACCAGCTCACTTTCTTACTCCTTCCCATTTGCTGTCTCTTCCAGTTCCTTATGTGAAATGACGAGCAGGAAACAACGAGGGGTCAAACAATGGGTAGTAAGTGGGAGGAATTGAACAGAAGATACTGAGGGGATTGGGAAAAGAAAGTGGCAAAGTGGAAGCAATGGGAAAGGGGAGCAGACAGGAAGGGGTTGAGGGAGGTGGCAAAAGGACAGAGAAAGGGGCTGGGAAAAGTGTGGGAAGTGGGAGAGAGCAACGTGGTCAAGAGGGACAGCAAACCGGAGTGGGGGGGGGGGGTCATTAGAGTTAATGATGGGTAGATGGGCAAGGGGTCCAGAGAGGGGTTTGAGAGAGGGGTGGCGAGCTCGAGGGAGCATGGAGTTTGAGGGAGGGATGGCAAATGGGAAGGAGTAAGAGGTTGCAGAAAGGGATAGCACAGTTACAAGATAGGTCTTGGTTCGAGCACAGTAACCGCACTAAAAACAAAAATGAAGACAGCGCTATGCTGGCACAATAGCACTGTAGCGAAAACTTGCTACTAGAATGCACTTTAAATGGGTAATGCCTGTACTGACTGCCACTGGAATTTCAGCAGAGTGTGATGCATCTGACACTTTGTTCATTAGGATCTCTCTAAAATCTAAGGGTGAAAAGGTGATATTTTTGACTGTACAAGCAGATTTCCCATGGCATTGCTCATGGTGTTAAAAATGACACTCCAAACTACAATAGAAAATAAGTGGAATGTTTACATGAATCATATGCTGTAAGACTATTCATATGTTCCTATTCTATCCCTCCTGGAATTGTGCACAGTGTCAACACCAAATGTTTTTTTGTTTGCTGCAGCAGGGGATTTGTTCAATTGAGCCAAGGCAGGTTGATGTAATTAAGGGCCCGATTTTACCACTGCAGGTGCGAAAACGTGGTAAAGTCGGGTGTGAGGCCATTAATGCGATCTGTGCCTGTGTCCACACAGATGCCCACTTTACCGAGGCCCGGGAATGGCCGCGATCCGATTCACGCCCGAAACGGGTGCAACGGAGATTTAAATGCATTTGCATGCATTTAAATTGAATTAATGAATTGCCTGCCCACCTTTATCAGCATTCCCCCCTTTACCACCGCATTCGCCAATTCGGAATCAGGCCGAAATGGATATGCTAAATAAAAGTCTGTTTCGGGCGCTCCAGCTGCTGAAGAGTTGAGTTCAGATCTTCCAACGGCTCTCTGACTCAGATCGTGTGGCGGGGGGGGAGGCAGGTGAAATCATTCTCTGGTGAGGGGGTGGGGAGGGAGGCCTGATCGTTATCGGATTTGGGGGGGGGGAGGCAGGCCTGATCATTCTCTGGGAGGGGGTGGGGGAGTGAGGCCAGATCGTTCTCAGGTATGTGGAGGGGGGGGGAGGAGGGAGGTGGGTAAGATGTATCTCTGGTGGGGGGGGAGGCCCGATAACTCACGGGGGCAGGTGGGTCAGCTGCCACTCTGCGGGCAATCAGCCTGGGTAGCGGGGGATTGGTTGGATAAGGGGGACAGTGATGTCTGTGGTGGCCATCGCTCCCGTTTTTCGCTCTTGGGCCGCTTTCTCTGCTTTCTGCGGCCTGGGCGCGATCTGACATGGGTGCGCTTTTTCAAATTTTTTTCTAACTGTGCATGCGCAGTTCAGAGCTCCGGTCATTTTGGGCGCGCTAAGCCCCACCTACATCGCGATTCTGACTCGTGATTTTTTTTTCAAGCTAAGTGCGTATGGGAGCACCTGAAAGCAGATTTCCAAGTCGGATCTGAATTGCGCCCAGATTCTTCACTTAGAATGAAAATGGTAAAATCGGGCCCTAAGTCTGCATTTTAAAGTTGTGTATTCCTCATTTTAATATTTTCATTCATTGATTCACATCTGTAATGGAAACTGTTTATGCAAATTTGGAGATGCCGGCGTTGGACTGGGGTGAACACAGTAAGAGTTTTAACAACACCAGGTTAAAGTCCAACAGGTTTATTTGGTAGCAAATACCATTAGCTTTCGGAGCGCTGCTCCGTTCAGCGCTCCGAAAGCTAATGGCATTTGCTACCAAATAAACCTGTTGGACTTTAACCTGGTGTTGTTAAAACTCTTACTATGCAAATTTGTAACAGGGTCTAATTATAACTTTCTTCCAATAGCAGTACTGCTGGCAGGAGTATACAGTTATAATGTGACAAGATTTCCTTGACAGTTCACATTATGAATGTGGATTTAAGAATTTACCATGGAAAAAATTGTTCGGAAAAGTGTACATGATTTTTAATATATAACATAGATGATGAAAAGCACATGGAATTTTGTTTGCCCATTTTTTTTGTTTGGAAAGAATGTTTTAGGTTGATGGTGTTGTACTCTTGTAGAGAAAAAAAAGGTGTTGTACTCTTGTAATTGATCCTTTCTTAAATAATTGCTGCAAAATTCTCTCTACAACATGAGTTCTGGGCCACTTTGAGTAGACATAAAAACATTGCAAGTTATAATGATCTGGTAGATATCAGTATTTTAACATTTGTTCCTCGCAGGGTCAGATCAAGAAAAGAAGGAGGCACGCCCATTTAAGACGCTAACAGACCTAACTACCAGAGTACAGTCATTAAAATAAATGATTGCTCTGGTCTTGTGAAAAGTCAAGGACAAGATAATATTTTATATTCTGCAGCCAGTGCTGTTTAGACTGTAGTCTGTGCTGTCTTGGTACAATTATGAGGTTTATAAGAATATAAGAACATAAGAGCTAGGAACAGGAGTAAGCCATCTGGCCCCTTGAGCCTGCTCCACCATTCAATAAGACCATGGCTGATCTTTTCCTGGACTCGGCTCCATTTACCTGCCAAAATAAAATTATTTTGAGATTGTAGCATTAAATTCAGGGTAAATATAGACAATTATGTGACCTGTTCTGAAGACTGCCTGATGATATGTCTGGGTGGTATAATTGTTAGAAATCAAAGGAAGTCTTAAATTGTTTTACTGAGAAGAAGGTACAAGATACTAATGCTTGGATATAACGGCAGCTGTCAGATTGGAACGGAGTCTCCCAAAGTCCCAGAAAAGTGTTATAGGTTTCAGGTTGTGAACAGTTGTGTTGTAAATTGTTCATTTAGTTCTAAAATAAAAGGGAGTTCAGGCCTGATGTTTAATGTGTTTCATATTGCCATTAGGAAGCCTTGCCATGGGGAAGAGGACAGAGGAAAACATATTTTTGAAATCGGGTTTCGGGCTTCTCTACAAATCAGTGAATATCTCAGACAGGCACTGGTTCATTGTGGTCAGCATAGAGAAGAAGTTCTTGGCTTTGTGAGCTATGACAGCCTGATATGGGAGAGACATGTTCTCTAGTCAAAGAGATGCATCATGCAGCCATGTAAGGACACTGGGAGATTTGTATTGGCATTGCTGGGGTAAGAAGATTCATCGAAGTAGACTGCACTGCTGATAATTGATGAAAGAAACACTCCGAAAATATGCCCGGAGGCACTCACTCAAAGATAGTTTGAATCTCTATAGTGCAGAAGGAGGCCATTCAGCCCATCAAGTCTGCACAGACTCTCTCTGACAGAGGATTTTACCCAGGCTCTCTCCCCTGCCCTATCCAGATATTTTTTTCAAGTTCTTAAATTGGGACAATTGGGTCCAATGTCAAAAATTAGTTCTAACTATGAGAGCTGACAGAGTAACTTTGTGGAGTAGGTTCTTCACCATGAAATACTGAGAAAGATCACAAAAAATTAGAACCAAATGCAAATGAAACATACACAGGAGCATTTGAGTCACGAATTGAGATATGCAATGGTAGCTCTTGCCGATGGTGTGTATTCATTCGGTAATGCTGGGCCTATCGAGTCTGCACCGACTCTGACAGAATATCTTACCTTGGCCCACTCCCCCACCCTATTCCTGTATCCTCACACATTTCCCATGGTTAATCCAGCTAACCTACACATTTTGGAACACTAAGGGGCAATTTAACCAGGTCCCTGGTGCAGTGAGGCAGCAGTGCTAACCACTGTGCCACCCAACATTTATTTTCTTTCCCTTTTCTAATTTCTTCTCTGGTGTCTCAAGTTCCATTATGTCTTCTTCCTTTCAGTTTCTATTCCCTTCCATCAGTTAGTAATCTGACTCTTTCCCCATCCTCTCTCTTAGTCCACCTTTCAGTTTCCATCGCACTTCCCTTGGCTTCAGTTAATGTCACATCCCTTTCTTCTTCCTTGGTCCTTCCCTTTCTGTATGTCTTTCAGAGGAATGTTACAAAGCAAATTCAGACACCGAGCCACATATGACACTATTGGGACAGATGGCCCATAAGTTTTAAGAGAGGTGAAGCGATTTAGTGAAGGAATTTCAGAGTTTAATGCTTGGACAGTTGAAAGAACTGCCATCAATAGTGGAGCAATTGGGAGATGGTCAGAAAACCAGAATTAGATGAGTGCAAATATCCCGGGGGTGGGGGAGGGGTGGAAAAGAGATGAGGGGGTAAGGCCATATAGAGTTCTGAAAACCAGGGTCAGCATTCAAAAATCAAGACATTGCTTAACCAGCAGCTAATGTCATTCAGCAAGCACACGGGAAACGGGGCTGTGAGAGAGCTGGGACATGGACAGCAGAGTTTTGGATGACCTCAAGTTTACAGAGGATTGACTGGATGACCAGCTCGGAATATGTGGAAATAGTTGTCTTGAGGTACTGAACATGGATCCGGATTTCAGCAGCAGACAAGCTGATACGGGGACAAAGCTGGGCAACATTAGAGGTGGAAGTAGGCTGTCTTAGCGATGGTGTGAATATGTGGCTGGAAGTTCATCTCGGGGTAAATATGGCACTCGGGTTATCAACAATCTAGTTTAGTCTCAAACAATAGCTAGGGAATGGTGTTTAGCACATGGATAGAGGCAATTGTTTCAGTTTACCCAATTGGAGGAAATTACTGCTCATCCAGTGCTGGATGTCTCATAAGCAGTCTGATAACTTGGCAACAATGGAAGAGTTAGGAAAGGTGGTGGTGAGGTACATTGGATGGCATCAGTGTATATATACAAACTACAGCTGTGCCTTTGGATGATATCGCTAAGGGGCATCAGGTAGATGAGAAATAGGAGGTGGTCAACAGTGCAGGGGCAGAAAAGAAGCCAGTGGAACTGGGAGAACTGTACTGTCCTGCCAGGACAACTTTGGAGGGGCACGGAAGAAGGGTGAAGTGGTCACCTGTGTCAAAGTTTGCAAGACAGGTCTATAGGAAGAGAGGGGATAGTTTCTGTTTGTCACAATCACATAAGATGTAATTTGTCACTTTAATAAAAGCCTTTTGGTACTGTGGCAAGGACAGAAATCTGATTAGAACGAATCAAACATGAAGTTCTGAGATTGATTCTGATTTTGAGAAGCAGCAACACATTTAAGGGCTTTGGAGTAGAAAGGGAAGTTAGAGATGAAGCCGTAGTTTGCAAGGAAGGTGGGGTTATGAATTGTATTTTTTGAAAAGCAGACTGTGATGGCAGATAGAAAGAAGAGAGGACAACACTTGAAGACAGAAAACCATTAACAATATTCGCTAACATGAGACGGTTTAGTTCAATGTGTTGGTGCAAGGAAGGGAAGCAGCCAAGGCAGCTGATCAATAGTTTCAGTCTTAGTGACAACGAAGTACTTGAGCTGCTTGTACCTATTGTTGTAGGTGAGAATGCAGGAGACAGGGAAGAGTTTAAAATATTGGTTTGCAGTCGAGAAAAATTTATCTTTGCATTCCAGAATGATTCTGGAATATTTAATAGGCAAGAGAAGTGCTTCACATGATCCAGTAAGAGTTTTAACAACACCAGGTTAAAGTCCAACAGGTTTATTTGGTAGCAAATGCCATTAGCTTTCGGAGCGCTGCTCCTTCGTCAGATGGAGTGGATATCTGCTCTCAAACAGGGCACTCAGAGACAAAAAAATCAAGTTACAGAATACTGATTAGAATGCAAATCTTTACAGCGAATCAGGTCTTAAAGATACAGACAATGTGAGTGGAGGAATACGCTGCAGGAAAGGATGTCCCGAGGTATGGTACATTGGGGAAACCATGCAGACGCTACGACAATGCATGAATGAACACTGCTCGACAATCACCAGGCAAGACTATTCTCTTCCTGTGGGGGAGCACTTCAGTGGTCACGGGCATTCAGCCTCTGATCTTTGGGTAAGCGTTCTCCAAGGCGGCCTTCACGACACACAGCGCAGAGTCGTTGAGCAGAAACTGATAGCCAAGTTCCGCACACATGAGGACGGCCTAAACCGGGATCTTGGGTTCATGTCACACTATCGGTAACCCCCACAGCTTGCCTCCTGGACTTGCAGAATCTCACTGGCTGTCCTGTCTGGAGATAATACACATTTCTTTAACCTGTGCCTAATGCTCCCTCCACTCACATTGTCTGTATCTTTAAGACCTGATTAGCTGTAAAGATTCGCATTCTAATCAGTATTCTGTAACTTGATTTTTTTGTCTCTGAGTGCCCTGTTTGAGAGCAGTTATCCACTCCATCCGATGAAGGAACAGCGCTCCGAAAGCTAATGGCATTTGCTACCAAATAAACCTGTTGGACTTTAACCTGGTGTTGTTAAAACTCTTATTGTGTTTACCCCAGTCCAATGCTGGCATCTCCACATCATCACATGATCCAGCCAGATTTGACAGTGGATGGCAAAACTAATTGCCTGCCATATCCTTTCAATTCTGCAAGCCTTGGACTCAAGAAAGCGGAGATAAGGGTCATGCCAGGGGGAATGGCGAGGGTAAGAGTGAGCAATGGTTTTATTGAGGTGTCAAGGGTGGAAGTGAGGGCAGAGGGTTAAAGGCCAGATTTTGAAAGTGCAGTGCTAAGCAAATCAGAAGCTAGATTTTTTTGCCCCAAGGAGGCAGAATTAGGGTATGGAAGATGGACGTGAGTGGAGAATGATACAGAGTGATGGCCTTATTTGTGATGTCTTATGGCAAAAACAGGAAAATACTGAAAATTTTACAAATGATTTGGCTGCTAACCGCTTGAATTTTTTTCAAAACGGTCAAGCTATCTGCAACCACATTGAAAGAAAAATCAAACTGGCAAAAAGAGAACGTTCATGGAATTGTCACTTAACCTATTTGGTGTACTGTTACCAACATGGTGAAAAGGTTAAAAAGAAGCACTGCAATTAAAACAACTTAGAATTTGCAGGCAGCAAATGATTGATGGCGAACTTTTAGTTTTCACCTTCATTACCCCTCTGAAACTGGCCGCATGTCAGGATGTGGTACGTGCACAGATTAGCATGGGAATCTTGAAGTTGCAGTTTGTTATTCAGTCTTGTTCATCTTTCGAGGCAAAGATGACTATGTTCATCATCTGAGGTGTTTGGTAGGGATCTGTTGGTTATGCAGGATATGCAGGTGGCTGATCAAGAAGGTTCTGCTGCAAATAGAACAGGATGCTGCAAACATCCTGCAACAAGAGTTTTGTATGAGTTGCTGGCTCAGCATTTTCTCTCATGTTTTCTCTCTGCCTCTGACATGTACTGTACTTGTTTTTGAAAGGGGCTGCCAGGTTGTGCCAAGTTCAGCGATCCTGGGTGAGCTTCTCCCAAGCCTCAAAGTCAATATAAGAACCCCTAAGTGAAGCCTTCAGAATGCTTCCTTTGACCATCATGACAACACAATCCATAGAATCCCCACGTGCAGAAAGAGGCCATTCGGCCTATTGTACCTGCACTGACACAATTCTACCCAGGCCCTATCCCCTTATCCCCACATATTTGCCCTGCTAATCTCCCTGACATTAAGGGGCAATTTAGCATGGCCAATCAACCTAACTCGTACATCTTTGGACTGTGGGAGGAAACCTGAGCACTTGGAGGAAGCCCACACAGACACAGGGAGAACATGCAAACACCACACAGACAGTCACCTGAATTGAACCTGGAACCCTGGCATTGTGAGGCAGACTTTGGCTAATAAGATTCAGGCCTTGGCTACATGACCAGCTCACCTTGCTTGTCACTGTCTCAATAAGGCACACCAGCTTGGATGAACACTTTAGTCTCTGGTATTTTGCCCTGCCATCAAGTGGCACAACCTTCCAATGGCAGCTCTATTGAGTATAGTCTGATAGACTAAGCTATCACTCAGCACAATAGGTTGTGCTGTGGCTGCTTCACCCATGCCAGAACCAGCAACCATTGAAAGCAGTGAGAACTCCACCTTTCCCGATCACTCATCACTATGAGAAACCCTTAAAAAATTTACATCTTGTTCTTAAAAGTAAAGTAATAAAATTTGATGAACAGACCTATTGACTCTCAAAAGTTATTTTACATTTATGGAGTGCTGTTAGAAAAAGTACTAATTTAAAAAGAATAGTTTAGAACAATTGAATCCTCTACAGTGCAGAAGGAGGCCATTGAGCCCAACAAGTCTGCACCGACTCTGACATGTTCTTCTGCACAGAAGGAGTACTATGATTCTATGCGAATAAGGCGGGGTGAAAAAGGAGAAAATGCGGGACCAGACAGGTAAGAGTGAGAACAGGGTAAAGACAGGCTATGTGACTACTGAATAAATACTGGAAATGCATGGCAGGTCAGGCAGCATCTGTGGTAGAAACACAAACTTTTGTGTGTGTAGACCCATTCCAACTGGGAAGGGAAACGCCCACCAAATCCAGAAGAGAATCCTCAGTGGTATGGTTTAACAGTTCTTCAATGAAAAAATACTTTTTTTTGTCCAAAATGTATTGTACCGATGAATAATGCTTAAAAACAAACTGGGAAGAAAGGAAGAAAAGGGATTGGGAAATGAAACTGAAACAAGAAAGATCTAAAATGGAACGAAGAAATAAATGAAAATTTAAAAATGAGGAAGTGAGCAGGGTTCAAAAAATGTTAGCGATGAGAATTAGAAACTGAGCAGAGTAATTACTGGCAATAGAAACTAAGATAAGCAATGGTGGACGATGAAAGGAAATTGAAACAGAAACTGGGTTCTGACCTGATATTGCAATGTTGGGTTCACATTTCTCTTTTCAGCTTTGTTTATTTAATAACAAATAAACACCAGAAGCTTAGAGAATTGGCCTTCATGTCTTTCTTTATGGAATGAATACATACCATTAGCAAGAGTTCAAAGCTATCATTGCATATTTCACTTTGTGACTCAAATGCTCCTGTGCCTGTTGATTTGCATCTTGGTTCTAATTCTTTGTGATCCTTCTCAATATTTCATGGTGAAGAACCTACTCCACAATGGTACTCTGTCAGCTTTCATGATTAGAACTAATTTTTAAGATCTTTTGACGTAGGACCCAATTGCCCCAATTTAAAAACTTGGAAAAAATATCTTTGTTTAGAGTAGCTTTACCTGGGGCAGTCATTGTTATGATTTTTAAGTGAGTGTAAAGAAATGATCGGGATGTGGGGCAAACCAAATCAAGAACAGCAAATCAGCTGCATTATTTTTCCCATCTAAATTACCAGTAATTGTTCCATCATGCAAACCCTGCCCCGGGTGCAATAAATTGATTGCAACCCACCCACTCCATTCAGCTTCTCCAAATAAAGCTACATTCTCAGCTTTAGAAATTGATTGTAATTAACAATTTCCAGCATAAGAGCAGTTTGGATTTTGTTCTGATTTTAATTGTTTGGAAATGCTAGGGTAGTGTGTTCAAATCAGGAATGGGTGCAGCACATGTCCTGTGCTGTTACACTATGTCCTGTGCTGTTACCATTCACACTATGAGATGCAGAGTAATGATGGAATCAGCCAGCTTGCAATTTTTCAAATCAAGTATAATTTGAAATCAACATTTGCATAAATCCTACACTGTAAATGCATCAATTGGCAAATAGTTGGGCTATTTTTGAGACTCCTGTTGAACTGTAACTGTGCTTTTCTTTTGAGTTTAATGTTTGTAACTAAAATATCTTTTACTCAATGAACAGCATGAAATATGTAAGATATATTTATGGTTAGCCCATTTAACAGTGGCAAACTTTAAGTAAAGCAAAATTACAACTTACCACTTGCCAATCACCACTGTTGTTGTCATCAGTCATTTGAATTCAGAATCCTCATTCTTATTGATAAACACGTTGATCTTGGCCTGTCCTATTTTTCCAGCCAGCTCTCTGCCTCTGCCTGGTGACTCTGAGTCTCACCTCTGTCTATCCCATTCCACCATCAGTGGCAGAACTTTGAACCACCTCAGCCTCGCTTTGCTGGAACTCCCTTCCTAAAAGTCTTTCTCCTCGCTTTCTCTGTATCCTCCAATTCAACCATTCATAAAATCCACCTCTTCTGGTTATCTCCTCTAATTGGTGCACTTCTGCACTCTCTGTCCAACAATTTCTGATGTACAATACCTATGTTACATAAATATGTGTATACTTCATCAGAGTAAGTAAAATAATTCTTGATATGATATCAACACTGTTTTGCTTGATTTATGGCAGCCTTGAGTTAGTGATAACATTCTTGTCTTTGAGAAGGTTGTGAGTTCAACACTTAATCTTGAAACCTGAGCATAAGTGGCTGACACTTATCTCTCTCAGATATCATTCAAAGAAAATTGGGGGTGTTTTACAAGTTTCCTGGTCAACATTTATCTGCCAACCAGCATCACCAAAACAGGTTATCGTGGTCATTTACCTCATTACTGTCTGTAGGACCTTGGCTGCCACATTTCCCTACATAATATAATGACTGTACCTCAAAATAAATTAATTGGTTGTGAAATGGTTTGGCATATCCTTAGGATGTGAAAGCTGCGATGTAAATTGAAGTTCATTCTTTTTTTCTGCCTCACTGCGTGCTCTTTCTTTTTATGTTGACTGACTTGGGGTATCTCAGGAAGTCACTAATTCCCCTAAAACAAATCATCTCATTTCATACAGTGGCGACTTGTATTTATACTGGATCTTCACAGTTATCCAGCAGCCGATAGCTGATTTTTTGAGAGTCCTATCAGTTTTATACTCAGCTGTGTAACACTCATTAATCCACACTCTCTAACCCAGCAGAACCATGTGTCACGAGCAATGTAAAAGCCCCTTTAAAGTATCCAAAACCTTTGTTGTAGTGGTCAAGGAGATTGATACATCACAGTTGCATAGTTGAATGTATTTATTTATTTTCTGTTAGAGCATGGAACTGAATCATGTACATCAACTGAAGGCCATCGGAAATGAAGCATTTAAACAGCGGCATTATCTTATTGCAATCCAGAAATATGATGAAGCTCTGAGCATTTTGCATTATTTTCAGACATATGGGAGGTAAGAATTGTTTTTGAGTTTGTAAGTGTTACACAGGATTCTGATTGTTTAGCTCTTCTCGATAATGTCCTTACTCCAGGTTTCACAATCGCTGAGGAGAGTCCACATAAAATGAGTTGCAATGATTTCAATTTTGAATCAAACTTCTTATTAGGCAGAAGACTGAGTACAAGTTTATTGTCTTGTCTTGATCATTGAGCTGGCCGCTTGCAATTGTATGTTGTTTACCTTTCCCTTCCTTCATTTATTCATCTCAGAACCTGATATTTCGGATGCATTACTGCAAGAACAGGCTCCTTCGGCAGCATCTTCCAAACCCACAACCATTCCAATTTAGAAGGACAAGGGCAACAGACACAAGGGAACGCCATCACCTGGATGTTCCCCTCCAAAGCCACTCACTATCCAGTCTTGGAAATGTATCGCTGTCCCTTTACTGTTGCTGGGTCAAAATCCTAGAACTCCCTCCTAAACAGCACTGTGGGTGTACGTCCTCCTGGAACCATGTTCCCTTTGTCCTCACCTTCCACGCCACCAAGATTCAACAGATTATGCTCTGTCATTTCCACACCTCTAGCGACATCACCAAAAACATATTTTCACTGTCCTCCCCTTTCAGCATTACGAAGGGACCATTCCCTCCACGACATTCTGGTCCAATCCTCTGTCACTCCAAATATCCCCTCTCTTTCCCGTGGCAATATACATTCAACTGCAGGAAATGCATCACCTGTCCTTTTTACTCCTCACTGTCAAAGGCCCAAACACTCCTTTCAGGTGGAAGATCGATTTACTTGTCATTCTTTCAATTTAATCTATTGTACTCGCTGCTCACAATACGGTCTGCTGTACATTGGGGAGATCAAATGCAGGCTGGGTGATCGCTTTGTGGAACACCATTCAGTCTGCAAGCATGACCCGAATTTACAGTTGCTTATCATTGCTTATCAATAATTCTGTGCCTTGCTCTCACGTTGACCTCTCTGGTCTTCGACCTGACCCACCAGTGTTTCAATGAACCTCGACATAAGCTCGAGGATCAGCACCTCATCTTTCGATTAGGAACTTTACAGCCTTAAAGACTCAGCATTGAGTTCGACAATTTCAGATTGTAATCTCTGTCTCCATGTTGTTTCTTCTTCGATGCTGATTTTGGTTTTACTCATCTTTTCTGTTTTGCACTTTTGGATGGCAGCTGTTCATCATTTTTACCTCCTGTACTTACATATTTTGTTTTCTTATTTGTCCTGTTCCTCTCTTTAACCTTACACCACTGTCCCGTTGGCCAGTCAACCTCTCCCATCTTCCACCCAAACAAAGACCATCACAAAGACCTTGCCTTTTGTTCTTTTCTCCAGTCTCTTCCCCTACACAGATGTGAGACTTAGGACAGAATGCTGGAGAGACTGTTTTACACAGTATGGTGAAGCTGTGGAATGCTGTATTGGAGATAGTGATTGAATTTAAAACTGTTAATATTTACAGCGATAAGTTAGCTGGCTGCGGTGAAGGAATAAAGGGACATGGTATTAAGACTCAAAAACAGAAAATGCTGGAAAATCTCAGCAGGAATGACAGCATCTGTGGAGAGAGAATAGAGCCAACGTTTCGAGTCTGGATGACCCTTCGTCAGAGCACAGTCGGAGCCTTCGTCAGCTCTGACGAGGGTCATCCAGACTCGAAACGTTGGCTCTCTTCTCTTTCCACAGAAGCTATCAGACTGCTGAGATTTTCCAGCATTTTCTGTTTTTTTGTGTTTGATTCCAGCATCTGCAGTATTTTGCTTTTCTATTATGGTATTAAGACTATTGCTTGTGGAGAATAAACAGCAATGCAGTCTTTCCGTATTGCAATTTCTACATATTTAAAATCTAAGGTAGGATGCAGACTTAACAAAATGCTTCTGTTTATAGGGAATTGGCTGTCCTATACTGCAATAGATCGAATGCCCTTTATAACCTGGAAATGTGGCAACGTGCTTATGATTCTGCACAATATGCTACTACTATGGACCCTACTTATTTCAAGGTAAATGTGTACATCTCACTCTATCTCGTTGCATTGATTGCAGTGAATTTGTGCATGTATTGAAGTATTATGAGTTTTGCGGTAGACTGTTATGCTCGAGGCTGTTAATGTAGGTTGATGGTTCTCTGTGTTTCCTAATGACGATTATATGCTACTGTTATCGTGTAAAAATACTTCAGATACATTTTACAGAAGCGTAATCGGACAGAAACAATTAAATGTTCTGCCACATTGAAGTAATTTTCACTATAATATTTAAATTTAACCTACTTTCTCAATGGACTGGATGCGGCTTGTATTTATGTGTTGCTCTAATCTAACATAAACCGTATTTTCTGACATAGGGCTATTACAGGGCTGGCAATGCCTTGCTGAAGATGCACAGTGACTTTACAGCATATCAGTTTTTCTGTGAAGGCCTACATATCCTGGACGCAGACAGAGAAAATTCTCAAAATGAAATTGCAGATTTCATAATGGGAATTATGACAGCTTATGGTGCGTTTGAATTTTGCGCATTTTCTTCAAAGCCCCTATTTAATGGATTTAAGTTTCAGAATCGATATCAGAAATGAATTGAATAGAATATAAGTGCAAAAACATCATGGTCAAACTTTATAAATTCACTGGCTAGGCCTCAGCTAGGGTATTGCAGACAATTTTGGGCATTACACTTGATGAAACATGTTATGCCCTTAGAAAAGCCATAGAGAAGGTTTACCAGGATTTGATTAAGGCAGTGGGACTTCAGTTATGAGGAGAGGGTGGAACCTACTGTTCTCCTTAGAATAGAGAAATTTATGAGTGGTTTTGAGGGAGAGGGTAGAGAGAAATTATTTCCTCCAACAAGTGGGTAAATAACTCAAAGCCATTGTGTCAGAGTTATTGTCAAAAGATATACAAGGGATGAGAAGGGGTGTTGAAGAGGGAGAGATAAGATGGGGAAGGGTTGGAGGGAGGGACGGAAGCAGAGTTGATGAGAAGGGGATGGGAGAAAAAAATGAGTTAGGAGAAGGAGGTTGATGAGGGGAGAAGAGAGGTTTCTGGATGGACAGAAGTGACGTCGGAGAAGGGGAGCGAAGGGAGATGGAAGGTTGGAGCAGGGGAATGAAGGGGGTGGGAGGTTGGTGAGGAGTGGAGAGGGGGAATGAGGAGTTGGAGAGGAGCAGAGCAGGGTGGGGGGGGGAGAGTGGAGAGGGGGTTGGAGATGGGGAGAGGCAATTGAGCGGAGAAGAGAAAGGGGCTTTTGAGTAAAGGAGATTGAATGGGGGAGAGGTGGGAGATAGTTAGAGGTAGATAGATGAAAAGAGAGGTGAGGGAAGAAGAGAGTTTTATGTGGTGAGAACTTAGGAATTATAGTGGAGGAAAAAAGACAGGTAGTTCAGTGAGGGGTGAGAGAGTGAACCTTTTGCCCCAGGATAAAAAGGTTACTTCCATGCCAAACATGGGAGGCGATTCATTGACTTAAGCAGGAAAGATAGGACAAAGATCAGCCAAAACTGATATTTTGTGTCCCGAAAAAAGGTTGGCATGAAGACAATGTTTACAGCCATTGAGCAATTGTGAAGTTACTATGCATACCACTCTCAAACTGTACCTTTAAGATACTGCACAAATTGTACCTTTTAAGATATGTAGAAGTATTGAGCATTGACATAATCAATGATAAATAAAAAGCTGCTAACAACAGAAGAAGTTTAGAGGGACCATTAAATAGAGGACTTTGCTTTTAGCTCATACATGTTTGCTGGTCTCTGACCGGAGAGCAAGCTGGCATGGGGCCTAAAGCTCCTCAAAAAGAGGAACCTGACCAGCAAACAAACAGTAAGATGAGTCAGGAGAGTTTGGAAATCACGATTGTAGCCCTTCTGCTCGGCCTATTGTAGTGACAAGCACTCTCCCATACCAATCCTAGGGCAGTGAAAAGTGGCCAGAGATTGAATTTGTGTTTCTGAATACCTTTATCCATGGGGATTAAGGGTTGTTGAGTGCAAAATTTATCACATACATGCCCACAATTCGAGCAAATCGGGTTCCTCATAGAATCATAGAAACCCCACAGTGCAGAAGGAGGCCATTCGGCCCATCGAGTCTGCACCGACCACAATCCCACCCAGGGCCTACCCCCACATATTTACCCGCTAATCCCTCTAACCTACACATCTCAGAACTCTAAGGGGCAATTTTTAACCTGGCCAATCAACCTAACCCGCACATCTTTGGACTGTGGGAGGAAACCGGAGCACCCGGAGGAAACCCACGCAGACACGAGGAGAATGTGCAAACTCCACACAGACAGTGACCCGAGCATCGAACCCAGGACCCTGGAGCTGTGAAGCAGCAGTGCTAACCACTGTGCTACCGTGCCGCCCCATTGAGTTGTTTTGTGCGGCTTTCCTGAAATGAATCACTGTTAGCTATTTTCTTATTTGTTGTGATTTCGGTGAGTTTCCTTTCAACTTTATGGTACAGTAACTGATGTGACACCAGCAGTTATTATCAGCAAACGCCGCTAAATATGAATAAAGCCATTTATACCTGCTTGTCATTGAATGTTAATGACAAGCTTAGAATTTGTGGTCTTTAGATAAGTGATTTAATTGCTAACTTTAACTTTCACAGCAACAGACAGCAACTCTCTTGCGTTCTTAAAATCGAGATGCTACAGCTCCCAGATTTGGCAAATAGCTATTGAAAAAGCTGCAAAAAGAAACTTATGGGAGGTAAGCATCCATTCAAAGTGACGGTGGTTAAAATTTGAACGAGGCTGAAGTAGACATTTGAAAGTAGAATCAAATAATTTGCTTTTATTCATTCATGAAGTGTGGGTGTTGTTGAAATCGCTACTTCCGAGTTTGACTTTAACACAAACAGACATTAACACAAGATATTTAACCTACAGATTGTCTTTATTTACTTGCTAGCAAGGGGAGGAGAGTCTTGACACAATGGGCCAGAGACACCACTCCACCAGACTAAGGAAAATCATCCTGGTTCATACAATTCTGCAGCTCACAGTCAGTTGGACACAATCCAATCAAAAGTGTTACAAATGACATACTTTACGTATTGATCCAATAGAAAAAAATACTGAACCACCCTGATCTGTGAGATCACGATACCTCGTGGGATACCCCAATATACTATCCCTTAGCATGTCCACTTGTCTCTTAGTCAGACAGCATGGCTGCAGTTTTCCCATTGCGGCCCACCACTTTTCTGGCGGGTCCGGCCAGGAGACATGCAACTACGGCCTTGAACGGGGATTTGCGCATGTGCCAGGAACTCATGCGCATCTCCCAGAGCTGGTGAACAGTCGCCGGCCAGACCACTGGAAACCAGCGTGAAGGCAAGTAAGTAATATAAATCTGTTTTTAATCTATTTTAAATATGTATTTTTGTTAATTATTGGGACCTCGCAGGTCCCGATCGAGTCTCCCACTCTGCCAGGAGTACTTCATTCCGGCGGGGTTCAGACTAGCTCCCCATGTTCGGGAAGCTAGCGGGAGACCGCGCCAGAATGAAAGGGGGGCAATCAGGGTCCCCAGGAGGTCAGGCGGTGGGGGTGTGATGCTCCCTGGGCATGGGCACCCTGACAGTGCCAGCTTGTGCCCCCTGGCACTGCCCGAGGGGCAAAGTGCCCATGCCCAGGAGGCATCTTGGCACCAGGCATGGAGCAGTGCCAAGGGGGTGGGCCTATTGTGGGCAGGGCCTAGGTGCGATTGTGGGGGGGTGGGGGGGGGGGGGGGGGGGGGTGGTCGTCCCGCTGCCACTCTGCATTGGGATCGGTCTGGGATGGAGGTAGGGCAACGATTGGGAGGGGCTTGGGGTGGGGGGGGGGTCTGCCAGAGGGGTCCTGCCTCCAGGGGAGGAGGGGGGGCTCTGCCGGGGTGAGGGGGTGGTGAGACCGTCACTGCTGGGGGGATGGGGCCTGAGCATCGGGGTGTTCCAGGACAGGGGGGGAAACAAGGCTTGCCCGTGAATTGCTGCGGGGGCCGCGATCAGGCCGCGGGAGGGGCTGGAAGGGCAGCACTGCGGGGGTCCCAGGCTGGCCAGCAAATGGGAGTTTGACAGTTTGGGGCCTCTGTGCATGCACAGAGCTCCAGAAATGTCAAACTCCAGTGCGAATAGGCCCCGCCCCCCTGGGTTTTTAATGAGATTCCCAACTGGGACCTCTTCAGTGCCCAGAGTGTGGGGATTCAGGTGAGAACCTGAACTGTCAGAACAGACGGGATTTAGAACAGTTTTCCCGTCAATTCAGCACTTTTGGTTAACCGTGTCCCCACCCCCACCCCAACATGTCTCTATTTTGATAGCAGCCTCACAAGGCATCTTCACTAAAACAGTCTCGCATGGGCATCCTTTAATTGATAAACGGGGCCTGCAAAAGCCATTAGTACTTTATGGCCTTGTCAGTGAAGTTAACTGAAACTCTAAGGGATGTGGTCAATTCGTCTTTCCTTCAGGATATTTCCCAATTATAGGCCTGATAAGCTTTGTTTATTGCCAACATCATGAAACACGTGTATATATTGCTTAAAGTTAAAGTTTATTTATTGGTCACAAGTAAGGCTTACATTAACACTGCAATGAAGTTACCGTGAAATTCCCTTAGTTGCCACAGTCCAGTGCCTGTTCGGGTCAATGCACTTAACCAGCACCAGCACTGGAGTTTGACATTTCTGGAGCTCTGTGCATGCACAGAGGCCCCAAACTGTCAAACTCCCATTTGCTGGCCAGCCTGGGACCCCCGCAGTGCTGCCCTTCCAGCCCCTCCCGCGGCCTGATCGCGGCCCCCGCAGCAATTCACGGGCAAGCCTTGTCTCCCCCCCCCCCCCCCCCCTGTCCTGGAACACCCCGATGCTCAGGCCCCATCCCCCCAGCAGTGACGGTCTCACCACCCCCTCACCCCGGCAGAGCCCCCCCTCCTCCCCTGGAGGCAGGACCCCTCTGGCAGACCCCCCCCCCCACCCCAAGCCCGTCCCAATCGTTGCCCTACCTCCATCCCAGACCGATCCCAATGCAGAGTGGCAGCGGGACGACCACCCACCCCCCCCCCCACACACACACACAATCGCACCTAGGCCCCGCCCACAATAGGCCCACCCCCTTGGCACTGCTCCATGCCTGGTGCCAAGATGCCTCCTTTCAGAATATGGGAGGAAACTGGAGCACCCGGAGAAAACCCACGCAGATACGGGGAGAACATGGGCACGGAACATTGGGCGGCACAGTGGTTAGCACTGCTGCTTTACAGCTCCAGGGACCTGGTTTCAATTCCCCGCTTGGGTCACTGTCTGTGTGGGATTTGCACATTCTCCTCGTGACTGCGTGGGTTTCCTCCGGGTGCTCCGGTTTCCCCCCACAGTCCAAAGATGTGCGGGTTAGGTTGATTGGCCATACTAAAAATTGCCCCTTAGTGTCCTGAGATGCGTAGGTTAGAGGGATTAGTGGGTAGATATGTAGGGATATGGGGGTAAGGCCTGGGTGGCATTGTGGTCGGTGCAGACTCGATGGGCCAAATGGCCTCTTTCTGCACTGTAGGGTTTCCATGATTTCTATGATTAACATGCAAACTCCGCACAGACAGTGACCGAAGCCAGGAATCGAACCCGGGTCCCTGGCACTGTGAAGCAGCAGTGCTAATGACTGAGCTTTTTATCACTATCTACAATTTCAAGGGGTATCATCATGTTACCATTAGTTCTCCTCGTTCCCACTAAGTTCCCTATCATAACTTTTTCATTAGCTAAGACATTAATATCTTTCTGACTCTGTTTTGATTAGAAACTGTGAAGGCAGCTTAATTAAAACTCACTCCTATATCAGTTGTTTCTGATAAGGTGTCTGGTGAGGCAATTAAGCCTCCTTTATGGTCTTGTGATTCCAACAGTTGGGTGCTTTAAAGGACTGTATTTAACATATGTTTAGCATCAAAGTTTCTTTGTTTAACTTCTAAAAATATATAGAAGATATATTTATATGTATGGACTAATTAAAGATATTACATGTACCTTTAAAACTCCAAAGTATTTAAAACACCTCATTACAATTGCTAACAAACTTGCTCCCCATTAATTTAAGGTGAATTCTACATCTAAGTTGATTAAACAAAAACCCTAGCAGAGCCTGCCAATCTTATAGTAGCTCTTTTCTTTTCTATCTTTCTTCAGTGTCACTGGCTAGCTCCCCCCCACCCCACCGACTCCTTCCCCGAACTGCTCTTGAGAAGGTGCTGGTGAGCAGCCTTTTTGAACTGCTACAGCCTATGTAGTGTAGGTACACCCTTAGTGCTGTTAGGGAGAAGGTTCCAGGATTTTGACCCAGCGACTGTAAAGGAACGGAAATATACCCCCAAGTCAGGATGGTGAGTTACATGGAAAGAAACTTGTGGGTGATGGTGTTTCCATGTGTCTGCTGCCCTTGTCCTTTAATATGGTAGTTGTCGTGGTTTTGAAAGGTGCTGCTCAAGGATCCTTGGTGAGCTCTTGCAGTGTTTCTTGTACATGGCACACACTGCTTCCACTGTGCATCGGTGATGGAAGGAATGAATATTAGTTTGTGGATGGGTGCCAATCAAGTGGGCTGCTTTGTCCTGGATGGTGTCAGTCTTCTTGTGTTGTTGGATCTGCACCCATCCAGGCAAGTGGAGAGTATTTGGCTCCTTTTATGCTACTTTTGAGTGGTGTTGGCGGGAACAGTCTGTGACCTGGCAACTCTGCGATAACAAGATATTGAAAGAGGGCAGATTTCAACCGTCAAAACTATTATCCATGTTAAAGTGGATGCCCTGATTTGTGCTATGATGTTTGTGTTAGAAACTCAACTTTTACATGAGTATATATAGCTTGGTTAAGTAAAGAGTAATAAGCGACATATACAAAAGAGTTAAAAATCAGCTACGATCTAAATTAATGTCACAACAGGTTTTAGAGGCTGAATAGCCTACTCGTGTTCCTATGTTCTCAACCAACATGTGTAAACTATTACCTCTGTGTTAGTACTCTGTGCTCTTTTTATAGGTAAGAAGTCTCGCAACACCAGGTTAAAGTCCAACAGGTTTATTTGGTATCAAAAGCCACTAGCTTTCAGAGCCACTAGCTAGTGGCTTTTGCTACCAAATAAACCTGTTGGACCTTAACCTGGTGTTGTGAGACTTCTTACGTGTTTACCCCAGTCCAACGCTGGCATCTCCACGTCATCTCTTTTTATAGGACATAGGATCTTTGTCCTCCAATTTCTAAAGATTTGTGTATTTTACCATTTACTGTAAACGTCTTCTTTCTCTTCCTCCCAAAATATTCCACTTATTGAACTATGTTCTGTCGTAGAGTTTGTGGTGGGCCCTGTTGTTTCCTGGTGAGAGGCCTTAACAGTCAAGAGCAACAAATGGAGAATAATGGACAATCTTCTCTGCTCCCATCTTCTCTCCTGCCTATCATTCTTCAGTAGATTAAAAATAACGGGGAGTGTCTGCACCTTTAAAAAATTAATTCTATTCCTGAGGGGATAAAAGCTACAATATATAGAGGACTTCAAATCACACAAATTTTGTTCCCATTTTTTGATGAGTTGGTAATATTTGATTTATTATTGTCAATGTATTGGGAAAAAAGTGAATATTGTTTCTTGTGCACTATTCAAAGCACACTGTTCATAGTGTACATGGGGAGAAGGAAACGATAGAGTGCAGTTACAGATATGGTGAAGAGAAAGATCAGCTTAATATATGATAGGTCCATTCAAAAGTCTGGTGGCAGAGGGAAGAAGCTGTTCTTGAGTCAGTTAGTACGCGACTCAGAGGGAAATTGGAAGAAATATTTTACAGAATTATTAGAACATAAAGATAGATTTTCATCTTGCTTTCTGGGCATAGAAATGCTGTTGCTGAACCATCCAGTATAGAAACGACCCTTTTGGTGAAATCCGGCCCCAGAAAGATTCCAGGTTTGATCCCAGTTAGTTGAGTTCAATCTCTAGTGATTAACGTGATGCAATTCTTATCCAAGGCGGAATAGGTGTATCTTTATTGGAGATAAACCACTCCCCTCTCCCCACAATGGACAAAGGCAAAAAAAATTCACTTTTCCTATAAAAGGCTTATGAAAAGCTTATCCCCGTGGTAATGCTAAGCAATGCAGCAGTTAATTTCTAAAGCTAATAGAGAATTGATAAGTGTACTGATTTATTAATATCCTTTCCTCTACAGGCTCTTTACTGTGTCCTGTGTGAATGGAAAGCCATCCCTGGAAACGACTACAGTGCTGCACAAATCTCACTTAAGGGACTATTTGTGGTAGGCATTTCAATGTGGGATTTATCGCTAGGAATGTATTGTGTTTGTTGACCATTTTACCTGCAGAACTAAGAGGATTTGTTTTTTCTTAACTAAATGGATCTGATGTCACATTAGAAAGAAAAATCTGCATTTAAATAGTACCTTTCATGATCACAGGACTTCCCAAAGCACTTTGCAACCAATTAAGTATTTTTTGAAGTATTGTCACCATTACAATACTCTAGGAAACCCAGCAGCCAATTTGCAAACGCCCACAAATTGTAATGTCACAGTGAGCAGGTAATCTGTTTTTGTGATGTTGAATAAGGGATCAATATTAGCCAGGATAATTACACTTCTCTTTGAAATAGTGCCCTGGGATTATTTCTAATGTTAACCTGTGAGTGCAGTCAGGGCCTTATTTTATTTGGTGAGATAGGTAGTGTGTGGGAAAGGTTATTTCTTCTATGGATTTTGGAACTGTGTGGGAGTAAGTGGGAGAGATGGTGGCATAGTGGTAAAGTCACTGGACCAGTAATCCAGAGGCCCAGACTGATACTCTCGGGACAAGGCAGCTGGCGGATTTTAAATTCAATTAATAAAACATCTGGAATTGAAAACTAATGGTGACCACAAAACTATCCTTGATTATTGTAAAAACCCATCTGGTTCACTAATGTCCTTTAGAGGAGGAAATCTGCCATCCTTACCTGGTCTGACTACATGTGACTCCACAGCAATGTAGTTGATTCTTAACTGCCCATGAAATGGCCGTGCAAGTCACTCCAGTCTAAGGGCAATTAGGGATCGGCAACAAATGCTTGCCTTGCCAGCGGCCTTCCAATCCCACAAAAGAATAAAAGAAAATAGGATAGAAAAGTCAAGAGTTAAACTGATTGAGTATTTGGGAAAATTATAATGAGAGGTTGGGTGTATGAGTTAGTCTGCCAAAAACTTTTATTGATGACTGGGAAATAAAAGATCACAGTGAACTGCAGTTTGAAAAAAACTCAGAAAATGAACTTAGTTTATTGAACTCCTCAAAATCAACAATGTGTAATATGTATTGTGTCACCCCCCCCTCATGCTTGCAGTCACTTTCCCACACTTTTCACCGAATTTCGCAGATATTTAACAACGCAGAAAGAGACCATTTAGCCTATAGTGTCTGCACCAGCTCTCCAAACAAGCATCATGACTTAGTGCTATTCCCTTGTCTTTTCCCAGTACCCCTGCACGCTGTTTCTACTCAACTAATCATCCAATGCCCTCTTGCATGCCTTGATGGAAACTGCCTCCACCACACATCCAGGCAGTGCATTCCAGACCAGAATCACTCGTTATGTGAAAAGGTTTTTTTCTCGGATCACATTCGCATCTTTTGAAAATCACTTTAAATCTGTGCCCTCTCGTTCTCGATCCTTTTATGAGCGGGAACAGTTTCTCTATATGTACTCTGTCCAGTCCTCATGGTTTTGAACATCTCTATCAAATCTCCTTTCAGCCTTCTTCTCCCCAAGGGGAGCAGTCCCAACCTCTATATCTACCCTCATCACTGAAGGTTCTCATTCCTGGAAACATTCTTGTAAACTCTCTTCAATGCGTTTACATCCTTCCTGTAGTGTGGTGCCCAGAACTATACACAACATACCAGCTGAAGTGTAATTAGCGTCTTGTATATACAAAGAATACAGTACAGGAACAGGCCCTTCGGTCCTCCAAGCCCGCGCCGCTCCCTGGTCCAAACCAGACCATTCTTTTGTATCCCTCCATTCCCACTCCGTTCATGTGGCTATCTAGATAAGTCTTAAACGCTCCCAGTGTGTCCGCCTCCACCACCTTGCCCGGCAGCGCATTCCAGGCCCCCAATACCCTCTGTGTAAAATACGTCCTTCTGATATCTGTGTTAAACCGCCCCCCCCCCCTCACCTTGAACCTATGACCCCTCGTGAACGTCACCACCGACCTGGGAAAAAGCTTCCCACCGTTCACCCTATCTATGCCTTTCATAATTTTATACACCTCTATTAAGTCTCCCCTCATCCTCCGTCTTTCCAGGGAGAACAACCCCAGTTTACCCAATCTCTCATAACTAAGCCCTTCCGTATCAGGCAACATCCTGGTAAACCTCCTCTGCACTCTCTCTAAAGCCTCCACGTCCTTCTGGTAGTGTGGCGACCAGAATTGGGCACAGTATTCCAAATGCGGCTGAACCAACGTTCTATACAACTGCAACATCAGACCCCAACTTTTATACTCTATGCCCCGTCCTATAAAGACAAGCATGCCATATGCCTTATTCACTACCTTCTCTACCTGTGACGTCACCTTCAAGGATCTGTGGACTTGCACAGCCAGGTCCCTTTGCGTATCGACACCCTTTATGGTTCTGCCATTTATCGTATAGCTCCCCCCTACGTTAGTTCTACCAAAATGCATCACTTCGCATTTATCTGGACTGAACTCCATCTGCCATTTCTTTGCCCAAATTTCCAGCCTATCTATATCCTTCTGTAGCCTCTGACAATGTTCCTCACTATCTGCAAGTCCAGCCATTTTCGTGTCGTCCGCAAACTTACTGATCACCCCAGTTACACCTTCTTCCAGATCATTTATATAAATCACAAACAACAGAGGTCCCAATACAGAGCCCTGCGGAACACCACCAGTCACAGGGATCCAGCCGGAAAAAGACCCTTCCACTACCACCTTCTGTCTTCTGTGACCAAGCCAGTTCTCTGCCCATCTAGCCACCTCCCCCTTTATCCCATGAGATCCAACCTTTTGCACCAACCTACCATGAGGGACTTTGTCAAACGCTTTACTAAAGTCCATATAGACGACATCCACGGCCCTTCTCTCGTCAACCATTCTAGTCACTTCTTCAAAAAACTCCACCAGGTTAGTGAGGCATGACCTCCCTCTCACAAAACCATGCTGACTATCGTGAATGAGTTTATTCCTTTCCAAATGTGCATACATCCTATCTCTTAAGAATCCTCTCCAACAACCTCCCTACCCCGGACGTCAAGCTCACCGGCCTATAATTTCCCGGGTTATCCTTCCTACCCTTCTTAAATAACGGGACCACATTAGCTATCCTCCAATCCTCTGGGACCTCACCTGTGTCCAGTGACAAGACAAAGATTTGCGTATATGTTCGGCATAGTCCCCATGCGCTTGTACTCTATGTCCCTACAAACATACAAATTAGGAACAGAAGTCGGCCTCTCGGCCCCTTGAGCTTGCTCCGCCATTCAATAAGATCATGGCTGATTTGAACCCGAACCCCACGTTCCTGCCTCCCCCTGAGAACCGTTCACCCTCTTGTCAATCAATAATCTATCTAGCTCTGCCTTAAAAATAGTGAAATACTCTGGCTCCACTGCTGCCTTTTGAGGAGAGTTCCAGGGACTCAACACTTTGACAGTAAAAAATACTCATCTCTGTCTTAAATGAGCAACCCTTTATTTTTAAACAATGACCTCTAGTTCTAGATTCTCCAACAAGAGAAAACATCATCTCCACATCCACTCTGTCACAACTATCAAGATCTTAAAACGTTTCAATCAAGCCACCTCTTACTCTTCTAAACACTAATGAATACAAGCCTGACCCCTCCAACCTTTTCTCATAAGACAACCTGACCATTTCTAGTATTAGTCCAATAAACCTTCTCTGACTGCTTTTAATGCATTTACATCTTTCCTTAAATAAGGAAACCAGTACTGTACACAGTACTCCAGATCTCACCAATGCCCTATACAACTGAAGCATAAGCTTCCTACTTATGCCCTCTATAGTGACACAGATGCAAAATACCGATTTAATTCATCCACCAAAGCCCTAATTTCCATTATCCATTCCCCAGGCTTAATTTGCCCAGAATACTATATGCTTTACTACCTGCTCTCTCTACCTGTCCTGCCACCTTCAATAATCTATGTACATATACACAATGTCCCTCTGCTCCTGCACCCCCTTAAGAATTTTACCACTTATGTTATATTATCTCTCCTTGTTCTTCCTACCAAAATGCATCACTTCACACTTCTCCGCATTGGACTTCATCTGCCACCTATCTGCCCATTCGACCAACTTGCCTTTGTCATTTTGAAGTTGTACACTGTCCTTTTCACAGCTTACAATACTTCCAAGCTTTGTGTCATCCGTAAACTTTAAAATTGTATCCTGCACATCAAAATCTGGATCATTAATATAAGGAAAAGCAAGGGCCCCAATAGCGAACCCTCGGAAACACCACTACCAACCTTCTTCTCTGCTTCCTGTTGTTCAGCCAATTTTGTATCCATGTTGCTACTGTTCCTTTTATCCCATGAGCATTTTCTCAAGTCTGTTGTGTGGTACCGTATCAAATGCCTTCTGAAAGTCCATGCTCACCACATCAACAGCATTATTCTCATTGACTCTTTCTGTTACCTCCTCAAAAAACTCCAAGTTAGTTAAAAACGATTTCCTCGTTAAAACTCTATGCTGGCTCTTCCTAATCAATCCACATTTTTTCATGTAACATGTGACTAAAGGTGGCACAGTGGTTAGCACTGCTGTCTTACAACACCAGGGACCCAGGTTTGATTCCAGCCTTAGATGTCTGTGTGGAGTTTGCACTTTCTCCCCAAGTCTGCGTGGGTTTTCTCTGGGTACTCTGGCTTCCTCACACAGTCTAAAGATATGCAGGTTAGGTGGATTAGCCACGGTAAATGGCATCTTAGTGTCCCAAGATGGGTAGGTTAGGGGGATTAGTGGGGTAAATCTGTGGGGTTAAGAGAATGGATAAAGATATTCTATTGGAGAGTCGGTGCAGACTCAATGGGTCGAAAGGCCCACTGTACTGTCGGGATTCTATGATTTTTTTTTACTAATTCTATCCCAAATAGAAGCTTGTTAAGATGTTAAGCTGACTGGTCTGTAATTGCTGGGGCTATCTTTCATAGAAACATAGAAAATAGGAGGAGGATTGGACCACTTGGCCCTTCAAGCCTTATTATTATTTATTAACCGATTTCATTCATTATGATCATGGCTGATCATCCAGCGCAATAGCCTGATCCTGCACCCTCTCCCCCCAACATCCTTTGATTCCCCTTCGCCCCAAGAGCTATATCTAACTCTTCCTTAAAAACATACAATGTTTTGGCCTCAACTGTTATCGCAGATTCCACTGGTGTACCACTCTCTGGATGGAGAAATTTCTCCTCATCTCAGTCCTAAAGGGTTACCTTAAACTATGACACCTGGTTCTGGACTCCCCCCGCCTTCGGGAACATCCTTCCTGCATCTACCCTATCTGGTCCTGTTAGTAATTGTGTAGGTTTCTATGAGACCCCGTCTCATTCTTATGAATCCCTGCGAATGTAATCCTAACTGACTCAATCTTTCCTTTTTTCCTCATAAGGTAGTCCCACCATCCCAGGAATCAGCCTGGTAAACCTTCACTGCACTCCCTCTATAGCAAGAACATCTTTCTATCTTTCATAAGGAGACCAAAACTGCGCACAGTGTTCCAAGTGTGGTCTCACCAAAGTCTTGTATAACAATAGCAGGACATCCCTGCTACTGTATTTGAATTGCCTTTTTAAGCACCTGCTGCATGCTTAGTGACTGGTGTTCAAGGACACCCAGGTCTTGTTGCACATTCCCCTCTCTCAATTTATTGCCATTCAGATAATAACGAGCCTTCCTGTTTTTGCTACCGAAGTGGGTAAAGTCACATTTATCCACATTATGCTGTATTTGCCATGCATTTTAATACTCATTCAGCTTGTCCGAATCGCACTGAAGCATCTCTGCATCCTCCTCACAGCCCACCCTCCCACCCAGCTTTGTGTCATCTGCAAATATTTGGCATATTGCATTTAGTTCCCTCACCTAAATCATTAATATACATTGTGAGTAACTGGGATCCTAGCACCGATCCCTGTGGTACTTCACGAGTCACTGCCTGCATTCGGAAAATGCTTGGTTAATCCTACTCCTTGTTTCCTGTCTGCCAACCAGTATTCTATTCACCTCAATACACTAACCCCATTTCCATGCGCTTTAATTTTACATGCTAATCTCTTATATGGGACTTTTGTCGAAAGCCATCTGAAAGTCCAAATAAACTACATCCACTGGCTCCCCTCAGCTAGTTACATCCTCGAAGAATTCCAGTAAATTTGTCAAGCATGATTTTCCTTTCATAAATCTATGCTGATGCTGTCCAAATGCTCTGCTATAAAATCTGTGATAATGGACTCAAGAATTTTCCCCACTACTGACTTCATGCTGACTGGTCTGTAATTAATTCCCTGTTTTTGTCCTTTTATATTTTCTTCAACTGAAAGAAACTGCTGGAGTTAAGAAAAAGCATTCCACCTCTCCAGTTAACTGGTGCTGAGACATCCTGAGAAATGAAGTGCACTGCACATGTTTAGACTGCGTGATTCAATTTAGGTGAACAGTCAGAGTTATACAGCATGGAAACAGGCCCTTTGGCCCACCATGTCTATGCCGACTATCAAATATCAATTCCATTTACCAATAAGAACAAAGAACAATACAGCACAGGAACAGGCCCTTCGGCCCTCCAAGCCCGTGCCGCTCCCTGGTCCAAACTAGACCATTCTTTTGTATCCCTCCATTCTCACTCCGTTCGTATGGCTGACTAGATAAGTCTTAAACGTTCCCAGTGTGTCCGCCTCCACCACCTTGCCTGTCAGCGCATTCCAAGCCCCCACCACCCTCTGTGTAAAATATGTCCTTTGATATCTGTGTTAAACTTCCCCCCCCTTCACCTTGAACCTATGACCCCTCGTGAACGTCACCACCGACCTGAGGAAAAGCTTCCCACCGTTCACCCTATCTATGCCTTTCATAATTTTATACACCTCTATTAAGTCTCCCCTCATCCTCCGTCTTTCCAGGGAGAACAACCCCAGTTTACCCAATCTCTCCTCATAACTAAGCCCTTCCGTATCAGGCAACATCCTGGTAAACCTCCTCTGTACTCTCTCCAAAGCCTCCACGACCTTCTGGTAGTGTGGCGACCAGAACTGGACGCAGTATTGCAAATGCGGCCGAACCAACGTTCTATACATCTGCAACATCAGACCCCAACTTTTATACTCTATGCCCCGTCCTATAAAGGCAAGCATGCCATATGCCTTCTTCACCACCTTCTCCACCTGTGGCTTGCAGTCTTGTAGCTTTGGAAAAAATAATCAAGTAAGCTTTTAATAAAGGAACAGAGACCTTCAAATAGAATCTTTAATTATAGGCCGGTGAGCTTGACGTCCGTGGTAGGGAAGTTGTTGGAGAGGATTCTTAGAGATAGGATGTATGCGCATTTAGAAAGGAATAAACTCATTAACGATAGTCAGCATGGTTTTGTGAGAGGAAGGTCATGCCTCACTAACCTGGTGGAGTTTTTTGAAGAAGTGACTAGAATGGTTGACGATGGAAGGGCCGTGGATGTCGTCTATATGGACGTTCGTAAAGCGTTTGACACAGTCCCTCATGGTAGGTTGGTGCAAAAGGTTGCATCTCATGGGATAAAGGGGGAGGTGGCTAGATGGGCAGAGAACTGGCTTGGTCACAGAAGACAGAGGTTGGTACTGGAAGGGTCTTTTTCCGGCTGGATGCCTGTGACTAGTGGTGTTCCGCAGGGTTCTGTATTGGGACCTCTGCTCTTTGTGATTTATATAAATGTTCTGGAAGAAGGTGTAACTGGGGTGATCAGTAAGTTTGCGGACGACACGAAAATGGCTGGACTTGCAGATAGTGAGGAACATTGTCAGAGGCTACAGAAGGATATAGATAGGCTAGAAATTTGTGCAACGAAATGGCAGATGGAGTTCAATCCAGATCAATGCAAAGTGATGCATTTTGGTAGAACTAACGTAGGGGGGAGCTATACGATAAATGTCAGAACCATAAAGGGTGTAGATACGCAGAGGGACCTGGGTGTGCAAGTCCACAGATCCTTGAAGGTGACGTCACAGGTGGAGAAGGTAGTGAATAAGGCATACGGCATGCTTGTCTTTATAGGACGGGGCATAGAGTATAAAAGTTGGGGTCTGATGTTGCAGTTGTATAGAACGTTGGTTCAGCCGCATTTGGAGTACTGCGCCCAATTCTGGTCGCCACACTACCAGAAGGTCGTGGAGGCTTTAGAGAGAGTGCAGAGGAGGTTTACCAGGATGTTGCCTGGTATGGAAGGGCTTAGTTATGAGGAGATTGAGTAAACTGGGGTTGTTCTCACTGGACAGACGGAGGATGAGGGGAGACTTAATAGAGGTGTATAAAATTATGAAAGGCATAGATAGGGTGAACAGTGGGAAGCTTTTTCCCAGGTCGGTGGTGACATTCACGAGGGGTCATAGGTTCAAGGTGAGGGGGGGGTAGGTTTAACACGGATATCAGAAGGACGTATTTTACACAGAGTGTTGGGCGCCTGGAATGCGCTGCCGGGCAAGGTGGTGGAGGTGAACACACTGGGAGCGTTTAAGACTTATCTAGATAGCCACATGAATGGAGTGGGAATGGAGGGATTCAAAAGAATGGTCTAGTTTGGACCAGGGAGTGGCGTGGGCTTGGAGGGCCAAAGGGCCTGTTCCTGTGCTGTATTGTTCTTTGTTCTAGGTCATTGAAAGACATAAGACCATTCGGTGGATAATTTAATCATTATTATAGAATATATATTTTTCATTGAGGAAAAATTGGCAGAGGACAAATGTTTATCTGAAAATTCTTCAGAAGGCATTTTGAGCAATTTGCACAGTTACAGGGCACACATTTATTTCAGAGGTTTTCATAAAGAAAGATGTTGCGTCCAGGACATTTGTGCAAACAAATGTTTGATATACCAATTTGTGAGATGTAATATTTTGTATTTTTCATTGTGTCAACCTTTGTTTTAAATTTTAAAAAGTTTAGTTACTGTTTGGGGGGGCGGGGGTGGCAAAAAACACCAAAAGGTTTTTGAAGGTTTGTGGGGTAAATACAGGGGTCCGATTATGTAATTCCATGGGACAATTTTCCATAGACTGTTTTCATCATTAAATGTGGTCATAACTTGTAACACAAAATTGACAAAAATGTGACGATGATAAGTAACATTTATTGCAGGTGTATTGTACACTCATTTAAAATCTAAAAAGATGCTGTTTGATCTTTTGTTGAACATGGGGAATCGAGTTCAAACGTAGCTTTCATTGAAGTTGTGCGAGGTGACAGGAAACTAAAAAGCGTATAGTTGTAATTCAGTCGCTACTTAGAAGCAGAACAGAAGCTTTGTTTGCATTCAAGTGAAGGAATAGGGAGACTCAACTAAGGCAGCTCATCATTGCGGCTAGCAGGAGGATATAATTATGGCGTAATAACTTTTACAATGCACAGTTTCTATTTCAGATGTTGACATAATTTATCATGAAAAGAGTTGATGGGAAGTGTGTGCAGACTTAGATATGATGGCCTAGAGTTTCCTGCTTGTTTGCACTGGTTGATAATAAATTTTGCATTTGTCAATATGCAATTAAGTGGAATCTAAGGACGGAATTTCCTGGCCCCATCACAGCAGGGGTGGGGCCAGAAAATACAGCGAGACGTTCAAAACTCCTTTGACTTTTGCAGGATGTAAAGTTCTGCCCTGAGGGGGGGGGGGGGGGGGGGGGGGGGGTGCTTTTCAAATGGGAACAATTTTGGGCAATTTGGCCCAGAATGGTGGAAACCCTTTGTATTTATATTTACCTGTGCGTGATATTCAGTTTTAGCTCGTCAGCTGGCACTGAGTGTCTACATCTTGTTCCCATTTGAAAAGCACCCCCCCCAGGGCAGAACTTTACATCCTGCAGATGGACTTCAACCTGGATAAATGTGTAGTGGTCCATTTTGGCAGGTCGAATGGGATGAAGGAGTACAATATAAAGGGTAAGACTCTTAGCAGTGTCGAGGATCAGAAGGACCTTGGGGTCCGGGTCCATAGGACTCTAAAATCGGCCTCGCAGGTAGAGGAGGTGGTTAAGAAGACGTATGGTGTGCTGGCCTTTATCAATCGAGGGATTGAGTTTAGGAGTCCGGGGATAATGATGCAGCTATATAAGACCCTCGTCAGACCCCACTTGGAGTACTGTGCTCCATTCTGGTCGCCCCATTACAGGAGGGATGTGGAAATGATTGAAAGGGTGCAGAGAAGATTTACAAGGATGTTGCCTGGATTGGTTGGCATGCCTTGTGAGGGTATGTTGAGGGAGCTCGGTCTTTTCTCCTTGGAGAGACGAAGGATGAGAGGTGACCTGATAGAGCTGTACAAGATGTTGAGAGGTATAGATCGAGTGGATTCTCGGAGGCTTTTTCCCAGGGCTGAAATGGCTGCTATGAGAGGACACAGGTTTAAGGTGCTGGGGAGTAGGTACAGAGGAGATGTCAGGGGTAAGTTTTTCACTCAGAGGGTGGTGGGTGAGTGGAATCGGCTGCCGTCAGTGGTGGTGGAGGCAAACTCGATAGAGTCTTTTAAGAGACTTCTGGATGAGTACATGGGACTTAATAGGATTGAGGATTATAGGTAAGCCAATATATAAGCCTAGGTGGGTAGGGACATGACTGGCGCAACTTGTGGGCCGAAGGGCCTGTTTGTGCTGTATTTTTTCTATGTTCTATCTAATGAAATATTATATAGCAAGCCTTTAACACAGATCTTAGCGATCTTTTGTTCATGTTTGTCTCACAATTCATGAGCTGGTGTTTATTGTGTCTCAGTCAATTTTGCTTTGTCATTTCCCTGTACATCTGACAAACCGTGCTAAGAGAAATTGGACTTTTGTTCCTGCAATTGTCTCCTCCTCCCTCTTCACCCCAGTCAATTTATTTTGGATTTCAGAAGTCCTTGACAAATAATTCTAATAAACCCTGTTGTTGAATTCTTTCAGTCTATTGTAATCGGAAGTATTTCACGAGGTGTAAAGATTGCTTTAAGATTTATTTTTCAAAGCTTCTTTTTTGTTTTTATTTTCCCCCAAAGTGTGCTGCTCCTGAGTATAGATCACTCTATTGCAAAAAATGGATGACATCGCTGTTGCGTACCTTAGTGTCTCATGATGTAAACCTTGAAAGTATTGGACCATTCCCACTTCATTCCATCCTCAAACTATCTATAAGGACCAGTAAGTAACTTTGCTTTCAAAAAACCTATTGCATTTCAGTTATTCATTGCTCGTGTTGGCCTTTGTTTTGAGTCAGAAGTTTGTGGGTTCGAGCTCTCTTGTAGTGAAATACATACATAACCCTGGCTGATACACTGGGCTGAATTTTCACTACCGAAGCAGAAATTTCCTGATTTGGAAGATCGTGAAATCCGGTCTTCACTCTAGGTGGCAGGGTTGGCATAGAGTTGGACCTGGTAGGTTTTCTTGCAAAAAAACTGCTATTCTTGCGACTGTGTAAAAGTGTCAATCAGACAGGGCCATTATATTATCAATAACAGAAGCTTTAACCACTTTACACTTCTTAATCCTGTCCATTCAAACATTGACAAAAGAACTCACAGAAAAAAAACAACTTATAACCACGTAAAGATGTCAGTCCAGCAAACAGTCCACTCAGTTGTCAAAACGGAACTCCTGGTTATGCATATGAGAGTCTTGGAGCTTGGCCAAGCATTCATAATGAGGCATCTGAGAACTGTTTCAATCAAAACTGATGACCAGACACCTGGGTTCTTTACTTCTGATATGCCATGAATCTATTCTTCACATTTTAGGTGATAAAAAACTTTTAAAGTGGATATTAGAACAAAAGCCACATCTACAGCGCATGATTAACCAACAGGATGAAGATGGTCATTCGCTTCTACATGTGGTGGCTTCCTGGCAGATGGGGTTGGATGGATATACTCGGAGATGTAAGTTAACAGTTGTCATTGCAACATCAAAACACAGTTACTCTTCCAAATTTTCTCTCAATTATCTTTGATAATTGAAAAAAAATTATTGTGCTACCTCTGTTCAGGTATATATGGTGTAGGTCATGTTTAAAATTGCATGACGGGTGTTTCCATACTGTATATTATTAAGTGTTGTTTAAAAGTTGGTGACATACCTCCCAACTAGGCTACGAATACTGACTTGTACTAATTGCAACTCAATAATACAACTGAGCTGCTCCTTTTTTCCAGTGCCTCCAAGAAATTTAGCTGGTGATTTGAATTTAATGTGCCAAATGACAAATTCCCTTTCTTTCCACAAATTAGTTAAAATTCAGATTATTTTTAAAATGAAAGCTTTTTTTTGCAAATTACAGAACATATGTAAATAAGTGAGATGATTAGGGAAAACAGAAACTAACAACAGAGAAATGTCTGTGGCTAGCAGGAAGGTTCAAATGTAATGTAAGTCCAATACATGGATCAGTGAGTGAGATTAAGACTAATTCTGTTTTTTCACCTTCCCAAATTTCTGTCCTCCAATGAAGCCAGTAACTCACGTTGGGATACGGTTCCACGGGTTCTATCCTCGGAGGGTATTTATTATGAGTATGTCACACATTGTGCGTCTGGAGTGGTGTGAAAGTACAAAATTCCTTTTCCTGACCAGTTTTTTTTCTGCAGCAATTTGGAAAGGCCGCATTTTGTTCCAAGTTCTATTGAATGCACTTAATCTTGTTCCAAAACAGATAAATGTCCATGCGTGGCTTCCAGTGCCAGGAAACAGATACTGCTCTAGTTTCGCTTCCAGCTCACAACAAAATGATATTCTTTCTCTGACTCACTGAAATCAAGTTACAACTCTAACCAATACCATTGTACTATGACTTCAAATTCCAAAAGAATCCATCCAAGTGAAACTGCAACACAACAATGAATCTAGTTTTAAAATCTTGTTGCATCCACAACTAGCCGGGAAAGATCTTCTGAAAATACACAGCGATCCCTGTTGTAACGTGGGTTTTGGACCTTAAAATTTCTATTTAAATGAAAAACTGCTATTCTGACCACACAATAGAACCAATCCTTTAAAGGCAGTAATTATTATATGAAAGTAGCTTCAGTTTAACTCAACAGTAAAAATAGAAGTTTGTATATCAAAGTTTCTCCAAGGATGTAGCGGGCTACCAGTTCCTTGTAGCATCTTGAATGCTGTTATTGTGTGCCAGAGTCTTGGCCATCCCACCAATACTCTTCAATCAGCTATTTCTCCAGTTCCCTTTTTAAAGTTGGTATTGAATCTCTTTCCACTCTTTCAGGTAGTGCATTTCAGATCAACACTACTCTTAATAAAAATAATTCCTCCATATCACCTTTGGTTCTTTTGCTAATTAATTTAAATCTGTGTCCTCTGGTTACTAACCTTCTGCCAACAGAAATAGTTTCCCCTTATTTCCTCTCTCAATCTCCGTTATTATTTTTAACAGATTTATTAAATCTTCCCTTAAACTTTTCTGTTCTAAGAAGAATAAACCTAACCCGTTCTAATCTTTTCATGTAACTGAAGTCCTACATCCCTGATAACTTACTGGTAAATTCATGTGAAAATCTTTATCCCGATGTTAAAGGTAAGCTTATTTGTTTTTGACTTGCCCATATGCAATATTACATGCGGTGCTAGGTTCAAGAATTCACTGACACCTCGTCAGTAAATCATAAGAGTTCATTCAAAATGTACACCAGCTTTTCAGTTTCATTCGCCCTTTTTCTCTCTCTCTCTGGGTCCTACAATCAAAATGTTGCCAATCTTCCTTCTGTCAGATGTGTCAAGTCTCTCTGCTAGTCTCTCTATTGTTCTTGCACAGTATTATTATTCATTACTCCAGAGAACGCCCAATTACATTCATTGGTTAATTAAACACATCTGCAAAGGGTGGCCGACATTAATTGGTTCCAAGCTCTGATCATGCATTGTTCACGAGTTAATGTGGTCTTCACCAAGGTTAGCTGAGAGCTGGGAATCTCAGCATTTTATAACTTTGTGACATGATATGTCCCAGCAGGGTTTATCCCATGTGAAAATGTTAATAAAAATATACCGTATACAAATGTTATATTAAAAAAAAGTAAAATAAAATAGTGGCTTCCCACAGTGGGTACCTCAGTGTTATTTTCAACATTTTCTTTGAAGAGCAACATCAGGAGTTTAATCCGGTCTAATGGGAAAATACACATTCAGTTCTATCTTATCAATAAATTAACTGGTTTTATTCATCAGAATTTTATGACTTTAACACCATTAAAACATAAAATGTCTTTTTCAAGTATTTTATGATAGGGAACTGTCAACTAGAGTCAGGAAAAGATTGATAGGGTGCTTTTCCTTTGTAAAAAGAAGGCTGACGGGTGACCTAATGGACCTTTAAAATTATTAAAGGTCTTGACAAGAGTGGATACAGAGAGAATGTTTCCTCTTATGGGAAAGAGGTCATTAACAGAGGATAATCACTATGAAATCCAATAAATAACTCAGAAGCAATCCTTCACCTAAAAAGTGGTAAGAATGTGGAACTCGCTACCACGAGAAGTGGTTGAAGCAAATAGCATAGATGCATTTAAGCAAAGCTAGATAAGAATTTGAGAGAGAAGGGATTAGAGGCATACAATGAAAAATTTAAATGAGAAAAGATGGAGGAAGAGGCTTGATTTGAGCATAAATATCCACTGGTTTGATTGAATGACCCTATATCCTATGTAATGTCCTTTGATCTCTGATACCTGGGTACAGGTCAAACCCACACTAATGGGATTTAAATCTACTGGCTGTTAGTGCTATGTTAGATGATTTTGGGCAGTTCCTAATGAGCACAAAACTTCTCTAGATTTGGTACTTTTTGGCAGTATCAGTCATAGAAGTCACAGATGGGCAGTATAAAAAAAAGTGTAAAAGTTGTCTCGGGCTGCTCCTCTGAGCTTGGTACTGAACTAAGTTGTTGGAGTAAAATAGAGTAAGCTTTTAACAGGACACAGGGTATCTGAAATAGAATAGTCCTATTTTTGAGCACTAACCTTGGTGCACATCAAAGATTCAAGGAATGGAATTTTCACAAAGTGTCAGGATCTGACTGAAAACTGGCATTTTTCTCTCCAGGAACAGCCAAGTTTTCTGACCAGATCTTCGGACACTGTCAGAAAACTCACTCTGATGTGGTAGGGCCTGATGGAGCCATCAAGGCCAGCTCCACAGAGATCGAGAAAAGGATGCCCCAATCCGCAAAAATAATAGACTCCTTTCCACACAATGGCCGTGAAGGATATCCCCCCCCACCTCCCCTCAAGCTGCACGGTGACCCCCCTCCCGCCATCATTGACATGTACCCCTCTCCCCACTATGACATCCAAGCAGAACATCCCCAGGCTAGCCCCCCAGCAGTGACTACCTCAGGGCAATCAGGACAATGCCCAGCCTTGGCCCTCCAGGCACCTCCAGAACCCTGGCACGGTCATCTCGACTGGCTCAGTTATCGAAAACCAGTAGTGAATCGCACCGGTGTGATGTTATGCTGTCAGGGTGAAGCATTCCATGGAGCCAAACGCTATGGCATAAAGCCATATTACATTTAAATTAAGTATATCAGGTTCACGCCCTTTCTAGGACAAAACCTGATTATGTTGCCACATGGGGGTGGGGAAGATCTCAAACCAAGATTGTGGCACAAATCCCATTATGGCCCCCACATGAGATTTAGCGGCCATAACAGGATTTGTGCCCACAGTGAATGGGCTCCAAATCTCGCCCAAGGTGCTCAGTGGAATTAAACTTGTCAGCTGTAATTGCAAAGGATTAAATGATTTCCAGTTGCTAATGGTACATCCCTTTTTCCTGTCAGATGCAGTTGAAGCATTTGTTTACTTTCCAGAACCCAAAGGCAATGCTTCAGAAGCGCTCATTTTTTCCAATCACTTGCTGTTTTTGTTATAGCTCAGACCGAAGATGTGCAACTCTTAATACAGTTCGGAGCAAATCCCAGTATTCCTGATAGAAGGAAAAAAGTTCCAACTGATTACCTGAAGAAAAATAAAAACTTTAAAGCAGTCAATTTTATCACTGGATGTTGCTTGGTAACCGTGACAGACCCGGAATTCCAAGGTACCGAGCTGTTGGATAACTGACATCCTCTTTCATATAAAATTAGCTGAAATTGCAGCAGTTGAAAATATTTGTTAAAATTTGATCATTTATGTAGAAGCAGCAAACCATGTGGAGGAGAGTGAATCTTCTTGTGCAGCTGAGACATTTGAAGAAGCTGTTGAACAGTTTGTGCAGTTTTGCAACTCGGAAAGAGAGGAATCTTGTAAGGACTTGTTGGCCCAAGCTCAAGTCCAGGTATTTCTACAACAGCTGTCCACCCTGTCAGGTAGGTCATATTTTATAACTGTAAACCAAACATCAGAACAAACTAAATAATCTGATTTACAATTATTTTTTATAATATCTGGACTTTTTGACTTCTGGTGAATCAGAGTCTGTACCAGTGCCGACCTGGTTGTGTCAACCTGTGTCAGGAGCAGAATACAGTAAGAAGTTTAACAACACCAGGTTAAAGTCCAACAGGTTTATTTGGTAGCAAAAGCCACACAAGCTTTCGAGGCTCTGAGCCCCTTCTTCAGGTGAGTGGGAATTCTGTTCACAAACAGAACTTATAAGACACAGACTCAATTTACATGAATAATGGTTGGAATGCGAATACTTACAACTAATCCAGTCTTTAAGAAACAAAACAATGGGAGTGGAGAGAGCATCAAGACAGGTTAAAAAGATGTGTATTGTCTCCAGACAAGACAGCCAGTGAAACTCTGCAGGTCCACGCAACTGTGGGAGTTACAAATAGTGTGACATAAATTCTGATTCTAGGATCGCATGATAAAGACTCAGGAGGAAAAAAGCAGAAATATTTATGTGAAATAGTGTGACATAAACCCAATATCCCGGTTGAGGCCGTCCTTGTGTGTGCGGAACCTGATAGCCAGGTTCCGCACACACAAGGACGGCCTCAACCGGGATATTGGGTTTATGTCACACTATTTCACATAAATATTTCTGCTTTTTTCCTCCTGAGTCTTTATCATGCGATCCTAGAATCAGAATTTATGTCACACTATTTGTAACTCCCACAGTTGCGTGGACCTGCAGAGTTTCACTGGCTGTCTTGTCTGGAGACAATACACATCTTTTTAACCTGTCTTGATGCTCTCTCCACTCCCATTGTTTTGTTTCTTAAAGACTGGATTAGTTGTAAGTATTCGCATTCCAACCATTATTCATGTAAATTGAGTCTGTGTCTTATAAGTTCTGTTTGTGAACAGAATTCCCACTCACCTGAAGAAGGGGCTCAGAGCCTCGAAAGCTTGTGTGGCTTTTGCTACCAAATAAACCTGTTGGACTTTAACCTGGTGTTGTTAAACTTCTTACTGTGTTTACCCCAGTCCAACGCCGGCATCTCCACATCAGGAGCAGAACCCAGTGGGAACATCATGGGGTGATGTTTTATTTGTATGTGGTGGTGGCTGGGAGCAGACATGAGAGCTGGGGATGCGGTGAAGGGGGGGGGGGGGTGATGGGATGGAATGGGTGCCTTTGTGTGGGGGGTTTGGGGATGAAGGGGGTCTGATGTTCAAGGGGAAAGGGGGTGTTGTTGGCACTGACTGCATGGGGGGAGAGGGAAGGGGGACGGTGCTGGCATTAACTCAGATCCGGTGGCGGGGGTGAAGGTGTGAATGCTGACTTTGATTGGGGTTGTGCGGGAAACATGTGCCTATTCGGATGGGGGGTGGGGGAGTGAATGTTGACTTCGATCGGGGTTGAGGGAGTCCCTGAGACCTCAATGATGGGCTGAGGGGGAGGAGGATCATTCATGTTCTTATCGGGGCACCCAGAAATCTGTGCACCTGGGTTTTGCTGGTGTGTTTAGGCCCTGCCCCCCCTCCATAAAGGTGTGAAACTCGCTCAGCTGTTTTTTTTGACAATGTGATAAAATTTGGAGAAAATGGACCTGTTTCGGGAGAAACACCATTTTTCTCGTCCGAACCTACACTCTGCCACACTCTGGTAAGATCGCTTGTGTTTTTCTGTTCTTATTATCAAAGCGAATAACCTTGCACTTTTGCACAGATACATCTTCTTGCCCACTCATTTAAGTTACCTATATCGGTTACAGACTTTGTGACCTTCTCAAAACTTAATTTTCCTACAGAGCTTTATATTGTTAGCAAACTTGGATACATTATTCTGTGGTTTTATTTGGATTGTAAATATCTGAGCCCCCAGTACTGATACAGTAGAGAAGATTCTTATGAGATAGGAGCTATACATATTTGGAACTAAATAGTCTTATTAGCAACAGATAGCATGGTTTTGTATGAGGGAGGTCATGTCTCACTAATTTAACTGAGTTTTTTGAGGAGATGACAAAAATGATTGACGAGGGAAGGGCTGTGGATGTTGTCTACGTGGACTTTAGTAAAGCGTTTGACAAGGTCGCTCATAGCAGGCTGGTGTAAAAGATTAAATCACACGGGATCAGGGGTGAACTAGCTAGATGGATTCAGAACTGGCTTGGCCATAGAGGGTAGAGATGGGAGGGTGTTTTTCTGAATGGAGGTCTGCAACTAGTGGTGTTCCGCCGGGATCAGTGCTGGGACCTCTGCTGTTTGTAATATATATATATAAATGACTTGGAAGAAAACGTAGCTGGTCTGATTAGCAAGTTTGCGGATGATAAGATTGATGGAGTTGCGGATAGCGATGAGGATTGTCAGAGAATACAGCAGGATATAGATAGACAGGAAAATTGGACGGAGAAACGGCAGATGGAATTTAATCCGGACAAATGCGAGGTGATGCATTTTGGTAGATCCAATTCAGGTGGAAGCTATAAAATAAATGACAGAACCCTCAGGAGCATAGACATACAGAGAGATCTGGGTGTGCAGGTCCACAGATCCTTAAAAATGGCAACACAGGTGGAAAAGGTGGTGAAGAAAGTGTTGTAGGGAAATATCCCTTTACCAGTGCAGAATAGAAGTTGAGTCGCAAATCAAGGTTCAAAGCGTGTCTTTATTGTACAATTGCTAGGATCCTAGGGAGATCCAACATAACCCGCTCCGTAACAGTGGGCTGGTCAGCTCGATCTCAATCAAATCACATCAGCGGTGTATCTTTATAGAGTTTCAAATTCGAGCGGGAACATTTAATTTGAGCGGGAACATTGGCTATATGTGTGTTATCTTATGTATTAAAATGGTCTATCAGTTTAAAAAGTCCCCAGGAAGTTTTATCGATTAGCATTTGTATGGTGTGTGTTCATGTTAATGGGATTACTTGGTCCTGCCCCGGTATCTAAATGCATTTCCCATTATCTTCTCTATGTGTCCTCTTATCTGAATTGATCTTATTGTTTCGTGTCTGTGTTTCCTGCTTGTGAGATTGAGTGTTAATGTCATCCTGTCCTGTTGGATGTCTGGAGTATTTCATTCTAATCTTTTATTTTTATATCTTAGTTTATCAGATGTTTATGTCTGCCTTGGCCGAATTTGTAATATTTCAGTGATAGCTTGGTTTTGATAACCCACTCTATGTCTCGTTTCGTAGAGATCTTGATCGTCCTTGGCCAGTTTAAAATGCAGCTGCGCGCTGTTGCTAGGCAGATTAGGGATCTTCCGTAGTCTTTGAAATTCGCGAGTCTCTCAGCTGTGCAGGGGGGGACCCGATCGAATATCCATCCGGGGGTGCCCCTCTGCATTGTTGGCCCGTTATGAGTGGTGCCAATTAGTCCAATAAGTAAATATGTTTGATGATACAAAATATGGTTTTCTGGAAAATTTCCTCCTTCAAAAGCATATGGCATACTTGTCTTCATTGGACGGGGCATCAAGTATAAAAGTTGGCAAATTATGATACAGTTATATAAAATGTTGGTTGGGCCATATTTAGAATACTGTGTCCAATTCTGGTCACCACACTACCAGAGGAGGGCCGAAGGGCCTGTTTCCTGTGCTGTACTGTTCTAAAGACGTGGAGGGTTTGGAGAGTACAGAAAATGTTTACCAGAATGTTGCCTGGTATGGAGTGTATCAGTTATGAGGAAAGATTGAATAAACTGGGATTATTCTCCCTGGAAAGACGGAGGCTGAGGGGCGACCTGATAGAAGTTCATAAAATTATAAGGGGTATAGATGGGATGAACAGTTGGAAGCTTTTTCTCAGGGCAGAAATGACAATTACAAGGGGGCACAAGTTCAAGATACAGTGGAGATGTGCGGGGGGAGGTTTTTTTACACAGAGGGTGGTGGTGGCCTGGAATGCACTGCTAAGTGGGGTGGTTTAGGCAGATACATTAGCGACATTTAAGACATATTGGGATAGACCCATGAACAGACGGGGAATAGAGGGATACAAACAGTTGGTCTAGATAGGACAACGTGATCAGTGCAGGCTTGGAGGGCCGAAGGGCCTGTTCCTGTGCTGTACTGTTCTTTGTTCTTTCTTTGTTCTTTGATCCATTAGTAATAGCCCACCATTAATAATAGCCCAATCATAAAAGAACCCATTTATTTCTAATCTGTATTTGATTTGATTTATTATTGTCACATGTATTAGCGCACAGTGAAAAGTATTATTTCTTGTGTGCTATACAGACAAAGCATGCCATTCATCAAGAAGGAAACAGGACTTCATGCAAGCTGTGCCCAGCATACCTTCAAATAATCTGTTCTTATTCTGTAACCAATTTTCCATCCATGTTAATCTCATGAACCCTTTTTTTGGCTTGGCACCTTACCAAATGCCTTTTGAAAATATAAATATACTACATGCATGGTTCCCCTGTATCTACCCTTCAAGTTACATCCTCAAAAAACCTGAAATGAGTGTTCACAATTGCTATTGATTTTTATGTAACACCTTCAACATAATAAATTTTCCAAGGTGTTTCAAAAGGAGTGTTATAAAACAAAATATCACACTGATACACATAGGAAATATTGCTTCTGATGATCAAAAGCTTGATCAAAGATTTAGGACATTTAAGGAGTTGTGTAAAGGAGGTGAGATAGGTTAGGGCAGGCAACTGAAGACATGGCCACCAATAATTGAGCTATTAAAATCAGGGATGATGAATGCACAACTCATCAAGATATCTGTACCCCTCTAATTCTGGCTTCTTGTGCATTCTCAATCATGATTGCTCCTTCTTAAAATCTGAAAATGGACATGAAAAACACCGAACTCTGACAAAAACATGAACTCTGCAGTGTTCTCAACAAAATCACAGAATTCGGGTCTTAATGCTTAAGTGTGACAAAGTTCATTAACCCATTCCCGACTTCATTGAGAATGTTGAGAAGGCCCAGAGTTACCCAATTAAAGAGGAAAATGGATCTATGTATTAAATTAGTAAAGATCATGGGCCGGATGCTCTGACCTCGCCCGTGCTGGGATTCTCTGCTCCTGCTGCTATGAACGGAGATTTGGCTGAGCGCCAAATTCTCCATTCCTCTGGCAGCGGCAGAAGGGTATATGAGATTGGAGAATTCCAGCCCATGTCTAAGTTGTGTGCACATTTCACCTTTCTCAATACCGTCAACTAATTTCATGTACATAATTTAAAATAGATGGCCTCATCCACGATAGCCTTCTGTCTAGTACAGCTCTGCTCATTCAAGGAACAACAGTGCAGATGAAGTTTTATTTTGGGCAAGACGAGTCCCAAGTGTCAAATGAAAGTTAACTATGCTTACCATCTTCAGGTGTCTACTGAACTGAAATGTTATCAAAGAGAAAGAAGTACCCGAGCATTTTGATCTTCGTTGTTTTGAAATAACTGTATTTAGCTTCTTGTCTCCAATTGAATAGTTTTCTTCATTGTTTTGCAGAGATTAACACATCTGCTTTATGGGATGTTGAGTGTAAGGTTGCAAGCAGATTGATCAAGCAGCTTCTTCACAGACGTAGATGGCGTGATGCCTTGCTCTTATTAACTGGGAGAAGTAACGAAAAGCAAAACAAAAGGCCTGTTCTGAAATGTGACCTCATGGGTATGGATCTTTGCACCATCATTGTTAATCTTGACCAGCAAGAGAACAGCAAATGGCTTCTGCAGAATTTAATAGACAATGGAGGTTAGTTAAATGTAAACATACTCTTATTCAATAGCTTCCTACATTTCAACAGTGACTATACATTAGAAGTACTTCATTGGCTGTAAAAGGCATTGGACATCATGAAGCCATAAAACACACTATAAATGTAAGTGGTTTTTTTTCTTCCCTCCAATTTTTCCATTGCAGTTACTGATCTAGAATTCCATTTTTTTGCAGCCTCTCCCTGTGGAGTTGGTAGTAAAGAAAGTCCAATGCAGCTGTTGTTGAAAAAAGAGGACTTCGGACTTGTGTATCTCTTGCTAATCAATGGGGTGAATCCGCAGGATCTAACTCTCACTAAAGGCGACACGCCCCTTCATGCAGCAGTTTCTATTGTTCTCGACAAAAAAGGTGTAGCTATAAATGTGAACTCACTTGTGCATTCTAAATCTGCTTCACTAGAATTCTTAAAATAATAATTAAAACAGAAATATGAATAAAGGAATTTAAATGGTTTAGGTTTGATCAAGTGTCACATTAAAGGGTGGTTAAGCAAAATTGAGCCTCATGTAATAGGTGGATCAGTGTCAACTTAGATTTTTAAAAATGGCTTAAGGACAGAAAACAGTGAATTGTGGTAGATGGCTGTTTTTTCAGGCTGGGGAATTTCAAATGGTAATGTTCTCCAAGGTTTGGTGCTGAGATCACTGTTTTTGATAGATAAATAACTTGAATATTGCAATGCACAGTAAATTTTTGAAATGTGCTGATGATATTAAATTTGGAGATGTGGCAAACAATGAGGATGGTACAAATCGACTGCAAAAGGACATAGGCTAGAGTGTGGGCCGATAAGTGGCAAATAGAATTTAATACAGAGAAATGTGAGGTGATGGCATTTTGGTTGATGGAATACGGAAAAGCAAAATAGACAGAATGGCACATTTCTAAAGAGTGTAGTAACGGAGGACCTAGGAACAAAGAACAAAGAAAATTACAGCACAGGAACAGGCCCTTCGGCCCTCCAAGCCTGCACCGACCATGCTGCCCAACTTAACTAAAACCCCATACCCTTCTAGGAACCATATCCCTCTATTCCCATCCTATTCATGTACTTGTCAAGACACCCCTTAAAAGTCACTACCGTATCCACTTCCACAACCTCCCCCAGCAATGAGTTCCAGGCACCCACTACTCTCTGTGTAAAAAATCTGCCTCGTACATCTCCTTTAAACCTTGCCCCACGCACCTTAAACCTGTGCCCCCTAGTAATTGATTCTTCCACCATGGGAAAATGCTTCTGACTATCCACTCTGTCCATGTCTCTCATAATCTTGTAGACTTCTATCCGGTCTCCTCTCAACCTCCGTCGCTCCAGTGAGAACAAACCAAGTTTCTCCAACCTCTCCTCATAGCTAATGCCCTCCATACCAGGCAACATCCTGGTAAATCTTTTCTGTACCCTCTCCAAAGCCTCCCATCCTTCCGGTAGTGTGGCGACCAGAATTGAACACTATGTTCCAAGCGCGGCCTAACTAAGGTTCTATGAAGCGTCAACATGACTTGCTAATTTTTAAACTCAATGCCCCGGCCAATGAAGGCAAGCATGCCGTATGCCTTCTTGACTACCTTTTCCACCTGCATTGCCACTTTCAATGACCTGCGTACCTGTACACCCAGATCCCTTTGCCTATCAATACTCTTAAGGGTTCTGCCATTTACTGTATATTTCCTATCTGTATTAGATCTTCCAAAATGCATTACCTCACATTTGTCCGGATTAAACTCCATCTGCCATCTCTCCACCCAAGTCTCCAACTGATCTATATCTTGCTGTATCCTCTGATGGTCCTCATCGCTATCCGCAAATCCACCAACTTTTGTGTCGTCTGCAAACTTACCAATCAATCCAGTTACATTTTCCTCCAAATCATTTATATATATATATATTATAAACAGCAAAGGTCCCAGCACTGATCCCTGAGGAACACCACTTGTCACAGCCCTCCATTCAGAAACGCACCCTTCCACTGCTACCCTCTGTCTTCTTTGCCCGAGCCAGTTTAGTATCCACCTTGCCAGCTCACCTCTGATCCCATGTGACTTTACCTCCTGCACCAGTCTGCCATGAGGGACCTTGTCAAAGGCCTTACTGAAGTCCATGTAGACAACATCCACTGCCCTACCCTCATCAATCACCTTCGTCACTTCCTCGAAAAACTCGGTCAAAGTCATGAGACACGACCTCCCCTTCACAGAACCATGTTGCCTCTCACTAATACGTCCACTTATTTCCAAGTGGGAATAAATCCTGTCTCGAAGAATCCTCTCCAATAATTTCCCTACCACTGATGTAAGGCTCACCGGCCTGTAATTGCCTGGATTATTCTTGCTACCCTTCTTAACCAAAGGAACAACATTGGCTATTCTCCAATCCTCTGGGACCCCTGCTTCTCTCAGCATTCTGGGATATATCCCATCAGGCCCTGGGGACTTGTCTACCTTAATGTTTTTCAAGAACTCCAATACCTCCTTTTTGATCTCAACATGACTCAAACTAGTTCTCTTTCATTATAGCTTTGAAAGTGACAGGTGATTTATTGGAAGAGTAGTTAGCCAAACATATAGAAAATATAGAAACATGGAAAATAGGAGCACGAGTAGGCCTTTCAAGTTTGCAGCACCATAGCATACTCCGTACTCTCCCCATACCCCTCGAGCCTAGTGAATGCTGTGTAACTCATCTTACACTGTTCAGTGATGAACGTGAGTGAATGCTGTGTTATGACTCTCTTCTTGCACTGTTCAATGATGAACCTTCTTTACCATGTTCAGAGACTAGGCCTCCACAGCCTTAGTGTTAGAGAATTTCACAGGTTCACCACCCTCTTAAATGAAGAGGTTTCTACTCATCTCGGTCCTTAAACGCCTCCCCATATCCTAAGACTATGACCCCTTGTTCTAGACCCCTCGACCAGAGGAAACAACATCCCTGCATCCAGTCTGCCCAACCCTGTCAGAATTTTATACGTTTCAATGATATTCCTCCTTCTTCTAAATTCCAGTGAATAAAGGCCCAGTCAACTGGGGTAGTATTTACTACTCTCTTATTTCAAACTCTCGTGACCCTGACATTTTGCTTGTAGTGTAACTGGTGGGGATCCTGCCAGATCTCTGCCATTTTCCTCAAAGTTCTGCTGGTCTCCTGCCTAAACTCCCAAAGACCACTGTGGAATTTTAAGGTTTTAATCCCAGTTGAGAAATTTCCTAATTTAAGCAGGCACAAAAAAGCTCAAACTTGTACATCACCAAAGAGTTGCCATTTCATGAAAGTGAACCTAAATACTGTCTGTATCATTATGTATTTCTAATTTTATTTTCGGGGGTCTCTTCAAGTGGTCTACCCAATCCCAGAGACAAACTGAATCTTTTTTTGTATATTTATTGAATGTAAAATCAAGAGGCTAATTTGAAACTTCTACAAGACTTTAGCTTGCTTACGGGGTACTTGCTTACAGGGTCTTTGGATTCCATTCCTTCCTTGACCAGGAGGTGCTGCACAATGTCAATATTCTTATTACTTCATTTTAAAAGCAGTCTGGGAAAGTTAACCCTCTTCCACTGTTTTCCCTCCCTGAGCCCAAAATGAGTGTTTAGTGGTATCACTGCCTTAAAGGAGGAAATAAGAGATGGGAGGGCATTTGACTGGAGCAAGGTTGACCTAATCCATTACTCCTACATGAAGTAGGATCTAAGTTAGACTGCTATTTATAGTCATGGGCATTCCATTTTGAGCAGGTTATAAACCTGCAAATAGATCCACGAGGATGTTACTTCCGCTGATAAGGCCAGCATTTATTGCCCATGCCTAATTATCCATGAACCGAGTGGCTTATGAAGGTAGTCAACCACATTGCTGTGGGTCTGGAATCTCGTATAGGCCAGATCAGGTTAAGGACAGCAGATTTCTTTCCCGAATGGAGATTAGGGAACCAGATGGTGTTTCAGAACAATTGATAGTTTTGTGGTCATCATTACCGAGATTAGCTATCAATTCCAGAGTTATTGAATTTAAATTCCACCAGCTACCGTGATCAGATTTGAACATGTGCCCAAAAGTCTAATGCCTTTACACAGAGGATGTTTGGAATGTAGAATTCTGTGCCACGAAGCATTGTTGAAGCACAGTCTATAAACACATGAAAGGAATTAAATAATTGTTTTTATAATAGGAATTTTAAAAGTGTTAACAGTGTGAGCAGGAGAGTGAGTTTAGGTTCGGTGATTTGTAGTGGAAAACACATTCTTGCGTTTTTTGTACATTCTATGCTATAAATGCCATTTGTGTGGATTGACTCTGGACTGTTGGCATGTCTAATTAGTGTTAAAATATTTTGTGTTTCCCTTGCAGATGAGTTTGGTTTGCACATACTGAAATATCTGTTGGACAAGTACAGCTCTGATGCAGCTAATTTTCCGTATCTCAATCCCAACTCTCAGGATAACAATGGAAATACCTTGCTGCACATTTTATTTCACAAACCCTATTCTAAAAATCACGAAGAAATTATCGATCTAATAACCAGGTTTGAAATCAACAGCAAGATAAAAAACAAGGAAGGAAAACTCTTTACGTACAAAATTAAAAAAGATGATCCACGGTCCACCATGTGGAATAAAGCAATATCACGAAATCGAAAGAAGAGAGAACAAAATGACCAGAGTCAAAAGTCACGGACTTCAAAGAGTGTGAAGAATGCAGTGGGCAGAAAGCGACTTTCTCACCAGAAGGCTGAGTCTTTAGAGAGTTCACAGCCTGATGAGCTGCCTCACCTTAATGGCTCCTGTGAGGCTTCTCATCAAGTGGATGAGCCAAGCATTGCTTGGACTTCCGAAGAAATCCTAGTGAATGAAATTACCAAAATGATCCAACAACTTAATGTGATTGAGACATCGACGGAAGCAAATCCTTCCAATCTACCCTTTGCCAACACTTTGTTCAGTGGTTCAACTCGGACTTCGGAGACGAGAGCTTTAATTCTTGAAACTGGCTCTTTGCAAAATATTGACAATCTTGACGCTGTAATGTTGAATGGGGCCACAGAAGATTCAGACTGTGATACAGTGCAACAAGATCCAAGACCTGAAGAAGTGACTGATTTACAAGACCTGGATTTTGATAATATGACATGGGAGATTGAGTGTACATCAGAATTGCTAAAAAAGCTCAGTTGCCGAGACGTTCCACAGCACATGAAAACAAAAACTGTGAAGGTGATTCGGCAACTTGGCAATGGAGAGTGGACTCAGAGCCTCCAGAAACCACTCAAGCACCTAAACTGCCCCATCAAGCTTTACGAAGCTAAACTTGACAAAGGAGCGAGAATGCTTTGGGAACTAGCAGTGGACTTTTCCCCTCGCTATAGTGAAAAGCCAGAGGTGATTTTTCAATCAGAGCTTTCTTTTCACCCTCAAGAAAGAGTCACAGGAAGGGTATACAGTGAGATTATTCGAATCTGGGATATCATCCTAGACCACAATAAACTCAATCGTGCATTGGATATGATCTGTAGTTCTTACGACCGTGGGCAAAACTGCATCCTCCGGAAGAAGCTTAAAGGGATAACCAAAGCTGTGCTTACCTCAAATTTAAATGTCCAAAAGAGAATCCCATTGATCTTTGTGGAATGTGTTGATTGGAAACAACGAAAAGAAAAAGTACCTGAATACTTCCCACCTGCTAGTGCAGTTGAGACAGAGTATAACATAATGAAGTTTCATAGCTTTAGCACCAATATGGCTTTTAACATCCTTTCTAATCTGGAGTCGAGAGTTGAGTATCCTTTTAGGGTGGGAGAATTAGAGTATGCAATCATTGACCTTGTCCCTAAGCCATTACAGGCAATCATTCTGATTGGGCGAAGTGGAACAGGGAAGACCACTTGCTGTCTGTACAGACTTTGGAAACGTTTCCAACTCTACTGGGAGAAAACACAAGTTGGAAACCCTTGGTTGGTGCGACAGGTCTGGCATAAAAGGAAAACAGAAGCCAAGGAGGATGGTGAAAAGGAAGCAGCAATGATAGATGGCAGGACAGATTATTCTGATACTGTGGATGAGGAAAAGGATTTGGAATTTGTGGACCAGAGCTGTGCTTTGGATCAGAATGGAATAGCATTTGATGGCTGTGGCAGTGAGTTAGCAAATGGCCATGGAGATATGCTGGTGAATCCAGGTAGTGCTAACAAGCTTGAACACCTGCATCAAGTCTTTGTTACGAAAAATCATGTCCTGTGCCAGGAAGTCTTGAAAAACTTTATAGAGCTGAGCAAATCCACCAAAGCTACAGGTCACTTCAGACCTCTAGAGCCAACGTTTCACAAACTCCAGGATATTAAGGATGAAAACTTCCCCCTGTTCATAACCTCAGAACAATTGCTGCTGTTAATTGATGCATCCTTGCCAGACCCTTTCTTTCCCCGAAATGAAGACGGCAGTCTAAAAAGGATAATTGTGGGTTGGTCTGCTCAGGAAGATATGACAATACCAGATTTAGGAGAAGAGGATGAAGAAGAGGAGTATGAAGGAGAATTTCTGGATGATGAGCGTAGGATTGCAGAGGTTCATGCCAAAGAATTTGATCCTCGTATCTTTGTGACCTATGAGGTATTTGCACGGGATCTTTGGCCCAAAATGGTAAAAGGCAAATCTCACTTCAATCCAGCCTTAGTGTGGAAGGAAATCAAATCGTTTCTAAAGGGTTCTATTGAAGCTTTAAATAGTCCTCAAGGTTCCCTCACAGAAGAACAGTATATTAAATTGGGAAAGAAGAGAGCACCAAATTTCCAAGAGGACAGAAGTGAAATCTACCGCTTCTTCTGCTTGTATCAGCAGATAAAGTCACAGTACAGATACTTTGATGAGGAAGACGTGTTGTACAGCATATCACTGCGATTATCCAAGTCAGATGAACTGCCATGGTCTATTCACGAACTATATGGGGATGAAATACAGGACTTTACCCAAGCGGAGCTTGCCACCCTCATGAAATGCATCAATGACCCAAATTCTATGTTCCTTACTGGTGACACAGCTCAAAGCATAATGAAGGGAGTTGCTTTCCGCTTCAGTGACCTACGTTCTCTCTTCTATTATGCCCACGATTCCAATCAGAATGAAAATAAACAGTGCAATGTAATAGTGCCAAGCAGAATATACCAACTGCATCAGAACTACCGATCACATTCAGGTATTTCTTTCAGACCATTGTTTGAAAATTATTGAGCTGCAAATGAGTATATAAAATCTTTCTTGTAGGAAAAGAATAGAACTTTACAGATTTTTGTCCACTGAACCTTCATAACTAAGTTTATTTTTTAAGTCTGGAATTTTGATTCTTCCTTTCTAAACATTTACACCCAAGATATTGAGGACCAAAACTACTTGCCATTCTACAAAACTGGCTTTCCAGTTTATCTGCATGTTGTTGGTTTAACTTATTCTAATTTTGTAATCCAGTTTCCTTGATTATCTCTCAGTATCTGATTTGTTCTCAATGATAACTGCTTTACTATGACCAAATGCTTTCAGGGTTTGATGTATGTTTATTCCCAAACATTTTTATTTACACGTTATGCATGTCAAAGAATCTTAGAATTTCTACAGTGCAAAAGGAGGCCATTCAGCTCATCGAGTCTGCACTGACTCTTTGAAAGATATATCTCCTGGCCTTAAAATTGAAAAAGGTCTGTAGGATTTTTTTTTAAATCAGTGTTTGCTATTTTACTTGCCCATTGACATGAGTCTGGGGGTGGTTGTTATGTGATTTGTGCTGCATGACTGATTCGACAACCCGTCTTTATCACAGCGGAGTCCATGTCAGTTTGATTAACAGCTCCAAGTAGTTATACTGTCTTTGATGTCGGGCTATGAATATAAATGTTTGTTGTTACAAGAGATTAAATAGTTAAAGGAATTTGAATGTAGTGAATGGATCTTTTTCGATGAGAGGTTGTTTTTGGGTTGGCATGGATGGGGCAAGGGGAGTGTGTGGTGGGGTGAGGGCTAAGGTTGCTTTGTTTTTTTACAGCTGGCACATCGTGCCAGAGCACAGAGACTGGCCTTTTAGATATCCTGCCTCTGCGGTTGCCTCAGCATTTTCTGGGGTTGGCTAGCCCCATTCCTGTCTTCACCCACCACCCCCCAGGAATAAAAATCAGAACATCTGGAGCACATTTTCCCAAGTTGGGTTTACCAACGAGCACATAACAGAGTTAAAGTAAACGTGCACACATCCTGTGAATATGAATATTGAGATCGCATCCATAGACACATAGAAATTCTGAGCAGGCAGGAGGAGGCCATTCATTATGATCATCCAATAAATAGCCTGATCCAACCCCCCGCCCCCCCATATCCTTTGATCTCCTTTGCCCCAAGTGCAATACCTAACTACTTCTTGAAAATATACAGTGTTTTGGCCTCAACTACCTTCTCTGGTAGCGAATTCCACAGGCTGACCACGCTTTGGGCGGCATGGTAGCACAGTGGTTAGCACTGCTGCTTCACAGCTCCATGGGACCTGGATTTGAATCCCAGCTCGGGTCGCTGTCTGTGTGGAGTTTGCACATTCTCCCTGTGTCTGTGTGGGTTTCCTCCGGGTGCTCCGGTTTCCTCCCACAGTCCAAAGATGTGCGGGCTAGGTTGATTGGCCATTCTAAATTGCCCCTTAGTGTCCTGGGATGCATAGGTTAGTGGGTAAAATATGTAGGGATATGTGGATAGTGCCTGGGTGGGATTGTGGTCGGTGCACACTCGATGGGGCGAATGGCCTCTTTCTGCACTGTAGGATTCTATGATTCTAAGAAATTTCTCCTCATCTCAGTCCTAAACGGTCTACCCCGTATCCTCACATTGTGACACCTGATTCTTGATACCCCCACTATCGGGAATATCCTTCTTGCATCTGTACTGTCTAGTCCTATTAGAATTTATAGGTTTCTATGAGCACCCCCTCATTCTTCTGAACTACAGTGAATATAATCCTAACTGATTCAATCTCTCCTCGTACATCAGTCCTGCCATCTCAGGAGTCATTCTGGTAAACCTTCTCTGCACTCCCTCTAGAGCAAGAACATCCTCCCTCAGATAAGGAGACCAAAACTACACACAATATTTCGAGTATGGCCTCATCAAAGCCCTGTATAACTGCAGCAAGACATCTGTACTCCTCCACTTGAATCCTCTCATTTCATACACTATCTCAAATCTGGATTCAGCCACATCTGGATTCTCAATAGTGACTAACTATTTTATGCATGGATGAACTGTATATAATTTGTTTTGTGCGCTTTTTGATTAATGTAAATTCTTTGTGTATATTTAGGAATTTTGAACTTGGCCTCTGGTGTAGTGGATCTTCTACAGTACTATTTTCCAGAATCCTTTGATCGTTTGCCAAGAGACACTGGGCTCTTTGATGGACCAAAACCTTCTCTTCTGGAGTCCTGTAGTGTCAGTGACTTGGCTATTTTGCTTCGAGGAAACAAACGGAAATCTCAGCCAATAGAATTTGGTGCTCACCAGGTTTGTATTAATACATCTATTCCTATCATTTAGATTGTGAGTAGGAGAAGTGACCAGTTAAATTGGAGAATATCTAGAAGTGGAAATTGGAAAAGAAAAGGTGAAATAGCAAGACATGTTTTGTCTTTGATGTGGAGATGCCGGCGTTAGACTAGGGTGGGCACAGTAAGAAGTCTCACAGCACCAGGTTAAAGTCCCAACAGGTTTATTTGGTGGCACGAGCTTTTGGAGCGCTGCCCCTTCATCAGGTGAGTCTTGACTCATCTGATGAAGGGGCAACGCTCCAAAAGCTTGTGTTACCAAATAAACCTGTTGGACTTTAATCTGGTGCTGTTTTGTCTTTGGCAGAGACAGGAACGCATTGGGAGAGTTTACATGAATTTTGAGTGGTACAGATACAGAGTAAGCCTTCCTCTGCTCAGCCCCACCCACACAAGCAATCCTTACTGCACCAATGTCATTTTTTCATTTACCATTTGTCATGAAGTGCTTAACGAAGGGTAGTTTGTACTGTCAACAACCAACATCATCAACAGCCCAATTATGTTTGTCTAAACTCAGAGAACATTGGTCTAAGCTGAATGCCCCAGATATGCTGGGCCAGTGGCTGACCCACTGTACCATCCATTTCCAGATACCTTAAAAAGAGGCAACTTTGATGAACAGAACCATTGTATTCACCAATCTCTGCACATATATTGTATCACTGGTTATGGAGGTCTGTGATACTGCAAAAGTTGGAATGTTTTTCAAATTACAAAGGAGAAAAAGATAATTTAGCCCTGTTATATCTGAATGTTGTATTCATAGAGCCCAAATTACAAAAGCAGCTTGACTCAATTGTAGGGCTGCTGCCATTGAATGTACTGACAGGAGTGAGAGTTGCCTGAGGTGATAATTTTGCTGGTGGGTTCATGTTGTTGTAGCTCCAGTTTCGTACCTGGATCTGAAATGACATGATATATCCCAGTGCTTCATTATAACGTGTAGACCTGTTGTTATTCTTCTTACACTGGATGGTGCTCACACCTGTGCAGAAGCACTGCGTATGAACATACAAATGGACAACGGGGCAATGCAAATGGCCCACATCAGAATAAACTTCCATCTTCATGGTGAAGGTGTTAAATTGGTGGAATGGATCATCCACTCTTTTCGACTTGACTATCATTCATTTATTCTTGATAGAATAACAATTGGGCAGTCAGATTAAAACCTTTATGCTGAATATGTGTGCTAAATAGGATTGGAAGGAAGGAAAATATTGAACATGAATTAACGACTGCAGATACAGTCTATGGCGATAGCCTATTCCATCAGTTGCACTGGTTTCATGTACATGTCAGCTTTCTTGTTAACTTTCATTCAGCTGGTAAAACCTTTCGATTTTTCCCTTAATAAAATTGATACAATAGCATAACTTATTTAAGAATCGACCACAGTGCTGTGGGTCCGGAGTCACATGTAGGCCAGACCAAGTAAGCTTGGCAGATTTCCTTCCCTAAAGGACATTAGCGACCAGCTGGTTTTTTTTTTACAACTATCTACAATGGTCCAGATGTTTTATAGAGTTTAAATTCTACCATCTGCTACAGTGGGATTCAAACCCTGGTACACAGAGCATTACCCTGGGTCTCTGGATCATTAGTCCAGTGACAATATTTTGCCACCGCCTCCCCTAGGTGCGCTCAAGAAGTGAATACAGCTGGACTTCTGACTCCTCAGTCACAAAGAACTAGGTGATACTCTGGAATTCCTCCAGACATGCCACAGGACAAACTTAAGTATGATTGGGCAAGGTGACCGTTATCTGCTACATCAACAGAAGGGCCATGAATGAAATATATTTTCTCCTCCCCTGGGGCAGCATCTCATCCCTTTTAAAAATAATCTTGGGTTATGACCATTTAAGTGTTCCATCCCCATTCTTGTGGCAGTGTCTTTGCCATCATTATATCAAGCTCCCAGCCTGACATTCAATTAATGATGGTGGGAAGGTTCCTGAGGCAGCAACCCTAATCAGAGGGTCCAGAGCCTTGGCAAGATGGCAACCCTATTGGCAGTGGTGGCTGTTGCTACTGTAGGATGTGAACCTCCACCTTGAGGCATCCTCTGAGTGGTCACAGCTGCCAGAAACCTCTTTGCGGGATAGTTGTAACCTGCAGATCCCAGTGCCTCTGGTGGGGTTGGGGGTGGGGGCAGCTGCCCTCAGCACAACAGTTGAATCTTCCTCAAGTGGGGCCTTAAATATGTAGATTGGCTACCCACCATTGCCGGTTTCACTCTGCCTTTGACAAGATGGAGGCAGGAATGCATTGATCACCTCACCCAACATGTTCATGTTCAACCTTTATTCCAGTTCAGCTGTCAATGCTGCCTCAGCAGGATAAGGAAGGTTCTGACCTTCAGACCTGGCTCAGATTTTGCTGAGTAGTTATCCAAGGTAGACTAAATGATGTCATTGTGCAGTCCACCTTGATGTTTGAAATATCCACCAGGAGTTGTTCTGAATATTTTCATGAGTTTGGGGTGGAGATGGACTTCCAGAAGTGGACTGTCGATACTGATGACAATTCACTTGCATAACATCTGCTGGAGAACAGAGGCCATGTCACCTTGAAACTGGGCAGTCTTATCTTTTCCTGGATACTGAGGACGCTGTTCATGTGTCTTCCTGTTATAGAAATCATGGAAACCCTACAGTACAGAAAGAGGCCATTCGGCCCATCGAGTCTGCACCGACCACAATCCCACCCAGACCCTACCCCCATATCCCTACATGTTTTACCCGCTAATCCCTCTAATCTACGCATCTCAGGACACTAAGGGGCAATTTTAGCATGGCCAATCAACCTAACCCACACATCTTTGGACTGTGGGAGGAAACCGGAGCACCCGGAGGAAACCCACGCAGACACGAGGAGAATGTGCAAACTCCACACAGACAGTGACCCAAGCCGGGAATCGAACCCAGGTCCCTGGAGCTGTGAAGCAGCAGTGCTAACCACTGTGCTACCGTGCCGCCCTTATCTTGATCTAATTATCTTGATCTAATTTATTTGTAGCTAAACATGCACAAGTGAAAATTATACTGGTGACCCTCCTGCCATTCACCTCACTAATTGTGGTTAATGGCAATAAGCAGAGACAGTAATCCATTGCTTTGAAAAATAAATCTTCTGTTACAGTTGGAAGAGAAGTGCCAAAATAATTATAAACTCACGATGATGATTATTAAATCACTGCTTTGGTGGTTGACATGTCAATTCCTTCATGTAGGGACAGCATCCACTGATAGGGCTTAATATGTATGATGGGAAGAGTTTCTGAAATGGTGGACAGCTAAATTGATTGGTTTGTCCGATTTCATTTAATGCATTATATTGAGATATCTCTAGTGTCACTTTGATTTGGTTTCAAACCTCTGGTTCTTTTGAAGTTCATTTATAGCTAATTCAGGGTTCTTCAGTTTGAATCATTAGAAGTTCCTGCACTGACATCTTCTTTTGATCAGCTAATAGACACTGTTCTGTTTGGCTCTCAGTGGTTTTAGTACGAGTCTGAAGTTCGTTTGAGATCAATGCACCCTCATTATACATGTTGGCTTTAAACATTTCGGCTAAAATTTGTATTGTTGCGTTTTTTCACTCCTATGATCAGTCGTATTTGATTTCACATTCAGGTGATCCGTAGAACTGTTCTTTAATTTTGTCCCATAACTGCTCGCAGGGCCTCAGTTTCGCCTCTTTCTCACTCTCTCACGAGCCGTCATGCTTCCCATTGTGCATGGAGAAAGGCAAATAGATAGCTAACTAACTAGCCACAGACTAGTGTAATCAACCAGTCATCCTATGAGGAAGAAGCTGGAGTGGGCAAAAACTGAAGGTCATTCCAGCTGTTGTCTAAGCTGCTTCCTGGGCATCTCAAATCAAGTTCCTATATATATGGGCTTTCATATAGAGCAATTCTCGTACATTTAAATACATTATTGTCCAGTTTTAACATCACACAGTTTGCTAGTGACAGCTTGGTGTAAAACTCCTCCAAATTGGTCTTCCTTTGCTGAATTTGTACTATTTGCATGTACCTCCAATCTGTGCAGGATGTGGAATACTGACGAAAGACAGCTTACTTCCCTGTTATATAATTCTTCAAGATTGTTAAATTACTTTAATGTGCCAAGCACCACAGGCCAACCATTCATCCTTGCAGGGAGAGAGGGGTGGGTATTAGTGTTGAGTAGCTAGTTTTTAGGTCAGATCAAACTGTTGCTATGATACAGGTCCTGAAAATAGGCACTTAGGAATGAGGAATTGCAAGTCATAGTACCTATCCACTGACACGTTTGAAAGTCTCCAGAATGCAGGCTTTCAAATTCTTGCAATTTGAAGCATGTATAGTTTGAAGAATAAAGAAGACCCCATCTGTCTATTCATGCCATGAGTAAGTTGTGCAAGATTGTTGAGATTGTGTAGCCATCAGCATTGTCCATGTTCAAGTGACTCTCTGTCCTTATTTTAATACAATACATTACAGGTTATTCTGGTTACGAATGAAAAGGTAAAGGATACAATACCGGAAGAGCTTAACCTGGCCCTTGTTCTGACAATATATGAAGCCAAAGGTTTGGAATTCGATGATGTCCTCCTCTACAATTTCTTCACAGATTCTGAGGTAACAGTTTGTTTTTTTTATTTATTAGTGTCACAAGTTGTCTTGCATTAACACTGCAATGAAGTTACTGTGAAAATTCCCTAGTCACCACACTCTGCCGCCTGTTCAAGTACACTGAGGAAGAATTTAGCATGGCCAATGCTCCTAAGCAGCACGTCTTTCAGACTGTGGGAGGAAACCAGAGCCCCCGGAGGAAACCCACGCAGACACAGGGAGAACCTTCTGACTTCGCACAGACAGTGCCCAAGCTGGAAATTGAACGCGAGTCCCTGGTGTGAGGCAGCAGTGCTAACCACTCTGCCACCTGTTTATTTGCCCATCCTCCTGCCAATCTGGTTTAAGCCTGGTGGGGGCAGTTAAAATTGGAGCCAGTGGATTAGATTTTTGACAAGTCGTGATGACTTGAGATCCCTTCAAAAAGGATGGCCAGGACCTGATCCTGATCCCATTCACGGATTACTCATTTTTGGGAACGTGTTTTATGGGCACTGGCTGGTTCAGATCAAAAGCTTGCACTCTACATTCTTGATTTGGTTGGCTCCATTGCAAGGTAAGGATGTCCTAGTCTTCCATAATTTTCTTGGAGTCGGACCAAGTTTTCAGTGAGTTGCAGTTCACAGAATCTCATTCGTATTGCTCCCATGCTAAGCTGTGCCCCTCCATGTAACCCCCTCCCTTTGGCTCAGGTCTCTCAACCAACTAATTTCTTGGTGCTTATTATGTATTCTTCACTAAGAGCACAGACCTCCATTTGAGTACTAAAACACCTGAGCCCCTGAGAAAGCGTTGATTTACAGCCCTGGCCCTCTGATCTCTGCTGTCAATTTTACAGTGTTGAAATTCAAAAGATTTGGATAATTGACACTTTTCTTGCCCTGCAGTGAAATTACATTTTTTGTAAATATAGTTGCAAGTTACAAATGAATTACTTTTCTAAAGCTTTTTTTAGACATACTGTTGTCAATATAAGTGTATACAATGAGCATGGAAGTGCCATAGCTTGGCATGGGGACATGAGCAAGCATGGGGAGTGTTTGGAGGGTGATGGGGGTGTGAAGACTAGAGGGTCTTTTGTGTTTTTATTTTAACTGGGATGAAGTCCCAGGTGGACATTTTGAACAGCCCACCACACCCAGCAGCCGCTGTGGCACCATTCTTCCCGGGTCGGCTGGCCCAACTGCAGCCTGCACTACCCCTGGCACTGAAAATACCATACTTGCAGACACTTTGCCCCAAGCAATCCCAAGTCGCCTCAGGGATGAAAATCCAGGCCATCGTGCCTGGATTGAATCAGTCTGGAGAGCAAAGAGTGTGGAGAAGCAAGGAGAATAGAATTAATGAATTTTAATCATGCTTTTGAATGCTTTAATTGAAGAATGTACTACGTTTTTGTCACTCTTTAGGCTGATAAGGAATGGCGAGTCATCTCCTCTTTTCAACCTTCACCTCAGTCAAAAGACAATTATGGGCCATTACTGGAACAACCAATAGATGATTCTATCCCACAAAGCAGATCCCTTGAATTCAATGTGGAACTGCACAAGGTAAAACTGGTTCATTGTCTTTTAGCAATGTAATTTTTGTAAAGTAAAATGTCTTTTTTTTTCATGAGATATGGGTAATACCCTTGCAAGACCAGCATTTGTTGCCCATCCCTAATTCCCTTTGAGAAAGTGGTGGAATTTGTTTAGTCTCCGTAAGTATATTTTAATCTATCTATTGTTGGAAAGCACTTCAGATGGATATCCATTAAAAGATATAACCTTCTCGAATTCAAACATTCACTGTGGCAAATTATTCCTTGTTCAAAAATCTGCATAAAGGCATGTTTCCTCGCGGTTGATCTCATTCTCTTAGATTGACAAGCTCTTGTCACTGGCTCCTTAACTATGAGAAATGGGCTTTTTCTCTTCATCCCCTCAACATCTTTAATATGTTTAAAAAACCTCGATTAGATATCCTTTCTTTCTCTGGTGTCATGATAAAAATCCCAATTTCTCAAATCTCTCCTTTTTATGTAGAATTACACACAATGTACAGCATTCTGCTAATTGTCCTTATGTTCTGACCTGTATGGATTCCTTTATTATTCTGCTGCCAGTACTAAATTAGCTGTCCTATAGTTCCTTAGACATGTTCTGTCTCCATTCTTAAGGTGTAACATGAGGTAACCATGAGTCTTCTGTTGCTACACTTTTTTCTAATGAATCATTAAATATATAATTATGCCTCTGCTGTATTTACTCTTGTTTAAATTTGAAGTCTCCAGGGAGTGCTGTGACGTGCTGTAGGACTTTGTCCCAATTTTAAAGGTTCTGCTTAAACCACCTGCTTTTATACAGGGCGCACCACAGCATGAGAAGGAGGAAAGTAGAGGAAGACATCCTCCTGGAATGGGTAGGAAGAGAAGGGCTCTGCTGCAGTGCAGAAGGAGGCCATTCAGCCTATAGAGCCTGTACCAACTCTTCGACAGAGATTTTACCCAGACCCTGACCCCATAACCTCACATATTTACCCCACTCATCCCCCTAACCTGCACATCTTGGGACACTAAGAGGCAATTTAGCATGGCCAATCCACCTAACCTGCACATCTTTACACTGCAGAAGGAAAGAGGAGCATCCAGAGGAAACCCATGCAGACATGGGACATGCAAACTCCACACAGTCACCCAAGGCCGGAATCGAACCCAGATCCCTGGCACTGTGAGACAGCAGTGCTAACCCATGTCATTGGCCGTTCCTACTTAGGATGTTCAGGGAGCAATTCCCCTAGCTCAACCTCAGTAAGGAACAGTGCATCAGATGTCTCCACTTCCACTAAAGCCATCCTCACTGAAATCTGCCAACTGTTGCAGCCAGAGGTACAGAATTCACCAGAATTTCAAACTCAAGGATAGATAAATTTTTGAACAGTAAAGGAATTAAGGGTTATGGTGAGTGGGCGGGTAAGTGGAGCTGAGTCCACAAAAAGATCAGCCATGATCTTATTGAATGTCGGAGCAGGCTCGAGGGGCCAGATGGCCTACTCCTGCTCCTAGTTCTTATGTTCTTACCTGTACTGCATAGCTGTCACTCTGCTGACACAGAGGGGGCGATCTTACCAAAAAAATTCTAAGTCCTGGATAGGTGGGAAACTGGGCAAGTTCAAATCCAGAATTTTATGCACTTAGTGCAGGAAAAAATGGGCTAAACCATTCTTCGCCTGTTGGAGAAGGGGGTGGGTCTAAACCGTTAGCAAGCTTGCTGTAGCAGCAGAGGGCACAATTGCGTATGTGTAGACCTCTGTGGCTACACATGCTCAATGGCAACCAGTAGAGACATGTCAGAGAGACCTGTCAGGCCTCTGCTGCTGCAGCCAGTCTCATCTCAACCCCCGTCCCCAACCCAGCTATTGTGGGGACCCTCAGCCAATCGCAAGCCCCACATTGCCCGTAAAACTCCCTGCCCCTCCCCCTTCCTCCCACCCTCCCTCCCTCAGCGATTGCTTGCAGAGTGGTAACGGGGCCCCCCTCCCCCACCGATCGCAACTGCAGTGTGTACAGTGCCCCCACCGACTAACCCCAATAGGCCCTGCCCCCTCAGGCCCCACTCCCTTGGAACAGCCTGGTGGGCAATGCCAGGGTGTCCAGTGGGCAATGCTAAGGTGCCTGTTGGGTAGTGCTAGGCTGGCATTGCCCAAGAGGCCACCCCTTTTCCCCTGTTCTCCCCGGGAGTGGGGAGGGTCATCAATGGCCTACGGTTTTACCAGTGAGGTCATCATAACTGGTATGGAGACCAGCTGCGTTCCTCACCAGACAGAACCTCTCTCGGCGAGGCCGCAGAGGCAAGTAAGCCCAGGTGATTAAGTCCTGGGCTCACTAATTCCATGTAAATTATATTTAAATTTGATTTAAATCATTTATTTAGCCTTGTGCCGGAAACAGGTGCGAGGCTAATCATGCTGGATATCCGGTGCCGGTAAGATCAGGAGAAGCAAGAAATCAGGCGCGAACTTGATTTCTAAGCTGTCGCGTAATCTTATCAGCTGAATGTCAGTTCTGAGGTGTACTGCAGCCAATAAGGATTTGACTACTTTGGCTTCCAGCTGCTGTGTAAAAGTGCTCAGAACATCATGCAGGCCAGTGCCTTGTATCCAGGCAGCAGTAATGATCTCTTCATTCTGCAGTAGTCTGCTGTGCTGTCTGTATTTGGGTCACCGTGGCAACCCAGAAGCATGGCTACTGGGCATTGAGGACTGTCCTTCATGACTCCACTCTGCAACCCAGGCATGTGTGGCCCGCAGACTTGTAATGAAAGCCACACTGCCACATCTGTAATGTGATAGAGCAGATCAGAGGGTTGGTTCCTCTGCCTGGATCATTCTGGAAAAGACCTGGAGTATTTGTTAGAGCAGGTGTAAAGATTTGTGGTTGTCCGCTATATGCTTCAGAACTTTGTCACCATGGAAGCACAGCCCTTATTACCAGTTTTACAGCAACAGCTAAGGAAGAGAGAGGGAGGGAGGAGGTAACCAACACAGTTGCTTTTTGATTGGGCTCCATGCGGTCTACTTGTGACTGAAATAGTCGTAAATCAAATGCGATTTCCCTTTCTTTGAAGACTTTACTTTCCATCTTTTCTGATCATATGAGTATCCTCATGGCCACAGTGCAAAAATATAAACCACCACAAAATAAGCATTCCAAGCCAAATGTATTAATTAAATCATGCCACAATGTATACAAATGTCAACTAATCACCCCTATGAAATCCCTCAGTGTCCCTCCTGCCTGCGCCCCTTTTCCTGTTCTAGTTTTCCTACACAGCACTATCCCAGTGGTTCCAGCACGGCTAGTGGAAAGCTGCTGACTTCCAGTGGGGAAGACTGCAGATGGCCTTGGAGGATCCTCTTGAGCAGCTCATGGTGTAGAAGGCATGGCTGGGGACTGCATGGGACGCATCAATTTTGGCTGTCTGACTGACGGAGAACACAAGGACACTGATGGAGTGGCAGTGGTCGGAGGACAAATGCTGCCCTCCTAAGAGAGAACAGCAGGTTTATACTCAACGGAGCCTCTGTCCCAGGGGCAGTGCCTTGCTCCTTCTTTTGAAGGACCTTTTTTTTGTGTGAACATTGGAACTGCAGGTGTGGCAGCAAACTGGGCTCGCATGATTTGAATCTGGGCTTTTGTTGCAGAACCCAAATAGCTTCGGCTGGTGTTGCAATGAAACATTCAGATACGGCACCACAGTTGGATCTACAGGTACTTGTGTGATCATTCCCTCCGCCGGCAAGCTGGTTCCCATGCTGCCTTTGTTCCCAGCCTGGATGCAGGTCACTTGTGCCGATTATCTCATCATGTAAAGGTGCTGCTTCTGATCTGTCCTCCGTGATATATAGTGTCAGTATCTGAGATGGTGGCTGCAAGTGTGAGGGCAAGTAATACTGTTTCCTCTTCCTCACTTTATTCCTGATCTTCCATCTCTTGCTCTCCCGCCACTGTCTGACCATGTTGCTGTATGTGGGCATCTAAAAAAGGCATAATGAAAGGATCGAGGGTAGAGGGGGCAAGCAAGAGTTACATGTTTACACCATCTGCAACCTCTAAATCAACAGAGATTGTGGCTGAGGGAGGATATGATGTGAAGAGGAGGATTAGTTATGAGCACGCTGTCATCTTTGATGTTTCAGTCCCTGCACTGACCATTGTCTCAGTCATGGCCACTGCAATGTGCACTGCACCACATCAGGGAACAGAGATGTAGCAGTGCCTGTCCCCTTGTGATTAGCTGCTGCTGCCTTAGATTGTGCCTGAGTGAAGAATGACAGTGAGTGTGATGCAATCCATTTGGCAGATGTGACTGCATTGATTGAACAGCATAAGATGTAGGTGTGAGGCTTCCAACCGTGCTAAGTGTGTGAGGGTGTGGTGAAGGTATGAATGTTAAGCATGAGTCATGTTTGATGAAGATTGTTGGTAGGTGAATGACATGGGTGTGATGCACTAATCCGTCTGTGAGACTATTCGTGCCGTTGGTGGAATTTAGCATTTGAAGATATTTTAATTATCTTTGACAACACGTATGAGGCCAGTGAACTTCTTGCAGAACTGCATTGATGTCCTAAACTTCTATTATTCGTGGCCATGACTATCTGTTTCCGTGCAAAGTTCGTCTGGACAACTTCCTGGGCCCTGAGGACAGCTGATAACTCTCTCCTCCACCTCCTGCACCAAGGTTTCCAGTCTATTCTGGAAAAGTCTTGGAGCCTTCTCTTTGCCATGTTGTGCCATTCTTCTCTCCTCAAAAGGTCAGAATCTGTTCTTGAGTGATTTCCACCTCCTTTTAGAGGTGCCAACTGCTTTTAAATAGTGTGAGCTAACTTTAACCTTGTGCTGGCCGCTCAAGATTTTCTGCTCCCTGCTCTAGCTTGCAGTTATTCAACAGCACGTTAAATCACTTCAATCAAATTTTGTGCATTGCCTGCATCAAAGAAATAGGCATCGCAATCCCTGCACTTATTTTTGGGGCCTATTCCAGTTTTGCAGCCCTCATTTCTTTGTAGGCTCCCCTGTCAAGCTCTCCTCTGCTGTCTGTTTCTTTAGCGTATTCCCTTTTCCATCAGTTTTTCCCTTGTGTCTTTATTCATCCCTGGTGTCTCATTAGTGTTTAGTGTGTTATTGGTTTTAGTGGAGTATATTTTCCCTGAGCTCTCTTGAACACAAGTTTAAATGTTTCCAGTTGCTGTTTTGCTGCATAATTGTTCGCCAGTATTGTCCATCTTATTTTCCCAAATTCTATTCTCAGTCCTTCAAACTCAACTTTTTCTTGAATCTATTACTTTGGTCTTTGTTGTGCTTGTGTCCTTCTCAATTATTATCCTAAACACAATAATGGTATGGTTCCTCTTGCAGAGATTTACCCTTTTCACTTCTCTTATTTGTTCTGAATAATACTAGACCCAGTAGTGGATTCTCTCTGTTGGCTTACTTACGTACTGGATTCCTATGAAGGAGTCCTGTACAGATTGTAGGAACGCCAGTCCCTTATCCCCTTTTACCTCTTTGGCCAATTAATTTTGGGGTAGCTGAAATCCTCCATTATTATTAATTCATGTTTGTTACTCATTTCCCTTATTTGTTTGCATATTTCTTCCTCAACCTCCCTCCCAATAATTATTAGGGGGTTTGTAGAGTAGGTTGTTAGTCTGATTAATTCTTTTTTTCAATCATTTGGGTAGAATGTTCTGCTCTCATCAACAGCGGGAATCGTGGTGAGCAGGAGAGCAAGATTTGACAGATTTAACGACAAAATCAGTTTGTCAATGTTGGGAAATTAACGTGGAATCTTGGTCTCCTGACTTTCATGGCGGGTTAAAGGCGAGGAAAATGTCCCACTGGGCTATGTGGGGAATCCCCTTCTGCATTTCATGAATACTCATTAAAAGCTAAACATGCCAGAATCTTGTCCCCCTCCAAATTTATCGGGAATATAGAACTTTCTGTTTCATGATGGTGCAAAATGGCGTGTACCTGACGAGGGAGACTGCTTCCTGGACTTTCAGGTCAGTAGGTGCTGCTTTCACCTCCCTTTCACACACTTATTTCACACAGTCAATGAGAGATTTCAGCTACCCTGTCTCGCGCGCTGCACCAAGGCTGGGCACAGGGGAGGGGGTGAGACCAAGGCAGGACTACCGGGAGGAGTCCAGGAGTCAGAGTGCAAGAGTGAATAGATGTCTGAGTGCCAGTCAAATATGCCTCCTGGACATTGGAGCCTTTGAGGTAACTATGAGGTGGGTCACATCCACAGCATAATTAATAAGCTGAACAGTGCAAGAACCTGTGTTTATTTCCTGACCTTGCATCATGCTGGTGGATCTACACTGTACACATTCCATGTTGTTTTAAAGTTTATTCATTAGTTTAGAGTTTATTTATTAGTGTCACATGTAGGCTTACATTAACACTGCAATGAAGTTACTGTGAAAATCCCCTAGTCGCCACACTCCGGCGCCTGTTCGGGTACACTGAGGGAGAATTTAGCATCGTCAATGCACCTAACCAGCATGTCTTTCGGAATGTGGGAGGAAACAGAGCACCCGGAGGAAACCCATGCAGACATGGGGAGAACGTGCAGACTCCGCACAGACAGTGACCCAAGCCGGGAATCGAACCAAGGCCCCTGGCGCTGTGAGACAGCAGCTAACCACTGTGCCACCATGCCACCTCTTGTCCTGTGGTTGGGAGATGTATCATCAACAGCCCTTAACCTGACCAGTGGGTCATTTAAACAAGCACTACCAAAACAGTAAACATGGAGTTTAAAATTTGTGAATTTTTTTTTATATAAACAAATTATGTTTGATCGTTAAGCAAAATAAATCAAATGTTCTACTCTTATCTCACTAATGCTCAGAGTTTCGGTGTCCACTCCAGTGAGCAAGACACTTGCAACACCTTATTAAATTTTCATTTACCATGTGAAGATTAAAAGTACATGCAGCCCCTTCCCATCTCTGGTATATCTTAAATCATGTCCCCCTTTAACAAAGTGAGCCACAAACAACTACAGGTATTTTTAGTGGCTGAGCATTTAACGCATTATTCTGGCATTCCTCTTACACTATGTTAACAGAGATTTTAACTATGATAAAATAAATGGAACAACATGGTTCAGAAAGTAGCAATCTAAAGATAGCTGGCCTCTTGTGCATCCCCCACTTCTTTCAGCCCAATGATAGTAGTTGTGCCTTCAATCATCGGCATTAAACTCTGAAATTCTCTCCCTGAAACATTTTGCCACCCCTCTCTTTAATAGCTACTTTAAAACATAGAACATAGAACAGTACAGCACAGAACAGGCCCTTCGGCCCACGATGTTGTGCCGAGCTTTATCTGAAACCAAGATCAAGCTATCCCACTCCCTATCATCCTGGTGTGCTCCATGTGCCTATCCAATAACCGCTTAAATGTTTCTAAAGTGTCTGACTCCACTATCACTGCAGGCAGTCCATTCCACACCCCAACCACTCTCTGCGTAAAGAACCTACCTCTGATATCCGTCCTGTATCTCCCACCACGAACCCTATAGTTATGCCCCCTTGTAATAGCTCCATCCACCCGAGGAAATAGTCTTTGAACGTTCACTCTATCTATCCCCTTCATCATTTTATACACCTCCCAAGCATTTAGTCACCTGTCCTAATGTCTCTTTCTTTGACTTGGTTTCTGATTTCGCACTTGTGAATTACCTTGGAACCGTTTCCACCAGGTAAGGTGCTTTAAATGCAGATAGTTGTTATAGGTACTTCTTCAATCCCAGTATCTTAATATATTTTCATGTATATGCAAATCATGGTTATATGCGAACAATTCCATCTCAAACTTGAACATTGTAAACAATGACTCCTCCTGACTAGTTCCTGACTATTTTTTCCTCTGGATTCTTGTCTTAAACAATTTAAACATATTCTGCCCACATTTTCCAATCTCTTCTCGCTACATCTACATAATGTGCTGTATCTTGAAGAAAGTTATCCATATATGGGACAAAGCATGGTCTAAGTATGGGAAGATAAATAGACTGGAAAAGTAACTAATTGGAACCAGACTAGTTGTGGAACCAGACAGGTTGAAGAATGAGAAGCTCGCTGATTGTATCAGATTTTACCAAGATAGCTCATCCCACAAATGCAAGTTTTTAGGGGGCAGGTTCTATACTAAATGACTGCATCCTTCAAAACTCCGGCCAGTAACACTTAAGCTCCTTTGCATGTTCTTTTGTTTGAATTGGTGTCCTCATATGACAGCAGACATTGTGCCTTAGTACAAGTATACAATGAGTAGTTTGTGATAGACCAACAGTGAATCTCTCAAATTAGTTTTAAAAGATATAACTATCAGAGGGTAGTTATTTTCCTAATTTCTGCGACTATTGAGCTGCTCAGGAAAACATCATGGTACAGGGAAGAAAACTCAACAAACCCAAGTTTCAAATATTTGTCAGACTTCAGTAACTATTTTTAATTTAAACCTGTTGCTAAAGTCTTAAAGTAGCATTGTCACAGCTGAATTAAAGCAATGGCTAATATTTACCTGGTATGCATACCCTGAAATGAATGTCAGTGGTCAACTCTCGTCAAAATGCTTATTTCTTTCTGTGCAACAGCTGCTCAATTGTGAACTCAAACAATTGTACACAGCCTTTACACGAGCAAGGGTGAACTTGTGGATCTTTGATGAAAACAAAGGGAAGCGTGACCCAGCCTTCAAGTACTTCATTAACAGAGATTTAGTCAGAGTCGTCAAAACGGATGAGAACAAAGGTAAGGAAGTAGCGAGGTAGAGAACACACAAAAAACTACAAAACCAAAGCTTTATGCTTGTTTGTAGTGTTGAAACCTATGCGGTTATTGCAGGCACCTGAAGATTCAGCCTATTCGTAATTTTTAACTTGAGAGCGAAGCCTTAATTGCATGATTCTGTTATGACTGGGCATTTTTTATCTGTACTTTTCAATCATTCCATATGCCAAATGCTCAGCCATTCTAGCTTCAGTTCTCAGAACATGGGTGAACTAACTAAATAATAATAACAATTATTACGGTCAGAACATTGAATACAGGAGTTGGGACGTCTTGTTGAAGTTGTACAAGACATTGGTAAGGCCACACTTGGAATACTGTGTGCAATTCTGGTCACCCTATTATAGAAAGGATATTATTAAACTAGAAAAAGTGCAGAAAAGATTTACTAGGATGCTACCGGGACTTGATGGATTGAGTTATAAAGAGAGGCTGAATAGACTGGGACTTTTTTCTCTGGAGTGTAGGAGGCTGAGGGGTGACCTTATAGAGGTCTATAAAATAATGAGGGGCATAGACAAGGTAGATAGTCAATATCTTTTCCCAAAAGTAGGGGAGTCTAAAACTAGAGGGCATAGGTTTAAGGTGAGAGGAGAGAGATACAAAAGTGTCCAGAGGGGCAATTTTTTCACACACAGGGTGGTGAGTGTCTGGAACAAGCTTCCAGAGATAGTAGTAGAGGCGGGTACAATTTTACGTGGGTACGATGGGTATGGAGGGATATGGGCCAAATGCGGGCAATTGGGATTAGCTTAGGGGTTTTAAAAAAAAAAGAGCGGCGTGGACAAGTTGGGCCAAAGGGCCTGTTTCCATGCTGTAAACCTCTATGACAAGGAGTTTTGGATGGTTTGTTCATTAGATAAAATAATCAGAAATGTATGTTTTTGGCTCTGCACTGTATTGTCAACCAGAGTGGGACTTGAACTTCTGGCTTTGAAAACAACTGAACCAAGTTCTGTATAAAGAGGAGATGAAACGTTTCATATTCCACTGAATGGAGTGAGACTTTGTTCTCCTTATGATTGAAACAGTGCAATATTTACTCGGTGTTGATCTGCAATAATACCAACTTGCATTTATATTTATATCCATTTAGAGAGAAGTCTCTTAGTTCTATTGGAATAAAGTTAGTTAACATTTATATGAAGTAAATATGTTTTATTTTTCAGAACTTGATGACAGTATGTTTGTTAAAACCTCGACAATGCCCGAGTGGGCAGAAAGAGGTGACTACTTTGCAAAACATCAGTGTTGGAAGGTGAGCGGTAAAAATTGAAATACGAAATCTAGTTTATGGATTGGAAATTATGTATAAAGGTCTGACAAGGGACTTTTCAGAATCTGAGGTGGGGTGAATTTTAACATGGGTGAAAGGGTGGGATTGGGTGCGGGTGGGGCCAGTGAAGTAACCTGGTCCAAGGAGGTAGGTAGACGTTTTAAATAGCTTAATGAGGCTGGAAGGCTCAAGTTAAACCTCAGTCTCAGGAAATCCGACTTTACTCGTCTCCTTTGAGGTGTCCTCTTTAACCAAACATTTGTTCGGTCACTTGTTCAAGGTATATTTATTTGGCTGGGTGTGAATTCTTTTGATTAATTATGCTGCTGTGAAATGGTGTTGGATGTTCTTCCACATTAAGGGCCTACATAAATGCAAATTTTATTATATCAGTGAGACAAAGGGCAGAATCTTGTGCTCTCCCTGTGTAGGTGATTTGGGAGAGGGCAGAGTGGGTGAATGTGCTGCCTTCAGTCAGGTGGGGGGGCGGAGTTTTTAAACTATTATTTCAAAGTGATTGAAGATTCAATAGACGTTAGGAAACTAATTTCAATTTGATGAAAATCCGGAGGTTGTTTTCAACAGACAAACTATGCGAAAATCTCTTTCGGTAAGAGCCAGGGATACGCCTCCTTAGCATCATCACAGGCAGTGACAGCAACCTGGCCTCTCAGAGGAAACGCACAGCACAAACGTCTTACAGAACAACTCACCTCGCTGTCAGTGAATGAAACACTGAATAACAAGCGATGGGTGAAGAAGGCCGGAACCAACCACTGAGCATCTGGGGCAGAGCTCATCTCCCTGCTTAGTATCTCTCATTCACTCCAGCTCATCAGTCATTAGAACATAGAACATTACAGCGCAGTACAGGCCCTTCGGCCCTCGATGTTGCGCCCACCAGTGGAACCAATCTAAAGCCCCTCTAATCTACACTATTCCAATATCATCCATATGTTTATCCAATAACCATTTAAATGCTCTTAATGTTGACGAGTCCACTACTGCTGCAGGCAGGGCATTCCACGCCCTTACTACTCTCTGAGTAAAGAACCTACCTCTAACATCTATCCTATATCTCTCACCCCTCAATTTAAAGCTATGTCCCCTCGTGCTAGCCATCACCGTCAGAGGAAAAAGGCTCTCACTATCCACCCTATCTAATCCTCTGATCATCTTGTATGCCTCTATTAAGTCACCTCTTAACCTTCTTCTCTCTAACGAAAACAACCTCAAGCCCCTCAGCCTTTCCTCATACGATTTTCCCACCATACCAGGCAACATCCTGGTAAATCTCCTCTGCACCCTTTCCAACGCTTCCACATCTTTCCTATAATGCGGCGACCAGAACTGTACGCAATACTCCAAATACGGCCGCACCAGAGTTTTGTACAGTTGCATGACCTCCTGGCTCCGAAACTCAATCCCTCTACCAATAAAAGCTAACACACCGTACGCCTTCTTAACAGCCCTATCAACCTGGATACCAACTTTCAGGGATCTATGCACGTGGACACCCAGATCCCTCTGTTCATCCACACTACCAAGTATCTTACCATTAGCCCAGTACTCTCTATTCCTGTTACTCCTTCCAAAGTGAATCACCTCACACTTTTCCGCATTAAACTCCATTTGCCACCTCTCAGCCCAGCTCTGCAGCTTATCTATGTCCCTCTGTAACCTGCCACTCCCCTCCGCATTGTCTACAACTCCACTGACTTTAGTGTCATCCGCAAATTTACTAATCCATCCTTCCACGCCCTCATCCAGGTCATTAATAAAAATGACAAACAGCAGTGGCCCTAAAACAGATCCTTGCGGTACACCACTAGTAACTGAACTCCAGGATGAATATTTCCCATCAACCACCACCCTCTGTTTTCTTACAGCTAGCCAATTCCTGATCCAAACCACTAAATCACCCTCAATCCCATGTGTCCGTATTTTCTGAAAAAGCTTACATGGGGAACTTTATCAAACACTTTGCTGAAATCCATATACACCAACCACATCAACCGCTTTACCCTCATCCACCTCTTTGGTCACCTTCTCAAAGAACTCAATAAGGTTTGTGAGGCACGACCTACCCTTCACAAAACCGTGCTGACTATCCCTAATCAAATTATTCCTTTCTAGGTGATTATAAATCCTATCTCTTATAATCCTTTCCAATACTTTGCCCACAACAGAAGTAAGGCTCACCGGTCTATAATTACCAGGGTTGTCCCTACCCCCCTTTTTGAACAAGGGGACAACATTTGCTCTCCTCCAGTCTTCTGGCACTGTTCCTGTAGACAATGACGACACAAAGATCAAAGCCAAAGGCTCTGCAATCTCCTCTCTAGCCTCCCAGAGAATCCTAGGATAAATCCCATCCGGCCCAGGGGGCGTATCTATTTTTACCCTTTCCAGAATTGCTAACACCTCCTCCTTATGAACATCAATCCCATCCAGTCCAACAGCCTGCATCTCAGTACTCCCCTCGACAACACTGTCCCTCTCCAGTGTGAATACCGACGAAAAATATTCATTTAGTACCTCTCCTATCTCTTCAGAATTACTCACCCGCTTCCCACTGCTGTAGATCAGTGGCTCCCAACCGGCTGTGAAGGCCCCTCAAGTGTGCCGCAAAAAAGATCAAAATTATTAAAAATTCATGTAATTAAACTAAAACTAACCTTCTTCGTCTTCAACTCTGTGGTTGGTATCTCCAAGATTCAGCTAATCTTGGGCCTTCTACATGCGCCAGCTGGGAAAGAACTGCACATGTGTAGTTTAGATTTTTTATGGTGGTCAGGCTCGTGTACATAACCAACAGGCCTTGGAACTGAAGACAAAGGTCCCGTGCACCTACACAAAGTGAAAACACAAAGGGCACAAAATCCTTTGGAGAAGCAAGGGAGACAGAGGGAGGTAAAATAAAACAGGACAGGGGGAAGTTAAAAACAAAGTTCCCAGTAGGGGAAGAAGACAGAGATGCAAAACAGCAACCAATTAAATTAAGAAAAGAAGAAACAGTCTCCTATTAGAGAACGTGCTGCAGGGGGCAGACTTGAAATGACGTGGGAGAGCGTGGGCCGAAAATCACCCCAAAAAAGCCCTTTGCTAGAAGGCAGTTCAGAGAAAATAACTGTGCCTCAAAATATTTTTATAGTACAGAGATATGCCATGTCACATGGAAGGGTGGGAACCACTGCTGTAGACTCGCGAGGAAGCCCAAAGACCCAGTAGAATGAATTTGATTCCAGCCACAGTCCAATATGGTTCAAAGCACAGGGTAACCTCTATCTTATCCATTCTCATTCTTTCACAGTGCGACTGTTTGACATTCCCTCTGTGTGAACAATCCCCCTTCATGTGACTTGTCAGCCAAAGACTTTCATTGTGGGTGTGCTAGTTGGGTCGATTTCCAGATATCAGCCCAGCCTAGTTAACAATTTGCAAATTTTAAAAAGTTGATGTTTGACTCTCCCATATGCTATTGACGAATAGGTAATGGATCCCGAGGTGTGGTTTAAAGGGGAGTGGTGTCAGTGGAACTAAAAATCAGGACAGTTGAGCAATTTACAGAAAACTGTTGGGATAGAGGGAGACTTGGTGAAAAATCCAGAATATCCGGCCAAAACAGAACATCCGGTCACCCTATCTCCACCCTGACAAGTCCAGGACAGAAACGCCCATGGATGGCCTTCCTGTCTGATGCCAGTTGAGGCCCTTAAATGGGGAATTGATGTTTAATTAATGCCTTTACAGCAGACCCCTTCCCACCATCACTCATCATTGCCTAATTCCTTGATCGGACACCTTGGGTGAGTGTTCTACCAGCAGCAGCCACCTGATGGTGCTACTGAGTACAGATTTGGCCAGAAGCTCTGTAGGCAGGACCTCTGCCCCGGGGTCCTGACTCACAGGAAAAGGTCCGCTGCTCACCTGCTAAGTGCCCAGGTGGCACAAGATGTGGCTGGAGTTCCTGAAAAGAGACGACACAGGTCTCACTGACTGCTAAGCTGGTGGCTGAAACCCCTGACGCCTTCTCAAGATTTTGCCCAAAGTCTATCTGAGGAAGTAATTTTTCCAGTATTCTGTTGAGGCAGGTAAATGTTTGATATGTTGATGCATACAGCTATATAATTAACTATAAATGTTATAATTTATGCTACATTCTAACCAAGTTTACACAAATGATATTGTTTTCATTTTCGTCGTAAAAATATCTTTTACATTTTTTAGGTTGCTGCAAAATGCTACCAGAAAGGTGGAGATTTGGAAAAAGGGAAACTGGCGCTTGCACACGATGCTGTTCTCAATGTACAAGTCAAAAAAAGAAGCCAGAGGTAAGATTACCTTTGTGTTTAGCTTTTGCAACACTACACAGCTCTTTGATTTGATTTGCAGCCCAATGTATTTTTGAAGCAAGACTAGAAATTTAAAAATTGCATAGCTCACCCAAACACTTTGATACTCCAAAACTAAAATACTGTGGATGCTGGAAATCTGACATAAAGACAGAAAATGCTGGAAATAAGAGGAAAATGGGTGGGATTTTCCAGCCCTGACACCAGCGGACATTGTTGCGGACATGACGGGGACATTTGGAGATCTGTTAATTGGTCGCTCTCCAAATTTCACCCATCCTGTCCGTGATGATGATGGCCAGTGTCAGGGTGATAAAATCCTTGCCAACATTACAGATCGATGACCTTTTGTCAGAACTTTGGTAACACATTTATTTGGTTTTTTGAATGTGGCATGGAGCGTGCCAGCCGGGATTGCAGATTGGAAACTTACAGGCACGTTCTCACTCACTACCTTCACTGGTGTGTTTGGTTCCAGCTACTTGACCTGGTGGAATACTATGTCCCCAAAGCTGTCCTGGTGCCTTTTATTTTCCATGTGGAATTTAACAGCCCTCAGAGTTGCCCCTTTGCAGTTTTCCTAATGTGACTAATTGTTCCTGTCAATCCTTTCAGGATAACTCCTTGTCCCTCTCCCAAAACATATCTTGTTGCCTGGTGAAACAGTTAAGAATGTTACTGGAAGCTGAGGCTGTCACTGTGGCAATAGTTTATAAAGTTTATTTATTAGCGTTACAAATAGGCTTACATTAACACTGCAAAGAAGGAGTGAGGAAAGAGATACCAGATTTCAGGTGCAAAAACTTGGAAGCATGTTCTGAAGCCAAGCAGGTTAAGATCTGAAACACACCTGCTAATGCTTGGGCACAAAGCTGAATATAATCAAGTAAAACCCTACAGGGCTGATCAATATTCCTCAGTTGCTAACTCAACATCTTGTAGTTTGTGTATGTAGACACTCTGTAACAGTGAGTTCTGAGAAACAATATAGACTTGAGCTTCAGCCTCCTTTGTAAGTCTCACAAATTACTGAAGGATTTCTTCTGCAAAAGTCAGAACGCTTTTACATTAAAGTTTTTTTTGCACTTCCCAGAGAAATTCAGAATGAATACCTCCAACTGGCCAAGACTTACCTGGAGTGCAAAGTACCGAAACTGTCACTGAAGTGCTTACGAAATGCAAAGGAATACAAGCTATGTGCAGAACTACTAGAGAAATTGGGAAAGGCATGTGATCATTGTATCTGTACTCGTTGTTCTTCATTTACATAACAGCAATAGTTTCCAAGCTACCTCTTCTCCCATTATATAATGGATGAAACTCTGACACGTAGGACCTTTTGCTGCTACACTCTGCAGTTGTTTTACTCCATGACGTCATTGCGAGCGAAGGAGTAAGCAGGAGCAGAGATGCTTATCAAATAGCTATTAAAGACAGTGATGAAAAAGGCCTCACTACCTGAGTCAGTGAGGTGTAGAGGAGGAATGAAACCAAGGATCAGGATGGGGAGAGAGGGGAATCTTCTGCTCGGGGAGCAACCTCTCCACATTTTTTGAATCTCCCCTTTAACCTGACCCTGTTAACGGAGCTGCAAACATGAGAAATGGAGGTAGTCTGGAATTGTGGCTGTCACTAGTTCACAAGTTGGATCAGAAACCTCTTTTCTCTCTGCATCCCCCATCCCACCCTGATCCCTGAAAACTGCAGGAGGCTGTGCCGCAACTGCTCACCCGCCATGGGGCTCAGAAGCTGGAAGAATATCTTCAGAATCTGAATAATATCCAATCGACACCATGTCTCTTGCAGATGACGTCATTGGTTTTCTGCATATGCATGGACAAGTGCTCATTAGCAGATATTGGCAGCCATCTTGCATAGGCAGGAGGCAATGTTTCTGTTTCCTTGATTGACTGAAAAACATTTAGCATAGTTACAATGTCCACTGTCTTTAACGTCTGCAGCCCTGCCACAAGAGTACCATGGCTACAGTGTGTACTATCTATGGGATGCAGTACAATAACTTACCAAGGCTGCTTTAGCAGCACCTGACAGACCCATGACCTCCACCACCTAGAAGGATAAGCACAGCAAGTAAATGGAATACTGTCAACTCCATCTTCCTTTCCAAGTCACACGCCATCCCAACTTGGACACATCATTGTTCTTACTTGTTACTAGGTTAAACTCTTGGAAGTCCCTAACATATCCATATTGTGGGAGCATCTTCACCATGCACTGTAACGGCTCAAGAAGAAGGCTTACCACACCACAAGTGCAACTAGGGATCACAATAAATGTCAACCTTGATAGCAATGCCCATATTCTCAGAACTAATTTTAAAAATCATTGACAATTAAATTCCCAACTTAACGTTCAGGCTCATTTGATTTTCTTCCTCCTTTATTAGGTGAGTGATGCAGCTTGCTTGTACAGAAAAGCTCAGTGCTACAGACATTCTGCAAGATGCTTTGAGCAAGTGCACAAATTTGATTTGGCGATCAAAATGCTCTGTCGTGGTGAATTGTACAATGAAGCCGCTCTGGCTGTGGAAAGGTAACGCCCATTCTTCTGAATGCAAATATATGTATTTGAATTTTAAAAAATGATACGGCTATTGTTAACCAAATATTCCCCCTTCTAGAACAGTCTAGGAGGTCATAGTTGCAGAGTAAGTTGGGGGGGGGGGGGCGGGGGGGTTCAAGACAGAGATAAGGAGAAGCTACTTCTCAGAGGGTTGTGAATCTATGGAATTTACTGCCCCAGAGTGCAGTGGATGCAGAATCAATCAATGGATTCAAGGAAGGGATAGATAAGTATTTGATCAAAAGTGGGATAAAGGACAATGGGGAAAAGGCAGGGAAGTGGAGTTAGGATCAGATGGAGATCAGCCATGATTATATAGAATGGCAGAGTGGGTTCGAAGGGCTGAATTGCCAACTCTCACTCCTAATTCCTAGTTTGCATGTACATTTCTGCTTTACACAGAGATAAATGTCCACATCTAAGTGCTAATGTACAAATCTAACTTTTTTATTTTTAGATTTCAGGAGATTCTTCGTCAAAAGAATCAGCTTTTCACAAAGCTTCCATACACTGCGGATCAGTTCCGCTTAGAGGCTGCTGCCATGTATCAGAGGGAGAATAAACTCACTGAGATGATGGACTCCCTGTCTTCCCTTGACCCTGAAGACCAGCTAGTTTTTCTCAAGTCAAAGAAGTGTTTGTCTCAAGCAGCTGATCTCCTGAAACGTCAGGGCCGGGAAGAGGAAGCTGCTCTTTTGATGCGGGAACATGGAAAGCTCCATGAAGCAGCAAGGCTTTCAAATAAGAAGGAGTTTCAAGCTAAGTGCCTTGTTGCTGCAGCCCGATTGAGTCTACTCAAAGAAAGCAAAGGAGAAGAGATAGACAAAGAAAGTATCCAAGGGATGCTGGATGAAGCAATCAAACTCTTCAAAATCAGAAGACAAAAGTCCTCTGATATAGCAGAAGCCATGTTACTGAAAGGTCTTCTAAGTAAAGACACCAGTGTGCTTAGAAAAGCTTTTGACATTTTTGTTCTTGAAAATAACAGTGCTGGAGCGGTGGAAAGCCTCTTTATTTCACTACAAAAAGACGCTGCAGCTTTGTCAGATTTTGAGCGATCATTGACTTGTCTGGAAATGTTAATGCAGTTGGTAAAAGCACTTGAGAATCCCCAGAACAATGCAGAGAAAGAGATGGTCAAATCTTGCTATGAATTTTTTGGAATTTTGCCAGTAGATGCGAAGTATGGCAAAATTCCACTGTATGAAGGAGTGAGAATATTGCAGCTGGATTTTCACCTAGATCTAAATGAAAAGCAAGGAAGCTTTTACAAATGTGAAATAAAAACAGTTAGGACCTTGCTACAGAAGTACTTATTGCTTCACCTTTGTGGCTTCGCTGATAAAATTAAGTCAGCAGGACAGAGTATTCCAGATGTTTGTCCAAAGTTTATCTGTGGCTTGCCCTGTGAGTCTCCTTCCTGTCAAGATTATCATAGGACTTTGAAAAGGCATGAAGCAAAAGATTCACTTGAAGCCAAGCTGTATCTGACCATTCTAAATGGAATATTGCTGGAAGCCAAATGTTTCTATCCCAAAGAGATCTTTCCAGAAGTTGAGAGAATTGAAGATCTTCTCACAGGAGACCGATATGCTTCATGCACCTCTCTGCTGAATGCTTTTTACCCGAAACATTTTCATCAGAGGGTTATCTCTGAAAGCCCTGGTGCTTGCTGGAATGTCTTGGGATTAGTGAAGAATAATAGATTTGAGAGTTTCAGGCCTGTGCTGAGAGAGTACATATCTCATTGTTTTGATCGTTCTTCACTCCAGAACAGAAGAGAGTCAACAGACTTGTGGGTACAGGCCCAACAGGTTTATCTTCTAACTTGTGACTACCCCAAGAAAATTGAGGACCTGCTCACAAAAGAAGAACAAGCGTATGACTCTGAACGAAGAAAATGTGGAAAGGGCATAGATGTTCAGAACAGGAAAAAACAAAGAAGTCTAAAAGGCAACCTTGGGATGTTGAGTACCAAAACATTACACTTATGTATTTTCAGGCTTCTAGTTATGTCCATGAAGAATTTTTATGAAGACTCTGACCCAGAGCAATGCATTCATAGCTTCTACCGGTTCATGAATGTACTAATTAGAAGATGTGTTGATCCTCTCATCCCAAGTATAGCCAACACTGTCACAGTGCTTGAATTTCAGTTTATTTTATGTTGTGCTGTCCTTATGCATTTCATGAAGAACCTTGTTGTCTGTCTCCCAAGGAGCTTTATAGCTCTTCTTCATTACTGGAACTTCATGTTCAAACCTAAAGGCAAACACAAAAAACCCAAAGATGCCTTTAGCATCATAAATGAATACAAGCCAAAGGATGTGCCCAGAATGATACATAAAATGAAAAGGCATTTGTCCTACCTGGTCAGAGTCTTGTGTGGCATGCAGAGCGATAACTTCAATGTGCTTTTGGATGCTTTCAGTGATCCAGATTACACTTCATCAGGAGAAGCAGAGAGGACAGTGGTTCTATGTGTGGTGATGTTGATAAATTCAAGATACGTCTTTGAACCTCGAATGGAAAAGGTGATCAGATGCAATTTCAGGGAGGTACAGAAAAAAATAATAAAAATCACCCAAGACCATGGGTCAAAGGTTCCAGCGAGACTGATTAATCTTGTTGAAAATGTCAATAGAGCACAGTGTGTTAAAGACGTCGTGAGCAGCCTTCAGGAGTTACTGAGTGAGAGAGATGATGAGTACTTGCACGACTGTACCTGGAAATGGGATCACCACTCTGGCCCTGGTTCAGTGCGGGGTATTTACTTTCAGAACATTTATGCTGAAAGATTTACTGCTGAATATCCGATAAAAAGTGATGAAATTGTGCTCATGCCAGAGGAAGAACATAGTGCTCCTGAAGTAGCTCAGTACCTTGAAGAAAAAGACGATCATCTCCAGGACATGGCTTTTAAATTGCAGAAAGCAAACTTGAGACGGAAATGGCAGTGTTTACTACATGTAATTAGTGTGTGCAAGTACCTACTAACACTCTCGACACAAGCCATTTCAGACGCTGCCCGACCAAAGACGGAAGTTCCCAGCAACTTCAGAGAGGCGCAAATAGATGAGACACAGTGTGATATTTGTGGAGTAAAATTTTCCAGAGGTTCTAAAAGCTACTTCCAAGAGCAGGAATTTGAAGAAACTACGAACTGTATCTCGGAAAACTGGGAAGAGACTGAAAATGAAGGAGAAAGTGAAACTTTATGCTTGCATGAATGCTTTAAAACCCACATCAGACTGGAAGAGCACGTAAAGAAAGAAAATGCCTACAATGCTTATTTGACTTATTTCAGAGGATCTGTGGAGCCCATCATGAGCAGAGGCAGAAGTATGCTGCACTACCTTGAGGAAATGGCAACAGATCACTTGACATCTAAAGAACTGTCAAAAGTGATGTATGAAAAATTACAGGACAGTTTTGATGCAATTGTACACTCAATAGACAGTATCTACAACCACAAGACCTGGATAAGAGGTAGTGTATTTTGCTTTAGAATTAGCTAACTTTCTCTCATCATTCAACTTTCATGTAGATAGACAATAATCTTTTAAGAAAAATTAACTTGGTTTTACCTCTGGTTTCTTTTTCCTTAAGAGTCCACTTTCATTTGTAGTTTCCTTATTTATTGTTGACAGCTACATCTAAGAATCTTACAGGGCAAAGGTGAAGGTCATTGGCCTATCATGGAAAGAGCTGTCCTGTTCCCCTGCCCTGAATCCATTGCCCTGCAGTCCTGCCACCCCCCCCCCCCCCCCCCAATGTCCCCCAGAGTATACATTCAACTCATTTTTTAGTTGAATCTGCTTCCCTTTTAATTTGTGTAATCCATAACTCACTATATCAAAAGAATCCTCCTCTTCATCTCCAAAATCCTTTTGTTCAAGTACCTTAGATTTGGGTCATCGACCCTCTTGTGAGTGGAAATAGTTTCTCTTTATTTGATGAAAGAATCTTGGATTGTTCTGAGAGTGAAGAAGATTAAGGAGAGGTTTAATAGAAATGTTCAAAATTAAAAGTGGAGTTTTGATAGAGTTAGATAGTGAGAGATTCCATAGAAACCCTACAGTGCAGAAGGAGGCCATTCGGCCCATCGAGTCTGCACCGACCACAATCCCACCCAGGCCCTACCCCCACATATTTTACCCGCTAATCCCTCTAACCTACGCATCTCAGGACTCTAAGGGGCAATTTTTAACCTGGCTAATCAACCTAACCTGCACATCTTTGGACTGTTTCATTCCTTCCATTGGGAGGGAGAGGGTTAGTAAGCAAAGGACCCAGATGTAAAGTAATTATCAAAAATACTCAGTGGAAGTGAGATGAAATGCAAGTTATGATTTTGAATGCATTGCCTGAAAGCTTGGTGGAAACAGATGATTCAATAGCAACTTACAAAAGGAAACGAGATATATATTTAAAAGGGAAAGATTTGCAAGAGCTCTGGAATGACACTTAGCTCTTTCAGACAGTCAACACAAACGTCATGGGCCAAATGACCGTCTCCTGTATCATTAAGTTAACCAAAATCATCCATTTCACATTTCTGGACACATTTTCAGACTCTGCTCACAATCACCTCCAGAATTCAAAGGTCAATCAACCTACACTTAATTTAAATGGATGGGTTCTACTTCCACCTCATCCCAATCTATCAAGTTGTCTGTGACTGATGCCTTTAATCCTTATAAATGTGTGAACTGGATTCTCTCCAAGTATACTTTCCAGAATCCAAATCCAAAGAACAGATCTAGCATCGTTCAAACACACGTACAAACATACAAATGCAGAGTAGGAGCAGGCTAACCTGTTTAGCCTTAAATTAATTTTTGCTTTTAGTATAATGAACATTGGGTTCAACAATTCCGGAGTGTGAACTTTCTCATCCACCTTCACCCCATTTCCATAATTTTGTGCCACTTTATCATACTTACTTATTTTTTATTTTCATTTCTTTCATTGTTTCATTTTCCACGTTTTAAAAATCTCAGTTTCCATCTCCCCACCCCCCATACCATCAGGGCCATCTATACATGTCTCAGGTTATCCTTTGACATTCATCTCACCGTTGCTCTGCCATTTACGCATTCTGATCTTTTAATGGCTGCTATCAGCACCCTTCGTAGTCATGATCACCACCATTCACATTCCCTTTGTCTTTTGGTCTATGGCATCTTTGTCATCCCCCTCCTACCCCGCAACATAACAATAAAAATCTTGTCCTGTTTCTATTGTCTTCAGCTCTGATGAAGGGTCACCCAGACTCAACGTTAGCTCTATTCTCTCTGCACAGAAGCTGTCAGACCTGTTGAGATTTTCCAGCATTTTCTGTTTTGGTTTCAGATTCCAGCATCCGTAGTAATTTGCTTTTACCACAGAGCAGTGTTTTGTAGAGAGCTCCCTTTCAATTGTACCATAACTGGGGAAGTGTAGATTAGGTACCTTCCTATATGGAAAGAAAGCAAAAAAGAGAGTCTATCGCCCTGGGTGACTGCCACCAATCACCCACGTACTCAGCTTTGGAGGAGTATTGGGCAGATGTGGGAGTAACTTTCTACCCATTCCTCTGAGCTGCAATAGATACATGGCAGTGAGGAAATATAACGTTAAAATAACTCCCTTAATTAGGTCTGTTAATTAAGCCAGAAGACCACAAATTTAATATTGGATATATGGAACATCTGTTTAATTAACTGTTTGTTTTTAATCCCTTAGGTGAGAAAATATTGTCAGAGAAAATTGACTTACTTCAGGAAATTGTAAATGAGGCTGACATGTGGCAGCAACAAACTAATGGTATGTTTAAATAACAACATTTAATCACACAATCTTTCTAACTCAGTCATATTAGTTGTTATGGCCCATTGCTATACAATGCAATGGTAAAATCTGTTTCTTTTAAAATGATTATCGTTGAAGCTACTTTTATTATGATTTAGATGGTCCTCAAAATTAATGAAGTTCATGAAAAGGCAAGAGTGATCATTGATACAGTACATGCAGTAGTACTTAAAAACATTCTTAAAAAAATGACTCACGACCACATCTGATGTTTGAAAATTTAAACACACTACACAGTTCTGACTTCAATATTTTAAATCCACATGCTTATTCCAACCTCCTAATTTGTGCAGATTTTAATACCAAAAGGACATCATTATACTAAAAGTAAAAATTAATTTAAGGTGAAGCAGGTTAGCCTTGACTTCAGTTGATTAACTGGTTTCTTTGCTATAGACTCTGTTTTAATTGGCCTCAGAAAGTCAGTATGACTCCTTTACATAATTGCAACAATTCCACCATGGAGGCAGGCTGAGAGGGGCTGGAGGCAGGGGATGGGCGGGGGGGGGGGGGGAATGTTTACTGGGACAGGAAGACAGAGGTTGGAGACCCTGTTGCTTTGTTGAATACCTTCTCCTCCCCTCCCCGCTTCCCAGTTGGAATCTCTCGCTGCCCAATAGGCATGTTTAACTATGTGCATTACTACTGATTTGATGGCTGGATTCAATTTTTCATATACACACAATAATATTTTGCCAGGAGTTGCAGCTAATCAGAATACAGCTGATTTTGAAGAAGGCCTAGAAGATGGACAAGAAAACTTCGATGAATTACGCTCGAGGAAGAAAAGGAAAGGCGCCAAAAAAAAACGAAAGCACTAACTTGAAACCAAACTCTCCAGTGGAGGTGTGCATAGATCAAAATTTCACTGTATACCAGCTTTTATATATCAGTTATACCTCTGATCATACTGATTGAATGTAAACAAATCATTCGGCATTTTCCAATAGTTATATCTTTGGATAATTGTTAGGTCTCTTTATTTCTGAACTTTTCAACCAATTCATCGTCGGTATCAGATGAGGCCTTCATAAAAACCAGCTTTTTGAATCTGTTTAAAATATTGACACTATGATACAATGTCCCTTTTCCAAGATAGTATGGTTATATTTTTCATTTCTTTTACAAGAAATTCATTATTTTTACATCACATGGTAATTGTCCTTGAAATCAGAAAAACACAGTGAATTTATTTATATCAATATATTCTTTCTCACCCTGGAAAAGGGGGTTCTGCTGTCTAGATAAATGGAGATTTTGCTGGTAGGAGTTGCTGGAACCCGTGGCCTGCGAGACTTGGCCATTGCATCTTTTTAACCAGAAATGTTGACGAGGTATTGCATGCTCATTGTTAAACAAAATCATCTTGGCGACATAACCAGGAGATAATTTTTAATTTTGGTCATTTATTTTTAAGTTGCGAACTGATTTGTCCTGAAATTCTTACTCCATGTCTTACCACTGAATGACAGTACCTCCTAGTGGTAGCACAGAGTTGATGTTTTCTGGTTGTTGTAAAAGTTTTCATTTATCATGATTATTGCACCTCAATTTACCAGAAGCTGTTGAATTTGAAATTTTACATTGATTCGTTGGTATACAAAAATAATTCAAAGATAAAAGCATTGTAAAATGACTGTAATATTTGGTTTACCTGTATTTTTTATGAAGTTGAACAATTTGTTTTAAGATTGTGTTTTTTGCTTACATTTACAATACTTGTTTACTCTGGACCAAACTTTTTTTAAAACTAAAATCAACTTAAGCTCATTCTCTTCGAAACAGTGTAAAAAAGGTATTTGCATTTTACTCCTGTTAATACAAAGTTATATTTTGGTTGGGGGAAAAATCTGTATTACTCATTAATTTGAATTAACAGCTTGAATGTTCTTGTTTTAAATTGAGAATTGATTGATACAGATAACAAAATCGTTCCAAATAATGACTTTTGTTTAAAGTTTGAAACTTTTTAAGAATGTCCGTGGGTTATGGAATTTCTAATCTATATTTAAGATTTTAGTTTTTTTTAGCCATTTTATCTATGATTGTTGAAATAAGAAACTCTCAAGCCAGCTGATGCAAATCTGTCTTTTTGCGTACACACCAGTTTTTTTTTGTCAATTGAAATGAACTGTAATCAAACGGAACAGCTCTTCACCTGTTTAATAATTTGAAAACCGTCCAAATCAATGTCAGGGTTGCATTGCTTGCTTTGCCAGAAGCTGCTTTCCAAGATTGAAATAATTCTGTACAAGAGAAGTTTCCTTTGTTCTTGAAAAAGTCTAGTTTTAAGGACAAAGAATTGAGTAAATAAATTGCTGAGTTGCGCATGCAGGTTGAAATACATTTTACCAATTCATTTTTTTCTAGAGCATTGTGTGTATAATAATATTTTAGCAATTGTCTGAAGCTTTAGTTTTTTTAGACACATGATGTTGAAGGGTACTAAAGGAGAACTTAATCTCAATCATTATTTTTACTGAGATGCCTTTTCTGGCAACAAGTTTGTAATAATTGTTCTAAGAATTCCTGTGTTTTTGGTCTCTGAAATAAATCATTTTCCACACTGTAACTTTTTGTTGTTGAATTTGTTAAAGAACTCGGTGATGGATTTAAAGCCAGTGGACTGACAATCTGAGTTATTTTTCCAAAGCTTTTAGTGTGATTCAGATTTCATTTTGTGTTCTTCTATAGACCAGTGAGGGTACAGTTTAATTTTAGTCACATTCAGCATGTGCTCATTCTGAAATATGGCATGCACATTTGACCTCCTGACTCAGAGGCAAGAGTGCAAACACTGAGTCACCAACAGCAAACGAAACTGTGAAATGGGACAGAGTCAATAGTTTCAATGGAAGAGCACAAAGGGTTAAATGATAATCTTCATGTTCCACAGATTTGTTCCAAAAAATGTGAAACTTCAATTTTTAAAAAATTTGTTTACTTTTTTGAGTTTTTTTGACATTCAAGCTCATTCCTTAGATAGATCATCTAAACATTTGTGGAATCTATTCAACCCATTTAATGTCGTCTCGAAAATACATGCAGGGATACATTCCCAAAGGTAAAAAGCAAAATGCCAGAATCTTATCCATTTTCTGGGGTTCAACACATCCACACCAGACCAAGCAACATTGACACCAATGTAGAAATAACTGAAAGACACCATTGGAGCAACCAACTCTATTAAAATCCCCTGTCTTGTGAAGCATCAACTTTATCTCATTTCTGAGTCAGAAAGTAATGGATCCAAGTCCCATTTTAGAATATGTCATCTAGGCAGATACTGAGGGAGGTGTCCTCTTTCATGTGGGATGTTAAACCAAGCAGCTATCTGCCCATTTAAAGCACCATAAAAGGTCCTGTGACAGTATTTACACAAGCAAGTTCACCTGTGTCCTGGCGGACATTCAGGACACTACCACATAATGATTAACTGATAAGTTTCTCATTTGACTGTTATTCTTGATTTTTCTTGGTCTGTGAGCAACACCAGCAAAGCCACCTGTATTGCATTGAGAAGTCAATAATAGACCTTCTTCTTGAACTGCTACAGTCCTTGTGAGGATGCTTCCATGGTGCTGTCATGTAAGGAATCTCACCATATTGATCTGATCATGAAGGAATGGTACATATCCATGTCAGGACAGACTATGATTTGGAGGTATTTCCATGTTGTTTCTGCTCTTGCTCTTCTTAGTTGCAGTAGTGCATCCAGTAGATAGCACACACCTGAAGTGACAAACATTTAAGGGGGTATTTCAGAATAAATACATTCCAACAAGAAAGAAAACTTCCAAGGGGAGGATCCACTATCCGTGGTTAACTAAAGGAGTTAAAGAGAGTATTAAACTTAAAGAATGGTGTGCGCATTCCCTCGGCCACTGAGCGAAGGGGTTGCACATGCGGTCGAGTACCAGCCCCACTAATGTCGCACTGGTTGCCCTGCCAACTGTCTGCTGAACAGGTTCTGTGGTTTCTGCCAACGTTCTATCCTGAAGACACTTGGGCACTGAAGACTGAGAGATGCTACAAGTCCAGCCCTGACCAGAGGCTGCAATAAGATGACAGGGGACTGCCATTAAGCCCGGGGGCAGGGGACAGAGGAGACGGAGACCCATATGCCCTTTGATAGGCCGCTGGACGTAGTGTGCCACTGCAAGCTCCAGCTCAGTAAGGTAACAGTAACAGGCCTTGCAGCTATTGCCTCAATCAAGGGAGCTCTGCAGGTGCACTGCATGGACTCTGCAGTGCTGACAATGGCCGCTCATTTTGTGATAGTCACAAGGGTGCTTCTTTATCATCTGTCTGAACTACAAGCCATTCCTGGAAGCCACTGCACCAGACATTCAGGTAGGTGCACTTACATTGATGCTTCAACGGTTCTCAATGGGGACCCTCTTGCAGCCACCCATCTGCTTTCCATGCCTTCTATAGCGAGGATGTGGCAATGATTGGTAACCCATTAAGGCGGTGCATGGCATTGGGGATAGTGTTGAGTTGCCAGCACGCGGACCCAAAGGGACACTGGTTGCGAGGAGGGAGTGATGAATAACATTACAGACTGTCTCTGCCTCTCTCTCTATCTTCCCCCCGCCCCCAAGAGTAAACATGGGTGTCTAGCTCCATGAGGTGCCAGGTGCGCAAGGACATGACCCAGGTACCGCACTGTCTCCTTACTGACCTGGAGCTTACAGCGGCACACTACGTCCAGCAGCCCATCAAAGAACATGTGGGTCTCCATCTCCTCCATCCCCTGCCCGCATGCCCCTGGGCCGAATGGCAGCCCCCTGTCATCCTACTGCAGCCTCTGGTCAGGGCTTGACTTGTAATATCTCCCAGTCTTCAGTGTCCAAGTGTCTCCGTGAGATAACAGAAGGCCTGTTCGCCCAGGCAGCCAACTACATCAGCTTTGACATGGGCCAAGCCTGGACTTAATGCTTTGCTACCATTGCCGCCAGGACCCATGTGCAGGCGGCTGTAGGTGACACACACACACCACTCTGTGGTCCCCACTAGGTCAGGGACTGCAGTTCATTAATAGGAAGACATTTAACTCCTTGAACATGCAGATTGTGTGTGACCACAGGATGATTATCATGCAGATGTGTGCATGGCCAATGCACCTAACCAGTACGTCTTTCGGACTGTGGGAGGAAACTGGAGCACCCGGAAGAAACCCATGAGACACGGAGAATGTGAAGACTCCGCACAGCAACCCAAGTGGGGAATTGAACCTGGGTCCCTGGTGCTGTGAGGCAGCAGTGCTCACCACTGTACCACCCAATATTAACAATTCCATATAGCATGCACATTTGTGAGCATCACACTCACTTTCTGTCAAATTTAAGTAGTCAACAGTTATCACTATGATCTGTTAACATACATGACCTAATACTGTACACACGGATATTGAATCTTACTCACCTTTTACTTGTGAAATATCCAACCACTTCCTGTGAACAAGCTTCTCAATAATCACAACACAAAGATGCATGTTTTATTTAAGAGCAGCAATTGGATGCCATCGTTCAGCATTGATTACAATCTGGGAAAACACAAGCAGCGTTAGCCCAGTATTTGCTGGAGTGGGACATTTGGAGGCGAATTGAATCTTTTTGCCATCTATTAGTTCAGCAAATTACTGGAGATGCCGCCCTGCGCCTTTAGTCAATGATGTGGAGATGCCGGCGTTGGACTGTGATAAACACAGTATGAAGTCTCACAACACCAGGTTAAAGTCCAACAGGTTTATTTGGTAGCAAAAGCCACTAGCTTTCGGAGTGCTGAGTTCTGTTCACAAACAGGGCATATAAAGACACAAACTCAATTTACAAAATAATGGTTGGAATGCGAGTCTTTATAGGTCATCAAGTCTTAAAGGTACAGACAATGTGAGTGGAGAGAGGGTTAAGCACAGGTTAAAGAGATGTGTATTGTCTCCAGCCGGGACAGTTAGTGAGATTTTGCAAGTCCAGGCAAGTCATGGGGGTTACAGATAGTATGACGTGAACGTTGGCGGAGTTGCAAGATACTTGGCCAACGTTGTCTACCTGATACGCTGCAGGAAAGGATGTCCCGAGGCATGGTACATTGGGGAGACCATGCAGACACTACGACAACGGATGAATGAACACCGCTCCACAACCACCAGGCAAGAGTGTTCTGTTCCAGTTGGGGAACACTTCAGCGGTCACGGGCATTCGGCCTCTGATCTTCAGGTAAGCGTTCTCCAGGGCGGCCTTCACGACACACGACAATGCAGAGTTGCTGAGCAGAGACTGATAGCCAAGTTCCGCACACATGAGGACGGCCTCAACCGGGATCTTGGGTTCATGTCACACTATCTGTAACCCCCATGACTTGCCTGGGCTTGCAAAATCTCACTAATTGTCCTGGCTGGAGACAATACACATCTCTTTAACCTGTGCTTAACCCTCTCTCCACTCACATTGTCTGTACCTTTAAGACTTGATGACCTATAAAGACTCGCATTCCAGTCATTATTTTGTAAATTGAGTTTGTGTCTTTATATGCCCTGTTTGTGAACAGAACTCCCACTTACCTGACGAAGGAGCAGCGCTCTGAAAGCTAGTGGCTTTTGCTACCAAATAAACCTGTTGGTCTTTAACCTGGTGTTGTGAGACTTCTTATTGCCTTTAGTCAATGGCTGAACCAACAATCTTACCTATCTCCTTAACGAAGAGGATTGAAAAGTAAACCGTAAATGAAATAAGGTGAATTACAGTTAATTTAGATATAGGAAAGAAAATGTGGATAAAGAGAAATATAGAAAAAGAAAAGTAAGAAAAAAAACGTAGAAGTTTAAAAGCCTCTAGAAACAATTCACTACCCACAGGTATGGTACATTTCTTGCCACTGTGGCTTTGCAGCAATATGAATCTTATCGATCCGAGTCCTGAAATAGCAGCCCTAACTTCCTGCGGTGAGTTCATTCTGTAAGTAAAGACACGCATGCAGCAATTCCTTACATCTAAGGTGCAGATGGTCCAGGAAATCCCTTTTTGCCAGACTGAAGGTGAGATGAGGAAAAGTGTCCCGTTTCGATTCTCAGCTCTCAACTATATAGTTCGCCACAAATTGCTGATTCTTTTAAGCACATTAATAATAAGATGCGCATTAAACTCGCCCTGGCTCTGGTCTCTAGAAATGTGTGTGTTGGAATTAATTGGAGTATGAGCCGTTCAGTTTGATGTGATATAGGTAAATGATAACTGAACGGAAAATATTTCTCATTAACATTTAAGGGGTACTGGTGAATTTCTGCGGGTGGGGAGGGCAGGTTATAGAAACATAGAAAACCTACAGCACAATACAGGCCCTTCAGCCCACAAAGTTGTGCCGAACATGTCCCTACCTTAGCAATTACTAGGCCTACCTATAACCCTCTATCTTACTAAGTTCCATGTACTTGTCTAAAAATCTCTTCAAAGACCCAATCGAATCCGCCTCCACCACGCACCCACCACCCTCTGAGTGAAAAACTTACCCCTGACATCTCCTCTGTACCTACTCCCCAGCACCTTAAACCTGTGTCCTCTTGTGGCTACCATTTCAGCCCTGGGAAAAAGCCTCTGACTATCCACTCGATCAATATCTCTCAACATCTTATACACCTCTATCAGGTCACCCCTCATCCTTCATCTCTCCAAGGAGAAAAGGCCAAGCTCACTCAACCTATCCTCATAAGGCATGCTCCCCAACCCAGGTAACATCCTTGTAAATCTCCTCTGCATCCTTTCTATGGCTCCCACATCCTTCCTGTAATGAGGCAACCAGAACTGAGAACAGTGCTCCAAGTGTGGTCTGACCAGGATCTTGTATAGCTGCAACATTATCTCATGACTCCTAAATTCAATTCCTCGATTGATGAAGGCCAGTACACCATATGCCTTCTTAACCACAGCCTCAACCTGCACAGCTGCTTTGAGCGTCCTATGAACTCGGACCCCAAGATCCTTCTGATCTTCCACTCTGCCAAGAGTCCTACCATTAATATTATATTCCGCCATCCTATTTGACCTGCCAAAATGAACTCCATCTGCCACTTCTCCGCCCAGTCTTGCATCCTATCAATGTCTCGCTGCAACTTCTGACATCCCTCCACACTATCCACAACACCTCCAACCTTTGTGTCATCAGCAAACATACCAACCCATCCCTCTACTTCCTCATCCAGGTCATTTATAAAAATCACAAAGAGTTAGGATCCCAGAACAGATCCCTGGGGCACTCCACTGGTGACTGACCTCCATGCAGAATATGACCCATCTATAACCACTCTTTGCCTCTGTGGGCAAGCCAGTTCTGGATCTACAAAGCAATGTCCCCTTGGATCCCATGCCCCTCACTTTCTCAATAAGCCTTGCATAGGGCACCTTATCAAATGCCTTGCTGAAGTCCATATATACTACACCTACTGCTCTTCCTTCATCAATGTGTTTAGTCACATCCTCAAAAAATTCAATCAGGCTCGTAAGGCATGATCTGCCTTTGACAAAGCCATGCTGACTATTCTTAATCATATTATACCTCTCCAAATGTTCATAAATCCTGCCTCTCAGGATCTTCTCCATCAACTTACCAACCACTGAGGTTAGACTCACTGGTCTATAATTTCCCGGGCTATCTCTACTCCCTTTCTTGAATAAGGGAACAACATCCGCAATCCTCCAATCCTCCGGAACCTCTCCTGTCTCCATTGATGATGCAAAGATCATTGCCAGAGGCTCAGCAATCTCCTCCCTCGCCTCCCACAGTAGCCTGGGGTACATCTCATCCGGTCCTGGTGACTTATCTAACTTGATGCTTTTCAAAAGCTCCAACACATCCTCTTTCTTAGCATCTACATGCTCAAGCTTTTCAGTCCGCTGCAAGTCTGCACTACAACCACCAAGATCCTTTTCCATAGTGAATACTGAAGTAAAGTATTCATCAAGTACCTTTGCTATTTCTTCCGGTTCCATACAAACTTTCCCACCGTCACACTTGATAGGTCCTATTCTTTCACGTCTTATCCTCTTGCTCTTCACATACTTGTAGAATGCCTTGGGGTTTTCCTTAATCCTGCCTGCCAAGGCCTTCTCATGACCCCTTCTGGCTCTCCTAATTTCCTTCTTAAGATCCTTCCTATTAGCCGTATACTCTTCAAGATCTCTAACATTACCTAGCTCCCTGAACCTTTTGTAAGCTTTTCTTTTCTTCTTGACTAGACTCATTAAAGCCTTTGTACACCACGGTTCTGAAACGGTCCAAGGAAAATGTGTCCTCTCCTGCAAACTCTTCCAAGAAAACCTCTTCTTTCAACCTGTTACTCCAGAATCACTGCGTTACCCCGGCGACCGCTTCAAACATCCACCATGGAAAAAGCGTACAAAACCATTCCCTCAGACAGACAGGCAATTCTATCCACAGTGAGAGGTGAACTCCAACACACTTTACAAAGTGATGTTGGGAAGGGGGGAGTTGGGGGAATCAGTGCTGAATATACAGCGCATTCCCTGTGAGCTGCATCTCATTTTGACTCTCGTGATAAACCTTCATTCACTCTCCACCCCCAATAAAACATGACGGCATCTGAATGAAAAGGGAAAGTTGGTGACAGCTGATCCTCTCCCCGCCCTTTCTAATACTTTCACAGAGTGGCAGCGAAAGGCTATCCAGACTGGCTATCCAGTGTGGAGCTCACTGACCACATTAACACAATTCCCATGAAGAAACAGGACCTTGTGCAGCACAACACACACACACAGTGGAAACATCCACCCAGAGGCATTTCAGTGGAGTTTATTTTTGAAGAGCAATGCTGTGTCGCTGTTAGTGGTTGTGTTGAACCATCTCTGCTCCTCGGACAAGAATATAAAGTTTTTTTTAATTGCACTCTGTGCATCGAAGAAGCTATCGTTTTTGCAAAACGAAATAACCTCAAATATTTGACTGGGAGCAAACATTCCAACAGCCTGGAAACTTTGCCCAGACAGAGAGAACTCCCAAAGCAATTGCTGAACTGAATGGAGATGAGCTTTCATTTGGAGAATTGTATGAGCCACTGAATTGAGGAAAGGCTGAGTTTGGAGCCGCCTGGACCCCCAATGTCCCGGCTCGGCCTGCAGCACTGCAGCCCAGCACAGCCCGGGGAGCTGGCGGGCTGCGGGGAGTTGCGCTGGCCCCGGCTCGTCACTTTCTACAAGAACGGAGACCGCTATTTCCGGGGCAAGGCGCTGCGAATCAGCCCGCACCGCTACCTCTCCCTGGAGGCTCTGCTGGCGGAGCTGAACCGCTGGATCCCCCTGGCGAACGGAGTGAGGCGGCTCTACAGCCCCCGGGGCGGTCGCACTGTGCGCACCCTAGCCGAGCTGAGGGACGGTCACGGCTATGTGTGTGCAGCCTTCGAGCCCTTCCGCAGCGGCAGGTATGGCCAGGAGCAGCCAGGACCAACAACTCGCAGCACAGGTGAGGGAGGGGAGGGCAGGGCAGGTGAGGGAGGGGAGGGCAGGGCAGGTGAGGGAGGGCAGGGCAGGGCAGGTGAGGGAGGGCAGGGCAGGGCAGGTGAGGGAGGGCAGGTGTAGGAGGGCAGGTGAGGGAGGGCAGATGTAGGAGGGCAGAACTGGCAGGGCAGGTGAGGGAGGGCAGAGCTGGCAGCACAGGTGAGGGAGGGCAGAGCTGGCAGCACAGGTGAAGGAGGGCACAGAGCACCAATGTGAGCCATTGTACTTTTCACACAATTTGAAAAATGTTCCTTGAGTATTATTTGTGTCCTGTCACCACATGTGATGTGTAGGGATGTCTGTGACCTTGAGTGGCACAGTAAGAAGTTTAACAACACCAGGTTAAAGCCCAACGGGTTTATTTGGTAGCACAAGCTTTCAGAGCGCTCTGTTGGACTTTATCCTGATGTTGTGAGACTTCTTACTGTGTTTACCCCAGTCCAACGCCGGCATCTCCACATCTTTGAATGGCTGCAGAGGAATTTACTAGAATGGTTCCAAAGATGAGGGAATTCAGCTCCATGGTCAGGTTAGAGAAGCTGGGAATATTCTAGAAGGAAAGGAGATTGTGGAGAGAACGCTGATAGAGGTTAGTCTTCTGAAAGATCAACAGCTTATCCAATGAGTCAATGGATGGGGAATGAAATTCAACCAAGAGAAATGCAACCTCATACACATTGTAGGGCAACATGGTGGCACAGTAGTTAGCACTGCTGCCTCACAGTGCCAAGGACCTGGCTTCAATTTACTCACCACAGCCTCACATCTGTGGTGGGTAAATTGTTGGAAGGTATTTTGAGAGACAGGATCTACAGGCATTTAGAGAGGCGAGGACTGATTAGGGACAGTCAGCATGGCTTTGTGAGTGGAAAGTCATGCCTCATAAATTTGATTGAGTTTTTTGAAGGGGTAACCAAGAAGGTGGATGAGGGCAGTGCAGTTGATGTTGTCTACATGGACTTTAGCAAGGCCTTTGACAAGGTACCGCATGGTAGGTTGTTGCATAAGGTTAAATAGAACATAGAACACTACAGCGCAGTACAGGCCCTTCGGCCCTCGATGTTGCGCCAACCAGTGAAACCCATCGAAAGCCCATCTCACCTACACTATTCCAATATCATCCATATGTTTATCCAATGACCATTTGAATGCCCTTAATGTTGACGAGTCCACTACTGCTGCAGGCAGGGCATTCCACGCCCTTACTACTCTCTGAGTAAAGAACCTACCTCTAACATCTGTCCTATATCTCTCACCCCTCAATTTAAAGCTATGTCCCCTCGTGCTAGCCATCACCATCCGAGGAAAAAGGCTCTCACTATCCACCTTATCTAATCCTCTGATCATCTTGTATGCCTCTATTAAGTCACCTCTTAACCTTCTTCTCTCTAACGAAAACAACCTCAAGCCCCTCAGCCTTTCCTTATACGATTTTCCCACCATACCAGGCAACATCCTGGTAAATCTCCTCTGTACCCTTTCCAACACTTCCACATCTTTCCTATAATGCGGCGACCAGAACTGTACGCAATACTCCAAATGCGGCCACACCAGAGTTTTGTACAGTTGCAGCAATGGCCTCCTGGCTCCGAAACTCAATCCCTCTACCAATAAAAGCTAACACACCGTAAGCCTTCTTAACAGCCCTATCAACCTGGGTACCAACTTTCAGGGATCTATGCACGTGGACACCCAGATCCCTCTGTTCATCCACACTACCAAGTAGCTTACCATTAGCCCAGTACTCTCTATTCCTGTTACTCCTTCCAAAGTGAATCACCTCACACTTTTCCGCATTAAACTCCATTTGCCACCTCTCAGCCCAGCTCTGCAGCTTATCTATGTCCCTCTGTAACCTGCCACTTCCCTCCGCACTGTCTACAACTCCACCGACTTTAGTGTCATCCGCAAATTTACTAATCCATCCTTCCACGCACTCATCCAGGTCATTAATAAAAATGACAAACAGCAGTGGCCCCAAAACAGATCCTTGCGGTACACCACTAGTAACTGAACTCCAGGATGAATATTTCCCATCACCCACCACCCTCTGTTTTCTTACAGCTAGCCAATTCCTGATCCAAACCACTAAATCACCCTCAATCCCATGTGTCTGTATTTTCTGCAAAAGCTTACCGTGGGGAACCTTATCAAACGATTTGCTGAAATCCATATATACCACATCAACCGCTTTACCCTCATCCACCTCTTTGGTCACCTTCTCAAAGAACTCAATAAGGTTTGTGAGGCACGACCTACCCGTCACAAAATCTCACGGAATCCAGGGTGAGGTATCTAAATGGATACAAAATTGGCTTCTTGACAGAAGCTAGAGGGTGGTTGTAGAGGCCTGTGACCAGCGGTGTGCCTCAGGGATCAGTGCTGGATCCACTGTTATTTGTCATTTATATTAATGATTTGGATGAGAATATAGGAGGCATGGTTAGTAAGTTTGCAGGTGACACTAAGATTGGTGGCATAGAGGACAGTGAAGAAAGTTATCTCCAATTGCAATGGGATCTTGATCAATTGGGCCAGTGGGCAGATGGAGTTTAATTTAGACAAATGCGAGGAGATGCATTTTGGTAGATTGAACCAGGGCAGGACTGACTCAGTTAATGGTAGGGCGTTGGGGAGAGTTACAGAAAAAGAGATCTAGGGGTACATGTTCATAGCTCCTTGAAAGTGGAGTCACAGGTGGACAGAGTGGTGAAGAAGGTATTCGGCATGCTTGGTTTCATCGGTCAGAACATTGAATACAGGAATTGGGACGTCTTGTTGAAGTTGTACAAGACATTGGCAAGGCCAGACTTGGAATATTGTGTGCAATTCTGGTCACCCTATTATAGAAAGGATATTATTAAACTAGAAAGAGTGCAGAAAAGATTTACTCGGATGCTACCGGGACTTGATGGATTGAGTTATAGGGAGAGGCTGGATAGACTGGGATTTTTTTCTCTGGAGTGTAGGAGGTTGAGGGGTGATCTTATAGAGGTCTATAAAATAATGAGGGGCACAGATCAGCTAGATAGGCAATATCTTTTCCCAAAGGTAGGGCAGTCTAAAACTAGAGGGCATAGGTTTAAGGTGAGAGGGGAGAGATACAAAAGGGTCCAGAGGGGTAATCTTTTTCACACAGAGGGTGGTGAGTATTTGGAACAAGCTGCCAGAGGTGGTAGTAGAGGCGGGTACAATTTTGTCTTTTAAAAAGCATTTAGATAGTTACATGGGTACGATGGGTATAGAGAGATATGGGCCAAATGCAGGCAATTGGGATTAGCTTAGGGGTTTTAAAAAAGAAAAGGTGGCATGGACAAGTTGGGCCGAAGGGCCTGTTTCTATGCTGTAAACCTCTATGACTCTATGATTAATTCCTGGCTTGGGTCACTGTCTGTGCAGAGTCTGCACATTCTCCCTGTGTGTACATGGGTTTCCTCCGGTTGCTCCGGTTTCCTCCCGCAGATGTGGGGTTAGGTGGATTGGCCATGCTAAATTGTCCCTTAGTATCAGGGGGGCCTAGTTAGGGTAAATGCATGGGGTTAGGGCCTGGATGGGATTGTGGTCGGTGTAGACTCGATGGGCTGAATAGCCTCCTTCTGCATTGTAGGATTCTATGATACATCAGAAGTACTCCATGCCATTCAGTATCCAACCCCACAATGCATGATTCCCCTTTGAAGTTGCTAATGAATGCCATTACTTAGGAATCCACATCCAACATAATTTGCAATGGAATGTACAAACTCAATAGGCCTCCAAGGCCTTTGACTTTGTGAAATTGAGCTTCTATTACTTTTCAACAGCAGCGAAGAAAATGCTGTACCAGACATTGGCTAAACTACATGTAATGGAGTCAATGGTGTAGCTGTCTGGCACCCATATGGTGCTAAACACATTACCCTCCTTGAGAAAGTTCAGTGCCAGGCAGCTTGCTTTGTTACAATTACTCATGAAATTGTAGTGTCTTCTATGGGGTCATGTCACCAGGCTAGCATGGTTTCTAGAACCAAAAAATTAAATATTTCTCATCAGTACTTAAAGCCCCAAAGTGACCAAGCTTGAAGAGCTCATAATCTACAGCCCCAAATATTCAGACCCCGTCATGTTTCCTTTGCTAACTTCTTTTCCTTAAAGACTAGAACAATCTTTATTCCCTCTAAGAATAAATTTAAGGAACGTCTGTTGAACTTTTAAAATTGATGTCACCATCAACTGCAATCATTTTGTGTCTCCTGTGAAAATCCCTGAGTGGGAGATTATGACAGATTGGATAAGGGAGACACAGAAAACTGTTCCGATTTGCTGATTGTACAGGGACTAGGAGACACAGATTTAATTCTTTGGATTGGGGAGGAGGTGGTTGTGAGGAAGACATTTGTACACAGTGAGTGGTACAGAATGATCTGGATCTTACTGCCAATGCGTGTGGTGGAAGCAGAGACATTAATGATTGGATATGCACTTGAGGGAAGTAAACTTGCAGAGACAAGGGGATAGAACAGGGGTATGGGACTGACTGGATTGCTCTACAGAAAGCCAGCATGGACTCAATGGGTCAAATGGCCTCCTTCTGTGGCATGATAACACTATGACCTGAATGATCACATGCAGGCTGCCCATCCACTGGCCAAATATCAAAAACCATCTCTTGGCATCTCTGTACATTGACCAGCAGTTCATTTTGTTTTGCAAAATAGTGATGTTGCCACTGTGACTGATGTATTTTTTACATAATTATCAGATTTAATCAAACAATATCAATATAATACTCCACAATAGCCTGCAATTTCTTTGCAAGAAATAAGAGGACATTCACTCAAATAGCAATCCATCAGATTTGAACTGATTGTGGTCCAGTTCCCACATGCTGTTTTGTACCAGCATAATATGTATATAATATCATAGCTGCAGATTGCAGTGTTTCCAAATATTTGATAGAAGAAGGAAATATAAAAGTTCCCAATATTGAAGCAAGGGAGAACTTTATTTTGCAAATTGACTCATTCAATCTGCATAAATTGGAAGAAACATGTAGGGTTTTAATTCAGCACATAACTTGCCTTTAAGGGTGTATGCATGTACGTTCTCTTCAGTACATTGCTCTTTAACAAGTAAGTAAGTGCCATGTACTGCATAAATTATAAAGAAAGATCTCCCTGATTTCTGATGTATTGTAACTGATATTGGAAGCTCATACTTCGTGAAGCTTTTGGCTTCTTTAAAGTGGAAGTTAAGGCTGTAAAAACACTGAATCTACATTCTTGTAGGATTCTTTTTGAACAAATGCAAGTTGTTTTTGCAAGGTGCATTTGTATTTTTGAACGTGTTTTGTTGGGGGTGGAGTGATAGGGTATGGAAAGAGAAGCCGAATTCCAATGTCCCTCACTGTCGGGGTTGATGCGCCTTAGTTACTTAGTCAACATTCCTTATCGTTGATTTGCCAGACACCCTGGGAAACCAGTCCTCACTGTCCCCAGCTGAACGATATCTGTGTTTAAAGACATTTTAATTTCCCCTAACCCCCTACGTGGAATTTATGCTGAAGAGTGAGTTGGATTCGTTTATCACCCTGCATTTTCAGTGTAATAAGGAACAAATTAAAATGAAAAGGACAACTTGCTTCATGTCGCTGATGCATCGGACTTATTATTAGTTATTTTTTAAATTCCAGGAGCCCTTACCACCTGCACTAGTGATTTCTTCCTTCTTGGGTATTATGTCTTTTAAGGGATGCCACAATTTTACTGTATTGAGTTAAAATTCTGTGATTGAACTTGTGTGGCACATAAGAAAATCACAATGTTTAAACTTGCATTCAAAGCTGACAAAAGATCAGAAGCAAGTAAGCATCTTGAGTTTGATTTCAGATTAAATATCTATAGTAAATATTAATAAAATTCAGTATGACTCACTTTAATATCCTGGTATAAATATTGAACATTCATCTTTCTTGCATCTGTTTTAAGCAAATACGCAGTCTTTTATTTCAGATCCAGCATTGAGAACAAGGCCTTTATTTTTGTCCAAATTCCATGTTTCAGAGTCAGTAGGCAATCTTGAAATTGCCCCTTTTATTTCTGTCTTTAATTTTTGTTTGTCATAGAGCCTCCAACAACTGGACAGAAGGAGGCTGTTGAATGGATTTTGCCTCCTCGTTCTAATAACAATAGGACTGTGGTTAGCACTGCTGTCTCACAGCGCCAGGGATCCAGGTTCAATTCTGGCCTTGGGTGACTGTGTGGAGTCTGCACATTCTCCCCATGTCTGCGTTGGTTTCCTCCGGGTGTTCCGATTTCCTCCCACACTCCAAAGATGTGCAGGTTAGGTGGATTGGCCATGTTAAATTGCCCCTTAGTGTCCCAAGATATGTAGGTTAGGGGCGTAATAATGTGGGGTTACAAGGAGAGAGTCTGCGTAAGATACTCTTTTGGAAGGTCGGTGCAGACTTGATGGGCTTCCTTCCGTACTGTAGGGATTCTAATATTGCTATATACTTTGTATAAGTTTGTATCTTGCAAGATGTTTTCTCTTGAAAGTAAATAGTGTACGACATAATATATATTCTTTCAAGCAGCCAACCTGAAGTCCTGGAATAATAGAATCATTTAATTATTTTATGGAACGCGTGGATTGGTATCAAAGCCAATATTTATTACCCATCCCTAATTGGCCTTCAGAAAGTGGTGGTGATCCACCTTCTTGAATTGCTGCAGTCCATCTGGTGCAGGTACATCCAGTGGTGTGAAGACGAGAGTGCCAGGAATTTGATCCACCTACGCTGAATGAACAGCAAAATAGTTCAAAGTAAGGATGGCACGTGGCTTGCAGGGGAACCTGCAAGTAGTGGTGTTCCAAGCATCTGTAGCTCTTGTCCTTCTAAATAGTAGAGTCTAAGGTGTTGTCTCAGAGCCTTGGTGAATTGCTGCAATACATCTTGTAAGCTCTGCTGCCATTATGCATCAGTGGTGGAAGGAGTGATGTTGAAGGCGGTGAATGGGGTGCAAATCAATTGGCCTGCTTTGTCCAAATGGTGTCAAGCTTCTGTTGTTGGAGTCACACTCATCCAGGCAAGTGGAATGTATTCCATCACATCCTGACTTTTGCCTTGAAGATGATGGACAGCCTTTGGGGTGAAAGGATGTTAGTTACTCACCACATAATTCCTAGCCTCTAGCCTGTTCTTGTAGCCAGAGTATTTATATGGTTGGCCAAGTTCAGTTTTGATACTGGGGAAATTCAGCAATGATGCTGTTAAATGTCACGGGAAATGGTTGGATGCTGTCTTGTTGGGCATGGTCATTGCCTGGCATTTACATGGTGCAAATGTTACTTGTTACTTATCAGCCCAAGCTTGAGTATTGTCTCGGTGTTGCTGCATATGGACATGAATTGCTTCAGTATCTGAGGAACTGAGGACACAATTCTGAGGAACTCCTTCTGTGATGTCCTGGGACTGAGCATAGAAGGAGGCAAGTGATCTATCGTTATTATGAACCCAATTTGTTATATACATAAATGATGTAGATGAAAATGTGGGGGGATTATTAAGCAAGTTTGCAGACAACACCAAGATTGGTAGGGTAGTTAATAGTGAAGAAGATGGTTGTAGATTACGGGAAGATATAGATGGAAGTTAGCTGCTGGGGTGCTACAACCCAAGACTGATTTCATACTGATTGTCTCTGAGTCAGACCAGAAAGGTGAAAACTCTGGGCTTTGTTTCTACTGAACTTAGTCGGGAGTGCAAGATTAACTACATTGCCCCATAATGAATTAGAATGCTCATCTCTGATTCCTATTCAGTGATCCTATTCAAGTGTGAAATGAGAACAGAGCCAGGATTGCCTATGAGATACTTTTACAATGGGAAGTCTGTGGACATTCAGCCACAGGCTTTGATCATTCAGAGAAGGTGGCAAAGAGCATGGCCACCTGTGGAGCTACATTCCAATATGGGAGGCATTGTTGCCAAAGGGAGGAACATTGGAGAGGACAAAAAAGATCAGTCAAGCCTAGTGTTCACTGTCCCCAAGAAGAAGCACAAAAGGAAACGTCCAGTTTCTAAGCAACAGTTGTTAGATAAATATCAGTGGGAGACCATTCATTGAACTGACCAGATATTTACTTCAGCTGGACAAAGCTCTGTAGTCTGCCGAGGAGCAGTTCATTTATTCAGAATGTATGATCTTTCAGCCACATCCACAAGTGGATTTTTTAATTTAAATAGCTTTTCTCCTCCCCGTGCAGAAAGCTATTCCAGATTTCATAGAATCCCTGTAGTACAGAAGGAGCTCATAGGGCCCTTCAAGTCTGCACTGACAACAATCCCATCCAGGCCCTATCCCTGTAACCCCATGAATTTATCCTGCTAATCCCCCTGGCACTAATGGGCAATTTAGCATGTCCGATCAACCTAACTCGGACAACTTCAGATTTGTATGTTGATGCCCATTTTGGCAGAATACTTGATTGAAGCATTTATTGCTGCCATTCATTTTAATCATAGAAATCATAGAAAACCTGCAGTAAAGAAAGAGGCCATTCGGCCCATCGAGTCTGCACCGACCACAATCCCACCCAGGCCCTACCCCCATATCTACCCACTAATCCCTCCAACCTACGCATCTCAGGACACTAAGGGCAATTTTTTGCATGGCCAATCAACCTAACCCGCACATCTTTGGACTGTGGGAGGAAACCGGAGCACCCGGAGGAAACCCACGCAGACACGAGGAGAATGTGCAAACTCCACACAGACAGTAACCCAAGCCGGGAATCGAACCCAGGTCCCTGGAGCTGTGAAGCAGCAGTGCTAACCACTGTGCTACCGTGCCGCCCTTGTTCTTCCAGCTTGGGACAATACAGATTGGTGAATGCTGCTAAGCAGCTGACGAAGATGCATCTATTCCCAGAAACATTACACCACTAAATACTCCTCAAATATATGACCATCATAGGATCCTTACAGTTGCCTAGTATTTACAGAGGAGTTTATGGGGTGATTTGAAATGAGGCGTATAAATCATACAGGACCATGACAGAGTTGATGGGAGTCATGATGTGGAGATGCCGGCGTTGGACTGGGGTAAACACAGTAAGAAGTCTCACAACACCAGGTTAAAGTCCAACAGGTTTATTTGGTAGCAAAAGCCACTAGCTTTCGGAGCGCTGCCCCTTCGTCAGGTAAGTGGGAGTTCTATTCACAAACAGGGCATATAAAGACACAAACTCAATTTACAAAATAATGGTTGGAATGCGAGTCTTTACAGGTAATCAAGTCTTAAAGGTACAGACAATGTGAGTGGAGAGAGGGTTAAGTACAGGTTAAAGAGATGTGTATTGTCTCCAGACAGGACAGTTAGTGAGATTTTGCAAGTCCAGGCGAGTTGTGGGGGTTACAGATAGTGTGACATGAACCCAAGATCCCGGTTGAGGCCGTCCTCATGTGTGCGGAACTTGGCTATCTGTCTCTGCTCAGCGACTCTGCGCTGTCGTGTGTCGTGAAGGCCGCCTTGGAGAACGCTTACCCGAAGATCAGATGCCGAATGCCCGTGACCGCTGAAGTGTTCCCCAACAGGATGAGAACACTCTTGCGTGGTGATTGTCGAGCGGTGTTCATTCATCCGTTGTCGTAGCGTCTGCATGGTTTCCCCAATGTACCATGCCTCGGGACATCCTTTCCTGCAGCATATTAGGTAGACAACGTTGGCCGAGTTGCAAGAGTATGTACCTGGTGGATGGTGTTCTCTTGTGAGATGATGGCATCCGTGTCGATGATCCGGCACGTCTTGCAGAGGTTGCTGTGGCAGGGTTGTGTGGTGTCATGGTCACTGTTCTCCTGAAGGCTGGGTAGTTTGCTGCGGACAATGGTCTATTTGAGATTGTGCAGTTGTTTGAAGGCAAGAAGTGGGGGTGTGGGGATGGCCTTGGCGAGATGTTCGTCTTCATCAATGACATGTTGAAGGCTCCGGAGAAGATGTCGTAGCTTCTCCGCTCCGGGGAAGTACTGGACGGCGAAGGGTACTCTGTCCGCCGTGTCCCGTGTTTGTCTTGTGAGGAGGTCGGTGCGGTTTTTCGCTGTGGCACGTCGGAACTGTCGATCGATGAGTCGAGCGCCATATCCTGTTCTTATGAGGGCATCTTTCAGCGTCTGGAGGTGTCTGTTGCGATCCTCCTCATCTGAGCAGATCCTGTGTATACGGAGGGCTTGTCCGTAGGGGATGGCTTTTTTAACGTGTTTAGGGTGGAGCATTGTGAGGTTATCCGTGGGCTTGCGGTACAGTGAGGTGCTGAGGTGACAGTCCTCAATGGAAATGCGTGTGTGTAAGAATGCAACCGATTCCGGAGAGTAGTCCATGGGGAGTCTGATGGTGGGATGGAACTTGTAGATGTCATCATATAGTTGTTTCAGTGATTGTTCACCATGAGTCCAAAGGAAGAAAATGTCATCGATGTATCTAGTGTATAGCATCGGTTGAAGGTCGACAATGGATGAATGAACACCGCTCGACAATCACCAGGCAAAAGTGTTCTCTTCCTGTTGGGGAACACTTCAACAGTCACGGGCATTCGGCCTCTGATCTTCGGGTAAGCGTTCTCCAAGGCGGCCTTCACGACACACGACAGCGCAGAGTCGCTGAGCAGAGACTGATAGCCAAGTTCCGCACACATGAGGACGGCCTCAACCGGGATATTGGGTTCATGTCACACTATCTGTAACCCCCACGACTTGCCTGGAATTGCAAAATCTCACTAACTGTCCTGTCTGGAAACAATACACATCTCTTTAACCTGTACTTAACCCTCTCTCCACTCACATTGTCTGTAACTTTAAAACTTGATTACCTGTAAAGACTCACATTCCAATCGTTATTTTGTAAATTGAGTTTGTGCCTTTATATCCCCTGTTTGTGAATTGAACTCCTACTCACCTGACGAAGGAGTTGATGGGAACAGCCTGTTTCCAGTGATTGTGGGGGTTGAGATATAAAGGACAATATTGTATTCAGGATAGAGCAGAAGATTTTTTTGCAGAGGGTTGTGAAGCTGTAGAATGCACTACCAAATTGAATGATTGATATTGGATCCGTCAGGAACTTTAGATTGGAAAGCAAATGAAGGGAAATGACAGCAGCAGGAAATATTACAATAACTAGTGTAGAAGATAAAACTGACACAGACTAATTGGGTTGACTGACCTGGTTCTGTTAAAATTAAATAGGAATCCCATGTAGTTCAATATTCACTTGCATTTGTAACAAATCTATTCAAAATAATTTAGGATTCACGTATACTTTAATTGTTGCACAGGAATTTGGTGCAACTGGTTATAGATTAACTTAATTGCCTTGCTGGTGATGCAGGTCACGCAATTCTCATGTCATTGCTGAATGAGTAGTCGTTACTTCATGGGAGTAGTACAACATAACTGTCTTGCTTTCTTTGTTTCTCTCTCTTGCTTTATTTCTCTCTCTTCCTTTTGTGCCTCCATCCAAGAATACAATACTAATCTGGAAACTGTTTCATGGTATTGTCAAATAAGCAGATGGAGAAACTTGCTTGTAACAAATTTCTGTTAAATTGTTCCTGAAACCAAATTTCTCCTACAAAGCTGGCAACTAAAGAGATCCTTTTAATTTTAATGGTCTTGCTCTCTGAACACGATCAACCTTTGTCTTCCTTCTGTATGCAGAGCCAGAGTTCTCCAGTTTAAGCATAGAGGAAACTGTTTAAAATTCATTCATGGGATGTGGGCATTGCTGACTAGGCCAACATTTATTGCCCTTCCCTAATTGCCCTTCAGAAGGTGGTGGCCTTCTTAAACCACTGCAGTCCATGTGGTGTAGGTACACCCACAGAGCTGTTCGAGAGGGAGTTCCAGGATTAAGATCCAGTGACTGTGAACTGACTTGGAGGAGAACGTCCATGTGGTGGTGTTCCCATGTGTCTACTGCCCTTGCCCTTCTAAGAATTGTGAGTTTGGAACGTGCCTTGGTGAGTTTCTGCCATACAAGATTTGTATATTGAATTTAGAAAAAATGATTTGAGGTAAAAAGAATGGTTGCACTCTGTGAAGGTGAAGAGGTGAAGCAAAGAGGTTGGTTGGGCTGGGAAACTAGAGTGGGAAACCTATGCGAGAGATAGGTGACTGACTGGGAGAGGAAAATAGGAGGAGAGGCTCTTCCAGACATAGGACTGGCAGGAGAGAACATGTCTGAACCATAGAGAGAGACACAATTGCCAGAGCTTTGGGGCTCTGCCAAGGTTGGAAACGGAGGTGGATGGGCCCAAAAATGCCAGTGTGAGGGTTTCCTGACTGCATTCCTGGTGCCAACCATTTTAGATGAGGTAAGTTAAAACCTGGCAGGGCTGTCCTGCCCCATGAGGTGGGCAGCCAATTAGTCTCAATAAGAACCTTGTTAAAGGAGTTTCCCTAAATGTGACAGGGGAACAGTTCAACTCTCTGGAGGCAGGCACCCTGGGAAAGACTGGGGGAGGGGCAGAGCTCCAGACAGGCCTTACCCACCTGCCTGTGGGGTGTAGATGTAGCCAAATTGCACCCTGTAGAGGGATTCCCTCTCCCATTGGCTGCTTTTTCTTGTTTTTATTTCAATTTTTGGGGAAATTGTTAGTCAGAAAACCTCCTCGGTTACTTACCCTTTAATGTAGCTTGCTACCACCTTTCATATTGGAGGCCTCCGATTGGCCTTCCAGCTTCACAATCCTGTCTGCCACATTTCATTGTTTAGGGAAATATGTCACTTAAAGGGGTGTCTCCATGAAAATTCCAGGTCAGTGATCATTTCTACCCAAGGGTGGGTCCATGACCATGGAACCTTTTCAAGCAAAACTTCAGCCTGATGTTTGTCAGATTGCATATTTGGAGGGGTCTCTCTAAATGTCTTAGTTTGCGTCTCGTTTCCTGTTAGTCTCTTACTCTTATGTTTGCCATCTTTGTTATATCTATTTCTTCGCTTATTCTCTACAGACTTTACTTGGATGCCTTTTTTCTTTGAGAAATAAGGACAACTTTACACTTGGGCTCTCATCCTGACTCTACAGTGTGTTCCACTATCTTGGGCATGTTTACTTTTAAACACATCAGTAATTACTTATGTCTCTTCTGGCAGACAGTTGAAGCTGCTTCAGGTGCCTTTGTTGCCTAATTAGTCTTTTACTTGCCTGTAGAGGTGAGCTGGATTGTATGCAAATTTTATTGAAACAAGAAGCATTGAATAGATCTCACTGTGCTTAGTTGAAAAATGAAGTTTACCTGTATACAGTTCAGCAGTGGCTGTCATTTGAGTCAAATTCGAGTAAGACAAGATGTCTAGAGAGAATGGTTTAACAGGTTTAGCAGAAATCGCTTGAAGCCATTTGAGAAGCTGGCAGAATGAGCCTTCAGAGGCTGGTACCTGTCGAGGTAGTGATTTTGGAATAATCTGTTGTAAATGATGATTTAATGCGATTGCGTTTTATTATTAGTGTATTGTGAACCGGTCATTTCCATTACTGAATATTTTAATGCCCATTGAATACTGGGATACATCACAAAATAATCAATAATATGGGTGGAGGTTTAATTATTTTTTGTCTAAATTCTGGCTCAAGTGAGAAAAGCATGGAGAGCGCACTAGTTCCACAGCTGGCTTTTCTCAAAATATTTTTCAGTACTTTGACAAAAAAAATGCTGGAGGCATGTCCCACACCATCACGCCGGTCTCTGAAACCCTCAAACGAGCCTGCACCACCCATAAGGGCATCTTTTTTAAAGGCTGTCCCGTTATTCAGTACTAAAAATAAAAACACAGATGCACCATGCATATGGGGAACCTCCCACCCAAGGACACGGGGAACCACCTTGGGATCCCAAAGTGTTGTGCAGCTAATGACCTACTTTTGAAGTGTAACCGTTATTATAATTATGAATTGTAACAGTGTGGTAATTGTCCCTTTTAAAGGCAACACAACAGAATTGGAGTCACATGGTTTGTGTGACCAATTTGGCATTCAGAGGGGGTAATCGCCCCAGGAGGTGGCGCTCTCGTAGGCAGGCAACACATCAGGAGCTAGATACCGCATGAGGCTGCTGTTTTCTTATTAATAAATCCTTTTTGTATTCCCAAATGAAGTCTGTGGAAATGTATCATTACATCTGGTGACAAGGATAAAATTATCATGACACTGCCTCTGGCCCAACACCTGTGAGTATCCTGTTTTAATCAAAGTCTAAAAAAAGAGAACTCATCAGAATGCCTTTCTTTGGGCGAATGGACCCATTTGAGATATTGCCAGATCCTGAGTAATGTTGAATCAGAAAAGATGGACAGTTACAAGAGGCTTAGTGCATTAAAGGAAACGAACGACAGATATAGAAAAACAAACCTGTACAATTGGCTGACGGAGTGAAAGGTTTAAAAAAGAAATGCAGAGTCAAAGTAAACCCGAGAAGCTGGCTATGTAGAGCTGGCAGCTAGAAGAGTGGCACAGTGGTTAGCACTGCTGCTTCACAGTACCAGGGACCGGGTTCAATTCCAGCCTTGGGTGACTGCTTGTGCGGAGTCTGCATGTTCTCCCCTTGTCTGCGTGGGTTTCCTTTGGGCACTCTGGTTTCCTCCCACATTGTCTGTATCTTTAAGACCTGGTTGGCTGTAGAGATTCGTATTCTAATCAGTATTCTGTAACTTGATTTTGTGTCTCTGTGCACTGTTTGAGAGCAGATTTCCACTCCATCTGACAAAGGAGCAGCGCTCCGAAAGCTAATGGCATTTGCTACCAAATAAACCTGTTGGACTTTAACCTGGTGTTGTTAAAACTCTTACTCCTCCCACAGTCCAGAGATATTCAGGCTAGGTGGATTGGCCATGTTAAATTGCTCCTTAGTGCCCCAAGATGTTAAGATCAGGGGAATTAACGGGATAAATGCGTGGGGTTAGATGCTCTGTCAGAGAATTGGTGCAGACTCGATGGGCCAAATGGCCTCCTTCTGCAATGTAGGAATTCTATGATTCCAAGAATTCTATAAGAGCTATGGCTTCAAATTTAAAAATAACGAATTTGGATGAAAGACTGCAAGAAATTGCTGCAAGTACGGGCGCCACAGTGATTAGCACTGCTGCCTCACAGTGCCAGGGATCCGAATTCAATTCCGGCCTCGGGTGACTTTCTGTGTGGAGTTTGCACATTCTCACCGTGTCTGCCTGGGTTTGCCCCTTAGTGTCAGGGGATTAGCAGGGTAAATATGTGGGGTTATTGGGATAGGGCTTGAGTGGGTTTGTTGTCGGTGCAAGTTAGATGGGCTGAATGCCCTCCTTCTGTACTGTAGGGATTCTAAGTTCAAATGCTTAAAAAAATGACTGGCACTAGAAAACAGTGCTGCAGCTTTAAGAGTTAAAAAACCCCAGCCAGAGACACACTATCTGCATTGATATATCTGTTGCAAAATACACCTACAAAGGGAAGCCAGCTGTACCCCAGCAACTACATACAGCCTGTGTGATGAAAAAGAGATTACTATACTTAAAGCGGCAATGTATTTCAAGAGGTAATATATTTAAAGTGGCAATGCACTTAAAGCGGCAACCACAAGAAGTAACAAATGGCTATGGACAGGAAAATTAGAGAAGATCTCAAGGACGGGGTAGTGGAAGACGTCAAGGAAGGGGCAATGAAGATCTCAAAGAGGAGGCAATAGAAGACCCAGAAAATGGGCAAAAGAAAACCCCAGAAGGAAGGCACTGAAAGACCCCAGAAGATGGGCAGTGAGAGAATTACAGAGTGAAAACAAGTCACCACTTCATTTTAGACAGACCTGACAAATATTGAAGCTAAAAGGGTTTGGCTGAAGTTTAGACAAATAGAAATGCTAGTTCCATTTGTGAAATGTACAGACCAGTAAGAACATGATGGATTCTCCTTGGAAAAATGCATAAATTAAAGACTTCAAAAGATCCTCGGAAGTATTGAACATAAAGCGGAATCAGCAAAAAGAATTGAAGCTCTAGAGGAAACATTAAGACAACAAGATGAAATGACTGACAGCAAACATGGAGAACAAAGAAGTAGCAGAATAAATTACAAAATGAAGTTAAGAAGAATGAAAAATTAATGATGATGCAGAATAAGCTGAAGTCCATGAAAAAGCAACTAGAAAGTAAGAATAAGTCCAGTGAAGGATTGAATTGGAGAATAAAAATTTGAAGAAGGGAAATTTGACAATGAGAAATTAACTGAAGAGGGAAAAGCAGTGAAATTGCCAGCAGAACCAATAATTCAGACAGAAAAAGAAACTGAGATTACGTGCCAGAACAAGATTGATGAAATGGTCACACTTGAAGAGAAGCACAAGAACCAATATGATCAAATGGTTGATGAAAAAGGTGCCAAATTGAAATGCTGGAAATAGAGAAACTTTATCACATGACCTAAGTACCAGAAGCAGAGTACCACAGCTATTCCTTCACATGTGACAGACCAAGTTTGTGAAAGGACTTTTGAACATAATTGTGAAAGGTGCCTGCATACATTATAATGTAAGGTGCTCGGCAGAACAAGGATCAACGTGGGACTGGAGAGTGAAACCGCCCACAGAGTGATTGACATATGTAGTCACATGGTTGGAGAACAGTCTAGATCTGAACTCGGTAAGCAACAAGCCTGCATGGAGCAGCTCCATGTAAGACCATATCTGGAACTGTACATAGTTAAAGTTTACAATAAAATTGTGTATGTTTAAGCACACAAACCTCAAGATCTCATCATTGAGCCATCACCATTGCAACAGTAAAAGAAAACGCATATTAAGTACAAAATATGAAATTTCGATAGTGGACCAAGTTGGATCCCCAGAATTATTGTCTCTGAGACCAGACTCCTGTTGTACCCAGTAGACATGGAGAGACAGATCATTTGTAAACATGTGGTTTATTTGAGGAGTAGAGAGACATTCTAACAGTCAGTGTTGGCATCAAGAAATGTTTTTGAACTCGTTAGCATTGACGTACCTGATCAGCCTTTTTTGGACATAACAGCCTCTGTGAAAGCAAGTAGTAATGAACAGCTTGTGCCAGAAGAGTTAGCCATTATTGCAGTTCCTGTTAACGTTGATCCGGTGGAAGCATCTCAGACTATAGAACTACACCACTCTACAAGAAACAGAAAAACCTCCCAAAGACTCAATTTATAATTATCCAACTCATGTACATAATATTTAGTTAGAATCTAGGACTGAGTAACTTAGTTATTGAAGGTTGTAAAAGGGGGAGGAATGTGGTGAATGGTGGCAATTGTTCCTTTACGGCAACACAATAGAGTAAGGGTCAGCTGGCTGGGGTGACCAATTGGGACTCAGAGGGGGTAATCACCCCAGGTAGTGGTGCTCTCTTAGGATGGATACATGGAGGGAGCTCGGTGCAGCCATGAGGTTGCTGTTTGCTTACCAGTAAATCCTTTTTGTATTCACAAATGAAGTCTGTGAAAGTGCATAATTACAAACAGCAAGCTCCCACAAAAAACACTGTAATTATGGCCAGATAATTGGTTTCTTAGTGATATCAATTGAAGGATAAATATTGGATAGGACACCTGGGAGAGCTCTGCTGCTTTCTCTGGAATTGTGCCATGATATATTTTGCACCCAAGACAGAACATTGGTTTAATATTTTAACCAAGTACCTCTATTAGTACAGCACTCCCTCAGTATTGTACTTCCGTATCAACCTAGGTAGGTTTAAGTGCTCATGCTTCTGGCGGGGATCTGAACCCAGAACCTTCTGACTCTGAGACAGAGTGCTACCAACTGAGCCACAGCTGAAAGCTGCAGAAAAGTTTAATGTCTGCCACTCTATTTCATGGTGCTCAGTGCAACAGGATCCTTCCAGAACTCTGTGGTAATGAATACCACATCAGCTGGAACACATCTCATTCCTGCATTGAACAGGTGACTGATCCAACACCAGCCAGGACATTAGTTCTTCCATTTAGTTTGTTCCATGCTGGAGAAGGTGAATAACTTTCACCAGGTGACTGCCTTTGCTAGACCTGTCAGAGTGTGTTATAAATGCACATATGTGGCTACCGGGGTTCTTCAGCAGAACCTAAACACCTCAGCAGGTGTTCTCCAAGCATGACCATTAGAATGTCATCTTGCATGATGCATAGTTTACAGGGAGCAGATATAAATCTTTGTTCTCCATCCTGCAGTGTCCTTGTAATTTGAATCTGAAAACAGGGTACCTGGCTGGAGACTTAGGTTATTCATTGCAACCATAGCAACTCCTGCAAATTTAGAACATTATAGAACAGTTGTGAACTATGGCCTCACTTGGGGTAGGAGAGGTATGCACAATAGGTCAAAAGAAACACAGTTGCAGTTAATTTCTTTTTTCCTTGTTAAGCTTTGATAAGTTAACCTTGCTTTGATTTAAAAATTCTCACCCTCGGTTTCAAATCCCTCCATGCTTTGCTCAGGTTTATGTCTGTAACTCCTCCAATGCCCTCTCTCCCTCACCCTTTACTGGGAGAGTTTTGAGGTTGATAATAGGCAGTACATTTCATGTAACTGATGTGTGATATCAAACTGAAATGTTTATTATGACTCAGTGGAAATGTTTTAATAACATGCAACATCTAGTAGATTTAATTGTAAAGTGAAAGGTGGGTAAATGTACCGTGACCAGTTTACAGTAACCCCTTTATAACTTTGACACGTTACATGGTGAGATAGACAAAGGGAGCAAGAGTCAGGTGAAGGTCCAACAGAAATTTATTGAACACTTTATCAAGGAAAAACAATACTTATCACACTCTACTATTGTACTTTAATTACACTCCATCAAACTCTATCAATCCCTTCACAGGACTCTTCAGTAAACAGTCTTAAATCTCTAAGTAAATAGTATCAAATCTACACCAGCTATCTACTTCTGACACGCGCTTCTGAGGATTCACTGCACCCTATCCGCAGATCCCTACCTCTATATTTGTATTGTTTGTCTGAAAAGACTGCTAATACCCATTCAATAAGGCTGGAACAGGCTGTTCCTCAGTCTTTTGAGTGTTAACTGATGTTTCAGGATCTGCAGTCGCTGATTTGGGCTAGTCTATCCCTCTCGTCCAATGCTAGTTCTGGTCTTTGGGTCGTCTCACTGGGGTGGTCGCCTGTGTCTGGTCAGTCTGATGATGCTCGCCACGAGGTACAAGGAGCAGGAGATGCTATGCCAGACAAAGGAGCTCTCCTGGAGACACAGTTGAAGAATGTGCAAAAGCAGAGAGAGCTGGTGCTCCAGGTTGCCTCTTTTATCGCCCTCTTCTTGTCCTTCTCGAAGATTCGGTGGCCAGTGTCCAATGCTAGCATCGGGTGGGAGAAAGAAAATCCAATGTGGTGACCACCTATATTTGGAGGTCAGAGAACATGTTTTTGAACCTTCAACTGTCGAGTGCTGTCCTTGTCACATTATGCCTCTGACTGAGCTGGGTGCCGCCAAGTCTGTGTAGCATTCTTCCAACAACGCAGGTTCACTGGAGGTGTAAACAATGGTTTGTTCTGAAACAATGTGGCCATTAGCACCTGTAAGAAGTCTCACAACACCAGGTTAAAGTCCAACAGGTTTATTTGGTAGCAAATACCATAAGCTTTTGTGGCACAGCTCCTTCGTCAGATGGAGTGGATATCTGTTCTCCAACAGCGCACAGAGACACAGAAATCAAGTTACAGAATACTAATTAGAATGCAAATCTCTACAGCCAGCCAGGTCTTAAAGGTACAGATAATGTGGGTGGAGGGAGCATTCAACACAGGTTAAAGAGATGTGTATTGTCTCCAGACAGAACAGCTACAAGCCCAGGAGGCAAGCTGTGGGGGTTACAAGTTAACACGGATGCCATCATCTCACGTGAGAACACCATCTACCAGGTACACGGTACCTACTCTTGCAACTCGGCCAACGTTGTCTACCTGATACGCTGCAGGAAAGGATGTCCCGAGGCATGGTACATTGGGGAAACCATGCAGACGCTACGACAACGGATGAATGAACACCGCTCGACAATCACCAGGCAAAACTGTTTTCTTCCTGTTGGGGAGCACTTCAGCAGTCACGGGCATTCAGCCTTGGATCTTCAGGTAAGCGTTCTCCAAGGCGGCCTTCACGACACACGACAGCGCAGAGTCGCTGAGCAGAAACTGATAGCCAAGTTCCGCACACATGAGGACGGCCTAAACCGGGATGTTGGATTTATGTCACATTATCAGTAACCCCCACAGCTTGCCTCCTGGACTTGCAGAATTTCACTAGCTGTTCTGTCTGGAGACAATACACATCTCTTTAACCTGTGTTGAATGCTCCCTCCACCCACATTATCTGTACCTTTAAGACCTGGCTGGCTGTAGAGATTTGCATTCTAATTAGTATTCTGTAACTTGATTTCTGTGTCTCTGTGCGCTGTTGGAGAACAGATATCCACTCCATCTGACGAAGGAGCTGTGCTCCGAAAGCTTATGGTATTTGCTACCAAATAAACCTGCTGGACTTTAACCTGGTGTTGTGAGACTTCTTACTGTGCTTACCCCAGTCCAACGCTGGCATCTCCACATCATTAGCACTGACCAGGCAGCTCCAAGCTTGTCTTGTTTTGACAGGAAGTTGATTGTCTAAGGCCTGATTACATGTATACGGTTTGTTCCAGCTATGTAGTTTGCAAATTGCAGTCTGGCTAGGTTTAAACTTGGTTTCCACATTTCGAGATTTTATTCACGTTCATGAAAAAGTATCAATATTTCTGTAACAATCCTGGAGGTCATGGGTGACCTGCTCAAAGAGTGCAAATTGATTGATTTACATTACTGAAATGTGAGGGGAACAAATTTATTTTCCAGTAATGAGTCAAGGACACTTATTCCACAGCCTTGGAGCATATCCCTTAAAGTTGTCATGTGCATTTGACTCTTGCTCCTACACTAACCAGCAAGTCATCTCTCCCCGTTGCCTGGCAATGAGAGCACCAAAATTTTTTTCTGAAAATAAAGATATACACGGGATAATGCAATTTCTTTATGGCACAAACTTATGGATCAGATATCTTACAAATCCTATAGATCTTGTTAAGGTAGGATAACCAATGTTGCTTAATTTGGACAGGAATACAACATGACCTGAATAAAATATTTATGTCTTGGGATTTCTATTGCAGGGATAGGCTTTCGGCATTAGTGAAATAAGATTGAACACTTTTCACTTAACAATTAAATCAGCCTGCTGGTTGCAGATTTCAGGTCAGTAATAGATATTCTTTCAGGTTCAGTATTACTGATCTATGCTGTAAAGCAGTTCCTATGACTCTTACAAAAGGAGTTTACCAAGACAGTTTTGTATCTAGTCATAAGATAACGCAATGCAGGAGCCTTGATAATTAATTGTTCTACCACAACCACTAAACTTACAAAGGTGGAACTAATTAACAATCTATTAAGGTGGCACCAGATATACATTGATATTTTTGCATGTGTGCAACACACAAATGAACAATGATACAGGGACAAAACTGGCAGTAGGATTGGGAACTCGAGGATATATATTTTCCCATTGTTTTCAAAGGAAATATTGCTCAACAATCTATTCCCAATTATTCATCAAGTGAGTTAAATAGTGCAATCAAGGAATACCTGCTCAACCCAGGAAGATGGCAAAGAACACCAAGAAAGTGGGGATTGTGGGAAAAATAGAACTTGTTCTGAAGCCTCACTCTGTGAGATGGTGAAAAAAAAAATCAGGAACAGTCAACATGCCAATGCTCCTTCTGTGAGATAACAAAGTTGAAGTGGAGGACAGCCGGTATCTGACATTGTGGATCTTGCTTGAAAACAGCGGCTGGAAGAGCCTTCAGAACCACCTGACAGGCTGCACAGACCGGATACAGGGATGTTGTCTCCTCTGGCTGGGATGTCTAGATCAAAGGGTCATAGTCTCAAGATAAGGGGTAGAGGTGAGGAAAAACGTCTTCACTCAGAAGGTAGTGAACCTTTGGAATTTTCTACCACAGAAGGCTGTGGAGGCCGACTCGGTGAATATATTTAAGAAGGGAATAGATTTCTAGACTCTTAAGGCATCAAGGGGTATAGAGAGAGTGCGGGAGAATCCGTCATGATCATATTGAATGGCAGGGGCAGGCTTGAAAGGCTGAATTACCTACTCTTATTGTCTGTGTTTCTGTGTTTCTATTCAGACTATGTTTCTATATTTAGGTAAAAACCACACTCCACGCTTTGAGAGATAATACACAAAAGTGAAAGTATCTTCAAAGTACTATGAGTCCATTTACTAAAATGCTAGATGTTGAAGGGTTATTGAATTGGAGTGATAATAAATACTGGAGGGCATAACATAAACTGCCTTTGTTTATTTGAGTGGGGGAAAGAAGGATTTCTCGAGATCAATCTGTGAAGAAAATGAAAGGCAGATTTCTCTTTGATTACATCAAAGGATGCGAAAGTGAAGAGACATGCGTCATCTCCTATTTCAATAAGAATAAAGACAGAAGATGCAGAAAAAAGCAGATCTGCCAGCATCTGTGGAAAGAGAAAAACAGAGGGGAGGGGGATATTCTGCTCCCGTTTTTGTGGCGGGAATGGCAGAAGGGCAGAAAATCACACAGGCGGACCCAAAACGGCTTTTATGCTGGCAGGATTTCCAGCTGTGTTTGTCCCTGCTTGCTCCCAATTGCTTATCGGGAATCCTGGCTTTATAAGTTGGGATCCCATTTGCACCCATTTAAATGTCTTTATCAAGCATTTACCTGGCAGAACCTGCTAGAGGCACACTGGTGAGCACAGTGCCTGGGGGGGAAGAGAATCATGTTGGGCAGTATTCTGGCATTGCCCCCTCAGGTCAGTGGCTGGGCAGTGCTGGGGGGGTGGTGTTACGTTGGGGAGGGGGGAGTTTCACGATGGTGGTGGGGGTGGAGTGCTGTGAGGGAAGTGCCAGGGGTAGTTCCGTGGGTTGGGGAGAATTGCATGAGGATGTGTTTCACTTTTTATGCATTTATGTCAGGGTGTCCTTTAAGATTGTTTAAAAGCTGAAGTTTAATGAGCCCACCCTTCTAGAATGACATCATGGGACCAACCCCTTTCATTTTTTCAGCTACAGTGTCCAAATATTGAAGGGGGCAGCACAGCTGACAGACTGCCCTCTGCTTTTCCCGCCTGAGGCGACACTTTACCCAAAATTGGCAAAATTCCGCCCAGAGAATTGAACTGAGAGTAGATGAGCTGGCACAGAGCGGTTTCATTTTCCCTCCACCGGTGCTGTAGAACCTGCTGAGTGTTTTCAGTATTTTCTAATTTAGTTTAAAATTCCCACCATCCACAAGATTTAGCTTTTGCCCCCTCTGTCAATACTCCTGTTAAATAGGCTTGCTACTGTTCCCTTGGCATTTTCTTCTTGAAAGACATAAAATGCCAGGAGAACTTGGAACTGGTATGTGGAGTTTTAGCTCACTAAGAGAAGACAGCCAAAGTAAATGACAATTAGTCAGTCTGTTCTGCAAGCAGAGAACAATCTAACTTCATTATTTGGCGTGTGAGAAGTGGTTAGGGCTTAATCTCAGTTTGGATTTCATTGAGGCAAAGAAGCTGGAAGTTTGCTTAGTTTGAAGCTAGTGGGGAAATTTTCAATGGTCCTCACAGAATCAGATTAGCTTGGAAATATTGAGGAGACACCCAGAGTGAAGGACTGAGGCATCTAGAACAAAGAACAATACAGCACAGGAACAGGCCCTTCGGCCCTCCAAGCCTGCGCCACTGATGTGCCCAACTAGACCATTTGTTTGTATCCCTCTATTCCCAGTTTGTTCATGTGGCTATCTAGATAAGTCTTAAATGATCCCAGCGTGTCTGCCTCAATCACCTTGCTTGGGAGTGCATTCCAGGCCCCCACCACCCTCTGTGTAAAATACGTCCCCCTGACATCTGTGTTGAACCTTACCCCCCTCACCTTGAACCTGTGACCCCTTGTGTTCGTCACCTCCGACCTGGGAAAAAGCTTCCCACTGTTCACCCCATCTATACCCTTCATAATTTTGTACACCTCTATTAGGTCTCCCTTCATCCTCCGTCTTTCCAGGGAGAACATCCTCAGTTTGCCCAATCTCTCTTCATAGCTAAGACCCTCCATACCAGGCAACATCCTGGTAAACCTTTTCTGTACTCTCTCCAAAACCTCCACGTCCTTCTGGTAGTGTGGCGACCAGAACTGGACGCAGCATTCCAAATGTGGCCTAACCATCGTTCTATACAGCTGCAACATCATATGCCAACTTTTATATTCTATGCCCCGTCCAATAAAGGCAAGCATGCCATATGCCTTCTTCACCACCCTCTCCACCTGTGCTGCCACCTTTAAGGATCTGTGGACTTGTACACCCAGGTCCCTCTGTGTGTCTATACTCCTGATGATTCTGCCATTTATTGTATAGCTCCCCATTACATTAGATCTACTGAAATGTATCACTTCGCATTTATCTGGATTAAATTCCATCTGCCATTTCTCCGCCCAATGTTCCAGCCTATCTATATCCTGCTGTATTCTCTGACAATGTTCATCACTATCCGCAACTCCAGCAATCTTTGTGTCGTCCGGAAACTTACTGATCACACCAGCTACATCTTCCTCCAAATCATTTATATATATATCACAAACAGCAGAGGTCCCAGTACAGAGCCCTGCGGAACTCCACTAGTCACAGACCTCCAACCGGAAAAAGACCCCTCCACTGCTACCCTCTGTCTTCTATGGCTAAGCCAATTCTCCACCCATCTAGCTAGCTCACCTTTTATCCCATGAGATTTAACCTTTTGCACCAGCCTGCCATGAGGGACCTTGTCAAACGCTTTACTAAAATCCATATAGACGACATCCACGGCCCTTCCCTCGTCAATCATTTTTGTCACCTCCTCAAAGAACTCAACCAAATTTGTGAGGCATGACCTCCCTCATACAAAACCATGCTGTCTATCACTAATGAGATTATTCAGTTCTAAATGTGCATATATCCTATCTCTAAGAATCTTCTCCAACAACTTCCCTACCACGGACGTCAAGCTCACCGGCTTATAATTACCCGGGTTATCCTTGCTACCCTTCTTAAATAATGGGACCACATTTGCTATCCTCCAATCCTCTGGGACCTCACCTGTGTCCAGTGAAGAGACAAAGATTTCTGTTAGAGGCCCAGCAATTTCATCTCTTGCCTCCCTGAGGAGTCTAGGATAGATGCCATCCGGCCCTGGGGATTTGTCTGTCTTAATGTTTCCTAAAAAACCTAACACTTCCTCCCTTGTAATTGAGATTTTTTCTAACGGGTCAACACATCTCTCTGAGACACTACCAGTCAACATGTCCCTCTCCTTTGTGAATACTGATACAAAGTATTCGTTTAGGATCTCACCTACTTCCTTTGGTTCTAAGCATAATTCCCCTCCTTTGTCCCTGAGAGGTCCGATTCTTTCCCTAACAACCCTCTTGTTCCTAATGTATGTATAAAATGCCTTAGGATTCTCCTTAATCCTGTCTGCCAAGGACATTTCGTGACCCCTTTTTGCCCTTCTAACTCCCTGTTTGAGTTCTTTTCTGCTTTCTCTGTATTCCTCCAGTGCTCCATCTGTTTTTAGCTGCCTGGACCTCATGTATGCCTCTTTTTTTCTTTTTGATTAGACCCACAATTTTACTGGTTATCCACGGCTCTCGAATCATAGAAACCCTACAGTGCAGAAGGAGGCCATTTGGTCCATTGAGTCTGCACCGACCACAATCCCATCCAGGCCCTACCTCCATATCCCTACATATTTACCCACTAATCCCTCTAACCTACGCATCTCGGGACACTAAGGGGCAATTTTTTTTTAGCATGGCCAATCAACCTAACCCTCACATATTTGGACTGTGGGAGGAAACCGGAGCACCCAGAGGAAACCCATGCAGACATGAGGAGAATGTGCAAACTCCACACAGACAGTGACCCAAGCCGGGAATCGAACTCAAGTCCCTGGAGCTGTGAAGCAGCAGTGCTAACCACTGTGCTACCGTGCTGCCCCCACGTTTTCCATGTGTCTGTGTGGGTTGTGCAGGTTAGGTTGATTGGCCATGCTAAATTGACCCGAGTGTCAGGGGGATTAGCAGGGTAAATATGAGGGGTTACTGGAATAGGGCCTGGGTGAGATTGTGGTTGGTGCAGACTCAATGGGCTAAAATGCCTCCTTCTGCAATGTAGACATTCTATGATAACATTAGGTAACAATAGGCCGGTTGGCCTCATGTCTACTTTTTGTTAAATGTTGGAATCAATTATTAAGGAAGTAGTAGCAGCACATTTGGAAAATCATAATCTAATCTGGCGTCAGCGTGGCTTCATGCAAGGAAGTCTCAACCAGAGTGTGGAGAGGGGAACCAGTAGATGTGTTAAGGGGCTTGACGGGGTAAATGCTGAGAGGGTGTTTCCCCTCATGGGAGAGTCTAGGACCAGAGAGAATAGTCTCAGAATAAAGGGTGCCAATTTAAGACTGAGATTAGGAGGAATTTCTTTCAGAGCGTTGGAACTCCTTGCCACAGGGAGCTGTGGGGGCAGAGTCCTTGTGCATATTTAAGGCTGAGATAGATTGTTGATCAGTGCGGGAATCCAGGGGAAAGGGTGGGGACGTGGATGTGAGGGATGTTGGATTAGATGTCAGAAGGCTCGAGGGGCTGAAAGGCCTACTTCTGTTCCTATTTCTTATAGCCTAATGTAATACCCTGTTCCATCCTCTAACCAAGAACGCTGAGCAGTGGGCACCTGTAATCAAACTAGGGACCTTTATTGGCCTTTTTGGCTCATTTATTTGCAGAGTAATTGGGAATGCAGTTGAGACCACAGGAGAGATGTTGTTATACCCTTCGAACACTGAATCCTACCTTTCCTATCCTTCCTCGTTACAGGCACATGCCTGTCCTGCAGTCCTATCAACTGCTCCTTAAAAGACTCCCATATGCCAGATGCGGATTTACCCTCGAACAGCCTCTCCCAATCAACAGCCACCAAATCCTGCCTAATCCGGTTGTAGTTAGCCTTCCCCCAATTCAGCACCTTACCCATAGGACAACACTCATCTTTTTCCATTACTATCCTAAAGTTTACAGAAGTCAAGAGGTGGTGAATGAAATTCTTACCTTTGATAATCGTTGGAACTGAGGAGAATTGAGTCGTTCTCGGAGGATTGTGGCATATTCTAGGTGGATCCAGAACAGAAGTAAATAACTCTAATGTATCATAAAGTATAAGGGAATTCTTGGGGGAAATAAAAAGTAAGATTGAGTGCATAACATATGTAGTTACAAAACGGATTGTTAAGTTAATAGCGCTTGTTTGTTGAAGACTTTTATATACCATAAATTTAGTTTTTGTTTAAAAATGTGAAATCTTGTCGTGTAGTTCTAATGGTTAAAACAAGGGGCATGATCTTACCTGCTGTTCATACCACACTCTTGCTGCAGGAAGGTCAAAGAATTTGGCAGCTAGCCAAATCTCCATCCACTTGTGGTGGGATGGGAAAATCCTGCTGGCGTGAACGGTGGTAAGATTCCGGCCAAAATGTTTGGGTTTCTCTTTAAATGTTAATGGTCCCTAACAGGATTGTAACCTGAACAAGTGACACTATCTTCAGAGCGATTGTTCTACTCCATCTGAGCGGTCCCACAGCCTGGAGTTGACTGAGGGACTAAGAAGAAAGGCAGAAGTACAAGTCATGTAGTGGCAAGGTTAAACAATAGCAATTGAATGATTGTGTAATGCAATATGGCATTTGATGTGGAGAAGTGTGAAGGGATACATTTTGGTAAGAAGAATGAGAAGAGGCAATATAAGATGAAGATGACAATTCTAAAGGTGTGCTGGAACAGAGAAACCTGGGTGTATGTGCGCAAGTTGTTGAAGGTAGCAGGGCAGGTTGAGAGAGCAGTTAAAAAGTCATACATGATCCTGAGCTTTAGAAATGTGATGATTAACTTTGATGAAACACTGGTTCGGTCTCATTAGCCACATTACTGAAGCAGCAGTAGATTCAGTGCTTAGGATAAGCGTGGAGTCTAGACTGCTACGCCCACAGCCATCCCAAAATGCTGATGGCTGACAACAGATTCAACACCGGGATAAGTGGAGAAAGAGATTTTCCAAGATATCGAATAGTTTCAGGTTTGAACAGAAAGGAACAAAAGTATCAGGTCAATACTTTGCTCTGCTGTTGGAGCTATTTTTAGCAGAGAGTCGATGAAGTTTCAATGAAATCCAAAGATGTGTAGATTAGTGGGATTGGCCATGCTAGATTGCTAATAGTGTCCACAGACATGTAGGTTAGGTGGATTAGCCATGGTAAATGCATGGGTTTATGGGGATAGAGTGGGGGTGTGGGCCTCGGTAACTCTATTGGGCTCAATGGCCTCCTCCTACAAAGAAGAAATCCTCCAGGCATTTGATTCATAGTTCAGCATTCAAAATCATTTCACCATGAAAAGAGCAAAATTTAAGCAATAACAAAAACCCGGGAGAAATGCATGGATTGATTCATGCCTGTTCAGGCTTGCAGAAAACTGCAGCTATGCAATCCTGAGAGATGAATTAATACACAATCACATAGTAGTTGAGTTCCTGGATGAAAAACAGTTTCAAATCTCTTGCAAATGAGTGAAAGTCTAACTCACAGTAAGGTAGCACAAATCATGCAACAGACAAAGTTCTGCAATCATCCAGGAGATGCACTTGACAAGAGAGTGCAGATCATCGTCACCCTCCGAGTGAGAGGAGAACCAGTTAAGTGAGTGGTCAAGGCATTGCAGAGATGGACCCTATGAAGTCCGAGACTTTGGAAGGAGATGTAGGAGCATGTATCTAATTGGAATAAAGAGTTGGGATGATGGAAGGGGGAAATGTAGAGTAAAGGGTTAACATCAGGAGCACCTGATGGTGATGATGCAATGTCACATGACTAAGTAACAGATCTGGAGGGAAAGAGAAGTACAGCCTTGTGTAGAGTTACTGAGATGTATACAGAGCTGTAAATAAATAATCATGGTTTGCGAATTACAGTCTTAAGTAGCTTTTTAAGAGAATCGGTCAAACTCTAAAGAACACCTGAACAGTAAAAAGTCTCACAACACCAGGTTAAAGTCCAACAGGTTTATTTGGTCGGATTACACACTTCAACCAGACGAAATCGAAGTGCTCAGCTGAGGGCTCAATTTCTGCCCCACCACCAAAACGGACACAGAGGAATTCATCAGGCGAATGAGACTCCGAGAGTTCATTCACAAACCCCGAGAGGCCAGCAGCGAACCCAATGAGACAGCCAATGAACTGGAACAGCCAACAGAGAGATCTGCGGTATAGCGACCGAAGAGGAAAGAGTCAAATTGGACTCCTCCGGAAGGTCGCTGCCCTCAACTCGACATGTATGTCCAAGCCGACAGGAGGTGCGTCAATGCCGGATTCATCAGCCGCACTCACAAGACAGCCCCGAACATCAACCAAGCACAACGCAATGCCATCCGCGCTCTCGAGACCAACCACAACATTGTCATCAAACCAGCAGATAAAGGAGGGCCCACTGGCATACTGAACAGAACGGATTACTGCAAAGAAGTCTACCGACAACTGAACAACCAGGAACGCTACAGACTCTGTTCCTCTGTTTAAGAAAGAGAATAGAAGTGATCCTGGTAATTATAGACCGGTTAGTCGTACTTCGGTGGTTGGTAAATTGATGGAAAAGGTCCTTGGGGATGGGATTTACGACCATTTAGAAAGATGCGGATTAATCCGGGATAGTCAGCACGGATTCATGAAGAGCAAGTCGTGCCTCACAAATTTGATAGAATTTTTTGAGGAGGTAACTAAGTGTGTTGATGAAGGTAGGGCAGTTGATGTCATATACATGGATTTTAGTAAGGCGTTTGATAAGGTCCCCCATGGTCGGCTTATGATGAAAGTGAGGAGGTGTGGGATAGAGGGAAAGTTGGCCGATTGGATAGCTAACTGGCTGTCTGATCGAAGACAGAGGGTGGTGGTGGATGGAAAATTTTCGGATTGGAGGCAGGTTGCTAGTGGAGTGCCACAGGGATCAGTGCTTGGTCCTCTGCTCTTTGTGATTTTTATTAATGACTTAGAGGAGGGGGCTGAAGGGTGGATCAGTAAATTTGCTGGTGACACCAAGATTGGTGGAGTAGTGGATGAGGTGGAGGGCTGTTGTAGGCTGCAAAGAGACATAGATAGGATGCAAAGCTGGGCTGAAAAATGGCAAATGGAGTTTAACCCTGATAAATGTGAGGTGATTCATTTTGGTAGGACTAATTTAAATGTGGATTACAGGGTCAAAGGTAGGGTTCTGAAGAATGTGGAGGAACAGAGAGATCTTGGGGTCCATATCCACAGATCTCTAAAGGTTGCCACTCAAGTGGATAGAGCTGTGAAGAAGGCCTATAGTGTGTTAGCTTTTATTAACAGGGGGTTTGAGTTTAAGAGCCGTGGGGTTATGCTGCAACTGTACAGGACCTTGGTGAGACCACATTTGGAATATTGTGTGCAGTTCTGGTCACCTCACTATAAGAAGGATGTGGAAGCGCTGGAAAGAGTGCAGAGGAGATTTACCAGGATGCTGCCTGGTTTGGAGGGTAGGTCTTATGAGGAAAGGTTGAGGGAGCTAGGGCTGTTCTCTCTGGAGCGGAGGAGGCTGAGGGGAGACTCAATAGAGGTTTATAAGATGATGAGGGGGATAGATAGAGTGAACGTTCAAAGACTTATTTCCTCGGGTGGATGGAGCTATTACAAGGGGGCATAACTATAGGGTTCGTGTTGGGAGATATAGGAAGGATAGCAGAGGTAGGTTCTTTACGCAGAGAGTGGTTGGGGTGTGGAATGGACTGCCTGCAGTGATAGTGGAGTCAGACACTTTAGGAACATTTAAGCGGTTATTGGATAGGCACATGGAGCACACCAGGATGATAGGGAGTGGATTAGCTTGATCTTGGTTTCAGATAAAGCTCGGCACAACATCGTGGGCTGAAGGGCCTGTTCTGTGCTATACTGTTCTATGTTCTATGTAGACAGTTACCCGCAGATCTGACCAAATAACACATCCGTCAACTCAATCGACTGATCAAGACCTTTGATCCGGACCCTCAGAGCGCCCTCCATGCTCTCATCCCACGTACTCCCCATGTTGGAGATCTCTACTGCCTCCTGAAGATACACAAGGCCAACACACCCGGCTGTCCCATCGTAACAGGCAATGGGACCCTGTGCGAGAACCTCTCCGGCTACTTCGAGGGCATCCTGAAACCCATCGTACAAGGAACCCCCAGCTTCTGCCATGACACTACAGACTTCTTACAGAAACTCGGCACACATGGAGCAGTTGAACCAGGAACACTCCTTGTCACAATGGATGTCTCGGCACTCTACACCAGCATCTTCCACGACAACGGCGTTGCTGCAACTGCCTCAATACTCAACGCCGACAACTGTCAATCTCCAGATGCAATTTTACATCTCATCCGCTTCATCCTGGACCACAACATCTTCATCTTCAACAACCAGTTCTTCATTCAGACACATGGAACAGCCATGGGGACCAAATTCGCACCTCAATATGCCAACATCTTCATGCACATGTTCGAACAAGACTTCTTCACCGCACAGGACCTTCAACTGATGCTATACACTAGATACATCGATGACATTTTCTTCCTTTTTACTCATGGTGAACAATCACTGAAACAACTGTATGATGACATCAACAAGTTCCATCCCACCATCAGGCTCACCATGGACTACTCTCCGGAATCGGTTGCATTCTTGGACACATGCATCTCCATCAAGGACTGTCACCTCAGCACTTCACTGTACCGCAAGCCCACGGATAACCTCACGATGCTCCACTTCTCCAGCTTCCACCCTAAACACGTTAAAGAAGCCATCCCCTATGGACAAGCCCTCCGTATACACAGGATCTGCTCAGATGAGGAGGATCACAACAGACACCTACAGATGCTGAAAGACGCCCTCATAAGAACAGGATATGGCGCTCGACTCATCGATCGACAGTTCCGACGCGCCACAGCGAAAAACCGCATCGACATCCTCAGAAGACAAACACGGGACACGGCGGACAGAGTACCCTTCGTTGTCCAGTACTTCCCCGGAGCGGAGAAGCTACAACATCCTCGCCAGAGCTTTCAACATGCCATCGATGAAGACGAACATCTCGCCAAGGTCATCTCCACACACTCACTTCTTGCCTTCAAACAACCGCGCAACATCAAACAGACCATTGTCCGCAGCAAACTACCCAGCCTTCAGGAGAACAGTGACCACAACACCACACAACCCTGCCACAGCAACCTCTGCAAGACATGCCGGATCATCAACACGGATGCCATCATCTCACGTGAGAACACCATCTACCAGGTACACGGTACATACGTTGTCTACCTGATACGCCGCAGGAAAGGATGTCCTGAGGCATAGTACATTGGCAAGACCATGCAGACGCCACAACGGATGAATGGACATCGCTCGGCAATCAGCAGACAGGAGTGTTTCTTTCCTGTCGGGGAACACTTCAGCAGTCAAGGGCATTCAGCCTCTGATCTTCGGGTAAGCGTTCTCCAAGGCGGCCTTCACGACACACAACAACGCAGAATCACCGAGTAGAAACTGATAGCCAAGTTCCGCACACATGAGGACGGCCTCAACTGGGATCTTGAGTTCATGTCACACTATCTGTAACCCCTACGACATGCATGGGCTTGCAAAATCTCATTATCTGTCCTGGCATGAGACAATTTACACCTCTTTAACCTGTGCTTAAAGACCTGATTACCTGTTAAGATTCGCATTCCAACCATTATCTTGTAAATTGTAAATTGAGTCTGTGCCTATATATGCTCTGTTTGTGAATCCAACTCTTCACTCACCTGATGAAGGAGCAGTGCTCCGAAAGCTTGTGCTATCAAATAAACCTATTGGACTTTATCCTGGTGTTGTGAGACTTCTTACTGTGCCTACCCCAGTCCAACGCCAGCATCTCTACATCATGAACCCCTGAACATAAGATGAAACCAAATGCATTGCCTGAGGGTGTGGTGAAGGCCCATTCAATCATAGCTTTCAAAAGAGAACTGGAAAAGCTCCTGAAGAGGGAAAATATACAGGCTATAGGGAAAGCTGAGAGAATAGGACTAGCTGAGTTTTTCCTATAGAGAGCTGGTACTGACATGATGTCCAAATGGTTTCCTTCTGTGTCATAGAACATAGAACAGTACAGCACAGAACAGGCCCTTCGGCCCACGATGTTGTGCCGAGCTTTGTCTGAAACCCAGGTCAAGCTATTTCCTCCCTATCATCCTGGTGTGCTCCATGTGCCTATCCAATAGCTTCTTAAATGTTCCTAAAGTTTCTGACTCCACTATCACTGCAGGCAGTCCATTCCACACCCCAACCACTCTCTGCGTAAAGAACCTACCTCGGACATCCTTCCTATATCTCCCACCATGAACCCTATAGTTATGCCCCCTTGTAATAGCTCCATCCACCTGAGGAAATAGTCTTTGAACGTTCACTCTATCTATCCCCCTCATCATCATATAAACCTCTATCAAGTCTCCTCTCAACCTCCTCTGCTCCAAAGAGAAAAGCCCAAGTTCCCTCAACCTTTCCTCATAAGACCTACCCTCCAAACCAGGCAGCATCCTGGTAAATCTCCTTTGCACTCTTTCCAGTGTCTCCACATCCTTCTTATAGTGAGGTGACCAGAACTGCACACAATATTCCAAATGTGGTCTCACCAAGGTCCTGTACAGTTGCAGCATAACCCCACGGCTCTTAAACTCCAACCCCCTGTTAATGAACACCAACACACTATAGGCCGTCTTCACAGCTCTATCCACTTGAGTGGCAACCTTCAGAGATCTATGGATATGAACCCCAAGATCTCTCTGTTCCTCCACATTCTTCAGAACCCTACCTTTGACCCTGTAATCCACATTTAAATTAGTCCTACCAAAATGAATCACCTCGCATTTGTCAGGGTTAAACTCCATTTGCCATTTTTCAGCCCAGCTCTGCATCCTATCTATATCTCTTTGCAGCCTACAACAGCCCTCCACCTCATCCACTACTCCACCAATCTTGGTGTCATCAGCAAATTTACTGATCCACCCTTCAGCCCCCTCCTCTAAGTCATTAATAAAAATCAGAAAGAGCAGAGGACCAAGCACTGATCCCTGTGGCACTCCGCTAGCAACCTGCCTCCAATCCGAAAATTTTCCATCCACCACCACCCTCTGTCTTCGATCAGACAGCCAGTTAGCTATCCAATCGGCCAACTTTCCCTCTATCCCACACCTCCTCACTTTCATCATAAGCCGACCATGGGGGACCTTATCAAACGCCTTACTAAAATCCATGTATATGACATCAACTGCCCTACCTTCATCAACACACTTAGTTACCTCCTCAAAAAATTCTATCAAATTTGTGAGGCACGACTTGCTCTTCATGAATCCGTGCTGACTATCCCGGATTAATCCGCATCTTTCTAAATGGTCGTAAATCCTATCCCTGAGGACCTTTTCCATCAACTTACCGACCACCGAAGTAAGACTAACCGGCCTATAATTACCAGGGTCAGTTCTATTCCCTTTCTTAAACAGAGGAACCACATTCGCCACTCTCCAGTCCTCTGACACCACCCCCGTGGACAGTGAGGACGCAAAGATCAATGCCAAAGGCTCTGCTATCTCATCCCTTGCCTCCCAAAGACTCCTAGGATATATTTCATCAGGCCCAGGGGACTTATCAACTTTCAGTTTATTCAAAATTGCTAGTACATCTTCCCTCCGAACATCTACTTCCTCCAGCCTATCAGCCTGTGACACCCTCTCTTCCTCAAAAACAAGGCCCCTCTCCTTGGTGAACACCGAAGAAAAGTATTCATTCATCACCTCTCCTATCTCTTCTGACTCCATGCACAAATTCCCACTGCCGTCCTTGACCAGCCCCAACCTCACCCTGGTAATTCTTTTATTCCTCACATAAGAGTAAAAAGCCTTGGGGTTTTCCTTGATCCGACCCGCCAAGGACTTCTCATGCCCCCTCCTAGCTCTCCTAAGCCCCTTTTTCAGCTCATTTCTTGCTAACTTGTAACCCTCCATCGAGCATTTGATGATTTTTTGTGTCGCAAGCATTTGATGATTTTTTTGATTCATTTCCGACGATGTGTGCATGTGAGCGTGTAAGCTGGACAGTTAAACTGAAGGAGAAAAGGAAGCATTAATTCCCAAATACACTACTATGGAATATCTCAAAGCTTGCAAACTACTATGTGGCAGGCCCTGCCTGTCAAAGAGGTCGATGGTTGCTCAGTTCTTTAGAGTAGTCCAAGCTTGCAGGTGCCAGCTTCACCTGCAGGAACAGAGAGAGTCAGTTAGTGTGTGCCATGTTGAGCAACTTCACATTGCATGTTTATAAGAAAAGGAGCAGCAAATGAAAGGAAGAATGAGAAGCTTTTGTGAAGGCAGGTGTTCAGTGTGAGTTGAGGCTGAAGGAGATGTAATGAATTTTCCCATTGTGAATGAAGGCGATGCAAGGGGAAGGGAGAGGGAGGCATTGCTTGTGAATGGGCCAGAGTCTGTTGTTTGTGGTGTTGTCCACAAAGGAAGATGTGAAGAGGACTCACGTCAATAATCATGGTAAGATCATAGAATCCCTACAGTTCAAAAGGAGGCCATTTGGCCTATCAAGTCTGCACTGACAACAATTCTCCTCTGGGCCCTATCGCCGTAACCCCACGTATTTAACCTGCTAATCCCCCTGACACACGGGCAATTTAGCATGGCCAATCAACCTAACCCGTACATCTTTGGAAATCATTAAGTTTCCTAAGCTGGTGTTGACCTTGATGTGGAGATGCCGGCGTTGGAGTGGGGTAAACACAGTAAGAAGTCTCACAACATCAGGTTAATGTCCAACAGGTTTATTTGGTAGCACAAGCCACTAGCTTTCGGAGCGCTGCCCCTTCATCTTTACAAAATAATTTATTACAAAATAATGTAATAAATTGAGTTTATGTCTTTACATGCCCTGTTTGTGAACAGAACTCCCACTCACCTGATGAAGGGGCAGCGCTCCGAAAGCTAGTGGCTTGTGCTACCAGATAAACCTGTTGGACTTTAACCTGGTGTTGTGAGACTTCTTATGATGTTGACCTTCCCAGCCATTTCCCTCCACTAATGCTGGTCAACTTATCCATTATCAATCTGATAGAAACATGGCTTCCTTCATGGTCCTTACTTTCTCTGTGATAATCTCCGCGGCAATATCGGATATTTGAAGTGGCTGTCATCATTCTTCCTGTGCCGCAGTGACAAAATGCCCACTCACCGTCACTGAGTACTCTGCTTCTTCTTAAAGAGCTGAAGGCTGGATTTAAGATGCAGCAGGTCCACACAATTTCGCACCCACCGAAGGGAGCCTATAAAAGGCAATTAATGATGATCTTGTCTCGGATGTTTATTTGGCACCCAGTTATGAGAATCAGTCGGGGCTCCCATTGATGCCATTGGCCTTGTGGTAAGGCTGCAGTGCCCAGCAATCCACCTTGCAATCAAACATCGGTCACTTAAAGCTTCTGTGTTGGTGCAACATTTCAACTGCTAAGATCAAGAGGTGGAATCCTTGCTTAAGATTCAGAACTGCATATTAAATTTAACAAATGATTGTCAATGTGATATGTTGAGTTTTCCTATTTAGAGTTTTAGTTCACCCACATGTCACCAAATGCAATAATTGCATTTGGTGACGTGGGTGAACTAAAACTCTAAATAGCAAATGTGTAACCTCTGTTCCCACCCATGACCATGAGTACAGTACAAAGGAATATTTCAGTCATATGTAAGTGACTTGTATATAGGACAGCCATGCAATGGAGTGTTAATGTGTAGAGCTCACCTGATTCTAAATTTTGAAAAGAGGTGGTGTAATATTTCAGACTAAGTTCTTAAATCTTCTCTTTTCCAGAGAAACGAGCCTTGTTTAGTGAATTAAACAGCGAGCAGCAGGAAGATAACCTGCGGGTCACATATCCACCCATAGGACGAGGAACATTTGGACAGTCATTGTCTGATGCAACCAATTGCAATGCAGTCATTCATAAAAGGAGCTGCTGTCACGCTGTCCATTCTAAGCCCAGTCCTGCAAAGCCTAGGATAATGACTGTAATAAAGGCAGATGGGCAATCACATACGAAGGTGACCATCCTTTTGAATAATCGCTGCACACAGACATTTGAGCAACTTGTTGGTGATATTGCAGAAGCTTTGGGACACCTCCATGGCAAAAGGGAATATGTGAAGAAACTCTACACTTTGAAAGGGAAAGAAGTAAGAAGTATTTCTGACTTCTACAGAGGAGATGATGTGTTTATTGCTACTGGGAGATCACAACTCACTCTGAATGATATACAGAAAGTCTTAAGAGAACTCTACCCCAACAATCCATGTGCCCGAAGTTTGATCCAGCGACACTGGTGCCATTCTGAGAAACACCACCACAGACACGATGAGATGGGATTAAAAACAACTGCTGAGTTTGAGCATTCTGAGCTTGCTTCTTCTGAAAGACAAATTGCAACAAAGATGGAAGAAGTCAGAGCCAGAGTGGGGCAACAGGAAAGAGAGAGAGCTCGGAAATGGGAACAGGAGAGATGGGAAAGAGAGCACAGGGAGCTGGGTGAGAAAGCAAGGCAGCAGAAGGATAGAAGCTTTGACAGGGAAAATGAATTAATGGAGAGTAGGCAAATCAACAAAGAGGAAAAGAAGCATAAGCAAAAAGAGAACAATAGAGAAGCAGAGAAGGATGTAGAAACATGTGAACGAGGATGTAAAAGAACAGAAGAAATAAAGATGTTGCAGATAGGAGGATCTGAGTGGGAAGAAGATAGAACTGATGTCCCTGGTAAGCAACAAATAACTTATGAGGTTAAGGAAATGAAAAGGAGAGAGGAAACAAGAGACAGAAATAGATGGAAGGAAGATAAATGTGGTACTGAAGGAGAGCAGCCAGTGAAGAATATAAGGAGGGGACAGAAGAAAATGAAAGAGGAAAAAGGATTAGATCAATGGGCAAAAGTAAAGTCTGAAAGGGAACAAGGACAAATAGACGAACACCAATGGGATACAGAAAATAAACTTCCTAGTATAAGATATGAAGTTTGTAAAAATGCAAAGCAAGAGGATACTAGAAAATGCTATTGTGGCCATGGAACATCAAGGAATGAGGAAGAACATATATGGGGTGATAAAGGAGTGGAAGAAGCTCAAAAGCAACCTGTGAAAACTATTAGAATGGAACAACTTTTAATGAGAAAAGACAATAGCATTCACACTAGAGAAACAGAGGTTCTTGTGTCAAGACAACAACAACCAAAATCTCAAAGAGAAATTGAACGTTATTATGAAATTGGCAGAACTATTGGAGATGGTAACTTCGCTTTAGTAAAACAATGTCGGCTTAAGAATACAGAATATGAATATGCAGTGAAAATCATTGATAAATCTAAGTTAAAGGGAAAAGAGATTATGATTGAAAATGAAATTGCAATTGTAAGGAGCCTTTCTCATCCTAATATTGTGAGGTTCATTGAGGAGTTTGAGACAGAAGGGGAGATATATCTTATTATGGAGTACATTCATGGAGGAGATCTGTTTGATGCAATTACAGATAGTGTTAAATTTACCGAAAACAATGCTGCCTTTATGATGAACAACCTTTGTGATGCATTAGCATACATCCACAGCAGGAACATCATACATAGAGATTTGAAACCAGAAAATCTTCTTGTAAGTACTAACAAGTTTTTACTTTAAAGAATACACCCATTCTTAATGTTGCATTCTTCCTAATTTACCCATGATCAGTGAGTTCCACAGTGTTACATCTACAATTTCCTCCACAGTTGGTTTGTTACCATAAGTGGTTTAGCTCTTAAGCGCTTGAATTCAAATCTCTCCATTTCTCTCTTCTCCTTTAAGATACATACATAGGGACAAATTAGGAGCAGGAGAAGGCCATTTGGCCACTCAAGTCTGCTCTGCTATTCAATAAGATCATGGTTGATCTAATTGTGGCCTCAATTTCACATTCCGACTATCCCCAATATGCATAGAATCACTACAATGCAGAAAGAGACCATTTAGCCCATTGAGTCTGCACCAACTCTCCAAAAAAAAGCTTTGCAATGGGTTTGCTCAGATGTGTACCTGTCGTGGGGCTGCCCCCTGGTGCCATAGCTCTCGGGGGGGATAGGGACATGGCCAGTCAGTGGCCTGGCACAGTTTGGGACAACCTGGCAGTGCCAATCTGTACTGGGGGAATGCTGGGGTGGGCATTAGTGGGAGCCCTATGGGGGAGGGATTCAATTTTTTATGGTTGGGGGGGGGGGGGGGGGGGGGTGGTTGTTGGATCGAGGGATGTCGGCTATGGCTGTTTGTGAGGGTGCTGATTGGGGAAGAATCCAATGCTGGTGATGTTGGGGGCTAGGGAGTGCCGGCATTTATTATTTTCAGGGGGGTATGCTGGCATCATCTGTTTGGGGATTCCAGCTCTGATCACAAGGGGTGGTGGGGGGAGATGCCGGCTCTTATCGCAGGGGGGAGAAATAATGCCGGCCCTGATTACAGGGCGGGTGGCGGTGAGGGGGCACTGAGACTTCCGTGGGGGGAGGGGGGGGGGAGGTATTTTTGCTCCGATCTGATCTCGGTGCAGCTGGGCTTTGCCAGTGTGTTTAAGCCTGTCCCTCAATATGACAGCATGAAGCACGTCTCTCCTGTTTTTTTTTGAAAGAGTGTCAGATGATCTGGAGAGAAAACTGGCCTGTTTTTCTAGAGAGAAACTCACCGGTTTTCAGTCCGATCCTGACACTGCCAAATTCTGGTCAGATCACCCCCACTATGTTTCTAATTTTCACACAGTATCAGTAATCTCTCTTGTATTGACTACAAGATAGCAACTTCAGGAAACAGAAAAATCACATGAATACATCAGGAGTTGTGGCATGTTAGTGCAATGTGGTGGGAGTTATACATCCAAGTATACTCCCTGATCAGCATCTATTTGATTCTGTCTGAAATGAGAAATGTTTCTCCCCTAACAGCCTACCTTCACATTGAACAGCACAATATTTACTGGAATTGTCTGTGGCCATGGACTGTATCGTTCTAATGGTTTTATGGGGTTTGTTCTCCAATTGTAGGTTCAGCACAAAGCGGATGGAAGCACAGTATTAAAATTGGCCGACTTTGGCCTTGCTCTGAAAGTGACCAATCCCATATTTACTGTATGTGGGACTCCAACATATGTGGCTCCTGAAATTCTCTCTGAGACAGGTATTAAAGACAAAAGGAAAAATGTATCCTTATGTTGGGAATGAAAGTATTATAAGCTTGTTACGTTTACTGTGCAGTTGTGCTAATCATTATTCCTATCATCCCACAAAGACTCTACAAGACATTTACTAATGGTACAGCTTATTTTGTTACTTGTACTCCAGCTTGGTAAACGTTTTTGTTGGTGTATTGTACTTGTCTTCATTCCTGTGCTTCCTTTATTGTTCTTCATTACCCATCAAACTCTATCATATTCCACAGGGCTTACAACCCTCATGGTGTACAATGGAGTAACACCGTGAGCCACTATATGGGAGATATTGGGCACTGCATGTGGCCTTTACCAATAGAGGCATAATCCTTGGAATGAGCAACGGCCATTTAACTCACCAAACCAATTCCTTTAACCCACTATATATAATGGAGCTCACTGTTGGCTTTGCACTTCCTATTGTATGATTTTTGGGGAAGAATTTTGTACAACCATTCATGACTCAGATCTCGCCCACCCCAGCACTATAATAGCCATTGTGGTAGATGTCACCACGTAAACACCAGTCTGCTCCAGGTGGAGGGCAGTGCCTCGGGGAACTAATTTAAGAACAATATGATTTTCCATTGACTCATTTAAATGAAAAGTAACAGTTCCTCCCTCCTACAACATTCGCCTTTAAATAATTTCATTAGGTTTCAACAGATGGGAATAGATTTTAACCCTACCCCACCCAGTGAATACAAGCAGAGAAGCAGTTATAATCCAACGGGTAATTTACCCACTCGTACCGCCTAGATTACACTGTTTCCGATTTTCACTAACTATTCTGGAAAAGTAGCCAAGCTGCTCACTCAAAGTCAGAGGGTTTTTACAATTCTGCACATTGGGACCCAATTCTGTAATTGGGTGCTGACTGCAATTTTAACTCCAGTCTGAGTAGAGAGATGCTGTAGCTTCCCTGCCAGATGGCCTGTCAGAAGAGGATTGACAGATCCACTCGGCTCCAGGCTTCATTACAACCTTGGCCTAAACATGGACAAAAGAGCTGAATTCAAAAAGTGAGGTGAGAGTGGCAGCAAGGTGGCATTTGACTGAGTGTGTATCAAGGAGCGGTAGTAAATCATTACCATGGGGAAAACTCTCCACTGGCTAGAGTCATACCTGGCGCAAAGGAAAATGATTGTGGTTGTTGGAGGAAGCATCTCAGCCTCAAGACATTGTGGAGGAGTTGGTCATGGTTGTGCCTAGGCCCAACAATCTTTAGCTGCTTCATCAATAATCTTCCTTTCACCATAAGATCTTAAATGGGGATGTTTGCTAATGATCAGTGTTCAGTCACATTGGCAATTCATCAGCTACTGAAGCAGTCGGTGCTCACATACAGCAAGATGTGGCAATATTCAGGCTTTGAGTGACAAGTAACATTTGGGCCACCTAAGTTCCAGGCAATGACCATTTCCAACAAGAAAGAATGTAAGCATTTCCTCTTGGCATTCAATGGCATTACCATTGCTGAATCCCCACTATCAGGTGCCTGGGGGACAACATTGACCAGGAACTTCACTGGTCCAGCCACATAAATGCTGTTGCCGCAAGAGCAGGTCAGAGACTGCTCTTGGGAATTCTGTGGAGAGTAACTCACCTGACTCCTCAAAATCTGTCAGTTATCTACAAGGAACAATTCAAGAATGCGAATGAATACTCTCCACTTGCTTGGATGAGGGCAGCTCCAATAGCACTCAAGAAGCTTGACATGCATCAAGGACAAAACAGTCTGTTTGACTGACACCTCATCCATCTCCTTCATCATTCAATCCCTCCACCTTTGCACAATGGCAGAAGTGTGTACCATCTACAAGATATACTCCAGTAATTTGTCAAAGTTCCTTCAAAGCAACTTTCCAACCCACAACTTCTACCACCTTTGAAGAAGAAGAGCAGCATCACTTGACATCATCACCATCTGTAAGTTCCCCTCCAAGCCACACGCCAATAGACTTGGAAGTGTATTGCTGTTCCTTCACTGTCACCGAGTCAAAATCCTGGAACTCCCTTCCTAACAGTAATGTGGGTGTACCTACACCGCATGGGCTGCAGTGGTTACAAAATGTGGCCCGCCACTACTTTCTGAAAGGCAATTGGGAATGGGCAGTAAATGTTGGACTTGCCCGTGATGCCCACATCCCATGAATGAATATGAATAAAACACAGAAGCCATTCAAGGTAAGTTTTTTGCTTTACCTTGCGGGGCTAGAGTGAGCAGAATTGCTCCTCTTGATCTCCCAGAAAGTTATAGTCCTCTCTAGACAAAGAATTTTCCCCTTTCCTCTTCTATCGCAAGATGTCTCCAGACCCCCTGTCCCACCAATAGTCTGAATGCCACCAGATAGCCAAGGATCATTCCGTAGGCTAGTGGTTACTTCCTGCCTGGAACTAGTGCAATAATATTAAAAAGAGCTGGTAATTAAAATTGATTCACCTGGCTACGGAAGGAAATGAAGTTACCATAAGATCATAAGAAATAGGAGCAAGAGTAGGCCATTGGGTCTATCAAGCCTGCTCCACCATTCAATAAGATCAAGGCTAATCTGATTGTGGCCCTTAACTCCAGTATCCTGCCTGCTCCCTGCCCTGTAACCCTTGACTCCCTTGTAGATCAAAGATTTATCTAACTCAGCCCTGAGTTTATTCAATGACTCAGCCTCTACTGCTCACTGGGGAAAGAAATTCTAAAGATTAATAATCCTCAGAAGAAATTCCTCCTCATCTCCATCTTAAATAAGAGACCTCTCGTACTGAAACTATGCCCTCTAGTTTTAGATTGCCCCACAAGGAGAAGTGTCCATTCAGCATCTATCCTGTCAGAATCTTGTATGTTTCAATAAGGTCAGTTCTCATTCTTCTAAACTCCAACGAGTATAGGCTCAACCTGTTTAACCTTTCTTCATAAGATAACCCCTTCAGCCCAGGAATTAATTTAGTCAATCATCTTTGAACTGCAAGTGTATCCCTCTTTTTATATAAATTTTCCCAATCTTCTGGCCTATCTCCAACCTTCACCATGCCTTTTCCTTCAATTTGCTAGAAACTTTAATTTTCTTAGTAAGCCACTCTTCTCATTGAGCCTTTCTTTCTCAATGGAATATACCTTTTTTGATTTACGAAGTAGATCCTTAAATGTCTGCTTATCAACTAGCCTACCTTTTAATTTGTGTTCCCAGTCTGCTATAGCAAACTATGTCTCAATGCTTTTAAAATTGCCTTTAATTAAGTTTAAAACACTAGCCTGAAACCCAAGTTTCTTACTTACAAACTAAATGTGGAATTCTATCATGTTATGATCACGCTTGCCTATAGGATCCTTCACAGTGAGATAATTTATCTTATTTAGTGAATGCAAATCCACAGAGCCAAGTGATCATCTCCTCATTTGTTGAATTTAAGTTATTAGTTTGCCACTTAGTCTGTAAAGGGGCACTTCTCGGGAATGTACAGCATTGTTTGTGTCTCTCCACAAGTGCATAAGGGGTTTGGACTGAGGCCGCAGCAGTGAAGGTTGACTGCACAGGGGTCCTGACTTGTCTTGAACCTGTTTAACAAGGGTCACTCCTGCTGTGGTAGATTAAAGCCTACCATTCCACAGGTGCTATTTGTCACAAGCAACTTATTAGTGTCTTTCCATGTTTCTCATTCCTTGGTCCAAAAAATGTTTGCTAGTAGACCTTGCTCATGGAGATTACTCCATATGGGACACTGAGATGGGAGTGGGGTAACAGATAGATTGAATATATCATTGTGGAGTGGTAAGTGAGGTGCATCATTAATGGCTTTATGAGATCATTAATTAATCCTGTCTCATTACATATTATGGAGGTCTTGTAGTGCAGTGAATAGTGTCCCTGCCTCTGAACCAGAAGCTCTGGGTTCAAGTTCCACTCCAGGACTTGATGGCCAAATAAGGTGCATTCATAATGTGGCCAAATGCATTGACTATCAACCTGCAAAATCCTTCCAACATACACCAATGCCCGCCAGGCGATAAGAGCAGGAGAGATTCCTAGTCAGCCATGATTGGTGTGGATTGGTGTCCCTTAGCTATATGCCTCTGGCAACAAGCCAGCGACCTGTTCCAGGAAAGAGGAAAGATTAGCCATGGGAGCAGATGAAAAAATCTGCCTTGTGCACCACTAGGTGAGGGAAGTGAAACAACAGTATTACAGATTACCAAGTTTAAAGTAGCCTGTTCTCTGGTTAGTTCCAAAACATATTGTTCTCAAATTGTCTCTAGTGCACTATGAACTTCAAGGCTACTTTTGCCAATTTATTTGCAAGTGCACAGTCCCCCAGAAGCCCATAGTGAGCTAATATCCACCCCATGGGTTTAGAAATTGAATCAGATTTTTTGATTTAGGGCTTCTATCGGCAGGCCCTTGGATTGGGTACAACATGTCCATATTTAAAAACAACATGTATTTAATGGAATAAAACATCTCAAGATTCTTCAAAGGAGTAATAACCCCAAACAGAATTTGACACTGAGGCACGTGAGGAGATATTAGGGTAGATTAATCAAAGATTTTAAGAGGCATCTTCAGGTGGAAAGTGCAGTTTAGGGAAGGGATTTCCATAGGTTAGGACAGAAAATGCTGTGAATTTGTGAACCAAGAACTCTCAGCTCGTCACCCACATGGGCTCTGACCACACCAGGAGTGCTCCATTGTAAAATTGTCACCATTATGCATCATTATATTTCTGCTCTCAGAGGACTAAATTTTCCCGGCAGGGGCTGATCCAAGTGCTCAAGGGGAAACAGTCACTCATTGTGGTTTTTACAGGGATGGCCCTTTAATTGGCCTGGAGACATGTTTGTCATCCAAATAAAGATTGATGGGAAGGCTCTCAAATCTGGAGAGCCAATCAAAAACCTTACAACCTGAAAGGCCCAATTGGCTGCTATGGAAGGTAAGTAAGAGAGAGAGCCTTCAAAGTGGAAATGTCCTCTCTCCAACTTGTTAATTCATAAATTAAAAAATGGCTTTTGCAACCAGTCCCCCACTGTGGAGGTGAGAAGGAAAGCATGCCTCCACAGGGTTACCTCTGACTGCAGCCAGGAATGTAGGAGGAGCTTCTAGGCCTCTATGGAATACCAGTCTCCAGGTCTGCCCCCGGGAGGCTCCCTCTTGGCATCTAAACTGTCTCCCACTGCCTGTGGGAATTTGGACGCCGACTGGAAAATCACAGCTGGCCTCCAGGAATGAGAACGATTGGTTACAAGTAGTGTGTACTACTACTTGTAATCCCCACCATACTGCCTGGGTTTGCAAAATCCTCCTAACTGTCCCGGCTTGAGACAATTCACACCTCTTTAACCTGTGATTATCCCTCTGTCCACGCACACTGTTTGTACCTGTAAAGACTTGATTACCTCTAAATACTCACATTCCAACCATTCTTCACATTCCAATCTGTAATTATCTTGCAATTGTGTCTTTGCCTATATATGCCGTGTTTGTGAATCTACCTCTCCACTCATCTGATGAAAGAGCTGCGCTTTGGAAGCTCGTGATTCCAAATAAACCTGTTGGTCTTTAACCTGGTGTTGTGAGACTTCTTACTCTGCCCACCCCAGTCCAATGTTGGCATCTCCACCTCATAGAAGCAACATGGAGAGGCACACAGGCTGGTAGGACTGTTTTTAGCTCCCACCTGTCTCTGCTTGAAAATCCAGCCCTCGGACTCTGACTTTAGGATTTTGCCTATCAATTACCAGCCAAAATATCAATTCCAGAATCTGGTTCAAGCCAACTGAAAATCTAAATGATTGCAAGCTGTTAAGGTAGGAAGATGATCTGTCATAAAATAAGCATGGATGCATCATACACCAGATGCGTCCCATTTGTCTGAGAGTCTCTGGTAATGGATGAAGTTTATCATGCACAGTCTTATTAAGTGCACTGTGTTTTCATAACCTTATTCTAGCTTTCCAGTTCAACTCACAAGTTTTCCAATTATAAATAATTTATTTTGCTATTGGCCTGAGAATATTCCTACTTAACCAAATTTATGATGGCAAATCAGGTCATCTGTTTCTCCAAGGGCATAGATTCTAATCATTTCCATATTTCCAACTAATTGATGTAATTTGTATCACCTTCAATGAGAACGGTTAATGGGCAGCAAAGTTGAACTATTTCTATACTGATACTATTGGGAAGAATGCTTGCAATTTGAAAATATCTCTCCTAGTCCTCCCTGCAAATCTTTGATTTCAGACCATCCAGAATCTTCCCCTATTACTAGAAACCTAGAAACCCTACAGTGCAGAAGGAGGCCATTCGGCCCATCGAGTCTGCACCGACCACAATCCCACCCAGGCCCTACCCCCACATATTTACCCGCTAATCCCTCTAACTACACATCTCAAGGACAATTTTTTTTAACCTGGCCAATCAACCTAACCCGCACATCTTTGGACTGTGGGAGGAAACCGGAGGAAACCAACGCAGACACGAGGAGAATGTGCAAACTCCACACAGACAGTGACCCGAGCTGGGAATCGAACCCGGGACCCTGGAGCTGTGAAGCAGCAGTGCTAACCACTGTGCTACCGTGTATTATACACATTAAGAGTGTCCCTTGGTGCTGTACAATTTTAATGCAACCAAACAAACACGTACATTACAATGAGTCAAAATTATTCAGAAAATCCAATGTGAAAACGGATGTCTGGCCCACCCCAGTCCCAATTGGAGTTAATCCCCCACATGTGTGGAATTCCAAAATCTGAATGCCCATCCCAGTCCCATTTCCCTATATTCTTCTTCCTTACACTGATTCTGCCCTATTCAACTTTGTTTCAGTCACGTACAGTGTTCATGTATAGGAATGTAGGAACAGGAGTAGGCCATTCAACCCAATGCTGCCTTTACTGACATTCAATCAAAGCATGGCTGACCTGTACCAATGCCATTTGATCAATATCCCTATGCCCTTGGCTAATAGGACTCTATTAATATCTGCTTTGAACATTTCAGTTGACTCAGCATCCACATATTTTGGGGAGACACTGATCCAGGCTTCCATGAGCAGCATGGTGGCAGATTGGTTAGCACTGCTGCCTCACAGCGCCAGGGACCCAGGTTCAAATCTGGTCTCAGGTCACTGTGTGGAGTTTGCACGTTTTCCCCTTGTCTGCGTGTGTTTCCTCCGGGTGGTCCAGTTTCCTCCCACAGTCCAAAAATGTACAGTTTAGGTGGATTGGCCATGCTAAATTGCCCCTTAGTGTTCAAAGATGTATAGGTTATGGGAATTAGTGGGGTAAATGCATAAGGTACGGGGATAGGATGGGGGATGGACCTGTAAGATGTTCTGTTGGAGAGTCAATGCATACTCAATGAGCCGAATAGCCTCCTACTCCACTGTAAGGATTCTATGATTCCAAGTATCCATTGTGTGAAATAGTGCTTCCCAATTTCATGGCGAGATGGCTTAATTTAAGCACCAATTTTAAGACTAGTACTCTTGTTCTGGATTCCTCCTCCTGAGGGAACAACTTTTCTGTATATTCTCTATCAAACCTCTTTACATTTAACAACCCCAATGGGAATTCCTCTCCGTGTTTTAAATTCAAGGGAATAGAAGCTAGTTGTAATCAACCTGACTACACAATTTAACTCTTTAAATACTGTTCTGGTGAATCTGCTCTGTACCTCTTCCAGAGTAGTATATCCTTCATGAGGTACCAGCACTTTTATTTTTTTTACTCTGCAACATCTGCAATGTTTTGCTTTTATCCTTCATGAGGTGCCGTGCATAAATTTAAACACATTACTGCAGATGCGGGATACAAACAAGATCCTGTATAGCAGCAGTATCAGTTCCTCATTGTAATTCACTGGCCCTGATCTTCAGGTCAGCGGCAGTGCTGGGTGCATTACTGCAGCCTGTCCTGGCCAAATTGGGCGAGTGGAGAAGCAAATGGACAAAGAGAGACCGCCTCCACTTTTTAATGACATTTGCTGCTGCAGATAGAACATTTTTTAACGGTCTCAAGTCTTTCTATGAATGAATGAGTGGGCGGGTGAGTGGTTGAGTGACTGGATAAGTGAGTGGAGGGAGGGTGAATGAGTGGGTAAGTGAGTGGAGGGAGGGTGAATGAGTGGGTAAGTGAGTGGAGGGTGGGTGAATGAGTGGCTAAGTGTGTGAATGGGTGAGTGAATTATTAAGTGAGTGTGGATGGGTGGGTGAGTGGGAGAGGGTGGGTGGGTGAATGAATGGAGGGTGTGGTTAAGCGAGTGAGTGAGTAAGTGGGTAGTAGGTTGGGGGCCAGCTGGGTCAAGTTGGCGGTTAGTCGACATCAGGTCATTGGGTAATTTAGTCCAAAGGTGGGGAGGGGGTGGTGGGGGGGATAGTTGGGTTGGAATGGTCATTGGGTCATTGGGCGGCACGGTAGCACAGTGGTTAGCACTGCTGCTTCACAGCTCCAGGGACCTGGGTTTGATTCCCGGCTTGGGTCACTGTCTGTGTGGAGTTTGCACATTCTCCTTGTGTCTGTGTGGGTTTCCTCCGGGTGCTCCGGTTTCCTCTCACAGTCCAAAGATGTGCGAGTTAGGTTGATTGGCCTTGCTAAAATTGCCCCTTAGTGTCCTGGGATGCGTAGATTAGAAGGATTAGCGGGTAAAATGTGTAGGGATATGAGGGTAGGGCCTGGGTGGGATTGTGGTCGGTGCAGACTTGATGGGCCGAATGGCCTCTTTCTGTACTGTAGGGTTTCTATGATTTTTATGATTTCTATGGGTCAGATTGGGTGGGGTAGCTGGCTCAGGTGGATAGTTGGGTTGAAATGAGTAGTCTGATCAGGGGGGTAGTTGGGTTGGAATGGGTAGTCCAATTGGGGTGGGGTGGGGTAGTTTGGTTGGAATGTAATCTAATCGGGGGGGGGGGTTGTTGGGTTGGAATGGGTAGTCCAATCGGGGTGGGGGGGATAGTTGGGTTGGAATGTAGTCCAATCAGAGGGGGTAGTTGGGTTGGGCCAGGGTGGGAGTCAAGTCGGTGGTGTATTAGATTGGGGGTGTGCTCAGACTGCGATTGAGTCAATTGGTGTTTAGGGGCATCAGTTGTGGTGCTTAGTTCAGTTATAATAGTTAGTCTCTGAGTTGTAACGGAGATTAAACTGTGCAACACTTCCAGGATAAGTCCCAGGTAAGTCCCACACATCTAGCCCACTGAAATTAGAGTCATTCGCAGAGGCTCCCAGGCAGCATGAATCAGCCCATCGGAAGCGTAATCTTTCTGGGCAATTATAGTGCATGTGTGTGCATCAGGACTTCCACAAGGTCCTGATATAAATCACTGAGTTCAATCCAGATTTCTCTGGACTGGATAATTTCGACTGTTTTGATTACCTTTTGTACCTATGCATTAACATTCAGTAGAATGTTCACTTTCACCAGTTATGTGCATTTAATCATTTATTCCGATGTACACAACTTTATGCAAGGCTGCAATTTTAAGATACAGATGTCATTTTGAGGCAGTAAGTTCAATTTACCCTGTTCATATTTGATTAGATACAGTTGCCATTGCATTTAAATACTAAAGAGAAGAAGTCTGCCCCTTCACCACCTTTTTTGTGATGTCCAGTTCAGTAGATTACTGCTATAGCTCTTGACTACAGTTAGTATTTGTGTCACTGTTGAGCAGTGAGCAATGCCAGTCCATACTGACTTTAATGTTTTGTCATATTCTTTTGCTAGGCTATGGGTTAGAGGTGGATATGTGGGCCACTGGTGTAATCCTGTACATCCTGCTGTGTGGCTTTCCTCCATTCCGGAGTCTGGAACGAGACCAAGAGGAATTATTTGAAATGATCCAGCTGGGAGAATATGAATTCCTCTCTCCGTATTGGGACAGTATTTCTGATGGTGAGATTTATTTTATTTCAAGCTGTAACTAGTCAGTGTAATTATCAGAAAGGTAATGAGTTCACAGACATTGTATGTGCATCCTTTGAATTGTTGCCAGATTGCTGATAAGTGCTTTTATATTTTATTTTCTGATTATTACTTTGGAGTTTTCATTTTAGTCATCAAAATGTGTGGAACTAACATGATTATCGCTACACTTTGCTGTTTGGGAAGATGGAGTTTTATTTTCCCCTCTCTCAGCAAGATTTGGAATTCTGTTCCAGTGTATAGAGATATACAAACTTTGTGTGTTGGGGAGTGTAGAATATTTAGGGTAACATCTCGTGCATGAAATTCAATTTTATCAAGAGCCCTTTCCAAACCTTCAGATCTCGGCCTTGGCTGAGCATATTTGATTCTCAGTCACTAAGGTCATCTCGATTCTATAGATTCAAGGAAAAAGCCATTAGATTGGAAAATAGCAAATGTAACTCCTCTATTCAAAAAGGGGAGGAGACAGAAAGCCAGGGATTGCAGACCAGTTAGCTTAACATCTGTTTTGGGAAAAATGTTAAGAAGCTATCATCAAAGATGTTATAGCGGGCACTAAGAAAAAAGTCAAGATAATCAGGGAGAGTTATCAAGGTTTTGTGTGAGAAATCATATTTAACTAACTATTGGAGTTCTTTGATGAAGTTTTACAAGGATGTTGCCTGGATTGGGGGGCATGCCTTATGAGGATAGGTTGAGGGAGCTTGGTCTCTTCTCCCTGGAGAGACGAAGGATGAGAGGTGACCTGATAGAGGTTTACAAGATGTTGAGAGGTCTGGATAGGGTAGACTCTCAGAGGCTATTTCCAAGGGCTGAAATGGTTGCTACGAGAGGACACAGGTTTAAGGTGCTGGGGGGTAGGTACAGAGGAGATGTCAGGGGTAAGTTTTTCACTCAGAGGGTGGTGGGTGAGTGGAATCGGCTGACGTCGGTAGTGGTGGAGGCAAACTCGTTGGGGTCTTTTAAGAGACTTCTGGATGAGTACATGTGTATGTGTGCATAGATCCCTGAAAGTTGGGAATCAAGTAGATAAGGTTGTTAAGAAGGCATATGGTGTCTTGGCGTTTATTGGTAGGGGGATTGAATTTAGGAGTCGTAGCGTTATGTTGCAACTGTACACAACTCTGGTGCGGCCGCACTTGGAGTACTGTGTGCAGTTCTGGTCCCCACATTACAGGAAGGATGTGGAGGCTTTGGAGAGGGTGCAGAGGAGGTTTACCAGGATGTTGCCTGGTATGGAGGGGAGATCCTATGAGGAGAGGCTGAGGGATTTGGGATTGTTTTCGCTGGAAAGGCGGCGGCTAAGAGGGGATCTTATTGAAACATATAAGATGATTAGAGGTTTAGATAGGGTGGATAGTGATAGCCTTTTTCCTCTGATGGAGAAATCCAGCACGAGGGGGCATGGCTTTAAATTGAGGGGGGGTAGTTATAGAACCGATGTCAGGGGTAGGTTCTTTACCCAGAGGGTGGTGAGGGATTGGAATGCCCTGCCAGCATCAGTAGTAAATGCGCCTAGTTTGGGGGCGTTTAAGAGATCCGTAGATAGGTTCATGGACGAAAAGAAATTGGTTTAGGTTGGAGGGTCACAGTTTTTTTTTTTAACTGGTCGGTGCAACATCGTGGGCCGAAGGGCCTGTTCTGCGCTGTAATGTTCTATGTTCTATGTTCTATGTTCTACATGGGATTTAATGGGATTGAGGGCTATAGATAGGCGTAGAGGTGGGGATGTGATCGGCGCAACTTGTGGGCCGAAGGGCCTGTTTGTGCTGTGGCTTTCTATGTTCTATGTTCTATGAAGTCCAAAGTGCTGTGGATAAAGGGGAACTAGTGGATGTACGCTATTTAGATGTCCAGAAGACATTTGATAAGGTTATTGCAGAAAGGAGGGGTAATGGATAAAAGATTAGCTAGCTAACAGGCAACAGAGGAAGCGTAAAAAGATCATTGGCTGGTTAGCAAGTGGAGTGCCACAGGGATCAGTGCTGAGGCCTCAACATTTTACAAATGACTTGGATGAAGAGAGTAAAGGTCTGGTCGCTAAATTTGCTGATATCACAGATAGGTAGGAAAGTAAGGTATAAAGAGGACCTTAGGAGGCTACAAAGAGATATAGATACATAAGTGAGTGGGCAAAAATTTGGCAAATGGAGTATAATGTGGGAAAACGTGAAATTGTCCATTTGCACGGGAAGAATAAAAAAGCATATTATCTAAATGGGGAGAGATTGCAGACCTGAAGAATGCAGAGGAATCTAGGTGTCCTCTTGCATAGATTACAAAAGGTTAGTATGTAGGTACAACAAATAATTAGGAAAACTAATAGATTGTTACTGTTTATTGCAAGGGGAATTGAATACAAAAGTAGGGAGGTTATGCTTCAGTTATATACGGCATCAGTGAGACCACATTTGGAGTACTGTGTACAGTATTGGTCTCCTTATTTAAGGAAGGATGTAAATACATTAGAAACAGTTCAGAGAAGGTTTACTAGACTAATACTTGGAATGGGTGTATTGTCTTATGAGGAAAGGCTGGATATGCTAGGTTTGTATCTGCTGGAGTTTAGAAGAGAAGCAGGTGACTTAATTGAAGCATATAAGATCCTGATTGGTCTTGACAGGCTAGATGTGGAAAAGATGTTTCACTTTGTGGGAGAATGTAGAGCTAAGGGTCGCTGTTTAAAAATAAAAGTTCACCCATTTAAAATGGAGATGAGGTAAAATACATTTCTCTGAGTCTTTGGACTTCACTTCCTCAAAAGACAGTGGAATATTGAATGGAGTCTTTGAATATTTTTAAGGCAGAGGTTTAGATTTTGATTTGATTTATTATTGTCACATGTATTAGTATACAGTGAAAAGTATTGTTTCTTACATGCTATACAGACAAAGCATATCGTTCATAGAGAAGGAAAGGAGAGAGTGCAGAATGTAGTGTCACAGTCATAGCCAGGGTATAGAGAAAGATCAACTTAATACGAGGTAGGTCCATTCAAAAGTCTGATGGCAGCAGGGAAGAAACTGTTCTTGAGTCGGTTGGTACATGACCTCAGACTTTTGTATCTTTTTCCTGATGGAAGGTGGAAGAGAGAATGCCTGGGGTGCAGTGTTTCCTCAGCACTGAGCTGAAATGTTAGGTAAAGTTATATGGTTAAATATCTAGCGTGGACAATGAACCCCTGACATACATACAAACATGTCCTTAATTATGCTGGCTGCTTTTCTGAGGCAGCGGGAAGTATAGACAGAGTCAATGGAAGGGAGGCTGGTTTGCGTGATGGACTGGGCTACATTCACAACTCTTTGTAGTTTCTTGCAGTCTTGGGCAGAGCAGGAACCATGCCAAGCTGTAAGACACTAAGTCCAACGCTGGAATCTGCACATCAAAGCTGTAATACAACCAGAAAGAATGCTTTCTATGGTACATCTATAAAAGTTGCTGAGAGTCGTAGCCAAATTTCCTTAGTCTTCTGAGAAAGTGAAGGCGTTGGTGGGCTTTCTTAACGATAGTGTCGGCATGGGGGGACCAGGACAGGTTGTTGGCGATCTGGACACTAAGAACAAAAGAACAGTACAGCACAGGAAACAGGCCCTTCGGCCCTCCAAGCCTGTGCCGCTCATTGGTCCAACTAGACCATTCGTTTGTATCCCTCCATTCCCAGGCTGCTCATGTGACTATCCACGTAAGTCTTAAACGATGCCAGCGTGTCTGCCTCCACCACCCTACTTGGCAGCGCATTCCAGGCCCCCACCATTCTCTGTGTAAAAAAACGTCCCTCTGATATCTGAGTTATACCTCGGCCCTCTCACCTTGAGCCCGTGACCCCTCGTGATCGTCACCTCCGACCTGGGACACCTAAAAACCTGAAGCTCCTGACCATTTCTACTTTGTCCCCATTGATGTAGACAGGGGCATGTTCTCCACTTCGCTTTCTGAATTTGATGACTATCTCCTTCGGTAAATAGATTCATGATAAGCACGAGGTGAAGATTACAGGGATAGGCTTGGAATGTAGAGTTGAGGTTAAAATTAGATCATTCAAAAGATGTGCGGGTTAGGTTGATTGGCCATGCTAAAATTGCCCTTAGTGTCCTGGGATGCGTAGGTTAGAGGGATTAGTGGGTAAATATGTAGGGATATGGGGCTAGGGCCTGGGTGGGATTGTGGTCGGTGCAGACTCGATGGGCCGAATGGCCTCTTTCTGTACAGTAGGGTTTCTAAGATTCACTATCTTATTGAATGGCAGAGCAAATCGAGTGGCCTTCTCTTGCTCATGTTTATACGTATGTCAGGGGTTCATTGTCCACTCTAGATATTTAACCATCTAACTTTACCTAACATTTCAGCTCAGTGCTGAGGAAACACTGCACTGTCAGACATACTGTTTTATCAACAAAGTCCTATCTGTCCCCTCAGTTTTTTTATTTGTTCATAAGGATGTGAGCATTTCTGGCAAGGCCAACATTTGTTGCCAACCTTAATTGCCCTTAAAAAAAAAAGTGGTGGTGAGCCATTTTCTTTAACTGCTGCCAGTCCACGTGGCGTATATATATCCACTGTGCTGTTAGAGGGAGAGTTCCAGATTTTTGCCCCTGTGACAGTGACATGGTTCCAAGTCAGGATGTTGTGTGGCTTGGAGAGGAACTTGTAAGTGGTGGTGTTCCTTTGTCCTTTTAGGTGGTAGAGTTTGTGGGTTTGGAAGGCATTGTTGAAGGAGGCTTGACAGGTTGTTGCAGTGCATCTTGTATGTGGCACTGGCAGTTGATACTTGTGCACTGGTGACAGAAGGAGTGTTTCTGGTTGTGGTTGGGGTGCCAAGCAAGTGGGCAACTTTATCCTGAATGGCGCTGAGTTTCTTGAGTGTTGTTGGAGTTGTACTCATCCAGGGAAGTGGAGAGTATTCCATCACATTCTGAACTTGTGTCTTGTAGATGGTAGACAGGCTTTGGGGAGTTAGGAAAAACATTATTTATCACAGATTTCCCAGCCTCTGACCTGCTCTTGTAGCCACAGTGTTTATTTGGCTGAGGAAGTTAAGTTTCTGCTTACTTACCTGCAGGATATTGATGGTGGGAGATTTAGAGATGGTAGTATCATGGAACATCAAAGGAGATGGTTAGATTCTCTCTGGTTGGAAATGGTCTGTGGTGGACCTCAGTTGTGCCTTTGTCCTATATGGACCACCGTTGTGTGTGTTTGTCATACCTGGACACATCCCCTTCCAGTTTGGTTCCTCCCCTCAGCACCTAGTATAAAGGTGGCTGTCTCCTCCCCCTTGTTCAGTCCAGGTCGGTTAATTGTTGGGATCTGCTCCTGATTCTGTTGTGAATAAAAGCCTACACTTATATTGGCATATCGGTAGTCTTTCGCCTTATTGATAGTGCATCAATTTTATTCACAACAGTTACTAGTATGGAGCAGTTTCTAAAACCCGACAAGTTAGCTTTAGACCCTCAAGAGGTTGGAGCCTCTGATAAATTTGATCATTGGTTGGACTGCTTCGAAGCATTCGTCGACACCGCTACGGCCATCGACACCGACGCTGCTAAACTCCACGTGCTCCGCGCCCGGGTAAGCGAAACTGTCTATGGAATCTTCCGGGACGCTGCTACTTACGCGGACGCTATCGAACTCCTAAAAGGGCAGTTCCGAAAGAGCCCTAACGTGGTTTACGCCAGACACCTCCTAACTACCCGCAAACAGCAGCCAGGAGAATCGTGCGCCCAATTTCTGCGCGCCCTGCGAGTCCTCGCCCGAGCATGCGACTGTAAGGCTGTTTCAGCAGCTCAGAACACGGAGGATCTGATCCGCGACGCCTACGTTGCGGGCATTGAGTCTACATACATCCAGCAGCGTCTGCTGGAACAAGATGACCTAGACCTCCGGAAAACGGCCACTATGGCTGAAACGTTAGAAGCAGCCTCCCATAATCTCGGGTCTTACCTTGGATCCCGTTCCACCGACGGCTCCACTGCGACGGCTGCTCCAGCAGGGCCCAAATGTTACTTTTGTGGCCTCCCTAAGCACCCTCGGCGTCACTGCCCGGCAAAGGACGCGATTTGCTCCGGATGCGGTAAGCTAGGCCACTTTGTCAAAGTCTGCAGAGCAAAGCCGCTTCTGAAGACTCGTGGAGCCATGTGTGCTCCGAGGGCGCGGCCATCTTTGATGCAGGCGGCGGCTGCGCGCGAATCGCCATCTTGGATGCGGTCACCGGAAGTGCGGGAATCGCCATCTTTGATGCGGTCACCGGAAGTGCGGGAGTCGCCATCTTTGAGACTGGCATCAAGGCAAGCTGAGCAGGAAGCTTCATCCGTGACGTCATCAGACGGCGACGAAGATGGATTCTTCTTTAATTCAACAGTGGCATCGATTTGCCTGGACCAGTCGCAGCCACATCAACTCTCCAAGTCCATAATGGAGATCAAGGTAAATGGTTATGCAGAAAACTGCCTGTTTGACTGTGGGAGCACGGAAAGTTTTATACACCCTCGCACAGTGCGTCAATATGCCCTTCCCGTGCGACCCTGGAGCCAGACCATCTCCATGGCCTCGAATTCTCACTCAGTGGAGGTCCTCGGGTGCTGCTTGGTGACGCTGACGGTACAGGGCACAGTCTACGAGCGTTTTCGGCTCCTCGTGCTGCCGCGACTCTGCGCAGCTGTACTGCTGGGGTTAGATTTCCTCAGCCATCATAGAAGCGTCATCCTGCAGTACGATGGCCCTTATCCCCCGCTCTCCGTCTGCAAGGCGCCGTCACGGCAGCGCCCCTCGCGCACCACCTGCAGTCTCTCGACCCTCAAGATCACCCCCCCCCCGTTATTTGATAACCTCACCCCGGATTGTAGGCCTATAGCCACCAAGAGTAGGCGCTATAGTGCGGATGACCGGGCCTTCATTCGGTCCGAGGTACAACGTTTGCTCCAGGAAGGGATTATCCAGGCCAGCACCAGCCCCTGGAGGGCGCAAGTGGTCGTAGTTAAATCGGGGGAGAAACACCGCATGGTGATTGACTACAGCCAGACCATAAACAGGTATACCCAACTAGATGCATATCCTCTTCCCCGTATCGCGGACATAGTCAACCACATCGCGCACTATAGGGTTTTTTCAACGATCGATTTGAAATCGGCTTACCACCAGCTCCCTATCCGCTCGGAGGATCGCCCATACACTGCCTTTGAGGCGGATGGCCGCCTCTACCAGTTCCTCCGAGTCCCCTTTGGTGTCACCAATGGGGTCTCAGTCTTCCAACGGGCCATGGATCAAATGGTGGACCAGCACGGACTACGGGCCACTTTCCCGTATCTGGATAACGTCACCATCTGCGGCCATGACCTGCAGGACCATGATGCCAACCTACAAAAATTCCTTCGTACGGCCACTCTCCTGAACCTCACATACAATGAGGCGAAGTGTGTTTTCCGGACACGCCGCCTCGCCATCCTTGGGTACGTGATAGAAAATGGTGTCCTTGGCCCCGACCCAGCCCGTATGCGTCCCCTTATGCAGCTTCCCCTCCCTACTACCCTCAAAGCACTGAGGAGATGCCTGGGCTTCTTCTCCTATTATGCCCAGTGGGTTCCCCGTTACGCAGATAAAGCCCGTCCGCTCCTAAAATCGACCTCTTTTCCCCTGGCGGAGGAGGCCTGTCGGGCCTTCGATGACATCAAAGCGGACATCGCGAAGGCCGCGATGCACGCTGTGGACGAATCCATCCCATTCCAAGTGGAAAGTGATGCGTCTGACTTTGCCCTAGCTGCCACCCTTAACCAGAGGGGCCGTCCGGTGGCCTTCTTTTCCCGGACCTTACAAGGCCCTGAGATTCGACACTCCTCGGTTGAGAAGGAGGCCCAGGCCATCGTGGAAGCCGTCCGGCACTGGCGCCATTATCTCGCGGGCCAACGATTCACCTTAATTACGGACCAGCGGTCAGTTGCCTTCCTGTTTAACACCAGGCAAAAGGGCAAGATTAAGAATGACAAGATCTTGCGGTGGAGGATTGAGCTCTCCACCTACAGATATGACATCATGTACCGGCCCGGGAAGCTCAATGAGCCCCCAGATGCCCTGTCCCGTGGATCATGTGCCAGTGCCCAACTAGACCAGCTACAGTCCCTCCATAACGACCTCTGTCACCCGGGTGTCACCAGATTTTTCCATTTTGTCAAGTCCCGTAACCTGCCCTTCTCCCTTGAGGAAGTCCGGACGATTACCAGGCAATGCAGGGTCTGCGCTGAGTGCAAACCGCAGTTCTACCGGCCAGGTAGGGCGCACCTTGTAAAGGCCACTCGCGCGTTCGAGCGCCTTAGCGTTGATTTTAAAGGCCCCCTCCCCTCCTCTAACCGCAATGTTTATTTCCTGAATATCATTGACGAATACTCACGTTTCCCTTTTGCCTTCCCCTGCTCGGACATGACCACGGCTACAGTGATTCGGACCCTGAACAAGCTCTTCACCCTGTTCGGCTTCCCAGCCTATATTCATAGCGACCGTGGGTCCTCTTTCATGAGTGATGAGCTGAGGCAGTACCTGCTCGCCAAAGGCGTTGCCTCCAGCCGTACCACTAGCTATAACCCCAGGGGCAATGGTCAAGTAGAGCGGGAGAACGCAACCGTCTGGAAGGCCGTTCTATTAGCGTTACGGTCTAGGGGCCTTCCAGTCAGCCGTTGGCAAGACGTCCTTCCGGACGCATTACATTCCATTAGGTCACTCTTGTGCACAGCGACCAATACGACCCCTCACGAGCGGATGTTTTCATTTCCCAGGAAGTCCTCCTCGGGTACTTCGCTCCCGGATTGGCTGATGTCCCCGGGACCCGTCCTGCTTCGGAAGCATGTCCGGACCCATAAGGCAGATCCCTTGGTCGAGAAGGTCCAACTGCTCCATGCTAATCCCCAATATGCTTATGTAGCGTACCCTGATGGGCGGGAGGACACGGTTTCTGTCCGTGACTTGGCACCCGCGGGTGCCCCGGAGGTCACCACGTCCTTCCGCCCCACGGTCCCTGGTGTCGTCCATTCGGAGACTGCTACGCCTCTTCCTCCCTCAGTCCCTGTCCCCAATGTAGTGTGCCCAGAGCCTGTTGCAGCCCCCCACCCCCCAGCTCCGGTTCCCACCGTTCCCCACACGCCACCAGGGCCACAGCCCATTCCTCTCGCCCCTATGTACAGCTCGCTTGAGTCGCCGGAGCCGTCGCCACGCAGTACCCGACGACTGGACGGGACGACGGATCGGTCCGCTTCACACCACCCAGCGCCTTCTCTCGACGCTCACTGTACGGAGCCTGGGCCGACATCGCTCCCTGCTCGGACGACTCTGCGACCTGCACTACGACGATCGCGACGACGGATCAAGCCACCGGTTCGTCTGGACTTGTGATATTGTTTCCGCTTCACCCCCGTGTTGTTTTTTTAAAAGGAAGGGGTGAATGTGGTGGACCTCAGTTGTGCCTTTGTCCTATATGGACCACCGTTGTGTGTGTTTGTCATACCTGGACACATCCCCTTCCAGTTTGGTTCCTCCCCTCAGCACCTAGTATAAAGGTGGCTGTCTCCTCCCCCTTGTTCAGTCCAGGTCGGTTAATTGTTGGGATCTGCTCCTGATTCTGTTGTGAATAAAAGCCTACACTTATATTGGCATATCGGTAGTCTTTCGCCTTATTGATAGTGCATCATGGTCATTGCCTGGCACTTGTGTGGCACAGAAGTTGCATACCACTTATCAGCCCAAGCTTGAATGTTGTCCAGACCTTGCTGCACATGGGCGTAAGCTGCTTTGGTGTTGAGACATTACAAATGGTACTCAAATGGTGCAATAAATCAGCTAACATCTCATTTCTCACCTTATTCTGGAGGGAAGGACATTGATGAACCATCTGAAGATGATTGAATATTACCCTGAGAAACTCCTGCACTGTTGTCCTGGAACTGAGATGATTGACCTTCAACAATCACAACCATCTTCTTTTGTGTTCAGTGTAGTTCCATCCAGTGGAGCATTTTCCCTTGATTCCCATTGACTTCAGCTTTTCTAGGGCTCCTTGGTCAAAGCTACTATGATGTCAAGGACAGTCACTTTCACTGCAATTCTGGAATTCAACTCTTGTCCATGTTTAGACCAAAGCTGTACACAGGTCTAGAACTGAGTGACCCTAGAGGAACCCAAGCTGAGCATCCATGGGCAGGTTAATGCCGAATAAGTGCCCCTTAGATAACACTGTTAACAACACCTTTCAACACGTGTGCTTTTCATATTGCCAGGTAGATGCCAATGTTGTAGCTGTATTGGGACTGCTTTGGTAGGGGTATGGTTAGTTCTGGAGCACAGTTCACCAGTACAGTTGGATGTTGTCAGTGCCCATAGCCTTTGCTGTATCCAGTGCTATCATACCTTTCTTGATATCACATGGAGTGCTGTACTGTTCTTTGTTCTTCTTTGTTCTTTCATATACTCATCCATCCACACAGACACCACTCACCAGACATTTATCCACTCAGACATACACCCACCGCTAGACACTGCCCACACAGACATCTATCCACTCAAACACCCAGACACCCGCCTGTGCAATGGCACCACTAGAGCTCAGCAGCCAGCTTCGCCAGCAAGATTAGGCTCTGCCCTGTCCGCTACTGGCGAGAATCACATCCGGCACTTTTTTTTTAACCAAGTGCCATAAGATTGCTTTTTTTAACTCGTCTGAAACTCCTGTTTTCTCACTCGTTCAGCACTTAAAATCCTTTCATAAAATTCTGCCCTTTGTTTCTCCAGCTGGGATCAGAAGTCCTGGCTGACAATGGCGCAAGAAAACTAACCAGGCAATGATCTCTGCAGTAAGAGGTATAGCATTACTGCTGATGGGTAGATCTGGCCCATTATGTGCCCCATACCGATATCTCTCCATTTCAGGAGTCCACAACTGGAAAGGGTACTTTCCAAAAGTGTCTCCTTGTTGCATGTGGCATTGTGTTAGCGTTTCAAAGGTGGGTGGCACAATTTAAATACTTGTTTGTCTTTACTGGTCAGGTGCCAAGGATCTTGTCAGCAAGCTTCTGGTGGTGAATCCCAGAAACCGGTACACTGCACAGCAGGTCCTTCAGCACACTTGGATTCGGTTAGCAGCCAAAAGGAATTCCCACAACTTGCAGCGGGAAGTAAGTATGAACATCGGACAGCATTTCAGGCACTGCCGTCGTCAGGAGATTCTGAACTCTGCAACATAGAGTTAGCACTTGGGCTGGAACTCTGAAATGTCCCAACTTCTAATAAAGGCTCAAATGGCTGCAGGCATTTGACCTTCCAGCATTCATAAATGAATATACCTGGAGTAACCAAAATAAAAAGCATTATATATAAAACAATTGAACTCCTTTTTGATGTGATTGTGACAATGCTGTAATTTTATACAATTGTACTTTATTAACATTGTTAGGAAAGATCTCTCCCGCAGCCGACCTGAGATGAAATTGGTCTCTCCACTCACTTTCTGCATGTGTGGCACTAATTAGAACAGGTTCAACCATATGTGTTAGGAAACATTTTATAAATATTTAAACTAGGGAAAAGCAGTCTTGATTATATTTCAGGGCATTTCAGCAACATATGAAAATTATGGATTAAAAATGTACGGGCCACACAATCCCACACAACATCCAGTAATCCATACCCACCAATCCCATTAAATCCCTAAGCAGCACGGTGGCACAATGCTTAGCACGGCTGCCTTACAGCTCCAGGGACCTAGGTTTGATTCCAGCCATGGGTGACACTAATCCGTGTGTAGTTTGTGGATTCTCCCTGTGTCTGCATGGGTTTCCTTCAGGTGCTCCAGTTTCCTCCCACAGTCCAAAGATATGCAGGTTAGGTTGATTGGCCATGGTAAATTGCTCCTTCGTGTCTAAAGATACATAGGTTGGGGGAATTAATTAGATAAATATGTGGGGTTACAGGGATAAGGCTTGGGTAAGATGCTTCACTGGAGAGTTGGTGCAGACTCGATGGGCCAAATGACCTCCTTCGGCACTGTAAGGATTCCATGATTTTATGAAAGCAGTGCAGAAAGAATTCTGCAAAATTCCTCTCCCAGTCCCCAAAATGAAAATAAATATGCTCCATATATTTACATGCACGTATGACTCCAGATTTACTTCAATGTGGTTGACTCTTAAATGCCCTTTGAAATGGCCTAGCAAGCCACCCACTTCAAGGACAATTGGGAATGGACAATAAATGTTGATACAGCCAATGATGCCCGAACCCCATGAATAAACTTAAAAAAACTTGTGAAGAACCAAGAATAAGATGGAGCTTATTTTTTTCAAAATAGTTTTCATTTTTGTACAACAACTAAGAGGCAGCTGGAGTCCTGATACTGTGGTGAGCTTGCAGTGGCCTGTCTTGTCATGGAGACCATGATGTTCAATGCCACCTCTCAGCCTGACTTCCCAGAAGAGCCTTTCTTATACTAATAATCTAAATAATGCTGGTATCAATGCGGCATCTTTGTGAGAACCAAGATATCCTACCTGATTGGACTGTTAAATTCCAGCCAAAACATTTGATGTATAACATTTTAACTCACCAAAATCTGTACTTTAAAATAAACAAATACCACAAACTGACTTAGGTCTAAACTGTTGAGAATCTTTTAATACATAACTATAAGGTTTGTGGTGGAAGATATAGGAGGGATGTACGAGGTAGGTTCTTTACTCAGAGAGTGGTTGGGCTATGGAATGGACTGCCTGTTGTGATAGTGGAATCGGACACTTTAGGAACTTTCAAGCGGTTATTGGATAGGCACATGGAGCACACTAGAATGATAGGGAGTGGGATAGCTTGATCTTGGTTTCGGAAAAGGTTCGGCACAACATCATGGGCCGAAGGGCCTGTACTGTGCTGTACTGTTCTATGTTCTATGTTCTATGTCGTATAATTATACTAATAGGAGCAACTAGGTTAACATGCACAAGAACAACTTGCATTGTTTTGGAGTGTTGACTTACATTTGTTGTTGGGGTTTCCTTGATTTAAACAGCTGCTGTATACTTGCTTCAGATTAGGTTTTATTTGTATATGTCAGATAATCTAGAAACACTTTGAGGGTGGGATACCAGGTACCTGAGTTCCACTTTCATCATTGGATTTGGTACTGGGTAATGAACCAGGCCAGGTGTTAGATTTGGAGGTAGGTGAGCACTTTGGTGACAGTGACCACAATTCGATTACGTTTACTTTAGCAATGGAAAAGGATAGGTATATACCAAAGGGCAAGAGTTATAGCTGGGGGAAAGGAAATTATGATGCGATTAGGTGAGATTTAGCTGGCATAGGTTGGGGAAGGAAACTGCAGGGGATGGGCACAATTGTAATGTGGAACTTGTTCAAGGAACAGCTACTACGCGTCCTTGATAAATATGTACCTGTCAGGCAGGGAGGAAGCAGACGTGTGAGGGAACCGTGGTTTACTAAGGAGGTTGAATCTCTTGTGAAGAGGAAGAAGGAGACTTTGTTAAGATGAGACGTGAAGGCTCAGTTAGGGCGCTTGAGAGTTACAAGTTAGCCAGGAAGGACCTAAAGAAAGAGTTAAGAAGAGCCAGGAGGGGACATGAGAAGTCTTTGGCAGGTAGGATCAAGGAAAACCCTAAAGCTTTCTATAGGTATGTCAGGAGTAAAAGAATGACTAGGGTAAGATTAGGGCCAGTCAAGGACAGGAGTGGGAAGTTGTGTGTGGAGTCTGAAGAGATAGGAGAGGCACTAAATGAATATTTTTCGTCGGTATTCACACTGGAGAGGGACAGTGTTGTTGAGGGGAGTACTGAGATGCAGGCTGTTGGACTGGATGGGATTGATGTTCATAAGGAGGAGGTGTTAGCAATTCTGGAAAGGGTAAAAATAGATAAGTCCCCTGGGCCGGATGGGATTTATCCTAGGATTCTCTGGGAGGCTAGAGAGGAGATTGCAGAGCCTTTGGCTTTGATCTTTGTGTCGTCATTGTCTACAGGAACAGTGCCAGAAGACTGGAAGATAACAAATGTTGTCCCCTTGTTCAAGAAGGGGAGTAGGGACAACCCTGGGAATTATAGACCGGTGAGCCTTACTTCTGTTGTGGGCAAAGTATTGGAAAGGATTATAAGAGATAGGATTTATCATCACCTAGAAAGGAATAATTTGATTAGGGATAGTCAGCATGGTTTTGTGAAGGGTAGGTCGTGCCTCACAAACCTTATTGAGTTCTTTGAGAAGGTGCCCAAAGAGGTGGATGAGGGTAAAGCGGTTGATGTGGTGTATATGGATTTCAGCAAAGCGTTTGATAAGGTTCCCCATGGTAAGCTTTTGCAGAAAATATGGACACATGGGATTGAGGGTGATTTAGTGGTTTGGATCAGGAATTGGCTAGCTGTAAGAAAACAGAGGGTGGTGGTTGATGGGAAATATTCATCCTGGAGTTCAGTTACTAGTGGTGTACCGCAAGGATCTGTTTTGGGGCCACTGCTGTTTGTCATTTTTATTAATGACCTGGATGAGGGCGTGGAAGGATGGATTAGTAAATTTGCGGATGACACTAAAGTCGGTGGAGTTGTAGACAGTGCGGAGGGAAGTGGCAGGTTACAGAGGGACATAGATAAGCTGCAGAGCTGGGCTGAGAGGTGGCAAATGGAGTTTAATGCGGAAAAGTGTGAGGTGATTCACTTTGGAAGGAGTAACAGGAATACAGAGTACTGGGCTAATGGTAAGATACTTGGTAGTGTGGATGAACAGAGGGATCTGGGTGTCCATGTGCATAGATCCCTGAAAGTTGGCACCCAGGTTGATAGGGTTGTTAAGAAGGCGTACGGTGTGTTAGCTTTTATTGGTAGAGGGATTGAGTTTCGGGGCCAGGAGGCCATTGCTGCAACTGTACAAAACTCTGGTGCGGCCGTATTTGGAGTATTGCGTACAGTTCTGGTCGCCGCATTATAGGAAAGATGTGGAAGCGTTGGAAAGGGTGCAGAGGAGATTTACCAGGATGTTGCCTGGTATGGTGGGAAAATCGTATTGGGAAAGGCTGAGGGGCTTGAGGTTGTTTTCGTTAGAGAGAAGAAGGTTAAGAGGTGACTTAATAGAGGCATACAAGATGATCAGAGGATTAGATAGGGTGGATAGTGAGAGCCTTTTTCCTCGGATGGTGTTGGCTAGCACGAGGGGACATAGCTTTAAATTGAGGGGTGAGAGATATAGGACAGATGTTAGAGGTAGGTTCTTTACTCAGAGAGTAGTAAGGACGTGGAATGCTCTGCCTGCAGCAGTGGTGGACTTGTCAACGTTGAGAGCGTTCAAGTGGTTATTGGATAAACATATGGATGATATTGGAATAGTGTAGATTAGAGGGGCTTTAGATTGGTACCACTGGTCGGCGCAACATCGAGGGCTGAAGGGCCTGTACTGCGCTGTAATGTTCTATATTCTATCATGGTCACTGTACAGTATACAATGTGTTACGGTTCTGTAGATATGATGATGACTGGAGTGTACCTTATTTGAAGCAACATGTTTTTTTGTCCATTTGGAAATAAAATGAAATGCACTACCTAGAAAGCTTTTGGTTTGCTAATTGTAACCATTATAGATTGAATATTTTACTAAACTAATGAATCCTTTCCTTTAGCTGAGTGTGCCTGAGAACTTTGGGGTTGAGCCATTTATAAAATACAGTTAATTGGTTATCACAGATTACAGTGGTGTCAGAGGCTACTTACTTCCTCTAATACCTTGATATAGGTTGGTTGTGCCAACATAATCTGGGCAGTCAGAGGCCAAAATTTTACATTGGCTTGAAAATTAATACAGTCTTTGATCCAATGCAGTTTTAATAGACTTCTCTATTGCTCTAACACAACTACCCACAAAGGATTTAAAATGCTGGAAAAGTACAGAGTGCCACCAAGTGGAGAAATGGATGATGGTTATCTTTAATCAACTGGTCATGTAAGTCAGTCAGTGCTCAAGGTTAGTCTCCTTCCTTCCAAACAATGTACTACTGACCGAAATATGCTGGAGGTATGAAGGACAAGTTGGATGCAAACATGTGATTTAAGAGTTTGAAACTTCCAACTTCACTTGTAAGCAAGACACACTGAAGTTAAATAAGGGCAATTATAAGGACATGAAAACAGAATTGGCTAAAGTGGACTGAGAAAATGGGTTAAAAAATATAAGACAGTAGAGAAGCACTGGCAGACAATTAAGGCGGCACGGTAGCACAGTGGTTAGCACTGCTGCTTCACAGCTCCAGGGTCCTGGGTTCGATTCCCGGCTCGGGTCACTGTCTGTGTGGAGTTTGCACATTCTCCTCGTGTCTGCGTGGGTTTCCTCCGGGTGCTCCGGTTTCCTCCCACAGTCCAAAGATGTGCGGGTTAGGTTGATTGGCCAGGTTAAAAAAAAATTGCCCCTTAGAATCCTGAGATGCGTAGGTTAGTGGGATTAGCGGGTAAAATATGTAGGGGTAGGGCCTGGGTGGGATTGTGGTCGGTGCAGACTCGATGGGCCGAATGGCCTCCTTCTGCACTGTAGGGTTTCTATGATTCTATGATTTCTATGAGATATTTTATAACTCAACAAAGATATATTGAGAAAAGAAGAGTATGAGAAAGGTGCACAATTCATGGCTAACTAAGAAAGTTAAGGATGGTATCAAATAAAAAAAGGCATACAGTGCTGTGAAAATTCGTGATCTGTCAGAAGATTGAGAAAAATTTAGAAACCAGAAAAAGATTTCTAAAAGAATAATAATTAGATATGAGAGTAAAGTAGCAAGCAAGAAAAAAATCTGCAAGTAGATAAAAAGGAAAAGAGTTGCTAAAGTTGGTCCTTTAGTGGATAAGACTAGGATTTTTAAAAAATTCATTTATGGGATTTGGCTGTCGTTGGCTGTGCCAGCATTTGTTGCCTATCGCTAACTGCCCTCCATTTTATAGGGCATTTAAGAGTCAACCACATTGCTGTGAATCTGGAGTCACACGTAGATGAGGCCAGGTAGGGATGTAGATTTCCTTCCCTAAAGGACATTAGTGATTTTTATGACAATCGACAATGGTTTCATGGTCATCATTAGACATTTTAATTCCAGATTTATATTGAATTCAAATGTCACTATCTGCTATGGTGGGATTCGAATCCAGGTGCCCAGATCTTGCCCTGGGTCTCTAGATTACTAGTCCAGTGACAATACCACTGCCTTCCCTAATTAACAATGGTAGCAAGGAAATGGCAGAGACTTTGAACAAATATTTTGTATCTGGCTTCATGGTAGAAGACACAAAGAGCATTGAAAATCAAGAGGCAAAAGGTTGGAAGGACCTTACAACAATCACTATCGCTGGAGAAAAAAAATACTAGGAAATCTAAAAGCTCTAAAAGTTATTGGTTTGCATCTTTGGGTCTTAAGTAAGTGACTGAAGCGATGGTGGATCTATTAGTTGTAATCCTCCAAAGTTTCCTAGATTCTGGAACAGTTCCAGTGCATTTGAAAACTACAAATGTAACACCTCTGCTCTAGAAAGAAGATAGGCAGCAGAAAACTATAGATCAGTTAGGGGAAAATGCTAAAATCCATTATTAAGGAAATACTTAGCAGGACATTTAGAAAATCATAATGTAATCGGACAGTGTCAAATTGGTTTTGTGAAAGGGAAATTATGTTTGTCACGTTTGACAAATTTATTAGTGTTCTTTGAAGATATTAAAAAGCAAGGTGGCTAGTAGATATAGTGTAATATAAAACCAAATTACTGCGGTTGGAATTTGAAACAAAAACAGAAAATGCTGGAAAATCTCAGCAGGTCTGACAGCATCTGTGGAGTGAGAATAAACAGATGTAGTGTATTTGGATTGCCAAAAGACATTTGTTAAGGTGCTAGTTGAAAGGTTACTACACAAGATGTAAAGTAATGCAGCTCAAAATACAAAGTTATAAGATAACCCATCTACAAATATGGAGTTGTAATATTAAAAAGAGTGATTCTCCCATGAAGCAGAATTTAAAATAAAAGCAGAATTCATCTGCCGTACCCAAGGAAAACGTTAAAACATTTGTAAACATGTCAGGGTATAATTATACAACAATATCTTGATGCATACTTTTCCACAAGGCAGTTTTGAAAAACAGGAACCTGGCCTTTATCACCTCAGGAAGACATTGATAAATTGTAAGTTATTACAATCTAAAAGTAGATACCTTTCAGGATGAACCTAAATAACGTAACTGAATATTGGGTGTTGCAAGGAAGTGAGCACAATATGCACCTCTCAGTATCCTGATTGTTTGAAAGATATTGATATGAACAAAGGATGTTCAGCATGAGTGCTCAGCAAGCTTCCTGCTGGTCTCGCTCTTTTAGGGTAGATTATTGGATGTAAACAGTAGGACTTGCAGATTCATTGCATTCACTCAAATCTCAGGTAAAGATATGGTGCTGTAGTGTCGTGATAATACTTCATCCCTTAATTGATATAGAGGTATCGTTGCTAGACTCTTTAGCTTTCTACTTGGGGATTTAAGGTAAATAGTACTTTAAATATTGACAGATAGATTGAATATCCCTTTGTAACATTAATTAGATCTGGGTTCTCTATCAGAAACAAGATTGTACTTTTCCTAGAACTGTTAATGTTGCAATTAAATTACAATCAAAGTGAATCGCATGTTCAGTTTTTAAATAAACTCTTTTATAATTTAGAAAATATATTGTCTCTCATAGTCTTTTGCATACAGACTTGGAAACCAATCTCTGTGCACTCTTGAGGGAGATACATTGTTGAAGAGAGATAGGAACAAAGAAAAGTACAGCACAGGACTTTTGGCCCTCCAAGTCTGTGCCGATCAGGATGCCTGCCTAAACTAAAACTGTATGCACTTATGGAGTCCGTATCATTCCATTCCCATCCTATTCATGTATTCATCTAGTTGTGCCTCAAATGCCGCTATTGTACCTGCTCCCACCACCTCCCCAAGCAGTGCGATCCAGTCATTCACCACCGTCTATGTAAAAAAATCTTGCCTCACACATCTCCTCTAAATTTTTCCCCATGTACCTTAAACCTATGTCCTCTATTACTTGATTTTTCTACCTTAAGAAAGAGCATCTAACTATCCACTTCTTCCATGCCACTCATAATCTTGGATTTTGTAGATCTTGCAGATGTCTGGACCCTTTTAATAACTGGGTTGTTATAATCTAGCTAAACCTGTTAGGAATGCTATCTGGAGGACAGTAATATTCTCCGGTGTTTCATTTCCTTTGGGACGGATTGGATCAGTTCTTCAGACCCATTTAAGTGTCTGTGAGGCTTGACTTTCTCAAGTGAGAGGAAGTGAGAGTGATAATTTGAGGAGTATGCATGATCTAGAATAGTCTCAAAAAAAGGCTAGGATTATAACCAACTTCAAAGCGCTCCTATTGTTGGAGATGATATATTAAATGGATAGAGGATTAGCCAACCAACAGGAAACAGAGAATTGGGATAAATGGGTCATTTTCAGGTTTACAAACTGTAACTAGTGGAATGCCAAAGGGATCAGTGCTGGGGCCTCAACTATTTATGATCTACATAACGACTTGGCTGAAGAGACTGAGTGCATTGTAGACAAATGTGCTGCTGACACAAAGACAAGTTGGAAAACGTTGTGAGGAGGATGCAAATGTCTACAATGGGATATAAATAAGTTAAGTGAATGTGCAAGATATCGGCAGATGGAGTATAATGTGGAAAAATATCAGTTTGTCCACTTTGGTGGGAAGAATAGAACAGTAGAGTATTATTTAATTGGAGTGGGACTGCAGATTTCTGTAGTATAGAGGAATCTGGGTTTCCTTATACATAAATCACAAAAATAAATTACCATGCAGGTACAGCAAGTAATTAGAAAGGCAAATGGCCTTTATTATAAGTACAGAGTATAACATTGGGGAAGCCTTGCTACAAGAAGGCTTGCGAAAAGGTCTTTAGTTTAGAAAGGCACTGTGTTGGCACTGGGCCAAAAGGCCTGTTCCTGCATTGTACTGTTCTTTGTTCTTTGTTTTTACAGGGCATTGGTGAAACCATACCGAGAGTACTGTCTACAGAGTTTTGGTCTGCTTACTTAAGGAAGGATATGTTTGCATTGGGAGCAGTTCCATTCACTAGGCTGATTCCTGGGAGAAAGGAAAGGCCGTAAGAGTTTTAACAACACCAGGTTAAAACTCTTACTGTGTTTACCCCAGTCCAACGCCGGCATCTCCACATCAGAAAGGAAAGGGGCAGGTGTGACCTGTACAATAAGGACGGGTTGCACTTGAATCCCAGGGGGACCAATATCCTGGCGGGGAGGTTTGCTAAGGCTACTGGGGAGAGTTTAAACTAGAATGGTTGGGGGGTGGGAATCAAATTGAAGTGACTGGGAGAGAGGAGGTTAGCTCACAAATAGAGAAAGCTTGTCGACAGTGTGAGAGGGAGGATAGGCAGGTGATAGAGAAGGGGAGCGCTCAGACCGAAGGATTGAGATGTGTCTATTTTAATACAAGGAGTGTTGTGAACAAAGTGGATGAGCTTAGAGCGTGGATCACTACTTGGAAATATGATGTGGTTGCCATTACAGAGACTTGGATGACTCGGGGACAGGACTGGTTACTTCAAGTGCCGGGTTTCAGATGTTTCAGAAGGGACAGGGAGGGAGGCAAAAGAGGTGGGGGAGTGGCACTGTTGATCAGAGATAGTGTCATGGCTGCAGAAAAGATGGACACCATGAAGGGATTGTCTACGGAGTCTCTGTGGGTGGAGGTTATGAACAGGAAGGGGTCAATAACTTTACTGGGTGTTTTCTATAGGCCGCCCAATAGTAACAGGGATGTTGAGGAGCAGATAGGGAAACAGATCCTGGAAAGGTGTAATAATAACAGAGTTGTCATGATGGGAGATTTCAAATTCCCAAGAATTGATTGGAATCTCCCTAGAGTAAGGGGTGTAGATAGGGGGGAGTTTGTTAGGTGTGTTCAGGAGGGTTTCTTGACACAGTATGTAGAGAAGCCTACAAGAGGAGAGGCTGTACTTGATTTGGTATTGGGAAATGAACCTGGGCAGGTGTCAGATCTCTCAGTGGGAGAGCATTTTGGAGATAGTGATCATAATTCTATCTCCTTTACAATAGCATTGGAGAGAGATAGGATCAAACAAGTTAGAAAAGTGTTTAATTGGAGTAAGGGGAATTATGAGGCTATCAGGCAGGAAATTGGAGGCTTAAATTGGAAAGAGGTTTTCTCAGGGAAATGTACGGAAGAAATGTGGCATATTTTCAGGGAATATTTGTCTGGAGTTCTGCATAGTAAAGTTCCAATGAGACAGGGAAGTTATGGTAGGTTACAGGAACCGTGGTGTACAAAGGCAGCAATGAATCTAGTCAAGAAGAAAAGAAAAGCTTACAAAAGGTTCAGGGAGCTAGGTAATGTTAGAGATCTTGAAGAGTATACGGCTAATAGGAAGGATCTTAAGAAGGAAATTACGAGAGCCAGAAGGGGTCATGAGAAGGCCTTGGCAGGCAGGATTAAGGAAAACCCCAAGGCATTCTACAAGTACGTGAAGGGCAAGAGGATAAGACGTGAAAGAATAGGACCTATCAAGTGTGACGGTGGGAAAGTTTGTATGGAACCGGAAGAAATAGCAGAGGTACTTAATGAATACTTTATTTCAGTATTCACTATGGAAAAGAATCTTGGTGGTTGTAGTGCAGACTTGCAGTGGACTGAAAAGCTTGAGCATGTAGATATTAAGAAATAGGATGTGTTGGAGCTTTTGAAAAGCATCAAGTTAGATAAGTCGCCGGGACCGGATGGGATGTACCCCAGGCTACTGTGGGAGGCGAGGGAGGAGATTGCTGAGCCTCTGGCGATGATCTTTGCATCATCAATGGAGACGGGAGAGGTTCCGGAGGATTGGGGATGTTGTTCCCTTATTCAAGAAAGGGAGTAGAGTTAGCCCTGGAAATTATAGACCAGTGAGTCTAACCTCAGTGGTTGGTAAATTGATGGAGAAGATCCTGAGAGGCAGGATTTATGAACATTTGGAGAGGTATAATATGATTAAGAATAGTCAGCATGGCTTTGTCAAAGGCAGATCATGCCTTACGAGCCTGATTGAATTTTTTGAGGATATGACTAAACACATTGATGAAGGAAGAGCAGTAGGTGTAGTATACATGGACTTCAGCAAGGCATTTGATAAGGTGCCCCATGCAAGGCTTATTGAGAAAGTGAAGGGGCATGGGATCCAAGGGGACATTGCTTTGTGGATCCAGAATTGGCTTGCCCACAGAAGGCAAAGAGTGGTTATAGATGGGTCATATTCTGCATGGAGGTCGGTCACCAGTGGAGTGCCCCAGGGATCTGTTCTGGGACCCTAACTCTTTGTGATTTTTATAAATGTCCTGGGTGAGGAAGTGGAGGGATGGGTTGGTAAGTTTGTTGATGACACAAAGGTTTTAGGTGTTTTGGATAGTGTGGAGGGATGTCAGAAGTTGCAGCAAGACATTGATAGGATGCAAGACTGGGCGGAGAAGTGGCAGATGGAGTTCAACCCGGATAAGTGTGAGGTGGTTCATTTTGGCAGGTCAAATAGGATGGCGGAATATAATACTAATGGTAGGACTCTTGGCAGAGTGGAAGATCAGAAGGATCTTGGTGTCCGAGTTCATAGGACGCTCAAAGCAGCTGTGCAGATTGAGGCTGTGGTTAAGAAGGCGTATGGTGTACTGGCCTTCATCAATCGAGGATTCGAGTTTAGGTGTCGTGAGATAATGTTGCAGCTATATAAGACCCTGATCAGACCACACTTGGAGTACTGTGCTCAGTTCTGGTCGCCTCATTACAGGAAGGATGTGGAAGCCATAGAAAAGGTGCAGAGGAGATTTACAAGGATGTTGCCTGGGTTGGGGAGCATGCCTTATGAGGATAGGTTGAGTGAGCTCGCCTTTTCTCCTTGGAGAGACGAAGGATGAGGAGTGACCTGATAGAGGTGTATAAGATGTTGAGAGGTATTGATCGAGTGGATAGTCAGAGGCTTTTTCCCAGGGCTGAAATGGTTGCCACAAGAGGACACAGGTTTAAGGTGCTGGGGAGTAGGTACAGAGGAGATGTCAGGGGTAAGTTTTTCACTCAGAGGGTGGTGGGTGCGTGGTGGAGGCAGATTCGATAGGGTCTTTTAAGAGACTTTTAGACAAGTACATGGAACTTAGTAAGATAGAGGGTTATAGGTAAGCCTAGTAATCGCTAAGGTAGGGACATGTTCGGCACAACTTTGTGGGCTGAAGGGCCTGTATTGTGCTGTAGTTTTTCTATGTTTCTATGCTTCTTAAAGGGTTTGTCTTATGGGGAAAGGTTAAGCAGGTTGGGTCTATCCTCATTGGAGTTTAAGAAAAGGAGAGGTGATCTTATTGAAACATATAACAGGGAATTTTCCTGTCCCACCCACCACTGGAATCGTAGCAGGCAGGGGCAGACCATGCAAAAGTCCGTTGATTTTCCGGTTTTGGGGTGAGCGCGGCCAGAAAATCCCACCCTTAAGATTCTAAGGAGGCTTGATATGGTAGGTGCTGAGAGGATGTTTCCTCTTGTGGGGGAATCTAGAACTAGGGGACAGCTTCAGAATAGGGAACAGATGTGAGGGGAAATTTTCTCCCTGAGTCTTTAATCTTTGGAATTCTCTTTCCCTGAGAACAATGGAGGCTAGATCATTGAACAGATTTAAGGCTGAGTTAGACAGATATTTAATTTACAAGGGAGCTAAGTTTATGGGGGCTGGTAGGGGGCAAGCAGGAAAGTTGTGTTTAGGCTACAATCAAATCAACCATGACCTTATTGGATGGTGGAACAAAGTTGAGGGGCTAAATGCCCTACTCTTGTTCCTACTCCTTAGGTTTTTAATAGTAGAGTCATAGAGGTTTCCAGCATGGAAACAGGCCCTTAGGCCCAACTTGTCCATGCTACCCTTTTTATTTTTCAAATCCCGAATCTCGTCCCAATTGCCTGCATTTGGCTCATATCCCTCTCTACCCATCTTACCCATGTAACTGTTTAAATGCTTTTTAAAAGACAACATTGTACCCGCCTCTACTACTACCTCTGGCAGCTTGTTCCAGACACTCACCACCCTCTGTGTGAAAAAATTGCCCCTCTGGACCCTTTTGTATCTCTCCCCTCTCACCTTAAACCTATGCCCTTTAGTTTTAGACGCCCCTACCTTTGGGAAAGAAATATTGACTATCTAGCTGATCTGTGCCCCTCATTATTATAGACCTCTGTACGATCACTCCTCAGCCTTCTACGCTCCAGAGAACAAAGTCCCAGTCTATCCAGCCTCTCCTTGTAACCCAAACCATCAAGTCCCGGTAGCATCCTAGTAAATCTACTCTTTCTAGTTTAATAATATTCTTTCTATAATAGGGTGACCAGAACTGCACACAGTATTCCAAGTGTGGCCTTACCAATGTCCTGTACAACTTCAACAAGACGTCCCAACTCCTGTATTCAATGTTCTGACCAATGAAACCAAGGATGTTGAATGCCTTCTTCGCCACTCTGTCCACCTGTGACTCCACTTTCAATGAGCTATGAACATGTACCCCTTGATCTCTTTGTTCTGTAGCTCTCCCCAACGCCCTACCATTAACTGAGTAAGTCATGCCCTGGTTCAATCTACCAAAATGCATCACCTCGTATTTATCTAAATTAAACTCCATCTGCCATTTGTCAGCCCACTGGCTGATTTATCTACCTTGATGCGCTTTAAGACTTCCAGCGCCGCCTCCTCTGTAATATGTACACTCCTCAAGACGACACTATTTATTTCTCCAAGTTCCTTAAAATCCATGCTTTTCTCAACAGTAAATACTGATGAGAAATATTCATTTAGGATCTCACCCATCTCTTGTGGATCCGCCCATAGATGACCTTGTTGATCCTTAAGAGGCCCTACTCTTTTCCTAGTTACGCTTTTGGCTTTTATGTATTTGTAGAAGCTCTTTGGATTCTTCTTTGCCTTATCTGTCAAAAAAGTCTCGTGTCCCCTTTTTGCCCTCCTGATTTCTCTCTTAACTCTACTCCTACACCCCTATACTCTTCAAGGGAGTCACTTGATCCCAGCTGCCTAGAGACATTGGCCAGAATGTTATGCTCCGTCGCTGATGGGTTTTTAGACAGGGAAGAGCATGAAATTGAAGGAATGGAATTCCCTCTGGGCACCACCCCCCCCACCTCACCCCACCCCCCCGCTTCCCCTACCGACTATACAACAATTTAACGTTGGGTGGGTAAGGACTCAGACTGGAGACCTGCCTTTAATGGCTCTGTAAAGCCAGTTTCCATCCCAGCCTCAATTTATAAGCTGGCATGAAGATTTACCTGGTGTGGGGGAAGCCAAACGAAGACTGAGCATAGATCTTGGGTGGGGTGGGGGGAAGGGGGTAGAGGGGAGGAGATGGGGCGGCGGTGGGGGGGGGGTGGGGAGGGAGAGAAAAGGGGGGGAAGAAAGGCACGGAGGGGGAAAAGTGGGGGTGGGGTGGGAAAAGGGGGGGTCACCTCCATCAGAATCCTCCTTCTGATTGTGGGCTCCTCCACCTTAAGATCCAGTGTCCGCGAGACCAGCCCCCCTCTACCCTGCCCCCCAACCTTACCCCAGCAACCTGACCACCCCTCCAGGCGCTCTCAGGCCTTTCCTATTCTGGGATCCCTTAACTTAACTTACCTTGTCCTCTGTTCCCGGGACTGAGGCTCAGGCACGTTCCTAAAGTGCCTCCTCAGTCCACTGCAGTCTTGTCACTGCAGGGACTGGAGAGCTATCGGCCAATCTGATTGGCAGGCAGATCTCTAATGTGGGTCGTCCAACCAAGTGAGGGATGGAAGTCCCATTTGCAGTCGCTCAATGCTCATTCAAGCATGAAATGGCTGCCAAGCACTCAGAGTTGCTAGGCAATTTTTGGAAGGCAGGAGGAGAGACCCTCAATCTGAAAAATTCCGGCCATTCTGTGCTCTGAAAGATGAAAATTTATATAAAAGGCAGATATCACTATCATAAACTGGTGAATGTAGAGGAGGTAATATCACAAGTTCATGACTTTTGTGCTGTATATTTGTTCTTGGTTGCAGTTTAGCTTAAGGCAGAGTGCTGGACATCAGCCTTGCGATCCTTTTCTTGTTAACTAGACTCTTTGTTTAAGGTTTGTCGGCCCTGATGTTGAACGTGAACTGAAGCCTCTGATGCAAAATATGAATATGGCCAGTTTTGGGAGCATCACCAACTGAGTATTTGCCTCATCTGGGAGGCCCGAGCAGGGCCATGCTCCAATTATGGACTGCCTGCCTCACTGTCATCATTCCTCAGGTAAGTCCTTCGGAGGGGAAATTGAAAGGTTCTCAGCAATGCTCTGGTGTTGGGAAAAGCACTAAAATGTTTACCTTTTGGTCCCCGTTGCTTAGGTCACAGCAACAGCTGAAGAATTCCGCTCAACGCCTCAGTCACCAATTCAGTGCAGAGGTTCAGAAATGAACATTAGGCCCATTATTTACATATTTAAGATGTCAAACAACCATTTCAGTTCAGCACCATAGGTATCTGCTGATTGCTAATATGGCAGTCCTGGGCCCTTGCATTGAACAGGTGGGAAATTAATCCTTCTTGTACCTACTTTATAACAGTAAGCTGGTCGCAACAAGGTCCAATTTCTTCCTATTTATGCTATGCTTCTGAGTTACTAAAAGTGATGCTGCACCCCTAGCTCCAATGTTATTTTCTCTGGAATGTATTGCTGGATACTTGTAATGATTTTTGAATTGATTTGCTTTATTATTGTCACATGTATTCCACCACCACCACCGCACCCCCCCGTTAAAGTTTGTAAATAAAGGGATTTTGGTGAAAGGACTTCTGCCTCCGAAGACTGATTACAGTACACATTTTCTCTTTCAGTCAGTCTGTATTCCTGGCAATGTAGTCTGGTTTAAGTCTCACAACACCAGGTTAAAGTCCAACAGGTTTATTTGGTAGCACAAGCCACAAGCTTTCGGAGCGCTGCTCCTTCATCAGGTGAGTGGGAGTTCTGTTCACAAACAGGGCACATAAAGACACAAACTCAATTTAGAAGATAATGGTTGGAATGCGAGTCTTTACAGGTAATCAAGTCTCAAAGGTACAGACAATGTGAGTGGAGAGAGGTTTAAGCACAGGTTAAAGAGATGTGTATTGTCTCCAGCCATGACAGTTAGTGAGATTTTGCAAGCCCAGGCAAGTCGTGGGGGTTACAGTGTGACATGAACCCAAGACCCCGGTTGAGGCCGTATTCATGTGTGTGGAACTTGGGTATCAGTCTCTGCTCAGTGATTCTGTGTTGTCGTGTGTCGTGAAGGACGCCTTGAAGAATGCTTACCCGAGGATCAGAGGCCGAATGTCCGTGACCGCTGAAGAGTTCCCCATCAGGAAGAGAACACTCTTGCCTGGTGATTGTCGAGCGGTGTTCATTCATCTGTTGTCGTAGCGTCTGCATGGCCTCCCCAATGTACCTTGCCTCGGGACATCCTTTCCTGCAGCGTATCAGGTAGACAACGTTGGCCGAGTTGCAACTGTATGTACCATGTACCTGGTGGATGGTGTTCTCACGTGAGATGATCCGGCTTGCAGAGGCTGCTGTGGCAGAGTTGTGTGGTGTCGTGGTCACTGTTCTCCTGAAGGCTGGGTAGTTTGCTGCGGACAATGGTCTGTTTGAGGTTGTGCAGTTGTTTGAAGGCAAGAAGTGGGGGTGTGGGGATGGCCTTGGCGAGATGTTCGTCTTCATCAATGACATCAATGAAGGCTCCGCAGAAGATGTCATAGCTTCTCCGCTCCGGGGAAGTACTGGACAACGAAGGGTACTCTGTCCGTCGTCTCCCGTGTTTGTCTTCTGAGGAGGTCGGTGCGGTTTTTCGCTGTGGCGCGTCGGAACTGTCGATCGATGAGTCGAGCGCCATATCCTGTTCTTATGAGGGCATCTTTCAGCGTCTGGAGGCGTCTGTTGCGATCCTCCTCATCTGAGCAGATCCTGTGTATACGGAGGGCTTGTCCGTAGGGGATGGCTTCTTTAACGTGTTTAGAACAAAGAACAATACAGCACAGGAACAGGCCCTTCGGCCCTCCAAGCCCGCGCCGCTCCCCGGTCCAGGATTGAATCCTGAATCCAGGATCCCCGCCCAATTTTCCAGCCTATCTACATACTAATATCCTATCCACCGAGCTGTCCCTCACAGCTACGATGCTTTGTTCATCACAACCTATTAACTCACCCCCACCCCCCCATTCCAGACCATGTGATCTCCAGGGAGAGGCGAAAACCCAGAGTGAAAACCCCAGGGCCAATATGGGGAAAAAAAATCTGGGAAATTCCTCTCCGACCCCCTGAGGCGATCGAAACGAGTCCAGGAGATCACATTGACCCTGATCGGAAAATGCTTCCCAACCCTATTCATTTCCACTTCCACGAACACCATATGAATTCCCTGCCCCTGAGACAGGTTCCCAACTATCCGCAGTCTCGCTCTGTACTGGCACCAGCAAGTTTAGGGTGGAAGCTGGAGAGGTGGAGCATCATGAGGTTATCCGTGGGCTTGTGAAGTGCTGAGGCGACTGTCCTTGATGGAGATGCATGTGTCCAAGAATGCAACCGATTCTGGAGAGTAGTCCATGGTGAGACTGATGATACGATGGAACTTGTAGATGTCATCATATAGTTGTTTCAGTGATTGTTCACCATGAGTCCAAAGGAAGAAAATGTCATCGATGTATCTAGTGTATAGCATCGGTAGAAGGTCCTGTGTGGTGAAAAAGTCTTGTTCGAACCTGTGCATGAAGATGTTGGGCATAGTGAGGTGCGAATTTGGTCCCCATGGCTGTTCCTTGTGTCTGGATGAAGAACTGGCTGTTGAAGGTGAAGACATTGTGGTCCAGGATGAAGCGGATGAATTGTAAAATTGCATCTGGAGACTGGCAGTTGTCGGCGTTGAGTACTGAGGCAGTTGCAGCAATGCCATCATCGTGGGAGATGCTGGTGTAGAGTGCTGAGACATCCATTGTGATGAGAATTGCTCCTGGTTCAACTGCTCCATGTGTGCTGAGTTTCTGTAGGAAGTCCGTAGTGTCACGACAAAAGCTGGGGGTTCTTTGTACAATTGGTTTCAGGATGCCCTCGACGTAGCCGGAGAGGTTCTCGCACAGGGTCCCATTGCCCGATACGATGGGACGGCCGGGTGTGTTTGCCTTGTGTATCTTCGGGAGGCAGTAGAGATCTCCAACGCGGGGAGTACGTGGGATGAGAGCACGGAGGGTGCTCTGAAGGTCCGGATCAAAGGTCTTGATCGGTCTGTTGAGTTGACAGGTGTGTTCTTTGGTTGGATCTGCGGGTAACTGTCTGTAGTGTTCCTTGTTGTTCAGTTGTCAGTATACTTCTTTGCAGTAATCTGTTCTGTTCAGTATGACGATGGCCCCTCCTTTGTCTGCTGGTTAGTTGCGGTTAGTCTTGAGAACGTGGATGGTGTTCCGTTGTGCATGGGTGATGTTCGGGGCTGTCTTGTGAGTGCGGCTGATGAATCTGGCATTGGCGCACCTCCTGACGGCTTGGACATACATGTCGAGTCGACGGCAGCGGCCTTCCGGAGGAGTCCAATTCAACTCTTTCCTCTTTGGTTGCTGCATCGCGGATCTCTCAGTCGGCTGTTCCGGTTCATTGGCTGTCTCATTGTGTTCACTATTGGCCTCTTGGGGTTTGTGGAAGAACTCCAGCAGTTTCATTCACCTGATGAATTCCTCTGTGTCCGCTGCGAGACTGATGGGGTCTATTTTGGTGGTGGGACAGAAATTGAGCCCTTGGCTGAGAACTTCGATTTCATCTGGTTGAAGTGTGTAGTCCGACAAGTTGACAATGGACTTCCCTGCAGTGGTACTGTTTTTTACTGTGGTACCGGCGGAGGCTTGGTGGTGATGCCAAGTTTCTCAAGTTTCCTGTTCTTGGTGTGCATGTAGATGGCGTAGTTCCTTCTTCTCGTCTGCTTGGCAGAGTTTTGCAGCTGGTCTGTGTCCTGAGTGCAAGTTGAGGTTATGGACTCTATCTTGGTTTCCAGGATGCAGCGTTTGCTGTAGAGCTCGTGTATGAGATGGTTGAGGAGTGTGAGAGAGATGCGATGGCAAAGTCTCTCAACGTAGTCTGTGTTATAGGTTGACCTGAGTGGGTTTGTGATCTGTAGTCCTTTCATAGACCTTTCACACATGGAGCAGTTGAACCAGGAGCACTCCTCGTCACAATGGATATCTCGGCAGTCTACATCAGCATCCCCCACGACGATGGCATTCCTGCAACTGCCTCAGTACTCAATGCCGACAACTGCCAATCTCCAGATGCAATTTTACAACTCATCCACTTCATCCTGGACCACAATGTCTTCACCTTCAACAACCAGTTCTTCATCCAGACACACGGAACAGCCATGGGGACCAAATTTGCACCTCAATATGCCAACATTTTCATGCACAGGTTCGAACAAGACTTCTTCACCGCACAGGACTTTCAACCAATGCTATACACGAGACACATTGATGACATTTTCTTCCTTTGGACTTATGGTGAACAATCACTGAAACAACTATATGATGACATCAACAAGTTCCATCCCACCATCAGACTCACCATGGACTACTCTCCGGAATCAATTGCATTCTTGGACACACGCATCTCCATCAAGGACGGTCACCTCAGCACTTCACTGTACTGCAAGCCCACGGAAAACCTCACGATGCTCCACTTCTCCAGCTTCCACCCTAAACACGTTAAAGAAACCATCCCCTACGGACAAGCCCTCCGAATACACAGGATCTGCTCAGATGAGGAGGTTCGCAACAAACACCTCCAGACGCTGAAAGATGCCCTCTTAAGAACAGGATATGGCACTCGACTCATCGATCGATAGTTCTGACGCGCCACACCAAAAAACTGCACCGACCTCCTCAGAAGACAAACATGGGACACGGCGGACAGAGTACCTACCCTTCGTCGTCCAGTACTTCCCCGGAGTGGAGAAGCTACGACATCTTCTCCGGAGCCTTCAACATGTCATCGATGAAGACGAACATCTCTCCAAGGCCATCCTCACACCCCCACTTCTTGCCTTCAAACAACTGCACAACCTTAAACAGTCCATTGTCCGCAGCAAACTACCCAGCCTTCAGGAGAACAGTGACCACAATACCACACAACCCTGCCACAGAAACCTCTGCAAGACGTGCCGGATCATCGACACGGATGCCATCATCTCATGCAAAAACACCATCCATCAGGTACACAGTACATACACTTGCAACTCGGCCAACGTTGTCCATCTGATACGCTGCAGGAAAGGATGTCCCGAGGCATGGTACATTGGGGAGACCATGTAGACACTATGACAACAGATGAATGAACACCGCTCGACAATCTCCAGGCAAGAGTGTTCTCATCCTGTTGGGGAACACTTCAGCGGTCATGGGCATTTGGCCTCTGATCTTCGGGTAAGCGTTCTCCAAGGCGGCCTTCACGACACACGACAGTGCAGAGTCGCTGAGCAGAGACTGATAGCCAAGTTCCGCACACATGAATACGGCCTCAACCGGGATCTTGGGTTCATGTCACACTATCTGTAACCCCCACGACTTGCCTGGGCTTGCAAAATCTCACTAACTGTCCTGTCTGGAGACAATACACATCTCTTTAACCTGTGCTTAACCCTCTCTCCACTCACATTGTCTGTACCTTTAAGACTTGATTACCTGTAAAGACTCACATTCCAACCATTATTTTGTAAATTGAGTTTGTGTCTTTATATGCCCTGTTTCTGAACAGAACTCCCACTCACCTGACGAAGGAGCAGCGCTCCGAAAGCTTGTGGCTGTTGGACTTTAACCTGGTGTTGTGAGACTACTTTCTGTGTTTACCCCAGTCCAATGCCAGCATCTCCACATCAATGTAGTCTGTGCAGAAAGTGAGCATCTTGTCTCATAATTTGGATCCATTCATTGCTTTCAACTTCTGTCCCAATGTCGGCTACAACAGGTTAATGTAGCCAGGGATATTCCACTGTTGGTTCAACACACTAAAGTTAAAGACCGGTGCACTGACCTTCATGTGTAATGCTTTCTGTTCATGTCGCCATTCCGTAATTGACCATGCAATTGCCTCTCTAACTTGCCTTCAATCAGTCCAAGTGCTACACTCTTCACGTGCAGTAGTTGCTTATTCCATCATCCAAATGTTGAATTCCTGAGAAAAAGCAATCCAGCAATGACAGTAAATAGGCATATAATTGAACAAGGGCAGTGAAATAATTATATAGATTCAATGGACATGCAATTTATTAATAGAGCTGAAATGAATAAATAGATTCAGAAGTTGTGTAATTGATCAATAGCAGTAGAATCATTATTGGATTTAACAGGTGTGTAATTGATCAATTGGCAGTGACTCACTGGCATTACTCTTATTGAGGGAAATATGAGAATCTTAATTCCAATGCAGCATATTTGAAATGCTCAAAATTAAACCATCCAGTGAAATTGAAAGAACTTCTCAGGCATTAATAGATTGGAAATGAAGGAAATTAAATATCCCCATCACTTGCTTTTCAACATGCAAGGGCCAATACCTGTTAAATATAGCTTAGGACCTCTAGAAATCTTGGGTCTTCCCTTTCCAATTACTGGTAAATGGTATGTTTCCTACTGCAAGCCCCCCTAAATGTTGCCATTAAAAAGGACTACAGATGATTTCATGAACATGCTAATAGATATCATTGATGGAATTTTTTTATTCTTTCGTGGGATATGGGCGTCTCTGGCTGGCCAGCATTTATTGCCCATCCCTAGTTGCCCTTGGAGGGCAGTTGAGAGTCACCCAAGTTGTTGTGGCTCTGGAGTCGCATGTAGGTCCGACCAGGGTAAGGACAGCAGATTTCTTTCCCTAAAGGACATTAGTGAATCAGATGGAATTTTGTGACAATTGACGATGGTTTTATGGTCATCGGTTGGTTCTTCACACAGATTTTTTTTATTGAATTTAAATTCCACCATCTGCCATGACAGGATTTGAATCTGGGTCCCCAGAACATTAGCTGAGTTTCTGGATTTATAGTCTAGCAATAATACCACAAGGCCATTGCCTTTCCCTCGTAGTTTCCTCATAATTTCCTGATATCTTTGGCCTGTTGACCAGATCCTATATGACAACAATAACTAATTACATTTATAGAGCACTTTTAAAGTTAGAAAAATATTCCAAGATCCTTCACAAGTGTTAACAAAGAAAATTTGATACCTAGCCACGGCAAGAGATAGGCAGATGACCAAAAGATTGGTCAAAGAGATAGGTTTGAGGGAATGGCTTAAAGAAGGAGCGAGAGGTAAGGAGATAGCAAGGTTAAGGGAGGGAATTCCAGAGCTTAGGGCTACAGTAGCTGTGGGCATGGTCTCCATGGTGGATCGATTAAAATCAGGCATGATTAAGAGACTAGGTCTGAAGGCCAAAACTCTACACAGTTCTTCAGGTGTAGTCTCACTGATGTACGAATTGCAGTGACCTCCTTATTCTTGAACATCAACTCTCTTGCAATAAAGGCTAAAGACGTTTTCCTTACTAATTTCTTGCTGAACTTGCATGGTAACTTTGCATGTACAGGGGCATACATTAACAAAGCATAAGACTGTTGATTCACTGAGATAATGAAAGAAGAGCCAGAATTTTAAAATACACCAGGCTGTCACTTTCATACTCTACTTTTGGAAGGAATCATCAGCCAATACTTGGTCACTAAAATAGCTCAGCGATGCTCAATTTGTGTTTGTTAGTACCATCAGCTTTCACTGCAGACTTAATTTAGACGTAGGCAAGAGCTGAATGATACATTATGTGAGAGAGTAACTACTTCCAACATCAAAAAAACAATGAACTGAATATGTCAGGAATGACCCCTGGCAAAACCCAAGGCAATAGGGATGACGGAGAAAACTATCCAAAGACTGGGCGGCAAGGTGGCACGATGGTTAGCACTGCTGCCTCAGCGCCATGGACTCGAGTTCGATTCCAGCCTTGGGTGACTGTCTGTGTTGGAGTTTGCACGTTCTCCCCTTGTCTGCATGGGTTTCCTCTGTGAGCTCTGGTTTCCTCCCACATCCGTCCAGAGATGTGCAGGTTAGCAACTGTAAATGCACAGGGTTACTGAGGTGGGGCAGAAGGTGGCGTCTGGGTGGGATGCTCTTTTGGATAGTCGGTGCAGATGCGATGGGCCGAATGGCCTCCTTCTGCACTGTAGGGATGCTATGGACTGGAATCACGCTAAGGCTATGTTTAAGGCTAATCATTATTGTTGCAATGATTTCTCAGGGCAACATCCTCTGCTCACTCTCCCTTTTAGATATTTCCTCAATGACTTCTTTAATTATAATGTTGGACGTGGGGCTTTTAGCTACATTTGCAATCCTCTAATAATGAAACAGCTCATGTCAATTTCCAGTGTAAAATACATGACTGAAGCATTGGCAACCATCTTCCTGAGCCTTGACAACTCACTTGAAGACTTGTGCTCCACACCTTGGCCAAGTAGTTTCAGTATAGTTCCAACACTGGTATTTACCCAACAATGTGGAAAATTGTCCAGGTGTGTCCTGCTATAAAGTGCAAGAGAAATGTAATGCATCCGATTACTGTCCCATCAGTTTCCTCTCAATCACCAACAAAGAAATGGAAGGTGTTGATGATAGGGCTATCAAGTAGCACTTACTCAGCTAATTGATTCTCGATTTGGCTCCTGACCTCATTAGAGCCTTGGTCCGAGCTTGGAAGAAAGACCTGAATTCCAGAGATGAGGCGAGAGTGATTGCCCTGAACATCAAGGCATCATTTGACCAAAGAACAATACAGCACAGGAACAGGCCCTTCAAGCCCGCGCCGCTCCCTGGTCCCAACTAGACCATTCTTTTGTATCCCTCCATTCCCACTCCATTCATGTGGCTATCTAGATAAGTCTTAAACGTTCCCAGTGTGTCCGCCTCCACCACCTTGCCCGGCAGCGCATTCCAGGCCCCCACCACTCTCTGTGTAAAATACGTCCTTCTGATATCCGTGTTAAACCTCCCCCCCCCTCACCTTGAACCTATGACCCCCTCGTGAACGTCACCACCGACCTGGGAAAAAGCTTCCCACCGTTCACCCTATCTATGCCTTTCATAATTTTATACACCTCTATTAGGCCACCCCTCGTCCTCCGTCTTTCCAGTGAGAACAACCCCAGTTTACCCAATCTCTCCTCATAACTAAGCCCTTCCATACCAGGCAACATCCTGGTAAACCTCCTCTGCACTCTCTCTAAAGCCTCCACGTCCTTCTGGTAGTGTGGTGACCAGAACTGGGCGCAGTATTCCAAATGCGGCCGAACCAACGTTCTATACAACTGCAACATCAGACCCCAACTTTTATACTCTATGCCCCGTCCTATAAAGGCAAGCGTGCCATATGCCTTATTCACTACCTTCTCCACCTGTGACGTCACCTTCAAGGATCTGTGGACTTGCAAACCCAGGTCCCTCTGCGTATCTACACCCTTTATAGTTCTGCCATTTATCGTATAGCTCCCCCCTACGTTAGTTCTACCAAAATGCATCACTTCGCATTCATCTGGATTGAACTCCATCTGCCATTTCTTTGCCCAAATTTCCAGCCTATCTATATCCTTCTGTAGCCTCTGACAATGTTCCTCACTATCTGCAAGTCCAGCCATTTTCGTGTCGTCCGCAAACTTACTGATCACCCCAGTTACACCTTCTTCCAGATCGTTTATATAAATCATAAACAGCAGAGGTCCCAATACAGAGCCCTGCGGAACACCACTAGTCACAGGCATCCAGCCGGAAAAAGACCCTTCCACTACCACCCTCTGTCTTCTGTGACCAAGACAGTTCTCCACCCATCTAGCCACCTCCCCCTTTATCCCATGAGATCCAACCTTTTGCACCAACCTACCATGACCAAATGTAGCTGTGGTAATATAATCAGGGCCTAGTTTTAGGGCTGATTAAATTGGATATATAAATTATAGAATTAGGCATATTAAAATCAAACACAGTCAAACCTCAGGCAGGCCAATTGTACAAATACACAAACATGTCTGGGCCTGACCCATGAATCTGGGGTATCCTCTTGTTTTATGTGGGTAATTTAAGAGTTAATTGTGTTATAATTAATAAACTTATTGAACCTTTACTTGTGTTTGTCCTTTGTCCCTCTTGCAAATAAGGGCACTGGGGTAAAACCTTGGAATAAGCAAACTGGTCAAAAGTATCTGAGAATTAACAGGTACAACATAGTCAAATAGAAATCAGTGGATTTCAGGGAAACATCTCCACTGGTTGGGAATCATACCTGACACAAAGGAAGATGGTTGTGGTTGTTGGAGGCCAATCATCTCAGCCCCAGGACATCAGCGTAGGAGTGTCCTGGGCTCAACTATCTTTAGCTGCTTCATTAGTTCCACTATTAGGGTTTGTAAGGTTTAAAGGGTGGAGCTATGTAAATTTCACCTTCCGAAATGATGATGGAAGAGAACACATGACTAAGAGAGGAGAGCAGTGCAACACCCAATCATGGATAGCTCTGCTTAATTCAGTTGTGTAAAATAAACTAATTAGTCTTTGAACATACCAACAGCTCAGAAACAATTTTGAAGCTAGGCTAACCAACATAAAACATAAATTACTTTCCCTTCAATATAAGGTTGCGCCTGCTCTTCAAACAGCAACTGGGTAATGTGATAAGTGGGTTGAGGTTAGTCAGGTCGGTTTTGGGGGTGTGGTGATTGTCCCCTTAAAGGTCCGTCTGCAAAGTAAAGGCCACATGAATCAATTGGGGAGCAGAGTGAGAATCACCTTGGTGAGCTTGGATTTCTGTTGCAGAACTTTCTTGAGAGCTGGCCATTGTCACGAGGCTGCAAGTCTCTGTATAGCCTTAACCTGTGAATAAGTGTGTTGTTGTTTTTCCCTTAACTAGTGAACAAGAATTATCACGAGGGTAAAAGCGAGTCTCGAACTGTGAGTATATAGTTTCCACTGAAGTTGAGTGAAATTGAGACAAAAAAGAGCAATCACAAAAATGCCACTATTTGGACGGACAGATCCTTTTGATGCCTCTGTGGAGGAATGGATACAATACATAGAGCTTTTGGGTTTTGACTTTCAGGCGAATGAAATAGAAGGGATAGGGAAGAGAAAGGCAATCCTCCTTTAGTGAGTGTGGGACCTAGGTTACTATTTGATTTGCAGTCTTACAACCCCAAGCATGCCCGACTCCAATGCATTCAGTGAGATTGTTGAATTGGCAGAATCACATTTCCATCCGAAACCATTAGTCCTATTGCAGAGATTTAAGTTAAATTGGTCAGCCTGATGGGCATCTGATATTTAACTGATCCCACCTTGCTGACCCCAAGGCTTTGAATGTTGAGCCATTGCATCATCAGCATTGGCCCTTGGGTAGATGTTTGAGTAGAAGGGGAAACAATTGGGAGGAAAGGGGGAAATAGTCTGGAAAGGAAAGAGCAGTCCAGTCTGGGGATGTAAGTCAGATTGGTGACCAGGGTATCCTGGTGCCACATTTATCTAAGTATTTTCAGCTCACTTTAAGAGCCTCCAATTAGGCAGCTTGTAGACCCATTTTTTTCCTAAACTCATCTGATTTTAATACCATCAAATTTCGATGCCTTTACTTCTTTATTAATTGACTGCTCTATGTCAATATTTGGAAACATTAGGGTGTACCTGACAAATTCTGAAGATTGACACAGCACCAAATTACATTTAAAATTACATTTTCTTCTAAAAATCAATTGGAAACACAAATATTTAAAATAAACTGATTTAACTTTGCAGATGCTCCAGTTGTGGATTTACACTCCTCTCCAAGGAGCTGCTCTAAATTGCTTATTATAAATTCCAGTTTTCTGCAGTAATGTTGCCAAATGAATATGAATAATCTCTATCAAGACCAAAATTCATAACTGCAAGGAATTCTAAACAGCTGTGGCTATGTGATGAATGGGCTCATTTTGAAAAATGTTAGGAAGCCATTAAAAAGGAAGCAAATTTTTAATGTATTTTTAATTGACCAATTGCTTCATCTGCTTGGGAAGGGGTGATGTATGGGGGGAGTGGGGAGGGGGGGAGCAGTTCGTATCTGTAAAAGAAAAGACAGGTTGCCATTTGTAAACGTGGGCCAGAGTTTACTGCGTCTATGATCATTAGCCCAAATATTAGCCTTGTGTTAAAGAGAATGAAGTCTATTTTGCCTTTTGGCCAACTGACCAGTAGAGTTGCCAATCCCCCAGGATTATTCTGGAATTTCCAGGAATTGTAGATTAATCTCCAAGACACTACTGTTAGAAATCATAGAGACAGTACACCGCAGCAGGAGGCTATTCTGCCCTTCATGTCCATGCCAGCTCTCAGCAATGCAATCAGCCTTATTCCCCTGCTGTATCTCCATAGCCCTGCAAGTTCCCTTCTCTCAACTGCCCATCCAATTTCCTTTTGAAATCATTTATATTTCTCCTCTCTCACCATTTTTGTAGACAGCCTGTTTCAGATCATTACCCTGAACTTGTAAAAAAAGTTAAAGTTATTCCTTACAACCCCTTGCATATCTTGCCTAAAATCTTAAATCTGTTTCCCCTAATCCTTGCACGGAAGAGCTTTTCTTTGTTTACTTCTTTGGAAAATCCCACCAGTGGGAGGGACTGTAAACCTCTATCTATAGTATTTATTTAGCTGATCCAGTCAAGTTTTTGATCAATGGTGACCTCCAGGATGTTGATGATGGGAGATTCAATGATGATAATACTGCTGAATGTCCAATGGGAGGTGGTGAAACTTGTTTTTGTTGGGGGTGGGCATTGCCTAGTACCCTAGTAGTGTAAATGTCAATTGGCATTCCTCAGCCCAAGCCTATATGTTTCCAGATTTTGCTCTATGAAGGCACAGACTTCATTATCTGAGGAACTGCAAATGGAATTGAACACCATCAGTGAAAATCTCCTACTCAGTTTTTGACGACACCACCCTGAGGTACTCCAGCAGTGATGTCTAGAGCAATGATCAGTTTCCAACAACCACAACCATCTTCATTTGGGCTAGACATGACTTCAGACTAATTCTCAATGACTTCAATTTTACTAGCGCTGCTCATTGCCACATTGGGTTAAATGCTTTGGCATTCAGCTCCTCTATCCATGTTTGGACCAGGATCCTAATGAACTCTGCAGTTGAATTGTCTTGGCAGAACTTAAACTCAGCAGTTCAGTCTTAAGTGTTTGGTTTCTTATCCTGAAACTGTGTAACTGTGCCCTAGGTTCTCCAATCATTGTCTATCCTGTCAATTCCTTTCAGAATCATGTATGTTTCATTGGGAATTGTTGAGAGTTTAGTTATGAGCAATTCCACTCATTAGCACTGATATTAACATCTGATGATTGAGAGTAGACTGATAAGGTGATAATTACACAGACTGGATTTGCCCTGCTTTGAATTACAAGAGCGTGTCCAGGCAACTTCCCACATTTTTGTTGCTGGTTCATGAACGCAAATCTTCAATACTACTGCTGAAATTTTGGCAAGGCTGATATCCTTTTCAGTTGCTCAATCATTTCTTGATATGATGTGGAATGTACCAGTTCTCTTGAAAAGAGGATCAATGATGCTGCGGACCTTAGGAAGATGCTGAGATGAATCATCCCTTTGGCACTTCTGACTGAAGGTGGTTGCACACACTTCAGCCTTGTCTTTTGCACTTGTGCTGGGCTTTGCCATTATTGCGGATAGGGATATTCATAGAGCCTTGTCCTCCTCTCATTGTCCGCCTCTCATGAGTTGTTTAATTATCTGCCTCCACCCACAACTAGATGCGGTAGGATCTTAGTGCTTTGATGCATTGATAGTGGAATTATGTCTTTTCTTAGGCAGTCCCACAGGATTAAAGATGATTTGCTACCACCCTGCAGAAGGCTCATCCTGTGAGGCACCAAACACATCCAGAGACTCCATTGGGAATATGCACAGGTGAAGTAGAAGTGTCTGAGGGAACACACTAACCACCAAACAACCCATCTACCCAAACCTTCAAGCACCATGTGTTCTACACGTGGCAGAGTCTGCAGATTGCACATTGGCGTCACCAACCATTTCAGAACCCATCAAATCAGGGTTGAAGCAAGTCATCTTTAGTCCTGTGGGACTGCCTAAGAAAAGACGTAATTCCACTACCAACATATCAGATCAAAGCACCTAAATCCTACTGCATCTAGTTGTGGGTGGAAGCAGATAATTAAACAACTCATGAGAGGAGGACAAGGCTCCATAAATGTCCCTATCCTCAACGATGGCAACCATATTCTTCAGGGCTTGGCTTGTTTTGTCAGTAGTGATGCTATTGTGTAATTCTTGGCGATGAAAACACTAAATTCCCTCATTCAGAGTATATTCTGTACCCTTGCTTTCCTTGGGACATTGGCTGAAAGGTGTAATTCTTGGCGTATGACTGTCAGACTGCTACTTAACGAGTCTGCAGTGCAGGTCTCCAGCTGAAGAGGAATTTGTGAAGTCAATTGGGCTGGGTTTGTGGTGCTTAGATTGATGCTGGGTAATCTGGACCTTTTTGGACCTTTTCATAGGGGTTTGAAACAACTTTGTGACTTCTGAAGCTGTTAGGCCACTTCAGAAGGCAGTATTGCTGTCACATATAAAACAAAGAATAAAGAACAAAGAACAATACAGCACAGGAACAGGCCCTTCGGCCCTCCAAGCCCGCGCCGCTCCCTGGTCCAAACTAGACCATTCTTTTGTATCCCTCCATTCCCACTCCGTTCATGTGGCTATCTAGATAAGTCTTAAACGTTCCCAGTGTGTCTGCCTCCACCACCTTGCTCGGCAGCGCATTCCAGGCCCCCCACCACCCTCTGTGTAAAATACGTCCCTCTGATATCCGTGTTAAACCTCCCCCCTCTCACCTTGAACCTATGACCCCTCGTGAACATCACCACCGACCTGGGGAAAAGCTTCCCACCGTTCACCCTATCTATGCCTTTCATAATTTTATACACCTCTATTAGGTCACCCCTCATCCTCCGTCTTTCCAGTGAGAACAACCCCAGTTTACCCAATCTCTCCTCATAACTAAGCCCTTCCATACCAGGCAACATCCTGGTAAACCTCCTCTGCACTCTCTCTAAAGCCTCCGCGTCCTCCTGGTAGTGTGGCGACCAGAACTGGGCGCAGTATTCCAAATGCAGCCGAACCAACGTTCTATACAACCGCATCATCAGACCCCAACTTTTATACTCTATGCCCCGTCCAATAAAGGCAAGCATGCCATATGCCTTATTCACTACCTTCTCCACCTGTGACGTCACCTTCAAGGATCTGTGGACTTGCACACCCAGGTCCCTCTGCGTATCTACACCCTTTATGGTTCTGCCATTTATCATATAGCTTCCCCCTACGTTAGTTCTACCAAAATGCATCACTTCGCATTCATCTGGATTGAACTCCATCTGCCATTTCTTTGTCCAAATTTCCAGCCTATCTACATCCTTCTGTAGCCTCTGACAATGTTCCTCACTATCTGCAAGTCCAGCCATTTTCGTGTCGTCCGCAAACTTACTGATCACCCCAGTTACACCTTCATCCAGATCGTTTATATAAATCACAAACAGCAGAGGTCCCAATACAGAGCCCTGCGAAACACCACTAGTCACAGGCATCCAGCCGGAAAAAGACCCTTCCACTACAACCCTCTGTCTTCTGTGACCAAGCCAGTTCTCCACCCATCTGGCCACCTCCCCCTTTATCCCATGAGATCCAAACTTTTACACCAACCTACCGTGAGGGACTTTGTCAAACGCTTTACTAAAGTCCATATAGATGACATCCACGGCCCTTCCCTCGTCAACCATTCTAGTCACTTCTTCAAAAAACTCCACCAGGTTAGTGAGGCATGACCTCCCTCTCACAAAACCATGCTGACTATCGTGAATAAGTTTATTCCTTTCTAAATGCGCATACATCCTATCTCTAAGAATCCTCTCCAACAACTTCCCTACCACGGACGTCAAGCTCACCGACCTATAATTTATCCTTCCTACCCTTCTTAAATAACGGGACTGCATTAGCTATCCTCCAATCCTCTGGGACCTCACCTGTGTCCAGTGATGAGACAAAGATTTGTGTCAGAAGCCCAGCAATTTCATCTCTCGTCTCCCTGAGCAGCCTTGGATAGATTCCATCAGGCCCTGGGGATTTGTCAGTCTTTATATTCCCTAAAAAACCTAACACTTCCTCCCTTGTAATGGAGATTTTCTTTAACGGGTCTCTCTCCCCTCCGAGACACTCCCAGTCAACACATCCCTCTCCTTTGTGAATACCGACACAAAGTATTCATTTAGGATCTCCCCTACTTCTTTGGGCTCTCAGCATAATTCCCCACTTTTGTCCCTGAGAGTTCTGATTTTTTCCCTGACAACTCTTTTGTTCCTAACGTATGAATAAAATGCCTTGGGATTCTCCTTAATCCTGTCTGCCAAGGACATTTCGTGACCGCTTTTTGCCCTTCTAATTCCTCGTTTGAGTTCTTTCCTACTTTCTTTGTATTCCTCCAGAGCTCCCTCTGTTTTTAGCTGCCTGGACCTAACGTACGCCTCTCTTTTCTTTTTGACCAATCCCTCAATTTCACTGGTTATCCACGGTTCTCGAATCCCACCCTTCCTATCCTTCTTTTTTACAGGCACATGCCTATCCTGCAGCCCTAACAACGGTTCCTTAAAAGACTCCCACATGCCAGATGTGGATTTACCCTCAAACAGCCTCTCCCAATCAACAGCTGCCAATTTCTGCCTAATCCCACTCAAGTTAGCCTTCCCCCAATCCAACACCTTACCCTTGGGACACCACTCATCCTTTTCCATCACTATCCTAAAGCTAACAGAATTGTGGTCACTATTTGCCACATGTTCCCCTACCGAAACTTTGAAGACCTGACCGGGCTCATTCCCCAGTACTAGGTCCAGTATAACTGCCTCTCTAGTCGGGCTATCTACATATTGTTCCAAAGAACCTTCCTGTACGCATTTTACAAATTTCTCCCCATTCAGACTCCCAGCCCTATGTGATTTCCAGTCTATACCAGGGAAATTGAAGTCTCCCACTACAACAACCCTATTTTTCCTGCACCTATCCATTATCTCCTGACATATCCGTTCTTCTACTTCCCTTGGGCTGTTGGGGGGGTCTGGAGTATACCCCCAACATAGTGACTGCGCCCTTCCTCTTTCTGAGCTCCACCCACAGTGACTTGTGACACGACCCCTCTGAATTGTCCTCCCTCTGCACCGCTGTAATATGCTCTCTAACTAATACTGCTACTCCCCCACCTCTTTTGGCCCCTCCTCTGTCTCGCCTAAAATACTTCATATATGCCAGACTGGATAAGGATGGCAGATTCCCTTGTTTAAAAGGACATTATTAGGTTTTGCGATAATTTCCTGGTCATGATCACTTAGCTTTATATTCAAGCTTTATGTAGTTGAATTTAAATTCCCCAACTGTCATGGTGGGATGTGTTCGTGGAACCCCTACAAAGAACAAAGAACAGTACAGCAGAATCCAAGGGAATAGGGGAGATCCAAAATGAATACTTTGCCTCGGTATTCACAAAGGAGAGGGACTTGTTGACTGGGAGTGTCTCAGAGGGAGGTGTTGACCCATTAGAGAGAATCTTCATTACAAGGAAGGAAGTGTTAGGTTTCTTAGGTAACATTAAAACTGACAAATCCCCAGGGCCTGATGGCATCTATCCTAGACTGCTCAGGGAGACAAGAGATGTAATTGCTGGGCCTCTGACGGAAATCTTTGTCTCTTCGTTGGACACAGGTGAGGTCCCTTTGGCCCTCCAAGCCTGTGCCGCTCCTTGGTCCAACTAGACCATTCGTTTGTATCCCTCCATTCCCAGACTGCTCATGTGACTATCCAGGTAAGTCTTAAACGATGCCAGCGTGTCTGCCTTCACCACCCTACTTGGCAGCGCATTCCATGCCCCCACGACTCTCTGTGTAAAATATGTCCCTCTGATATCTGAGTTATACCTCGCCCCTCTCACCTTGAGCCCGTGACCCCTCGTGATCGTCACCTCCGACCTGGGAAAAAGCTTCCCACTGTTCACCCCATCTATACCCTTCATAATTTTGTACACCTCTATTAGGTCTCCCCTCATTCTCCGTCTTTCCAGGGAGAACAAGCCCAGTTTACCCAATCTCTCCTCATAGCTAAGACCCTCCATACCAGGCAACATCCCGGTAAACCTTCTCTGCACTCTCTTTAAAGCCTCCACGTCCTTCTGGTAGTGCGGCGACCAGAACTGGACGCAGTACTCCAAATGTGGCCTAACCAACATTCTATACAGCTGCATCATCAGACTCCAGCTTTTATACTCTATTCCCCGTCCAATAAAGGCAAGCATACCATATGCCTTCTTCACCACCTTCTCCACCTCTGCTGCCATCTCCAAGGATTTGTGGACTTGCGCACCTAGGTCCCTCTGTGTTTCTATACTCTTGATGGCTCTGCCATTTATTGTATAACTCCCCCCTACATTAGTTCTTCCAAAATGCATCACTTTGCATTTATCCGGATTAAATTCAATCTGCTATTTCTCCGCCCAATTATCCAGCCTATCTATATCCTGCTGTATTGCCCGACAATGTTCATCGCTATCCGCAAGTCCAGCCATCTTCGTGTCATCCGCAAACTTGCTGATAACACCAGTTACACCTTCTTCCAAATCATTTATATATATTACAAATAGCAGAGGTCCCAGTACAGAGCCCTGCGGAACACCACTGGTCACAGACCTCCAGCGGGAAAAAGACCCTTTGACTGCTACCCTCTGTCTCCTGTGGCCAAACCAGTTTTCTACCCATCTAGCCACTTCTCCTTGTATCCCATGAGCCTTAACCTTCTTAACCAACCTGCCATGAGGGACTTTGTCAAATGCCTTACTGAAATCCATATAGACGACATCCACGGCCCTTCCTTCATCAACCGTTTTTGTCACTTCCTCAAAAAACTCCTCCAAATTTGTAAGGCACGACCTCCCTCTTACAAAACCATGCTGTCTGTCACTAATGAGATTGTTCCATTCTAAATGCGCATACATCCTGTCTCTAAGAATCCTCTCCAACAACTTCCCTACCACGGACGTCAAGCTCACTGACCTATAATTACCCGGGTTATCCCTGCTATCCTTCTTAAATAATGGTACCACATTCTCTATCCTCCAATCCTCAGGGACCTCACCTGTGTCCAACGAAGAGACAAAGATTTCCGTCAGAGGCCCAGCAATTACATCTCTTGTCTCCCTGAGCAGTCTAGGATAGATGCCATCAGGCCCTGGGGATTTGTCAGTTTTAATGTTACCTAAGAAACCTAACACTTCCTTCCTTGTAATGGAGATTCTCTCTAATGGGTCAACACCTCCCTCTGAGACACTCCCAGTCAACAAGTCCCTCTCCTTGTGAATACCGAGGCAAAGTATTCATTTTGGATCTCCCCTATTCCCTTGGATTCTAAGCATAATTCCCCTCCTTTATCCCTGAGAGGTCCGACTTTTTCCCTCACAACTCTTTTGTTCCTAACATATGAATACTGTCCCTAGGGTCCTCCTTAATCCTGTCTGCCAAGAACATTTCGTGACCTCTTTTTGCCCTTCTAACTCCCCGTTTGAGTTCTTTCCTACTCTGTCTGTATTCCTCCAGAGCTCCATCTGTTTTCAGTTGCCTGGACCTAAAGTACGCCTTTCTTTTCTTTTTGATCAGATCCTCAATTTCCCTGGTTATCCACGGCTCTCGAATCCTACCTTTCCTATCCTTCCTTTTTACAGGCACATGCCTTATCAACTGTTCCTTAAAAGACTCCCACATGCCAGACGTGGACTTATCCCCGAACAGCCTCCCCCAATCAACGGCCACCAATTCCTGCCTAATCCGGCTATAGTTAGCCTTCCCCCAATTTAGCACCCTACCCTTAGGACAACACTCATCCTTGTCCATTACTATCCTAAAGTTAACAGAGTTGTGGTCACTATTTGCCACATGTTCCCCTACCGAAACTTTGACTACCTGACCGGGCTCATTTCCCAGAACTAGATTCAGTATAGCCCCCTCTCTAGTTGGGCTATCTGCATACTGTTCAGTGTATAAGGAGGGCATTCAGCCCATTGAGTCTGCACTGACAACTGTTTAGCTGCTTTTTCTGCCAGAGAAATGGTCACTGCACCCAGTAATGATAATCACAAAACTACCGGAATATCATTAAAAAAAACCTACTGCTTCACTAATGCCTTTGAGGGATGAAAACTTGCCATTTTGACAGGTATAGTGCATATGTGACTCCAGAACCCACAGCAATGTTATTAGTCCCTTAACTGCTCTTTGCATTGGCCTAGCAAGCTGCTAAATTGTGTCAAGATCTATAATCCACATAGGTTGTGTGGTTCAAGAAGGTGGATGACCACCAGCTTCTCAAGGGCTGTTGGGAATGGAAAATTAATGATGGCCTTGTCGGCAATTCCAACGTCCATGAATTGAATGAAAAAAAAGGAAAGATTGAAGAGGCTGAGGGATCTTGCCTCTGGAAAAAGAGAACACCGTTCTAATAGATGTATTTAAAAGTATGAGGAGGTTTGACAGCGTAGACGTAGAGGTGTTTTCCTGTGATGTGAGAGTTCAAAACTAAGAGCCATAAATAAGAGGTAGTCACCCATAATGCACAAAGAAATTCTTGAGAAATATTTTTACACAAAGTGGTGAGAATGTGGAATATGCTACCAAATGGAGAAGTTGAGAAATTTGGCATAGATACATTGATGGGAGGCTACATAAGTACATGGTGGAGAAAAGAATGGAAAGATATGCCAATAGGGTGAGATGAAGGAAGGAGACTCGTGGGGCAAATGAACCTACATAGGCCTGTTGGGGAGAATGGCTTCTTGTATACTGTAATATTCTATGTAACGCTATGTAGCAAGCAAAATGAATGAAAGAAGACTATGATTTAGACAATTAATTTGTAAAGACGTGGCATGTTCTGTGCTCTATATCTATGTAAATAACTTTAACTATGATTTTAGCAAACAAGAATAGGCTAGTTAGTCCATCAAGCTTGCCGCATACCACGATAGCTGGAGCATCAAAAAAAAGCCAGTCAGAGGGAAAATACAATGAACAATTTATCTCTGACCCTCAGGTGATCAAACACCTGTGACTGGAAGGCTGTTTCCACTGGGATTCTGCAATTCTTTGAACTGTGTCCCTTACTTTTTGTGGTACATATCAATGATATATAATTAAATGTGGTGGACATGCTTCAGAAGCTTGCAGATGGTCCATAAAATGGTTGTGTTTTTCATACTGAGGAAGAAAGCTGTCAACTACCAAAATATATCAATGGACTGGTCAATTGGCCATAAAACTGGCAAATGGAGTCCATGCATTCCATGAAGGCATGAGGCAAGGGCACAGTTATTGTTAGGATGCTGAAACATATAGAGAACAAAAAAAACCTTGCAGCGCATGTCCACACTTCAAACGTATAGATCCCTGAATATAGCAAGACAGTTCTAGAAGAAGGTTGAGAACCCATGCAGGATACTTTCCTTTATTTGCCATGGCATAGAATGTGAGAGCAGGGAAGTTATGCGACAATTGTATAAAACACTAGTTAGGCCCCAAATAGAATACTGCATAAAGTTTCGGTCATCACATTACTGGAAGGACATGATGTAGAGAGGGTTAAAAAGAGATTTACAAGGATATTGTCAGTACGAGAGAATTTTCGCTTGAGGAAATATTGGCTGGGTTGGAGTTGTTTTCTTTAGAGGAGGCTGATGGGGGATTTAATTGAGTATATAAATTTTTTTATGAAGTGTCTGGATTTTAGATTAGATTTCAACCTTTTGCTGATTTCAAAAGGTCAAAGGATTGCTTGTTTCATTCTTCATCCATTCATGTTATATTCAGCCATGTTACATGGCTGCTATATAGTCATTTACACCTCATAGACACACAAGGATGTCAAGGTGGAGGAGAAAGTTCACAGCCTGAAGTTGTTGAACTCGGTGTTGAGTCCAGAAGGCTGTAAAGTGCTACATTGGAAGATGAGGGGCGGGACTTCCTGGCCACGCTTGCCCCGAAGCTGGAAAAGCACTGTGATTTGGCAAACAATTGTCAAGGACCTGCCTTGAAGAGAATTGAAGAAGAAGGTGGGTCATGATAGGAAATAATTTACTTTGCTATATATAGCATATAATGCAGCTGGCCACTGGGTGGCACTCCTCACTGAGAATATTATCATGGTATGTTACCAAGTGTACTCGGTGCCTGTATGAATGTATTACAAAAAGAAATGAATATCTTCCAGATTCTTCCCATTTAATTTTTATAACATTTCAATAACTAAAGTCAAAACACAGGATTAGACTACAGGAGTGATTTCATTGATTTTAAAACGAAGCAGGTTAGCTAATTTGAAAGCTCTATTAAAGAGTCAGCCCAAGCACAATGGGCTGAATGGCCTGTTTCTAAGTTGAGTCTTTCCATGAATTTCACCCATAATTGTAGTGCATTTTAACAGATACTTCCTCCAATAGAACCGGATCTAAATATGAATGGTAGTCCTTGCACATTGTTGTATTAACACACTTCAAACATATAGGGCTGGATTTTCACACTTGAGTGGGAATCAGGAGAAAGGCTCAAACTATCATCAAGGTGGGGTGGCAGGGGCCAACCAGAGTCAGTGCTGCCACCTCCTGCAGTGTGTCTGAGGCAGGAAAGTTAAAAGGTTCACCTCCATTCGCTGGGACATTGGCTCTATTCTGAAAATGAGTGTTATGCGCCTAATGCTCATCCCTAACACCTCATACCCCTTAACCTCCCATGTTCCCATACCTCCCAAATCACCTAGCCCCATTCCTTCTACATAACCTTACTCCTATCCCATTCCACATCCATATCCCTATCATCATTCACACAGACCCCAAATTACTATAAAGAGAAATCACAGAAACCCTACAGTGCAGAAAGAGGCCATTTGGCCCATCGAGTCTGCACCGACCACAATCCCACCCAGGCCCTTCCCCCATATCCCTACATATTTTACCTACTAATCTTCTAACCTACACATCTCAGGACACTACGGGGCAATTTTAGCATGGCCAATCAACCTAACCCGCACATCTTTGGACTGTGGGAGGAAACCGGAGCACTCGGAGGAAACCCACGCAGATACGAGGAGAATGTGCAAACTCCACACAGACAGTGACCCAAGCCGGGAATCGAACCCAGGTCCCTGGAGCTGTTAAGCAGCAGTGCTAACCACTGTGCTACCGTGCCACCCACCTTAACTTAACTCCTATAATAACTTAACTCCTATAATAACATTGCGAAAGATTTTTTAGCTACTCATAAAGCTATCAACATAAATGAACAGTCATTCAAGTTCCACTTCAAAAGCCATTATCCTCTTAAGTGCTCATAAATCTGTCAAAATAGCAAGCTTACAACTTGACAACCTTGTCAACAATCCCTGTGGAGCTGAATCAATTAGTGTTTGGAACTCCGGTCGCCTAGTGTCATCCTCCCCTATCTCTAATGAGAGATGGTGGAAGTGATTATTCTGAGTCCCGTAAGCTTTCAGTTGATTGACGTGGAACCAACCGGTTTTCCCGTTGGCGATTAGGACCTTATACACTGAGGGGCTTATTTTGTCGGTGATGATATCTCAGGGACAAGAAAGAACGGGGGTTGTAGAGGGAAATCATCACCTGCTGGCCAACTGTATATTCTACCGGGTGTACCCTTTTATCGAAATATGCCTTGCTCTGGTTCTTTTTAACTCCTAATCGGACAGCTGTGGCTAACTGGGCTGCTTTAATGTTTTTGGTTAGCTGCTGGATGGCTTTCTCGTGGGTGAGCGCTGTGATAGTGGGCTCAGTTAAATCAAACCCCAATAAATATTCAGCTCCCCTCATAGGTCAGCCAGTCATTAATGTGTGGGGGGTGAACCCAGTAGAACTGGAAACGGTGTTGCGTACCATCATGAGGGCAAAGGGAAGTACTGTATCCCATGTTGTGTTGTTTTGCTGCACTGTCTTTCTAATGATCCCTTTTAGCGTTCGATTCAGGCCCTCTACGATTCCACTGGATTGTGGATGGGAGGCGATATGGAATTTCTGCTTGATGCCAATCATAGCCATAACGTTCTGCATCACCCACCCGGTGAAATGTGTCCCTTGGTCGGACTCTATGCTGCAGGGAAGACCCCATCGTGTAAACACCTGCTGGGCTAATATCTTTGCGGTGGCCTTAGCTGTGTTGGATCTAGTGGGGAATGCCTCGACCCATTTGGTGAAAGTGTCTATTATTACCAGGACGTATTTAAATCCATTCCTACATGGCGGCAGTGGGCCGATATAATCAATTTGGAGATTTGTCCAGGGGCCTTCTACTGGGCATGTGTGTCTTAGCTCCACTTTTCTGGCATACCTATCGGGGTTGTTCTGGGCACAAATTAAACAATTATCGATATAATGGGCAACATCATCGTGCAGTTCGGGCCACCAACATAATTCTTTTAATCGCTCGGTTGTTGTCTCTATGCCCTGATGGCCATGTCCGTCATGGGTACTGGTAGATGAGCTGATTTCTGTCCTGGGTAGAGACTATGTACGTGCCTGCCTTTAATGTCAAACCATCCTGAATCTGTATTTTGTCCTTCCATTTCTCATATGGGGCTGGGTAGACTCCGTCTAAACTTTGTTATAGGGAACTGTCAGTGTGCTGCGCCTGGACCAGGTCGGCTATATTAGTTTGGCAAATGGTCACAGCGTTTACTCGCTCTCCTACAGGTGGCTGCCAAAACTGTGCCGTACGAGCACCGGCTTTGGCTCGTGCATCAGCCTTACAGTCACCAGGTGGGGAGGTCCTATGGTGGCTTCTAACCTTAATAATCCCATATGTGCGCCCTTCGGTGGCCTGCAGAACGTATTTTAATAAGGGGGCTGACGGTAGCGGCTTTCCGTCCGCAGATACGAAGCCTCTGGCTTCCCATAACGGTAGGAACTCAGTCAGGCTGTTGCACACGTACATACTATCGGAGTGTATGTTGGCAGGGGTTGGGAATAGGTCTGGGTGGCTCACTATGTATGTGACTGCTGCTCGTTCGGCAGCTTGAGAACTCAAATGGCTGGGTAGTTTGAGGGCGAGTTCTATTAGTGGCTGTCCCTGTTAATTTTCTACATAAATGCCACATCCTGTGATTCTGGTCCCATTCTCTATGGTGGATGAAACGTCTACATAAATTCTCATGGCTGAGTCTGTCCGTTGGGTGGCTGTTTGTTTTGTCCCTGATCGTCTCTCCTGTTGTTTTGGGATAAACGGAGCTGTGGGGTCCTTACTGACTATAACCTGACACTCATGCGGATCTTCCCCATAATTTAAATTTATCTGCCAGGAACGTGGGCACTTTAGTTCGCTTTACAGTGATGTCCCTACCCTGTAGTAGTCGTCTCCAACGGGCAGCGCGGACCCGGCTTACTGAGCTGTCTTTAAGGCGGCCATCCAACAGAAGCTGGGTTGGGGTGTGTTCAGTGACGACGGTTATTGGGTTCAGTCCGGTGATATCGGCGAAATGCTGCACGGCCCAAAATACCGCGAGCAGGTGTCGTTCACACCCGGAGAAGCCTTGTTCCACTGGGTCTAATACTCGTGAGGCGTAGGCTACTGGGCCTGGTCTACCATGTCTTTCTTGTAATAATACTGCTGACGGTGTGTGGTCAGTGGCTGCAACTTCTAAGGCGTGGGGTAGATCTGGGTCAGGGACTAGTAAGGCTGGCGCTGTGGTGAGGGCACACTTTAAATCGGTTACTGCAGCTGTGTGCTGCACAGTCCATTTCCAGGTTGCGTTTTTCTTTGGCAATTCGGAAAGTGGGGCTGCCTTGGTGGCGAAGCTGTCTATATGAACACGTCTATAAGAACACGAGATGTACTTGGCAGGCAGGATTAAGGAGAATCCTAAGGCATTCTATTCATATGTTAGGAACAAAAGAGTTGTCAGGGAGAAAATCGGACCTCTCAGGGACAAAGGAAGGGAATTATGCTTAGAACCCAAGGGAATAGGGGAGATCCTAAATGAATACTTTGCATCGGTATTCACGAAGGAGAGGGACGTGTTAACCAGGAGTGTCTCGGAGGGAGGTGTTGACCCGTTAGAGAAAATCTCCCATTACAAGGGAGGAAGTGTTAGGTTTTTTAGGTAACATTAAAACTGACAAAGCCCCAGGGCCTGATGGCATCTATCCTAGACTGCTCAGGGAGACGAGAGATGAAATTGCTGGGCCTCTGATGGAAATCTTTGTCGCTTCTTTGGACACAGGTGAGGTCCTTGAGGATTGGAGGATAGTGAATGTGGTCCCATTGTTTAAGAAGGGTAGCAGGGATAATCCGGGAAATTATAGGTCGGTGAGCTTGACGTCCGTGGTAGGGAAGTTGTTGGAGAGGATTCTGAGAGACAGGATGTATGTGCCCATTTCAATTCCTCCAGTTCCTTATGAACTGTGTTTAATTATTTTTCTGTTCCTAGCAGCTGTCCTAAGCAGCTCACAACGGCAATTTCTTTCTCACTTTTGTCTGCCCGTTTTCCCTGAACTTTCCTTAGATCATCCCAATACTTCTGCCCTAGAGATCCCGGTCCCATCTCAGTATTGGCACAAGATTCTGCCCATAGGGGCCACCCTTTCATCTTCATAAATTCCCTGATTTTTGTTTCCCATATGGGACACTTTGCCTCTGTGCTGCTCCTGCCATTCTATATTCAACGACAAGGGGTAGGGAGTTGATCGGACTGCGGGTACGGCTTTGGGCTATGTTCCGGTCCTAATCCCTCCGGATTCTAATGCAAACCGACGGAGTTTGCCCTATCCTCCTTGTTAGTAACAATGCATGCACAATAAACAATTTCCCGAAAGCAGTTATTTGTCCAACAAGGAGTTTACACCTGTTGGCTCTGAGTTTTAAATAATCGTTCAATATAGATCTGTGGGATTCGATATCGGAGCAACAAAGTAACTTCTTGTCGATGTCCCGGCGGAGTCGCCAATTGTTGTGCCTGCCGCACAGTCTGTTTTAATCCTTATACGGTGGACAAATAACTGCAAGTAAACATCTTTTTAGTACAACCAATATTTATTTAAAACACACAATCAATAATCACCCACCCAATCAACAATAAGTTATCTTTACAGAAAATACTAGAGTTCAAGTCCAATACAAGACCTTGATTTAACTTTGCGTGACTGCCAAGTACCCAAGCAGATATTGACCTTTATCTGTGCATTGGTCACGGTCGTCCTCTGCGTAGTCTGGTCCTTTGGTCTGGTCTGGCACTCTGGCTCTGGTCTTCCTTCCTTCTTGGGTGTGGTGGTTCTCCTCGTGCTGGTCGTCGCTGGTGATGGTCACCGTTGTTGTAGCTCGTTCGTGGGGTCAGAGAGAGAGAGAGTCTTGGTTGTGCAGCACCCTTTATACCCCGTTGGGTTTCGTGCTCCTTTTGGCCATTGCCAATCAATCGATCAGGACTTGATCACCCTGATCAATAAAGTCCAATCGGGTGCTGCCACACCGACCCCTGGGTGTGTCTCCAACGGCCATGTCTGTAAGTGATGAGGGCACGTAGAGTGCACACCTCCCTCCCAAATAAGGGGTTACGGCGCCCCTATGTCTGGTAAACAACCCAGTTTGACCAGAAAGTCTCTTTTGTCCTGGAGATGACCCATATCCTGTGTATTCACCCGTCTGAGCTGCAGCCTGTTTATCTCTGTCTTTTAGGCTGCAGCCTGTCGTTTTAGTTCTTGCCCAATTGTCCCAGAGTGCTTTACAAATCGCCATTTTAGATGGTCCGTTTGGCCACAGTGGTATATCTTTTCTGTACCCTCTCCAAAGCCTCCACATCCTTCTGGTAGTGTGGCGACCAGAATTGAACGCTATATTCTAAGTGCAGCCTAACTAAGGTTCTATAAAGCTGCAACATGACTTGCCAATTTTTAAACTCAACGCCCCGGCCAATGAAGGCAAGCATGCCGTATGCCTTCTTGACTACCTTCTCCACCTGCATTGCCACTTTCAGTGACCTGTGTACCTGTACACCCAAATCCCTCTGCCTATCAATACTCTTAAGGGTTCTGCCATTTACTGTATATTTCATATCTGCATTAGACGTTCCAAAATGCATTACCTCAAATTTGCCCGGATTAAACTCCATCTGCCATCTCTCCGCCCAAGTTGCCAACCGATCTGTATCATCTGATGGTCCTCATCACTATCCGCAAATCCATCAACCTTCGTGTCGTCCGCAAATTTACTAATCAAACCAGTTACATTTTTCTCCAAATCATTTATATATATTACAAACAGCAAAGGTCCCAGCACTGATCCCTCAGGAACGCCACTTGTCACAGCCCTCCATTCAGAAATGCACCCTTCCACTGCTACCCCCTGTCTTCTATGACCGAGTAAGAAGTTTAACAACACCAGCTTAAAGTCCAACAGGTTTATTTGGTAGCAAAAGCCACACAAGCTTTCGGAGCTGCAAGCCCCTTCTTCAGGTGAGTGGGAATTCTGTTCACAAACAGAGCATATAAAGACACAAACTCAATTTACATGAATAATGGTTGGAATGCGAATACTTACAACTAATCAAGTCTTTAAGAAACAAAACAACGTGAGTGGAGAGAGTATCAAGACAGGCTAAAAAGATGTGTATTGTCTCCAGACAAGACAGCCAGTGAAACTCTGTGGGGGTTACAAATAGTGTGACATGAACCCAATATCCCGGTTGAGGCCGTCCTCGTGTATGCGGAACTTGGCTATCAGTTTCTGCTCAGCGACTCTGTGCCGTCGTGTGTCGCGAAGGCCGCCTTGGAGAACGCTTAGCCGAATATCAGAGGCCGAATGCCCGTGACCGCTGAAGTGCTCCCCAACAGGAAGAGAACAGTCTTGCCTGGTGATTGTCGAGCGGTGTTCATTCATCCGTTGTCGCAGCGTCTGCATAGTTTCCCCAATGTACCATGCCTCGGAACATCCTTTCTTGCAGCGTATCAGGTAGACAACGTTGGCCAAGTTGCAAGAGTATGTACCATGTACCTGGTGGATGGTGTTCTCACGTGAGATGATGGCATCTGTGTCGATGATCCGGCACGTCTTGCAGAGGTTGCTGTGGCAGGGTTGTGTGGTGTCATGGTCACTGTTCTCCTGAAGGCTGGGTAGTTTGCTGCGGACAATGGTCTGTTTGAGGTTGTGCGGTTGTTTGAAGGCAAGAAGTGGGGGTGTGGGGATGGCCTTGGCGAGATGTTCATCTTCATCAATGACATGTTGAAGGCTCCGGAGGAGATGCCGTAGCTTCTCCGCTCCGGGGAAGTACTGGACAACGAAGGGTACTCTGTCCACTGTGTCCCGTGTTTGTCTTCTGAGGAGGTCGGTGCGGTTTTTCGCTGTGGCGCGTTGGAACTGTTGATCAATGAGTCGAGCGCCATATCCTGTTCTTATGAGGGCATCTTTCAGCGTCTGGAGGTGTCTGTTGCAATCCTCCTCATCCGAGCAGATCCTGTGTATACGGAGGGCTTGTCCGTAGGGGATGGCTTCTTTAACGTGTTTAGGGTGGAAGCTGGAGAAGTGGAGCATCGTGAGGTTATCCGTGGGCTTGCGGTACAGTGAGGTGCTGAGGTGACCGTCCTTAATGGAGATGCGTGTGTCCAAGAATGCAACCGATTCCGGAGAGTAGTCTATGGTGAGTCTGATGGTGGGATGGAACTTGTTGATGTCATCATATAGTTGTTTCAGTGATTGTTCACCATGAGTCCAAAGGAAGAAAATGTCATCGATGTATCTAGTGTATAGCATCGGTTGAAGGTCCCGTGCGGTGAAGAAGTCTTGTTCGAACCTGTGCATGAAGATGTTGGCATATTGAGGTGCGAATTTGGTCCCCATGGCTGTTCCGTGTGTCTGGATGAAGAACTGGTTGTTGAAGGTGAAGATATTTGAAGAACTGGTTGTTGAAGGTGAAGATATTTGAAGAACTGGTTGTTGAAGGTGAAGATATTGTTAAACTTCTTACTGTGTTTACCCCAGTCCAACGCCGGCATCTCCACTTCTATGACCGAGCCAGTTCTGTATCCACCTTGCCAGCTCACCTCTGATCCCATGCGACTTCACCTTCTGCACCAGACTGCCATGAGGGTCTATGTCAAAGGTCTTAGTGAAGTTCATATAGACAACATCCACTGCCATATCCTCATCAATCATCTTCGTCACTTCCTTAAAAAACTCAATCATGACATCCCCTTCACAAAACCATGTTGCCTCTCGCTTATACTCCACTTATTTCCAAGTGGGAGTAAATCCTGTCCGAAGAATCCTCTCCAATAATTTCCCTACCACTGTCGTAAGGCTCACTGGCCTGTAATTACCTGGATTATTCTTGCTACCCTTCTTAAACAAAGGAATAACATTGGCTATTCTCCAATCCTCTGGGACCTCCCCTGTAGCCAGTCAGGATACAAAGATTTCTCTCGAGGCCCCAGAAATTTCCTCCCTTGCCTCTCTCAGTATTCTGGGGTATATCCCATCAGGCCCTGGGGACTTGTCTACCTTAATGTTTCTCAAGAACCCCAATACTTCCTCCTTTTTGATCTCAACATGACTCGAACTATCTACACACCCTTTCCCAGACTCACCATCCACCAGGTCCTTCTCTTTGGTGAATACTGACGCAAAATACTCATTTAATACCTTGCTCATTTCCTCTGGCTCCACGCACAGATTCCCTTCCCTGTCCTTGAATGGGCCAAAACTCTCCCTGGCTACCCTCTTACTCTTTATATATGAACAAAAAGCCTTGGGATTTTCCTTAATCCTGCTGGCCAATGCTTTTTCGTGACCCCTTTTAGCCCTCCTTACTCTTTGCTTAAGTTTCTTTCTATTTTCCTTGTATTCCACACTTGCTTCGTGTGTTCCCAGCCTCCTAGCCTTGACAAATGCTTTCTTTTTCTCTTTGACTAGGCTCACAATATCTCTCATTATCCAAGATTCCCAAAACTTGCCATATTTATCCTTCATCCTTGTAGGAATGTGCTAGTCCTGAATCCTTATCAACTTACACTTGAAAGCATCCCACATGCCAGATGTTGATTTGCCCTCAAACATCTGTCCCCAATTTACATTCTTCTACTCATGCCTAATATTGTTGAAATTAGCCTTCCCCCAGTTTAGCACCTTCACCTGAGGACTACACTTATCTTTATTTATCAGGACCTTAAAGCTTACTGAATTGTGGTACCTGTTCCCGAACTGGTCCCCCACTGAAACGTCGACCACGTGGCTGGGCTCATTCCCCAATTACAGATCCAGTACGGCCTCTTCCCTAGTTGGACTATCTACATACTGCTTCAAGAAGCACTCCTGGATGCTCCTTACAAACTCTGCCCCATCCACGTCCCTAACACTCTGAGTCCGGTTAAAATCTCCCACAACAACAACCCTGTTACTTTTACACCTTGCCAAAATCTGCCCACATATCTGTTCCTCTATCTCCTGCTGGCTATTGGGCGGCCTGTAGTAAACCCCCAACATTGTGACAACACCCTTTCTATTCCTGAGCTCTACCCATATTGCCTCGCTGTATAAGCCCTCCCACAGTACAGCTGTGATATGCTCCTTAATCAGTAGTGCAACTCCCCCACCCCTTTTACACCCCCCTTTATCCTGCCTGAAATATCTGTATTCTGGAATGTTAAACTGCCAATCCTGTCCTTCCCATAACCAAGTCTCTGTAATAGCAACAACATCATAGTTCCAAGTACTAATCCAAGCTCTAAGTTCATCTGCCTTACCTGTTACACTTCTCGCATTGAAACAAATGCATTTCAGTCCACCAGACCCTCTTTGGCAACCACACCCTGTCTGCTCTTTCTCTGAGTCTTACTGGCCCTATTCTCTGGTTCTCCTTCAGTTAATTCACCTTTGCTTTGGTTCTCATCCCCCTGCCAAACTAGTCTAATTCCTCCCCTGTGACACTAGCAAACTTCCCAGCCAGAATATTTATGCCCTTCCAGTTTAAATGCAACCCGCCCTTCTTGTACAGGTCCCACCTGCCCTGGAAGAGATCCCAATGGTCCAGATATTGACCAGTGCCCCTCAAGCGTGTGTTCTCAGCCCCCTACTATACTCCTTATATGCCTATGACTGTGTGGCCAAATTCCCCTCCAATTCGATTTTCAAGTTTGCTGACAACACCACCATAGTGGGTTGGATCTCAAACAATGACATGACAGAGTACAGGAATGAGTTAGAGAATCTGGTGAACTGGTGCGGCAACAATAATCTCTCCCTCAATGTCAACAAAATGAAGGAGATTGTCATTGATTTCAGGAAGCGTAAAGGAGAACATGCCCCTGTCTACATCAATGGGGATGAAATAGAAAGGGTTGAGAGCTTCAAGTTTTTAGGTGTCCAGATCACCAACAACCTGTCCTGGTCCCCCCCATGCTGACACTATAGTTAAGAAAGCCCATCAACGCCTCTACTTTTTCAGAAGACTATGGAAATTTGGTATGTCAGCTATGACTCTCACCAACTTTTACAGATGCACCATAGAAAGCATTCTTTCTGGTTGTATCACAGCTTGGTATGGCTCCTGCTCTGCCCAAGACCGCAAGAAACTACGAAAGGTCGTGAATGTAGCCCAATCCATCACGCAAACCAGCCTCCCATCCATTGACTCTGTCTACACTTCCTGCTGCCTTGGCAAAGCAGTCAGCATAATTAAGGACCCCATGCACCCCGGACATTCTCTCTTCCACCTTCTTCCTTCGGGAAAAAGTTCCAAATTCTGCGGTCACGTACCAATCGACTCAAGAACAGCTTCTTCCCTGCTGCTGTCAGACTTTTGAATGGCCTTATCTTGTATTAAGTTGATCTTTCTCTACACCCTAGCTATGACTGTAACACTACATTCTGCCCTCTCTCGTTTCCTTCTCTATGAACGGTATGTTTTGTCTGTATAGCGCGCAAGAAACAATACTTTTCACTGGATGTTAATACATGTGACAATAAATCAAATCAAAATATCTGAAACCCTCCCTCCTGCACCAGCTGTTTAGCCACGTGTTTAACTGTACTATCTTCCTATTTCTATTTCTATTTCACGTGGCACAGGAAGTAATCCTGAGATTACAACCCTAGAGGTCCTGCTTTTTAAGAACTCCCTAAACTGCTGTTGCAGGACCTCATCACTCTTCCTGCCTATGTCGTTAGTACCAATATGTACCACGACCTCTCCCTTCAGAATGCTTTCTGCCCGTTTACAGACATCCTGTCTGGCACCAAGGAGGCAACATACCATCCTGGAGTCTCTTTCATGCCCACAGAAGCACCTATCTGCACCCCTAACTATAGAGTCCCCTATACCTATTGCTCCAGTGCTCTTTGTCCCTCCCTGCTTAACAACAGAGCCAGTCGTGATGCCACGGGTCTGGCTGCTGCTGCTTTTATCCCCTGATAGGCCATCGCCCCAACAGTATCCAAAACGGTATACTTGTTAGAGAGGGGGACGACCACAGGGGATTCCTGCATTGCCTGCCCCTTCTAGCGGTCACCCATCTTTCTGCCTGTACCTTGGGTGAGACCACATCTCTAAAGCTCCTGTCTATGACGCTTTCCGCCATTTTCATGCTCCTAAGTGCATCCAACTGCTGCTCCAACCTATCCATGCAATCTGTAAGGAGCTGCAATTGGGTGCACTTCCTGCAGACATAGTCATCCGTGACACTGGAAGTGTCACAGATCTCCCACATCTCAACTGTAGCACTTAACCCCACTGACCAACATTTCTAGCACCAATCAAATTACTTAAGAAAATTTATTAAACTCTTACCTTCACTATTACCTTCTCACAGTGGCCATTCTTTTGGTTAGAGGAGGAGGGAGGGATTTTGGCATGATGTATTTTGTCACTGTGAGGAAATGCCAAGCAATGGGCTGGCAGCTTTGCAGAGAGGAGATGGAGGAGTCTCTGTGTAAGAGCATTCAGCATTTCAGTGTTAGACAGATGCAGGTGTCTCAGTGGCACTTTATGCAGAGATTTAATGAGAGCAGGGAGGCTTGAAGACAGTGCAAAAAGTGTGGTTTAATACATTGACAGGTGGTTGAAAACTTATATAAGTGCTTGCTATCTACAAGTGCCTAACACTACCTGTATCCACGCTATGCAACTAGACTTCCTTCACCTTTCTAACCCTGCCACTATGTCTTGGTGTCCGTCCAGGATCCACAACAAGGCTGGAGGCTGCCATGCCCTGCTGTCTGCCATGCTCTGTTGCCTGTGATGACCTTGGCAGTCATCCTTTGGAGAGCCAGGACCTGGAGGGCCCTGGCCTCTTCTTGGGTTGTAATAATGTGGTGTGCCACCCTCCTTGGTCTACGGGGCTGAAATTGTCTCGATCACAGGAAGAGTGGAGTCGGGGGTGGGGAGGGGGCTGCCAAACTAATGTTTCAAATTGATTGATGTCAAAATCTGCCCATCCTGCTTACCTTTGGAACATGTTCTTTACTTTCTATTGACTATCCCAAAATGGCGAGTGCAGGACATTTACACGTATAGCATGGAACCCAATTCCACAGTGCGAAATTACAGACTTTTCAAAATCTAATTTTACAAGCAGAGCTTCTGTAACAACTTTGACTGTTGCTCCAGTGTGTCGCGCCTGGTATTCTATCTTTCCTGAAGATCTGATCAATGTGTAGTTGTGTCTCTGAGAGACACAAATAAGGCAAAATCTAAAGAGAAGCAGCAGAGCAAATTCATTAACTAAATTCATAGTTGCCCTTTTGGCAGTAGCAACAGCACTAAATATTAAAACATCCTTGAACATGAGAGCATTGCTTGCACCTACGTCTGTCGAAAGGATTTATATGGTTTACAGAACTGAGAACATTATCATCTCCCTCTTTGGTATCTGTTACTACTGCTTACAAAGTATAAATAAAACTTAGAAAATCTACTTTAATCATGATATAAAATCCCATCTGGGAACATTTTAATTACATTCATGTGGCAAAATCTTCTGGTCCCAGTGCAGCAGGAAGCTTGATGGGTGGGGAATTTTAATTTGGCATGAAGCCAAAAATTAGTTTCCTGATGTCAAGACGAACTACAGGAATTCTGCTCTTGTGACCTAAAGGTGGGTTAAGCTTCCTGATGAATATTGTTGGGAAGCCGTTTTGCATGCCACGCATACTCATTAAAAGGCTTCCTCACTGAAGTGAAGTTTGCCTCTAAATTAAGTTCCTTGCCAGTGAGAAAGTAGAACATCCACTTTTACAACTGCACATATGTGGTGTGCTCCTGGCAGGGTAGACCTCTTCCATGATTAATGGTGAGTCGCAGCTTCAGCGTGTCTGTAAATGCCAGCCTATGCTTGAGCCTGGATGTGGGCACTGCAGGTTGCATGAAGGATTATCAATGATGGGAGGAAGGGTTAGCAGGAAAGAGTAGAGCAATGGCCGGGCAGATGTGGAAGGGTTGATGCAGGCTGCCTGGGTGCCCTTTACATGTGACACCCTTTTGCAGATTACCCATGAATCTTATCCCACCAGCCTATCAGACAGTGATTTCCAAATCCTAACCACTCGTTGCACAGGAAAGAATTTATTTTTGTTGTCTCTGGCTCTTTTGCCAATCACCTTATTTCTTTGCTCTCTGATTATCGATCCTTTATCATTGGAAACAGTTTGGCTGGGATTCTCTCAGCCCGCTGCGCTGACATTTCCATATGATTAGCGGGCCCTTTCCCACCAACTGGGTTTACAACTATTCCCCATGAATGGAGAACAGGCGTCCCCACCCCACAGGTGTGGACAGAGGCCATTGAGGCCCTCCCCGGAGGTCAAGGACAAGGGGGGTACCCCTTGGGCAGTGCCAGTGTGCCAGGTTGGCACTGCCCACTGGCACATTGACACTGCCCACAAGGCACTGGGCAGTGCCAAGGGGGCAGGGTCAGAGAGGGTGGGGCATATTGGGGGGCTTATTAGGGGGTTATCGATAGTGGGGCGACCCACTGCTACTCTGCAATTGGATTGGCGGGGGAGGGAGTGAGGGGGCGATCAGGGCTGGTCATCTGGAGCCGAGGGGAGTATCAGGGCTGGCCCGGGTGGGGGGGAGATCAGGGCTGGGGGGGAGATCGGGACTGGGGGGAGTGGGGGGAGATTGGGGCTGCCAGAAATTCGTTCAGGTAAGTACACCCAAAATACAGATGGGAAGTTTTCCTGTTTTCCCACCCGTTGGGCACTTAGTTTTGTTTTGTGAGAATCTGGCCTTTATCTTTATTCACTTAATCTAAACCCTGCATGATTTTAAACACATCTATCAAATCTCTCCCTAGTCTTCTCTGTTTTAATGAGAACAATTGCTGCTTCTGCAGTCTATGTATGTAAATGAGATCCTTCATGTCTGTCATATCCCTGTACTTCTTTCCCATAGCCTTCCCATATCCTTCCTTAACCATGCCTAATAATCCAACCGTGTTTTCTATAGATTTTACATAACTTATTGGTTTCTGCATCACAAGCCTCTGTTGATAAAGCCCGGGTTTCCACCATCATCCTGAGTCTCTGGCAAAGGCAGCTCCTTGGTGATTATTTGCCAAGCCATGGCTGCACCCATGCTGTGATTTTTATTAAGGGTAAGCGAAGGAGAAAATGCCTGAGTTTACCCCAGTCAGAACATAGATTGAAACCCATGCTTTTGGCATTGATCTGGACAATGCACCAACCATAGATCCAACTAATCTAACTGCCCACACCAACACTCACACCCCAGCCCACTCCTGCTCCACACCAACCAGATATCCCATAATACTGTATTAAAGTTTAAGTTTATTTATTAGTGTCACAGGTATGCTTACATTAACACTGTAATGGAGTCACTGTGAAAATCCCCTAGTCGCCACACTCCTGCACCTGTTTGGATACACTGAGGGAGAATTTAGCATGGCCAATGCACCTAAACAGCATGTCTTTCAGACTGTGAAAGGAAACCGGAGCACCCGGAGGAAACCCATGTAGACACAGAGAGAACGTGCATACTCCTCACAGACAGTGACTCAAGCCAGGGATCGAACCCAGGTCCCTGGTGCTGTGAGGTGGCTGTGCCACCGTGCTGCCCCAATTTCTGTTAAAAGGGGAATGACGGCTGAACAAAATGTAGTCTCCCTCCAAATTTCAAACCCCTTTCTAATTTGTATCCTTGCTCTATGAATCTTGGCCCAAGAATTTCAGGATTGGAGTTTATGAAAAGATGGAATCCAAGATATGTCCTGTGGGCAATTTATTGTTTCAAGATAATCCAGCAAATTATAGACCGGTGAGCCTGACATCAGTGTGGGGAAGCTTTTGGAGAAGATACCGAGAGACAGAATATATGCACATTTGGAGGAAAATGGACTAGTTAGTGACAGGCAGCATGGTTTTGTACGGGGAAGGTCATGTCTCACCAACTTGATTGAGTTTTTTGAAGAGGTGACAAAGAAAATTGATGAGGGGAGGGCTGTGGATGTAATTTATATGGACTGTCGTAAGGCGTTTGACAAGGTCCCACATGGCAGACTGGTACAAAAACTAAAATCACATGGGATTCAGGGTGGGCTGGCTAGATGGATACAGAACTGGCTTAGTTATAGAAGACAGAGTAGTGGTGGAAGCATGTTTTTCAGAATGGAGATCTGTAGCGAGTGGTGTTCCGTAGGGATCAGTGCTGGGACCTCTGTTGTTTGTGGTATCTATAAATGATCTGGAGGAAAATGTGGGTGGTCTGATTAGTAAGTTTGCGAATGACACAAAGATTAGTGGAGTTGCTGATAGTGCCAAGAATTGTCAGAGGATACAACAGGATATAGATAGATTGGAGACTTAGGCACAGAAATGGCAGATGGAGTTTAATCTGGACAAATGCAGGGTGATGCATTTTGGAAGATCAAATTTAGATATGAATTATACTGTAAATGGCAGAACCCTTCGGAACATAAAAACACAGAGGGATCTGGGCATGCAAGTCCACAGTTCCCTAAAAGTGGCAACACAGGTGGCCAAGTTGATTTCAACAGTTGCGGCATTGAGTACAAAAGTTGGGAAATCATGTTGCAACTATACAAAACCTTGCTTAGGCTGCATTTGGAGTATTGCGTGCAGTTCTGATCACCACATTATCAGAAGGACATGGAAGCTTTGGAGATGTTGACTGGCCTCGAGTGTGTTGGTTATGAGGAGAGATTGAATAAACTAGGATTGTTTTCACTGGAAAGACAGAGGCTGAGGGGAGACCTGACAGTGGTCTACAAAAGGCATAGACAGGGTGGATAGTCAGAGGCTTTTTTCCCAGCGTGGAAGTGTCAATTACAAGGGGATCTTGGTTAAGTTGAGAGGGGGAAAGTTTAAGGAAGATGTGTGGGGGAAGGTTTTCACACAGAGAGTGGTGGGTGCTTGAAATGCACTGCCAGAGGAGGTGGGGGAAACAGGCACATTAGCAACATTTAAGAGGCACCTGGATGGTCACATGAACAGGGAGGAAATAGAGGGATGTGGACCGAGCAAGGGAAGAAGGTTTTTTTTTAGTTCAGGCATCATGGTCGGCACAGGTTTGGTGAGCTGAAGGGTCTGTCCTTATGCTGTACTTTTCTTTGTTCTCCATAAGACTTCTCAGAGATTCTTAACTTCTCATTATTTAATCCAAGTACAATGAGAACCCTTTTCAGTCAACTGCCCAACCACTTGTCTATTGTTCTGATGAAAGGTCTTCAACCTGAAACATTGGTTATGGTTTTCTGCCCTGTCCACTGTGGGTTTTCTAGTCATTGGTCGCTGGCAAGATCTTCCGGTCCCAACAAAGTTAATGGCCATTTGCGTTGCTCGCTGGCCACGCTGCTTCAGGGGGACTGCAGGAATGCAGGAAAAGTAGTGGGCCCATTCATCAGCCAAAGAACCAGTGACATCCCTACCATGGCCAATCCACCCCCAACCACATTATATGCCAATCTGTCTCTTACCAGGATCCTCAATGTCTTCAGGGCAGGTATCCTGCTTCCAAAAAAGTCAATCAGAAACAATCAGCTCTCCAGCACTGTCACATAACTAAGGGACGCTCCGACCTCTGTGAAGCCGGGCTGGCCTGGTGTGTTGGGGAGTTTTTCCCAACAAAAGGTGGTTGGTTACCACCTGATTAGTGCTGCCAACAACAGTGGAAAACACTCCGGTAGCTGCACTTAGTTTTTACTCCAAAGAAATGTGGCCATAGTCTCAGAATGGGAGAATTCTCTTTCATAGCAAGGTTTTTTTTTCGAGGCTCTCTTTAGACCAAACTCGGCAACTCTTCCAGCCTTGGTTCAATTGTCCAGGAATTTGATCTTTTTATTCTGAGAGTGAGCTACCAGCTTCATTCCTGCAACAAAATCTGTCGAGACATTTTGGCCTCAAGCAGCTCTCTCACTCCCAGACCCAGGCAGAATCCTAACACTATCTGTAATTTTTAGTGATATTCTAGGAAAAACCTTTAACCTGATCTTAACAGTGGTTTGTTTGCATTCTTCCCCCATGGCAATTTGAATCATATAGGGCTTGTGGAAGTGCTAATTAACTTTCAGAGCTCAACCTCTATTATCTTGGAAACAGATAGTTTAATGCATTCTTGTTCACAACCCAACTTTCTCTGTACTTTTCAGGGACTTTAGAAACTCACAGCATCCATTGTCAATACAGAGACTGCTGCCATTCTCTACAAACATAAACACTTTGCAACCTCTAAGTAAAACAATCGAAATCTTCCTTTGATCGCCACCAGTCACACCACCCAGGCTTACCGTCAGGCAGATTTCATAGCAGGTCACATGACCTCTTTATTTCCCTTAAGACTGAGTCCCAAAACATAAAAATCTTATAAACTTCGTAATTGTACCAAAAAAGTAACATTATCCTGCTCAAACTATACCAGAAAGTCCCTCCTGAAAATTTGAAAAGAAATGGTTACCCAAGGAAAGTTGCGCTGAGACCAAGTAACGCCATGCTGATGACATATGAGCAAACTGAGATTCAACAGCGAGGAACAACCCAAATCAGAGGGATGCACAATGAAAAAGATGTTAACTGTACATTCTAGTCACTGGAACAGATGGTCCTGCTATCCTGGGGTTGAACAGAAAATGAGAAAAAAATCTCTCTCTGGGTAGATTTTACAAGTTTTGCACTCCAAGACTGCTAATTGATATATCAGGCACAGATTAATGTTCAGTTTCACAGCTTGTCAGATTTGCCATGTCAGCTTTGGCTCAGTCATATACTCACATGTCTGCTGTAGATGTTCATGAGTTGATTTGTTTGGACCTGGAAAAATTCATCAACTTCGCTTCCAGTTTCCACCCCTCCATCACCTTCACCTGGTCCATCTCAGACACTTCCCTTCCCTTCCTTGACCTTTCTGTCTCCATTTCTGGCAATAGACTACCTGCCAATATCCATTACAAGCCCACTGACTCTCACAGCTATCTGTGAGAGCTCTTCGCACCCTACATCTTGTAAGGACTCCATCCCTTTCTCTCAGCTCCATTCCCTCTGTTGCATTTGTTACAAAGTGATGCTTCTAATGTGTGCTCCTTCTTCCTCAGCCATGTTATACAGCTTTAATTTAAACACCTTCCAAGCATTCCTGTTTAATGAGACAAACAAGAACAGTAATTCAATTATTTCTTTATTTAACATTTCTAGGATCAACAAAAACATAAACAGTTGCAACACATCAACTCTTTACTGAACTTTAACTCTTAAACTGCACTTTAACTGAACATCAACTTTAACTACTTAACTGAAAATAGATATTACCGAGTTTAGGAAAACCTTGGCCAAGAAATATCCTCGATGTAGAATCTACCTTCTTCTCTTAAGTATCCTTCAGGGTACAAGGTCTTGTTGCGATGGTTGATCTCTTTGGGTTATCACTGCCAAACAAAGAACTCGCACGTCTTTTATCCACAATTCTCCTCTGGCTTCCAGAAGATTCTGTCATCCAGCCAATGGTGTAACTAGAAACTGATCACATGGCTCGGACATCAAGTGAAATTACTTTTGAACGACGCCATGATGCTCATTTTACATGTCCCAAACAAAGCAGCCATAAAAATCGGAGTCACACTGTCTCAGTTAATGTAAACAACTTCCCTGATCTGACCAACACAGGAAGCTTCAGATCACAGCTCCCAGACCAGAGCCTTTTACGACCTGCATCTGGTTTTAAACTATAAGTTGACCAAAATTCCCAGCATGCTTAGTTCTCAGATAGAATAGCCATTTTAAAGCCACTATTGCCATTATTGTTGTTAAATCATTATTGTTGCCGTTCTTTCTCCGTCCACAGTGGTTTCCCACCTGCAGTTGTCAACAGAGCCCTCAACAGCGTGCGGTCCATCTCCTGCGCCATGACCCTCACCCTCTCCTCTCCCTCCCAGAACAAAGATAGAGTCCCTCTTGCTCTCACATTTCACCCCACCAGCCTCCGCATGCAAAGCATAATCCTCCGCCATTTTTGCCAACTCCAGTGTGATGCCACCACCAAATACATCTCCCCTTCACTCCCTCTTTCAGCATTCTGCAGAGATCTTTCTCTCCAGGATAACCTAGTCCAGTCCTCCACTATACACAACACCTCTCCCATCACCATGGCACCTTCCCATGCAATCGCAGAAGGTGTAACACATGCCCCTTTACCTCTGCCATGCTGACCATCCAAGGTCCAAAACATTCATTTCAGGTTAAGCATTGTTTCACCTGCACCTCTTTCAGGGCGGCACGGTAGCACAGTGGTTAGCACTGTTGCTTCACAGCTCCAGGGACCTGGGTTCGATTCCCGGCTCGGGTCACTGTCTGTGCGGAGTTTGCACATTCTCCCCGTGTCTCCGTGGGTTTCCTCCGGGTGCTCCGGTTTCCTCCCACAGTCCAAAGATGTGCGGGTTAGGTTGACTGGCCAAGCTAAATTGCCCCTTAGTGTCGCGGGATGCGTAGATTAGAGGGATTAGCGGGTAAATATGTAGGGATACGAGGATAGGACCTGGGTGGGATTGTTGTCGGTGCAGACTCGATGGGCCGAATGGCCTCTTTCTGCACTGTAGGGTTTCTATTCTATTCTATTCTATTCTAATTTGGTCTACTGCAATCACTGCTCCCAATGTCCTCCTCTATATCAGAGAGACTAAATGTAGACTGGGGGATCGCTTTGCTGAGCACCTTCGGTCTGTGCGCAATTAGGACCCTGACCTTCCGGTTGTTTGCCATTTTAACACACGATCCTGCTCCCATGCCCACATGTCTGTCCTTGGCCTGCTGCAATGTTCCAGTGAAGCTCAACGCAAACTGGAGGAACGGCATCTCATCTTCCAGTTAGGCACTTTACAGCCTTCCGGTCTCAACATCAAATTCAACAACTTCAGATGATTAGCTCTACCCCACCTCGGCCCCTTTGCTTTCATTTTATTTTATTTTTAACTGTTCTCTACCTTTTATTTCTTTATTGTCTTTATTTTTCTTTCCACCCCTCCCCTCTTTCCCCCTATTTTTATCCCCCTTTCCTTTCCTTCTCTCCCCCTTTTTCTCAATTTTACCTCTCTCCCACCCATTCCCCCATCCCCCCACATCTTCATCTGTCACAACTTACCCTCTGATTTCAGCTTATCTGCCGTTTGGTCATTCATATCCTTTATTCTCTCTATGGACTGCCATTAGCAGCCCTTTCTCCTTGTTTTTGTGGCTATGACTCATCTTTCATTCCCTCACCCTAAAGTATAAAAATCTCTCACTTTCTATGCCTTTTAGCTTTGACAAAGGGACTCGAAACATCAGCTCTTTTCTCTCCTTACAGATGCTGCCAGACCTGCTGAGATTTTTCAGCATTTTCTCTTTTGGTTTCATGAGTTCAAGATCCATTCTAGAGACCTGAGAACATGGTTGACTTTTTAGTACTGAGGTAATGCTGCAATGGTGGATTAACCACCTTGCAGATGAGCTATGAAAGACCCTGCATATCTCTCAAGTGAATAGTAAAGAAGAACAGGGAATGTCCTTATCAATATTTATCCTCCAATGAACACCAGTAAAGCAAATTATCAAATTATTTATTTTACAGTGGTTTGTGGGAACTTGATGCTACAACACAAAGGTGAGTACACATCAAAAGTATTTCAGTGGCTGTGAAACATTTGGGAATATCTCGAGGTTAAGATGCTATATTTATGCAAGTTCTTCCTTTTATTATCTGTAGTTGCTTGAAGTTAATTCAGATTGGCAAAAATTCATTATTGGAGTTGGTCTGAAGCATGACTGAAGAGAAAAGGTGCCAGTGGTGGTAGGGGTATTGTACAGGGAAGTTAACAGGAGCTGCTGAGTTAAGGATATTAACATGAATGCCCAAACACAGAAAGCTGTCACCTTTTATTCATAATCCTCAACTTGCTGGCTTTCTTGGAAGGAAAATATTGACTTTCAATTTGCTGGGGTTTATGACAAGGCCTAAATCCTGGTTCTCATGGGAAGAGGAAGCAATAGCCTGGTTACCTGATTTAAATCAAATTACAAGTATGCACTTGCTTTAGGTGCGTGCACTCACACATCACTCTCCAGTCTGTTGGACCGATAAAACCTCAGATACTTTCAACCAGTTTACTTACTCAAAAGTTTTACTCCGGTACCCTTATTTGCAAAATGGACAAAAGACAAACACAAGTAAGGGTTCAATAAGTTTATTAATAATAACACTATTAACCCTTAAATTACCCACATAAAACAAGAGGAAACCCCAGATTCAAGTGTACTACCCACAAAGATGGTTTGGTTAAACTGCAGGCTCAATTCTCTGAATCCCTCTGGTCCATCGTCATAAAGGTGAATCTTGATGGCAACTTCTTCCTTCCTTCCATCTCTGGTCAGTCTTCCGGATGGTCAAGGTTGCCTCGTTCGTCGAGTCTGCGCTGCTGGTGTATCTGAGATGTGTACCTTTATCATGCTCCCTTCCCGTCTTTCCAGAAACTTCTCTGGTTTCCGGCCAATGAGGTCTGGGGAGGGGGTTCCAATACCCAGAGGGTTTCTTGATGTCTGCCTGACAGGACACTGGAGCCCGCCCCCAGGTATCCATCTCCATGCTGTTGCTTACATGTAACCTGTTGCCATATAAGGTAACTGCAGGAACTCTGGGTGACAGAAAGCCTGGCCAGACCTGGGCTTTTGACAATAGGCCGGTACATTTCAATGGGGTGCGATGATCTCCTGCTGTCACTGTGCATCAGTGGTGGAGTGAATATTTAAGGTGGTGGATGGAGAAGCTGCGCAGATGGAGGGTTAGAGTCATAGGTTCACAGCATGAAAACACGCCCTTCGGCCCAATTTGCCCATGCTGCCACTTTTTAAAAAACCACTAAGTTAGTCCCAATTGCCCGCGTTTGGCCCATATCCCTCTATACCCATCTTACCCATGTAACTGTCTAAATACTTCTTAAAGGACAAAATTGTACCCGCCTCTACTACTACCTCTGCAGCTTGTTCCAGACACTCACCACCCTCTGTGAAAGAATTGCCCCTCTGGACCCTTTTGTATCTCTCCCCTCTCACCTTAAACCTATGCCCTCTAGTTTTAGACTCCCCTACCCTTGGGAAAAGATATTGACTATCTAGCTGATCTATGCACCTCATTATTTTATAGACCTCTATAAGATCACCCCTAAGCCACCTACGCTCCAGGGAAAAAAGTCCCAGTCTATCCATCCTCTCCTTATAACTCAAACCATCAGTCCTGATAGCATCTTAGTAAATCTTTACTGCACTCTTTCTAGTTTGATAATATCTTTCTATAATAGGGTGACCAGAACTATACACAGTATTCCAAGTATGGCCTTACCAATGTCTTGTACAACTTCAACAAGACGTCCCAACTCCTGTATTCAATGTTCTGACCAATGAAACCAAGCAAGCAAGTTAACAAGGTGAAGCAGCACTTCTCCAATTGTGTTGGGAGATGGATCTACAGGTTGTAAGGCCCACGGGGAGATTCTGTCTCCCATGGACGGTAGAAAGAAGGAGTCTCAAAATAGGAAATGACTGGAAGTGGCAGATGAGATCTGCAACAGGAGTGTGGTACCTCGCTCCTGGATGGATTTCTGCAAGAGGTTCAATAACTTGGAAAGGGCAGGAAAATCCACTCAGCCTCTCCCAGCCTTTTGCTGTACATTACAGACCAACATAACTTGCAGTTGCATCCATCCCTCTTCCTTGATGGAACTCCTCACATCTCCATTTGACCCGCTGCCACTGAAACGTTGCCACACCTTATAGGAATGCCAAGCCCATCCTGCAAAGGGACTCTACACAAATGTTGCCCTGAGTCTCAAAAAGTTCTGCTGTTCATATTCTCTTCTATAGAAAGCAGAGAGATATTAAAAACAATTATCAGGGGAATAGTCACCTGCTCTTGGAGATAAAAGCAAAATACTGCAGATGCTGGAATCTGAAACAAAAACAGAAAATGCTGGAAAATCTCAGCAGGTCCGACAGCATCTGTGGGGAGAGAATAGAGCCAACGTTTCGAGTCTGGATGACCCTTCATCCAGCTCTGACGAAGGGTCATCTAGACACAAAACGTTGGCTCTGTTTTCTTTCCAGTGATACTGTCAGACCTGCTGAGATTTTCCAGCATTTTCTGTTTTTGTTGGCACTTGGGGAAGTTTGAGTTAATTCAAAGAGCCAGCATGGATTTGCAAATGATAGATTGTACTTGACTAATCTAATTGAACTTTTTAATAAAGTAACAGAAAAGGTTAATGAAGGGAATGTAGAGTAAACTGTCAATATAGATTTTATGAAAGATTTTGACAAAGTACGACATAAAAAGCTTGTTAACAAAATTGAAGCAAATGGAATAGGAGGGTCAGTCAGCTTGGTTTTAGGGCAATGAGTTCCCCAAGGACCATTAATTTTGATATTTATGAACGACTTGGATGTTGGAACACAAACTAAAATTTTGAATTTTGCAAAGCAGAGATGTAGGGCCCGATTTTACCAAAGTTTCATGCCCGTTTTCGGGCGCGAAATCGCAGTAAAGTTGGGCGTCGGGTCTGTACCGCCATCTGCACCTGATTCCGAGCAGATCGTGGCATTACCGACACCCGATTCGGGCATGGGTCCGGCCCACGCCCTAATCGGGCGGCCCGACGATTTAAATGCATTTGCATGCATTTAAATCGACTTAATGAACCGTGCGCCCAACTCTACCGCCAAATCCCACTTTACCGTCTTCTGGTCCGTTCCGCGTCCGCGGAAGTCATCGCTGCAGCTTCCGAAGAGCGGGGTCAGAGACTGCAACGGCTCTCTGACCCAGGTCATCCTCTGGGCGGAGGGGGGGGGCGGGGGGGAGGGGCCGCTGCCAGTCTGCGGCCAATCGGTGGGGAGGGAGGGGGCAAGAGAGCGGGCGAGATGGCTGTGGCTGGTAGTGTACCAGTGATGGTGTATCCCATTACAGGCCCAGCTTGGTCCTTCTCCAGTGTCTCCTCTTGGACTTGTACTGATCTTGTAGCCGGTTTTCATGCGGATCCACTGTGGAATCAGCCAGTTCTGCTTCATCTTCTTAGCGAGGAATCGCTTCATCTTCTTAGCGAGGAATTGCTTCATCCTGAAGGTTTTGTGGAATGGCATGGCCGCATGTCCACTCCGGCAGGAGGGATTCGTTCCTCCGGTGGGGAGGAGGGATTGCCCACAGCGTGGCGGCGGACCCCCCTGCCCCCTCCCTCCCCACCGATCGGCCGCAGACTGGCAGCGGAACCCCCCCCCTCCCAACCAGAGGACGATCTGGGTCCGACCCCTCCCCCCACCCCCCCTCCCGACCAGAGGATGATCTGGGGCCCGCCCCCCTCCTCCTCCCCCCCCCCTCCCCCACCCCAGAGGATGATCGTCAGAGAGTCGCTCTCTCCGCTTTCTGCTTTTTTTTTCTTTCGCGCCCAGGCGCGCTCTGTCAGATTTTTTTCGAACTGCGCATGCGCAGTTCAGAGCTCTGATCGGTCCGCCAGCGCTAAGCCCCGTCCACAGTGCGAATCGGACCGGAGCCGGCAAAACGTGTATGGGCGCGCTGCAAAGAGGATTCCAGGTGCGGATCTATTTGACACCCAGATTCGGCACTTAGACTCAAAATGGTAAAATCAGGCCCGTAGTGTGGATGAAACGAACTGTGTGTCAGGAAGTGAGCTAGCAGAATGGGAAGACAAGTGGCATTTAATACAGAGAATTGTGAGATGATGCACGTTGGCAGAAAGGATATGGAGAGGCAATTTAGACTTAATGGCACAGTTCTAAACAGCATGCAGGACAGAAGGGTCTGGGGTTCATATGCACAGATCTTTTGAAGGAGGCAGGATATATTGAAAGAGTACTTAATAAAATAGGTGGGCTTTTGAGCTTCATAAATAGAGGCATTGAGAACAAAAGTAAGGATGTTGGGTAGAATTTTCCACTCTGTGCACAGAGTGCCAGTGAGGAGGGAAAATTGGCATGCAGCTCTCCAAAGAACAAAGAACAAAGAACAGTACAGCACAGGAAACAGGCCCTTCGGCCCTCCAAGCCTGTGCCGCTCCTTGGTCCAACTAGACCAATCGTTTGTATCCCTCCATTCCCAGGCTGCTCATGTGACTATCCAGGTAAGTCTTAAACGATGTCAGCGTGCCTGCCTCCACCACCCTACTTGGCAGCGCATTCCAGGCCCCCACCACCCTCTGTGTAAAAAACGTCCCTCTGATGTCTGAGCTATACTTCGCCCCTCTCAGCTTGAGCCCGTGACCCCTCGTGATCGTCACCTCCGACCTGGGAAAAAGCTTCCCACTGTTCACCCTATCTATACCCTTCATAATCTTGTACACCTCTATTAGATCTCCCCTCATTCTCCGTCTTTCCAAGGAGAACAACCCCAGTCTACCCAATCTCTCAGCTGCACAACTGAGTTTTCTTTCCAGCTTCTTTAAAGCACCGCACAAAAAACCTGGAGGCATGGTCTTTGCCAGGGTGGCGAGGCAGAGCCTGATAGAATCAGCAATGCCGGCTCCACAGAGATCAGGGTGCCCTTTTTAAAGGGTGCCCCAATCTGCGCTAAAAATACTCTTCTCCACCCCCCTACCCCCCCTGCACACAGATATTTGGAATTCCCCCTTCCTTACGCACTTGAGGGGAATCACCCCCCCCCCAAGGAGCTCCCCAGAGGGCCCAACTCTGGCAGTGCCACCCAGCAGTGCTACCGTGGTAGTGCGAGGGGATAGTGACAGGGGACTGCCTGGTCATGTCCCTCTCTCCGTGTTACCTATGCAACCCTGTCAGGTTCCCCTCAACTTGTTCATCTTTTTAAAAAGCTGTTGTAAACCCCGCCCACGTAACATGATGAGGCAAGGGAGGAATTTGAAATGTGGGGGATTATGTGGTGGGGAAGCCCGCTAATTATATTAGAATTTATTAGAATGTATTTGCTACATCAGCAGGGAGGGACAGGGAAAATCAGAGAACGAGATCTCACTGGGGAGAATCTGTTTTCCAATTCTTACGAGAGTTTGAGCTCATGTTGCCATTTTTTATCCTCACCTGGCTGGAAGGTCCCAGCAACATTTTGTTTCCAGGCATTGCTCTTCTCTAATGTACCTTTACTTATGACACTGAATTAAAATGTATTATTTGCTATTTGCTCTGCTGTTGGTTTGATCCTTTGGATGAGCCAAACCATGCTAAAATGTGGAGCTCTGACATTAAATGCATGTATTAAAACCTGCACAGCATTCCATTCTCCAGAGACTCGGTCACCTGTAATGGAATTGTGATTTCACCTATCCACTCACAATGTCAGTGTGCATGGCTATTTGGAAGCAATATCACACCTAAACTCTCCAAGAATGTACTCATGTTACCCTAACACCTTCCATCATGATGGAAATCTGGGCCTCTGACTTTCATGTTTTGCTTGCCAGGGACCTGGGTTCGATTTCAGCTTTGGGTGACTGTGTGGAGTTTGCACATTCTCCCCGTATCAGCGTGTGTTTCCTTTGGGTGCTCCAGTTTCCCCCACAGTCCAAAGATGTGTGGGTTAGGTAGGTTGGCCATGGTAAATGCACAAGATTATGGGGGTAGGGCAGAGGTGTTCTCAGTCACCCCACTATTTATAAAGGGAAGGAGAGAAAAAAGGGAGACTTAGAGATCATTTAGCCTGACATCAGTCGAGAGGAAGATGCTAGAGTCTCTTATAAAAAACGTGATAACAGAACACTTGGAAAGCATTAATGGGATTGGACAAAGCATGAATTTATGAAAGGCTAATCATCATAGAAGATCATAGAAACCCTACAGTACAGAAAGAGGCCATTTGGCCCATTGAGTCTGCACCGACCACAATCCCACCCAGGCCCTACCCCCATACCCCTACATATATTTTACCCACTAATCCCTCTAACCTACGCATCTCAGGACACCAAGGGGCAATTTTAGCATAGCCAATCAACCTAACCCGCACATCTTTGGAGTGTGGGAGGAAACCGGAGCACCCAGAGGAAACCCACGCAGACACGAGGAGAATGTGCAAACTCCACACAGACAGTGACCCAAGCCGGGAATCGAACTCAGGTCCCTGGAGCAGTGAAGCAGCAGTGCTAACCACTGTGCTACCGTGCCGCCCACATGCCTAACAATTCTACTGGAGTTTTTTTGAGAATGTATATATAAGGGAAATCCAGTGGATGTGGTGCATTTTGACTTTCAGAAGGCTTTTGATAAGATCCCTCATAAGAGATTAGTGGGCAAAATTAAAGCACATGGAATGGGGGTAATGTATTGGCATGGATTGAAAATTGGAAACAGAGAATGGGGATAAATGGGTCATTTTCTGAGTGTCAGGCAGTGACTAGTGGGTTACCACAGGGATTAGTGCTTGGGCCCCAGCTGTTCACAATATATATAAATGACCAGGATTATGGAACCGAATGTAACATTTCCAAGTTTGCTGATGACACAGAACTAGGAGGAGTTGTGAGTTGTAAGGAGGATGCAAGGAGGCTTCAAGGTGATTTAGACAAGTTGAATAAATGGGCAAACACATGGCAAATGCAGTACAATGAGGCTAAATGTTAAGTTATACACCCTGATGTGAAGAGTATTATTTAAATGGTGTGGATGTACAAAGGGATCTCGGTGTCCTTGTACACCAGTCAATGAAAGTGGACAGGCAGGTGCAGCAAGCGATAAGGAAGGTAAATGGTATGTTGGCCTTCATTGCAAGAGGATTTGAGTTCAGAAATAGGGATGTCTTACTGCAGTTGTAACAGGACCTTGGTGAGACAACACCTGACGCATTGCATTCAGTTTTGGTCTCCCTACCTAAGAAAGGATATACTTGCCATGGAGGGAGTGCAGCAGAGGTTCAGTAGGTTGGCGGGACTGTCCTATAAGAAGAGATTGGTTCAACTGGATCTAGAGTTTAGAAGGATAAGAAGAGGTCTGCTTGAAATGTATAAAGTTCTAACAGGGATGGACAGATTAGATGCAGGGTGGATATTTTCCCTGGCGGGGGAATCTGGAATCATGGGACACAATCTCAGGATATTTAGGACTGAGATGAGGAAAAATTTCTTTATTCAAAAGGTAGTGAACCTGTGGAATTCTCTATCACAGAAGGCTGTGGAGGCAAAGTCACTAAATATATTCAAGAAATAGAATCTTAGAAACCCTACAGCACAGAGAGAGGCCATTTGGCCCATCGAGTCTGCACCGACCACAATCCCACCCAGGCCCTACCCCCATATCCCTACATATTTACCCACTAATCCCTCTAACCTATGCATCCCAGGACACTAAGGGCAATTTTAGCATGGCCAATCAACCTAACCCGCACATCTTTGGGCTGTGGGAGGAAACCGGAGCACCCGGAGGAAACCCACGCAGACACGAAGAGAATGTGCAAACTCCACACAGACAGCGACCCGAGCCGGGAATCGAACCCAGGTCCCTGGAGCTGTGAAGCAGCAGTGCTAACCACTGTGCTACCGTGCCGCCCCAAATAGTTACGTTTTCAGATTTTAATGGGCTCAAGAGGTATGGGGAGAACGTGGGGATATGGCACTGAGATAGAGGATCAGCCATGATCATAGTGAACAATGGGCAGGCTCAAAAGGCTGAATGACCTACACCTGCTCCTAGTTTCATGTCTATAGTACAGCCCTTGTCGGTAAGGAACCATCCACTAACTCTACCTCTCAATGTGAATATCTTTAGGAGATGTCACTTACACTATAAATGCTACACAGCAGCTTTCCGGGAATCTTGTACAGAGATGGATGATGATCCTTCAGGGGTTGAAAGCTGAATATTGATGGAATGGAATCCTTTTCAGTTGATGAAGCCTCCAGGGTGATGGGTGGAGTGACTGAGGGGGGAGAGGGAGGAGGGTTGTGCATGTCGGGGGAGCATCTCCATTGACACATCTGTGTAATTTATGATGCTCTGGATCTGAAGAAATGTAGCCAGAGGTGAAAAATGAATGAATGTGGTGACTTTGACTCTGGCAGTTCATGGTCCTGAGGTCCACTTGGCAGCAGTCTCTGCTCTCAGAGGCTGCAAATCTCACTGCTCTCCTGGTAGGAAGGTCTGAGCCACTTGAGGTGCTGCTGATCAGTTACATCCAAGAAGCTTATCCTGTAACCTCTGTGCTGAGAGTATCGGCTCCTACGAGCTCTACTCTAGCTCTGCTACTCAATCAGGTCACTTAATTTGAAGAAATAATTTATTTTGATTCTTACAGATTCACAGATTCTTACTGCTTCCGGGAATTTGCACCCAGATTGACGATACCAGTTTATTTGTGTTCTGTGTATTCCTATACACCATTTACTCCAGGGTTCCCAAATCCTCCAGCCACAGAACCATTTTGACGTCCCAAGACTAACTGAAGGAACCTCTGAGAAATATTCTTATAATATAGAAAATGAAACCACAAGAATGGTTATAAGAACATAGAAAACATAGAACAGTACAGCACAGAACAGGCCCTTCGGCCCACGATGTTGTGCCGAGCTTTATCTGAAACCAAGATCAAGCTATTCCACTCCCTATCATCCTGGTGTGCTCCATGTGCCTATCCAATAACCGCTTAAATGTTCCTAAAGTGTCTGACTCCACTATCACTGCAGGCAGTCCATTCCACACCCCAACCACTCTCTGCGTAAAGAACCTACCTCTGATATCCGTCCTGTATCTCCCACCACGAACCCTATAGTTATGCCCCCTTGTAATAGCTCCATCCACCCGAGGAAATAGTCTTTGAACGTTCACTCTATCTATCCCCTTCATCATTTTATAAACCTCTATTAAGTCTCCCCTCAGCCTCCTCCGCTCCAGAGAGAACAGCCCAAGCTCCCTCAACCTTTCCTCATAAGACCTACCCTCCAAACCAGGCAGCATCCTGGTAAATCTCCTCTGCACTCTTTCCAGCGCTTCCACATCCTTCTTATAGTGAGGTGACCAGAACTGCACACAATATTCCAAATGTGGTCTCACCAAGGTCCTGTACAGTTGCAGCATAACCCCACGGCTCTTAAACTCCAACCCCCTGTTAATAAAAGCTAACACACTATAGGCCTTCTTTACAGCTCTATCCACTTGAGTGGCAACCTTTAGAGATCTGTGGATATGAACCCCAAGATCTCTCTGTTCCTCCACAGTCTTCAGAACCCTACCTTTGACCCTGTAATCCACATTTAAATTAGTCCTACCAAAATGAATCACCTCACATTTATCAGGGTTAAAGTCCATTTGCCATTTTTCAGCCCAGCTTTGCATCCTATCTATGTCTCTTTGCAGCCTACAACAGCCCTCCACCTCATCCACTACTCCACCAATCTTGGTGTCATCAGCAAATTTACTGATCCACCCTTCAGCCCCCTCCTCTAAGTCATTAATAAAAATCACAAAGAGCAGAGGACCAAGCACTGATCCCTGCGGCACTCCGCTAGCAACCTGCCTCCAATCCGAAAATTTTCCATCCACCACCACCCTCTGTCTTCGATCAGACAGCCAGTTGCCTATCCAATCGGCCAACTTTCCCTCTATCCCACACCTCCTCACTTTCATCATAAGCCGACCATGGGGGACCTTATCAAACGCCTTACTAAAATCCATGTATATGACATCAACTGCCCTACCTTCATCAACACACTTAGTTACCTCCTCAAAAAATTCAATCAAATTTGTGAGGCACGACTTGCCCTTCACGAATCCGTGCTGACTATCCTGGGTTAATCCGCATCTTTCTAAATGGTCGTAAATCCCATCTCTAAGGACCTTTTCCATCAATTTACCGACCACCGAAGTAAGACTAACCGGTCTATAATTACCAGGGTCATTTCTATTCCCTTTCTTAAACAGAGGAACAACATTCGCCATTCTCCAGTCCTCTGGCACCATCCCCGTGGACAGCGAGGACCCAAAGATCAAAGCCAAAGGCTCTGCAATCTCATCCCTTGCCTCCCAAAGAATCCTAGGATACATTTCATCAGGCCCAGGGGACTTATCGACCTTCAGTTTATTCAAAACTGCCAGGATATCCTCCCTCCGAACATCTATTTCCTCCAGCCTATTATTATTGTGCAATAAGTACAAATATACAACAACAAACTTAAAATATGTTTCTATATCTTGTATGTATGCATTATAAGATAAAAGTTCTGTTAGTCAACAAATACTTTCAAGTCTTACCTTATTTTTGTTATTTTTAATGGGAGCACTCACTCACATCCACCCTCTCACTCATTCACCCACCCTCACCCTCACTCAACCTCACCATCACCCTCATCCACACCCTCATCCACCCTCACCCACTTTGGTCATATACAGGAGCATATAATTAAATTTATCTTCAGGATAAAGAGCAGAAAGGGTGATCAAATTTAGCTGCAAATGAAACATGTCTTTATCTGACTCATTTCTGAATGGAGGTCCCTCTAAAATGGTTTGAAATTAAACTTAAAGGAAACAAAACATTTTGCTATTTTGCCAAAAAGGCATTTGAAATCCAAAAGTAATGAGCATGCTGGGACTCGTTTCTCTGCTAAAGAGAGAGACCTGATTGGGACCTTTCAAATTATGAAGCAGTTGGATAAGTAGATATGAGGAAACTAATTCCACTTCCGTGTGCGTCCAGAGGAAAAGAGCATGAATCTAAAATAGAATTTCTTTATACAGAGTGCTGCCATTAAGCGTTTAAATCAGTTAACATTATTACATTGAAGAGGAGGCTTGATTCATACCCAATGGAGACAGGAGTAGAGATATATTTGAGCAGAGGTGAAGAGAAGAGGTAATAGAATGAGAAAATATGAGGCTGGAGCATGGATGCAGTTGCAGACCATTGAGACTGAATGGCCTGTTGCAGTAGATGCAATAAGTCAAATCTTAATCGGGAGGTAATTGTGGGAAATAGGCACTTGTGGAGGAGTTCTTAGGCTGCAACAGGAGGCAAACTGTCCAGCTCCTTGGAAGGTGAGATTTGGGAGATTTTAACTACAGGGCCTTATTTACAAACCCTGATCAGGAATGTCACCCAGAGTTGCTGGGAATGATGTTACTGCTGATGGACATGAGTCAAAATTGATTGGGGTGAGGTGATGTGCGGTCAGGCTGGTTCTGAGGACCACAGAAACAGTTCTTGGCAAGAGACGTAAGGATTTGGGGATCAGCAAGCCAGCAATCGGGGAGGAGAATCCCAGAGGAAGGAAGAGCTCTTACCAGCTCATAAGGTGCTTTGAAAAAAGAGATGGTTGATCATGCCTCTGATTTGGATCCTCCCTGTCACCAGGTTTTGTGAGCTGGACACTGAATTGGCTGTAGAGTTAGACCTGCGATTAAAATAATGTCATAGCATTGTGAGAGTGCATTTAAATAGGCCTCCACTCCTCTGGAATGGGTGCTCATTCTATCCCTCAGCTCAGGTAAGTAAAAATGGTGGGGTTGGGGTGAACCCCTGACCCGCTATCTAACCCCTCCTGATCCCATTGTGCCCACAGGATGAGGGGTTGGGAATAGTTAGGACTGACCCTTGCAGAATTCTGTGTAAACCACAGAAAAGTACGAAGAAGGTGTAGATAGTGTCAGCATTTAAATTACACGGGCTGTGATTCTTACCGAGAGGAGCACTTTTTAAGTTCACTGACATTTTGCTGAAATTTGTTCTGCTAATGATAATCCATTAGCATGATGGGAAAGGGCTGTTCTGTTCCATCAAGTCATCTACAAGCTGTCATCACTTAGTGTGAAGCAGTTAGTAATCTTGGGAAAGGCTGCAGTAGATGACTGCACAGGGTGTTCTGGTCATGCCTGCTCTCTTTCCAGCACCTAATCATGTCCATGCATGCTGGGGAAATGATTTTCTACATTAGAATGAGAAGCTTGTGACAGCCATGTCTGGCCTCATCACTTCAAATTTTGATTGCTTTGAAGGATGTGGATTTGCAGCTCACCGCCATTAATTGTGGTTGTAATATAACTTGCTTCAATTACTCTCTCAAGCCACTACTACACACCCAGCAAAGATAGAACACAGACGCACATACTCTCACTCACTCTCCCCCATACACACAAGCATACACTCACAGACACACACACACATACACTCACAGACACACACGCGCACACTAGCTGAATATAAATGTAGGATTCAGTTACATTCCATACTTTGCTATCATCTCAGTGACCAATTGAATGTAATGATGGCCACACAACAGCCTAACGGCTGAAAACCAGAGGTAGATTTTTAACCTTACTTGCCTGGAGTAAATCAGGTTACTTAGACACTCTGGAGCCATGGAAGCTGAACTTCCCTGGTTTTAATCAGCTTCACTGAGCAGCCTGCAAAAGCCAGTGTGGTCCTTATTTACACATAAGATAGAGGCTAAATACTGCGGAAGCTGCAATCTGAAACAAAAACAGAAAATGCTGGAAAATCTCAGCAGGTCTGACAGCATCTGTGGGGAGAGAATAGAGCTAACATTTCGAATCTGGATGACATAAGCGGGTTGGGGTCAGAATGGGGTGCCCGCAGTTTTACCTTATAAAGGCTGTCCTTGTCCTAGTCCAGGGAGGGTGAGGGCATGTTGGTTCAGGGTCAGTAATTTCCAGAATGTTGTGTACAGGGATGGTCGTGCCTTGCTCCAATGTGGTTTCTGACATTATACTGGGCTGCAGATGACGTATTCATGGTCAGGCAAGGCATCTCAGGATGCCTCAGGTGTCTGAGGGATCTTGTGTATGGTCATGAATCACAGATGGCATACTCAGTCTGGGGGTGCATCTGCAGCCCACAGATGGGGAAAGGGTATTCTGAGGGCATTCGAAGGTCTCATAGCTAGAGGGGGTGCTGGTGTTAGGGTTTCTAAATCACACCAAGGCCTGCAATCATAATGGGATCAAGGATTAGTGTGGGAGGATTGAGAGGTCATCAATTGAGGGAAACCTCAGCATCATTCTCTTCCATGACATTGAGAGGGATGTCCACACTCACAAAAGAAGGGGCCAAGCTCATCTAGCACAGATTCTTAGGGACCTTATCCATTGGTTGAACACAGTTTGTTTCAGTTCTTCAAACTTGATGTAGGTTTAGGTTGGCTTCTTATGAATGTTCCAGAATTACTGGCAATATGCCTCCGGGACTAACTCAAGGGAACTTAGGGTGGCAGCATTGGTCTGCTCATAATTCAGGGACATATCAGGAAGCAATATAGTGTAGACCTCTAGGGCTCTCCTGGACAGGTGCCCTTGAATGCCTCAATCATGGGTCCACATGAACACCAGTGTGCCTATCCTCTCATTTCACCCATGCATTTCACTCTGAGTGGGAATACTTACAAATGACATTCAATTTGTCCTGATCCTTTGTAGAATGGTGAGACTTCAGGAGCAGATGTCCTTTCTGGAATCAGGTGGTAACTGGAGTAGATTGTCCTGGAATCACCTGTCTGAAGGTGCTGCCTCTCCCAGCGTCTTTCACACATCTCAGTCACCACAACAGCCTACAAGAGGCAGCAGCTGCTCCACTATCCTCACTGGGCTTGTAACAACATGCCTCCAGTGTTAGAAAGTTCCTCCAGAAGATTTAACAGCAGCAACTGTACAACACTCTCTGTATCACCTCGAGGAGGTTACTGAAAGGCATCACTCAGAGCCAGGCTGCCAAAGACAGAATGCAGCTTTCCAGAGGGCCATTTACATGTATCTTCATCCTCTGTGTCTCCTTGTTCTCACATTGACACCTAACACTCGCATTTAGGAATTCTAGCCTGCATTCATCCTCACCTGTCAATGGAAGTGACTACCTGAGGATGAAGAGTTTGTAAAAGTTGTTGCCACACATTACAACACCTCCCTTGAGCAAAGACGGTCCACTATCATGACTGTCCATAGGGATCTGCAGCAGGTTCACACATCATGAAGTTTACTTCAATTGATAATAAAGAGCACACATCAGGTTCACTACATCCTTGCTCCTATCCATGGCTTCCCTCAGCATTGTGTCCAGCTCACATATGCACTCCCAGAGCTTGCTCAAAGGGTCTATTGCGCCCAATATGTCAACATTTGCAATAAGCTTCACTGAGCTCAGTGAGTGGTAGGTGAGGGGACAAACAGCATTGTATACCTACATTGTGAATAGAGCCTTGTGGCCGCTAAATGGATAATGGAAATGTGATATACCCTAGACGGTATAGGTATTAGCAGCAGGAACATAGTGTGACTGAAAGAGGCATAGCCTGGGTACTTTGAGTTGGCAAGGTCTTCACACTTATTGGTGAACTTACCATATTCGGGCGGCACGGTAGCACAGTGGTTAGCACTGCTGCTTCACAGCTCCAGGGTCCTGGGTTCGATTCCCGGCTCGGGTCACTGTCTGTGTGGAGTTTGCACATTCTCCTCGTGTCTGCGTGGGTTTCCTCCAGGTGCTCCGGTTTCCTCCCACAGTCCAAAGATGTGCAGGTTAGGTTGATTGGCCAGGTTAAAAATTGTCCCTTGGAGTCCTGGGATGCGTAGGTTTGAGGGATTAGCGGGTAAAGTATTTGGGGGTGGGGCCTGGGTGGGATTGTGGTCGGTGCAGACTCGATGGGCCGAATGGCCTCCTTCTGCACTGTAGGGTTTCTATGAAATTTCTATATGTGCAGTGAGAAACAGTACCCCCAGGCCAGAATTCTCCAGCTGCTCATCGTCGCTGCTCGAGAGGACGGAGAATTTGGAGCTCAGCCAAATCTCCGTTCACTGCAGCAGGACGGGAGAATCCCGCTGACGTGAATGGTCGGAGAATCCCGCCCATGATGTTTCTTAGATTCCCTAACATTACCACTATTTCTTGATGCTTCCCTGACATCCACAGAGAGTTTGAGGCAGCCTGCTGACTGCTACGTTGTCTGGCCTGTGGTGGCATTGGCGTGCGTTCTCTGGAAGGCCCCGGGCTGCTTAGACTGTCCGACTATGGGGCAGATGCACCCTGGTCGGCCTGTGGAGCTGAAGCTGATGGGGTCACAAGGAAGAGGGAATTGGAATTGGATGGATGCTCCCAGAATCACCTGGGTAGAGGGCCACGGGGTGTCCCTATGTGGGTTCAAAGGCACCTGGGTGACTCCAGGAGGAGAAGGGGCAGCTGGAGCGAAATGAAGCTGGCTTTCCCTCCTCACATTGCCACTGAGGGATGCCCCCAATGAAGTGCAGCTCCCTCCACAGTGCAGGATCAATGTTCAGGTGGCTGCCATCTTACCAGTGTTGACCTCAGTGCGTTGGCATGCTAGCGCTATCGCCTTGGACTGAAGGCAGACAGACTTCTCCATCACCCATTGCAATCAGAGGAATGCAGCTGTTGCCCTTTCTTGATGTCCCAGATGCAGCTCCACCAACTGATTTAGGACTAAGTACAGTGGCTCATCATCAGTCTCAGACTCAACCGAATCGTGGCCTCCAGCAGTCCTCCGAGTGTCAGCAACCTCGAATGTCCCTGCCTCCACCTGCCGTGCTCCAGATTGTGTGCTGTTCTCAGCAGATTGTGCTTCGGAAGCTTCTCTAGAACTAGGTTCCACTGAGGAGGGTGTCTTTGCGCTGGATGAGGACATAGGTGAGCACAGTAATGGCTCTTCAACAGTGTTGCCCTCAACTTCCCCATCTGAGGTCATCGTGGCTTGAGCTGGCAGATGCGCCTGTGAAAGAAAGTAGAGATGATCAATGCATGAAAAACAATCAATGCTTTCACAGTGTGATTGTCTGAGGGGTAATGCAGGATCCTCATTTGGGTGATTGTCGCCAAACTCATCATCAGTGCAGGAATGGTCCACATCCTCTATGGCCAGAGCGATGGCTTGGTTCTTGTACTCAGTGAGAAACTTGATGACAGGCACTCCATCCCCGGTCTGGGACCTCTCCCTCTGATTGTGTGTGAGCTGGCCCTGCATAAAGACAGATGGAAAGATTGTGAGCAGCACGAATGCCAGGGAGGGCGAGCAGGATGCCTGCTATGTGTGGGTGCTAAGTGCATTAGGGTTAGGGTTAGGGAGGGGGTGAGGACATGCGCCCCAATGGGTGCTAGGCCAAATGAAGATGTGAAGGTGTGTGTGAGAGAGTTAATGGTGAGGTCCCTTGATCTAGAAGTGTGCGAGATTCCTGTGGAGCATCATCCTGTGAATGGCTGAAAGGATTGCGACTGTGTTGGTTGAGGATGATGAAATGGTTGACTTACCCTGGGGGAATGGAACCTCTTCCTGCACTGGATGGCTGACCTCCTCTGTGCAGCATTAGCATTGACCGCCTGTCACTGACTGACAAGCTGGAGTGGTGATGTTAGTGGACTAGTGCGGGGCTAGAGGACAACACACTGGCCCTCCACGATGTTCAGTATGTGGCCCAGGGAAGCATCGCTAAATTTAGAGGCTGCTATCTTCTTTCCTTTTGGGATCATGTCTTCAGTGAAGCATTCCTGAGCTTGCATGCGGTGAGACAGTTGTGCACAGCTGTTCTTTAAATATGCGCTCAGAGTGATGTATTAATGAGTGGCAAATCAAATGCCACCCACCCATGATCTGACATTTTCCCCTTGTGTGCATAACTAACGGAGCAGGTAGCGGACAATATGGTGTTAAATTGTCATTGCCACTGGCTGGAGAAACGCCGATATTCACACCCACCACCGAGAAATGTGATGGGAAAATCCCACCCAATGGGCGGGATTTTACAGCCTTGCTCGACTTGAGACCGGAAAATCCCACCCAAGGTCAATGGACCTTCCCATTGTCTGCCCCTCGCCTGCTCCGATTCCCATGGTGGGCGGGGCAGTAGAATTCCGGCGAATGTCTTCCCAGCCATCTGAGGGCCGGCACGGTAGCACAGTGGTTAGCACTGCTGCTTCACAGTTACAGGGACCCGGGTTCGATTCCCAGCTTGGTGTGGAGTTTGCATGTTCTCCCTGTGTCTGTGTGGGTTTCCTCCGGGTGCTCCAGTTTCCGCCCACATTCTGAAAGACGTGCTGGTTAGGTGCATTTACCCGAAAACGGTGCCAGACTGTGGCGACTAGAGGAATTTCACAGTAACTTCATTGCAGTGTTAATGTAAGCTTTACTTATGATAAATAAATAAAAAAACTTTAAAGAGAAACTGAAGTCAGCTCACCAGAACTCACAAGGAATGCTAAAGTATCACCTGCTGAGGATTCACTCCCACTTCCTATTTGCGAGAATGCTGAAAAACAGAGGTCGCTGACGTCCACAAATTAATTCAAGACTTCACTTTAATCTTCCTTATCTCCTCCATTGCCTATGGAATTGGACAAAGCCTGCACTGTGCATACTCCAATCAGTTTCTACCTAAAATGACAAATAGGTAATGTGAAACTCATCTGAAACCTGGCTATCTGGTGGTAGGAACCTATTAAAAAGACAAAGTCACCGTGGCACTTTGATTCCCAGTAATGCTAGGGGAAGGGAGCAAAGTTAATGAAAATAAAAATCAAGATAGATTCAAAACAAGTTTCCAACTTGCTATAACCCATTTTTGCATTGTTGTCCAAAGTCAAAATTACCCCACGGGGAGCATTTCATGTATTTTCCAGTAATTTTGCACAGTTCAGGGTTAATTGTTAGATGTGAGCTAAGCTAACCCATATATGGCAGACACAGCTTTCTGTCAATAAAAATCTCAACCTACTTATGGAAAGAATAGTCCAGCCTTCAACATGAGATAGGAGCTGGGACAAAGCCCAAATTGTAACATATGTTCGTGACCACCTGCACTCTGCTGAGAAAATAAACAAGTCATGAAAGACACAGAACAGGTTGATTATTCTGACTATTAAATATTGTCTTGAGCTGACATTTTTGCTTAAGCGATGGAAACTTGGGTGTGTGAATAGTATTCATAACAGATGAAGTGCATGTAATGTATTTTTCTGTGTATTATAATAGGATAGTATGAGTTAGTACTGTATATTGAAGTGTAAAATTCTGAGGGCCCTGGAGAAAATGGATAAGAAGTACCTCCTTCCCTTAGCAGAGAAGTCAATAATCGGGGCTTAGATTTAAAGTAATTGATGGAAGGATTAGAAGGAAGTTAGGAGAATTTTATTTTTCACCCAGAAAGTGGTGGGGATCTGGAACTCACTGCCTGAAAGGATGGTAGATGCAGAGAGTCTCATAAAATTTAAAACTACTTGAATATACATTTGAAGTGGTGTAACCAACTGGGCTACAGACTTAAGAGCTGGGTAGTGTGGTTAGGGTAGATAGCTCTTATTCTGTCAGCACAGACATGATGGTCTCCTTCTATGCAGTTAATTTCAATGGATTATATCAATGATCATAGAATCCCTACAGTGCAGAAGGAGGCCATTCAATCCATCAAATCTGCACTGACTCTCTGACTCTCAAACAGAGCATTTTACCCTATCCCTGTATTTACTTTACTGATCCCCTAATCTGCACATCCCCAGACACTAAGGGGCAATTTATCATGGCCAATTCACCTAATCTGCATTTCTTTGGACTGTGGGAGGAATGATGTGGAGATGCCGGTGTTGGACTGGGGTAAACACAGTAAGAAGTCTCACAACACCAGGTTAAAGTCCAACAGGTTTATTTGGTAGCAAAATCCACTAGCTTTTGGAGCGCTGCCCCTTCGTCAAGTGAGTGGGAATTCTATTCACAAAAAGGGCATATAAAGACACAAACTCAAGTTAAAAAATAAGGATTGGAATGCGAGTCTTTACAGGTAATCAAGTCTTAAAGGTACAGACAATGTGAGTGGAGAGAGCGTTAAGCACAGGTTAAAGAGATGTGTATTGTCTCCAGCCGGGACAGTTAGTGAGATTTTGCAAGGCCAGGCAAGTCGTTATGGGGGTTACAGATTAGAGATAGTGTTACAGATAGTGTGACATGAACCCAAGATCCTCATGTGTGCGGAACTTGGCTATCAGTCTCTGCTCAGCGACTCTGCGCTGTCGTGTGTCGTGAAGGCCAACTTGGAGAACTTGTTTGAAGGCAAGAAGTGGGAGTGTGGGGATGGCCTTGGCGAGATGTTCGTCTTCACCGATGATATGTTGAAGGCTCCAGAGAAGATGTCGTAGCTTCTCCGCTCCGGGGAAGTACTGGACGACGAAGGGCACTCTGTCCGCCGTGATCCGTGTTTGTCTTCTGAGGAGGTCGGTGCAGTTTTTCACTTTGGCGCGTCGGAACTGTCGATCGATGAGTCGAGCGCCATATCCTGTTCTTATGAGGGCATCTTTCAGCGTCTGGAGGTGTCTGTTGCGATCCTCCTCATCCGAGCAGATCCTGTGTATACGGAGGGCTTGTCCGTAGGGGATGGCTTCTTTAATGTGTTTAGGGTGGAAGTGGGAGAAGTGGAGCATCATGAGGTTATCCGTGGGCTTGCGGTACAGTGAAGTGCTGAGGTGACCGTCCTTAATGGAGATGCGTGTGTCCAAGAATGCAACTGATTCCGGAGAGTAGTCCATGGTGAGTCTAATGGTGGGATGGAACTTGTTGATGTCATCATATAGTTGTTTCAGTGATTGTTCACCATGAGTCCAAAAGAAGAAAATGTCATTGATGTATCTAGTGTATTGCATCGGTTGAAGGTCCTGCGCGGTGAAGAGGTCTTGTTCCAACCTGTGCATGAGGATGTTGGCATATTGAGGTGCGAATTTGGTCCCCATGGCTGTTCTGTGTGTCTTGATGAAGAACTGATTGTTGAAGGTGAAGACATTGTGGTCCAGGATGAAGCGGATGAGTTGTAAAATTGCATCTGGAAACTGGCACTTGTCACCGTTGAGTACTGAGGCAGTTGCAGCAATGCCATCGGAGCGGAGCTTCTCTGGAGCAGAGAAGCTATGACATCTTCTCCGGAGCCTTCAGTATGTCATTGATGAAGATGAAAGCTAGTGGATTTTGCTACCAAATAAATCTGTTGGACTTGAACCTGGTGTTGTGAGACTTCTTACTGTGGGAGGAAACCAGAGCACCCGGTGAAAACCCACGCAGACACGGGGAGAACGTGCAAACTCAACACAGTCACCCAAGTCTGGAATTAAACCCAGGTACCTGGAGCTGTGAGGTGGCAGTGCCAATCACTGTGCCATCATGTTGCCTGTAAGATAATATTACAATTACTTTCATGGCTATTTTGTCACACAGTATGAAGTTCAGTAACATCTCGGTTTCTGATCCTAAAATAACATAGATTTGTCATGTGCTTGTCAGCTGTAGCTCAGTTGGTAGCAGTCTTACCTCTGTGTCAGAAGGTTATGGCTCCCACTTCAGGACTTGAGCACAAAAATCAAGACAGTGCAGTACTAAAGGTATGCTGCACGTTGGAGGTTCTGGGACATTAGACTGAGGCCTGCCCTCTCAGGTGTAAGAATTCATAGCACTATTTCAATAAGGAGCAGGGGAATTATCCTAGTGTCCTGGTCTGTAATTATCCCTCAATCAACAACTCAGATCAGATTGCTGTTGGTGGGAGCTTTCTGTGTAAAAATGGTTGCTGCATTTCCCACGTTACAACAGTGACTATACTTCAAAAGTACTTAATTTGGGATGTCCTGTAGCCACGAAAAGCACTATTTAAATGTAAGTCTTATTTTTGATTTCTACTTCAAATGCTATCTCTGCAGCTGGCACACCTATAGGGCCAATGCCTTTGGGGAAGCAAGGGTCTGGTAAATCCTTTATGGCACACAATATGACATGAATTAATTCAGAGAGCATTGCTGCTTCATCACAAAATGATGGATCATTGCTTTGCTTCTGCCTGTTCAGATAAGGCAAAGGCTTATCAAGTTATTTTTCATTATATGAGTGCATTTGTAAGATCTGAAATATTAGAGCAAAAGTTCAAATAAATACACATCACACTGCTTGTTCCTTAGGCATCTTGTTTCTTTCTGTTTTCCTTCTGTTTCCTGCGTAGGGGTCACGCTGTCATAATTCTAAAGCTGGGTAGTGTGGTTAGGGTAGATAGCTCTTATTCTGTCAGCACAGACATGATGGTCTGCTTCTATGCCGTTAATTTCAATGGATTATATCGATGATCATAGAATCCCTGCAGTGCAGAAGGAGGCCATTCAATCCATCAAATCTGCACTGACTCTCTGACTCTCAAACAGAGCATTTTACCTTATCCCCATATTTACTTTACTAATCCCCCTAATCTGCACATCCCCAGACACTAAGGGGCAATTTATCATGGCTAATTTACCTAACCTAAGCTACCTCATGTCATTATGCATATATCCTATTATTAGAGTATTACAGGCTCCAAACAATGGGTAATTTGGTACATTCCGAGGCAGATGTAAATCAATACTGACCCCCTGGGTGGCAAGGTGGCACAGTGGTTGGCACTGCTGCCTCACAACACCAGGGACTTGGATTTAATTCCTGGCTTGGTCGCTTTCAAAGAACAAAGAACTATACAGCACAGAAACAGGCCCTTAGGCCCTCCAAGCCTGCACCGATCATGTGTTCCTATCTCGACCATCTGTTTGTATCCCTCTATTCCCAGTCTGTTCATGTGGCTATCTAGATAAGTCTTAAATGATCCTAGCGTGTCTGCCTCAACCACCTTGCTTGGTAGTGCATTCCAGGCCCCCACCACCCTCTGTGTAAAATACGTACCCCGCATATCTGTATTGAACCTTGCCCCCCTTACCTTGAACTTGTGACCCCTTGTGTCCGTCACCTCCGACCTGGGAAAAAGCTTCCCACTGTTCACTCTATCTATGCCCTTCATAATTTTATACACCTCTATTAGGTCGCCCCTCATCCTCCATCTTTCCAGGAAGAACAACCCCAGTTTACCCAATCTCCCCTCATAGCTAAGACGCTCCATACCAGGCAACATCCTGGTAAACCTTCTCTGTACTCTCTCCAAAACCTCCACGTCCTTCTGGTAGTATGGCGACCAGAACTGGACGCAGTATTCCAAATGTGGCCTAACCATCGTTCTATACAGCTGGAATATCATATGTCAACTTTTATATTCTATGCCCCGTCCAATAAAGGCAAGCATGCCACATGCCTTCTTCACCACCCTCTCCACCTGTGCTGCCACCTTTAAGGATCTGTGGACTTGTACACCCAGGTCCCTCTGTGTGTCTATACTCCTGATGGTTCTGCCATTTATTGTATAGCTCCCCCTTACATTAGATCTACCGAAATGCATCACTTCGCATTTATCTGGATTAAATTCCATCTGCCATTTCTCCGCCCAATGTTCCAGCCTATCTATATCCTGCTGTATTCTCTGACAATGTTCATCACTATCCGCAACTCCAACAATCTTTGTGTCGTCCACAAACTTACTGATCACACCAGCTACATCTTCCGCCAAATCATTTATACATATCACAAACAGCAGAGGTCCCAGTACAGAGCCCTGCGGAACACCATTAGTCACAGACCTCCAACCGGAAAAAGACCCCTCCACTGTTACCCTCTGTCTTCTACGGCTAAGCCAGTTCTCCACCCATTTAGCTAGTTCACCTTTTATCCCGTGAAATTTAACCTTTTGCACCAGCCTGCCATGAGGGACCTTGTCAAACGCTTTACTAAAATCCATATAGACTACATCCACGGCCCTTCCTTCATCAATGGTTTTTGTCACCTCCTCAAAAAACTCAACCAAATTTGTGAGGCATGACCTCCCTCGTACAAAACCATGCTGTCTATCGCTAATGAGAATATTCAGTTCTAAATGCGCATATATCCTATCTCTAAGAATCTTCTCCAACAATTTCCCTACCACGGACGTCAAGCTCACCAGCCTATAATTACCCGGGTTATCCGTGCTACCCTTCTTAAATAATGGGACCACATTTGCTATCCTCCAATCCTCTGGGACCTCACCTGTGAACACGGTAAGAAGTCTCACAACACCAGGTGAGACTTCTTACTGTGTTCACCCCAGTCCAATGCCGGCATCTCCACATCATGACCTCACCTGTGTCCAGTGAAGAGACAAAGATTTCTGTTAGAGGCCCAGCAATTGCATCTCTCGCCTCCCTGAGGAGTCTAGGATAGATGCCATCCGGCCCTAGGGATTTGACTGTCTTAATGTTTCCTCCCTTCCTCCCTTGTAATTGAGATGTTTTCTCATGGGTCAACACATCTCTCTGAGACACTACCAGTCAACATGCCCCTCTCCTTTGTGAATACTGATGCAAAGTATTCGTTTAGGATCTCACCTACTTCCTTTGGTTCTAAGCATAATTCCCCTCCTTTGTCCCTGAGAGGTCCGATTCTTTCCCTAACAACCCTCTTGTTCCTAATGTATGTATAAAATGCCTTAGGATTCTCCTTAATCCTGTCTGCCAAGGACATTTCGTGACCCCTTTTTGCCCTTCTAAGTCCCTGTTTGAGTTCTTTTCTACTTTCTCTGTATTCCTCCAGTGCTCCATCTTCGAGGCCTGGGGTCTCAACCATCTCTATACCAAACCACACATCTGCCACCCTGCTTGGCACTACTCATTTGATCTTAAGAAAGAGTACTAAAAGTTGTACTCCCCCAGTGTAAATGCAAGGATGACAGGACATAAAAAAAGACAAACCAGATAAATACCGCACAACCTTCATGTTACACAATCAACTCAGCATACTCCCCAATGGAAAGGAGACCCACAAACAATTAAACCCCGGCCTCCCTCCTTCCAACATCAGAGCACACTGGTGGATAAACACTATCCAAAAGGAAATGGAATAAACAATCCCAATTTCCGTAGTATAACAGGATAACAGGTGACAAACACCTCTGTGTTCGTATATCATACACTCTTGTCAAGATGGAAGACAAAATCAGGATTAAAATCTCAAGGGAATAAAGTTCAGAATTAATGAACTTCAGGAGAACACACCATTCATGGAGAAGAAAAGATGATGACAGGAACATCAAGCAATATCCAAGGTCCATTCAGAATTTCATCGAAGCATCTATACCTTCGCCATGTCATCATCCCAAAAGCCCTGGTAAAGAAAAGCCGAGACTCCGGTGGGAACAAGGGGGCCATCTCGAGCCCTTCTCAACGAACACAAGGACAAGACAACGTAAGACCAGTGGTTGGAGTCTTCGACAGACCCCCGGCCTCGAAGGCTGGATATAATGTGCTTCATCGAACTTGAAACGCCCAATCTACAAATTGATTGTGAAACAATGGCAGCCAGTTCTCAAATTCGGTTGGGAATCCATCCTCAGCACCCTGTGGGAGACAACATCCACAGATACTCCTTCTTCAGTCCCATCTCCCCAAATCAGCCAAGATGCACGACAAACCATGCAGCAGGATTTCTAAATGCTGAAGGTAAGTCTTCACGAAGGAAACTGCTCTTTCCATTGATAGGATTATCTTCTCTGCTTCATCCATTCTTTTAAGGATATCTCACAGTTCCTCAAAATGAGCACCAAAAATCTGTGCCAAGGAACCGAGATCATCGCTCACAACTTCACCCATAATGGCAGCTATCATCTCAATGCCAACAGCATCACCGAAGCATAGGCCCACTCACCAGCAAAATCACCATAGCCCTACCTTAGCTGTCTCCAACTGCCTCGATCAAACAAGGATTTTCTTGACTCAACTCGGCTTTACATTAGGATCGAATAATCATGTGTTGTGCATCAGGATAAAAATGGATTAAAAGATTAGTGGCAGAGCTTGAGAAAACACAGCCGCTCCTGTGTTTACATCATGTGACCCCCTTCTGGTAACACTTCATTTTATGATCTCTCCTATCAGCAATAGCTGAACAGGAGCAAACAAGTTGTTGTTGTGTTATATTGTTATATTACTTCAAAATGATTAGAAACTATATTGGTCAAGTCCATTGATACATGATTATCCAGAGTTCCACATCACTCATTACTGCACTATAGCCTGTCTACCACAGCTACAATGTATCATTTCAACACTTGGGAGCCACAAAACATAACATGGTGGCAGCAGGTGTTTGTGATTGAAACACAAACATTATAAATGAAATAATTGCTCATTTAGATCGAGAAAAGTCAACCCAATTTTTTAAAGAATTCTTTCATGTGACATGAGTGTTGCTGCCTTGGTCAACATTTTTATTGCCTATCCATAATTGGCCTTGGTGGTTAGTTCCCTTCTTGGACCCATAGTGTTGTTATGGAAGGAGTTCTGCAATTTTGATCCAGCCACAGAGAAATAATGATGGTATATTTCCAAGTCTGGATAGTGTGTGGCTTGGAACTTGATGATGTTCCCATGCATCTGCTGCCCTTGTTCTTCTAGGTGACAGTGGTCATGGATTTGGAAGGTGCTCTCAAAGGAACCTTAATCAGTTGCTGCAGGTGCAATGGCAGTGCAGGGATTGAGAGCTGTAGGGCTACCACGCAAGCGAGCTGCTTTGTCCTGGATGGTGTTAAGCTCAGTAAGAAGTTTAACAACACCAGGTTAAAGTCCAACAGGTTTATTTGGTAGCAAAAGCCACACAAGCTTTCGAGGCTCTGAGCCCCTTCTTCAGGTAAGCTTCCAGAGGGTTGTTGGAGCAGCTCTTATCCCGGCAAGTGGGAGAGTATTCCATCACTCTCCTGACTTATGCCGTGTAAATGGTAGTCATGATGTGGAGATGCCGGCAATGGTATTCTACAATGGTATTTGCTACCAAATAAACCTGTTGGACTTTAACCTGGTGTTGTTAAAACTCTAATGGTATTTTCTACCAAATAAACCTGTTGGACTTTAACCTGGTATTGTTAAAGGTCTAATGGTATATGCTACCAAATAAACCTGTTGGACTTTAACCTGATGTTGTTAAAACTCTAATGGTATTTGCTACCAAATAAACCTGTTGCACTTTAACCTGTTAAAACTCTTATTGTAAATGGTAGACAGGCTTTGAGGAGCCAGAAGGTGAGTTATCATAGAATTCTCAGCCTCTGACCTGTTTTCGTAGCAACAGTCTTCATATGGCTGATCCAGTTCAATTTCTGATCAATGGTAAGCCCCAGGATATTGATAGTGGGAAATTCAGCAATGGTAAATTTTAAGGGAAGATGGTTGGATTCTCTCTTATTAGAGATGGTCATTGCCTGGCACTTGTATGGCAAAAATTAATACCAGAGAGATAAAACTGATTGAATCATACGTAAATGGGATAATCACTGTTGCAGCAATGAACACAGGACTGGATGAATTTGGAAGCAAAAGGCAGATTGACAATCAGTAGTTTTCTAAAAGACATTAGCAAAGTGGAAAAGGTCATCTATATCTTTTTGTGGACAGCAGAGGAAGATTTAGTGGGGGAAGGAGTGAAGGCACCAATAAAAATCCAAAAAATGTTTTAAAGAATTTAGGACACAACTCCAATTAAAAGTCAAATCTTGGATCCACCTGATGTGAACTTCAACGGTAGGAGGTAGGAACCAGGGGAGTCAGTGATAAGATTGAGAAATGTATCCAGCATGCATAAATTAAAAAAACCAGGCGGAAGGCTGGTGGATCAGGTCATTTGGTGCCGTGATGTACAAAAAGCTCTAATTGGAAAAGACAAGCACTCGATATTGCAGGTTGTTGACACTGTTAAAGCACATTGAACCAAAAGTAGGCAGATGAAGACTATCCAAACAGCTAGCCTTCAGTTAATCATAGAAACCCTACAGTGCAGAAGGAGGCCATTCGGCCCATCGAGTCTGCACCGACCACAATCCCACCCAGGCCCTACCCCCACATATTTTACCCGCTAATCCCTCTAACCTATGCATCTCAGGACTCTAAGGGGCAATTTTTAACCTGGCCAATCAACCTAACCCGCACATCTTTGGACTGTGGGAGGAAACCGGAGCACCCGGAGGAAACCCACGCAGACACGAGGAGAATGTGCAAACTCCACACAGACAGTGACCCGAGCCGGGAATCGAACCCGGGACCCTGGAGCTGTGAAGCAGCAGTGCTAACCACTGTGCTACCGTGCCGCCCCTTAAGGCATAGGAAAGGGAGCAGGGTTGAAACAGTGAAACAGCAACAAAAGAATGCACACCAGATGAAGAGAAAGATGTGCAAAAGGTGTGGACAGCCACATGAACTTGTGGAAAGCCCAATCACTGAGAAAAGATGTGCAGGACAAAGAAAGAAGATGGTAAACGAGCTATTAGAGACAGAACAACAGGGTGAATGAGAAAGAAACTAAACCTTTGTACCCTGAAGGATAATGATGAGTTTGAGGACATAATAGACACAGGAACCATACAATTGCATGATCTGTCAGGATTTGATTGTTCCCAGAGAAAATTGACAGAACCAAACAAATCAGGAAGGAGTTGAGAAATAAGCCCTCAGCCATTAGACTGAAGCTGAATCTTCATACCGGAGCACAGAGTAACATCATCTCACTCAGCCTACCATCAGAAAATCTCTCCTAAAAATTTGAAAGAAAATGTTTACCCCCCAAAAAAGATGCTCTGAAACCAAGCAACATCTCACTGATTTTATATGTTAGGACTGGAATTCAGCAGCTAGGGACAGGCCAAACCAGAGGGACACACAAAGATAAAGATGTTAACTGTATGTACATCACTGCAACAGATGGTGCAGCATGTCCCGGAGATGAGCAGCTGCGAAGAGTTATAGCTGTTCGCAGTGAACCATGAGGTGAAGGCAGAGTCATGGAAGCTTGAGGTTAATACACCCACTAAAAAGCACCCTCCAATCAGGAGCATGAAAAATCTGGTCCAAATGTATCCCGAGTGCTTTGATGAGATGGTGGGATGCTGTGAAGATTTTAAGTATCAGATCACCTTAGATCCTGTGAAGAAACCAGTGATTCAGTAAAGTACCAATAAAACGAAAAGGAGATCTTGAAAGAGAACTTCAAGAGATGGAAGAAAAGGAAGTGATTGCCAGAGTCCCAGAACCTACAGATTGGATAAATTCTATCATTGTTAGAGCAAAGCCTAACGGCTGGCTATGAATTTGCCTAGAACACAAAGATCTTAACCAAGCCAGAAAGAGGATTCACTACCCATTCCAATACTGGAAGAGATTCTGATGCCAGAATCGGCTGCTGGAACGTGAATATTGATGAGGGTTTTTTGTTGCTGGCAATGTACAGCATGCCTTCCTGCATCGACCTTTTGGTCTTTAAAATGAGCCAGCTGAAAGTCGGTGAGACATACAATGGATGCAAAGGTGCAGTAAGCATAGTTGATGTTTATCCAAGTCTATGGTGTAAATGGAAAAGATCGTGACTACCATCTACATGAAGCCATGTAGAGAAGCAGGAAAGCTGTTATCTGAAAAGGAAGGATGTGCAGGTTCACAGGGAGAAGGTGAGGGAATGGCAATAAATAAATTGCTCATTTGGAGAATGGTGCAGACATGATGGGCTGAATGGACTTCTTCTGTTCTGTAACAACTCTGTGATTCTGTGAGCTGGGATCAAGCTAAATTCAGACAAATGCATTGATGCACCATTGATTCACGCAAAGACTAGATGTTGTGAAACAACAGGCTTTTATTAACAAGAACAGAAGCACTCCCAAACCGATGGCTAACCCGAACTGAGGCAAAGGGGCGGAGAGCAGCCACCTTTATACCCCGAGGAGGGCGGAGCCCCGGATTGAGGCAGCAGGGGCGTGCCCAGGCATATCCCATATACAGACAGTATTACAGTGGTTCACCACATGCATTTTGTAAGTGACAGAATGTCAGTTCTTTGAACGGTGTACACTCTTGCTGGAGTTAAACTGAACTCTAAAAAAGTCACAGCTATCACCAGGAAGGAAGATCCAAGGAATAAGTGCTGAGAAATATCCCAGAATGATCCAGTACATGAGTTCTTTCATACTTCACGTGGAAGAATACACAGCAAACCTACGAGAGTTGATGAGGGAAGGTGCTATGTACCTGTGATCAGAGTTAGAGGAGTTTCAACAAACTGAAAGAAGTAGTATGCAAGGAGATAAGTTTCTCATACTACAACAGAGAGAAATCTGTCACTCTGCAAGTAGAAGAGGACCGGGAATGGTCCTGGTACCAGAGAGAAGGCTGATAGCATTTTCATCTAAAGCTCTAACATCAGCTGAGACTAGATATGCCAACTCATCACTGAGAGACATGACTACCAAATGCAGAAAATGGTGTAATGACATTTAACCACCTTAATGATACCCCGAATAATGGGGGCGATTCTCCCATCCCGACCCGCAAATTTTCTGGCGGGTCGGGGTGGGAGATTCTCGTTGCTGGCCTTGTTCTGGGATTTGCGCATGCACCGGGAATAATACGCATCTCCCAGAGCTGGAGAACAGTCGGAGACCAGACCACGTTGGAAACTGGTGAGAAGACAGGTAAATCATTTGAATTTTTAAAAATGTATTTGAAATGTATTTTCAATGTCATTATCGGGGACTTACCAGTCCCGATTGAATCTCCCACCCCGCCAGGAGTACCTCATTCCAGCAGGGTTTAGAGTAGCTCTCCACGTTCGGGGAACTAGTGGGAGACCCCGCCGAAATGAAGAGGTGGCAATTGGCGCCCCCCAGGGGGTCGGGCAACGGGGGGGGTTGGTGCTTCCTGAGCATGGGCACCCTGGTAGTGCCAAGGGGCAAAGTGCCCATACACAGGGGGCACCTTGGCACTGCCCACCGGGCACTGGGCAGTGCCAAGGGGGTGGGGATTGTTGTGGGCAAGGCCTAGGGGTGATCGGTGGGGGTAGGGGGTCCCGCTCCAACTCTGCATGGCGATCAGTCTGGGATGGAGGGAGGGCAGTGATTGGAGTGGGCTGGGGTGGGGAAGGTGGTCTTCCGGGAGGGGTTTGCCTCCCGGGGAGGGATTGTGGGGAGGGCTGGAGGGGCAGCACTGCGGGGGTCCCTGGCTGGCCAGTGATCGAGCCGGCCAGCAAACGGGGAGACTGACAGATCGGGACCACTGTGCACACGGAGCATTCCGGAGCTGTCAGACCCTGGCACGAATAGGCCCCACCCCCCCTAGGTTTTTAAATGAGATTCTCGATTGGGACCTCTGCAGTGCACAGAGTGGGGAGATTTGAGTGAGAAGCTGAACTGAAAGAACAGTCATGATCTGGAACAGTTTTCCCACCGATTCAGCACTTTTGGGAGAATCGCCCCAATATTTTTCTGAGATAAAAAAAACAAGCTATAAAAGATTTTTAAAGCATTTAGAATTACAAATTTAATTATAGAAGTTCATTGTAACTTCAGTTCATTTTAGTTTTTTGGAAAATAATTGATAATTGGAAAAGTTATCTTGATATAAAGAGACATTGCATTTTTTAAAGAAACAGAAATGTTACATTATTATATTATTTCAAAACACTTAGGATCTATATTCTTCAGGCACATGTATATACATATATCCAGGGTGCCACATCTTCACTACTGCACTACAGTTTGTGCACCAAAGTTACACTGTATCATTCCATAGCATCTGATGAGATGTAACAAAATACACTGGAGGTAATCTCCAGTATTTGTGTCTAAAAGTGTGATTAGTTTGAACATCCAGGAGTCACAACACATAAACTGAGGCGACTTAAAGCCAGGTGCAGTTTTCAATGTTCACTTGCTGCTTGAGAGCACTGGGAGTGAAGAAAACTTTGGAAACACCAAGAACATTTCTGGGACACATTGCTAACATGTTCCTTGGAAATTCTCTCAGGACTTCATCTAAAAGGAGTGAGTGCTGTATTAATCCACTTTATTGGGCACTTTATAGAATCACCAGGGGAAAAGGAGTGCTTGGTGATTGGTATCTTGCTGGGAGCCCTGTTGCTATGTATGAGAAACTGCAAGAGCTGCTTCAGGACAGAGGGACCAGATGTAGGGGAGGCTGAGAAGCACTCACAGCAGGAAGCTCTATCGACCCAGACTCTTCAGAGACCATTCCTCCCAAATTCACGTGACCCAGCCCATGAGAAGGCTGCACTTTGGAATGGAATTCCTTAAGGTGATCTATGGTGTTATGGATAGAGACGCAGATATTGATTGCAATGACTGTGGCAGACAAGGTCACAGTCATACCTCAAGCTTTGTAATAGTGATTGATATATGTCACATATCCCAATCATCTGTGAATTTTGCATAGGGGAGGCCTCTGCAACTCTATACACTCAGGAATAACTATATCATTTGCTATTACCAGAGAAGAGCAGAGACAAGGAGCACTAGGATTTGGGAAGATTGCAGGGGCTCCCATGGTCTAGAGAGGCAATAACCTGCACACATATGGTGGCCATGTGAGCCCTTCATTTAAACTTGGAGGTGTCCAGGAACAGGAATGTGCAACTTGCCTGCAGCCACTGGCAGTGCATGATGCAGATGAATGCTGCTGTCAAGGCAACTGTTGCAATACATTTGCAATAAGAAAATCATCTGTCCCACAGGCATTTGAGATCCTGAGGTGACTACAGATATCCTCTGACGCTATGGCCCATGTCTTTCATGAGAAGTCCCCAGGCATCAGCTGAGCACTTATATATTGTGAACCACTCAGCCATTAGGAATATCATTGAGGAGAACATTTTTATAACCAGTCATGGACGTGGTAATCTCAGGCAAATTAAGCATTTCTTACTCATCCCTAACTACCCTTTGAGATGGTGGTGGTGAACTACCTTCTCGAACCACTGAAGTCCATGTGGCGTAGGTACACCTAGAGTGCTGTTAGGAAGAGAGTTCCAGGTGTTGACCTAGCGACAGTAAAAGAACATCCATATAGTCCCAAGTCAGGATGGTGTGCGATTTGGGAGGGTAAATTGCAGGTGGTGGTTTTGGTATGCATCTGTGAATCGTGTCCTTCTGGGTGGTAGAGAGCACAGATTGGAAGGTGCTGTCGAAGGAACCTAGGCAAACTACTGCAGTGTGTTTCATGATGGTTTACACTGCTGTCACTGTGGTGGTGGTGGATGGGGGTGGAATCCTTAAGGTGGTGGAAGGGTGAATCAAGCAGGCTATATTTTCTTGGATGTTGTCGAGTTTCTTTAATGCTATTGGAGCTGCACACATCAGGCAAGTGGGGACTATTCCAACACAGTCCTTTCTTAAGTCTTGCAGACAGGCTTTGGAGAGTCAGGAGGACATTGCAGAATTCTCAGCTTCTGACCTGCTCTTGAAGCCACAGTATTCATATGGTTAATCTAGTTTAGTTTCTGGTCACCAGTAACTCCAGGATAATGATAATTGGAGACTCAGTGACAATAATGCCATTGAGTGTTAAGGGAAGATAGTAAGATTCCCTCTTGCTGGAGATGGTCATTGCCTGGCATTTGTGTGCCCCAAATATTACATGCCCAAGTCTGAATGTTTGTCCAGGTCTCACTGCATGTGGGCACAGAGAACTTCAATAACTGAGTAGTCACAAATGACATTGTGCGATCATCAGTGAACATCCCCAATTCTGACCTTATGATGGAAGAAAGCTCATTGACGAAGCAGTTGAAGATGGTTGAGCATAGGACACTATCCTGAGGAACTCGTGCAGTGATGTCCTGGGATAGAGATGATTGACCTTAAGCAACAACAACCATCTTCTTTTGTGCCAGATATGAATCTAACCAGAGGAGGGTTTTCTCCCTGATTCCCATTGACCTCAGTTTTGCAAGGGTTTCTTTGATCCCTACTTGGTCAAAAGCTGCTTTGATGTCAAGGGCTGTCACTCTCACCTCACCTCTGGAGTTCAGCCCTATGTCCATGTTTGTTGACACAGTAAGAAGTTTAACAACACCAGGTTAAAGTCCAACAGGTTTATTTGGTAGCAAATTTTGCTACCAAATAAACCTGTTGGACTTTAACCTGGTGTTGTTAAACTTCTTACTGTGTTTGCCCCAGTCCAACGCCGGCATCTCCACATCATGTTTGTTGAGCCAGAGCTGTATTGAGGTCAGGAGCTGAGTGACCCTGGTGGAACACAAACTGAGTATCAGTGAGTAAGTGCCACTTTATAGAACTGTCAACCACACTTTTCATAATTTTGCTGATCTTGAGGGTAGATTAATGGGTGGTAATTGGCTGAATTGAACTTGTCTTGCTTTTGTGTCAATTTTCCACATTTTTGGGTAGATGTCAGTTTTTAACTGTACTGAAGAGCTTGGCTGTGTTTGTAGCCAATTCTAGAGCACAGGTCTTCAGCGTGATAGCTCTGCACTGGGGATGTGGATGTGGCCCATTGCCTCTGCGGTATCTAGTGAGATAACTTTTTAAAATTAATTTGTGGGACATGGATGTCGCTGGCTGGCCAGCATTTATTGCTCATCCCTAGTCACCCTTGAACTGAGTGGCTTGCTAGGCCATTTCAGAGGGTAGTTGAGAATCAATCACATTGCTGTGCTCACTTTGGAGTCACGTGTAGCCCAGACTGGGTAAAGATAGCAGATTCCCTTCCCGAAAGGACATGAGTGAACTGATTCTTTATATCAAATGGAATGAACTTAAACGGCTGAAGCCTGGCATTTGTGATGTTGGGGATCTCAGAACGACCTGCTTTGATCCTGAAAAAGAGATTAGATACCTTGACTGGTGGGTCACCCAGCCTATCTTGTTGGGAACCTCTGGGGCATTAACCACAATTCCCACCTTCCCCCCACACCCTTCCCCACCCACCCCCACACCACCATCCCCCTCCCCTCGCCACCCCCACCGCACAACTTCTCAGTCAAGAGTCAAAGGGGAAGTATAATAGTTATCTCAATTGTACCAGCATGCCTTCTCTTCACCTCACCTCTAACAAGTCATCTTTGAGAGATTACTAACTTTTAATATCCTATTGCACGCCAATTGCTTTCCATGTAGGATCTCAATCTGAATGAGCTATGATCTTTAAGATGCATTATTCAATGTGACAATATTCGATTTTCTAGGCAACTAGGAAAGAACACAACAGTTTGCAAATACTAAGCGGCAGCCAGGCAACCCCATGGTGACCCCCAAGAGCATCTTTACGCTCCTAGGAGCAAACTCCCTCCCCCTTTTCTCAGATTATTGTCTGTAGAAACTTCTCTGCCCTTGAAAGGTATAAAATCGAAGCACTGATTACCAACCGAAGAGAATTTACCCAAATACAAAAAAAACTCTGAACTAGAGCCATCAACCTTGAATTCAATTTTAGATATTTAGCTCTCCCAGTCAATTGATTTATACAAAAGATCTTTCATGATGTTTGCAGATGTAAAAATTTGTTTCCCATGGAGTGTAATTGATTTGTAAGAAACATACACAATTATTGTCAAATTGATAAGTGGGTGGAAATTGCCACATATGAAAATTGAGATGGTTGACAGACTGCAGTAACTCCACGGAGGCGAAGGTCCCGTCACCAAGTTACTTAATTTACACCATATATCTGCATCTCCCACTTAGGGAGGGTGGTCAAGGTCTGGTGTGTCTTCGCATACAGATGATGACCTTCTGCCTCCAGACCCCGCAGAAATACCTTTACGTCGAGTCTCCTCCACAATGGTGTGCCCTGGCGACGTATTTCTTCCGCCAGTTGCACGGCCTGAATTATGACGTGCAGCTCCAGCATATGTGGTCCAGCACGGAGCCAAGGCCTGGCGAAGATTTTGTAGTCCGTGCCGAGGAGGGAGACTGGGCGCCAGTTCTTGAGATGGCGGAGATCCCCCTTCTTTGGGAGCAGGGCAATCACTGCCCTGTGCCACGAAAGGGGCATCTCCCCGGTTGCACTGCTCTCCCCCAGGACCTCTGCGTAGTCGTTCCCCAGGACGTCCCAGAGCGCCTTGAAGAACTCCATGGTCAGCCCGTCCAGCCCCAGGGCTTTTCCCCGTTGGAGGCTGTCAAGGACACCGGTCAGCTCCCTCAAGCTTATTGGGGCCTCAAGCCTGCCGGCACCCTCCGGGCTGACCTGAGGAAGGTCCTCCCACAAAATTCTGCAGGCATCCTCGCTGGACGGATCCGGAGAGAAGAGGGCAGTGTAGTAATCACGTGCGATAGCCCTGATGCCCTCCGGATCCGAGACGGGGGAACAGTTGTCGGCCAGCAGCGTAAGGAGCTGCTGACGGTTAGCCCGCCCTTTTTCCAGCGAGTAGAAGGGGGAGCCGCGGTCCAGGTCCACGCAGAACTGGAGCCGCGACCTCACGTACGCGCTGCGGGACCCAAAGAGTTGCAGGTCCCGTAGCGCACCCTTCTTTTCCCTGTACTCCAGCCGCAGGGTCAGGTCCGTGTCGGGCTGACTGAGACGAGCCTCCAGGTCGAAAACCTCCCGCTCCAACTCCTTGAGCCTGGATTTCCGCCTTTGTCGACCCCCTCGCGTACTCCTGACAGAAGGTCCGGACGGGAGTCTTGCCCATGTCCCACCATAGCCTCAAGGAGGGGAAGCCTCCCCGCTTCCTTCTCCAGCTGGCCCAGAATCGACGGAAGGAGTCCAGGAAGCGCTCGTCCTCCAGCAGCGTGTTGTTGAAGTGCCAGTACGCGGACCCCCCGGACGCGAGACGGAGCAAACTCCGCCCACACCAGGTATTGGTCCAAGCACAGCACCTGCCACACAGAGGCCGACGGGACGCTGGACGCGTATACCCTCAAAAATGTAAAGGCGGTCAAGTCTGGACGCTGCACCTCCAGGCTTCACGTAAGTGAAAGTTCTGGAACCAGGATGGAGATGTCTCCAGATGTCCACCAAGTCGTGGGTCCCGAGCAGGTCCCGCAACTTCACCACCGCCGGGGTGCGCAGCCAGGGGCCGGTGCGGTCCCGAGCCACGAGGGTGCAGTTGAAATCCCTGATTTAGCCATCAATTAGGACTCATGAGGGTACTTCTTTTCAGGTAGGACTCATCAGATAGCTCTTTCGGGTACCAACCAAATAAACAAACTCAAATTAACTTGGGGACAAATTAAAAGGGGCAGCTCCCCAAAAGGAAGGGGGAACAGCCCGAACCAAAAACAAAGTCGAAAGGAAACTTAAAACGTCAAACCAAAAGGTGATTATCGGGGTCGATAATACACCCCAGCCCCTGCGGCGCCCAGCGGTCGCGGAAGGCGTCAACTGCGCCCGTGGACACCGCATGCTCCCTCTCCAGAGACACCTGGCCGCGAATGTAGCCGCGGTAGAGGGGCAGACAGTCGGGATGGACGGCCCCGTCGATCGCCCGCTGCCTGGACCTATTGATGGCGCGTCTCGCCAGGCCCAGGAGCAGGTTCATGAGGAGGTCGGCATCCCGACCCGCCCCTCTCCGCACCAGGTGCCCGTAGATCAGGAGCGTGGGACTGAAGTACAAACAAAACATCAGTAAAAGGTGTTTGAGGAAACCAAAAAGGGTGTGCAGCCTAAAACACAGAACGTAGACATGGTCCACGGACTCCACGAGGCCACAGAAAGGGCAGTCTCGGGAGCCCGTGTACCGGAGAAACCTACGGTTGCACGGCACTGCTGCGTGCAGCACCCTCCACCCCAGGTCCCCGAGATAATTGGGGGAGATCCCTCCGTAGAGGGACCTCCACTGGGGACCTCCGCCGCCCGGCGGCAACAAGGCCCGCCAAGGTGTATCCGGGCGACGGGCGAGGACGCGGTAGTGAAGGGTGTGCAGCAGCAGCCCGTACAGGAAAGGCCTCCGCGCGGTGGAAAAGGGCACGGAGGACATTTCCGCGAGGCGGCTCAGGCTGTGGGGCACCTCACCCAGGGGGGGGGGGGGGGGGGGGAGGTCTAGGCTTCGGGCCAATGTGAAATTCCGTCCGAGCAGGGGAACGCTCGGGCGGGATCCCACCGCACGCCTGCGCCGCCTCCAGACCGCGTGCGCACTCGGGGCCGAGCACGACCGTCCTAAGGTCTTGGATGGCTTTGGCCGCCTGCCAGACGGCCACCCCCGTGCGCTCAGCCAGCATGCGGGGGCTCATCCAGCCCGCTCCTCCGCCATCCAGCACATCCCCGATCCTGGTCACCCCGGCGTCCACGGCCCTCCTCTCCGCCAGCCACCTGAAGTTGTACGGCTGGAGGTGCGGATTCCTGAGCAGCGGCTCTCGCACGAGAGCCGCTACTCCTGACGGGGGAGAGCTGCGTCGCGAGGCGACCACGTTCCAGACCGTAAGGAGGTCCTGGTAAAAGACGGGCAACTCCCGCAGGGAGGTCGGAATACGCCCCAGGTTGATGTGCAGGAGCTGCACGTCGTAATTGAGGCCGTGCAACTGGCGGAAGAAATACGTTGCCATCGCACGCCATCGTGGAGGAGGCTCGATGTAAAGGTATCTCTGCAGGGTCTGGAGGCGGAAGGTCGCTACCTGTGTGCGAAGACACACCAGACCTTGTCCACCCTCCTCAATCGGGAGATGCAGCACCTCAGCAGCGACCCAGTGCAGTCGGTTGTCCCAGAAAAACCGCACGAGGGCTTTCTGCATATCGGTGACAAAGCCAGGGGGAGGGGTCAAAGGGACCAGCCGGTACCACAGCATGGAGGCGACCAGCTGGTTTATGACGCGAGCTCGCGCCCCGTAGGACAGCACTCGGAGCAGTCCTGTCCAGCGACCCAGGCGGGCGGAGACTTTGGCCTCCAGCTCCTGCCAGTTCACCGGCCAGGATTCCTCGGCTGGGCAGAGATGGACCCCCAGGTAGAGGAGGTTGGTCCTGCTCCAGGTGAAAGGCCTGAGCTCCTCCGGAAGCGGGTCCGTCTCCCACGGACCGACCAGGAGTCCGGAGCACTTGGCCCAGTTGATCCTGGCGGAGGACGCGGCGGAGTACACCGCCTGGCATTCTCGCATCCTCCGCAGGTCAGCCGGGTCCGTGAACATGAGGAACACGTCGTCGGCGTAAGCAGACAGGACCACCCCTACGTCTGGGACGCGCAGAGTCAGACCCGACAACCTCCTCTGCAAGAGGCGCAGGAATGGCTCCACGCACACGGAATAAAGTTGGCCGGACAAGGGGCAGCCCTGCCGTACTCCCCTCCCAAAGCAAAGGGGTGCTGTCAGGGACCCGTTAACCTTAATCAGACACTCTGCGGCAGAGTACAGTAATCGGATCCGGGCGACAAACTGCGTCCCGAACCCGAATGCCTGCAGAGTTCCGAGTAAATACTCGTGCTCCACCCTGTCGAACGCCTTCTCCTGGTCTAAAGACAAGAAGGCGCTCGACAGACCAGCCCTCTGGGAATGGTGGACCAGGTCCCGGACCAGATGGAGGTTATCGTGAATCGATCGGCCCGGGACCCTGTAGGACTGGTCAGGGTGGATCATGTGGTCCAGCACGGGCCCAAGGCGTGAAGCTAAAGCCCTGGCAAAGATTTTATAATCCGTGCTGAGGAGGGAGACCGGGCGCCAGTTTTTAAGGCACCGGTGATCCCCCTTCTTGGGCAGCAGGGCAATGATGGCCCTGCGCCATGAAAGGGGCATCTCCCTGGTGGCATTGCTCTCCTCCAGGACCCCCGTGTAGTCGCCCCCCAGGATGTCCTAGAACGCCCTGAAGAACTCTACTGTCAGCCCGTCCAGCCCCGGGGCTTTGCCCCGACCGAGGCCATTGAGGGCGCCGGTCAGCTCGGCCACGGCGATGGGGGCCTCGAGCCTGCCGACGCCCTCCAGGCTGACTTGCGGAAGGTCCTCCCACAGAAGTCTGCGGGCATCCTCACGTACGCGCCGCGGGACCCGACCAGTTGCAGGTCCCGCAGCGCGCTCTTCTTCTCCCTGTACTCTAGCCGCAGGGCCGGGTCCGTGTCGAACTGACTGAGGCGTGCCTCCAGGTCGAAAAGCTCCTTCTCCAACTCCTCGAGCCTCCTCGTCGACCCCCTCGCGTACTCCTGACAGAAGGTCCGGACGTGAGTCTTGCCCACGTCCCACCATAGCCTCAAGGAGGGGAAGCCTCCCCGCTTCCTTCTCCAGCCAGCCAAGAATCGACAGAACGAGTCCAGGAAGCGCTCGTCCTCCAGTACGCGGACCCCCCCCCGGACGCGAGACGGAGCAAACTCCGCCCACACCAGGTAGTGGTCCGTGCACGGCACCTGCCGTATGGAGGCCGACGGCACGCCGGACACGTGCGTCCTCGAAATGTAAAGGCGGTCGATTCTGGACGCTCTGCCTCCAGGCTCCACGAAAGTGGAAGCTCTGGAGCCAGGATGGAGATGTCTCCAGACGTCCACCAAGTCACGGGTCCCGAGCAGGTCCCGCAACTTCATCATCGCCGGGGTGCGCTGCTAGAGGCCGGTGTGGTCCCGTGCCTGGGTTTGTGGGTCCGTGGGCGGCGGCGGCTCAGTCCCCCTCCCCGCCCCGTACGCCTGGACACCCCCCAAGCCCAGAGAACCCTCCGGATTCAAGTTGGGGGTGCCCAGCATCAAAGGTTGGGACAGAGAGGAGGAGATAAATTCCTCGCCACCGCCGCCCGGGGACCTGAACATTGGGGTGCTGCTCCAGTCCCCCGGCAAGCTGTAAAAGAATTCCGGGGCGATTCGACCGGGCTGAACGGAGCCGCGGGGGCCCCGCCCACACCCGGCCTCGGGGAGACCCATGCGGGGGACTGCAGCAGCATGTGTTTTGTTGGGATCTTTTTCTTGCCCCCAGTCTGGGGACAAGGCGTAAAAACAGGTGGGGGTGTGGCAGGCGATGACATGAATGGGGAGCGGGGCCCACAGACCTCAAACCCCACGGCTCCCGAGGGGCAGCGCCTCTTTTTATTATCGTGCCCGCGGGTGGGAGATGCCCCCCACGCTCCGCCCCCCTTAGCCTTGCCACGCCCCTTCCGTCTCCCCGTCACGTCCCCTGTCGGTGTTGGTTCTGCCGGCTGTGTCGGCTCGGGGTCGCGCATCCCCCCAATCCCGTCCCGGGAGCGCGTGCACCCGTGACGCTGGGCCCAGCACAGGACGCTGAGGCGCCCACGGACCTAGGAGATGGTTTGGGAGGGAGGCCGGAGGTGGGTATTTTCCCCGAGCCGGCAGCCGGGGTGACTGGGGTGGAGGGGGTCGGGGTCGCGTTCCCCCTCCTTTTCTTGCCTTTTCCTTTTCTCGGGGTCCTCTGGCCTCGGAGGCTCCACTCCCCCCCCCGCCGGCAGCCAAGGTGGCGGCTGCTGCCGGCGTGGTCTCCCCTTGCGGGGGGCCACGTGGTGTTTGGTTAGGGGGAGAGGGGGCTGCAGTGCCAGGGGGACGGAGGAGCAGGAGGGAGGACGAGGGACAGGGCACCAAGGAGGGCTGGTGCCTCAGTCAGGAGGAAGGAGGGGGGGGGGTGCCGATGTTGGGGGCAGCAGCAGCAGCGGGTGGGGGGACTTCTAAACTTCAGCCCTTTTTGGGCCTAGCAATAAAAAGTCCAGGTTATTTTCACCCCTCACCTCTGTAAAAGATGTTCCTGTGTTCTTCCCCCCCCTCCCTTTCAGGCACAGACCTTTGATGTTTGGGGGCACCAGCCCAACAACTCAGTCCTTTGGTGTTTATGTATTCTTCTCTGTTGAGTGCTGTCCTCCTTTCTGTCGATGGGAAACTCCCTCTCTCTCTCTCTCCTCTCCTCTCCTCCTCCAAGGAGAGAGCACCTTCCAATGGCTGGGTGGTCAGGTGAGACGATGGCTCCTTCTTCCTTCTCCCTTGTTGAAATCCGTCCTGAAGGCAAATCAGAGCCTTCTATCCAGCTTCTTCTTTCTTTTCTTCTCCTTCACTGCAGCAGCAAGAACTTCTTCTGGACACAGCCAGCTCGAACAGGTGCGACCTGCTGAATGCAGGCTGGGAGTCTGACACACCTGCTTTAAATAGGGAGCATGAGGCTCCCTGATTTAACCATCAATTAGGACTCATCAGGTACTTCTTTTGATGATAGGACTCATCAGATAGTTCATACTCAAGCCAACCTCATTAGCCTGGCTGAAGTCATCACACAGACATAAGCTCAAATTAAAGTAGATACCTGAATAGACGGCAAAACTCAGAAATCTTCACAATACAGTTTCCCCTCTTCAATGAGTATATGATGGGTACAACCTAAACTGAAGATGGCGAGGGAACTGCCAAGAGGGAAAAATCTACCTGATCTTATCCTCGCCAATATCACTGGTGCATCACTTAAAGGGGGAGAGATGTTATTTATTGTAAACCAATGCATCTCTATTTGATTAATCACATGACATGTAGTAACACCATCAGAGACATTCGTGGGTTTTTCCCTCACTTCCATCCTGTACTATAAGCAAACAATAAAGCTTGATGAACTGGTTAATTAACCCACCGATGGCAACCTTTTCTTCCTTTTGTCTTACTCTACAAGTGAGCTGACCACATTAATATTTAACACTCTTACAACTGTTTTGAATTACCCAGGAACTTGGGAGCCTCGTTCCTATGTTTCTTTCTCCATGGCAATGCCTCGGCCAATCAGAGTTGACTTGCTAATCAATCAGCACTCATTTCCCCTGTCATATAAATCATTGTTTGAACTTTGGCATTTTTGTATTTGTTCTGATGAGTGCCAGACAAGAAATGTCGACAACATGTCTCTCTTTTCAGTCATATTCTGTTCCACTAAGCGAATGTTTGTAACCCATAGAATTCTTAACCACCTAATTAACTCGTCTTGCCAACTTTAAGGATTAGAGTTTATGGACACCAATGTCTGACTGCTTAACTACACTTTTCAAAATCCTTTATCCTCTGCTCAAAGAACAACCTCAGCTTCTCCAGCCTATCCATGTAACTGTAATCCTTCATGCATGAAACCATTCTTGTATATCGCCAATTCTCTAGTACCCTCTCCAAAGCTTTCACATCCTTTCTAAATTGTCGTGCAAGGAATTAGATATGATCTACCTGCTGGAGCTCAACTAATATTTTATATATGTTCAACATAATTTCCCAGTTTTTATACTCTATGGGCTGTATGTAATGGCCATTCCCCCCTTGCCTCCACCCCCCCCCCCCCCCCCCACGGCCGCCACCCCCACCCCTGCGAATGTAGAATATGACAGATGACATCTCATGTCATTCCACCTGTTTCTGATAATGCAAATGTGGGTGCTGAAATTGGAAAACACTCACTTACCCACCCACCAGACCCATACCCACTCACTCACACAAAGATATTTTATAAGATTTATTCTATAGACACTTACAACTCATACATTATTAACTTAGAGGTACTAGTGATTTTCACAAGGTGTTAAGTGGCAGCTTGCCTCTTCCTAGAGATCGGCTTGATTTAAGCTGCCTGTGCTTTCACTATTCAAGTTCTAAAATCACAATCCTACGTGACTACTTTCTTTCTGTTAATAGGTATCTTGGTACAGCTGCTCCACACATAAATACATCAGGAAACAATATAAAGCAAACTCAGAAGGGAAGACTGGAAAGCAAGGCTGTAGATCACAAGTAGATGTTAATGGCTTTGTGATGCATCTGGCTCAATATAATAAGCAATATTATAGAATTACTGGCCCAAATTTTGCAATTATAATGATAATGAAACTGTCAGTTTTTGTTGTTATTGCACCTGTGAAACTGACAGAGACCTTTGGTGCCTGCACGTGGGTTTTTAAATGTGAAAATCCCGAAGCTGCTGCCAGTGCGTAGGGCCAGTACGACTCAGAGAAAGAGCAGACAGGGTGTGGTTGCTAATCAAAGAGGGTCTGATGAACTGAAGTGCTTTTATTTCAATGCAAGAAGTGCAACAGGTAAGGCAGATGAACTTACAGCTTGGATTACTACTAGGAACTATTATGTTGTTGCTATTACAGAGATTTGGTTGAGAGAAGGACAGGATTGGCAGCTTAATGTTCCAGGATACAGATGTTTCAGGCAGAAAAGAGGGGGATGTAAAAGGGGTGGGGAAGTTGCACTAAGGAGAATATCACAGCTATACTGCGGGAGGACACCTCGGAGGGCTCATACAGGAGGCAAATGGGTAGAGCTCAGGAATAGGAAGGGTGTAGTCACAATGTTGGGGGTTTACTATAGGCCGCCCAACAGCCAGCGGGAGATAGAGGAACAGATATGTAGGCAGATTTTGGCAAGGTGTAAAGGTAACAGTGTTGTTGTGGTGGGAGATTTTAACTTCCCTTATATTGACTGGGACTCACTTAGTGCTCGGGGCGTGGATGGGGCAAAGTTTGCAAGGAGCATCCAGGAGGACTTCTTGAAGCAGAATGTAGATAGTCCAACCAGGGAAGGGGCCGTACTGGACCTGATATTGGGGAATGAGCCTGGCCAGGGGGTCGATGTTTCAGTAGGGGAGCAGTTCGGGAACAGTGACCACAACTCAGTAAGCTTTAAGGTACTGATGGATAAAGATAAGTGCAGTCCTCAAGTGAAGGTGCTAAATTGGGGAAGGCTAATTATAACAATATTAGGCAGGAACTGAAGAATGGCAAATCCACATCTGGCATGTGGGAGGCTTTCAAGTGTAAGTTGATAGGGATTCAGGACTGGCACATTCCTGTAAGGATGAAGGATAAATATGGCAAGTTTTGGGAACCTTGGATAACAAGAGATATTGTGAGCCTAGTCAAAGAGATAAAGGAAGCATTTGTCAAAGCTAGGAGGCTGTGAACACACGAAGCATGTGTGGAATACAAGTAAAGTAGAAAGAAACTTAAGCAAGGAGTAAGGAGGGCTAAAAGGGGTCTTGAAAAGTAATTGGCCAGCAGGATTAAGGAAAATCCCAAAGCTTTTTATACATATATATATATATGTATAAAGAGCCAGGAAGAAGGTTGGCCCATTCAAGGACAGGGGAGGAATCTATGTGTGGAGCCAGAGGAAATGGGCGAGGTATTAAATGAGTACTTTACTTGGTAGATGATGAGTCTGGGAAAGGATGTGTAGATAGTTTGAGTCGTGTTGAGATCAAAAAGGATGACGTATTGGGGTTCTTGAGAAACATTAAGGTAGACAAGGCCCCAGGGCCTGATGGATATACCCCAGAATACTGAAAGAAGCAAGGGAGGAAATTGCTGGGGCCTTGAGAGAAATCTTTGTATCCTCACTGGCTACAGGGGAGATCTACCAAATAAACCTGTTGGACTTTAACCTGGTGTTGTGAGACTTCTTACAGGGGAGATCCCAGAGGATTGGAGAACAGTCAATGTTGTTCCTTTGTTTAAGAAGGATAGCAAGAATAAGCTTGGTACTCACAGGCCAGTGAGCCTGATGTCGGGGATAGGGAAATTATTGGAGAGGATTCTTCAAGATAGGATTTACTCCCACTTGGAAATAAGTGAACATATTAGCGAGAGGCAACATGGTTTTGTGAAGGGGAGGTCGTGTCTCACTAACTTGGTCAAGTTTTGCGAGGAAGTGACTAAGATGATTGATGAGGTAGGGCAGCGGATGTTGTCTACATGGACTTCAGTAAGGCCTTTGGCAAGGTCCCTCGTGGCAGACTGATGCAGAAGGTGAAGTCGCATGGGTTCAGAGGTGAGCTGGCAAGATGGATACAGAACTGGCTCAATCATAGAAAGAAGTTTAACAACACCAGGTTAAAGTCCAACAGGTTTATTTGGTAGCAAAAGCCACACAAGCTTTCGGAGCTGCAAGCCCCTTCTTCAATTTTACAGGAGAATTTTTATTGTAAAACAGAATGAATTGTAAGCTGTGTTATAGGAATACACAAATATGGGAAATTTATACATTCAATTCCTCATTTTCCAATAGATTATTCAGATATTCAGCTCAGCCATTTAGAGTTCAGATAATAAACACTTGACTGAACTTCTTTTTCCAAAAAACCAAAATGGAAGGGTTCATTTCTGAATGGAGGGCTATGACAAGTGGCGTTCCTCAGGGACCAGTCCTGGGACCTTTGCTGTTTGTAATATATATACAAATGATTTGGAGGAAAATATACCTGGTTTGCCTTCTGTGAGAATTGTGCAATGAGATTGGCTCCTTCGCCTGCATGAGGACATCAATGTTGCTGGACACAGAGTTCTCTTACAGCTTATAATGACCTACGCCACCCATAGAGAAAAAGGTAAAGTGCAAAGAGGCAATTGTGGGTTTTTGGAAAAAAAAGTTCAGTCAAGTGTTTATTATCTGAACTCTAAATGGCTGAGCTGAATATCTGAATAATCTATTGGAAAATGAGGAATTGAATGTATAAATTTCCCATATTTGTGTATTCCTATAACACAGCTTACAATTCATTCTGTTTTACAATAAAAATTCTCCTGTAAAATTTTCCCAATGGACTCATTGACAAGCAGAACTCCCTAAGTCCTAATTATCTCAGCTGATTGATATCCTGCTATGAATGGAAAGATGCTCTAATACAGGTCAATACATACAGTCAATCTGTCAATATGAATTAACTGAATTTGAAGAAGAAACACAAGTTAGAAAAATACCCCATTCATCCCTAACAGCCAAAAACAGCACAACAGAAGGCTTGTGGACACATGGCTGCATTTTATGGGGCCCTTGGGAACAGACTATCAAGCGGCCAGGGGTGGGTGGCACTAAAACATTGTGAGAGAACACATTTGCCCAGAACCCTGATGTTGTCACATTGGTTCCACAATTTACCAACGGCCAAAAAACTCCATATTGGTATTGTTGTTACAACGTGGAGGAAATGCAATAAAGCTCCTTGAGCAGGTACTTAGCAATTTGTAGGCATTGCTAGTGATTAAATGTAGAGGTTTGGATTTCCTGAGCGGTTAAAGTTGATGGCACTGAGATGAGACCTCAGTAATAAGAGTGGGAGTTAGCCTGCTGGTGGGCTCTGAGCCATGGGTATTTATTCTGCTGGTGGGCTCTCTGCAGTGTTTATTCTGCTGATAGGTTCTCCACAGTTTTTACTTCGCTGGTGGGCTCTCAGCAGTGAGTGTTTATTCTGTTGGTGGGCTCTCGGCAATGTGTCTATTCTGCTGGTGGGCTACTGCCCCTGCTGGCAGGAGGGACACTGCCAGTTTCCTCACAACGACTAGGACAACACTTATGCTGGTGGCATCCATTTGACCCATGATCAAGTCTCACCAATGCCTCCACCATATGTCTGCTTGCATGGGACATGGTGGGAGTAAGCAAATGTATAAGCTGGCTGCCTTTCAGATGTGGCCATGTATCTGTGGCTGCTGGAGCAGGCACAGCCCTTGCCAGTGCCAAGATGATCACTCCTTTTCCATACAGTGTCACATCTCGAGTTGCCACATGCAAGCACCAGTGAGGCGGGTGGCATATAGGACTCATCCTGACGCAACAAAGGATGTCTGGACCTGTTAGTGGCACTGCATCCAGGACCAGGAGGTGACAGCAGAGCTGCTGTCCTCCATTACCATCGCCATCCAGGTTTGCTTAGTCAGGCTGGAGGATCTCATCTTGCTGTCCCTTAGGAAGGTAAGCTTCCATCTTTCCCTTGCAACCTGGAGGAGAACATACAGGGAAACATCATTAAATCATGGGGTCAACCTAGTGTCTTCTCTCTATTATGCCTTTGGGATTCTCCTAGTCATTGAATCTCCAGTTAAAGTGCAAGCCTTCCATTACATCAAACACTTGTCAGCCTCTTGGGTTTCCGAATTGAAACACAAAAAATTAGTATGAAAGTTCAACAGTGATTAGGAAGGCAAAAGAAATGTTAACATTCATTGTAAGGGAGATATAGAGTATAAAAGTAGCAAAGCGTTGCTACAGCTCGACAGAACCTTAGTGAGATGGCATCTGGAATGCAGTGTGCAGTGCACAAGTTTAGTCTCCTTACCTAATAAAGGCTATAACTGCATTAGAAGCAGGTCAGAGAAAGTTCACTTGACTGATGCCCGGAATGAAGGGATTGTTTTATTTTATATTAGGTTGGGTCTGTATCCGCTGGAATTCAGAAGATGGAGAGGTGATCTTATTGAAACATATAAGATCTTGAGGAGACCCAACAGGGTTGATTCTGAGAGGATGTTTCCTCCTGCAGGGCAGTCTAGCACTGGTGGACACATCTTAAAAATTAGAGGCGTCCCATTTAAGACAGAGATGAGAATTTATTTTTTCTCAGAGAGTCATTCATCTGTGGAATTCTCTTCCTCAGAGAGCAGAGGAGGTTGGCATTTAATTTAATCAAGGCCAATTTAGACGGATTTTGATTAACAAGGGAGTAAAGGGTTATGGGGGTTGTTGACAGGAAAGTGGAGTGGAGGCTACAATCAGATCAACCATGATCTTAATGAATGGCGAAGCAAGTTCAAGGGGCTGAATGGCCTACTCCTGTTTCTAGGTCTGGCCCAAAAGTTAAAATTCGAAATTGGTGCAAGGCCGATTTTGATGGTATCAGGCAGGAACTGTCAAAAGCTAATTGAGGGAGTCTGTGTGAAGGCAAAGGAACGTCTGGTAAGTGGGACGCTTTCAAAAGTGTGTTAACCAGAGTTCAGGGTAAGCACATTTCTCTTCGAAGGGCAAGGCTGGTAGAAGTAGGGAACCCTGGATGACTCGGGATATTGAGGCCCTGGTCAAGAAGAAGAAGGAGGCACATGAAATGCATAGGCAGCTGGGATCAAGCGAATTCCTTGAAGAATATAGGGGTATAGAACTATAATTAAGAGAGAAATCAGGAGGGCAAAAATGGGACACAAGATTGCTTTGGCAGATAAGGCAAAGGAGAATCCAAAGAGCTTCTACAAATACATAAAGGATTAAAGAATAACTAGGGAGAGAATAGGTACTCTTAAGGGTCAACAAGGTCATCTATGTGTGGATCCACAAGAGATATTTCTCATCAGCATTTACTGTTGCGAAAAGCATGGATGTGAGGGAACTTGAGGACATAAATAGTATGTCTTGAGGAATGTACATATGACAGAGAAGGAGGTGCTGGAAGTCTTAAAGCGCATCAAATCCCCGGGACCTGATGAAGTGTATCCCAGGACATTGTGGGAGCTAGGGAGGAAATTGCAGGTCCCTAGCAGAGATATTTGAATCATCGATAGTCACAGGTGAAGTGCCTGAAGATTGGAAGGTGGCAAATGTTGTGCCTTTGTTTAAAAAGTGCTGCAGGGAAAAGCCGGGGAACTACAGGCCGGTGAGCCTCACATCTGTGGTGGGTAAGTTGTTGGAAAGTACTTTGAGAGACAGGATCCACAGGCATTTAGAGATGCAAGGATTGATTAGAGACAGTCAGCATGGCTTTGTGAGTGAAAAATCATGTCTCACAAATTTGATTGAGTTTTTTGAAGGGGTAACCAAAAAGGTAGAAGAGGGCTGTGTAGTTGATGTTGTCCACATGGACTTTAGCAAGGCCTTTGACAAAATACCGCATGGTAGTTTGTTGTGTAAGGTTAAATTTCACGGGATCCAGGGTGAGGTAGCTGAATGGATACAAAATTGGCTTGAAGACAGAAGCCAGAGGGATTTTCAAACTGGAGGCCTGTGACCAGCGGGGTGCCTCAGGGATCGGTGCTGAGTGCACTATTATTTGTCATTTATATTAATGATTTGGATGAGAACATAGGAGGCATGGTTAGTAAGTTTGCAGATGACACCAAGGTTGGTGGCATAGTGGACAGTGAAGAAGGTTATCTCGGATTGCAATGGGATCTTGATCAATTGGACCAGTGGGCTGACGAATGGCAGATGGAGTTTAATTTAGATAAATGCGAGGTGATACATTTTGATAGATTGAACCAGGGCAGGACTCACTCAGTTAATGGTAGGGCATTGGGGAGAGTTGCAGAACAAAGAGATCTCAGGGTACAGATTCATAGCTCCTTGAAAGTGGACTCACAGGTGGACAGAGTGGTGAAGAAGGCATTCAGCATGCTTGGTTTCATTGGTCAGAACATTGAATACAGGAGTTGGGACATCTTGTTGAAGTTGTACAAGACATTGGTAAGGCCACACTTGGAATACTGTGTACAGTTCTGGTCACCCTATTATAGAAAGGATATTATTAAACTAGAAAGAGTGCAGAAGAGATTTACTAGGATGCTAGCGGGACTTGATGGCTTGAGTCATAAGGAGAGGCTTGATAGACTGGGACGTTTTTCTCTGGAGCATAGAAGGCTGAGGGATGATCTTATAGAGGTCTATAAAATAATGAAGGGCATAGATCAGCTAGAAAGTCAATATCTTTTCCCAAAGGCAGGGGAGTCTAAAACTAGAGGGCATAGGTTTAAGGTGAGAGGGGAGAGATACAGAAGTGTCCAGAGGGGCAATTGTTTCACACAGAGGGTGGTGAGTGTCTGGAACAAGCTGCCAGAGGTAGTAGTAGAGGCGGGTACAATTTTGTCTTTTAAAAGGCGTTGAGACAGTTACATGGGTAAGATGGGTATAGAGGGATATGTGCCAAATGTGGGCAATAGCTTAGGAGGTTTAAAAAAAAAGGGGTTGGAATGGACAAGTTGGGCCAAAGGGCCTGTTTCCATGCTGTAAACTTCTATGACTCTAATTCTTGTATTCTTTCAAACACTGGTCGGTCTCTACAGGTTTCTGGATTGAACGCACATTAGTTTCTAGGCTGGAAAAGGTCCATTCTGAAAGACGTGCTGGTTAGGTGCACTGGCCATTCTAAATTATCCCTTAGTGCACCCAAACAGGCGCCGGAGTGTGGCGACTAGGGGATTTTCACAGTAACTTAATTACAGTAAGCCTACTTGTGATACTAATAAAAAATAAAGTTTAAACTTAAACTGGAGAAAGTGCCCCTTCTGGAGTGTACAGGGCAGGACTGAAAGCAAGGAGGCTGGCTTTTAAAAAACTGTGCCAGCACCTACCTCGGATGATGCCACAATTAATGTTTGACTCCTGTGCTAACGTAGGGCAGACTCTGTGCCTCCAGGCTGTTAATTTGGCTGGTTGCTGCAGGATTAGAGTGAGTGAACCACTTGTGGTGCCATTGCTGAGGCCTGTGCAACACGTATTAAATTCAGCTCACGTTGTGCCAGAGAAACATTCCAAGGACATCTCACAAATTAAATTTTTTGACACAGACAAACCTGGTTTGTGCACAAGATCCTATTTTGTTATGTGGGAAAATACAACAGGTATTATCCACTGGATCCTTTTTTAATATAAATTCTATTTAAATGCACGGGATCAGGCCCCACTGGATCACCGACTGAATACTGGGCTGATTCCCAGCAGTAGTATTTGTATCTGACAGACGCACATGTCTCCTCACTCCAAATACTGCTCCCTAGAAAATGGATAGATGGACAGTGACGGTAAGAGTGCTGTTCAAATCACTTGGAATGACTAATTTAACTATATTCCATCAGATTATTAACAATTGGCTTCGTCAGCAATAAAGTTATTGAGAATGGCAACGTGGATTGGAAGATACTTCAGGAAACATTGCCCTGGTTTATTCAACATGCAAAATGAGGTATTTAGTTAGAAGCATTTTCTTCCATTTGTTATGTCTTTTGGGGTATTGCTTTTTTTAAAAGAGGGTCAGGGTGTCAAAAAGCTCTTTCCTTTTGCTTCTATAAATTCTTCATAAACCATTAAGCACAATCTTACTGATAGAGAACTAGGGCTGCCAATTCATTTCCTCACATTACACACAATATTTACCCAGTTACTGTTTAACAAGGCGGAGATTAGAATTTGCAAACTGCAACAGCGAAAAAAAGAAAATGAGAAGCTCTTTGGATTGGCACAGAACAATCAAAACACATAATTATAATATGACCGTTTAATAATAAACATTGTAACTTTTATTGATTGATATAGTATTGATTCCGGAGAAGTGCAATTTTATTAACCTGTCACAACATGGGGATATTGGAGTGAAATGACTGTCTTCATGGGTTGGGCAGGTCCATTGGTTTTCAGATCATACATTGTGAATGCTGAAACATACAGTAAATTAAACAAATAAAGCTACTAAACAGTCAGAAGTTGTCTCATTAAATTCATCCTTCAAAATTCACAGACACATCTTCAAATAAAAATATAAGCACTTGATTTCTGCGTAACTTGTTCTCTTTTATTTTTAATTCAATTTTTTCTAGCATTTCAAATAAATTAATGTATTCAAATAATTTTAGCAGTTTCCGAACTTTAAACTTTTAAATTTTTTTAATGCACATAGTTCCTATCGTCCATTTGGTATGTGGTAGTTTCAAATATGTGACTTTTCATTGGTTGCAAGCAGGATTTAAAGACAGGTTTCACAGCCAATGATATGGATCTAAATTGTAAGATTGACATGATTGTGCAAAACACATGACTTGTTTGACCCCGATGTGAAAAGGACATCGTATCAGGACCAGGGTCTGCAAACAGTTCTATTTAGTAGTGTCTTCCCAAAGCCCAGAAACTCAGATTTCTAACAGCACTGAAGCAGTTTTGGTTAAAATTAGGCTGCTTCTCTTTAAATATTTTTTAAAAATTTGCACTTTGAATTGGCTTCATTCAAGATGGCAGATGAGCAGCCGGTTACTTGACCTCTACCAGTGCCACTCTGAAGCTGACTGCTAAGGGTCAATCTGGGATGGGGGAGGAGTGGGATTGAATCGATTGTTTCAGACTCCAGAGCCTGACCTCCAGTCCACTCAGCAACATGGCTGAAATCAGATACTTATTATGAGAGAGAAAATTTTGGTTTGTAGGTTTTATAAACATCTGTAGGCAATCAGCATCTTTATTTACACCAACCCAGATATACATTTTAGATGTACTAGAAACTTAAAAAAAGTGTGCATTTATATTTAATTGATAACAAACTACATTCAGCCAACCATTCCAAAATGCCCAGCAGCACCAGATCCAATGTCGATCTGTTATAAAAGTGGCCACCAATTTTCTCTTCTTATTATGCTGCTTATTGGTCACTGAGACATTAAATTAGCTAAGAATGTCTTCAAAATCTGCATTCCACCACTAATGATAATTGATTTTTTTCTCCTTTCTGATAAAAGTCTTTAAAGATATTAAAATGTATAAGATGATGTAACACATAATTCCCACACAGAGGAGAAGCAGATTTTTTTTTGTCAACTAAAATTGACAATAATTATTGCCTGACTTGAATATTGTCGAGCATGCCTCAAGTTAATGTGTACCAGGCAGATCTGTGATCCTGTGAGCTGTCCAGACACCAGGAAGGCAAATAATTTTGGGGTTAAACCACAATTCACTTTAGCCAAGAAACTTCATGTTTGTCACATGATAACATAACCAGTAAGTGTGATGCGGGAGCAGTTGTCCTTTGAAAACACACAGTACAGCAATAATTCATGAAAACACACACAACTTTAAAAAAAACACTGCATTTGATTAGCTACTTCCTATTTGGATGTCAATAATGTGTAAATAAACAATAAAGACATTTAAACTGTCCTCGCCATTGTCAGATTTTATAGGGATAGAAAATCACCAAACCCTATATACAACTGCAGATACCACCCTCTCCAATCTGGGAGAGCAATGCCAAGATCTGAGTTTCATGAAGCAATTCTGAACTTGATTCAACATGCTCTTTTGGTCATCTGACTGTCCAAAAAGGACCACAAGACAGTTCATCATTGCTGATAATGTGAGACAAGGATGGCAAGTACCACAATAAGTAACATCACCTTCACCACACAAACCCAATGTAACATCAGATATTGACGAGGATATCAAGTGGCACAAAACCCTTCTTCTTCCCACTGCGCACTTTAATGAAACCATTAATTTCTTCACCCTTGTCCACACAGATCTGCAAATAGAGGGAAGCGTTAAAAAGCGAGCTGCATGTGATTCACATTAAAACCTGCAGAAAGTCTCTAGAAGCTCATTTTTCTGAGCTGCGACCTTGGAAGTGTGTGTTTGTATAATACAAAGCAAATTTCTCTGTTTTATTTCTGATTTTGACATGTAACAATATCAAAGCTTAATTGCGTGGTCTCAAGAAACTGTGGGTCATTTTAAACTACACTGCCCGTGCGGCAATCTAGTGGAGTGAAAGGTCCACCTTTAGGCAACATGCCTGATTTTTGTTCCACTGATTCACTTCCCCAGGTTACCATCCAGGCCATGAAATGCTCCCCCCAGTCTGTCCCCAACTCACCCCCACGGAATCCTTGAAGATGAATGTATTATTTAAACATTTATAGAGCAAGATGATATTCAGGTTTTCAGAAGATAAACCAGTATTCAATGTTGATTTGGCACAAGTGGTAGAAAATGCACTGATGCGTTTCTGTCATTTGGATATAACAGAGAATGGCAGGAGTTGGGGGCGAGGGGAGAGCGCGTGGTGGCAGTAACAGAATAGAATCATAGAATCCTACAGTGCAGAAGGAGGCCATTTGGCCCATCGAGTCTGCACTGACCACAATTCCACCCAGACCCTATCCCCATAACCTCATGCATTTACCCTAGTTAGTCCCCTGACATTAAGGGACAATTTAGCATGACCAATCCATCTAACCTGCACATCTTTGGACTGTGGGAGGAAACCAGAGCACCCAGAGGAAACAGATGCAGACACGGGAGCATGTGCAAACTCCACACAGACAGTGACCCAAGCCAGGAATTGAACCCAGTCCCTGGCGCTGTGAGACAGCAGTACTAACCACTGTGCCAGCCTAGGTAGGCTAGGTAAGTTCCTGATCTATTTCCCATCTCAGCTGTTAGTTTATTATGACATACTATTTAAACCATGAGGATTCACACAATGCTATTGTGGACCAGGACATTAAGCCTACATCTAAGGCTAGCCACTAGCTAAAAAATCAAGCCAGTCATCTCTTCCAAATACATAAGCAGAGATGAGTTGTTCCACAGAGAAACAGGCAGCTGCTGGTCCCTGGAAACTTTTCCCAACCGTCACAAGGCCCGCAATTTCATAGCATTATTCAAAATATTATACAATCTTCCAAACAGATTCTGTCTAACACACTCTGTGAGGAAACATCCCTCTTGCATCTAACATTTGGAAAGTGTTCGAATTTGAAGGATCTTATCAGTTGTGTTTCTGTAATCTCCTGCATCAAGTTGGACATGGGTGGATTGTAAAAGGTACTGATTGTGGTGTAAACATTAATTGGTAATTAAACAAGAGTTAATTGTTGCTGATAACATAAACGAGGTGAAAATGACACAAAGGGACTTCAAAAATTCAATACTGCAGAAAATGGCTCTCTTTCAACATTTCCAGAACCTGATGATGCATCGGTCAAATTTACGTCTGTTTCTGTAGCTAATTATTCCTGGAACAGGTCGCAAAGGGGCTTATAGCTCAAGGGGCATTACACCACATCCAGCACAACCACATCCACTCTCACACACACAGACAAACTAAGGGGTAATATAGCATGGCCAATCCACCTAACCTGCACATCTTTGGACTGTGGGAGGAAATCGGAGCACCCGGAGGAAAGCCACACAGACACAGGGAGAACAGGCCAACTCTGCATAATGTGGAGATGCCGGCGTTAGACTGGGGTGAACACGGTAAGAAGTCTCACAACACCAGGTTAAGGTCCAACAGGTTTATTTGGTAGCAAATACCATAAGCTTTCGGAGTGCTGCTCCTTCGTCAGATGGAGTGGAAATGTGCTCTCAAACAGCGCACAGAATCACAGAAATCAAGTTACAGAATACTAATTAGAATGCGAATCCCTACAGCGGCACGGTAGCACAGTGGTTAGCACTGCTGCTTCACAGCTCCAGGGTCCCGGGTTCGATTCCCGGCTCGGGTCACTGTCTGTGTGGAGTTTGCACATTCTCCTCGTGTCTGCGTGGGTTTCCTCCGGGTGCTCCGGTTTCCTCCCACAGTCCAAAGATGTGCGGGTTAGGTTGATTGGCCAGGTTAAAAAATTGTCCCTTAGAGTCCTGGGATGTGTAGGTTAGAGGGATGAGCGGGTAAAATATGTGGGGGTAGGGCCTGGGTGGGATTGTGGTCGGTGCAGACTCGATGGGCCGAATGGCCTCCTTCTGCACTGTAGGGTTTCTATAAAATTCTATAAAAGCCAGCCAGGTCTTAAAGGTACAGACAATGTGGTGGAGGGAGCATTAAACACAGGTTAAAGAGATGTGTATTGTCTCCAGACAGAGCAGCTAGTGAGATTCTGCAAGTCCAGGGGGCAAGCTGTGGGGGTTACTGATAATGTGACATAAATCCAACATCCCGGTTTAGGCCGTCCTCATGTGTGCGGAACTTGGCTATCAGTTTCTGCTCAGCGACTCTGCGCTGTCGTGTGTCGTGAAGGCCGCCTTGGAGAACGCTTACCTGAAGATCCAAGGCTGAATGCCCGTGACTGCTGAAGTGCTCCCCCACAGGAAGAGAACAGTCTTGCCTGGTGATTGTCGAGCGGTGTTCATTTGTACAACGGATGAATGAACACCTGTTGGACTTTAACCTGGTGTTGTGAGACTTCTTACCAACTCCACATAGACAGACTCCAGGCTGGAATCACTCCAGGCGGGTCCCAGCCGCTGTGAGGCAGCAGTGCTAACCACTCAGTACAGACTGACCACTCAGTGGACCTCAGAAGGCAGGCGGAGATGAAATAAAATAAACTTCTAAAAATGTTTCATGATGTCAAAATGATAGCCCTTGGGAAAATGTCAACAAAGAACTGCACGGACAGCAGCAGCAGCTGGCCTGTCAATCAAAGCAATCAAAGCAGAGTTTTTAAAACAATCACTGTGAGCTTACGCCAGTTTTTTTAAAGTTTGACGAGCAAGTCAATTACAAAACTCCAGATCATGGAAGTTAAAAAGACCTCACCTGCCCTCCATGATTCCCACACTGCAGGTTAAGGCCCTTGCAACAGTCAAAATGGAGTTTGTTTGAATTTAGCACTAAGTTCAAATGGTCCTGCTAAGTTTAGGTTTCAAGTGTGAATCATGCCCGCCCCTTTCACCATACCCACAAAAATTAGATTTGTCAGAAATGTGGGCAGTCATTCCAGACGCAGGTCTGAGTCGTGCCTGCCATTTTAAATGTCCACAAATCTCCTCAACTCTGCAAAAATCTGGCCTTTTGTTTCTGTTTTCACAAAACAGAGGGACAAATAGACATTGCAAAGGAGAAGCATGAAAGGCATAGTGAGGGAGGAAATATTAAAGTGCTTAGCATCTATGAAAGTGAATAAACCACCAGGCCAGGATGAAACTTCTTCTGGGCAGCTGTATAGGAAACAAGGGAAGAAATAGCAGTGTCTCTGACCATCAGTTTCCAATCCTTTCTGGCTATTGGTGTTATGCTGGAAACTGGAAGGCAGCTATCACAGACTGGGAAAACGGCAAGCTGCATCCGTTGATGGAGACGGGAGAGGTGCCAGAGGATTGGAGGATTGCGGATGTGGTTCCTATTTTCAAGAAGGGGAATAGGGATAGCCCAGGAAATTACCGACCGGTGAGTCTAACCTCAGTGGTCGGTAAGCTGATGGAGAAGATCCTGAGGGACAGGATTTATGAGCATTTAGAGAGGTTTAGTATGCTCAAGAATACTCAGCATGGCTTTGTCAAAGGCAGATCGTGCCTTACGAGCCTAGTGGAGTTCTTCAAAAATGTGACTAAACACATTGACGAAGGGAAAGCGGTAGATGTGGTTTATATGGATTTTAGCAAGGCGTTCGATAAGGTCCCCCATGCAAGGCTTCTAGAAAAAGTGAGAGGGCATGGGATCCAAGGGACTGCTGCCCTGTGGATCCAGAACTGGCTTGCCCAAAGGAGGCAGAGAGTGGGTATAGATGGGTCTTTTTCTAAATGGAGGTCGGTCACCAGTGGTGTGCCCCAGGGATCTGTTCTGGGACCCTTGCCGTTTGTCATTTTCATAAATGACCTGGATGAGGAAGTGGAGGGATGGGTTGGTAAGTTTGCCGACCACACGAAGGTTGGTGGGGTTGTGGACGGTCTGGAGGGATGTCAGAAGTTACAGAGGGACATAGATAGGATGCAAGACCGGGCGGAAAAGTGGCAGATGGACTTCAACCCAGATAAATGCGTAGTGGTCCATTTTGGCAGGTCAAATGGGATGAAGGAGTACAATATAAAGGAAAAGACTCTTAGTACAGTAGAGGATCAGAAGGACCTTGGGGTCCGGGTCCAAAGGACTCTAAAATCGGCCCCGCAGGTGGAGGAGGTGGTTAAGAAGGCGTATGGTGTGCTGGCCTTTATCAATCGAGGGATTGAGTTTAGGAGTCCGGGGATAATGATGCAGCTATATAAGACCCTCGTCAGACCCCACTTGGAGTACTGTGCTGAGTTCTGGTCGCCTCATTACAGGAAGGATGTGGAAAAGATTGAAAGGGTGCAGAGCAGATTTACAAGGATGTTGCCTGGATTGAGTGGCATGCCTTATGAGGATAGGCTGAGGGAGCTCGGTCTTTTCTCCTTGGAGAGACGAAGGATGAGAGGAGACCTAATAGAAGTATATAAGATGTTGAGGGGCATAGATCGGGTGGACTCTCAGAGGCTTTTTCCCAGGGTGGAAATGTCTGCTACGAGAGGACACAGGTTTAAGGTGCTGGGGGGTACGTACAGGGGAGATGTTAGGGGGAAGTTTTTCACACAGAGGGTGGTGGGCGAGTGGAATCGGCTGCCGTCAGTGGTGATGGAGGCAAACTCAATAGGGTCTTTTAAGAGACTCCTGGATGAGTACATGGGAGATAATAGGATGGAGGGTTATAGGTAGGCCTAAAAGGTAGCGATATGTTCAGCACAACTTGTGGGGCCGAAGGGCCTGTTTTGTGCTGTAGTTTTCTATGTTTCTAAAATTCACTCAGTAGCAAAAAGTTTATATGTCGCAAATGCTGTTGGCCTTTCAGCAGCAAGGAACTTACTCTTGGCCTGAGAATTTGATAATTTCTTGTCTTAAAGTCATATTCACCAGCTTCTGTTCCCTTTCTGCTTGCAACAGAACTATAAGCTTTGTTCCCTACTGTTGATGACTTACTATAGTAGTAGTTTATCCTCTTGTGTTCACATGAAGTTGGGATAACTTTGGCAAGAGTAGAATGGATGTTAAACAAATTATACTGCATTATTCACTGCTACAGAAGGGATCTTTGAGCTATTAAATATGCATGAGGAACATTGGCCCTGCAAGTTGTGGGTGCAGTGTCCTCAAAAATTACTGTTACCACACCCACAACTTCCTGATATGTGCAGAAGACATGTGAGATAGTATTAAGTAAAATCACCCCAATATCATAGACCTACAATAAAATGCACCTATGTGCAGAATCAGCCCTCACATTCCTCAGTGAGAAAACTGCATTTTTTGGAATATTTGAAACAGTTCTTCAAATCAAATACACGGAACCAATGACTTCTTGGGTTGAAATGTCAGCCCTTTTATCCCAAACAAATCCACTGCTACTAAATATGGATTCAAAAAGAATTGGCCTTTCATGATCAGAAAATGAGCTAGTAACTATATTAACAAATAATATTTAAATGAGGCTTCAATTACCATTGTTTTAATTTCCAAATGTATAGAGCCTTGCCTACTGGGAGCACATGTTAGGAAATTGCTCCAAACGTTTTCTGGATGAAATGGTTGCATTTCGCTCATGATTTTGTGATGAGCTGCATTGCTGGGTGAGGCTTTGCGTTGGGTGTATAGATTTGAGCAATCACTCCTTAGTGAGCATCTATGTTAATTGTTATATATCTGAATCTTCACAGAATCTTTACAGTGCAGAAGGAGGCCATTCAGCCCATCAAGTTTACACTGGCTCTCTGAAAGAGCATTCTACCTATAGTTCCACTCTTCTGCCTTATCCCTGCAACTTTGCACATTCTTTCTTTTCTGATAGCAATCGAATTCCCTTTTTGAACACCTTGATCGAACTTGTCACTACCTTCCTCTCAGGAAGTTCATTCCAGACTCCAACCACCCTCTGGGTGAAAAAAGTTTTCCTGACATCAATTTTACTCCTTTTGCCAATTATTTTGATTCTGTGCTCTTGGCAGCAACAGCAGTGTGAGGTCTGGTGACTTGTTGGTGCAAAGGGTGTTGACTGCAATATGGATTCATTGGAAACAGCAATAATGTCTTCTGGTTGAAGGAAGGGCAAATATAATGTTCAAACTTTTTTTTTTAAAGGTACATCATTAAGCAGTTTAAAAATAACCAGGAACTGCATGACCAAACATGAAGAACTGTGGATTGAGAAAAAATAGCAACTTGCATTTGTATAGTCCCTTTCAGGTAGGGAAATGACCAAAGGCACTTCCGGGAGTTGACATTTTAAAAAATTCATTCATGGGATTAAATTCAAATTTGGGGGCTTAGTATCTAATAGGCTATAGGATCATGCTATAATTATTTTTTAGTTTCATAGATGTGGAATGGACACCTGAGGGTCCAATATAGCAGGGGGCATGTGTCTCACTATCCTGTCCACCCCCGCTGCAATTTTCCAGGGGTGGGGAGCCATCGGATGGCCCACTTGGAATGTGGGCCAATCAAAGCCCTTAAGCCAATTAACAGTCACGTAAGGGCCTCTCCCATGCCGCTTGGATTTTACCCTCAGCAAGAAAGGTCAGGGTCAAATGTCGAGCCAATCCCCACTTGTCTAGCCCAGCCTTACATTCAAGTCTGGCTCCTGCGTAGTTTGCTTCTCCTGAGAACACACTGTAGTCTCAACAGTGGCCATCACTCCCTGGTGGCGCTGCTGGGTCAAACAGCTGTCAGCTATCTTGGAGGCAGGTTATCCCGCCCAATAGGGTGGAAGTCCCGCCTCAAGCCAATTAACTGTTAAATGGCCATGGGGTGAGCACGCCAAAAGAGGCAGGCTGGCCTCCAACTTTTACCCTAGGGTGTGGGGGTCCCAAGAATGTTGAGCTGCTTTAAGCCATGCTTCATTAATATCCATATTATCAGAGTTCCATGCATCTATTTTTACCTTCAGTTTTATTCACTTAACTCCTCCTATTGAAGTATATATCATTAAACACTGCCAAACTCCTTTTTATAACCCATTGCTCCCTTTGTCTTTCACACACGCTTACTAATTTTCTGCCTTCCATTTTCATCGATGTTCCTCTCCCTCAGGTTTGCACCCTCCTGCCAAGCCACTTAAACCGTTCCCAATAACACTAGCAAACCTCCCAGCCATCATATTGGTCCATGGTATGTTGCTTGACATGCAGAGGGCTCTACCTTTGGGAGTAATTTTATCTTTGCGGGATTATAATTGCTCTGATCTCTCATTATCGTCTCCTTGAACATATTGCTTTGACTCTCTACGTCCAAGCAGCTGTTTTCAATCTACTTTTGCTAAATTGCACATCAGTAAAGTTGGCTTTTCTCCAATTGAGAACGCTTACTCCTCTTTTATCTTTTCCTTATCCAAGCTTGATTAATTAATTCCAATTAAGGGATAATTTGGCAATGTTATTATGTAAACTTTAATTTTCATAATTAAAATAAAAACAGAAGAAGTTTTAGATGTTAATAACCTGATTTTCTTTCACATTTATCTGTCCTTCTTCTTTCGAGCCTGTGAACGGTTTGGTGCATCTGAAGACCTTCTCACCTACCATCACTTTCTGAACAAATGTTGCAGGAAAATATCCAACTCGGTCAGCGATTTTACCCTGGGGAATGAAAAAGAAAAATAACCAATAAAGAAGATTAACTTCACCTGGATCCACTGCTACAGAAAGATCAGGGCCACAGTGTTACATCCCCATCTTTGACCTAAAATGTAATGTCTCGGCAGGCTCCTTACTGGCACTACTGTGTCATGACATCACCTCGTGAAGATGAGGGGAGGAGACACAAACCATAGGGTTTGTGGTCTGTTCATTTTTGTTTCTCATTCAACCCAGATCAATACATTTAATTGTTGGCTCTGAGGAGGAAACGAGCCCAGTCAGTTTTAACCAGACTAATAAAGGGCATTGTCCTTAGCACAGAGATGTCTCTATCACTAATAGATACTAAACTGATGCACTGGCTTAGAGGTTAATAGATTGGCTGTTCTGGGAATGAGATATTGTGCTGTAGGTTCTGTTCAGAGGTTGTGGCTGAGGTATATTTTTGGGGAGACGAGGGCACCAAAATTTCAACACTCCATCTGGTTGTTCAATGGGAACAGATATCAGATTTGGAGGTCAGTGCGTTTGTTTGCTGGATTCTTGATTTTCCACCAATTAAACTTAGTTGGAAGTGTCTGAACTGGACACGATGGCTTCTGCAGTTGGACTTCTCAACATATTGGTGCATTTAGTTGCTATCCAAAGGGTTATGCATCAATCTCAAAGTCTGAGTACAAAATGGAGGTTGCAGAGACTGGAAGGTCAGAGATATAGGTGGGGGAAGTCTAGCCACAAGACCTCCATCCTGGGAGAGTGGCGAGGACAACCGCTTGCTCCCATGCCCCCAGCCTGATACCACTCAACCTCTGGATCGTTATGGGGGGGGGGGGTGTTTCTATTCTTCACTGCTGTGCACTCAGCCTCAATATATTCACACAGCCTTTATTTGGAGTATCTGAGACTTCCGAGCAAGCAGAAATCTTTTAAACCCTTTATACTGCATTGAAAATCTTTGATCTCCATCAATTTCAAAGTGTGGTGCTTTGAAAGAGGTTTCGCTGGCAGCTTAATGGATTTCTACACAGCCTCCAGTCTGCTGTGTTTATTTACATTTCCCTTCACGCTAGAATGGGGCATTTCAAGTACCTCCATTGTTCCTAACCATAATATTTACATCGACTGAGCCTGACTGACAGCTGTGGTTTCTTCAAAGGGCGGGGTCTGAGGGGGGTAGTGGGCTGACTTGGGAAAGAGGGCTGATTGGGTTCTGGGTGGGAAAGGGGGGTCTGAGTGGGGAAAGGGGATGATGGCAGGCTGAGTAGGGGGTGGTCAGGTCACTCTCATGATTGCATGGTGTGGGTGGGGACTCATTATATGTGGGTGGGAGGAGGGTGCCCCTCTTTGGTGAGGGGTTTGTAATGGTCCCCTGGTCAGGGGGGGGGGGATCATCATTTTCATTTTGGTAGGGGGCCCATCTCCCAGTGCAGAGATCTCTGAACAGCCGGGCTGCCTGGCGGTTTCCTGAGATGCATTAATTTGCATCGATCAGGTGGGTGAATCCCATATAACAGACGCTGCCAGTGCCAGTGCGAACCACTCCAGCTTTCCCACTGGTGTGGGTACTGAGTCCCGATTCGAGAGAATGGTGGCCATGATTACAACACTGGAGCACCATTTCTCTAATTACTAATCCCTGGAAGTACAGCTCCTTGCTGTGTGTGTAGGATCATGAAATCACAGTCAGATTTTGCAGAGCTCTGCACAGAACATGCTCTTTGCTTCTCTGCACACAGAAAAATGAAGCTCTTATTGTAACAATGCTCCAATTTATTCCAGTAATGATGTTCTCGAGCCAACTGCACTTAAAATCTTTAATCCAAATAGCATAACAATTTGCAATACACTTTTGTAATTACTTAGCAGAAATTGTGCAAGTAATCATCCATGATTTCTGTTTTTTCTAACTTAACTGGGACGTCGCCATGTTTATAATGCAATAAATATAACTCATGTAATGTCCAATTTGCACTTCACTGGGAGGAATGTACTAAATCTGACGTCTTAGCAGGGTGGTTTTAGTTTATCTGTTTTTTAAAACATAATTCAAAAAGTGATCACTTAAACATAAATTAATTTTGAAAAGTATGAATCAGATTTTCTACTTTAAAAATGGTCGGCAGGACCTGGATGTGGGAGTCCCACCCCCATTTGCAACAAATCCAATTTTTGCTGGTATAACAAGGGAGCAGGGTGTGATTCACACAAAAATGGTAATTGGTCGGTGCAGGCTTGGAGGGCCGAAGGGCCTGTTCCTGTGCTGTAATTTTCTTTGTTCTTTGAAAGTCTGCATGGCTAATTGAACTCCGTGCTGAATTGAAGCAAACCCCATTTTGGTTGTTGTAAGGGCCTCAATCCACAGTGTGGTAATCACAAATTTATGAGGTAGATGTAACATTCCTTAAGGGTGGATAAGGTCCGTATAACTGTCATGATCTTAGATTCTTTTTAAATCCCCTGCACTTTAAGCATGAAAGTAAAATGGGCTGAAGCTGTCAGTGACAGCCGAAAAAAAATATGCTGGACAGTTTATATTGACAAGCCATCTGCTGTAGGTCAGGAAAACATTACCACCTGGTCGAGTAGTTTCAATAGATAGAGGCCTTTGTTGATATTTCCCCAAGGACTATTATTGTCGTTATTAATGCGTGGCTGACTTTCAAAAGATATAATTATCTTAGCCGGGTGTTTTGAGTTCACACTGCGATTGATAGTTTAAAGAGGTTATTAAAGGTTTAGCTGTCTTTGATATAGGATATAAATAAAAATTTGTTTTTAAAGAGATTGACCACTTGAGGAAATTTAAAATCTTTGAACGCGTTTCTTGAATGGGAGCTTTTTCACAGGCAAGTATATATGAGTGGAAGCTGTATCAGATCATTGGAAGTTAAATTTTTCATCTTCACATGTCTCCTAAGGACTCCCCATGGTGAATATTGTGTGTGTGGCTATGGATGTAACAAGGGGGGGGATATGAGGAGCCATGGCAGGAGTTGTAGGGGCTATGGGAGGTGGGTGGGAGGCGAGTTGGCATGGAGATGGCAAGGGGGTATGAGAGGTCATGACGTCTGGGTGGGGGTTGTTGAAGGCTAGAGGGCCTAACGGTGACTAAAATAACTGGAATGAATCTCAGAGAACCAAGGTGGGTCTTCTAACCAGCCCACTTTAGAACCTGTCTGTCCCCATGACTCGCTAGGATCTGCTTCTGGGGTTGATGGGCCTGATTCTGTCCTGCCCCTACCACCCTGGAGGAAAAATTGGGTCTCGCAGGGCCCTTTAAACTGAGATGGGTCTGCTGAGGGGGAGATTTCCAACCTGAGCACCCATCTCAGTAGTGGAAATCCGGCTCTATTTATAAATGATAGTAGCCATGTTTTAGCAGCTAAAAAACTGCATTGTTAAACCTTCAATAGCATTTTTAAAAAGCTGATTCGAACAACACGTCAGGTCCAGTCTAACAGATTCTATAACCAGAACATGAACTCGACAATGCTGATTTCTATTAGGTGATTTGAGTCTCTAATGTTAAAGCACTACCATCCATCTAATAGTGCTAAGTGCAGATCTAGATTTGGTCTTACTATACTGATCCAGGTCTGTGATTAATACATCTACACTAAATAACCCAAGATATCTCATATGGGCTATGTCACTCATCATTCTTTTTAACTACTATCATTGAAATCATAGAAATCATAGAAACCCTACAGTACAGAAAGAGGCCATTCGGCCCATCGAGTCTGCACTGACCACAATCCAACCCAGGCCCTGCCCTCATATCCCTACATATTTTACCCACTAATCCCTCTAACCTACGCATCTCAGGACGCTCAGGGGCAATTTTTCAGCATGGCCAATCAACCTAACCTGCACATCTTTGGACTGTGGGAGGAAACCGGAGCACCCGGAGGAAACCCACACAGACACGAGGAGAATGTGCAAACTCCACACAGACAGTGACCCAAGCCGGGAATCGAACCCAGGTCCCTGGAGCTGTGAAGCAGCAGTGCTAACCACTGTGCTACCGTGCCACCCACTCTAGTTAAAGAATCTCTAGTTAAAGAATCTCTAGTTAAAGAAAACACACTGAGGTATGATTATTTTCCTCTAGTGGAGTGTAATAAAATCATAAACTTGTCCTTAATCAATCCTCTTCTTTGTTTGTTTGTTGGTTTACCACTAGGACCTGGATTATGACATATTGGATTTCTCAGTCATCCTCCACAAGTGTTGGCAACTGACATAGAAAAAGTGGAAATAGTGATATTGTACATTAAACATGCTGCCCCCTCACCTCATGTGCAGTGCACTCTCCACATGGAATGTTCATAATCTCTGACACATTTTCACATTCAGTCTCACATATACCTAAACTCCATTCTTAATGGAATTAAATTGCTGGGGAAGATATAGTCAAGGGAAGGAGATAGTCATCGACTTCAGGAAGCGTAGTAGAGAACATGCCCCTGTCTACTTCAATGGGGATGAAGTAGAAATGGTCGAGGTATCCAGATCACCAACAACCTGCCCCATTTCCTGTATATTTCCTATCTGTATTAGACCTTCCAAAACGCATTACCTCACATTTGTCTGGATTAAACTCCATCTGTCATCTCGCCACCAAAGTCTCCAACTGATCTATATCCTGCTGTATCCTCTGATGGTCCTCATCGCTATCCGCAAATCCACCAACCTTTGTGTTGTCCGCAAACTTACTAATCAAACCAGTTATATTTTCCTCCAAATCATTTATATATATTACAAACAGCAAATGTCCCAGCACTGATCCCTGAGGAACGCCACTTGTCACAGCCCTCCATTCAGAAACGCATCCTTCCACTGCTACCCTCTGTCTTCTTTGACCGAGCCAGTTTTGTATCCACCTTGCCAGCTCACTTTTGATCCCATGCGACTTCACCTTCTGCACCAGTCTGCCATGAGGGACCTTGTCAAAGGCCTTACTGAAGTCCATGTAGACAACATCCACTGCCCTACCCTCATCAATCATCTTCATCACTTGCTCAAAAAACTTGATCAAGTTCGTGAGACACGACCTCCCCTTCACAAAACCATGTTGCCTCTCACTAATACGTCTACTTATTTCCAATCCTCTCCAATAATTTCCCTACCACTGATGTAATTACCTGGATTATTCTTGCTATCCTTCTTAAACAAAGGAACAACATTGGCTATTCTCCAATCCTCTGGGACCTCCCCAAGTTAAAGTCCAACAGGTGGCTTTTGCTACCAAATAAACCTGTTGAGCTTTAACCTGGTGTTGTTAAACTTCTTACTGTGTTTACCCCAGTCCAACACCGGCATCTCCACATCATCACCTCCCCGCTAGCCAGTGAGGATACAAAGATTTCTCTCAAGGCCCCAGCAATTTCCTCCCTTGCCTCTCTCAGTATTCTGGGGTATATCCCATCAGGCCCTGGAGACTTGTTTACCTTAATGTTTCTCAAGAACACCAATATCTGCTCCTTTTTGATCTCAACATGACTCAAACCATCTACACATCCTTTCCCAGACTCATCATCCACCAAGTCCTTCTCTTTGGTGAATACTGACACAAAATACTCATTTAATACCTCACCCATTTCCTCTCGCTCCACACATAGATTCCCTCCCTTGTCCTTGAGTGGGCCAACCCTCTCCCTGGCTACCCTCTTGCTCTTTACATATCTATAAAAAGCCTTTGGGATTTTCCTTAATCCTACTGGCCAAAGCTTTTTTGTGACCCCTTTTAGCCCTCCTTACTCCTTGCTTAAGTTTCTTTCTACTTTACTTATATTCCACACTTGCTTCATGTGTTCCCAGCCTCCTAGCTTTGACAAATGCTTCCTTTTTCTCTTTGACTAGGGTAACAATATCTCTTGTTGTCCAAGGTTCCCAAAACTTGCCATACTTATCCTTCATCCTTACAGGAATGTGCCAGTCCTGAATCCCTATCAACTTACACTTGAAAGTCTCCCACATGCCAGATGCTGATTTGCCCTCAAACATCTGCCCCCAATTTATATTCTTCAGTTCCTGCTGAATAATGTTGTAATTATTCCCCCAATTTAGCACCTTAACTTGAGGACTACACTTATCTTTATCCATAAGTATCCTAAAGCTTACTGAATTGTGGTCACTGTTCCCACGAATCAACCGATTCAAGAATAGCTTCTTCCCTGCTGCCATGAAACTTTTGAATGGACCTACCACATATTAAGTTGATCTTTCTCTACACCCTAGCTATGATTGTAACACTACATTCTGCATCCTTTCCTTTCCTTCTCTATGGTCTGCTTTGACTGTATAGAACACAAGAAACAGTACATTTCACTGTATACTAATACATGTGACAATAATAAATCAAATCAAAAGACATAAATAGGTCTGTTTGATTCAGTGAAACAATTCATTGTTGAGGGACATGTTGAGCAGTTGCTGTAAGAGTGGTTGCTACTGCAATTGGGTTGCTGATTATTTGCTTCACCTTTCCTTATACACCCTCTGCAAAATCAATGCGTTCATGTCATACTACTTGGCTTAAGGTACAATGTCGAAATATGGCAGTGGAGTTTGTGTCTGCTATATATGGTAACCGAACTTCATGCCGGGGCATATATTCATCAAAACCTTTGTTCCAAGTTCATTTCAGGAGAGTTATTAGCTTGTTTATGGAAAATCACAGTAATATTTGGGAGTAGAACTTCCACAGGGTTCTGTGATCTTTCACCAGACTTTTTGCAGAAATTTGGAGCAACAGAGCAAACAGCCACTGATGCCCTTTCACTGGGATTTCCTTTGATCCTTCACAAATTAATGGCAGACTGAATAGCAGAAAGTGAATGGAAATTACTGCTGACATCATATGTCATGATGTGGAGACGCCGGCGTTGGACTGGGGTAAACACAGTAAGAAGTCGAACAACACCAGGTAAAAGTCCAACAGGTTTATTTGGTAGCAAAAGCCACTAGCTTTCGGAACAGGCTGTTCCTTTGTCAGGTGGGTGGGAGTTCTGATCACAAACAGGGCACAAAGACACCGAACTCAATTTACATGAATAATGATTGGAATGTGAGTCTTTACAGCTAATCAAGTCTTAAAGGTACAGACAATGTGAGTGGAGGGAGCATTAAGCACAAGTTAAAGAGATGTGTATCGTCTCCAGACAGGACAGCTAGTGAGAGTTTGCACATCCAGGCAGGTTGTGGGGGTTACAGATAGTGTGACATGAACCCAATATCCTGGTTGAGGCCGTCCTCATGTGTGCGGAACCTGGCTATCAGTCTCTGCTCAGCGACTCTGCGCTGTCGTGTGTCGTGAAGGCCAACTTGGAGAACGCTTACACGGAGATCAGAGGTTTAATGCCTGTGACCGCTGAAGTGCTCCCCAACAGGAAGAGAACAGTCTTTCCTGGTGATTGTCGAGCGGTGTTCATTCACCCGTTGTCGTAGCGCCTGCATGGTCTCCCCGATGTACCATGCCTCAGTTAATCCTTTCCTGCAGTGTAACAGGTAGACAAGGTTGGCCGAGTTGCAAGAGTATTTACCGTGTACCTGGTGGATGGTGTTCTCGCGTGAGATGATGGCATTAATGTCGATGATCCGGCACGTCTTGCAGAGGTTGCTGTGGCAGGGTTGTGTGGCACATTGAATGTCAAGAGGAAATGGTTAGATTCCCTTTTGTTGGAGATGGTCATTGCCTGGCACATGTGATGTGAATAGCACTGCTCACTTATCAGCCCAAGTCCAAAGGTCTTACTGCATTGGGCATGGATTGCTTCATTACCTGAGGAATTGCGTACGACATTGACAATTGTCAATCACCAGCAAACATGCCCACTTCCTCAGAATGGCGGGAAGGTCATTGATGAAGTAGCTGAAGCCATTTCAGCCTCGGACACTACCCTGAGGAACTCCTGCACTGGTGTCCTAAGTATGAGATGATTGGTTTCAACAGCCTATTCCCTGATAAAACCATGAGACATTGGAGCAGAATTAGGCTACTCGGCCCATCAAGTCTGTTCCGCCATTCAATCACGGCTGATATTTTTCTCATCCCCATTCTACAAGACATTGTGCTAGCTATGTCTCCAGTGTTATAATCCAGGTCAGAAACCCCAAGGTATTTTATGAAGTCAGCCTAGACAATAGGGTTTGCACTATGAATTTGGCTAGGGTAAGCATGAGATGTTTAACTTTAGGTATGATTCAAATAACCCACTCGGGAGGTTTTAAACAAACAAAGCTGATTTAAGAATACAGTCAACACATAGAAAGAAAATTAGCAATAGTTTTTACCAAAAAACATAATATTGTATAAACCTTAAGAACTAAATGCACTGTTCCAATACAACAAATCTCCTTATAAACATACACCTACCACAAGTTTAGCACAGGAAATAAGAATGCTCATGTGATGCTGGAACTTAGTCTTTTGGTTGGAGAATTGAAACTCTGACTTCCCAGCATTGTACCTTGCAGCAGACCCCGAGGTAGAGATAACACCAACTGCGTTCTAGTTCTAGTTCTTAGCCAGAAAACCATTGCAAGAGACAGAGGCAATCCTTGCCTCTAGTTACTAGCCAGCAAACCACCAACAGCAGAATTTTCACTCCAGAGAGGCAAGAAAACCTGCTTCCAGTCTGCTGTTCAAGCAGCTTCTAACTAAAACAGCAGCCAAAAATTGAAAGTAAAAGAACTCTTGTCACCAAACCTGTCAATCATTCTTCCCTCAAACAATTTAAAAGGGTTGTAAACTCGTAAAACTCCAAAAAAAAACAAAACTCAGTTTGAACCATTTAAGCAGCAATAAAAGCACATCTAAGCAGACAGGTCAGCAACAATGAAAAAGAAAACGCTTCTTTCAAACTGCAGAGAACATGATTTTAAAAATACATTTCTTAAAGGCACAGTAGTGTCACACCAGCTGATTCCCACTGATTCAAATTTTGCAAATGATCCTTGATGCCATGCTTGGTCAGATCATGTCTTAATATCAAGTGTAATCATTCTCACCTCACCACTGGAATTTAGTTCTTTATTCTCACTTAATTGATCAATCAGTGCTCCTTCTTGTTGAACACTACTTGGAAGAGACACTGATGGTAACCGGGATGGCAGCACATACTTTGGGTGGATGCCTTCACTGCTGACCAAGCTGACACAGTCCTGAAAGATATATCTGTCCAAGTCACCCTGCAGCAGATGGTCAGTGAAGCAACACAGAGGGAAAAACCTATTTGACCTCATCCGCAGAAATCTACCTGTCACAGATGCATCTGTCCATAAGATTATTAGTAGGAGTGACCACTGTACAGTCCATTTGAACACCGAGACCCATCTTTACACTGAGGATGCCCTGTATTGACATAATTATGGTGGATGGTGTCTGTCTACTCTTGACTATGTTTTGGACCAAGGCTGTAATGAAGCATAGTTCTGATTGGTCCTCACGGAGCCCAAACTGAGCACTGGTGAACAAGTTATTGCTGAGTAACTGCTGCTTGATAGCACTGACGACAACAACTTCAATCACATTAATGATCAAGAGTAGACAGACACCAGGCAGGCAGTGGGCTGGGCTTAATTTGCCAGCCAGCCTGCAGAGGGAGTTATTGCGTATGCACAGAACTCAGTATCTGCACATGCGCAAAAGCAACTGTAGAAGGAGCTATTGCACATGTGCAGACCTCTGATGCTTCACATACGCATTTACAACAACAGGGGTCTGGCAGACAGAGGGCAAGCTGTCAGGCCCCTGCTGTCGCAGGCAACCTCATAAACTCTCTCCTCCCACCGCAATTGTGAGCCACACCACACGGACATCTAGCCCCCACCGCCCGATCCGATCGCAATGCAGAGTGGTAGCGGGCCCCCCCTCCTTCAGGCTCTGCCCCCCCCCGTAGGCCCCATCCCTTCAAGCACGCCACCTTCAGGCCCCACCCCCATAGGCCCTACCCCGGCACTGCCTGGTGCGCAGTGCCAAGGTGCCAGGCTGGCACTGCTCAAGAGGCACCCTCCTTGTCCTCGGCCTCCCCAGGGGGCCTCAAAGGCCTTTGGTTTCACTGACGAGGCCAACATGACGGTTCCCCATTCATGGGGAGCAGGTATTTTCTTGCCGGAGAGAACCTCTCCCGGCGAGACCATGAAGGCAAGCGAGCCCAGACAATTCAGTGCTGGGCTCGATAAACAAATGTAAGTTGATATTTAAATAAATTTGAATAAATGATTTAGTCTCTGGCCCATTTCCAGCGAGAAGCTGACCTCGCTGGAAATCTGGCTCCCGTAAAATCACGAGAGCCGAGAAATCGGGCGTGATTCCAATTTCTCGGCTTTCACACGATTTTACCAGTCATAATGTGGAGTGTCCGGGTCACTGGGATTCGGGGTCAATACTCTGTACTGGGAAGTACCTGCCTGAGTATTACAAACCATTGTAAATAAATCAGTTTTGGTGAGGAACACCAGCCTCTCAGAAGTTTTTTCACTAATGATGTTGAGGTTCTGCTCAAAGCATTTCTGGATAACTGGCATTTCCGAACAAGAAATTTGCAAACTGGAGAGGTGACAGTGTTGTGTGTGTTTTTCATTTATCAATTCATGAATATGGCATCGCTGACAGGGCCAGCACTTACTGCTCATCCTGAATTGCCCTCGAGAAAATGATAGTGAGCCACCTTCTAGAACCACTGCGGCCTGCTGTTGTGATTTTGACACAATTGTATGGCTTGCTAATCCATTCCAGAAGACACTGAAGAGTTGAGCACACTGCAAGAGGCTGGAGTCACAATAGGCTGGACAGGGTAAGGGTGGCAAGTTTCCTTCCCTAAAAGACATTCGCAAACCATTTCTTTTTTCAATTACTCCAGTCATTGCAGTATCACTATTTCTGATGCTAGTCTTTCATTTGACATTATCTCACCTAATTAACTGCATTAAATTCTTCATTTGCCCTGGTGAGATTTTAACTCAGACTTTCAGATTATTCAGTCCAGCCTCTGGATCTCTAATCCAGTCACATAACCACTGTCCTACCATACTCAAATGTAAGCAGAAAATACAGGACTGAAGAACTTGCACAGCTTGCCCCCAAGGCCCCAACAACCAAACACAACTTACTCTCGGACTTTGATTACTACACCAATTGCACGGGTAGAGTGTAAGAAGAATTTTAAGCAGGCAAAGACGCCAATAGATTAAATCTACAGTAACATCCAATTTATGTATGCCAAAAATACATTCATCGGAGGAATGTCTAGATTACATATTTTGCTACAACAATTTCCTCTCTAAGTTTTCTACTGAACCAGACCATCTGTCATCTTATTTTTAGGAAATGTACAACATGAACCAACTATCAACGCTGACTTGTGAGAAAAGTTTTGCAGTCAATCTCCTGCTGCTTCTGCTACTGTGAACCCTGACTAATACATTTAGGTAGGTTAGAGGGATTAGCGGGTAAAATATGTGGGGGTAGGGCCTGGGTGGGATTGTGGTCGGTGCAGACTCGATGGGCCGAATGGCCTCCTTCTGCACTGTAGGGTTTCTATGATTTCTATAATACGTAACTCTCCCAGCAGGGAGATGCTAGGACTGGTACCTTGGTCGGGAAGTGTGCCAGCATTAATGGAATGAAGGGAATGGAGAGTGTATCGGCATTAATTCAAAGTGAGGAAATGGGGAATGCCAGCCTGAAATGGGGAATAAAACAGTGCCAGTTTGAAAAGTGTGTGAAAGAGCATCATTTCACCCTGGGTTGGAGAGGAGCAGAGTGCCAGGATAATTGTGGGTAGGGGCGGGAAGTAGAGAGACAGAAAAGTGTCAGCATCAATCGATGAGTTGGGAAGGTGTATTAGTGTGAGCAGGAGAGGGGAGGGTGGATGGAGCACAATACCTCAATAAACTGCTTCCCAGAGCTGGGGTGAGGGGAGGTGAAATGTTGGAGAATGGCTGTTGAGGTAGTTTGTGAAGAATCGGATTGCCTCTTAAAACAAAACAAATAATATTTTCATTTCTATCCACTGTGATTTTTAAAGTGTGAATGTAAAAATTCTGAATTTTTCAGGTAAGAATATCCCCAGACTCCTCTAAAAGCTTCACTACTTTTGACATTTGTAGGCTTGGGGAAGCAGAAAGCTCACATTTGAAATAATTGGACACAATTTTTAGTTTGCAGCGTACAGTTCTGACACAAATGAACTGATAGTCAACATGATGGAGTTCAAATCCTTTTTTTTTGAGCAATTGATTGGCAGAATAAAATCAATTAAAAATTTTACTTCCTCCTGTGGCAGATTCTTTGCTATTACTGTGAATAACAAGATTTTAAAATTTAAAGAGAAATTATTTCCAAGTGATGAAGAGAATGGTTTTTAATACAATAGCCTTGGATGAAGGCAAAATTTTACCACGAAAGGTGCAATGCCTATTTCATTGCAGGCCCCAAAATTATTTGAAACTGCACTAACTAAAGTCTCAAAAATCAGCCATTTCTGTGAATGACTGAGAAAATAAATGTACATTCATCATTTGTATTCCACTTCAGAATGAATTTGGAAAGAGCATTTCCTCTGGTTTGGGAGTCAGAGACAAAGGATCCATCAATTTAAAATTGTCACTAAAAATAAGGAGAGCATCAAATGCTTTATCACAGGGAAATGTTTTATCACAGGGAAACGTTGAAGCAAAGACATCTGCATCTTTTAAGGCAAGAGTAGCGGGAGACATAGATACCCCGCATTGGAGAAAGTGGTACAATGGGATTACTTCTGCACTGTTCTAGCAAAGAGCTGGCATCACCTACAATGAAATGAATGGCTTCCTGTGCTGTAAAATTCTACCGTTCTACGAAAAGGAAGATCGATGCACAAGGTTCTCAAAACTATTTTTTTTCCTTCAGTTCTGTATTTGGCGCTTACAAATGGTCCTCACTAATTCAAATCTCCAATTTTGCTCAGTAACTGCTATGGAACCATTTTCCATACTACTGGCTGCCGTTCTAATGAATGCTGTAAAATGGTCTAACTACAATCTATAAATTGAGTTCTTACTCTGTGTAGAACATAGAACAGTACAGCACAGAACAGGCCTTTCGGCCCACGATGTTGTGCCGAGCTTTATCTGAAACCAAGATCAAGCTATCCCACTCCCTATCATCCTGGTGTGCTCCATGTGCCTATCCAATAACCGCTTAAATGTTCCTCCAGTGTCTGACTCCACTATCACTGCAGGCAGTCCATTCCACACCCCAACCACTCTCTGAGTAAAGAATGTGTAATGAGGAACCATTTCTATGCCATCCTGTGACGCATGAGCTTGGTGTGGCATGGGGTCTGCCTTGGAATCACCAGGTACGGTGCTTGGCTCCGACGCTCCTCATTAGCCTTTTGGGATTCCACTAGTTTACAAGCTCCATGAGATGGTCAGGCTGAAAATCCTATTTCTTGCCTGCACTTTAAGCATGGGGCTGTATGCGTCAACAGATGTACCTATCATGGAGGGACTTGTGGAAAGTAACATGAAAAACGTAAATGGAATTTTGTTTGAGGCACTGAATAAAACATGAAGCAGCAATGACAAAATAAAACAGAAAATGCTGAAAGTACTTAACAAATTAGGTAGCACCTCTGGCGAGTAAAACAAAGTTAACTTTCTGGTCAATTGCTTTACATCAGAACAACTCATAATGGAAATATAGAGTTAATGTAATGATATCAAAAAGGAGGATTTCATTGCAAGAGATTTGTGAAAAATCGAGCTGTAGTCACCGCCTGCAGCTGAGGTTAAGGAACAATCAAGTGCAAGTAGTCAAATTATGGCAGTGCTTGACAGGTAAAGAATAAAGTATTATTTTCTCTGGTGAGGGCCCTTTTCTCCTTGCAGGAGGTTGCAATGTCTTCAGCAATGAACAATGCTTGATACGTTTTTGATTCATTAAAGAGGTTGTGATTGAAACCTGTCAATTGTTGCAACCTCAACCTCAAAGCATGGCAAGGACTGTATTAAATATGACTGTGATGGTGACTGTGATGGTGACCTTTCATGCATCTGACTCATTCCAAGCTGTTGCTGGAGATATCTCACAGCTTGCAGTGTGCTGTTGCATGAGGGAGGTCACTGGAGTGCTGGATATGAAGGGGGACACCTTGCCAGAAACAAGGAAACAGAGTGAGCACAAGAGTTGCAGCAACTGTGCCTTTCTACCATGGTGGAGGCTGTCACTGATTGCACTCTTCTGTGAGCCTCCATAAACTTGACAATTCTGATGAACTGAAAGGGATTCCATTCCTTCAGTGTGAAGCTGGTGTATGACCATGGGCAGCACACCATCCAGTATCTTGGCAGTAGACATGATTCTTCATTAACATATCATGACAAGTCACAAGGCTGGCTATTCAGGTGTCATCCACACATGACATGGATCACAGTTCCAGTTCTGAACCCATGCACACAGTGCAGAACTATAACAAAACCCATGCAGCCACAAGGAACATTGCCTCGCTTATTCTGAAGGAGGCTCAGTTGAGTGAATATCAAGATTTGTGGCATATAAAAACATTTAAAAAATAGGAGCAGGGGTAGCCTATTAAGCCTGCTCAGTAATTCAATATGACCAAGACCGATTTCAGCTTCAACTCCGTTTTCCCACCCGTTCCCCCATATCCTTTGATTCCTTGAGACACCAAAAATCTGTCTAACACAATCTTAAATGTATTCAATGATGGTGCATCCACAACACTCTGGGGTAGAGAATTCCAAGGATTTACAACTTTTTGACTGAAGAAAGTTCTCCTTGAAGCAGTCCTTAATCGCCTGCTCCTTATCTTGAAATTGTGCCCTCTTGTTCTAGATTCCACAGGAAGGGGAAAGATTGCTGCATGCTCACCATTCTGAGTGAACAAACCCACTGGAGGGTTCAACGGCCTCCAAGCTCCCTCCGGCGTAGCCATCATGCCTGGTCTCTGTTTGTGGAGACCAGTAGAGATTCTTGCTGGGCTCCTACGGTGTCCAAGGGTCCAATAATCCCACGAACAGGGAGAATCCGGCCTCAAACAGACTCAGCATATCTAAATATTAATTTAAATATGGTGATCTAGTTCCCACCCTTATGGGGCAGGAATCAGATTGTCTGGGTGTGGTGGGTGGGAAGATACTGACAAGGTTTGGCGCCGGCGCAGAACATGCTAAACCACTCACCCGCAATTCTCCGGCCCCTCTCTGCTCTAATGCGCTCTGCGCTGGGCATGATATGGCTGGAAAATCACGGCTGTTGTCATTGCTAGAGAGCACTGGATTATTTGCTTCTGTCAGTTCCCATCAGTCTATTCCATTTTGGTACAGTGGTTAGCACTGCTGCCTCACAGTGCCAGGGACCTGAGACCTGAGTTTGATTCCTGGCTTGGGTCACTGTCTGTGTGAAGTTTGCACATTCTCCCTCTGTGTGGGTTTGCTCCAGGTGCTCCGGTTTCCTCCCACAGTCCGAAAGACATGCTGGTTAGGCGCATTGGCCATGCTAAATTCTCCCTCAGTGTACCTGAACAGGTGCCGGAATATGGCGACGAGGGAATTTTCACAGTAACTTCTTGCAGTGTTAATGTAAGCCCACTTGCGACTAATAAACTTTAACTTTTCTAGATGCGTCACTGAAGGCAGCCAGCACCAACTTTCTGAAAGAGTTATCCATTTCACCCCATGCCCATCCCCTGTATCCTCCCTCCCTTAATGACAACATTACACAAAGTTCAAATTCCATACACTTCTTGTTTTTCATTTCTTTACAAATCAACCTTAATCACTGGTTTCCTATTCCTAAGCGAATACCTCGCTCCTTGATCCAAACTTCCACTTGGGCTTGAGTCTGAGGAGAGGTTTTCTCCAAACAAAGACTGATTTTGACTTTCATCTTCAATTGAATTTTACATTTCATCAAACATATTTGTCAGACTCGGATCTGAATTACATTCCCACACAACTTATATTGGAGTAGCTATTGGTACTCCATTTGTATCCCAACTTTCCAACTTCTTTCTTCTTTGGGAACCTCTGAAAGATGATTCAAATGTACAACCTCACCTTTCTATTACCAAACATCGGGACCAAATATGTGTGAGGACCACATATTTTTATGACGCCTCCTGATAACCACTTACGATGATGTTCTTTCACCTGTAACCTTTCGTTCACCTTCAGACTTGTTTCCCTCACTCTATTCCCATCATGACTCTTTCTGCCTGGATTATTTCTCTTCTACTAACTGTGCTAAATGGTGTGTGCAGCAATGAAAACCTTGTTCTCTGCTGTCTTCTAGGAAACAATTTAGCTGGCATTCTGCCGATAGTAATGGAAGTTGTGCTAAGTTAAATAAACAGAAAAATTGCCAGTTTGTGACTCAAAGACAACTGACGTTTCTTCCAATTTGTATCTTACATTTGTTTAATAAGAGCAAGTTTAACAATTTGTACTGTGTGCTCGAATGTTCTGTTTGAAGCAGGAGGATATAGTACAGGTCTATGTTTTTTACTCCATTTATTCACTTGGAATTTAAAAATTCTTCTGAACGGAACTGAGGCATGTTGTTGGATACAATCTCCTCTGCAAACTCATAAGCAGCAAACAGATTATGTAAAATATCTGGAGTTGATGTTCGATGCATTGAAAACCTCTGTCCATTTTGAACGGCAATTTGTCACAATGAAGTTGTTTCATCAAAGACAAAGAACAATACAGCACAGGAACAGGCCCTTCGGCCCTCCAAGCCCGTGCCGCTCCCTGGTCCAAACTAGACCATTCTTTTGTATCCCTCCATTCCCACTCCGTTCATATGGCTGTCTAGATAAGTCTTAAACGTTCCCAGTGTGTCCGCCTCCACCACCTTGCCTGGCAGCGCATTCCAGGCCCCCACCACCCTCTGTGTAAAATATGTCCTTCTGATATCTGTGTTAAACCTCCCCCCCTTCACCTTGAACCTATGACCTCTCGTGAACGTCACCACCGACCTGGGGAAAAGCTTCCCACCGTTCACCCTATCTATGCCTTTCATAATTTTATACACCTCTATTAAGTCTCCCCTCATTCTCCGTCTTTCCAGGGAGAACAACCCCAGTTTACCCAATCTCTCCTCATAACTAAGCCCCTCCATACCAGGCAACATCCTGGTAAACCTCCTCTGTACTCTCTCCAAAGCCTCCACATCCTTCTGGTAGTGTGGCGACCAGAACTGGACGCAGTATTCCAAATGCGACCGAACCAACGTTCTATACATCTGCAACATCAGACCCCAACTTTTATACTCTATGCCCCGTCCTATAAAGGCAAGCATGCCATATGCCTTCTTCATCACCTTCTCCACCTGTGACGTCACCTTCAAGGATCTGTGGACTTGCACACCCAGGTCCCTTTGCGTATCTACACCCTTTATAGTTCTGCCATTTATCGTATAGCTCCTCCCTACATTATTTCTACCAAAATGCATCACTTCGCATTTATCAGGATTGAACTCCATCTGCCATTTCTTTGCCCAAATTTCCAGCCTATCTATATCCTTCTGTAGCTTCTGACAATGCTCCTCACTATCTGCAAGTCCTGCCAATTTTGTGTCGTCCGCAAACTTACTGATCACCCCAGTTACACCTTCTTCCAGATCGTTTATATAAATCACAAACAGCAGAGGTCCCAATACAGAGCCCTGCAGAACACCACTAGTCACAGGCCTCCAGCCGGAAAAAGACCCCTCCACTACCACCCTCTGTCTTCTGTGACCAAGCCAGTTCTCCACCTTTATCCCATGAGATCCAACCTTTTTCACCAGCCGACCATGAGGGACTTTGTCAATCGCTTTACTAAAGTCCATATAGACGACACCCACGGCCCTTCCCTCGTCAACCATTCTGGTCACTTCTTCAAAAAACTCCACCAGGTTAGTGAGGCATGACCTCCCTCTCACAAAACCATGCTGACTATCGTTAATGAGTTTATTCCTTTCTAAATGCGCATACATCCTATCTCTAAGAATCTTCTCCAACAACTTCCCCACCACGGACGTCAAGCTCACCGGCCTATAATTACCCGGGTTATCCTTCCTACCCTTCTTAAATAACGGGACCACATTAGCTATCCTCCAATCCTCTGGGACCTCACCTGCGTCCAGTGACGAGACAAAGATTTGCGTCAGAGGCCCAGCGATTTCATCTCTCGTCTCCCTGAGCAGCCTTGGATAGATTCCATCAGGCCCTGGGGATTTGTCAGTCTTTATATTCTCTAACAAACCTAACACTTCCTCCCTTGTAATGGAGATTTTCTCTAACGGGTCAACACTCCCCTCCGAGACACTCCCAGTCAACACATCCCTCTCCTTTGTGAATACCGACGCAAAGTATTCATTTAGGATCTCCCCTACTTCTTTGGGCTCCAAGCATAATTCCCCACTTTTGTCCCTGAGAGGTCCGATTTTTTCCCTGACAACCCTTTTGTTCCTAACGTATGAATAAAATGCCTTGGGATTCTCCTTAATCCTGTCTGCCAAGGACATTTCGTGACCCCTTTTTGCCCTTCTAATTCCTCGTTTGAGTTCTTTCCTACTTTCTTTGTACTCCTCCAGAGCTCCCTCCATTTTTAGCTGCCTGGACCTAACATACGCCTCTCTTTTCTTTTTGATCAGTCCCTCAATTTCCCTGGTTATCCACGGTTCTCGAATCCCACCCTTCCCATCCTTTTTTACAGGCACATGCCTGTCCTGCAGCCCTAACAACTGTTCCTTAAAAGACTCCCACATGCCAGATGTGGATTTACCCTCAAACAGCCTCTCCTAATCAACAGCTGCCAATTTCTGCCTAATCCCACTCAAGTTAGCCTTCCCCCAATCCAACACCTTACCCTTGGGACACCACTCATCCTTTTCCATCACTATCCTAAAGCTAACAGAATTGTGGTCACTATTTGCCACATGTTCCCCTACCGAAACTTTGAAGACCTGACCGGGCTCATTCCCCAGTACTAGGTCCAGTATAGCTGCCTCTCTAGTCGGGCTATCTACATATTGTTCCAAAGAACCCTCCTGTACGCATTTTACAAATTCCTCCCCATTCAGAGTCCCAGCTCTCAGCGATTTCCAGTCTATACCAGGGAAATTGAAGTCTCCCACTACAACAACCCTATTTTTCCTGCACCTATCCAGTATCTCCTGACATATCCGTTCTTCCACTTCCCTTGGGCTGTTGGGGGGCCTGTAGTACACCCCCAACATAGTGACTGCGCCCTTCCTGTTTCTAAGCTCCACCCAGAGTGACTCGTTACACGACCCCTCTGAATTGTCCTCCCTCTGCACCGCTGTAATATGCTCACCAACTAATACTGCTACTCCCCCACCTCTTTTTGCCCCTCCTCTGTCTCGCCTAAAACACTTGTACCCCGGAATATTCAGCTGCCAGTCCTGTCCCTCTTTCAACCAAGTCTCCGTCACCGCAACCACATCCAAATTCCTCGTGAGCATTAAGGCCCTAAGTTCGTCTGTCTTACCTGCTACGCTCCTTGCATTGAAGTATAAGCACTCCAGACCTCCAGGCCCAGTGAGGTCATCCTCCCCCAGAGTGCTCTTCTTCTTTGCCAGCCTTGTCCCAGCCCCAAGCTCGTCCCCAGCCTCTACACTTGTAGACCTAATATTTTGATCCCCACCCCCCTGCCATACTAGTTTAAACCCCCCCGAACTGCACTAGCAAAACTCCCAGCCAGGATATTCGTGCCCTTCCAACTTAGTTTTTCGACCCGTCCTTCTTGTGCAGGTGCCATCCTCTCCTGAAAACTTCCCATTGATCTCGGAAATTCTGCAAAATTCTGCAAAATCTCAATCATGAAACAATGATCAAAAAGTGTTTATGAATTCTTCATACTCCAACATTAAAAGACAATGTTTTGCATTTTGTGTGTTTATAATTCCAGTCACTGACACTGAGGATACTGCAATCAGTGTCTCTCCTCACCATTACCAATGAGAGGTCACAACACCTACTCGCAATGTTCAAGCATTGTACCATCTATCAATGTACTTTTACAAAACTGGAATGCCTTGTCACACTCCCTTGTCCAATCCCACGAACACACTTCCTCAAGAATTCATTTGATGGATGCATAAGGTTGCCAAATTTGGTATGAACTTACCACAGTAATTCACGAGGCACAAAGAAAAATGAGTTTGTGGTGCATTTCTTATTTCTTGAACTTTACTCTTGGTAGACTGTAACCCATCTTTGTCTATCCGGTGTCCCAAATACTCTACAGAATTTTGAAGCATTTCACATTTTTGCACCTTCACCTGAACTCTATGCTTTTCCAAAGATTGGAGCACTCTATTCAGTCCGTCCTTATGTGTTTGTCTGTTTGGAGCGAAAACAAGTGTGTCATCCAAATAGGTTCATTGCTCCTTGAAAAATTACAGGGACAGAAGAATTATTAAATAGCAGCCTATGAAACTGAACACCACCTACGTTTGTATTAATTGTCAAATATGACACAAACTCATCATTGAACTCAAGTTCCAGATAGGTGTTTGTCAGATAACTTTGAAAAAAAATCTGGCCCCCTGACAACATTGTGGACAGATATTCCACGTTTGGCAACTATCAAGTGGATTATATTTCCACACTTGATTTATGGTTACATTAAAATCCCCACATATCTTACATTACCATCTGACTTTGTTACTACTACTATGGAAGTAGTCCACATCCTGTAAATGAATAAAGAACAACTTTATTCTACTTTACAGTCTCAAGTGTTTTCAGTTCTTGCTCTATTTTCTCCTTTAGAACACAGGGCACTGAATAAACTGGTCTTGTATTCCTCCGGACCCGTTTGTTGGTTTTATATCCTTGAATTAGTTTGTTTCAGTAAATACTTGAGAATACTTGGCAATCATGCCATCCACGTTGTGAATTTTGTTTCCCTGCAAGAAAGCTGATTCCAATCTAACTTCAGCGCTGTTAAATAGTTTCTTCCCAACAAAGCAGGTTTTTCACCCTCCACGACAATAATGGTCGATTTTACACATTGCCGCTGGTATATAACTGGAACCAACACACTTCCCATTATGGGAGATTTTCTCTTTCCTATAACTTAGTCATTCTATGTGTGATTTATCCAACTGATGCTGAATCAACTTCTAATGGTATATCGATTCAGGAATCACTCTTACTGATACACCTGTGTCAACCTCCATGTTCACCGGAGATCCATCCAAAGCTACTTGGATAATGATACCACAGATTTCCACTAGACCTCCTTGTGATTCAGATCACATAGGTCTTAGTTGACCCCTCCTTGACCTGATGCTGCTCGACAACTATATGCAGTGACCTCTGTTTTCTGAACCAGCATTTCCTCTGTTTGTATTCTTTTGACGTGCCTTGGCAAGTTGACCCTTCTTCTTGCAGCTGTAGTACCGTGTCTTCAGCAATAGATAATTCTGTGCCTAATGTTTACCTGAAGAAACAGTAACAGAACTTTGTAGTACCTCTGCTGCTATGACCCGTCGTTGTTGGGGCCTTCAGCTTACTCAGCTGCAGCTTATTTAATTCAGCAGGCTTCTCTCGAGTCATGTTCTGCCACGCCCATGGACAAAGCTGCTTAGCAAGAGTTCCGTCGACAGTTAACTTTGGCAATGTCAGCAACCTACTGTAAATGCATTCACTTTTGAAACAGCACACAAATCTGTCCCACAATACTCTGAAATTCTTCAATATCGCAATGAATGAACAGTTTCTTCAAAGCCACGATAAAGTCTCCAATGTCCTCACTGAGCATCTCACTCCTGGTTCCAAACTGATATCTTTCTGGAATGGTTTGGGACTATAGTGCTGCTTATACCGACAGTGGCAAGTCATTTGGTTTAGCAGGGGTGAACAAATTCTTGTTCTATTTAAGAAACAGAGTGTTTCTTACACTCTGGGCCAGCTTCTGTCACAAATATCTTCCTTTTCCTTATTGCCAGATTATCAGGAACATCAGAAATACTATTAGCAGTGAAATATATGTCAAACTGCTCCACATACACAGCGAAAGATTCTTGGTCGTGGTCGTACTCTCCCGATCACCCAATAATACCTGCTGATGCGGCTACCTTCAAAGGTCAGACCACCCACGTATACAAACAGCCTTTTCACTAAGATAGGATTTTAAAAACTATTTCTCAGTAAAAATAAAACTCTCAGTTCCTCTACAAGTTTGCTGAAAGCTTCTCCAACCAAATTTGTTTGGCTAGAGTATCCAAAATCCTATCCTCATTGCCAGACTGTGATATCTTTGCTGGACAGAAAAGAGACGTGCATCACATGGAGCTCAAAGCACCCAACTGAGAACAGTTTATTTCGGTATGACTATATATACACATACATACACAAATGGCCACAATAGAGTGCTATGGCAATCTTAAAAACTAACTGTCCCAGAATCCATTTTGGATTGATGTGATTTTGATACATCTCAAAGATGATCTTTAGTAGCGAGTGTGGGTAAGGTGAGGCAGAGACCATTAGCTGTAGTGTTATAACCCCACCTTTAATCTGCATGCTCTGTTGATGTATATTCCCCACTGGGAACATACATTTGTCCTTAACATTTCCAGATGTTTCCCCTTCGCTAATTTCTGACAGATATAGGGAATAATGATGTGTGTAGCAAAAATATAAATGGAAAAATATAGAATGTGTTTAAGACTTAGTTACACATAACACACCAAGAAGTCTTTTCCCTGACCTTTGATCAAAGATGTCTGATATTATACAACACTACTCAGGCATGTTTATTTGTATTCAGAAATATTTATAAACCTCCTAAAACACAATCCTGGCCCCGTCAGCAACTTTTTAATACTTTAAGGAATTAAAAACCTTTAAATTTTCTGCGTAATGATGAAATTGAGGTTGTCATGGGGTTGGTGTGCAGGTGGTGGTGGGGGAGGGGGTGGGCGGAGACAAAGAGACAAGTTCCTAATCTCTGGCGGTGTATACCATTTTCTTGGGGGAGGGTCTTCCAGACTTCCACCAAAGTTATGACGGAAGATTTACCCCCCAGAAGTTTAGTTAGTAGAATTATTTCTGATTACAACCGTCAAGATTAAGAAGCCTTACCTTCCACCATTCCTCATTAGAATCATCTAGCAGAAAAACTCTGTCTCCAGCCCTGCGATTTTAAGCAAAGAGATAATGTTAGCCTTTAACTGAACATTAAAACTTCCTCAAATGATAGAGATGAAAGAATCCTGGTAATATAAACAAACTATTCCCCACAGCAGCACATCTCAAGGCTGGCACATCAGTACAATGCAGAGGATGTGTTTTACTGTTGGAAGTACATTTCAAATGACATACTTGGCTACTCAGTGATGTCGAAGTAGAGTACAGAGTTCTCCTGTTCTCCTAGTGTCCTTGCTAATAGTTTCCCCTTGACCAACTAATGTAAATTATTGGGTAATTTATTCAATTGTTGTTTGTGGAAGCTTGTTGTGCACAAACGGGTTGCTAGGTTTGCCTACAAAATACCAGTGACTTTGGGACTACTTTGAGAATCTGATAAGATGCTATATCATTTTTTTATGTGGAGACAAAATATGAACCGCAAGAGATATATGTTGCATTTCAGAAAATATTGACTGATTCTAGTGACTGAGTAAATGCACTGTGGAGTGTGAATTTGGTCAAACAGAACAGAAAGATCACAGAATCACAGAATATTACAGTGCAGAAGAGGATCTTTGGCCCATCGAGTCTGCCCCGACGCATGAAAGGCCCTGACCTGCCCATCTAATCCCACTTGCCAGCACTTGGCCCATAGCCTTGAATGTTATGGTGTGCCAAGTACTCATCCAGGTACTTTTTAAAGGATATGAATACGAACAACAGCAATCATATCACTTCTAAATCATCTCTTTTCAGTGAAAACATGCCCAATTTATAAAAATGTAAAAATAAGTTATTTCTTCATTTGCAGCCAATGGGTGCCGCTCCTTACTGGTAGTACACTGATTTGAAAAATCATTCCTGGAGACTGGTTATGTTCATCATCTCAGGTATACTGAAGCACTGAAGCAATTAGTGCTTTCTGTAAGCCCATCCTGAACCAAACTAGTGAAGCAAACAGTAGTGCTGTATATCTGTCTGTTTGTTCAGTATTACTTTCTGCTGAGCAATGGAACTTTCACAGACACTTGTAAAGTTTCCATTATAAATCACACTCGGGAGAACAAGCCAGTTACATCATAGAATTGGATATGGTGGCAATACTTCTTAAAATGAAACCTTGCAGCCTCCTCAAAGCACCATCTCTGGAATGCGAGCTGCACTAGTTTGAAATACAGCCAAGGGAAGTTTTGACAGGCAAAATTAGAGTGCTGATTATTTGGAAAGCAAGAAGATGAAATTGTATAGGATCCAGCCAGCCGCAGTTATTCTATGGAAAGAGGAAAGATGCATTTGAAAGAGACAGACTTCATTTAGATTAAACAGACGAGCTGCAGGAGCCAACAGATATTTCAATGTAGTTCAGCAGATGCAGTCTTACTAAAGTTGAGTAATGGTACTAATGTATTTGTGTTGGACAAGGACACGGGGTGGTTTTTATGAAGCTGTGCTCTCAGTTCACATAGCAGAATGTATATTAGGAACTCAAGCTAATAGCCAGTGTGCCAATACAGATGACCTTCAAGTTCTTGATACGTCTTCCTGCCACACAAAGCTCTATACAAGGAACTCTGACTGGATTGGCATTGTTTGCTCCAGCAAGACTGGCTCCACCACTATTTAGAACCATAGAAAATTACAGCTCAGAAACAGGCCTTTTGGCCCTTCTTGTCTGTGCCGAACCATTTTTTGCCTAGTCCCACTGACCTGCACTTGGACCATATCCCTCCACACCCCTCTCATCCATGAACCCGTCCAAGTTTTTCTTAAATGTTAAAAGTGACCCCGCATTTACCACTTTATCCGGCAGCTCATTCCACATTCCCACCAGTCTCTGCGTGAAGAAGCCCCCCCTAATATTCCCTTTAAACTTTTCTCCTTTCACCCTTAACCCATGCCCTCTGGTTTTTTTCTCCCCTAGCCTCAGCGGAAAAAGCCTGCTTGCATTCACTCTATCTATACCCATCAAAATCTTATACACCTCTATCAAATCTCCCCTCAATCTTCTACGCTCCAGGGAATAAAGTCCCAACCTATTCAATCTCTGGGAGCCTGAATGGGATATTAGGAACAGGGTTAGGCTATTCATCCCCTTAAGCCTTTCAATTATATCATAGTTGATTTACACCAATCCATTTATCCACTTTTGCTCATATGAACATGTGAATAAGGAGTAGACCATTAAGTCCCTCGAGCCTGCTCTGCCAGTAGATAAGATTATGGCTGGTCTGACCGTGGCAGGCTGAGCATGGGCACGTTACAGTCAGGATATTACAGGACCTCAGAGAGAATGCCGAGAGGCAGGGGAGCTGAAAATTTAGGTGGGATGGAGAGGGCTGGCATGCCCATCACCTTGAAGTCAGTTCTGGCATATGAGCAGCAGTGGGAAGGTGGCAGATAGCCCTCCTGCTCAGACGACTATTCAGGCCTTCAGAGGATAATTCAGGGTGACCTAGGGTCTTCTGCCATCAGAAGTTTGAATAGACCTACCTCACATTAAGTTGATCTTTCTTTACACCCTATAGCTATGACTCTAACACTACAGTCTGCACTCTCTCGTTCCCTTCTCTATGTACGGTATGCTTTGTCTATATAGCACACAAGAAACAATACTTTTCACTGTATGCTAATACAAGTTGGAATGTCTTGTTGAAGTTGTACAAGACATTGGTAAGGCCACACTTGGAATACTGTGTGCAATTCTGGTCACCCTATTATAGTAAGAAGTTTAACAACACCAGGTTAAAGTCCAACAGGTTTATTTGGTAGCAAAAGCCACACCTTTCAAATAAACCTGTTGGACTTTAACCTGGTGTTGTTAAACTTCTTACTGTGTTTACCCCAGTCCAACGCTGGCATTTCCACATCATGACCACCCTATTATAGACAGGATATTATTAAACTAGAAAGAGTGCAGAAAAGATTTACTAGGATGCTATCAGGACTTGATGGATTGAGTTATAAAGAGAGGTTGGATAGACTGGGACTTTTTTCTCTGGAGCGTAGGAGGCTGAGAGGTGATCTTATAGAGGTCTATAAAATAATGAGGGACATTTATTAGCTAGATAGTCATTATCTTTTCCCAAAGGTAGGTGAGTCTAAAACTAGAGGGTATAGGTTAAGGTGAGAGGGGAGAGATACAAAAGTGTCCAGAGGGACAATTTTTTCACACAGAGGGTGGTGAGTGTCTGGAACAAGCTGCCAGAGGTAGTGGTAGAGGCGGGTACAATTTTGTCTTTTAAAAAGCATTTAGATAGTTACATGGGTACGATGGGTATAGAGGGATATGGGCCAAATGCGGGCAATTGGGATTAGCTTAGGGTTTTTAAAAAAAAGGGCGGCATGGACATGTTGGGCCAAAGGGCCTGTTTCCATGCTGTAAACCTCTATGACTCTTTGGGCGGCACAGTAGCACAGTGGTTAGTACTGCTACTTCACAGCGCCAGGGACCTGGGTTCGATTCCCGGCTTGGGTCACTGTCTGTGTGGAGGTTACACGTTCTACTCGTGTCTGCGTGGGTTTCCTCCAGGTGCTCCAGTTTCCTCCCACAGTCCAAAGATGTGCGGGTTAGGTTGATTGGCCATGCTAAAATTACCCCTTAGTGTCCTGAGATGCGTAGGTTAGAGGGATTAGCGGGTAAATATGTAGGGATATGGGGGTAGGGCCTGGGTGGGATTGTGGTCGGTGCAGACTCGATGGGCCAAATGGCCTCTTTCTGCACTCTAGGGTTTCTATGATTTCTATGACTCTATGTGACAATAATAAATCAAATCAAATTCCTCTTCCCACGGCCTTTGGCATTTTACCAGCTGCAGGTGGGCCCGTCGCCATGCGAGGGAAACGACAACATTTACCCTGGCGGCCCTCCTTGCAGGCGTTTTGGGGAGAGGGGAGTGGGGAGGTGGAGGTTGGGGGAGCCACCCGCTCAGATATCTGTAGCCCGCAGAGGAGCCCCCTATGGGGAGGGCCACCCCTGTTTTTCCAGCCATCCAAAGCTGCAGGTGGTACTTCTGTCCCTCACTCAGGAGGAAGTCTCACCTTATGGAGAGCTTCCAGCCAATCTGGATAGCTGGCAACTCTCCAATCCCTGCAGGTTTTACATGTACACAGTTCTACATTTAATTGATGATAGCCTCTTATCATCTCCTGTAGCACGGAAAGTAAAGTGTGAAAGAAAGACTATAGGTACTGAAATCTGAAAACAAAAGCTGGCAATTACACAACAGACCAATTAGCATCGGAGAATCTTTCCTGATAGGAGCCCAGTGGCTCTGGGATATTAATCTATCCGTTCTCGTCTTATACGCTCATAGCTGTGATGGCGCTGATTTTGCAGAGGTGAGGCTCTATGAAAGGAAAATTATGGGGTACACGTCAGTAATTTCCCAAAATATGCTCCTGTGAGACCTGGCTCCCTTAAAGGAACTTGTGTCTGTAAAATCCACCCCGTCTTTCCAGTATTAATACCTATTGATAAAAACAAATGTGGCTCAAAGCTTTCAGCTTGGCTTTTATGTATGGCTGTATCTATATATGAAGAGCTAAGTCAAATGAATACCTCATTATTACACCATCTGGTTCACCAACACAATGCAGACCACACTGTCAGCTCATCCTGCTGAGTCTCATGTAGAAAAAGCAAAGTAACATGGCATTGCAATAAATATAGAGATGTAAACACTCCCCTGTTCCTTTGTTCCTCCTCCATTCCTTTTTAAGGTCAAATTAAATTTCACTTATTGACCTCTCATTGTATGTTGCTTTTGTTTTGGCACACCATAGCATCAAAAATGATAGCACAGAAGGAGGCCACTTTGCACATCGTTCCTGTGTCACTGCTTGTTCTTCAGCCCCAGATTTCACTTTAATAACCATGATGGACTAGAGGTTGTGGCGAGTTTTAGCAATTTAAAGAGCAAGGCTAAGAACTTGTGTGGGATCAGTGCATTCTGAACAATTATAATCATTTCTTAGATGTACACAAGAGACCGCCTTCAGTACCTGAATAGACAGGCTGCATCTATACTGGAGAGTATGTTGAATAATTTAAAGCAACAGATGAATATGCTGTAAATTCTGTTCTGAAATTCAGACAAAAGGTGACAGGCATAGTTTGATAACCTAAAGTTTTTGATACAGATGATTGGATCAGATTATACCCGATATATCCTGGTGCTTTAACTATTCTACTCGTGTCTGGAAAATAACAAGAACATTTTGGTAGATATGACATCAGGAAAGTGACAATGAAATAGCTTTCCAGCGGTAGTACTCACTGCATTTCCAGATCGTCATTCACTTGAGGTATGAATCTGTACAGAGCCACATAATTGAAATGCTGCAAGGGGTCTTTGTTTTCAGGTGTTTTCGGCTACAAAAGAAAACACGAGCAATGTAAGCAAGTTAGCAGGAAAGAGGTGACATAAGCAATCAGACTCTCTCCGGTCTGATTTAGGTCTCTTCATTTTGTCTCTATTTTCATATACTTCCTTGTACATTATCCTACCCACTTTCCCATGATTTCCAATACTCACCATGCCCAAACAATAAAGTGTCACTTCAATTCTCCAACCATTCATATAAAATGCTTCCTCGGTTCAGAGGTAGCACTCTGTCTGCTGAGCTGAGAATCATGGGTATTATATTCCAGAAAGCAACTTGGTAAAGAACGTAACTGCAACCAATTTTTATAAAATTTCACAAGTGTTTATTGACACAGTTACAGGTCACCAGCAAGCACTGCACAACTCAACAAGCACCATTAAACAAGTGTTTATTGAGAAGTATGAGTGAATCCTCAGTTAATGCCCACCACCAATTAAATACAATCTATCAACAATTAGCAATTCCTTTCTCTCAAAATAAAAATGAGAGTTTATGGCTGGAATCCTGTGGAGACAATAGGGATCTCGGATGCCGAGTGTCGGTGAGAACTGGAGCAAAGGCAGGCTAAGGAGTTAGGAGGTGTTGCGAGTTTGGTGAGAGTTTGGTTCGGAGCATTTAAAGTTCTCTGCATTTTTTGGAGGGTTCTTAGAATCCCTACAGTGCCGAAGGAAGCCATTAAGGTCCATCGAGGCTGCACCGACAACAATCCCACCCAGGCCCAATCCCCATAACCCTACATATTTACCCTGCTAATCCCTCTGACACTCAGGGGCAATTTATCATGGCCAATCAACCTAACCTGCACATCTTTGGACTGCGGGAGGAAACCGGACCACCTGGAGGAAACCCACACAGACATGGGGAGAATGTGAAAACTCCACACAGACAGTGACCCAAGGCCGGAATTGAAACTGGGTCCCTGGTGCTATAAGGCAGCAGTGCTAACCACTGTGCCACCCGTTCAGTATCTAGTCTGGAGATTTCAGGGCATTGCTGTTCTCTGATATCTGAGATTTGTGACCCTCTAGCACCCTCCATGCACAGGTCAACCCCATTTGCATCTCTGCTGCTGGGTCTTGTTTATTCAGCAGGAAGCACCTCTCCTGAGGAGGAGGACAGGAGACAAAGAGAGAGGAGGCCAGGCGGTCACAGGAATCAGCTCAGAACAGAGGCTCAGGCACAGGGCCAGCAGGAAGGGAAAGGAAGACAGTCCCACAGGAGCGTCACTACCCAGCTGCCAGGGTGTACAGGCAGCGATCAAACTACCTTGACATGACAGAGGTCCAGTGACATAGGAGGTTGTGCCGTTCAAAGGAAGCCATCATGACCATCTGCCAGATGTTTGGGTAGCCTCCAATTCTGTGGGTGGACATCTAATGCCCAGGCCTCTCAAGGTCACCATAACCCTTAGCGTTTATGCTTCTGGATCTTTCCAGGGCCCAGTGGGTGATCTTTGCAGAGTCTCCCAGGCAGCTGCACACAGCTCTGTCAAGCCAGTGACGGACGTTCTGTTCAGGCAGGTGAGAACATTCATTCATTTCAGGGCAGACCAAGTCACCCAGGCTGAGTGGGCCAGAGGCTTTGCTGTAATTGCAGGGGTCTCCCACATCCAGCGTGCCATTGAGTGCACTCATGTGGCCATCAAGGTGCCAGCTGGGCATCTTTGTGAATAGGAAAGGGTTTCACTCCTTGAATGTCCAGATAATTTGTGATCACAGGACCCAGATTCTATAGGTCTGTGCGAGCTACCCTGGCAGTTCCCACAATGCCTATGTTCGATACCACTCACAAGTGCCAAGATTGTTCACGGCCACAGCTTGCCTTGACAGATAGTTGCCGGGTGACAAGGGTTATCCTTTGAAAAGGAGGCTAATGACGACTCAGGTATCTGAGGACAGAGGCAGAGGAGAGATACAATCACAGCCACAAGGGCAGTGGTGGAGAGGACCATTGGTCTGCTGAAGATGAGGTATCGATGCCTGGACCACTCCGGGGGCACCCTGCAACGTCCACCAGAGTGAGTATCTTTCATTGTCATTGTCTGCTGTAATCCTCACAATTTCACTCTCTCTCTAGGGGGAACCTCTGGACTTGGAAAATATTGAGGCAGGTGCAGCTGCCTCAGAAGAGAAGGCTGATGTTAGCTCAGATGCAGAGCCCAAGCATCCAGGTAGGACAGAGACTAAAATTAGCAACCTTCAGGGAGGCCTTGATTTAGTGACATTTCAGCTAAGTTGGCATGGCTTGCCGACTGTCTGAGTCTGAGACCACCACCTCTATCCCACACATTTCATACATTACCATGACAACCATGCCATCAGCCCAATCTGGCACCACTGCCTTAATAATAAAGTTTGATGCCCCTAACGTCTCGCAGTAGGCATTGATGAGGCTACCACCAATTGAATTCACAGGACACTCGAGGCTTGTGAGTGAGTAGTAATTTATCATGATAACATTAACATTAAATAAAGCAAAAACATCCAATTGGATTTTCTCTGATATAAAAGGGGGTGGCACGGTAGCACAGTGGGGCGGCACGGTAGCACAGTGGTTAGCACTGCTGCTTCACAGCTGCAGGGACCTGGGTTCGATTCCCGGCTTGGGTCACTGTCTGTGTGGAGTTTGCACATTCTCCTCGTGTCTGCGTGGGTTCCCTCCGGGTGCTCCGGTTTCCTCCCACAGTCCAAAGATGTGCGGGTTAGGTTGATTGGCCAGGTTAAAAATTGCCCCTTAGAGTCCTGAGATGCGTAGGTTAGAGCGATTAGCGGGTAAATATGTGGGGGTAGGGCCTGGGTGGGATTGCGGTCGGTGCAGACTCGATGGGCCGAATGGCCTCCTTCTGCACTGTAGGGTTTCTATGATTTCTAAAAAGAAAGCACAAGTCTCCAGTGCAAAACCTTTGTTGTGCTCACTGTATGTTAGCCTTACTTTTACGGGTGCTATGTCTAGATGCCCCCCCTTCCCCCCTCCCCCGCTCAGAGCGGCATTAGAAGCAGGTTGCTGACTGTGGTACTCTGTTGGTCTGGATGAGGTGATAGAAGGCGGTAGCCCAGTGGTTTTGTCACTGGACTAGTAATCCAGAAACCCAGCGTAATGCTAAGAGTAAATCCAGCTCTGGGGACCCGAGTTCGAATTCCACCATGCAGATGATGAAAGTTGAATTTAATAATAAAAGAAATCTGGAATTAAAAGTCTAATGATGACCATGAAACCATTGTCGATTGTCGTAAAAACCTATTTGGGTCACTAATGTCCTTTAGGGAAGGAAATCTGTAATCTTTACCTGGCCTGGCCTACATGTGACTCCAGACCCACAGCAATGTGGTTTACTCTTAAGTGGTCTCTTAAGTGGCCCAGCAAATCACTCAGTTCAAGGGCAATTAGGGGTGGGCAATAAATACTGGCCCAGCCAGTGACACCCACATCCCCGAATGAAAAAACCTTGGTGGTTTGGCCTTTGGCTGGTGGAGCCTGAGCAGACTCCACATGAGAGGGTGCACTCAACAACATGACTGGGCACTCATTAGTTGTCACAGATTCGGAGGATGGCTGGTGACTGGCAGAGAGGATGCTGCCCTCAAATGGAGCGCCATGAGAGGAGGTCCCAGAAATGTCATCCATCCCATTCTCCATTGTGAGTTGTGTTGTGACCTCCTTGCCCACTAATGAAGGATGGGCACTCATCTGAGAGACTGGGTGCCACCTTCTTCTGCCACACTGGCAGTGTGTGGTCAGTGCCTGTGTGAGGGCTTGCAAGTCTGAGCCCCACACCAGGAAACCCTCACTCCATTCCTGGAGCTGCCTGTTCATGTGAGTCATCACTCTCTCAATGGATGACGCTGTGCACTTGGAGCTCAAAGAACAAAGAACAGTACAGCACAGGAAACAGGCCCTTCGGCCCTCCAAGCCTGCGCCGCTCCTTGGTCCAACTAGACCAATCGTTTGTATCCCTCCATTCCCAGGCTGCTCATGTGACTATCCAGGTAAGTCTTAAATGATGTCAGCATGCCTGCCTCCACCACCCTACTTGGCAGCGCATTCCAGGCCCCCATCACTCTCTGTGTAAAAAACATCCCTCTACTATCTGAGTTATACTTCACCCCTCTCACCTTGAGCCTGTGATCCCTCGTGATCGTCACTTCTGATTTGGGAAAAAGCTTCCCACCGTTCACCCTATCTATCCCCTTCATAATCTTGTACACCTCTATTAGATCTCCCCTCATTCTCCATCTTTCCAGGGAGAACAACCCCAGTTTACCCAATCTCTCCTCATAGCTAAGACCCTCCATACCAGGCAACATCCTGGTAGACCTTCTCTGCACTCTCTCCAACGCCTCCACGTCCTTCTGGTAGAGCGGCAACCAGAACTGGACGCAGCACTCCAAATGTGGCCTAACCAGCGTTCTATACAGCTGCATCATCAGACTCCAGCTTTTATACTCTATACTCAGGGTCAACACAGCATTCATACTCTGCATGGACTCCTCCATGACAGAAACCATGGCATGGACTATTTTCTAAACGGTGACAAAATTCATAATGCTAAAGTGCAAAGGGACTTGGGAGTCCTAGTCCAGGATTCTCTAAAGGTAAACTTGCAGGTTGAGTCCGTAATTAAGAAAGCAAATGTAATGTTGTCATTTATCTCAAGAGGCTTGGAATACAAAAGCAGGGATGTACTTCTGAGGCTTTATAAAGCACTGGTTAGGCCCCATTTGGAGTACTGTGAGCAATTTTGGGCCCCACACCTCAGGAAGGACATACTGGCACTGGAGCGGGTCCAGCGGAGATTCACACGGATGATCCCAGGAATGGTAGGCCTGACATACGATGAACGTCTGAGGATCGTGGGATTATATTCATTGGAGTTTAGGAGGTTGAGGGGAGATCTGATAGAAACTTACAAGATAATGAACGGCTTAGATAGGATGGACGTAGGGAAGTTGTTTCCATTAACAGGGGAGACTAGGACGCGGGGGCACAGCCTTAGAATAAAAGGGAGTCACTTTAGAACAGAGATGAGGAGAAATTTCTTCAGCCAGAGAGTGGTGGGTCTGTGGAATTCATTGCCACAGAGGGCTGTGGAGGCCGAGACGTTGAGCGTCTTCAAGACAGAAATTGATAAATTCTTGATTTCTCGAGGAATTAAGGGCTATGGGGAGAGAGCGGGTAAATGGAGTTGAAATCAACCATGATTGAATGGTGGAGTGGACTCGATGGGCCGAATGGCCTTACTTCCGCTCCTATGTCTTATGGTCTTATGGTCTTACGTAGACCCTCAGGGAACTCCACCAGATTTCCCCGTGCAACCCATTGGACATCCAGCACTTGCCACCTGATTGCTGACTCCAGAGGCTCATCATCTTCCTCGGACTCAGCATGGTCCCGCTCTCCTGCACTCCTCTGACTGCCAGTGCGCTGGGCACTCCCTGCCTCCATCCTCTGCTCAAGCAAGTGTGATGTGCCCTCACTACTGAGCACCACCAACTAGCCAACACATTAGTGTCCACTGACGTGCCAGTATCAGTCCTAGTGCTTAGAGAGGGTGTGTCCATGGGTGCATCATATTCTGGCCCACTCCGGTGTCAATGGAGGATCATTGGCCTCCTGGCTGGCTCTGGTGAATGGGTCATCTGAGGGATGAAAATCATTGGCCAGAACTATTCATCATATCACAGAGTTAATTTCCGCAACATGCGGTCCATTGCAGTGGCTCAGTGATTGGTGCATCACTGAAGTCTTTGTTAGGGATAAAGTATCCCTACATTTTTTTCACACATAGCCTGTCTTGCGTTAGCCCACTGGGCTCTTACCTTCCGCAGAGACGCCAGCCTCTCTGTGACCTGATGACCTCTTCCTCACTCGCACTTGAGCTCCAGGGCCCCCAGCTGGTGAGGAGTGCCAGCTTAGGCACCTCACCACCAATGGCCGATCACTCCTTGTTGTTATGGCTTTGTTTCTCCTGTAAGTGCAGAGCTCTATTGAGCACTCAACCCTCCAAATTCAGCACCATACCATGCTGCCCCAACCCCCTTCACTCCCACGAGGTATGTCCCAGCCCCTTTGGACACCTGACTCTTTGATGGACGCAGGGCTTCAGATCTTCTCTCCAGCCTTAACACATATGGGCAGATGTGTGTTCTGAGCCTCTCTGAATCCCACATGCTTGATTGCGATGATGGACAGGCGCCCTTCCTCAGTCCCCCATAATGGACAATGGCCACTCAGAACTCACCCTTGCTGAGCACAGAAAGTCATCGAACCCTTTCCAGCTCTGGATCCATGTGCACCGGACTGCGTCATGCCCATTGACCCCAGTTGCCAGCTTGCCCAGGCCTTCTTGATGAGGTGGTGTGGACGCCGCCTTCCATCCCTTGGCATGAGGTTGCTCTTGCTGGCTGTCACTGTCTCCACAAGGGCACGCAGACACTCCCACAAGGGCATGTAGACACTTGTTGGAGAAACGGGAGGTGGCCTTGCTGTCCACCTGAAATTCCCCCCCTTTGATGTGCCTTCCTGCTGCTGCCATATGCTCCCTCTGTCTTCAGCAGCCTTTGGAAGCCACCTTTCAACTTTGCACCTGGCTGCCATTAGACCCGGCACCTGCCACGTGCCCACCCCACTGATCCAGACATGATTCTTGCATGCACCATCAACCACTACTGCGAGGTCTCCCTCATGCATACTCAGTGCATGAGGGAAATTGTGCTGTTGTAGTCTAGCAGAGGCTCTTTGCCCCAGCATTAGACAATTCTGATGCAAGAGTCTCTTCCAGACTTGATTGAACTTTCTTTATTTCCACTCTTTCACTCTCGTGTCATCCAACAAATTGATATGATGCATCTAGTGTGTGGGTGATGAGACTTGGCATGCTTTCCGTTTTTGTGTGTTCACTTGCTTTTAATGATCACAATCGTTAATTGATCTTGGGTGGGTTGGCGAAACGTGGCTACTTCTCGTCCCACCCGCATTGCAAGGTCATCGTGTGGAAAATTTGGGCCTACATGCACTTCTGTCAGGACCACTACTGCGAAGTCTCCTTTGTGCACTATCAGACCACTACTCCAAAATGTGCAGGTTAACTGGATTGGCTATGCTAAATTGCCCTTAGTGTCAGGGGGATTAGCAGGGTAAATACGTGCGGTTATGGAGATAGGGCCTGGATGGGATTGTTGTCTGTGCAGACCCGATGGGCCGAATGGCCTCCTTCAGCACTCTCGGGATTCTATGTCGCTCTCGTGCACTAATCAGACCACTACTGCGATGTCTCCCTCATGCGCACTCAGTGCACCAATGAGATTGTGCTGTTGTAGTCTATCAGAGGCTCTTTGCCCCACACGATATCATTCTGATGCAAAAATCACTTCCGGATCCACTATCAGCAATGCCTCTCTTTCTCTCTTGTTGTCCAACCAATTGTCGTGGTGCATCTAGTGTGTGGGTGATGAGACTTGGCACGCTTTTCGCTTGTGTGTTTTAGCTTGCTTCTCATTTTCGCTCTCAGTGGATAGCAACAATGCAAACAAGAAATCCAAATGTAAGTTGCTCCCTGTACACAGCCTCCCATTAGCCAAGTCTTTGGTGGTGACTCCTCATAGCGACACGTTGAAACTGGGTCCCTTGTGCCCCCAGGTTAAAGAAGTTTGTCTCCGAGATATGCAGTGTGCAGGCTCACTGGTGTGGCACTCATGAACCAAACTCCCAGCTATGGGCTAATAGTTCCACAGTCTTGTGGACACTTCAAGAGAGTTGAAAGCTAATGGAGTAAATCCTGACAAAAAACCTGGAGTGGAGCCCAAAGGCAGCTTGATGTCTAAACATCCCACCTTTCCAGCAACTCCTGGAACAAAGCCCGTGCCAAAGGACTCAACAAAGGAGGTTGAGAGAGGAACTCTCACATTTGAGCAACCCAGGGTGTCCATACATTGTGTCCCTGGAGAGGACACTCCAAGTTCGCTGCAGAAAGTTAACACAGCACAACAGTTACAAGTGGAAAGTCCAACTCGACTGGTATCGCGAATGGCTGATGCAGGCTATCTTCGGCGGTAGGAGGCAACATAGTGTACCACTGCTCAGTCACTGCCCACCTCAACTCAGGTACCCCAGAACCAGTAAAGTGCTGACCCACCAAGGTCCTGCTGCTTCAACTAATGCCTGGAACTGGAGTCTCTGAACAACAAATGGATCGAATCCATTACACCAGCCAAACAAATAAAACAACCAAAAAGATGCCAACTCTTTGATTGGCAAACAGGACCATGTGCATGGGATTGACAGATGACTTGCAGCTGGTTAATAATGAGCGCAAGACAAAATAAAGTATCCCTACAAGAAACCAGGCTTGTTGAGAGTGGATCACTGGAAGAGTTAACATTACACATTCATCTGACAGATGCTCAGAGGAAATGTGTGAGGAAGGTGTGGGACTGGTGAAAGGAGCTTGCTGCCTTTGAGGATAGGACCCCCAAAAGAGGTTCATAATGTGCTCTCCCCATCAGCCTGTGAACTCAAAGAGGACCACATAGCTTCATCAATATTGATGCTCCTACACTGTGCCCACCTGAAAGGTCAGTTCCATCAGCAGGACCCCCAAGTCAGAACATCCTACATTACTACTGGGGGATTTTAATGCAAGAATGGTCATGGAATATTCGGCATCACTTTCTTAGCTTGGACATCATGGCCTGAGAAAGAGAAATGAGAATGGACAGAGACTTTGCTGCTACTGTGAATTTTGTGTAACTAACACCTTCTTTCAGAACACCCAAGATCAGGGCATCACTAGCTGGATCTGATCATCACTCGGCATGACTTTCTGAATACCATTCTCAACATACACAGCTACCATAGCACTGACTGTGAAACAGATCATTCCTTGGTGTGCATAAGACTTCCCTTCAAAACAGAAATGCTATCCTCATACCAACATCAGCCATACTCCCTATCCAGATAAAAAGCAACAGTTGCTGTTGATTGAACAGGTGCTCTCTGGCATTTCCACAGACTGCAGGAGCCAACTGCAGCATACTTCGAGACACCATCCACAATACTGCATTCTCGACATGTGGAAAGCCAGGATACTGAATGGTTTGTGCCTAACATCATTGTGATGGAACCTGTCATTGAAGTCCCCTCTCATTAATTACAAGAGAGACAAGATCGAGAAGACTCTCAATGCACTAAGCCGCTCAAAGTAAAGTCCAGTGATTGCCAGGTGTTGTGCCAATGACTGCTGGTTACTCAGTTGCCCTTTGACATAGAGAATGTCAGGGGCATGCACGAAGGGATCAAAAAGAAACTGAGCCATCAGCAAAGAGAATGGGTCCACTGAAAACAAAGGCAGGAAAGGTTATCACCGACTCCAATAAACAATTTGGAGAGATGGGTGGAACACTAGCTTGTGTTGTCACTGAGGAAACTTTAGATGCCATCGAAGTTTGCTTGTCATAGAGCTGGATAACAAATCAAGAGTGGAAAAACTTAGTGACGCTATTGACTCGCTTAGCTATGGGATAAGCTCAAGGAGCTGATGCCTGAACTTTTCAAGCCTGAGAAACCAGCACTCATGCAGCATCCTGATGAGCTTCTTTGTCTCTCCTGAAGGGGGCAATGCACCAGTATTTGCATGATCCAAAGATTGTGACTTTGTACAAGAGCAAGGACGAGTGATTGCAACAACTATCGAAGCATCTCTCTACTGAGCAAAGTGAGAACGTTTTTACCTGTGTCAGACTACAGATCCTGGCTGAATGCATCTATTCTGAATTCCAGTGTGGTTTCAGAACTGTAAGATCTACAGTTGATATGACTTTCTTAGTCCAACAGCTTCCAGAGAACTGTCATGAATAAAGGAGGCTACTTGTTGCCTTCATCTCATCAAAGCATTCGACCATGTGGGCAGAGACAATCCATTTAAACTGCTGGGAGAAAATTGGTTGCTTGTCAAAGATGCTCAGTGTGATCTCCCCTTTCCATGACAACATAATGAGTAAGGTAAGGTACGACAGGGCAACATCGAAACCCTTCGAGATCCAGGGTGGGATCAAACAGGGTTGTGTTCTGACACTGACACTCTCTGGGATATTCTACTCCTTGTCATAAACCTTCAGGACAGCTAGAGAGGGTGCCTAATTATATATTAGAATGATGGAAAGCCTTGCTGCAAGTCTACAAAGCCTGCAGCCACAGCACAGTCTTCTACTGTGCTGAGACCTGAACAATATATCTTAGCTAGGAGAAAAACCTGAACAATTTCCATCTTTGCTGTAATCATAGAATCCCTCCAGTGCAGAAGGAGGCCATTCGGCCCATCGAGTCTGCACCGACCACAATCCCACCCAGGCCCTACCCCCACATATTTACCCGCTAATCCCTCTAACCTACACATTTTTTTTTAGGATTCTAAGGGGCAATTTTTTTTTTAACCTGGCCAATCAACCTAACCTGCACATCTTTGGACTGTGGGAGGAAACCGGAGCACCCGGAGGAAACCCACGCAGACACGAGGAGAACGTGCAAACTCCACACAGACAGTGACCCGAGCCGGGAATCGAACCCGGGACCCTGGAGCTGTGAAGCAGCAGTGCTAACCACTGCGCTACCGTGCCGCCCTCTGTCTCTGACTTATGTTCCACATCTCTTTGCAGGAGCAAGTGACCAACTCAGACGTCTTGGAGCATTTTAATTGCATCAACATACTCTCATTGCTAAGCCAGCAACATTGCACTTGCTGAACCATGCTTGTGTGGCTGTATACCCAAAAATCTTCTTTACAGTGAATTTGCCACTGGGTCACAATGTCCTGGTCATCCATACCTGCACTACAGTGAACATGAGGATTGCAAATATTGGCACTAACAACTGGGAGGCAGTTGCTGATGTCCATCTCCTCTGGAGGCTGACTATTTATTTTGGTCTTTCATGGGATGTAGGGGTCACAGGCAAGGCCAGCATTTGTAGCCCATGTCTAATTGCCCTTGAACTTTGTGGCTTGCCAGGCCATTTCAGAAGGCAGTTAAGAGTTAACCACATTATTGTGAATCTGGAGTCATGTGCAGAACAGACCAGGTAAGGATAACATATGAACCATATGGGTTTTTACAACAATGGTTGTCATGGGCACCATCACGGAGACCAGCTGTATATTCCAGATTTATCAATGAATTTAAATTCCACCAGTTGCCATGATGGAACTTGAACCCATGTCTCCAGACCATTAGTGGTGCCTTCAGATTACTGGTCCAGTGACATTACCATTACACCACCATTTCCTCACATGAAGGACATTGGAAGAGGCAGTGGCCAGCGAATCCTACCTTCTCAGCCCAATGTCTTCCTCGGTAGCAAATGTGGCAGAGACTACCATGCCAGAGTGGGGCTGCTGAGTCACCCCAGGTATGCTTAACACAGCACCAACCCAACTTCTTACCAGACAGAAGGCTGTCATAGCCCATTCTGTCGTCAATGGGCCAACCTTCTTGGCCATCATCTTGAATATTCAACAAATATTCAAACTTGACAGTAACTTTTTCTGATTGTCCCACAATAGTCACACCTCTGCATTCCTTAGATAATTATTGATGTTTCATCCAAGTACCCACTTTGGGCAACTGGCCTTTATATGTGATAGCTCTGCCCAGTGTGTCACGATTATTTACCTTATCACAACCCAGCTTTTAATCAAAGAACAAAGAACAGTACAGCACAGGAAACAGGCCCTTCGGCCCTCCAAGCCTGTGCCGCTCATTGGTCCAACTAGACCATTCGTTTGTATCCCTCCATTCCCAGACTGCTCATGTGACTATCCAGGTAAGTCTTAGACAATGCCAGCGTGTCTGCCTCCACCACCCTACTTGGCAGCGCATTCCAGGCCCCCACCAATCTCTGTGTAAAAAACGTCCCTCTGATATCTGAGTTATACCTCGCCCCTCTCACCTTGAGCCTGTGACCCCTCGTGATTGTCACCTCCGACCTGGGAAAAAGCTTCCCACTGTTCACCCTATCTATAGCCAATCGACAGCATTCTGTTCCTCGGGTCCTTCATTACAAGACACATGAGCAGTTAAGGCACATGGTGCCTCAATTATTTCTCCGAGTACATGATTTTGTAATTAATTCCGATTAATCATGAGAACTGGGCCTTAATCGTTTCATTGCCATGTTTGATAAACAGTTTCTTATCATTATGACCTATAAACTTTCATTATGACTTCCGTAGATCTGACTCAGGCATGCAGCAACATCAGCAGGGCAGGGCTCTATACAATTTTGGGAAAAATTGGCTGACAACAAAATCTCCTCAGTCCCATCCTCTCTGAAAGTTTTGGAGTGAAGAATTTAGTGAAACAGGGTTGTGTCTTAGCCACCACTCTGTTGGCATCTTAATCTCCATGCTCCTGACCTTTACCTTCTCTGCAGAAAGGAAGGAGTCTACTTGCACAAAGGATCAGACAGCAAGCTCTATAATCTATTAAGGCTAAAATCAAAGACAAAAATACATTTCATCTTGCTCAGAAAATTCCTGCACAGCGCTGCACTAGTCATCGACACAGCAGTTCAACTGCAGAGACTCATGGACTGTCCCGCCTATGCCTATAACTTGTTTGTATTGACTATAAACGTCAAGAAAACGGTGGTCACGGGAGAAAATGTTGCATCGCCACTCCTGATTACACTAAATAACACCCCACTGCAAGTGGTTATCAAATTCTGCTTTGGCACTTGTGCCATCGTATCTATCTAAAGAAAGAAACCCTAAAAAATTCAACATAAATATCAAAGGTAATGTCATGAGGTGACTGCATCACATAATAAAGGAGATAGAAAAAAGTAGCCCTCGAGGAAATGTCAAAGAGCTGTGGAAAGAATATTTTGCTTCAAGTCCACCATGTCTCAGGCATTTAACAAATAATTTGTCTTATAAGCTGCATCAAGAACTCTAATAGAAATCCAAATCAAACAAACTAGTAAAAAACAAATAACAACAGGTTCAATTCTGACTGTACGGATGTACACCTGATGAAGGGGCAGTGCTCCGAAAGCTTGTGCTGCCAAATAAACCTGTTGGACTTTAACCTGGTGTTGTGAGACTTCTTATTGTATGGATGTACTCAGTGCTGAGGGAATACAGTTGGAGAGGTGGGGCGTATTTTCTTGTTCCGCCCACGATGGGAATCGTAGTGGGTGAGGGGCGGACCATGGAAAGGTCCGCTGACCTCGGGCAGGATTGTCTGGTTTCAGGGCAAACACAGCTGGAAAATCCCACCCCACGTGGTCTCTCAGCGAGATGTTCAGCCAATGTTTCTATCAGCGTACATAAGCAATCTTATGGCACTGTTGGTAGGAGAGCAGAAAAGTTATTTTGACCAACATCACTATCTGGTCATCAGTTCAGTGTGTGTGTGACCTTGCTGTATGCAAATTGGTTGCAGTGTTTCATACATTACAACGGCAAAGGAACAATACTTCATTGGTTCTAAAACATTTTGGGACGTCCTAAGATCGTGGAAGTTGATAAATAATCCATCAAGCTGAAAGAGCTAAGATATTAATATCAAAGAGAAGAAAATGAAATCAGAGACTAATGGGTCATAATTTGCTTTGTCGAGGCACCAAATAACACCTGCCATTAGCTACACGTGCCTTTGCATGTTTAGATTTTTTTCATCTTTGGGTAGCAAATTGGTGCAAGTGTGAACTGATAATGGCACAGTAAAGAAGCAGAACATCTGGCAAATGAATGAACAGGGCAAGCAACAGGGCATCTCCCTCACAATCAGACTGAAATATTGTGCAATAAATAGCACCAAGGAGTGAGAAAGTAATGCAAATTAGAGTAGATGAATTTAATAGCCAATCAAATACAGAAAGAGAAATATACAAATGGAATAAAATATTGGATTCAAAGAATAATAATATAAATTAAAAATACCAACAAGAATTAAAACACAAAAGAACAAGTCTTCACATTTGCAATAACCATTTTTCAGTGCAAGAGTTGTTTTCCATTAATAACTACCACATCTAATTTTCCACACGCTTGAACTAATAGATGGAAAACTAAGGGTGGCATGGACTGCTGTGGTTCAAGATAGCTCACCAACAGTAAGGGCGGCACCGTAGCACAGTGGTTAGCACTGCTGCTTAACAGCTCCAGGGACCTGGGTTCGATTCCCGGCTTGGGTCACTGTCTGTGTGGAGTTTGCACATTCTCCTCGTGTCTGTGTGGGTTTCCTCCGGATGCTCTGGTTTCCTCTCACAGTCCAAAGATGTGCAGGTTAGGTTGATTGGCCATGCTAAAAATTGCCCCTTAGTGTCCCGGGATGCGTAGGTTAGAGGGATTAGTGGGTAAATATGTAGGGATATAGGGGTAAGGCCTGGGATTGTGGTCGGTGCAGACTCGATGGGCCAAATGGCCTCTTTCTACACTGTGGGGATTCTATGATATATTAACACGTTCTCAAGGGCAATTGGGGATGGGCAATAAATGCTGGCCTCGACAGCAAAGTCCACATCGCAGATAATAAAAACAAATTGATGATTTCTCCCAAAGTGCTGCATTGAGATTGCCCAAATGAGGGATTGAACTCAAAGGTCTACTTTTTGGACACAAGATTAATTTTCTGAATGCTTGTTTCCAGAATGGATCATTACCAGAAGAGAGAAGTTGTGGAGGGCGACAGAGAAAGAATGGGAGAATGGGGCTGGTGAGTTGCTCTTGTAAAAGGAAACTCTTAGCTACCTGGTGACACAATTAAATAAAAGTCACCCACACATCATATGGCATGCATTCATGTTGACTTTATTTCAATAGGGAGTAAAATATGTTCATCTCCATAATGACAACTTCATAGTCTTACGCAAAAGTAAAATACTGCAAATACTGGAAATCTCAAATTTTAAAAATGAAAATGCCAGATTCAGCTCAGGCAGCGTCTGTGGAGAAAAGAACAATATAATCTTCCCTTGCTGGTACACATTCACATATTTTATCTTGACAGAACTTTCACATCTGCAGCAGAAATCAGTGAACATTATAAGCAATGAGCCCTCAGAGGAGTGAAAACCTTCTGAAGCTGCATTGTCATGAGCCTTATTCATTCCATGTACCAGCTCAGATTCTTGCACTTTGGTGGGACCAGTTAGATGGCAGGGTTTTCTCCTGGTGATTCACACTTGACATGTGACCGAGAAGAGTTGATAGAGATAGGGACAGCAATGAACATCTCATATCATCAGGCACAATGTCTCCAAGCCCTATTCAACTCAATACAGTGATCTACTCAGAGACTGACTGCTGAAGAGGAGAATCATTGAAGAGCAGCAAACATTGTGCAATGTGCCGACAGACATTCAAAGCAAACCACCACAATTGCAGCGAGGTTGGAGGAATTTACTCAAACACGAGGGGTGTGATATCACAGCCCACTGAGATGATGTCTTCTCCCATGGACAGAGTAGCCAGAGCCATGGACCATCATATGCTCCAATTAAATTAATCTATTCACACCTTCATCATCACGGTCCAAAAACTGGATGCCAACTGGACGCCGGAAATAGGTTGAGAGGTATTTTAGCCTTGGTTTTAAGAGGGTTGTATTGATTAGTCTCAAAGTATTCTCAGGCACAATGTTAGCTGTGAAATACATCTGGGTGGTGAAAAAGATGATGATGAATGGAATCATGAAACTAGGGACAGATTTCACTCAAAGTGTTTCCATTTCTCACACACATCTCGCTCCCAGTCAATAGCCCACTTACTGCCGATGTCCCAATGGCTGAGTGAGCCTCTACGTTGCTGCAGGTGGAGCAACCTTTAGCAGGACGTGTAAGGGCTCCAAAACCCAGAGAAGACAAGCCACAAGCATCTCAGCAATAAGTGCAGCGATCTGAGCAAACCGCTTCTACCTCTACTGAAATCATTAGGGTTACAGCATGCAGAAGTTGCAGAAGAAACAAAAGTGAGATTTTGAAGTTCAACAAGGATATCCACGTGGGTGTCTGAGAAAATATTATTTTGACAAGTTTTTGTTCTTTATTTAGCTAATATGTTATTCTTTGTCATCACTTTCCTGCTTTGCCCATTCTCGGGTGTTGGGTGCTAAGTGGTCTTCCCACTTGTTTGACAGTGGAAGGGGGGAAATAGAGACAAGAATGCCGAATGCATTTTCTGCTGCCATTAGTGCACTGCTGCAATGTAAGTAGGCTGTGCATGAATAAGGGCATCTATAAAAGCAATGTAAACAGGTGGAGTTGTATTGCTCTCATCATCCTCCTCTTCTTCTTCAGCGTCTCTCCTGAAAGAGGAGGATCTGAGTTCAATAGCCCACTTACTGCTGATGTCCCAATGGCTGAGTGAGCCTCTACATTGCTGCAGGTGGAGCAACCTTTAGCAGGACGTGTAAGGGCTCCAAAACCCAGAGAAGACAAGCCACAAGCATCTCAGCAATAAGTGCAGCGATCTGAGCAAACTGCTTCTACCTCTACTGAAGTTCAACAAGGATATCCACGTGGGTGCCTGAGAAAATATTATTTTGACAAGTTTTTGTTCTTTATTTAGCTAATATGTTATTCTTTGTCATCACTTTCCTTCTGCAGGTCCAAGCACGATATTGTGCACAGTGCCGAACACCACAACTATCCTGTAGAATCTAGCATTCACTGCAGTATTGTTGGCCTTCAATGTTCCAGTTTCTGATTGAGGGTATGACACATGTTTGCAGTGAATAGCCCAGGTGCTTAGCACATGCCTCTCCAAGCTGTTTTCAGGATTGAAGAGTTCAGGGAATTTGGATTGCTGAAGAATGAAAACCTCATGGCAACTGCCCAGGAACCTTGTGCACAACCGTATCAAACTCTTTGTGTAGTTGTGTACCAGCTGCACATTGATGGAGGGGATGCCCTAGCCATTGACAAATACTCTGGGCTGTTCTGGGGGAGTGCCAGGATTGTTATGCGTGTACAGTCAATGGCACCTTGCACCTCGGGGAAGCCAGCCAGGGATCAGGACAACATCACACTCAGCGTTGGGACAGCAATGAACATCTCATATCAGCAGGCACAATGTCTCCAAGCCCTATTCAACTCAATACAGTGATCTACTCAGAGCCTGACTGCTGAAGAGGAGAATCATTGAAGAGCAGCAAACATTGTGCAATGTGGACTTGAAAATCAATCTCAAAAGTTGTTCTATTCCAGAAAGCCAGTTGAAGGAAAGAACAGTGGCCATTTTTTACATTTTTACATTTATTTACAAAGTTATACATTACAAGCATATAATTCCTCACCCAACAACTAGAGTTTTAGTCTATATCTATATATAGGAAATTAATGCCCACCACTGCAAACAATTAAACACAATTAATATGCAATTAGCAGATTCTCTTCTCTGCTGCTCGTAGCCACTCCTGCCAGATCTCCTGTCATAGTATTTCAGACTCGTCTGTCTTGTGCCAGCCTCACACATCCACTGCAGCTTGTTTTGCAACCTGACATCCAATATTCAACAATGTCTAGGTCACCCCTTTTGCTGCCTTCCACTTTGCTCTCTAGCAGCGATCTCTGCAGGTTTTCAGCTCTGATTGAATGGGCGAAACACTTACAATTTCTTGTCTGCCTCTCACTTTTTAGAGTTCGTTTTGTTCTTGCAATTTTAAGCACCTCTTCGTTTGTGTTATGATCTGCATATGGAATTTTTAGCAAACGTCTTTGCATCCACATTTCAAACGCCTCTACTTTCTTCCACAGATCTTTACTTATTGTCCAGGACATCTACAGAACATCTAAAAGCCCTTGGAGAAACAAAAGTAGAAGTAATAACAGAAATTTGTGACACCAAAGGATATATTCCAAGTGACTTGAGACAATTATTGGTGTTAAGATACCTAAACCAATGGAGTATAATCAGTTTAGAACCAAGTTTAATGAGTCAGCTCATTAAAATGATCCTGAAAATCTTAATAGCAAGAAATAACATTTGAAGCTGCAATTGGTGAAACGCTGTCTGGATGTAGGCCTGGAGTATGAACAAGTGAGGGAATATTTAAATTAAGAATCGTCTCCGATACATATCGTGAATTAAACAAAAACATATCTAAGTGCTTCATAGACCACAAAGATGTGCCCGACCATGTTAATCACCAAAAGCAAATAGAAGTACTGCTGATGTGTGTCATTGACAGTAAAGATGAGAGATTGATCCAGAGCCGTATTATTGGAATGTGGCCCTCTAAGGGGGCATTGCCTGATGGCCACATGATCTGTTGGACGCTATGGATTGTCAAGGTGGGGAAGCTAAACCAATAAGGAGTGAGGGCACGCACCCCAGGTTCAGGAGCTCCCACAGTTAGAGGCTGGGAGGAGAACTGTCAGATCAAATTTTTAATTCAGTCTGACCTTTTGTATATATTATTTATTATTGGCAATAAAGCCTTTGTTAATTTGAGCCACATCAAGTTGCCCTCGGTTAATTACACTGGTGACGAGGAAAACATTTTGAATTTGTCAGTGTGCAGCTGGGGGCGGGGAGAGGGGGGGGAGGAAAGAGACCAGAGTGCTGAGAATGCGAAGAAGTAAGGTACATGCACATTGTACAATGCCTTTGGTAAGATCGAGCCATTTGACCAAACTGGAAACTGGGAGCAGTATATTGAAAGGTTTTGTTACTTCTTTGTAGTGAATGAAATAACAGCTGAAGAAAAGTGAAACATTACTGTGCTTTCAGTCTGTGGCCGACTTATAATTCAGAGAGAACTTTAACATTGCCTAACGCTTCCGACACGAGGGCTAGAATCTTATCACTGTACACGCCAGCAGGATTTTCCCATCCTGCTTCAGTGAATGGAGATTTGACCGGCTACCAAATTTTCCGACCTCACTGCAGCGGGAATGTGAATGGCAGGTAAGATCCCGCCCAAAATCTTTTGACCAGATTTTGGAGTTGGTCAAAAATCATTTTAACCCCTGTCCCTCGATCATTATGCTGAAATACAAATTTCATTCGGCAATCCGAGAGCCAGGGGAGACAACGTCAGGCTCTGTGGACAAAATTAGAGGGTGGCAGAACACTGAGTTCAGGCCCAGCTTTAGGAGAAATGTTAAGGGGCATGATGGTCTGTGGGATAAACAGCCTAATCATTCAAAAGAAGTTGCTGGCTGAGGCCAAATCTCTTTAGAAAAACATAAGAACATAAGAAATAGGAGCAGGAGTAGGCCATCTAGCCCCTCGAGCCTGCCCCACCATTCAATAAGATCATGGCTGATCTGATAGTGGTTTAGTTCCACTTACCCGTCCGCTCCCCATAACCTTAATTCCCTTATTGATCAGAAATCTATCTACCTGTGACTTAAACATATTTAACGAGGTAGCCTCCACTGCTTCAATGGGCAGAGAATTCCAGAGATTCACTAGCCTCTGAGAGAAGAAGTTCCTCCTCAACTCTGTCGTAAACTGACTCCCCCTTATTTTGAGGCTGTGTCCTCTAGTTCTTGTTTCCTTTCTAAGTGGAAAGAATCTCTCTGCCTCTACCCTGTCTAGCCCCTTCATGATCTTATATGTCTCTATAAGATCTCCCCTCAGCCTTCTAAACTCCAACGAGTACAGGCCCAATCTACTCAATCTCTCCTCATAAGCTAACCCCCTCATCTCCGGTATCAACCTGGTGAACCTTCTCTGCACTCCCTCCAAGGCCAATACATCCTTCCGCAAATAAGGGGACCAAAATTTCACACAGTACTCTAGTTGCGGCCTCACCAGTACCTTGTACAATTGCAGCAAGACCTCCCTGCTTTTATACTCCACCCCCTTCGCGATAAAGGCGAACATTCCATTTGCCTTCTTGATCACCTGCTGCACCTGAAAATTGAGTTTTTGCGATTCATGCACAAGGACCCCCAGGTCCCTCTGCACAGTAGCATGTTGTAATTTTTCACCATTCAAATAATAGTCCATCTTACTATTATTCTTTCCAAAGTGGATAACCTCACACTTGTCAATGTTGTACTCCATCTCCCAGATCCTCGCCCACTCACTTAGCCTAACCAAATCTCTCTGCAGACTTTCCGCATCCTCCACGCAATTCGCTTTCCCACTCATCTTTGTATCATCCGCAAACTTTGTTACCCTACACTCGGTCCCCTCCTCCAGATCGTCTATGTATATGGTAAACAGTTGAGGCCCCAGCACCGATCCCTGCGGCACGCCACTAGTCACCAACTGCCAACGAGAAAAGCACACATTTATTCCAACTCTCTGCTTCCTGTTAGATAGCCAATCCTCAATCCACGTTAACACTTTACCCCCAATTCCATGTAGCCTAATCTTCTGCAGCAACCTTTTGTGAAGCACATTATCGAACGCCTTCTGGAAATCCAAAAACACCACATCCACCGGTTCCCCTCTGTCAACCGCACTCGTTACATCTTCATAAAAATCCAGTAAATTCGTCAAACACGACTTTCCCTTCATGAATCCATGCTGCGTCTGCTTGATCGAACCATTTTTTTCCAGGTGTCCTGCTATTTCTTCTTTAATGATGGATTCCAGCAATTTCCCAACTACGGACGTTAAGCTAACCGGCCTGTAGTTACCCGCCTTTTGTCTGCCTCCTTTTTTAAACAGTGGCGTCACATTAGCTGTTTTCCAATCAGCCGGCACTTCCCCAGAGTCCAGCGAATTTTGATAAATTACAACCAACGCATCTGCTATTACGTCTGCCATTTCTTTCAGCACCCGGGGATGCATTCCATCCGGGCCCCGGGACTTGTCTACCTTTAGTCCCATTAGCCTACCAAGCACTACCTCTTTAGTAATAGTAATCGTTTTAAGGACCTCACCCCCTACAGTCCCACGACCATCAATTTTCGGTAAGCTATTTGTATCCTCCACTGTGAAGACCGACACACAAAACTTGTTAAAGGCCTCGGCCATTTCCTAATTTCCCATTATTAAATCCCCCTTCTCGTCTTCTAAGGGTCCAACATTTACTTTAGCTACACTTTTCCTTCTTATATATTTGTAAAAACTTTTATTATCAGTTTCTATATTTTGTGCTAGTTTAGTTTCATAATCTATCCTTCCTTTCTTTATCGCTTTCTTAGTAGTTCTTTGTTGTTTTTTAAAGCTTTCCCAATCTTCTAATTCCTCACTAGTTTTGGCCACTCTGGATGCATCGGTTTTTAATTTAATACTCTCCTTTATTTCCTTAGTTATCCACGGCTGGTTATCCCTTTTCTTACATTCCTTTTTTATCACAGGAATATATTTTTGCTGAGTACTGAGAAAAATCTTCTTAAAAATCTGCTCAGCTGTCCTACCAACTAGTCTGCGCTCTCAGTCTACATTAGCCAATTCTGCCCTCATCCTATTGTACTCCCCTCTGTTCAAGCAGAGGACACTGGTTTGGGACCCTACTTTCTCTCTCTCCATTTGTATTAGAAATTCAACCATATTGTGATCACTCATTCCAAGAGGATCCCTCACAAGAAGATCATTAATTTTACCTGTCTCATTACACAGGACCAGATCCAACCTCCCTCGTAGGTTCTGTAACATACTGTTCGAGGAAACTATCCCAACAGCATCTAAGAACTCTTCCTCAAGTCCACCGCATCCGACTTTAGTCAACCAATCAATATGTAGGTTAAAATCCCCCATGATTATTGCTGTTCCGTTTTTGCACGCATCCATTATTTGCTTGTTTATAGCCCGACCCACCTCAAAGTTATTATTTGGGGGCCTATAGACCACACCCACCAGTGTCTTTCTCTCCTTATCTCCACCCACAACTATTCCACATTCTGCTCCTTAGAGCCTATATCGTCTCTCACTACCGCCCTGATGTTATCTTTAGTTAACAGAGCTACCCCACCTCCTTTTCCTTCCTGTCTATCCTTCCGAAATGTCTGATACCCCTGGATATTCAGTTCCCAGTCCTGGTCACCCTGCAACCACGTTTCTGTCATGGCCACTAGATCATACCCATTTGTACTGATTTGTGCCATCAGCTCATTCACTTTGTTTCGAATGCTACGTGCATTCAGGTAAAGTGTCTTTATGCTAGCCTTTATATGGACCCAATTTGTTAGTGCATTCTTTTGATTGCACGCTCTGTCCCTACCTGTCGCAAACTGGTTATCCTTCCTCAGACCATCTCCTTGCACTGCGTTGACCAGCTCCCTTCTTGTGTTTGTCAACTTTTTTCCTCTGCCTGAGCCCTTGACTCCTTTAACTAGATGAATGTCCTCATCATTAACCCTCACTCGTACCCTCTCCTTTACCTTTGATTTTGTAGTTCCCCATACCCCTGAACCCTCCGTGAAAAAGCCGTGGAGTGAGCCCCGGGGACTGAATGCACTGAGCGGGGCACAAACGAGTTGGAAGATGTGCTGAACAAGGTAAATTGTTTGCAGAGGGAAACAGCTGCTGTGAATAATAGCCCAGGAGCGGGCGCAGAAAAGCCGAGAGAGAGAGAGTGCAACTGTGAGGGCTGAAGCTTGTTTTTGATGTGGGGGAGAAACTCCCAAGAAGTGTGCTGATGCAGAAATTGTGTGCGTTTCATGTGCAACAGAAAAGGTCACTTAAAAGCACAGTACAGAGTGAGGCAACCAGTACTGAATGTACGGAAAAAAAAGATCTCGACTGTTAGCTTAACTCCTTGAAAGAAATTGGATGAGGAGCCTGACAAGGGACCAGGGTCATTCACCCTAAACCAGGTCCAGCTAAGTAAAAGTGTCCCTGATTGAGGTAACTCTGTTGGTAAATGACAAAAGCACTCAAAATGGAAGTCAATACAGGGTCTGCGGCTACTGTTGTGGGGAACAGACATTTTGTTATCTTCAAAAAGATCTCCAACCATTAAGATTGAATGAGTCAGGAACCGTACTGTCTAAACATACAAGAGAAACATTGCAGACTTTAAGGGCAGCAATAGTCACAGTGGTGCATCAAGAATCAAATGGCTAAACTACTAGTCTTGGTAATTAAGGGTCACAGACCTTGTCTAATGGGCTGTGTTTGGTTAAAGCAAGTACAGCGAAACCGGCTGGAAATATTAAACCTGCGGAATGGCTTTCAGAAGCTGCTGTGCAAATGTTCCGAGGTGTTCCAAAATGAATTGGGATGTGTATGGGGAGCTAAAGCTAAAATCTAGGTCAATCCGGTTGCAATGTTTCAATTTTTTTAGGTTCACCCAGAGCCTTATGCCCTTCAATAGAAGGATTGAAGTCAAGCCTAGTAGGCTGGACGATTAAGGCATCACAAAGCCCGTATAATTTTCCAAATAGGCTGCACGCATAGTCCCCACCCTTCAACTGGATTGTACAGTAAAAATTTGCAGGGATAACATATTAATCGTCTATAGAGGAGCTCAGAGAATTAAAGATCTCTATGCAAAACTAGCTGGAGGTTTAAACTATACAAAATTAGGCCTCCTTGGCCCTATTCAATCAGCTGTAAAAAAAATTAACATTGGAGATGGGGAGAAGAAGAAAAAGGCGGCTTTGTAAAAATTAAGCAAGCTCTGCAGTCGTCGGCTTTGTTGGTGCACTTCGATCCAACCAAACCCTTGGTAACATGCGATGCATCACCCAACGGAGTGGGAGCAGTTTTGTCCCATGGATGTCTGATGGTGCAGAAAGGCCCATTGCCTTTGCTTCTAGAATGCTCCTGGACTCACATCTGGTGTTGAATCAACTATTATGGAATAGTATCTTTAACTTCATTAGTGAATTAGTTTCTGAGCCACTCTGCCGTTATGGTGATGAATTCATTGCAGGTTCTCTGCTTTTCTGAGCCACAATATTGATAACTTTTCAAATGCTCTTTGAGAAGCTCATCAAATTCACTGAGATATTCAAAGCAGGCTAAAACTTTATCCCTTTGACCTGACACTGAAGACTCATCGGGGGGAATTTAACCATTTTGAGTCTAAGTGCCGGATCTGGGCATCAAATAGATCCGCGCCTGGAATCCTCTTTGCAGTATGCCCGATCCGCGCTGTGGATGGGGCTTAGCGCTGGCGGACCGATCGGAGCTCTGAACTGCGCATGCGCAGTTCGAAAAAAATCTGACAGCGTGCTCGGGCGTGAAGAAAAAAGCAGAAAGCGGAGAGAGCAGCTCTCTGACAGTCATCCTCTGGTCGGGGAGGTGGGGGTGTGACCGATCATCCCCTGGGCAGGGGGGGGGAAGGTGTGACCCATCATCCCCTGGGGGGGGGGGGTGGAAAGAGAGGGGGTGTGATGTATCATCCCCTAGGGGGGCGTGGAGGAGAGCGCCCGAGCGCGCTGTCAGATTTTTTTCGAACTGCGCATGCGCAGTTCAGAGCTCCGATCGGTCCGCCAGCGCTAAGCCCCACCCACAGCGTGGATCGGGCATACGGCCTGCCTGCGGCTGATCCCTCCTGGCACCATCACTGGTACACTACCAGCCACAGCCATCTCTCCTGCTCTCTCGCACCTGCAGGGAAGAGTAATCTGTGGCTGGTGCCAGGAGGGATCGGCCGCAGGCAGGCAGCGGAACCCCCCCTACCAGAGGGATCGGTCACACCCCCTCTCCTCCCCCCTCCCAGGGGATGATCGGTCACACGCCCCCTCCCCCAGGGGATGAGACGTCAACCCCCCCGCAGGGGATGAGATGCCACACCCCCTCTCCTCCTCCCACCCCCCTCGACCAGAGGATGACCTGGGTCAGAGAGCCGTTGCAGTCTCTGACCCCGCTCTTCGGAGGCTGCAGCGGCGACTTCAGACTTTTATTTTGCAGGTCGGTAACAGCGCAGACGCGGATCGGGCCAGAAGACGGTAAAGTGGGATTTGGCGGTAGAGTTGGGCGCGCGGTTCATTAAGTTGATGTAAATGCATGCAAATGCATTTAAATCGTTGGGCCGCCTGATTCGGGCGCGGGGCTGACCCACGCCCGAATCGGGTGTCGGTAAAGCCGCGATCTGCTCGGAATCGGGTGAAGATCGCGGTATAGGCCCGACGCCCAACTTTACCGTGATTTTGCGCCCGAAAATGGGCGCGAAGTTTTGGTAAAATCAGGCCCATCATGTCCTCTTAAGAAAGTCCCAAGGAAGACAGCAGATTGACTGTGGCACTTTCCTCCAATAAGAACTTTCCTTATCAAACTGAGTTGATAACGGGGAATAAATTCTTCCAGATGATTTAAAGTTTTGAACAAATGTACACACAGCTTTAGTATGAGCTTTGGAACTTTCATGATCAGCAACATCTCTTCCAACATTTCTCCAGTTAGAGTACCCGTTGACGAATGTGTGCTTCCCTTTACTGGGGTCAGGGAATAATTTGCAAATATAACAGTAAACTGCCCCCGAGATTTCTGAAAAATAATCAACTAATTTTTCCTTTCAGTCATGTCATTTCTTTTTACCCTCAACAAATGGGACTCATCAAGACTTCTAAGCTGCTTTCAGCCTCTAACATCAAACTCTTTTCTCAAATTTTTCATATTACCTATGTTCATTGACCAATCATACCCAGTGGAACAGATTTTGGCTATAAGGCAATGTCTTCAGGATAGGTTTCTTCCCTCACTTCAGCTGCAGAAGAATGAGCTTGAGCAGTATCTTGTAGTTCCATTCCCATTTCAGAGGCCTCTTCTTGTTCTTGAACTTCTAGTTCACCTTTATCAGGTGATGTGGTATCTCTGGAAATTGGCAAGTTGAATTCATCAAACCACATTCACCCATACCTTTGGTGGGTGAGGGTGAATGTGCAGTTTGTTCACTGCTCAACACTTCAAACTTTCTAAAGTAAAATGACAAACTGTCTTTTTGCTGAGCTCTGTCCTCTTGCCTCACCTTCAATTTTCTGTGCTTTTTACTACCAGATTGATAGTGTTGCTTCATGTTGACTGATATTTCTTGATTTTAATGAATGAATTTTCTGAAGGAGCAGACTTTATTTGCTCTCCTCAGCCCTGGGGTTCAAGTTGCCCCGATCACTCGATGACATTGTTGTTGTGTTGGCTCACTGGCTGCCTGGCTCCAGTATGGCCGTGACCTCACCCTCACTTGCCCTGTCCTCCTCAGTCCTGGCTGGGGTTCAAGTTGCCCCTGCTCACTCAACAGAATTTGTTATTCTGTTTGCTTACTGGCTGCCTGCCCAGCTATCTGGCCTCCTCATCTCACCCTCGACTTGTTGCCCAGCCCTCCTCAGTCCTCCTGGCCTGGTCGAGTCATCCTGCTGCTCCCCTTGACAACCGCCAATGCCTCCTCGGCCCTTGTACCTCACATCTGTTCGAGAACGACCTCAGGAAACGTGCTCATTCACTCATTGGCTGCCTGGCCTCCGCATCTCGCCTTACCTCCGCCTTAGTTGCCCACCAGCTCGCCTCAGCCTTGCTGCTGGCCAGGTCGTGTCACCTTGCTACTCCCCTCTACAGCTTCCGGCACCTTCTCGGGCCTTACACTTCATTTCTGCTTGATGACGACCTTGGGAAATGTGCTGACTCACTCATTCATTGGCTGTTCAACTGCTGCCTGGCCTCACCTCGCCTTTACCCTAGGTTTGTTGCCCACCAGCCCTCTCAGCCTTGCTATTGGCCTGGCTGAGTCGCCTTGCTGCTCCCCACAATGACTGACAGTGCCTCCTCCTCAGCCCTCCCACCCCAGACAAGCTTGCTATTGGCTCAGGCTGCTCTGGCCTCCTTAGACCTTTGGCCCGGTCAGAAATTAGCTTGCTTTTTAAAAATACTTAGGTGTCCAGACCTCAGCCCTGGCGTGGGGGTCAAGACTCACCCCACTGCTCCTCTCGACTACTGCCGGCCAACACCTGCCCTCCTCACTTGGCTCTCACGAGTTCGCAACTCTCAAGATAAGCTCACATCCTTGCTGTTGGCTCAGCCTGCCTGGCTATCTAGCCTCCTCAGCCTTAGCTAAGAAACCTGGGCTGCTGCTGTTTCAAAAAAGTATTTTTAGATATCCTCATTATTGCTGCTCTCACCTCCAAAGTCACCAAACTCTCAATGGTCTTACACTGTGTTTTCCCGCTCTGAGGAGTCTCCACCAATCAGAGCCCAATGTTGCAATGCATTGGTTGCTGAAAGGTTCAATCAGCAAATTCAGGGCTCTCTGGCTCTGATTGGTGCCCCAAAGCCACCTATCAGCATGGACCCCCCCCCACTGGTCAGGGCCCTGCACCTCGGCACAGTGTGTTTCATTGCAAGTCCACCTCTGTTAGATTGTTGATTTATTCTGGATAGTTTTGCTTAATATCTAAATCAATGTTATTAAAAGCTCCACAAGCCTGACTCCCAATTTTAAATTGCACTTTAATCTTATTAGAAACACCTTTCTCAAATTCCGCAGCATCACCTCACACAAAACCATGCATCATGAAGCCACCTAAATGTTTTCCTTTCTGATTGTAATAAAATATTACAGGATCTGCTTTTAGTTGAACACAACTATTTTCAGCAAAACTAATCCGGAAAACAATGCAAACCAGAATCTTGGAATTATCAGTCAGGCCACATTAGGCACATTTTATTGATGTCGACAGTTCTCTTTTTACATCTTCTGTCTCTTTGGACAGTTTCACAGACATTTCCCTTCTGAAAAACATCACCATGCAGAAATGTGGCTTTTATGTCATTTGACCTACACAAGTCTGAATATGTGGCCAAAGAACACAAAAATGTTAAGGTTATTTTCCCAGATGTGGGAAAGCCCATTCCAACAGCTTGTATCACCCACTCCAACAGGTGTATCACCCATTCCAACAGCTGTATCACCCATTCCAACAGCTGTATCACCCACTCCAACAGGTGTATCACCCATTCCAACAGCTGTATCACCCGGCACTCGCCACTTGTCCGTGAACGTGTCATTGGCAGATTCCCCTCAGTCAGAAGCTTTGCTGGTGCAACAAGTCCAGCCATTTCTCAATGACTTTGTCGATAATACCCCTTTTTATATATACATTACTGTAAAAGAATGAATTTGTCACTGGGTCCAGAATTAAAATATTTCTGTCTTTGTCTCACACACTGAAGGCGCAATATTCTGGCTGCTCCTGTTGCCGGGATTTTTGAGTTCTACCAAAGTCAACAGGCTTTTGAATGGCTCACCACATTTGACAACCCCGCCGCTGCAAGGCTGCGTAAGTCCACACTGCCCTTTCTTTGGTAAGCGGCATCCATCCTGAAGTGATAGAGCAAGCCTCTAAAATAATCTCAGCAAAACTGCGAACATACTCTTTTCGCAAGTAAATGAGAAAGCAGCTGGGTATAATAATGGGAACATTTCCCTGATATTGATTCTGCACCCCCTTAAATATTCCCACTAAGTTGTGCCTTGCTTTCCCTGGCAAGTTTCAGGAAATCTATGGACCTAACATTAAAGTCAAAGGTGTTTTTAAACATTGTTTTAATTGAACAATTAACAATGACTGACAACACATCTCTCGATGTGGAGATGCCGGCATTGGACTGGGGTAAACACAGTAAGAGTTTTAACAACACCAGGTTAAAGTCCAACAGGTTTATTTGGTAGCAAATGCCATTTGGTAGCAAATGCCATTTGCTACCAAATAAACCTGTTGGACTTTAACCTGGTGTTGTTAAAACTTTTACTGTGTTAACACATCTCTCCCCAGGGGAACGTAGGGTGGGGTTGGGGGATGCGCCTAACTCACCTGAATGAAAGTCAGAAGTTGGTGGGTGGATTCTGGTTTCCTGGCCTGCTGTCAAGTTTCACTCAAACCCACATTCTCCAGCAAACTAGAATTCAGCTCAATACATCAAAATTACTGAATGACAAACCACTTACAATATTTATTTCCTTGCCCCGGGAGAGTTAGAACCCAATTTTCCTTTTTGTGTCAATTTGTAACAATGGATTCAGATGTGGTCACTCTAGTTTTGATCTCAAGTTGGAAAAGAGGATCTCAAGTGCATAAAGACGCATCTCATCACCATAGGATGGAAGGTTTTTGATAGAATGGAACTTTTCCACAATGGAGTATGCGAAAAGTTTCCATTATTTTGCAGGCCAACTGACTTTGTGACATGAGACAATGTTCTTTTCGATTTAGAATCGTATCTAATCCTCCTGCAAGAAGCATCCATCATGTCCAGACAGATCCTGCTTACTTATCACAAAACACTAAAATCCCTGGTAACAATGGCTCTACTAAAGCTGAAACTATAGTGAATTTCAAATAAATATTTATCATGTCAACTTACACATGCGGTTATAAATATTCTTTTGAAGACTTGAAATGAGTATATACTAACATAGCCAAGACTGTTAAACAGACGTAATTACAGACCTAGTCATGGTACTCTTTCAGTTAGATATTTATTTTTTAAAAAAGAACAATTTCAAAGATGAAGAAAACCATTAAGTTATTATAGGTTGCATTTGACATTACACAAAGGAACCATTAAATTACAGGGAAGAGAAAGTGCCTTTTATTCATTCAGAGGACATGGCATCCCGGGAAAGGCCACATTTATCACTCTATTTTCTGTGTTTCTAGGGGCGGTGTTTAAAGAGTTTAAAGTGGAATGGCGTGCCAATCAAGCTGGCTGTTTTGTGCTGGGAGGATTCAAGCTTCTCGAGCATTGTTGGAGCTACACTGAGCCAGGCACGGGGAGAGTATTCCATCACACTCCTGACTTGTGTCTTGTAGATAGTATTGATGGTGGGGGATTCGATGATGGCAATGCTATTGAATGTCAAAGGGTTTTCTCTTATTGAGGCTGGTCATTGCCTGGCACTTGTGTGGTGTGAATGTTACTTGTCACTTATCAGCCCAAGTATAAATGCTGTCCAGGTCTTGTTGCACATGGGCACGGGCTGCTTCAGTACCTGAGGAGTTGCAAATGGAACTGAACACTGTACAATAATCAGGGAATCCCCACTGCTGGCCTTATTATGACAGGAAGGTCATTGATGAAGCAATTGAAGGCAGTTGGGATTAGGACACTGCCCTGAGGAATTCTTGCAGTGATGAGGCTGAGTTGAATGGGCTAATCGGCCTACCCTTGTTCCTATGGGCTGGATTATAATGTGCAAACATTCTGACAGCAAGGGTGGAGGGAGACGGGCATTGCTGATCGATGAGACATTCAGAAGGCATATCCGTGGTGGTTTTTAATAGGTAATTTCTGAGTTTCCTGACCAATTAGTATCAGCAGGGATGATGACAAATTGCATAACATGACTACAACACAAGGATTTAAAGGGCACTCAAAACTTGCAATGTGAAGCAATTGGACATTGCAAGAAGAGAGAAATAAGTGATGGCAGAGAAGGCAGAAGGTGAAAACTACACCCTACTTTAGTGTCACCTGCCTGGATGTGCTGTGAAGACTCAGAGATATACTGTTCCCCCACAATATAAAGGAAGAAGTTGGCTGGGTATACCAAGAGATCTCGTTTCAAAGTGAATAAGAGGTCAGCAGCAGAGGCATGTCAATACTCTAAACAAGTCAGCAAAGATAACAGCAATGGCACATTCACCAATATCCTGAGCATGCATCACCTCAATCCCCTCACTCTGCCTTCTCAAGTCAACACCACCAGTACATCAATCATTAACTTATCTTGCACGTACACCCACCCTCTGCTGATGACATCCCCTTCTGCCCATCCATCACTCACACTCACTCCATTCCTTCTGCAATATTAAGCCTCACTCTTAGTCATCTTCAAGAATTGCTCTCCATCCACCTGTTACCCTCACTCATAGGTCAACTCTTTTGCTCTTTGCAGAAGGCGGCAGAATAGATCAGGAGGGAAAGGCAGAGAATGGAAGGTGACCGTTAGCTATCACACAAGTAAAAGCTTCAGAAGAGGTTGTGCTGGAGATCAGAGGAGTCTCAGTGTATCCAAGATAAAGACAGGGGCCTTCCTGCTAACAGACAGCAATGTGGTAAGCAATGCTCACTCATACAGACATGATGTCAACAGTGAGTGAAATATTATCACGTGCAGATTGATAACTTAAAACATTCTTAGACAATACTCATCCACGTCTCCCACAGGCCTTCTTGTATCCAGCAGAAACTGATTCAGGTCACCTATGGTGACTCCTCAGAGCGGTAAACTCCCTTTGAAATTGCGCCATCACAGGACTTGTTTGGTTAATACGCCAGCTCAGATGCTCACAATTCAGTAGGACCAGTAAGGAAAAGAGTTGGATCTTTACATAGTGATTCACACATCACAGTGAGAAGGACAGATAGTGGGGGAGAGGAGAGCAGTGAAGAATCCATATAGGAGGCAGTAAGATTCTCCAAGCTCTGCTCAGCTGGAAGCAGAAACTGTCCCGCAGGAACTGTTAATGAAGACAATACTTGTGGAGCAGCAGCAGAATTTGAGAGATGTACTGGCAGGCATTCCAGCTGCACTGTGGACACTTGCTGAGAGATTGGAGGCATCTTTCGTTTAAGCATGTATGATGCCACAGGCATTGACAAATACCTTCTTCCGGAGTGTCCAATAGCATGCAGCATCAAATACTCAATCACACAAATACATGCACGTCTTCATCAACTGCTTCCACATTATGGATGCTACTAAAAATAGGATGAATGATAACCTAGTCTTGGTCATTCATTAGGCCCACTGACCTGCAGCAAAGCACATTGCTAGCAGGGAAGCGTGGATGGGCCACGAAAGAGATCACAAAAGGCATCATGGAAATGGGGACTTGGTTCAGAGCTTGCATTTTTCACCCTGTCTCTCTCCCCGTCCCAATGGCCAAAACGACCAAAGATAGGAGAGACTCTCACAGGTTTCACAACCCAGCAGGGGCTGCTCAATGGTTAGAGCAGGGATCTGAATGCCTTGCCTCTGCTAAAGCCAAAGGGTTGTACTACATAGGGGTACGAGGAAAAGAGCAAAGATTTGCACAAGGATCTGCTACAAAATATTAGAAAATTAGTTTGTTTTAAATGTGTGTCACATAAATAGCACTGCTGTACATCACTTTCTTGTTTTGCTGATCCTTGGTTGCTGGCTGGTATTTAGCCTTTTCACTTGTGTAATGAAGAATGGAAAGACCAGAATTGATGCAACGCAATGGGAAGCTGGTTGTCTTGGGGCTTTTTCAGGACTGCTTTGTGTTAGTGGCATTGAGGGTGGGGGTGGGAGTGGGACATGTGGTTTTGCCAGTTGGGTGAACGTGAGAACTAGGAGAAAGAGTATGCCATCTGGCGCCTCAAGCCTGCTCTGCCATTCAATAAGATCATGGCTGATCTTTTCGTGGACTCAGCTCCCCTTACCCACCCACTCACCATAACCCTTAATTCTTTTACTGTTCAAAAATTTATCTTTGCCTTAAAAATACTCAATGAGGTAGTCTCAACTGCTTCACTGGGCAGGGAATTCCAAAGATTCACAACCCTTTGGGTGAAGAAGTTCCTCCTCAACTTAGGGGCCGATTTTACCAAATCGGCTCTAAGTGCCGGGTGCAGTCGTAAATCAGACCCGCGCCCGGCAGCCGCGCTCCAGCGCCCCCATACGCCTTTTTTTGGCGCGGGTCCAGTGGGCGATGCCTAGCGCATTTGCATCTGTTGGAGCACCGAACCGCACATGCGCAGTTCGAAGCCGACAGCACTCAGCGCGCCTGAGCGTGAAAGTCAAAGGCAGCGCTGACAACACTGCTGTCTGCGCTGCCTTTGACTTTCCCTGGTGGGGGCGGGGGATGGGATGTGACGTCTCTTCCCTGGGCGGGGGGGGGAAACTGACGTCTCCTCCTTGAAGGGGGGGGGGGATGGGATGGAGATGTGATGTCTCTTCCCTGAGGCGGCGGGGGGGGGGGGGGGGAGGGGGGGGGGGGGAGGATATCTGACATCTCTTCCCTAAGGGGGGGGATGTGACATCTCTTCCCTGAGGGGGGTGGGGGAGATCTGGCGTCTCTTCCCTGAGGGGGCGGGGGGGGGGGGGGGGATGTGATGTCTCTTCCCTGAGGGGGGGGATGTGATGTCTCTTCCCTGGGGGGGGGGGGGGCAGGATGTGACGTCTCTTCCCTGGGGGGGGGGGGGGGGGGGGGGATGTGACATCTCCGCCCCCCTCAGGGACAAGACGTCACATCCCCCCCCAATCCCCCCTCAGGGAAGAGATGTCACATCCCCCCGCTACCCCCCCCACCCCCAGTGAAGAGACATCATCCTACCCATCAGGAACCCCGGAACAAGGCCAGGATCCAGGATCGCAAGATGCTTTTGACGGACACCAGCGATCAAGGTAGGTCGGGGGCCCGGGGGGTCCAATCCCGGGTGGGGGGGGCTGCTGGCGGGACCTGCGTCCCAGGGTGGTCCGATCGGGGGGGGGGGGGGTGGGCTGCCGGGGTGGTCCGCGAAGGGTGGTCGGGGGCGATTCGGCAGTTCAGTTGCTGAGTTGAAGCCCTATCGGACTTGAATTCAGCAACACGGTAAATGCGCGGGTGCCAATCGGATCGGAGCCTTGTAAAGTGGGAATCCTTGGGTAAGTTGGGCACGGGCTTCATTATGCCGATTTAAATGCATGCAAATGCATTTAAATCGGCCCACTGGCCGATTCGGGTGCGCGCCGGATTGGCCATTGGTAAAGGCGCGATTGGCCTTGGGTCGGGTCTGGACCGCGTTTTAGGCCCGTCGCCCAACTTTACCACGATTTCGCGCCCGAAAACGGGCGTGAAACTTTGGTAAAATCGGGCCCTTAGTCTTAAATCTGCTACCCCTATTTTGAGGCTACACCCTAGTTCTAGTTTCACCCGCCAATGGAAACAACCTCCCTCCTTCTATCTTATCTGTTCCCTCCATAATTTTATATGTTTCTATAAGATACCCCCCTCATATTTCTAAATTCCAATGAATATAGTTCCAGTTTACGCAGTCTCCCCTCATAAGCCAACACTCTCAACTCCGGAATCAACTTAGTGAATCTCCTCTGCACCCCCTCCAGTGCCAGTATATCCTTTCTCAAGTAAGGAGACCAAACTGTACACAGCCCTCCAGGTGTGGCCTCATCAGCATCTTATACAGCTGCAACATAACCTCACTGTTTTTAAACTCCATCTCTCTTGCAATGAAGGACAAAATTCCATTTGCCTTCTTAATTACCTGCTGCACCTGCAAACCAACCTTTTGTGATTCATGCACAAGGACACCCAGGTCCCTCTGCACAGCAGCATGCTGAAATTTCTTACTATTGAAATAATAGTCCATTTTGCTGTTATTCCTACCAAAATGGATGACCTCACATTTACCAACATTGTACTCCATCTGACAGACCCTTGCCCACTCACTTAAACTATCTATATCCCTCTGCAGATTTTCAGTGCCCTCTGCACACTCATCTTAGTGTCATCTGCAAGCTTTGACACACTATACTTGGTCTCCAACTCCAAATTATCTGTGTAAATTGTAAACAATTGTGGTCCCAACACTGATCCCTGAGGCACAACACTAGTCACTGATCGCCAACCAGAAAAACACTCATTTATCCCCACTCTTTGCTTTCTGTTAGTTAACAAATCCTCTATCCATGCTAATACTTTACCCGTAACACTGTGCACCTTTATTTTACGTGGCAACCATTTGTGTGGCACCTTGTCGAATGCCTTCTGGAAATCCAGATACACCACATCCACCAGTTCCCCATTGTCCACTGCGCTCGGACTGTCCTCAAAGAATTCCACTAAATTAGTTAAACATGACCTGCCTTTCATGAACCCATGCTGCATCTTCCCAATGGGACAATTTCTATCCAGATGTCTCGCTATTTCTTCCTTGATGATGGATTCAAGCATTTTTCCACTACATAAGTTAAGCTAACCGGCCTATAGTTACCCGCCTTTTGCTTACCTCCTTTTTTAAACAGTGGCGTCACATTTGCTGTTTTCCGATCTGCCGGAACCACCCAGAGATCAACGTATTTTGATAAATTACCATGAGCGCATTTGTTATTTCTCCCGCCATTTCTTTTAGTACTCTGGGATGCATTCCATCAGGGCCAGAAGACTTGTCTACCTTTAGCCCCATTAGCTTGCTCAATACTATCTCTTTTGTGATAATGATCGATTCTGGGTCCTTACCTGCCATAGCCTCCTTGTCATCAATTTTTGGCATGTTATTTGCGTTTTCCACTGTGAAGCCCGACACGATATACCTGTTCAATACCTTGACCATTTCCTCATTTCCCATTATTAAATCCTCCTTCTCATCCTCCAAAGGACCAATGTTTAGTCTTTTTCATTTGATATATTTATTGAAACTTTTGCTATCTTTTTATATTCTGAGCTAGTTTACTCTCATAATCTACCTTACTTTTCTTTATAGCTTTTTTTGTGGCTTTCTGTTGACCTTTAAAGATTTCCCAATCCTCTAGTTTCCCACTAATCTTTGCCACTTTGTATGCATTTTCTTTCAATTTGATACCCTTCTTTATTTCCTTAGATATCCATCGCTGATTAACCCTATTCCTACAGTCCTTCCTTTTCACTGTCATATACTTTTGCTGAGCACTGTGAAAAATCACTTTGAAAGTCCTCCACTGTTCCTCAATTGTCTCATCATAAAGTCTTTGCTCCCAGTCTACTTTAGCCAACTCCTCCCTCATCCCATTATAGTCTCCTTTGTTTAAGCACAAGACACTGGTATAGGGTTTTACTTTCTCACCCTTCATCTGTATTTTAAATTCAACCATACTGTGATCGCTCCTCTGATTACACAGGACCAGATCTATGATAACTTGCTCCCTCATAGGTTCCATTACATACTGTCTGAGGAAACTATTGCTGATACATTCTATGAACTCCTCCTCAAGGTTGCCTTGACCAACCTGGTTTGACTAATCGACATGCAGATTAAAATCTCCCATGGCAATTGCCGTACCATTTTTACATGCATCAGTTATTTTTTTGTTTATTATTTGCTCCACCGTGATGTTATTATTTGGTGATCTATATACTATGCCCATTAGTGACTTTTTCTCCTTACTATTTCTGATTTCCAACCAAATGGATTCAACCTATTTCTTCATAGAACCTATATCATCTCTCAATACCACCATGATGTCATCCTTAAAAATCAGAGCTACGCCACCTCCCTCATCTTCCTGTCTGTCCTTTCGAATAGTTTGATAGCCTGGGATATTTAACTCCCATTACCACACAAGTGAACAATTCTGTTAGCTTTAGGATAGTGATGGAAAAGGATGAGTGGTGTCCCAAGGGTAAGGTGTTGGATTGGGGGAAGGCTAACTTTAGTGGGATTAGGCAGAAATTGGCAGCTCTTGATTGGGAGAGGCTGTTTGAGGGTAAATCCACATCTGGCATGTGGGAGTCTTTTAAGGAACAGTTGTTAGGGCTACAGGACAGGCATGTGCCTGTTAAAAAGAAGGATAGGAAGGGTAGGATTCGAGAACCGTGGATAACCAGGGAAATTGAGGGACTGGTCAAAAAGAAAAGAGAGGCGTATGGTAGGTCCAGGCAGCTAAAAACGGAGGGAGCTCTGGAGGAGTACAAAGAAAGTAGGAAAGAACTCAAACGGGGAATTAGAAGAGCAAACAGGGGTCACGAAATGTTCTTGGCAGACAGGATTAAGGAGAATCCCAAGGCATTTTATTCATACGTTAGGAACAAAAGGGTTGTCAGGGAAAAAATCGGACCTCTCAGGGACAAAAGTGGGGAATTATGCTTGGAGCCCAGAGAAGTAGGGGAGATCCTAAATGAATACTTTGCGTCGGTATTCACAAAGGAGAGGGATGTGTTGACTGGGAGTGTCTCGGAGGGGAGTGTTGAACCGTTGGAGAAAATCTCCATTACAAAGGAGGAAGTGTTAGGTTTGTTAGAGAATTTAAAGACTGACAAATCCCCAGGGCCTGATGGAATCTATCCAAGGCTGCTCAGGGAGACGAGAGATGAAATCGCTGGGCCTCTGACGCAAATCTTTGTCTCGTCACTGGACGCAGGTGAGGTCCCAGAGGATTGGAGGATAGCTAATGTGGTCCCGTTATTTAAGAAGGGTAGGAAGGATAACCCGGGTAATTATAGGCCGGTGAGCTTGACGTCCGTGGTGGGGAAGTTGTTGGAGAAGATTCTTAGAGATAGGATGTATGCGCATTTAGAAAGGAATAAACTCATTAACGATAGTCAGCATGGTTTTGTGAGAGGGAGGTCATGCCTCACTAACCTGGTGGAGTTTTTTGAAGAAGTGACCAGAATGGTTGACGAGGGAAGGGCCGTGGATGTCATCTATATGGACTTTAGTAAAGCGTTTGACAAAGTCCCTCATGGTAGGCTGGTGAAAAAGGTTGGATCTCATGGGATAAAGGGGGAGGTGGCTAGATGGGTGGAGAACTGGCTTGGTCACAGAAGACAGAGGGTGGTAGTGGAAGGGTCTTTTTCCGGCTGGAGGCCTGTGACTAGTGGTGTTCCGCAGGGCTCTGTATTGGGACCTCTGCTGTTTGTGATTTATATAAATGATCTGGAAGAAGGTGTAACTGGGTGATCAGTAAGTTTGCGGACGACACAAAATTGGCAGGACTTGCAGATAGTGAGGAGCATTGTCAGAAGCTACAGAAGGATATAGATAGGCTGGAAATTTGGGCAAAGAAATGGCAGATGGAGTTCAATCCTGATAAATGCGAAGTGATGCATTTTGGTAGAAATAATGTAGGGAGGAGCTATACGATAAATGGCAGAACTATAAAGGGTGTAGATACGCAAAGGGACCTGGGTGTGCAAGTCCACAGATCCTTGAAAGTGACATCACAGGTGGAGAAGATGGTGAAGAAGGCATATGGCATGCTTGCCTTTATAGGACGGGGCATAGAGTATAAAAGTTGGGGTCTGATGTTGCAGATGTATAGAACGTTGGTTCGGCCGCATCTGGAATACTGCGTCCAGTTCTGGTCGCCACACTACCAGAAGGACGTGGAGGCTTTGGAGAGAGTACAGAGGAGGTTTACCAGGATGTTACCTGGTATGGAGGGGCTTAGTTATGAGGTGAGATTGGGTAAACTGGGGTTGTTCTCCCTGGAAAGACGGAGGATGAGGGGAGACTTAATAGAGGTGTATAAAATTATGAAAGGCATAGATAGGGTGAACGGTGGGAAGCTTTTCCCCAGGTCGGTGGTGACGTTCACGAGGGGTCATAGGTTCAAGGTGAAGGGGGGGGGAAGGTTTAACACAGATATCAGAAGGACATATTTTACACAGAGGGTGGTGGGGGCCTGGAATGCGCTGCCGGGCAAGGTGGTGGAGGCGGACACACTGGGAACGTTTAGGACTTATCTAGACAGCCATATGAACGGAGTGGGAATGGAGGGATACAAAAGAATGGTCTAGTTTGGACCAGGGAGCGGCGCGGGCTTGGAGGGCCGAAGGGCCTGTTCCTGTGCTGTATTGTTCTTTGTTGTTCTTTGTTTGAACCTCAGTAGGGATGTGGGAATTTCCGTGAACAGAGGGGGAAGGGTGCACCTGCAAGTGAAGTTGCCCTGAAGTGTGTTTTGCTGTGTAGGTTTAGGATGGCAAAGTAAGGTGGGGGCTAAGATGATACACAAAGAAGGGTGATTTAATTGTCATGTGTGTAGCCTAATGCACTGGAGTGAAATATGGAAGTCAGCGGGTTGCAGCAGGATTTCCGACACAATGGCCGTTTTCCTAGATTTCGCTCCTCCCCCTATACTTAAAAACAATGTGGTCACTGATATTAAAACCATTTTATATTTTTTGTTGAAAACAAAAAGTGGAAGAAAGAAACACCAAGTTGTAACCCCAGCAAGCCTGACACTAAAACTTCTCAATGAGCTTGAAGAAGCCCACCTGGATTGTTAGCAGGCCTGTCAGTGAATAAACAAGCTGAGTTTCTCGGATTTCCTGTTTTCTTTCAGATTACCAGCACTTGCAGCATTTAGTTCTTCACTCAAGTTGAAGAGCAGATGATCTATCAGCCTAGGCTGATATCCTATAATCACCTATGTTTTTATTCTTATAAACTTCAGAGAGCTGATCTAATTGAAATGTGTAACATTTTTTTATGGGCGGCACGGTAGCACAGTGGTTAGCACTGCTGCTTCACAGCTCCAGGGTCCCGGGTTCGATTCCTGGCTCGGGTCACTGTCTGTGTGGAGTTTGCACATTCTCCTCGTGTCTGCGTGGGTTTCCTCCGGGTGCTCCGGTTTCCTCCCACAGTCCAAAGATGTGCGGGTTAGGTTGATTGCCCCTTAGAGTCCTGGGATGCGTAGGTTAGAGGGATTAGCAGGTAAAATATGCAGGGTGGGATTGTGGTCGGTGCAGACTCGATGGGCCGAATGGCCTCCTTCTGCACTGTAGGGTTTCTATGATTCTATGAGTTTGATAGGGAAAATGCTGAGAGGCTGTATCCCCTGGCTGGAGAGTTTAGAACTAGGGGATATAGTCTCAGGATACGTGGTCAGCCATTTAGAACTGAGATGAAGAGAGATTTCTTCATTCAGACGGCTGTGACTCTCTGGCATTGACTGAGCAGTGGATGCTCAGTCATTGAATATACCCAAGACTGAGATGAATAGTTTTGTGCACTAAAGGAATTGAAGAGTATGGTAAAAGAGTGGAAAAGTGGAGCTGCTGTAGTTCAGCCATGATCTTATTAATCTTTAACTTCTGCTTCTCTTCCTTACATCTTTCTGATCATACATTGTTATTGCTTGCATAAACAGGAGACATTGAAATCCCAGGCCCCTGATCTCCTGCCACTTAATCCTGCTTGAAATAGTGGAATCACTTCATTTCCACTAGCAGCTCAGTCAAAGAACAAACAAGGAACAACAAACAAAGAAAATTACAGCACAGCAACAGGCTTTTCGGCCCTCCAAGCCTGCACCGACCATGCTGCCCGACTTAACTAAAATCTCCTACCCTTCCGGGGACCATATCCCTCCACTCCCATCCTATTCATGTATTTGTCAAGACGCCCCTTAAAAGTCACTACCGTATCCGCTTCCACCACCTCCCCCGGCAACGAGTTCCAGGCACACACTACTCTCTGTGTAAAAACTCTGCCTCGTATATCTCCTTTAAACCTTGCCCCTCGCACCTTAAACCTGTGCCCCCTAGTAATTGACTCTTCCACCATGCGAAAAATCTTCTGACTATCCACTCTGTCCATGCCTCTCTTAATCTTGTAGACTTCTATCAGGTCGCCCCTTAACCTCTGTCGTTCCAGTGAGAACAAACCAAGTTTCTCCAACCTCTCCTCATAGCTAATGCCCTCCATACCAGGCAACATCCTGGTAAATCTTTTCTGTACCCTCTCCAAAGCCTCCACATCCTTCCGGTAGTGTGGCGACCAGAATTGAACACTATATTCCAAGTGCGGCCTAACTAAGTTCTATAAAGCTGCAGCATGACTTGCCAATTTTTAAACTCAATGCCCCAGCCAATGAAGGCAAGCATGCCGTATGCCTTCTTGACTTCATGGAACATAGAACAGTACAGCACAGAACAGGCCCTTCGGCCCACGATGTTGTGCCGAGCTTTATCTGAAACCAAGATCAAGCTATCCCACTCCCTACCATCCTGGTGTGCTCCATGTGCCTATCCAATAACCGCTTAAATGTTCCTAAAGTGTCTGACTCCACTATCACTGCAGGCAGTCCATTCCACACCCCAACCACTCTCTGCGTAAAGAACCTACCTCTGATATCCTTCCTATATCTCCCACCATGAACCCTATAGTTATGCCCCCTTGTAATAGCTCCATCCACCCGAGGAAATAGTCTTTGAACGTTCACTATCTATCCCGTTCATCATTTTATAAACCTCTATTAAGTCTCCCCTCAGCCTCCTCCGCTCCAGAGAGAACAACCCGAGCTCCCTCAACCTTTCCTCATAAGACCTACCCTCCAAACCAGGCAGCATCCTGGTAAATCTCCTCTGCACTCTTTCCAGCGCTTCCACATCCTTCTTATAGTGAGGTGACCAGAACTGCACACAATATTCCAAATGTGGTCTCACCAAGGTCCTGTACAGTTGCAGCATAACCCCACGGCTCTTAAACTCCAACCCCCTGTTAATAAAAGCTAACACACTATAGGCCTTCTTCACAGCTCTATCCACTTGAGTGGCAATCTTTAGAGATCTGTGGATATGGACCCCAAGATCTCTCTGTTCCTCCACAGTCTTCAGAACCCTACCTTTGACCCTGTAATCCACATTTAAATTAGTCCTACCAAAATGAATCACCTCACGTTTATCAGGGTTAAACTCCATTTGCCATTTTTCAGCCCAGCTTTGCATCCTATGTCTCTTTGCAGCCTACAACAGCCCTCCACCTCATCCACTACTCCACCAATCTTGGTGTCATCAGCAAATTTACTGATCCACCCTTCAGCCCCCTCCTCTAAGTCATTAATAAAAATCACAAAGAGCAGAGGACCAAGCACTGATCCCTGTGGCACTCTGCTAGCAACCTGCCTCCAGTCCGAAAATTTTCCATCCACCACCACCCTCTGTCTTCGATCAGATAGCCAGTTACCTATCCACCTTCTCCATCTGCATTTCCACTTTCATTCTTGACAATATTGAGGTTGTGATTCTTGACAATTAGGGATAGCTGCGTTGCAAGATCATTTTTGAAGCAAGTATTCAAGTGAAGGAATGGCAGAGGCCCATTGAGAAGGGAGAAGTTCATTGCAAGGAGGTAGAAAAGAGCAAACCTACAACAGCACAGGACTTCTCAGTGAATTCTTCACATCTCTGTGACTTATAAACCAACTGAGAACCAATATTTCATATGGCGTTATCACCTCAAATGTTTTCTACATCCTGCATTGTTCTTGTATTAAAATAGCAAACAAGGGAACCCCATTGGGAACCCCATTGCTGGTTTTCAAAACATCTTACAATGGAGGGTGGCAAAAGCATCCAGTAATCTTCGACAGACTTGTGCTGTCAGACGTGTTCCATCTGCAAGGCAAAGTCAATTTCAAAAAGATCTCAAAAAAGATTTCAAAAAGGCACAGTGGTTAGCACTGCTGCCTCACAGTGCCAAGGACCGGGTCACTGTCTATGTGGAGTTTGCACATTCTCTCGGTGACTGCATGGGTTTCCTCCGGGTGCTCCAGTTTCCTCCCACAATCCAAAGATGTGCGGGTTAGATTGATTGGCCATGCTAAATTAACTCTAGTGTCAGGGGGAGTAGCAGGGTAAATATAAGGGGTTACGGGAATAGGGCCTGGATGGGATGTGGTTGGTGCAGACTCGATGGGCTGAATGGCCTCCTTCTGCACTGTAGGAATTCTATGATTCTGTTACACCGGAAACCCTGACTGAAAGTTTCTTCAGGCTGCAGAATCCCATGTAAAGCACTTCCACCATTCTCAGCTGATAGTAGCAACATTTATCTCTAATTTTTCTTCTTATTGCCTTTGCAAACACCAGTCATTGGATTCAGGGACAGCAGTGTAATTGTCCCTCTATATAACTGCTGGTAATGAGGTACCAGAATCGAGCACAGCCATGTAAGGCTTGGATCTCAAATCAGAACACAGCCATTATGGGACAGTCATCCACTATAAATGAATTCTTCCCAGCAACCACCTAAAAGTGCCATTTGAGAGACAGAAATGTATCCCATTTCTTGAATATGATAAATTCGAGGCCCTTGCCTATAGAAGTCAGAGTATCTACTGCACCTGTATGGCCATCCTCCAATGGTCAACTGTTAATGAGTCAGAAATAAAATGAATGAAAAACAGTTCCAAAATAGAATGTGAATGAAAGAATCCACAGGAATGTGAATATTGACACTCTGATTATCACATCATCTTTCTTCTAAATTTCACCAAAACTATCTGGGGCAAAAAGTCACATCAAACTTAGTAATCAGGTCAGACTGGTTTTAATCTGCAAAATATGTTTTGAAAGGAACAAAATACTTACATAAACACCTACAAATATGTATGCAAAGTATTATGTGTCATGATACTGTGCCTTTAACAAATACATTTATATCATGTTTCTTGTAAGGGGTTATGTTCAAAATTCAGATCTGTTTTGCAGGATGATGGTTTGTCTAGGAAAACCTTTAAATTAGTAGCTGAGAGAACAAGTACTCATTTTAGACATGGAATGTTTGCTTAAGCAGAACTATTTGTGTTTATTTAGAGTAGAGTTTTGATAAGGTTGATTGACAGAGCCAGAGTCATGTGTTATTGGGAGGAGCTAAGCTGGTAGGAATAAAAGAGTTTCAGTTTCATTTCAAAATGCAAGCAGTTGCTGCCTGAAGTGTGTTTCTGTCTCTCTCTCTCCAAAGCCTGGTAACCTAAGTCACAAGCAAGTACACCTGTGTTTTGCTAACTAGTTATAAGAGGGGTTGAAGCTCCCCAGTGTGTCAGTAGAATCGTGCCTGGAGTGAAACATCTTATGCTCACACTAACGCCAAAATAGGAAATTGTTGGGATCTTGTCTGGCTTCATAATATATCCTGGGGTTACTGATCTGGCACTCTAATAAATGCCAAGAGGATTTTCCCTCATTTGCAATTGAACTCTAAATATTCCCTTCAGCCTTCCCTATGTGATGGAGGGGCTGAGTGTACCCTTCTCGGTGTATGCCTCTCATTGATGTGGACAGTTGCACTCTCCATGTCAAACTGAAACAGCACCAGTGTTAACAGTGTGTTAACACTGGCTATTACAGGTTTTATTTGGTTTGAACACTAACTTTTCAATCCACCTTTAAGGATATGGTTACGTTGTAAACTTAAATCAGGAGGCTTCTCTGTAATAAGTCTGTCTTGCTTTCAAGTCTGAATTCTAAAAATGGCAAACTCCCAAAACTTTAATCTGCCTTTTCTCTTTCCAGATGTCACTGGACCAAATTTGCTCATTTAGTACCTTCTGTTGATATTTGGTTTTTTGATATAGATGGTTTGTGTTAGATGTTCTCTCATGCACAACAGTCAAAGCATATTTTATTCATAAACACATTTTCAAACCAAGTCAATCACTCTTGCCTGAACCCTGCAAACAACAGGTAAAATTAATCTCACCGCAGCAGCAGAGTGCATCACTCAGCAGACTTTAATTTCAAACAAAACCACTTTTACTGTCGTGTAACGTGCCCCCCCAACCCCCCCCCCCCGAGATACTCTGCGGCGTGACGCTGCTCCCCCCCCCCCCCCCCCCCCCGAGATACTCTACGGTGATTCCTCCGGGCACTCCGGTTTCTTCCCACAGTGCGAAAGACGTGCTGGTTAGGTGCATTGGTTATGTTAAATTCTCCCGCAGTGTACTCGAACAGGTGCCGGAGTGTGACGACTCGGGGTTTCACAGGACGTTGTGGGAGGCTAGGGAGGAAATTGCGGGTCCCCTAGCCGAAATATTTGAATCATCGATAGTCACGGGTGAGGTGCCTGAAGATTGGAGGGTTGCAAATGTTGTGCCTTTGTTTAAAAAGGGCTGCAGGGAAAAGCCTGGGAACTACAGGCCAGTGAGCCTCACATCTGTGGTGGCTAAATTATTGGAAGGTATTTTGAGAAACAGGATCTACAGGCATTTAGAGATGCAATGACTGATTAGGGACAGTCAGCATGGCTTTGTGAGTGGAAAATCATGTCTCACACATTTAATTGAGTTTTTTGAAGGGGCAATCAAGAAGGTAGATGAGGGCAGTGCAGTTGATGTTGTCTACATGGACTTTAGCAAGGCCTTTGACAAGGTACCGCATGGTAGGTTGTTGCATAAAGTTAAATCTCACGGGATCCAGGATGAGGTATCTAAATGGATACAAAATTGGCTTCCTGACGGAAGCCAGCAGGTGGTTGTAGAGAGTTGTTTTTCAAACTGGAGGCCTGTGACCGGCGGTGTGCCTCAGGGATCAGTGCTGGGTCCACTGTTATTTGTCACTTATATTAAGGATTTGGATGAGAATATAGGGGGCATGGTTAGTAAGTTTGCAGATGACACGAAGATTGGTGGCATAGTGGACAGTGAAGAAAGTTATCTCCAATTGCAACGGGATCTTGATCAATTGGGCCAGTGGGCTGACGAATGGCAGATGGAGTTTAATTTAGACAAATGCGAGGTGATGCATTTTGGTAGATTGAACCAGGGCAGGACTTACTCAGTTAAAGGTAGGGCGTTGGGGAGAGTTACAGAACAAAGCGATCTAGGGGTACATGTTCATAGCTCCTTGAAAGTGGAGTCACAGGTGGACAGAGTGGTGAAGAAGGCATTCGGCATGCTTGGTTTCATTGGTCAGAACATTGAATACAGGAGTTGGGACGTCTTGTTGAAGTTGTACAAGATATTGGTAAGGCCACACTTGGAATACTGTGTGCAATTCTGGTCACCCTATTATAGAAAGGATATTATTAAACTAGAAAGAGTGCAGAAAAGATTTACTAGGATGCTACTGGGACTTGATAGATTGAGTTATAAGGAGAGGCTGGATAGACTGGGACTTTTTTCTCTGGAGCGTAGGAGGCTGAGGGATGACCTTATAGAGGTCTATAAAATAATGAGGGGCATAGACAAGGTAGATAGTCAATATCTTTTCTCAAAGGACGGGAGTCTAAAACTAGAGGGCATAGGTTTAAGGTGAGAGGGGAGAGATACAAAAGTGTCCAAAGGGGCAATTTTTTCACACAGAGGGTGGTGAGTGTCTGGAACAAGCTGCCAGAGGTAGTAGTAGAGATGGGTACAATTTTATTTTTAAAAAAGCATTTAGATACATGGGTACGATGGGTATAGAGGAATATGGGCCAAATGCAGGCAATTGGGATTAGCTTAGTGATTTAAAAAAAAAGGCGGCATGGATAAGTTGGGCCAAAGGGGCTGTTTCCATGCTGTAAACCTCTATGACTCTAACTTCATTGTAGTGTTAATATAAGTCTACTTGTGACTAATAAATAAAGCTAATTCCTAATATATTCTCTCAATGGTTAAGTTCCATCCTAGAAATGGCAATTCATGAATTACAAATGCAAAAAAAGACTGAAAAAGTTGGGGCTGTTTATATTAGGGGCGGCACGGTAGCACAGTGGTTAGCACTGCTGCTTCACAGCTCCAGGGTCCCGGGTTCGATTCCCGGCTCGGGTCACTGTCTGTGTGGAGTTTACATATTCTCCTCGTGTCTGCGTGGGTTTCCTCCGGGTGCTCCGGTTTCCTCCCACAGTCCAAAGATGTGCGGGTTAGGTTGATTGGCCAGGTTAAAAATTGTCCCTGAGATGCGTAGTTAGAGGGATTAGCGGGTAAATATGTGGGGGTAGGGCCTGGGTGGGATTGTGGTCGGTGCAGACTCGATGGGCCGAATGGCCTCCTTCTGCACTGTAGGGTTTCTATGATTTCTATGATTAGGCTAGAGGAGAATTCCCAAGGGATGTGACTGTGCAAACAGAGCATTTGCGAGACCCAGAAAATAGGCATGAAGGCAAACACAAGAGATTCACTGCAAGAGCAGGAGGACTTTATTTTCCCGTCCTTATAAAGTATGACTTGTTGTAACGCCAAAGGATCATCATAAGTTTGAACAATTCACAACTCTTTGGAAAATACTAAAAAGCTGCAGCAACCACACATAATTCTTACAAAATCATTTTAATTGCTTTTAAATACTGAAATTTGGAATTTGAAAAGTTGACGAATTATAGGTATGATTATTTCACAGTTCTGTTGAAAATATCAGATATAATAAAAATTGTGACCTTAAATTTACTCAGGCATTCCTGCCTTAACTCCACCGGAAGTCTGAAGGAACCCACTTGAGAAATGAGATACCTGGAATACCAGAACCCCACCGACTTCAGAATCTTCAGGTTAGCCTTTATAAATGGACAGAGGCTCCATTTCCCCACTACCAGAACAGTGGTTCCATGGAGACACAGATATCCTACACCATATGTCTCTGCTTCTTGGGTTCGGAAGAAACATACAATGATACCGGAACCAAGTCGCCTGGAGTGACAAGACACACCTGCCTTCAAATGAGTAAGAAGTTTAACAACACCAGGTTAAAGTCCAACAGGTTTATTTGGTAGCAAAAGCCACACAAGCTTTCGGAGCTGCAAGCCCCTTCTTCAGGTGAGTGGGAATTCTATTCACAAACAGAGCATATAAAGACACAGACTCAATTTACATGAATAATGGTTGGAATGCGCCAGGGAGTGCCAGGGAATCCAATTGGGGTTAGGGGAATTGTGCTCAAAGGAAGGATCTGAGAAGAATAAATACATTTAAAAAAATTGGATTGGCACACTTGGGGTGGTCAGGGAGCTGAATGGTGTTTCATGGTGGAAGGAAGGGGTGGTTCGTGGACTTTCGGGCCATATGGGTCACTGGAGATCCGCCTCAATTGGCATGGCTTCCTGTGAACCTAATGCATTTTAGTGCACCTTACTGCTAACTATGTGAAATTTGAATAAAAATCTGGAATTAAATGCCTCATGATGACCATGAAACCATTGTCGATTCTTGTAAAAACCCATCTGGTTCACTAATGTCTTTTAGGGAAGGAAATCTGCATCTATACCTGGTCTGGCCTACATGCGACTCCAGATCCAGATACTGGTTGACTCTTAAATGCCCCCTTAAGAGCAATTAAGGATGGGCAATAAATGCTGGCTGGCCCAGCCGGTGACGCCCACATCCCATGAAAGAGTTTTAAAAATTCAATATTGATGGGGAATATGAGTGACAAAATGATTTGTGACTGGAACTGTTGCCTCACAAGTGACCTCATCAGCAGCGGCCTAGGGCTCTTACCAGAGAACTGGAAGGGTTCGTTTCTTCCCTCATGATATTTTCAAGCCCATTCTCTAGAGAACCAAATACTACAAAGGAAAGAGAAACATCACTATTACTGGCAGCCAAAACTCACTCAGTTATGGTTTCATTTTCCGCTCTGCATGTAACACGGCACTTCACGTCTCATTAAATTGGACAAGGATGGATTTCAATGTATTAATCCTTTCCAATGCTCAAAGAACAAACTGTGATGCACAACAATAAATAATGTGAAAACTGATAAGTTGCCGAGAATTATGGTCATGTATCATTGAGGTCTTGTTCAATTACTGACATTAATCAAACACTGCTTAAAATTTGGAGCCAAAGTTTGATAATGGAATCCAGGCACACTATGGAGAGTAGACTGCTCAAATGCTGAATGTTGTGGACCCTATATGCTTTTCAAGGATATATAAAATACATATTTTAATTTCATGCTTACCACTATCACTATACTTCCTGCTGTAACTCGACAGTCCATGTGGAGCATCAGCACCTTCCTCTGGGACTTCCGCTAGGTCTGAGGCCTGAGATAAAATGAGGAGAACAGTAAGTGCGTGTGTTCACCAATTAAAATTAAAGCCAATCACAATGATGAGGTTTCAACAAACTTCAGCACAAAGTTACTTTAAAAAAAACATAGATGCTAAAAATCTGAAACCGAAACACAAAAAGCGGGAAACGCATTGGTGAAGGCTTCAACTGTCAGTAAAAGGAAGAATATATTTATATTATAAACAAACAAACAGACCAATTGAATGATTTAATAGATCACTCAGCTCATCAATAGGCATTGAGCATATTTCCCTCAGGCCATAATTCTTCAATTATTTACCTATTTTTTTCTTTTGCCACCATCCTCTATTTCTTCCATGTTTCTATTACTTAACTGAAATGATCTGTTATATCCTTTCCCTAAACTTTTACTTGAATTGGCCCATGTGCTTTTACAGTATTTCCCACCTTTGCTGATCATATTAATGGCCAAACTATGATTATTGAACTTTGAAGGTGACATGCCTAAAACTGGGTCTACCATATCTGCAAAATTCAATACTTTGTATATCTCAGTGCACATTCCTTCATGGAGAGCACAAAGGAAGCGGCAGCCCAAAAATATGGTGAGAATAACTTGCAAACTAACATCATCAGCACAACGAGCCATACATGGTTTAGTACACTGACAAATTCTGAATTTAAATTAACTGTAGGTAAGAATTGATCAATTCATAATTTATCAAGTTGCTTAAGCTTTTACAAGAATCTTATAATGAGAATCAATTTTCAATTAATTGGGTTTAGAGTCAAGTTAAAATTAAATAACAAAGGACAGTAAAATGGGAGAAGTGGGAATTTTTCAGTCAAGTAAAATCTGAGATGTACAGATAAGAAGTTAAATAAATCTTTCAAGGTAACTACCCTTTACATAAAGTGATGCCAGCACAAGTGCAGCAGCTGATTGAGTCGTAGCTCATGCGTTTTATTTATGTCTCATGTTAATTTCTGTTAAGTCAATTTTAGCCAAACACATTGAGACATGATAGGTCAAAGTGGCTCTCTGGGATGCAGATCCTGTTCCATGTGGGAACTCCATGCTGCTTCTCTTGTCGTGGGCAACCACATGTCCAGGAAGTGTCATGAGCTGCAGCAAATTGAGTTCCACATTTTGGAACTTACACAGTACCTATCATCATTCCAGCTCAGTTTCTGGTCAATGGTAACCCCCAGGATGTTTATAGTAGGGGATTCAATGATGGTAATGTCATTGAATGTTGAAGGGGTATGGTTAGATCCTCTCTTGCTGGAAATGGGAATTGCCTGACACTTGTGATTATGATCATCTTGCTGGTGCCAGTACAGAGCGAGACTGCGGATAGTTGGGAACCTGTCTCGGGGGCAGGGAATTCAGATGGTGTTCGTAAAGCAGAAGTGGAAATGAATAGGGTTGGGAAGCATTTTCTGATCAGGGCCAGTGTGATCTCCTGGACTCGTTTCGATCGCCACAGGGGGTCGGAGAGGAATTTCCCAGATTTTTTTTCCCCCATATTGGCCCTGGGGTTTTCACTCTGGGTTTTCGCCTCTCCCTGGAGATCACATGGTCTGGAATGGGGGGGTGGGGGTGAGTTAATAGGTTGTGATGAACAAAGCATCGTAGCTGTGAGGGACAGCTGGGTGGATAGGATATTAGGATGTAGATAGGCTGGAAAATTGGGCGGGGATCCTGGGTTCAGGATTCAATCCTGGACCAGGGAGCGGCGCGGGCTTGGAGGGCCGAAGGGCCTGTTCCTGTGCTGTATTGTTCTTTGTTTGTTTGTTCTTGTGTGGTGCGAATGTTACTTGCTGCTTATCGGCCAAATTCAGAATGTTTTCCAGGTCTTTCTGCAAATGGACACCAACTACTTCAGTATCTGATGAGTTGCAAATGGCAAACATTGTGTAATCATCAGCGAACCTCTCCACTTCTGACCTTGAAGCAGCTGAAGATGGTTGGGCCAAGGACACTATCCTGAAGAACTCCTGTAGCACTAATCTCCTTTAGGGAAGGAAATCTGCCATCCTTATCTGGCCTGGTTTACATGCGACTCCAGACCCATGGAGCTGCTCTCTGAAATGACTGAGCAAATCACTCAGTTCAAATGCAATTTAGGATGCGCAACAAATGCTGGCCTTGTCAGCAACATCCACATCCCATCAGAGAATGAATTAAGAATGTCCTGGGACTGATGACTGGCCACAAACAACCTGATCATCCTCCTTTGCGCTAGGTATGACTCCAACCAGCAGAGAGTTCCCACTCCTACCACCTACTCCACCTCCCCTTCCTCCATTCTGATTGACTTCAATTTTGGCAGGGCTCCTTGAGGCCATACCAAGTCAAATGTTGCTTTAAGGTCAATGGCAGTTACTTCCTTTGATTTGATTTATTATTGTCATATGTATTGGGGTACATTTAAAAGTATTGTATCTTGTGAATATAGAGACAAAACATATGGTTTGTAGAATGCATAGGAGAGAAGGAAAGGAGAAAGTGCAGAATATAGTGTTACAGTCATAGCTAGGGGGTGGAGAAAGATCAGCTGAATATATGGTAGGTACATTCACAAGTTCCGTTCTTTTGTCCCAGTTTGAAGATAGCTGTTCTCTTCAGAGAAGGTCAGAGGAGATTTGATAAGAAATGTTCAAAATTATGAGGGTTCTGGACAGAACAAATAATGTGAAACTGTTTCCATTGATGGAAGGGTTGAGAGCCCTAAAGCCAACCAAATTATGAATGGCAAAAGAACTAAATGCAACATAATGCCAAACATTTTTATGCAGTTCTTTTTTATTTGTTCACAGGGTGTGGATGTTTTTGGCAAGGCCAACATTTATTGTCAATCACCAATTGCCCTTAAGAAGGTGGTGGCAGTCATGGGTACAGTCATAGCGCTGTTAGGGAGTTCCCGGACTCTGAACTGAAGCAATTCATGTCCAAATGCAGAAAGACCTGGACAAGTGACAAGTAACATTTGTAAGAGTCTTACTGTGTTTACCCCAGTCCAACGCCGGCATCTCCACATCATAAGTAACATTTGTGCCATACAAGTGCCAGGCAGTGATCATCTCCAAAAAGAGAGGAGTTAATCGTTGCTCCTTGACATTCAGTGTCATTACCATGGCTGAATCCCCCACTATCAATATCTTGGGGGTTACCATTGACCAGAAACTGAAGTACACATATAAATACTGTGGCTACACAGCAGGTCAAAGGCTAAAAATCCAGCAGTGAATAACCCACTTTCTGATCCCCCAAAGCCTACTCACCACCAACAGGGCACAAGTCAGGAGTGTAATGAAATACTCTCCATTTGCCTGGATGAATGCAGCTCCAATTACACTCAAGAAGCTCGACACCCAGGACAAAGCAGCCTGTTTGATTGCTACCCCTTCCAAAAACATTTACTCCCTTCACCACTGACGAACAATGGCAGCTGAGTGTATCATCTACAAGATGCACTGCAGGAACTCCCAAGGTTCTTTAGGCAGCACCTTTGAAACCTACGATCACTACCCTCGAGAAGGACAAGAGCAGCAGATACCTGGAAGCATCACCACCAGGAGTTTCCCCTCCCAAATCACTCACCATCCTGACTTGGAAATATATTCACTGTTGCTGGGTCAAAATCCTGGAATTGTCTCCCCAGCAGTACTGTGGGTATACCTACTGCTCAGGGACTGCAGAGCTTCAAGAAGGCAGCTCACCACCACCTTCTGAAGGGCAACTAGGGATGGGCAATAAGTGCTGGTTTAGCCAGCGACACCCACATCCTGTAAATTAATTTTTAAAAGTTCCAGGATTTTGACCCAGCGACAATGAAGTAACAGTGATATAATTCCACTAAGCGCTTCGGCTCTGGAATGCAGAGTGTGAGAATGTGGTGGAGGGAATGGGATTACTATCTGAAGTGAAAACATTTGCAGGGCTACAGGGAAAAGGATATAGGAATTCACTCACTTGCTCTTGCAGAGAGCTGGAATGGACACAAGGGGTTGAATTGGCCCCCTTCTGTACTGGAACCATTCCTGATTCTATGACCGTGCGTCAATTTTAATTACTGAGTACTTTTCTGATTCTAATTCATATATTATAGGTCACTGTTACATTTCAGTTGTCACCATTTGCCCAACTGAACAATTGCATCTAAACTAGTGTGCTCATATGTTGGTGTACCCACAGCTCTCCCTACTTTGCTGCCATAAGCAAATATGAGTAGCCCATATGTAGCTTAGATAGCAATGCTTCAGTGAATAAAAATACTGAGGCAGTCAGTGCCCATATGCAGCAAGACCCAGACAAGACCTGGCGGCACGGTGGCACAGTGGTTAGCACTGCTGCCTCACAGCGCCAGGGACCCAGGTTCGATTCCCGGCTTGGGTGGCTGTCTGTGTGGAGTTTGCACATTCTCCTCGTGTCTGCGTGGGTTTCCTCCGGGTGCTCTGGTTTCCTCCCACAGTCCAAAGATGTGCGGGTTAGGTTGATTGGCCATGGTAAATTGCCCCTTAGTGTTGGGGGACGAGCTAGGGTAAATACGTGGGGCTACGGGGATAGAGGCTGGGTGGGATGGTGGTCAGTGCAGACTCGATGGGCTGAATGGCCTCCTTCGGCACTGTAGGGATTCTATAACATTCAGGCTTGGGTTGATAAATGGCAAGTAGTTGCACCACATAAGTGCCAGGCAATGGTCATCTCCAACAAGAATCCAACTATGTCCCCATAACATTTAGTAGCATTACCATCACTGAATTCCCCCACTATCAATGTCCTGGTAGTTACCATTGACCAGAAACCGACTGGACCAGCCATATAAACATTTTAGTTACAAGAGCGGGTTAGAGGCTGGGAATTCTGCAGGGAGCAGCTCATTCCTGACTCCCCAAAGATTGTCCACCATCAAAAAGGCAGAAGGCAGGAGTGTGATGGAATGCTCTCCACTTGCCTGGATAAGTGCCGCTCCAACAACACTCTAGAAGCTTGACACCATCCAGGACAAAACAGCTTGACCAGGAGCAGGGAAAATGAAAACAGGAGCAATAATTTGTTCTTAGCTAAGACAACGCATCAGAAGGGGGACTGGGTAAACCAGAGTTATTGAAATCACAGTTTAACAATGAACAGAACACAATTACCAAAAGGGTTATTTACAGAGTTACGCTGAGGTGAGTCAGATCCACTGCCAGACCCTGACTTCTTGGTCCTTTGAGCCAAGGAAGTTCCAAACCGGAGAGCTTCATACACTGGGTCTATCTTGCTGCCGCAAGCTAAATCAGAAAATAAAGAGAAAGGAACAGGTGAATTGAGGGGAAAAAGGCAACAATGAGCCACGCAAATAAACAAGCCACGCATCTACCCTCAATACAAGGAAGTTCAGTACTTACCAATAGGCATCACCTCTTTGATGCATCCATATTGTTCATGGATTAATAATGGAGAGCTATAGTAACGTCGAAACCCCTTTGGCTATCAATGAGAGAACAAGCATATGAGCAGTGATTAGTGGAGGATGATAACATAGAATCATACAATAGAAGGAGGCCATTCTACTCACCGTTTCACTTGGGTCATCTTGAGATTATGGAAGACACTACATAAATGCAAATCTTTCTTCTATGCCCTCAGTAAGTTCAAAAAGGAGAACGCATTTGCGACAAGGTCTGCTTTAGCAGGAATTCATGTCAAGCATAACCAATAGAAGAGTGCCAAAAACCAGTGGCTGTGCATTCAAGTGACCAGGAAGATGTCAACACCAACATGGTTCACTCAGAGTTGCCCTTTGAAGTGGCCTAGCATGCCACTCCGTTCTATCAAATCCTTACAGATAATAAACATACTGCAAGAAAGGGTCTGCCACCACCTTCCCAGGGCGAATAGGATGGGCCAGAAATGAGTCTTGCCAGTGAAGACAACAGTGTAAGAATGATTTTTTAAAAGCAGGTGGTCAGTGGGCATTATATCTGCATGAGGCCTGGCTTATTTGAGACCTGGGTGTCATCCTCAATACAATAGAGTTAGAACTTTGTTGTCAAATATGTTATCATGATGCTAAAATGATATACTGTTTGCCATTTAGCTGGATATAACAGTATCTGTGGCACCTGTTGAAAAGCACAAAGTTCTTTTTGTGTTCTGGCCAGTATTCAACCCTCAACCAACACCACATAAAGGAGACCAACTGGTTATTATTCTCACTAAGAAGTTTAACAACACCAGGTTAAAGTCCAACAGGTTTATTTGGTAGCAAAAGCCACACAAGCTTTCGAGGCTCTGAGCCCCTTCTTCAGGTGAGTGGGAATTCTGTTCACAAACAGAACTTATAAGACACAGACTCAATTTACATGAATAATGGTTGGAATGCGAATACTTACAACTAATCCAGTCTTTAAGAAACAAAACAATGGGAGTGGAGAGAGCATCAAGACAGGCTAAAAAGATGTGTATTGTCTCCAGACAAGACAGCCAGTGAAACTCTGCAGGTCCACGCAACTGTGGGAGTTACAAATAGTGTGACATAAATTCTGATTCTAGGATCGCATGATAAAGACTCAGGAGGAAAAAAGCAGAAATATTTATGTGAAATAGTGTGACATAAACCCAATATCCCGGTTGAGGCCGTCCTTGTGTGTGCGGAACCTGGCTATCAGTTTCTGCTCAGCGACTCTGCGCTGTCGTGTGTCGCGAAGGCCGCCTTGGAGAACGCTTACCCGAATATCAGAGGCCGAATGCCCGTGACCGCTGAAGTGCTCCCCAACAGGAAGAGAACAGTCTTGCCTGGTGATTGTCGAGCGGCAATCGTCGAGCGGATTGTCGAGCGACAATCACCAGGCAAGACTGTTCTCTTCCTGTTGGGGAGCACTTCAGCGGTCACGGGCATTCGGCCTCTGATATTCGGGTAAGCGTTCTCCAAGGCGGCCTTCGCGACACACGACAGCGCAGAGTCGCTGAGCAGAAACTGATAGCCAGGTTCCGCACACACAAGGACGGCCTCAACCGGGATATTGGGTTTATGTCACACTATTTCACATAAATATTTCTGCTTTTTTCCTCCTGAGTCTTTATCATGCGATCCTAGAATCAGAATTTATGTCACACTATTTGTAACTCCCACAGTTGCGTGGACCTGCAGAGTTTCACTGGCTGTCTTGTCTGGAGACAATACACATCTTTTTAGCCTGTCTTGATGCTCTCTCCACTCCCATTGTTTTGTTTCTTAAAGACTGGATTAGTTGTAAGTATTCGCATTCCAACCATTATTCATGTAAATTGAGTCTGTGTCTTATAAGTTCTGTTTGTGAACAGAATTCCCACTCACCTGAAGAAGGGGCTCAGAGCCTCGAAAGCTTGTGTGGCTTTTGCTACCAAATAAACCTGTTGGACTTTAACCTGGTGTTGTTAAACTTCTTACTGTGTTTACCCCAGTCCAACGCCGGCATCTCCACATTATTATTCTCACTGCAGACTGTGTGATTTTGTTGAATTAAATCTGCTGCTGTGTTGAAGTACCGACGACAGTCTATCCAACACTTCCTCCTCGTCAATTTTGAGCCCTTCTAGAGACGGAATTTCGTTGTCTGTCACCATGGCCTGAATAGCAGCTACCTCCTCGGTAAAGGTAGATGCAAAGTATTCATTTCATATCTAAGTCACATTCCCTGCCTCCATGTGCAAGTTCCCTTCTAGGTCCTTAAATGGCCTTACTCCTCTTTTAGCATCTTTTTTACTATTTATATGCCTATAGGAGACTTTGGGGTCCGCGTTTGCGTTGGCTGCCAGTCTATTCTCATAATCTCTCTTGGCTTCTCTAATGTGCTTTTTTACCTCCCCTCTGAACCTTCCTTTTGGTTCTCAATTGTATTTTCTCCCTGATACCCTGTCATAAGCACACGTTTTCTTCTCTATCTTAATTTCTATCACTTTGTTCATCCAGGGAGCTATGGATTTGTTTGCCCTAACTTTGCCTTGAGAGGGAATGTACCTTGGCTGTCCCAAACCTTTTCTTTTATGAAGGTAGCCCACTGTTCAGCTAGTTTCTTCTGCCAGCTTTTCTTTCCAGTCTAACTGGTCCAGTTCCATTCTTGGCCCCTTGAAGCTGGATCTCCCTCACTTAATTCTTTTTACTCTGAATTGGAGATCCATTCAGCAGTCAATATGGTGAGCAAATACCTCTCCGAAATAACCTTCTGTTAGAACCCTCAACAATCACCAGAGAGAAAAGATTTCCATCTCATGAGCTTCTGATGATTCTTTCCTTCTTCCTCAGGTGAAAAGACAATATTTCACTTAGTTCCGGAAAAGTTAGCATGTTAATTTAACTGCAAAATCAATGCTAATCAGATATTATATACAAAGGTCTTCAGTATAAAGCTATTTAATTATGCAATTAGTTACAATCCAACATTTACATTTTTATGTCTTAATTTTATTTATTTATCTATTTTTAGTTAATTTGAGTTCATCTTATTGTCTTACATAGAGTAGTGTCTAGCTGTATTCTAACACCAGCTGAAATATGCAGCACAGAAATTACAGCAAACACTTTTTATTCTGTTAACCTTTTTCAATTTTGACTCTGACGAGCAGCATAGCCTAAGGATGGTTGAATATCATCAAGCACTGAAACATTTATAAAGACACCTCTTGGTTTTGTATTTCAAACCGCAGTGATGACAAACATTTTACTCTGCTACAATGAGGTCATTTGCCATCTTCTTTCATTGACAAGTCTGATTGTTTCCCAGCTCCCTTTCACTGACAAAACACAGCTTTTGCTATTTTGATTAAAAATTTAGTGGTCAGCTTTGGATGTCAATGCAATGAAACACAATGCTGGGTACACAATGCTCAGGCAATTTAATCTTGTATCAGTGTGGTTAAAAGAATGATGTGTCTTCAGTTACATTGTTTTAACATTTTGCCCCCTGCTCCTCTGAATATAGTGGTTCCTTGCAGGTATGTTGTCAGGACACTGGTCATCTTGTGGTTACTTCTCCAATTAGGGTTTTTTTTCTGCTTATTTGTTCATGGAATGCAGACATCATTGGCGGGGACTGCATTTATTGCCCAACCCTGAAGACATTTAAGAGTCAACCACATCACATGTAGGCCAGACCAGGTAAGGATGGCAGATTTCCTTCCCTAAAGGACATTAGTGAACCAGATGGGTTTCTAGGACAATTGACAATGATTTCATGGTCATCATTAGACTTTTAATTCCAGATTTTTATTGAACCCAAATTTCACCATCTGCCATGTTGGGATTTGAACCCAGGTCCCCAAAGCATTATCCTGGGTCTCTGCATTACTAGTCCAGTGACAATACTACTATGCCACTGCCTCCCACAATGTGTTAATGTATGATGTTTGCCAATGAGGGATAGCAGATGGCTAGATTCTTTAAAGCTGAGCCTTCCCCTGTCCTTCGCTGAATCATAGAATGGTTACAGCAGAGCAATTCACCGAGTCCGACACCTGCCTTTTTCCCATAGTCCTGCAATTTTTATCTTTGCAGATAATGATCCAATTCTCTTTTCAGAACCAGGATAGAATCTGCCTCCACCATACGCTCAAGTGGTGCACTTCCAATTTTAATTGCTCACTGCCTAAAATAGGCTTTCCTCATTTTGCCATTACTTCTTCTGCCAATCATCTTAAATCATTGTCTTCTGGTTCTTAATCCTTTGACTAATAGGAACAGTTTATTTCTATCTATTCAATCCATACTCATGAGTTTGAAGACCAAAATCAACCTTTTCTCCAAGGACAACAGCCTCAACTTAGAGTCATAGAGTTACAGCATGAAAACAGGCCCTTCGGCCCAACTCTTCCATGCCGTCCTTTTTTTTAAACCCCGAAGCCAGTCCCAATTGCCCGCATTTGGTCCATATCCCTCTATACCCAGCTTACCCAGTCTAAATTCTTTTTAAAAGACAAAATTGTACCTGCCTCTACTACTACCTCTGGCAGCTTGTTCCAGGCACTCACCACCCTCTGTATGAAAAAATTGCCCCTCTGGACACTTTTGTATCTCTCCCCTCTCACCTTAAACCTATGACCTCTAGTTTTAGACTCCCCTACCTTTGGGAAAAGATATTGATTATCTACCTTGTCTATGCCCCTCATTATTTTATCGACCTCTATAAGGTCACCCCTCAGCCTCCTATGCTCCAGAGAAAAAAGTCCCAGTCTATTCAGCCTCTCCTTATAACTCAATCCATCAAGTCCCGGTAGCATCCTAGTAAATCTTTTCTGCACTCTTTCTAGTTTAATAATATCCTTTCTATAATAGGGTGACCAGAATTGCACACAGTATTCCAAGTGTGGCCTTACCAATGTCTTGTACAACTTCAACAAGACGTCCCAACTCCTGTATTCAATGTTCTGACCGATGAAACCAAGCATGCCGAATGCCTTCTTCACCACTCTGTCCACCTGTGACTCCACTTTCAAGGAGCTATGAATATGTAACCCCAGATCTCTTTGTTCTGTAACTCTCCCCAATGCCCTACCATTAACTGAGTAATTCCTGCCCTGGTTCAATCTACCAAAATGCATCTCCTCTCATTTATCTAAATTAAACTCCATCTGCCAATCGTCAGCTCACTGGCCAATTGATCAAGATCCCGTTTCAATCTGAGATAACCACCTTCACTGTCCACTATGCCACCAATCTTGGTGTCATCTGCAAACTTACTAACCATGCCTCCTATATTCTCATCTAAATCATTAATATAAATGACAAATAACAGTGGACCCAGCACTGATCCCCTGAGGTACACCACTGGTCACAGGCCTCCAGTTTGAAAAACAACCCTCTACAACCACCCTGGCTTCTGTCATCAAGTGGTGGTCATTTTATAGACCTCTATATTCCAACCATTCGCATTCCAACCATTATTCATGTAAATTGAGTCTGTGTCTTTATAAGCTCTGTTTGTGAACAGAATTCCCACTCACCTGAAGAAGGGGCTTAGAGCTCCGAAAGCTTGTGTGGCTTTTGCTACCAAATAAACCTGTTGGACTTTAACCTGGTGTTGTTAAACTTCTTATTCTGTCATCAAGCCAATTTTGTATCCATTTAGCTACCTCGCCCTGGATCCCGTGAGATTTAACATTATGCAACAACCTCCCATGCAGTACCTTGTCAATGGCCTTGCTAAAGTCCATGTAGACAACATCAACTGCACTGCCCTCATCTACCTTCTTGGTTACCCCTTCAAAAAATTCAATCAAATTTGTGAGACATGATTTTCCACTCACAAAGCCATGCTGACTGTCCTAATCAGTCCTTGCGTCTCTAAATGCCTGTAGATCCTGTCTCTCAAAATACCTTCCAACAACTTACCTGCCACAGATGTGAGGCTAACTGGCCTGTAGTTCCCAGGCTTTTCCCTGCAGCCCTTTTTAAACAAAGGCACAGCATTTGCCACCGTCCAATGTTCAGGCACCTCACCTCTGACTATCGATTATTCAAATATTTCTTCTGGGGGACCTGCAATTTCCTCCCTAGCCTCCCACAATGTCCTGGGATACACTTCATCAGGTCTTGGGGATTTATCTACCTTGATGTGCTTTAAGACTTCCAGCATCTCCTTCTCTGTAATATGTACACTCCTCAAGATATCACTATTTATTTCCCCAAGTTCCCTAACATCCATTCTTTTCTCAACAGTAAATACTGATGAGAAATATTAATTTAGGATCTCACCCATCTCTTGTGGATCCGCACATAGATGACCTTGTTGATCCTTAAGAAGCCCTACTCGCTCCCTTGTTACTCTTTTGCTCTTTATGTATATAACTTCTCCAATCTATCAATAGAACTAAATTTCTTCAACCCTAGAATCATTCTCATAAATCTTTCCTACACCCTCTCTAATGTATTTACATCCTTCCTAAAGTGTGGTGCCCACAACTGAACACAATGGGGGGGATTCTCTCAGCCCACTGGGCTGCTTTCGCTGTATAATTTATTCAAAATAGAATTTACATATAATTAGTGGGCCCGGGACTGAAATCTCTGGGCCTGCTAGCTGCCCCCCCCCACCCCGCCAGGAGTGTTTCACTCCAGCATGGTTTACGATAGCTCCCCGCTTGTGGGGAAATGGTGGCCTAACCTCACTGGAGTGAACGGGGGCCTTGGAGGCCCGCAGTAGGTCATGGGTAAGGCCCTGGGCATTGTCAGCGCAAACCTGGCCCCCTGACACTGCCCAAGGTGCATCGGACAATCCCAAGGGAGCGGAGCAATCGGTGGAGGTCGGGAGTCCCGCCACTCTACACTCAGTGTTGACAGAGGGAGGGAGGAGTGAGGCCAGGAATCAAGCTGGCCAGTGATTGGGAGATCGGCAGTGCAGGACTACTGTGCATGCACGGATCTCCGCGTTGACAGATCGGCGCATGAGCAGTCGCCTGCTCAGCAAGTATTTCAGTTGATGTGGTATACATGGACTCGCAAAAGGCATTTGATAAAGTGCCACAAAACAGGCTCTGGCTGAGATCACCAAGAAGTCTCACAACACCAGGTTGAAGTCCAATAGGTTTATTTGGTAGCACAAGCCACAAGCTTTCAGAGCGCTGCTCCTTCATCAGGTGAGTGGGAGTTCTGTTCACAAACAGGGCATATAAAGACACAAACTCAATTTACAAAATAATGGTTGGAATGTGAGTCTTTACAGGTAATCAAGTCTTAAAGGTACAGACAATGTGAGTGGAGAGAGGGTTAAGCACAGGTTAAAGAGATGAGTATTGTCTCCAGCCAGGACAGTTAGTGAAACTTTGCAAGCCCAGGCAAGTCAGGGGGGTTACAGATAGTGTGACATGAACCCAAGATCCCGGTTGAGGCCGTATTCATGTGTGCGGAACTTGGCTATCAGTTTCTGCTCAGCGATTCTGCGTTGTCGTGTGTCATGAAGGCCGCCTTGGAGAACGCTTACCCAAAGATCAGAGGCTGAATGCCTGTGACTGCTGAAGTGTTCCGCTGATGTGGAGATGCCGGCGTTGGACTGGGGTAAGCACAGTAAGAAGTCTCACAACACCAGGTTAAAGTCCAACAGGTTTATTTGGCAGCACTAGCTTTTGGAGTCTCAGGCTCCTTCATCAGGTGAGGGAGGACTTGTGTCAAGTCCTTACACAAGTTCTCACTCACCTGGTGAAGGAGCCCGAGACTCTGAAAGCTAGTGCTGCCAAATAAACCTGTTGGACTTTAACCTGAAGTGTTCCCCAGCAGGAAGAGAACACTCCTGCCTGGTGATTGTCGAGCCATATTCATTCATCTGCTGTCGTAGCATCTGCATGGTCTCCCCAATGTACCATGCCTCGGGACATCCTTTCCTGCAGCGTATCAGGTAGACAACATTGGCTGAGTTGCAAGAGTATGTACTGTGTACCTGGTGGATGATGTTCTCACGTGAGATGATGGCATCCATGTCGACGATCTGGCATGTCTTTCAGAGGTTGCTGTGGCAGGGTTGTGTGGTGTCGTGGTCACTGTTCTCCTGAAGGCTGGGTAGTTTGCTGCGGACAATGGACTGTTTAAGGTTGTGCAGTTGTTTGAAGGCAAGAAGTGGGGGTGTGAGGATGGCCTTGGAGAGATGTTCGTCTTCATCGATGACATGTTGAAGGCTCCGGAGAAGATGTCGTAGCTTCTCCGCTCCAGGGAAGTACTGGACGACGAAGGGTACCCTGTCCGCCGTGTCCCGTGTTCGTCTTCTGAGGAGGTCGGTACGGTTTTTTTTTGTGGTGCGTCGGAACTGTCGATCGATAAATTGTCATTGTCTGTACCTTTAAGACTTGATTACCTGTAAAGACTTGCATTCCAACCATTATTTTGTAAATTGAGTTTGTGTCTTTATATGCCCTGTTTGTGAACAGAATTCCCACTCACCTGATGAAGGAGCAGCGCTCTGAAAGCTTGCGGCTTGTACTAGCAAATAAACCTGTTGGACTTTAACCTGGTGTTGTGAGACTTCTTACTGTGCTTACCCCAGTCCAACGCCGGCATCTCGACATCATGAGATCACTAACTCAGTACAGGCCAGGAACAGAACCTGGTCCTTCATAACCTGCAGCTGCAATAAAACCCGGCTCATGAGACCTCAGTGCAGTTCAAAATCAGAACTGTGCTGTCAAAGATGTCGGGCAGAATTTTCCCAAAGAAATTCCAAATGTCATAACCACGAGAAAACGGGAGACCTCCATGTCAATCTTTTTGGCAAGCTCCACACTGCAATCTTCTGCTTTGTGTCAGTACGGGGGATGGGGAAAGGGAGGGGGTTGGGACGAAGCTTATACATGCCGGTGAAGCTGGCTTCAGAGGACTCGGTGCCATTCCGCAGAGTGCCCACATCTGCCGGTGAACCAGGAGAACTCCTTGCTTCCCCCACCCACCCCCCCAAATCCTGTGGCATTGTCAGTCCTCCACATTGACACGGGTCATTGGGACATTAGGGCCCTCCTGATGAGCCTCCTGGCAGACTTGTAGACATATGTTGCCTCTTCTGTGACCCACCCCCGCATGCCCCCCCCCCCAGCCATGACCCCCTTCTGCATAGGTCCCCTGTGCATAGGCACCCGTCAGAGTGCATCGACTCCTGTCACAGCCCCATGCCCACTCAGGCCCCATCCCCTTGGCCATGACCTCGACCATCTGGGGTATCAATAACCTCCAAACTCCTCGGCATGGCCATGGCATCTGGTTTCCACTGGTCGGGTGGGGGGAAAGCAGCCGTGCTGGATTCACTAATGATATGGAGATCCAGATGCTGATGAGCTTCGTGCCCTTTCTGGGCATAAAGCTATTCTCACAAGTAAAATAATGCGGGCAAAGTAGCAAAGAATTAAGGGTTATGGTGAGCGGGCGGGTAAGTGGAGCTGAGTGCATGAGAAGATCAGCCATGATCTTATTGAATGGCGGAGCAGGCTTGAGGGGCCAGATGGCCCACTCCTGCTCTTAGTTCTTATGTAGCGATCCAATTTGTGCCCAGCGCAAATCTGATTTTCGCCATCACGATATGTTCCCAGCATGCCACACTGATTGACGGGCGCGGCACGGCGAGCTGATAAGCTTGCGCCTGGCATCTTTTAATCAAGATACTATATCAGCATACTATTTGCCTATTCAGGCAGATGTAAAGGAATCTGTGGTACTTGTCGAAAAGCAGCAAGAACCATTAGTGTCCTGATTAGTTTAGCTACTCACTGCCTTAACTGACTATGGCATCTGGGATGAATTTAGATATTTCTTTAATGAAGTTTTGCTTGGTACTAATGTCACACCAAAGCTGCTCTTGACATAAAGATGGGTCCCACTGTTAAACACATCACACAGTGTGCTATGCTAAGTCCTTTGGTAGAGGTTTACAGATTAATTTTAATTGGTTTTATCCTGTTCATCCAAATTACGAGCTGAGCATGTCAAGTTAAATGAGTTTCAAAATAAGAAAGAAATTTTGCAGATTTAAGTCAAAACAGCTAAATTAAATCCTCTTGCCTTTATTGTTTTTTATGGTAGAGTGTATATTTAGATCTCCAGTTATGCCAAATAACCTCCAATTGCAGCTACCTCCAGTTCAAAACCAGTGTACAACTCCAGCCTTCACCAAGTTATACCTTTCATACTGTCGGAAAATATTTACATGAGTACTTCCCATTGGAACTGTCCCCCAGCAACCTACAACATCCCTTCCCCAGCCAGCTCCTCTTAAACATACTGCTGTCATTATACATTAATCTTTTCAGAACCCAATTAGTTTTTCAATGCCACTAAGTGAAAATTACAATTGGCTTTGTGGAAAGAACGTTGTAAGTTTGGCAAGTCTACAGTTCTGCAACATTGTTTTTGAGTATTGAACATTATCGCTTTCCATAAAATCATTGTTTTTTTTTTTAAGATGTTGTGTGATAGAAAATGTGTGTGGATTTTAAAACCCTCGAGGATTAATCTTTGAACCAGCAGCGTTTGGTGTGTTTCTATGATAACCATGCCAAATGCACAGTACTTCTTACCAGTTTGCCCATGCATCGTTGCTGTTCAACACCATCAACGCATTTGTGGTGGATGCTCATCTTACAAGCCTTGCAGCGCAATCCGAGTTTGGCATTGGTGCCTGTTTAGTGAATATACATCACAAGTTAAATCAATATTTTCCACATATCCTGTTAGTAATGAAGTGATCTGAACAAACAGATGGTGTGTTTAGTGGCCAATATTAACTTTAAGCTACACTATTTCAGACCACTACAAATAGATAACAATTGAACTCTTAAAACCATGTCAGGCTTGATTTTCTTTATTTGATTAGTAATTTTTTTCCGACTGTCTTTCAGTTCCCTACAATGCCGAATTTGAACCCACAAGAGAATTGTACAGGAATCACAATGCAGGAATCATCTATTTGACCCAGATAGTCCCGTGTTGTGTTTAACCTCTATGTGAGCAGCAGTCCCAATCAGATATGCCTGTCCTGTTCCCATTTCCCTTCATTCCTCTTTTCTTTCAGCTACCTATCCTTTTCAGGTTTTCATGATCCCTGCTTCAATCACCAACTCTGATAGTGCATTCCACCTCTTCACAATCTTATGCATTTTAAAAGTACCTTATGGTATTTGTCCTAAATCTCTGGACTTAATTTTACATCTATGCTCCCAAGACCTCCTGAGTTATTGGAAAGTTTCTGTACTGTCTCCTCAGAATTTTAAGCACATCTCCATAAGTGCGATGGCACCTGATTGCCATCCGTTTAAGTTTATTTATTAGTGTCACAAGTAGGCTTACATTAACACTGCAATGAAGTTACTGTGAAAATTCCCTAGTCACCACACGTCGGCACCTGTTTGGGTACACTGAGGGAGAATTTAGCATGGCCAATGCACCTAATCAGCACATCTTTCAGACCGTGGGATGAAACCGGAGCACCCAGAGGAAACCCAAGCAGACACGGGGAGAATATACAGACTCCACATAGACAGTGACCCTAGTCGAGAATCGAACCTGGGTCCCTGGCACTGTGAGGCAGCAGTGCTATCCACTGTGCCACCATGCTGCTTATCCACAAAGAAGCATTGGGTTTGGCTTATTTCCCAGTCATGACAATACTGTAGGGTTCATAGCTGTGAACCAATTTCTTATCCTGTCTTGTCATAATTCATTGGAAGATAACAAGTTCTGCTACACAGAGGGAAGTATAAATTTTAAATGCGCTTATGATGTTTCTGGGTTTTAAATCATTGATGAAACATTAACACTGGAAGGAACTCAGATTCTGCTAATCAAATGGAACTACATTTTTCAGCAAAAGGATGAAGGAGTGATAAATTTCTGTCAATAAATGTCATTAACACTATATGTTATAAACATGGAATGTTTTGAAAACATGCTTTACAAATTTACAGAGCTACGATATTTCTACCTCATTATTAGAATCAAGTGTCAGAAACCATCATGCTTCATTCACTGTATAAATGGGATCTAGGTGCACATCAAGTACTCACCAGTGTTATGCATTCAAAAACTAATCAGCAAGGCATTTTTTGTGCAGCGTTTCATAAACTGTTTTACATGTTTAGCTGCAATCCTTCTGTTGGGTATTTTAACATTAGGTTAAATCCAACATAAATTAAGCGGGTGCGCAAAACAATAGCAGATGGAATTGTGTGGGGAAGATAAATTTGAGTATTTTCTAAATGGAGAGAAACCACCAACTGTATGGTAGCAAAGAGATTTGAGAGACCAAGCACACAGATCATTTAAAGCTGGTAGTAATGAAAAAGGTGAATAATATGTTGATCTTGACCTTAATCACAAGAAGGTGGGAATACAAAGAGGGAGAGATTTTGCTGCAATTGTTTTGAGCCTTGGCCAGGCTGCATCTGGAATCGGTACGGTAGCACAGTGGTTAGCACTGCTGCTTCACAGCTCCAGGGTCCCGGGTTCGATTCCCGGCTTGGGTCACTGTCTGTGTGGAGTTTGCACGTTCTCCTCGTGTCTGCGTGGGTTTCCTCCGGGTGCTCCGGTTTCCTCCCACAGTCCAAAGATGTGCGGGTTAGATTGATTGGCCAGGTTAAAAAATTGCCCCTTAGAGTCCTGGGATGTGTAGGTTAGAGGGATTAGCGGGTAAAATATGTGGGGGTAGGGCCTGGGTGGGATTGTGGTCGGTGCAGACTCGATGGGCCGAATGGCCTCCTTCTGCACTGTAGGATTTCTATGAATGGACCTCGGGAAGGACATTTTGCCTTTGGGTGGGATACGGTGCAGATTAACTAGAATGAGATGATGGTAAAGGTGATTGTTGCAGGTAAGATTTGCATAGACGCAGTCACTGCTACCAGAAGGTGATTTGTGGAGGAGCTGTTGTAAAGGGACAGTTAAACCCCAAACTACTTCAGTGTTTCTCTCCCTGCCTACCTCCTCCTCTAACCAAACAAAAGTCGTCGGGAGGACCACAAGCAAAGGAAAGATGAGTTGAGATTCTTTTATCCTTTCACCTGTATCAGGGCAGTATGGCAGTGGTATGCTCCTCCTGCCAGATGTGGGAAATTACGGAGCAATCTAGTCTCCCTGACAACTTTGTCTGCAGGAAGTGAGTCCAGTTGCAGCTCCTCACAGACCGCATTGTTCGGTTGGAGCGGCAGGTGGATGCACTGTGGAGCATACAGGAGGCAGAGAGTGTGATAGACACTAGTTATAGGGAGGTTGTCACACCACAGCATCAGTCAGGCAGATGGGTGACCACCAGGAGAGGCAGGTAGGTTGTGCAGGAGTCTCCTATGGCTATTCACCTTTCAAACAGGTATACCATTTTGGATACTGTTGAAGGGGATAGCCTGTCAGACGGAGGTACCAGCAGCTGCCAGGCCTGTGGCACCACAGCTGGTTCCGCTGTAGAGTAGGGTCGGGCAAAGATCAAGTGAGCAGTAGTAATAGGGGACTCGCTAGTTGGAGGCACAGACAGGCGTTTCTGTGGCTGCGATCAAGACTCCAGGATGGTGTGTTGCCTCCCTGGTGCCAGGGTCAAGGACATCTCTAAGCGGTTACAGGACATTCTTAAGGGGGAGGGTGAGCAGCCAGAGGTTGTTGTACATATTGGTACCAATGACATAGGTAAGAAAAGGGATGAGTTCCTGAATTGTGAATATAGAGAGTTATGCAGAAGGCTAAAGTGCAGGGCCTCAAAGGTAGTAATGTCTGGATGTCATTATACACATTGGTGGAAATGACGTAGATAGGAAGAGTAGGGGGGTCCTAAGAGAGCAATTCAGGGAGTTGGGAAATAGGTTAAAAAGTAGGGTCACTAGGGTGGCCATCTCTGGGCTGCTCCCAATGCCTCGTGCCAGTGAGGCTAAGAATAGGGAGTTGGTTCAAATGAATGCCTGGCTAAAGGACTGGTCCAGGAGGGAGGGCTTTATTTTCATAGACCAATGGGAGGTTTTCAGGAGAGGATGGCACCTGTACAAGAGGGAGGGGTCACAACTAAGTTGGAAGGGCACAAATATCCTGGCTGGGAGCTTTGCTAGTGCAGTTCGGGGGGGTTTAAACTAGTATGGCAGGGGGGTGGGGATCAAACTATTAGGCCTATAAGTGTGGTGGCTGGGGACGAGCTTGGGGCTGGGACAAGGCTGGCAAAGAAGAAGAGCACTCTGGGGGAGGACGACCTCACTGAGCCTGGGGGTCTGGAGTGCTTATACTTCAATGCAAGGAGCGTAGCAGGTAAAACAGACGAACTTGGGGCCTTAATGCGCACGAGGAATTTGGAGGTGGTTGCGGTGACAGAGACTTGGTTGAAAGAGGGACAAGACTGGCAGCTGAATATTCCAGGGTACAAGTGTTTTAGGCGAGACAGACGAGGGGCCAAAAGAGGTGGGGGAGTAGCGGTATTGGTTGGAGAGCATATTTCGGCGGTGCAGAGGGAGGACAATTCGGAGGAGTCTTGTAGCGAGTCACTCTGGGTGGAGCTTAGAAACAGGAAAGGCGCAGTCACTATGTTGGGGGTATACTACAGGCCCCCCAACAGCCCAAGGGAAGTGGAAGAATGGATATGTCAGGAGATACTGGATAGGTGCAGGAAATATAGGGTTGTTGTAGTGGGAGACTTCAATTTCCCTGGTATAGACTGGAAATCGCTGAGGGCAGGGACTCTGGATGGGGAGGAATTTGTAAAATGTGTACAGGAGGGTTCGTTGGAACAATATGTGGACAGCCCGACTAGAGAGGGGGCTATACTGGACCTGGTACTGGGGAATGAGCCCGGTCAGGTCTTCAAAGTTTTGGTTGGGGAACATGTGGCAAATAGTGACCACAATCCTGTTAGCTTTAGGATAGTGATGGAAAAGGATGAGTGGTGTCCCAAGGGTAAGGTGTTGGATTGGGGGAAGGCTAACTTTATTGGGATCAGGCAGAAATTGGCAGCTCTTGATTGGGAGAGGCTGTTTGAGGGTAAATCCACATCTGGTATGTGGCAGTCTTTTAAGGAACGGTTGTTAGGGCTACAGGACAAGCATGTGCCTGTAAAAAAGGATAGGAAGGGTAGGATTAGAGAACCGTGGATAACCAGGGAAATTGAGGGACTGGTCAAAAGGAAAAGAGAGGCGTATGTTAGGTCCAAGCAGCTAAAAACGGAGGGAGCTCTGGAGGAGTACAATGAAAGTAGGAAAATACTCAAACGCGGAATTAGAAGAGCAAAAAGGGGTCACGAAATGTTCTTGGCAGACAGGATTAAGGAGAATCCCAAGGCATTTTATTCATACGTTAGGAACAAAAGGGTTGTTAGGGAAAAAATCGGACCTCTCAGGGACAAAAGTGGGGACTTATGCTTGGAGCCCAAAGAGGTAGGGGAGATCCTAAATGAATACTTTGCGTCGGTATTCACAAAGGAGAGGGATGTGTTGACTGGGAGTGTCTCGGAGGGGAGAGTTGAACCGTTGGAGAAAATCTCCATTACAAAGGAGGAAGTGTTAGGTTTGTTAGAGAACATAAAGACTGACAAATCCCCAGGGCCTGATGGAATCTATCCAAGGCTGCTCAGGGAGACGAGAGGTGAAATCGTTGGGCCTCTGACGCAAATCTTTGTCTCGTCACTGGACACAGGTGAGGTCCCAGAGGATTGGAGGATAGCCAATGTGGTCCCGTTATTTAAGAAGGGTAGGAAGGATAACCCGGGTAATTATAGGCCGGTGAGCTTGACGTCCGTGGTGGGGAAGTTGTTGGAGAAGATTCTTAAAGATAGGATGTATGCGCATTTAGAAAGGAATAAACTCATTAACGATAGTCAACATGGTTTTGTGAGAGGGAGGTCATGCCTCACTAACCTGGTGGTGTTTTTTGAAGAAGTGACCAAAATGGTTGACGAAGGAAGGGCCGTGGATGTTGTCTATATGGACTTTAGTAAAGCGTTTGACAAAGTCCCTCATGGTAGGCTAGTGAAAAAGGTTGGATCCCATGGGATAAAGGGGGAGGTGGCTAGATGGGTGGAGAACTGGCTTGGTCATAGAAGACAGAGGGTGGTAGTGGAAGGGTCTTTTTCTGGCTGGAGGCCTGTGACTAGTGGTGTACCGCAGGGCTCTGTATTGGGACCTCTGCTGTTTGTGATTTATATAAATGATCTGGAAGAAGGAGTAACTGGGGTGATCAGTAAGTTTGCGGACGACACAAAACTGGCAGGACTTGCAGACAGTGAGGAACATAGTCAGAGGCTACAGAAGGATATAGATAGGCTGGAAATTTGGGCAAGGAAATGGCAGATGGAGTTCAATCCTGATAAATGTGAAGTGATGCATTTTGGTGGGAATAATGTAGGGAAGAGCTACACGATAAATGGAAGAACCATAAAGGGTGTAGAGATGCAGAGGGACCTGGGTGTGCAAGTCCACAGATCTTTGAAGGTGACGTCACAGGTGGAGAAGGTGGTGAAGAAGGCATATGGCATGCTTGCCTTTATAGGATGGGGCATAGAGTATAAAAGTTGGGGTCTGATGTTGCAGATGTATAGAACGTTGGTTCGGCCGCATTTGGAATACTGCGTCCAGTTCTGGTCGCCACACTACCAGAAGGACGTGGAGGCTTTGGAGAGAGTACAGAGGAGGTTTACCAGGATGTTGCCTGGTATGGAGGGGCTTGGTTATGAGGAGAGATTGGGGAAACTGGGGTTGTTCTCCTTGGAAAGACGGAGGATGAGGGGAGACTTAATAGAGGTGTATAAAATTATGAAAGGCATGGATAGGGTGAACGGTGGGAAGCTTTTCCCCGGGTCGGTGGTGACGTTCACGAGGGGTCATAGGTTCAAGGTGAAGGGGGGGAGGTTTAACACAGATATCAGAAGGACATATTTCACACAGAGGGTCGTGGGGGCCTGGAATGTGTTGCCGGGCAAGGTGGTGGAGGCGGACACACTGGGAACGTTTAAGACTTATCTAGACAGCTATATGAACGGAGTGGGAATGGAGGGATACAAAAGAGTGGTCTAGTTTGGACCAGGGAGCGGCGCAGGCTAATTGTTCCTTGTTTCTCGTTTTAAGGCTTCATTCTATGATCATCTTGCTGGTGCCAGTACAGAGCGAGACTGCGGATAGTTGGGAACCTGTCTCGGGGGCAGGGAATTCATATGGTGTCGTGGAAGTGGAAATGACTAGGGTTGGGAAGCATTTTCCGATTAGGGCCATTGTGATCTCCTGGACTCGTTTCGATCGCCTCAGGGGGTCGGAGAGGAATTTCCCAGATTTTTTTTTTTCCCCATATTGGCCCTGGGGTTTTTCACTCTGGGTTTTCGCCTCTCCCTGGAGATCACATGGTCTGGAATGGGGGGGTGGGGGTGAGTTAATAGGTTGTAATGAACAAAGCATCGTAGCTGTGAGGGACAGCTCGGTGGATAGGATATTGGTATGTAGATAGGCTGGAAAATTGGGCGGGGATCCTGGATTCAGGATTCATTCCTGGACCGGGGAGCGGCGCGGGCTTGGAGGGCCGAAGGGCCTGTTCCTGTGCTGTATTGTTCTTTGTTCTTGTTCTTTGTACTACCGGTGCTACGTGCTAGTGAGGGTAGGAATAGGAAGATTAGGCAGATGAATGCGTGGCTTGAGAGCTGGTGTAGAGGGCAGGGGTTTAGATTTCTGGATCATTGAGATCTCTTCTGGGGAAGGGGGTGACCTGTTCAAGGGGGATGGGTTACATCTGAACTGGAGGGGGACTAACATCTTGGCTGGGAGATTTGCTAGGGCCATACGGGAGGGTTTAAACTAGTTTGGCAGGGAGCTGGGACCCAAAGCAGTAGGGAGACAGAAGAGAAAAGGTTGAGGACAGCACAGAAGTTAAAGAGACCACATTAAGTAGTAAAGGCAGTGTCAGTAATCCTAGTACAGAACAAATCAGGCAAAAGCAAGACAGAGAGCAGGGAAGTCCAGATTAAACTGCATTTATTTCAATGCAAAGAGGCCTGACAAGCAAGGCAGTTGAACTCAGGGCATGGCTGGTTACATGGGGCTGGGATATTATAGCAATTACTGATGGCTAAGGGAGGGACAGGACTGGCAGCTCAATGTTCCAGGGTACAGAGGCTATAGGAAAGATAGAACAGGAGGTAAGAGAGGAGGGGGAGTTGCACTTTTGATTAGGGAAAACATCACGGCCGTACTGAGAGGGGATATATCCGAGGGTTCGGCCACTGAGTCTATATGGGTAGAATTGTGAAATAAGGAGGGGGAAATCACTTTGATAGGGCTGTACTATAGGCCCCCAAATAGTCAGTAGGAAATTGAGGAGCAAATATGTAAGGAGATTACAGATAGCTCCAAGAAAAATAGGGTGGTAATAGTAAGGGATTTTAACTTTCCCAACATTGACTGGGACAGCCATAGTATTAGAGGGTTGGATGAAGAGAAATTTGTTGAGTGTATTCAGGAAGAATTTTTCATTCAGTATGTGGATGGCCCGACTAGCGAGGGGGCAAAACGTGACCTCCTCTTGGGAAATAAGGAAAGGCAGGTGACAGAAGCGTTAGCGAGGGATCACTTTGGGACCAGTGACCATAATTCTATTAGTTTTAAGATAGCTTTGAAGAATGATAGGTCTGGCCCAAAAGTTAAAATTCTAAATTGGGGCAAGGCCAGTTTTGATGGTATCAGGCACGAACTTTCAAAAGTTAATTGGGGGAGTCTGTGGGATGGCAAAGGGACGTCTGGTAAGTGGGAGGCTTTCAAAAGTGTGTTAACCAGGGTTCAGGATAAGCACATTCCTCTTAGAGTGAAGGGAAAGGCTGGTAGAAGAAGGGAACCCTGGATGACTCGGGATATTGAGGCTCTGGTCAAGAAGAAGAAGGAGGCACATGACATGCATAGGCAGCTGGGATCAAGTGAATCCCTCGAAGAGTATAGGGGGTGTAGGAGTAAAGAGAGAAATCAGGAGGGCAAAAGGGGGACACAAGATTGTTTTGGCAGATAAGGCAAAGAGCTTCATAAATACATAAAGGCCTAAAGAATAACTAGGGCCTCTTAGGGATCAACAAGGTCATCTATGTGCGGATCCACAAGAGATTGGTGAGATCCTAAATGAATATTTCTCATCAGTATTTACTGTTGAGAAAAGCGTGGATGTTAAGGAACTTGGGGAAATAAATAGTGATGTCTTGCGGAGTGTACATATTACAGAGGAGGTGGTGCTGGAAGTCTTAAAGTGATTCAAGATAATAAATAAATTTTCGAGACCTGATGAAAGTATATCCCAGGACATCGTGGGAGCTCGGAAGGAAATTGCGGGCTCCCTAGAAGAGATGTTTCAATCATCGATAGTCACAGGTAAGGTGCCTGAAGATTGGAGAGTGGCAAATGTTGTGCCTTTGTTTAAGAAGGGCTGCAGGGAAAAGCCTGGGAACAACAGGCCAGTGAGCCTCACATCTGTGGTGGGTAGGTTGTTAGAAGGTATTTTGAGAGACAGGATCTGCAGCATTTAGAGACGCAAGGACTGATTAGGGACAGTCAGCATGGCTTTGTGAGTGAAAAATCATGTCTCACAAATTTGATTGAGTTTTTTGAAGGGGTAACCAAGAAGATAGATGAGGGCAGTGCAGTTGACGTTGTCTACATGGACTTTAGCAAGACCTTTGACAAGGTACCACATTGGTAGGTTGTCGCACAAGGTGAAATCTCATGGGAACCAGGATGAGGGAGCTAAATGGATACAAAATTGGCTTGATGACAGAAGCCAGAGGGTGGTTGTAGAGGGTTGTTTTTCAAACTGGAGGCCTGTGACCAGCAGTGTGCCTCAAGGATCGGTGCTGGGTCCACTGTCATTTATATTAATGATTTGGATGGGAATATAGGAGGTATGGTTAGTAAGTTTGCAGATGACACCAAGATTGGTGGCATAGTGGACAATGAAGGTGGTTATCTCGGATTCTGACAGGATCTTGATCAATTGGCCAGTGGGCTGACGAATGGCAGATGGAGTTTAATTTAGATAAATGCGAGGTGATGCATTTTGGTAGATTGAACCAGGGCAGGACTTAATCAGTTCATGGTAGGCATTGGGGAGAGTTACAGAACAAAGAGATCCAGGAGTACAGGTTCATAGCTCTTTGAAAGTGGAGTCACAGGTGGACAGAGTGGTGAAGAAGGCATTCAGCATGCTTTGTTTCATTGGTCAGAACATTGAATCCAGTTGGGACATCTTGTTGAAGTTGTACAAGACATTGGTAAGGCCACACTTGGAATACTGTGTACAGTTCAGGTCACCCTATTATAGAAAGGATATTATTAAACTAGAAAGAGTGCAAAAAAGATTTACTAGAATGCTCCCGCGACTTGATGGTTTGAGTTATAAGGAGAAGCCGGATAGACTGGGACTTTTTTCTCTGGAGCATAGAAGGCTGAGGGGTGATCTTATAAAGGTCTATAAAATAATGAGGGGCATAGATCAGCTAGATAGTCAATATCTTTTCCCAAAGGTAGGGGAGTCTAAAACTAGAGGGCACAGGTTTAAGGTGAAAGGGAGAGATATAAAAGGGTGCAGAGGGGCAATTTTTTCACACAGAAGGTGGTGAGTGTCTGGAACAAGCTGCCAGAGGTAGTAGTAGAAGCGGGTACAATGTTGTCTTTTAAAAAGCATTTAGACAGTTACATGCGTAAGATAGGTATAGAGGGATGTGGGTCAAATGCAGGCAATTGGGACTTGCTTCGGGGTTTAAAAAAAAAGGACAGCCTGGACAAGTTGGGCCGAAGGGCCTGTTTCCATGCTGTAAACCTCTATGACTCTATGAGGTTGTTTAGTGTAAGGATTTTACTGGAGCTGGGAGGGGTCAGATTTAGGGAAAGATAAGTTCAGTAAGAGTGGAAAGGTTCATATTAACAAAAATTAGTAATGACAACCACACAACTCCTTAATAGGCAACAAATAAATAATTTCAGGTGGATTCTTGCACCTTTCAGTAAAGTATCTTCCTTTGGAAACAAGGGGCCTAATTTTATACTCCCCCTTGCTGAGTTTTTGGGTGGGAATGCGTGAAATTGCAGGGACAGGATTCCCTCCCGTTTTCCACATACTCGATCACACAGCAATTTTACACTGGGGTGGGCAAGGTCTCACATGAGAAGCCTGCCCTTGCCCCAGTTGCCCTTGGCCATTTAATGTCATTTAGGGTCACTTCCATCCGGGCTCAATTTTTAGGCTGGCAGGAACATCAAATCTGTTTGGGGGAAGACCAGAAAGAATCAAAGTTTGATTTTGGGTGGGAAGGATGGGCCGCCTCCATTAGAATCTCCCTTCTAACGCCCCACCCCAGCCCCCCAAGATCCAACCGTGGATCTTCCTTACACTCCATGCCCTGGGGACCCTTACACTGACTTCCTCCCAAGTGAGGGGTGAAGACCTGCCTGCAGCCAATGCTCATTGGAGTATAAATTGGTTGTGGGGCAGTCGGAGTTGGCGGGGATGTCTTCTTCTCCCATGCTTTGAATGCTGGGAGGTGAGCCCCCATTGTCAGAAAAAATCGGCGAAGGTGATTTCTCTTGTAGGGTTCAACTTTCAGAGCTTAACTGCATCCAGTGACTTTGTTTCGAGTTATTTCTAACCTGAATTCATTGTTGCTTAGTAAATTCAACTCACAAGCAAACATTTTAACCTGAATTTGTTAAACCGGTGCACTATGCTTTCACGAATATTCGGGTGTTGAAACCATAGCCATTTGGATTTTAACTCTAGGATGCTGTGTACAATACTTGCCTTTGACTCTGCAAACCTCCAGAGGAACAATGCTGACCAAAACCTGCAGTTTTGAATCATTTGGCTGGGGTACTCAAGAATACAGAGTCGGGGATGTAAATACTCCCAATATTATTTACTCATTTAATATTCTTACATTGTTGCTTTGGTATCAGAACTTACATTAGAAAATTAATTCTTCCATTGCCTACAAAACAGCTCATATTTGGTGCAGTAGAACGCCACAATATATCATTTGAAGGATGGATAATACTTGCTAATAACAATTATTGACCAGAAATTCATCCTTATTACCACAAACAATATCAACAGGCTTGCACACTTCATTGCACAAGTGGAACGGCTTACCAACGATCATGTGGTTACAGGTATCACAGAAGGTTGGTTTCTTGAAGATATATTCCAGGAAGGAATGTGTCCGGTTTTCAGCCTGCCTTGGGGTTTTGGTTGGGGTGGATGTTTGACTTTCTGAGACTGGAAGCTGTCCAGTGCTGGAACTGACTCCAGGCAGCAGCTCCACTTGCAGCTTTGTCTCACTGGTCGTCCGCTGGAAGAAGTTTTCGGCGCTTTTACTCCTGAGACCTTTTGCTTTAAACGACAGTGAACGCTTGAGCTTCTGGAGCTGCAACCGAATGGAAACAGTGTTCAAATAGATGGGAGACATGACGACGAAACGGAAAAATAGACACCAGCTATGGATGTGCCGAGTCCTCGAGCTCCAGCTTTGTGTCTAATAGGGTTTGTAATGTTACCTTAGCTGAGTTACGTTTGAAACTGTATCCTTGAATAATGCAAGGATCAGATTTCTGGCCTTGAATTATCTCTGTCCAATTAATAAGGGTGCTGTCAGGGGCTTAGCCTAGAGACAGACAAGGATTGTTTGTAAATGCTTAAAATGTTCTCAGCAATTTCCTCTCCTCCCCTTCTGAAGGTATTTGCCATCACTACCTGCTACCCTCTGATGACTTGCTAAAGACCATTATTTATTGCCTAAATACCGAGCATTCACGTGCATGAACTTCCAGCAGAAGTCACAAGGCAGTGATAAGGAGGACAAGCCTAGCCAAGGCTCCCTTCCACAAACCAAAGTCACTCAGTCAATCTAGTACCACTTTCTCTGCCTCAGCTGAGATTGGCTTCTGACCTTTGGGCTGACATTCATAAATTTTTTGTCCTGTTCAGCACCACATTCATCTGTAAGTGAGGTGTCATTACTTAATTTACAACATATAACGACTAAAAGGTGTTAATCCTGCAGCCTACCTCAAGTCTCTTTTCCTTCTGTTGCCTTTGATGGGGACCCTGAGCCTTCCTGGTGTTTCATAGATTCACACGCCATCATAGAAATCATAGAAACCCTACAGTGCAGAAGGAGGCCATTCGGCCCATCGAGTCTGCACCGACCACAATCCCACCCAGGCCCTACCCCCACATATTTACCAGCGAATCCCTCAAACCTACGCATCCCAGGACTCTGAGGGGCAATTTTTAACCTGGCCAATCAACCTAACCCGCACATCTTTGGACTGTGGGAGGATTCCGGAGCATCCGGAGGAAACCCACGCAGACACGAGGAGAATGTGCAAACTCCACATAGACAGTGACCCGAGCTGGGAATCAAACCCGGGACCCTGGAGCTGTGAAGCAGCAGTGCTAACCACTGTGCTACCGTGCCGCCTCATCATTTCCATCCCCTTCCCCTCCACTTCACTAGTCTTTGATCTTCAGTTCTCCATGACACTTAAAGTTTATTTATTATTGTCACAAGTAGGCTTACATTAACATTGCGATCAAGTTACTGTGTAAATCTCCTAGTCACCACACTCTGGCACTGCTTGGGTAGTCGTGATGTGGAGATGCCGGCGTTGGACTGGGGTAAACACAGTAAGAAGTTTAACAACACCAGGTTAAAGTCCAGCAGGTTTATTTGGTAGCAAAAGCCACACAAGCTTTCGAGGCTCTAAGCCCCTTCTTCAGGTGAGTGGGAATTCTGTTCACAAACAGAACTTATAAAGACACAGACTCAATTTACATGAATAATGGTTGGAATGCGAATACTTACAACTAATCCAGTCTTTAAGAAACAAAACAATGGGAGTGGAGAGAGCATCAAGACAGGCTAAAAAGATGTGTATTGTCTCCAGACAAGACAGCCAGTGAAACTCTGCAGGTCCACGCAACTGTGGGAGTTACAAATAGTGTGACATGAACCCAATATCCCGGTTGAGGCCGTCATTGTGTGTGCGGAACTTGGCTATCAGTTTCTGCTTGTGTGGCTTTTGCTACCAAATAAACCTGTTGGACTTTAACCTGGTGTTGTTAAACTTCTTACTGCTTGGGTACACAGAGGGAGAATTTAACATGGTCAATGCACCTGCCCAGCACGTCTTTTGGACTGTGGGAGGAAACTGAAGCACCCGGAGGAAACCACGCAGACACGGGGAGAATGCTCAGACTCCGCGCAGACAGTGACCCAAGCCGGGAATCAAACCCGGACCCCTGGTGCTAACCACTGGGACACCATGCTATCAATCTGCTCAATTATGGTCTTACTTCCACCTTTAGTGCCCTTGTTCCTACCAAAACTTTTCATACCTCACATTTTTATTGTTCCCCCTGATTTGGCCTCCATCTTTACTCCACTAAGTTCAAGTGCCCCATTACTTTTCAAGTCTGCGTACAATTTGTTTGATGTGGAGATGCCAGCGCTGGACTGGGGTAAACACAGTAAGAGTTTTAACAACACCAGGTTAAAGTCCAACAGGCTTATTTGGTAGCAAATGCCATTAGCTTTCGGAGCGCTCCTCTTGAGAGCAGATATCCACTCCATCTGACGAAGGGGCAGCGCTCCGAAAGCTAAAGGCATTTGCTACCAAATAAACCTGTTGGACTTTAACCTGGTGTTGTTAAAACTCTTACTACAATTTGTTTGGACATTCATTAAATTCAAATTTCACATCTGCTGTGGTGGGATTCGAACCAGGGTCCTAAGGGCATTACCCTAGATCTCAGGATTATTAGTCCAGTGGCAATACCACTATGCCACCACCTCCCCCTTAAGATGTCGAACCATAAATTATCCGCTTCTTAAAATTATGAAAATAATGGGCTGGAAGGTACACAGTGTTCTAATACAGAGTCCCAGTGTGCAAGAGAGAACTCATATATACATTTTTTACCCTTTAATAAATTAAAAATAAACCTGCCCTTAAGCAATCTGTAATAAACAAATTTCCATAACAAAAAAACGTAAGAATGCTCACATAGGATTGTTTATATTCTGAAAGCCTAGACCAAAAACATAGACAGATCTATATTTAAATTCAATTTTAAGATGAATATATGCTCCAAAGGCTATTATTCCCCTAACAAAAGAATCGTGATTATATGTGTTGCCCATCAAGTGTTGACTGTCTGAGCAATTCATAACAGATAAGTGCATTCTGTCATCACTTGCCTGAAGTGAAGCTTTGACAATTCAATCACCTATTTCTTTCATAGAATCCCACAGAAAATAAAGAAAACCTTTAAAATATTCACAGGATGAAATCATTCACCCTCCTTCCTTCAATTTCTGTTATCTTGATTGTGTGCAGGAATATTCTCCAAGCTGCATACACTCAGGATAGAACTGAATACCTAAAATACATAGCTAGATTTGAAAACTTTGCTGCAAGATAAAAATATCTGGATATTTTTGAGACAGTCCAAGTTCTTAAAACAAAAACATCAACAGCCAAGTAGCCATTAAATACATAACTTTAATCATATTACAAAATCTCATTTGTGGATATTGGAACTGTTGACGTCAACAACTGACAATTAAAACAATATTTCAATAATGTGGGAAGCAATTGTAGAAGGAACTAAGATCTCACAGTGTACATTTTTTATAACATATATGTAACATACAGGTGTCCTCGTGGCTATTTCTAATGTTTTAAAAACTGGACAAAGACCCTTTAAACTGATTGAATCATTGGGGTGTAACTTTTGGTCTGAAATGCCAGGTTACGTTGATTAAGTGCCGGACACGTGTGGGACGTTCACGGAAGTCCCAGTGCATGAATGCTGAAAGAGCGCCAATTTTAAACCTCCGATCGAAGTTCTGAAAGCTGCCGGTCCTGAAGCACTAAACTGCAGTTTGTGCTGAAACCTCCACCGCTTGTGCTGTTGTTCGGTGAGTTTTTGCCCTTATTTATTTGCACTTTTATTTTTTGGTCTAGCTGCAGTGCATAGATGCACCAGACATTCTTTGGGTTGGTTATTATTTTGGCCCATGTTTTAAAAAGTTTTTTAACATACAAGTAAAGCACAAAAAGTGAAAGAATTAGTTTCAAAATTTTTTTAAACAAAAAAACAATTTTGTCATGACAACTAATTCCATTAAAAGTGTTCGTTCATATATAACAACGTGGATGTCAGTGCCTGGAATGAATTTCAGCATTTGGATTTTGCAAAATATTTTAACCAGTTTTTTAATGTTTTAAGAGTTTCCCTGATGTAACATTGATCCTTGTGTAACTCGGCTCGTCCAAATGCTTCAGAAAAGTGTATCACTTAAGATGACATATGCAAGTCTCCTGTAATATTTATCCCAATTTTAAGAGTCTTCCTGATGCAATGTTGATCCTTTTGCAACTTGGCTAGTTCAAATGCTTTCAGAAAACGTAACACTTAAGATGACATAAGCAAGTCTCCTGTAAACGGATGTGAACTAGGTATTTCAGAATCCAGTGCAGCTTGAAAATTTGGAGTCATGTTCTACCACTGTTGGAACATCGCATTTTTTCACTTGATTCTTAACTTTGAGACTTTGATGTAGACATGGAAGAGTCAGGCTACATGTAAAATCCAAACCCTTCCCTCTCTCCTTTTCTCCGTCCCCCTCCTTCTCCCCCTCCTTCTCCCCCTCCCCGCTCCTCATATCCATCCCTCACCTCCCTGTTTGGCAACAACAGAATTGTGTTAATGTATAGATATTTTATTGATTGTTGTAGAGAAATATATTTTATAAGAAGCTTGAAAAGGTGAATCAATTAAACTCAGTTTACAAGTTTTGCATTTATAACATTATTTTTGTTAATAAATATTTTCCATTAAACTGCAAAATTCTACTAATGCTTTATTGAAACAAAACATTTAAATATGAAATTATGCTTTATTGAAACATACAGACCACTTAAATATGAGAATTATAAATAAAGTAAGCAAAGCAGAAGAATACTAATGATAAACACATCTAAGTTTTCCATGGCCCAAAACATGAACTCTCCTTTGATTGATCTCATGCAGGTATCCAAATCATAGTTCAAGTAGTTCTGGCCATATTCTAAATTAAAATACACAAACACTTAAAAGCATGCCACACATATTAAAAAGTTACATAATAATATAATGCAGATTTAGGGCTACACAGTGGTACAGTGGTTAGCACAGTAGCCTCACAGGTCCAGGAACCCGGGTTCAATTCCGGCCTTGGGTGACTGTGTGGAGTTTGCACGTTCTCCCCATGTTTGTGTGGGTTTCCTCCGGGTGCTCCGGTTTCCTCCCACAATCCAAAGATGTACATGCTAGGCTGATTGGCCATGCTAAATTGCACCTTGATGTCAGGGGTTACAGGGATAGGGCCTGGGTGGAATTGTTGTCCGTGCAGGCTCGATGAAACAAATGGCCTCCTTCTGCACTGTAGGGATTCTATGGGCAGGAAGTTCTGGCCACATTCGCCCCAAAACTGGAAAAATCCCACCCGAGGTCAATGGACCTTTCCATTGTCCGTCCCTCAGCTGCTACAATTCCAGTGGCAGGTGGCACAGGAAAATTCACCCCTATAATTCTATGACTCTAAATAGTACTGTAATAGACTCTAAATGAAACAAATAAAACATTTGTTTATTTATACATATTAAATAATTCCCCATGTTCAATAATTTAAATTAAAAAATTACAGTTCGAGTCAGCCAATAACAAAGAACAAAGAACAAAGAACAATACAGCACAGGAACAGGCCCTTCGGCCCTCCAAGCCCGCGCCGCTCCCCGGTCCAGGATTGAATCCTGAATCCAGGATCCCTGCCCAATTTTCCAGCCTATCTACATACCAATATCCTATCCACTGAGCTGTCCCTCACAGCTACGATGCTTTGTTCATTACAACCTATTAACTCACCCCCACCCCCCTATTCCAGACCATGTGATCCCCAGGGAGAGGTGAAAACCCAGAGTGAAAAACCCCAGGGCCAATATGGGGAAAAAAAAAAATCTGGGAAATTCCTCTCCGACCCCCTGATTACTTTAAAGAAATAGCAAAAAAACAAAATACAAATAGATACCTTTTATAAGAGCAGGGGATCCTGCTTTCAATGCAAAACTGTCTTTTGAAACTTGGACCTCAATGGACGTTCCCAGGCTTGCCGCATCATAAGGGGGTGTGGTTAGCAATCTCTTGCGATGCACTGGGGCCTGGTCAGATGGCTGCGCTGAGGGTCAGAGGCTGCTGCACACATTGGGAGTTTCGGCAGAGCTGTTCAGGAAACGCAAGTATGCAGATCTTTTTCTATTTTTGATGGACCATACATCTCTGCCAGGGATCGGAATTTACGGGCCTGTCTGTGAACCTTGAACAAAAGAGCTACCTGGCAGTATCAAGAAAATGTTGCATATTGTAACCTCTGGAGAGCCACAAACACCACATTGTGGACTGCACAGGCCACAATCAAAGAGGTCTTTACAAAGGCCATCTGCACTTCATAACCCAGGCTGGTCAACCAGAGTCTTCTCATCTGCTAGGACAAAGAGCCCCACAGCTTTCCTTTCAATTCAAGAAGGCCGGGAAGAGTGGCGGGGAAGAAGGTCGGGAAGAGTGGGGGATGGAGTTGGTTGGGAAGAGTTGTGGTGGAGTGGGTTGGGAAGAGTGTGGGGAGGGAGGAATGGGGTAGGAAGTGTGGGGGCAGGGGAGTGGGTTAGGAAGAGTGTGGGGGGGGGGGGGGGGCAGGGGAGCATCAATTCAGAGTAGAACGTGCAGGCTGGACACCCTGCCACCTTCCCATCTCCCTCTGTTGAAGTTGGGGCCAAGGAAAGTCAGAGACAGACTTTTCTGTGGGGAGAGAATGCAGCCAACGTTTCGAGTCTCGATGACCCTTCGTCAGAGTTGAGAGTAAAGAGAATCAGCAGAGATTCATATTATGAGGATGGGGAGGAACTATTGAGTGGTCATTGAAGGGTCTTACCCTGCCACCGCTGGTGTTTTGTCAGTGGTAGGGGACAGGGAGCATACCACATGGGACTAGGTACACCCTAGCGGCCTCTCCATGGGCTCAGGTCCCTAATCAACTGCAAGAAAACTGCTCAAAATAAATCTGCCTGGAATTCAGGCTGACAAAAGCAGTGCGACGTGGCAGATAGCACATACGCATCAATTTGATTTGTAACAATATGCCAGAATGCCTTTATTTTTGGAGTAAGAAGAGACATGAAGGTATGTTGATGAATGGATTTTTAAAAATAAATGTGATTGTTAGGGGAGGAATTTTCCCATCCCGCCCGCCATGGGAATCGTAGCGGGCGCAGGGCTGACTGCAAAGGTCCGTTGACTTCAGGCAGGTTTTTCCGGTTTTGGGGCAACTGGAAAATCCCACCCTTAATGTCGACAGTTACTAATGACTTATTATGGTGATCCAGCAATGTGATGTCTCTGAAGATTACGAGGTTGGACTTAATGTGTAGACAAGTAAGCAGCATGGAGGCCAATAGCAAATTGGCAGTGTGTGTATCACATTTGTCAGCTGCTTTTTAATACAGCTCTAAATCCTGATTACATTTTTAAAAACATTCACAATGTGAGCATCACTGGCTGTCGCTGACTAGGTGAGCATTTGTTGGCAATCCCTAATTGATGTCAGAAGTGATGACGACCTGCATTTTGTGATCCAATTCCAGGAAGAGACTTTCTGCACATGTCATGAAGAGATAGACGTACTGGAATGGAGTTGAAATAGGCAATGTCTGCACCCCATTTCACCGACAAATCCTTGGATCTGTTGCTAGGACCTCTGTGGACCCAAAGGGTAATACTGACTCCAGCAACAGGAAGTAGAGGCTGACTGCCGAGACAAAAAAGTTGGTGGTTGCTGAAAAGATCAGCATAAATGAATATCAGTCAGAAAGCAAGGTGCACTAAGAGGACTCCTGCACCTACCTGCCTGTTCCCCTTTGGCTGCCTGGCATTCAGTCTGTTTGCAGACCCTTAAGCTATGGGATGACCACACCGAGAAGCGTATATAGCTCTCCGCTTCACAGATGCAACATAAAGACCCCAGATGCTGTTCAAGCTCTGCAATACAGAGCTTGAGCTCCTCCAACCAATGATACTCCATGTGCCATAGAATCATATAGTGCAGAAGGTGGCCATTCGGCCCATCGAGTCTGCACCGACCACAATCTCACCCAGACTCTATCCCCATAACCCCATACATTTACCTTAGTTAGTCCCCCTGACACTAAGTGGCAATTTAGCACGGCCAATCCACCTAACCCGCACATCTTTGGACTGTGGGAGGAAACAGGAGAGCCCGGAGGAAACCCACGCAGACACAGGGAGAATGTGCAAACTCCACACACTGACCCAAGCCGGGAATTGAACCCGGGACCCTGGCACTGTGAGGCAGCAGTGCTAACCACTGTGCTGATACAGGATACACATTCCATGGGACTGAGGTGCCCTATCATACATCTATTTATGAGATTTAAGAGAAATAAACATGAGTGCTAAACCAGTTGCTGAACAATCTGTTCCTCCCCCTGTACTGATGTAAATAAATTTCATAGGTAGGTTAACATAAATGTTTTTACTTGACTATTCTTACAGACTTTAAATGAAAAATGTAGGAATCCTTTAATGTCAGCACCCCCCTAATTTAATGTTAAACTGTATTCCCTGAGACCGGACTTAATCCGAACTGAACTAAATTATATGATTAATTTATCATCTATACTGGATAATTTAAGTTAAAGTTTATTTATTAGTCACAAGTAAGGCTTGCATTAACACTGCAATGCAGTTACTGTGAATTTCCTCTAATCGCCACAGTCCGGCGTCTCTTCGGGTCAATGCACCTAACCAGCACGTCTTTCAGAATGTGGGAGGAAACCAGCACACTCGGAGAAAGCCCACGCAGACACGGGGAGAACGTGCAAACTCCACACAGACAATGACTCAAGCCAGGAATCGAACCTGGGTCCCTGGCGCTGTGAAGCATCAGTGTTAACCACTGTGCTACGGTGCCACCCGGTATGTGGCAGTATGGATGGATAACATCAGTTAAATGTTTGCCTGTGGACTCATCTCTGCACACCATGATGTGATGTCACCATGAATTTTATTTCCTCCCATTTAGTTTACAGCCTCAGAGGTCAGCATGCCACCCCCAGCCTCGCCCACCGCCCCACCTACTGCCTGCTCCACCCCCAACCTCGCCCACGCCCGCTCTGCTCCCAGCCTCACCAACGGCCCCACCCACCACCCGCTCCACCCTACCCCGAGCCAACCTGGCCCTTCACTCCCATCATCATGTTGCACTCCGACTTTGCTCTTTTGCCTGTTCCACTCCCAGTCTCACTCTTTGTATGTGAGTTCCAATCTAAGATGCCAAAGGTGGCATTAAAATTAATTTGATTGATCAGGGCTCCAAAGTGTTGAAGAAACATCCAAAGTGTATAAAGCAACCACTCAGCATAACTACTGTGAACAAACCCAAGATAAGAAAGCTATTGCGAGTACTGAACATTTCTTGGCAATTTTTTCCAATTTCCTCTTCAATTGCGGTTTGTTTTCAATGGTGAGTTTCAGGAGGCACAGGAAACCAGTGGACAAAAAGTAATTGAGTGATTTAGTTGGCAATACGCCTCTCCTGATGCAGTCTAATGAACTGGAGTGAATGCTGTACTTGGCAGATTGGAGCTGACCTCCCACCTCGTGCTCCCCAACCCTCTCACTCCTTGCAGATTAAAATCCAGGACATAATGCTCAATTGTCTACTGGCTGAGTGAGCGTGGAGAATAGATATGGTTATGGGGTTATGCACAGGGTAGTGTTTGTATGATCAGGGAAGGTACTGAAATTGATGCAGAACATGGTTATATTTGAATTGTCCACTCCAATCTTTCCTTATAGGACAATCTACAGATTCCTGGAACGCGTTCAGTGAATCTTCTTTGCACTCCTGGTTGTTTTTACTTGGGGACAGAGAACACAGCTGTACAAAGTGGCTTCACCAATGCCCTAAACGCCTTTTACTCTTATACTTCAATCCAATTGTAACAGGAGTTAAAATAACATTTAATGGGGGTGGCACAGTGATTAGCACTGCTGCCTCACAGCATCAGGGACCCAAGTTCAATTCCCGTCCTGGGTTACTGTCTGTGTGGAGTCTGCACGTTCTCCCCATGTTTCCTCCGGGTGTCATAGAGTCATACAGGTTTACAGCATGGAAACAGGCTCTTCGGCCCAACTTGTCCATGCCACCCTTTTTTTAAAAAACCCCTAAGCTAATCCCAATTGCCCGCATTTGGCCCATATCCCTCTATACCCATCGTACCCATGTAACTTTCTAAATGCTTTTTAACAGATAAAATTGTACCCAGCTCTACTACTACCTCTGACACTCACCACCCTCTGTGTGAAAAAATTGCCCCTCTAGACACTTTTGTATCTCTCCCCTTAAACCTATGCCCTCTAGTTTTAGACTTCCCTACCTTTGGGAAACGATATTGACTATCTACCTTGTCCATGCCCCTTATTATTTTATAGACCTCTATAAGGTCATCCCTCAGCCTCCCACGCTCCACAGAAAAAAGTCCCAGTCTATTCAGCCTCCCCTTATGACTCAATCCATCAAGTCCCGGTAGCATCCCAGTAAATCTTTTCTGCACTCGTTCTAGTTTAATAATATCCTTTCAATAATAGGGTGACCAGAATTGCACACAGTATTCCAAGTGTGGCCTTACCAATGTCTTGTACAACTTTAACGAGACGTCCCAACTCCTGTATTCAATGTTCTGACTGATGAAACCAAGCATGCCGAATGCCTTCTTCACCACTCTGTCCACCTGTGACTCCACTTTCAAGGAGCTATGAACATGTACCCCTAGATCTCTTTGTTCTGTGACTCTCCCCAACGCCGTACCGTTAACTGAGTAAGTCCTGCCCTGGTTCAATCTACCAAAATGCATCATCTCGCATTTGTCTAAATTAAACTCCAACTGCCCACTGGCCCAATTGATCAAGATCCCATTGCAATTGGAGATAACTTTCTTCACTGTCCACTATGCCACCAATCTTAGTGTCATCTGCAAACTTACTAATCATGCCCCCTATATTCTCATCCAAATCATTAACATAAATGACAAACAACAGTGGACCTAGCACTGATCCCTGAGGCACACCGCTAGTCACAGGCCTCCAGTTTGAAAAACAACTCTCTACAACCACCTTGACTTCTGTCAAGAAGCCAATTTTGTATCCATTTAGATACCTCACCCTGGATCCCGTGAGATTTAACTTTATGCAACAACCTACCATGTAGTCCATGTAGACAACATGAACTGCACTGCCCTCATCTACCTTCTTGGTTACCCCTTCAAAAAACTCAATCAAATTTGTGAGACATGATTTTCCACTCACAAAGCCATGCTGACTGTCCCTAATCAGTCCTTGCATCTCTAAATGCCTGTAGATCCTGTCTCTCAAAATACCTTCCAACAATTTCCCACCACAGATGTGAGGCTCACTGGCTCTAGTTCCCAGGCTTTTCCCTGCAGCCCTTTTTAAACAAAGGCACAACATTTACCACTCTCCAATCTTCAGGCACCTCACCCGTGACTATTGATGATTCAAATATCTCAGCTAGGGGACCCGCAATTTCCTCCCTAGCCTCCCACAACGTCCTGGGATATACTTCATCAGGTCCTGGGGATTTATCTACCTTGATGCGCTTTAAGACTTCCAGCACCTCCTTCTGTGTAATATGTCCACTCCTCAAGACATTGCTATTTATTTCCCCAAGTTCCCTAACATCTATGCTTTTCTCAACAGTAAATGCTGATGAGAAATATTCATTTAGGATCTCACCCATCTCTTGTGGATCCACACATATATGACCTTGTTGATCCTTAAGAGGCCCTATTCTCTCCCTTGTTACTCTTTTGCCCTTTATGTATTTGTAGAAGCTCTTTGGATTCTCCTTTGCCTTATCCGCCAAAACAATTTTGTGTCCCCTTTTTGCCCTCCCGATTTCTCTCTTAGCTCTCCTCCTACACTCCCAAGATTCACTTGGTCCCAGCTGCCTATGCATGTCATGTGCCTCTTACTTCTTCTTGACCAGGGCCTCAATATCTTGAGTCATCCAGGGTTCCCAACTTCTGCCAGCCTTGCCCTTCACTCTAAGAGGAATGTGTTTACCCTGAACCTTGGTTAACACACTTTTGAAAGCCTCCCACTTACCAGACGTCCCTTTGCCTTCCCACAGACTCCCACAATTAACTTTTGGAAGTTCCTGCTTGATACCATCAAAATTGGCCTTGCCCCAATTTAGAATATTAACTTTTGGGACAGACCTATCATTCTCCATCGCTATCTTAAAACTAATAGAATTATGGTCACTGGTCTCAAAGTGATCCCTCACTAACGCTTGTCACCTGCCTTTCCTTATTTCCCAAGAGAAGGTCAAGTTTTGCCCCCCCTCTAGTCGGCCAGCCACATACTGAATGAGAAATTCCTCCTGAATACACTCAACAAATTACTCTCCATCCAACTCTCTAATACTATGGCTGTCCCAGTCAATGTTGGGAATATTAAAATCTCTGACTATTACCACCCTATTTTTCTTGGGGCTATCTGTAATCTCCTTACATATTTGCTCCTCAATTTCCTGCTGACTATTTGGGGGCCTATAGTACAACACGATCAAAATGATTTTCCCCTTCTTATTTCTCAGTTCTACCCATATAGACTCTGTGGCCGAACCCTTGGGCAAGGTGGTGGAGGCGGACACACTGGGAATGTTTAAGACTCATCTAGATAGCCACATGAACGGAGTGGGAATGGAGGGATACAAAAGAATGGTCTAGTTTGGACCAGGGAGCAGCGCACGCTTGGAGGGCCGAAGGGCCTGTTCCTGTGCTGTATTGTTCTTTGTTTATCCCCTCTCAGTACGGCTGTGATGCTTTCCCTAATCAAAAGTGCAACTCCCCCTCCTCTCTTACCTCCTGTTCTATCTTTCCTATAGCATCTGTATCCTGGAACATTAAGCTGTCAGTCCTGACCCTCCCTTAGCCATGTTTCAGTAATTGCTATAACATCCCAGTCCCACATACCCATCCATGCCCGGAGTTCATCTGCCTTGCCCGTCAGGCCTCTTGCATTGAAATAAATGCAGTTTAATCTGGACTTCCCTTGCTCTCTGTCTTGCTTTTGCCTGATCTGTCTGGTACTAGGATTACTGACACTGCCTTTTCTAATTAATGTGCTCTCTTTAACTTCTGTGCTGTCCTCAAACTTCTCTTCTGTCTCCCTACTGCTTTGGATCCCACCCTCCTGCCAAACTGGTTTAAACCCTCCCGAGTGGCTCTAACAAATCTCCTCGCCAGGATGTTACTCCCCCTCCAGTTCAGATGTAACCCATCCCTCTTGAACAGGTCAGCCCTTCCCCAGAAAAGATCCCAATGATCCAAAAATCTAAATCCCTGCCCCCTGCACCAGCTCTCAAGCCAAGCATTCATCTGCCTAATCTTCCTATTCATACTCTCACTAGCACGTGGCACCGGTAGTAGTCCTGAAATTACTACCTTCGAGGTCCTGCACGTTAGCCTCCTGCCTAACTCTCTATATTCACATTTCAGGACCTCATCCCTTTTCCTATCTATGTCGTTGGTACCAATATGCACAACGACCTCTGGCTGCTCACCCTCCCCCTTAAGAATGACCTGCAATCGCTCAGAGATGTCCTTGACCCTGGCACCAAGGAGGCAACACACCATCCTGGAGTCTCGATTGCGGAAACAGAAACACCCGATAGTGCCTCTAACTAGCGAGTCCCCTATTACTACTGCTCGCTTGCTCTTTGCCCGACCCTGTCCCACAGCAGAACCTGTTTGAACGGGGAATAGACACAGGAAACTCCTGCACTACCTGCCTGCCTCTCCTGGCAGTCACCCATCTATCTGTCTGAACCTGGTTGTGACAACCTCCCTGTAACTAGTGTCCATCACACTTTCTGCCTCCTGTCTGCTCCGCAGTGCATCCACCTGCTGCTCCAACCGAACAATGCAGTGTGTGAGGAGCTGCAACTGGACACACTTCCTGCAGACAAAGTTGTCAGGGAGACTAGATTGCTCTGTAATTGCCCACATCTGGCAGGAGGAGCATGCCACTGCCCTAGCTGCCATATTGCCCTTATACAGGGCACCATCCTGGACAAAGGGTGCTCTGGTTTCCTCCCATACTTTGAAAGACATGCTGGTTAGGTGCATTGGTCATGCTGAATTCTCCCTCAGTGTACTGGAATAGGCGCCAGAGTGTAGAGGCTAGGGGATTTTCACAGTAACTTCATTGCTGTGTTAATGTAAGCTGACTTGTGACACTAATAAATAAACTTAATAAACTCAATATGCCATCCTAATTGTTTGCTGTATCTACATGTTAACCATCCGAGATTCATGTGCAAGGGCTCAGGATGCACACATTTCCCAGTCTCTTGCCATTCATTAAATATTCATTTATTTTTATTTGTTTATAATTATGAGGCTTATAAGATTGTTATGTTTTAGGACTTTAATTTGTTCATTTAATTTGTCGTTTTCATGTGTTCTGTGTTTGATTATACGAGTGACTACTTTTGATGCTCACTGTGCTCCACTGGTTAAGCCTTGATGTGGGCTCAGGGAAAAGTAAATGAACTGTAGAAAGAGCTGAATAGCAGAGCTGAAGCATGGATTGGACATTTTAAAGCACTAAATAAAACCTGTTACACACTAGTATCATCCCTGCATAGATCAGGGATTTAAAATATACAGCAAATTTGCAACAAGGATGATGGAGAAAAGTTTGAATCAACTGGCTTCTGCATTTTTCCCTTCTTCACGAGGAGATTCATTCATGCCTAGGGATCAGTGGATTTCAGGCTTTGAGACATACTTGCCAGCTACAGGGATAAACCATCTGGATGTAGCAGTCATTCACAAGATAATGATACTTGTATATTGTCTTGGACCAGAAGGCCAGTGAATATTCGAGCAGTTCAAAGAAGACACATCTACGTTTGATATGATCAGAAGTGCTCTCAAAAATTACTTCGGGTCGAAGAAAAGTATGATGATTGAATAATAAAAGATCCTCCAGAGATACCAGGGAAATGGTGTTGTGGCAATTGGCTTCTATGTACAAATTTCACACACTAATCAACAAACTAATTTGTGACTAGTTAATTGAAAAGACTTCAATTTCACAAATTAGGGAACATCCCTCATGGACTCCATGAAAAATGTTGAGAATGTCAGGATGTAAGCAGCTCAGGTGAAAGAGTTAAGAACAAAGAGACCTCAGTAGTCTCATCAACACACTTCCCATCATAGTGTCCTAGGCCCAGTCATTTTCAGCTACTTCATCAATTACCTTCCTTCTATCAGAAGGTCAGAAGTGGGGATGTTCGCTGATGACTGCACAATGTTCAGTACATTCACAACTCCTCACACTGAAGCAATCCGTGTCCAAATACAGCAAGACCTGAATAATATCCAGGCATGGGCTGTTAAGTGGCAAGTTAACATTCACATCACACAAGTGCCAGGCAATGACCATCACCAACAAGAGAGGATCCAACCATTACGCTTCGACATTCAATGGCAATATCATCTCTGAATCCCCCACTATCAATGTCTTGGGGTTATCAATGCCCAGAAATTGAACTGGACCATGGCTACCAGAGCAGACAAGAGGCTAATAATCCTGCAGCGAATAACTCACCTCCTGACTCCCCAAAGCTTGTCCACTATCTATAAGGCACAAGTCAGGAGTGTGATGGAATACTCTCTACTTGCCTGGATGACTGCAGCTCCAACAACAAGAAGCTCAACACCATCCTGGACAAAGCAGCCTGCTCGAGTACTGCCCCTTCTACAGGCTTCATTCCCTCCAGCACTGATACACAGTGGCAGCCATGTGTACCATCTACAAGATGCACTGCAGGAATTCACAAAGGTTGCTTAGACAGCACTTCCAAACCGACGATCACTACTATCTAGAAGGACAAGAGCAACAGATACCTGGGAACACCACCACCTGGAAGTTCCCGTCCAAGTCACTCACTATCCTGACTCGGAAATATATTGCTGTTCTTTCACTGTCGCTAGGTAAAAATCCTGGAATTCCCTCCTGAACGGCACACAGAGTGTACCTACACCTCAGGAATTGCAACTGTTCAAGAAGGCAGCTCACCACCACCTTCTGAAGAACAACTAGGGATGGGCAATAAATATTGGCCTTGCCAACAATGTCCACAACACTGTTTTAAAATCCCACGTCTAGCTGGAAGGAAAAATTGGAATCATTTTGCAAAGATATGCTTGTTGTCAAAGAGGACTTCATCGGTTCGAAACATGGGTGAGTTCTCTTCCTCAGCGTGAGATACAGCATGTGTAAACAGCTGTTAAAGCAGCAGATCATGTTCAAGAATGCTTAGTCGAGATTGCAAGTATCTCAGCATTTCTACCATCCATAATGGAGCAAAACAATCAATTCTGAGTGACAAAGTTTGCTATTGAAATTTTTCACAACTTTCTCTTACTCCTAGGTTGATACCGGAGATGAGGGCTGTTGATTATGAGGAGAGACTGAGCAGATTGGGTTTGTACTCGTTGGAATTTAGAAGGCTGAGGGGGGATCTTATAGAGACCTATAAGATTATAGGTGGATAGGGTAGAGGTGGAGAGATTCTTTCCACTTAGAAAGGAAGCTAGAACTAGAGGGCACAGCCTCAAAATAAAGGGGGGTCAGTTTAGGACAGAGTTGAGGAGGAACTTTTTCTCTCAGAGGGTGGTGAATCTCTGGAATTCTCTGCCCACTGAAGTGGTGGAGGCTACCTCATTGAATATGTTTAAATCACGGATAGATGGTTTCCTGATCGGTAAGGGAATTAGGGGTTATGGGGATCAGGCGGGTAAGTGGAACTGATCCACTTCAGATCAGCCATGATCTTATTGAATGGCGGGGCAGGCTCGAGGGGCTAGATGGCCTACTCCTGCTCCTATTTCTTATGTTCTTATGACAGACACTCTTCAAGCTTAAGACAGCTCAACCTTTCAAAACAATCACAGTTCCAGTCCACTACAAAAACATCACTCGAGACAGATTCACTTTCTATGTAGCTAAAGGCAGAAGCCTTACAATGGCAATTCTTTTCAATAGGATTTCATTCAAACCCGAGGACTCCAACACAGCACACATTGTGATTGATGATGCAAGCTATACACGCCAGTATCTTTCCTTATTTAATAGATTAACAGAGATTAAGGGCTACTGTCCTGCTCCTTGTGTTAACACATCAATTTTACAAAATTTGAGATGGTTGCCATTTGCAAGCTGTGCCAAAGTGTTATAAGAACTGAAAAGAAGCAGATGGTATCATTAAGTAAATCAAATCATCACTTTGAATATCAAATCTCGTTACTGCACAAGGGAAAAATGGCAAACTTAGATTATGCATTGACCTTAAGGTCATAAACAAAACTGTCATTCCTGACAAGTAGCCACTTCCTACAATCCGCGAAGTATCAGCATTATTTCATAACTCCAGACTTCATGAAGCTTGGCATGCAAAAGAGTTTTCTTCAGGTACCATTAGTAGAGCAAAGCCAATATCTTGCAGCTTTTGCCACTCATGAAACTAACTTTCAGTACTGCAGAATGCCCTGTGGACTATGTTCATAGCACATTACAAATCATTTCTTCAGTGTTGTCAGACACAGCACAGTGGTTAGCACTGCTGCCTCACAGCACCAGGGACCCGGGTTCAATTCCGGCCTCGGGTGACTGTGTGGAGTTTGCACGTTCTCTCCATATCTGCGTGGGTTTCCTCCGGGTGCTCGGATTTCCTCCCACAGTCCAAAGATGCCCGTGTTAGGTTGATTAGCCATGCTAAATTGCCCCTCAGTGTCAGGGGTTCTAGCTAGAGTAAATAGGTGGGGTTATAGGGGTGGGTGGAATTGTGGTAAGTGCAGACTTGATGGGTTGAATGGCCTCCTTCTGCACTGTAGGGATTCTATGATGATTAAGGAGATGGTCAACCTCTGACATTGTTGTCAGTGGAAGGGACAAAGCAGAAGAAATCGCCAAGTGACAAGGTAAAGCAAAAGTGACCTTGCGCAAGGGAACTACGATTTGAAGTTGAAGACTGGATTTGCAGTAAATGGTCAAATTGCGACCACAAACTTACATCATCTCTACCTGGATCAAAGCAAATCAAGCAGTTGCTTGGTACCAATGCTAACGTGTCGGTACCAAGTGGAATGCCAGACACTTGAAAGAGAGATATTTCCATAGAACCCCTACAGTACAGAAAGAGGCCATTCGGCCCATCGAGTCTGCACCGACCACAATCCCACCCAGGCCCTACATCTCTACATATTTACCTGCTAATCCCTCTAACCCTTATATTTACCCGCTAACCCCTCTAATCTACGCATCCCGGGACACTAAGGGGCAATTTAGCTTGGCCAATCAACCTAACCTGCACCATCTTTGGACTGTGGGAGGAAACCGGAGCACCCAGAGGAAACCCACGCAGACACCGGGAGAATGTGCAAACTCCGCACAGACAGTGACCCGAGCCGGGAATCGAACCCAGGTCCCTGGAGCTGTGAAGCAGCAGTGCTAACCATTGTGCTACCGTGCCGCCCGTACAAGGTGCTGACAAATTGTTTATGACCTTAAGGCGATGAACTTTGCGTCGTCAATGGAAATGGGAGAGGTTCCGGAGGATTGGAGGATGGTGGATGTGGTTCCGTTATTCAAGAAAGGGAGAAGAGATAGCCCAGGGGGTGGTGCCAGAGGACTGGAAAGTGGCGAATGTTGTTCCTCTGTTTAAGGGAATAGAAATGACCCTGGTAATTATAGGCCGGTTAGTCTTACTTCGGTGGTCGGTAAGTTGATGGAAAAGGTCCTTAGGGATAGGATTTACAACCTTTTAGAAAGATGCAGCTTAGTCTGGGATAGTCAGCATGGATTCGTGAAGGGCAAGTCTTGCCTCACAAATTTGATAGAATTTTTTGAGGGGGTAACTAAGTGTGTTGATGAAGGTAGTGCAGTTGATGTCAAATACATGGATTTTAGTAAGGCGTTTGATAAAGTCCCCCATGGTCGGCTTATGAAGAAAGTAAGGATGTGTGGGATAGAAGGAAGTTTGGCCAATTGGATAGGTAACTGGCTATCTAACAGAAGACAGAGGGTGGTGGTGGATGGAAAATTTTCAGACTGGAAGCCGGTTACCAGCGGAGTGCCACATGGATCAGTGCTTGGTCCTCTGCTATTTGTAATTTTTATAAATGACTTGGAGGAGGGGGCTGAAGGGTGGATCAGTACATTTGCTGATGACACCAAAATTGGAGGAGTAGTGGATGAGGTGGAGGGCTGTTGTAGGCTGCAAAGAGATATAGATAGGATGCAGAGCTGAGCTGAAAAATGGCAAATGGAGTTTAACCCTGATAAATGCAAGGTGATTCATTTTGGTAGGACAAATTTGAATGCGGATTACAGGGTCAAAGGTAAGGTTCTGAAGAATGTGGAGGAACAGAGAGATCTTGGGGTTCATATCCACAGATCTCTGAAGGTTGCCACTCAAGTGGATAGAGCCGTGAAGAAGGCGGCCTATAGTGTGTTGGCGTTCATTAACAGGAGGTTTGAGTTTAAGAGCCGTGGGGTTATGCTGCAACTGCATAGGACCTTGGTGAGACCACATTTGGAATATTGTGTGCAGTCTGGTTATCTCACTATAAGAAGGATGTGGAGACACTGGAAAGAGTGCAAAGGAGATTTACCAGGATGCTGCCTGGTTTGGAGGGTAGGTCTTATGAGAAAAGGTTGAGGGAACTTGGGCTTTTCTCTTTGGAGCGGAGGAGGTTGAGAGGAGACTTGATAGAGGTTTATTAGATGATGAGGGGGATAGATAGAGTGAACGTTCAAAGACTATTTCCTTGGATGAATGGAGCGGTAACTAGGGGGCATAACTATAGGGTTCATGGTGGGAGATATAGGAAGGATGTCCGAGGTAGGTTTTTTACTCAGAGAGTGGTTGGAGTGTGGAATGGACTGCCTGCAGGGATAGTGGAGTCAGAAACTTTAGGAACATTTAAGAAGCTATTGGATAGGCACATGGAGCACTTCGAGATGATAGGGAGGAAATAGCTTGATCTGGGTTTCAGGCAAAGCTCGGCACAACATTGTGGGCTGAAGGGCCTGTTCTGTGCTGTACTGTTCTACGTTCTATGAAATTATAGACCGGTGAGTCTAACCTCAGTGGTAGGTAAGTTGATGAGAGGCAGGATTTATGGACATTTGGAAAGGAATAGTATGATCAGAAGTAGCCAACACGGCTTTGTCCAAAGCAGATCATGCCTTACAAGTCTGATTGAGTTTTTTGAAGATGTGACTAGACACTTAGACGGGGGAAGAGCGGTAGATGTGGTTTATATGGATTTCAGTAAGGCGTTTGATAAGGTGCCCCATGCAAGGTTTACGGAGAAAGTGAAGGGGCATGGGATACAGGGGACGTTGCTTTGTGGATTCAGAACTGGCTTGCCCACAGAAGGCAAAGAGTGGTTGTAGGTGGTCTTTTTCAGAGTGGAGGTCGGTCACCAGTGAGGTGCCCCAGGGATCTCTTCTGGGACCCTTGCTCTTTGTGATTTTTATAAATGACCAGGATGAGAAAGTGGAAGGATGGGTTGGCAAGTTTACGGATGACACAAAAGTTGGAGGTGTTGTGGATAGTGTAGAGGGATGTCAGCAGTTGCAACGAGACATAAATAAGATGCAAGACTGGGCAGAGAAGTGGCAGATGGACTTCAACCCAGATAAGTATGCGGTGGTTCATTTTGGCAGGTCAAATAGGATGGAAGAATATAATATTAAGGGTAAGACGCTTGGCAGTGTGGAAGAACAGAGGGATCTTGGGGTCTGGGTTCATAGGACGCTCAAGGTGGCGTCGTAGGTAGAGGCTGTGGTTAAGAAGGTGTATGGAATACTGGCCTTCATCAATAGAGGAATTGAGTTTAGAAATCGGGAGATAATGCTGCAGCTATATAGGACCCTGGTCAGACCCCACCTGGAGTACTGTGCCCAGTTCTGGTCGTCTCATTACAGAAAGGATGTGGAAGCCATAGAACGGGTGCAGAGGAGATTTATGAGGATGCTGCTGGGATTAAGTGGTATGCCTTATGAGGATAGGTTGAGAGAGCTAGGTCTATTCTCCTTGGAGAGGCGAAGGATGAAAGGTGACCTGATAGAGGTGTATAAAATGTTGAGAGGTATTGATAGAGTGGATTCTCAGGGACTTTTACCCAGGGCTGAAGTGGTTGTCACGAGAGGCCACAGGTTTAGGGTGCTGGGGAGTAAGTATAGAGGAGATGTTAGGGGTAAGTTTTTCACTCAGAGGGTGGTGGGTGCGAGGAATCGGCTGCCGGTAGTGGTGGTGGAAGCGGATTCGATTGAGTCTTTTAAGAGACTTTTGGATAGGTTCATGGAGGTTAGTAAGATAGAGGGTTATAGATGAGCCTAGAAGGTAAGGAAATTGTTCGGCGCAACTTGTGGGCCGAAGGGCCTGTTTGTGCTGTAGCTTTTCTATGTTCTAAATATGAAGTTTAGTTTGTAGCGGCTTTAGTCTGGTTTAGTAAATATCTTAAAATGTGAAATCTCGTCATGTCATCCTTTCAATTATTAACTAGACGTTCAAATTTAATTTTTAAAAAGTTATTGGGCTCTACAGTGATCGTAGCAAACTGGGATCTGTTTGCAGGATTTCAAATCCACAGGCTGAATTGAGTACACCGAGTTTGACCAGAATTCAAAGTAAGAAAGATTTCACAGTGGTTTTTGCAGCATTTATTGAGAAGTTAAAATGGGTATGTCCTTTGCTGAAGCCTTCCTTGAAAGAGAGGACATGTCTGAATATCTTCCAACAGTTAACAAAGCGATGGCAGAAAGGTTCAGGATAGAATTAAAAATAGGTTTCAAGAAAGCAGGTATAGTTAAGTATTTGCTCAACTCTTGAACTCTGAGGAAGGAAAAGGTAATCCAGATTAGCTCAAACTCAGATACAGATAAAGAACCTAAGTAGGCAAAACAAATGAACAAAGTTGAACAGGAAAGGTAAGAAAACGAAGGAGGCATGCAAATACTTGAACTCTAATTCTAGAGTGGCAGGATGCACAGTGGTTAGCACTGCTGCCTCACAGTGCCAAAGATACAGGTTCGATTCCCAGCTTGGGTCACTGTCTGTGTAGAGTCTACACATCCTCCCTGTGACTGTGTGGCTTTTGTCCGGGTGCTCCGGTTTCCTCAAACAGTCCGAAAGACGCGCTGGTTAGGTGCATTGACCATGCTAAATTCTCTCTCAAGTGTACCTGAACAGGTGTCAGAACGTGGCGACAAGAGGATTTTCACAGTAACTTCACGAAGGAGAGGGACGTGTTAACTGGGAGAGTCTCGGAGGGAGGTGTTGACCTGTTAGAGAAAATCTCCATTACAAGGGAGGAAGTGTTAGGTTTTTTAGGGAACATTAAAACTGACAAAGCCCCAGGGCCTGATGGCATCTATCCTAGACTGCTCAGGGAAATGAGAGATGAAATTGCTGGGCCTCTGACGGAAATCTTTGTCGCTTCTTTGGACACAGGTGAGGTCCCTGAGGATTGGAGGATAGCGAATGTGGTCCCGTTGTTTAAGAAGGGTAGCAGGGATAACCCAGGAAATTATAGGCCAGTGAGCTTGACGTCCGTGGTAGGGAAGTTGTTGGAGAGGATTCTTAGAGACAGGATGCATGTGCATTTAGAACGGAACAATCTCATTAGTGACAGACAGCATGGTTTTGTAAGAGGGAGGTCGTGCCTTACAAATTTGGTGGAGTTTTTTGAGGAAGTGACGAAAATGGTTGACGAAGGAAGGACCGTGGATGTCGTCTATATGGATTTCAATAAGGCATTTGACAAAGTCCCACATGGCAGGTTGGTTAAAAATGTTAAAGCTCATGGGATACAAGGAGAACTGGCTTGGCTATAGGAGACAGAGGGTAGTGGTCGAAGGGTCTTTTTCCAGCTGGAGGTCTGTGACCAGTGGAGTTCCGCAGGGCTCTGTACTGGGACCTCTGCTATTTATATATATATATATATATAAATGATTTGGAAGAAGGTGTAACTGGTGTTATCAGCAAGTTTGCGGATGACACGAAGATGGCTGGACTTGCGGATAGCGATGAACATTGTCGGACAATACAGCAGGATATAGATAGGCTGGAAAATTGGGCGGAGAGGTGGCAGATGGAATTTAATCCAGATAAATGCGAAGTGATGCATTTTGGAAGAAATAATGTAGGGAGGAGTTATACAATAAATGGCAGAGCCAGCAAGAGTATAGAAACACAGAGGGACCTAGGTGTGCAAGTCCACAATTCCTTGAAGGTGGCAACACAGGTGGAGAAGGTGGTGAAGAAGGCATATGGTATGCTTGCCTTTATAGGACGGGGTATAGAGTATAAAAGCTGGAGTCTGATGATGCAGCTGTATAGAATACTGGTTAGGCTACATTTGGGGTACTGCGTCCAGTTCTGGTCGCCGCACTACCAGAAGGACATGGAGGCGTTAGTGAGAGTGCAGAGAAGGTTTACCAGGATGTTGCCTGGTATGGAGGGTCTTAGCTATGAGGAGAGATTGGGTAAACTGGGGTTGCTCTCCCTGGAAAGACAGAGAATGAGGGGAGATCTAATAGAGGTGTACAAGATTATGAAGGGGATAGATAGGGTGAACGGTGGGAAGCTTTTTCCCAGATTAAGTGACGATCACGAGGGGTCACGGGCTCAAGGTGAGAGGGGCAAAGTATAACTCAGATATTAGAGGGATGTTTTTTTACAGAGAGTGGGGGGGGCCTGGAATGCGCTGCCAAGTAGGGTGGTGGAGGCAGACACGCTGACATCGTTTGAGACTTACCTGGATAGTCACATGAGCAGTCTGGGAATGGAGGGATACAAACGATTGGTCTAGTTGGACCTAGGAGCGGCACAGGCCTGGAGGGCCGAAGGGCCCGTTTCCTGTGCTGTACTGTTCTTTGTTCATTGCAGTGTTAATGTAAGCCTACTTGTGATACCGATAAATAAACTTTAAATCCAAAGAGAAAAATTAGAAAGATAAAGAATAGGGAAAGCGAGAGAGTTTCAAAGAGTGAAATCCTTGAATGATGATGGAATAATTCCAGACTCCATGAACCGGATCTTTAAAAATGGCTGCCCTAGCTTCTGATTTTCGGTCCAGGAACGGGCCAGAATTAGAGTTGGAACAAGCAACCCTGGAAGCAGTGTGGGGTAGGAGGCTGGCCGGTGTGGTAGGGGAACGCGGACACAGATAAAAAGCATAAAGCAAAAAGGCCAATTGGAGAGGTAGGTTGTCAATGGTGAGTGTCTGTGCCTCGGGGAGACTTCATTTCCTTGTCACGTGAATGTCAAAGTTATAAATGTCATCCAACTGTTGGCTGACCCTTGAACAGATGGCCTAACATGGGCTTTCTCAAAGGGAAAATTGTCATTGTTTCTGCCTATTCAAAGTGTAGTCTACTGAACCACTGAAACAATGGAGGGGATTCTCAAGACACAATCTTGAAGATGACATAGTCTTGCAACCATTATGCAATTATGTAGTTAGCTGCCAATACTCAGTGGGCAGATGAATGAAGAAAAGTGCCTTGCTCATTATCCCATCCACTTGCCCTACTGCCACTCATTTACCAGGATACACCCACACTATTGACCTTTGACTAGGTCCCTGTCAGCATTCTGCAGAGGCTGTTCCCTCCCGGATAACCTAGTGAACTCCTCCACTAGACCCAACACCTCTCCAATCACCATGGCATCTTCCCATGCAGTCGCAGAAGGTGTAACACCTGCCCCTTTACCTCTTTGAGGAGCAAATATGTAAGGAGATTACAGATAGCTCCAAGAAAAATAGGGTGGTAATAGTAGGGGATTTTAACTTTCCCAACATTGACTGGGACAGCCATAGTATTAGAGGGTTGGATGGAGAGAAATTTGTTGAGTGTATTCAGGAGGAATTTCTCATTCAGTATGTGGATGGCCCGACTAGAGGGGGGACAAAACTTGACCTCCTCTTGGGAAATAAGGAAAGGCAGGTGACAGAAGCGTTAGTAAGGTATCATTTTGGGACCAGTGACCATAATTCTATTAGTTTTAAGATAGCTATGAAGAATGATAGGTCTGGCCCAAAAGTTAAAATTCTAAATTGGGGCAAGGCCAATTTTGATGGTATCAGGCAGGAACTTTCAAAAGTTAATTGGAGGAGTCTGTGGGAAGGCAAAGGGACGTCTGGTAAGTGGGAGGCTTTCAAAAGTGCGTTAACCAGGGTTCAGGATAAGCACATTCCTCTTAGAGTGAAGGGAAAGGCTGGCAGAAATCGGGAACCCTGGATGACTCAGGATATTGAGGCCCTGGTCAAGAAGAAGGAGGAAGCACATGACATGCATAGGCAGCTGGGCCCAAGTGAATCCCTTGAAGAGTATAGGTGGTGTAGGAGTAGAGTTAAGAGAGAAATCAGGAGGGCAAAAAGGGGACACAAGATTGCTTTGGCAGATAAGGCAAAGGAGAATCCAAAGAGCTTCGACAAATACATAAAGTGCAAAAGAGTATCAAGGGAGAGAATTGAGCCTCTTAAGGATCAACAAGGTCATCTACGTGCAGAGATGGGTGAGATCCTAAATGAATATTTCTCATCAGTATTTACTGTTAAGAAAAGCATGGATGTTAGGGAACTTGGGGAAATAAATAGTGATGTCTTAAGGAGTGTACATATTCCAGAGGAGGTAGTGCTGGAAGTCTTAAAGTGCATCAAAGTAGGTAAATCTGCGGGACCTGATGGAAGTATATCCCAGGACGTTGTGGGAGGCTAGGGAGGAAATTGCAAGCCCCCTAGCAGAGGTATTTGAATCATCAATAGTCAGAGGTGAGGTGCCTGAAGATTGGAGGGAGGCACATGTTGTGTCTTTGTTTAAAAAGGGCTGCAGGGAAAAGCCTCACAACTATGGTGGGTAACTTGTTGGAAGGTATTTTGAGAGACAGGATCTACAGGCATTTAGAGATGCAAGGACTGATTAGGGACAGTCAGCATGGCTTTGTGAGTGGAAAATCATGTCTCACAAATTTGATTGAGTTTTTTGAAGGGGTAACCAAGAAGATAGATGAGGGCAGTGCAGCTGATGTTGTCTCCATTGCATTTAGCAAGGTCTTTGACAAGGCACCGCATGGTAGGTTGCTGCATAAGGTGAAGCCGTGGTTCTTGCTCGGAATGAATTGGACAAAGCTCATGTGAAACAGGACAACAAGAAACAGAATGAATGTAAAAGAAATCAAGAGCTGATTGAAACAGAATATAAGGACTTTTGATAAGAACAATATCGCAACATCAACTAAGTTCTTTGGGTGGCTAAAGAGAACTTTACTTGGCAGATAATAAGCTGCTTTCATAAATGGAAAACTGTAATCCTGCATTTTACGACTCACATGGTTGGCTAGCTGAGACAGTTATTTTTCCAAATTTAAGTATTGAAGGACCAATAGCTGTGAAGGAGAATGGAGATCAGATAAAACCTGAACATGGTGATCCAAAGATAGGATTAAAAAAATTAATAACTCTGATGACAATGGAAAATCTGGTTTTAAAGAAGAATCAAAGGAAATACTGAGTCATTGTAGAATCCTTACAGTGCAGGTGGCCGCCATTTGGCCTATCGAGTCTGCACGAACTCTCCAACAGAGCACCACATCCAGGCCCTACCCTGTAACGCCACTACTTACACATCTTGGGACACTAAATGACAATTTAACATGGCCAATCCACCTAACCGGCACATCTTTGTGGACTGTGGGAGGTAACCAGAGCACCTGGAGGAAACCCATGCAGACACGGGGAGAACATGCAAACTCCACAGAGAGTCACCCAAGGCTGAAATTGACACACTAACCACGGTCTCAGCTAGCCAACCGTGGGAGTCGTAAAATGCAGAATTACAGTTTTCCATTTGTGAAAGCAGCTCATTTATCTGTCAAGTAAAGTTCTCTTTGGCCGCCCAAAGAACTTAGTTGATGTTGCGATATTGTTCTCATCAAAAGTCCTTATATTCTGTTTCAATCAGCTCTTGATTTCCTTTACATTCATTCTGTTTCTTGTTGTCCTGTTTCACATGAGCTTTGTCCAATTCATTCCGAGCAAGAACCACGGCTTCACTCTGAAACTTTATTTTATGTTCCAAAACTCCACACTAACAGTATCAGTTCGAACCAAGTTATTTTGGCTTTAGGCACTTCCTCTCTTTGTCCATCAGCTTGGAATTGTGCTGTTGTGTACTCTTTCGAAACCTGTGGCTTGGGGTCTGCAGCCATGTTTAATTGAGGCAAATCCAATTCATCGCCTGTTGGTTTTAACTCTTCACTGTCCAGAAGGTAAAACACATTTAAGGCAGGAAATTTCTTCTGGGTCTACAATTTCCACCCATTAATATCTAAACGCCAGAGGCACCATCGGGGATCAGCAGTGTTGTTCTTGACAAAGTTAACCAAACGAGACCAGGGATATAATTGTCAAAACAAGTACATGGAAGTAAAGTGAACTTCAATTGTCATGAGAAAAAAAGATGTTCCTCGATACATATTAGAATTCAAAGTTACTACCACCAAAAGTAATCCTCAGTCATATAGGAGGAAGAATTGCAGCACAGCAGATTTTAAACCTTAACTGTTATATGTATTTAAGTTAATGCAGGTTAAACATGAAGAGGCTGCCAAGATAGAATGTTTAATGGAAAATGTGACACCACAGGAAGAATATTACTTGTACTGTATGTCGTTAAGTCAAGTCTTAAAAGTGCACAGAATGTTATAAATTGTTACATTTTGGAAATGTTTATGAAAACTCATCACCAAGATAATGGCCGGAATTTTCCAGCCTTTCATCATGCATTTGGGGAGGGCTAACAAGGCAAAGAATTACACTATGAATGGTAGGATTGGAAGGGACTGAAGATCCGAGGGACCTTGGAGTGCATATCCACAGATCCCTGAAGGTGGCAGTTCAGATAGATATAGTGGTTAAGAAGGCATATAGAATATTTGCCTTCATTAGCAGAGATATAGAATAAAGAGCAGGGAGGTCATGCTGGAACTGTATAAAATGCTGCTTAGGTCACAACTGGAGTACTGCTTGCAGTTCTGGTATCACATCATGGGAAGAATGAGATTGCACCGGAAAGGGTGCCAAGGAGATTTACCAGGATGCTGCCTGGGCTGGAGGATCTGAACTATAAGGAAAGATTGGGTAAGCTGGGGCTGTTTTCCTTGGAGCAGTGAAGGCTGAGAGGAGACCTGATAGAGGTGTATAAGATTATGAGGGGCATAGATAGGGTGGAGAGGAAAGCACTTTTTCCATTAGTAGAGGGGTCAGTAACCAGGGGCATAGATTTAAGGTGAGAAGTAGAAGGCTAAGAGGGGAGTTGAGGAGAAACCTTTTCACCCAGAGGGTGGTAAGAATCTGGAACCAACTGCCTGAAAACATTTGTAACATTGAAGTAATATTTAGATATTCACTTGCGCTGCCATAACCTCCAGGGCTATGGGCCAAATGCTGGAAAATAGGATTAGCGTAGTCAGATCTTTGTTAACCAGCGTGGACACAATGGATCTTGAGCCTCCTTCTGTGCTGTAAGCATCTATGAATCTATCGATGAATACTCCTCCAATGCCATCATTGTCTAGCTGGTTTCACTGCGCCATAACTAAAGAACATCTTGCTCTGCCCATCATTGCACTGTTATCTCTGGTGTTTGATTAATGGACCCGCCTTTTCCTCATATACATGGTGCAGCTTTGGACATCATCCAAACACATGACATCAGGCTATACATAGGCTGATGACACTCCGTATCTCCTCAACATCACCTCATTCAATTCCCTCCACTGCCTCTGTTTTATCAAGCTAGTACTGATGAGCTGAATCTTGATTAAACTTTGGTTTGATTATAACTTTGCTGCAGAGGACTCGAATGAGGATTTTAATGGGTCAGGTTAAGAATAAGGCTCATGAGTGTACACAATCAAACACTTGTTGCACTGGAAAGCCAGCCAAAATGGCCACATTCAATGTTAAGCAGTTTTGCAGAGTAATGCAACTTGACACAAAGTTTTGTGCGGACCTTGGGGTTCATCCTTTCTAACATGGTCACCTCCCTCAGCATGCCTTGGAATCAGTATGAAGTAGTAGATGGCATCCAGTGTCTCAGCTTCCACCAAAATCAGCATGTTGCAGTAAAGCTCAGACTACTGTCATGCAATCTCAACTTGCAGCCATCACAACTCTGAATATTAGTGCTCAAAGGGGTGTCCAGATATCACAGCATTTGAGCAATCTATCTTCCAACAGATCAGCATGATTGCTGAGAGGTTGTCCCGGGGGGTGGCAGAGACTCTATGGAGCACGGGACTGCCTTCCTCTCTTAGTGTGACAGTATATATGTTCCCATCTTTGTCATTCAGCCATTACCTTTGCTGTTGCCAACCAGTCAGCCCAGGTTGAGATGGTGCAGTCTAAAATTCACCTTCTAGGTTTAGGTTGGCCTCAAGGGCCAACTGCGGTCATCTCAGCTGATGGTCAGCAGCCTTTCATCAGCCATGCTGTAGCCAATGCGAAAGCTTCTTATAGAAGCAAAAGTACACAGGAGATATGTGAAAGGAATACACAAGGTTGATTAATTTGTTTTTACATGCATTGTCACAATATATAAGTATCCATTGAAATGCATATTTTACATTGGCTTTTATTTTGTGCATTGTGGGAAAAGGACAATGTAATGGACAGTATAAAGAAAATATAAAGAATGAGGGACTCTTGGGCAAATGGTGAGTTATGGTTGAGATTACTATTATTGCCAAATAATTATTTCATCCTATCTGAAATATTTCATCCTGGGCTGAAATGGATACATTGCAGTCTTAGCGGCAAGGGTTGTTCCCTCTGTGTTAATTGGTTCTTGTCATTATAACAAGTGAATGGGCAGAAAACCAATGTGTAGAGAACAAATGAACCTTTTGGTGACAATAGGATGTGTGTAACTCCTATTAGCACCTGCACCCTGGACTGAAAACCCCATCTTTATAGGTACTTTCTCCCAAGATGGGTACGCGGAGCTGGGAAATTTCCTGACTCCTGCCACCCACCTCAAAGTTGAAAATCCAGCCCATCCTTATAACTTTAACTGCTGTTATTTTCCTTCAAGTTCACATATATCAGGTACTATGTTTGCTTTCTTCAACTGCTGATAAACTACCACACTTGCCTTTGAACATTTAAGGTCCTCCACAAACTCTGCTCATGATGCAAGTTGCCAGCATTTGTAATCTCTATTGGAAAACTGAGTTTTCCTCAAAGTTAGATTACCACACATTTCAATGTTTATGTTGGCCACATGGCTTGTTAACTGCTTGAACAGTGCTAAAGAATATTTCACACAAATCATATTCTATAGAAATAAAATGTCAAAACTTTGCATTCCAGTGACTGCAATTTACAACTCGCTAACATAGTGGAAAAAATGACACTTCCTACATATTTGTCCAGAATTCATAAGAACTCCCAATCTCTGGAATGACCTGTTTGCTCAATAGCAGCATTATTCTTTGCACAGCCAGTACCAGGATCCTTCCCTTGCGCTGACATTGTCCTACTTTTGCTACAAATAAATCAAAACTCAATCTTGATATACTACCACATGCTAAATTTAATTTTCATCCCTTTGCGGTTGTGCCAATTATGCAGTATAATGATAAACCATGGCTTATTGAAGTTACTGACCTCACCTTATCTGTGGCATTCAGAAAGATTAGCATAGCTCCAAATGGGTTTCTGGGTGAACAAATGGGATTCATGGGGGAGTGGCACAGTGATATTGTCACTGGACTAGCAATCCAGATACTCTGGGGACCAGAGTTCAAATCCCCCCACAGCAAGTGGTGGAACTTAAAATGAAATTCGAATAACCCCATGAAACCATTATTAATTGTTGTAAAAACTTCAGACCCCACAGCAATATCTTAAATGCCCTCCGAAATGGCCGAGCAAGCCATTCAGTTTAATCCACTCACTACAAAGAAAACAATCCAGAATGAAACCAGATGGACCACCCAGCATCGACCAAGACCGGAAACGACCACAGCAAACCCAGTCCTGTTGACCCAGCAAAGTCCTCCTTACTAACATCCTGGGACTTGTGCCAAAATTGAGAGAGTTGTCTTGCAGTCTAGTCAAGCAACAGCCTGATATAGTCATAGTCACGGAAATATACCTTACAGACCATGTTCCAGACATCACTATTCCCGGCTATGTCTTGTCCTAACAGCTGGAAAGGACCCAGCAGAGGTGGCATCACAGTGGTATATCGGAGTTGCCCTGAGAGTCCTCAACATCGACTCTGGACCCCATGAAGTCTCATGACACCAGATCCAACATGGGCAAGGAAATCTCCTGCTGATTACCACATACTGTCCCCCTCAGCTGATGAATCAGTACTCCCCCATGTTGAACACCACTTGAAGGAAGCACCGAGGGTAGCAAGGGTGCAGAATGTACTCTGGGTGGGGTCCTCAATGTCTACCATCAAGAGTGGCTTTGTTGCACTGCCACAGATAGAGCTGCTAGGCTGGGACTGCAGCAGGTGTGGGAACCAACAAAAAAAAAACTTACTTTGATCTCATGCTCACCAACCTGCCTGCATGTGTCAAACAGCATAAGCAGCAAGTAATAGGCAGAGTTAAGCAATTACACAACCAACAGATTAGATCTAAGCTCTGCAGTTCTGCCATGACAGGATTGGTAAGAGTTACCATCACACAGTCCTTGTGGAGACAAAGTCCTGCCTTCACATTGAGGAATACCCTCTATCATTGTGGTACTACCATCGTGTTAAATACGATAGACTTTGAACAGATCAAGCAACCCAAGACCGGACTGGTCATGCCATGAAATGCTGTGAGCCATCAGCAGCAACAGAATTGTACTTGATCAGAATCTGTAACCTCATGGCCCAGCATAACCCCCATTACCACCAAGCCAGGGCATCAATTCTGGTTCAATGAATAATGCAGAAGGGCACCTAAAAATGGTGTGTCAACCTGGTTAAGCTACAACACATGACTACACACATGCCAAAGAGCATAAGCAGCAAGTAATAGCCAGCGACATCCCGTAAGTGTATTTTAAAAATAATAAAATAAAAGGATAACCTGATTTCCCAGATGGATTGCTGGCTCTTTCACCTCTGCTGAAGAAAGTTGTTTCCAAGAATGGGAAAATGTTTATTGTTACAAGTTTATTTTCAAAAATAGGGGAAATCCTTATTCTTAATTCACAATTTCTAATTGTCATTACTGGGGCGTAGCCTTCTGAAACATTTGATTCTGAGATGTGGCTTTTTGGCAGTGACAGAAAGAGAAAAAGACAGGCTTCTTTTGCTGATTCTCATTATTTCCTGCATTTAACATTAGCAAGATAAAACATGACATTACCCGGACAAAGAAAATAACTCTTTTTACTTGTAGAATAAATCACAACCCTTGCTAAAGTTGGTACTGTTCTTTTTGTCAGTCTTAATTAATTCTTCTTTTGTCTGGATATGCGATAGAGCCTACTGTTTAAAGTCTATATAAAAAAATGAAGTGTTTTCATCAGGACTCCTTTAAGGGTAGAATTAAGAAATCAGTTTATTCTTCATGATGGTTCTAACCTTGTCAGGTCAGAATTGTCCGTCAAGACACAAACAGAGTCTAGTTCTTTTGATATTAATTCCTGGATGTGGATGTCACTGGCAAGGAGAGCATTTATTCCCCATCCCTAATTGCCCTTGAGAAGGTGGTGGTGAACCATTTTCTTGAATACAAGTGAATGGTGTTCTAGACCATATCAGAGGCAGTTAAGAGTCAGTCACTTTGCTGTGGGTGAGGAGTCACATATCGTCCAGGCTGAGTAAGAATGGCTGGTTTCCTAAATTGACATTAGTGAACAAAATAGGTGTTTACAAAGTCATCTAGTCCCATGCTCACCACTATTGTTACCAAATCCCTATTTCTTCAATTCACTGAATTTAAATTCTCCAGCTGCCATAAGAACATAAGAAATAGGAGCAGGAGTAGGCCATCTAGCCCCTCGAGCCTGCCCCACCATTCAATAAGATCATGGCTGATCTGATAGTGGTTTAGTTCCACTTATCCGCCCGCTCCCCATAACCCTTAATTCCCTTATTGATCAGAATTCTATCTACCTGTGACTTAAACATATTTAACGAGGTAGCCTCCACTGCTTCAATGGGCAGAGAATTCCAGAGATTCACTAGCCTCTGAGAGAAGAAGTTCCTCCTCAACTCTGTTCTAAACTGACTCCCCCTTATTTTGAGGCTGTGTCCTCTAGTTCTTGTTTCCTTTCTAAGTGGAAAGAATCTCTCTGCCTCTACCCTGTCTAGCCCCTTCATTATCTCATATGTCTCTATAAGATCTCCCCTCAGCCTTCTAAACTCCAACGAGTACAGGCCCAATCTGCTCAATCTCTCCTCATAAGCTAACCCCCTCATCTCCGGTACCAACCTGGTGAAACTTCTCTGTACTCCCTCCAAGGCCAGTATATCCTTCCGCAAATAAGGGGACCAAAATTGCACACAGTCCTCCAGTTGCGGCTTCACCAGTACCTTGTACAATTGCAGCAAGACCTCCCTGCTTTTATACTCCATCCCTTCGCGATAAAGGCCAACATTCCATTTGCCTTCTTGATCACCTGCTGCACCTGCAAACTGAGTTTTTGCGATTCATACACAAGGACCCCCAGGTCCCTCTGCACAGTAGCATGTTGTAATTTTTCACCATTTAAATAATAGTCCATTTTACTAATATTTCTTCCAAAGTGGATAACCTCACACTTGTCAACGTTATACTCCATCTGCCAGATCCTCGCCCACTCACTTAGCCTATCCAAATCTCTCTGCAGACTTTCCACATCCTCCATGCAATTCGCTTTCCCACTCATCTTTGTGTCATCCGCAAACTTTGTTACCCTACACTCGGTCCCCTCCTCCAGATCGTCTATGTATATGGTAAACAGTTGACATGTGGGTCATGTCTCCCGATCACTAGTCTGGGCATCTAGATTATGAGTCTAGCCACATAACTGCTATACTTGGTACAATGTAGAGGAGTAAGATTATCTCTTCCAGAGTCACACTCCACTCCAGGTTGAGACATAACTTGGATTCAATTTGCATTTATACAGCAGTGACAGTGTAAAGTTAAGCTGCTGCACACTGACACAATTGAGTGTAAACACCAATGCACATTGGAACGGAGGAGATTGCGGGGGTAATGAAAGCAGAAAATGCTAGAACTATCAAGGTAGCATATGTCTAAAGAGAAACAGAGTTAACATTTCAGGTCATAACCTTTCATCAGAACTTCAGATGACGGTAAATTGATAATGATGTCTAACATTATGAAGAGATTGGGTAAAGTAGGAATGATGGTGTCGTGGTATTGTCACTGGACTAGTAACCCAGAGACCCAGGCATAATGCTCTGCGGACCCCAGTTCAAATCCCACCACAGTGATGGTGGAATTTAATTACAATTTGGAAAATCATTTCCACTAGGGAAGGAAATCTGCAGCCCTACATGTGACCCCTCACCCACAGCAACATGGTTGACTCTTAACTGCCCTGTGAAATTCAGTTGCATCAAACTACTAAAAAGTCAATAAAAAGTAATGAAACTGGATAGAGCACTGATCTAGGCATCAGAAATGATAAGACCCTCTAAACTCTACTAATATCTGGGGGCTTGTGCCAAAATTGGGAGAGCTATCTCACAGACTAGACAAGTAACAGCCTGATGTAGTCGTACAGATAATATCAGTCACCAATCCTGGGCATGTCCCGTCCCAGCGGTAGGACAGACTCAACAGAGGTGATAGCACAGTGGTATACGGTCGGGATGGAGTTTCCCAGGAGTTCTCAACATCAGCTCTGGACAGGTCAAGCATGGTAAGGAACCCGCAACTCAAGACTGGCAACCATGAGGTGCTATGGATCATCAGCAGCAGCAGAATTGTACTCAACCACAATCTGAAACCTCATGGCCCAGCATATCACTTACTCTACCATTAGCACCAAGACAGGATTGACCCTTGTTCAACAAAAAGTACAAGTCATAGAAACCCTACAGTACAGAAGGAGGCCATTCGGCCCATCGAGTCTGCACCGACCACAATCCCACCCAGGCCCTACCCCCATATCCCTACATTTTCTACCTATTAATCCCTCTAACCTATGCATCTCAGGACACTAAGGGGCAATTTTAGCATGGCCAATCAACCTAACCCGCACATCTTTGGACTGTGGGAGGAAACCGGAGCACCCGGAGGAAACCCACGCAGACACGAGGAGAATGTGCAAACTCCACACAGGCAGTGACCCAAGCCGGGAATCGAACCCAGGTCCCTGGAGCTGTGAAGCAGCAGTGCTGACCACTGTGCTACCGTGCCGCCCCAAGTGTATGGGAATAAGGCTATAATATGGGATAGATACACAAAATTAATTTAAAAATTACTTTTCAGTAAAATTTACAGCAATCTGCATTTTCGAAGAGCAAAGTTGACCAAGCACGTACTCCCTTCACATCAATGTGACCTCGCTGATAAAGATTACACACATCCAGAAGCCACTATCCTAAGGATCCTTACAATGCCAACTCGCACTAAATTCGTTTGGATGCTAGTTTGGACAGGTAAAACCACTAGGCCCCAAGTCTTATTGTCCTACTGGACACAATTTGTTGACCAAGCAGTTTGACTAACATGACCGTTAACCAATTCTAATTTTTCACAAATACAAAAAACATTTCTTTAAAAAATGGGATAATGATTAGATGTGGTACATTATTGAGCAAATGACCGTATACCACATCATCTTTTAATTATACAACATCAAAAATTCATTATAAATATCTCCACATATCAGACTTCATTAGGGGTATGATAGCAGCAGGCACCTCCATGTGGGACCCATTCTAAACCTAACTAGTCTCACACTCGCAGGGTCAAGGTAACATTAATTTTGATGGATATCCGATGGGGTATCATGTAAATGGTGTGATTTATACTCTCTGCATAACCACCAAGTTGCATGCTTTTTCACAATATTCATGTGTTTACTTAAAACTTAATTGTCTCATCTAACCTCCTGTATCAAACACTCTGCGAACCCAACTCTTATTCCCTTTGGCGGGGGAATAATTTCTGAGGAGTGTGCACCCGGACCCTTACAATATCTGGGAAATTACAATCTAGTTAAAACAACTGAATTTTAGACTATTGGGAGGAAGGCAACACTCTGGAGAGAATTTCTTCCTTTGGGTGGGGCGGGGCGGGGGGGTGGGGCGGGTGGGGGGTACGTGTCCTGGAGTCTCCCTCTGGCTGAAGCTGAGAGAAATTAGTTTAGCGATATGTGAATCCTGTTGGCTTCACCTAAAAGTTACGATTGTAAAGGCACCACAGAAGGGTATGCCAGGAGCAGCAACAGGCGTATCTAAACATGAGGTGTCAAACTGGTGAAGCTACAACACAGGAATATTGTAGGCCAAACCACATAAGCATCAAGTAATAGGCAGAGTTAAGCGATTCGGGATATTTGCTCCAGGCTAGATAGGAACTTGCAGTGGGAGGGGGAGGAACCCATTGTTGTGGTCCATGTAGGTACCAATGAAATAAGGAGGAGGAAAGTGGTTCTGCATAGAAAGTATGAGGAGCTGGGCACTAAATTCAACAACGGAACTGCCAAGGTTATAATCGCTGGATAATTACATGAGCTTCGTGCAAATTAGAATAGAGTACATAAAACTAGAGAGATGAATATGTGGCTCAAAGACTGATGTAGGGGAAGTGTAGGTGGTATGGTGGCACATAGGTTAGCACTGCTGCCTCACAGCATCAGGGACCCAGGTTCAATTCCAGCCTTGGGTGACTGAAGTTTGTACGTTCTCCCAGTGTCTGTATGGTTTCTCCAGGTGCTCCGATTTCCTCCCACAGTCCAAAGCTGTGCAGGTGGATTGGCCATGCTAAGTTGCCCCCTAGTGTTCAAAGATGCACAGGCTAAGGAGATTAGTGGGGTAAATACGTGGGGTTATGGGGGATAGGACCTGGCTAAGATGCTCTGTCAGAGAGTTGATGCAGACTCGATGGGCCGAATGCCATGGAACACTGGCATCAGTATCGAGGAAAATGGGGGCTGTACTGTTGGGACGGCCTGCATCTGAACTGTACTGGGATCAGTGTTCTTGCAAACTGCATAATTAGGGAAGTAGAGAGTGTTTTAAACTAAATAGAGGGTATGGCTCTGGAGAGGGGGTACATAGACGTACAAAGCAAAAGGACATGGCTGAATTGCAATGCAGCTACTTAGATAATGATATCCAGAGTGTAACAGGAAGAGAGGTTACAAACAGAAAAGCAAATAGGGTCAGAAGTTCAGGGTTAGCACATCCGATCAGTCATGATCTCATTGCATGATGGAGCAGACTTGATGAGCCGAATGGCTACATCCTACGTCTTATGCCCGTATACCACAAACAATGGATCAGATCCAAGCTCTGCAGTTCTGCCAGATCATGTTCAATTGTCCACCACCATTCCCAACAACTCATTGAGGAAGGAGACTCCACAAATATCCCCATCCTGAATGATGGGAAAGCTCAGCACATCAGTGCAAAAGACAAGGCTAAAGCATATGCAGCAATCTTCAGCCAGAGGTGCCGCATGGATGATCCATCTTGGCCTCCTCTGGAAGTCCCCAGCATCACAGATGTCAGTCTTCAGCTAATTTGATTCACTCAACTTGATGTCAAGAAATGACTGAAGGCACTGGATACTGCAAAGGCTATGGGACCTGACAATATTCCAGTAATAGTACTGAAGATTGTTAAGATCTTTCTGCACTCCGAACCAAGCTGTTCCACTACAGCTACAACACTGGCATCTACCTGGCAGTGTGGAAAATTTTTAAAGTAAAATTTATTTATCAGGCACAAGTAAGGCTTACATTCACACTGCAATGAAATTACTGTGAATTTCCCCTAGTCGCCACAGTCCAGTGCCTATTTGGGTCAATGCACCTCACCAGCACATCTTTCAGAATGTGGGAGGAAACCGGAGCACCAGAAGGAAACCCACACAGACACGGGGAGAATGTGCAAACTCCACACAGACAGTGACCCAAGCTGGGAATCGAACCCAGGTCCCTGGCGCAGTGAAGCAGCAGTGCTAACCATTGTCGAGGTATGTCCTGTACACAAAAGCAAGGCAAATTCAACTTGGCTACTCTTGAACATCAGTGAAGTGATGGAAGGGGTCATCGACAATACTATCAAGCAGCACGTTCTCAGAAACGACCTGTTGACTGAGTTTGGGTTCCACCAGGGTCACTCAGCTGCTGACTTCATTAGAGTCTTGGCTCAAACATGGACAAAAGAGCTGAACTCCAGTGGTAAGGCAAGAGCAACTGCCATCGAGATCACTGTAGCATTTGAATTAATATGGCATCAAGGGGCCCTAGCATAACTGGACTCAATGGGAATGAGGAGGAAATGTTTCCAGGGCATCACTGCAAGAGTTCCTTAGAGTAGTGTCCTCGGCCAAACCATCTTAAGCTATATCAGTGACCTCCCTTCCATTATAAAAGGTCAGTAGTAAGGAAGTTCGCTAATGATTGTGGAATATTCAGCAAGGACTCCTCAGATATTGAAGTAATCCATGACCAAATGCAACAAGACCTGGACAATGCCTCTGCTTGGGCTGACAATTGCAACACACAAATGTCAGGCAATGACCAGCTTCAACAAGGGAGAATCTAATCATTGTCCCTTGATATCCAATGGCATCACCATTGCTGAATTCCCCACTATCAAAATCCTAGGGGTTACCATCAACCAGAACTCAAACTGGACCAGCCATATAAATACAATGGCTACCATTGTAACTCACCTCCTGACTCCCCAAAACTTGGCCACCATCTACAAGGCACAAGTCAGAGTGTGACAGACTACTCTTCACTTACTTGGATGAGTGCAGCTCCAACAACACTCAGGAAGCCTGACGCCATCCACCACAAAGCATTCCACTTAATTGCTACTCCTTCCACAAACATTCAATCCCTCCAGTGCCAACCATGTGTACCATCTTCAAAATGCACTGCAGGGACTCACCAAGATTCCTTATGCAGCACCTTCCAAACCCATGACCACTACTGTCTAGAAGGACAAGAGCAGCAGATACCTGGGAACACCATCATCTGGAGGTTCCCCTTCAAGTCATTCACTATCGTGACTTGGAAATATATTGCCATTCCTTCACTGTCGCTGGGTCAAAATCCTGGAATTCCCTCTCTAACGGCACTGTGGGCATGCGGACACTATAGCAACTGCAGCACTTCAAGACAGCTCACCAGCACCTTCTCAAAGCAATTAGAAATGGAGAATAAATGCTGACCCAGCAGTGATGCACACATTCTACAAATGAATGTTTTTTTAGAAAACTTTGATTGATTGAAGTGATCAGGAATGAGAAGACATTAAAAACAAGGATTAAATGCAAGAGATTTAGGACAGAGCAAGAGAGATGGACTGGTACATTCTAACCCCACCTCTCAGCTAACACCCCCAGTGATCACCCCTTCCACTGACCACACCACCCACCCCCTGCATCCCACACACCCTCCCATCATGCCTCCCTACCTTCTCTCGGTTTTCCCAAAGTGGCTGGACCTTTAAACTTTCCTGCTTAATGCAGCTGGTGCCATTAAAATGGGCAATTGTCTTTATTTCCTCCAACTTGCCCACACTCAACAGCAAGCTTCGGGAACCGGCTGCACTGCACCATTCTCACCAGGCCGAGTCGGAACGTCGGGCACAAAAGTTGTGGTTGTACTTCCGTGCAAGTACAAAGTTGCAGGGTGGCAATCTGACTGTGATCATCATTCTACATTGTTCTGACCCATGACTTTTATACAGAGAGCTGTGAGTCAGTGATTGAAACTGGAGCCATGTCAAGATTTATGAATAGTTTATTAGTTGGTAAAAGGAAAAGGGACTTAAAAAAAAAATTGAACACAGTGTGTACGTAGAATTTAACGTTAGGGTGAAACCATGAGAATTAGTTGTGGGGGTGGCGAGGGGAGGAAAGGAATAAAATAATAGAATGTGTTAATAAGAGAAATGGGCCAATGTTGTCTGAATGCAAAAACAGAAGAACAAGGTACAGACTGAAACCTGGGGGAATAACATTCAAAATGCAGGACAGAGTTTATGGTCTGATGTTATTGAACTCAATGTTCAGCCAGAAGGCTGTAAAGTGCCAAATCAGAATGAAGTGCTGTTGTTCAAACTTGAGTTGGGCTTCGCTGGAATACTGTCTCAGGCCAAGGGTAAAAACGTGAGCAAGGTGGGAAATTGAAATGGCAAACGATCAGAAGGTTGGGGTCACGCTTGCAGACTGTTCTGCAAAGAGGTCTCCAGTTTGCGTTTGGCATCCTCAATGTAAAATTTCTGCTACTAACACAATCCATTACTTTTCTTTCAGACAGAACTGACCTTTATTCTGCAATCAACATCTACTCTGGACCAATGCTTTGGTCTGTCAGTATCATTACCACTCTCTTTATCGTGTTCCATATAATTTAGTCTCCCTGTCCTCTAACTCACCCCTGAAGTTCTACTTTGCTCCACGGCCCCTTCCCAAGCATAAAACTCGTTACATCTCTACTTCTCTCCAGTTCTGAAGAGTTATACTGGGCTTATATTTCTGTCTTGACAGTAGGCCTGGCAGTGGCAGCAGCTATGTTTTACCATCATTTTCTGTTTTTATTTCAGATTTTCAAGATGCACACAATTTTATTTTTGTGTATTATTGCTAAAGGTTGCAGACTGGATTACAGTGTAAAGGAGTGATGGTGACAATGGACCATGTCACAGAGGATGATATTGTGATTTTAATGAGGTCCATTTCAGCACTGTGGCAGAAATCAAATTGCAGATTTGACAGGTGACAACATGTTCACAAACTCTGGAGGAGAAACGGGGGTGAAGATTGGGTGCTAGTTTTCAAATACCGAGGGCATTCAATATGGTTTCTTGAAGAGAGTGGTGATGATAGATTTGAAAGGAAGGGGAACTTCTTAACTATCTTCTTGTCTCTGCTCTTACTAGTTCTTTTGATAATGGGAATAATGCTTGGAGATAACCCGGTTTGAGTAAAAAGACTCGTAGTAGCCACCTGCATGTGACAGGAGTGGCTGAATCTTCATGATTAAACATTAATTTTGGGTACTTCAGTGATCGTGCTATCTCAATTCTACATGATAATACAGCCTTCCGCACCGAAATACTGGACCCAATGGCCAGAATCTTCTGAGGAGTGGCAATCACCACTAGATTGCCTCCCCATTCCCACATTTCTGTGCCATGCCGGAGCTCCATATTCCTGCTCGAATTTCCAAGCCTGGCTAAAAGGGTCACGGAAAAGCATTTGCCAGCAGGATTCAGGAAATTCCCAAGACTTTTTATACATATGTAAAGAGCAAGAGGGTAGCCAGGGAGAGGGTTGGCCCACTCAAGGGAGGGAATCTATGTGTGGAGCCAGAGGAAATGGGCGAGGTATTAAATGAGTTCCTTGCGTCAGTATTCACCAAAGAGAAGGACTTGGCGGATGATGAGTCTGGGAAAGGATACGTAGATAGTTTGAACCATGTTGAGATCAAAAAGAAGGTGGTAGTGGGATTCTTGAGAAACATTAAGGTAGACAAGTCCCCAGGGCCTGATGGGATATACCCCAGAATACTGAGAGAGGCAAGGGAGGAAATTGCTGGGGCCTTGAGAAATCTTTGTATCCTCACTAGTTAGAGGAGAGGTCTCAGAGGATAGGAGAATAGCCAATGTTGTTCCTTTGTTTAAGAAGGGGAGCAAGAATAATCCAGGTAATTACAGGCCGGTGAGCCTTACATCAGTGGTAGGGAAATTATTGGAGAGGATTCTTCGAGACAGGATTTATTCCCACTTGGAAATAAGTGGACGTATTGGTGAGAGGCAACGTGGTTTTGTGAAGGGGAGGTCGTGTTTCACGAACTTGATCGAGTTTTTTGAGAAAGTGATGAAGATGATTGATGAGGGTGGGGCAGTGGATGTTGTCTACATGGACTTCAGTAAGGCCTTTGACAACATCGCTCATGAGAGACTGGTGCAGAAGGTGAAGTTGCATGGGGTCAGAGGTGAGCTGGCAAGGTGGATACAAAACTGGCTCAGTCAAAGAAGACAGAGGGTAGCAGTGGAAGGGTGCATTTCTGAATGGAGAGCTGTGACAAGTGGCGTTCCTCTGGGACCTTTGCTGTTTGTAAGATATATAAATGATTTGGAGGAAAATGTAACTGGCTTGATTAGTAAGTTTGCAGACGACACAAAGGTTGGTGGATTTGTGGATAGCGATGAGGACCATCAGAAGATACAGATCAATTGGAGACTTGGGCGGAGAGATGGCAGATGGAGTTTAATCCGGACAAATGTGAGGTAATGCATTTTGGAAGGTCTAATACAGACAGGAAATATACAGTAAATGGCAGAACCCTCAAGAGTATTGATAGGCAAAGGGATTTGGGTGTACAGGTACACAGGTCACTGAAAGTGGCAATGCAGGTGGAGAAGGTAGTCAAGAAGGCATACAGCATGCTTGCCTTCATCACCAAAAAATTGGCAAGTCATGTTGCAGCTTTATAGAATCTTAGTTAGGCTGCACTTAGAATATAGTGTTCAATTCTGATCACCACACTACCAGAGGATGTGGAGGCTTTGGAGAGGGTACAAAAAAGATTTACCAGGATGTTGCCTGGTATAGAGGGCATTAGCTATGAGGAGAGGTTGGAGAAACTTGGTTTGTTCTCACTGGAACGACAGAGGTTGAAGGGTGACCTGATAGAAGTCTACAAGATTAAGAAAGGCAGAGTGGACAGTCAGAAGCTTTTTCCCAGGGTGGAAGAGTCAGTTACTAGGGGGCACAGGTTTAAGGTGCAAAGGGCAAGGTTTAAAGGAGATGTATGAGGCAGATTTTTTACTCAGAGAGTAGTGGGTGCCTGGAACTCGTTGCCGGGGGAGGTAGTGGAAGCGGATACGATAGTGACTTTTAAGGGGTGTCTTGACAAATACATGAATAGGATGGGAATAGAGGGATATGGTCCCCAGAAGGATAGGGGGTTTTAGTTCAGTCGGGCAGCATGGTCGGTGCAGGCCTGGAGGGCCGAAGGGCCTGTTCCTGTGCTGTAATTTTCTTTGTTCTTCAGAAATGCTGAGCACGTGTTCTAACCAACTGATTCCTCATAATGCCTGATTGTCGAGGAAGGACAAGCCATGCAGCCTTTTTTAAAGCAATAACTGCTATATTCTGCTAGGTGTTCAGTGGCACACTGAAAAGCTGAACATTTAAACACCTTTTCAGTGTTTCAGTGTCTGAGTCGCAGGGTGAAAGAGTGATTGTGTGGATGGGTAAGGGGGCAGGGTGTGTAAGGGGACAGGGTGACAGATTGATGGCGTGGTACCTTGCTAAGTGGGTAGGGTGGCAGCAGGGGTTAATGAGTTTGGGGGAAGCTAGCAAGGGTGGGAAAAGGGTAGGGGGACAGCGGGCAGGGTGGCAGGCGGGATCAGAATGAGTCACAGGGAGTCAGCTGGTGAGTTTGGGAGGTACTGTGTACAGTTCTGGTCACCCTATTATAGAAAGGATATTATTAAACTAGAAAGAGTGCAGAAGAGACTTACTAGGATGCTACCGGGACTTGATGGTTCGAGTTATAAGGAGAGGCTGGATAGACTGGGACTTTTTTTGCCGGAGTGTATGAGACCGAGGGGTGATCTTATAGAGGTCTATAAAATAATGAGGGGCACAGATCAGCTAGTCAATGTCTTTTCCCAAAGGTAGGGGAATCTAAAACTAGATGGCATAGGTCTAAGGTGAGAGGGGAGAGATACAAAAGGGTCCAAAGGGGCAAACGTTTCACACAGAGGGTGGGGAGTGTCTGGAACAAGCTGCCAGAGATAGTAGTAGAGGCGGGTACAATTTTGTCTTTTAAAAAGTGTTTAGATAGTTACATGGGTATAGAGGAATATGGGCCAAATGCGGGCAATTGGGACTAGCTTAGGGGTTTACAAAAAAAGGGCGGCATGGACAAGTTGGGCTGAAGGGCCTGTTTCCATGTTGTAAACCTCTATGACTCTAGGTGTGGGAGGGGGATTAGGAAGCGTGTAAATTGGATGGTCGGGGTTAGACAGTTTGGGTCGGGTATTCTTGGAGAGTCGGGGTCAGCGAGAGTGGTTGGACATCAATTGTATAGTTAACCAGGAGTTAGACTAAGATTTTTCTGTCTAACATTTTCTGGATAGCTCTTCAAGTAAACACGTCGGAACCATCCAAAGTCTCCAACTCTGACTCAGAGGAGGAAATTTTTTCAGGGAGTCCCGGGGAGAAAGGGAATTTCATAGAAACATAGAAAATAGGAGCAGAAGTGGGCCATTCAGCCTTTTGAACCTGCTCCACCATTCAACATGATCATGGCGGAGGCAGCACGGTGGCGCAGTGGTTAGCACTACTGCCTCACAGTGCCAGGGACCCGGGTTCAATTCTGGCCTCGGATCACAGTCTGTGTGGAGTCTGCACGTTCTCCCCGTGTTTGCGTAGGTTTCCTCCAACAGTCCAAAGATGTGCAGGTTAGATTGATTGGCCACGGTAAATTGACCCTAGTGTCAGGGAATTAGCAAGGTAAATATGTGGGGTTATGGGCCCAGGTGGGATTGTGGTCGGTGCCGACTCGATGGGCCAAATGGTCTTCTTCTGCACTGAAGGGATTCTATAATATTATGGCTGATTCTCTATCTCAACACCCCCCAGTCTGTCCAGCCCTGCCAGAATTTTATACATTTCAATGAGATCCCGTTATTCTTCGAAACTCCAATGAATGTAGGCCGACCCAATCTCTCCTGGTGAACTCTCGTTGCATTCCCTCCGTGGCAAATATATCCTTTCTTAGATAAGGTGACTAAAGCTGCACACAAGATTGCAGGTGTGGTCTCACCAAGGCCCTGTACAGCTGCAGTAAGACATCCTTGCTCCTCCTGCAACGAAGGCCATTTGCCTTCTTAACTACTTGCTGGTCTACTCGGACACCTTTGAACATCAACATTTCCCAATCAATCAGCATTTAGATAACACTGTGCCATTCTGTTTCTCTGCCCGAGTTTGATAACTTTACATTTGTCCACATTATACTGCATCTGCCATGCATTTGCCACTCAACTTGTCTAAATCACCTTGAAGCCTCTTAATGTCCTCCTCACCACTCACCTTCCCACCAAGCTTTCTGTCATCAGCAAACTTGGAAATGTTACTTTTGGTTCCCTCATTCAAATCATTGATATATGTTGTGAATAGCTGGGGTTTAAGCATTGATCCCTGTGGGACGCTAGGAGTCACCGCCTGCTACTCTGAAAACGATCAGCAGCCCCTGGAGAGGGGGAGGCAGTAGATCATCAGTCCCTGGAGAGAGAGAGGGGGGGGGGGGGGGGGGGGAAGAGTAGATCATCAGCCCCTGGTTGGGGGGGGGTAGATCATCAGCCCCTGGGGGGGCCAGTAGATCATCACACCCTGGGGATTTATTGGCTTTTAGTCCCATCAATTTCTCCAGTGCTTTTTCTAATACTAATTTCCTTTTATTCCTTGTTCTCACCAGACCCTTAGCATCTCTGGGAAGTTATTTATGTCTTCCTCTGTGAAGACAGACTAAAGTAGTTGTTTAATTGCTATGCCATTTCCTTGTTCTAGAAACATAGAACATAGAAAAGCTACAGCACAAACAGGCCCTTCGGCCCACAAGTTGCGCCGAACAATTTCCTTACCTTCTAGGCTCATCTATAACCCTCTATCTTACTAACCTCCATGAACCTATCTAAAAGTTTCTTAAAAGACTCAATCGAATCCGCTTCCGCCACCACTACCGGCAGCCGATTCCACGCACCCACCACCCTCTGAGTGAAAAACGTAGCCCTAACATCTCCTCTATACCTACTCCCCAGCACCCTAAACCTGTGGCCTCTTGTGACAACCATTTCAGCCCTGGGTAAAAGACTCTGAGAATCCACTCTATCAATACCTCTCAACATCTCATACACCTCTATCAGGTCACCTCTTATCCTTCGCCTCTCCAAGGAGAATAGACCTAACTCTCTCAACCTATCCTCATAAGGCATACCACTTAATCCCGGCAACATCCTCATAAATCTCCTTTGCACCCGTTCTATGGCTTCCACATCCTTTCTGTAATGAGGCGACCAGAACTGGGCACAGTACTCCAGGTGGGGTCTGACCAGGGTCCTATACAGCTGCAGCATTATCTCCCGATTTCTAAACTCAATTCCTCTATTGATGAAGGCCAGTATTCCATATGCCTTCTTAACCACAGCCTCTACCTGCGACGCCGCTTTGAGCGTCCTATGAACCCAGACCCTCTGTTCTTCCACACTGCCAAGCATCTTACCCTTCATATTATATTCTTCCATCCTATTCGACCTGCCAAAATGAACTACCACACACTTATGGGTTGAAGTCCATCTGCCACTTCTTGTATCTTATCTATGTCTCATTGCAACTGCTGACATCCCTCTACACTATCCACAACACCTCCAACCTTTGTGTCATCAGCAAACTTGCCAACCCATCCTTCCACTTCTTCATCCAGGTCATTTATAAAAATCACAAAGAGCAAGGGTCCCAGAACAGATCTCTGGGGCACCCCACTGGTGACTGACCTCCACTCTGAAAAAGACCCATCTACAACCACTCTTTGCCTTCTGTGGGCAAGCCAGTTCTGAATCCACAAAGCAACGTCCCCTTGTATCCCATGCCCCTTCACTTTCTCCATAAGCCTTGCATGGGGCACCTTGTCAAACGCCTTACTGAAATCCATATAAACCACATCTACCGCTCTTCCCCCGTCTAAGTGTCTAGTCACATCTTCAAAAAACTGAATCAGACTTGTAAGGCATGATCTGCCTCGGACAAAGCCATGCTGGCTACTTCTGATCATACTATTCCTTTCCAAATGTTCATAAATCCTGCCTCTCAGGATCTTCTCCATCAACTTACCAACCACTGAGGTTAGGCTCACCGGTCTATAATTTCCTGAGCTATCTCTTCTCCCTTTCTTGAATAACGGAACCACATCCGCCATCCTCCGGAATCTCTCCCGTCTCCATTGACAATGCAAAGATCATGGCCAGAGGATCAGCAATCTCTTCCCTCGCCTCCCACAGTAACCTGGGGTACATCCCATCCGGTCCCGGCGATTTATCTAACTTGATGCTTTTCAACAGCTCCAACACATCCTCTTTCCTAATGCCCACATGTTCAATCTTCTCAGTCCACTGCAAGTCTGCACTGCAACTACCAAGATCCTTTTCCACTGTGAATACTGAAGCAAAGTATTCATTGAGTACCTCTGCTATTTCAACCGGTTCAATACAGACTTTCCCACCGTCACATTTGATAGGTCCTACTCCTTCACATCTTATCCTCTTGCTCTTCACATACTTGTAGAATGCCTTGGGGTTTTCCTTTATCCTGTCTGCCAAGGCCTTCTCATGTCCCCTCCTGGCTCTTCTAATTTCCCTCTTTAGTTCCTTCCTACTAGTCGTACTACTCTTCTAGATTTCTAAAATTACCTAGCTCCCTGAACCTTTTGTAGGCTTTTGTTTTCTTCTTGACTAAATCCGTTACAGCTTTCGTGCACCACGGTTCCTGTAACCTACCATAACTCCCCTGTCGCACCGGAACATTGCCATGCAGAGCTCCAGACAAATTTTCCTTGAAAATTTGCCACATTTCTTCCGTACATTTCCCTGAAAAAACCTCCTTCCAATTTATGCCTCTAATTTCCTGCCTAATAGCATCATAGTTGCCCTTACTCCAGATAAACACTTTCCTAGCTCGGCTGATCCTATCTCTCTCCAATGCTAGTGTAAAGGAGATAGAGTTATGATCACTATCCCCAAAATGCTCTCCCACCGATAGATCTGACACCTGCCCAGGTTCATTCCCTAATATCAAATCAAGCACAGCCTCTCCTCTTGTAGGCTTATCCACATACTGTGTCAGGAAGCTCTCCTGAACACACCTAACAAACTCCTCTCCATCTAAACCCCTTACCCTAGGGATATTCCAATCGATATTTGGGAAATTAAAATCTCCCACCACGACCACTCTGTTATTATCACATCTCTCCAGAATCTGCTCCTCCACATCTCTGCTGCTATTGGGCGGCCTATAGAAAACACCCAGTAAAGTTACTGACCCCTTCCTGTTCCTAACCTCCACTCAGAGATTCCGTAGACAATCCTTCCGTGGCATCCATCTTTTCTACAGCTGTGACACTATCCCTGATCAACAGTGCCACTCCCCCACCCCTTTTGCCTCCTTCCCTGTCCCTCCTGAAACATCTGAAACCCAGTGCTTGAAGTACCCAGTCCTGACCCTGATAATGGTCACCACATCACACTTCCAAGCAGCGATCCACGCTCTAAGCTCATCCATTTTGTTCACTATACTCCTTGCGTTAAAATAAACACACCTCAACCCTTCGGTCTGAGAGCTTCCCTTCCCCTTCACCTGCCTATCCTCCCTCTCACACTGCCGACCAGCCCCTCTTATTTTTACTCTAACCTCCTCTCTCTCAGTCACCACATTTTGATTCCCACCCCCCAACCAATCTAGTTTAAACTATCCCCAGTAACCTTAGCAAACCTTCCCGCCAGAATATTTTTCTCTATTATAAATCTCTTGTTTTGGACTATAATGGACTTACAATTGTCTTCACCAGTCTTTTTTTCTTTTTATATATATGTGGAAGCTTTTACAGTCTGTTTTTATGTTACTTGCTAGCTTACTTTCATACTCAATTTTTCCCCTCTTCAATTAACCTCTTTGTCCTCCTCTGCTGAATACTGATTCTTCTTCCAATCCACATGCTTGCTACTTTTTCGAGCAATTTTATATGACTCCTCTTTGGATCTAAAACTTTCCTTAATTTCCTTTTGTAATCTATAGTTGGGCCACCTCCTATCAGAAGTTCAAATTTCCTGATCAATTCCCATGGAGTCAGTGCATTGAGACCTTAGAGGGATCCCAACATGTATCCTGGGGAGTATGTCTGGCAATCCTGAGACTGGAAGATCTGGACCAGTATTTCCTGAAAAAAAAAGCTCCCAAGGGATGCTAGCTGCCAACTGCAGAAAAGACACCAGCTCAACATTCTCCTAAACTGACATTTTGTGACTGATGCATTTCTGTAACCTTTGCAATGCCTGATGAAAAGGTCTCACGGGAACAAGTTTCCTTCCTGGACTACGGTCTTCATAGCATACCCAGCAATAACCATCAAGTCTGCACGCAACTGCAATTATACTCATTTCTATATCTCCTAAGCAACTAAGAAGCCAAAGTTGCAAATCCAACTGTATACTGAATAAAAGGCAAAATACTGCTGGAATCTGAAACAAAAACCAAAAATGCTGGAAGATCTCAGCAGGTCTGACAGCATCTGTAGGGAGAGAATAGAGCCAACGTTTCGAGTCTAGATGACCTTTCGTCCAACTCTGACAAAGGGTCATCCAGACTTGAAACATTGGCTCTATTCTCTCCCCAGAGATGCTGTCAGATCTGCGAGTTTCCAGCATTTTTTTCTTTTTGTATATACTAAATAAACCTATTACTTCAGTAGCTGAGTGTAGTGAAGGACGAGATTCATTGCCCTCATCCAATGGAGATTTTGTTGCCATTTCTGAATACCTTAAACAAGCAAAACAAACAGTTTAAAGATACAAAAAGGAAAACCTCCACTGGCAGAAGGACTGCTGCCAAGGAGATTAGGGAACAGTGTAAACCTGGAAGCTATGGCACTTCAAACCCGAGAAGAAAAAGTTTTAAAATTTGGAGGATAGGGTCACTTAAATGGACCAGCAAATTAGAATTTGTAAGTTAAAAAGCACTGTAAGTTGAGGAATCAAATTCAATAAATATGTAAAAGTAAAGTTTATTTACAAGTCATAAGTAAGGCTTATATTAACACTGCAATGAAGTTACTGTGAAATTCCCCTAGTCGCCACAGTCCGGCACCTGTTCGGGTCAATGCACCTAACCAGCATGTCTTTCAGAATGTGGGAGGAAACCAGAGCACCCGGAGGAAACACAGACACGGGGAGAATGTGCAAACTCCACATAGACAGTGACCCAAGCCGGGAATCGAACCCGAGTCCCTGACGCTGTGAAGCAGCAGTGCTAACCACTGTGCTACCGTGCCACCCAATATGATCATTCATATTCTAAATTCAGAAAATAGATGGCCATCGAAGTTGCTGGATTGATGAAATCCTGGCTAGGTGACCACTGTCTTTCAGGGAAGGGAACCTGCCACATACACCTGGTCTAGCTTATATCCAGTAAATGTATCACACAGTATGATTGACTCTGAACATCCTCAGGCAACCAGAATTGGGCAATAAACATTGGCTTGCCAATATCTCCCACCTTCCACCAACAGGTTTTTAATGTGGGAATTTATGAAGTAGAAATGTATACGTATCTTAAACTAGCTTTCAGAGATGTATACAATTCTAAAACTTTTTCTTGCAGAAGTTGGAAAATTAATGTCACTTTAGCCAGAAGTTTCAGAAACCCTGCCCCCTCCCAACCACACCCCCCTCCCCCATTTTGAAGATTCCTGTCCCATGTGTATCCTCCCTCTTTCTAAGAAACAGTATTCCTGTATAGCTGGTAACTCACAATACTTCAACATTTTCTCAGAGGTTGTTTTAACTCTGCTCTCTTACACTAATGGGTGTTAGGGTGAAGTCTGATTTTATCATTGACTGACTTACAGGTCTCAGCACAATTCACTGGCAAAAGTATGGAGGAAACCCCAGGGTTAACAACACACGTCAGCTGAAGTAACAGCAAATCCACAGAATTATCCTGCCCGACAGCGCAAGTAACCTCACAGAAAGGAAAATTCCGCCTCTGCTCACTCGGGGTAAGAATGTACAGAGCAAACAATTGTCTGCAGCACAACTAGAATGCATCTATAGTCAGTTGATTGGCTTGTGTATGAAGTAAATCAGCGTGCTACTTTGGAGGAGGTCATTTAAGTTTTTTGTACAAACATCGAGCACCCATGTAAGGAGGTTTGTTAAGGTGAGGGGTAGTGATATCATGACTGGACTAGTAATCCAGAGACCCGAGGTAATGCTCTGGGGACTTGGGCTCGAATCCCACTGTGGCAGATGGTGGAATATAGATTCAATAAATATCTGGAATTAAAAGTCTAATGGTAACCACAAAACCATTGTCAATTGTCGTAACAACCATGAAATTTTCTTTAGAGATGGATATCTGCCATCCTTATCTGGTCTGGCCTACATGTGACTCCAAAACCACAGTGATGTGGTTGACTTTTAAATGCCCTCTGAAATGGCCTAGCAAGCTATTAGGGATAGAATCATAGAAAGAATCATAGAAACCCTACAGTGCAGAAGGAGGCCATTCGGCCCATCGAGTCTGCACCGACCACAATCCCACCCAGGCCCTACCCCCACATATTTTACCCGCTAATCCCACTAACCTACACATCCCAGGACTCTAAGGGGCAATTTTTTTAACCTGGCCAATCAACCTAACCCACACATCTTTGGACTGTGGGAGGAAACCGGAGCACCCGGAGGAAACCCACACAGACACGAGGAGAATGTGCAAACTCCACACAGACAGTGACCCGAGCCGGGAATCGAACCCGGGACCCTGGAGCTGTGAAGCAGCAGTGCTAACCACTGTGCTACCGTGCTGCCCATATGGGCAATAAATGCTGGCATGACCTGTGATGTCCACATCCCATCAATGAATATAATCCCATCAATGAATATTTTTTTAAAAATTTGCTGATTTTGTAATTTTAGATGATGTCAAGAAATCAGCAGCATGAAATCAAGAAAGATATGGAGCACTGGGCAATAAAATTAAATTTGAAGCCAAATGTTTTTTATATTAAAAAATGTTTTATCTATTTCCTCTCAATGTCTGATGTCCCAAAGGCACATGTAGAACTGCAATGATAAGACAAAAAAGGTGTTCTGTAAAGAATAGGGGTCACCATCTTGACACTATTTATTTCTCTCATGGCAATGGCGATCTTGGGCACTTCCTAAAATAAAGTTATGCTTCACAGAGACTAAACTGCAATCATGAACTGAAAGAAACTCAAATCGATGAACATTGAAAAATATATTTCAATACTCACAAACATACAAATTAATAGCAGGAGTAGGCCACTCAGCCGCTTAAGCCTGCTCCTCCATTCAATGAGGTCATGGCTGATCTGAATGTAACCTAACTCCACATTCCTGACCACCCTGGATAGACTTTCACCCCTTATGTCACTCTGCCTTAAAAATATTCGAAGACTCTGCTTCCACCACCTTTTAAGGAAGAGTTTCCCAAAGACTCACAACCCTCAGAAAATATTTTTGTCATCTCTGTCCTAAATGGGTGACCCCTTATTTTTGAACAATGATCCCCAACTCTAGATTCTCCCACAAGAGGAAACATCCTCTGTACATTGATCCTCCCAAGACGCATTAGGATCTTGTATGTTTCAAACAAGTTGCCTCTTACCCTTCTAAGCTCCAGCGAATACAAGTTAAACCAGTTTAACCGTTCCACACAAGACAACCCTCCCAAACTAGGTACAAGTTTAGTAATCCCTTTCTGACTTGCTTCCAATGCATTAATATCCTTTCTTAAATAAGGAGACTGATAGTACACATGGTTCTTCAGATGTGGTCTCACTAATGCCCTGTACAACTGAAGTATAACCTCCCCACTTTTGTCAATTCCCCTCGCAATAAGTGATAACATTCTAATTAGCCTTCCTCATTACCCTCTGTACTTGTATAGTAGCCTTTTGCAATTCATGCACTAGGACTCCTGCATCTCAGAGCTCTGCAATCTTTCACCATTTAAATATACTTCTTTGTTAATTTTCCTGTCAAAGTGGGAAATTACACATTTTCCTACATTATACTCCATTTGCAAGATCTTTGCCCACTCTATCTATATCCCTTTGTAGGCTCCTTATAATCCTTCACATCTTACTAAACTATGTATCTTTGTGTTATCAGCAAATTTAGCAACCATACCTTCAGTCCCTTCATCCAAGTCATTTATATATATTGTAAACAATTGAGGACCCAGCACTGATACCTGTGGCACACCACTTGTTACATCCTGCTTGGCAGAAGACGACCCATTTCTACCTACCCTATGTTTCATGCTAGATAGGTAATCTTCAATCTACGTCAACATGGTATCCCCTACACCATAAGCTTTTATTTTTCACAATAATTTCTGACGTGACACCTTATCAAATGCCTTCTGGAAATCTAAGCACAGTACATCCACCAGTTCCCCTTTATCCACAGCACATGTTACTTCTTCAAAAAACTCCAATAAAATGGTTAAACATTATTTCTCTTCCACAAAACCCTGATGTCTCTATCCAATTACCCTAAATTTTTCCAAGTGCTCTACTATAACATCTTTAACAATAGTTTCCAACATTTTCCATATGACAGATGTTAAGCTAACTGACCTATAGTTTCCTCCTTTCTGAATCCCTCCCTTTTTGAATAAACCAGTTACATTTGCGACCTTCCAATCTAAATGGAACTTCCCAAATCTAGTGAACTTTAGAAAGTTAAAACCAATGGACCAACTAGTCACTTATTTTAAACCCTAGGATGAAGTCCATCAGGATCCGGGGATTTGTCAGCCTGCAGCTCCAACAATTTTCTCATTACCACTTCCATGGTTATTGTAATTTTCCCCAAGTTCCTCTCTCCCTTCCATTTCCTGATTTATAGCTATTTCTGAGATGTGACTTGTATTCTCTATAGTGAAACCCAATGGAAAATACCCATTCAAATCATCTGCCATCTTTTTATTTTCCATTATTAATTTCCCAGATTCACTTTCCATAGAACCAACACGCACTTTGTTAACTCTTGATTTTTGAAAAATATCTATAAATATCTGATTTCTATAAGATACAAGATAATAGATTCTCTTACTATCTGTCTTTACATTTCTAGCTAGCTTTCTCTTGTACTCTATTGTTTTCTGCTTTATCAATCTGTTGGCCATTCCTTGCTTTTTTAAAATTCTAGATCTTCTGACCTGCCACCCAATTTTGCACAATTATATGCTTCTTTAACTTCGATACTAGCTTTAATTGGAGTTAACCATGGATGGTGGGTCCTCCCTTTCTCATTCAAATGCAACTATTCTGTGCTCCGAAATATCCCCTTAAATGTCTGTCATTGCACCTCTACAGACCCATCATTAAGCTAATTTGCCAGTTCATTTTAGCTAACCGTGCTTTCATGTGTTCATAATTGCCCTTAAAAATGTAGTATTGCACCCCCACTCTTCTCTCTCTCAAAACTGAACGTAAACTTCAGTTTTAAGCTGGAAATGTTTCCGGAGACATTGCAGTTTTGAAGAGCAAAGTCAGGAATCAGCCAGGAGAACTTCTATCACCACCAATGGGCGGCACAGTAGCACAGTGGTTAGCACTGCTGCTTCACAGCTCCAGGGACCTGGATTCGAATCCCGGCTCGGGTCACTGTCTGTGTGGAGTGTGCACATTCTCCTTGTGTCTGTGTGGGTTTCTTCCGGGTGCTCCGGTTTCCTCCCACAGTCCAAAGATGTGCGGGCTAGGTTGATTGGCCATTCTAAATTGCCCCTTAGTGTCCCGGGATGCATAGGTTAGAGGGGTTAGTGGGCAAATATGTAGGGATATGTGGATAGGGCCTGGGTGGGATTGTGGTTGGTGCAGACTCGATGGGCCGAATGGCCTCTTTCTGCACTGTAGGGTTCTATGATTCAATGAAGAATATATCAATATTGCAAAAACAACCTCTTAACAAGTTACAGGCAGCATTCTTCCGATACCCATGTTCTATGCTTCATTCTGCTCAATTTCAGGATCTCTGCTTTAAGTGCCTTGTAAAAAGGTAATCCTTTGGAGAGTTTTCTTTCTCATTTCTTTCTTTCTCATAGGGCGGCACGGTAGCACAGTGGTTAGCACTGCTGCTTCACAGCTCCAGGGCCCTGGGTTTGACTCCCGGCTTGGGTCACTGTCTGTGTGGAGTTTGCACATTCTCCTCGTGTCTGCATGGGTTTCCTCCGGGTACTCCAGTTTCCTCCCACAGTCCAAAGATGTGCAGGTTAGGTTGATTGGCCATGCTAAAATTGCCCTTAGTGTCCTGAGATGTGTAGGTTACAGGGATTAGTGGGTAAATGTGTAGGGATATGGGGGTAGGGCCTGGGTGGGATTGTGGTCGGTGCAGACTCGATGGGCCGAATGGCCTCTTTCTGTACTGTAGGGATTCTATTCTATTCTATTTCAGTCATAATGGCAATGCAGTGGCAAGACTCAGTAATCCAATTCATATTAAAGGAGATAATAATGGTAACACCAGGAACATTAGGTGCTAGAGGTAATTTTTCTGACTGATTCTTCAGGTAGCAAGTATAGGTTGGAGAATTGGGACTGTAGCCCAGCCTCCAATCCATGTCCCAGTCTAGCAAAGTTTCAGGCTGGTAGCAAAGTTTTGCAGACTTAACACATATCCTTTAATTTTCCTATTACTTGTATACTTTCATTTTAAAGCAATCATGACAGGAAAGGCTATTCGTTGGATTGTACATGGTGTGTTTGCAGATGCCTTTTATTTTGCATTTCCCCCAGCAGCAGGAACAAATGTATATTTTCTGTGTAATGTTAGTTTCACATTCCAATATGGAGCAGTTGAACCAAATTTCCGAACTTGGTGGAAGCCTGGTGTCCAGTGATTGCCCTGGGAAATGTGTATCGCCTGCTCATCGAGGCTGCACCGACAACAATCAGGCCCTATCCCTGTAAACCTCTATATTTGCCCCGCTAATCCCCCTGACACTAAGGGGCAATTTAGCATGGCCAATCAACCTTCATGGATCTGTGAATATGCACTCCAAAGTCATAGAATCCTCCAGTGCAGAAGGAGGCCATTTGGCCCATCGAGTCTACACCGACCACAATTACACCCAGGCCCTAATTCCACAACCCCATGCATTTACCCAAGCTAGTCCCACTGACACGAAGGTGCAATTTAGCATGGCCAACCACCTAGCCCACACATCTTTGGACTGTGGGAGGAAACCGAAGCACCTGGAGGAGACCCACACAGACACAGGGAGAATGTGCAAACTCCACACAGACAGCGACCCAGGCTGGGAATCAAACGCAGGTCCCTGGCGCTGTGAGGCAGCAGTGCTAACCACTGTGCCGCCCTTCCCAGGACTTGCGTTCTGGGGGTTGATTACAGTCAGTCCCAGTCTTGGCCATTGCAATTTCTGGCTTTGCAAGGATGGGCATGCTGCTTGGAGGTGGGAATTCCTCCTGACTGAGGGCCAGAAGTCCCATTTCTGGCCAATTAGCACTCTTTGGAGTGTTATGTGGCTACATAACAGGCAATGTTGGCAGGGATGGGTTACCCACTGCAGGGAAAACCTGCCATCCTACAAATCCTGGGGTATTAGTCAGTTGACAATCAATCCATGAATAAGAAAAGAAAAATCCCTGGTTCTGGTGGGCATTGGAAGCCATAGGTCCAAAGTCACCTATTCTTCCTTCACATGCTATCTTTACCATATATTATGCCTCAAATTACTCATTTACTGCATATTCCAAGAGTTAGTACAAGTTAGGGCTGCTTCTGTCATAGAAATGATGTGGAGATGCCGGCGTTGGACTGGGGTAAACACAGTAAGAGTTTTAACAACACCAGGTTAAAGTCCAAAAGGTTTATTTGGTAGCAAATACCATTAGCGTTCGGAGCGCTGCTCCTTCGTCAGATGGATCTGACGAAGGAGCAGCGCTCCGAAAGCTAATGGTATTTGCTACCAAATAAACCTTTTGGACTTTAACCTGGTGTTGTTAAAACTCTTCCTGTGTCATAGAAAGCCAGAGGCAGACTTACAATGAAACACACAGCAATGCAGCGTGGGGCCTCGGCCAATGTATTTGGCGGGGGAAGGGGGGGGTGGGAAATGTTAGCATACTGAGAGGTGGCTGTGGGAGCAACAATCAGAGCCTAGGAGCTCTGAGTTTGCATGGCTTTCTGGGAGCGGCGGGGTAATTCAACCAGAGGCCAGGGCTGAGAGTGAGGGGGCTGGGTGGCAACCAAACCCATTGGAGGGTGAGAACAGGCCAGATAGGCAGCAGCAGCAACCAGGCAGCCAGTGAACCACCAGCACACCTGCAGGGATGATCCGACTCCCAGACCAGGGCTGAGGAGGGCTGCAGGCAAAAGCAAGGCCCTCACTGGTGGACGGGTCGCCCCGTCACCATGGGGCAGGGCGGGATGTCATGGGGAGGCCCTGCAAGGAGGGAAAGCTCAGGACCACCCAAAAGTGCAAGTCTGCCTCGGTAGAAAATTGTAAAAACGAATTAGTAAATTGGTTCAGCAGTAAGAGCATTATTTTATATATAGACCTTATATATTGTTCTGAATATGGAAAAACCATATCTACTGTCAATGCCTGAAGCGTAATTGCAGTGTTGGACTATAGATGTAGGCCAGTTCAAACAAGGGCAGCCTGTCCCCTTTCTTTCCAGGTGTTACTGAACCAATTGGGTTTTTAAACAAAACAGCAATTTTTGTGACCGCTCTGGTGCCACGCCGCAATTTTTTAAAACTCATTTTACAGGATATGAGCGTCATTGGCTAGGCCAACATTTATTGCCCATCCCCAGTTGCCCTTCAGAAGGTGGTAGTGAGCTGCCTTCTAGAACTGCTGCAGTCCCTGAAGTGTAGGTACATCCACAGTGCTGTTAAGGAGACAATTCCAGGATTTTGACCCCCCAACGGTGAAGTGATATATTTCCAAGTCAGGATGGTGAGTGACTTGGGAGGGGAACCTCCAGCTGTTCCGAGATATCTTCTGCTCTTGTTCTTCCAAATGGTAGTGGGTTTGGAAGGTGCTGCCCAAGGGCTGCTTTGTCCTGGATGGAGTGCCTGTGCCTTGTATATGAGACAGCGAGAGCAAGAGCGCTCGCGCTCTGGTAGCCACAGTATTGATATGGTTTGTCCAATTCAGTTTCTGGTCAATGGTAATCCTCAGGATGTTGATAGATTCATGACCAGATTCATTGAATGGCAGAACACAATTTCCTTTGAAAATTTCCATTCTCTGGGTCATTAGTCCAGTACCATAAATAATATGCTATAATTTACTTGACAGGTAACAATCATGCACATTAAAGGCAACTATTACAGGCCTAAATTTTTAAAACAACAAATAAAGAACAATACAAAACACCAATTAGCGTATATCAATGACTGTAAAGTCAAATGAATGCAGAATTCAACCTTGTTTCAACTCAGATGTTATTCTTAAAGCTAAAATAACATACAACCATCAAGGTGAAATAGATTGTGCAACTAATGCTAAAATGGCACGGGCACTTTTTGAATGATGATATTTTGCATTAGTCTAGACAGTGGAAAGCCCACTCACTGACAAGTTTGAAGGCAGAATCAGACCAGCGGACAAGCACCGGATCTGTGCAATTTTCTCTTTTTTGAACAACAGACAATGAATAATATCCAGCAGAAGCACCATGGTTGAGTTGATAGTAATCACACCTCGAGTCACAAGGTTGTGGGTTCACAGCCTCACTCCAGGATTTGAGCACAGATTTAAAGCTGATACTCCAGTACAGTGCTGGGGGAGGGACATACAGTGCCATCTTTTGGATGAAACGTTAAACCAAGGTCCCATCTGCCCTCCCAGACTGATGTAAAACGTCCCATGCCATTATTAACCCTCAATCAATTTCCCAAAACACTTACCTGGTCATCATCACATTGTTACATTAAAAACAATGATTACACTTCAAAAGTATTTTATTATCTGAAAAGCACTTTGAGATGCCCAGTGGTCATGATAGGCACTTTAAAAATGTATCTTTTTCCTTTAACATTACAGCAATGCAATACCGAAGTGAAGAAGTAAACCCAAATATGCACAAGTGTCAGTTTTGCTCTCTTCACACACAAACTGCAAAGAGTTGTAGCAAGATCATCAAGAGAACATCTCCCTTTACCTGCCTCATCATTCATGCTTATCCACCATCCCAGAGACAAACATCATGAATTTATCAAATGTGAAGAGGATGGGGGCAAAGTATTCTCCACTGGGCCATTAGGGCTGAGAGAAAATGTTGCCCAATATAGAGTCACTGGTGCAGAGTGGGAGGCCCAGCTTACTGACTGATCTTCAAGAATTTGTTCGAAGCACACTACTTAAGGTTTCAGCTTTCCAGCAGAAGGCACAACATCACCATCATGTTGAAAGGCCATTGGAAACTATGTCTACAATGTTTCAAACAATAGTTGATTAATTACCTTCAGTGCTATAAATGATACAACGGAAGTGACCATTCAGCTCATCGTGTTCATAATAGTTTTTTTGAAAGAACTATCCAGTAAGTCCAACTTCCCTGTCCTATCTCTATCATCCTCTCCAAGTATGCATCCAAAATAAATGTACGGGTTAGGTTGATTGGCCATGCTAAATTGCCCCTTAGTATCAGAGGAATTAGAAGGGTAAACACTTGGGGTTACAGGTTAGAGCTTGGGTGGATTGTTGTTGGTGCAGGCTCGATGGGCTGAATGGCCTCTTCCTGCACTGTAGGGATTCTATGAAAATCCTCTTCAAAAGTTATTTCTGAATCTGCTTCCAGCACCCTTTCAGGTGGTACACTCCAGATCAGATATGTAAAAAGAGCTGTGCATCTTGCCTGGGTTCTTTTGCCAATGATCTGAAACCTGTGCCCTCAGCTCTTCTGAACACCTTTATTAAATCTCTTGTTCACTTATAGTTATTCTGACAGCAGAGAAGGTTAAGTTCTGCATGCTTAGCAAAAGGTAAAGTCGCCATAGTCCCAGATGACCATAGGCTGCTCTGTCCTCTGAGGAAGAGAGCTGACTGGTGGTGATTTAACCTGAGGATCTCCACATTTCAGGCGAAGAGCAAGTTTGAGAAGGCGGGGCCTTCATGAATAACCTCAGTCAGTACAGGAATTGAACCCACGCTGTTGACATCGCTCTGCACCATTAACCAGCCGTCCAGCCAATTGAGCTAACCGATTCCCCTGCATGCCGAGTACTATTGAGTTAAATGTCCTCTGCGTTCTCTCTAAAGCATCAACATCCAGAGTCTGGTGCTCAGTCTTGAACCTGATGATCCAACTGAGGCCTAACCGGTGATTTCTAATGATTTAGCACAATATCCTTGCTTTTGTATTCTATACCTCCATTAATAAAGCCATGTATCCCATACAGTCTTCTCAACACATCCTGTTACCCTCAAAGATCTGTGTTCGTACATCTCCAGGTTTCTCTGTTCCTGTTCCCCTTTTAAAAAATGTAGCTTATATTGCCCCTCCTCATTCTTTCTACTAACCTGCATCACTTCACATTAGGTGTCTATGACATCTGCCACATGTCTGTCCATTTCACCAGTCTGCCCATGTCCTCGAGTTCTGTTACTGTCCCCATCTTGTTTACTACATTTCCTACATCATATCATTCCAAACTTTTGAATAATGCCCTATATACACAAGTACAGGTAATTAATACATATCAAATAGATAACCAGTCGAAATATCTTGGCAACAGCACTGCCTACTTCCCACCAGTCTGAAAAATAACCATTCAGCACTATTCTTTACTTTCTGACTCTCGGCTGATTTTGAATCCATTCAGCCACTTGGGCAGGTGACAGATGTGTCAGTGAGGGATCACTTTGGAACCAGAATTCCATTAGTTTTAAGATAACTATGGAGAACGATAACTCTGGCCCAAAAGTTAAAATTCTAAATTGGGGCAAAGCCAATTTTGATGGAATCAGACAGGAACTTTCAAAAGTTGATTGGGGGAGGGTCTGTTGGCAGGCAAAGGGACAGCTGGTAAGTGGGAGGCTTTTAAAAGTATGTAACAGGGTTCAGGATAAGCACATTCCTTTTAGAGTGAAGGGTTAGGCCTAGAAGTAGGGATCCTTGGACGACTCGGGATATTGAGGCCCTGGTCAAGAAGAAGAAGAAGGAGGCACATGACATGCATAGGTAGCTGGGATCAAGTGGATCCCTTGAAGAGTATAGAGGGTGTAAGAGTACAGTTAAGAGCAAAATCAGGAGGACAAAAAGGGCACACAAGATTGCTTTGACAGATACGGCAAAGGGGAATCCAAAGAGCTTCTACAAATATATTAAAGGGCAAAAGAGTAACTAGGGAGAGAGTAGGGCCTCTTAAGGATCAACAAGGTCATTTGTGTGTGGATCCACATAGGTGAGATCCTAATTGAATATTTCTCATTGGTATTACTATTGAGAAAAGCAGGCAGTTAGGGAACTTGGGGAAATAAATAGTGATGTCTTGAGGAGTGTATATATTACAGAGAAGGAGATGCTGGGAGTTTTAAAGCACATCAAGGTAGATAAATCCCTGGGACCTGATGAAGTGTATCCCCGGACATTGTGGGAGGCTAGGGAGGAAATTGCAGGTCCCCGAGCAGAGGTATTTGAATCATTGACAGCCACAGGTGAGGTACCTGAAGATTGGATGTTAGGCCTTTGTTTAAGAAGGGCTGCAAGGAAAAGCCTTGGAACTACAGGCCGGTGAACCTAACACCTATAGTGGGTAAGTTGTTCGAAGGTATTCTGAGAGACAGGATCGACAGGCATTTAGACAGGCAAGGACTGATTAGAAACAGTCACAAATTTGATTGGGTTTTTTGAAGGGGTAACCAAGAAGGTAGATGAGGGCAATGTAGTTGATGTTGTCTACATGGACTTTAGCAAGGCCTTTGACAAGGTACCTCATGGTAGGTTAAATCTCTCCAGGGTGAGGTAGCCAAATGGATACAAAATTGGCTTGATGACAGAAGACAGAGGGTGGTTGTAGAGCGTTGTTTTTCAGACTGGAGGCCTGTGACCAGCGGTGTGCCTCAGGGATCAGTGCTGGATCCACTGTTATTTGTCATTTATATTAATGAATTGGATGAGAATGTAGGAGGCATGGTTAGTAAGTTTGCAGATGACTTCAAGATTGGTGGCATAGTGGACAGTGAAGGAGGTTATCTAGGATTGCAATAGGATCTTGATCAATTGGGCCAGTGGGCTGATGAATGGCAGATGGAATTTGATTTAGATAATTGCGAGGTGATGCATTTTGGCAGATTGAACCAAGGCAGGACTTACTCAGTTAATGGTAGTGTGTTGGGGAGAGTTATAGAACAAAGATATCTAGGGGTACAGGTTCATTGCTCCTTGAAAGTGGAATCCAGGTGGACAGGATGGTGAAGAAGGCATTCAGCATGCTTGGTTTCATCGGTCAGAACATTGAATACATGAGTTGGGATGTCTTGTTGAAGTTGTACAAGACATTGGTAAGGCCACACTTGGAATACTGTGTACAGTTCTGGTCACCCTATTATAGAAAGTTATTATTAAACTAGAAAGAGAGTGGAAAGGATTTATTAGGATGCTACTGGGGCTTGATGGTTTGAGTTACAAGGAAAGACTGGATAGACTGGGACTTTTTTCCCTGGAGCATAGGAGACTTAGGGGTGATCTTATAGAGGTCTATAAAATAATGAGGGGCTTTGATCAGCTAGATAGTCAATATCTTTTCCCAAAGGTACGGGAGTCTAAAACTAGAGGGCATAGGTTTAAGGTGAGGGGGAAGAGATACAAAAGGGTCCAGAGGTGCAGTTTTTCCACACAGAGGGTGGTGAGTGTCTGGAACAAGCTGCCAGAAGTAGTAGTAGAGGTGGATACAATTTTGTCTTTTAACAAACATTTAGACAGTTACATGGGTAAGATGGGTATAGAGAGATACGGGCCAAATGCAGGCAATTGGGACGAGCTTAGTGGTTTAAAAAAATGAGTGCTGCATGGACAAGTTGGGCCGAAGAGCCTGTTTTCATGCTGCAAACCTCAATGACTCACTGTTCCTTTAATTCCATGGTTAAAAAGTCAATTACGTGGCACTTTGTCAAATGGCTTTTTAAAACCTCTCCAATCCTAAGCTGTAATTCATCTAAAATCTCAATCATTTGTCAAACATGATTAACCTTGAATAAATCTGTGCTGACTTATTTTTAGTCTGTATTTTTCTAAATGCCAATTACTTTGGTTGAAGAATATTGTCTCTTAAAATTTCCACACCACCAACATTAGACTGATTGGTTTGTGGTTTCTAGGTTTGGGCTGTAATACTTGCAACCGTACAACTCTCCCACACAACCAAGGAGGATTGAAAGAATGCAGCCAGAATCATTTCCCCTTTACATCCCTCATTAACCAAAGATGTGTATTCCATCAGGACTGGGTGACTTTTCTATTTGAGGATTTCCAACTTTAAGTACTTTATCTTTCTTTATTTTTTAATTTATCCAATATTGTGGCTGTCTCTTTTTATTGCTCCATTGACAGCATCATCATCTTTAGTGAAGACGGATAGATACAAAGTACTACTGTAGTGCCTCAGCTATGCTGTTAATTGTACCATATTATACTCGTGTAAATATTGAGTTTCTAAGACTACATTCTTAGCCAAAAAACAGGGGGTCAAATTATGCACGAGTTGAGGGGTTGAAATCCACCCTCTCCTTTTCACTCAGTTGCCAATTCAGATACAGTTCCCACCAGCTCCACTCCAAAAGTAGCGCAACAGGAGTCAACAAGTCTTTCTTATTATTGGATCTTTATTTAAAATGTGAAATCTTGGGCTTGTCACAGTACAGAATTGTTTCTTTTTATAAAGCTGGTACACCATCCAGGGCTGTCTTTGAAATCGGCAGTGCCTAATCTTTTGGCTTGTTTCGGGGCAAAGACTTGGAGAGATCCCACAAGAAAGAGAGTCTATTCTGCCGCTTTTCTTTGACATATTTTGCAACTCTGGCCACATTCATTCCTCTGAGCAGTGGTGAGAGTAGTGTGCACAGTTTTGGTCTCCTTACCTGAGGAAGAATATGCTTGCCCTTGAGGGAGTGTGTGGCAAAGAGTTATTTTATGAGTACCGGGTGGGGTGGGGGAATATACAACGTTTAAACTCAAGATATTGCGTAAAGACCTATCTTATTTGAAGAATCTAAAAGAATGAGAGATGGACTAACTGATACATATACAATTCCTAAAAGGGCTTAACAGGGTAAATGCAGAGAAAATGTTTGCCCTGCCTGGGCAATCTAGGACACATGGTCATAGACTGAGCATAAGTAAGGGGTTGGCCATTAATGTCTGAGATAGAGAAATGTCATTTCTCAAAGGGTTGTGGAGCTTTGGAGTTCTCTACCTCAGAGAACCAAGGATGTTCAGTTGTTGAGTATATTTAAGGCAAGAGGTCAATAGATTTGTAGATACTAAAGGAAAGATATGGGGATTGTGCAGGAACGTGGAGCTAATGTAAAAGATCAGTCAAGATTTTGTAGAATACTGAAGAAGGCTCAAAGGATCAACTCCAGCTCCTATTTCTGAAAAGACAATTTGGGTATAGAACCTTTCATCCTGACAAAACAAGAATAATTTTCAACTGCATTACCTGGCTGGTAAAGTGGCAGAGCACAAGCCCAGTGCATTATAAAACACCTCACATCTCATCAATTTACAGGAAATGAAAATCACAATTAAGGCAGGTTCTACAATGGGCAGATGATTCAACCTGCGGGAATACTGCAAGTAACCCCCATACAGTCTATATCGTCACTTTTCAGTTCTCATTCTAATCTTCAGTTCTGATAAGTGGTTATACAAAAACATTGTGTTGTCTTCCCTTTTTACAGATGCTAACTGATCTGTGTATTGCCAGCATTTTCTGTTTCTATCAAGAAAGTTGCAGATTGCTGGATAAATGACTTGGCATACACTACATGTACTAATTGGGAACTAAAGATTTCTCTGCTACAGGCATTTTTTTTTTACATATTTCAAATGGAATGCAGGATTTTCTGACATGCTAGCTATTTCAGTTATCTTTTGGTTGCTATTGTTGAATAGATTATTGAAGCACTGAAGGCTGTGTAACCTGTTATATCGAAAGGTATTTTTTAACATGGTCACATTACAGGGGTCTGAATGGTCTATCCCTGCTCCAATGTCTTAAAATGGAAAGACCTGCTGCAATGAATTAATTGATAGAAAGAATCAGATTGCGCAGTTTAGCAATGTCGTGTAGTCTGATACTGATACTTCCTGTCAAACAGACCCAATTAGGCAAAGTGAGTGTTTTGAATACAAGAGCAGACATCGCTAAAGGCTTGTTTTAAAACACATGCACAAAGAATCTCAAGATTTAATTTTGAAAATTGAACCCAACAATGTAAAGCTCTCTCTTCAGGCGAGATCTTCCATGCCTTGACTATAAGTGGGCAATAATCCTGAACCAGAAAAATATTGTTTGTCACAGGTTAACATATAAAATTTTGACCTTAAAAGTTGTATCTCTCCCCAGGTACTAATTGAAACTATTTTATAGAGCGACTAACAGCTGGTAAAGTGTTCCTATTACAAACTTTATAAGTAATGATTTACGAGTGACCTGCCGAATTCCTTTTTAAAACTTGGTCTCAAACTGACATTATGTTTGCTGTGCATTTGAATATCAGCTGCAACATATACTCATTCCGCTGCTTAGCCTGTTTAACATCTAAAGTTCATTTTTAGAAGCAAGATATTTTCATATGTTCCAAGAATATAGTTTGTCAAAAAATTCCCAAATGCAAGAATAACAATTTGTATTTATATAGCACCTTCAATGCAAGAAAACATCTCAAGCACTTTACAGGGGTCTTCTTATAAAGCAAAATTCGACACTGAGCCACATAAGAAGGTAAATGACCAAAAAGGGCAAATGGTCAAACATTTGATCAAATAATCTAATTTTAATGAGCATCTAAATAGAGGAAAAAAAGAGGGAGTGTGTTGGAGAGGTTTAGGGAGGGAATTCCAAAACTTCGGACCTTGGCTGCTGAAGGCAGGGCCAGCAATTATGGAAGCAGCTGAAACTCAAGAGGCCAGAATTAGAGGAAAATATACATCTTGGAAGGTTATGGGGCAGAAAGACATGACAGGGATAGCGAGGGGTGAGACCATGAAGTCAATGTACATCAGCGAACACAGTTGGATGAACAGGTGTAAGTAAAGATGTGGGCACCAGAGTTTTGGATGACTTCAAGTTTACTGAGGATAGAATGTGGGAGGATGGCCAGTAATACATACATTGTCAGTATGTATAGTACAGTACAGTAATTGGTCTTGGTTATGGCATGGATATATGGTCAGAAGTTCATCTCAAGATTAAATACACCAATATTGCAATGGTTCAGCTTCAAGCAATTGCTAGGGAGAGGGATGGAGTCATTTGCTAGTTAATGGAATTTGTAGTGGAAACTTTGGTCTCCCTAATGTTTAATTGGAGGATATTTCTGCACATCCAGTGATGACGGACAAGTAGTCTAATTTAAAGAAAGATAGTGGAGGAGCCAAGGTGTTGTCAGTGCACATGTGAAAACTGACAGTTTTCTTTAACAATGTTGCCAAGGAACAGCATGTAGATGAGAAATAGAGTGCAAAGATAGACGGGTGGGGAATGTCACAGGAAATGGTACAGAAATTGAAAGAGACAACATCATTATCTGACTACTACATAGATAAAGAATGGAACCAAGTGCAGTCCCATCCAACCAGACTGTGGTGGAGAAGGATGGTGTGGTCAACCTGGTCAAAGGCTATATAATGGTCCAAGAAAGATGAGGGATAGTTTCCCTGTGTCACAGTCACAAGGAATGTTATTTGCGATTTTAGAAAGAGCTGTTTCAGAACTGTGGCAAGTCAGAAACCTAATTGGAAGGATTCAAACATACAGCTTGGGCAAGAGAGAATCATAGAGTCCCTACAATACAGAAAGAGGCTATTCGGCCCATCGAATCTGTACCAACCACAATCCCACCCAGGCCCTACTCCTGTAACCCTCATTTACCCTGCTAATCCCCCTGAACCGAGGGTCAATTTAGCATGTTCAATCAACCTAACCCACACATCTTTGGACTGTGGGAGGAAACCAGAGCACCTGGAGGAAATCCACGGAGACCCGGGGAGAAAGTGCAAACTCCATACAGACAGTGACCCGAAGCTGGAATTGAACCTAGGTCCCCAGCATTGAGAGGCAGCAGTGCTAACCATTGTGCTACCGCGCCACCCCTGTGCCACTCCAAGAGTTTGGGCAAGATAGGCACACATTTGGGAGGTGACTACGCATTCAATGGCTTTGGAGAATAAAGGAAGTTTGGAAATACAGCAGCAAGGAGAGGAGTAGAGTTAAGGGGCTTTTTTTGAGAGGAGGAGTGTGATGGCAGATTGGAAGGAGAGAGCAAGACTGGACCTAGAGAGAGGGAGAAAACTATTAACAAAATGAATAATCGTGGTAACCAGGATGGGAGGTTACGTGGCCAACTGTTCAGTAGGAACTGGATCAATAGAACAAGAGATGGGTCTCAGGGACAAGGTAAGCTCAGAGAGGGAATGAGGGGAGATTGGACAGTAACTAGGGGACAATGTATGTTCAGGGCTAGAACAGGAGAGAACTTTAGAGGAAATTTGGCCTGGTAGGTTAGGTATAGAAAAGGAAGTGACTAAGGCTGCTGATTGGATAGAAGCAGGGAGGTTGTTTCCACTGGCGTGTGAAACCAGAGCTAGAGGGCATAATCTCAAAATAAGGGGCAGCAGATTTACGACTGAGTTGAGGAGGAAACCCTTCACCCAAAAGGCTGTGAATCTGTGGAATTCCCTGCCCAGTGAAGCAGTTGAGGCTATCTCATTGAATGTTTTTAAGGCAAAGATTTTTGAACACTAAAGGAATTAAAGGTTATGGTGAGCGGGCAGGTAAGTGGAGCTGAGTCCACGAAAAGATCAGCCATGATCTTATTGAATGGGGGGGGGGGGGCAGGCTCGAGGGGCCAAATGGCCTACTCCTGCTCCTAGAGTATAGAAACACAGAGGGACGTAGGTGTGCAAGTCCACAAATCCTTGAAGGTAGCAGCACAGGTGGAGAAGGTAGTGAAGAAGGCATATGGTATGCTTGCCTTTACAGGACGGGGTATAGAGTATAAAAGCTGGAGTCTGATCTTGCAGCTGTATAGAACGCTGGTTAGGCCACATTTGGAGTACTGCGTCCAGTTCTGGTCGTCGCACTACCAGAAGGACATGGAGGCTTTAGAGAGAGTGCAGAGAAGGTTTACCAGGATGTTGCCTGGTATGGAGGGTCTTAGCTATGAGGAGAGATTGGGTAAACTGGGGTTGTTCTCCCTGGAAAGACAGAGAATGAGGGGAGACCTAATAGAGAGTAAAAAATTATGAAGGGTATAGATAGGGTGAACAGTGGGAAGCTTTTTCCCAGGTCGGAGGTGACGATCACGGGCTCAAGGTGAGAGGGGCGAAGTATAACTCAGATATCAGAGGGACGTATTTTACACAGAGGGTGGTGGGGGCCTGGAATGCGCTGCCAAGTAGGGTGGTGGAGGCAGACACGCTGGCATCGTTTAAGACTTACCTGGATAGTCACACGAGCAGTCTGGGAATGGAGGGATACAAATGAATGGTCTAGTTGGACCAATGAGCGGCACAGGCTTGGAGGGCCGAAGGGCCTGTTTCCTGTGCTGTACTGTTCTTTGTTCTTATGGATGGTCTCAATTTTAGTGTCAAAGAGGTAATGAATTTCTTGCGCTTATTGTTGGAGGGAAGTATGGAGGAGATGGGGAGAGGGTTTTAAGAAGTATGTTTAGGAGTACAGAAAAGGAGCTGGAAATTCCAGCTTCCTGGACTGCCTGGATCCACTACAACTCGCCTACCGCCGCAACAGGTCCACAGCAGACACCTGTTCCCTGGCCCTGCACTCAACCCTGGAACATCTAGATAACAAAGACACCTATGTCAGTCTCCTATTTATTGACTACAGCTCAGCCTTCAACACCATTATTCCTACAAAACGCATCTCCAAACTCCGTGGCCTGGGCCTCGGCTCCTCCCTCTGTGACTGGATCTTGCACTTCTTAACTCACAGACCACAATCAGTAAGGTAACAACACCTCCTCCATAATCATCCTCAACACCAGTGCCCACAAGGCTGCATTCTCAGCCCCCTACTACACTCCTTATACACCTATGACTGTGTGGCCAAATTCCCCTCCACCTCGATTTTCAAGTTTGCTGATGACACCACCGTAGTGGGTCGGATCTCAAACAATGACGAGACAGAGTACAGGAATGAGATAGAGAATCTGGTGAACTGGTACGGCGACAATAATCTCTCCCTCAATGTCAACAAACCGAAGGAGATTGTCATCAACTTCAGGAAGCGTAGAGGAGAACATGCCCCTGTCTACATCAACGGGGACGAAGTAGAAAGGGTCGAGAGCTTCAAGTTTTTAGGTGTCCAGATCACTAACAACCTGTCCTGGTCCCCCCATTGTGACACTATAGTTAAGAAAGCCCACTAACGCCTCTACTTTCTCAGAAGACTAAGGAAATTTGGCATGTCTGCTATGACCCTCACCAACGTTTGCAGATGCACCATAGAAAGCATTCTTTCTGGTTGTATTGCAGCTTGGGATGGCTTCTGTTCTGCCCAAGACCGCAAGAAACTACAAAAGGTCGTGAACATAGGCCAATCCATCATGCAAACCAGCCTCCCATCCATTGATTCTGTTTATACTTCCCACTACCTCGGCAAAGCAGCCAGCATAATTAAGGACCCCACACACCCCGAGCATTCTCTCTTCCACTTTCTTCCGTCGGGAAAAAGTTACAAAAGTCAGAGGTCATGCACCAACCGACTCAAGAACAGCCTCTTCTCTGCTGCCATCAGACTTTTGAATTTGATTTGATTTATTATTGTCACATGTATTAACATACAGTGAAAAGTACTGTTTCTTGCGTGCTATACAGACAAAACATACCGTTCAGAGAGAAGGAAACGATAGAGTGCAGAATGTAGTGTTACAGTCATAGCTAGGGTGTAGAGAAAGATCAACTTAATGCAAGGTAAGTCCATTCAAAAGTCTGACAGCCGCAGGGAAGAAGCTGTTCTTGAGTCAGTTGGTACATGACCTCAGACTTTTGTATCTTTTTCCCCAAAGGAAGAAAGTGGGAGAGAGAATGTCCAGGGTGCGTGGGTCCTTAATTATGCTGGCTGCTTTGCCGAGGCAGCGGGAAGTGTAGACAGAGTCAATGGATGGGAGGCTGGTTTGTGTGATGGACTGGGCTACATTCACGACCTTTTGTAGTTTCTTACGGTCTTGGGCAGAGCAGGAGCCATACCAAGCTGTGATACAACCAGAAAGAATGCTTTCTATGGTGCATCTGTAAACATTGGAGAGAATCGCAGCTGACATGCCAAATTTCCTTTTGAATGGACCTACCTTGTATTAAGTTGATCTTTCTCTACACCCTAGCTCTGACTTTAACACTACATTCTGCATTCTTTCGTTTCCTTCTCTATGAACGGTATGCTTTGTCTGTATAGCACGCAAGAAACAATACTTTTCACTGTATGCTAATACATGTGACAATAATAAGTCAAATCAAAAATCAAATCTGGGAATTATCTCAATATTCCCGGATCAGCCTGGTCACTGAAGCAGTTTTGGTTTGTGCTGGTTCAATGGATTGGCTGTGCTAAATTCTCCCTCAGTATATCCGAACAGGGGCCGGAGTGTAGCGACTAGGGAATTTTCACAGTAACTTCATTGCAGTGCTAATGTAAGCCTACTTGTGACTAATAAATAAACTTTACTGGTTTATGAGCCTGGGATCTAATCGCGATGAGTCCTCATAAAAAATACCTCTTAGAAGTTCATAACCAAATGGCATTTTATTTTTTAAACAGCTGAATTGCTTCCCAATTACAATGCTGTTGTGGATTTCACCACATTGTGAAGCCCCAGATTCTGGTTCTGTAATTTCAAAATTGTTAAATTCATGTTACCTCCTCATTCTTTTAAAGGAAACTATTGTGTTATGTTGGGAGCAATTTGAAGAAGTTCTAAAACTAATGTATTAGTGGAAATTTAATGTTTCTTCGAATTCCACTGGTCACGTTCCTCGGATACTTTAGACAACAATTGAAAAAGCCGGTTATTTCATAGAATCCCTACAGTGCAGAAGAGGCCATTCGGCCTATTGAGTCTGCATTGACTTATGCACCCTATCCCCGTAACCCCACATATTCACCACGACTAATCCACCTAACCTGCACATCTTTGGACTGTGGGAGGAAACCGGGGCACCCAGAGGAAACCCGAGCACCCTGAGGAAACCCACACAGACACAGAGAGAATGTGCAAACTCCACACAATGAACCAAGGCTGGAATTGAACTGGTTCGTGGTGTTGTTCCACAGTGTTAACCATTGTGCCAACCACTGCGCCACCGTGCAGCCCCATTTCCATTTGGGTTTGTGGAAGAAGCACCATAAGAAACATTCGGCTTTTAGGATAACACATCCAAAAAATGATGGCATGACTGAAGATTCAAAAATAATTTTCTCAGGAGAGGGAGATCATTTCTCCAGAGTCCCTCGCTAACTGGGGCAGGAATCTCTCCCGGCAGTGCCTCAATCATGTGGGTGTCTCATCCCTGTGGCCCCTCACTGACTGAAGGCAGTTTCATCTTGAGAGACCATGCTGGAGGGCTGGAGGTCAGTTTCCCTGTGGTGCCTAGGAGAACAGTCTCCCCCCATAGCCATTCATGGGGAGGTGTTGTGGAAAGGCAGACAGTTTATCCATGTTGCCTCTTGCATGGATGGGGAGGGGTTGGACAGTTACCGCTCAGGACCACATGCCTGGGAGAGTTGGCAGTACCCCCACACGACCCCTTGCTCAGGGGGGGGGGGGAAGGAGTCTCTTTGCAGCCCTCAACATGGGGCCATGTAGACAGCCTATCCCATTCTCTCCAACTCTGTCCTTCATCCCATTGGATTCAGGACTTTGCTGGAGAGGAGCATCTCCCAAATATTGCTGGAAAAATGTCTCAAGTGAACAGTTACCACACTCACTCCAAAGATTCAGCCTCATGCACAGTGTTAGCCCACCCCAGGCAGCCCCCTACAGCCAGCCAGCCAGCCCACTGCCCCCCAGACCACCTCCCCTACACCCAGACAGCCCACTGTGCGTCACCCCATTCCTCCCCTCGTACCTTGGACTCCCGCTGGCTGAGGGTTGAAGCCGGGGACCCGGGTGTCTCTCCGTCGACCCGTTCGTTCTCTTTCTCCATCTCATCAGCGGCAGGGTTCGCACCGCTCTCGGACTCCTCCGCCGCCAGCTCCCGGTTCGGCATCTTGTACTTTCCTCAGCGGCCAACCCCGGGCATCACCGAGAGCGGACTCGGTCCCAGAGCCGGGGGCGGGAGAGCCGCCTTCCCGCCCGCCCGATCCCCGGCTCCGCCGCTCGCTCCTTCCTCCTCAATTATTCCCGAAAATCCACACAACTCCCGCCGCTTTGCCAACTCTCCGGAGTTTTCAGCGGGTTTTACCCTCCGGCTCTTCACGTATTTCCGGCTGCGTGATCGATAGAACAGCCGAGGAGAGGCGTCAATACAGAGAGTGCAGCCCGGGGAGAGTGGAACCGAGAGAGGGACAGAAAGTGTGGAGGAGCGAGAGGGGACTGTGAGAGAAACAGTGAGGGAGAAAGTGTGGGAGAGAGATGTAGCAGGAGAGAAAATATTGGCGGCTGCTGCTGAAACTTTGCTGTCTGCTGGAGCCGCTGCCCCACTGGGTAATAAACAATTGGAGAAAAGCACTCCCTCCACCTGTAGCGGAGCAGCTCCAAGTGAGGATCCTTGCTATGTGTCTGCAGCTCAGTATCCTGGCAATGCTGCTCAGTGCACTTGTTCCCCCTCCCGCCCGCTCTCAGAACTGGGATTCGCTCACGTGTAAAAATACAAACATGTTGCCCCAGATGTCTACACTCCTGGCTCATGGAGACCGGACAACACTCCAAACTAAAAAGGAGGGCAATTAAAACAGCTGGTTTAAAATAAAGACCGAAGACTTACACCCGCCAGCAGGTTTACAACAAATTAACATTTGGGATGTTGGACTGTGCCTCAGGATCTTAATGTAACAATTTCCATATCCTCCTTTCTGAAACAGGCCTTATACTCAGAATCACTTTTACACATATTCATGGAACTGCTGTGTAGCCTGAGTATCGCAAAGTGTTATGGAATGGATCTTTGGAAAATAAGATTTATTTTAATTTGGGATTTACTGAAATTGGTAATGCAGAATAATGTCCGCCCTTAACTATATTGTTTAACTCGGGCGAGATTGTAGATCTGAGATCACTATAGAGTCGCGTCTTTACAACCGCACATTAATATCACTCTTAATCATTCATTTTTGAAAAATGTAGCAATTTGCAAAGTGAAACAGATGCAGCAGGAGTTACGATCCTTTGCAGTTGCTGGACAATTTGTAGCACTTACATATAAACCTTAATAACAAAACTCCAGTCTTCCTCGCAGCTCCCAGGGAACCTCATGGCAATCGTGAAATTTCTGGATTTACGATACTATTAGGAATTATCTCTACCGCAGCCATTTAGTGGTGGGAATTAATATTGAAAGAGAAAGGGAAAATACTGAGGATACTGGGATCTGAAACAAAAACAGAAAACCTCAACAGGTTTGACAGCATCTGTGGAGAGAGAATTGAGCCAACGTTTTCAGTCAGGATGACCCTTTGTCAGAGAACCCTGCTAATGACATGAATTACACTAAAGCCCACAAAGTAACCAATGAAACTGCGGAATCTCGATTCAGCAAATAGAGAATTGTTCTTCCAAGCTTTTTAAAACATTTTTTATGTGTTTGTCAGTCTTGCCATCCACAGTACTGCTGGTATTGGAAAACAAATCTTCAGCATGCAAAATTGTTTCAATATTCAAACCGGCTCCCTCATTTAAATGCAGGTCATGTGGATTTCTTTCAGACTGTAACAGTTCGGGATACAGACGGTATGTGAATAATAAGAGTCAAGACATATTCAGTGCAGCATGCTTGTGAGGAAAAGGTGACTTTGAATAGATGATTCCCAAAGCTCTTGGGGTTCCCCTTGCTGCTTCTGGCTCTGTTACAGATTGATCGAGATGGATTGATATGAAGAGTCAACAATTCATAGAATCCTACAGTACAGAAGGAGGCCATTCGGCCCATCAAGTCTGCACCGACCACAATCTGACCCAGGCCTTATCCCCATAACCCCATGCATTTACCCGAGTGTCCCCCTGACACTAAGGGCGGGATTTTACTGCCTCGCTTGGGCAAGATCGTAAAATCCCGCCCAAGACCAACAAAACTTTCAGCTCTGGGAAATCGATTCCGGGGCAGGCAAGGTGGTAGGTTTGCGGCCTGAGGGACAATTTAGCATGGGCCAATCCAGCTAAGCCGCACATCTTTGGACTGTGGGAGGAAATGGAGCACCCAGAGAAAATCCACGCAGACACTGAGAATATACAGACTCCACACAGACAGTAACCCAAGCCAGAAATTGAACCTGGGTCCCTGGCACTGTGAGGCAGCAGTGCTAACCACTGTGCTACCCCGAACTTCTTGGTATTGTCATGAAACTGCCCGGATAGTGGAAGGTGAACAAGGTGGACTTAGTCTCCTCGGTGTAGCAATTTTATGTTCCTATGAAAGCATTGTTTCCAATGATGGCGCTGGTTCTGATTCTGTACTTCTTGGGCCACATTGACCCTACCATTCAAAGAAAGAACAAACAATGAACAAAGAAAATTACAGCACAGGAACAGGCCCTTCAGTCCTCCACACGTGCACCGGCCATGCTGCCCGACTCAACTAAAACCCCCTACCCTTCCGGGGACCATGTCCCTCTTTTCCCATCCTATTCATGTATTTGTCAAGACGCCCCTTAAAAGTCACCATCATATCTGCTTCCATGATCTCCCCCGTCAGCAAGCTCCAGGCACCCACCACCCTCTGTGTAAAAAACTTGCCTCGTACATCTCCTTTAAACCTTGCCCCTCGCACCTTAAACCTATGCCTCCTAGTAATTGACTCTTCCACCCTGGGAAAAAGCTTCTGACTATCCACTCTGTCCATGCCCCTCATAATCTTGTAGACTTCTATCAGGTCACCCCTCAACTTCCGTCGCTCCAGCGAGAACAAACCAAGTTTCTCCAACCTCTCCTCATAGCTAATGCCCTCCATGCCAAGCAACATCCTGGTAAATCTTTTCTGTATCCTCTCCGAAGCCTCCACTTCCTTCTGCTAGTGTGGCGACCAGAATTGAACATTGTATTCCAAGTGTGGCCTAACTGAGGCTCTATAAAGCTGCAACATGACTTGCCAATTTTTAAACTCAATGCCCCGGCCGATGAAGGCAAGCATACTGTATGCCTTCTTGACTACCTTCTCCAATTACATTGCCACTTTCAGGTCACCCAGATCTCTCTGCCCATCAATGGGTTCTGCCTTTTACTGTATATTTCCTCTCTGTATTAGACCTTTCAAAATACATTATCTCACATTTGTCCGGATTAAACTCCATCTGCCATCTCTCCACCCATGTCTCCAACCAATCTATATCCTGCTGTATCCTCTGATGGTCCTCATCGCTATCTGCAAATCCACCAACCTTTGTGTCGTCCGCAAACTTACTAATCAAACCAGTTACATTTTCCTCCAAATTATTTATATATATATATATTACAAACAGCAAAGGTCCCAGCACTGATCCCTGAGGAATGCCACTTGTCACAGCCCTCCATTCAGAAACGCACCCTTCCACTGCTACCCTCTGTCTTCTATGACCGAGTAAGAGTTTTAACAACACCAGGTTAAAGTCCAACAGGTTTATTTGGTAGCAAATGCCATTAGCTTTCGGAGCGCTGCTCCTTCGTCAGATGGAATGGATATCTGCTCTCAAACAGGGCATACAGAGACACAAAATCAAGTTACAGAATACTGATTAGAATGCGAATCCTACAGCCTGTATCTCTGTAGAGATTCGCATTCTAATCAGTATTCTGTAACTTGATTTTGTGTCTCTGTATGCCCTGTTTGAGAACAGATATCCACTCCCATCTGACGAAGGAGCAGCGCTCCGAAGGCGAATGGCATTTGCTACCAAATAAACCTGTTGGACTTTAATCTGGTGTTGTTAAAACTCTTACTGTGTTTACCCCAGTCCAATGCCGGCACCTCCACATCATGACTTCTATGACCGAGCCAGTTTTGTATCCACCTTGCCAATTCACCTCTGATCCCATGCGACTTCACCTTCTGCACCAGTCTGCCATGAGGGACCTTGTCAAAGGCCTTGCTGAAGTCCATGTAAACAACGTTCACTGCCGCACCCATATCAATCATTTTTGTCCCTTCCTTGAAAAACTCGATCAAGTTAGTGAGACACGACCTCCCCTTCACAAAACCATGTTGCCTCTCGCTAATACATCCACTTATTTCCAAGTGGGAGTAAATCCCGTCTCGAAGAACCCTTTCCAATAATTTCCCTACCATTGATGTAAGGCTCACCAGCCTGTAATTACCTGGATTATTCTTGCTACTGTTCTTAAAGGAATAACATTGGTTATTCTCCAATCCTCTGGGGCGTCCCCTGTAGCCAGTGAGGATACAAAAATTTCTCTCAAGGCCCCAGCAATTTCCTCCCTTGCCTCTCTCAGTATTCTGGGGTATATCCCATCAGGCCTACCTTAATGTTTCTCAAGAACCCCAAGAATTCACTCATTAACTTCTTAAGACCAATACATCATTTCCCAAACACATCTGAGTTACAAAATACTCTTCTGCTTGTTCTTTCTACTATTCCTATCACGTAACCCCGTCTCTCCTTTTCCGCTAATAATCCATTCTATTTCTTTCCTCTTTATTTGTCTGTCAGCCTATATTTCGTTTGACTCCAACTCGTCCTAATCTCTTCTTCATTGTTCACTCTGTTTCTTTTACTATCCTTTTATTTCATTGATCAAGGAGATAAACCCTTGGGCAAAATGTTCATGAGGTCCCAGATGCAATATTGACATTGATGTTCTGTTATTGGATTGATGTTTACAGTGCAAATATAGCACAAGTGACGGCATGAAAATCCAATGGTGATGCTGTTTGCTGCCAAACCTGCCATTTAAACAATTTCTGGCTAATAAATTAGCTTCCTGCTTGAGTGTGAGCACAGACAATTTACATTTTGACCTGCATTTGGATTCATTCAGTTTTAAAATAAGATAATCAGGAATAAAGAACAAGTATCAGTAAACTCAGTAAAAGTGTCAGTTGTGGCTCAGTTTGCTGTGCTCTTGCCTCTAAACCGTTGGGTTCCTGCCCCATTGTAGGGCTTTGCATGCATGAAAATGAACGTTGACATTCCAGTGCAGCACTGAGGGAGCACTACACTATCAGAGGTGCTGTTTTTTGAATGAGATGTCTGTTCAAGTGGATGTAAATGATCCCATAGTTTTATTTCAAAGAGGATCGAGGGAGTTGTTGCAGTGTCCTGGTCTGTGTGTGTGTGTGTGTGAATTTTCTTTAATAGTCATTGAATTACTTAGTCTGGAATGGTTGTTAAAAATAAAATCTACACAATTTATGTAAGACTCAGAGTCATTTAGGAGACTGACCTCGATAAATGATATCACATGAAAACACAGAGCAGGCTGTGTTTACTCAGCTTTATTAAAACCACTCCAACGAATAATAAGTCTTAGATGGAGCACCCAACTGCGACCTAGGCATCAAATGAGCATATCACAGTCCAAGTAGCCCTGGAAAATGCCTCATCAACATCTGGGGACTGGTACCAAAGTGAGGAGAGCTGGTCCACATGCTGGTGAATTAAACAGTCTGATGTAGTTGTATCAGAGAATCATATCTATCACCCATGTCCCAGAGTTGGCATCAAAGGTATGAGGGACCATGGGGTGTGGGGGGCATGAGTTGGCATGGATGGGGTATGTGGAGTGAGGGTGGGAGGTGGGTGTGGGAGGGGCAAGAGGATGATTTTTAAAAATCTCATTTTGCAAAAGGTTCCTGAAGCTAGACGATCGTTCATGACTCCTGAGGGGCTGTGAATTGGTAAACATGAACAAACTTCACAAAAGTCGTGGGGCATCCCCCAGACTGATAGTGATAAGAGCATCGCCCAAAGTTTCTGGTGCGAGGCTTGCAATTTTCTGATTTTTTGGAAAATTACCCCTGTGCCATCATTCCAATGGAATTGTATATGGGGAAGAAGGCAAGGGGTGGAATTTTCTCTCACTGCACTTAGTGTGGGATTTTCCACTGGCTGCAATGGCAGGGTTTCGCGCCTTATCATTTTCTTCCTGCATCATTCTTTATGCACGCACAGGAACCACACTGAATCACTGGAGAGTGGCCTTTACCTGCCCTGCTCTCAGCTCAGTGCTTCCTCAATCCAGGTGTCACATTTAATCTCTGCAGCCTAGGACAGCTACAGATAAGACAGTTGGCTCCAAAACTCAAGAAATCGGTGTGGTGAACCATTGTTGGTTCCCACCAGGTAGTGCTGAGCCATGGTCTGGCCAGTACTATGAGTCTGTAGATATGTTACTGTTGGGGTTAGGGTTGAGCTGTTCTACCTGTTAATATAGTCCTTATGGTACACCCCAGTCGGCTCCGCCTCCTGGGAGAGGTATAAAGGTCACTGCTCTGCCTGGTGACCCTTTAGTCTGGGATCGTATACTGTATATGGTAGCTCTGTTATTGTTGGCAATAAAAGCCTTTATTTCCCGAGTACATCCAGCCTCTCGTGTGTTATATCGCGCATCAGACGGCTGCCCCCAAATTTAGAAGCAGCTGTTGGAAGCATTCGAGGCCTGTCGCGATGTTACCTACCCCACTCTGGCTGCAGGAGGTTTAACAAGGTCACTAATCCAATTTGGGAGTCTGTGACAACAGTGGTCAATGTTAATGCTGTGAACAACAGGTCAGCTACCCAGCGCAGGAAGAAGATGAATGATCTCATCCCTGCCGCCAGGGTAAGTCAACCATCTCAGCACTCTCAACTCACAAGCCCATCACACATTCACTGGCATTTCACTCACTGCCAGCCAGCCGAAGGGACATCACCACTCACTTTCATACACACCGTCACATCTCCATCCGGCCTAACCTCCTTTCAACCTTGGGGTGTCCTGATCCTGTCCATGGCTCCACTCACCACTCACCGCACATGCCAGGCCTCCTTAACATCTGCCCTGACATGCATCTTTCTCACATTCTCCATCTGTCTTCATGCAGGACGAGCTGACATACAATAAAAGGGAGAGGTCCCAAACTGGGTCCACCTGGAGTCCAAAAACTGTGCCATGGAGCTGACTGCAGAGGATGTCAGCTATGGCTGCGCTGACGACGCGATGTATGGCACACACACAAGTGAGTGATCTTGCACTATCTTATCCCTCAGCCAACCATACTGTGCGTGTCTTGTCATGTTTGAGAGTTGTAATGTTCTATCTATGTTAGGGGTTGTGGGTTTTAAACAAAATGAAAAAGCTATGGTTTGCATATGTAGATTCAAACTAACAATGACAGATTTATTGTAGGAGCTGTTGCCTGCCAGAGTATAAAACAAAACTAAGCAGGAGCCTGTGAAACATCCAAATAACATAACCATCAAATAATGTGACTAGCTTTTAAAGCAATCGTGCAACCACTTAAATAGCTAACAAGAGTCACCTGGCATGCACTAATAATCTCTCTTTTTTACATTGCCCCTGGAAAACTTTCAAATGTATACAGTCCCTCATCTCTAGCCCCGAGAACACATTGGATGAGGAACTAGTACACCAGAAGAGCCATCACAGTGTTCACCCACACCCTCCCCCAGCGGTGATACACGTGCCTCAGTGGGACCTAGTTCTAGGCCAGGCTTGGGTTCATGATCTAATGAGCACAGCAAGATTATCTGGTCCATAGCAGGAAAAGGCAGTGACATCCAAGGTTGCCAGCACTCGGAGGACTGCTGGAGGCCACAATTCTGCTGACAAGCCTCTGGACTCATCCTAAATAAGTTACTGGAGCTACAGCAACAATCACAGGAACATCAGGAAGGGATATCAGCTGCATTCCTCAGATTGCAACACATGATGGCGGGGTCTGTGCACCTTCAGTCTGAAGTGATAGTGCCAAGCATGCCAATGCACCAAGGTCAACACCGGTCAGAAAGTATCCATCATAGAGATCTTGGTCCAGGACATCTATTCTGCACTGATGCAGGAATAGCACTGCCACCTTTGGTGGCATCCATCAGAGGCTAAGCAAGTTGGGGAGTGGGGGGGGGGGGGGGGGGGGGGAGTGGTGGAGAGCGCACCTAGATCTCACTCCATGTGCCCCTTCTCCTCCATGAATCAGTCACGGCCTCTAAGGCGCTCTTATGGAGCAAGGCTAGCAGCTGGACACCTGGGGTTATCCTCCCAGGTGACTCTGAAACTCTCTGGTCGATCCAAATACCCTCTTTATGTGACCCCAATCATCCCCAGCTCCACAGGCTGAGGAGGGTGCACCTGCCCCACAGCAGGATTCAGAAAGCAGTCTGGGTCCCTCCAGGTCTATGCCCTCCAAATGACACACACCAAGGTTATCACAGACACAGGGCATAGCAGTTAGCAGGCTGCCTCCACTTCCACTGTGGAGGTTGGGAAAAGTACCAAGATGTAGCGGTAGGGTGAGGAAAGGTACAAAGATGTAGGAGCATAACAGTGGCATGCGTCCACAACAACATATATACAATGAACACAATATAAATAGGACCACATCCATTTCACATCTCTAGCGTATGCCTCCATTTTACAATGAACTGTGTTGCTGTCAATCAATGTGTTACCTCGGTACCTCCACCAACTTATTGCAAACGTCACAATCTTGAGCCTCTCATCTCTGTAGCGTGTTTCCATATCACCATATTGTGTAACCCCTGTCCAGATCATTCTCGACATCAGTGATGTATGAAGTATGCTTGTGGGATGTGTCTCATTCACGTATTCTGTAGCATCACGTCATGTTTATTTTTGGCCGTGTAAGATTGAGGCAGAGGTGTTTTCCTATCTTGTCTACACTCTTGAAAGGTGGGATGTGTTCATTCATGGATAGGGTCATATATCATGCAATCACATGTGCTGTCTGTCTCTCAGCAGTTTTTATGCTCTGAGCTCAAAAGCAGAACTTGTGTGTGCTGCTGTCAGCCAACAGTGTTTTTGATTTTCAGAGTGTACATCTCCTAAACTCGCCAATAAATGGGAGCACTCTGCCTCTTTAAGGTGACAAAGCTCTGCCACATTATTGTCCTGGTGCTCAGACATCCAACCTGGAGTGTCTACCACCCTGTGGTTCTGTGTATGGTGGAGACAAGGCTCTCATCACAAAGTAGGGATACAGCCCTTTGCATCCCCTCATCTGAGCACTCACCGAGGTCACTGACACAAATTGCAAATGGTGGTTTCTGGTGGACAATAAAGGCTTTGAACGTGCTCTGGAAGTGCACATTGTTGCTTCAGATAATGTGGAGGGGAGCAATGGGATAGGAGCGAGGGTAACTAAAGCTGAAGTGTGCTTTTTATTAGCAATGACGTGTTTCCTTGAGGGCATCATGGTGTGTGTCTGAGCATCTTGAACATGGCAAGGGTCAGGGCTAGCCATGAGGGTGCAATATCTGTGTTAAAGAATATGTGTTTTAACATCTGACAGGCAAGGTTTGCTCTCATCATCCTCAGGTGGTCCGCATCCAGATTAAGGTGAGGATAAATGCAGCCCAGGATCCCTAACTGAGAGTGCATGATGTCAGTGTGATTTGGAAAAATGCATCACAGACAATAGAGTCATCTCCCAATGGATTCACAACAGTGGAACGCCCTTCAAAGGATCAGGTCAATGAAGTACATGGGTGACATGAGAGGAATTGTAACTGGTATTCATGCTGGCTCACGATGGAAGGCACTTGCCCAAGAGGATACTCAATACAATTCACCATTGCCCTGGTGGTAATGACCTGCCTAATACCTGTCTCGTCTAGCCCATACTCTGGCCTTTTTCTCTGCAGTCTCAGTTTCCTTGAACTCATCACACTCATTCCCTGAGGTCGCCCATGTCAGAGGAGAGATGTAGCTCCTTCATCTTGTCATCTGACAAGTCCTCCCCTCTTTGCTGCAGCAGGTGCAGTGCACAGTGAACCACGATGATCTGTGAAACCCTCGAATGATCATTCCGATCTGTACAGGCATCAGAGTCACATCTTTAGAATCCCTATGGTGTGCTCCACCAATGCTCAGCCAGTGGCATGAGTCTTGTTGTACCTTCTCTCTGCAGGAGTCAGAGGTTGCTGCATGAGCATCATCAATTTCGGCACCAAGGAGGCATCCCTGGATCCTGTGTGGTTCCTGGTTGTTTATGTGTCCTGGGTATTTAGCACAAACCTACATGATAACCTTCTTATTGTCGTAAACCAATCAATTGAGAGAGTGATAGCCTTTCCACTTAATGTATTGGAGTGCCTGTTGCTGGGTGCCTTTATAGCCACATGAATACAATCAATGGCTATCTGGACCTGTGGAAATCCTGAAATCTCAGCAAAGTCCAGCGCTCTATCACTCTGGCTTACTTCATCTCTATTGACGTGATTGTGGACCTTGGCAAAAAGGTTGTATGTGACCTTATTAATGCATTTGTGTGATATCCCTCAGACGTCCCCAGTGGAGCCCTGGAAGGAGCCACTGGTGTAGAAGTTCAATGTGGCAATTACTTTCACAGCCACCAGCAATTGATGCCTTCCTATGGTTCCCTTAGTGCCTATATGGCAAATATGGCAAATATGCGTCACTAGATCCCTGGACATGCAGAGTTGTCAGGGACACAGATTCTCGCTCATCTGCAAAGAACACATGCACGTTTGGTACATCATGGGTTTTGGGAGCCATGTACGAATGATGTCTCTGTGTCTGGAGGAGGGCCTGATCGCCATTGGTCATGGGGGTTTTACTCCTTCCTTGGGCGGCACGGTGGCACAGTGGTTAGCACTGCTGCCTAACAGCGCCAGGGACCCAGGTTCAATTCCCAGCTTGGATCACTGTCTGTGCAGAGTCTGCACGTTCATCCTGTGTCTGCGTGGGTTTCCTCCCGATGCTCCGGTTTCCTCCCACAGTCCGAAAGATGTGCTGGTTAGGTGCATTGTCCATACTAAATTCTCCCTCAGTGTACCTTGCAGTGTTAATGTAAGCCTACTTGTGACATTCATAAATAAACTTTGAACCAGGAGCATTTCTCACAATCTTCTTCTTCTCTCCTGTAAGCGATAATGTAGGCAGTGATAAATCCAAGCCCCATGTTCCTGATGGTCTCCTCTCCTCAGTATCAATGAGAAACAGAGAAGAATCAGCATTAGTTCCCAAAGGGCCTCTTTGTGTCAATGACTCAACAGTGAATCTGGGTTCAAGGACTTTGTTCTCCTGTACGAAATTAGTGGCCTCTGAAATGATGGCCAGTACGGGGTGCTAAGCAAGATTCCCCCTCCCCCAGCATGACCAACTGCTTTGGCCAGGTGCTGGAATCATCAATAACTACACTCCAAAAATTATATTCTTTGAAACAAACAAAAATATGAGGGTAGATGTTTAGTTAGGAAATGAGATTAATTGAGGAGGGATCCTGAGGCTTTCCTTCTGTGAACCATCCAGTGCCAGCTTTCTAACAGGCTTCAGAAGCTTGTCCAGACACCTAATTGCTTTGGAGTATGTTATGATGCTGGGGAATTTCCACACTGTGAATATGGGTTTAAACAAGGAGATTGATTAGTGCCACTTTGCAGGATTGGTCTCACATCAAAGGGCTTCATTGCTTCAATTTCCTGATTCTCTATGTTGTCATTGAAAGGCTCCTAACCTGTTTCAACTATGCCTCTCTCCTCATTTGGGAAAGCATGGGTGTCCCTTTAATCCCACCTCCTCCAGTGTATGCACCTGCCCTACAATCTGCCTGCAGAGCCCTCACCCGCAAAGCTTTTCTTCATTTTAATTCTGTACTGAGCCATTGATGTGGGCTGGAAGATGGTGCTACAGAATTCTCACTGACAGCCCAGCGTGGACTCTCACTGTGTGAGTGTGGAAACCCATCTCATTGTCCCAGAGGAGCTAATGTTCAGGTTTCCCTCCCTCACAGATCACTCAATTCCTTCCAAATATTCCTTGATCATCTTTGTGATGCACATCTGTTTGTTAGCCCCATTGCTTTGTGAAGTGGATGTGTCTACGTGCTGTTTGGACTTCACTCTTCTCCACTTACATAGCTAAACATATACCATACACACCCTGGGATACCCCACAATGCCTCTTCCCCATCTTAGGCAGTAGAAGCCTCCCCGATTGTGTGCGCCAGCTGTGGCCCATTATGAATCCATAAACCCCACAGACCAAAATGTGTGATGTTACGACAACACCTTACGCACAACATGTTGGACATGATTGAGACTGGCTTGACATGCCTGTCCCCTCCCTGGACAGGGGTAAGGACAGGCTTTGCATGCTCAACAATGTAACCTGAAGAACTTCTTCACTCAGCGCTCCTCTCATTCTGGCCCCAAGTTGTTTATGTCACTCTGTCACATACTCTCTCCCTGTCCTGAGCTGAGAATTTTAATGCTCCTCCAGTAATGTGTCTGAGCCAACCTTACTCCCTGTGCCACTTGCCAGTGAGGCTAGAAAGGTGGCTAAACAGCTGGTGTAGGAGGGAGAGCTTCAGATATCTGGAGCATTGGGATCTCTTCCAGGGCAGATGGGACCTGTACAAGGAGGACGGGTTGCATCTAAACTGGAGGGCTATAAATATTCTGGCCAGGGGAGTTGCTAATGTCACAAGGGAGGATTTAAACTAGTTTGGCAGGGGGGTGGGAACCAAAGCAAAGGTGAATTAATTGAAGGAGAACTAAAGAGTAGGGCCAGTAAGACTCAGAGAAACAGCAGGATGGGTGTGGTTGCTAATCAAAGAGGGTCTGGTGGACTGAAGTGCATTTGTTACAATGCGAGAAGTGTAATAGGTAAGGCAGGTGAACTTAGAGCTTGGATTTGTACTTGCAACTATGATGTTGTTGCCATTACAGAGCCTTGGTTAAGAGAAGGACAGGATGGACAGCTTAACATTCCAGGATACAGGTGTTTCAGGCAGGATAGAGGGGGATGTAAAAGGGACGGGGGAGTTGCCCTACTCGTTAAGGAGAATATCACAGCTGTACTGTGGGAGGACACATCGGAGGGCTCATACAGTGAGGCAATATGGGTAGAACTCAGAAATAGGAAGGGTGTAGTCACAATGTTGGGGGTTTACAATAGGCCACCCAACAGCCAGTGGGAGATGGAGGAAGAGATATGTAGGCAGAATTTGGCAAGATGTAAAAGTAACTGGGTTGTTGTGGTGGGAGATTTAACTTCCCCTATATTGACTGGGACTCACTTAGTGCAAGGGGCGTGGATGGGCAGAGTTTGTAAGGAGCATCCAGGAGGGTTTCTTGAAACAATTCGTAGATAGTCCAACTAGGGAACGGGCCGTACTGGACCTGGTATTGGGGAATGAGCCTGGCCAGGTGGTCGACGTTTCTGTAGAGGAGCAGTTCGGGATCAGTTCAGTAAGCTTTAAGGTACTGATGGATAAAGATAAGTGTAGTCCTCAAGTTAAGGTGCTAAATTGGGGGAAGGCTAATTACAACAATATTAGACAGGAACTGAAGAATGTAGATTGGGGGCAGATGTTTGAGGGCAAATCAACATCTGGCATGTGGGAGGCTTTCAAATGTAAGTTGATAGGAATTCAGGACCGGCACATACCTGTAAGGATGAAGGATAGTATGGTAAGTGTTGGGAGCCTTGGATAACGAGAAATATTGTGAGCCGAGTCAAAGAGAAAAAGGAAGCATTTGTCAAGGTTAGGAGGCTAGGAACACATGAAGCAAGTGTGGAATACAAAGAAAGTAGAACAAAACTTAAGCAAGGAGTAAGGAGGGCTAAAAGGGATCACAAAAAGACATTGGCCAGCAGGATTAAGTAAAATCCCATATATACATATATAAAGAGTAAGAGCGTAGCCAGGGAGAGGGTTGGCCCACTCAAGGACAGGGGAGGGAATCTATGCGTGGAGCCAGAGGAAAGTGTGAGGTATTAAATGAATACTTTGCATCAATATTTATCAAAGAGAAGGACTTGGTCGATGATGAGTCTGGGGAAGGGTGTGTAGATAGTTTGGGTTATGTTGAGATCAAAAAGGAGGAGGTATTGGGGTTCTTGAGAAATATTAAAGTAGACAAGTCCCCAGGGCCTGATGGGATATACCTCAGAATACTGAGAGGGGGGTAGTTGCTGGGGCCTTGAGAGAATTCTTTGTATTTGTACTGGCTACGGGGGAGGTCCCAGAGGATTGGAGAATAGCCAATGTTGTTCCTTTGTTTAAGAAAAGTAGCAAAGATAATCCAGGTAATTACAGGCTGGTGGTACTTATGTCAATGGTAGGGAAATTATTGGAGTGGATTCTTCGAGACAGAATTTACTCCGCTTGGAAATAAGTAGATGTATTAGTGAAAGGCAACATGGTTTGTGAAGGGCGGGGGGAGGGATCATGTCTTACTAACTTGATCAAGTTTTTCGAGGAAGTGACGAAGATGATTGATGAGGGTAGGGCAGTGGATATTGTCTACATGGACTTTAGTAAGGCCTTTGACAAGGTTCCTCATGGCAGACTGGTACAGAAGGTGAAGTCGCATGGGATCAGAGATGAGCTGGCAAGGTGGATACAGAACTGACTTGGTCATAGAAGACAGAGGGTAGCAGTGGAAGGGTGCATTTCTGAATGGAGGACTGTGACAAGTAGCATTCCTCAGGGATCAGTGCTGGAACCTTTGCTGTTTGTAATATATATATATATATAAATGATTTGGAGGAAAATGTAACTGGTTTGATTAGTAAGTTTGCAGATGACACAAAGGTTGGTGGAATTGCTGACAGTGATGAGGACCGTCAGAGGATGCAGCAGGATATAGATCTTGGGCAGAGAGATGGCAGATGGAGTTTAATCTGGACAAATGTGAGGTAAAGCATTTTGGAAGGTCTATTACAGATGGGAAATATACAGTAAATGGCAGAACCCTTAAAAATACTGATAGGCAGAGGGATCTGGGTATACAGTTACACAGGTCACTGTACGCAGGTGGAGAAGGTAGTCAAGAAGGCATACGGCATGCTTGCGTTCATCGGCTCGTAATGTCCGCAAAGAGTTCCAGTAAACTAGTTAAACATGACCTGCCTTCTCTTCTGATGTTAAGCCCATTTGGGTGGAATTTTCAATTCTGCACACAAAGTGGCAGGAGTTTTTCCTGCCATCTGCAATGATGGATTTCCACATAGTATTGTACACTTCCCAGTTAATCAAATATACATCCATATAAAATCCACCAGATCTCACCGCTTCCTCACTCCGGGCACCAGAGCACAGTCTCCTTTACGTCTGCAGATCAAGAATGCTCCAGGCAAATGATGGCCCCGAAACTGAAGAAGACATCTTAGCCAAATTCAGTGATGCCTCCCTGGGTCATCTACTGGATACCTGAGGTCTGTTGAAATATCTTCTATCCCTGTGATGGCCTCAGGTCCACTAATCTCACCATTCTGGTGTAGGAGGCAGTGCCAAAGGCAACCAGTTCCAACTCCGCACATAAGAAATTCACCAACAAGTGCAGGAAGAGGATGAATGATCTCATCCTTGCCACCAGAGTAAGTCTACCATTTCATTGCTCTTAAATCACAGTCCATCAAACATTCACATTGATCTCAAATACTGCCATAATCGCTCACTCTCACACACACCTTCACATCTCCATCAGGCTCATTGCCTCTTGATTTTGCATCCTCATCCTGTCCTCTCATCACACACACTTGCCAGGCATCCTTATCATCAACCTTGGCATGCGTCCTGCTCATACTCTCTCCATCAGTCTTTATGTCAGGAAGCAGATGTAGTTTTAAGTAATCTATGTTTGTATTGTTGGATATTAGAAATAAAGTCTAGATTTAAATGAGTTTAATTCATTTTTTTGTTTAAGAAAGGGTTACAACTAAAGGTAGATTCATGTTCAACAAAAGTGCTTGCATGAATGGGGGTTTTGGTTTAATTCCAAATTGTCTCTGTATTGTGCTTTGAGAGTTTACAATGTGAAAAACAAACAGATCTTAGAGAAGGACTGGGCTGCTGCTTAGAAACAAGGGCTAAAAAGACTTTTGAGTTTAGTTTTGACTGGACCCAAGGCAGTTGGAACTTAGCAGCTAGAGAGGAAATAGTTCTCTCAGAAGCAGAAGAAGAACAATGAAGTAATGAGAAGAAAGCAAGCCCCATGAACTAAAGAACAGCTAGTTCTGGAAACCAGGAATGAAAAGAGAAATTGCACGAAAACTGAAGTCAAAGGGACAAAAGGAACTGGAGTTTGAACAAGGTACTATTCGTTGAAGTTAAAAACAGAACTGAAAAGTGCAGACCTGGTGAAGTGGTGTGGTTGGGTACCTGAGAGATTGTGTGGAAACTTGAATACCCCGTGGCAATTCAAGGCAGAGTAGTATTGACTGGAGAGTTAGAAATCCTGGAAGTGGATCCTTGTGAAAACAGCTGAAGGAAAGCATCGTTTGAAAGAAGATTCTAAGGCATGTCTTTTCAAGTGTGGAATTTGGTGAAACACTTGTGTGGAAGCCAGAGTCCAATGAGGCCAGTTGGCTCACAGTGTAATAATTATCTTGGGGGCATTTGAGGAGAAATCCACAGAAGTTTGACTGGGTAGCATCTGCCACTTGACTTCAGAGTGGGGTGTATATGACCACAGTTACCTACTGGTTTACAGGGACTGTGTATTAGCTGAGAACATTATAGTATAAGATATATCTTATAATTTGTGTTACCTTAAAATCTGAAGGAGCACCACTCCGAAAGCTCGTGATTTCAAATAAACCTGTTGAACTTTAACCTGGTGTTGTGAGACTTCTTACTATGTCCATCGGAGTCCAACACCGGCATATCCACATAATGAAGATAAATGGGAGTGAAGGAGTATGTATTATAGCCAAACCTTTCATGTTTAATATATATTTTTTCAAAGCTAATTGGCAGTCATGTAACTCTGTTCATCCATGTTTACTAACAAAAAGTCAAAGTTACGTTCCTTTTGAGCCAGCGTTCTATATATTTGGGTTGCTATGTTATTTATTCCATTATACTAAGTGATCCCTTAACATTTCCGGAAGTGTTGGCCCATACTTAGTGTTCCGCCAATTTTTGCAATCTCATCAAGAATTCCATAACCGGTTCCCCAGAAAGTCTATTTGCCGTGTTAAACCTGTAGCGCTGCAACATAACAGATGGTTTGGGGTTGTAGTGGTTCATTACCAAATCTATCAGTTTATTAAAGGATTTTGAATCTGGGGCTGCTGGGTATGTTAAGTTCTATATGATGCTGAAAGTTGGTGCCCCACAAGTGGTCAGGAGGATGACTTTTTGCCAGTCATCCCCTATCCCATTTTCCCAGAAGTAGTATTTCATTTGTTCAGTGTACTGGGGCTGATTCTCCACACCTGTATCATGCGGTTCCAATTTTCTGCATTTTCATGTTTCTCCATTACTCTTTTACCAGATACTTTGAAAGGCAACGTTATCCAAAATGTTCATTCTTCTTTGTTGCAAATGTAATAACTCAGGAAGCCCAACTGGAAAGGAATGGTATTTGTTAAACAAAAAATAAAGCAACTACTTCATGGCATACATACACAAGCCCCCACTGGGACAATACCCTTCCTGGTATCTGTCTGATAAAGGGCTCAGGTGATGAATTCCACCTGGGCAGGCCATTCCCAGTTACCCCATGGATCTCATGGGGTTATCACATATATTATCTGGACATAACATACAAGCAAGGGAAGCAGTACATTGCCGACATGTTGTCGAGTGGAGCGCTCCCCATGAAGAAAGTTGAAGAGGCTACAACAAAATGTGAAATTTTTGAGATTGAACGTGAAGCAGCAGCTAGACATGATCTGGAAGTCATCAAACTGGTGAATCTGACAGACAAGCACCTTACTCAAATGAAGCAAATGGCACAGCACAATGCAGCTCTTCAAGTGCTGTGAGAAGTAACGATGAAAGGATGGCCTGAAAGCATGAACCAAGCACATATTGAGCATCGCAAGATGAATTGACAAAAGGAAATAGAGTCATCGTCCCTGAGGAGATGGGAGATGCTGAAGCGTATCCATTCAAGCCATCAAGCAATTTAATTAAGTCTGAGAAAGGCAAAGGAAATGCTCTAATGGCCTGACATGAGCAAGGAAATTAACACCACCTTGGCCAGTGCAGTGCTTGCACCGAGTACAAAGTTAAGCAAGATAGAGAACCATTTATGATGCATGACATCCCAGACAGAGCATGGATGAAGCTGGCAGTAGAATTCTTTACTATAACAGGAACTGATTATCTTGTCACTGTTGACTAGTATTCCGACTATTGGGAGTTGGACCAGCTGACTTGCAACATGACAGGAGAAGTAGAAGATTGCCTAAAAACATTGTTTTGTCGTTATGGCATTCCAGACATTGTGATGAGTGACAATGGTTTACGAGTGAAGAATTCAGCCAATTCAAAAATGATTGGGAAATGAAATACATCAACTTTTACAGACGCACCACAGAAAGCATCCTTTCTGGTTGTAACACAGCTTGGTATTGGTCCTGCTCCGTCCAAGACCGCAAGAAACCACAAAGGATCGTGAACATAGCCCAGTCCATCACGCAAATCAGCCCCCCATCCATTGACTCCACCTACACTTCCCGCTTCCTCGGAAAAGCAGCCAACATAATCACGGACCCCACACACCCCAAATATACTCTCTTCCACCTTCTTTCATTGGGAAAAAGATACTAAAGTCTGAAAACACATACCAACCAACTCAAGAACAGCTTCTTCCCTGCTGCCATCAGACTTTTGAATGGTCCTATCATGCAATAAGCTGATCTTTCTCATCACCCTATTGGTAACTGCAACACTATATTCTGCAACCTATCCTTCCCTTCTCGTCTATGTACTCAATGAACGGTATGTTTTGTCTGTATACTCACAAGACATGTGACAATAATAAATCAATTCAGTTCAATTCACTACACATAGGACGCAATTCTTCTGGCCCACTGCGCTGTTCGAATAGCGCAGTGGGCTGGAAAATATCAGCAGGGGGCCTGTAGCGGCATTCATGACTGGTGTCCAGCTGTTTACAACTCTCTCAGATCCTTTTCTAAAGTGTAATCAGCCTTGAGCCAGAAATCAATGCGAGGCTGATTACAATATGGAAATCATCATTTCCACATCATTAGCGAGCCCGGGACATTATTCTCTGGGCTCGCTAATGTTTCCCACCCCATTGGGAGAGGTTCCCACCAGTGGGAATCACATATGGTCACCGTAAATGGGGACCAGGCATGGTCACCCCACTGGTGGGGACAGAGGTCATTAAGGCCCCCCCTGCCAGCCTGGCACATTGGCCCTGCCGACCAGGCACCCTAGCACTGCCCACTGGGACACTAGACAGTGCAAAGGGGGTGGGACCTGAGGGGGTGGAACCACCTGGGAGGTGTGCCGATTGGTGGTGGTGGGGGGGGATCCTCTGCTCATTCTGCATTAGGGATTAGTGGGCGATTGGAATGGCCATGGGGAGGGGGATTCGGGCTGGCCATGGGGGGTGGAGAGTCCATGGAGGATGCTGACCAGATGGGTGGGTACGTCACGGAGGCCGGCAATCAGAGGCTGGTGATCAGGAGGCCAGCATTGAGGGGGGGGCCAGTGTGCATGTATGGATCTCCCCACTGATAGATTGGCGCATATGCAGTGGCCTGCTCTGCGCCTGGCTTTCTGGCAGGTTTAGGCTCTGCCCCCTCCCTACCGGTGTGAATTGCGTTAGGGGTTCTGTGATGCACAGAGTCCCAGAGATCCATTCCACTCAGCCTGCCCAAAAAACCGGTGGGAAAACCCCCCGTATTCCTGCCTGTTGGGCACTTAATTTTTTTGGGAGAATAGCAATAATAATTTTTGCATGATTCCAAGTCAAATTTAAAGGCTGAGCTGGCAGTGAAAATCACCAAGGGATTCTCAAGAAATCAAGCAATTCAGACAGAGATGCAGACAAGTCAATCCTTGAGTGGAGAAACACAACAACTGAAGGCATGAAAAATTGTCCTGTCCAAGTGCTAATGTCAAGTTAAATGCAAAGTACTCTTACAATAACAAAAAAGCGACTGAAACCAGATGTAATAACAGACATGAGTGAAAAAAACGAAGGTGAAATGGCAGAAAGTCAAATTTCATTTTGGCTACACTGTCAACCTATTGCCAGGGCTGAGTTTTGGAGTGCCAGTCAGGGTACAAATCTTCAATGCTCTCAACAGGAGTTAGCCCATATGGAAACCTGAGATACGCACAGAGAAATTGCAGACATGATCTTACACAGTGGAAGTGAATAATCAAATGCACAGGTGTGACCACAGGAATATGTGCACCACTGGCGAAACTGTCCCTTCACACTGAGAAACTGTCCCTTCACACTGAGAAACTGTCCCTTCACACTGAGAAACTGTCCCTTCACACTGAGAAACTGTCCCTTCACACTGAGAAACTGTCCCTTCACACTGAGAAACTGTCCCTTCACTTCCGTACCTCCTCCTCGAACCAGTGGCCAAACCCTCGGATATATCCCCTCTCAGTACGGCCATGATGCTTTCCCCAAGAAAAAGTGCAACTCCCCCTCCTAAATGGTATCTAAATGGATACAAAATTGGCTTCTTGACAGAAGCCAAGGTGGTTGTAGACAGTTGTTTTTCAAACTGGAGGTCTGTGGCCAGAGTGTGCCTCAGGGATCAGTGCTGGGCCGACTGTTATTTGTCATTTATATTAATGATTTGGATGAGAATACAGGAGGCATGGTTAGTAAGCTTGCAGAGGACACTAACATTGGTGGCATAGTGGACAGTGAAGAAAGTTATCTCCAATTGCAACGGGATCTTGATCAATTGGGCCAGTGGGCTGACGAATGGCAGATGGAGTTTCATTTAGACAAATGCGAGGTGATGCATTTTGGTAGATTGAACCAGGGCAGGACTTACTCAGTTAATGGTAGGGCGTTGGGGAGAGTTACAGAACAAAGAGATCTAGGGGTACATGTTCATAGCTCCTTGAAAGTGGAGTCACAGGTGGACAGAGTGGTGAAGAAGGCATTCGGCATGCTTGGTTTCATCAGTCAGAACATTGAATACAGGAGTTGGAATGTCTTGTTGAAGTTATACAAGACATTGGTAAGGTCACACTTGGAATACTGTGTGCAATTCTGGTCACCCTATTATAGAAAGGATATTATTAAACTAGAAAGAGTGCAGAAAGGATTTACTAGGATGCTCCCGGGACTTGATGGATTGAGTTAAAAGGAGAGGCTGGGTAGACTGAGACTTTTTTCTCTGGAGCATAGGAGGCTGATGTGTGATCTTATAGAGGTCTATAAAATAATGAGGGGCACAGATCAGCTAGATAGTCAATATCTTTTCCCAAAGGTAGGGGAGTCTAAAACTAGAGAGCATAGGTTTAAGGTGAGAGGGGAGAGATACAAAAGTGTCCAGTGGGGCAATTTTTTCACACAGAGGGTGGAGAGTGTCTGGAACAAGCTGCCAGAGGTAGTAGTAGAGGCGGGTACAATTTTGTCTTTTAAAAAGCATTTAGAAAGTTACATGGGTACGATGGGTATAGAGGGATATGGGCCAAATGCGGGCAATTGGGAATAAGCTTGGGGGTTTAACAAAAATGGGCAACATTGACAAATTGGGCTGCAGGGCCCGTTTCCAGGCTGCAAACCTCTATGACACTATGACCTCTGTGACACACCGAGAGACTGCTCCTTCACACCGAGAGACTGCTCCTTCACACCGAGAGACTGCTCCTTCACACCGAGAGACTGCTCCTTCACACCGAGAGACTGCTCCTTCACACCGAGAGACTGCTCCTTCACACCGAGAGACTGCTCCTTCACACCGAGAGACTGCTCCTTCACACCGAGAGACTGCTCCTTCACACCGAGAGACTGCTCCTTCACACCGAGAGACTGCTCCTTCACACCGAGAGACTGCTCCTTCACACCGAGAGACTGCTCCTTCACACCGAGAGACTGCTCCTTCACACCGAGAGACTGCTCCTTCACACCGAGAGACTGCTCCTTCACACCGAGAGACTGCTCCTTCACACCGAGAGTCTGCTCCTTCACACCGAGAGACTGCTCCTTCACACCGAGAGACTGCTCCTTCACACCGAGAGACTGCTCCTTCACACCGAGAGACTGCTCCTTCACACCGAGAGACTGCTCCTTCACACCGAGAGACTGCTCCTTCACACCGAGAGACTGCTCCTTCACACCGAGAGACTGCTCCTTCACACCGAGAGACTGCTCCTTCACACCGAGAGACTGCTCCTTCACACCGAGAGACTGCTCCTTCACACCGAGAGACTGCTCCTTCACACCGAGAGACTGCTCCTTCACACCGAGAGACTGCTCCTTCACACCGAGAGACTGCTCCTTCACACCGAGAGACTGCTCCTTCACACCGAGAGACTGCTCCTTCACACCGAGAGACTGCTCCTTCACACCGAGAGACTGCTCCTTCACACCGAGAAACTGCTCCTTCACACCGAGAAACTGCTCCTTCACACCGAGAATCTGTTCATTCACAGTGTGAAACTGGTGATTCGCAGCGAGGCTCACCGGCCTGTAGTTCCCAGGCTTTACCCTGTGATGCACTATCAATCAAACAAAGACTAGTTTGTATGCAAGAACACATAGGCTTTTATTCGCAAAAGACTTGGAGCACACCCATGCTGATGAACTGGTCCAGAGACTGAGGCAGGGGGTGGGGAGCAGTCACCTTTATACCTGGACCAGGGGGGTGGAGGAGTCTCAGGCAGGGCCGGCAGGGGCGTGCCCAGGCATGTCACACACAAGCAATAAGCTTAACAGTGGTTTACCACATTCAGCCCCTGCTTTTAAAAAAAGAGGCCGGCGGGGGTGAGATGGGTGGAACGATATTTACAGAATTACAAATTTACAAATTCAGTCTCTCTGGGGGCTTGATCTGCCGCTGCAACCGCCGTAGTGCTGGTTGTGGTGTCGGCTCAATGGAAGAAGCCAGAGAGTGGTTGTGGAGGATTGCTTCTCTGAGTGGAGGCCTGTGACTAGTGGTGTGCCGCAGGGATCGGTGTTGGGTCCATTGTTGTTTGTCATCTATATCAATGATCTGGATGATAATGTGGTAAATTGGATCAGCAAGTTTGCTGATGATACAAAGATTGGAGGTGTAGTGGACAGTGAGGAAGGTTTTCAAAGCTTGCAGAGGGATTTGGACCAACTAGAAAAATGGGCTGAAAAATGGCAAATGGAATTTAACGCAGACAAGTGTGAGATATTGCACATTGGAAGGACAAACCAAAATAGAACATACAGGGTAAATGGTAGGACTCTGAAGAGTGCAGTTGAACAGAGGGATCTGGGAATACAGGTATAGAAGTCCCTAAAAGTGACGTCACAGGTGGATAGGGTCGTAAAGAGTGCCTTTGGTACATTGGCCTTTATAAATCGGAGTATCGAGTATAAAAGTTGGAGTGTTATGGTAAGGTTATATAAGGCATTGGTGAGGCCGAATTTAGAGTATTGTGTACAGTTTTGGTCACCTAGTTACAGGAAGGATGTAAATAAGGTTGAAAGAGTGCAGGGAAGGTTCACAAGGATGTTGCCGGGACTTGAGAAGCTGAGTTACAGAGAGAGATTGAATAGGTTGGGACTTTATTCCCTGGAGCGTAGAAGATTGAGGGGAGATTTGATAGAGGTGTATAAGATTTTGATGGGTATAGATAGAATGAATGCAAGCAGGCTTTTTCCGCTGAGGCTAGGGGAGAAAAAAACCAGAGGGCATGGGTTAAGGGTGAAAGGAGAAAAGTTTAAAGGGAATATTAGGGGGGGCTTCTTCACGCGGAGAGTGGTGGGAGTGTGGAATGAGCTGCCGGATAAAGTGGTAAATGCGGGGTCACTTTTAACATTTAAGAAAAACTTGGACGGGTTCATGGATGAGAGGGGTGTGGAGGGATATGGTCCAAGTGCAGGTCAGTGGGACTAGGCAAAAAATGGTTCGGCACAGACAAGAAGGGCCAAAAGGCCTGTTTCTGAGCTGTAATTTTCTATGGTTCTATGGTTCCGGTGGCCGCGGTGTTGGTTCAGGCGCCAGGCCATAGTCGCTCGAGTCGTCTGTAGTCCCTTCCGATTGTTGGGTGCGTGGTGGCGGCTCCTGGGGCTCAGGCGTGCTGTATACAGGGGTTGGGGTGTGGGGTTGTGGGTCGTCGTGGTCCCTGGGGCACTTGCGGGTGCCAGGTCTCGAATGGAGACCATGTCCTCCCGCCCGTCGGGGTACGCCACATAGGCATATTGGGGGTTGGCGTGGAGGAGCTGGACACTTTCGACCAGGGGGTCCGACGTATGGGTCCTCACATGCTTCCGGAGCAGGACAGGGCCTGGGGACGTCAGCCACGATGGTAGTGAGGTCCCAGAGGAGGACTTCCTGGGGAAAACAAACATTCTTTCATGAGGGGTAGCATTGGTAGCTGTGCAAAGGAGTGATCTAATCGAGTGTAGTGCATCAGGGAGGACCTCTTGCCAGCGGGTGACTGGAAGACCTTTAGACCTCAGAGCTAGTAAAACGGCCTTCCAGACTGTCGCGTTCTCCCTCTCTACCTGTCCGTTCCCCCTGGGGTTGTAGCTGGTGGTCCTACTCGAGGATATGCCTTTGGAGAGCAGGTACTGTCGCAGCTCATCACTCAAAGGAGGATCCCCGGTCGCTATGGATATAGCTAGGGAAACCGAACAGGGTGAAGAGGCTGTGCAGGGCCCTGACGACCATGGCCGAGGTCATATCCGGGCAGGGAATAGCGAAGGGGAAACGTGAATATTTGTGAATGACGTTGAGGAAGTATATGTTGCAGTCAGAAGAGGGAAGGGGGCCTTTGAAGTTGAGGCTTAGGCGTTCGAAAGGGCCGGTGGCCTTTATGAGGTGTGCTCTGTCTGGCCGATAGAAGTGCGGCTTCCACTCTGCGCAGACCTGGCAGTGTCTGGTTATAGACCTGACTTCCTCAATGGAGTAGGGCAGGTTACGGGCTTCAATGACGTGAAAGAACCTGGTGACCCCTGGGTGGCAGAGGTCGTTGTGGAGAGTCTGCAATTGGTCTATTTGTGCGCTGGCACATATTCCCCGGGACAGGGCGTCTGGGGGCTCATTGAGCTTCCCGGGCCGGAATAAGATGTCGTAATTGTAGGTGGAAAGCTTGATTCTCCACCTCAATATTTTATCATTTTTGATCTTGCCCCGCTGCGTGTTGTTAAACATGAATGCAACTGACCGTCGGTCCGTGAGTAGGGTGAATCGTTTACCAGCTAAATAGTGGCGCCAGTGCCGTACAGCTTCCACTATGGCTTGGGCCTCCTTCTCGACAGAGGCGTGTGGAATTTCAGGGCCTTGGAGGGTTCGTGAGAAGGCGGCCACGGGTCTGCCCGCCTGGTTAAGGGTGGCGGCTAGGGTGAAGTCAGACGCATCGCTCTCCACCTGGAATGGGATGGATTCGTCGACAGCGTGCATTGTGGCCTTTGCGATGTCTGCTTTGATGCGGTTGAAGGCCAGGCGGGCCTCTGCTGTCAGGGGAAAAGAGGTGGATTTGATGAGCGGACGGGCTTTATCCGCATAATTGGGGACCCACTGGGCGTAATAAGAGAAGAAGCCCAGGCATCTTCTCAGTGCTTTGAGGCTGGTGTGGAGGGGAGGTTCCGGGAGGGGAGGTTCCAGGAGGGGACGCATGCGGTCGGGATCGGGACCGATGACCCCGTTTTCCACAACACAACCAAGGATGGCGAGGCGGTGTGTGGGGAATACGCACTTCTCCTTATTATAGATCAGATTTAGGAGTGTGGCGGTGTGGAGGAATTTGTGGAGGTTGGCGTCGTGATCCTGCTGATCATGGCCACAGATGGTGACATTATCCAGGTACGGGAAGGTGGCCCGCAGCCCGTTCTGGTCTACCATTCGGTCCATCTCACGCTGGAAAACCAAGACCCCATTGGTGACGCCGAAGGGGATCCTAAGGAAGTGATAGAGGCTGTCATCCGCCTCGAAGGCAGTATATTGGCGGTCTTCCGGGCGGATAGGGAGCTGGTGATATGCAGATTTTAAGTCGATGGTGGAGAACACCCGATATTGCGCAATCTGATTAACCATGTCAGATATGCGGGGAAGGGGGTACGCGTCCAGCTGCGTGTATCGGTTAATGGTCTGACTGTAGTCAATGACCATGCGATGTTTCTCCCCAGTCTTAACAACTACTACTTGGGCTCCCCAGGGGCTGGTACTGGCCTCAATGATCCCCTCCCCTCGGAGCCGTTGTACTTCGGATCTGATAAAAGCCCTGTCTCCAGCACTGTACCATCTGCTCTTGGTGGCGATGGGCTTGCAGTCGGGGGTGAGATTTTCAAACAGTGAGGGAGGGGCGACGTTAAGGGTCGAGAGGCTGCAGGTGGTGTGCGGTGGGCGATCTAAGAACTGGTGATTGCAAACGGAGAGCGGGGGAAAAGGCCCATTATACTCCATGGTGACGCTCTTAAGGTGACACAAGAAATCTAGCCCCAGGAGTACGGCAGCGCAGAGTTCTAGCAGCACGAGGAGCCTGAGGTTTTTGTACACTGTGCCCCGTACAGTCAGGGTTGCCACGCAGTACCCGAGGACATCCACCGAGTGGGACTTTGAAGCCATGGAGATCATTTGCTTCACTGGCAGTACTGAAAGGGCATAGTGACTCACTGTGTAAGGGTGAATAAAGCTCTCCGTACTCCCACAGTCAAATAAACAGTTTGTAGTGCGACCATTTACCTCGCTGTCCATCATGGACCTGGCGAGTTGGTGAGGCCTGGATTGGTCCAGCGTAACCGAAGCCACCGTTAGATTTTGCGACGCGGCTGACGGCATCCAAGATGGCGGCCCGCACGGCTCACACGCAGCTGAAGGCGTCCAAGATGGCGGCCCGCACGGCTCACACACGGCTACCGGCGCCCAAGATGGCAGCCCCTGTGGGTCGCACGCGGCGCTACTGGGCTTGGACGTCGATTTTGCCCTGCATACCTTCGCGTAATGGCCCTTCTTTCCACACCTGGAGCAGCTCGCATCCTTCGCTGGGCAGCGTTGTCGGGGGTGCTTCCCCAGGCCACAGAAGTAGCACTTCGGGCCTCCAGAGAATGCTGCAGCGGTCGGGTCATTGGTGGGACGTGGCGTGGCATAGGCCTGCGGCCCTCCCGAGTACAGAGGTGGCGGTGACTGCAGCGTCCACGATGCACCCCCGTGGTCGGGGGTGGAGGCCTCGAGATTACGGAAGGCCACCTCTAACGAGTCGGCAAGCGCTACAGTCTTTTGTAGGTCCAGCCCACCCTGTTCCAGCAGTTGTTGTTGGATATAGTTTGAACTGATACCCGTGACATAGGCATCTCTGATTAAGTCCTCAGTGTTTTGGGCGGCTGTTACGGCCTTGCAGTTGCAGGCCCTGCCAAGTGCTCGCAACGCACGCAGGAATTGGTCGCCCGATTCTCCTGGCTGTTGTCTGCGAGTAGCCAGAAGATGTCTGGCGTAGATTACATTAGACTGTTTGTTGTATTGGCCTTTTAAAAGTTCGATCGCATCCTCGTAAGTTTCAGCATCTCTAATCATCGAGAATACTTGATCGCTTACCCAGGCGTGGAGCACGTGTAGCTTGTTGGTTTCGGTCCGGACGACGGAGGCGGAGGCGGAGAGGAAAATTTTGAAACATTGCAGCCAGTGATCAAAGCTGTTAGAGGCTCCTATGGCTTGAGGATCCAATTCCAATCTATCGGGTTTTAGTATCTGCTCCATCCCAAAACATTTTGCGAATAAAATTGATGCACTATCAAGCAAAGACTAGTTTGTATGCAAGAACAAGTAGGCTTTTATTCGCAAAAGACTTGAACCACACCCATGCTGATGATCTGGTCCAGAGACTGAGGCGGGGGTTGGGGAGCAGTCACCTTTATACCTGGACCAGGGGGGAGGAGTCTCAGGCAGGGCTGGCAGGGGCATGCCCAGGCATGTCACACACACACACACAGGCAATAAGCTTAACAGTGGTTTACCACACCCTGCAGCCCTTTTTAAACAAAGTCACAACATTTGTCACCCTCCAATCTTAAGGCACCTCACCTGAGTGACGTTGCCTGACATGGTCTCATGTACCTGAGCCAAGAGAGCGATGCCATCAGCCATGGACCTCTGTGACTGGCCAGCTCTGAACCACGACAGAAATGTCCATCTGCAACTTTGACATGTCTGTGTGATACTGGTACCTGCTGTCTGGGCCTCAGCAATAGGCAGCACAGAGTGAGCCAAGGCTTGAACATCATCAGATATAGCTCCAATCTCTGACCCCAGGTTTTCCACTGTGGCCGCCACCCTTGCAATGTTGGCTTGGGTACCATGCATTGCCAGCACCATCTCCTGGGATCAGGTTTCTGGACTCCACCAGATAGCCTTGCACTTGCTGGAATGTTGCTGACACCCCCTCCTGTCGAGTCTGGCATTGCTTTTCCATCTGCACAGTGATGGGGAGCTTGTCCTGGTGCAGGTGAAAGCAGTGCTGAGAATTCAGTGTCATCCCTGGAGTTGTGATCTGGGGTGCTCTGAGAGGTTGGCTGGAGGAAAGACTGGCTCAGAAGGTTCCAGACCTTCCTGTGCCCACCCCAGTCCAACACCGACATCTCCATGTCACATAAAACATCTGGATCCTCCGACTCCAGCGGCAGCTGATTCACTGGAGTCAGAATTCACCTCCAGGACTAACAAACGGGAGCAGCATATAAGCGCTCCCTGAACATTGCATGTTCAGGGAGCAGGCCTCATTGCATCGTGATCCTGGAAAAGAAAGGACATGGGGCTCAGCTTTGGGAACCTCAGTGGTGTAGGGATTGATAGACTCACTCGATATTAATCATCATGATAAAGGTGTTTTGGATTCTCACTTGCTCAGGTTGATCTGACTTCACAATCAGACACCGTCTGCTCTGACGCCTCCCCCACGATTTCCAGCGCCTTTTCCTCAAATGGTGTGAGGACCCACAGCTCTGGTATGCCCCGCCTGTCTTCCCTCGCTCCCTCCTGTTGTGTGTCATTGTCCTCGGAGACACAAAGAGGACATTTTGAGATGGTGGCCAGGTGGGTGTGGGGACTTGATGTGGGATCTGGGGCAAGCCTGAGAACAATAATGATGGGGATCAATGGTGGGGAGGGGGGTAGATGTGGGGGGATCTGAAGGAGATGCTGATAGCTGGTACTTGAAGTTTGAAAGTGATGGTTGTTAGATGGCAGAAGTTGGGGATGGATCTGATGCCCTGGGAGGACAGGTGGGTACTCACCCTTGCAGCTCGAAGGAGGTGGGTCAGCTCCTTCCGGCATTGCACTGCATTCCTCCTGGCCATGCTGCCTCTGCTGATCACCTCAGCCACCACTTCCCAGGATGCTGCTCCAACGTTGGCAGGAAGTTTCCTGCCTGCCCTGGGGAAGAGGGTGGGCCTCTCCTCTCCTCAATGGCGTTCAACACACGGTTCACATCAGCAACAAGGAATCTTGGAGCTGCTTTTCTTCCTGCTGTCTTCATTGCTGCAGTGACGGTGCAATGTTCAGGGAGCGCTTATATGCTGCTCCCGTTTGTTAGTCCTGAATACTGACTCCAGTGAATCAGCTGCCGCTGGAGTCGGAGGGTCCACATGTTTTATGTGTGATGTGTAGATGCCGGTGTTGGACTGGGGTAAGCACAGTAAGAAGTCTCCCAACACCCGGTTAAAGTCCAACAGGTATATTTGGAATCATGAAGTTTTGGAGTGCTCACCTGCTCATCATCAGGTGAGTGAGTCCTTCACCTAATGAAGGAGCAGCTCTCAGAAAGCTCGTGATTGTAAATAAACCTGTCGGACTTTAACCTGGTGTTCCGAGACTTCTTACTATGTTTTATATGCGGGGGGGGGGGGGGGGGGGGGGGTGGCGTAGCCAATTTAAATACAGTGGATAGCACTGGCAGCACTAATCACTCCCGTTTTCATGCCGGCGGGAGCACTTAGAGTCCAGAAGGAAGAATTCCACCTCGGACCACTAGAGCAGCGGAGCAGCAATCATCATCAGATTGTCAATCTGCTCGAACGCTCCCCTGACTCAATACTCACATTTCGTCTGGAACCTTCTGAGCCAGTCTTTTCTAAAAATGCACAGTGCATTGTCCCTTGGAAGACTTTGTTGAGGTAGTATAGAGTCAGAGGATGAGAGGACATCGAGGGGGCGATTCTCCCAGCCCGTTGCACTTAAACATTAGTGCAGTGGGCTGGGAGAATTTCACGGCAGCCGATGTGCGGAGTTCGCACATGCGGTCCCACCCCGGTAGCATCTCCCAGTACCGGGTTTCCGGCAGCGTCAGCTCCATGCTGGAAATTGGCAGGGGGGGGGCGCCAAAACAATTTAAATACCTATTTTAATGCAATTTAAGTAATATTAGCGGGCCCAGGACTGAAGCCCCCTGCCAGAGTGGTTCACTACAGTAGGATCCAAAATAACTCCCCACTTTCAGGGAGCTGGCGGCCCAACCCCGCTGGAGTGAAGGGTGTCAATCAGGGGCCCCCCCCCGAATGTTGGGTGCTGGGAGGGTGGTGTCCCCTAGGCATTGGCACCTTGGTAGTGCCAGCCTGTGCTCCTTGGCACTGCCCAAGGGGCAAAGTGCCGATGCCCAGGGGGCACCTTGGCACTGCCCATTAGGCATGGGGCAGTGCCAAGGGGGCGAGGCCTGGTAGGGCAATCGGTGGGGGTGGGGGTGTCCTGCTGCCACTCTGTAGACAGCAGGGGGAAGAAGAGAGGCCAGTGATCGGGGCGGACCTGGAGGGGTGGATGGGAGTCTGCGTCCTGCGGGGGTCGGGACCATAACCGTCAGGTGGATGAATCGGTTGGGGCAGGGCTGGCCCAGGAATGTTGTGGGGGACAGGGATCAGGCCGTGGTGGGAGGGGTGGGGGGGGGGGGGGCATAGCACGGCTGGCGTTGCAGAGATTGCAGGACTGGCCAGCAATCGAGCTTGCCAGCAATTAGGAGGCCGGCAGTGTGGGGCCACTGCGAATGCGCCGATCTCGGCGCTCACAGATTGGTGCGTGCACAATGGTCCACTCAGCGCTATGCTGCCGGCCTCTCCAGCAAAAATAGGCCCTGCCCACTAATTTTAACTATATTCACACTGGTGACCTTTGCAGTGCACAGAGTGTGGGAGATTCTTCTCTGAACTTCCACTGAAAAAACCCAGCATGAATTACTCCAGTTTTCACACAAATTCAACACTTAGAATTTTTTGGGAGAATTCCGGCCACACTTTTTATGGCACCATCTGGCATATGGTAAGTTTAAATGTCCAGTCAATGTTAGTGAATGGGTAAGTTGATGAATGTGAGACTGGGGAGGGTGGTAGGATGGATAGGTGGTGGAGGTAAGTGGTAGGGTGGATGAGGTGAGTAGGGTGGGAGAGGTGGATAGGTGTGTGAGAGATGGGGAAGTGGATCGGTGAGCAACTGGGTAGGGGGTGAAGTGGGCAAAATGGGTGAGGTGAATCTGAATCGTATGGGACTAGAGTCCTGATGAATCATATAACTAGGGCTGTAGATAGAGATGTGTATTGTCTCCAGCCAGGACAGTTAGTGAGATTTTGCAAGCCCAGGCAAGTCGTGGGGTACGACTTGCCTGGGCTTGCAAAATCTCACTAACTGTCAATACACATCTCACTAACTACCTCTCATTCACTATCTGTCAATACACATCTCTTTAACCTGTGCTTAACCCTCTCTCCACTCACATTGTCTGTACCTTTAAGACTTGATTATCTGTAAAGACTCGCATTCCAACCATTATTTTGTAAATTGAGTTTGTGTCTTTATATGCCCTGTTTGTGAACAGAACTCCCACTCACCTGATGAAGGGGCAGCGCTCCGAAAGCTTGTGGCTTGGGCTACCAAATAAACCTGTTGGACTTTAACCTGGTGTTGTGAGACTTACTGTCCTATTGGAAGGACAGGCAGATGGGCAAAGGGGGCGGGGTTGCATTGTTAGTAAGGAATGAAGTTGAATCGATAGCAAGAAGCAATATAGGATCAGAAGGCATAGAATCCCTGTGGGTCGAGTTGAGGAATCGCAAAGATAAAAGGACCCTGATGGGAGTTATTTACAGGCCCTCTAGCAGTAATCAGGATGTGGGGCAGAAAATAAATCAGGAGATAGAAAAGGCATATAAAAAAAGACAATATTACAATAATCATGGGGACTTCAATATGTCGGTGGACTGGAAAAATCAGGTAGGTAGTGGATCCCAAGAAAAGGAATTTGTGGAATGTCGAAGAGATGGTTTTTTGGAGCAGCTTGTGAGAGAGCAGACAGGGAACAGGCAATTCTGGATTTGGTGATGTGTAATGAGGCAGATTTGATTAGGGAACTTTGATAAGGTGAAGAAACACTTAGGGAGCAGTGACCACAATATGATAGAGTTTATCCTGCAGTTTGAGAGGGAGAAACTGGAGTTAGATGTAACGGTATTACATTTTAAAAAGGTAACTACAAAGACATGAGGGAGGAGCTGGCCAGAGTTGATTGGAAAGGGAGCCTAGCAGGGAAGACAGTGGAACAGCAATGGCAGGAGTTTTTGGGAGTTATTCAGGAGGCACAACAGAAATTCATCCCAAGCAGGAGGAAATATGCAAGGGGAGGATGAGGCATCCATAACTGACGAGGGAAGTCAAGGACAGCATAAAAGTAAAAGCATACAAAGTGGCAAGGATTAGTGGGAAGCCAGAGGATTGGGAAGCCTTTAAAAATGAGCAGAGGACAACTAATAAAGCAATAAGCGGAGAGAAGATGAAATATGAATGTAAGCTAGCGAGTAATATAAAAGAAGATGGGAAGAGTTTTTTTCAAAATATAAAAGGTAAGAGAAAGGCAAAAATAGACATTGGACCACTAGAAAATGAGGCTGGAGAAGTGATAATGGGAAACAAAGAAATGGCCGAGGAACTGAATAGTTACTTTGCATCAATCTTCATGGTGGAAGACACCAGTGGGCTGCCAGAGCTCCAGGAGAGTCAGGGGGAACAGGTGAGTGTAGTGGCCATCACTAAGGAGAAGGTTCTGGGGAAACTGAAAGATTTGAAGGTGGATAAATCACCTGGACTGGATGGACTTCACCCCAGGGTTCGAAAAGAGGTAGCTGAGGAAATTGTGGAGGCATTGGTGGCAATCTTTCAAGAATCACTGGAGGCAGGGAGGGAACCAGACGACTGGAAAGTAGCTAATGTAACACCGCTGTTTAAGAAGGGAGGGAGGCAGCAGACGGAAATTATAGGCCGGTTAGCCTGACTTCGGTCAATGGCAAAATTTGAGTGTCCATTATTAAAGATGAGATTGCAGAGTACTTGGAAGTGCATGATAAAGTAGGACTGAGTCAGCATGGCTTTGTCAAGGGGAGGTCATGTCTGACAAATCTATTAGAGTTCCTTGAGGAGGTAACAAGGAAGTTAGATAAAGGAGAACCAGTGGACATGACTTATTTAGATTTCCAGAAGGCCTTTGACAAGGTGCCACATTGGAGACTTAAATAAGTTAAGAGCCCATAGTGTTAAGGGTAAGATCCTGGCATCGATAGAGGATGGGTTAATTGGCAGAAGGCAGAGAGTGGGGATAAAGGGGTCTTTTTCAGGATGGCAGCCGGTGTGGCTCAGGGGCCAGTGCTAGGACCACAACTTTTCACAATATACATTAATGATTTGGAAGAAAGAAATGAAGGCACTGTTGCTAAGTTTGCAGATGGTACAAAGATATGTAGAGGGACAGGTAGTATTGAGGAAGCAGGAGGGCTGCAGAAGGACTTGGACAGGTTAGGAGAGTGGGTAAAGAAGTGACAGATTCAACACTTGGAATTTTTTTGGGAGAATTCCGGCCACACTTTTTATGGCACCCTCTGACATATGGTAAGTTTAAATGTCCAGTCAATGTTAGTGAATGGGTAAGTTGATGAATGTGTAACTGGGGAGGGTGGTAGAATGGATAGGTGTGAGGTTATGCACCTTGGAAGGAGGAATGGAGGCATAGACTATTTTCTAAATGGGAAAATGTTTAGGAAATCAGAAACACAAAGGGGTCCTTGTTCAAGATTCTCTTAAGGTTAACGCGCAGGTTCAGTTGGCAGTTAGGAAGGCAAATGCAATGTTAGCGTTCATGTCGAGAATACAAGAGCAGGAATGAACTTCTGAGGCTGTATAAGGCTCTGGTCAGACCTCATTTGGAGTATTGTGAGTAGTTTTGGGTCCCATATCTAAGGAAGGATGTGCTGGCCTTGGAAAGGGTCCAGAGGAGGTTCACAAGAATAATCCCTGGAATGAAGAGCTTGTCATATGAGGAATGGTTGAAGACTCTGGGTCTGTACTCGTTGGGGTTTAGAAGGATGAGGGGGGATCGTATTGAAACTTACAGGATACTGCGAGGCCTGGATAGAGTGGACGTGGAGAGGATGTTTCCACGAGTAGGAAAAACTAGAACCAGAGAGCACAACCTCAGGCTAAAGGGACGATCCTTCAAAACAGAGATGAGGAGGAATTTCTTCAGCCAGAGAGTGGTGAATCTGTGGAACTCTTTGTCGCAGAAGGCTGTGGAGACCAGGTCATTGAGTGTCTTTAAGACAGAGATAGATAGGTTCTTGATTAATAAGGGAATCAGGGGCGATGGGGAAAAGGCAGGAGAATGGGGATGAGAAAAAATATCAGCCATGATCGAATGGCAGAGCAGACTCAATGGGCCGAATGGCCTAATTTTGTTGCTATGTCTTATGATCTTACGGTCTTATAGGTGGTTAGGTGGATAAATGGGTAGGGGTATGAGGTCAGTTGGGTGGGTGACATTGATTGGATGGGTGGGTGGTAGGTGGTTGAGGTAAGGCAGGTGATTATGTAGGTGGGATGGGTAAGGTGTATAGTTCGGTAAGGTGAGTAAGTGGGAAAGAGGGTAGAGGGTTGATATGGGTACAGTGAGTGATGTTGGTAGGCTGGGTGGGGGTGGCAGGTGGGTGAGGTGTAGCTGTATACTTAGGAGTAGTCAGTTGGTTGGGGGGTAGCTGGATTGGGGAGTAGTCAGGTGGTCGGGGTGCAGTCAGGTGGTTGGCAAGATCAAGTGGGTATGTGGGTGGTCACGGTGGGGTGGTGTCACAGTGAGCGACTGTTGGAGGTTACATTTTGTAGTTAGCCAGATATTAGGGCAAGTTTTAATCTGTCTAACTTTCCTGGGAAACTCTCCAGGTAAGTCTCACAGAACTGCCTGAAGTCACTGACTAATTCAGAGGTGGAGACATTCACAGAGGATGCCGGGCAGCAGGGGAATCATCCATTGGAATTTGAAACTTCAGGGAAACACACACATAGGTTTGCACGTCAGAACTTCCCGATGCACATGTCAGTCATATATCCGGTCTCCGACGGCCCGAGATTGGAAGATTTTGGTCTCAATGTTTGTAACAAGGTAACTTGTGCTGAAAGAATGAATGTCAGGATAATTCCTCAACCTAAGCTTCTGATAGGGATAGAGAGTCGGGAATTGTGGATCCACCATTTCCCATCAGCATCTTTTGTGGTGTGCGAACTTTTTGACTTTCTCTGTAACGGGTGGCAGCACAGAAGGGCACAAAGTGATTTGACTGTTACATAAACAGGTGTCTCATGAGTCGAATGGCTGCTGACAGCACACAGCTGGCAATCTCGCACAACATTTACTCCATGCTGGCAGAGTGTGGAAAGTGGTAAATCTCCCCCTCCCCACTGCAGTGCTGACATTCTCGACGACTGAAATGAAACAAGAATGTATTTTAAACAAAACTCAAAAAGATAGTTTGCTGTTGGAACAAAGAATATAGTGGAAATTTGAATGTTATTCTGGGCCCATCATTCCTAAATCCTCATGTCATTATTCAGTTTAATTGAAACCAGTGGCCAGAAAATAGTGGAATCGGGAGTTTCGGATGTTGACTTCTCTGAACGGACATTCTTAAGGGGGAGGGTGAGCAGCCAGAAGTCGTTGTACATATTGGTACCAACGACATAGGTAGGAAAAGGGATGAGGTCCTGAAATGTGAATACAGAGAGTTCGGCAGAAGGCTGAAGTGCAGGACCTCAAAGGTACTAATTTCTGGACTACTACCGGTGCCATGTGCTAGTGAGAGTAGGAATAGGAAGATTAGGCAGATGAATGCGTGGCTTGAGAGCTGGTGCAGGGGGCAGCGGTTTAGATTTCTGGATCATTGGGATCTCTCCTGGGGAAGGGGTGACCTGTTCAGGAGGGATGGGTTACATCTGAACTGGAGGGGGACTAACATCCTGGCGGGGAGATTTGCTGGAGCCACGCGGGAGGGTTTAAACTAGTTTGACAGGGGGGTGGGACCCAAAGCAGTAGGGAGACAGAAGAGAAGGTTGAAGCTAAAGAGAGCACATTAAGTAGTAAAGGCAGTGTCAGTTATCCTAATGCCAGACACATCAGGCAAAAGCAAGACAGAGAGCAAGGGAAGTCCAGATTAAACTGCATTTATTTCAATGCAAGAGGCCTGACGGGCAAGGCAGATGAACTCAGGGCATGGATTTGTATGTGGGACTGGGATGTTATAGCAATTACTGAAACATGGCTAAGGGAGGGACAGGACTGACAGCTCAATGTTCCGGGGTACGGATGCTATAGGAAAGATAGAACAGGAGGTAAGAGAGGAGGGGGAGTTGCACTTTTGATTAGGGGAAACATCACGGCAGTACTGAGAGGGGATATATCCGAGGGTTTGGCCACTGAGTCTATCTGGGTAAAACGGAGAAATAACAAGGGGGAAATCACTTTGATAGGGTTGTACTATAGGCCCGCAAATAGTCAGTGGGAAATTGAGGAGCAAATATGTAAGGAGATTACAGATAGCTCCAAGAAAAATAGGGTGGTAATAGTAGGGGATTTTAACTTTCCCAACATTGACTGGGACAGCCATAGTATTAGAGGGTTGGATGGAGAGACATTTGTTGAGTGTATTCAGTATGTGGATGGCCCGACTAGAGAGGGGACAAATCTTGACCTCCTCTTGGGAAATAAGGAAAGGCAGGTGACAGAAGTGTTAGTGAGGGATCACTTTGGGACCAGTAACCATAATTCTATTAGTTTTAAGATAGCTATGGAGAATGATGGGTCTGACCCAAAAGTTAAAATCCTAAATTGGGGCAAGGCCAATTTTGATGGTATCAGACAGGAACTTACAAAAGTTAATTGGGGGAATCTGTCGGAAGGCAAAGCAACGTCTGGTAAGTGGGAGAGTTTCAAAAGTGTCCCGGTAGCATCCTAGTAAATCTTTTCTGCACTCTTTCTAATTTAATAATATCCTTTCTATAATAGAGTGACCAGAACTGAACACAGTATTCCAAGTGTGGCCTTACCAATGTCTTGTACAACTTCAAGAAGATGTCACAATTCCTGTATTCAATGTTCTGACCAATGAAACCAAGCATGCTGAATGCCTTCTTCACCGCTCTGTTCACCTGTGACTCCACTTTCAAGGAGCTATGAACATGTACCCCTAGATCTCTTTGTTCTGTAACTCTCCCCAACACCCTACCATTAACTGAGTAAGTTCAAACTACCAAAATGCATTATCTTGCATTTGTCTAAATTAAACTCCATCTGCCATTCGTCAGCCTACTGGCCCAATTGATCAAGATCCTGTTGCAATTGGAGATAACTTTCTTCACTGTCCACTATGCCACCAATCTTGCTGTCATCTGCAAACTTACTAACCATGCCTCCTATATTCTCATCCAAATCATTAATATAAATGACAAATAACAGTGGACCCAGCACTGACCCCTGAGGCACACCGCTGGTCACAGGCCTCCAGTTTGAAAAACAATTCTCTACAACCACCCTCTGGCTTCTGTCAAGAAACCAATTTTGTATCCATTTCGATACCTCATCCTGGATCCCGTGAGATTTAACCTTATGCAACAACTACCATGCGGTACCTTGTCAAAGGCCTTGCTAAAGTCCATGTAGACAACATCAACTGCACTGCCCTCATCTGCCTTCTTGGTTACCCCTTCAAAAAACTCAATCAAATTTGTGAGACATGATTTTCAACTCACGCTTTCAAAAGTGTGTTAACCAGGGTTCACGGTAAACACATTCCTCTTAGAGTGAAGGGCAAGGCTGGCAGAAGTAGGGAACCCTGGATGACGTTTTCCATACTGACTGTCCCTAATCAGTACTTGCGTCTCTAAGTGCCTGTAGATCCTGTCTCTCAAAATACCTTCCAACAATTTACCCACCACAGATGTGAGGCTCACTGGTCTGTAGTTCCCAGTCTTTTCCCTGCAGCCCTTTTTAAGCAAAGGCACAACATTTGCCACTCTTCAATCTTCAAGCACCTCACCCGTGACAATCGATGATTCAAATATCTCGGCTAGGGGACCCGCAATTTCCTCCCTAGCCTCCTACAATGTCCTGGGATACACTTCATCAGGTCCCAGGGATTTATCTACCTTGATACGCTTTAAGACTTCCAGCACCTCCTTCTCTGTAATATATACACCCCTCAAGACATCACTATTTATTTCCCCAAGTTCCCTAACATCCATGCTTTTCTCAGCAGTAAATACTGATGAGAAATATTCATTTAGGATCTCACCCATCTCTTGTGGATCCGCACATAGATGACCTTGTTGATCCTTAAGAGGCCCTATTCTCTCCCTTGTTACTCTTTTGCCCTTTATATATTTGTAGAAGCTCTTTGGATTCTCCTTTGCCTTATCTGCCAAAACCATCTCATGTCCCCTTTATGCCCTCCTGATTTCTCTCTTAACTCTACTCCTACACTCCCTATACTCTTCAAGGGATTCACTTGATCCCAGCTGCCTATGCACGTCATGTGCCTCTTTCTTCTTGACCAGGGCCTCAATATCCCGAGCCATCCAGGGTTCCCTACTTCTGCCAGCCTTGCCCTTCACTCTAAGAGGAATGTGTTTACCCTGAACCCTGGTTAACACTTTTGAAAGCGTGCCACTTACCTGACGTCCATTTGCCTTCCCACAGACTCCCCCAATTAACTTTTGAAAGTTCCTGCCTGATACCATCAAAATTGACCTTGCCCCAATTTAGAATTTTAACTTTTGAGCCAGACCTATCATTCTCCATAGCTATCTTAAAACCAATAGAATTATGGTCACTGGTCCCAAAGTGATCCCTCACTAACACTTCTGTCACCTGCCCTTCCTTATTTCCCAAGAGGAGGTCAAGTTTTGCCCCCTCTCTAGTCGGCCAGCCACATACTGAATGAGAAATTCCTCCTGAATACACTCAAATTTCTCTCCATCCAACCCTCTAATACTATGGCTGTCCCAGTCAATGTTGGGAAAGTTAAAATCTCCGACTATTACCACCCTATTATTCTTGGAGCTATCTGTAATCTTCTTACATATTTGCTCCTCAATTTCCTGCCGACTATTTGGGGGCCTATAGTACAACCCTATCAAAGTGATTTCCCCCTTCTTATTTCTCAGTTCTACCCATATAGACTCAGTGGCCGATCCCTCGGATATATCCCCTCTCAGTACGGCCGTGATGCTTTCCCTAATCAAAAGTGCAACTCCCCCTCCTCTCTTACCTCCTGTTCTATCTTTCCTATAGCATCTGTACCCTGGAACATTGAGCTGCCAGTCCTGTCCCTCCCTTAGCCATGTTTCAGTAATTGCTATTGTGGGAAATTTACCACCGGAGTCAGACTGGAGGTTTAATAACCCAGTTTTATTTTGGACACGAAGCTTTGGGGAGAAAGCACTGGTACTCTGCAGTACTTGGCAACTACCTTCTCAATCATACAATAGCAGTTGATCATTTTTATACCTTTTAGACAATGGATAGTCCGGACATTAGCCGTTTAACACATAGTTATAGTTGAGTAGACAGATCATGGTGATCGATAGTTAACACATCGTTACAATCAGACAGGTACAGACATGGGCATTTAACATTGCATTGTTCATAGAATGGATACATTTCCTCTATCAATGGCTGGTTTCGATCTTTACATACAATGATTGGTTTTTGTTGCATTTATGTATTTATGTTCCCATCTCGGGCTGATCTTGTCATCAGTCTTTATTGTTCGGAGTCTGCCCTTATCTTTAAAGTGCCTCAAGCTCTGACTAACTTCCTGCAGCATTTCAGTTACTGCATGTTTTAACTTGAAATAACTGTCTGTGCTAAAAGCCAGTGCCTGTTAATGTCTCTTTCCCAGGTAACTATTTTGTGTGCCAGGCAACCATTGTGTGTCAGGTAACCATTTTCTTTATTTTCTCCACTTCACTATAATATCCCAGTCCCACATACCCATCCATGCCCTGAGTTCATCTGCCTTGCCCGTCAGGCCTCTTGCATTGAAATAAATGCAGTTTAATCTGGACTTCCCTTGCTCTCTGCCCTTTTGTCTGATCTGTCTGGTACTAGGATTACTGACACTGCCTTTACTATTTAATGTGCTCTCTTTAACTTCTGTGCTGTTCTCAAACTTCTCTTCTGTCTCCCTACTGCTTTGGATCCCACCCCCCTGCCAAACTAGTTTAAACACTCCTGAGTGGCTCTAGCAAATCTCCCCGCCAGGATGTTAGTCCCCCTCCAGTTCAGGTGTAACCCGTCCCTCTTGAACAGATCAGCCCTTCCCCAGAAAGGATCCCAATGATCCAAAAATCTAAATCCCTGCCCTCTGCACCAGCTCTCAAGCCAGGCATTCATCTGTCTAATCCTCCTATTCCTACTCTCACTAGCACGTGGCAGCGGTAGTAGTCCTGAAATTACTACCTTCGAGGTCCTGCATTTTAGCCTTCTGCCTAACTCTCTATATTCACACTTCAGGACCTCATCCCTTTTCCTACCTATGTCGTTGGTACCAATATGTACAATGACCTCTGGCTGCTCACCCTCCCCCTTAAGAATCTTGTAAATGGTACACACTGCTGCCAGGGTGGAATTTTAAGGTGGTGGATGAGATGCCAATCAAACAGAGTGCTTTGTCCTGGATGATATTAAACCTTTTCCATATCAGCTGAGCTCATCCAGGCAAGTGGAAAGTATTCCATCACACTTCTGACTCATGCATTGTCGATGATGGACAAGTTTTAGGGAGTCAGGAGGTGAATCACTTGATGCAGGATTCCCAGCCTGTTACCTTTTCTTTTAGCCACAGTATTTATATGATTTGTCCAGTTCGGCACAGGCAGTTCATTGCTACTTGCTTCCACAAAAACACCAGTTAAGTCTATAACAGGCTTCTGTGGCTCGTGCTACCAAATAAACTGGTTGGACTTTAACCTGGTGTTGTGAGACTTCTTACTGTGCTTACCCCAGTCCAACGCCAGCATCTCCACATCATATATAACAGGCTGATCAGGCATTTTGGTGCTTATAGGTTCAAAAACATTTCTTGATGCCAACACTGACGGCTGGAGTATCTCTCTACTCCTCAAGTGATCCACGTCTACTGGGTACAACAGGAGTTCAGTCTCAGAAGCAATAATTCCGGGATTCAAGTTGATCCATGACTGAAGTTTCTCATGTAGACAGCTTCATTCACAGTAAATGATTGTGCAATAAAATGTGAATCATGGTCCATTGGCGGTTTGCTACCCTCCCTGGCAAATTTGGAAACACGCGGCTCAGTCTCATTCTGAGATGATGTTTCATTAGTAGCTCTACTAGTGGAAGTCCAGCTGTTGGTACAATAGCTAAGGAGGAATCATGAGACTGGTTTCTAAGGTTCCTCCTGACATTTTCTTTCAGCCAGACTTGAAAGTTTGGATGGCTCACTCGGCTCATCCATTTGATGCTGATGGTAAGGCGCAGTTCTAATGTGTTTAACACCCACTGAGAGCGGTGAAGTTTTTGGAACTCAGCACTTATGAATACGGTTCCATTGTTTGATACCATGACTTCAGATAATCCATGAGTTGAAAAGCATTGGTGGATTGTGATGTAGTGGACTTCATCTGAAAAACGTCCATCCATTTAGAGTGTGTACCAATCATGAGCAAAAACATTGTGCCCAAGAATAAACAAACATAATCAATATGGTTCATACCCATGGCCGGTCAGGCCATTCCCATGGGTGCAGTGGGACTGTGTCAGGCAACTTTTGTTGCAGTTGGCACTGTTGACAGTATCTGACCAGCTTCTCAATATCAACGCCAATACCAGGCCACCACTCATAACTCCTGACAAATATTTTCATCTTAGAGATCCCAGGATTTTTGCTGTGTAATTCAGTTAGGAGCAATTCTCTGCCTGGCATGGGAATTCTTGTTCCCCAGAGTATGATGCCATCCTGACAACTCAATTCATTCTTGCGGGTGAAGAATGGTTTTACTTCCTCAGAAACTGGCTCATTTACCCATCCTATGAAGTGTTTGCTATCTCACTTTGAACAGATACGGATTGTGATTGATCCAGTTCTGATCTGCTTTGCCCAGAATGACAATGCATCTAAAAGATTTAATGCCATGATGATTTCTTGTGGTACTGGAATACATGTGATACTTTCTTGCAAGGGTAGGCAGTTAAGGGTGTCCACATTCACTGTGTGTATTACCCTGTTGGTGCTTGAAAGTATATTCATAGGCGACAGACTTAACATCCATAATTGAACTCTTGCCGAGGTGATTGTTGGATAGCCTTGTCCTCTTTGAAGAGACCCACTTGCGGTTTGTGGTCAAAAACGATGGTAAAGTGTCAATCACGTAAGTACTGGTGGAATTCCTAGATGCTGAAGACTATTGATAGTCCTTCCTTCTTGATTTATGAATAGCCTTTTTTTGGCCTCGAAGAGGGTTCTTGACACATATCCTATCATCTGTAGTATTTTTACCTCCTCCAGAAACAATTTGAGTTTAGTTATGCTTATGGGTACAAGTGCCTCCTTTGACTTTGTCTGCCACAGGGTGTAGAGTTCAATCCTTGTGTGTCTATATGGTGCCGCAGATAGGTCACCTCAATGGCTTGAAAGGTATATTTCTCTTTCTTGAGGCAAACTTCAGCATCCAGAAATCTTTTAAACATCTATTCTAAGTTTGCTAGATGCTTTGGCTCTGTTGATCCAGTGATAAGGACATTGCCAAGGTATACCACAACATGTGATAGCCCCTGTAGCAGACTCTCCATTGTCCTTTGGAATACTGCACATGCCGAAGACACCAAAAGGCAGGCATGTGTACTGGAATAGGTCTTTGTGTGTGTTTATCATGATATACCCCTGGGAAGCGTCAACTAATTCAGGTTGCTGATATCCAGCTTTGTGTCAGATTGACCTCCTGCCAGCCTTGCATACAGGCCTTCAGTTCTCAGGATTGGATATTTATCCAGCTTGGTGATCTAACTAACTGTTAGCTTATAATCACCGCAAACGTGGATGGTCTTGTCTGGTTTCAATACAGGAACTATTGATGCTGCCCATTCTGAGAACTGAACTGGCTGGATGATGTCTAGTTCTTTCAACCTGTTTAACTCAGTATCCACTTTCTCTTGTAAGGTATATGGTGCCAGTCTTGCCCTTAAGAACTGGGGAGTCATATCTGGGTCAATATAAATCTCAGCTTTTTAATTTTGCCTAATGCGCCACAAAAGATATAGTCATATTTTCTTATCAGTTTGGAAAATCCCCCTTCCTGCAATTGAAAGACCTTGGCCCAATTCAACTTGACTTCTTTAAGCCAATTGCAGCTGAGAAGATTTGGTCCTTCACCCATCACTATTATCACTGGAAGCTGGATAGACTGCTGTCCATAAATTACAGGTACCATTGTGGTGCCTTTTATTGTTATTGCTTCTCCTGTCTAAGTATTCAACTTGGCAAGTTCAATGGTTTCACTCCCTTTTTTTATGTACTGAAACATATAGTTGCCCATCACAGTGGCTGATGCCCCTGTATCCACTACAAAAGACTTCCCATTTATCTGGTGCGTTACAGTAAGAGGGTCTGACTTGCTTGTTTTTAAATTAAACAGAGAGAGTGAATACCAGAATCACTGGTGCCAGGCACTTCATTGTTGTATACTTGTGACATCTTGTTTAATCGATTACTCAACGATCTTGACTTAGCTCTGCACTGCTTTAACAAATGTCCTCTTTTGTGACAATAAAAACACTCGGCTCCTTAAATCAATATGATTCAGCAGTATGGTTACCTCTACATTCTACTTTAAGCATTACTGTCAGATTGCCTCCACTATACCTTTTGGTTTTGTTGGTAGCTGTAATTGTTTCCCACTTCCTGGCTGCTTCAGTTGTTTTGATGCCATGGGTTCCCATCCTAACTGGTGAATGGTGCCATTTAGTGCGCTGCGCATGCTTTCCAGCACTTTTTATGGCCAGTGCTATTTTCATTGCTTGTTTAAATTTAGGTTGACCTCTGCAAGCAATCTGTATTGAATAGCACTGTTGTGCACGCTAAAGACTAACCTATCCCATAACATGTCATTTAGGGCGATTCCAAAATTATAATACTCTGATTATTGCAATCGAGTTGCCTGGGGCTCTCACCCTTGGATTAAATTTGAACCTTTGGAGTATGACTGATGGTTGAGTTTTGCAATTGTGCCTTCACGGAATTCATGAGGTAACTTAATGATTTGGAATCAGTGTGCTTGGAGCTGCAAGACTGCGAATAAGATTACAGGTCTGACAAACACTTGGGAGAATTTTTTGCGTTTCACCCCTTATTTCATTTGCTTGGAATTATTAGTGTCCAGTCTTAGAAACATAGAAAATCTACAGCACAAAACAGGCCCTACGGCCCCACAAGTTGTGCCGAACATATCCCTACCTTTTAGGCCTACCTATAACCCTCCATCCTATTAGGTCCCATGTACTCATCCAGGAGTCTCTTAAAAAGACCCTATTGAGTTTGCCTCCACCACCACTGATAGCAGCTGATTCCACTCGCCCACCACCCTCTGTGTGAAAAACTTCCCCCAAACATTTCCGCTGTACCTACCCCCCCCAGCACCTTAAACCTGTGTCCTCTCGTAGCAGCCATTTCCATCCTGGGAAAAAGCCTCTGAGAGTCCAACCGATCTATGCCTCTCAACATCTTATATACCTCTATTAGGTTCCCTCTCATCCTATGTCTCTCCAAGGAGAAGTATTCTTCTGTGGAGGAGTCAAATGGGTCTGTTCACCCAAAGAGAGACATTCTGGTGAGGATATACTTTTTTCATTTGCTTAGGCTTTTATTAAAATAGAATACTCACATGTGTTGGGCCAGAGGCAGTGTCAGGATAATTTATCTTCATTGCCAGTTGTAATGTGCACTTTTAGAGACTTCATCAGTGAACAACAAAAGATTTATTTACAAGGATCTACAAGAGCAGCAGCATGTCAGCTAGTTCTGGAATGCCTCTGCCTAAGAAAACTCCTCCCGCCTGGGGTGATTCCCTTGATTGGTTATCAACACCAGGTGACTCTTATTCTGTTTAAAGGGACAATCACAGCATCCCTCCCCCTTTAACTACTATATAATCTTCAATAACTAATTTACTCAGTTCTAGTTCTAACTAAACATTAAATACATGGGTTGGACAATTATAAATTGAGTCTTTGAGGGGTTTTCCTGTTTCTTGTAGAGCAGTCCCGATTGTTCACCCAGGTCAGGTGACTCTTACACTGCTGTTTTGCCCTTCAAGGGATAATCATTAAAAATGCTTCAACCTTGTCTTTTGACCTTGTGCTGTACTCCCCCATAATTGAGAATATGGATATTTATGGAGCCTCCTCATCCAGTTTGTTGTTTAATGCTCCACCACTATTCATGACTGGATGTGGCAGAACTGCAGAGTTTAGGTCAGATCCGTTTGTTGTGGAATGTTAAGGACTCTCAAGGAAACTTCCTCCCCACTGTATACCAATGTTTCACCACATCTGCCTTGCCGGTGGAACAAAGTGTACCCAGGGATGGTGATGGCGATGTCTGGAATATTGTCAGCCAGGTATGACTCTGTGATTATGGCTATGTCTGTGGGACAGCTCTCATGGGATTACTGTCTCAATTTTGGCACTGATATTAGTTAAGAGGACTTTGAAGATTGAAAGGGCTGAGTGTGCCGTAGTCATTTCTGGTGTCTAGGTTAGACTAGCTTGGACTTTAACCTGGTGTTGTGAGATGTTTTATTGTGCTCACCCCAGTCCAACGCCGGCATCATGCCTACATTGATGCCAGGTGGGTCCATCCGGTTACATTCAATGTTGATATTTTGGAATGGTTTGATACAACTGAGTGATTTGCTGGGCCACTTTGAAGGGCATTTAAGAGTCAACCACATTGCTGTGGATCTGGAGTCTTGGGCTCCACCAAGGAAGGACAGCAGATTTCCTTACCTAGAGGAAAAAGAGCCCAGATGGATTTTTACGACAATTGTTTCACATTCACCCTTATAGAGACTACCTTCATAATTCCAGATTTGTTACATGAATTCTAATTCCACAAGGTCTATTGGTGGGATTTGAAGACTTGTCCACAGGCCATTAGGCAGGACCTCTAGACCCGTGGCATTACCACTATGTCACTGCCTCCCTTAATATAGTAAGAAGTTTAACAACACCAGGTTCAAGTCCAACAGGTTTATTTAGTAGCAAAAGCCACACAAGCTTTTGGAGCTCCAAGCCCCTTCTTCAGGTGAGTGGGAATTCTGTTTACCAACAGGGCATATAAAGACACAGACTCAATTTACATGAATAATGGTTGGAATGCGAATACTTACAGCTAATCAAGTCTTTAAGATACAAACAACGTGAGTGGAGAGAGCATCAAGACAGGCTAAAAAGATGTGTATTGTCACCAGACGGATGTCCCGAGGCATGGTACATTGGGGAAACCATGCAGACGCTGCGACAACGGATGAATAAACACTGCTCGACAATCACCAGGCAAGACTGTTCTCTTCCTGTTGGGGAGCACTTCAGCGGTCACGGGCATTCGGCCTCTGATATTCGGGTAAGCGTTCTCCAAGCTTACCTTCACGACACACGACGGCGCAGAGTCGCTGAGCAGAAACTGATAGCCAAGTTCCGCGCACACGAGGACGGTCTAAACCGGGATATTGGGTTCATGTCACACTATTTGTAACCCCCACAGCTTGCCAGGACCTGCAGAGTCTCACTGGCTGTCTTGTCTGGAGACAATACACATCTCTTTAGCCTGTCTTGATGCTCTCTCCACTCACGTTGTTTGTATCTTAAAGACTTGATTAGCTGTAAGTATTCACATTCCAACCATTATTCATGTAAATTGAGTCTGTGTCTTTATATGCCCTGTTTGTGAACAAAATTCCCACTCACCTGAAGAAGGGGCTTGGAGCTCCGAAAGCTTGTGTGGCTTTTGCTACCAAATAAACCTGTTTGACTTTAACCTGGTGTTGTTAAACTTCTTACTGTGTTTACCCCAGTCCAACGCCGGCATCTCCACATCATCCCTTAATATAGTCAGCCTCAGTCTCAGTGGCAATCTTAAGTCGATGACACTTCCTTGCTTTGTTTTCTAACTAGAAGGAAAAAATCCTTTCTCTTTCCAGCTATCAAGACTCTTCAGTATTTTAATAACAATCTTTATTAAAAACTGACCTTCTCTGCTTGAATACAAATGGTCCCTATATTTAGAGGCTCTTATAAGTTTTAATATTTCTGACAATCTGATTATATTGGATAGTTTTGGCTCTTCAATTTTTATTAAAGTAGGAGGTTGCTTTGAAGAACAGTATTATGTGAATGTGATTGAAAGTTGCACTTATTGCATGCATGTCTTTTATCTTCAGGAACAAAAGATGTCCTTTTTCCACATTCAGAGTGTTTATTAACCGAGAAGAGCTGGCATGTAATTGTGATGATGTGGAGATGCCGGCGTTGGACTGGGGTAAACACAGTAAGAAGTTTAACAACACCAGGTTAAAGTCCAACAGGTTTATTTGGTAGCAAAAGCCACACAAGCTTTCGAGGCTCTGAGCCCCTTCTTCAGGTGAGTGGGAATTCTGTTCACAAACAGAACTTATAAGACACAGACTCAATTTACATGAATAATGGTTGGAATGCGAATACTTACAACTAATCCAGTCTTTAAGAAACAAAACAATGGGAGTGGAGAGAGCATCAAGACAGGCTAAAAAGATGTGTATTGTCTCCAGACAAGACAGCCAGTGAAACTCTGCAGGTCCACGCAACTGTGGGAGTTACAAATAGTGTGACATAAATTCTGATTCTAGGATCGCATGATAAAGACTCAGGAGGAAAAAAGCAGAAATATTTATGTGAAATAGTGTGACATAAACCCAATATCCCGGTTGAGGCCGTCCTTGTGTGTGCGGAACCTGGCTATCAGTTTCTGCTCCGCGACTCTGCGCTGTCGTGTGTCGCGAAGGCCGCCTTGGAGAACGCTTACCCGAATATCAGAGGCCGAATGCCCGTGACCGCTGAAGTGCTCCCCAACAGGAAGAGAACAGTCTTGCCTGGTGATTGTCGAGCGGTGTTCATTCATCCGTTGTCGCAGCGTCTGCATAGTTTCCCCAATGTACCATGCCTCGGGACATCCTTTCTTGCAGCGTATCAGGTAGACAACGTTGGCCGAGTTGCAAGAGTATGTACCGTGTACCTGGTGGATGGTGTTCTCACGTGAGATGATGGCATCTGTGTCGATGATCCGGCACGTCTTGCAGAGGTTGCTGTGGCAGGGTTGTGTGGTGTCTTGGTCACTGTTCTCCTGAAGGCTGGGTAGTTTGCTGCGGACAATGGTCTGTTTGAGGTTGTGCGGTTGTTTGAAGGCAAGAAGTGGGGGTGTGGGGATGGCCTTGGCGAGATGTTCGTCTTCATCAATGACATGTTGAAGGCTCCGGAGGAGATGCCGTAGCTTCTCCGCTCCGGGGAAGTACTGGACAACGAAGAGTACTCTGTCCACTGTGTCCCGTGTTTGTCTTCTGAGGAGGTCGGTGCGGTTTTTCGCTGTGGCGCGTTGGAACTGTTGATCAATGAGTCTAGCGCCATATCCTGTTCTTATGAGGGCATCTTTCAGCGTCTGGAGGTGTCTGTTGCGATCCTCCTCATCCGAGCAGATCCTGTGTATACGGAGGGCTTGTCCGTAGGGGATGGCTTCTTTAACGTGTTTAGGGTGGAAGCTGGAGAAGTGGAGCATCGTGAGGTTATCCGTGGGCTTGCGGTACAGTGAGGTGCTGAGGTGACCGTCCTTAATGGAGATGCGTGTGTCCAAGAATGCAACCGATTCCGGAGAGCACTCTACACCAGCACTCTACACCAGCATCCCCCATGACGATGGCATTGCTGCAACGGCCTCAGTGCTCAGCGCCAACAACTGCCAGTTTCCAGATGCAATTTTACATCTCATCCGCTTCATCCTGGACCACAATATCTTCACCTTCAACAACCAGTTCTTCATCCAGACACACGGAACAGCCATGGGGACCAAATTTGCACCTCAATATGCCAACATCTTCATGCACAGGTTCGAACAAGACTTCTTCACCGCACGGGACCTTCAACCGGTGCTATACACTAGATACATCGATGACATTTTCTTCCTTTGGACTCATGGTGAACAATCACTGAAACAACTCTATGATGACATCAACAAGTTCCATCCCACCATCAGGCTCACCATAGACTACTCTCCGGAATCGGTTGCATTCTTGGACACGCGCATCTCCATTAAGGACGGTCACCTCAGCACCTCACTGTACCGCAAGCCCACGGATAACCTCACGATGCTCCACTTCTCCAGCTTCCACCCTAAACACGTTAAAGAAGCCATCCCCTACGGACAAGCCCTCCGTATACACAGGATCTGCTCGGATGAGGAGGATCGCAACAGACACCTCCAGACGCTGAAAGATGCCCTCATAAGAACAGGATATGGCGCTAGACTCATTGATCAACAGTTCCAACGCGCCACAGCGAAAAACCGCACCGACCTCCTCAGAAGACAAACACGGGACACAGTGGACAGAGTACCCTTCGTTGTCCAGTACTTCCCCGGAGCGGAGAAGCTACGGCATCTCCTCCGGAGCCTTCAACATGTCATTGATGAAGACGAACATCTCGCCAAGGCCATCCCCACACCCCCACTTCTTGCCTTCAAACAACCGCACAACCTCAAACAGACCATTGTCCGCAGCAAACTACCCAGCCTTCAGGAGAACAGTGACCAAGACACCACACAACCCTGCCACAGCAACCTCTGCAAGACGTGCCGGATCATCGACACAGATGCCATCATCTCACGTGAGAACACCATCCACCAGGTACACGGTACATACTCTTGCAACTCGGCCAACGTTGTCTACCTGATACGCTGCAAGAAAGGATGTCCCGAGGCATGGTACATTGGGGAAACTATGCAGACGCTGCGACAACGGATGAATGAACACCGCTCGACAATCACCAGGCAAGACTGTTCTCTTCCTGTTGGGGAGCACTTCAGCGGTCACGGGCATTCGGCCTCTGATATTCGGGTAAGCGTTCTCCAAGGCGGCCTTCGCGACACACGACAGCGCAGAGTCGCGGAGCAGAAACTGATAGAACATAGAACATAGAACATTACAGCGCAGAACAGGCCCTTCGGCCCACGATGTTGCACCGACCAGTTAAAAAAAAAAAAAACTGTGACCCTCCAACCTAAACCAATTTCTTTTCGTCCATGAACCTATCTACGGATCTCTTAAACGCCCCCAAACTAGGCGCATTTACTACTGATGCTGGCAGGGCATTCCAATCCCTCACCACCCTCTGGGTAAAGAACCTACCCCTGACATCGGTTCTATAACTACCCCCCCTCAATTTAAAGCCATGCCCCCTCGTGCTGGATTTCTCCATCAGAGGAAAAAGGCTATCACTATCCACCCTATCTAAACCTCTAATCATCTTATATGTTTCAATAAGATCCCCTCTTAGCCGCCGCCTTTCCAGCGAAAACAATCCCAAATCCCTCAGCCTCTCCTCATAGGATCTCCCCTCCATACCAGGCAACATCCTGGTAAACCTCCTCTGCACCCTCTCCAAAGCCTCCACATCCTTCCTGTAATGTGGGGACCAGAACTGCACACAGTACTCCAAGTGCGGCCACACCAGAGTTGTGTACAGTTGCAACATAACGCTACGACTCCTAAATTCAATCCCCCTACCAATAAACGCCAAGACACCATATGCCTTCTTAACAACCTTATCTACTTGATTCCCAACTTTCAGGGATCTATGCACACATACACCTAGATCCCTCTGCTCCTCCACACTATTCAAAGTCCTCCCGTTAGCCCTATACTCAACACATCTGTTATTCCTACCAAAGTGAATTACCTCACACTTCTCCGCATTAAACTCCATCCGCCACCTCTCGGCCCAACTTTGCAACCTGTCTAAGTCTTCCTGCAAACTACGACACCCTTCCTCACTGTCTACCACACCACCGACTTTGGTGTCATCAGCAAATTTGCTAATCCACCCAACTATACCCTCATCCAGATCATTAATAAATATTACAAACAGCAGTGGCCCCAAAACAGATCCCTGAGGTACACCACTTGTAACCGCACTCCATGATGAATATTTACTATCAACCACCACCCTCTGTTTCCTATCCGCTAGCCAATTCCTGATCCAATTTCCTAGATCACCCCCAATCCCATACATCTGCATTTTCTGCAGAAGCCTACCATGGTGAACCTTATCAAACGCCTTACTAAAATCCATATATACCACGTCCACTGCCTTGCCCCCATCCACCTCCTTGGTCACTTTCTCAAAAAACTCAATAAGGTTAGTAAGGCACGACCTACCTGCCACAAAACCATGCTGACTATCACCTATCAATTCATTACTCTCCAAATAACTATAAATCCTATCCCTTATAATTTTTTCCAACATCTTGCCGACAACAGAAGTGAGACTCACCGGTCTATAATTCCCGGGGAAGTCTCTGTTCCCCTTCTTAAACAATGGGACAACATTCGCTAACCTCCAATCTTCTGGTACTATACCAGAGGCCAACGACGACCTGAAGATCAGAGCCAGAGGCTCTGCAATCACTTCTCTTGCCTCCCAGAGAATCCTTGGATAAATCCCATCCGGACCAGGGGATTTATCTATTTTCAGACCCTCCAGAATATCCTGCACATCCTCCTTATCAACTGTAATACTGTCTATTCTACTCCCTTGCAACCCAGTGTCCTCCTCAGCTATATTCATGTCCCCTTGCGTGAACACCGAAGATAAATATTGGTTCAATGCTTCACCAATCTCCTCCGGTTCCACACATAACTTCCCTCTGCCATCTATAACTGGCCCTAAACTTGCCCTAACCAACCTTCTGTTCTTGACATACCTATAGAACGCCTTAGGATTCTCTTTAACCCTATCCGCCAAAGTCTTCTCATGTCCCCTTTTAGCCCTTCTAAGCTCGCTCTTCAACTCCCTCTTAGCCAATCTAAAGCTTTCTAGTGCACTACCCGAGTGCTCACGTCTCATCCGAACATAAGCCTCCTTTTTCTTTTTAACCAACAAAGAAACTTTTTTGGTGCACCACGGTTCCCTAGCCCTACCAATTCCTCCTTGCCTGACAGGGACATACCTATCACAGACTCGCAGTAGCTGCTCCTTGAAAAAACTCCACATGTCGGACGTTCCCAGTCCCTGTAATCTCCTAGTCCAACCTATGTTTCCTAATTCTCTCCTAATAGCCTCATAATTACCCTTCCCCCAGCTAAAACCACTGGCCCGAGGTTCATGCCTATCCCTTTCCATCACTAAGGTGAACGTAACCGAATTGTGGTCACTATCACCAAAATGCACACCAACTTCCAAGTCTAGCACCTGGTCTGGCTCATTTCCCAGCACCAGATCCAATATAGCCTCACCTCTAGTTGGCCTGTCTACATACTGAGTCAAAAAACCTTCCTGCACGCTTTGAACAAAAACTGACCCCTCTAACGAGCTAGAGCTATAACAATTCCAGTCAATATTAGTCAAGTTAAAATCCCCCATAACAATTGCCCTATTACTTTCACTCCTAAGCAGGATTGACTCCGCAATCCTTTCCTCAACCTCTCTAGAACTTTTAGGAGGTCTATAAAAGACTCCCAACAGGGTGACCTCTCCTCTCCTATTTCTAATCTCCGCCCATACTACCTCAACAGATAAGTTCTCATCAAACCTCCTCTCTGACACTGTGATACAATCTCTGACCAATAATGCTACCCCTCCCCCTCTTCTACCTCCTTCCCTACTTCGACTAAAACATTTGAACCCCGGGACCTGCAGCATCCATTCCTGCCCCTGCTCTATCCATGTCTCTGAAATAGCCACAACATCGAAGTCCCAGGTACTGATCCACGCTGCAAGTTCACCCACTTTATTGCGAATACTCCTGGCATTGAAGTATACACATTTCAAACCCTGCTCCACCCCACCTCTGCAATGCCGTGCATTGCAGTCCCCATCCATGCATCCCTCACTTTCAGCCCCACTACTCAGGATCCCTCCCCCCCCCCGAATCAGTTTAAACCTCCTTGCATGGCCTTAGCAAATTTACCCCCCAGGATATTGGTCCCCTTCTGATTAAGGTGTAGACCATCCTTCTCATAGAGGTCACACCTTCCCCAGTACGAGCCCCAATTGCTTAAGTACCTGAACCCCTCCCTCCTGCACCATCCCCTCAGCCATGAATTCAAACCTTCCCTCTCCCTATTCCTCTCTAAACTATCCCGTGGTACAGGCAAGAGTCCAGAGATAACCACTCTGTCAGTCTTGGCCTTTAGTTTCCACCCCAACTCCATAAATCCCTGCCTAATATCCCCTTCCCCTATCCTCCCTATGTCGTGTGTCCCCACATGTACAATAACTTGTGGTTTATCTCCCTCCCCCCTAAGAATCCTGAATACCCTGTCAGACACATCCCGGACCCCAGCCCCTGGTAGGCAACACACCAACCCTGAGTCCCTACCTTTAGTTCCGACCCTCCTATCTGTCCCCTTAATTGTGGAGTCCCCAATCACAAGGCCCAGTCTTTTACAGCCCCTAACCACCTGAGCTTTCTCACTCGGCTCACCCCCAGAGATCTGCTCTCTATGCTCAGTTGATTCCTCCTCAACTGTAGCCTCCAGCACCGAAAACCTATTATGGAGGGGAACCGCCCCAGGGGATTGTCTTCCCGATTGCTTCTTACCCCTCCTCCTGGCATTGACCCAAGCCTCATTTCTAGGAGTTACTATTTCTCTATAACTCCTATCAACTTCCACCTCCGCCTCCCGAATTATGCGGAGTTCCTCTACCTCCCCCTCCAGCTCCTTTACACGCTCCTCCAGAAGCTGCAATCTAATGCACTTCTTACAACTAAAATCTCCTGAAACACTACTGGATTTCCTCACCACATACATCCCACAGGAGATGCAGCATACTGCCTGAACTGCCATCCCTGAAGCCATTACCAGCAAGAAAAAAAGAAAACAAAAAAAAAAAACTTCCCCACACTTCCCCAACTGTCACTCTCCACTGCAGCCCGAGCAGCACTCCCTCACTGAGACACCAACTGATAGCCAGGTTCCGCACACACAAGGACGGCCTCAACCGGGATATTGGGTTTATGTCACACTATTTCACATAAATATTTCTGCTTTTTTCCTCCTGAGTCTTTATCATGCGATCCTAGAATCAGAATTTATGTCACACTATTTGTAACTCCCACAGTTGCGTGGACCTGCAGAGTTTCACTGGCTGTCTTGTCTGGAGACAATACACATCTTTTTAGCCTGTCTTGATGCTCTCTCCACTCCCATTGTTTTGTTTCTTAAAGACTGGATTAGTTGTAAGTATTCGCATTCCAACCATTATTCATGTAAATTGAGTCTGTGTCTTATAAGTTCTGTTTGTGAACAGAATTCCCACTCACCTGAAGAAGGGGCTCAGAGCCTCGAAAGCTTGTGTGGCTTTTGCTACCAAATAAACCTGTTGGACTTTAACCTGGTGTTGTTAAACTTCTTACTATGTAATTGTGAGCCCTGGTCTGTAAGAGTGCTTGTTTCTTTGGATATGCTACAAAACAGTTCTCTCATACGCTCTTTTATCTGCCATAAAACAGTTAGAGTCATAGAGGTTTACAGCATGGAAACGGGCCCTTCGGCCCAACTTGTCCATGCCGCCCTTTTTTTTAAAACCCCTAAGCTAATCCCAATTGCCCGCATTTGGCCCATATCCCTCTATACCCATCGTACCCATGTAACTGTCTAAATGCTTTTTAAAACATAAAATTGTACCCGCCTCTACTACTACCTCTGGCAGCTTGTTCCAGACACTCACTACCCTCTGTGTGAAAACATTGCCCCTCTGGACACTTTTGTATCTCTCCCCTCTCGCCTTAAACCTATGCCCTCTAGTTTTAGACTCCCCTACCTTTGGGAAAAGATATTGACTATCTACCTTGTCTATGCCCCTCATTATTTTATAGACCTCTATAAGATCACCCCTCGGCCTCCTACGCTCCAGAGAAAAAAGTCCCAGTCTATTCAGCCTCTCCTTTTAACTCAATCCATCAAGTCTTGGTAGCATCCTAGTAAATCTTTTCTGCACTCTTTCTAGTTTAATAATATCCTTTCTATAATAGGGTGACCAGAATTGCACACAGTATTCCAAGTGTGGCCTTACCAATATCTTGTACAACTTCAACAAGACATCCCAACTCCTGTATTCAATGTTCTGATCGATGAAACCAAGCATGCCGAATGCCTTCTTCATGTACCCCTAGATCTCTTTGTTCTGTAAGTCTCCCCAACGTCTTACCATTAACTGAGTAAGTCCTGCCCTGGTTCAATTTACCAAACTGCATCACCTCGTATTTATCAAAATTAAACTCCATCTGCCATTTGTCAGCCCACTGGCCCAATTGATCAAGATCCCGCTGTAATTGGAGATAACATTCCTCACTGTCCACCATGCCACCAATCTTGGTGTCATCTGCAAACTTACTAACCATGCCCCCTATATTCTCATCCAAATCATTAATATAAATGACAAATAACAGTGGGCCCAGCACTGATCCCTGTGGCACACCGCTGGTCACAGGCCTCCAGTTTGAAAGACAACTCTCTACAACCACCCTCTGGCTTCTGTCAAGAAGCCAATCTTGTATCCATTTAGATACCTCACCTTGGATCCTGTGAGATTTAACTTTATGCAACAACCTACCATGTGATACCTTGTCAAAGGCCTTGCTAAAGTCCATGTAGACAACATCACTGCTCTGCCTTCATCTACCTTCTTGGTTACCCCTTCAAAAAACACAATCAAATTTGTGAGACATGATTTTCCACTCACAAAGCCATGCTGACTGTCCCTAATCAGTCCTTGCATCTCTAAATGTCTGTAGATCCTGTCTCTCAAAATACCTTCCAACAATTTACCCACCACAGATGTGAGGCTCACTGGCCTGTAGTTCCTAGGCTTTTCCCTGCAGCCCTTTTTAAACAAAGGCACAAAATTTGACACTCTCCAATCTTCAAGCACCTCACCCGTGACTATCGATGATTCTATTATCTCGGCAAAGGGAAATTCCTCCTTAGCCTCCCACAACGTTCTGGGATATACCTCATCAGGTCCGGGGATTTATCTACCTTGATGTGCTTTAAGACTTCCAGCACCTCCTTCTCTGTAATATGTACACTCCTCAAGACATCAATATTTAATTCCCCAAGTTCCTGAACATCCATTCTTTTCTCAACAGTAAATATTGCATGAGAAATATTCATTTAGGATCTCACCCATCTCTTGTGGATCCGCACATAGATGACCTTGTTGATCCTTAAGAGGCCCAACTCTTTCCCTTGTTACTCTTTTGCCCTTTATGTATTTGTAGAAGCTCTTTGGATTCTCCTTTGCCTTATCTGCCAAAACTCTTAACTCTACTCCTACACCCCCTATACTCTTCAAGGGATTCACTTGATCCCAGCTGCCTATGCATGTCATGTGCCTCCTTCTTCTTCTTGACCAGGGCCTCAATATCCCAAGTCATCCAGGGTTCCCGACTTCTGTCAGCCTTGCCCTTCACTCTAAGAGGAATGTGTTTACCCTGAACCCTGGTTAACGCACTTTTGAAAGTCTCCCACTTACCAGACGTTGCTTTTCCTTCCCACAGACTCCCCCAATTAACTTTTGAAAGTTCCTGCCTGAGACCATTAAAATTGGCCATGCCCCAATTTAGAATATTAACTTTTGGGACAGACCTATCATTCTCCACAGCTATCTTAAAACTAATAGAATTATGGTCACTGGTCCCAAAGTGATCCCTCACTAACACTTCTGTCACCTGCCTTTCCTTATTTCCCAAGAGGAGGTCAAGTATTTTCCCCCTCTCTAGTCGGGCCATCCACATACTGAATGAGAAATTCCTCCTGAATACACTCAACAAATTTCTCTCCATCCAACCCTCTAATACTATGGCTGTCCCAGTCAATATTAGGAAAATTAAAATCTCCGACTATTACCACCCTATTTTTCTTGGGGCTATCTGTAATCTCCTTACATATTTGCTCCTCAATTTCCTGCTGACTATTTGGGGGCCTAGAGTACAACCCTATCAAAGTGATTTCCCCCTTCTTATTTCTCAGTTCTACCCATATAGACTCAGTGGCCGAACCCTCGGATATATCCCCTCTCAGTACGGCCGTGATGCTTTCCCTAGTCAAAAGTGCAACTCCCCCTCCTCTCTTACCTCCTGTTCTATCTTTCCTATAGCATCTGTACCCTGGAACATTGAGCTGCCAGTCCTGTCCCTCCCTTAGCCATGTTTCAGTAATTGCTATAATATCCCAGTCCCACGTACCCATCAATGCCCTGAGTTCATCTGCCTTGCCCGTCAGGCCTCGTGCATTGAAATAAATGCAGTTTAACCTGGATTTCCCTAGCTCTCTGTCTTGCTTCTGTCTGATCTGTCTGGTACTAGGATTACTGACACTCCCTTTACTAATTAATGTGCTCTCTTTAACTTCCGTGCTGTCCTCAAACCTCTCTTCTGTCTCCCTACTGCTTTGGATCCCAACCCCCCTGCCAAACTAGTTTAAACCCTCCCAAGTGGCTCTACCAAATCTCCCCGCCAGGATGTTAGTCCCCCTCCAGTTCAAATGTAACCCATCCCTCTTGAACAGATCAGTCCTTCCCCAGAAAAGATCCCAATGATCCAAAAATTTAAATCCCTGCCCCCTGCACCAGCTCTCAAGTCAGGCATTCATCTGTCTAATCCTCCTATTCCTACTCTCACTAGCACGTGGTACCGGTAGTAGTCCTGAAATTACTACCTTCGAGGTCCTGCATTTTAGCCTTCTGCCTAACTCTCTATATTCACATTTCAGGACCTTGTGTTCTTTGTGTCCCTTTTTCTGATTTAACAGCGTTTTGCGTATTCTTGCAAGCTCCACCTTATCTAGCAAAGCAGGGCTCAGATGAAAGTAGATGACACCAAATGTCTCATTAACATATCTGGGCTTCTTGTAGCCAGCCAGATATAGCAATGTGAGGATGAACACTGGGTATTGCCTAAAGCATATTCCAAAGTATCGCCTGTCACCTACTATTCCCAAGACTGGTTACTGACTAGCCTGCTGTGGCTGTCGTTGTCTGAGGGCTATCTTCCTGGAAAGGAAACAAGAATCCAACAATTTGTTCAAACTGAACGCAAATCAGCAATTCAGGTGCGGTAGCCAACATTCTAGATTCACAACTTTCTGTGGGTGCACAGCGAATCAGAAGCATGGAACTGCCTGAATTTTCACAGTCAGAAGAATTCTGAAGCTATTTAAAAATGGTGGGCAGGACCCCATTGCAGGCTTCCCATCCCCATTCCCCATCTCCAATTTTCGTTGGCACGGGTTAAAAGTGAGGATGGTGAGCCTGCATGCTTGCATGCTGCACCCCAATCTGGCCAGCTCCAATGCAGGGGTATGGGCATCGCCTCATCCCCCGCAAGTTCCAGGAAGTTAGGCCAGCTTCTCTATAACTCATGGTTCATGGATCTCAACGGATTCATGAGCCAGAGTTTGGATTTGGGAACGTTTTGAAAGGTAAATTCAAAAGGTCTTCCCCATGCCTCTGCCATGCCAATTCAATGTCCACTCTTACTACCCAATGCCAAGCCCTGTTGTAGCTCCCATGTAAACCTATGCCCCCTCATTCAAGACATGGCCCCTTATAGTCCTCATGCCAACTCAAGACCCTTCCAAGGATGGCACAGCGGTTCGCACTGCTGCCTCACAGCGCCAGGGACCTAGATTCAATTCCAGACTTGGGTGACTGTGTGGATTTGCATGTTTTCCCTGTGTCTGCGTGGGTTTCCTCCGGGTGCTCCGATTTCCTCCCATTGTCCAAAGGTATGCAGGTTAGGTGGATTGGCCATGTTGAATTCTCCCTTAGTGTCAGTAGTATTAGGGAGATAGTGGGGTTGAAGGGATTGGGTGGAGGCTGGATCTGATTAAAATGGTCTGTCAGAGAGTCTGTGCAGATTTGATGGGCCAAATTCTGCCTCCTTCTGCACTGTAGGGATTATATGATGCCCATTCACCAAGTATACACTAGATTGGCAAAAATCTATTCAGAAAAAATAAACATTCATAATTCTTGAAAAAACATGTTCATACAACCCATAAACGTGTCAATCAAGCAGATGATTATAGTATAATCATCTGAGGGTGGAATGTTCCCATTGTTTGACAATGTGTCATCTTGGGCAAAAAAAGCAGATTGTAGACCACCGGCAGCATTGGTGAGTTTTCCTATTGTATTTTTAGCCACGTAAAAAAAAAAATGTTCGTGGGATTCTTGCCACCTTGTGGCAGGTGGTTTCTGATTTGCCCGCCGGGCCATTACCTCAATCAGCAGTGTGCTCCATGTACAGGCAGGTCCAGTGCTCCCGGCCACTTGTTCAACATCCAACCCACTGAATGATCGCTAAGACATCTGCTCCTAGACCCTCGGAAGGCTCCCTCACTAGAATGCTGGATGCTGTGGAGGAGAGGCAGCATATCTTCAACCTGCAGATGGGGAGGAGACCCTCGAGCAAGGTCACCAACCCTGCATGGGAGGCGGTAGCAGTAGTGGTAAGCGCCAGCTCACCGCAGAAGAGAATGGGCATCAATGCTGCAAAATGATTGATGATCTCCTCATTTGTCATCACTCGCACACTCACTCCCTCACTCGCACACTCACACGCGCACTCGCTCACTCATCACACGACCACAGAGAGCTCACTCACTGCCGCCTCAAGGGACACCACCGCTCACTGTCCCAAACACTTCCTCATCTCCCCTGTGGCTCGTCTCCTCATCAGCTCCCTGTTCCCACCCAGCAGCCACACACGTCAGGCCTCCTTACCATCTGTCATAGAAATCATCATAGAAATCCTACAGTGCAGAAAGAGGCCATTCGGCCCATCGAGTCTGCACCGACCACAATCCCACCCAGGCCTTACCCCCATATCCCTGCAAATTTACCCGCTAATCCCTCTAACCTACGCATCTCAGGACACTAAGGGCAATTTTAGCATGGCCAATCAACCTAACCCGCACATCTTTGGACTGTGGGAGGAAACCGGAGCACCCGGAGGAAACCCACGCAGACACGAGGAGAATGTGCAAACTCCACACAGACAGTGACCCGAGCCAGGAATCGAACCCAGGTTCCTGGAGCTGTGAAGCAGCAGTGCTAACCACTGTGCTACCGTGCCGCCCATAATATTAAATATTAAATTATTAATATTAAATTATTAATATTAAGAGGCCTTGAGGTCACAGACTGGTGAGCACTTCACTCTGATCCACAACAGATAGAGGCAAGGACGTCAGGGGCAGCTGACACTCAGAGGGTTGCTGGAGCCCAGGACTCTGCTGATGGAGCCTTTAGACTTCAACATGCGTCAGTTGCTGGAGCTGCAAAGGCAAATTTGGGAAGAACAGGGTGGGTTGTCAGCTTCCCTCCTCGGATTGAAAGGCCAAATGGAGGAGTTCCAACACTTTCTGTCCGAGGAGATCATGCTAGAACTCTGAGGTAGCCAGGTCAATACTGCAAGGGTGGAGGCTGCAGTGAAGACCTAGGTGCAGGACTTCTTACCTGCACAGGTGGAAAGCATGAACTCCACGGTGCAGGACGTGCGCTCCATGGTGCAGGACATGCGCTCCACGGTGCAGGACGTGCGCTCCACGGTGCAGGACGTGCGCTCCACGGTGCAGGACGTGCGCTCCACGGTGCAGGACGTGCGCTCCACGGTGCAGGACGTGCGCTCCACGGTGCAGGACGTGCGCTCCACGGTGCAGGACATGCGCTCCACGGTGCAGGACATGCGCTCCACGGTGCAGGACGTGCGCTCCACGGTGCAGGACGTGCGCTCCACGGTGCAGGACGTGCGCTCCACGGTGCAGGATGTGCGCTCCACGGTGCAGGACGTGCGCTCCACGGTGCAGGACGTGCGCTCCACGGTGCAGGACGTGCGCTCCACGGTGCAGGACATGCGCTCCACGGTGCAGGACGTGCGCTCCACGGTGCAGGACGTGCGCTCCACGGTGCAGGACGTGCGCTCCACGGTGCAGGACATGCGCTCCACGGTGCAGGACGTGTGCTCCACGGTGCAGGACGTGTGCTCCACGGTGCAGGACGTGTGCTCCACGGTGCAGGACGTGTGCTCCACGGTGCAGGACGTGCGCTCCACGGTGCAGGACGTGTGCTCCACGGTGCAGGACGTGTGCTCCACGGTGCAGGACGTGTGCTCCACGGTGCAGGACGTGTGCTCCACGGTGCAGGACGTGTGCTCCACGGTGCAGGACGTGCGCCCAACGGTGCAGGACGTGCGCTCCAAGGTGCAGGACGTGCGCTCCAAGGTGCAGGACGTGCGCTCCAAGGTGCAGGACGTGCGCTCTACGGTGCAGGACGTGCGCTCCACGGTGCAGGACGTGCGCTCCACGGTGCAGGACGTGTGCTCCACGGTGCAGGACGTGCGCCCAACGGTGCAGGACGTGCGCTCCAAGGTGCAGGACGTGCGCTCCAAGGTGCAGGACGTGCGCTCCACGGTGCAGGACGTGTGCTCCACGGTGCAGGACGTGCGCCCAACGGTGCAGGACGTGCGCTCCAAGGTGCAGGACGTGCGCTCCAAGGTGCAGGACGTGCGCTCCAAGGTGCAGGACGTGCGCTCTACGGTGCAGGACGTGCGCTCCACGGTGCAGGACGTGTGCTCCACGGTGCAGGACATGCGCTCCACGGTGCAGGACGTGTGCTCCACGGTGCAGGACGTGCGCTCCACGGTGCAGGACGTGTGCTCCACGGTGCAGGACGTGTGCTCCACGGTGCAGGACGTGTGCTCCACGGTGCAGGACGTGTGCTCCACGGTGCAGGACGTGTGCTCCACGGTGCAGGACGTGTGCTCCACGGTGCAGGACGTGCGCCCAACGGTGCAGGACGTGCGCTCCAAGGTGCAGGACGTGCGCTCCAAGGTGCAGGACGTGCGCTCCAAGGTGCAGGACGTGCGCTCTACGGTGCAGGACGTGCGCTCCACGGTGCAGGACGTGCGCTCCACGGTGCAGGACGTGTGCTCCACGGTGCAGGACGTGCGCCCAACGGTGCAGGACGTGCGCTCCAAGGTGCAGGACGTGCGCTCCAAGGTGCAGGACGTGCGCTCCACGGTGCAGGACGTGTGCTCCACGGTGCAGGACGTGCGCCCAACGGTGCAGGACGTGCGCTCCAAGGTGCAGGACGTGCGCTCCAAGGTGCAGGACGTGCGCTCCAAGGTGCAGGACGTGCGCTCTACGGTGCAGGACGTGCGCTCCACGGTGCAGGACGTGCGCTCCACGGTGCAGGACGTGCGCTCCACGGTGCAGGACGTGCGCTCCACGGTGCAGGACGTGCGCTCCACGGTGCAGGACGTGCGCTCCACGGTGCAGGACGTGTGCTGCACGGTGCAGGACGTGCGCCCAACGGTGCAGGACGTGCGCTCCACGGTGCAGGACGTGCGCTCCACGGTGCAGGACGTGCGCTCCACGGTGCAGGACGTGCGCTCCACGGTGCAGGACGTGCGCTCCACGGTGCAGGACGTGCGCTCCACGGTGCAGGACGTGCGCTCCACGGTGCAGGACGTGCGCTCCACGGTGCAGGACGTGCGCCCAACGGTGCAGGACGTGCGCTCCAAGGTGCAGGACGTGCGCTCCAAGGTGCAGGACGTGCGCTCCAAGGTGCAGGACGTGCGCTCTACGGTGCAGGACGTGCGCTCCACGGTGCAGGACGTGCGCTCCACGGTGCAGGACGTGCGCTCCACGGTGCAGGACGTGCGCTCCACGGTGCAGGACGTGCGCTCCACGGTGCAGGACGTGCGCTCCACGGTGCAGGACGTGCGCTCCACGGTGCAGGACGTGCGCTCCACGGTGCAGGACGTGCGCTCCACGGTGCAGGACGTGCGCTCCACGGTGCAGGACGTGCGCTCCACGGTGCAGGACGTGCGCCCAACGGTGCAGGACGTGCGCTCCAAGGTGCAGGACGTGCGCTCCAAGGTGCAGGACGTGCGCTCCACGGTGCAGGACGTGCGCTCCACGGTGCAGGACGTGCGCTCCACGGTGCAGGACGTGCGCTCCACGGTGCAGGACGTGCGCTCCACGGTGCAGGACGTGCGCTCCACGGTGCAGGACGTGCGCTCCACGGTGCAGGACGTGCGCTCCACGGTGCAGGACGTGCGCTCCACGGTGCAGGACGTGCGCTCCACGGTGCAGGACGTGCGCTCCACGGTGCAGGACGTGCGCTCCACGGTGCAGGACGTGCGCTCCACGGTGCAGGACGTGCGCTCCACGGTGCAGGACGTGCGCTCCACGGTGCAGGACGTGCGCTCCACGGTGCAGGACGTGCGCTCCACGGTGCAGGACGTGCGCTCCACGGTGCAGGACGTGCGCTCCACGGTGCAGGACGTGCGCTCCACGGTGCAGGACGTGCGCTTCACGGTGCAGGATGTGTGCTCCATGCTGCGGTTGAGGGAGGCTGTGACCTTAAAAGATACAGGCAGCAGATGTCCTCCAAGTCCAGGTGGCATCAACTCCTGGAGAAGGTGGCACAGATTAGCCACCTTGTCCCTGGACAGGCGAAGTCTTTTCTGTAACTGGTTCTTGCTCATCTCCAGGAAGGTCAGTCGCCATCTGTAGACCCTGAGCCATCAAAGACTCCTCTGAGCGGCCGTTCTCTGGGTCCCTCCTGTGGCCATGGAGCAGGCCCTGTCACCCCTTCCACGTCAGGGCTCTGCTGCTGCTGCCTCTGGATAGCTAGATGCTTCCGTTGATGTCCTCTATCCTCTCGATGTACTAGACTAATGATAGCCAGTTCCACATGCTCCATCTCTTTCTCTCGCGCTACTCACTGCAATGGGAAAGAGAGAGTGAACATTGAGGAACTGACCTTTTACCCATCCACACCCAGTCTCGATAGTCACTGCCTACTGTACTAGCCATCACATTGAGGACCATTCCCAGAATGTACTAGATCCCGCACCACCCTTTCCACACTCAGTCTGACCAAGAGGCCACAGTTTTGGAATCTCATCCATCTCCTGAGTTCTCATGCAAGGTGCAGGCATCTGCCCCTTGGGTTACTGTAAAGCCCTGTGTGTCAGCTTGTTTGGAGGTGGGGGGAGGTGGGAGTGGCGCAAAGTTTTGAGGGCCCTGTAAGGAAACCGCAGAAGCTGGGTGCCCTGCTGAGCCTTTTTAGGCTTTAACCTTTGTCATGGAACGTATATGTGCTCACCCTCTCAGCGAATGGTAGATTGAAACCATGGCAGTACAGAATGGGGAGGTCAGCGCGCAAAGAGTTAACTGCTGATTGATAATCAGAGGCGCTCATAGACATTAGTGTTGAGTAAGTGGGCATAATTGGCCCAGCTATCAAATTAAAGGGATTTTTAGACTAGTGGCTCAATAATATGGTAGGCAAAGCTATGCTTATTGATGTGATGCCTTAATTAGAGTTAACATGCTCAGCCATGACCTCAAGTCACACCACCCACATTGAGCCAAGTACACCCCACCCCCCCCCCAGAAGTCCAAGTCCATTAGCTGGGTCCCTTCCCCATCCAACCTCTCTGTTCTGGTATTCATTAGTGGCCCATGGTGAACTGTACGCTCACCTCTGTCCTCCCCTTGAAAGTGAGCTCTTGCCAGTTCTCTGTTTTTAAAAAGCTGTTGTGATGCGTGCCAATGTGACATCACACTGCCGGGGTTGGAGTTTTCATCACTGGAGGAGGATTGCTGCGGGGAAGCCTGCTAATGATATGCTGATGTATGTAAATAAGGTTCCCAACATTGTATCGCGGGAACACTGTTGTGTCACTAACGGGAGTTGGGAGCATTTGTTCCGGGAAATCACATTCTTTGCATCTCACGATATTTTGCACCCTCGTCATTATTTATGCCTGCGGAAAAAGGGGACGCAAAATCTCGGCCAGAAGCTTTAAGCACTTTACATCCTTTAAGCATGTGCAAATAAACCTTAAGAGATTGGCAAAAGAGATCACAGGAAAAAATAATTTTGATCACATAAATATGGCAATCAAGCAAAATTCTGTTCAACTTTGTGTAAACAATCTCCTAGTCACATAAACCTTTTAAGGATCTTTACTCAGCCAGGCTTGTATAATGAGGTTTGGCTGAGAGATATCTAAAACTCTAATATCATTAGTTGTTGTTGGGATCATGCTTCTCCTGGTTAGCTTTATGAAAACAGCACTTTATTGTCTGCCTCACCATTGAAATGCATTGAATGCCATGAAGTTGCCAGAGTTGCATGGCAGATATGACCTAACTTCATCATTGAAAGTTAAGCCTTGTCCATTTCAATCTAAGTATCCTGTTAACAACATGATAAATATTAATTATTGCTGAGCAACCTCACTGGCACAGAAAATCAACTATTACAGGCGTGGAATATCATTCTCCCAAATATTAATAGTTTGAAATTTTTACAAATGTAAAATTTTAAATGAAACATTTTTTTCTTCTCTATCAGAATCCAATTGCTCTTTCCTTTTTATGCCTCTTTCTGTCATTGATTTGATATTGAATTCACCCACTCTTGTCAGTCCTTGTGCTGCTAACTTCACAATCCTTCAATCAGATTGGTTAAGACGATACACAGTTACTTGCTCTGGAGACATGGGTTTGAATCCCATGACAGCTGGTGGAGTTTAAATTCAGTTAATAAACTTGGAATTCAAAAGCAGGCCTTGGTAATATCGACCATGAAACCATTAATGTAAAAAATCTATCGGCTTCGTTAATGCCCTTTAGGGAAGGAAACCTGATGTCCTTACCTGGTGTGGCCTACATGTGACTCCAGACCCACAGCAACGTGGTTGATTGTGAAATGGCCTAAGGAGCCACTCAGTTGTATCAAGCCACTATAAAGCCCACAAAAAGGGTAAAACTGGACAGCTCACCAAGATCACTGGAAACAACAATGCCAACCACAGCCTTGTCGCCCCTGCAAAGTCCTACTTACTAACACCTGCCCCATATCTGTCACATTCAAGTTACACCAAAACCAGAGGTAGTTATATACATGGAATCATAGCTGCTCCCAGACATCACCATCACAATCCCTGGGAACAAATGTGGTAACACAGTGGTATACCATCGGAATACCATGGCTATTCTCAATATCAACTCCGAACACCATGAAGTCCATTGGAATCAGGTCAAACATGGGCAAGGAAACCTCCTGCTGATTACCACCTACCTGCACCCCCCCCACCCCCACTTTCAGCTGATGAATTGGTACTCCTCCATGTTGCACATCACCTGGAGGAAGCACTAAAGAGTGGAAACAAGGGCACAGAATGTACTCTGGGTGGGGTCTTCAATGTCCATCATCAATAGTTCAGTAGCACTACTAATGACCAAGTTGGAGAAGCTGGTGAGACTGTGGCAGATGGTGAGAGAACCAACAGGAGGGACTTGACCTTGTCTTCACCAATCTACCCGTTGCTGACGCATCTGTCCGTAGTAGTATCGGCAGAAGATGAAATTCTGTTTTCACATTGAGGATACCGTCCATTGTGTTGTGGCTCTACCACCCGTGCTAAATGGGATGGATTTTGAACAATTATGTTCAGCTGCTATATCAATGGCCTTCCCACCATCATAACTTCAAAAGTGGGGATGTTCGCCAATGATTGGGGCGGCACGGTAGCACAGTGGTTAGCACTGCTGCTTCACAGCTCCAGGGACCTGGGTTCGATTCCTGGCTTGGGTCACTGTCTGTGTGGAGTTTGCACATTCTCCTCGTGTCTGCGTGGGTTTCCTCCGGGTGCTCCGGTTTCCTCCCACAGTCCAAAGATGTGCGGGTTAGGTTGATTGGCCATGCTAAAATTGCCCCTTAGTGTCCTAAAATGCGTAGATTAGAGGGATTAGCAGGTAAAATATATGGGGGTAGGGCCTGGGTGGGATTGTGGTCGGTGCAGACTCGATGGGCCAAATGGCCTCTTTCTGCACTGTAGGGTTTCTATGATTCTATGATTGCACAATGTTCAGCACCATTCGTGACTCCTCAGATACTGAAGCAGTCTGTTTCCATATGCAGCAACCTGTACAACATACAGGCTTGGGCTGACAGGTGATGAGCACATTCGTGCCAGACAAGCCCATGCAATGACAATCTTGACAAGAGAGAATCTAACCATTTCCCTTGACATTCAAGGGCATTATCATCAATATCCTGGGGGATCAGCATTGAGAAGAACCTGAATGAGACTAGCCACATAAATGCAGTGGGCCATTTAGATTACCTTTTACTTTGGCAGGACTATAACATCCTGCTGGGGTGAGAGGAACCATAAGGTCCTGGCTAAAGTGGCCACAAAATCAAGTCAGAAGCTAGGAATCCTGTGGTGAGTGATTCACCCCCCATTCCCAAAGTTATCCACCATCTACAAGGCACAAGTCAGGAGTGTGATGGAATTATCTCCACTTGCCTGGATGCAACTTCTCAAAATGTGTGATAAAGTAATGTATTCAAGCTTGTTAACAAAGTTTACTCATGTGTTACTAAAGGGAATGTGGCTGCATATATAGGAAGCTGACTAAAGGACCAAATACCATACCCACTCCTCCCCCACCCCCCAGGTCCAGCAGTTCAGGTGTCACTTTCCTTCTCACTCTTAGTACTTGCATTTTACTTCCTTTCTTGGTCCTTAGCACTGTTCCCATGCTATTTCTCCCCTCTTCCAACCCCCTGTGAAAACACCACTTCCAGCCTTTTTTGCCCATTTTTTGCCTTCTTCTCAACCATTTTCCCTTGCTTCCATTGTCATCCATTTACTTCTTCCTTCCCTCAAGTTCTTCTTTCCCTTTCCCCTTTTCTCCCACTCTTTCACTACCAGCCATTCATGTCTGCATCTATTTCTCCCCCCCGCCCCCCGCCTTTGTGTATTCTGACTCCTTCTTATCTAATTTTCCTTTAGCCTTTAAATTGCAATTATCCAAGAATTTTCTACCTTAGGAGGAACAGTTCGCAGGAGGTACTTGATCAGTTCATATTCTCAGCAAGGGCTTCATGTTTTTTTCAAATTTCAAATTGTACACAGCAGTATACCAGACTGGAGGGAACTTAAATGGATGCAGATTCATCCTCTGCTAATTTAGTTCATTCTGAAATGAGTCTGCTCTTTGTGAGTGCGCAGAAGGATGTGACTACTGCAGACTTCAATTATTATTGATCACAGCAAGTTAGTTTTAAATTACACAAGGCAAAACCCAATGTGGAACATAATCTGTTTGCGCAGAGAAAATACCATAGATTGAGAATTTCGTATTGAATGACTCTGTATTTATCACAAGATCTCTGTCTTTCAATATAGTTGAAATGAAACAATCATCTTGTCATGCTTGATGTTAATTTGAGGTTATTTTTACCCCTGAAGTTGGATCTGTTTGAAAGTGCGTCTGTTGTTTTGACTGCATAATCACATTCACTCTAATTAAAGTCACTGTGTGTATTACTCCACATGGAAAAATACCACCACTGCATTGGAAATTCTCCTACTTTACATATTTGATTAATAATTTCAGCTAAATAGAATTTATGCCTGTGTCTGAGCCTAATCAAATTCAAGTGAAGCCTGGACATTTTCACAGAGTAAATATTGGTTAAATTAGTGATTTTGCCATGAGAAATTTTGTTTCCAAATCTTGGGATGGTCCATAGTAAGATCAGGAATACTGGTGCTGGATGCAAGATAAATTAATTATCAGTAAAGTTCAGTCCTGCACTGCAACTGTGAGATGAATTTTATGATATCGCACTGCTGGCTAAACTTTGTGTGAGCACATTATTAGTGACCATATTCCCAGACGATTTAAGGACTGATAGTCACAATGGGCCACAAATGAGATCTCCAGATTTAAATTCCTGATACGTGTTCCTGTCACGCAAACACAGGTACCATTAACTCAATTTATAAAACATAACTCAATGGCTCTAATGAGACTTCAGGAGAAACTCAACGGCCATAATTTTACCCTCTCGCCTGCCACGGGAATTGGAGCGGGCGAGGGCGGAAAAATGGAAAGGTCTGTTGACCTCGGGAGGGATTTTCCGGTTTCAGGGTGAGTGAGGCTGGAAAATCCCGCCCAATAAGTCTACAAATTTCCTGCTGAGGGCTAAACCTCTGAAATTGGTGTGGGATCATGATACTTAAATAACCTTCATCCATCGACTGGAATGCAGGCTGCACCAACTTTGTTCTGCGGTTTTGCAGCATCCATACGGCCCTAACCATGCTGTTGATTTGTTGTGGTCTTGAGTGGCAAGGGCCAGTTAAAAGTAGCCTGCATGTCTTAAAATGGAGGTGCAGAAGCTGAAAGTTCTTTGGTAAGTTGGACTTTGGAAATATTGATTAAAAGCGCAATGTGAGAGTGAGCACGCTCCAAGTAATTTTTTTCTTGATTAATGGATTGTCGGTGTTGCCAACAAGGCCAGCATTTGTTGTCTTTTCCTAATTACTACAACTGAGCAGCTTCCAAGCCCATTTCAGAGGGTAGTTAAGAATGAACCACATCACTTTTGGTCTGGAACCACATGTGTGCATGACAAAGTAAGGATGGCATATTTACTTCCCTAAAGGGCATCAGTGGACCAGATGTTTTTATAATATTTGATGATAGTTTCATGGTCACTGAGACTAGCTTTCAATTCCAGGTTTTTATTAATTAATTTAACTTATTAATTATTTGAATTTAAAGATGTCATAATGGGGCTTTAACCTGTGACTCCAGCATATAAATTTGGCTATAGGATTACTAGTCTACTGACATCACCTATACTTGAAAGTGTAGTGGTGAAAGTGCAAAGGGGAAGAGTTGTCTTATATCTGCAGGGGAACAGGAGGCCCCCCAGTCACATAAGGACTCTAGTCTGCCACCACTGATACTCTACCAATAGGGCAGTGGGGTATATGTCTATGGAGGTCAAAAACAGGAAGCAAGCAACAAGGACCTGGAAATGTGACCATCCCTAGGCTCCATTACTGATAGAGTATCAGTGGTGGTAGACTAAAGTTCTTTTTTAAATTCATTCATGGGATATGGACATCACTGACTGGCCATCATTTATTGTCCGTCCCTAGTTGCCCTTGTTCAGAGGGCAGTTGAGAGTCAACCACATTGCTTTGGCTCTGGAGTCACAAGTAGGCCAGGCCAGGCCAGGTAAGGACGATAGATTTCCTTCCCTAAAGGACATTAGTGAACCAGATGGGGTTTTCTGACAATCAACAAAGGTTTCATGGTCAGTAGATTCATCAATAGATTCTTAACTCCAGATATTTTTTATTGAATTCAAATTCTACCAGCTGCCATGGTGGGATTCGAACTCGGGTCCTCAGAACATTAGCTGAGTTTCTGGATTAATAGTCTAGCGATAATGCCACTAGGCCATCGCTTCCCCACAATTGACCACCGCCGCCCCTTAATTGACCATCTTCAACCCTTTTTTGGAGGAGCCAGGAAAGTGATTGGCTATCCACCTCATACCTTCCTAACTCCTTATATGCCCCCTTACCTCCCAGCCTACTCCCAGGAGACGCGTGGTGGGGGTGGGGGGAGAAGTGGCATTAAATTCCACCTATTGTTCATCACTGAGGTTCAGGTCAAAATATTCTTTGTTGCATTATAGCCTGAAGGGTTTTATATGGGTACTATAGCTTGAGGGCTTTAGATAAGGACCATTTCCCATTAAGTTTTCTCAGTAGTGGCCCTGAGCTTTAGTGCGTTACTCAGCACTTAATTCTGGATCTTGGAGTGTGCTGTTCTAGAACACTCGGTCTTGGGCTGGGAGTGGCCACATCATGTTGACAAGCTGCAAGGACACCCTGAACACCCTGGGAAGATTTAGCATTGTACAGAGAGCCCTTTCCATCCTCCTCCTCCTACTCCCCCCATTCCAGAAACTTTTCCTGCTCTTCATGCCCTCTGCTCATTTTCCAAGTCTTGCTGTATTGCAAGGAAATGACCTACTTTCGCATTCAAGTCTGAGAGCAACTGGTTTGTGCAGAAACTTTGAAGTCAGCACAAATTCCTTGACAACATGTCATACCACTACCGGTAGATGTTTGCAACTTGAAATAATTATTGAAAGCATGGAGAAATGTAGCAACAGTCAGATGAAGTCAACCAACAGCTAATCTGTAAGTAGTTAATGAGCCTTTTAAATAACTTTGGTGGGGTGTTCCTGCCGCTGCTGCTGGATGTGTGCTCAGCTGTATGACATTAAGAGAAAGTATGAACTGAACTCCATAATCGCACCACTGATGTCAAAACATCAATGCATTCAGAGTAATGTCAAAACATGACCACTCTCCATGCTTTTGTGTCCATTCTTTGAGTCAGTGCTATAACTGATTCATTATAGTATATTGTATGCTCTATTACTGATTAACTGCAATACTGCCCATGTGCCACTGATACATAGCACTAGAGTACTACCATATACTTTAACTGATAAAATATATTGTCTATGTACTACACACTGCAGTCCAGTGTATCACACAACCGATATGCGACAGTGCTCTCTGTTGTGTGTATTACAGTGATGCACTATATGTGTACAGGATTCTTGAGCTCTAGAGGTTTTTCCTGGGGACACACACCGAGAGAAACATCAACTATTGCTGAAAGACCATAAACTCAGTAAAAGATGCCTCTTGGTCTGCCTGAAACTCCGATTTACTGTTCGTGGGTCCCGTGCTCACCTTAGTTTCAGGAGCCTCGTGCAGCACCCCCCTCCCTGAAACTCATGCCCCTTCTGACTCTGCTCGCCCTCGCCTCACAGAACGCAAATGCTGAAGTCAATAACTCATTATTATAACTGTCTGTGTGACAGTCAAGATATCAGACCAACAAATCGTGGTTCCATTTGAAAAACAGAATTTAAACAAGAGAGTTTGGAAGAGGGACAAATTTTTATGATTTTCTTGCTTCATTGGTTCTTTGCAATCTATGGCAATTTGGATAGATTTTCTTCTGCACTTTTTCTTCACAGAATCATCAATAAGATCATCATAAGTAGAATCTTGTAAGGGTGCATTTTCAATCATCAGTATTGCTGAACTTGACAAATGTTCCTGACTCATCGTAATTTGCAGATAATCTTTAACTCTTCAATATGGAGAAAGAACATTCACCAGAAGCATTTGTGTCAGTATTGTTAAAAATATTTTCAGAATGGTTTCCACATTTGGAAAGGTTGCCTGCAAACCATCACATACAAATCTGTACAAATTCGCTGGTGATCACAAAGCACAGAGCTCATTATTGATTAAATGAATGAATTGTTTCACTTCATCTTCAAAAAGATTTGGGTCAATGTCTTCCTGGTAGAATTCAGTTAATCTATTACAGCAGCAGCTTTTAGCATTCTCATCCAAACTTCTGTCGAAAAGCATGGAAAATAATTCACCAGTTTTCTTCAGAGATTCACTTCTACTCTGCAATTGCACCATTATTGTGTCACAAATAACGTTGAAAGTCGCAATGATGTTCTTCTCTTTTTTCTGTTTAAAGTGATTTCATTATCTCTAGTTTCATCAAAAAATAACTTCCTGCATCTTGTATGCATCTCATCATCATATTCAGCCCTCCTCAGCTCTGGCCTGGGGGTCAGGTCACCCCTCGATGCTGAAGCTCGCAGGTGTGCTAGTGACTCATGCGCTGCCTGGTTGCTGCTGGCTATCTGGCCTATCCTCTGCTCTTGCACTCACTGGTCCTGTTGCCCAGTCTTCCTCATTCTCAGCCCTGGCCTCTGATCGAGTCACCGCACTGCTCCCCGAAAACCATGCCAGCACCTGCCTGGCTCTCACACCTCCCAACTGCTCACCTCGCGCTTGAATGGCTGATCTTCAAGCCTCAATGACTGTGTGTGCTACTGGCTCATTGCCTGGCTGCTGCTGGCTTTATCTGGCCTGCCCTGGCCTGGACTCTGTTCTTTCTTTATTTGGTTGCTCATCCGCACACCTACACTGCTCTGCCCTGGCCTGGAGTTTGAGTTCCCCTTGATGGCCGTTAGCCAAAGCCTCCTCCTCACACCCCAATGTAAGATCGGCTGTTGGGCCCGAATATTGGAAACATGGCTGCTGCTTTTCTAACAGAAAGCTCAGAAACTTCAGACCAGACAATCAGGACATCTGTCCAAACTGGTCTTGAGCCACCATCATCTCTCAATGTCTGGGAGATTGTTTCCCCGCTCTTAGTGGGCTTAGTGATTGGCCAGGTTTAAAAAATTGCCCCTTAGAGTCCTGGGATGCGTAGGTTAGAGGGATTAGCGGGTAAAATATGTGGGGGTAGGGCCTGGGTGGGATTGTGGTCGGTGCAGACTCGATGGGCCGAATGGCCTCCTTCTGCACTGTAGGGTTTCTATGATTTCTATGATTTCTGCATTTACTGTTTGTCATTTGAATTTCTTGAGTCTATCAGCAAATTCAGAGCTACCAGGCTCTGATTGGTGCTCACACAGCCATCTTTCAGTATGGACACCCCCCATTAGCCGGTGCCCTGTGCTACAACACTGTATGTTTCATTGTAAGTCTGCCTCTGCTTGCCTGCAAACCCAACCCGTTAAACCTGAGATTGGAGCATTTATATTAGTTTCCAATCTAATGCTAGTTTTGGAGCTTTTACCCCCCACCAGCCCACATCTGAGCATGTTCCTCCCAACAATTAAAATTCTGCCCAATAGCTTACAGCAATTACAATTTATTTGAATAACCAGCATATCACTGATTTAAGTCATTTACTAAACTTAGGCACTGGGTGCATAATCAATGAAATATGTAACACTATAAAATTCTTGTTTGTTGTTTCTGTCTACTTGAATAGTCACATGACTAGTTAACTGCCATAAAATCACGATCCAGTTGGCTGAATCAAATCTTGCCCATCAGCTTTTTCTGAATTGAGATTTTTATGTCGAGATTTATCAGTCTAAACAGAATACTTACCCTCAGGCAAAACGTTACCATTATTGACCTCTGTGTAGAGACGGAAAATACCGTAATCAAAGATCAGCTCTGGAAGATCATACTGGAAAATCTCAGCAGGTCTGACAGCATCTATGGAGAGAGAATAGCGCTAATGTTTTTAGACTGGATGATCCTTCTTCATCCAGACTTGAAACGTTGGCTCTATTCTCTCTCCACAGATGCTGTCAGACGTGCTGAGATTTTCCAGCATTTTCTGTTTTTGTTTCAGGTTCCTGCATCTGCAATATTTTGCTTTTATCTGGAAGGTCATATCTTGGCTATCCATTGCAATTTCATTTCTTTTGGAATATGTCTTGCTAAACACCAACATCAGGAAAACAAGTTAATACATGATATTGACATATTGGTTAAGACTGTACATTACAAAACAATCCTGCTCTGATTTTTCTATTCATGATAGAGAAGTTGAAGCAGATGGGGCTAGTGTGTAGTAGGCACACTGGAAACCTTCTGGAAGATTCAGTATGAGAATTTCACTCAATATTACCTCTTAGCCTCTCTGTCCTATTTTAAAGCAGCCCTTAAACCCAACCTGTTTAACCAACCATTTACGTCTCTTGGTGTCAAAATATTTTTGATAATTGCCTCTGTGAGCCAGCTTGGGATGTTATATCATGTTAAAAATTTGATATAAATGCAAGTTGTTGTATAGAACATAGAACAGTACAGCACAGAACAGGCCCTTTGGCCCACGATGTTGTGCCGAGCTTTATCTGAAACCAAGATCAAGCTATCCCACTCCCTATCATCCTGGTGTGCTCCATGTGCCTATCCAATAACCGCTTAAATGTTCCTAAAGTGTCTGACTCCACTATCACTGCAGGCAGTCCATTCCACACCCCAACCACTCTCTGCGTAAAGAACCTACCTCTGATATCCTTCCTGTATCTCCCACCACGAACCCTACAGTTATGCCCCCTTGTAATAGCTCCATCCACCCGAGGAAATAGTCTTTGAACGTTCACTCTATCTATCCCCTTCATCATTTTATAAACCTCTATTAAGTCTCCCCTCAGCCTCCTCTGCTCCAGAGAGAACAGCCCTAGCTCCCTCAACATTTCCTCATAAGACCTACCCTCCAAACCAGGCAGCATCCTGGTAAATCTCCTCTGCACTCTTTCCGGCGCTTCCACATCCTTCTTATAGTGAGGTGACCAGAACTGCACACAATATTCCAAATGTGGTCTCACCAAGGTCCCGTACAGTTGCAGCATAACCCCACGGCTCTTAAACTCCAACCCCCTGTTAATAAAAGCTAACACACTATAGGCCTTCTTCACAGCTCTATCCACTTGAGTGGCAACCTTTAGAGATCTGTGGATATGGACCCCAAGATCTCTCTGTTCCTCCACAGTCTTCAGAACCCTACCTTTGACCCTGTAATCCACATTTAAATTAGTCCTACCAAAATGAATCACCTCACATTTATCAGGGTTAAACTTCATTTGCCATTTTTCAGCCCAGCTTTGCATCCTATCTATGTCTCTTTGCAGCCTACAACAGCCCTCCACCTCATCCACTACTCCACCAATCTTGGTGTCATCAGCAAATTTACTGATCCACCCTTCAGCCCCCTCCTCTAAGTCATTAATAAAAATCAGAAAGAGCAGAGGACCAAGCACTGATCCCTGTGGCACTCCGCTAGCAACCTGACTCCAATCCGAAAATTTTCCATCGACCACCACCCTCTGTCTTCGATCAGACTGCCAGTTACCTATCCAATCGGCCAACTTTCCCTCTATCCTACACCTCCTCACTTTCATCATAAGCCGACCGTGGGGGACCTTATCAAATGCCTTACTAAAATCCATGTATATGACATCAACTGCCCTACCTTCATCAACACACTTAGTTACCTCATCAAAAAATTCTATCAAATTTGTGAGGCACGACTTGCCCTTCACGAATCCGTGCTGACTATCCCGGATTAATCCGCATCTTTCTAAATGGTCGTAAATCCCATCTCTAAGGACCTTTTCCATCAATTTACCAACCACCGAAGTAAGACTAACCGGTCTATAATTACCAGGGTCATTTCTATTCCCTTTCTTAAACAGAGGAACAACATTCGCCATTCTCCAGTCCTCTGGCACCATCCCCGTGGACAGCGAGGACCCAAAGATCAAAGCCAAAGGCTCTGCAATCTCATCCCTTGCCTCCCAAAGAATCCTAGGATACATTTCATCAGGCCCAGGGGACTTATCGACCTTCAGTTTATTCAAAACTGCCAGGACATCCTCCCTCCGAACATCTATTTCCTCCAGCCTATTAGCCTGTAACACCTTCTCTTCCTCATAAACATGGCCCCTCTCCTTGGTGAACACTGAAGAAAAGTATTCATTCATCACCTCGCCTATCTCTACTGACTCCATACACAAGTTCCCACTACTGTCCTTGACCGGCCCTAACCTCACTCTTGTCATTCTTTTATTCCTCACATAAGAGTAAAAAGCCTTGGGGTTTTCCTTGATCCGACCCGCCAAAGACTTCTCGTGTCCCCTCCTAGCTCTCCTAAGCCCCTTTTTCAGCTCATTCCTTGCTAACTTGTAACCCTCAATCGAGCCATCTGAACCTTGTTTCCTCATCCCTACATAAGCTTCCCTCTTCCTTTTCACAAGACATTCCACCTCTTTCGTGAACCATGGTTCCCTCACTCGGCCATTTCCTCCCTACCTGACAGGGACATACCTATCAAGGACATCCAGTATTTGTTCCTTGAAAAAGTTCCACTTTTCATGAGTTCCTTTCTCTGACAGTTTCTGTTCCCAACTTATGCCCCCTAATTCTTGCCTAATCGCATCATAATTACCTCTCCCCCAATTGTAATTTTCTTGTTGTATCTGCTATTCTTATTCAAATAGCAGCAATCACTGACAATGACAAAACATCGGTAGCCTAAAAGTATTAGAGATTTGCTGTGCCACTGAATAACCTCATAATGAGTTGTATGAAAAACTGCTAATTGAAAAGAAGATATCACCATCTCAATACCTAAACATTGTAGATTCAATAAGAGATGTGAGAAAGGAAAATAATGATGAGACATGTCAAATACAAAAATACCATCAAATATAACTTCAGTTGTAAGGGCTTAGGAGAGCTAGGTGGGGGCATGAGAAGTCCTTGGTGGGTCGGATCAAGGAAAGCCCCAAGGCTTTTTACTCTTATGTGAGGAATAAAAGAATGACCAGGGTGAGGTTAGGGCCGGTCAAGGATAGTAGTGAGAACTTGTGCATGGAGTCAGAAGAGATAGGAGAGGCGATGAATGAATACTTTTCTTCAGTGTTCACCAAGGAGAGGGGCCATATTTTTGAGGATGAGAGTGTGACACAGGCTGATAGGCTGGAGGAGGTGGATGTTCTGAGGGAAGATGTATTAGCAATTTTGAAAAACCTGAGGATCGATAAGTCCCCTGGGCCAGATGGGATATATCCTAGGATACTTTGGGAGGCAAGGGATGTGATTGCAGAGCCTTTGGCTTTGATCTTTGGGTCCTCACTGTCCATGGGAATAGTCATGATGTGGAGATGCCGGCGTTGGACTGGGGTAAACACAGTAAGAGTTTTAACAACACCAGGTTAAAGTCCAACAGGTTTATTTGGTAGCAAATACCATTAGCTTTCGGAGCGCTGCTCCTTCGTCAGATGGAGTGGAAATCTGCTCTCAGATTTCCACTCGCAGATTTCCACTCCATCTGATGAAGGAGCAGCGCTCCGAAAGCTAATGGTATTTGCTACCAAATAAACCTGTTGGACTTTAACCTGGTGTTGTTAAAACTCTTGCATTGGAATAGTGCCAGAGGACTGGAGGGTGGCGAATGTTGTTCCTCTGTTCAAGAAAGGAAATAGGAATGACCCTGGTAAATTATAGGATGGTTAGTCTTACTTCGGTGGTCGGTAAGTTAATGGAAAAGGTCCTGAGGGATAGGATTTATGACCATTTGGAAGGATGCAGCTTAATCCGGGATAGTCAACATGGATTCGTGAAGGGTAAGTCTTGCCTAACAAATTTGATTGAATTCTTTGACGAGGTAACTAAGTGTGTAGATGAAGGTAGAGCAGTTGGTGTCGTGACATGGATTTTAGTAAGGCATTTGATAAGGTTCCCCATGGTCGGCTCATGAAGAAAGTAAGGAGGCGTGGGATAGAGGGAAATTTGGCCGATTGGATAAGTAACTGGCTATCTCATAGAAGACAGAGGGTGGTGGTGGATGAAAAATTTTCAGACTGGAGACCAGTCTGTTCAGAGACCAGCGGTGTACCACAGGGATCAGTGCTGGGTCCTCTGCTATTTGTGATTTTTATAAATGACTTGGAGGAGGGGGCTGAAGGGCGGATCAGTAAATTTGTTGATGACATCAAGATTGGTGGAGTAGTGGATGAGGTGGAGGGCTGTTGGAGGCTGCAAAGAGACATTGATAGGATGCAGAGCTGGGCCGAAAAATGGCAGATGGAGTTTAACCCTGATAAGTGCGAGGTGATTCATTTTGGTAGGACAAATTTGAATGCGGATTGCAGGGTCAACAGCAGGGTTCTGAGGAATGTGGAGGAACAGAGAGATCTTGGGGTTCATATCCACAGATCTCTGAAGGTTGCCACTCAAGTGGATAGAGCCGTGAAGAAGGCCTATAGTGTGTTAGCGTTTATTAACAGGGGGTTGGAGTTTAAGAGCCGTGGGGTTATGCTGCAACTATACAGGACCTTGGTGAGACCACATTTGGAATGTTGTGTGCAGTTCTGGTCACCTCACTATAAAAAGGATGTGGAAGCATTGGAGAGAGTGCAGGGGAGATTTACCAGGATGCTGCCTGGTTTGGAGGGTAGGTCTTATGAGGAAAGGTTGAGGGAGCTAGGGCTTTTCTCTTTAGAGCGGAGGAGGATGAGAGGCGACTTAATAGAGGTTTATAAGATGATGAGGGGGATAGATAGAGTGGACGTTCAGAGACTATTTCCTTGGGTGGATGTAGCTGTTACTAGGGGGCATAACTATAAGGTTCATGGTGGGAGATATAGGAGGGATGTACGAGGTAGGTTCTTTATTCAGAGAGTGGTTGGGGTGTGGAATGGACTGCCTGCTGTGATAGTGGAGTCGGACACTTTAGGAACTTTCAAGCGGTTATTGGATAGGCACATGGAGCACACCAGAATGATAGGGAGTGGGATAGCTTGATCTTGGTTTCGGACAAAGCTCGGCACAACATCGAGGGCCGAAGGGCCTGTACTGTGCTGTACTGTTCTATTCAGTGCATCAAAAGGTTTAAGTGAGAGAAAGAAATCATTTTCAAATGCAGAAATGACATAGGTGTAACTAATAAATAAGATTTTCCAATTACATAGAAAAATGTATTATTTTTACATTAATTCTGTGTGAACTTTTTGGGGTGAATGTTTTCATTGTAAGGTGATGCTCGTAGTGGAGAATATCATATTCTCAGTTTTTGTCTCTAACATCAGTATGAAGCATTATGGAATTAGTTTTAGCGAGCTGACTGCAAGTTGAAACTCCCTCCATTTTAACCCAACACATGTGCTTCCAGTTCTTTTCAACCTTTCTCAGTGAGATTGCAAACTGAGTTAGCTATGGATTTAGGTCCATTAGGAAGTGGGCTGATATCGTCTAAGAGCACTGTGTTTTCTCAATACAAGTTGCTCAAATCTTTTGCTCAAGAATGTGAAGTATCTATATGAGAAAATAAAGTAGAAATTACAGCACAGCAGGAGGATATTCTGCCCAACACATTCTACAATGTTCACTCTCTAATTGGAGCTATCAATGCTGTTGTTTTATTGTGTATGGGTGTACATGGAAGGGTAAATTTAGTAATTCCACACTCCCAATAGTGAGCCTTTCTCAGTGAGAGTGAAGATGGCAGAGATTCTTTGACCACATTCCCCTTGAGTGAGACACCGCATTCAAAGTGAAAGATATTTTCACATTGATGGAGGTAGAGATTAAAAGGAATTTGCTAGAAACTTGTACTACAGTTGGTGTAGAGTTTCAAGATTTATTATAATCAATCTCAGAAAGCTTGCTTTATCATGTGTCTGTAATGTGGCAGATGCCATTCACAAATCTATGACCCAGAAGTGACCTACACAATACGATAGAACTTTGCAATCTTCTGTCAGATGCTTATCATCCTTTGTTTGCCTTAACCTTACTGTCTTAGTGTTTGACATCGATTCATGTGATGGAATATGACTGTTCTATCCATGTGTCATTCTAGTCCAATTTATGGAATACAGAATACAGGCTGCCTATTCTGTTTTGCTTCAGGCTGCCCTGTGGTGTGAAATTAAATTGTTAACAGCAGACTGCTTTTTATCAGCCTTCCCTTGTAATGGATGAAGGATTTATATTAAATCTTGCAGGGCTTTTGGGCAAAAATAGCTCAGTTTCAAGGAGACTGCTTCTCCAGAAGTAATTCAGTCAAATCATCACCAATCACCATCTTAGGTCACTCTGTAATATTTGATTGAAACTATTTTCTAATTTTACTGTTTTATCAGTTGCTTGATTTTACAGCATATGCCAAAAACCTCTGATGACTGGAGTTCAATAAGTTATCTGCTTTCCTCTCAAACTTTGTCACTTCCCACCTGTGCTGAGCATCAGTGTTTTAAGTTAACAGTCAACATTTCCGCCCATGTGTCAGCTTGTAACTGTTTCTCAAGAAATAGAAACTTTTCATTGAATTGGAAGCTGTTCAACCAATCAAACTGGTTGAAAGGCAGAGCTGGCAAGCCAATTAGAGGAGTGGGATTGAAGATTGCCAGAAACAATCAGATGTTATTTTTTCCCAATATTGACTGCAGTCAAACTTCAGGCCAAAAGTTTCAAGGTGTAAGTTTTAGGGCAAATCCTCCATGATTAAAAAACCCAGAGATAAGGAAAATGGCCGACTGGTTGTCAGGCCACATGAATATGCAAGAGGCTGGGATAATGAGAAGGTCGAGACAGGGTTAATCTAATCAACAGGAAATAAAGGAGAAACCATGACCAGCAGGCAAGAAGTAAATGGCCCAGCAGCGAGACAATGGAAAAACAGATCATTCCATCCACAGACAACATCAATGACTCATCTCGCTGATGGGATTCCAATCAGGATGACTCAGAGAACATTTAAGAGACATTAAAATGTCAATTAAGGGCAGTCCCGACAGTTCCGGCCTTTTGTCCCAGTCAATCGAAACTATCAATGATCAGAAACTGTTTTTGTGTGGGAGAATCACTGCTTCAGGTTTTAAAAAAGGATGGTCAGGCCGGCCATCTCTCTCTCTCTCTTTTCTCTTCGGACCAGCATAGCAGCACTCTTCTCCTGTTCCTGCCTCTCGTTCGTCTCCAGCACGCAGCCCGAAGCCCACTGAGCAATTTAAACTAGGACTGTGAGTATCCCCTGGTAATTCGCGAAGTTCCCGAGATCATCATAGTGGATGAGGCTTTGGGGAAAGGGGGGGCTTTTGCATGCATCTTTCATAGTTTAAGACGCTGGTAAACTTGTGTAAAGTAAGCATTCCGTCGTTTCCGTTTTAGTATTCCTTCCATAGCTATAGTCTTATAGAGCATAAGGCATTGTGTGTTGTTTTCCTGGTGTTTGGTGATATTGACCTTGATGTTTTAATAAATATATATATCTTTGACTTCCATTGGAGTCCGTTTTGATCTTTTCAATTTCTCACCAATGATCTCTGACCAAATCACAATATTAAATATTCCTTACCATAATTCCGGAGTCTAGAACTGAGGGTACCCTGGGCGCTTCGAAACCGCCCACTCAGGAAAGGCTGCCAGGTAGTGGATAGGCAGCAGTTTCCTTTTCTCTCTCTTGGGAGCGCTACTCTAGTGAAGTAGACGCAAGGTGGCCGTTGTTCCATCGGCGAGAGAGAGAATCACTCGGGCATTGGTGGGGTTTGGGTGACGGAGAACCAAACCTAAAATAAGCCCAGTGGAGTTAAAAAGAGGGATCCCGCTACAAAGGTGAGCTGATTGTTTAAGAATCACCAGTTCCACAAACGTTCATTTACTGCCTGTCCTCAAATAACATATAAATAAACATATAATATAAATTATGCTTGCAATGTTTTAAAAGATTATTTTCATCATTCATTGAAGAGGATGCTCTGTGTCGCGAATTCATTTTGCTGTCCATAGTTGAATATTTCTGTCAGTTCACTTAAAGAACTGTCAGAGTTTGGCATTAAAACAAGAAATATTGTTGGATTGTTGATGAGTTTTGCTGCATTCAAAAATATCTCAGAGGAGGAATCTACAAAGTATTCTACTGTGGACCTTTGGCTTGGTTTTCTTGGGGCGATGCTGGATGTGTTCTTGAAGTTAGAAAAATACTTTGTTCACCCAGTCGTGGTGGAGCTCATTTCATTACTGATTGGGAAAGTCTGAATCATCTGTACAAGGGCAGTCAACATTGACAGGGAAATAAGAAGTGATGTGAGTAATCAAAAAGAATAGGACTGTTTGCAGATATTCACCTTCCCCTAGGATAAAAATTCAGCTCCTTGTGTCTATGCCTGCAAATCATGTACTGTTGGCTTCTTTTTAAATGATCACAGTGCCTAATATTTCATTTACAAATAAAACCTTTTGGAAGAGTAACATAGACTCAAAGAAATGGGAGGAATTCTTCCACCCCACCCACGATGGATGGCACAGTGGTTACCACTGCTGTCTCAAAGCACCAGGGACCCGGGTTCGATTCCCGGCTTGGGTCACTGTCTGTGTGGAGTTTGCACATGCTCCCCGTGTCTGAGTGGGTTTCCTCCTGGCGCTCCGGTTTCCTCCCACAGTCCAAAGATGTGCGGGTTAGGTGGATTGGCCAAATTGATTCTTAGTGTCTGGGGGACTAGCTAGGATATAGGGGACATGGGGATAGGGCCTGGGTGGAATTGTGGTTGGTGCAGACACGATGGGCCGAATGGCCTCCTTCTGCACTGTAGGATCCTATGGATTCCACGATGGGTGAGAACGGAGAATCTAGCGGGAGGCAAAAAGTGGGAATACACAGGTGTAGAATCACATTGCAATTCTCCCAGTGGTGGGTTTATGGTGGGTCAGCTTTCCTGCCGGATGGTGAAGTGAATGTCATTTGCATCTCATGAATGTTCATTAAAACAGTAGTCCTCAGGTATCCCATCAGGCCTTTCAATCTTGTGTCATGCCAACAGGAAATTACGTCAGTCTAAAACCCGATTGCTAAAGAGTGGCGTGCACCAAGGTGGCCCTCAGTTCGCAAAGGCCTTCAAAGTAAGTACAACAGTCTCCCTGTATAGTGCTGCATTGGTCCTGATGCGCTGTTCACCTCTCTGCCGGGGCAGACCAGTTCCTGGCTCCATCTCCATGCAGCTGGTCTTCATTGGCAGCATCCTGAAGCTGGATCCATAGAAATCATAGAAACCCTACAATGCAGAAAGAGGCCATTCAGCCCATCGAATCTTCACCGGCCATAATCCCACCCAGGCCCTACCCCATATCCCTACATATTTACCCACTAATCCCTCTAACCTACGGACACTAAGGGGCAATTTTAGCATGGCCAATCAACCTAACCCGCACATCTTTGGACTGAGGGAGGAAACTGGAGCACCCGGAGGAAACCCAAGCAGACACGAGGAGAATGTGCAAACTCCACACAGACAGTGACCCAAGCCGGGAATCGAGCCCAGGTCCCTGGAGCTGTGAAGCAACAGTGCTAACCACTGCGCTACCGTGCCGCCCATACCACTATGCTACCGTGCCACCCATCCATAACACTGTGCTACTGTGCCGCCCATCCATGTGCTACCATGCCGCCCATCCACGGACACTCCTGTGTCAACATCTAGAATGAATACTGTGCCTGGTGTTGGGGAGTACAAGGGTTTCCTTCCCCTAGTCCCACACATCTGTGTCTATCTGGACAGCACTGGGCTGTAGGACTTATGCAACCACCATAACAAAGGTCTGATGTTCATCCGGGGTGGAGTGTGAGGTGAGGCTGAGAGTTGCTGGGGTGGGGGATGGGTAGGGGTGGCCTTACAAAGACAAGGGGGCAATCTGGAAGTGGGGGGGTGGTGTGGGGTTGTGCAAAGGTAGGGGAATGTAGATTGAGAGATCACAATGGCAGGTGGAGGGACAAGGAGGTGGATGAAGATGATGAACAATGGAATGCAGAGGTAAGACCAAGGGGAGGGAAGCTGGACTCTGACAAGGCTGTACGAAAAGCTCACAAACAAGGGGGTCCAAGGGATACCACATTGTTTACTGGAAGAGGATGCGCAGAATCCAGATGCAGTGGGTAAAGGTCCAAATGGGGCATGAACACCTCACAGGTGATGGGCTTGGGGGGGGGGGGTGGTTGAATTGAGGAACAGACTTCTTGAGGCTGCTAGCCTTTTCCCTCTGTGCTGCCAACATACTGCATGGTCTGGTGAAGATAAATGGGCTGGACAGAGTATTTTCAGAGTGCTGGACTGGTGTTTAAATATAATGCCGGGATCTTCAAAACTACCAGCTGACAGTGGGCAGACCAATTAGCTACTGGTTCACCAGGTGACTTGGAGGGAACTCGCCTGTGCAGAATTAGCAAAGTTCTAAGCGCAGAATCTGCCGTAGGATCCCACATTCTGCCCAGCGGGAAAGATACTGCCAGAGCTGCCCTTCACCGCACTTAGTCTTAAAATGGGAGAATTCTATCTAATGTTTGGTGATAATGGGAATGAAATACCTAATGTATTTGTACACCTATCCTCTTGGCTCTTTTAAGGAAGAACTAACCTATTTATCTTAAATGTGTTAATTTAAATATAATCGCATATGTTAACGTAGATATAATCAGCACAAATTTCCCAATATCCATCTATCTGGGGACAGCAAAGAGAGTCAGTCTGGTCCAGGTCAGAGTAAAAGTGGTATATTTATCCTATGTTCTCTTCCTACAGTGAGTCTTAACAAAGATTTCTATGGCTGGAATTCTATCACCGTTCACGCCGGCAGGGTTTTCCCATCCCACCGAAGTGAACGAAGATTTGGCTGGCCACCAAATTCTCCAGCCTCGCTGCCGGGAGAGTGTGGTGTGAACGGCAGGTAAGCTCACGCCCTATGTCTTTGTTTTCATGGACAGTTTTCTTTTCCTGGACTTTTGCTGGAACGTTTTTACTTTTTCAATCATCAGTGTGATTAATTTTCATCTTCTTTACTCAGTGGGAAAGTGCTGCAGAGCGGCGGTCAAAGTGGCAGCAAACCACAAACTGTCCCATGGGTGCCACTGTCTAGGTCTTCCCCATTTCGATGGTTGGCTTTGAAATGTGTGGCCTGGGAGTCTTGTTGGCACATGAATATTATCCAATGACAGTACTGCAAGTTTTAAGTACCAGTGATTAACTGGCACCACACACTGTCTGCTTCTTGGTACTTGGCAGCTTAACCAGCATCCCTTAAAGACTTGCCGCATGCCAATCAAAAACGGTTTCAAAAAAGGTTCTTGTGGAACCAGTTGAAATATTAATGCTTCTTTGGCCCACCAAAAATTTACCTCCTCCATCCCCATATCCCTTGACATCAAAAGTATTGCGGTGTTGCTTTCCTCTCTTTTAACTATCTCATGCTCATCTGGTCACCACACTGAAGCTGCTAGATTTCACCCCCTTGCTGATGAAATGCTAATGAGGCCTAACCATAGACCACTGGCCTGACCACTGACTTCAGACTTCCACACAACAAAACTGGTGAATTGAACATTTACCTCAGTAGGTGGAAATTTCAAAGGAATTTTCTGTTGGTCTAACATCAGGTTGTGGGCAACTCATTGACGGAGATTATCTGGCTGTGCTGTGGTGGGACCCGCTGTTGGAGATACAATGGGCCAGCCCATTGACATTCAATGGGAGATTGGACGATCCCAATGGTGGATGAGCTGGAAAGATCCCACCCATTGTCATGATGCACTTGGACAAGGACTAGAACATAGAACATAGAACATTACAGCGCAGTACAGGCCCTTCGGCCCTCGATGTTGCGCCGACCAGTGGTACCAATCTAAAGCCCCTCTAATCTACACTATTCCAATATCATCCATATGTTTATCCAATAACCACTTGAACGCTCTCAACGTTGACGAGTCCACCACTGCTGCAGGCAGGGCATTCCACGCCCTTACTACTCTCTGAGTAAAGAACCTACCTCTAACATCTGTCCTATATCTCTCACCCCTCAATTTAAAGCTATGTCCCCTCGTGCTAGCCAACACCATCCGAGGAAAAAGGCTCTCACTATCCACCCTATCTAATCCTCTGATCATCTTGTATGCCTCTATTAAGATGCCTCTATTAAGTCACCTCTTAACCTTCTTCTCTCTAACGAAAACAACCTCAAGCCCCTCAGCCTTTCCTCATACGATTTTCCCACCATACCAGGCAACATCCTGGTAAATCTCCTCTGCACCCTTTCCAACACTTCCACATCTTTCCTATAATGCGGCGACCAGAACTGTATGCAATACTCCAAATGTGGCCGCACCAGAGTTTTGTACAGTTGCAGAATGACCTCCTGGCTCCGAAACTCAATCCCTCTACCAATAAAAGCTAACACACCGTACGCCTTCTTAACAACCCTATCAACCTGGGTGCCAACTTTCAGGGATCTATGCACATGGACACCCAGATCCCTCTGTTCATCCACACTACCAAGTATCTTACCATTAGCCCAGTACTCTGTATTCCTGTTACTCCTTCCAAAGTGAATCACCTCACACTTTTCCGCATTAAACTCCATTTGCCACCTCTCAGCCCAGCTCTGCAGCTTATCTATGTCCCTCTGTAACCTGCCACTTCCCTCCGCACTGTCTACAACTCCACCGACTTTAGTGTCATCCGCAAATTTACTAATCCATCCTTCCACGCCCTCATCCAAGTCATTAATAAAAATGACAAACAGCAGTGGCCCCAAAACAGATCCTTGCGGTACACCACTAGTAACTGAACTCCAGGATGAATATTTCCCATCAACCACCACCCTTTGTTTTCTTACAGCTAGCCAATTCCTGATTCAAACCACTAAATCACCCTAGCTGATTAAAATATATATTTCATATCTGATTAATCTAATTTAATTTTTTGAGATGGTCATGAACAGGGAGTGTCTATGAACATTGTCTGTTTAGATTTCCAGCAAGTATTTGACAAAGTTCTGCAAAAGTGATTATTTGCAAAAGTAAAAGCGCATGGAATTGGAGGTAACCTGTGCCATAGATTGCTAATTGATTGGGAGGAAGGAGACAGCGAGCAAGGATAAAAGATATGTGTACTGATTGGCAGGATGTACTAAATGGTGTTTCCCAGGATTCTGCATTTGGGATCAGTCTTTCGTCACTTGTATCAATGATTTTGATGAAAGAATAGAGAGTTGTATATTCAAACTTAAAGACTATTAGTACGTTAGGGAGTGACAGTAAAATATGGAAATGAGAGTTAGAAATTACAAAGTAACATAACAAAATAACTAAAGGTTTTAAAGGGATATAAGGCAAAGGAAGTTATGTGGGATTAGGTCAGAGACCAACCATGGTCATATAGAATGGCAGAAGAGGCTCGAGGGCTAAATGGCTTCCTCCTGTTGCTCTTTCCCTAAAGATTGAGTGAGTGAGTGACCTGGAATTTAATCTGGGGAAATATAACATCATCTTTGGATCTCAGCACATCTTTGGACTCAAAAAAGACAAGCTTATTTTCAGTAACTGGAGTAACAGAAACATCTGGATTCCAGGTACTCAAATTACTAAAAGCCAATAGACAGTTACAATAAGTAAACAAAAAGGCTAATGGAATGTTGGCCAGGTTGCAGTGCAAAGGGGAGAAAATCATGCTCCAGTTGCATAGAACCTTGACCTGACCCCATGTGGAGGATTGCATTTAGTTTTGGGGACCATTCCTTGGGAAGGATATATTGATATTTGAGGAAGTACAACACAGATTCATCACAATGCTACTGGGGTTCAAAGAGTTAAATTATGAGGCAGAGTTTCATAAATCTGGGACTGGATTTTACTTGTCCCCTCCAGGCAAGGTTTTGGCGGGGTGGGGGCGTGGCACATTAAATTAGACAGGTGTCAACCCCAACCCCACCACCTCACCGCCCAACCGCGAGCTCACCTCAATAACACCAATTTCAGCAGCCCACCCACCATGTTTAAATAAATAATCAAGAATCAACTGAGTTTGTGAACAAGTCAATAGACCCAGATAATACACTGCTCATGTCATAATATGGTTGGCAAGGGCAAAGGGGCAGGGATGGAGATTGTCTTTTTAAACATCTTTTCAAAAGGCGGGAAGGAAGGATGTGTTACTATCTGTTGGGGTGGTGGGGGGTGGAGTGGTGCTGTGGCCTTTGCACTTGGTGAGGCGGGGGAGGTGCAGGGTGGTGGCAATCACCCTAAGATAAAGCCTCCTCTTTGTTCCAGACATCTGCAGTATAAAGCACACCACCTCTAACCCCCTGACCCTACCACCCTCCCGAAACTACCCAAACCCAGGACTTGCTCCGGGATTCATGGGCCTTCTTCTTGGGCCTGAATGCAGTTTCAGCAGCACCCACTGATGTTGTCTTGCTGCTGCTGGAATTGCTAGAGCTACTGGAAACCCCTCCGGAGGGCAGGACTTCCCCACTGCCAATGAACTGGTCAGCAGCATGTTATGGCTGTGGGGAGGGGATGTGGGGGGAGAGTTGGTGTCCAGCAGGTTTGCCCCATGCCACCTTTGCTTCAGGTGGGTGAGGGTGGTGGGTGGGGTTTGGAGCAAGCCATCCACACCCCCATAATATGCTGCCATTGGTCTGTATTCCCTTGAGTTTAAAATGTTGAAAGGTGATCTAATTGAGGTGTTCAATATGAGAAAGAGATTTGATAGAGTAGACACAGAGGCTGGAATTTACTCCAATCATTCTTGAGTGTTGGTCACATTTCTGACACCCTGACACCACTCATGTCAGCTGTGTGCACACTGACGCAATGTTCCAGGAAGTGGTCAATTAGCAGGCCAGCTTCCCATGTATCATCCATTCGGAATGGTGGGTGAGCTTCCAATGCAGGAGGGCCAGAGTAACTGAAGCCGACAGCCTTATCGAGGATGCTGCTCAGGAGGGCAGCTTAAGAAGGAGGGGTGATACAGTGCTGGAATTTGCTGGTAGCCACATCCAATCGATCTGTCTGCAAGGGAAACACTTCTAATTGACTGCACTTTCCAGCGGTCGTGCTGTAGAGAATGATCTGGTTTGTTATCGTGATCTCACCGTAGGCCTATCATGGTTATCTGATCTCCTGCTCTGTTCTCACTTCCTGTCGGGAGACAAGCTGCAGAAAACAGCATAAAATTATCACTGACGTGCCAAAACAGGGGCTAATTGAACTTTTGAATACCTTACTTGGTTACCTGCTGCCAATGAGTGGGTAGCCATTGCCACTGGGAACCCACCTCCGAGAAAAATGACAGGTGGCAGGAACACTTTGGGCAATCACCCCAATGTGTTTTTTTTCACAATTTCCCTGTAGCCTGACCTCAAACTGCTTCCAGGGTCTGGGAAAATGCTAGTATTTCCTCTGATGGGGGAATTCAAAGAAAGGAGACACAATCTTAACATGTAGGGTTAGTGCAGTGATATCCAGAAGCACTTTTCATACAGAATATTGGAAATCTCACCCCCAAAGATTGTGAATGCTAGGTCAATTGGCATTCTCAAAACTGAAGACTTTTGTTAGGGAAAGTATCTAAGCATATGGTTTAAGGGCAGATAAATTGAGGTACAAATCAACCATGATTTGCATGAATGATGGAGCAAGCTCTGACGACTCAACAAATCTCATGCACTATTGAAGTGGAGAGCTTGTTAAAATAAACATATGGCTCATAGAAGATGAGATGCTCTCATGCAAAGGTGTAACTGTGAAGATGACTGTAGGCAGCTGTTCATTGTACTCAATTCACTTGGCCTTGCAGACCTTTAAGTTAATATTCAGATGAGTAAAACAATTAACATAACACAAGTGAAATAGAAATGGTTCTGTGGGGTACCAGGTGACACAGGTGGTTAACACTGCCCCAGGCAAGGTTTACGGCATCAATCAGCAGTGCACAAGGAAGGCTGCTGATAGTATTAGAAATTTGAATGAACTGACTGCACAGTCACATGATTGAAGATTTGTTAAGGATAGAATGTTACATAAATACTCAGGACACAACAGTGAAATTATAAAGGATTCTTTGCCACAAAAGATAAACACTTTACAGACAAGTGAGTTCAACCCCGCAGATGGCTCCTTTCTACAACTTCCCCAACTCAGTGCAATAGTCTTGTTTTTAGGCTCAGACCATCACAGCACCTCCTCCATGATCCTTCACCCACTTTCAGTCCACATTTTGACATTTTAGGGACTCAAGTTGTGCAGAAAAACATTGCCATTTTGCATTTAAGCATGACGCAAAGGAGTCATCTTCCTAAATCAATTAAATTGAATATCCAGTTCAGAGTGATAAAGTAAATCCAAATGTAATCATAGTCTTCAAGACTGCTGCAATAACCTTTGGCACAAACACTGGCTGGAATTTTCTGGATGCATTGCAGTGGGCTGGGATGGGGGAAGGATGACAAAATGGCATCGGAAGACTGTCTGACAGCTTCCCATCACCATGCCACTTTGTCAGTGGTGGGAAAAGTGACAAGCGAGCCACCTGCCAGGAGCGCAGTTAAAACATCTAAGTGGCCAATAAAGACCCTGTTCACTCTCTGCTTCTGCTGGCATTTTAGTGAGAAAGCGTCTTAGCGAACTCTGGGGGCAGGGGCAGGCGGTGGGGGGGGGGGGGGCGGTGGGTGGGCCAGGGGTGTGCGGGTGGGGCGGGGTGTGCCGGGGGGGTGGGGAGGGGGCGGGGGGGGATGTAAATGAGGATGAAGAAGGCTGAGAAAGTTACTAAAAGTGTCCATTAAGTGATCAGAATGTGTGAATGGCAGAACAGAGGTACTCATGTTCTGTGGGTTAAGGCAGTTGCCTGAAAAAGGGGAGTGGGGGTGGGGATGGGGGGGGGGGGGGGGCGCTGTGATGCAGGGCAAGAAGAAGAGCAAGAGTGGAGAAGTGGAAAAATGGAAGTGAGAAAGAAGGATGATTAAAAATGGCTGAATGAGATGAAAAGAAGAAACAGAATAAAATAAATGGAAATGGGGGGAAGGTAGAGGGGGGAGTTCATACTCTGAAGTTGTTGAACTCAGTATTCAGTGTGGAAGGCTGTAAAGTGCCCAATCGAAAGATGAGCTGCTGTTAGTGTTGGTGTTCACATGGTTTTTCCTAATTGCTCCACAATAAAGCTACAAAATATATTCTCATGTTCTGTGGGTAACCTGTGTGTGGACCCGGGAGATGTGGGTGTGGTCCTTAATGAGTACATTGCATCGGTCTTCACAATGGAAAAGGATGACACAGGTGTAGACATCAGGGTGGAGGACTGTGAAATATTCAATAAATGATAGTAGGGAGAGGAAGTTTCACAGCTGTAAGAGTGGATAAATCCGCAGGCCCAGATGCAATGATCCCAGCTGTTGCGGGAAGAAAGGGAGGTGACATGAGGGATACTGGCAGTAATTTTCAAACCCTCTGTAGCCACAGGTGAGGCCCAGAGGACTGGGGGACTGCTCACATGTCCCATTATTAAAAAAATGGAGATCGGGATAGACCAGGAAAGTATAGGTCAGTCATTCTAATTTCGGTGATGGGGAAATAACTAGAAAGAATTCTGAGGGACAGAATACATCTGTACTTTGATAGACATGGATTAATCAGGAATAGTCAGCATGGATTTGTTAAGGGAAGGTTGTGTTTGACAAATTGTATCAAATTTTTTGAGGAGGTAACCAGGAATGTTGATGAGGGTCACAAAACAACAGAAAATGCTAGAGAAACTCAGCAGGTTTGACAGCATCTGTGGAGCAAGAATAGAGCCAACATTTTGAGTCTGGATGACTCTTCAGATGGATCATCCAAACTTGAAACGTTGGCTCTATTCTCTCCCCACAGATGCTGTCAGACCTGCTGAGTTTCTTCAGAATTTTCTGTTTTCATTTCAGATTCCAGCATCCGCAGTATTTTGCCTTTATCTTGGTGCTGAGGAGGGTAATGCTTTTGATGTGGTCTATATAGATAACACAAAGCCTTTGATAGGGTCTCTCATGGCAGACTGGTCAAGAAAGTAAAGGTCCATGGGATCCAAGGCAAAGAGGCACATTGGATCCAAAATTGGCTGAGAGGCAGGAAGCAGAGAGTGATGGCACAGAGATGTTTCCCTAACTGGAAGCATGCTTCCAGTGGGGTTCTCCAGGACTCAGTGCTGGGGTCCTTGCTATTTGTGGTGTACATTAATGATCTATTCTTAAATGTAGGGGGTATGATCAAGAAGTTATAGAATATAGAACAGTACGGCACAGTACAGGCCCTTCGGCCCACGATGTTATGCCGAGCTTTGTCCGAAACCAAGATCAAGCTATCCCACTCCCTATCATTCTAGTGTATTCCATGTGCCTATCCAATAACCGCTTGAAAGTTCCTAAAGTGTCCGACTCCACTATCACAGCAGGCAGTCCATTCCACACCCCAACCACTCTCTGAGTAAAGAACCTACCTCGGACATCCCTCCTATATCTTCCACCACGAACCTTATAGTTATGCCCCCTAGTAACAGCTACATCCACCCGAGGAAATAGTCTTTGAACGTCCACTCCATCTATCCCCCTCATCATCTTATAAACCTCTATTAAGTCGCCTCTCAACCTCCTCCGCTCTAAAGAGAAAAGCCCTAGCTCCCTCAACCTTCCCTCATAAGACCTACCTTCCAAACCAGGCAGCATCCTGGTAAATCTCCTTTGCCCTCTTTCCAGTGCTTCCACATCCTTCTTATAGTAAGGTGACCAGAACTGCACACAATATTCCAAATGTGGTCTCACCAAGGTCCTGTACAGTTGCAGCATAACCCCACGGCTCTTAAACTCAAACCCCCTGTTAATAAACGCTAACACACTTCTTCACGGCTCTATCCACTTGAGTAGCAACCTTCAGAGATCTGTGGATATGAACCCCAAGATCTCTCTGTTCCTCCACATTCCTCAGAACGCTACCTTTGACCCTGTAATCCGCATTCAAATTTGTTCTACCAAAATGAATCACCTCGCACTTATCAGGGTTAAACTCCATCTGCCATTTTTCAGCCCAGCTCTGCATCCTATCAATGTCTCTTTGCAGCCTCCAACAGCCCTCCACCTCATCCACTACTCCATCAATCTTGGTGTCATCTGCAAATTTACAGATCCACCCTTCAGCCCCCTCCTCCAAGTCATTGATAAAAATCACAAGTAGCAGAGGACCCAGCACTGATCCCTGTGGTCTCCAGTCTGAAAATTTTCCATCCACCACCACCCTCTGTCTTCTATGAGATACAGTAAGAAGTTTAACAACACCAAGTTAAATTCCAACAGGTTTATTTGGTAGCAAAAGCCACACAAGCTTTCGGAGCTCTAAGCCCCTTCTTCAGGTGAGTGGGAATTCTGTTCACAAGCAGGGCATATAAAGACACAGACTCAATTTACATGAATAATGGTTGGAATGCGAATACTTACAGCTAATCAAGTCTTTAAGATACAAACAACGTGAGTGGAGAGAGCATCAAGACAGGCTAAAAAGATATGTATTGTCTCCAGACGGATGTCCCGAGGCATGGTACATTGGGGAAACCATGCAGACGCTGCGACAATGGATGAATGAACACTGCTCGACAATCACCAGGCAAGACTGTTCTCTTCCTGTTGGGGAGCATTTCAGCGGTCACGGGCATTCGGCCTCTGATATTCGGGTAAGCGTTCTCCAAGGCGGCCTTCACGACACACGACGGCGCAGAGTCGCTGAGCAGAAACTGATAGCCAAGTTCTGCACACATGAGGACGGCCTCAACCAGGATATTGGGTTCATGTCACATTATTTGTAATTCCCACAGCCTGCCTGAGTTTCACTAGCTGTCCAGTCTGGAGACAATACACATCTTTTTAGCCTGTCTTGATGCTCTCTCCACTCACGTTGTTTGTATCTTAAAGACTTGATTAGCTGTAAGTATTCGCATTCCAACCATTATTCATGTAAATTGAGTCTGTGTCTTTATATGCCCTGTTTGTGAACAAAATTCCCACTCACCTGAAGAAGGGGCTTGGAGCTCCGAAAGCTTGTGTGGCTTTTGCTACCAAATAAACCTGTTGGACTTTAACCTGGTGTTGTTAAACTTCTTACTGTGTTTACCCCAGTCCAACGCTGGCATCTCCACATCATGACTTCTATGAGATAGCCAGTTACTTATCCAATCAGCCAAATTTCCCTCTATCCCACACCTCCTTACTTTCTTCATGAGCTAACCATGGGGGGCTTTATCAAACATTTACTAAAATCCTTCTTTATGACATCAACTGCTCTACCTTCATCTACACACTTAGTTACCTCCTCAAAAAATTCAATCAGATTTGTGAGGCAAGACTTACCCTTCACGAATCTGTGTTGACTATCCCGGATTAAGCTGCATCTTTCTAAATGGTCGTAAATCCTATCCCTCAGGACTTTTTCCATTAACTTACCGACCACCGAAGTAAGACTAACCGGCCTATAATTACCAGGGTCATTCCTATTTCCTTTCTTGAACAGAGGAACAACATTCGCCACTTTCCAGTAGTCTGGCATTATCCCCGTGGACAGTGAGGACCCAAAGATCAAAGTCAAAGGCTCTGCAATCTCATCCCTTGCCTCCCAAAGAATCCTAGGATATATCTCATCTGGCCCAGGGGACATGTCGACCTTCAGGTTTTTCAAAATTGATAATACATAGAACCATAGAACATTACAGCACAGAAACAGGCCTTTTGGCCCTTCTTGTCTGTGCCGAACCATTTTTCTGCCTCGTCCCACTGACCTGCACCTGGACCATATCCCTCCATACCCGTCTCGTCCATGTACCTGTCCAAGTTTTTCTTAAATGTTAAAAGTGAGCCCGCATTCACCACCTCATCTGGCAGCTCATTCCAAACTCCCACCACTCTCTGTGTGAAGAAGCCCCCCCTAATATTCCCTTTAAACTTTTCCCCCCTCACCCTTAACCCATGTCCTCTAGTTATTTTCTCCCCTAGCCTCAGTGGAAAAAGCCTGCTTGCATTCACTCTATCTATGCCCATCATAATTTTATACACCTCTATCAAATCTCCCCTCATTCTTCTGCGCTCCAGGGAATAAAGTCCTAACCTATTCAACCTTTCTCTGTAACTCAGTTTCTCAAGTTCCGGCAACATCCTTGTAAACCTTTTCTGCACTGTTTCAAACTTATTAATATCCTTCCTGTAATTAGGTGACCAAAACTGCACACAATACTCTAAATTCGGCCTCACCAATGTCTTATACAACCTCACCATAACATTCCAACTCCTATACTCAATACTTTGATTTATAAAGGCCAATGTACCAAAAGCACTCTTTATGACCCTATCTACCTGTGACGCCACTTTTAGGGAATTATGTATCTGTATTCCCAGATCCCTCTGTTCTACTGCACTCTTCAGTGTCCTACCATTTACCTTGTATGTTCTACCTTGGTTTGTCCTTCCAAAGTGCAGTACCTCACACTTCTCTGCATTAAACTCCATCTGCCATTTTTCAGCCCATTTTTCTAGCTGGTCCAAATCCCTCTGCAAGCTTTGAAAACGTTCCTTACTGTCCATTACACCTCCAATCTTTGTATCATCAGCAAATTTGCTGATCCAATTTACCACATTATCATCCAGATCATTGATATAGATGACAAACAACAATGGACCCAACACTGATCCCTGTGGCACACCACTAGTCACAGGCCTCCACTCAGATAAGCAATCCTCCACCACCACTCTCTGGCTTCTTCCATTGAGCCAATGTCTAATCCAATTTACTACCTCTCCATGTATACCTAGCAACTGAACCTTCCTGACTAACCTCCCATGCGGGACCTTGTCAAAGTCCATGTAGACAACATCCACTGCCTTCCCTTCATCCACTTTCCTGGTAACCTCCTCGAAAAACTCTAATAGATTGGTTAAACATGACCTACCACGCACAAAACCATGTTGACTCTCCCTAATAAGTCCCTGTCTATCCAAATATTTGTAATCCTATCTCTTAGTACTCCTTCCAATAATTTACCTACTACTGACGTCAAACTTACTGGCCTATAATTTCCCGCATTACTTTTTGAGCCTTTTTTCAACAACGGAACAACATGAGCTTTCCTCCAATCATCCGGCACCTCACCCGTGGATACCGACATTTTAAATATATCTGCCAGGGCCCCTGCAATTTCAACACTAGTCTCCTTGAAGGTCTGAGGGAATACCCTGTCCGGTCCTGGGGATTTATCTACTCTGATTTGCCTCAAGACAGCAAGCACCTCCTCCCCTTTAATCTGTATAGGTTCCATGACCTCCCTACTTGTTTGACTTATTTCCATAGACTCCATGCCAGTTTCCTTTGTAAATACGGATGCAAAAAAAACATTTAATATCTCCCCCATTTCTTTTGGTTTCATACATAGCCGACCACTCTGATCTTCATGAGGACCAATTTTATCCCTTACTATCCTTTTGCTCTTAATATACCTGTAGAAGCTCTTAGGATTATCCTTCACCTTGTCTGCCAAAGCAACCTCATGTCTTCTTTTAGCCCTCCTGATTTCTTTCTTAAGTAGTTTCTTGCACTTTTCATACTCCTCAAGCATCTTATTTGCTCCCTGTTGACTATACATGTCATACATCTCTCTCTTCTTCTTTATCAGAGTTCCAATATCCCTCGAGAACCAAGGTTCCTTATTCTTATTCACTTTGCCTTTGATCCTGACAGGAACATACAAACTCTTCACTCTCAAACTTTCTCCTTTGAAGGCCTCCCACTTACCATTCACATCCTTGCCAGAGAACAGTCTGTCCCAATCCACGCTTTTTAGATCCTTTCTCATTTCTTCAAATACAACTTCCCTCAGAACATCTACCTCCTCCAGCCTAGTTCACGGATGACACAAAAATTAGTAGGGTGATAACTAGGAGGATAGCTGTAAACTGCAGGAGGATACCAATAAACTGGTCAGTTGGGCAGAGTAATGGCAAATGGAATTCAACCCAGAAAGGTGTGAGGTAATGCACTTGGGGAGGGCTAACAAGACAAAGGATTACACTATGAATGGTAGAACCCTAGAAGTACTGAAGATCAGAGGGACTTTGGAGTGCATATTCACAGATCCCTGAAGGTGGCAGAACAGGTAGATAAGTGGTTAAGAAGGCATCTGGGATACTTGCCTTTATTAGCCAAGGCATAGAACACGAGCAGGAAGGTCACGCTGGTTAGGCCCCAACTGGAGTACTGCTTGCAGTTCTGATCACCACATTATTAGGAAGGATGAGATTGGACCGGAGAGGGTGCAGAGATTTACCAGGATGCTGCCTCGGCTGAAGGATCTGAGCGATGAGGAAAGATTGAATAGGCTGGGGCCGTTTTCCTTAGAGATGGGAGATTGATGTCTAATGCTGATCATTTTAATATTCAGTCTGGCCAGATACATGATTACACAATGAATGATTGCTCTGTTTTATAAAGGGAGAAGAGTAACCCCGTGCAAGTATTTCAAATATGGACTATAGAAGATAAGATTTTGTTGATTTATTAATTGACAAAGAAATTAAGGATGGCATTTGTTGACCAGTTTTCAAGGTTCAGTAAAATACCATATGTCACGGGACAAATTAATGTCTGAAGCTCGTAAGTGTTAGACCTGCAGTATTCCAGATTAATGACATTGCCTTTAATGTCTTTTTAATTTCTGTAAAAGAGTGATTGGCAAATGAATGATTACCATATTGCAAATCTGTGTAATATTGAATGAATCCAATTCGAAAATACCTTTGTCTTTATTATCCCAGGTTATTTCTTTGGCCATGGATTTTCCAAAGATTTGGTTCAGTAATGACATGTTTAACTCTTAAAAAATGTCAATAATTATTTCCAAAGCACACATACGGTATCCCATGTGTTACCATCTGATACTCAAATCAGCTGTTCACCAGAAAACAGGGACTTAGTCTTGGCTTAACTCTAGCACTCTCACCTCCAAGTGAGAGTGTCGTAAGGTCATTATATCAATTAGTCACTTGGGAACAGAATCTGGGCTGTCATGTCAGTGCAGTATGGAGAGAAAAGTGCTGGCAGAGCTGAGCTATTAGAAGATCTACCTGCCACCTCAGGCTGAATGTAGGAGATCCCACTGTTCAAACTTGCCAATATACTTATCAAACAGCCCAGCTGAAATAGGTTATCTACTCATTTATTTCATTGTCATTTGTGGGATCCTGCTGTGTGTTAATCGAGTGCTGCATTCTCCTAACAACAATAACTACATTTCACAAGGACATCCTAAGATAGTTAATGTGCTGTATAAACACAAGGGGCTACCCACCCTCGTCTTCACTCATCACAACTCTGTTTCTGCATCTATGCTCTCAGACACACAAGAGGTGCTACCTTGCCAGACATTGCAGTCTCACAATGAAGAGCATAAAGAACCCATAACTAGGAAGAAGCACTGTAACTTAACCTGACACTCACAGCCAGCTGCTTAGATATTGGCACTATGTACTTTACCGGGTGGTACAGAGGTGGGATCTGTATGTGGTGAGTCACCAGGCAAATGTAGGCTGCAAGAAGGCCAGTGGGAAAGGGTAGCATGTGTACCAGCACCCCAGAGGGTGCTGCAGAGGGCTTAGACAAGGACATCAATCCCTGACCCAGGACATGTGCCCATGCACCCGATTGGCTTGACTTCCCACGCTGCTTCTCCAAAGGGTCTGGCTCAATCATGTGGCCCTCAGGGATTGCTCTCTTTAAGGGGGCTACAACAACACAGCAGGATGCAGATTTGTATCAGTTCAACCATGGTTTTACTAAATGGCGAACAGACGCGAGGGCTTGAATGGTCTCCTATAGAAGATATATGGAATGAAGGTACTGAGTGCCTTTGCAACATGCTATTTGGTGTGGATTTCACAGGAAGTCTTCAGGGGTGGATCACTTGCCATTATATTCATCTCGTGTTCCCATAGTGCCAAAGCCAATGGTGTTATGGAGCCAAATATTCTGGCCAAGTTCTTCTTCTAATTGGTGTTAATGTAGAAATGTTTTGTTTCACATAGGTCCTGAACCTGCAATTGTGTAAAATAAGACTGCAGAAATCTTCTGCTGTTTCACTAATGTTTCATCGGGATATATGATCTACTGTCATGTAATACTAGCGAGAGACAGAAAGAAGGATGTCTTCACTAACAATGATAAATTTGCCAATTTTTCTGGTATTTTTACATTCTCCAGAATAAGCCTGATATGACCAAGTAATCTGTTACATTTGATTTCCTGCTTTGCTGGTGGATGTCATTCTTTATCTGTAGATGTAAGATTGGGGTCCCTTGATACATTTCTGGTAAACATAAGTTGTAGCAGACCGGATAAAACATTTTAAGGGCAGTGTTTTCCAATTGGTCCCTTTGGATTTTGCAGTGCAAAATGCAGTGGGTAGGGACAAGTAATTGACTCCCTGCCCTGACGCTTTCTTACAGGCAGAACGGTGTATAAGATAACTTACCTTTCCTCTGACATGTTTCGTATCATTGATGCTGTGGCAAGACTGGACCTCTTGACCTTACTGAATCCAGATTATGGTACTCAACACCTGTGAGGAACCATGAAGCACGAGTCAGGGAGAAAATAACCTGACTGCACCAACATTGCCAGGGACAAAGCTTTGCCCATGTCCTTGATCCTGTAGGAAGGTCTGCCACTGGCTTGTGGCACGAGATGCAACCAGCCCTAAAACAGGTGATGCTCGGGTCTCAACGGCTGGAGCTGACAGACAAAACACCTGTTTATTTCCACAAGATTTCACCAATGTTTTTCTCTCTTTCTCTAACTGATCCTTTACCACTGTATATTTCTCTGTCCCTTTCACCATTGCACTTTATTGTTTAGATGTTCTGTCTCTTGCTCTTTGCAGTGTTTGTATTTCTCGGAATCAATCATACACTCGCATTCAAAGAAACAGATTTCAAGATTCCATGTTGCTTATCGAAATAAGGGGGCAATCTTTAAGCTGCAGTCCAAATGGAAGTAAGAGGAGCCAGTATTGGGAGGTGTGAATCTGAATAGGGTATCAGCAGCATAATTCTGGCAAGGCACCAAACATCCATTGAATGTTAGAGAGCAGCTTCGGAGATCTGGGAGCTCAGGCAGCATCGTGGGTAAGCCAAGCAGGCAGTTTATGGAGCAGCCTCCACCAGTCCTTTTAAAGAGATCTGGTTAGAGTGCTCACTGTCTGGTAAGAATGAATCAGAGTATGTGCAGTTCACACTCCACACACCTCTTGCAAGGAAGCTCCTACATTTGGCACAGGACCTTGAGTTCCATATTTCAGCAGCCTCCTGCATAAGTGTGCTGTGAACCTCAAAGATTGCAACAGGAAAACTTTTGCCCCAGAAGTGACGAGAGAACACCCAGTATCCCGAGTTTCACCCCACCGATTTTCAGTTAATCATAGAAAAGCGTTTGACCTGTCTAACAGCTCAGCTTTCTTCATCTGTCCTAAAATCTTTTTTTGTAGAACACTTGAGAACCTTGCGAAGTGCCTTGGAGCATTTTATGACATTAATGTCACCCCAGGAATCATGCTGCCGCCGCTGCCTATAGTTAATGGTCCAACGTGGTAAACATGAAAAAATGTTTGACATGATGTTAACACACTTAAGATGTGGAACAACATCAGACATGAGGGCAAATTCCCCCGTCCCATCCGTCACAGGAATCGTAGTGGGCGGGGGCGAACCATGCAATGGTCCATTGATCTCGGGTGAGATTCTCCGGTTTTGGGGCGAGCTCAGCCGGAGAATCCCACCAATGATGTTAGCAAAAGTGGGGAAAAGTGAGGTCAACATATGGAAAAGAGTCTGACATTACCCTAACACAACATAATGGCCTGATGTGATGTTAATGCATGGAACAGAATATAATATATGGATAGTATACAGGAAAGGTTCCTGACATGATGATAATACACAGAAAAGGGCTTTCTGGTGGAAAAGAGACTAACACATGAACAACAAATGGAAAAGAATCTGACATGACAATAACACACGGGAAAGATGCAGGTTTGCCCAGAACATGTGGAAAGGTTGAGTTGAGATCATTGATGTGAGTGTGAGATGATTGTTCTTTTTCCCCCATGTAATACAGCAAAACTACATTTGCAAACATAGCAAAGAAGCCTTCTATGACTGAGCTGGATTTTAGTTTGCCTGCAAATAGTGACATATTCCTTGGGGGCCCCTTACACTTCTAAAAAAACGGAGTCAGGTAAGCGAAGGAAAACAGCATTAACATACCAAAAAACATTTCTATTATTGAACAGCAACCGAGTTAACAGCCCAGGAAGTCAACAAACTCAACAGTTCGTATAGGTCGCGTCATTGGGGGTCACATGACCTGACCTTGGGATTATTTAAACCTCCTGGATTCCCGGGCTCCTTAATGTAAACTATTTGTTCTTTGCTTCAGGTAATTCCAAGATGGTAGCCAGTCAGGCATCTGGGTGGTTGAGAAGAAATTCATTTGAACATGTGGTATTGAAATATGCCTAATCTTGGAAAACATGTTTAGCCTTGCTAAACATCCTGCCCAAAGCCAACAGACCTTCAGCAGTCTGTCAAATTTTCCGTCCCATTCGCGATGATTCGGGCAGCAGATGGGTCTGAAAAACCCCATTCATAAACTTCATAAGTAACATGATTTGACAATGTAATGCACAAAATGTAGTTTGAAAGTTAGGAAATTAAGATTTTTATTTCCAGTTCTGCGACAGACAACGTTGCCACTCATTTGTTACTAAGACTAATATTTTAATACTTATATTCTCCTTATCACATTAAAAAATGTTCATTCTAGTTATGGCGTTTAAGGTTCAATGGGACCGTTTTCCAGCTGATGAAATGCTGCATGGCCAGTGAACATTACAGTGGAGTACTCAGGAATATTTTTGTTTCTATTACAGTGACACAGAGGCATGGCAGAATATATTCAGTGATTCATTAACATTGAGGTAAGAAAATACTTGTTATCTTTGCTGGTTAGATGAAGATCTGAGTCACACTGATGCAAACACATACGTTAATTTAAAAGCATACAATGTCCTTCTGAGTAACACGGAGTTGTTTGATTCTACTTGCTGCTGAATGAATATTGGCTTTCTTAATTTGTCCATCAACACTTCCCGTTTTTAAAATTTATTGATGGGAAATGGACAAAGCCAGCATTTATTATACATGTTTAATTGCTCTTGGGAAGGTGGTGGTGAGATGCCTTTTTGAATCAAGGCACACCACAGTACTGTTAGGAAGGGATTTTCAGGGTTTTGACCCAGCGACAGTGAAGGAATGGCAATATCGTTCCAAGCCAGGATGGTGTGTGGATAGGAGGGGAATTTGCAGGTGCTGGTGTTCCCTTGAACCTGCTATCCTTGTCCTTCTAGATGGTAGATGTGTGTTTGGAAAGTGCTATCAAAGAAGTCTTGGAGAATTGCTGCACTTTTTTTTAGATGGTACACATGGCTGCCACTGTGTACTGGTGATGGAGGTATTTAATGTTTAGGTTGGTAGATGGGGTGCCAATCAAATGGGCTGCTTTTTCCTGGTGTTCAGATTTTTGGCGAGTCAGGAGGTAAGCTACATGCAAGGAATTCCCAGCCTCTGATCTGTTCTTTTAGGCACAGTGTTTATATGGCTAAACCAGTTGTGTTTCTGGTCACCTCCAGGGTGTTGACAGTGGGGGATTTAGCAATGGTAATGCCATTGAACACCAAGGAGAGATGGTTAGATTCTTGTTAGAGATGGCCATTGCCAGGTACTTAAACGGCAAGTAATGTTTGTGCCACATATCAACCCAAACCAGCTACAAGTGGCCATAACTTGCTTTATTATTTGAGGAGTTGCAAGTTGGAACATAATATTTTGCAATCATCAGTGAATGTCACATCGAACATTATGATGGAAGAGAGATCAGTCATGGAGCAGCTGAAGATGGTTGGGCCTATCCCCCAATGCTGCAAATTTTAATTTTGCAGGCATGTGTTCTCTTCTTTCCATGTCCCTTTCATCTATTTATTTCTGTATTGCAGCATTGTTGACAGTGTGATGGACACTTCCATCAAACTCTGTCTAATCAGTGTCTCAAAATCATTTTCTTTTGGCCCTATACGCTTTGTACAATAGCACCTGTGGAGAGTGCAACATTCAATGCACAGCACCTTCCACACTTGTTACACTTGACCCTGCCTCAAATGAGGGTGGGACCTTCTTGGAGTGTTTTGATAGCTAACCGATATCAATTAAGTGGTTAATGAAGAACAGTTCAAGTATCAATCAGTTTTAGTCAAAGAGCGACTCAGGGTGCAGTAGAACAAGGTCTGTGTAGCTAAAGTGCTGCTGTTAGCTCTGAGGAGCTGAGTTGGTATGCTCCAGGTAGTGAGGGTTAAAAAGCAATGAAAGGTTGGTGACTCTGTATGATTGGCCATTGGGGAAAAGCTAACCATTTTAAGCAGCGTTGTTCTGCTCGTGGTGGCTGGAGAGCTGGAGTTGTGTCCATGAGTTGGTGTTGGGGTGCAGACCTGGAAATCCAGGGGAATGTAATCGCCAGATTGAAACCCTGGGTAGTGAACAGTTACTGAGGCTGCTTTGACGTGGTCAGGTCACTTTAACCTCCAAGTCCCCTGGGCACCTAGCAGGCTTCCAAATCACAGCAGCACTGCATTCTGCAGAAAGTATTCCCCATTCTCTCAGAATCTGCAGGTATGGGAGGACACCTTTCAAGTCCTCTGACTGGAAATCTCACTTTCACTGGGGGAGTCATTTTACTTAACTCTCCAAGTCTCTTTGCGGCCTCTTTGTGTCCTACCCACTGCTTACATTCCCACTGAACATTGTATCATTAGCAAAATACAGTACTCTTGATATTTTTGACTAAGTCATTAATATTAATTGTAAGTAGGTGATGTTTCAGCACTGACTCTTCAGGCTTTCTAGTAGTCACAACATGTCAACTTGAAAATGTCTCCTTTATCCTTGTAGTGTTCAATGGTTTGTTTCAGCTGTGCTTGATAATGCTACACTGTACAAATTGACTGCTGTATTCCAAAGCAGTACCTAAACTTGTAAAGTACTTCATTGGCTGTGAAGGACTTTGGAAAGTCCTGAGGTCGTGAGAGGGGCTATACAAATGTGTCTTTTTTTCAATGAAAAAATTGACCTGGTGGAAATTATGAATATTAGACAAACAACCTGATAACTCAGACACTTAAGAGGTAAAGGAAAGTGGAGATCATCGGCTGTCATTTGGAAGGTGATTCATGAATGTGAGTAATGTCACCAATGGCAGCATGTATAATAGGTATCCAAGGGAACAAGAATAGATCCAAAGCCTCTGGAGTTAACATTTTGGGGGAGGGGAAGTAATGGTTAGAAGCAAGATCCATGCTGTGGCTTTTTCTGTCAATCAATGAATCTACTGGAAGTAAGGATAGTTCCATCCTGTGCTTGGTCATTTATTTCTCACTATTTACACTTTGTGGGCCAAAAAACACTTGCAAGAACTGGGCAAGTTTTGCATTAAATCTTTGACTTTCCACTTAGTTACAGGTAATTTCTCCATTTCACCTGAGGTAGGTACTCAACCACCTCCACAGCTGTCTGCCAGCGATGTGCTAGGATGCCTGACCCTGGGATATAGGCTGGGGCCAGACACACAGTGGGGAGGGTGAAAATTCTGCCCCACCCAACATTAGCAAATAAAGGGAATGATTTCAGTGATGAGGTGTAAGCAGGTGCTGGACCGGTTTGACAGTATGGATCAAGCATACAGCTTTTGGGCTAATCGATGATTATCAGTTTCAACATGCTTACAGACACTGAATTTGACACCTGCACGTATAGCGCTCAAACACTAATTCATGAATGTTGCCTGCATTCACCTATTGTGTGAAGTGTGCCATTTAGGAGAGAAGCCAGCATTGAAAGACAGCTCAGGAACTGTGAAAGAGGGTTCCAAGGTTCTCAGATGCTTCATGGAGGTGGTTGGAGAAGAAAGGGTGTCCTCTACTTTATTCAACCCTCTGGCCCAGAGAGAAAGAGGTCAGAGAGCAAACCTATGCAGTCCATGTAAGAGGAGATTGTCCAACAGTCTCAAGTACAGGGCCTCAGTACCACCAGCAATTTAATCACTTGCCACGAATAACCAAGGTTTGGCCCTACTTCACAACCATACTCCACAATACCTGTACCACCACCAGCAGCAACACAACTCGACGCACCACATCCACCATCTAACTATACACTGACAGTCACAAACACACACTATTACATCCTTCACAGGCACTACTCTCAACTCAGCCACACCCCACAGCTCTTCAATGTAAGGCATTTTGTTGTGTCTAATCCAGAAGACAGGAATGAGATTATATATCCATGTCAACCTGGCTACTTTACGAAATTATTTTATTTTAAAATGGACAAAGCCTTTTACTCAGACATGTCTGGCTAACCATGACTCATAGCAGAGGAATTTCTAACTTTCAGAAACCAGCAGAAAACTCGTTACCTTTAAAGAGCTGCTAATGGCCATTGTGAGTGCAGAAAAACAAATTAAGAAATGCACCAACACCCTTTACATTTCTAAGACAGAGCTGTGCCAACGGAGACAATGGGGGGATTTTGACCCCACATGTGATCCTCCACCATGTGTGGAGGCCTTCAGCTTAATGAAGAAGACATCCTGTGGTAGCCTGGGCTTATCAGAGCTGGAGGCTCCATGGCCCGAGGGAGGGCAGCCCTGTTGGCTCAAAAACCCTTTGTGGAGGGGTTTCCCTTCTGACCCTTGGCCCCACTGAATTTCTTCTTCCTGTTGAAGTCTCGAGGTTTCCAGCTAGCCTCATCAGTGATTCCCCTTCCCCGGTAATGTTGCTGAGGTTTCAGAGCAGCTGGCCCTCTGGGCTGAGAGTTTCAGGAGCCTGTCCACGATCCTTAATTGGATGGTGGGTGCAGAACTGGCCAATGAGGAGGCTGGCTTGGTAAAATTACCAAGCCAGTTCCACTGTGCATAGCGTGGGCTGGGGATTCTCTTTTCTCCCCAACGCCAGGGTCACAAAGCTGAGTAAAATCCAGCCCAATAACTGTCTCTTTCTCCACAGCTGCTTCCTAAACTGTTGAGCATTTGCTGTTTTCATTTTGCTTTTTGTTTTTCACTCAGATTTCCAGCATCTATGGTGTCTTGATTTTTCATTACAATTTTGTTCTTTGGGCTAATTGCGCACCATATATCAAACAGGTGTTCTTCTTGCCTGACGAGGCAGTTGATTAATAAATATGCCACACTCTGTAATGATCGCAAAGTCCAGAGTCCTGCCTTGGGCTGCAGAGAGAACTCTCTCTCATGCTGCTTGTACCGCTGCAAAAAATTGTATATAATACATCACATGATTTCCAACAGAGATGGTCTGTGATAAAGAATTATTGTACAGATACTTGTGCTTGTGTTGTTCATGAATATATTGGACTGAAAACTGAGAATAGATATTCTTAACTGTGTCTGTGACAATCAATTTCTAAGGAAGGAAAACTCCATGCTCCAAGCAGTTTTCCTTGGATAAACGTGGAGCAATCTTTCTGAATCTAATTCACAGCACCAATTCATTGATATCATTTATTTACATGTCTCTTGGTGAAGGTCTTTTACTGACAGCACTGAAGAGATCATCAGTGCCCCCTTGTCATTAAATGCGTCACACTGCTTGCAGCTGGCCTTAATTATATGGAGATCTCGACATTTGGATGTAGAGAATGAGGTTTTGAAGTTTTGCTTAACTGCAGGATGGCCATTAACACAGAAGAAACTCACATTCTCCTTAATCACGAGCAGAAATCTGCTTTAATGAGTTCTCATAACGAAGTGGTGATGATTTTTTGCCTTCCACCGACAAGAACTTACATTTGTAAAAGCAAAATACTGCGGATGTGCAAAATCTGAAATAAGAACTGAAAATGCTGGAGACAGGATTTTCCAGCCCTGCCTGTTGTCAGGATCGTCCAGTCCTGCCAAAAGTCAATAGTCTTTTGGTTTGGCCACTGAATCTCCTGCAGAGGGTCCCACCATCATAGGACTGGAAAACGCTGGCCTGGATAAACTCGATGTGGAGATGCCGGCGTTGGACTGGGGTAAACACAGTAAGAAATTTAACAACACCAGGTTAAAGTCCAACAGTTTTATTTGGTAGCAAAAGCCACGTGTGGCTTTTGCTACCAAATAAACCTGTTGGACTTTAACCTGGTGTTGTTAAACTTCTTACTGGATAAACTCAGCAGGTCTGGCAGCATCTATGGAGAGAGAAATGGAGTTAACATTTCGGGTCTGGATGACTCTTCTTCAGAGCTTCCTTCCCTCATAATGACAGAAGTAGGGGATATTTGTTGATAATTTCAGTGTTCAGTACCATTCATCACTCCACAAATACTGAAGGCGTTCATTCCACGAGCGGCAAGACATGGACAATATTTAGGCTTGGGCCAATAAGTAGTAAGTAACATTTGTGCTAAGCAATGACCATTTCCAACAAGAGACAATCCAGTCATCTCCTCTTGACATTCAATGGTATTTTCATTGCTGAATTTCCCACCATAAACATCTTGGGGGCGGGGGCGCAGGGGATGGGGGGGGGGGGTCCACAATTGGCAAGAAACTCAACTGGGTGAACTGTACAAATACAGCGCTTACATCTCGCTCAGTTCAGACATCCATGAATGCAGGTGGTTTAATCATAAAATCTCTACAGTACAGAAGGAGGCCATTCAGCCCATCGAGTCTGCATCAACAACAATCCCACCCAGGTCCTATCCCTGTAACCTCACATATTTACACTCCTAATCCCCCTGTCACTAAGGGGCAATTTAGCATGGCCAATCAACCTAACCCACACATCTTTGAACTGTGGGAGGAAACCGGAGCACCCGGAGGAAACCCATGTGGACACGGGGAGAACGTGCAAACTCCACACAGACAATCACCCAAGGCCGGAATTGAACCCGGGTCTCTGGCGCTGCTGATCACTGTGCCACTTGCCGCCTGGTCCTTGGGAAAAAGATACAAATGTCTACGATTACGTACCAATCAACCCAAGAACAGCTTCTTCGCTGCTGCCATCAGACTTTTGAATGGACCTACCTCATATTAAGTGGATCTTTCTCTGCACCCTAGCTATGACGGTAACAGTACATCCTGCACCCTCTTCTTTCCTTCTCCCCTATGTACTCTATGAACGATATGCTTTGTCTGTATAGTGCACAAGAAACAATACTTTTCACTGTATACCAATACATGTGACATTAATGGATCAAATCAAAATCAAAGAACCATCATCATGCTAGTGCACAATCCTCAAAATGTTCTAAGAACTAGTGCAAGAAAAGAAAAATTTGACATCAAAAGAATTGACACTTGGAACGTTAGAATATAATATCAAGCAGGGAAATCAGAGAAATGTCATTCGAAAGATATGTAGATTGTCAATCAATATTCTTGGCTTGCCTTGAAGTAAGGTGGTAAGGAGCTGAGGAGTATCATCACAATTGTTACAGAGAGAAGGAGGGTTAATTTAAACAGCCCTGATTTCTCCTTTCACCTCCAGCCCATGAACAAACATGGGCTTCCCCCTCTATAAACAGTATTTACCAGCCCCTCAGTTTTGGTGTTATCCAATTTTCTACCAATAATCCCACAGCAGACTCAAGGTAGGATGAACTGAAAGGATTCACTTATTGTCAAACACTCAAACGTGAAGGAGAAAAGCAGCGTTGCCTCCTTTGCACTCATACAGTAAAAGGAGGTGAGAGAAAAAGAGTTATAGGGCAAAGACCACTGAGAAAACAATTATTGTTTTCCATGGGTCCAGAGTCAGAATCAAAGTCCAATGAGGTATTCCTTCAGGTCAAAAACTGGTGCTGTATAATTCACTTTTCTGGTGGATTTGACTTCACGCATTGAGATTCACATCCAGAGTTAAATCTGTCTTATTAACAGTGTATGGTACAGTAATTCCACCAGAAACTGTAGGTGGAGCCTGGTATTCAATCTGGGCAGAGCCCAGATTAAAGCTGCTTGTCAATGGTAAAATGGCAGGCTGACCTTTACCATTCCACAAGGCAATATTGCTGGTTCCACAAGCTAGGTCCATTTCACATGACTCCCACCTCTTCACAATGTCCTTTACAAAAGGCGCACATCCTTTATTTGGGTCCCTGAGATGATTAATTGTTTCACCCATTAGGAATTGAAAGAAAGATTGCAGCGTACTCTCTCCTATCAGAAGAATTGACTCCAGTTGGCCAGTATGGCTTATGAGATGAAGATGGCCTTTGTATAGTTTGGTCTGTGTGGCCACAGAGGTTAGTGTCTGTTTGGAGATTCAAAACTGTCGATAATTCCATTTGTTCCATGGTCACAGACAAACATAGCTTCAGTCATTTTAACAGGTCTTTGTCCAGTTTTTAATTTTAGGAATAGCCCTGAGGATATGTATATCTATTTTACTAAGATACAGAATGATGTCTTGGTCCCCTCGCACAATGATGGAGTCATTGGCTGTGGATTCACCTGTTTTCAGGCTAAGTGCTCCCGCCGGCGGGAAAATGGGAGTGAATCACGCTCCCGCTGGCAGAGGTATTCACAGGCCACCCTGTCTATTCAAATGGACTAACCCAGCACCCTCCCCCCCCACCCCCGTGAAACACGTGGATTCTTCAACTCCAGCGGCAGCTGATTCACTGGAGTCAGGAATCTCCCCAATCACTAACAAGCGGGAGCAGCTTAAAATCATCCCTGTACAACCCACAGTCACATGATCAGGGAAGATAGCTGGAAAGAAATCAGCCCCAAGCTTCCTGGATGTGGACCAGATGTTGGACGCCATCGAGGAGTGGAGGGCCACCCTGTTCCACAGGGTAGGCAGGAGACTACTTCCTAATGTAGTGGCAGAGGCCTGGGAGGCAGTGGCATGGGTTGTCAGCAAACGTACTTCTATTGACACAATGAAAAACTCACATCTAAAGGAAATTCACCAACTTGTGAATGGAATTTCAGGAAGGAAAACAGCTTGGTGCTCCAGTGGATGTTTGAAAGCAAAGGATGGTTCGATTCTAATGGAAAAGAACAAAATCGGGGTAAAGTGGTGTGAGTACATAGAAGAATTATATAACAATGCCAGAGGGCCTCAACAACCAAAGATAAAGTTGCAGGGCAGAAATATTGCAAGAGGATGTGGAATTTGTGCTAAAGAAGATGAGAGGACGGGAAAACATTGGGAGCAGATGAAATAACAACAGAGATTATTGAAGATAGGAATTGCAAAGCTGAACATTATCAATAAGAATCACAACACTGGTACTATCCCTGAAGATCTAGCTAAATATATTTTTATTACTTTGCCAAAGTGTGGTGAACCATCGTTGGTTCCCACTAGTTAGTACTGAGCCAGGGTCTGGCCAGTACTACAAGGATGTATATATGTTACTGTTGGGGTTAGGGATGGGTTGTTCTACTTGTTGCTGTTGGGGTTAGGGTTGGGCTGTTACCCCTTGTATTATAGTTATTGTGGTACATCCCAGTCGGGCTCCGCCTCCTGGGAGAGGTATAAAGGTCTCTGCTCTGTCTGGGACCCCTCAGTCTGGGATCGTGTATATAATTAGTAGCTTCGTTGTTACAGCAAATAAAAGCCTTTATTTCCTGAGTATCTCAAGCCTCGTGTGTGATAACGCGCATCAATTTTATTTGCTGTAAATAAACTCTCGTCGGGAAAAAAAAAACAATATAGAGAGTATGGAGCAGATACTGAAGCCTGAACGCCTTACACTGGATCCACGTGCGGCGGGCGCCTCTAACACCTTCGACCACTGGTTGAAATGTTTTGAGGACTACCTGGCAGCCTCCGCAGCGGTCACCACAGATGATGACAGACTCTGGGTCCTCCATGCGAGGGTAAGCGACACTGTCTACCTCGCGATCCGTGCGGCCACCGACTACACAAAGGCCCTCGAGCATCTTAAGAAGCGTTATATTAAACCGCCCAACGAAATACACGCTCGTTACCTCTTAGCCACTCGACGACGGCAGTCCGGCGAAACGATGGAGGAATACACGAACGAGCTCCTACAGCTAGCCAGGGGCTGTAACTGCAAAGCAGAGTCGGCAGGAATATGAACAACCTCGCTCGAGATGCGTTTGTGGCGGGAGTCGGATCATCTTACATCCAACTCAAACTACTGGAGAAAGGTAATCTTGACCTCACCCAGGCAATAGAACTAGCGGATATGTTGGAGACGGCCTCCAAAAGCCTAGTATTGTATCCTGAAGACCACGTGGAGACACCGTGGCAGGAGCAGTCGCTGATCCCTCCTCGTCCCTCGGGTTCGAAATGCTGCGTGATGGCGTGCTCACACTTGGGCCAGACGACGGCAGCAGCTCCGGTCGGCCCGCGGTGTTACTTCTGTGGGGGAGCGAAGCATACTCGGCAACGGTGTCCCGCTAAAGCTGTGTTGTGCTCCGCCTGCGGTAAGAAGGGGCACTATTCGAAAGTGTGCCGATCTAAATCTGCTTCTCGGAACAGCAGTGCAGCCTGCGATTCCTCGGAGCCCGGTTCTTCGTCGTCGGCATCGTCGAGGGTTTCGTCCACGTGCGAGGCCAGGACGACGCCATTACGGTCGACGGAGTCGGAGAGGTGTGACCACCAGGGGTCGCTGAGTTTGGCGCCATCACCCACGTGCGACCTATGGGAGCGGCCATGTTGGTCGGCACCGACCGCGAACGACCAGCAGGGGTCATCCTCGTCAATCTCAGCCGCCTGCAGTGGCGCTCATGAACCAACGGTGGCGTCGATCATCCTGGACCAGGCCAAGCCTCATAGACTTGACAAGTCTATGATGGACATTCAGGTAAACGACCACTTGATTTATTGTCTGTTTGACAGCGGGAGCACTGAGAGTTTTATCCACCCAGACACTGTGAAGCGGTGTGGACTCCGGATTCAACCTGTCAAACAGACAATTTCTATGGCATCAAGGTACTGGTCTGTCACTGTGCTAGGGAGTTGCGTGGTAACTTTAACGGTGCAAGGCACAGTTTACGAGCGTTTCAAGCTCCTGGTGTTGCCGCACCTTTGCGCGCCAATACTTCTCAGACTAAACTTCATGGTCCACTTGAGGAGTGTAACCCTACAGTACGGCGGGCCACTCCCTTCGCTTTCAGTGGGAGAACAGCAGCCTCCAAATTGCCCAACGCCTGTAGCCGCTCAACGCTGAAGATTACCACACCCTCCCTGTTCCAGAATCTTGTGCCAGGCTGCAAGCCCATTGCGACTAAGAGTAGGCGTTACAGCGCTGAGGATTGGATCTTCATTCGATCTGAAGTTCAGCGGCTCCTCAAGGAAAGGATCATACAACCCAGCGCTATTCCGTGGAGAGCGCAGGTCGTGGTGGTCAAGAGTGGGAACAAACCCCGGATGGTCATTGACTATAGTCAGACCATTAATCGATACACGCAGCTGGATGCGTATCCCCTCCCGTGCATATCTGACATGGTCAACCAGATTGCGCAGTACCGGGTGTTCTCCACCATAGACCTCAAGTCTGCCTACCACCAACTCCCCATTCGCCCAGAGGACCGACAATACATGGCTTTTGAGGCGGATGGTCGCTTGTATCACTTTCTCAGGGTTCCCTTTGGTGTCACCAATGGGGTCTCGGTCTTCCAGCGTGCTATGGACCGAATGGTGGACCAGAACGGGCTGCGGGCTACCTTCCCGTACCTGGATAACGTCCCCATCTGCGGCCATGACCAGCAGGACCACGACACAAATCTCCTGAATTTCCTACGCACTGCATCTCGCCTGAACCTGACCTACAACAGGGAGAAGTGTGTGTTTCGTACGCGCTGTTTAGCCATCCTCGGATACGTGGTGGAAAACGGGGTCATTGGCCCTGATCCAGACCGTATGCGTCCCCTCTTTGAACTTCCCCTGCCCACTAGTGCAAAAGCACTGAGAAGATGCTTAGGCTTCTTTTATTATGCACAGTGGGTTCCCAATTACGCGGACAAAGCCCGTCCGCTCATCAAGTCCACTTCTTTTCCCCTAACACCAGAGGCCCGATTGGCCTTTGATAAACTAAAAGCCGACATCGCGAAAGCTACGATGCACGCTGTTGACGAGTCCATCCCCTTTCAGGTGGAGAGCGATGCATCTGATTTTGCCCTGGCCGCCACACTTAACCAGGCGGGCAGGCCCATCGCCTTTTTTTCCCGCACCCTCCAAGGCCCCGAAATTCGGCATTCAGCGGTGGAAAAGGAGGCCCAGGCCATTGTGGAGGCCGTCAGGCACTGGCGCCATTACTTGGCGGGAAAACGGTTCACCCTGATCACGGACCAGCAGTCCGTGGCGTTCATGTTTAATCACACGCTGAGGGGCAAGATCAAGAACGACAAGATCTTGCGGTGGAGAATTGAACTCTCCACCTATAACTATGACATCATGTATCGTCCAGGGAAACTCAATGAGTCCTCGGATGCCCTCTCGCGTGGAACATGCGCCAGTATACAGGAGGACCGTTTGCTGGCTCTCCATAATGACCTATGTCATCCTGGGGTCACTCGGCTCTACCACTTTATAAAAGCCCGCAATCTGCCCTACTCGGTGGAGGATGTCAGGTCCATAACAAGAAGCTGTCGGGTATGCGCGGAATGCAAACCGCACTTTTACCGACCTGACCGGGCACAATTAGTCAAGGCCACTTGTCCCTTCGAAAGACTGAGTGTCGATTTTAAGGGCCCCCTTCCCTCAACAGATCGGAATGTGTACTTCCTCAACATCATTGATGAGTACTCGAGATTCCCTTTTGTTATTCCCTGCTCTGATACATCCGCTGCCACGGTTATCAAGGCATTCCGTGATCTTTTTACCCTGTTCGGGTACCCCAGCTACATTCACAGCAACAGGGGCTCGTCGTTCATGAGCGATGACTTGAGGCAATACCTGCTCTCATACGGGATTGCCTCTAGTAGAACCACGAGCTACAACCCTAGGGGTAACGGACAGGTGGAACATGAGAATGCTACAGTCTGGAAGGCTGTCTTACTGGCGTTGAAGTCAAAAAGCCTTCCAGTCTCCCGTTGGCAAGAGGTGCTCCCTGATGCACTCCATTCCATACGCTCACTCCTGTGTACAGCAACCAATGCTACTCCCCATGAGAGGCTGTTTTCATTCCCTCGGAAGTCTTCCTCTGGGACCTCATTACCGTCTTGGTTGACGTACTCAGGACCTGTCCTCCTGCGGCGACATGTAAGGGCCCGCAAGTCCGACCCGTTGGTCGAACAGGTCCATCTCCTCCACGCCAACCCTCAGTATGCCTATGTGGAATACCCTGACGGACGAGAGGACACGGTCTCGATCCGAGACCTGGCGCCAGCAGGGGACGTAGAAACCCCTGTCGCTCCCATACCCCCTGTTACAAACCCCATAACTCTTGTTTCCCCTCCGGACACGGCACGGGCAGCATCGGGACCATTACTTAACCCTTTTACTCCCGTGTACAGCTTGCCTGAGTCCAGAGGATGGTCGCCACTTCAGGGCGTGTCGGAACTCCATGGATTACCATCACCTCAGGGTCAGCCGGCCCGTGAGACTGTGAAGGAACAGTTGGACATCGCCTTGGGGAGAACGCCACCGCAAGTGCCTACTCCGGTGTCATCGCCGGTATTGAGGAGGTCACAACGACGGTGCGGTCCCCCTGACCGTCTGAACTTATAGACTGATGACAAATTATTCTGTTTTTTTGTACCCCGCCGGCCTTTGTCTTCAAAGGAGGGGTGAATGTGGTGAACCATCGTTGGTTCCCACTAGGTAGTACTGAGCCAGGGTCTGGTGAGTACTACAAGTATGTATATATGTTGCTGTTGGGGTTAGGGATGGGTTGTTCTACTTGTTGCTGTTGGGGTTAGGGTTGGGCTGTTACCCCTTGTATTATAGTTATTGTGTTACATCCCAGTCGGGCTCCGCCTCCTGGGAGAGGTATAAAGGTCTCTGCTCTGTCTGGGACCCCTCAGTCTGGGATCGTGTATATAATTAGTAGCTTCGTTGTTACAGCAAATAAAAGCCTTTATTTCCTGAGCATCTCAAGCCTCGTGTGTGATAACGAGCATCATAAAGAAAGGTGGGGTAATAGAAGGAGAGTTAAATCTGTTACAGATGGGGAGATTGGCAGGATAATTTTTTTCCTTTTCCCTCACCTCTCGGCTGTTCGCAACGAGATGTATTTTGGAGGGATTGTGATAAAAGATTTGAGTGTGCTGACTTTAATGGACAAACATGAAACGGGCTCCATGGTAAATTTAATTCACCAGAAAAGATTCACTCAACAGACTGTAAATGCAACAAAAAACTCACTCATCCAAACCCCCACACACAAGAACAGATAAGTTTTACAGCTAACGCATCCACTTAGATCATTAACAGAATCACAAGAAAGCATATCATGTGTTTAAGTTAGTCTTTTAAGATGCAGTTGTTGCAGGCCTGGATGGGGTCCTGCCTTGTGGTTCTTTGAAGATGGAAGTCTTTGGGTTTTCAGGTGATTTTGTGGTCAAGCTTTTGTAGAAAAAGAGGTATATTTTCATTGCTTGTGGAACAAATTATCCCCTCTTTCGCTGCCATGGTTGACTGGTTGTTTGCTGGAGGAATGGTCCCTCTTGTGTCCTGTTGGTCTCCAGATTGACTTGCCCTGGCTGATCCTTGGATTAATAAGATATATTATCTGAAGTCAGTTTCGATCATATGACCTCATCATTAATATATACATGTTTTACACAATTGATTCAAAGTTGGAAGCCATTGCTGCACAATGGGGATAAATGGTAGCCATTCACACTGACTTTTGATAAACTGACTTCTTCACACCTCTCTTTGTTAAGGTTCGATTTTGCAGGCATTGAGTCTGGGGTCTTCATTATAAATTTCAGTAAACACTCAGACAATAGGAACTGTAGATTCCACAAGTGATCTTGCACTTTGAATATCTTTTCAAGGGAGGTGACTTCACCCATGGACATTTCTGCTTTCTCTCACTGGACTGTTTCTCCCAAGATGGTAAGTGCATTCTCAAAGGAATCGAAAGGATGGGTGGTGTAAAGGTAGGAAGGAGAGTCATCAACAGCAGCTGCAATGCCAATGACATTGTACGTATAGCAAAAAATGAATAAGACTTGTAGGAATTAATCCATACAGGCATAAAGAAAAGATTGGATTTGGGATTACACTCAACTGCAAGAAAATATACACTCTGGTAATGACAAAGAGAAAAGACGGAGAAAATCAAAAGCTTTGAAATGTGCTTAAGAAAGTTCTGAGAGGTAAGCTGGGTAGAAAATAGAACTAATGAAGCAATACTGAATGATTCAGGGGGAAAAAAATAGAACACTTAAATAATATGAAAAGAAGAGTTCTTTGGACATGCTCTGGTGGAGTGCCTATTCACCATCCAGAATTCTGATGGTGAGAACCTGTTATTTTTAATGTGGCGTAAGAAGGGCTAAGTTCTTTTTCATCAATCCTTTGATACTTCAAACTCCTCTTTCTGCTTCTCTGTTTGCCAGAGGATATTTAGGCTAACTAATATGAAACTATTGGGTAAATTTTCCACTCCTGCCCACTGCAGGAATCATCACAGGCGGGACAGAAAATTTGATGGACCATTTAAAGGTCCATTGACCTCAGGTGGGAATTTCTGATCTTGGCGGGTGCGACTGGAAAATCCCCATCCCATATTCCTGAGCAAAGTTGCAGAACAGTCCATTAGAAAACTGAGGACCATTGTTCGACACCACAATGTCTGGGATACCATGAGTCATGAAGACTCCAGCCTCCGCTGTGATGCTGTGGAGTCTATTCGCTTCAAACCATATGGAGTAGTAATTAAGGGTGATGATAACTTGGCCTTTAAACTCCAATAAATCCCACTCCCAAATGCTCCCATGGCCTCAAAGGGAAAATGGATGGTGCCAGTTATTCACTTCTGTTGGCCATTCACAGCACACGTCAAGCAATTCATGATGAACTCTTCAATGCAATGGCTAATGTCTGATCAGGTTAAAGTTCAACAGCTTTATTTGGTAGCAAAAACCACACAAGCTTCCGGAGCCTTAAGCCCCTTCTTCAGGTAAGTGGGAATTCTGTTCACAAACAGGGCATTTAAAGACACAAACTCAATTTACATGAATAATTACATTAAGGCTTAAGGCTCCGAAAGCTTGCATGGCTTTTGCTACCAAATAAACCTGTTGGACTTTAACCTGGTGTTGTTAAACTTCTTACTGTGTTTACCCCAGTCCAACGCCGGCATCTCCACATAATGTCTGATCACCAGACGAGTGTTGGGCTCTTGCTTGGCACTTTGCTATCCCCAAGTGACCTTAATGGATTTTCTGGAGAACGTTAAGTAAAAGTGTTTTAAGGATGATTAATCTGTCACTACAAGCTAAAAAATCATCAACGACTGTGATAAAGGCAAAATACTGCGGATGTTGGAGAAACGCAAAGGTCTGACAGCATCTGTGGAGAGAGAGAATAGAGCCAACATTTCAAGTCAGAATGAGAGTCTCTCGACAGATGCTGTCAGACCCGCTGGGTTTCTCCAGCATTTTCCACTATCAATGATTGTGAGATGTTTTCTTTGGCAAGGTATATTGGCCATCCATTCTGACTGTACACTTTTATTTGGATGCATTCATCATCCTGCAGTTGTGCTTGCTGCTATAATATGAGTAAATTAAATCTTCCAGTTTGACTCTTACCACTTGTATTCTTGATAATGCATCTGCTGTTGAAGAGTGACGAAAGGTTTGTGGCCAGTTTCAATTTTAAATTTTAATCCCGTGATATAATCAGAGAACTTCTCACTGGCCTATCTAGCTGCTATTGCAACTTTCTCAGTGGTGACATACCTTTTTCCTGTGTTCATGAGAGATTTTGAGGTGCACTAAACTAATCATCTTTATCCATCATTTTGAATCTGAAACATCATTATGCCCAAGCCTGCAGCTGATGTGTCTGAAGCTACATTTGTTGGCAACTCTGGATTGTCGTGTGTTAGAATTTCTGATGAAATTAGGAGATTTTTGATCTTGTCAAAAGCATTTTGCTGGCTTACATTTCATCACCACTGCTGAGCGCCGCACCCTCCACGAGCGCAGATACTTTCACCTTGGTGGGTATGCCTGTCTGTACTGACTGAGGGCCTGATTTTACCATTTTCATTGTAAGTGCTGAATCTGGGCTTAATTCAGATCCGACTTAGAAATCTGCTTTCAGGCGCCCCCATACACACTCAGCTTAAAAAAATGGTCTGGCCTCACTCCCCCTCCCCCGCCCCCAAGAGGAACATCTGACCCGCCTCCTCCTCCCTCCCCACCAGACAACGATCGGCCCCCCCCACCGCCAGACAACGATCGGCCCTCCCCCCACACACCACCAGACAATGATCGGCGTTCCCCCCTCCCTCCCCCCCCCACCACTAGACAACAATCGGGCCTCCTTCCACCCCCCTCCTCTCCACCAGATACGTCTGACCCGCCTCCTCCTCCCCCCTCCCCCCACCCCAACCAGACAATGATCTGGCCTCACTCCCCTACCCCCGCCCCCCCCACCAGAGAATTATCTGACCCGCCTCCCTCCTCCCCCCCCCCACCACTGATCTGAGTCAGGGAGCTGTTGGAAGCTCTGAACGCTCTCTTCAGCAGCTGGAGCGCCCGATTCAGACTTTTATTCAACAGGTTCATTTTGGCGTGACTCCGGATTGGCGAACGTGGCGGTAAAAGGGAAACGCTGATGAATTTGGGCGGGCAGTTCATTAATTCAATTGAAATGCATGCAAATGCATTTAAATCGCCATTGCGCCCATTTTGGGTGCAAATCGGATCGCGCCATTCCTGGGTTTCAGTAAAGTGGCCATCTGCGCGGACGTGGGCGCGGATCGCGTTAATGGCCTCACACCCGACTTTACCACATTTTCATGCCCGATGGTAAAATAGGGCCCTGAGAATCACAACTGTGCTTGAGAAATACACGTATGCCTGATTAGATGCCAAAAGCTGTGACAGTGGAGGAGTATTAGAGGCCAGGCCAATGCTGATCCTCAGGAGTTATCTGTATGGTGGCAGATACCAGAAGTTCAGCATGTTGTGATGTGAAATGATCTGATGGTCAGGGCTATGTACACTGACTCAGAGTGGAGGAATTTATCCAGGCTATAAGTGCTGTGATCTCCCTCTCACCTGCATGTGTGGTGTCTTCCATTAAAGATTGGTGACTGATTAGAGAGCTTGATCTAGTAGACCAGTCAGTTGATGCTGGATATATGCACAAACCTGCAAACCATTGCCTTGTCCTTGGACTCTATTCAACAGAAGCTCTGCCAGAAGGAAACTAAGTGCCTGGAATATCCATCCCTATCGGGTAAGTGCAGGTGGGGGGCGTGGGACAGGTGTGCCTCACAGCAGGGCGACACCGTGGCACAGTGGTTAGCACTGCTGCCTCATAACGCCAGGGTCCCAGGTTCAATTCCGGCCTTGGGTCACTGTCTGTGTGGAGTTTGCACATTCTCCCCATGTGTGCGTGGGGTTTCCTCCGGGTGCTCTGGTTTCCTCCCACACTCCAAAGATGTGCGGGTTAGGTTGATTGGCCATGCTAAATTGACCCTCATGTCAGGGGGATTAGCAGGGTAAATGTGTGAAGTTGTGGGAATAGGGCCTGGGTGGGATTGTGGTCGATACAGACTTGATGGGCCAAATGGCCACCTTCTGTACATAGAACATAGAACATAGAACATTACAGCGCAGAACAGGCCCTTCGGCCCACGATGTTGCACCGACCAGTTAAAAAAAAACTGTGACCCTCCAACCTAAACCAATTTCTTTTCGTCCATGAACCTATCTACGGATCTCTTAAACGCCCCCAAACTAGGCGCATTTACTACTGATGCTGGCAGGGCATTCCAATCCCTCACCACCCTCTGGGTAAAGAACCTACCCCTGACATCGGTTCTATAACTACCCCCCCTCAATTTAAAGCCATGCCCCCTCGTGCTGGATTTCTCCATCAGAGGAAAAAGGCTATCACTATCCACCCTATCTAAACCTCTAATCATCTTATATGTTTCAATAAGATCCCCTCTTAGCCGCCGCCTTTCCAGCGAAAACAATCCCAAATCCCTCAGCCTCTCCTCATAGGATCTCCCCTCCATACCAGGCAACATCCTGGTAAACCTCCTCTGCACCCTCTCCAAAGCCTCCACATCCTTCCTGTAATGTGGGGACCAGAACTGCACACAGTACTCCAAGTGCGGCCGCACCAGAGTTGTGTACAGTTGCAACATAACGCCACGACTCCTAAATTCAATCCCCCTACCAATAAACGCCAAGACACCATATGCCTTCTTAACAACCCTATCTACTTGATTCCCAACCTTCAGGGATCTATGCACACATACACCTAGATCCCTCTGCTCCTCCACACTACTCAAAGTCCTCCCGTTAGCCCTATACTCAACACATCTGTTATTCCTACCAAAGTGAATTACCTCACACTTCTCCGCATTAAACTCCATCCGCCACCTCTCGGCCCAACTTTGCAACCTGTCTAAGTCTTCCTGCAAACTACGACACCCTTCCTCACTGTCTACCACACCACCGACTTTGGTGTCATCAGCAAATTTGCTAATCCACCCAACTATACCCTCATCCAGATCATTAATAAATATTACAAACAGCAGTGGCCCCAAAACAGATCCCTGAGGTACACCACTTGTAACCGCACTCCATGATGAATATTTACTATCAACCACCACCCTCTGTTTCCTATCCGCTAGCCAATTCCTGATCCAATTTCCTAGATCACCCCCAATCCCATACATCTGCATTTTCTGCAGAAGCCTACCATGGTGAACCTTATCAAACGCCTTACTAAAATCCATATATACCACGTCCACTGCCTTGCCCCCATCCACCTCCTTGGTCACTTTCTCAAAAAACTCAATAAGGTTAGTAAGGCACGACCTACCTGCCACAAAACCATGCTGACTATCACCTATCAATTCATTACTCTCCAAATAACTATAAATCCTATCCCTTATAATTTTTTCCAACATCTTGCCGACAACAGAAGTGAGACTCACCGGTCTATAATTCCCGGGGAAGTCTCTGTTCCCCTTCTTAAACAATGGGACAACATTCGCTAACCTCCAATCTTCTGGTACTATACCAGAGGCCAACGACGACCTGAAGATCAGAGCCAGAGGCTCTGCAATCACTTCTCTTGCCTCCCAGAGAATCCTTGGATAAATCCCATCCGGACCAGGGGATTTATCTATTTTCAGACCCTCCAGAATATCCTGCACATCCTCCTTATCAACTGTAATACTGTCTATTCTACTCCCTTGCAACCCAGTGTCCTCCTCAGCTATATTCATGTCCCCTTGCGTGAACACCGAAGAGAAATATTGGTTCAATGCTTCACCAATCTCCTCCGGTTCCACACATAACTTCCCTCTGCCATCTATAACTGGCCCTAAACTTGCCCTAACCAACCTTCTGTTCTTGAGATACCTATAGAACGCCTTAGGATTCTCTTTAACCCTATCCGCCAAAGTCTTCTCATGTCCCCTTTTAGCCCTTCTAAGCTCGCTCTTCAACTCCCTCTTAGCCAATCTAAAGCTTTCTAGTGCACTACCCGAGTGCTCACGTCTCATCCGAACATAAGCCTCCTTTTTCTTTTTAACCAACAAAGAAACTTTTTTGGTGCACCACGGTTCCCTAGCCCTACCAATTCCTCCTTGCCTGACAGGGACATACCTATCACAGACTCGCAGTAGCTGCTCCTTGAAAAAACTCCACATGTCGGACGTTCCCAGTCCCTGTAATCTCCTAGTCCAACCTATGTTTCCTAATTCTCTCCTAATAGCCTCATAATTACCCTTCCCCCAGCTAAAACCACTGGCCCGAGGTTCATGCCTATCCCTTTCCATCACTAAGGTGAACGTAACCGAATTGTGGTCACTATCACCAAAATGCACACCAACTTCCAAGTCTAGCACCTGGTCTGGCTCATTTCCCAGCACCAGATCCAATATAGCCTCACCTCTAGTTGGCCTGTCTACATACTGAGTCAAAAAACCTTCCTGCACGCTTTGAACAAAAACTGACCCCTCTAACGAGCTAGAGCTATAACAATTCCAGTCAATATTAGTCAAGTTAAAATCCCCCATAACAATTGCCCTATTACTTTCACTCCTAAGCAGGATTGACTCCGCAATCCTTTCCTCAACCTCTCTAGAACTTTTAGGAGGTCTATAAAAGACTCCTGGTACAGTAGGGATTCTATGATTCTTGTGACAACATCAGATGAATGAGAGCTATTTGAATAAGGAAGTTCTTCTCAGGGCCCCCCTGATGGTGACAGCCCTCCTCAACTTTCTGCCAGTCCATCAGAATCTCAGGATATTGTGATGATAGAGGAGATTCCTGTAACTGAACGTGAACCCCTCAGCATGGGGACCGTCGTGGATTCAGGTTACTAGTGGACAGCCCCAAGTCTTTGCAGGCAATGGGGCAGCAAAGTCAGCAGCCTGTCTCCAGCAGTTAGTGAGGGAGGAGTACAATGCATTGGGAGAAGAATTAAGAAAACGCATGAGATACACTTGGGATTCACTGGTGGAAGTTGTTTACTTTATTAAATGCCATTTTGTGATTCTGAATGCCTCAGTACAATGCAGGGCAGCATGGCGAGCAAGGCAAGGGCTGTTGGGGTTGACCATGGCATTTTTGCTGATGTGAGGGATCATCACTGAGGTGCTATGAACTGATAGCTGACTTGTTCTGGGCTGCCATTGATCAGGTGAGGTTATAGGGCAGTCGTAATGGAAATCCTTGTACCAGGTGTCTGGTGTGATTCAGCTCGTGACCATTAGGGTTCGAGATTCCTGAATCTTCCTGACGTGTAATTTTTGGGGCTTTGCAGGTGGTGCAGCAGCCTGGTCTAAATGCTATGGCTCCTATTCAGAATCCTTATCAATGTCCTCCTCTAAGGATGCCTCACAATGCAGGATAACGACTGCAGCCGGGGCCTGCCAGACAGAGCAGAACCACATTGTGCATGGTTTTATTTATTCATCCGTGGGACATGGGCATCGCTGGCTGGTCAGCATTTATTGCCCATCCCTAGTTGCCCTTGAGATGGTGGTGGTGAGCTGCCTTCCTGAATCTCTGCAGTCCACGTGATGTGGGTTTACTCACAATGCCATTGGGGAGGGAATTCTAGAATTTTGACCCAGTGACTGCGAAGGAGTAGCGATATATTTCCAAGTCAGGATGGGAGTGGCTTGGAGGAGAACTTGCTGGTGGTGATGTTCCCATATATCTGCTGGCCTTGTTTTTTCTAGATGGAAGTGGTTGTGGTGCAGCAGACAGCCACTATGAGGGAAACCTGTGCCAGTGCATAGTACAGGGTGCTACCAGGTATCTAAATCTCATCTTAAGCCTGCTTCATGGTCACTCTGGAGGTTGTGTGGCTTGTTCAGCCCGGGTCAATGGGTTTGTTACTGGGGTCCTCAGCCATGTCTTCAGCAGATACCCCCATCACTGAGTGCCTATCCTTTAAGCCACTCAGGACTTGTGAAAAGCCATGGAACCTGTGAGCTCCTGAGAATGCAGGCATCATGGCTGCTCCCAGGGTAACCAGCACACACCTGCAGGATCCACTGGCAGTGGTCATGGGCCAGCTGGTGTTAAGGAAGTGAAATCCCTTCTGGTTAATGAATGGCCCTGGCTGGCCTGCAGGAGCCCTGATGGCCACATGTGCATTCAATGAATGGTCGGAATCCAGCCATGACTCCAAAGCTTCAGGCTATCTTGGTCTGACTGTCCTTATCTGTTGTAAATCTGATGTAGTCTTTGACTTTCCTGAATAGGGAATTGATCACAACCTTGATACAGTGATGAATGACTGCCTGGGAGATACCGTATAGGTCTCAAGTTGTCTCTGGAATGAGCCTGAGGCCTAAAAATTCAGGATGACAGTCACCTTGATAACCTCCGACATTGGGTGCCCACCCACACAAATGGAGCTGACCTCCACCATCTCAGAGGGAGTTCTTGCTGTCTCTTAGGACAGGCATAGCCACTAGATACAGGATACAGTATGGTATGGAGGGGCTTGGTTATGAGGAGAGATTGGGGAAACTGGGGTTGTTCTCCTTGGAAAGACGGAGGATGAGGGGAGACTTAATAGAGGTGTATAAAATTATGAAAGGCATAGATAGGGTGAACGGTGGGAAGCTTTTCCCTGGGTCGGTGGTGACGTTCACGAGGGGTCATAGGTACAAGGTGAAGGGGGGGAGGTTTAACACAGATATCAGAAGGACATATTTCACACAGAGGGTCGTGGGGGCCTGGAATGTGTTGCCGGGCAAGGTGGTGGAGGCGGACACACTGGGAACGTTTAAGACTTATCTAGACAGCTATATGAACGGAGTGGGAATGGAGGGATACAAAAGAGTGGTCTAGTTTGGACCAGGGAGCGGCGCGGGCTAATTGTTCCTTGTTTCTCGTGGAAGTGGAAATGACTAGGGTTGGGAAGCATTTTCCGATCAGGGCCATTGTGATCTCCTGGACTCGTTTCGATTGCCTCAGGGGGTCGGAGAGGAATTTCCCAGATTTTTTTTTCCCCATATTGGCCCTGGGGTTTTTCACTCTGGGTTTTCGCCTCTCCCTGGAGATCACATGGTCTGGAATGGGGGGGTGGGGGTGAGTTAATAGGTTGTAATGAACAAAGCATCGTAGCTGTGGGGGACAGCTCGGTGGATAGGATATTGGTATGTAGATAGGCTGGAAAATTGGGCGGGGATCCTGGATTCAGGATTCAATCCTGGACCGGGGAGCGGCGCGGGCTTGGAGGGCCGAAGGGCCTGTTCCTGTGCTGTATTGTTCTTTGTTCTTTGTTCTTTGTTCTAGAGGCACTGGCGCTCTGACATCTGTTATTTCGTCTGCTGCTTGTAGACCTTTCCTGCTGTGTAGCACATCCTTGTAGCCAGAAGAGTCTGTGGTCATCTGCCCCTTTGCCAGCATCAAGCCTGACCAGCAGCTGCAGTGCAGTAGGTGCTCTTCACTGGGTGGCACTGAATAAGTGAAGAAGACTGCCCCTCGCTCCTCACTAACTTCTGCTGCTGTCTCCACTTCCTCAGGCCCCAGTTGCTCCAGCCTTCTTTTATTCCATCTATCCATCACTTGTTGGAATCTACCGAGCCTTGGACCTCCCCCACCCCTCTTCCTTCTCCCAGGTGGCCCATGCACAAGCTGTAAAATGGTGTGGTCCATATAAAATTGCAGCAAATTGCCTCACTAACTATCCTCACCAAGCTTTAATTGACCTTAATCGGATGACGAATAAGGATCCAAATTCTTGCTCTGGTTGCCTTCTGTATTCCTGCATTCTGACATTGTAAGAAGTTTAACAACACCAGGTTAAAGTCCAACAGGTTTATTTGGTAGCAAAAGCCACACAAGCTTTCGGAGCTCTAAGCCCCTTCTTCAGGTGAGTGGTGAAAGCTTGTGTGGCTTTTGCTACCAAATAAACCTGTTGGACTTTAACCTGGTGTTGTTAAACTTCTTACTGTGTTTACCCCAGTCCAACACCGGCATCTCCACATCATTCTGACATTGTGACACAGATAACCACCCCATTTCAAGGCCTCTCATCATACGGGCTCCCTGTCTCCCAGTCCAACTGTTTCGGCAACTTAAAAACCCATTGTATGGCTAAAGTCAGCATTAGAACACTTTACAACTATTCCACTACTGCAAGAATCTGTTCCCTTCAGAAACACACATTCCCTCAATTTAATAACATTGTTGGTACAGAAGTTTTAATCAATGAATTGAAAAGCTAAGAAGAAATCAAGGGAAGACATTCCCTCAACTCTTCAGCATGACTCCTGCCCTAACTCCTATAAAAATCAGGATCCAGATACACCGACACTCCTGCTTGGCTTTGTAAGGAGGAGCCTTGGCAGCTTCTTAGCGGACTGTTGTTACCAAGCAGACAGGGTAAGACATGGAACTGGGAAGGGGATTCCATACCTTGGGAATTTTGGCTTCTCTGACCCTAAATCTAAAGACAGTCAGCATTAGATTTGAGGCCAGAATGCTGAGCCTAATATGTTCTCTCAATCTCCAGGATACAAGTGGGCCCCACTCTAGACTGAAGATGCATCTGTGCTCCTAGAAAATGGGCAAAGTTTTAAAAATATCAGCTTCCTTGCATGAGTGATCAATGTTTTTTTGGGTCCTGGCCCCTGGATCAGTGGCAAAGCTAGAGGGGGAGCAGGGGGAGCAACCGCTCCCCCTGAGCACATTCTTCAAAAGTTGCGCCTTTTTAACGGGGTGTTCCTCACGGGCCCCTCAGGTCTCTTCCCGAGATTTGACCTCGATCCGTGTACTGCAATCGTAGGATGCGATACGGATGCGGGGATAGAGAAAAATAGGATGATTCTAACCCGTATTATAGATGCGGTTCTCTATTTGGGAAAACAGGGATTGGCATTCTGTGGTCATCGCGAGTATCAAGGTTTAGGTTCCCCAAGTACAAATGAAGGCAATTTTTTAGAACTTATTACGGTGTTTGCCAAAAATGATACATTACTGGAGCAACATTTATTACTGAGTGATTGAAATGCAACATATCTCAGCCCTGACATACAAAATGATCTGATACAGTCCTTATCAGCCCAGGTTCTATCAAAGATAATGGCTGAAATCAAGGTGGCTAAGTACTTTGCAATAATTGTTGACTCTACAATTGATATCGGCAGAACTGATCAATTTTCTTTATCATTGCGATATGTAACAGTAAACGGTGACGCAGTGGAACGATTTATACAATTCAGCGAATTACCTGGAGCAAGGGCTGAAGATTTTTTCAACATTCTTCTTCCAGCAATCAAAACCTTAGGGCTGCCAATAACTATGTGTTACGGTCAGTCTGACGATGGAGCAAACACCAGGTCGGGTGAAATATCTGGTCTCCAAACAAAGATTAGGGAAGTTGCTCCAAATGCACTCTTTACGCACTGCTGTGCACATAATTTAAATTTGGTTCTAATTGATGCAGTAAGCTCCAATATTCAAACCAAGTTGTTTTTTGGAACTCTACAAAGTGTCTATACCTTTTTTTCTGGCAGTTTACCTCGTCTTTCAGTACTAAAAGAAGAACAACGCAATCATATCAAATCTTTCGCACTGACTCTAAAGAAACTTTGTGATACTAGACGGGCGTCCAGAAAGTCAGCAGCAGAGGCAGTCTTGCAGAATTTACCAGCACTAGTAGTTGCTCTGCAAAGAATTCTGGATGGCGAGATAAAAAACTGTACTCCTAAACAGCTCGGTGAGGCAAAGGGTATCCTGGAAACGCTCAGGACTTACGAATTCTTAGTTTTTCTTATATTCAGGAGTAAAGTGCTAGACAAAGCTTTCAATTTATCCATATATTTACAGAAAAGTAGTCTAGATCTGGTAACGGCTTCTCATTTGATTCAGCTTTTTGAAAAAGATATGAAAAACATGCGAAATGAGTACGAATCTCAATTCGAACAGATTGAGAATGAAGCAACCGAGTTGGCTCGAAAATGTGATATTAATACGGAATACAAGCAGTACAGAGAACGTAAAAGAAAAAGATTCCATGAAGAAATTGCAGAGGATGAAGGAATAATTGATGCCCGAAAGAACTTCATAGTTGAATCCTACTTAGTGTCCTTAGATTCTGTTATAAATAGCACAAGTAAAAGATTTGAGCATTTTAAAAATGTGGCTTCCAAATTTAGTGGTTTCGATCCAAGCATTTTGACAACGCAGATAATGTGAACAAAATAGAATTTTTAGCAGACACGTACTCAGGCGTCACCGACAGTCAAACTGAAATCATACAAGAGTCTCTTTCATTCAAAGGCGTGTACAAAGAGATAATGAGCACTAGCAGTGAGGCAAATTCAAGTGTCGAGAAACTGACCATCAACAATGTACTAAAATTCATGATCGCCAATGACATGTGTTCCATTTATCCTAACCTGTCCACATTGTACCACATTTTTCTGACCTTACCGATAACTAGTGCAGTTGCGGAACGATCCTTTAGCCATCTTTTAGCTGGCTCCAACACATAAAGTCCTACCTTCGTTCTACAATGGGCGAGGATAGATTGTCTGGGTTAGCTTTGGTCTCCATTGAAAGACAGTTGGCTACTGAGGTAGATTATAATAAAGTAATAGATAACTTTGCTAGAATGAAGCCGAGACGAAAGAGGCTGTTGTAGTTGCTTCATACCTTTCTCATATTGCTTCATTTTGTTTTCATTTTACATTTAAAATTTAAAATAATTAAATAACACACGTGTTTTTATTATGTATTGATTTTAAATACAAAATAAAAATGTATAATGAATTTAAAATTATTTGGTATGCGTCGTGGCACCTTTTTTAAGTGCTCGCTCCCCCTAACTTTAGAACCTGGCTACGCCCCTGCCCTGGATGTTAGACTTGCACATTCTTTTCAATTTCCTTCCATTACCTTTGGCTCACAATTATTTTTTGGGTGGGTCACTGTGAACTTTGAGCATCATAGGCTTTCCCACGTTCACGCAGATTGTCCCTGAGTATGAGCAGGTCATGAACACTCTTCCTGCTCTGTTGCTGAATACCACCAGCTATGGCGATAGGTAACTGAGTCAAAAGTCCTCTGAATAATTCCAATATCCTCCCACTGTATCGATTGTTTTTTAAAAAAAAAACAGGGTTCCAGACTATTTTCTTTGCGACACCTCCAGCCCATGTACCTACCTATCCCTGGTGGACCAGTTGGTTACACCAACTGGGAATAGCTAATCTGGGGTTGCCATTCCTCCAGGATTTCCTGTCTGTCTTGCAGAGGGGGGCATCGATTGTCTATATTCATCAATGCATGAATAACAGTGGCTGCTTGAGACTGTATGATTAAATAGTTCAATAAAGGAAGTCTTTAGTATTGCTGAAAAAGGGATATGATGTTGAAGCCTTTTTAAGATCTTTGAAAAAACACCATCAATCCAATCGAATATTACAACATAGATGAGATGAAATATGTCTGCCACCATTTTTTGATCCTTGCTCCGAACTGTGAAAGAAGAGCTGCAGGTTGTAATATTCATTTTAGTTAAAGCAAAATACTGCAAATGCTTGAAATCTGAAATAAAAATAAAATGCTGAAATGACTCAGCAGGCCTGTCAGCATCTGAGGAGAGAGAAAAGCAGCTAAACTTTCAGGTCAATGACCTTTCATCAGAAGAAGAGTAATATTTATTTAATATTTGTGTTTGACAACACCAAGAGTTTGAGACTGATATCTTGTAAAGGAGTGCTGCCAAAAGCCCAAGTGAAAACCCAAGAATTGGTAAATTATTATTTCAGGCCATGTTGAGCATTATCTGCCTTTCTGAAGGAATTGTCTTATACCGAAAACCTCCGACCTCCACCAGTGCCGCTGCAGTGAACGGAACGTTGGCTGAGTGCCAAAATCTCCATTCTCACTGGCAGCAGGGTGGGTACGGATGAGATTGGAGAATGTAATGTACTTGACTGTGTTTTTCAGAAACTGGCCTGTTTTACCATTTGATAACATCAAAATAAAATCAAGAGAGTTCAAATCCCTCCATAACAAGGTGTGAAATTGAATTGAATAAATCTGGTATTTTGTAGATAGGACCAGAAAAAAATGACCATGAAAGCTACTATGTTATTGCTAAATTGATTCATTAATGTCCTTCGTGGAAAGAACCCTGCAGAAAAAAATCAGTTTTTGATAAATGCATCGAAGTGCATTTAAACTAACTGCCGCAATGAGATAGAAAAGGGTTTTACTTCTCCAAAATAACACAGTTTACTAAGCCTCAATACTGGATTTACGCAGTGCTCGTTTATCATATACAAAGTTATCAACAACTTCGATGGCCAGAATTCTCTGACCTCGCCCGTGGCTGTAATTCTCCAGTCCCGCTGTTGTGAACAGAGACTTGGCTGAGCACCAAATGTTCCATTCTCGTGGCAGAGGTAGCAGGGTCTCCGAGAATGGGGAATTCTGGCCATTGTATCCAATGTGTAATTCATATTGACTTGAAGTTGACTATGAAATCAGCATATAAAGATGAGGTGGAATCTTGTTTATTGATTGTTTTCATTGTGGTTGTTTGGTGATTGCTGTTCTTTTTTCTGTTAAACCCAACATGGATCATATCCATAACCTACTGAGTTTAGGTGCCCAAAGCGAAATACAGGACTTGCTCGACAACTTCGTACATGATAAATGAGCATTATGTAAATGAGAGCATCTGCTCCCTGTGGCTGCCAATGTCATGGCAGCGTTAAATTTAATTTCCACTGGATCCTTCCAAGATCCACCAGGACCTGTGTGGCAGCTCACAGGCATCTGCCCATAAATGCATCCGTGAAGTCACAGATACACTCTGTGCCAGGGTGAATCACTAGATTGATTTCGACCAGCACCAGGTCAGATAGGATGAGAGATCTGCAATGTTTGGACAGATTGCAAGTTTGCCACAGATGCAGGGGCCAACTGACTGCACCCATGTTACTCTCCACACCCATGGCACTAGGGAGTCGCTTCATCAACAGGAATGGGTTTTAGTCCCTAAATGTGCTGCTGGTCTGTGAAAATGAGATGTGAACAATGCATGTGTCCATTTTCCGGGGAGCATATATGACCACTTCATCTTTGGCCAGTGCCATATCCCTGGACTTTTTGAGGGATACCCCAAGCTCCAGGGATGGCTCCCTGGGGGGGAAAAAGGTTCGTGATTGTTCGTGATTGACACCAATGCAGAAGCCACAGAACATTGTGGAGTCCCTCGACAACGAAGCACACACTGCAACTCGCTCAGTGATCGAGTGAGAGGAGTAGGACTTGGAAGAAGTGCCAGGAAGGTGCCAAGCAGGAGGCTGCTGAGGAGGCTGAGAATGGAGGCCAGGCAGGGCAGCGACGCATGGGCAGAAGGACTTGAGATTCCCTCAATGCCTCATGATTCATGGAGGAGAATTGTCGGGTGGACAGCTGGGTGCCCCCTCAGAACACTATCTAGTTAGGGAGCTGGGTATGGGGAGTCCATAGTTACCTGCTGGCCAGTCAGTGCAAGAGGGTGATGATGACTCTCAATGAGGAATGGTCTGTGATTCCCCTCAGAGGGTCTGTGAATGTCTGACTCCTGTCTGTCTGCCAGCTCACTGACACCCCAGCCCACGACAGATGAGGATGAGCGATACATTCTTCTGTCCTGATATTCTAGAGGGGGATTAGGGGTGAGGGTCTCAGACTCCCAGAATCATGACTGAGTCCTGCCACTGTGAATGAAACAGTTGCATTGAGAAGACCTCATTGCTTGGAGGACGTGTAGATCCTGTGAGACCACATATGTTCCGATGGTGAGAAGCACCATTAAATTCAGTAAAAACTTACGTTTCTGAAGCCTTAAGATGGTGAGCATTGATTTATATTTAATACAGTGATAGATCAAAATTAGACAGGGGACAGTGTTCCAGATTTATAATGCCTAACTTCACTCATTCCCACAGCGTGCACTTATACTTTCCTAATCTTACATGCCCTCCCTACGACTCTCACCAACATTTTACTGATGCACCATAGAAAGCATTCTTTCTGGTTGTATCACAGCTTGATGTGGCTCCTGCTCTGTCCAAGACCGCAAGAAACTACAAAGGGTCATGAACGAAGCCCTGTCCATCACGCAAACCAACCTCCCATCTATTGACTCTGTCTACACTTCCCACTAGCTCGGAAAAGTAGCCAGCATAATCAAGGACCCCATGCACCCCAGACATTCTCTCTTCCACCTTCTTCTGTCAGGAAAAACGTGCAAAAGTTTGAGGACAAATGCCAACTGACTCAAGAACAGCTTCTTCCCTGCTGCCATCAGAGTTTTCAATGGACCTACCTCATATTAAGTTGATCTTTCTCTACACCCTAGCTATGACTGTAGCACTACATTCTGCACTCTCTCCTTTCCTTCTCTCTGGTATGCTTTGTCTGTATAGCATGCAAGAAACAATACTTTTCACTGTATACCAGTACATGTGACAATAAATCAAATATAGTCCCGCCCCAAGAAAGATGGCTATTGGTGCAAGAACTGCATGACTCACACCTGGGTCAAGCAGGATGAAATCACTAGCCAGATGTTGTGTGTGGTGGCCGGGCTTTGACATAGAGATAGAGAGGATGGTTAATTAATGCCCCAGTTGTCAAGTTCAGCAGGCCCAGCTGCCCTTGGGAGTGGCCAGGGAGACCCTGGGCAAGAACAATATTGACTTTGCAGGACCCTTTACGGGCCAGATGTTTCTGACTGTGGTGGATGCACACTCGAAGTGGCTGTATTCCCACCTGATGAAGTCTACAATGGCCACTGCCACCATTGATAGATTGAGACAAATTTTGCCATTCATGCTATCAGACAATGGTCCATCAATCATTGCAGACAAATTTCAGAAATTTGTAAAATCAAATGGCATTGGCCATGTTAGATCAGCACATTGCCACCCAGCATCAAACGTGTTAGCGGAATGTGCTGTGCAAACTTTCAAGGCCTCAAGTAAATGGACCTCTGTCGTTAAGAATTGCCAGGTTTTTGCTGTCTATAACACCACGCGAAATGTAACCAATGGGGTTAATTCAGCCAAGCTGCTCATGGGACGTTGTCTCAGGACATGGTTGGATATGATATTTCCAAATTTGGCGGGAAAGGTGGAGGCTAGGAAAGCTATCAGAAAGAGAGTCACAACTCAAGAAGGAGTGACAGAGTCTTCAGAGATGTGGATTTAGTTATGATCAGAAATTCTGTAGCAGGACCAGCCTGGGGTTGGTAAGATTGTGGAAAGGACAGGGCCGGTCTCCTATATTGTAGAGATACAAGGATGTTGCATCAAGAAGCATGTGGATCACCTGAGAAGGAGAGTAATGCTTGATACAAGGGATCAACAGGTGACTCCAGTAGTAGAGGTAGATCCGCTTGGATTGGGAGTGAGGATCCCAGTTGTGGATGTGGAACCTGAGTAACCAGTTGTGGCAGTAATGGAGAATACAGCAACTATCGAGGATGATTTAGATCCTGCGCTGATGAAGTTGCCATTAGCCTCGGCCCAAGCGCTGATTTTTCATATCCTGTCAAACCTAGTTTGGAGTTGAGACGTTCTACAAGAATTAGGAAGTCACTGGCTCAATTAAACTTGTGGCAAGTTGTCATAGGGGTTTCCCTTGATGTTTTTCTTTGTAAATTGTTGTTTGTGTAACAATGTTTATTTTGTTTCTCCTTGGGTGACTTCAGGTGTTAGGGGGGGAGGTTGTGTGGCCCTTTGAGGGAATGTTTCATGAGGACCATGTGGTCGGGCCAGACCTATAGTGTCGTGGCAGGAAGTTGGAGTCAATCGAGTGTGAGGGCACAGACTCCCGGGTTGGGAAGGATCGGCAGTTGGCACTAGGGGGGAGTAGTGAACAGTCGCATAGTTATTCTGTCAGACCTTAATTATATATATCATTATTCATTGCTTTAGCAATAAAGCCCTTTTGTTCTGAAGCCTCATCGAGTCACCCTCGATTTATTACAGTAACCTAAATAATAGTACATTTCAGAATGATGAAAGTGTAATTGAGAGACCTTTAACAATTGAAATAGAAGTTCAGGGAGGTGCCTCTGATTTTCCAATGTATCTTACACACCTTTGAGGCTCCCCACTTACAGGAATTCAGAAATGTATTAAATTTCTATTATAGATATATTTTCCATTTTGATGCAACATGAAGCTCGTACCATCACAGCAGTCACTGAACTAATACTGATAATTGAAGAGGCTTTTCAATTCTTAAACTTTCAATCATTCTATCCAGAGTTACTGGCTTTACATTAAAGAACAAGTCTGCCTCTTTGCTTACAATGGGATGGTTATTGCATGTCTTTTCACTATTCTCAGTAAGAGTTTTAACAACACCAGGTTAAAGTCCAACAGGTTTATTTGGTAGCGAATGCCATTAGCTTTCGGAGCGCTGCTCCTTCGTCAGATGGAGTGGAAATCTGCTCTCAAACAGGGCACAGAGCAGAGAGCAGATTTCCACTCCATCTGACGAAGGAGCAGCGCTCCGAAAGCTAATGGCATTTGCTACCAAATAAACCTGTTGGACTTTAACCTGGTGTTGTTAAAACTCTTGCTGTGTTTACCCCAGTCCAACGCCAGCATCTCCACATCATTTTCACTATTCTGACAGGGTGATCCCCAGCCTCACTTTTGATAGCACTTATGAGAAACAGAATGGAGGCAAGCAAGCTTTCCTGATGAATTGATCACGTTGTTACAAGTAGAAGGTAGACGTCAAATTGCTCCGGCTGATATTTGTCTCCTCTGAGGAAGTCACCTATGAAGTTCACAATCTCAAGGAATATGTTGAAAGAGAGCAGCAGGTCAGTGAGGCTGACATCACCTAACCTGTTAAAGTCTCTCAAAATGTCAAGTACTACCAATCCAATTTTGTGCAACTTAATTTCTGCATCAGGAGCCAGGGAGCTCATTGATAAGTCAATCATTTTGCTTTTAAGGTCTGGTAACCAGGTAACAGGTTGCTTGTGTTAGAGATGTTGAGTCTATGTTCATTTGATGTGTTTTCCATTATCTGTGACGTGATCGGAATTGACTTTACTATTTATAATCTGGGCACAATGATGAATATCAGTAATCCCCTGAACCCATGTCCAGTCCACACTCCCCACATCAGTATGTTTGGCTTATTCATGTTGGTCCATTTTGCACATAGCTGCTTAGGAAAAATATATAGTTAGGGAAAAGAAAACCTCAGAAAATTACACCTAATGGTTTCTGCCACTCTCATTAGCTAGTCAAGATATACTGGGAAAGAAAGATAGTTGATATTCCACTGTTAAAAACAGATGACAAGTATTGAGTGGGTGTTCAGATAGAATCATGTTTTTGAAATGGTCCAATTGGTAATATTAAAGAGCAGGTGTTCTTTTCGTGACAGGCGGTGTAACGCATAGTGCGCAGACTGAGGGTAACATGAAAGATGTCCAGGTTTTCATATCAGTTCATCAGCAATTAAGCAGCTGTATGAATTAGAGGGGGCCAGGAAGCGGCATTTTCTCAAAGGAATAATTAACCGGCTGTGAAAGAGCAGCTTCTATCATTCTATTTTGGGCCACTCTCCCCCTGTTGAGTAGGGATTTAATTCTCATGCTGCATATACTTGCAGGAGATTAAAATGCATGCCTATTGGTTAAAGCTACTTCTATAAATGCTCATCAATTTTCTAAGATCAGCTTCTTAATTAAATGATAATGGATGCAGTTCTTCAACACAACACATTTTAATTAAAATCCTTATCAAACCTCGGACTACTTATAAAACTGATGTCATTATAACTATAGTTGATAGAATCCTTTGCTCTTAAGAAAGATTCAATATGTTCTGCAGATGCTGGCAGATCTGCTGAGTTTATCCAGCATGTTCTGTTTTTGTTTCAGGTTTTCAGCATCTGCAGTATTTTGCTTTCATTCAATATGTCTGTGTTCCGACTGTAGGTTTTGCACTGAGGCAAAATGCTGCAGATCTAAACTAAAGCAGCCTCCCCCTGCCACCAGCCACATCACAGCCGGTAGGTAATTCCTCCAAGGTTAGGAGCCACAAGCAAGGTAAACAAACTGGAGCTCAGCCAGAGCAACCAATCCATCGAGACTCCAACAACTCTCTTACTGTGAGATTGTCGACACCGTCACAGAGAAAGATGAGATCCTTACCACCCTGAACATGATTTGCAGCAATGCAAAACTGAAAATAAAAATTGACACTGGAGCAAAGGGCAACATATTGCCCAGGCAAATGTTACGGGAGCTAGACCGAAATGCAACACTGGACCTTAATACACAGGTAGGCCTTGTGCCCTATGGCAGCCAAACCATCTGCATGGAAGGTGTGGCCACTCTCCATTGTACACAGGGCAGTTTCAAGTTTCACATAGTCAACCAGAAAGTAAGGTCACTGTTGGGTCTTCAGATTGCATCACACTGGGGCTCATCCACTTGGGCCAGACCACATGCAGCCATGACAAGTTGGCGGTTGTATACAGCCATGCCCTGCAGCCAAACAACAATGTGGTTGCCTCAGATGGTGGCCACTACTTATGAAACTGGCAACAACTACTGCAGGTATTAGAACCAACATCAGTGACCACCATAGTACCCCAGCCATCCAACCTACAATACAGGCCCCCGATACGAGTGGAAATAGATGCGCATTCAGAGGCTTATACAACATACCCTACAGCCACTGGGTACATTGAAGGAACATCCCAGGTTGTCCACATTGAGGAAACCTGCCCAAGAGCATCTCCAGCGCAGCCAACTGGCACAATCACTCGGTGTATGACCAAACCCTGGAATCTTGTATTTGGGTTATGGGTGGCATGGTGGCACAGTGATTAGCACTGCTGTCTCACAGAGCCAGGGACCCGGGTTCGATTCCTAGCTTGGGTCACTGTCTGTGTGTAGTTTGCACGTTCTCCCCATGCCTGCACGGGTTGCCTCTGGGTGCTCCAGTTTCCTCCCACAATCCAAAGATGTGTGGGTTAGGTGGATTGGCCATGCTAAATTGCCCCTTAGTGTCAGGGGGATTAGCAGAGTAAATATATGGGGTTACAGGGATAGGGTCTGGATGGGATCATTGTCGGTGCAGGCTCGATGGACCGAATGGCCTCCTGCACTGTAGGGATCCTATGATTCTATGTAATGGATTAGTCTACAACTGGCCTTTGTCTTTTAAACAAAACTGGGAGAGGGACGTGATGTGCTCTGCACCAGCCACACCGTGCTATTGTTAGGCTGGTCAATTTGTATGCGTTAAGATAGTTTGCACACAGTAACTGTTCACACACACTCTTCCATCTCAATATCACCAGTTGTCCCAACTTAAATGGGGAATATGTAGGCTGAGTGGTCACATGATGCTGTGACGATGTGGCTACTTAAGGGATCACATGTTGGGGGTGTGGGAGTTCTATCCTGAGCATGCCAGAGTTACAGCATGTGACAGCTGTTCAAAGTACTAATAAACTTGTTGTTGTACATCCTTGGTCAACAATCATTAGAATTCAACACTCCAACAAGAAAGGTCCAGCTATAAGGGGGCAACAGGCTTAAATGCATATGCCTAATGGCCCAAATACCTCTAAACCTGCCAGTAGCTAGGTTTAAAGATTGAACTCCCACCCCTGCCCAACCCCTGAATAATGCCATTACATTGGTCCAAGTTGAGGCTGTTGTGAAATCCAAAGGGTTGAGTCTGACAGTGCCTTAACTGGGGCTTCTATTGGCTGGCAGCACTCAGTCAGATCCAAGTCCCTGTGTGAAAGCCCTGCATGACTGTGTCATTTGAGGAAGCAGAGGTTGGAATGGGGGATGCCTGGTGGAGGCACCCTACTGGTGATCCTTAAGGTAATGCTCGTGCTCTAAGGGATGATGTGGGGGTGGAATGACTGTGATGAAAGCAAGTCATGACCTTTACAATGACTCCCTAGTTTGCAACTGGACAGTGAACATCTCAGCTTCCTGTTAATTCATATATCTGTTCAGTGTTTGCATGGGAACGAGCATGAGCACATCATAGATGGAGTAGACAGTGTTGCATTGATCCTGGAAATCAGACAGCTAAGAAGGAGGAGAAGAAGAGCCTATCATCACCAGGCTGGGCAAATGGAAAGGCTTCTTCTAGCTCGAGCAGGGACCCCTCAAGGCTCTGAAGCTGAGGCTGAGAGACTCATTGAGTGGAGACAACTAAGACTGTATAGTCCAAGTGAAGGAATTAGCATGTCGTTATTTTTGTTAGCCTGGTCTGGAAACTCAGTTTGAAGAAAAAAATGGCACAGTGTCATGAATAATTTTTTATTCACTTGTGGGACATGGGCATCGCTGGCTGGCCAGCATTTATTGCCCATCCCTCGTGTCCCTTGTGCAGGGGGCAGTTGAGATTCGACCACATTGCTGTGGCTTTGGAGTCATGTGTAGGCCAGACCAGGAAAGGATGGCAGATTTCCTTCTCCAAAGGACATTAGTGAACAAGATGGGTTTTTCTGACAATTGACAATGGTTTCATGGTCATCTGTAGATTCTTAATTCCAGATTGTTTTTCATTGAATTCAAATTCCACCATCTGCCGTGATGGGATTCGAACCCAAATCCCCAGAACATTAGCTGAGTTTCTGGATTAATAGTCCAGTGGCAATACGACTAGGCCATCGCCATTGTTATCTCCTATACACCCTTGTGTTCCAAGCTGGAATAGTGTTCCAGCTATTATTCCTGTCAATACCATATCCTTCAGCTTTCCCATCATTGGATCGTTCCTGGTATGTCACTTGAGAAACTGTCATAGGAAAATGATCTAGTAGTGGAAAATACAGAATATTAGCAAAACTAGATGGTGGCATCTGCTCAATAGGTGAAGGTAAAGCATAATAATGCATCAGTATTAACATGCCTCTGCTTGAAAAAGTTGTTGGCCAAGGGGTGTGATCGAGTTTGTGATGTGGATATAAGGTTGGGGAATGTTGAGTCCATGTTGGAATGGGGGAATTCCTTTTAACTGAAACAAATGTCGTCCCTCCTATTTTGTGCAGTTACTCGTGGTTTCCTTGTGGCCTCCTCTTCCTCCTCTTGAGGCTGTCTCCAGGTCCCAGGTGATAGTGGCTGCATCCTCAGAATGACTAGCTTATGGGGCACCCTCTCTGGCACATGGTGTAGCAATCCCTCCCTTGATCTAGGAATGGAACCATTGTTTGAGGAGGCTGATGGTAACAGATGAAGCCGTAGCACAGGATGGTGTTTAGCAGCAAAACCATAATACAACACATTGTTTTAAATGATGTGATCACTCACCCAGCCAAGAACAGATCCAGTTCCCTTCTGCAAGTGGGAAGAGAATCGTCACACAACCAACAAGCTGGCAAAGCATTCCAATACTAGCAGAGAAAAGAAGAAATGCCTAAAATCCAGTTTATTCCTACTAAAGTGTAATTTTAAATTCATGTCCTCACTACTCTGTCCAATTGAAATAAAGGGTTAATTTTAAATCCCTAAACATGCCAGTTTGGGTTGGGTAAGATTTAAAAATGTTAAAAATCACAAACCTTACCCCAACTCACCACCTACTCATCAATATTGTGTTTAATGGAAGCAGGATCGGCATCAGGTGACAAACTCACTATAAAATGGCACATTAGTTTAAATATTATAATGAGGCAAGGAGCACTGTGCCTTTACAACACTGCTTGTGGGATAGGAAAAGCCGAAATACTTCTCTGGCCTGTCCGATGGCATGGTGGTTAGCACTGTTGTCTCACAGCGGGTTCAAGTCCCAGCTTGGGTCATTGTCAGTGTGGAGACTGCACGTAGTCCCCATGTCTGCGTGGGTTTCCTCCGGGTACTCCAGTTTCCTCCCACAGTCCGAAAGACATGCTGGTTAGGTGCATTGGCCATGCTAAATTCTCCCTCAGTGTATCTGAACAGGTGCCGGAGTGCAGCGACTAGGGAATTTTCACAGTAACTTCATTGCAGTGTTAATGTAAGCCTACACTAATAAATAAACTTAAACTTATGATTACCTGTTATCTTGGCAATAAAACCCATCCCTCCATTAGACACTGTTCAAGTCAAAGGCATTCTTCTGTGATTAGGGATCAGGGCCCTGTGGACTTTGAGCCCAGAGTTAGAGATTGGAAACTTCTGAGCCCTTGTAGGTGGGAATTGGGCCCCTCACTGGGATCAAAAACTCCCGAGTCCACTCACCCCACCCTCTTACCAACATAATAGAAGGTTCCTTATCTGCTTCTGTGGATCTAACCTCATCCGAGGTGTTCCCCGCCAGATTGGGAGTCAAACCTGTCAACACAGTCAAAACTCTACAATCTGAGAGAATGCTGCTCTTCTGCTCATTGTTGCTTTCAGTTGACCACTGTGACTGCTGGCACAGCTTCTGAGGCCTGGGGATAAAAGGCTTCTACTTACATTCTGCCTTTCACAATCACTGGACATCCCAAAGAGCTTTACAGCCAATGAAAGACATTTGAAGTGTAATTTTTTATCATGTAGGAAACAGTGCTAAATCTGCGCAGTGTAAACTGCCACAACCAACAATTTGATAATGGCTAGATGATCTCTCTACAGAAGGGCAGGAACCTCGTTTCCTCATTGGTGGGTGGTGGGGTAAACCAGGAAACGAGATCTCGCCAACAACAATTTCATTTCCCAACTCTGGCAGGCTTTTGAGCCTGGATCACCGTTTATGCTGACGGCTAACGTGGACTCAATATTGCCCTCTACATCTTTGTTTTCCACTTTTCAAGCTAGAATGCTAAAATACGTTGTATTCTGTTTATCAGTAGTCTTTTTTTTATTGCCTTCAAAGATCCTTGGACTACAGGCCAGGACGACGAGTAACATTGTATTGGGTGGTCACCTAGTAGGGTCACTGAAGATGAAGTTTGATTAATGGACATAATACTTGAAAAGTGGCAAATGGGAAGACATATCAAAAGATATGTAAATGACTTGGATACGGTGAAGTCCACATGGCCTTGCATTGCCTGTGAGAAGAATTGATAAGAACTGAGACTTGTTTTGAGAAAGGACTGTACCACGCCTTAAAAAGCTGGAATGGAGTCAGAAACTATGCTTGAAGGGATGCTGCTTCGAGGACTTGTTGCTGCTCCCGTTGTGGCATAGTCACCACTTTTGCCACACTCTCTCTCTTACCTTTGCTTCTAATTCAAGCTGCTTCATTTCTATCCTTGTTGTAACTGTTTCCATTGCAATTGAATTTTAGCCATTTCCAATTATTCAGACAGCGTTTCTGGCAATTTTAAATGCTGGGCTATCGCTACAATTATCTCTCCATTTGTTGCCCCTTCTGGAAAGGTCAATTGCAGCTTGTTTGCCAATTCCAAAAGCTTTGCTTTAAGCACCTTTCATCAAAACAAACTTCCGCCCCTATGTCTTATGGATCCTCATGACAAATTCACGTCTGGGTGAACCTGTGGTAAACTGCGCTGGTGTGATATCATGTCGGCATGGTTTGGATATATGGTGGGGTCAATATCTGGCAAGGGGGCATGTTAATATAAAAATTTATTGAAATGTATGTAAATCAGGTTCATATGCGTTATGACCATGAACCTGATGACATCACCGGCAAGGGGCGGGAAAAATCCAAAATCGCAATCTCGCCGCCAAGATCTATGACTTCCAAAATTTGAGCCCACGCTGCATTCCCACCGACGGTGGGAGTAGGCTCAAGATCGACCCCAAAATTTCATAATATTGACTGATAATAAGAAAATACATGGTGGTGGTCTTATCCATCGGGAAATGCTGTCCAGGTGTGCCTTTTTGTTGTGATTAATCAAAGGCCTGGGCCAAACAAAACCCTAAATCTGAACTGGGGAATTAGGATTTTAACATGGGCTTGGCTAAATTTATCTGCAATACACATTGATCTTGTTTCAGTCTGTTTGAAATGTTGTTGCAACTGTGTTACAACTCCTGTTACAATTTTGTTATAACTTCTTCCGAGTGTGACACTGAGAATTCTTAATGCTTTTAAAAATTAGCCATATCAGGGCCAAAATTCCATGTTGAAAATAAAAAGCACACACACACATTTCCTAATACAATGAAAGAAATATCAAACTGAATGAACAACAGCAGCAGTGTAATCCCTAGCCACTGTAAAATAACCATTGAAGTGACAGGACTTGTTTCAAGTGGGAGGAGCACAAAATTAAGCACCACACTGAAGTCATTTAGAGAAATGGCAAAATGGTATGTGTGCTCTTTCGAAAGGCAGTTCCTTGGCTCATTGTCTGCTGATCATCCTGAACTGTTTCCTTGGCAGTTTTTGTCAGTGGTGGTTTGCCATTACCTTCTATCCTTAGGGACAGGGCGTGAAGGCAGCTCCCAAGTCGAGCTTAGCTGGGACAGGAATCAAAGCTCTGCAATTTTGAACTACACACACACTAGCCACTAGCTGTTGAGCCAGCTGAGCTGGGAAGTACTCAATTTTGTGATAATAGGTTGGAAATGTCACCTGGACGATTGGTAAATGGTTTATATAATCAACATCTACATTGATGCTGGTTTATGAAATATAGGAATTGTGCCTCCAGTTATAGACATTTTGCTCTCCCAGCTCAGCCCACCAACCTGGGAGAAAGTGTCCACAAAGCCAGGATCTTCATTGCAAGGGAGTGGGTGCAGATTGGAGTCAGGCTAACCGACCTGATAGTAAGTTTGAAGGCAACCACAGGAGCTGCTGGGTGCAGACTTTGTCCCCTTTAAAATGAAAACACAAAGACCCTGTAACCCTCACCCCTCATGCTTCCAGACACTCCCCATGCCATATCCAAGTTACTTCATGGCTCCCACATCCTCCCTTTGGCCCCTCATGTCCCCAATGCCAAGCTATGGCATTTTCATGCTCACTGACCCTCTATACACTGTCTAGAACCAATGAACTCTGTAGTGACAAAAAATGTAATTCGCCCATGACTTTCTCCTATGTTAAAAGAGTAATTTCACTCCAAGCTAATAAAAGTGTCCATCATCCAGACCCTTTAAAGTATCAATCACAAAAACCACAAACCCTTGAAACCACTTAACGTTGTGTAAACAATCACGATGCATGCTTGGCTGAGAGCCTGGGCAAACTGTTATTCTTGTTGAAACAATTGTGACCCAAGAAAACATCAGTTGATTGACAGCTCAGACTCTTCGACCTCTGATGTCAATGTCACAATGTTTGTTTATACAACCTTAAGTGGTTTCAAGGGTTTCTATTCTTTTTATTGATACTCTAAAGGGTTGGATGATTGACCTTTTTATTAGTTTGTAGTGAAATAGCATTTTTCCCAACATAGGAGAAAGTTATGAATGAATTATATTTTTACAAAGCTTTTTTACACATCCTACTGTCACTATAGGGTTCATTGTCCTACTGTACACTGTCTGGAACCAATGAGCATGGAAGTGCCATAACTTGGCATGGGAGAATGAGGGACCATAAGCAGTGATTGGAGGGGCAGAGCTTGGCAAAGGGGGTATGAGGAGTGTCAGATGCAGGCTTCTTATAAGCAGTCTGCACCCTAGAAAGGCATTCCTGAAAAGTAGACAGCCTGGAAATGGGGACAGGAATTTCAGAATTGGGACTCACCCACCATTTTAAAGGGCTCCCGAGTTATTCAAACTCAGCAAATATCCAGTCCTTTAAATTTATCTTCAGATCATGGATTGATATCATATTGATGCACTAAAAACATAACGCATTGCAAATATTTATCTGCATAACACAACCAAAGTTTGAGTAGATTATTTTTCCACTTTATACTCCATTTGCCAGATTTTTGCCCACTCACTTAACCTTACTTTCCTATCTATTTTTGTATCATCAGCAAATTTAATCAACCACACTCTGTCCCTTCATCAAAGCCATTTATATAAATTGTAAAAATCTGAAGCCGCAGAACTGATCCCTATGGCACTCCACTTATTGCATTCTGCCAACTAGAAAGTAGATTATTTTAACCACAAAAGCTTGACAGAGTCACATGTGCTATGGATAAAGGGGAACCAATGGATGTACTGTAGTTGGATTTCCAGAAGTCAATGATAAGGTGCCTCATCAAAGGTATTATAAAAAATAAAATCTTCATGCTGTCGGGAATAACATATTTGCATGGACATAGATTTGCTCGTGAACAAGAAGCAGAAAGTTGGCATAAATGGGTCTTTTTCTGGTTGGCAGGATGCAATAAGTGGAGTGTCACAGTGATCAGTTCTGGGGCTTCAGCTTTTTACAATTTATATAAATGACTTTGAAAGGACAGAAAGTGTGGTTGATTAAATTTGCTGGTGATACAAAAATAGACAGCAAAGTAAGTCGTGAAGTGGACATGAGGAGGCTATAGGGGAACAGAGATAGGTTAATGTGGGAAAATATGAAATTGTCCATTTTGACAGGAAGAATGAAAGAACAAGCATGTTATCTAAATGGTGAGAGATTGCAGAGTTCTGAGGTGCAGAGGGATCTGGGTGTCCTAGTGCATGAACCACACAAGGTTAGTGTGCAGGTACAGCAAATAATTATGAAAACTAATAGAATGTTATTATTTATTGTGAGAGGAATTGAATATAAAAGTAGGGACCTTCTGCTTCAGTTATAAAAGACACAGGTGAGACCACATCCGGAGTATTGTGTACAAAACTGGTTTCTTTATTTAAAGAGGATGAAAATGCATAGGAAGCAGTTCAGAGAAGGTTTACTGAACTTATAGAAATAATGATAAAAGCAAAGTACTGCAGATGTTGGAATCTGAAGCAAAAACAGAAAATGCTGGAAAATCTCAGTAGGTCTGACAGCATCTATGAAGAGAGAATAGAGCCAACATTTTGAGTCTGGATGACCTTTTTCACCCTCCACCAATGCTGTCAGACCCGCAGAGATTTTCCAGCATTTTCTGTTTTTGTTGTAATAGCAACAATGGGTGAGTTGGACAGGCTAGGATTGTGTCCACTGGAGTTTAGAAGAGTTTAGGAGACTTGATTGGAACATATAAGATCCCAAGGGGTCTTGACAGGGTGGAGAAAATGTTTCCTCTTGACGGCGAATCTAGAACTTTAAAAAAAGGTGTTGCCAATTTAAAACAGACGTGAAGAATTATTTTCTCCCAGAGGATATTGAATCTTTGGAATTTCTTTCCTCAAAAGGCAGTGGAAGCAGAATCTTTGAATGTTTTCAATGCAGAATTAGATAGAATCATGATAAACAAGGGGGTGAAAGGTTTTTGGGGGTAAACAGGAAGTTATAATCAGATCAACCATAATCTTATTGAATGGTGTAACAGGCTCGAAAGGCTGAGTGACAACCTTCCTCTCCTAACTCATTTGTCTCTGTTCATATGTATGAACATAAAAACTATTAGATTGTTGTTAAAAGCCCAACAATTTCACTCGTGTCCTTCAGATACCCTGTCTGCAGCAACACATGACTCCACTCCCACACCCTTCGGTTGACACTTAATCCTTACAGTAACTGCGGATGGGCAATAAGTGCAACCTGTCACCCACATCACCGGAACAAAATACATTTGAAAAGTTGATACCCTTAACAGTCAGTGTGATAGCTTTACTGTGAAAGGACTTGCAATTGTATAATGTATTTCACGGTGGTGATAATGTGCTTGGGCAGACCTTGAGAATAAAACAAAAGATCATAGAAATAATCATAGAAACCCTACAGTGCAGAAGGAGGCCATTCGGCCCATCGAGTCTGCACCGACCACAATCCCACCCAGGCCCTACCTGCTAATCCCTTTTTTTTTACCCGCTAATCCCTCTAACCTACGCATCCCAGGACTCTAAGGGGCAATTTTTAACCTGGCCAATCAACCTAACCCGCACATCTTTGGACTGTGGGAGGAAACCGGAGCACCCGGAGGAAACCCACGCAGACACGAGGAGAATGCGCAAACTCCACACAGACAGTGACCCGAGCCGGGAATCGAACCCGGGACCCTGGAGCTGTGAAGCAGCAGTGCTAACCACTGTGCTACCGTGCCGCCCGTTTACTGCGGTTTGTTTGTAAAATGTAATCTCTGCTATTTTGTAAGGAAATTCAGCAGCTAATTTGTGTGCAGTGGAGGATCACAAAGAGCAAAAAGATGAATGATCACTGAATCTGTATTGTTTTTGTGATAGTTAGCCAGGACAATGGAAGATTTGCCGTGCTTTTCCTCATGTAGTGCCATTTTTCTTATATCTAAGCAGGCAGGAGGGGTGTCAGGTTAATGGGTCATCTGATAAACAGCACCGCTGACAGTACAGGACCAAGGTCTCAATCTAGATCACACATTCAAAGCCTGGAGTGATACTTGAACTTACAATCTTCTGACTCAGAGATGAGAATGTTACAACTGAATCAAGTTGACATCAGCTGCTAGCCAATATAAACTTTCATCACTTCCTAAACCGTCAAGATAGTTCACTCTGTTCCGTTCAGCTGTTTCCTTTACTTGCTCGCGAGCCCTAGGCACAATGGATTTACCACGTGTCCTGAATGACTTCAGGAAGGAACAAGTAATCAAAAATCTGTACAATCAATTTGTTGCTTTTTTCTGTAGTAACCAGTGAATGAATTGTCATGACAAAAATTATTTTCACGTGTGTATGCTCAGCAACCAATTTTATTTCTAATATGTTATTTACAGAAATGTAATGCTGGCTCCAAGATGGTGTGGTTTAGACTGGATTATATTTAAACATGCACTTGAATAATAGTGCAAACTCAGTTTAATTAAATTAGTTTATTACATACAAACATGGGAAACATTTGATAAATATCTTCCTTATTGATATGACAATCAGAATCCATGGTTTAAAACTAGGTCTGTTCTTTAGTTGCAATAGGGAGTACTGAGGTCCTAATGTGGCAGGAGACAGTGTGTGTACATTTATGGCCAGAGGTACAGTGTTTGTCATTTGTCAACACTTGAAACATGTCTTAGATCTTTTAATTATGTAACTGAAGGTCCTAGCGCCTGTTTGAGGTTCTGACTCCAAGACTGATGTGCTGGCTGCACTTAGGTGGTATTATGAGGTTTAGGAATTGCCAGCTAGGCCAAACTAAAAAGGTAAATAACTTACTTGAATATGAAGCCTTGAAAACTAAGAGTGCTTCTCCCAGAGCAACATTAAAGGAGCTGATTGTCACCATTCCCAATGCCGACTCCCAATCAGAATCCTAGCCCCAACTCCTAATATCTTGGCAGTGGCTCACAATCTTCCCACCCCTGACCTCCAGTCCTACCGTGCCGATCTCCCCCACTCCTGCTTGTCGACATGTCCAACTCTTGATCTCCAATCTTCCAATTTCAAAGCCAGATCTCTTACATTTTGGATCACTGATCTCTGTTCCCAGCCCTCTATTTCCTCTCTTCCTCATCACTATGCTCGTATTAGCTGATCATTCCTTCTCCTTTTCTTTTATTATTTTGTGGAATGTGAGCATTGCTGGCTAGACCAACATTTATTGCCCGTCACTCATTGCCTTTGAGAAGATGGTGGTGGGCTGTCTTGAAATGCTACAGTCCATGTTGCATACGTATACCCACAGTGCCGTTAGGGAGGGAGTTCCAGGATTTTGACCCAGTGACAGTAAAGGAACAGCAATATAACTTGGAGGGGATCTTACAGGTGTTGCTGCTCCAATGCAACTGCTGCTGTTCCGATAGAGGTTGTGCATTTGGGAGGTGCTGTCAAGAAGCCTTGATGAGTTACTGCAGTTCATCCTGCCGATGTTACACACTGCTGCAAGTGTGGGCCAATGATGGAGGGGGGATTGTTTCAGATGGTTGATGATGAAGGCCTATCAAGAGAGATGCTTTCTCATGAACGCTGGAACTGCACTCATCCAGTCACATGGAAAGTATTCCATCACATTCTTGACTTGTGCCTTATAGATGGTGAATAGGCTTGGGGAAGGCGGATTACTCTCTACAGAATTCCCAACCTCTGCCTGCTCTCGAAGTTAAAGTATTTATGTGGCTGGTCCAGTTGAGTTTCTGGTCAATGATAAGCCTCAGGATGTTGGTGATTGATGGCTGGAGATTCAACTGTTGACTATCAAGAGAAGGTAGTTAAATTCTCTTTTGTTGGAGATGGTCACTGCTGGTACTTAAGTAGCAAGTAACATTCCCGCCAGACATCTGCCAAGCTTTCATATTGTTCAGCATTTATGCACAACTACTTCAGTAGCCTAGGAGTTGTAAATGGTACAGGAGACTGTGCAGTCATCAACAAACAATCTAACGTTGAAGGGAAGGTCATTGATGAAGCAGTTGAAGATGGCTGGGCTGACGACATTACGTTGAGGCACTCCTGTAACGATGACCAATCGCTGAGATCATTGGCCCCCAACAACCACAACCATCTTCCTTTGTTATGCTGGTTATGACTCCAACCAATGGAAAATATTCTTCTTTATTCCCATTGACTTCTTCTTTGCCAACATCTTGAAGCTACACTCAGTCAGATGTTGCCTTGCTGTCAACAACAGCCAGTTAGAATTAATCTCTTTTGTCTACTTCTGGACCAAGTTTGTAATGGAGTCAGGAGTTGAGTGCCCTTGCCCGAACTGAGAAACTTGTTGATTTGATTTGATTTATTGTTGTCACATGTATTAACATACAGTGAAAAGTATTGTTTCTTGCGCGCTATACAGACAAAACGTACCGTTCATAGAGAAGAAAATGAGAGAGTGCTGAATGTAGTATTACAGTCATAGCTAGGAAGTAGAGAAAGATAAACTTAATGCAAGGTAAGTCCATTCAAAAGTCTGACAGCAGCAGGGAAGAAGCTGTTCTTGATTCGGTTGGTACGTGACCTTAGACTTTTGTATCCTTTTCACGAAGGAAGAAGGTGGAAGAGAGAATGTCCGGGGTGCGTGGGGTCCTTAATTATGCTGGCTGCTTCGCCGAAGTGTAGACAGAGTCAATGGATGGGAGGCTGGTTTGCGTGATGCATTGGGCTACATTCACAACCTTTTGTAGTTCCTTGCAGTCTTGGGCAGAGCAGGAGCCATACCAAGCTGTGATACAACCAGAAAGAATGCTTTTTATGGTGCATCTGTAAAAGTTGGTGAGAGTCGTAGCTGACATGCCAAATTTCCTTAGTCTTCTGAGAAAGTAGAGGCGTTGGTGGGCTTTCATAATTATAGTGTCGGCATGGAGGGACCAGAACAGGTTGTTGTGATCTGGACACCTAAAAACTTGAAGCTCTCGACCCTTTCTACTTCATCCCTGTTGATGTAGACAGGGGCATGTTCTCATTTACGCTTCCTGAAGTCAATGACAATCTCCTTTTGTTTTGTTGACATTGAGGGAGAGATTATTGTTGCCGCATCAGTTCACCAGATTCTCTATCTCATTCCTGTACTCTGTCTCGTCATTGTTTGAGATCCAACCCACTAAGGTGGTGTCGTCAGCAAACTTGAAAATCGAATTGGAGGGGAATTTGGCCACACAGTCATAGGTGTATAAGGAGTGTAGTAGGGGGCTGAGAACACAGCCTTGTGGGGCACCGGGGATGATCGTGGAGGTGTTGTTGCCTATCCTTACTGATTGTGGTCTGTGAGTTAGGAAGTTCAGGATCCAATCACAGAGGGAGGTGCCGAGGCCCAGGCCACAGAGTTTGGAGATGGGTTTTGTGGGAATAATAGTGTTGAAGGCTGAGCTGTAGTCAATAAATAGGAGTCTGACATCGGTGTCCTTGTTATCTAGGTGTTCCAGGGTTGAGTGCAGGGCCAGGGAAATGGCGTCTGCTGTGGACCTGTTGTGGTGGCAGGCAAACTGTGTGGATTCAGGGCGTCCAGGAGGCGGGAATTGATTTGTGTCATGGCTAACCTTTCGAAGCACTTCATAATGATGGGTGCCAGAGCCACCGGTCGATAGTCATTAAGGCACGCTGCTTGGTTTTTCTTAGGTACCGGGATGATGGTCGTCTTCTTGAAACAGATTGCTGAGTATGTGCAGGTTGATAGCACTGTCGACAACATCTTCCAGTTCTTTGATTATTGACTATAGATTAATGAAGTGATAATGGATTGTGTTGGATTTGCTTTTCGTGGACTGAACATACCAGGTCAATTTTCCAGATTGTTGGGCAGATGTCAATATTGTAGCTGTACTGAAACTGCACTCTGTATTCTTCCCCATTCCCAACACCTCCACCCTGTACCCCAATGCTCTGGATGCCAGATTCCCCAGCCAGATGTGACCAACCCCAGATTGCCACACTTCCTGACAGCCGTTCACCATCCTTGATCCCCACCATGGTCCTGGACCTAAGCATGGTCCTGGATCTGTGATGTGGAGATGCCGGCGTTGGACTGGGGTAAACACAGTAAGAAGTCTCACAACACCAGGTTAAAGTCCAACAGGTTTATTTGGTAGCAAAAGCCACTAGCTTTAGGAGCGCTGCCCCTTCATCAGGTGAGTGGGAGTTCTGTTCACAAACAGGGCATATAAAGACACAAACTCAATTTACAGAATAATAGTTGGAATGCGGGTCTTTACAGGTAATCAAGTCTTAAAGGTACAGACAATGTGAGTGGAGAGAGGGTTAAGCACAGGTTAAAGAGATGTGTATTGTCTCCAGCCAGGACAGTTAGTGAGATTTTGCAAGCCCAGTCAAGTTCTGGGGGTTACAGATAGTGTGACATAAACCCAAGATCCCGGTTGAGGAGACCTGGATCTGTGCCACAGGCCTTGTCAGCTGAGGGCCACGGTGGAAAAAGGCCTGAGTTTCAAAAAAAAACAAAGAACAAAACAAAATACAGCACAGGAACAGGCCCTTCGACCCTCCACGCCTGCACCAACCATGCTGCCTGTCTGAACTAAAACCCCCTACCCTTCCGGGGACTATATCCCTCTATTCCCATCCTATTCATGTATTTGTCCAGACGACCCTTGAAAGTTAGTATCGTATCTGCTGCCACGACCTCCCCCGGCAGTGAGTTCCAGGCATGCACCACCCTTTGTGTAAAAAAAAACTTGCCTTGTGCATCTTCTTTAAACCTTGCCCCTCGCACCTTAAACCTTTGTTCCCAGTAATTGACTTTTTCACCCTGGGAAAAAGCTTCCGACTATCCACTCTGTCCATGCCCCTCATAATATTGTGGACTTCTATCAGGTCGCCCCTCAACCTCTGTCGTTCCAGTGAGAACAAACCAAGTTTCTCCAATCTCTCCTCATACTAATGCCCTTCATACCAGACAACATCCAGGTAAATCTTTTCTGTACCCTCTCCACATCCTTCTGGTATTGTGGCGACCAGAATTGAACACTATATTCTGAGGTTCTATAAAGCTGCAACATGACTTGCCAATTTTTAAACTCAGTGCCCTGGCCGATGAAGGCAAGCATGCCGTATGCCTTCTTGACTATCTTCTCCACTTGTTTTGCCACTTTCAGTGACCTGTGTACCTGTACACCCAAATCCCTTTGCCTATCAATGTTCTTAAGAGTTCTGTCATTTACTGTATATTTCCTATCCTTATTAAGCCTTCCAAAATGTATTACCTCACATTTGTCCGGATTAAACTCCATCTGTCATCTCTCTGCCCGAGTCTCCAACTGATCTATATCTTGCTGTATCCTCTGACAGTCCTCATCACTATCCGCAAATCCACCAACCTTTGTGTCGTCCGCAAACTTACTAATCAAACCAGTTACATTTCCCTCCTATACATATATTACAAACAGCAAAGGTCCAAGCACTGATCCCTGAGGACTGCCACTTGTCACAGCCCTCCATTCAGAAATGCACCCTTCCACTGCTACCCTCTGACTTCTATGACTGAGCCAGTTCTGTATCCATCTTGCCAGCTCACCTCTGATCCCGTGCACCTTCACCTTCTGTACCAGTCTGCCATGAAGGATCTGGTCAAAGGCCTTACTGAAGTCCATGTAGACAACATCCACTGCCCTACCTTCATCAATCATCTTCATCACTTCCTCGAAAAACTTGACCAAGTTAGTGAGACATGACCTCCCCTTCACAAAACCACGTTGCCTCTCACTAATACATCCACTTATTTCCAAGTGGGAGTAAATCCTGTCTCGAAGAATCCTCTCCAATAATTTCCCTACCACTGATGCAAGGCTCACCGGCCTGTAATTACCTGGATTATTCTTGCTACTTTTCTTAAACAAAGGAACAACATTGGCTATTCTCCAATCCTCTGGGACCTCCCCCTGTAAAAGTTTTAACAACACCAGGTTAAAGTCCAACAGGTTTATTTGGTAGCAAATGCCATTAGCTTTCGGAGCACTGCTCCTTCGTCAGATGGAGTGGAAATCTGCTCTCAAACAGGGCACAGAGACACAAAATCAAGTTACAGAATATTGATTAGAATGCAAATCTCTACAGCCAACCAGGTCTTAAAGATACAGACAATGTGAGTGGAGGGAGCATTGAGCACAGGTTAAAGAGATGTGTATTGTCTCCAGACAGGACAGTCAGTGAGATTCTGCAAGTCCAGGAGGCAAGCTGTAGGGGTTACTGATAGTGTGACATAATGCCAACATCAAAAGCCAACGGGATGTTGGCACATTTCCTCTGGCTCCATGCATAGATTCCCTCCCTTGTCCTTGAGTGGGTCAACCCTCTCCCTGGCGATCCTCTTGTCCTTTATATATGAATGAAAAGCCTTGGGATTTTCCTTAATCCTGCTGACCCCTTTTAGCTTTCCTTACTCCTTACTTAAGTTTCTTTCTACTTTCCTTGCATTTCACATTTGCTTTGTGTGTTCCCAGCCTCCTAGCCTTGAAAAATGCTTCTTTTTTCTTTTTGACTAGGCTCACAATATCTCTCGTTATCCAAGATTCCCAAAACTTGCCATACTTATCCTTCATCTTTACAGGAATGTATCGGTCCTGAATTCCTATCAACTTACACTTGAAAGCCTCCCACATGCCATCTGCCCCCAATCTACATTCTTCAGTTCCTGCCTAATATTGTTGTAATTAGCCTTCCCCCAATTTAGCACCTTCACTTGAGGACTACACTAATCTTTATCCATCAGTACCTTAAAGCTTACTGAATTGTGGTCACTGTTACCAAACTGCTTCCCTACTGAAACGTTGACCACCTTGTCAGTCTCATTCCCCAATACCGGGTCCAGTACAGCCCTTCCCTAGTTGGACTATCTACATACTGTTTCATGAAGCCATCCTGGATGCTCCTTACAAACTCTGCCCCATCCACGCCCCTAGCACTACGTGAGTCCCAGTCAATATAGGGGAAGTTAAAATCTCCCACCACAACAACCCTGTTACTTTTACACTTGCCAAAATCTGCCTATATATCTGTTCCTCCATCTCCCGCTGGCAGTTGGGTGGCCTATAGTAAGCCCCCAACATTGTGACTACACCCTTCCTATTCCTGAGATCTACCCATATTGCCTCACTGAGCCCTCTGAAGTGTCCTCCCACAGTACAGCTGTGATATGCTCCTTAACCAGTAGTGCAGCTCCCCCCACCCCTTTTACATCCCCCTCTATCCTGCCTGAAACATCTGTATCCTGGAACATTAAGCTGCCAATCCTGTCCTTCCCTTAACTAAATCTCTGTAATAGCAACAACATCGTAGTTCCAAGCACTAATCCAAGCTCTAAGTTCATCTGCCTTACCTGTTACACTTCTCGCAATGGAACAAATGCACTTCAGTCCACCAGATCCTCTTTGATTAGCAACCACACCCTTCCTGCTCTTTCTCTGAGTCTTACAGGCCCTACTCTCTCGTTCCCCTTCAGTTAATTCACCTTTGCTTTGGTTCTCACCCGCCTGCCACACTAGTTTAAATCCTCCCGTATGACACCAGCAAACCTCCCGGCCAGAATGTTGAGAGAACTTTGAGTTTCACCAATCAGATACTGTGTGGGGGAGGCGAATATCCGTCCACACCACCCCCACGCCTCAGACCCCTCACAAACCAAAACTGGGTACCTGCAAATTGTTGGACCATTATCTTTGGCAAAAATCAGTAGATTATTTGCTAGCAATTTGTAACTCTTCCAGCACTGATCAGTTGAAAATCATTTACTATCTGTAGCTGAAGGTGGTGCAAGGTGCAGTGTGAGGATGTGATGCTATAGCATCTGAGTGTCCTTCTTCCAGAGTTAATGGAGGATATTCTGGATCCTCTGCTGCTCTTGTAGCTGATCCACCTCATGGATGAGAAACAGTTGTAAGTATCCCTGAGTATTGAAGAGTCACGGTAGATAGCTGCAGCTGCATTCTGAGATTGGGCATTGTGCAATTCAAAAATTTACTAATGCAAGAATAGGTGCAGACTTTGTCTTCCATTTCTGAGCCCCTCCCACAATTGAAAGTGTGCCCCTTTCACTCTTATCCTCCTCCAAAACCCCACTTCTCCTTGACCAGTAAATCTCGCTCCGTGCTCGGAGGCCAAATCTAATACATCCTCCTCCATCGCAGAAAGCAGTCAGATTTGGGACATTGCCATCTGTATGTCATCCTTCAAGCACATTGTTTGTACTTCTTCCCTGTGAGGGCAAGAGCAGATTCAAGAGCCCCTCTTGGGTATGGCACAAATTTACATCCTCTTCCCAGCATTGCTGATCTATGTGCCCAACACATTGCTGAACTTCCCCCTTCTAGGCTTCCATACCATCCTGTCTAGTCCCAGACAGCCTTGCAGGGCACAGGACAACTTGGTGACTGGAACTGATTGCATAACACCTTCCTGCCCCGCTCAACACAAGCTCAGAAACATTAATTCAAGATGCAAAGAGGTTTCCTTACAAGTAACAAGTGCCAGGCAATGATCGGGCGGGGGTAGGGCGGGGAATGGGGGGTTTACCAATGATCACAAAGGGATCTGGAATAGCCACTACTGCGACCAGAGCAGGTTAAAGGCTAGGAATCCTGTGGAGACTAACTCACCTTCTGACTCCCCAAAGTCACCATCTACAAGCCACAAGTCAGGACTGTAATGGAATATTCTCCACTTGCTTGGATGAGTCCAACAACACTCAAGAAGCTAGACGCCATCCAGGACAAAGCATTGCTCGGGTGAGCATTGCTACCCCTTCCACAAACATTCAGTTCCTCCACCAGCTACAAACAGTAGCAGTGTGTATATCATTTACAAGATGTACTGCAGGAACTCACCAATGTTCCGTAGGCAGCACCTTCCAAACCCACAACCACGACCATCTAGGAGGATAAGAACAGCAGAAAGCTGGGAACAGCATCACCTGGAGGTTCCCCTCCAAGCCACTCCCTATCCTGACTTGGAAATATATCACCAATCCTTCACTGTCACTGGGCTAAAATCCTGGAATTCCCTCCCTAACAGCATTGTGGGTGTGCCTACACCCCAGGGAGTGCAGCTGTTGAATAAGGCAGCTCACCACCACCTTCCCAAGGGTAACTAGGGAAGGGCAATAAATGCTGATCTAGCCTGTGACACCCACATCCCATAAAATGAATTTTTAAAAATAGAAAAGTCCTCACCCGAGCAGAGCAGAGACGGTCACTCAGTCTCTTTGAACACTGCACTCAGGTTCTTTGGATGACCTATAGCTGCTGACTATTACCTGTCACCTCTGTCCAGGCTTTCTTGCTGATGTGCAGGCTTCCTCTTGCCCTCATGTAGCAGCAGGATCTCCTGGCGATCACTTCCTGCCTGCAGTCATCTGAAAAGTGAGGGGCTTTCTGGCGGTGGCCATTTCCATGTCTATTTCCATGGTTTGAATCGCTGGATGACATTCCTCAATTCCTTGTCCAGGTTGCATCTGGATGTAATGAATTGAATTGTTCTTGCCACAGCACAATCTCCCAAAACTCCTCTCCACCATATTCAATTCATCCTCCTTTCTATCTGTATTAAACCCCCACCCACGGCTCACTCCGTGAAGGCCACTGCCTTGTTCCCACACCCCTTGGTAGTAAGGCCCTCCCAGAAAACAAGTTTTACACTGGGTAGACAACTGTTAACTGGCCAGCCAGTGTGTGTTTATTGTCAACTGCAGGTCTCAGGCGGGAACAGAATTAATATCCGCTCCTCATACCTGAAAAAATTCAGGCCTTAATTCAATATCTCATTGTAATATTTAGTACAGTTCCTATGGCTCCACCAACCCTTGTGTCATCACTAAACAAGATGGTGGTACATTGGTTAGCACTGCTGACCCACAGCACCAGGGACCTGGCTTCGATTCCTGGTTTGGGTCACTGTCTGTGTGGAGTTTGCACATTCTCCTCGTGTCTGTGTGGGTTTCCTCCGGGTGCTCCGGTTTCCTCCCAGTCTGAAAGACGTGCTGGTTAGGTGCAATAGCCATGCTAAGTTCTACCTCAGTGTACCCGAACAGGCACCAGAGTGTGGCAACTAGAGGATTTTCATAGTAACTTCATTGCAGTGTTAATGTAAGCATACTTATGGCACTAATAAATAAACTTTAAACTTGGATAGATAGAATTCACTTAAAAATATAGATTCTAAAATCCATAGTTTTATTCTAAGCAGGGCACCAGAGCTGGATGAGCATAAAAATTGATAATTCAACTCATGATTTCTGATTTCCATTAGAATGAATCAGATTGCACAAAACCTTAACTGAGTGAATCGGAAACATCTGATGATTTGCAGAAACCAGCAATCAAAGTTAATAATTCGAACTTTGCTTTCACAATTAATTGTGGCAGTGAATTTTACAGTCAAAACGAAGTCAGTTGTGAATAATGAACATGATTAATGGAAGCAAGGGTTACCATGGGCCAAACCAAAAGAGCAAATGCTGGAAAATCTCAGCAGGTCTGGCAGCACCTGTAAGGGGAGAAGAGAGCTGAAGTTTTGAGTCCAGACCCTTTGTCAAAACTGCTGAGATTTTCCAGCATTTTCTCTTTTGGTTTCAGGTTCCAGCATCCTCAGTAATTTGCTTTTTACCATGGGCCAAAAAAGCTCCAGAATCTTATTCTGGTCTTTCAAAAACATGTCTGTCAATTTACTACTGCTGAGTCTTTATCTGTGAACCTTATATTTTTAAACATCACAGCAAAAATGACAGAAATGAACTATAAGCTCGAGTTTGGAGAACCTTCATTATAGTCTATAACCCATTATTGATCTGCATTCCAGTCTAGTGAGGACCACACTGTATTTAACCCTATATTTGCAGCTTGCAATGCTGTCTCTGCTGTGATAAGAAGAGACCAAAGACAGATTGGGTGACCACTTTGTTACACAACACCATTCTGCCCACAATACTGATCTGATCTCTTGGTGGTGCACCACTTCAGATACCTCACCCATCTCCTCCCCCGCCCCCAGCCCTCTGACTTCCTATACTACTCTGACTGAGTTCACTGAAAATTTAAGACAATTCCACAATCCAGCAATCTAAATTTCTTGAGATGCATTCCCTGTATAAACCACTGCAAGAACCACTCTCTGTTGGAAATGCAAGACCATGAAATCACGCTTGGTAGTTCATCTTTCTTCCTATCACTCTGCCATCATCTGTTCTGAATATCGATCCCAAAATTCCTGGCACCCTAGCTGTATTACCCCTGGGAGAGGGGTTCCTTCTGTTTTGGTCTACTTCTGTGGAACCTCTGACAGTTCTATGGCAAAAGGTCCAAAGAATAGTCCGGGAGTTGGATTTGCCAGCTCCTGAGCTTCTGTGGGCAGTGTCTTTGGCCACCTTTTACAAGACCAGCGTTGTAAACGAGCCAGAACCTTAAAGATAGCTGGTCTGGATTTTCCTTCCTTCCATCCATCTAAGGTCAGATGGATGATTAGAGGCCAGTCCAGCCAATGTGATGAGGAATATCAGCCTTCAGCAAGGCAGAAATAGATCTCTGGAAAGGGAAGGTCTGTGTCAGGGAAGTGTTCTCGGCAATCGATGATCAGGAGAATTAAAAGAAAATCTTTAAAATTGGAACCCTTGCAAAGGAAGCTGAAGGAGATGCGGAAATTGTATCTTCACGGAGAGTGTGGGTCCCTCAGTCCTATCCTATGTGTCAGTAAATGCTGTCGTTTGCTGGCGTGGGATTGGCAGGTGCTGCAAATCCATCTGTAGTGGCAAATGCTGATCACACATTCTCTAGGTCAGCTGTCATAGCTGGACAGCAGTGCCAGGGTATCATCATTCACCCTTTCATATTGCTGTCAGGCAGAGTTGATTATTTTTTGCATGGATTGAGAGTTTGCAGATTGAACAGTGAATCCTGGGCATATCAGGTCATGATTTTTCAAATCAAATATTCCTCAGCTGACATGTCTATTCAACATCAGCAATGAGCCTCATAGTAGGGGTCAGATGCCTTTTCACCATGCAAAGTATGCCCATATTTTGGGCAAATTGTTCCAATTTATAAATATCTATTTTGGACTGTTTTCAAGTCATGCTAACGCAGTCTTTTTTGCTGGTCTTCATGAAATCTCTCTCCAGTTGCAGATACTAAATTAAAGTGATTGGAAGAACCAGCATTATCCAGCCAGTTCAGTTCTTGGAACAGGCAGCACCCATAGTTCCCATATTGAAACCGGCCAAAACTGTCTGCATTTGTGGCGATTACAAGTTAACAGTTGGATAAATATCCAATCTCAAAGATTGAAGACCTGGATGCAAAGCTGTCTGGAGGTCAATCTTATACAAAGCTGGATATGAGTCACGCATATCAGCAACTTGAATTAGACGAAGTTTCCCAAGGTTATGTCACGATGAACACACACAAAGCGTTGTTCCAATGCACACACCTGCCTTTTGACGTATATCAGCATGTGCAATTTTAAAGAGGACAGTGGAGAGTCCACTGCAGGGACTACCGCAAGTTATAGTATATCTTGATCATGTTCTCATAACTGGATCGACAGAAGCTGAGCATTTAGCCAATTTAGAGGAGGTGTTAAAGAGACTTCAAGAGGCTGGAGTTTGCCTCAAAGAAAAATGTATTTTTCAAGCCACTGAGGTAACCTTCCTGAGATACCGTGTAGATGCACAAGGATTGAACCCCATGGAGGACAAGGTCAGATTAATAAAGGAGAGGCACCAGCTCCCAAAAACACATCTGAGCTCAAGTCAGTTTTGAGAATAATAAATTACTTTGGATGTTTTTTACTGAATTTGTCAATGTTAAAGAAACACCAGCGATGGTCTTGGAAGATCCCTAGATAGAAATGTTCAACAGAGTAAAACAATTGCTGCATTCTTCAATATACTTGTTAGTACATTTTGACCCAGCTAAGGAACTGGTGTTGACCTGCGATGCCTCTCCATATCGAGCTGGTGCAGTGTTGTCCCATGAGATAGACAACGGATCTGAAAGACCAATAGACCATGTCTCAAGAACCCTCTCAGAGACCAAAAAGGCTACTCACAAATGGAGAAAGAAGGACTATCAATAGTCTTTGGTGTCAAGAAATTCCACCAGTACTTATATTGTGGGCACTTCACCTTTGTTTCTGATCACAAACTGCTCTTGGGTCTTTTAGAGAAGACAAGGCTGTTCTGCCAATCACATCAGCAAGGATTTAACGTTGGGCATTTATTCTGTCTGTCTATGAATATATATTCGAGCACCGACCTGGAACACACAAAGCGAATGCAGATGAACTTAGCCACCTACCTTTACAAGAAAGTATTACAGCAGCTCCAGTACCACAGGAAGTTGTCATGGTGTTGAATTTTTTAGGCACGTTGCCAATCTCAGCGACGCAAATCAGGTACTGGACCAGTCAGGATCCACTTTTGTCCAAAGTGAGACACGATACTTACTTTAGGGCAGCATGGTGGCACAGTGATTAGCACTGCTGCCTCACAGTGCCAGGGACCCGGGTTCAATTCTGGCCTTAGGATGACTGTCTGTGTGGAGTTTGCACATTCTCCCCGTGTCTGCAGTAACAACCTCCTTTACCTTCTCTCCCAAACTCTTACAGTTTAAACATCCAGCACAGAGATAGTGAATTTCCATAGAAAGGAACTTTGTGGGCAAAAGTCATTGACTTCTGGATGGATGGATTAAGTTTTTAAAAAGTCATGTGACAATTACAGTTTCACATGTGGTTCAACTCTACTGCTTGAACTTCACCATAAAGTAATTCTGCTAGAACAACAGAGCAAAGGATTCAGAATGAGTGAACGCTCAATTTATGGGAGACCTGATAGAAGTCTACAAAATCTACAAATGAGAGGCATAGACAGTGTGCATAGTCAGAAGCTTTTTCCCAGAGTGGAAGTGTAAATTATAAAGGGACACAGGTTCAAGGTGAGAGGGGGAAGGTTTAAGGAAGATGTGCGGGGGAAGTTTTTCATGCAGAGAGTGGTGGGTGCCAGAGAATGTGCTGGAAGCAAGCACATTAGCAACATTTAAGAGGCATCTGGATGGGTACATGAATAGGGAGGGAATAGAGGGATACGGACCGAGTAAGGGCAGTGGGTTTTTTTTTAGTTTAGTTTTGGCATCATGATCGGCACAGGTTTGGAGGGCCGAAGGGCCTGTTCCTGTGCTGTACTTTTCTTTATTTTCTTTGTTCTCCTTCTTCATCTTTCGTTTGGCTAAGAACGTAACTACCTACAGTATAACTTGTAAATTTGGCATGCTTCTCGTTTTGTGAATTCAGGCTGCGAAGATTGAGACTCGGGTTTACCATTTAACATTTTTTTTATGGGTGGGTTTTTAACTCAATAAAAATGAACCCCCCCCTTTGTTTTAAACACTAGAAACCCTGCCAGACTAGTATCTTTATAACCATCATGTAAATGGCTATGCACAGACATTGAGTAAATACCTTCATCCTTCTAAATTCACAAAGCCCTGTTAGTCAGGTTTGGAGTGGTATGAAAGGGGAACCCCTCCTCACGTGGCCTTAACACTGTGCATGAGTGTACTGAGGGAACAGGCTGTGAGTATCGAACCACAGTTTGATATTCTCAGTCAGGTTGCTATTGTTCCGCACTTTCTTCTCAGCTTGGACATAACAGCTGCAGCTTTTGTGATGCACATGTTGATTTCAGAATCGAGTGACAGATTACTGGTGATCATGCAGCCTGAATATGTGAAGCTATCAACAACCTCTTGCGTCACATTGTCATTGCTGATTGATCACAGTATGGAAACATCCTGGACCATGACATTTGTCTTCCTGTTGCTGATGGTCAAACTAAATTTTTTATAGCCACGAGAGAGTCTGCCCATTTACCGCTGCAGATATTCTTTGATATGGAATGCTAGTGAGGCATCATTGGCATGGAGCAACTTTCTGATGAGAATTTGATGCACATTTGTCTTGGAACTCAGGAGAGAAAGGCTGAAAGGCTTTCCATTGGTTCTGACATTTAAAGAGACACCCTCTGTAGATATACTGAAGTCTCTGTAGATCTACTGAAGGCTGATCATGGAATCATGGAATCCCTACAGTACAGAAAGAAGCCATGAGGCCCACCCAGCCTGCACCAACAACAATCCCAGCCATGCCCTATTCCTGTACCCATTGTATTTACCCTGCTAATCTTCCTAACACTGATGGTCAATTTAGTGTAGCCGATCAACCTCACCCGCACATCTTTTTACGGTGAGAGGAAATCTGAGCATCCGGAAGAAACCCACGCAGACAGGGGGCACCATGCAAATGCCATGCAGACAGTCACCCATGGCCGGAATTGAACATGGGTCCCTGGCATTGTGAGGCAGCAGTGCTAGCCACTGTGCGCAAAGAGAAGAATATGCCAAGGAGTGCGGTTGTCAGAATGCAACCCTTTTGGACCCCAGTGCGGATCGCAAAGGGTCCCAATGTTACCAGTCATAGCTAATATTACCATCATTCAACTGCGAGCCTATAGAATAGAAAAACATTGTAATACCTTCCACCTCTGTAATTATAGAGATAAGTTTCCTATTTTTCACTCATGGTGTGGTGGTTTATTTACTGTGAATATGAAGAATTCAGTTATGGAGGATAATAAGATGATAATTCTTAACATGGTAAAAAAAATGCAGGGTTTACTGATCTTTGAAAAAAAAATCCCAAAATGCACTCCTGGATGGTTCATGTTTATGCGGCTCACAGGCGCATTTAGCCCCCTCCCCCCAGTACCAGTGCGCAACACACCACTTTCTGAAAAAGTGACTGAGTGTGGGAGGATTGTGGTGCGGAGCAAGCCTGAGAGACCGGCATGGATCATTCCAATATCCTCGCTGTTATGACATTAAGTCATTTTTGGGAGATTTCCACCAGAATGTTATCATGTATTGTGAAGGAAATTGATTTACAAAAGTAGAGAGGTTATGCTTCAAGTTCAGGGCATTAGTGAGGCCACATCTGGAGTATTGTGCGCAGTATTGGTCTCCTTATTTATGGAAAGATATAAATTAATTAGAAGCAGTTCAAAGAATGTTTACTTGGCTAATACCAGGAATGGGCTGGAGAAGTTAAGTTTGTATTTGATGGAACTTAGAAGAGTAAAAAGCACTTGAACAAAACCTTTAATATCCTGAGGGGTATTGACAAGGTGGATGTGGAGAGGATGTTTCGCCTTGTTTGAGAATCTAGAACCAGAGGTCACTGTTTAAAATAAGGCCGCTCATTTAAGATGGAGATGAGGAGTATTTTTTCTCTTAGAGGGTTGTGAATCTCTGGAATTATTTTCCTCAAAAGGCAGTGGAAGCAGAATCTTTGACTATTATCAAGGCAGAGCTGGGTAGATTCTTGATTAACAAATGGATGAAAGAAAAGTTATCAGGGTAGGCAGGAATGTGGAGTTGAGGTTACAATCAGATCAGCCATGATCTTAGTAAATGTTGGGGCAGTCTCAAGGGGCTGAATGGCCTACTCCTGCTCCTAATTCATATGTTTGTATGTTCATGTGAACAGACAGGCGTGATCTCAGGTCGTTGTCAGAGAGTTGAAGTCAGTTATTAGGGAACTCAGATTAGAGCAGTGACTGAAAACAATGGCTTCAGTATTTCCAATATTTAATTTATGTTTATATTTTCATATTATACAGAAAATTCCATATAAACTGATTTGAAACATTTCAGAGACCATGCAATCTTTTTTGACTGTTTTTGACAGATATGATTTGGAAATAAAAGTTTACTTTAATCTTTGTGCTTTAAAGTGAATGCGCAAAGGTACAGAAATAAAAGTTGGACTCCATTTCTCCCCCTGTACTGTGCCCAGGCAATGACTTATACCAGATCATTAAAGATGAAAATACTTTCATCGAAGACACTGAGATGTCAGGAGCTGTCAGAGACGATGGAATATTGCACCATCTGAGCAGACAGCAATAGCAGCAGGTGCTGACTTTCCCAGGCTTTGACATTTTTTGATTGGCACCCAGCACTCTCTCAGCACCACACTGAAGCTTCAGGTTGGTTTACGCACTCTGGTACAGAATTGGGGTTTAAATCCATGACCTTCTGGCTCAAAGTGCTATCACCTGAGCCAAGTAGTCTCTCAGCACTTGGCAATTCACCTGAACTGGCCTAATTCCAGCCATTTCAGGATCAGATTTTAGTTTCGTGGTCGTCACATCACTTAATGCCCTGGAGACCAAGCGTTTGTTTCCATGAGTTTTATTGCAGTAACTCAAGTGACATTATAAAATGTCCTTGATGTGGTGGTGCAGCAAAGCACAATTTGCTACACGGTATTGACATTGCAAACAGCAATGATAAATTCAGCCCTCTGTCAGTTACCCAGTGGTAAAGTGCATCCGCTGTGTGGTCAGGGGTAAATTCACTAAACCTGCACTCCTGTCAGCGTCTTCACTGGAAGGAAACGTTGGTCAAGAATGTATGCAGTCGTGTTCTATTCCTATTTCTGACCTGTGCTTGCTGCTGGGAGAGCCAGATCAGTGAACTTGCCCCTTGGTGAGTGTTTTCTTTCCTACCCTCTGCCAATTAACTTGCCTGTCAGGAAATGCATTCTGTTCTGACGTGATTGATCATTAGGGTGACAAACTGTGCTTTCTTCCGAGCTCGCAACGTTAATTATTTATATGAACAGGAAGCAAAATAATTGGTTAGTCACTGTTCCCAGCTAAACGTGGAATCACGTCAAATTTCTACTTGACACGGTAAACAAGTGCAGTCTGGCATAGTATGAGAGCAGCCCATCTCCACTCTGCATTGTAATATGAAAGGACATGTTCACAGACTTCTCTGTGCATAGTAAAGGGCATATTCATGGATTACCTACCATCTAGCCTTTCAGAATAATTCATTCATGGTGACGAGGGAGAAAACGTCTTTCCTTTGCTGTATCTGATGTTAGGTCACAAAGTGCAAAGAACAACAGATTACATTTAAATAGCACATTTAACAGAGTAAAACTTCCCAAGGCCCTTGACAACAGCAATATGATTAAACACATTTTAGACAGTTTTTGACACCAAGCCACAGAAGGAGAAATCAGGACAGATGACCAGAAGGTAGATTTTGAAGATAATATTAAAGGCAAGGGAGATAAGAAGGCAGAATGATTTAGGGAGGAAATTCCAGGGGACAGGCACGTGATAGTACGGCTCTAAATGGTGGAGTGATTAAAATCAAGGAGGTGCAGAAGGCCACAATTGAAGGAGCACAGACGTCTCAAGGACTTGTAAGCCTGAATAGTAACAGGTGAGGCCATGGAGGGATGTGAAAACAAGGATGAGGGTTTACAATTGAGGCACTGACAGACATGGAGCCAGCTAATGGGTGAGAGACTAGAAAAGTTTAAGGGATGAAACAGCAGAGTTTTGATGAGTCCACCATGATGTAGGGTGGAAAATGGGAGGCCAGTCAGGAGAGCATTCAAGTCTAGAGCTAACAACGGCATGGTTGAGGGTTTGAGCAGCAGATGGGTTGAGGGAAAGTCATAGTCGAGCTCGGTTATGGAGAGGGAACATTGAGGTTGCAAACTGCCTCATTCAAATTAAAGCAGTTAGCAGGGATGGGAATGGTGAAGAAAGAATGGAGTTTGTATTGGGGACTGAAGTCAGTACATTTTGTGCTTCTTCCTCAGTTATATGATTGGAGCCAGCAGCTCAGCCTAACCCGTGCTACTGGCTGGCTGAAGGCTCAACGAGAAGTCTAAGAACCTGTGACACAAACATGTTTTCCAGCCAACTTCCAGCACTTAAAGACAGTCTGTCCCTCTGAAAGGGAAGCTGCACTGGATAACAGAAACTGTTACAGATTGATATTGGTGAAAATATGAGCAGGCAGCAATGGAGCAACAGATCAGAGAGCAGTTCCCGTGATCGCAGAAGCAGTGCTGTTGCCTTTAGTGACTGAAGGAGCAGTAGAAGAGAAGCCATGTTTCTGCAAAAAATCACATGACCTTCAAGGTAGATCCTCCAAAGGGAATGGAGCAGGTTGTAAGGCAGGTCAATGCCTAGTCTGATGTCGAGGACCTGGTAGCAGTGTCAAAAGAGGTTAAATGATGTCACATGAGGTCAAAGTCAGTGAATGCATCTTCACACCACATCTCATACTCAGCAAACCACTCTCCCCTCATATAAGACCAAAATACAGTGGATGCTGGAATCCGAAACAAAAGCAAAAAATGCTGGAAAATATCAGCAGGTCTGCCAAAGGGTCATTAAGATTCGAAACATTGGTTCTATTCTCTCTCCACAGATGCTGTAAGACCTGCTGAGATTTTCCAGCATTTTCTGTTTTTGTCACTGATCCCTCATGATGTCTAATGCACCACACCCCATCACTCACCCATCAGCACTCACTCGCACTCAGGACGCAGATCTCACATTCACATACGCCACCTCAGCCAGACACACTTCTTAATTTTGACAGCCTCACACTCACCTTTTGCTGCCTCCATTTACTTCCAGCTATTCAACTCTGCCAGGCATATCCTTTAAACACAATCACTGATATTTTATCCTCTCTCTTGCAGGGTAAAATCTGCACAACAGGAGGAAGAACAAAATGATCCGCGGTTGGTGGCTATTGAGCCCAATAGAGGAGATGGTGCTTTGAATCATGAACAATGGCAGACAGCTGAACAACTAATTGGAAACAGAGTTCCAAAGCATCCATATCCTCAATGATGACAGAGCGCCGGACATAAGTGCGAAGGACAATGTTCAAGCATTTGCAACTATCTTCATCCAGAAGTGCCAAATGAAGGATCCAACAGAGCCTCCTCCTGAAATCTCCACCATGATAGATGCCAGTCTGCAGCCAAATTCAATACACTCCCTGCGATATGAAGAAATGACTGAAGACCAACTCTGACTGTAGTAATGGGGATTTGTGTTCCAGAATAGCCAAGCCCTTAGCCATGCTGTTCAAGTGCAGCTCCAACACTAGAAAATTGCCCAGTGATGTTCTATCCAAATAAAGAAAGACAAATCCAATCAAGCCCTATCAGTCTAGTCTTGATCATGAGCAAAGTGGTTGAAAATGTCTTTGACGATGATATGAATGGTCATTTACTCACCAATCACCTGCTCACTTATGCCCAGTTTGTGTTCCACCAAAGCCACTCGGCACCAGACCTCATTACAGTCTTGATCCAAAAAGCTAAATTTGCTGAGCGTAGAGTGACAGCCCTTGACATCAGCAGCATTTGACTGTGTGTGGTATCAAGAAGCCTTTAGAAAACTGAAGTCAATGGGAACTGGGGCCAGGGTTGGAGAGGGGGAGGGGAAGGGGGGGGCTTTTCACTAGCTGGAATCATACCTAGCACAAAGGAGAGTAGTTGCAGTTGTTAAAGGGTCAATAATCAAAGCCCCAGTGGTTTGCTGAATGAGTTCCTCAATGTAGAGTCTTTGGTTCAAGCATCTTCAACTTCAATGACCTTTCTTCCAACATAATGTCAGAAGTGGGGATGTTCACTGATTGCAAAATTTTCAGTCTCTTAAGATCTAACAATTTCTCTCTCTCTTGAAAATATTCGATGACTGAATGGCCGTAGCCCTCTGGAATAACAATCCACTGCCTCTTTGAGTGAAAAAATTTCTCCTCATCTCAATGCTGATAGCTGCCTCTTATTCTGCAACTGTAACTGCCAGTTCTAGACTTCCCAGCCAGTGGAAACAACTTCCCAACATCTACTCTCCTGCTCTGGCCAAGACCACAAGAAATGACAAAGGGTTGTGAACGAAGCCCAGTCCTTCACGCAAACCAGCCTCCCATCCACTGACTCTGTCTACATTCCTGCTGCTTCAGAAAAGCAGCCAACATAATCAAGGATCCCATGCCACCCGGACATATTCTCTCCACCTTCTTCCATCAGAAAAAGATACAAAAGTTTGAGATCACGTACCAACAGACTCAAGAATAGTTTTTTTCCTGCTGCCATCAGATTTTTGAATGAACCTATCTTGCACTAAGTTGATCTTTCTCTACACCCTTGCTATGACTGTAACACTATATTCTGCACCCTTTCCTTTCATTCTCCCCTGTGTACTCTATGAACACTTTGTCTGTATAGCGCATAAGAAGCAATACTTTTCACTGTATACTAATACAAGTGACAATAATAAATCAAATCAAATCAAAAAACATGTCAAACTGGTTCAGAATGTTATATATGCCAATGAAACCACCTCTCATTCTTTAAATTCTAGGCAACATAGGCCTGGTCTCAATTTGTCCTCATAGAGTAATCACAGGGATTCGTCGATTGCAACTTTGCTGCACCCCCTTCAAAGGAAGTATATTCTTCCTGAGGTAAGGAGACCAATACTGTACAATAGTACTCCAGGTGTGGTCTGATTAATGCCCTATACAATTGCAGTAAGATTTATTTTCTTTTTGCTCTAATTCCTTTATAAAAAGGGCTAACACACCATTTGCTTTAATAATTGCTTGCTGTACCTACATGCTAATTTTCTGTGAATCATGTCAAATGTTTCCCAGGTCCCTCTGAATACCAACATTTACAAATCTCTCACCATTTAGAAATATTTTGTTTTACATTCCTACTCACTCACTTAATGAATATTCCTTTGCAGCCTCTGTGTCGTCCTCCCAGCTTAATTTCCCACCTAATTTTGCATCATCGGCAAAATTGGATATGTTACACTCTGTACTATTATCTAAACCATTTACATAGATTATAAATAGCAGGCGCCCAAGCACAACCCTGCTAGTTAGAACAAGTCAACCCTAAAATGACCCTTTATTTGTTCATTAACCAATCTATAAATCATGTGAATATATTACCCTCAATCCTATGAGGTCTAATTTTGTGTAATAATCTCTTGTGTGGCACCTTAATGAATGCTTTCTGAAAATCTAACACCATGACCTACGCTGGCTTCCCCTCATCTACACCACTAGCTACAACTTCAAAATCTCTAAAAGAGCTGCCATATATGATTTCCCTGTCGGTGTTAACACTGTCTAAACATATTGGCCCACAACTTCCTGTGTCCATATAGACAGAAGCCCAGCATACACCACCCCCGCCCCCCCCACCCCTCCAAAGATGTGCTATGGACCCCTCAGAAAGTCGAAAGCAATAATTCCATGGAAATTGCCCAGGAAATGTTGATTTCCACGCGACAATTCCCTGGCTTCCTGGGATCCTCCACAAAACTATCCAACTTTGGAGTTGGAGACTTCAGAATTACTTGCTTACTTACCTATCTGGATAGTTACCCATGAAATTTTAGACAGAAAACTCCTAGTCTAATTCCAGAGTAACTATCCAACTGATTGCACCTTCCCAGCCCCTGAATCCTTCACCCTAATATTCTTGACTCTCTGTGACTTGACCTGACCCAACTCATCACCTAACGCACCTGCCACCCTGTCCCCTTACCCAATCTAAGCAGTGATCTTACCCACCCTACCGACATACCTTACCCATCCTGTCACTTACCCACCCTTACCTCTTAACTCACCCTAGCCCAACCTTTATTCAGTTTCAGTCAATGACCTAGCTGCTTTATATATGGATCAGCATTTCCATCTTTTTGGATCTGGAAGAGTACTGCTCCTTGGTCGCTAGTGTATCTGCTGAAACTATTGTAGGCAGTTCCAGGTTGTAATGTGCCAGTATATCTGGTGAAATAAATATGTTCTTGAAGTTCTGGAATGAGATTTGATGATGTTCTCTCCAACATCAAGCCTGGTCTAATCCAAACAGTTGTCTTAGTGGTTTGTTCACATGTGCCAAGTTGGGGAGGAACTTCTCTATTAGATTGACCATCCACATTGGAGTTCTGTAATGTTGTAAGGAGTTCTGTAATGTTTTATGTTCTTGGTCTGTTGGGGATCAGCCCTGATCCCTGATGTATGAATGATATGTCCCAAGATCTTTATAGTGGGTTATGAAGATGCACATTTATTGTTGAGAGCTGGTTTTTCCAAGCATTTCAACACTGCCCATAACCTTGTATCATGTTCTTGTGTGGTGGAGCAATTGATCAGGATGTTATCCATGTGGCAGGTGGCCCCTTCTAATTCCTCCCAAATGCTCGTCATTATTCTCAGGAAAATTCCTGGAAGCAATGTGATTCCAAAAGCTGGGCAATTCAAACAATACCTCCAAGAGGCTGTTATAAATGCAGTCGGAAGTTTGGATTTCTCCTCCAGAAGAAGTTACTAGAAGCCACTGTGAGCAACCAACTTTCTACGAGTGCTACTGTTTTGTGAGCTTTGCCAGACTGTCATCCACAGATGCCATTGGGTGGATCTCTTTTTCCACTGCCCTGTTTAACTGTGTGAGGACAAATCAGATGCATATCAAACCACCCAGTTTTGGTACAGGAACCATGCCTGAGCACCAAGCTGTGGGTTTGGTGACGGGTGACATGACTCCCTGTTACAGCATGTCACCTTCTTTAAAAGTTGGTGTAGAACCTTCCTTGAGATGAATATGCACATTGGTTTTGCACCCGAATGTGGTGCAATAAACTGTTTTCAGCGTGCTGAGACCTCTGAATAGTATTGGGAATTCGGCACTGAATATTGTTGCTTATTCTAAGCTTCTTAGTTCATTAACTAAGCAGGTAGGTTGTAAATCTGTGCAAACATTCCAGATAAACAGTGACTGTTCTGATTGCAACATACATGGTTTTTGTGATTTCTCTTCCTTTTTGTAGGAGTTTTGTAGTTAAATATCTTCTCTTTTTCAGGTTACTTCCATTGCAATTTTTTCATGCTAGACTGGACTGTATCATCCTGCTTTCGCCACAAGATTTCTTTTTGGCCTCAAATAAAAGTTTTGCTTTGCTTTCTCTCCTGCCTGCCTCACTATCTGAACCATTTTCGATGGGTGTCAGTCTTCCCGTGACTGATTAAAAAATTGGAATGTCTCTCCTAAGGCTCACAACAGTAAGATCGCTAATTAATTTGACTTTCAGGGCTCCATAAAACAATTTTCTGCAAATCAGTAGAGATCATTAATTAAGGAAACTATGCTTTGGATGAGGCTGTGAATTTTTTCTGAAGATTAGAATAGGTATCAAAGACTTAATGACTTTTTCATGTGGTGCCGTATCAGTGGGGGCGATCTTACCAGAATTTGGCAGAGTGTTGGTTCTGGTGAGAAAAATGGTGCGTTTCTCTCCAGAGAAAAGGCCAGTTTTCTCTCCCCATCTTACCACACGCTGTCAAAAAAACCCAGCTGGGCGAGGTTCACACTGTCACGGGGGGGTGCGGGGGGTGGGGGGGGGGGGGGGGGGTGCAGGGAGATCGGAGCACCCTGTTTAAAGGACACCCTGATCAGAACATGAATGATCTTCCCCCCACCCTTCCCTGATCAAAGTCGGCATTTACACCCCCACTCCCCTGATCGGAGTCGGCACCTCTCACCTCCACCCCAACAGTCAGTACTGGTACACCCCTCCCTCCCTTCCCTCCCCAACCATCAGACCCCTTCAATCCCAATCTCCCACCTGCAGTCAATGCCAGCACCACCCTCCTCCCCCCCCCCCCCCCCCCCCCCCCCAAATACACAAACGGCCATCACTGGCAACCCCAGCTCCCACATCCACTCCCGGCCATCACCAAAAAAGAAATGAATGAATCCCCACCACGTGGGGAATTCCCCATGTTTTTCCCCCCCATGAGACTCCCACTGTGGTTCACCCTGACACAGTGTCCCCATGGTACAGGTTGGCGCTGCCACCTTGGCACTGTTAGGTTGGCATGGGCATGGTATCACATGGCAGTGCCAACCTGTGCCAGGACAGTACGGGTGGCATTGACAGGCCACTGCCTGGCCATGTCCTTCTTCCCCTGGGTGCTATACTCACCTTTGCACCCCGGGGGGAGATCCTCACAACAGGCTCAGGTCTGGGTGAATCTGTTATAAACTGCCCTAGCATCATGTCAGCATGGTGTGAATATACGATGGGGGCACCAATATACGGTGAGGGGAATCTCGCTGGCAAAATCAACAACTTTTGGGTTTTGCCACATTTGAGCCCCCACAGACAATCTCACAGACAGCGAGCATGGGCTCAAGGTCTCATTCAACCTTTATGCTCTCTGACCATAACATTACTTGCACTACTTCCAATGGTGTATTGTGAGGTATTGACCTGCTCTTTGCTAGTCTTTTCTGTTCATCCTGACACTGTTCTATATCTGGTAAACCTGCAAGAGCAGCTCTGCTTCCTACCAGTTTGATCTGGCCCTTCAATGTGGTAAAGCACTCTGTAAGTAGAGGTAGGACATTTTCCATCCCTTCATTTTACTGTTTCTTCTTTTAGAGTATGTTTGAAGATTTTCCGTTGCAGTCCTTGTCTTGCAGTTGGTTCCCTTGCTGTTACATCCAGTTGCTGGGCTTTTCACTTGTTGCTCCTTGTGTCGTGTTTGACCATTGCCACCATCTGTTATTGTTGTCTTTGGGTCTGATATGTAACAGTGGTGGTCCAGGACTTAAATCTGGAGGTGACACTAATAACAGGCGGAATTCTCCCCAAATATTTCTAAGTACTGAATTCGCGTGAAAACTGGCGTAATTCATGCTGGTTTTTTCAGTGGAGTTCAGACAAGAATCTCCCACACTCTGTGCACAGCAGAGGCCACCAGCATGAATATCATTAAATCTCGGGGACGGGGCCTATTCCCGTTGAAGAGGCTGTCAGTGCCGAGATCGGTGCATGTGCAGTACCTCTGCACTGACAGCCTCCCAGTTGCCGGTTAGCCCCACGGCCCCCTAACCTCCACGGCCCAATTGCTGTTCCCCCCGCCCCCCACCATTCCCAGGCCCAGTCCCAAACCCCCCCTCCCAGCCTGTCCTGATCTCCAGCCCCGCCCCCCCCACACTGCCGACTCCTCCAGCATGCTGACCGCCTCCCCCCTCCCCACCCCCACCCCCGACTTACCCCATCCCCCCAACCTACCCCGATCGCTGGCCCCCCTCCGTCCCCCACTGATCCTGACTGCAGAGTGGCAGCGGGACACCCCATCCCCACCGATCGCTCCCTGGGCATTGGCACTTTGCCCCTTGGGCAGTGCCAGGGGCCTAGGCTGGCACTGCCAGAGTATCAATGCCCAGGGGGCGCCGCCCCCACCCAACCTTATGGGGGGGCCCCAGTTGTCCCCCCTTCATTCCAGCAGGATCGGACCGCTAATTTGCCGTTAATGGGGAGCTAGTGTAATCTCTGTTGAAGTGAAATACTCTGGCGAGATGGGAGACACTAATCACATGCAATTGAAATTGAAATGACCACTTAAATGGTCTGTGCGTCTCCTCGCCAATTTCCAGCATGGAGCAGATGCAAGCGGGGTGCGAACATTGCACAAACCCAGTGCATCGGCCGCCACAAACCCAGTGAATCGGCCGCCACAAACCCAGTGAATTCGGCTGCGCTAAAAAATTAGCCCAACGGGATGGGAGAATTGTGGCCAACAATTCTATCACTTATTTAACATTATGTTAACTATCTACAAGGTAATCTCTACATGATGCTCTATATGAAACTATCACTATCCATGCTCTGTTATCATGTGATCTTACATAACTGATGGTGTAGACAATATATTTGCATATTGAACAAAAACCCTTTATACTACAGGGACATGTTAAGAATGTCAGGTTATATAAATGGTTATTCTTTAAACTGTCTATTTAATTCCAAAATAGAATGGAGTTGGGAGTCCAGAGTGGATTACAGTTTTCTAAGCCATCCCTGAAACTCACAAGCACAAGTCAGTCTGCTAGAATCAGATAGAGAGAGACAGAGAGGCAAAATAAAATAGGGGCAGGCATTCCTGCATCGGAAGCAGAGAAGATGCTGGTCCTATTGTTCACCATGCAGAATGCGGGTGGGAGCTCACACTCAGCTTGTAGAGGTCAAGTTCATGAGGATTTAAAGGCAGCCAGAAGTTTCAGATAGCTGGACTAGAGAGAAGGAATCCCAATATTGCTTTCAGGTTTTTTTGTTACAGTAAAAGGGTGCGATCTTACCTGCTGTTCATGCCATGTTCCCGCTGCAGTGAGGTAGGAGAATTTGGCGGCCAGCCAAATCTCTGTTTACTGTGGCGGGGTAGGAAAATCCTGTTGACATGAATGGTGGTAAGATTCCGGCCTTAAACTTGAAATCTTGTCATGTGATCCTTTCAAGTCAGTCACTGGAAATTCAAATATCTTTTTAGAACTTTCTGGTCTCAATTGGGATCATAACAAATTGGGCACTCTTTGCGGGATTCAAATTCACAGGTTCAGGCAAGTTCACTGGAACTTGTCAATGACATTTGCTGTATTAATTGAAAAGTTAACACAGCTGCATCATGTAAGATGTCCTTTTGTGAATGTTTTGCAATAGTTAACAAAGGTGAACTTGAAGGCTGAGGCAAAAAACTTGGAAATAGATTTAAAAATAAGCATTGAAAAGGTAGAAGTTATTCAGATATTGGTTCAACATCTGGACCCTGAGTATGAAAAGCAATAAAAGTCAGCTTAAGGTGGCGAGAATCAGTTGCAAATGAACCAACTTGATTTTGAAAGACAGGCAATAGAGAAAGAAAAGTAAATGGTAATTTTAAATTCAAATGTCAAAGACAGGAAAAGAAAGGGAATGTGTAGGCTTGAATTGAAATTTCAAATAGAGAGGGAAGCCAGAAAATTTGAACTGGACAGAGAAAGGCTTTGATTATGCGAACAGGAACCAGCCGGGAGACTTGACAATGAGTCAGCATTCACTCCTGCTGGTTCTCATTTGGCTAGGCATAGTGTTTAAATTCCACCAGGCATGAACTGAAATTTATTTTGCACCATTTGAGAAAATTGCGAGGAAGTTACAATGGCCAAGACAAATTGGGCAATTTTATTTCAGTATTTTGGTAGCGAAAGTGTTGGAGTTTTATTCAACCTTTTCTGATGAACAGTCGATTATGATAATGGTTAAGACTGCTGTGCTAAATGCATATAAGTTGGTTCCAGAATTTTACAGGAAAAAGTTTAGGAATCTGGGGAAGAGACAAATTCAGACTTTTGTGGAATTTGCCAAAAGAAAGAAATGATGGTGACCCATGTGCTGGGCAAAGTCTATATTTTTATTTGTGCAAAGTGGGCTGCAGACTATTCTGAAAGATTGTTAAACACTTTCCTGATTATGAATTAGACTTCAAGAGATGCTCATATGATCAACAGCTAAGAAGCAAAGGGTAAATAAAACTCCAATTACAACAGGGATTGGGTCAGCCAACAGTTTCTGTTTGGTTGCACAGAACACATTGAAAACTTGTCAAAAGAGGAAGAAAACAAGGTTCTCTCTGAATTGAAAAGTTTTTGTTTGAGAGTTTATTTGTACAGATCCTAGTTGGAGCAGGTCTGTGAGATTAGAGCAGAGACTGTGTTACTGGGGGCGATTCTCCATTCCGGCTATCTGGAGGCGGGATCGCTGCTGGCCCATTGAATCGGGTGTCAGGGCTAAAATGGGAATCGCGCCCAGTGTCAAACCTGTTGTGATTCTACCAACCCTCCCTGCTGGCTCTGATCAGGTTCCTATACAGAGCTTTTCCCAGTGTAAGAAGGGGCAGTCCAACCATGGATCAATCCCTGATATTAGCAAATGATGTGAATTTCTCTCCAGCTAAGTGAAAGTCCACTTATGCAGTGGATTGATGGAAACTGTTTACCTGCTCCGTTTTGTAGAGTGAATTTAAACAGCACTGTAGTTGATGGTTCTGTTGTTGTCAGGGTGTGTCAAAATTGGCAATGAATGATGTTGACCTTATCTTGGTGATTGAGCTAGCTGGAGACAATATATTGCCTCCACACATTTCCACAGAGACTATTGAGGTTATTAAAGATAACAGTGTACCAGAAAGATCAAAGGATGAAATTCTGTGACACACCACAGAAGGCAAAGCAACTTAGCCATGAAACAAACGTTCATTTTTTTGAGAGAAGGAACTTTCAAGATTCAGACAAACCTAACTGTAAATCTTAACTGTCATGTGATTGGTGGTTAAGGTTAATCCGTGTAAGAGTGTTGATGTAGATTGTGCAATGGTGAGATGGGGCAAAGGGGAAAAGATTGATAAATACACTGTATAATAAGGTAGCAGTTAAAATGTGCAATGTGTTAAAAGCCCATAGAACATGTAAATGATCTAGTCCCGAGAGAGTTGTAGAAAAATCATCACTTTGAGATGGGGTGTTACGAACACAAGTTTATAAGAGTGTTATGTTTTGGGACTGTTCCTCTCAGGTAAAGTGGAGGCATGAAAGGGGTCATGTGATCTGCTCTGACTTCTGCTTGACAATAAGGCTAGGTGGCTTGGTTGTTAAAGGTTAAAGGGGAGGAAGGTGCAAGAAGTACAGATCTGTAGACAATGACAGGAGCATCTGTGCTAACTGTTAGGTAGACTGTTAGGCCCGGAGTTTCATCCTCAAGGTGGGGAGGGAGGGTCATGAAAATTTCCAACTTGGAATCAAAGGCAGGATCTTCATTGCTGGGGGATGGGGTGAGCTGTGTTTGCACCAGCCCACTCGGGATAATGTATGGAGGCAGCCACAGGGGCTGCTGGGTGCTGAGGCAGTTTAAGAAGCCCACCTTGGTGTTGTGAATGTTGTCCCAGCAAAAAAGAATGCAGAAGTTCTCTAGTCCTCACCCCTCACATCCCTTTCACCTTCCAAAAACTCCCCACTGGCTTTGTGAAGTTTGTCCGTTCTCCCTGTGTCTCTGTGGGTTTTCTCCGGGTTTTCCGGTTTCCTCCCACATTCCAAAGATGTGCAGGTTAGGTGGATTGGCCATGCTAAATTGCCTTTTAGTGTCCAAAGATGTGTAGATTAGGAGGATTAGCCATGGTAAATGCGCAGGGCTATGGGGATAGGGTCCACCCTATCCCCATAGAGCTGGGGTGGGATGGTTTTCGGAGACTCAGTACAGGCTCAATGGGCTGGATGGCCTCCTTCTGCATTGTAGGGATTCTATGAATCCATTCTATGGTTCGATGAATCCGATAAAGGAGCAAAGGTATGGGGAAGAATTTTACGGCCCTTCCCTCTGACAGGGAGTTAATGGAGGTTTGAACAGTTCACCACATGTTATTATCCCACCCTGCCACAAAGGGGCCATAAAATTACACGCATGAAGAGGCACTGATTCACAAATAACTAAAAGTGATGACACATGTAAATAACGCCTGAGAAAGCCAATTAAACATTGGGTTTACATTCTCGAGGAAAAAAATTAAAAAGCCAAAACAATGTTAAACTTGTTTCAAGCCTTTATGAGATTACATTGAAAATATTATTCATAGTTCCGACCTTATAAAAAATGATATTGAAGAGTTGGTGAAGGTGAAGAAAACAATTTACAAGGATGATACCAGAATGTAGAGGTATCAGGAAAGGTTGAACAGAGGGGTGAGGGCTCTTTTCTCTGGAAAAGAACAGTTCCGTCCAAAGGAGCAGCATTTCCCCAGTACTGCACTGGACTGTCAGCCTAGATTATGTGCTGAACTCCCTGAAATGGGACCGCATGTCTTGACTCAGAGGCGAGTGCTCATGTTGATCACTAATCAGTCCTGGGGAAAGAGCCTGCCAGTAACTTTATTTTAAGTTCACATCTTGATCATACAAATACGTAATGGTGAACTGAACTTTATTGTTTTTAATTGGTCTCTGTTGCTTTCCTGCAATCACTCAGCAAAATTGTTATTATAATCATGATAGACAAAGACTAGCACATTGATAGCAAAGATAATGAGCAACCATAGTGTGAGAGTTAAAATGAATAACCATGAACTTGTCGTGAATAGTCCTTTGCACCAATCCCAATGGAATTTTTGATGCATTCTGCTACCAGGAGCAACATTCCTTTTGATCCCTCTGTTTTCTGTATCTCCCAGTCTTTTGAAATGAAGCCATTTAAATTTGAAGGAATGGGATATCTGGGCCACAGATACTAAACCTTTTCAGCGTATAAAGGGAAGGGTTGCCATACTTTAGGCTTGCTACAGAAAGAATTAGCTTTAAATGTTCAGGTTTTCAAGAGAAAGTGTCGGCTGTGGCTCAGATGGTAGAAATCTTGCCTCTGAGTCAGAGGCTTGTGGGCTCTAGCCCCGTTCCATTACTTGAGCACAAAGGTCAAGGCTGCTTCAGTGCAGTACTGAGAGGATGCCCCGCTGTTAGAGTAATGTGACAGCGTACCCCAGTGCAAATAGGAATTTTTTTTATTAGGAATGTGTTACCCATAATTGTACAATCATTCACAAAATCTGATTTCTTCTCATTAGTAACTGCACTTCTGAAAATCTCCACTTCACAAGTGCTTAAAATACTTTCATCCCCACATCATGCATTATTTATACATTTAATATAGCAACTCATTGTTGCTCAAGGCCCCATTGTTAGAAAATGTGAAAAGCAATCAATTCCATGTATGCAGATTACTGGGCTGATAACTATTCACAGAAAGTTAAGATCATGTGCAGTTTTTAGAGATTTAACTGGGAGTGGGATCTTGCCAGACCAGCATGCTGCAAAGGACAAACACGTCACTGCTGAGTTGCATGAGTCCCAGCCAATTTTGATCCTTGTCTCTTATATGCATGTGAGGGCAGGTGCAGGGGCCAAGAGGCTGCCAGACAAAACCAAAGGAATTCTCTTCAGCTGATCAGTCTCCGGGAAAGGATTTCAGGAGCGCCTTGCGAGAGGGAAGTCAGTTCCTGGGCAGGGAAGGTATAAAGTTTCCTTTTGGGGCAGAGAGGATCAGTTTCAAGCGGGTACTTTTGCCACCAGTTTAGGAACTAGGTAAAATGGAAGACCTCTGGATTGAGATGGGTCATTGCCAGGCAAGAGATCTGGCCAATTTTAACTGCTCTCAAACCCATTTTGTCACCAAGCTGGTCATTGCTGTTATTTGGATCTTACCCTGCACAATTCAGCTGTCACTAATGTACTTGGGGATATTCTGAGGATGTGACAAGGTGCTTACAAAGTGCAAGTTTTCCCTTGATTGTTAATACAATGTCAAGCACCCACTGATGCTTTTTTGTTTTATACCATTCATTAACATTCATTTAATAGCAAGCTTCAGCAAATGATAATCTGTATATTTTTCAAAGGTTGTAAGATGATTAATGGATAAAGCATTGGCTCTGATTAAAAACTGAAGTGTAATTATACCAGCACATCAAGCTCCTTCTGCCAGATTTGTTATTTCTGCATCTGACCTATAAATATCATCAGTTTATTAAAAACAAAATGATTAAGCATTTATACATTTTCATGTGAAGGACCTATATGTTATCTATGAAACCATTTCTAACAGCAGCAAGGATTCGAGTTTATCGTTGGGAGCTCTTGTTTCAAGTTTAAAGGAGCTGGTTTTCCTCCTGCCTCACTTGCATTCTCTTCTTAGTTGCTCAGCGTAGGCACAGCACTGTCAAGGTATACTTCACCTGGAATGGCCTGAACCCCTTCCACCTTCCCCCATCACCTGGTCCAACTCATCATCATGTCCTTTTCATAACCTGACCAGCTCCACCAGTAGCAGAGGCACTGTCCATTGGCTCTGGAGCTTCTGGCTCCTGTCCAAAACACAGCAGCCAAGAAACCACCAAGCCCAAAGAATGCGCTGAAAGACTTGTTAAAAGAAGAACTAAATCTCTGACGGACTTTGCCAAGTGGCACCCAGGCTTAGACATAAGTGATAAGGCCTACATCTTCTCGATGATCCCTCAAATAAGAGACGACCTACTGATCATGAATGAATGCCAATAATGCCTTTCCTGCCTCTGCACATTGCCTATTGAATCCTGCACTCCCATTGAAGAGAAGTGGATATCTCTGTCCCTTTATGGTCCCTTGAAAATCTCCTTTATATTTTCACTGAAGAACCAAAACACTACACAACAAATTTCTCAAAGGCTAAGGCTGGGATTTTCTCACCCCACTGTGGTGGTTCCACTGCAGGGAATGTGGAGGGCCAGCCTAAAGTCCATTGTCCTTCAGTGGGACAGAAATATCCCGGCAGTGGGTGGGGCTGGGAAATCCCAGCCTGAATTTTAGGAGTGAAAAATTGGAGTAGGTAAGGTCTATCTGGGAGTGAATGAGTCAATGCAATGAGGCGCTATTTCAAAGCAGTTATATAAAATATGTAGGGCAATAAATTTGCAGATCAACAGAAACAAAAGAGACTTCAGAGGAACAGAGGTTACAACAGAATAATAGCAATGAAATAAAAATAGATAAGAAAGATTTGAAACCAATGGTGAGAACATTTTCTCTCTGTGTTCAAAAGATCTATACAGGGAAGGCAGGACATCCAAGGGCAATTAGGAATGGGGCAAGAAATACTGGCCTTGTTATCGATGCACACAGCCGAAGAACAAATATTTTAAAAAATCTGACCATTCTGTCTGTGAAGCTTAGCCCCCTAATATTGATGACTTTTACGAACCTGAGGTGGTGGCACAATGGTATACAGTTGGGAGCGAGTTGTCCTGGGAGTGCTCAACATCGACTCCAGCCCCCGTGAAGTCTCATGGCATCAAGTCATCATGGGAAAGGAAACCTCCAGCTGATTACTACCTCCCACCCTCCCTCAGTTGATGAATTAGAGGGAGCTGGGTGTCCTTGTGTGTGAAATGTTCAAAGGCTGTATACAGGTACAGCAAATAGAATGTAATTGTTTGTCGTGAGGGGAATTGATTGCAAATGTAGGGAGCTTACGCTTCAATTGTACAGGGTGAAATCACATCTGGAGTAATATGTACAGTATTGGTCTCCTTATTTAAGGAAAGATGTAAATGTGTTAGAAGCAGTTCAGAGAAGGATTTGACAGGGTGGATGTGGAGAGGATGTTTTCTCTTGTGGGAGAATTTAGAACTAGAAGTTACTGTTTAAAAATAAGGACTTGCTCATTGAAGACAATGGATAGGATTCTCTGGTCTCATCTGCGGGACCCATTGCAAGTGAGAACGGAAAATTTGACGTTCCAGCCAAAACTCTTTCAGAGGCACTCGAAAATCCCAGCCACGAAAATTTCAGTCGGAGATGAGGAGAAATTTTTGTCTTTGCATTGGTAGGAGTGATCCCCACCCAGTCCTTGTGGAGAAGTTTCATCTTCACAATGAAGATACCCTCCACCATGTTGTGTGACACTGCCACCATGGATAGATTTCAAACAGATCCAGCAACTCAAGACTGGACATCCAATAGGCACTATATGCAATCAATAGCAACAGAATTGTATTCAGCCACAATTTGTAAGCTCGTAGCCCAGCATAGCCCTCACTCTACCGTTTCCACCAAGCCAGGGGATCAACCCTGGCTCAAAGAAAAGTGCAGGAGGGTGTGCCAGGAGTAGCAAAAGGCACATCTAAAAATGAGGTGTCAAGCTGGTGAAGCTACAACACAGGACTACTTGCATACCAAACAGTATAAGCAGCAAGTAATAGACAGAGCTAAGCGATCCCTCAACCAGCGGATCAGATCTAAGCTTTGCAGTCCTGCGACATCCAGTTATGAATGGTGGTGGACAATTAAATAACTCACTGGAGGAGGAGACTACTCAAATATCCCTATCCTCAATGATGGAGGAGCTTAGCACATCAGTGCAAAAAATACGGCTGAAGTATTCATAACAATATTCAGCCAGAAGTGCCAAGTAGATGATCTATTTTGGCCTCCTCTGGAGATCCGCAGCATCACAGATATCAACCTTCAGCCAATTCAATTCACTCCATGTGCTGTCAAGAAACGGCAGAAGGTACTGGATATTGCAGAGGCTATGGTCCGTGATAATATGCTGGCAATAGTACTGAAGACTTGTGCCCCACAACTTGCTGCACTCCTAGTCAAGCTGTTCCAGTACAGCCAAAACACTGGCATCTACCCAGCATGCCCTGTACCACCGGCAATGCAGGACCACCATAGGTGGCAGCACAGTGGAGGGAGTTTCCCTGGGGTTTCTGGTTCTCAACATTGTCTCTGGATCTCACGAAGTTGCATGGCATCAGAAAAACAAAGGCATGTGTAGTAGCGTGGCCCCTTTAAGCGGATGATCCCCGAGGGCCACGTGATTGGGGTGACCGTGTGGATTGCCAAGGTGGGAAGCCCAGCCAATCGGGTGCTTAGAGGCATATCCTGGGTTGTGAAGGATCCTCAGTTGGAGCCAGGGAGGAGTGGAGAATAATTCCATCGTCAGTTCTGTTAGGCCCTTGTTTGTAAATAATTATTTATCGTTGGCAATAAATACTTATGTACTTTGAGCTACATTGAGTCAGCCTCGATTTACTGCGGCATGAAAGCGCCTGCTGCATACCACTTACAGCTCTCGCTCAACCGATGAATCAGTTCTCCTCCATGTTGAACATCACTTGGAAGAAGCACTGAGGATAGCAAGGCACTGAATATATTCTTGGTGGGGACTTCACAATGTCCATCACCAAGAGTGGACCAGCTGGGCCACTGCTGATCAAGCTGGCAGAATCCTGAATGGCATATTTGCCACTCTGGCCTACAGCAGGTGGTGAGGGAACCAACAAGAGGGAACAACCTATTTGACCCCACCCCCACCAATCTACCGGTTGAAGTTGCATCTGCCCATGAAATTATTAGTAGGTCTGATCACTGCACAGTCTGAAGATGATGTCTTGTTTTCACACTGAAGATACCCTCCATCATGTTGTGTGGGACTATCACTGTGCTGAATGTGATAGTCTTCCAACAGACCTAGCAACTCAAGTCTGGGATTCTATGAGAAGCTGTGGGCCATCAGCAACAGAATTGCATTCAACCTCAAACATGGCTTGACATTTGGGGTGGCAAAACCGTGTAGCCGGCTTCCTGTTGGGCACCACAGTCTCCGCACATCTCCAGCCGTCAGATTTCCAGCGCCATCACTTATGCACCAGAAATTGGCATGGAGTTGTATAAATTATTCTAATGTTCGTTTACATGTTATTAGCGGGCCCAGGACTGAAGTCGCCAGGTCGGCTAGCCTCTCTCCCCCCTCCCCTTGCCCCTCCCACCCAACCAGGAGTGTTTCACTCCATTGGGGTTTACAATAGGTCCCCACTTGGCGGCCTGACCCTGCTGGATAAAAGGGGGTCCTTGCAGGCCCCCAGGAGGTCGGGGGTAAGGCAGGTGCCCACTGAGCATTGCCAGCCTGGCCCCTGGCACTGCCCATGGTGCAAAGTGGCAATGCCCTTGAAGTGCCATAGCACTGCCCACCGGGCATAGGGAGTGCCAACGGACAGGACCAGAGGGGGCAGGGCCTATATGGGGTGGGGCCTCTGGAGGGGCGAGATCAGTGGGGGTGGGGCATTCCCACTGCCACTCTGCATTGGGATCAGTGACAGAGGGAGGGAGGCCAGCAATCGGGGCTAGCCATCGGGGTGGTGGGGGGGGTCGGCCTGCCTGGGGGGGGCTCTGGGCTGCAGGGGGTGGTTGGGGCTGCTGGTGGAGGGGTGGGGAAGGGGTTGGGGAGATCGGGACTGTGGGGGGTTGGAGATTGAGGTGGGCTGGGCTGGCCCGGACACATCCGGGGGGCCAATGATTGGGGTGTGGGAGAATCAGAGGGGCAGCGTTGCGTGGTCACAAGGCTGGCCAGCGATCGAGCTGGCCAACAAATTGGGGGGCTGGCAGTGCGGGGCCACTGTGCATGCAGCGATCTCCACTCTGCCAGATCAGCACATGCGCAGTGGCCTACTCAGCGCTATGCTGCCGGCCACTCCAGTGGGAATAGACCCTGCCTCCTGATATTTAATGAGATTCACGCTAGTGCACTCTGCAGTGCACAGAGTGTGGGAGATTCATTTTGAAACTCCCGCTGAAAAAACCAGCGGGATTTAATCCAGTTTTTATGTGAATGTTCTGGGAGAATCCCACCCATGATTACCATCAAATCAAGGGAGAGCATGCCAGACGCAGAACCAAATCTAAAAATGGGATGCCAATCTACATTCTACATTCATGATAGACAGAGAAAACAGCATGCTATAGAAAAAATAAAGTGATCCCACAACTAACAGAGTGGATCAAAGCCACAATCAGTTGTGAATTGGCCTGGATAGTTAACTAATCAGAGGATGAGGCTCTACAAACAAACCCATCCTCAATAATGAAAGAGCCCAAGAAATCAGTGCAAAAGCCAAAGCTGAAGCATTTGCAACACCTTTAGCCACAAGTATCGAGTAGATGAATGATCCATCTCAGCCTCCTTTTGCGTTCCCAGCATCATTTGCTAATCTTCAACCAATTCAGTCGACTCATGGAGTCATAGAGGTTTACAGCATGGAAACAGACCCTTCGCCCGGCTTGTCCATGCCGTCCAGTTTTTACCATGAAGCTAGTATTGGTCAATATCCCTCTATACCAATCTTACCCATGTAACTGTCAAAATACTTTTTAAAAGACAAAATTGTACCCGCCTCTACTACTACCTCTGGCAGCTCGTTCCAGGCACTCACCACCCTCTGTGTGAAAGAATTGCCTCTCTGGACCCTTTTGTATCTCTCCCCTCTCAGCTTAAATCTATGCCCTCGAGTTTTAGACTCCCCTACCTGTGGGAAAAGATGTTGACTATCTAACTGATCTATGCCCCTTTATTGACTTCTATAAGATCACCCCTAAGCATCCTACGCTCCAGGGAAAAAAGTCCCAATTTACCCAGCCTCTCCTTATAACTCAAACCATCAAATCAAGGTAGCATCCTAGTAAATTTCTTCTGCACGCTTTCTAGTTTAATAATATCTTTTCTATAATAGGGTGACCAGAACTGTACTCAGTATTCCAAGTGTGACCTTACCAAATATCTTGTACAACTTCAACAAGACATCCTGTATTCAATGTTCTGACTGATGAAACCAAGCATGGCGAATGCCTTCTTCACCACTCTGTCCACCTGTGATTAAAAGCAAATTACTGCAGATGCTGGAATTTGAAACCAAAAGAGAAAATGCTGGAAAATCTGGCAGCATCTGTAAAGAGAGAAAGGAGCTGATGTTTCTAGTCCAGACGACCATTTGTCAAAGCTTTGACAAAGAATCGTCTGGACTCAGCATGTCCACCTGTGACTTCACTTTCAAGGAGCTATGAACCTATATCCCTAGATCTCTTTGTTCTATAACTCTCCCCAACACCCTACCATTAACTGAGTAAATCCTGCCCTGGTTCGATCTACCAAAATGCATTTATCTCGCATTTATCTAAATTAAGCTTATCTGCCATTCATCAGTCCACTGGCCCAATTGTTCAAGATCCTGTTGCAATCCTAGATAACCTTCTTCACTGTCCACTATGTCACCAATCTTGGTGTCATCTGCAAATTTACTAACAATGCCTCCTAAATTCTCACTCTATCGTTAATATAACTCCACGTGATATCAAGAAATGGCTTCAGGCACTGGATACTGCAAAGGCTATGGGCCCTGATAATATTCTGGCAACAGTACTGAAAACTTGTGCTCCAGAACTTGCCATGTCCCTTGCCAAGCTGTTCCAGTACAGCCAAAACACTGACATCCAATCGGCAATGTGGAAAATTGCCCATTTATACCCTGTACACAAGAAACTGGACAAATTTCATCTGGCCAATTGCCCTGCACAGTAAGAGTTTTAACAACACCAGGTTAAAGTCCAACAGGTTTATTTGGTAGCAAATGCCATTCCATCAGATGAAGGAGCAGCGCTCCGAAAGCTAATGGCATTTGCTACCAAATAAACCTGTTGGACTTTAACCTGGTGTTGTTAAAACTCTTATTGTGTTTACCCCAGTCCAACGCCGGCATCTCCACATCATAATTGCCCCTGCAGCCATCTGTTCTTGATTGTCAACAAAAGGATCAACAGTGCCATCGACAGCACTTACTCAGTAATAACCCCTGCTCCTCAATGGCCAGTTTGTGTTCCAGCAGGGTACTCGACTCATAACCTCATGAGAGCCTTGATCCAAATGTGGATAAAAGAACTGAACTGTAGAGGTAAGCTGGGAGTGACTGTCTTTGACATCAGGGCAGTATTTAACTGAGTGTGACATCAAGGAGCCCTGGCAAAATTGAAGTCAATTGGAATCAGAGGGAACAACGTTCCAACAGTTGGAGCCAGACTTATGACAAAAGAAGATACTTATGGTTGTTGGAAGCCAATCATCTCAGTCCCAGGATATTGCTACAGGAGTCCTTTCATTCAATCATCATCAGCTACTTCAAATGATCTCTCCTCCAACATAAGGACAGAGATGGGGATTTCTGATTTACTTATGATTGCATAATGTTCAATATCACTTGCAACTCCTCAGATGCTGGCCATGATGTGGAGATGTGATGTTGGATTGGGGTGGACAAGATGAGAGGTCACACGACACCAGGTTATAGTTCAATAGGTTCATTTGAAATCAAAAGTTTTCAGAGCGCTGCTCCTTTGTCAGGTGAAGTCACTTCACTCCAAAAGCTTGTCATTTCAAATAAACCTGTTGGACTATAACTTGGTGTCCTGTGACCACGCACCTTGTCCTCAGATACTGAAGCAATTGTGTCAGCATGCAGCAAGACCTGGAGAGCATTCAGGATTGGACTGATAAATGGCAAGTATTATTTTCGCAATTGTGAAGCAGTCTCCAACAAAAGAGATTCTAACCATCTGCCCTTGACATTAATTTCAGGGGGTTACAATTGACATGAAACTTAACTGGACCAGACACATAAATGCTATGGTTACACAAGCAGAGGTGTCAGATCAAAAAGGGACCCACGCATAGTCGAGTGATAGTGGGAGGGGGAGTCATGGAGTGTAGGTCGCTGGAGAGGGCAGTTGGAAGGAAGGGCGGGGAGTTGCTCTCAGCTGGCCTCTCCTTCCCAATGTCGAGTCCCTCGATCAGTCATAGTGCGTCTTTTAATGAGGGACTGTCCCAGGAATCTGTAAGTATACATGCTATTTGTAATCCCATATGGCGAGCCCCCCTGGTTAATACCAGCAATGATGGGATGAGGCTCTTAAGTGGGCATTAAGTGGTGGTGATGGGTTGCAGGTGGGTAATTGTCTACTCAAGGGTTTCAGTTGGCAAGGGAACAAGATGACTGCCCACAGGCTTTCCAGACTTTATTGGAGAGGAGTTGGGAAGATGGAGGGTTGCCACCTGCTATCTCTTACCACTAAGCTTGTCATGGGTGAAGGCACACAATTCGACCCTACATGGTGGGGGAGGTCTAAATGCATGCATGCCCCAGCAGAGAAGATACACTGGAACACAAGTTTGAAAGCAACTGAAGCAAAAACATTCATGGTGAATGAAAATGAAGCCTCAGCACAGGGAGAGGCCTCCTGGATCCACTAATGCCATCCCAGAGGTTCAAATGACAAAGGGGGATAGAAGGAGACGGCCTTGTTTACTAAACTGCTTATCTGACATCTTGCACTGGACCAACAAAGATTTCCTCCAGTTAAAGATTGGGAAGACTGAAGCCTTTGTTTTTGATCGCTGTTCCAAATCCTATTCCTGAGCTATCAACTCCATTCCTTCCCCTTGCAACAGTTCCTGATTAACCCAGTCTGTTTGCAATCTTAGTGTCACATCTGATCCTGAGATGAGCTTCTAACCTTCAATTTGCACCCGCACTAGGACCGTCTATTTCCACCTCTTTAACATTGCTGGACTATGCTCCTGTCTCAGCTCATCTGCTGCTGAAACCCTCATTCATGTCTTTGTTACCTTTAGATTTGATTATTCCAATGCAACCGCACAATCTACCTTGTGTAACCTTGAGGACATTCAAAACTCTGGTGCCCTTGTTTCAACTCGTGGCAAGTATCATTCCCTTATCACCCCTGTGCTTGTTGATCTACACTGGCCTCCATCAAGTAACATCTTGATTTTAAAATTCTCATTCTTGTTTTCAAACTGCTACATGGCCTCATCTCTGTAATCTCCTCCCAAATTATCAGATAATTCTGGATTCTTGTGCATTCTCAATTTTAATTGCTCCACCATTGGGTGGCCATGCCTTCAGTTGCCTCGGCCCCAAGCTCTGGAACTCCCTCCCTGCACCTCACTGCTCTCTACCTCCTTTTCAACCTTTAAGATGATCCTTGAATCCCAGCTCTTTGAGCAAATGTGACCCAAGATCATCTTGTGTGGCTCAATACATTCCAAATACTTTGTCTTGTAAAGCTCATCAGATGCATGTTGGGACATTTTATTATGTTAAATGAATTATATGAGCATAGGCTATTGCTGTTGATGGTGGTTCCTCACTCCTCGAGGACAATTTGCAATGAACAATAAATGCTGGCCTTGCCATCGGCACTCAAAATTAAATAATATATTTTGAAAGTTACTATTCAATCCATGGTAACTATTGTTTCAAGCACTGCACTATTTAGACAACTGCTATGTTAAAACATTTGCCAATTATCCTAAATCTGTATCTTCTGGTTACCAACCCCTGCTAGTGAAACTTTTTCTCTTTATTTACTCTGTCAGAACCCTTTATGGTTTTGGACAACTGCGTTTTATCTCCCTTTAACCTTGCTTTCTCAAACAAGAAGGGTTCCATCTTCTGTAGTTTTTGGATTTCCTCATCTTTGCAACCATTCCCATTAATCCGCTCTTCACCCTCTCCAATAACTCAACATCTTTCTTCCAGCATTTCCCATTTCTACATTGTGTCATACCTGGACACAAGCGCCTGTACAATAAATAAGCTTGAAATTTATCGTCAGGGCAGTGAAGTACAGAGATCTAATTCTTCCTAATTCCTATTCAATAAGGAAACTAGTTAGGCTAGTCTTACTCCTCCATTGAAACAAACCTATATCCTACTGATCATGGTTCCTTAAACTGTGTATTACACTCACCATGCTTTTACTTTCATCCTTGCCTTGTCCAAAGGGCAGCAATTTAAATGAGTCACAGATAAATTTTAATAAGGTATAAGAAGGTGTTCTTCATTCTTGATTAATGTCGTTGTCAATTTTTCTGAACAAATTATTGATCTATTTATCACAATTCTGTAAGTAACATATATTTGCCCCCCTTGATGTATACTTATATCAACATCTATCTGCAGATTGTTACAACTTTCAGTTAAGGTCAAAGCAATTACAAATACTTTGTAGGGTGTAGTATCCATTGCTACAGTGATGACATTCATTAGTAGCTGTTGGGGAAAAAAAAGAACACATCCAAGCACGTTTTCCTGAGGCACCCTGTATAGGTAAACTGAACAAACACTTCTCATGACACAACATAGTAAACAAGTTGAGCGAGGATTTATTGAATGAGACAGCATAGGAGTGGCATCAAGATATGTATGATTGCAGTATCACAATTCCTGAAGCTGAACTCTAATGGAATAATCGAGCCCGCTGCAGTTAATCCATCTCTCTCATACCACCTGGTGCAGTAACCCTTGCAAGAAATGGTGTCTTTAGGATATCTTTTCTTTATTCTTTCATGGGATGTGGGCATTGCTGGCAAAGCCAGCATTTGTTGCCCATCCCTAATTGCCCCTTGAACTGAGTGGCTTGCCACACCATTTCAGAGGACCGTTAGTGGTCAACCACATTACTGTGGGTCTGAAGTCATATGTAGGCCAGACCAGGTAAGGACGACAGTTTTCCTTCGCTGAAGGACATTAGCAAACCAGATGGGTTTTTATGACCGCCAATAATGGTTTCCCAGTCACCCTTACCGAGACTAGCTTATCAATTTCATATTAGGAACATTAGCGGACAAAGATTTGCGAACACCTAGCAGAAAGTTGTCTGCTTTCTTTCTCTCTTTATCATCAGAAAAAAACATTCTTAGCAGCCAGGGCATGGGATAGAGCAAAGACATAGCAGAATAGTGCTCTCAGGGAGTCTTGTGTACATCTATACCCTCTTACCCATACAAGTACCTGGCAGGAGTTAACAAATGGCACACAACATAAGCTGGTCTCAGCCTAAGTGTTGGAAAGAGGAGAGGTGACAATGTGGTCCCTGCCAATTGGTTATTGGCCAAAGCTACTCGAACAAGTGATTGACATGGAGTAAACAACCAGCCCCTAAATATTAACTGTGCCTGGGGGATGAGGGAGCAGTCCTGATAGTTAGGCAGCTGCCTTCTTCTGATGGAGGAAGAGCTGGGGATGAGCTTCTGAACAGATCAGTTAGTTCAAGAAAAGAAGAAAAGAGAACAAAACAGAAAGGGGTTTCTATCTCCAGTCACATAAATCAGCTTCATACAGACATCCTCCCTCTGGGACCAGTACTCCCTCCTCTCTCATCATGGATCATATGCTTTTCCTGTCTATTTAGCGTATGCATCATATTCAAACTGATGCCTATTAATAATCTATTTCATAAACTACTCCAAACTCATTTAAAAACTCAATATCTTTTTGGGTGATCTGTGATTCTTAAACCTAAATCTTACACCCTTCTAAGTCTGTTCCCTCCAGCTAACCACTTACGCAATATATTCGATTAGTTAAAAAAAAGTATATAATGTGGTATTAGCTTTAACTCTTTCACAGTATTGGATTTTCCCCTCTTTGGCTTCCATCGGCAAATCTAAATGGAAAAGTTCTATGCTGATTTTGAAATGTGGAAACTGATAAGCCAAACAATTGGTCGAAGTACTGGTGTTGGCACAAAGTGAAAATGACTGGCATGGAGCAATAAGCAGCTCATGTATTCCAAGCAAACAACACAAAGGCCTTGTGTATAGCAGACAAAAAATCCTAACTCAAATTTACTACCCAACTTATTTTCTCGAAGGTCTGTTGATGAATAAAGTATTTTAAGGTAAAGTTTATTTATTAGTCACAAGTAAGGCTTACATTAATGCTGCAATGAAGTTACTGTGAAATTCCCCCCAGTCGCCACAGTCCAGCGCCTGTTTGGGCCAATGCACCTAACGTCTTTCAGAATGTGGGAGGAAACCGGAGCACCTGGAGGAAACCCACGCAGACACAGGGAGAACGTGCAAACCACACACAGTGACCGAAGCCGGGAATTGAACCCAGGTCCCTGGCGCTGTGAAACAGCAATGCTAACCACTGTGCTACCATGCCGCAGGTCCTTCAAAAGTCCTTCAAAGTTATTCGATTTGACCCTTCCGTGATACCATTATCACTTTCCCATTGCACTTTTTTGTTTCTTCAATAAATTCACTGTATAGTCTTCGACAATTGTCACTGCTGTTAATCACCGTGAAAAATAAATAGGATCATGGAGACATTGGAGTATAAGTCGGCTATTCAGCCCATCAAAACTGTTCTGCCATTCACTTAGATCGTTGCTCCTCTGCATCATAACTCCATCTGCTTTGGTCTAGTACTAGTGCCTGACAGAAATCTACCAATCATAATTTTTTTATTTCTCTGACAAAATGGATAACCTCACACTTATCCAAGTTAAATTCCATCTGCCAAATGTTGGTGCATTCACTAAACCTATCCATATCCATTTGTAAATTTCTAATTTCCTCATTGCAACTTACTATCCCACCTATTTTAGTGTCATAGAATCTTAGAATCTCTACAGTGCAGAAGAAGGCTATTCGGCCCATCAAGTCTGCACCGACCACAATTCCACCCAGGCTCTATTCCCGTAACCCCACATATTTATCCTGCTAATCCCCTGACATTAGGGTCAATTTAGCATAGCCAATCAACCTAACCCGCACATCTTTGGAGTGTGGGAGGAAACCGGAGTACCCAGAGGAAACCCACGCAGACACATGGAGAATGTGCAATCTCCACACAGACAGTGACCCAAGGCCGGAATTGAACCCGGGTCCCTGGCACTGTGAGGCTGCAGGGCTAGCCACTGTGCTACCATGCCACCCCATCTGCAAATTTGGCTATAGTATCTTCTATCCCTGCATCCATGTCATTTATATAGATTGTAAATAGTTGGGATCCAAGGACAAACCCTATGGCACCCTACTTGTTACAACTTGCCAACCAGAAAAAGACCTACTTATCTTCACTCTTTGCTTTCTCTTGGTTAGCTAATCCTCTATCCAAACTAATATATTACCCCCATCCCCGTGGATCTTACCCTATGTATTAATCTTTGTGTGGCACCTTATCAAATGCCTTCTGGAAGTCCAGATGCACTACATCTGCAGGATTCCCGTTATCCATTTTGCTTGTTACATCTTTCTAGATTTCATTCTAGAAATTTCTGGCCATTTTGAATGAGCATTGGCCCTTACTAAGAACATATGTCCTTTAAAAGGTCCCGCAAAGTCTACATGCACTAATTTCCAAGCCCATTCTGCTCATTCCCATGGATGCAGCAATGCTATGGGTGGCAGGTTTCTTGCCTTTACACATGAAGAACACATTCCAGTTTTCTCTTCAATTTCCGTGTCCAATCCAGGCCACCAGAAGTAACTCCTGGTTATTTCTTTCATGCATACAATTCCACAATAACCCACATGTAACTTCTCTAACACTTGTCTTTTCAATGGTGGCACAATGATCACTCTGAGCCCCCAAAGGAGACATCCTGAATGTACTGACAGCTCCAATCGTCTAGAGGAATACAGTTTCAAGTCAGGTGTTAAGCCAAGTCTGAGGTCTTCTCTCAATACCATGTCCATCACTTCTGAGAGCATCCGATTGCTCCGAGTGTACTTCCTTACTTGTCCAGAAGTGACTGGTGTATATTCTACTTGTTCAAAGTAGAAGATATTTCCGCTTGAATAGTTTGACGAACTACTAGCTGACAAACTACTTGGTAGTGGTAATCTTGAAAATCCATCCACATTACAATGTAGACTTGATTGTTGATACTTGATGGAATAAATACGTGCAGACAATAGCAATGCCCATCTCTGCATTCTACTTGCTGCCAGTGGCAGAATTCCTACGTGCGAATCCCTTGGAACTATTTCACCTGTATATATCTTCAACACTTTCAAGGGAATGTGTCTGAGTTTTTCCTGATATACAGTCCCTGGCACCAGCAAGATTGCTAAGCAGTGTTGATTTCCATTCTCACTGGCTGTCCATCCAGCAGTGAAGTGACCCAGTATCTATTTGTAGCATCAGCAATGACTAGTACAATCAGTAATAATTCATCCTCAAACTGTGGGCGGAATTTTATGGCCTCGCTTGACCCGAGACCGGAAAATTCTGCCCAAGGTCAACGGACATTTCCATTGTCCACTCCTCGCTCGCTTCGATTCTATGGTGGGCGGGGGTAGAATTCCGGTGAGTGAGTTTCTCTCGACCCTTTTGCACAGTGAAGGAGGAAAAATATACAGATGGGTACACATAAGATGGTTGCTTGGCACACAAACAGTCACCTGGGAAAGAGACATTAAACGGACACTGACTTTCAGTACAAACAGCCACCTGAGATTAAAACATAAAGGACAGACAGCTATCCAAAGTTAAACATGCAGGAATCAAATCCTACAGGAAGCCAGCCAGGGCTTAAAGATAAGGACAATAGGGATAGATAATGAGATTAACTACAGGTGGGATCGGGAATACATAACTGCAGGAAAACCAATTACTGTAAACTACTGTATGAATAGACCGAAACTAAAGTTATTGATAGCCACTGACGTAGGAAATGTATCCATTCATAGAACAATGCGATGTTAACATGCTTATGTCTGTATCTGTCTGTATTTGTCTATAACGATGTGTTTAACGATCGATCACCTACTTGATTACAACAATGTGATAATGGCTAGATGTCCGGTCCATCTATTGTGTAAAGGGTATAAAGATGGACCGCTCCTATTGTTTCATTGAGAGAAGGTTTTGCTGCTTGTTAGTGCCTTTTCTCCACGAAGCTTTGTTAAATAAAACTGTATTGTTGAAGCCTTCAAGCCTGACTCACAAGTGGCATTTTTCCCACAACAACAGTGTGAACACTTCTTTTGTTCTGTTTACATGCTGTTTTAGTTTGTTCTGGCTTCTTATTAGTTTTACTCATAGCTTGCTTTTCCTTCCAGCAGGCACACTCTAAGTCATTTTTTCCACAGCTTCTGCATACTATGCCCTTACATCAACTTTTCATAGCTGAATGCCCTGGCTTCACAAATTGATGACATGTATAAATTTCAAAACTCTTAGATGTTGATCCAGCCATGATTTTATGTATTTGAATCCACAGACTCAGTTGCTGAGGTTCTTTTGAAGCTAGCTCCATTGAAACAACAATTTCCATGGCCTTTTTCAGGGTAAGGTTACTCTCAGTTAGCAAATGTTTCTGTGTTGCTGCACTTCGCAGATCACAGACAAATCTGTCCCGAATTGTGTCACTCAGCAGATCACCAAATGCACAATATTCTGCAAGTTTTTTAAATGCAGCCATGAATTGCACAATTCAGTCCCCCTCTTGATTTATTTTGTGGAATCTGAAGTGCTCTGCAATCACCAAAGACTTCAATGAAAAATTTGCTTGCAAATTATGTATGACTTGTTTATATGTTTCAGTGCCTGGCTTCTCCGGTTCCACTAAACTTCTGAGAAGATTAAATATTTCTCCCCCCATCACGCTCAGGAATGTGGGTGCCCTAATATCTTCTGCTACTTTGTTTGCCTGTGCAAAGTACTCAAAACGCTCAGTATAGAAGCTCCATTGCTCCACATTTTCATCAAAGGGTTCCACAGAGTCAAAACCCTCCTCTATTTCCACACTAATGGAGATTCCCCACCTGCACACTTTGCAATATGTTTCCAGCACGCACCTTGATTTTATTTTATACTGGGCAAAAGCCTGAGCTTCAGCCTCTTTTTAAAAACACCAGTTGTCTAATTGCCCTGGAGAGGATAATTACTCACGTCTACCTTGTCTGTTATGTCCAGAGCACATGTGAAGAATTTCTCTTCAAGGTCATTTTTCTGACTTTTGCGGCAATTTTCCTCCTCCTGGGTGGAGGTCCTTGTCACCAGTTTTTATATTGTACATTAGAAAATTGATGCTAGGAAGCATGGAGGGTTAAAAATAATGGAGCTTCATTTACAGGATGGTGTTCATTATATGGCTGCTTCTTCACTCTAGCAGTTTCCCACGCTAGCGGCCTGTGACAGAGAGACTGTACATCAATTGCATTTGCTATGCTCAACTGTAATGTAAACCAGACTGGCAAAATGTCTGAATATATTAATCTTTATTTGACAGTTTGTGGCTATCAATGAATTTCCCTCTGGCTTATTGTTTCTGGTGGCTGCAAAAAAACTGGAACCATGTAAATCTAAACTTTAAATGGGAAGTTGAAATTTTGACATTGCGTGACAATGTAAAATTGTGAAAGTGACAATTTTTCCAATTTTTATCTCCATTGATGAAAAGCATGGTTACTGTAGCAGATTTTTCAGCAAATTAATTTGTTCATTTTTATGAATATAAGACGTTAAAATATAGTTTAGCAGTTTAGTTTTTACATTGATTACTGTTCAGTGTATATAAAATCTGACTCAGTCAGCAAATTTCCATTGGGCAGTGTAAATACAGATGATAAACCAAAATTTATAAATTCTAGCTGTTCTTGTTTGCCTTTGGTTTTCTGTTTCCTGTTTAGGCAAGTTTATTAACTCTGCTCTGTCATGACACCTGTAGACCAGTTTTCTCAATTGCTGTTTCTTGATTGCAGTGTCTCTCTGAAACATTTAACCAAAAGCAAAAATCAACCAGTATGTATTGTGGTGTATGTTTAAATTGTGGAATTCAGTTCAAGTTAAATTTCTCAGAATGAACAGAATCTTGCAAATGATGAAATATGCAAACAATAGGACTTACTGCATCATTGCTTACTACGGGTAATTCAGTGAGGTTCCATTCTAATGCAAACTCCCACAGCAGTCTACAATCAATGAGTATTTCTGAAGTTTAGTCACCTGTTGTTATGCCGTGAACACATTTGTATAGAACAAGATTCCACAAACAGTAATTGCAGTTTTTTGATTGGAACATGGATGAGGACCCTGGAACTCCCTCCTCATCTTTGAATGGTGCCATTTAAACTGTAAGGCAGCACCTTAGACAATGGAGCACTTCCTCAGTGCTTCATAGAAATGTCAACCAATGTTACAGGTCTGTAATGGTGTTTGTGACAACAAATGTGTTATGTTATTTGAAAAGAATTAGGAACTATTGTTGTGTGCATGTATACAAAAGAATCCAGGATCCCACACCACATCTACCAAATGGACAATGTTTCATTCCACAGCACATATTCGGATCTGGAGAAATGCACTCAACCTCAGCTCCAATATTTGTGTCTAAAAGTGTAATTATTTCAGACTGCTGGGCACCATGAGACATAACATGGTGGCAGCTGGTATCTGTAAGTAAAATCCTGACAATTTAATTATCATAGAATCCCTACAGTGCAGCAGGAGACCATTCAGCCATTTGAGTCTGCACCAATTACAATCCCTCCCAGTCCCTATCCCCATAACCCCACACATTTACCTTGCTAATCCCCCTGACATTAAGGGGGTGACTTTACCAGTTTTAAAAACTTGAAACTGGGAGAGTTTCAGATCTGTCTTTTGGACATGTCTACAGCACCCCCCCACCCCATACGCACTCTGCCTGCAACATTCTGAGCAAGTCGGTTGCTCGCTGCAGAAGCCTGAAAGCCTGCAGAGGGAGGTAGTGCGCATGTGCAGGCCTCTGATGCTGCACATGCACATTAGCAGTAGCAGGGGTCTGACAGAAAAGGGAGAGCTGTCAGGCTCCTGCTAGTGCAGGCAGCCTGAAGCAGCTCCCCCCCAACAACCGCAGTGGCCTGCAGCCCAAGATACAGGCCCCGCTGACCTCTCTTGCTGCCCAGACCATTCATGGACCCCCACCCTTCCCCATCGATCACGGCCCCGCTGCCCTCCCCCCACCGATCGCTGCAGAGTGGCAGCAGCCTCTTTCCCCCCACTGATCACTGCAGAGTGGCAGCGGACCCTCACCCCCATTAGCCCCTCCCCCACTGGCCCTGCCCCCATTAATCCCACCCTCACTAGCCCCACCGAAAATGGGCGCAACACAATGGTAAAATGGCCCTCTAAGTGGCAATCTAGCATGGTCAATCAACCTAACCCGCACATCTTTGGACGGTGGAAGGAAACCGGAGTACCTGGAGGAAACCCATGCAGACACGGGGAGAATGTGCAAACTCCACACAGGCAGTGATCCAAGGAAGGAATTGAACCCGGGTTCCTCGCGCTTTGAGGCAGCAGTGGTAACCACTGTGCCACCATGCATTAGAGTGAGAAAAAGCAACAAAAATTAGTGCCAGAGAGAGAGAAACCTCAGTAAATTGTGTGAAAATGAAAGGGTTGCTGCAGCAGCAATGGACACACAGCCCAGGCGCTGGGTGAATTGAGAGGCCAATGATGCTGTAGAGGCATTTAAAGTTTAAACAACAGTGCAGATTGACATTCATTTTCTAAAAGAAACCAGAGAAGAGAAAAGGGTCAACTACATCCTTTTGTGGACAGGAGAGAAACAACTAGATCTGTTTAAAAGCTGGGAGATCAGTGAGGATAACAGCAAAAACCCACATTTTTGAAAAATTCAGCACACATCTCCAGCCAAAGCCAAACCATCTACTCCATTGATATAAGTTTCAACGTCTGAGATAGGAACCAGGTGAGTCTGCTAATAATTTCTAAACCAGATTAAGAAATGTAACCCTATAGGTAAATACAAGAAACGGATGAAACACTGGTTGATAGGCTAATTTGGGCTCTGCACACCCTGATATACACAAGGATCTGATTAGAAAGGACAAGCGTACAATATCACGAGCTGATGATACTAACAGCTCACGAAGACAAGTGAAGGCGTTGACTACCCAGTGAAATCAAGAGAAAGGCTTAAAGCAGTGAAACAGCAGCAAGTGAATACACACCAGACAAAGAGAAAGATGTGCCAAAGCTGTCAACAACCACATGAGTTCACAGACTGAAGGAAATGTCCTGCAGATAGATCAACCTGCAGAGCATGTGCAGAACCCAATCACTGGGAAATATTGTGCAGAACAAAGAAAGAAGACGTTTAATGAGTTTCCAGAAGGTTTTGAAAAAGAAAAGCTTTTAAGAAAAACACTCTTATCCTGCAAGATGATGAGTTTCAGGACACAATAGATATGAAAACCATACAATTGCCTGAAATGGCTGGATTTGACAATTCCCAGAGACAAGAAGTTCACACAATCAATCAGATAATGAAAAAGATGAAACATTATCCCATAAACCATAAATGTGAACCTGAAGCTTGATATTGGAGCATGTAATCTTCCTCAGACTATGCCAAAAGATACCGGAACACAAAGTAGCATCATCCCACTCAGGCTAAACCAAAAAATATTTCCTGGAAATTTGAAAAAACAAGTTACACAAAGAAAGATGCTGTGTAACTGAACAATATCATGCTGACGGCAAATGATGGAATGGAGATTCGAGTAACCCATATCAGAGGGACACACAAAGGAAAAGATATTACTTGCATGTTCTACGTCACTGAAACAGATGGTCCTGCTATCCTGGGGCTCAGCAGGTACGAGAAGCTACAGCTGATCTCAGTAAACTATGAGATGAAGGAGGCACCATGATGGGTGGAAAGTAGAGAACACATTGAAAAGAGTCCTCCCTCCAATCAGTAGCAAGAAAGATCTGGTCCAAATGTATAGCTGCGCAAACTGGCTGGGAGCTGCCTGCAACCCTACAGATTCAAGCTGTCGTACAGTGCAGTATCAATTCAGTCATGGGAAGGTAAAGTCTGTGCATCCATCTGATATGATGTGGAGATGCCGGCGTTGGACTGGGGTGAACACAGTAAGAAGTCTCACAGGTTAAAGTCCAACAGGTTTATTTGGTAGCAAACACCATAAACTTTCGGAGCACAGCTCCATCTGATAACCAGACCTAGCAATTTGGTACTGAGCACATGGGCAAGAGTATACAAACTTTGTCCAATCTGATAACTGATGGACAGGAATGAAGAACTGCTTTTGCAGACTTCAGCCAACCCCAGTTGACAAGTCAACTGTTTCCAGTAAGTCACAATTGGGGCGGCACGGTAGCACAGTGGTTAGCACTGCTGCTTCACAGCTCCAGGGACCTGGGTTCGAATCCCGACTCGGGTCATTGTCTGTGTGGAGTTTGCACATTCTCCCTGTGTCTGCGTGAGTTTCCTCCGGGTGCTCTGGTTTCCTCCCACAATCCAAACATGTGTGGGCTAGGTTGATTGGCCATTCCAAATTGCCCTTAGTGTCCCGGGATGCATAGGTTAGAGGGGTTAATGGGTGGGGATGTGGGGATAGGGCCTGGGTGGGATTGTGGTTGGTGCAGACTCGATGGGCCGAATGGCTTCTTTCTGCACTGTAGGATGACTGCAACTGAAGTTGGTGGACAAATCTGGCGCCAACTGATTTCTGGTTGGATTTCCCAGTTTTTTGTTTGTTCCCAGTTCGTGCTAGTTATTTCCAGCAGAAGCCAGTTAGAAACATTGGACTTAGCAACAGGAATAGGCCATTCAGCCCTTGAGCCTACTCTGCAGTTCAATAAGGTCATGGCTGATCTGATTGTTGATTCAACTCAACTTTGCGATCAGCCCCACATAACCCTTGATTCCCTTGAGTATTAACAAGCTTCCTAACTCAGCCTTGAACAAATTCAATGACAGCCTCCACTGAATCCTGGGGAAGAGAATTCCATATAATAATGACCTTGAAAGAAATAATTTTCCTTAATCTCCATCTTGAACAGTAGACCTCTTATTTTTAAACTGTGTCCCTTAGTTGTGGTTTCTCTCACAAGTGGAAACATTCTTCAGGATTGTATCCTATCAAGTCCTCTCAGGATTTTATGTGTATCAATAAGATTGACTCTCATTCTTCTAAAGTCCAATGGGTATAGCCCAACCTGTTCAACCTGTCTTCGTAAGATAAACTCCTCATCCCAAGAATGAGCTGAGTGAACATTTTCTGAACTGCTTCTTGCACAATTATATATATTTTTCTACTAAGGAGGCCAAAACTGTACATAGTTTTCCAGATGTGGTCCCACCCAGGCCCTATACATCTGCAGTAAATCTTCTTTACTTTTATAATCTATTTCCCTTGCAATAAATAATTCTCCTTTGCAGAGTTTTTACCTCCTCCTGACAATTTACTTTCCTACCTATCTTGGTGTCATTGGAAAATACATTCAGTCCCTTCATCCAAATCATTGATATAGATTGTGAAGTGTTGAGGCCCCAGCGCTGCCCCTATGGCATTGCACTTGTTTTAGTTTGCCAACCTGAAAAAGACCCATTTATTCCTCTCTCTCTGCTTTCTGTCAGTGAACCAATCATTTATCCAAGCTAATATGTTACCCACTAAACCGTGTAATCTATCTTGTGTGTACCTTAGAATTGGCACTTGATCAAACGCCTTCTGGAAATCCGCGTACACCATATCTACAGGTTCCCTTTTACCCACCTTGCTTGTTACGTCCTCAAAAAACTCTGATAAATTAATTAAATACAATGTCCCTTTCCCAAACCCATACTCAGATTATGTTTCTTTAAGTATGCTTAATAAATAGTGGATTCTAGCGTGACAGATGTTAGGCAAATTGGCCTATAATTTCCTGCTTTCTGTCTCTCCTTTCTTGAACAAAGATGTTTACATTAACTATTTTCCAAAAACTGGGACCCTTCCAGATCTAAGGAATTTTGGAAGATTATTCTCAATGCCCCACTTCCTTTATGGCCTTAGGGTCCAGATCATCTGATCCTGGGGACTTGTCAGCCTTTAGCTCTAATAATTTTCCAAAACCTTGGTGATTGTTTTAAATTCCTCCTCTGTCCCATTCACCTCCCTTTGGAAGTACTTTTGGAAAGTTTACTAAGTCTTCGACAGTGAAGACAGACATAAAATCCCTGTTCAGTGTCTCTGCCACGTCCTGTTTTCCATTATCAATTCCCCGTCTCACTCTCTAGAGGACCACAGTAGCTTTATTTACTCTTTTCCTATTTAAATACTTGTAGCAACTCTTACTGAGATCCCCATTTTTGGTTTTATTTCAGGTTTTGATCATCCCAAGCATGTTGTTTTTGGAAATGTTTTTGTTTGTCTGCATCGGAATTGCAAATGTGACTTCAGAATGTTATTAATCAAGTGGGCATGTTCCTGAAGATGACAGTCAGTTCAAAATGGTCAGAAACAATAATTTCAGTTGCACATCAAATAGTTTCTGGAGGGAAAAAGATCTAACCTGTGTAAACAAGAGATAAAGGAGCTGTTAATCTCACTATTTTTTTTGTGAAAGGTTAGCTAGAGCAACTGATGCAGTGGTAGAATTTATTAATCTGGTGGATTATTCCATGATTGCACTCAAATTAAGGGTGGCGCGGTGGCACAGTGCTTAGCACTGATGCCTCACAGCGCCAGGGACCCGGGTTCGATTCCCACTTGGGTCATTGTCTGTGCGGAGTCTGCACGTTCTCCCCGTTTCTGCCTCCGGGTACTCCGGTTTCCTCCCCTAGTCTGAAGGGCGTGCTGGTTAGGTGCATTGGCCATGCTAAATTTTCCCTCAGTGTATCTGATCAGGCGCTGGAGTGTGGCGACTAGGGGAATTTCACAGTAACTTCATTGCAATGTTAATGTAAGCCTACTTGTGACTAATAAATAAACTTTAAACTTTTAATTGGTTCGTTTGGTTAACTGGGTTTCTGACACCTACAGAACCTGTTACAGCATCTAACGGTTTCTCAATAAAACTGATGAATTAAACATTTAAATTGTTTCTATTGCCCGATATGGAGTACACAATCTCCCTTTAAGAACTGAAGTATTTATATAGAATAGCTAGAACCAAGTCTTAGCATCTCATAACTGTGCTCAATTTGCCTTGGTAAATCAACAATGTTTAGCAGGAATGTTCACTAATCATCTGCCAAAGAAAACAAACTTATCTTCTCCCAGGATGAAATCTTGAAAATGATGCAGGCCTGTAATCCTATTGGAGCACTGAAGAAAATAGTCTGGGAGTTTAGGGAGGTAGATTCGAGGATCTGCAGTGGTTTATTGCTTCAGAAGCAGTTTTCTCTTGTTCCACTCCAGTTGGGGCATCGCAAACAAACAAACCCCAGAACCCTGGGTCAGTTCCTCAGAAACAGAGATAAAGGCCAACCTGAAATGTTTGCATATTGGTGTTTTTAGGCAGGGCCTGGATCTTTCAGTAGTCTAGAACTCTAGATGTTGCTATTTTCCTGCTCCAAAAATGTGCCTTATTAAATCTCCTGATCAGAAGGGCTGGAAGTTTTGGGCTGTTCATGCCCCGTTGCTGCCAGCAAGGACAGAGAATTTAGCGCTCAACCAAATCCCCGTTCACTGCAGCGGGAATTCCAGCTGCAAGCAAGGTGGGAGAATCCAGCTCCTAGTGTCAGTCATGTAATGAGAGTATTTCTTTTCATTGTCTTCAGTGGCTAGGCCACTGTCCAATAATGTGCTTCACCTATTCACACACCATTGTGATAGAATAAGGTGTTTTCACAATCAATCTCTGGAGTTCAACTCTGAAGTTGAAAAATCTGCAAGCAATATTGTGAAAACATTTTCTCTAATTATTTGGAAAAAGACAGTCATTAACCTGGGGACGATCTTTTGCATTTTAATAATCTCTCAAAGATATATCCAGGAAGGTCATTTATATTTTAATGACTTGCCCAGGTGTGAAGATTAGCTGAGGATCCTTGTAGATCTGTGTATACTGGCAGGAAAGAAAAGGTCACCTATCTTCTCAACTTCATTTTGTTTTAATGTAAGGTGTGTATATCAAATTGGTACTCTATAATTCCATATTTTTTGAGTGTGACTGCATGTGGTGAACCATCGTTGGTTCCCACTGGATAGTGCTGAGCCAGGGGCTGGCCAGGACTACAAGGATGTACATATGTTACTGTTGGATTGTGCTATTGTTGCTGTTGGGTTAGGGTTGGGTTGTTACACCTTTGTATGATAGTGTTGTGGCACATCCCAGTCGGGCTCCGCCTCCTGGGAGAGGTATAAGAGTCCCTGCTCTGGCCGGGACCCCTTCAGTCTGGGATAGTGTACATAAGTTCTGGTAGCTTCATTAATAGTAAATAAAAGCCTTCATTTACTGAGCTTCGAGCCTCGTGTCTAAATTGAAGTGCATCAATTTTATTTACTATTATTAAACTCTCGACGGAGAAAAAAAGAAGAGAGAGAGTATGGAGCAAATTCTCAAGCCAGAACGTCTGACGCTAGATCCACGTGCGGTGGGCGCTTCTAACACCTTCGACCACTGGCTGAAGTATTTCGAAGATTACCTGGCAGCCTCCGCAGCGGTCACCACAGATGATGACAGACTCCGGGTCCTCCATGCGAGGGTAAGCGACACAGTCTACCTCGCGATCCGTGCGGCCACTAATTACCCTAAGGCCCTCGAGCTTCTAAAGAAGCGCTATACAAAACCACCTAACGAGATACACGCTCGTTACCTCCTAGCCACTCGACGACGGCAGTCGGGCGAAACGATGGAGGACTATGCCAATGAGCTCTTACAGCTAGCCAGGGGCTGTGACTGCAAAGCTGTGTCAGCTGAGCAGAGCATGTACGACCTCGCCCGAGATGCGTTTGTGGCCGGGGTCGGATCGTCGTACATTCGACTTAAACTGTTGGAGAAGTGTAACCTTAATCTTACCCAGGCCATTGAGTTAGCAGAGATGCTCGAGTCGGCTTCAAAGAGCTTAGTCTTATATCCAGAGGACCACGTGGAGACAACGTGGCAGGAGCAGTCGCAAATCCCTCCTCGCCCCTCGGGTTCGAAATGCTGTGTAATGGCGTGCTCCCATTCGGGCCAGACGACGGCTGCAGCCCCGTGGGGCCCGCGGTGCTACTTCTGTGGAGGAGCAAAACATACCCGGCAAAAGTGTCCCGCTAAAGCTGTATTGTGCACCGCATGCGGTAAAAAAGGGCATTATGCAAAGGTGTGCCGATCGAAACCCAGGAACGGCAGTGCGGCCTGCGATGCTTCGGAGCTTGGATCATCATCGTCGAAGTCGTCACGGGGTTCGTCCACGTGCGAGGCCAGGATGATGCCATTACGGTCGACGGAGTCGGAGGAGTATGACCACCAGGAGTCGCGGAGTTTGGCGCCCTCACCCACGTGCGATTCATGGGGGCAGCCATGTTGGTCGACACTGACCACAAACGACCAGCAGGGGTCCTCCGCATCGATTTCAGCTGCCTGCAGTGGCGTTCATGAACCAACGGTGACGTCGATCATCCTGGACCAGGCCAAGCCTCATAGACTCGATCGTTCAATGATGAATATCCAGGTAAACAATCATGTGCTTTATTGTCTGTTTGACAGCGGGAGCACTGAGAGCTTTATCCACCCAGACACTGTGAAGAGGTGTGGACTCCAGATTCAACCTGCCAAACAGACAATCTCTATGGCATCAAGGTCCCAGTCTGTTGCCGTGCGAGGGAGTTGCGTGGTAACCTTGAAAGTAAAAGGCACAGTTTACGAGCGCTTCAAGCTCCTTGTGTTGCCGTATCTTTGCGCGCCAATACTTCTCGGACTAAACTTCATGGTCCACTTGAGGAGTGTAATCCTACAGTACGGTGGGCCACTCCCTTCACTGGCAGTGGGAAAACAGCAGCAGCCTCCAAATTGCCCAACGCGCCCCGCCTGCAACCTCTCGACACTAAAGATCACCACTCCCTCCTTGTTTCAGAATCTGGTACCAGGCTGCAAGCCCATCACGACTAAAAGTAGGCGTTACAGCACTGAGGATCGGATCTTCATTAGATCTGAGGTTCAGCGGCTCCTCAAAGAAGGGATCATACAACCCAGTGTTAGTCCGTGGAGAGCACAGGTTGTGGTGGTCAAGAGCGGGAACAAACCCCGGATGGTCATTGACTACAGTCAGACCATTAACCGATATACGCAGCTGGATGCGCATCCTCTCCCGCGCATATCTGATATGGTCAATCAGATTGCGCAGTACCGGGTGTTCTCCACCATAGACCTCAAGTCCGCCTACCACCAACTCCCCATTCGCCCAGAGGACCGACAATACATGGCTTTTGAGGCGGATGGTCGCTTGTATCATTTTCTCAGGGTTCCCTTTGGTGTCACCAATGGGGTCTCGGTCTTCCAGCGTGCTATGGACCGAATGGTGGACCAGAACGGGCTGCGGGCTACCTTCCCGTACCTGGATAATGTCACCATCTGCGGCCATGACCAGCAGGACCACGACACAAACCTCCTGAACTTCTTACGCACTGCATCTCGCCTGAACTTGACCTACAACAGGGAGAAGTGTGTGTTTCGTACGCGCCGTTTAGCCATCCTAGGATACATGGTGGAAAACGGGGTCATTGGCCCTGATCCAGACCGTATGCGCCTCCTTGCTGAACTTCCCTTGCCTGCTAGTGCAAAAGCACTGAGAAGATGCCTAGGCTTCTTCTCTTATTATGCGCAGTGGGTTCCCAACTACGCGGACAAAGCCCGTCCGCTTATTAAGTCCACGACTTTTCCCCTAATGCCAGAGGCCCAATTGGCCTTCAAGAAATTGAAAGACGACATCGCGAAAGCTACGATGCATGCTGTAGACGAGTCCATCCCCTTTCAGGTGGAAAGTGACGCATCTGATTTTGCCCTGGCCGCCACACTTAACCAGGCGGGCAGGCCCGTCGCATTTTTTTCCCGCACCCTCCAAGGCCCCGAAATTCGGCATTCAGCGGTGGAAAAGGAGGCCCAGCCCATTGTGGAGGCCGTCAGACACTGGCGCCATTACTTGGCGGGAAAACGGTTCACCCTGATCACGGACCAGCGATCCGTGGCGTTCATGTTTAACAACACGCAGAGGGGCAAGATCAAGAATGACAAGATCTTGCGGTGGAGAATTGAACTCTCCACCTATAACTACGATATCATGTATCGTCCAGGGAAACTCAATGAGCCCTCGGATGCCCTCTCGCGTGGAACATGCACTAGTATTCAGGAGGATCATTTGAACGCCCTCCATAATGACCTGTGCCATCCTGGGGTCACTCGGCTCTACCACTTTGTAAAAGCCCGCAACCTGCCTTACTCGGTGGAGGACGTCAGGTCGGTAACAAGGAATTGTCGGATTTGCGCGGAATGCAAACCGCACTTTTACCGACCTGACCGGGCACATTTAGTCAAGGCCACTCGTCCCTTCGAGAGACTGAGTGTTGATTTTAAGGGTCCCCTTCCCTCAACAGATCGGAACGTGTACTTTCTAAACATCATCGATGAGTACTCCCGGTTCCCTTTTGTTGTTCCCTGCTCGGATACATCCGCTGCCACGGTGATCAAGGCATTCCGTGATCTTTTTACCCTGTTCGGGTACCCCAGCTACATCCATAGCGACAGGGGCTCGTTGTTCATGAGCGATGACTTGAGGCAATTCCTGCTGTCATACGGGATTGCCTCTAGTAGGACCACGAGTTACAACCCTAGGGGTAATGGACAGGTGGAACGCGAGAATGCTACAGTCTGGAAGGCTGTCTTACTGGCGTTGAAGTCCAAAGGTCTTCCAGTCTCCCGTTGGCAAGAGGTGCTCCCTGATGCGCTCCACTCTATTCGCTCCCTCCTGTGTACGGCAACCAATGCTACTCCCCACGAGAGGATGTTCTCATCCTCTCGGAAGTCTTCCTCGGGGATCTCTTTACCATCTTGGTTGACGTACTCAGGACCCGTCCTCCTGCGGCGACATGTAAGGGCCCGCAAGTCCGACCCCTTGGTCGAACAGGTCCATCTCCTCCACGCCAACCCTCAGTATGCCTATGTGGCATACCCTGACGGGCGAGAGGACACGGTCTCGATCCGAGACCTGGCGCCAGCAGGGGACGTAGCAACCCCTGTCGCTCCCATATCCCCAGTAACAAACCCATTATCTCTCATTTCTTCCCCGGACACGGCGCGGGCAGCATCGGGACCATTGCTTAACCATTTTACTCCCATGTACAGCTTGCCTGAGCCCAGAAGATGGTCGCCACCGCAGGACGTGTCAGGATCCCCTGGACTACCGTCACCTCGGGGTCAACCGGCCTGTAAGTCCGTGGAAGAACAGCCTGACGCCGTTTTGGGGAGAACGCCACCGCAAGTACCTACTCCGGTGTCACCGCCGGTATTGAGGAGGTCACAATGACGGTGCGGTCCCCCTGACCGTCTGAACTTATAGACTGCTGACATTTTATTCTGGTTTTTGTACCCCGCCGGCCTTTGTTTTCAAAGGAGGGGTGAATGTGGTGAACCATCGTTGGTTCCCACTGGATAGTGCTGAGCCAGGGGCTGGCCAGGACTACAAGGGTGTACATATGTTACTGTTGGGTTGTGCTATTGTTGCTGTTGGGTTAGAGTGGGGTTGTTACACCTTTGTATGATAGTGTTGTGGCACATCCCAGTCGGGCTCCGCCTCCTGGGAGAGGTATAAGAGTCCCTGCTCTGGCCGCGACCCCTTCAGTCTGGGATAGTGTACATAAGTTCTGGTAGCTTCATTAATAGTAAATAAAAGCCTTCATTTACTGAGCTTCGAGCCTCGTGTCTGAATTGATGTGCATCACTGCATATCTAGCTTCCTCTTAAATGTATCTGACCATTTGCCTCAACTACGCCAAGTTCCACATTCTCAATAATCTCGAGGTAGAAAACTTTTTTTTTCTGAATTCCCTTTAGATTTCTTGGTGACTACCTCATTTTAACAACCTCTAGTCTTGCTCCTCCTACAAGTCGAAACATCTGTGTCTATTCTGTCTATCAAAACCTATCATAATTAAAAGGACATTCCTCATCCTTCTGGTTCAAACAGAAAAGACACATCATGTGAAAGAATAAATGCTCTCACTCATGGCTGCTAACATCAACTCCCATCTCCCCTGTTCAAGTTGGTGTAACAGATCCAATGACATCATTTGAAGGGAGTTCCAGGATTTTGACCCAGTGACAGTGAAGGAATGGTGATATTATTCTAAGTCAGGACAGTGTGTGACTTGGAGGGGAACCTCCAGGTGGTGGCATTCCCAGGTATATGCTGTGCTTGTCCTTCTAAGTGGTAGAGGTCATTTGGAAAGTGCTATCAAAGGAATCTTGGTGAGTTTCTGCAGTGCATCTTGTAGATAGTACACACTGCCGCCTCTGTGTGCGTGTTCGTGGCGGAGGGAATGAATGTTTGTGGATGGAGTGCCAATCAAGCAGACTGTTTTGTCCTGGATGATGTTGAGCTTCCCTGATCTTTGAAGGTGACGTCACAGGTGGAGAAGGTGGTGAAGAAGGCATATGGCATGCTTGCCTTTATAGGACGGGGCATAGAGTATAAAAGTTGGGGTCTGATGTTGCAGATGTATAGAACGTTGGTTCGGCCGCATTTGGAATACTGCGTCCAGTTCTGGTCGCCACACTACCAGAAGGATGTGGAGGCTTTGGAGAGAGTACAGAGGAGGTTTACCAGGATGTTGCCTGGTATGGAGGGGCTTGGTTATGAGGAGAGATTGGGGAAACTGTGGTTGTTCTCCTTGGAAAGACGGAGGATGAGGGGAGACTTAATAGAGGTGTATAAAATTATGAAAGGCATAGATAGGGTGAACGGTGGGAAGCTTTTCCCCGGGTCGGTGGTGACGTTCACGAGGGGTCATAGGTTCAAGGTGAAGGGGGGGAGGTTTAACACAGATATCAGAAGGACATATTTCACACAGAGGGTCGTGGGGGCCTGGAATGGGTTGCCGGGCAAGGTGGTGGAGGCGGACACACTGGGAACGTTTAAGACTTATCTAGACAGCTATATGAACGGAGTGGGAATGGAGGGATACAAAAGAGTGGTCTAGTTTGGACCAGGGAGCGGCGCGGGCTAATTGTTCCTGGTTTCTCGTTTCAAGGCTTCATTCTATGATCATCTTGCTGGTGCCAGTACAGAGTGAGACTGCGGATAGTTGGGAACCTGTCTCGGGGGCAGGGAATTCATATGGTGTTCGTGGAAGTGGAAATGACTAGGGTTGGGAAGCATTTTGTGATCAGGGCCATTGTGATCTCCTGGACTCGTTTCGATCGCCTCAGGGGGTCGGAGAGGAATTTCCCAGATTTTTTTTCCCCATATTGGCCCTGGGGTTTTTCACTCTGGGTTTTCGCCTCTCCCTGGAGATCACATGGTCTGGAATGCGGGGGTGGGGGTAAGTTAATAGGTTGTAATGAACAAAGCATCGTAGCTGTGAGGGACAGCTCGGTGGATAGGATATTGGTATGTAGATAGGCTGGAAAATTGGGCGGGGATCCTGGATTCAGGATTCAATCCTGGACCGGGGAGCGGCACGGGCTTGGAGGGCCGAAGGGCCTGTTCCTGTGCTGTATTGTTCTTTGTTCTTTGTTCTTTGTTCCCGAGTGCTGTTGGACCTGCACCCATTCAGACAAGTGGAGAGTATTCCATCATATTCCTGACTTGTGTCTTGCTCATGGTGGACAGGCTTTTGAATCAGGATTCACCACAGGATTCCCAAATTCAAGTTGGGAATCTTGTGGCGAATCCTGATTCAAAAGCCTGTCCACCATGAGCCACCGCATTTATATGGCTGCTCCATTTCTCTTCAATGGTAAACTCCTGGATGTTGGCAGTGGGGAATTCAATGATGATAATGCCATTGAATATCAAGGGGAGATAGTTAGATTTTCTCTTGCTGGGAATGGTCATTACCTGGCACTTGTGTGGTGCGAATGTTACTTGCCACTTGTCAGCCCAAGTCTGAATGTTGTCCAGGTCTTGCTAAATATAGAGATAAATTGCTTCGGTATCACAGGAGTCACAAATGGTACTGAATATTGTAATTGTTCAGGTTAGATTAATCCTGTTTTGTGTATACAGGCGTGTAGATGCCAGTGTTTTAGCTGTACTGGAACAGCTTTGCTAGGGGAGCGGCAAGTTCTAGAGCACAAGTCTTCAGTACCATTGTTGGAATGTTGTCAGGGCCTTTGTAGTATCCAGTGGCTTCGCCAATGTTTTGATATCATATGGAGTGAAGCAAATTAGCTGAAGACTGGCATCTGTGATGCTGTGATGTAAGAGGAAATGACATCTCAACTCAGTGTTTCTGGCTGAAGATGTTGCAAATGCTTGAAACTTTTCTTTTGCACTGATGTGCTGGGCTCCTCCATCATTGAGGATGGGGATGTTTGTGGAGCCTCCTCCTCCAGTGAGTCGTTCAATTGTCCACCACCATTCACGGCTGGACGTGGCAGGATTGCAGAGCTATGATTTTTTCTGTTGATTGTGGGTCCACTTAGTTCTGTCTTTTGGATGCTTCTTCCACTGTTTGGCACAAAAGTAGTTCTGTGTTTTGGTTTCACCAGGTTGACACTTCGTTTTTAGGTATGCCTGGTGCTGCTCCTGGCATGCCCTCTTGCACTCTTCATTGAACCAGGGTTGATCCATTGGTTTGATGGTAATGGTAGAGTGGGGGATGTGCTAGGCCATGAAGTTACAGATTGTGATTGAGTACAATTCTGCTGCTGCTGATGGCCCACAGTGCCTCATGGTCATCCAGTTTTGAATTATAGGGCAACATGGTGGCAATAGGGTGGCATGGTGGCACAGTGGTTAGCATTGCTGCCTCACAGCACCTAGGACCCGGGTTCAATTCCCGCTTGGGTCACTGTCTGTTCACGTTCTCTCCGTGTCTGTGTGGTTTTTCTCCGGGTGCTCTGGTTTCCTCCCACAGTCCAAAGATGTGCAGGTTAGGTTGATTGGCCATGCTAAATTGCCCCTTGGTGGCAGGAGTAGTAGCAGGGTAAATGGGGTCGCAGGGCTAGGACCTGGGCGGGATTGTGGCTGGTGCAGACTCGATGGGCCAAATGGCCTCCTTCTGCACTGTCAGGATTCTATGAATAGTTAATTCTGTTTGAAATCTATCACGTTCAGAACAGTGTAGTGCCATACAACATGATGGAGGATGAAGAGGGGAATTCCTCTCAACAGGAACTGTGTGGTCATCACCTCTACTAATACTGTCATAGACAGATGCACCTGCAACAGGTAGATTGCTGAGGATGAGGTGATGTTTTTTCTTCTTGTTGATTCCTTCACCACTTGCCGACAGACCCGATCTCACAGCTATGTCCTTTAGGACTTGGTCAGCTACCGATCCTGCTGTACATCTCGGGCGGCATGGTGGCACAGTGGTTAATGCTACCTCACAGCGCCAGGTACCCGGGTTTGATTCCAGCCTTGGGTGACTGTGGAGTTTGCACGTTCTCCCTGTGTCTGCGCGGGTCTCCTCCCGGTGTTCTGGTTTCTTCCCACACTCCAAAGATGCACAGGTTAGGCAGATTGACCATGCTAAATTGCCCCTTGGTGTCTCTAGATATGTAGGTTTGGGGGATTAGTGGGATAAATATGTAGGTTTACAGGGATAGGGCCTGGGTGGAATGCTCTGTCAGAGGGTCGGTGCAAAGTCAGTGGGCCAAATGGTCTCCTTCTGCACTGTAGAGATTCTATGATCTTGAAGAGCCCTCTGGAGAGATTAGGTTCATTGAGATACAGAGTGGCCACAGCTGCCAGCCCACCCTGTGGAGGAGAAACCCTTCCTCAGGATGGTTGCAGCAGCAGCTATGGTTCATTGGGCAGTGATGACAGTGTGCAATGCTCATAATATTGCATAACAGGAAAATAATCACACAACATGGGCTGCATTTTTGGCTCCCACCAGGGACAGGAATGAAAGTGAAAGGAAACTGAAAACTAAAGTTATCCTTTAAAGTTTAATTCCACATTTCCACCTGTTTGCATAATCCTCAAGTTGCTGATACAAACAGACCTCAGTGTTCTGATTTAGGATTTATCCACAAACAAGGCATTGCCCCTGAGAAGAGCCCCTTGCAAACCTTCAGGCCCAGCAGATTCAAATAGGACAATCCAGCCGGAGAGGGGTCCAGGTTAACTTTGCGAGTGAGCTGCTGGTGAGGACTCTGTCCACCAAGAATGCAATATTGGCAATTCTGCATTGTGTTGGCATGATTTCCCGCCTTTTGGATTATGAGGTCAAATGGAGTGCCCCCCAGGGGTGTGCACTTACACATGGTAAGAATCCCAAATCAGAAAATACAAACATTTCTGGGCTTCAAGAGTGGATTACTGAGGTGGGTGGGTTGGAGGGAAATGTCTTTGACTTTGTAGCTGTAATTTGAAGCTCCCCATTGCAGAGAACATCCAAATTTCAGCAAATACCACAAATTTGTGGAATGCATTATAAATAAACCCTGTTCATATTCATCATATCATGACGTAGTCGATAGAATTCAGGAAGGGACTTCAAATTAAAAGATATATTTATTTGACTTCATTCGCGAATGTTTTATGGAAAATCCACTTGTACCTACTGCCTGTCACCTAAGGGAGCTCCAGGCACACTAAAGTGACCTTTTCATGAGAATCTTATTAAACTGGAAACAAGCACTTAATGGTATACAAAACCCCCAGCAGGGTGCAATTTGAATGAGTGAATTTGTTGCGAGAGGATTCAGCACTGGCGAATGTAATTACATGTCTCAGTTTGGTTAGATTAAAGTATTATGGCTGCTGAGGGTTAAAAAATAAACAATGAATATTAGCTGAAAGCAAATACAGAGGTCTGTTATATCTTTAACTAGCATTTAGATGACTGGTTCTGTGCGTACAATTAAAGGATAAAGCCAGAATATTACACTAAGAGATAGGGACTGAGAAAATGGCAGGATGGAGATACTGTAGGGCTATGACACTCCAAGTCTTGTTCCCAATTAATGCTGCCCTACACTGGAAGCATGGGATCACAGAATTACTACAGAGTTGTCGATCTGTTATTAAGGTAATTTAATAGGTAAGGATTTAAATCCCAGAAACAGGCATTTCTATGTATAAAGATTACACAAGCATAAAAACTATCCGATTTAAATTTTTATTTATCATCTTGGAATATTTACATTGCCCTTTTTTTCCCAGAATTGTAAATATTGATTTAGGATTTACTCAGAATTCTTTTTGAAGCATTTGATTCATTTTTAATGCACTAAAGTAATTGATATTTTTCAATCTATTTCTGAGGACATGTGCTGCTTGACTATGAAGCAATCCAATCCTTAGAACATTAACCAATCAGCATGATTATCATTAAGAGGGAAAAGTGGCGAGTTACATTACTACCCTGACAATGAATTGTAGCTACGGTCTGTGCAGAAAAGCATCAGGTTGGAATCTGTTAAACTTTCTATCTGTGGGATCGTGCACCAAGAGGGTCAACTATTTTCAATTACAACTCATTAAGGGATCCGCCATGTGTCTTAAATTCCTGAAAACATCAGGACCAAAAGGTCAAAATCAGGGGCAAAGTTGGCAAAGATCAGAGATAGAGGGCCTGATTTTACCATTGCATTGCGCCCATTTTTGGGCGTTGAAACTGGGTAAAGTCAGACGTGGGGCAAGTAGCGCAATCCACGCCCGCCTCCATGCCTGTTCCCCCTATACCAAGGCCCGAAAATGGACGCGATCGGGACTGCGCCCGAAACGGGCACAACGGCCGTTTAAATGCATTTTAATGCATTTAAATTGAATTAATGGGCTGCACACCCAACTTTACCACCATGCATTCGCCAATCCAGAATCGGCGCAAAATAGACATTCTCCGTAAAAGTACGATTCAGGCGCTCCATCAGTGAGAGTTCGGTGAGGAGGTAAGTGCATAGCATCGACAGCTCTCTGCTGCTTATGGGTGTCCTTTCGTTGCGGCTGCTTTCTTTCTCGGGTCGGTGGCGGCTGTGCGAGTGTGTGGGGGATGGGGGGGCTGTTGCTCAGCAGGGTTTCCGATGTCCGACTTACAGCACTGACCTCAGTCTCAGCACTGACCTCGGGTCTTGTGGTGCTGCTGGATCCTAGCGCATGCAGCTCACTTCCAGCTGAAGGATGTGCACAAAGCCCTTGCAAATTGCACTGCTGCAGCCTTTAAACTTTGCAAGGAGCTGTGATTATGCGGAGCATGTAGCTGGGAGAATTGTGTGGGGCTGTGATTGTGGGGAGCATGTGGCTGGGAGAATTGTGTGAAATCATAGAAACCCTACAGTGCAGAAGGAGGCCATTCGGCCCATCGAGTCTGCACCGACCACAATCCCACCCAGGCCATATCCCTACATATTTTACCCACTAACCCCTCTAACCTATGCATCTCAGGACACTAAGGGGCAATTTTAGCATGGCCAATCAACCTAACCCGCACATCTTTGGACTGTGGGAGGAAACCGGAGCACCCGGAGGAAACCCACGCAGACACGAGGAGAATGTGCAAACTCCACACAGACAGTGACCCGAGCCGGGAATCGAACCCAGGACCCTGGAGCTGTGAAGCAGCAGTGCTAACCACTGTGGGGCTGTGATTGTGGGGAGCATGTGGCTGGGGGAATTGGGGGGGTATGGACAGTGACTGTTGATGTGCTTGGGGCAAGCAGCGTTCCTTAACCTCTACATGTGTTCCTCCCAATCTCATCCCACCCTTCAGAGTGATGAGATGGCTTTTGCAATGCAACCGATCGATCTTGCTATTCTTTTGGTTGCTGCTGGAGCTGAGGAGGAGGAGCTGGAGGAAGAATTGCGGGCACAGGAGGCCCAGGCTTACCACTTGCAGCAGTTGAGGGAGATCACCACCAGAGGCAGGAGGTGGCCCCATTCACCCAGAGGGGGGGTCGCAGGAGAAGGAGGGAGCAGAGACCCCGGCAGTTCCGTGCATGAGTGTCATTTGGACAGATTTGATTTGATTTATTTTTGTCACATGTATTAGCACACAGTGAAAAGTATTGTTTCTTGCATGCTATACAGAGCATACCATTCATAGAGAAGGAAAGGAGAGAGTGCAGAATGTAGTGTTACAGTCATAGCTAGGGTGTAGAGAAAGATCAACTTAATGAAAGGTAGGTCCATTCAAAAGTCTGACGGCAGCAGGGGAGAAGCTGTTCTTGAGTCTGTTGGTATGTGACCTCAGACTTTTGTATTTTTTTCCCGATGGAAGAAGGTGGAAGAATGTCCGGGTGCGTGGGGTCCTTAATTATGCTGGCTGCTTTGCTGAGGCAGCGGGAAGTGTAGACAGAGTCAATGAATGGGAGGCTGGATTGTGTGATGGATTGACCTTTTGTAGTTTCTTGCGGTCACCGTGTCGGACACTGTGTGCCGCTGACATCTCCACCTCTGAAAAGAGGCAGTGCCACACCTGTGCAACCTAGTGGCGGGGGGGTGGGGAGCACCCACTCTCGGTGGCTGTCAATTTGACGATCACTCTAAACTTTTATGCTCTGGGTCCTTCCACAAATGTGAGGTAATGCATTTTGAACAAATGTGAGGTAATACAGATAGGAAATATACAGTAAATGGCAGAACCCTTAAGAGTATTGATAGGAAAAGGGATCTGGGTGTACGGGTACACAGGTCACTGAAAGTGGTAATTCAGGTGGAGAAGGTAGTCAAGAAGGCCTACGGCATGCTTGCCTTCATCGGCCGGGGTATTGAGTTAAAAAATTGGCAAGTCATGTTGCAGCTTTATAGAACCTTAGTTAGGCCGCACTTGGAATATAGTGTTCAATTCTGGTTGCCACACTACCAGAAGGATGTGGAGGCTTTGGAGAGGGTACAGAAATGTTTTACCAGGATGTTTCCTGGTATGGAGGGCATTAGCTATGAGGAGAGGTTGGAGAAACTTGGCTTGTTCTCACTGGAGCGACAGAGGTTGAGAGGAGACCTGATAGAAGTCTACAAGATTATGAGAGGCATGGACAGAGTGGATAGTCAGAAGCTTTTTCCCAGGGTGGAAGAGTCAATTACTAGGGGGCACAGGTTTAAGGTGCGAGGGGCAAGGTTTAAAGGAGATGTACGAGGCAGATTTTTTACACAAAGAGTAGTGGGTGCCTGGAACTCGTTGCCGGGGGAAGTAGTGGAAGCAGATGCGGTAGTGACTTTTAAGGGACATCTTGACAAGTACATGAATAGGATGGGAATAGAGGGATATGGTCCCCGGAAGGGTAGGGGGTTTTAGTACAGTCGGGCAGCATGGTCAGTGCAGGCTTGGAGGGCCAAAGGGCCTGTTCCTGTGCTGTAATTTTCTTTGTTCTTTGTTCTTCCAGACCCCTCGCAGAGATGTATGTTGCGTCTCCCAGTCAGCTGCGCACACCTGTGTCAAGCAGGTCACAGAAGCCCTGTATGCCCGGGCTGGGCCAGGCCCATCAGGAGGCCCGGGCTGTAGGATTCGTAGCCATTGCGGGGATGCTTAACATACAGGTGACCATCAACTGCACACGCGCCACCCTCAAGGCCCCCCTACAGAATCCGCGGAGATTCTTCAACAAAAAGGGGTTCCACTCCCTGAATGTTCAGCTAGTGTGCGACCGTAACATGAACATTGTGCATGTCTGCGCAAGACATCCAGGTCGTGTGCACGACAACTTCATTGTCAGGAGCTCGGACATCCCGGAGGCATTTGAGGATGAGCTCTCCACTATCGCACGGGTGGCTACATGGGCCTCATTATAGCGGGTCTCCACTTCAGTCACAGGCCTGAGCACATGCGTCATCAGCTCGTGACTGATATGGGTTACCCGCTTCAGACATGGCTGATGACGCATGTGCTCAGGCCTGTGACTGAAGTGGAGACCCGCTATAATGAGGCCCATGTAGCCACCCGTGCGATAGTGGAGAGGTGCATTGGGCTCCTCAAGATGCCTGGATCGATCTGGTGGGGCCCTCCAATACAACTCAGTGATCTCTTCCCGAATAGTGGTCGTGTGCTGTGCCTTGCACAATCTGGCTCTGCAGACAGGTGACCTATTGGAGGAGGAGGAGGACGTGGAGGCTGACCAGCCGGGCATCGCTGGGGAGGAGACCAGCAGGAGGAGGAGGAAGAAGAAGAGAAAGAGCACGCCGAGGAACACCACCCAGATGCTGGAGGGCAGGCAGCTCAAATGAGGCATGCGAGGGTGGCATGGGAGGCCCTGATCACCAGACGGTTCAGTCGCTAGAGGCCTGTGTCTGTGGTTCCATCCCTGCCCACCGCCCCCCATTCCTTCAATATCCTGCAACATTGTCACACCAGAGTGGTGGGCCCGGGCACTCTGCGTTAGTGAGTTTTTTGGCAGGCAGGAGGATGATAGCACCATTATGATGATGCCCTGGTGCAAACTAGTCTGACTCCTACCGGAGTCTGCATGCACGCTGGCACCTGGGCCCATGTCTGTGTAGTGAGTAAGGGATCTGAACCCCCCCATACAGAGCCCTGGGGTGGGTGGGGTGGGGGATGGGTGGGAATCACCCGTGGGTTCTGGGGAACCAATGGCTTCCTTTTCTCAGTGACACAGCATTGAGGGGCCTCCCCAACTGACATCAACACGAAGCATCCCTCCGGCGATCATCAATGGAAGAGGATTCCTATTCAAGACAAATCTGAGACAAATTAGTCACAGGTGGGTAGTGAAAAAATATTTAATTGCAATGAAGGTGTTTAAATAAGACGTTCGAACATCAAAACATATGAATAGAAAACGTTAAGGTGCTTAAATATCTTTTTAACTTAACCCTTAACCCGTGCCATCTCAGTGCAACCACAACTTCCTAACCTTACATGGCCTACCACTACATCTCAGTGACTCCCCAGAATGTACATCGGAGGTGGAGGGGGTCAGTTGCCTACCATGCCCCACGGCCTGTGATGCGCGTGGCAGGCGTCCTCTGGAGGCCCTGGACCTTGAGGGCCCTGGTCTGCTTCCAGATGTCTGGGATGTCTCCATGCCACCCTCCTCATTCCGCTGCCCCTGAGATGTCCCGGTGCCAGGACAGGGGGAAATCAGAAGGTGTAGCCACAGCCACAGTCTCCTGGCTGGAAGGCCCCGGCATAGGCTTGAACCTTTCCTCCTCCCTGGGGGTTCCTGTGGGCCCCTGGGTCACTCAATGGGATGGCGGTGCTTCTACAGTGAACTCCAGAAGCTCCAGCGCCACCTGGCACTGCCAGTCCTGGAGGACCATCTGCATTCTACCCATGGTGAGGTCGAGCCCTCTGTGATGGCTACTTGAGTTGGGGGCCACCTCTCCCCCTCTTAATAGCCACAGCAAGTGCCCTCTGAGACTGGGCCACGCTCTGCAACCCCTCAGCCATGACCCTCTGCGACTGGGCCACGCTCTCAAGGGCTGCTGCCATAGCCCGCTGTGTCTCAGCACTGTCCCGCTGGGTCTCCTGCAAGCTCTCGGGCCTCTCAGCCATGGACTGCAGAACCTCGAGAATCCTGTTCAGTCCCTCAGCTGTGGCCTGCTGTGACTCAGCCGCAGCCCTCTGGGACTCTGCTGTGGCCTGCTGTGACTCATATAGAACATAGAACAGTACAGCACAGAACAGGCCCTTCGGCCCACGATGTTGTGCCGAGCTTTATCTGAAACCAAGATCAAGCTATCCCACTCCCTATCATCCTGGTGTGCTCCATGTGCCTATCCAATAACCGCTTAAATGTTTCTAAAGTGTCTGACTCCACTATCACTGCAGGCAGTCCATTCCACACCCCAACCACTCTCTGAGTAAAGAACCTACCTCTGATATCCTTCCTGTATCTCCCACCACGAACCCTATAGTTATGCCCCCTTGTAATAGCTCCATCCACCCGAGGAAATAGTCTTTGAACATTCACTCTATCTATCCCCTTCATCATTTTATAAACCTCTATTAAGTCTCCCCTCAGCCTCCTCCGCTCCAGAGAGAACAGCCCTAGCTCCCTCAACCTTTCCTCATAAGACCTACCCTCCAAACCAGGCAGCATCCTGGTAAATCTCCTCTGCACTCTTTCCAGCGCTTCCACATCCTTCTTATAGTGAGGTGACCAGAACTGCACACAATATTCCAAATGTGGTCTCACCAAGGTCCTGTACAGTTGCAGCATAACCCCACGGCTCTTAAACTCCAACCCCCTGTTAATAAAAGCTAACACACTATAGGCCTTCTTCACAGCTCTATCCACTTGACTGGCAACCTTTAGAGATCTGTGGATATGGACCTCAAGATCTCTCTGTTCCTCCACAGTCTTCAGAACCCTACCTTTGACCCTGTAATCCACGTTTAAATTAGTCCTACCAAAATGAATCACCTCACATTTATCAGGGTTAAACTCCATTTGCCATTTTTCAGCCCAGCTTTGCATCCTATCTATGTCTCTTTGCAGCCTACTCGGCCATCGCTTGGAGCCTGCCACTCATGTTGAGAATCCCCTGACCCAGACTTTCCACTGGAGACACCACCCTTGCAGTGTTGGCCTGGGCAGCACGGGAGACAGGCAATAGCTGGTCCACCTGAAAGATTTGGGACTCCTCCCAGCAGCCTTGCAGTTGGTCCAGTGTGGTCGTCAACCCTTCCTGCATTCCCTGGCTCTGTTGCTGCATCTCCTGCAGCTGAGGGAGAAGTGATATCAGAGGCCCAGCATGTAGCCTGGGGCCAGCTGAGTCCTCGCCTCTGGCAGGCCCCTGCATGCTACAGGTCTCAGACATTCCCTCCTCCACCCGATGTACATTATCAGATGTGTCGTGCTCACCAGAGAGTGACCCAGAAGCCTCAACACTAACTGGACCTACCGACGTGTCAGTATCTGGGATGGTGAGTTGTGAGGTGGAAGCTGACGCCAAAACGGTGCCACCTTCGGAAGTCCCTTCACCCATATCCTCCGAGGACTCATCCGAGCTGTCTGGACCAGGATGTGTGGGAGCTGCAGTACGGGCCTAAAGTCCAGAAGGCCCCGGGGTGTCCAATCAGTCCCTGCAACACACGAGACAAGGTTAAGTGCAAGGCAGGGAGAGGAATCCGGGATGCCAAACATGTGATTCACATTTCTCCATTGAACCTAGAACAAAACACCAAGAAAATTACATCACAGGAACAGGCCCTTCGGCCCTTCAAGCCTCTGGTGATCAGGCTGCTCATCTGATTTGTAACCCCCTACCCTTCCGGGGACCAGATGCCTCTATTCCCATCTCATTCACATAGCAGTAAAAGCACCCCTTAAAGGTCACTATCGTATCTGCGTCTGTGACCTCCCCTGGCAGCGAGTTCCAGGCACCCACTACCCTCTCTGTGCAAATAAACATGCCTCATACGTCTCCTTTAAACCTTGTCCCTAGCACCCGAAACACGTGCCCCCGAGAAGTTGCCTCAAAGTGAGCGGAAGAATGACAGGTGCTCAAGTCTTGATGGCAGCCGAACCATGCTGTTGTTGACAGCCTGCATCTTCCCTTCTCTTGAAAACACCAGCGCCCTCTCTTCAAAGGAGGTGAGGACCCGGAGGTCTAACTCACCACCCTCTGTCTCCTCCCTCTCATGGATGTTATGGTCAGTCCTCTTCTGTGGAGACAGAAGGAGCCATGAAAGAAATGATGGCGTGACTCCTGTAGAGTATCAGGTGGTGGCCCTTAGAGGGCAAGCGCAGTGGGGCTCTTGGGGGGGATAGGAAGGAGCTGGTTGGGGGTCAGGAGCTGGAAGCATGCAGGGTGCTGGGGATGGGAGGATCTGGGGGAGATTTGGGGGAAGATGCAAGATGGGGTTCAGCACTCACCCTTGCTGCCTGGATGAGGTCATTGGCTTTTTTCCGGCACTGCTTCCCGGTTTGGGGGATCAGTGCCCTGGCATTGACTGAAGTGGCGACCTCCTCCCAGGCTGTATTCCAGCAGAACCTTTGGGTCTGCGTCCTCCTGGGGGGAAGAGGGTGTCCCACCTCATCTCTGTCCAGATCGCCCTCAAAAACGGGGGAGGGGGGGGGCTAGTCGTGCGCCCATTGTCCTGTACTGCCTGCCTGTCCATTCTTGAGCTTTTAATGGAGCTGCCCCTCGTTAGGGCAGATCAGCTGCAGGCAGTTTGGCAGAGCATTCCAGCAAGTTCCATGTAGTTTGCTTGTTAGCATTGAGGGGAAGGCAAGTGAACACTTGCAGGTGTGCTGACGGGGAGAGGGCGCGTGGTGGATCAGTACCTCAATGATTGGGGGCAAGGGAGAGAGAGGGAGGTGTCACACAGCCTTTGGAGTCCAGAGGAGATGGGGGTCTTGTGAGGGAGGGTCCGGGGTAGGGGTGAGGGGGATCACTCTGCCTGATATCTGTCGGGTGGAGGGGGGAGGGTGGATCTCTCTGCCTGAGATCATTGGGGGGGAAGGGGGGCCCACTGCCATTCTGCCTGAGATCAGTGGGGTGGGGGGGGGGGGGGGGGGGGGGGGGGGGAGGGGGGGCCCACTGCCACTCTGCCTGAGATCGGTTGGGGAGGGAAGGGGTCTCCGCTGCCACTCTGCCTGAGATCGGTGGGGGGGAAGGGGGAGGGGCCCGAGATCGGTCTGGGTGGTGGGGGGGTGGGGGTGTAAGGGGGTCAGCAATGCTATGGAGGGTGGGGCAATGTCTGTGGGGGTCGGGGGGAGGCATTATCCGGTCCAGGAGGGATGTCGCAGGGGAGCGTCATTCTATCATTTTTGTCTGCGGATGCGCAGTCAGACTTGCCGATCGGAGCTGCAGGGTTTCGGGCGCATTAGGGGCATAGACAAGGTAGATAGTCAATATCCTTTCCCAAAGGTAGGGGAGTCTAAAACTAGAGGGCATAGGTTTAAGGTGAGAGGGGAGAGATACAAAAGTGTCCAGAGGGGCAATTCTTTTTCACACAGAGGGTGGTGAGTGTCTGGAACAAGCTGCCAGAGGTAGTAGTAGAGGCGGGTACAATTTTATCTTTTAAAAAGCATTTAGATAGTTACATGGGTACGATGAGTATAGAGGGATATGGGCCAAATGCAGGCAATTGGGATTAGTTTAGGGGTTTTAAACAAAAAGGGCGGCATGGACAAGTTGGGCCGAAGGGCCTGTTTCCATGCTGTAAACTTCTGTGACTGTAAGTCCTGCCCACAGGCTTGTCCAGCGCCATTTGGACTCGCTGATATTTTTTCAGGCAGAGTGCATATGGGTGCGCCTGAGAACAGGTCTAAAAGTCAACTCCGAAACACTCCCAGTTTAAAGTCCACCCAGCACTTAGAATTAAAATGGTAAAATAGGGCCGAGAGATTCAAATTTGGGGACATAGTCATCAGAAATTAGTGACGAATGATTAAAATCAGGAACGCACTTTTTGTGTGCGTGAAATAAATAAATATTTGCATTTATACAGCACCCTTCACAACTGTTGTCATCCATGGGAAAGCACCTTTCTCCAAAGGCCTGGAGGAGAATCAATGGGGGACCATTGTTAAATCATAGTTAAGCCAGGTCTCTGTCTCATGTCAGATGTTAGAGGGCTTGGATGTGATGGGGGTGGTGAATGACAGGAAGTAAAAATAAGGTAGAGAGTGATGTGGGAAGAAGTTTGAAAATGGTGAGGGTCGCTGTGTTTCATAGAATCACAGAATCCCTATGGTGCAGAAGGAGGCCATTCGGCCCATCAAGCCTGCACCGAAAACAATCCCACCCAGACCCTATCCCCGTAACCCCACGTAATTACCGTGCTAATCTCCCTAATCTTGGGACACTCAGGGCCGATCTTACCATTTTGATTTTAAGTGCTGAACCTGGGCGTGATTCAGATCCGACTTGTAAACCTGTTCTCGGGCGGGCCCCCCTATGCACTCAGCCTGAAATAAATAGCAGCGATTCTGAATCGTGCTTGCACAAGCCTGTGGGCGGGGCTTATCGTGCCTGAAACGCTGCTGCTCCGATCGGAGCCTTCAACTGCACATGCCCAGTCAAAAACAAATCTGAAAATTGCACCCCTGCCACGTCGCTCCCGGCTGCAAAAAGTGAATAAAGCGACTCGGGAGTGAAAAGCAGGAGCAATGGCCCCCCACAAACATTATCCCACCCCCACAACTCTCTCCCTTATCCATCCATCCCCCCACCCGATTGCGACCCCCTGCCCACTTCCCCCCCCCCACTGATTGCCCGCAGAGTGGCAGCAGACCCCCCCTGCCCCCACCCACCGCCCCCCCTCCCCACCAGAGATCCATATGGCCTCCTCCACTCCCCTCCCTCCCCACCAGAGAATGATTGGGCCTCCCTCCTCCCCCCCACCCCCCGAGAGAGCAATCTGATCCACCTCCCTCCCCCACCACCACCGATCTGAGTTAGAGAGCGGTTGGAAGCCCTGAACTTATCTCTTCAGAAGCTGGAGCACCCAAAACAGACCTTTGCCGAGCATATCTGTTTCGTGCTGAATCTGGATGGGCGAACGCGATGGTAAAGGGGGAAATGCCGGTATGTTTGGGCATCCAACTCATGAAGTCAACTTAAATGCACGCAAATGCATTTAAATTGCCATCGCGCCCATTCTGGGCGCGGTCCCGATCACATCCATTTTTGGGCCTTGGTAAAGGAGGAATCGGCGCGGATGGCGCTATTTGCCAAAAACGGTCGCAACGCAATGGTAAAATCGGGTCCTAAAGCTCAATTTAGCATGGCCAATCAAGCTAACCCACACATCTTTGGACTGTGGGAGGAAACTGGAGCACCCGGAGGAAACACACGCAGACACGGGAAGGACATGCAAACTCCACACAGTCACTCAAGGCCGGAATCAAACCCGAGTCTCTGGCACTGTGCCACTGTACCACCCCAGACTACAAAAAGACTACAGAAATCAGTTAGACCATGGATTTGGGCAGGAAGGTTGTGGCCATGATGCAGAGCCTCCCTGTTTGTCCAGGAGGCTCTTTTCCAGCCCACCCATACCTGCTGCATTGTCAGCTGATGGCAAGTTTCACTAATAAAAAGCTTCCGCCACCACATAACTGTACCTGACTCCTGTGTGCACCACCAGCACTTTACATTTTAATTAGAACTGTACGGGAAGCTGGCACCCAACACAATAACAGATGTGCCACCCATGTCTGGTTCCACTATCAGAAACAGGGTGCATCATTGGTAGCATATTGCCCAGAATGTGCTGACAGACTTCAACATTGTGTTGGACTCAGGGATGAATTTCAAAACTGCAAAGAGGAAAGGGAGTCCTTCTGGGGCAATAGCCAAAGAGAACAAAGAAATCAAGAAGAGATTTTTGAGGAAGATGGTAATGACAGCAGATGTGATGGTGGAAACAATGTGTAAGAAAACAGGAAGGTTGATAATGTAGCAAGCATGGGATTGGGGAGAGGTTTGAAATTCATTAGCAACATCATTTCCCCTTTGGTCCCCATGTTTTAACTGCTGTAAATTGTGGTGAACCTGATATTATGGCCTACATTTTTTTACAATGGGTCTATATACGCCAGCACATCTTTGGGATTTTTGTCATGTGAGAACTTCGATTCCAACACATTACTTTATAGGAGAGACCAGATATCTGAATACCTGAGGATAGGTGCCTTAAGTAATCGCAATGACATTTCTTGACCTGCAATTTAATCCTAGGCATTAATTTGAAGCTATCAATTCTATTATATCCTGTAATTAAATGTACAGTGCTTCATGTCTGTCCAAAATCAACTGTGTTTTACTACCTAACATACTCTAAATAACAAAGAGTGCATTCAGTTCAATGGATAGTTATTTTTACATAGAATTTAGAGCTGAGAAACAGGCCATTTAGCCCAACAGGTTAATGTTGGTGTTCATGCTCCATTAACCCTCCTGTCACTCTTCTTCCATGAGCATTATTAGCATATCCTTCTATTCCTTGCTCCATCAGCAATTTATCTAGTTTTCCCATAAATGCATCCTTGCTATTTGCCTCAACCTGTCCATGTAGTTATTTCAATAAACCTTGGCTGAGGTCAGATGGTCTAATGGGTGTTATTTTCATAGGACATCCAAAGGTTAGGTGAACATTAGAGGGACTGTCTCAATTCCGGTGAGTAAAATAAGAGCAATAAGGCTTCCTTCATGACCCCTGCACAGCACTAAATTGTCAGATATTGTGTGAATGTAAGTGCTGACTTCAGTTAGTAAGTGGAGCTCCCTAATGGAATGATCCTTGGTGTATTATCTGGTGAAACCCTAAAATCCTAGCAATGCAACTATTCAATTTGATTTCACAGCCTTCAGCAGTTTTGTACTCGGTACAAAAAATAATCAAGGAGGCCACTGGTCCTGGGAGGGTGAGAAAACAAGGGATAGAAGTATTATTTAGCTTTACAAAACCCTGGTTAGACCCCACCTGGACTATTGTGCGGCAGTGACAATTGAGGCTTGATCAACTGTAACTTCTAAATCTCAGGTTGATAGGTGTTTTGTTCACCAAAGGTATTAGGGATATAGGTAATGGTGAATATATGGAGTTAGATCGTGAATTGGTCACTATTTCATTAAATGGTAGAACAGATTTGAGGGGTCAACTCCTGTTTCTTTTGTCCTATGTCTTGGCAGAAGAGATTATGAGTCGAGCGCTGGCTGAACAGTGGGAGCATTTTCAGATTTCCCAATCACTTAGGGATGGGAGACAGGATGATGTCTTCATTCTATCAAAGACGGATTTCTAATTAAAGAGACCATAATATGGGTTATAGGGGTCCACCAACACTTGGATTTTTGAGATTGCAGCAACCACAGGAATGGATTGAGTTGCCCCTCAAGTCTCTCCCTCTTAATTGGAGGTGCTGCTGCAGTGAGGTGAACTCTCCCAAGGATGGAAGGAAGAAAACAACGTCTCCAACCAAACAGGCTTATTTGGAAGTGGACCAGTGGTAGTGGAGTCTCTCCAACCTGGAGACAGTGCACCAAGAAGATTTAGAATTTCAGGAGGTTGGGGAAATCAATTCAATTTAATTTCATTTTATTGTTCACACAGAAATTCATTTTGGGTATATTGCATGTTCATTACAAAATTTCATATAAAATTAATAATAACAATAAATAGAAAGAAAATTACAGAGCTCTAACTTTAATTAAAATATGTATTAAAACTATTCCAAAGAAATGAAATAAGTCCGTGAGACCCACCTTGTGGCATACCCTCATTCACAAATCAAACTCCTTCTAAAAGTTCTGTAGACAAGGATACAAACAAGCTTAGGAACTCATTTTTCCAGCATCTGAGGAATTGTAGCCTTTTACCTGAATGCAACTATCAGTAATACTGAAACAAGGGGTGGTTGTCATTAAGCATGACACCTTTTACTTTCGTCAAAATTATTCAAGAGATGCTTTTATCAAGAAAGGTAAGTGGCATAACATTTCCAGGTATCAAGCCCCACACTCTAACATTCCCAGCACAGCACACCTTAGGCCAACACACCTTACAGCTCCATTCATTCTTCACCTCAGAAACATTTCATCTGCATCTGAATAGCCAACACTCACAGTCACCTCCAACTTATGCTCTTTTATCCATGCCTCACTGTCACTCTCCACAAATGTTGATCATTTCTCTACTTCATACAAGCCTTTATGTGCAGTCAAGTCTCACTGCTTTCTCTCCTTGAAGAAGGGAGCACACTATTTGAAGCAAGCCAGAGACCTGAGGGGGTGAAGGGGTGGTGCCCTCCAGTGACTGATACCTTATCAACCATTGGAAATGCTCGCCCACCTGCTCCACAGGGAAGCAGATCTTGCTCCAGGAGACTGAAGATGATATCAACAATCTACAATGAAAGCCCGAGCCTCCTAAGGCATGGCTGCCCAGAAATGTTTAAGTTGTGCTGGTAGACATTGTCTTACCTCCTTCCAGCTGGCTCTCAGTGTCTACCATCTGGACACTCTAAAGTAGCATATGCCTGAGGAGAGGGCAGCTGATGCTACTGCTGGCATTGTTTCAGTTGCTGCCAAAGCAGTTGACCATGTTGTGGCCTTTGCTTCTGTCGCTTAGCAGAGGTGAAAGGTGATGCTGCATCAGCAGCTCACATGTTGTGGTGAAGGCTGCAGCAAGGAAGAGCCACTGCAGGTGAGTGACATGCTGGGCAGAAAACATGAATAACAAGTTACCAATCACTTATCAAGCTCTGAGAGAAAAAGTGCTTTGAACAGCAGTCTCGCAATGGCCACGGCTGAGGATCTCCTTCGTAACTTATCAAAGCCTCCTCAATTTGTTCGTTTCACTGAAGAAGCTCTTATTGCTGTGCACTCATCTTGGTTGTCTTGGTGATTTGCTGGCAGATTGGGAAGAGGGGGGAGGAGGGGAGGGTGGAGACAAGTCTCCTATCTGGAGAATCCAGAAATGAGTATTAATAAACAGGTCTTAATTGTCTTTTTAATTGCCTTAACAAAGTAGCCACAGATCCATGAGATAAAAGCAAAACACCGCTGATGCTGGAAATCTGAGATAAAAAACCAAAATGCTGGATCCATGAGATTCCATTTATCTTCAATTCCACCCCACAGAAACCTGGAAGAAAGTGGGATAATGTCCGGATCTGACCAGATGGCAATTTTTCTGCATGCAACCCTGTCTCCCCTGCCTGGAAAATTCCTACGACAAGATTCTATACAGCTGTCCCTTGTGATTTTCCATACATCAAGCGCTAACATTTAGTTATGGAGGGTGGAATTTTCCACTCCCACCAGCAGTGGGAATCGTGGTGCATGGAGGAAAAAGATTTGGTGGGAGGCCAAAAAAATCAGGTTGCCGATGTCGGGAAATTAGTTTGGAATCTTATTCCCCCGACTTTCCTGGCGAGTTGAAGGCGAGTTGAGTGTCCCGATGAGCGATGTGGGGAACCCAATTTGCATCTTATGAATGCTCATTAAGAACATAAGAACATAAGAAATAGGAGCAGGAGTAGGCCATCTAGCCCCTCGAGCCTGCCCCGCCATTCAATAAGATCATGGCTGATCTGACGTGGATCAGTACCACTTACCCGCCTGATCCCCATAACCCTTAATTCCCTTACTGATCAGGAATCCATCCATCCGCGCTTTAAACATATTCAGCGAGGTAGCCTCCACCACCTCAGTGGGCAGAGAATTCCAGAGATTCACCACCCTCTGGGAGAAGAAGTTCCTCCTCAACTCTGTCTTAAACCGACCCCCCTTTATTTTGAGGCTGTGTCCTCTAGTTTTAACTTCCTTACTAAGTGGAAAGAATCTCTCCGCCTCCACCCTATCCAGCCCCCGCATTATCTTATAAGTCTCCATAAGATCCCCCCTCATCCTTCTAAACTCCAACGAGTACAAACCCAATCTCCTCAGCCTCTCCTCATAATCCAAACCCCTCATCTCCGGTATCAACCTGGTGCCCAGCATATCAGAATCTTGTCTCCCTCCAAATTTAATGCCCCACCAGTGGGAATATAGAATGTTCTGTTTCATGATGGCACACAGTGTTGTGCACTTGATGAGAGAGACTTCTTCCTGGGCTTTCAGGTCAGTAGATGCTGCTTTTGCCTTCATTTCACACAATCAATGACAGATATCAGCTACCTCTCTCACCCGCTGCACTAAGGCTGGGCACAGGGAAGGGGTTGAGGCAGGAGCAGTCAAGGAGCTGAGTGCAAGAGTGAATAGATGTCTGGGTGCCGTTCAAACATGGCTCCCAGACATTGGAGCGTAGGAAGTGACGGTGAGGTGGGCCACATCCTGTCCATCCCACCACAAGATTTGACATGCTGCTCAAGGATGTATCATTGATGAGCTGAACAGCGCTAGGTCTCTTGAGGTTCAGCTGCCCTGCTCTCTAGCGGAAGTCTTATCCCACTCTCTTCCAGGTTTCTGTGGGGTGGAATTGAAGATAAACGGAATCTCATGGATCCAGCATTTTGGTTTTTTATCTCAGCAGCCTGGGAAGATTTTGGAGGGTTTAAAAGTGCTTACCTTGGAGGTTTCAGCCTCATTGTTCCACAGGAGCAGGCTGAGGGTAAGGGAGCTTGTTTGTGAACTCATTTATTTATTTATTTTTCAGTTAAATTTGTGAAAAAAATCGGAGGTTTTTTTTCAAAACAGGAAGTAGGCCCAGCAGAAGCCTGGGAAGGTTTTGGAGGGTTTAAAAGTAGGCCGCACCTTTGAGCGGGCAGCGTCGTTAGCGGGCAGCAGAGTGAGCAGGGGACATAGTGAGAGCTGAAGGGCTTTGGCTCAAAACGGGCTTCGGCGAGAACAGGCAGAGGCGAGAGTAGCTTTTTTTTCTTTTTCAGAAAGTTTATTCCTGTATTTCCCCAGAGTAAAAAAATATGCCAGGCAAGATGTTGAAATGCTCCTCTTGCAGGATGTGGGAGATCAGGGAGACCTCCGGTATCCCTGACGACAGCACCTGCAAAAGATGCATTCAGCTGCAGCTGCTAGCAAAGCGTGTTAGGGAACTCGAGAAGGAGCTTGATGACCTCCATCTAATTCGGGAGAATGAGACGTATATAGACAGTAGCTTTAGGGAGATAGTTACACCTAAGCAGCAGAGCACAGGAAATTGGGTTACTGTAAGGAGAGGAAATGGCAGTGTGAAAGGACAGGCAGAGCAGGGTTCCCCTGTGGACATACCCCTCCACAACAGATATAGTGAATTGGATACTGTTGTGGGAGATGCTTTACCTGGGACAGGCTGCGACAGCCAGAACTCTGATGCTGAGTCTGGTTCTACAGCGCAAAAGGGTGGGATGAAGAAGAGGAGAGCAGTAGTGATAGGGGACTCGATGGTCAGAGATACAGACCGGAGGTTCTGTGGTCGGGACAGAGACTCCCGCATGGTTTGTTGCCTCCCAGGTGCCAGGGTCAGCGATGTCTCTGATCGCGTGCACAGCGTTCTAAAGTGGGAAGGTGATCAGCCAAATGTCGTGGTACACGTCGGTACCAATGATGTGGGAAGGAAGAGTGAGGAGGTCCTAAAGAGTGAGTACAAAGAGCTCGGAAGGAAGTTAAAAAGCAGGGCCCGAGGGTAGTAATCTCAGGATTGCTACCTGAGCCACATGCCAGTGAGGGCAGGAGTAGGATGCTTGGGCGGATAAACACGTGGCTGAGGAACTGGTGCAGGGGGCAGGGTTTCCAATTCTTGGATCACTGGGACCACTTCTGGGGCAGGTGGGACCTGTACAAGAGAGACGGGTTACACCTAAACTACAAGGGGACCAATATACTTGCAGGGAGATTTGCTAGTGTTATTGGGGAGCGTTTAAACTAGAATTGCAGGGGGATAGGAACCAGAGTGCCAGAGCAGATAGTGGAGCAGGGGTAAAAAGACAGGTTAGTTCAAGCAAAATCACAAATGGAAGGGGAGAGTGTGGTGGAAATAATTTTTTGAGGTGTGTCTATTTCAATGCCAGGAGTATTGTGGGGAAGGCAGATGAGCTGAAGGTGTGGATAGACACATGGAAATATGACATTATAGCCATTAGTGAAACTTGGCTACAGGAGGGGCAGGACTGGCAGCTCAATGTTCCAGGGTTCCAATGTTTCAGGCGGGATAGAGGCAGAGGGATAAAAGGTGGGGGGGTGGCATTGTTGGTCAGGGAAAATGTTACAGCGGTACTCAGGCAGGATAGATTAGGGAGCTTGTCTACAGAGGCCCTATGGGTGGAGCTGAGAAACAGGAAAGGTATGACCACGTTAATGGGCTTGTATTATAGACCACCCAATAGTCAGCGAGAATTGGAGGAGCAAATCAGCGGAGAGATAGCTGACAACTGCAAGAAACACAAAGTTGTGATAGTAGGGGATTTTAGTTTTCCACATATAGATTGGGACTCGCATACTGTTAAAGGTTTAGATGGGGTAGAGTTTGTAAAATGTGTTCAGGAGAATTTTCTACATCAGTATATAGAGGTGCCAACTAGAGAGGATGCGATATTGGATCTCCTATTGGGAAATGAGTTAGGGCAGGTGATGGATGTGAGTGTGAGGGAACACTTTGGATCCAGTGATCATAATGCCATTAGTTTCAACCTGATCGTGGATAAGGAAAGATCTGGTCCTCGGGTTGAAGTTCTGAACTGGAAAAAGGCCAAATTTGATGAAATGAGAAGGGATCTGGGAAGTGTGGATTGGCACAGGCTGTTCTCTGGTAAGGATGTAAATGGAAAGTGGGAGGCCTTCAAAGGAGAAATTTTGAGAGTGCAGAGTTTGTATGTTCCTGTCAGGATTAAAGGCAAAGTAAATAGGAATAAGGAACCTTGGTTCTCGAGGGAGATTGTAACACTGATTAAGAGGAAGAGAGAGTTGTATGAAATGTACAGGCAGCAAGGAACACATCCGATGCTCGAGGAGTATAAAAAGTGCAAGAAGCTACTTATGAGGGAAAGCAGGAGGGCTAAAAGAAGACATGAGGTTGCTTTGGCAGACGGAGTGAAGGAAAATCCAAAGAGCTTCTATAGGTATGTTAGGAGCAAAAGGATAGTGAGGGATGAAATTGGTCCTCTTGAAGACCAGAGTGGTAGACTGTGTATGGAACCAAAAGAGATGGGGGAGATACTAAATGGTTTTTTTGCATCCGTATTTACTGAGGAAACGGACATGGAGTCTACAGAAATAGGGCAAACTGGTAGGGAGGCCATGGAACCTTTACAGATTAAAGGGGAGGAGGTGCTCGCTGTCTTGAGGCAAATCAGAGTGGATAAATCCCCAGGACCGGACAGGGTATTCCCACGGACCTTGAGGGAGGCTAGTGTTGAACTTGCAGGGGCCCTGGCAGACATATTTAAAATGTTAGTATTCACGGGGGAGGTGCCGGATGAATGGAGGGTGGCTCATGTTGTTCCGTTGTTTAAAAAAGGTTCCAAAAGAAATCCGGGAAATTATCGGCCAGTAAGTTTGACGTTGGTGGTGGGCAAGTTATTGGAAGGTGTGATAAGGGATAGGATCTACAAATATTTGGATAGACAGGGACTTATTAGGGAGAGTCAACATGGCTTTGTGCGTGGTAGGTCATGTTTGACCAATCTATTAGAGTTTTTCGAGGAGGTTACCAGGAAAGTGGATGAAGGGAAGGCGGTGGATGTTGTCTACCTGGATTTCAGCAAGGCCTTTGACAAGGTCCCTCATGGGAGGTTATTTAGGAAGGTTCAGTCGCTAGGTATACATGGGGAGGTAGTAAATTGGATAAGACACTGGCTCGATGGAAGAAGCCAGAGAGTGGTTGTGGAGGATTGCTTCTCTGAGTGGAGGCCTGTGACTAGTGGTGTGCCGCAGGGATCGGTGTTGGGTCCATTGTTGTTTGTCATCTATATCAATGATCTGGATGATAATGTGGTAAATTGGATCAGCAAGTTTGCTGATGATACAAAGATTGGAGGTGTAGTGGACAGTGAGGAAGGTTTTCAAAGCTTGCAGAGGGATTTGGACCGACTAGAAAAATGGGCTGAAAAATGGCAAATGGAATTTAACGCAGACAAGTGTGAGATATTACACTTTGGAAGGACAAACCAAAGAAGAACGTACAGGGTAAATGGTAGGACTCTGAAGAGTGCAGTTGAACAGAGGGATCTGGGAATACAGGTACAGAATTCCCTAAAAGTGACGTCACAGTGGATAGGGTCATAAAGAGTGCCTTTGGTACATTGGCCTTTATAAATCGGAGTATCGAGTATAAAAGTTGGAGTGTTATGGTAAGGTTATATGAGGCATTGGTGAGGCCGAATTTGGAGTATTGTGTACAGTTTTGGTCACCTAGTTACAGGAAGGATGTAAATAAGATTGAAAGAGTGCAGAGAAGGTTCACAAGGATGTTGCCGGGACTTGAGAAGCTGAGTTACAGAGAGAGATTGAATAGGTTGGGACTTTATTCCCTGGAGCGTAGAAGATTGAGGGGAGATTTGATAGAGGTGTATAAGATTTTGATGGGTATAGATAGAGTGAATGCAAGCAGGCTTTTTCCGCTGAGGCGAGGGGAGAAAAAAACCAGAGGGTGAAAGGAGAAAAGTTTAAAGGGAATATTAGGGGGGGCTTCTTCACGCAGAGAGTGGTGGGAGTGTGGAATGAGCTGCTGGATAAAGTGGTAAATGCGGGGTCACTTTTAACATTTAAGAAAAACTTGGACGGGTTCATGGATGAGAGGGGTGTGGAGGGATATGGTCCAAGTGCAGGTCAGTGGGACTAGGCATAAAATGGTTCGGCACAGACAAGAAGGGCCAAAAGGCCTGTTTCTGAGCTGTAATTTTCTATGGTTCTAAGTCACTCCAACTTTCACTTTCCCCACCTGAAAGGAGAATTCCATTTGCTGTTTCTTGTGGACCTCCATAACAAGTTAAGAAGCTTCCTTACAGCTTTGGATCAGTGATGGGTTTTGTACAATTGCATTATTTCTTTTAGCTGCAGAGCTTCCAATGTCCCCTCTCCTTTTGTATATTGTATGCAAGGATACAAAAGCACCTGAAGTGGCGTGGAATTCTAAAAAGTGTTCAATGTAAAAAAAAGCACGGAGCACTGCAGCCCTTTCTGCCTTATATGTGTACAATCAATCTGGAGTGTACTGGCTTCCGACTGTACTGAAACAGCAGAACATATCTTCGTCTGCAAAAGAATTCAAGACTGTCAAACGCCACTTAAATTGCCCTTAGCATTTAGCCACCCAGCTGGCATCAGTTGCCCTTCTCTATTGATCACCTTGTGTCAGGAGAGACTTGAATACTTTTTTGTTGCCATCACATACTTAGAGTGAAATTAATAGTTCAGAATGCATGAGGTCCCTATAGAATCATTCCAGAGAATAAATACAGCTGATTATCAGTGCACCTTTATTCAAAACATTTCATTAGTTCTCAAGGAGATAAAAGAAAGCTCAGATTCAGGCCCAGGTATATCTCAATTAGGTTGCTGAGGATAGAATGTGGATCCTTCAAACTAGTCCCAATGTCTTTCAACTAACATGATTGAGGTTGTTATGTATCCCCTGTTAGTGTTATGGTAGGGGGGCTGTTCATTCTGACAGCAGTCTAGTTTTAATGGATATCTTTGCAGCTTCACAAAATGAACGCCACTTTGTATCACCACTTTTGGGAAGAACAATGGGCACAGTTGGATAAAACAAAATACTGTACTGAGAAACAGAAAGCTGACTGTCAAACAGTTGAACAGACACCTTGCTGTGTGACAACCAAGTCCAATGATACACATAATTAGGTCTATTTCCGTAGATGCCACTTTGCACACAGCTGAGAAAGGAAATTTCAATCAAATAAACTCTTCTGTGATGCAAATAATAACATCTTTATGTTACTGATGTGGAAGCCATTAATTACAGAGCTGCACGTGTCATCAATTCTGGCTGTAGCACACATAAGCCCTGGAATTACACAGCCAACCTCCTGTGATTGTACCCACCGGTGCCTCCACTTTTGACTGAACTAGCATTTTTTTGGGTTGAGAGAGGGCATTAGTATGGTGTTGGCAGGTGTCTACCTCAAAGCCAATGGCCAATTCAATTTGCCCATTAGTCAGAAAGTAAAGTAGAACTGAAGTTTCCCCATTGGAGAAAACTCTGTTCCTCCTTACAACCACACTTTTTCATGGGTTCAGGTATAACCATTGCTTCGTTCCCACTACTGCTCTACACAATGTCTCTTCTCACTTGGTTTATTGGGTGACAATGTTACATCGGGTCCCTCTGATGCAAGGATACGGCTGCCTTATGGATATTTTACCTCTTACAAGCCCCTGTGGATCAGGCAGCTCAGGGTAGAACCTCACATATGTAAGTTCCAAACTGTTAACTAGCCATTCCCTAACAAGAGTTGTGGTAGATATGTGCCAAGAGGAGAGTAGAGTTTCAATTCTGAACTCCCGTACCTGGTGCCAATTAGGGGGCTAAACTTGGATATTGGAAACATTTTGACTTCAATTTAGGCTAGGCTGCCCAATCAATCACTGTCAGACAGGCTTTTCCATTGTAGGCTTATTTTCAGCTTCTACTTTCCAAATTATTTTGTCATGAGAGGGATGAGTAGTCAGCAGTAATCATCACACAACTTTCTCGGTATAATGGCATTTCTGACTGATTTCTAATTCACCCCATTATAGGTCATGGGTTTTCTTCAACTAGTTCTCTTCAAATGGTCTATTGAACATAATCCCCCAGCATGTCCTTCGCTATAGTAAATGATGAAATTCAACACTGTTCTGAAATTGATGCCAAAGAAAGAAAGCAGGAAATGTAAGAGCACCATTTTTAGTAAAACAGTGGTAATTTCGTGATGCAAATTACAGGCAGAGGTGTGAAATCAGAAACTTTAATTTTTTCAGACATGGATGGGCAGAAAATTCCCTCCAATTAAATATTGGAAAGAATGAAGCCTCGGCTTTCGGTTCTCATTCCAAACACTGTTCCATACCAACTTTCCGTGACAACAGTCTGACATCAAACCAGTCTGTTCGCAACTTTGGCATCATTTTTGACCTCAAGATGATCGAACCATCACTAGGACCACCTGTTTCCACCTGTGTAACATTGCCTGTCTTGGCCCCAGTCTCAGGCCACCTGCTGCTGAAACCCTCATTCATGCCTAGAGTACCTCCAGACCAGACATTTCCAAGGCATTCTTGTTTAATCTCCCACATTCTGTCTTCTGTAAGTTTCAGGATATCCAAATCTCTGCTGCCCGTGCCTTCACTTGTACTGAGTCCTGTTCCCCCTGTCACCCTTATTCTCACTGACTTATGCCAGTTCCTAGTCAAACAATGTTACCATATTTCAAAATTCTTATCCCTGTTTTCAAATCCTATCATAGCATCGCCCATCCCATCTCTGCAATCTCTTCCAGCCCCACAATAGTTTCAGATATTTCTGTTCAGCTAATGCTGGTCTCTTAAGTATCCCCAATTTTAAACACTTCACCATTAGTGGTCGTGCCTTCTGTTGCCAAGGCCCCAAGTTCTAGAATTCTCTCCTGACACTTTACTGCCTCTCTACCTTGCTATCCCCCTTTAAGATGCAGATCTCTTTTACTAACCTTTTGGTCATTTAACCTATACATCTTATTTGGCTCAGCATCATATTTTGCTTCATTGTGCTCCAGTGAAACATTTTTCCTGTATTAACCGCACTTATATAATTATAAGTTGTTGATGGTTTCAAAAAGGAATTAGACTGGTTTCAATGTAATATGGGCATGAATGAGGGAGTCATTCAAAGTGAAGACAGGCGATGTTATGAAGTTCGTGATGGTATGGTCAAATGTGACACCAAGGTTGCAAATAGATTGGCTTAGACTAAAAGCTTCTTGCCAACAAATTGGATTCAGTTTATTAGAAAAATATCAAAAGAATAATGTGCATTGGTGGATTAGATGGATCAGTGGTCTTCTCCTGCCTAAAACTTTTACAATATTGTCACTATGTTACAGCTTTAACAGCAGTACCACAGAATGTGTTGCACCCAGTAAAGCTGGAAGACTTTCCATGAAATTTCATCCGAAGGACAGTATCTCCAGCACTGCAACCATCCCCCATTCCAAAGAGAAATGTCAGCCTTAATAATGAGCTCAGGTTTCTAGAGTGGGGGTTGAATCCATTACCTATGACTCTGAACTAAGAGTGATTTCATTGAGCTAATTTGGCAAATCAAGCTGAAATGTTACTCATGCCACCACACAGGCATACTCTACCTTAACAAAGACCAATACCCTACATGCAAGAAATGCTGTGTGGTTGGTCCATCAAATAACTGATCTTAGCTTGGATGTTTCATTAAAACAGAGACAATTTTGTATCTGCCTGCAGCTAACCAATATAAAAATTAATTTCGTGTGTAATAGACCTCTGCAAGTTGTGATATTACCTGTTTCTGATTTGCTTAGCCACAGTATGTTTATTGTACAATTCTACTAAATGCTAGTTATTATAATTAGATATTAAAACTTAATTGCTTCAGGACTTTGTGCTAGTCACATGATTGCCCCAACGTACTTTGTTTACTCTTTGATTCCTACCAACTAATTTTAGATTTCCCTCTTGTAAAATGAATTTTAATTTGATTTATTATTGTCATTGTATTATCATACAGTGAAAAGTATTGTTTCTTGCACGCTATACAGACAAAACATACCGTTCATAGAGAAGGAAACGAGAGAGCGCAGAATGTATTGTTACAGCCATAGCCAGGGTGTAGAGAAAGATCAACTTAATGTAAGGTATGTCCATTCAAAAGTCTGACAGCAGCAGGGAAAAAGCTGTTCTTGAGTCAGTTGGTACGTGACCTCAGACTTGTGTATCTTTTTCCCAAAGGAAGAAGGTGGAAGAGAGAATGCCCGGGCTGCGTGGGGTCCTTAATTATGCTGGCTGCTTTGCCGAGGCAGCGGGAAGTGTAGACAGAGCCAATGGATGGGAGGCTGGTTTGCGTGATGGATTGGGCTACATTCACAACCTTTTGTAGTTCCTTGTGGCCTTGGGCAGAGCAGGAGCCATACCAAGCTGTGATACAACCAGAAAGAATGCTTTCTATGCAATGTCCATGTAATCTGCACTGATCAAAAGATGGATCAGCTGGTTCTTACTTGAGGAAGTGGAGGGTGGGGAGATGGTACAGACAGAAAATGCAACTGTAAATTAAGTTATTTAGCACCTTAAAGATCTTGAACTCAAATTTTACCATGTCAATTTGCACAAGTGAATGCAATGAGTCTGCACTCTGTGGAACTGACACTTACTCAACAATAACTTGTTCATAGACACTCAGTTTGGGGTCCACAAGAGTCACTCAGTTCCTGACCTCATTGCAGCCTTGGTTCAAATATGGACAAAAAAGCGAACACCAGAAGTGAGGGAGTGTGATTGCTCATGACATTAAGGCAGCATTTGACTGAGTATGACATCAAGGGACTCTAGCAAAACTGAGTCAATGGGAATCAGGGGGAAAACATTCCATTGGTTGGAGTCATACTTGGCACAAAGGAAGATGGTTGTGATGGTTGGAGGTCAATCATCTCAGTTCCAGGACATCACTGCAGGAGTTCCTCAGGGTAGTATCCCAGGCCCAACCATCTTCAGCTGCTTTATCAATGACATTCCTTCCATCATAAGGTCAAAAGTGGGGATTTTTGCTGATGACTGTACAATGTTCAGCACCATTCAGACTCCTCGGATACTGATGCAGTCCATGTCCAAATGCAGCAAAGCCTATCCACCATCTACAAAACACAAGTCAGGAGTGTAATGGAATACTCTCCACTTGCTTGAATGCGTGCAACTTCAACAACCCTCAAGAAGCTCAACACCATCTAGGACAAAGTAGCCCGCTTGATTGCTACCCCTTCAACAAACATTCACTCCACCCACCACTAATTCCGAGAGGCAGCAATGTGTACCATCTACAACATGCACTTCAGGAAGTCATCAATGTTTCTTCGGCAGCACCTTCCAAACCCATGACCACTACCATCTAGAAGGACAAGACCAGCAGATAACTGGGAACATCACCACCTAGAGATTCCCCACCAAGGCACTCACCATCATGACTTGAAACTATATCACCATTCCTTCACTATCACTGGATCAAAATTCTGGAATTCTCTTCCTAACAGCATTGTGGATGTACCTACATGAACTGCAGTGGTTCAAGAAGGCAGCTCATCACCACCTTCTGAAGGGCAATAAATGCCAGCCTAGCCAACGACACCCACATCCTGTAAAAATGAATTTATAAATTAAAAAAATTAAAATTAAAAAACTGCCATAAATGTTGTGAAAAGCCAACTCGTTCCTTGGGAGAGAACCTCCCTCCCTGCGTGCTCTGGGCTCCACCTGACTCTAGGCTCATACCACATAGTTGACTCTTCCACTAATTATTTCCACAGAAATTCTTCTGAATTGTCTGCCCTAACTTCAGCAGAGAAACAATGTTGATCTGTTTTGTTACTACATGGTTTGGATGGATATTCACTTTAGCTGCAGCAGCGGAGGATCAGGAGGAACCCAAAGGAAATTTAATCCCTAATTATCCTCAGGGCAATTAGTGATGGGCAACATTATTGCCAATGTTACCATGGTCCAGGAAGAAATAAATATAAACTATAGACTATCAAAGGTCACTGCACCCAACAAATTATAATGTGATCTTCAGTTCAAGTTGGTACTGCCAGAGTATTTTAAATAGAAATTCAATGGATTTTTACATCTATAATACAGTTAAATGTTCTAAGGAACTCCAGAAAGAGAAGAGAAGAAAAGGCATTTTAGGTTGGGTAGCTAAAAGAAGTCAAATTTCAGGAAGGTTTTGAGAAAGAGATTCTAGAGCATGAAGGAAAAGGGTGGGATAAAGGAGTGGGGAATTATAAGAGACCAGAGTGAAAGTCAGGAAGGGGTTGTAGGCAGTTAAAGACTTTTGGAAAATTTATGGAAAAAATTCTAAGTATCGAACGAATGAAAAAAATGGGAAATGGGAGAGCTCCTGTGACCTACCCCACCTACATCAGAACGATCTCCCCCACGGACATCGGGACGCCCTCCCACACCGATCACCTCCTGTGCCAGTCTATCCCCCTCCCTGCTGATCGCCCCTCCCCCCAGCAGAATTCCAAAGAACAAAGAAGAACAAAGTACAAAGAAAATTACAGCATAGGAACAGGCCCTTCTGCCCTCCAAGCCTGCATCAACCATGCTACCTGACTTAACTAAAACCCCCGACCCTTCCGGGGACCATATCCCTCCAATCTCATCCTATTCATGTACTTGTCAAGATGCCCCTTAAAAGTCACTATCATATCTGCTTCCACTACCTCCCCCAGCAGCGAGTTCCCGGCACCCACCACCCACTGTAAAAGATCTGCTTCATGCATCTCCTTTAAACCTTGCCCCTCACACCTTAAACCTATGCCTCCTAGTAATTGACTCTTCCACCCTGGGAAAAAACTTCTGACTATCCACTCTGTCCATGCCTCTCATAATCTTGCAGACTTCTATCAGGTCGCCCTTCCATAAGAACATAAGAACTAGGAGCAAGAGTAGGCCATCTGGCCCCTCAAGCCTGCTCCGCCATTCAATAAGATCATGGCTGATCTTTTTGTGGACTCAGCTCCACTTACCCACCCGCTCACCATAACCCTTAATTCCTTTACTGTTCAAAAATGTATCTATCCTTGCCTTAAAAACATTTAATGAGGTAGCCTCAACTGCTTCACTAGGCAGGGAATTCCATAGATTCACAACCCTTTGTGTGAAGAAGTTCCTCCTCAACTCAGTCCTAAATCTGCTTCCCCTTATTTTGAGGCTATGCCCCCTAGTCCTAGTTTCACCCGCCAGTGGAAACAACTTCCCTGCTTCTATCTTATCTTTTCCCTTCATAATCTTATATGTTTCTATAAGATCTCCCCTCATTCTTCTGAATTCCAATGAGTATAGCCCCAGTCTCCTCAGTCTCTCCTCATAAGCCAACCCTCTCAACTCTGGAATCAACCTAGTGAATCTCCTCTGCACCCCCTCCAGTGCCAGTATATCCTTTCTCAAGTAAGGATGTAAAACTGTACACAGTACTCCAGGTGTGGCCTCACCAGCACCTTATACAGCTACAACATAACCTCGCTGTTTTTAAACTCCATCCCTCTAGCAATAAAGGACAAAATTCCATTTGCCTTCTTAATTACCTGCAAACCAACTCCTTGAGATTCCTGCACAAGGACACCCAGGTCCCTCTGCACAGCAGCATGCTGCAATTTTTTACCATTTAAATAATTGTCAATTTTGCTGTTATTCCAACCAAAATGGATGACCTCACATTTACCAACATTGTACTCCATCTGCCAGACCCTCGCCCACTCACTTAGATTATCTATATCCCTTTGCAGACTTTCAGTGTCCTCTGCATACTTTGCTCTGCCACCCATCTTAGTGTCATCTGTGAATTTTGACACACAACACTTGGTCCCCAACTCCAAATCATCTATGTAAATCGTAAACAATTGCGGTCCCAACACTGATCCCTGAGGCACACCACTAGTCACTGATCGCCAACCAGAAAAACACCCATTTACCCCCACTCTTTGCTTTCTGTTAGTTAACCAATCCTCTATCCATGCTAATACATTACCCGTAACACTGTGCACCTTTATCTTATGCAGCAGTCTTGGTGTGGCACCTTGTCAAATGCCTTCTCGAAATCTAGATACACCACATCCACAGGTTCCCCATTGTCCACTGCACATGTAATGTTCTCAAAGAATTCCACCAAATTAGTCAAACATGACCTGTCCTTCATGAACCCATGCTGCGTCTTACCAATGGGACAATTTATATCCAGATGTCTCGCTATTTCTTCCTTGATGATAGATTCAAGCATTTTCCCTACTACAGAAGTTAAACTAACTGGCCCTTGGTTACCCTCCTTTTGTCTACCTCCTTTTTTAAACAGTGGCATCACATTTGCTGTTTTCCAATCTGCAGGAACCACCCCAGAGTCCAGTGAATTTTGGTAAATTACCACTAGTGCATTTGCTATTTCTCCCGCCATCTCTTTTAGTACCCTGGGATACATTCTATCAGGACCAGGAGACTTGTCTACCTTTAGCCCCATTAACTTGCCCAACACTGCCTCTTTCGTGATAATGATAGTTTCTAGGTCCTCACCTGCCATAGCCTTCTTGTCATCGATTTTTGGCATTTTATTTGTGTCTTCCACTGTGAAGACCAACACAAAATACCTGTTCAATGCCTCAGCCATTTTCTCATTTCCAGTTATTACATCCTCTTTCTCATCCTCGAAAGGATCAATGTTTACTTTAGCCACTCTTTTTCGTTTTATATATTTGTAGAAACGTTTGCTGTCTGTTTTTATGTTCTGAACTCGTTAACTCTCAAAATCCATCTTACTTTTTTTTAATAGCTTTTTTCGTAGCTTTCTGCTGACCTTTAAAGATTTTCCAATCCTCTAGGTTCCCACTAATCTTTGCCACTTTGTATGCATTTCCTTTCAATTTGATTCCCTCCTTTATTTCCTTAGATATCCCTTTTCCCTTCTTCCATCAATCACCCCGCCAGAAGTGTATCCCCCTTTCCTCTCACCCTGTCAAAGCTCCATCCCACAGTCTCTGTCTGCTCTCAGGCCCCATACGCTTGACACTGCCCCAGCACAGTTATGGTGCCCAGTGGGCAGTGCAAGAATTCCTAGTGGGCCCTGCCAGAATGCTAGGTAGGCAGTCCCCGGGTGCCAGTCAGGCACTGCCAGGCTGATACTGCTCCATGGGCACCACCTGGCCCTGCCCCCGACCACTCAGGGGACAGGGCGAGGTGGCGCCCATGGAGCCAACACCAGTGGAGACTATATGTGATTCTCGCTGGGGAGAACTTCGACCGGTGAGGTGGTTAAAGTAAGAGAGCGCGGACAATAGCGTCCGGGACTCGTCAATGACATGTAAACTGTGTCATTAATATTTACGATCCCCAACCTGCCCCTGCTTCATTACTCCCAGCATGCCCCCTCATGACCCCTTCATGCCCCATCCCTTCATGACACCCCCTTCATAGCCCCCTCCAACATACCACCTGCTCAGACCCCACCCCCACCCAGACACCACCTTCTTCACACTACCCCTGGTATACTGGCCCAACTGGCACTGCCAGGGTGCGAGGTGGGCACTGTCAGATGGGCACTGTCCAACCTTGTTCCCGACCATTCAGGGCTTCAATGGCCTCCGAACCTGCCGGCATGGCTGTCACACCTGGTCTCCGCTAATGGAGACCAGTAGTGATTCTCGCTGGGCTCACACTGCACCAGAGGGTCGGAAGAAATATGCTAATCGGCCTTGTTCCCTTTCTGGGTGTGACCCGGTGTGCACCAGTAGAAAGGTGCACATTCAGAATCCCAACTCATTAAATAAAATCAACGCCAATCATTCAGATTCTCAACTAATTAAACACAAACACAATCAACCATTCTGAATGCCAACTTATACAATCAATGCCAACCACTCAGAATCTCATTAAACAAATCTCAACTCAATAAACACAAACAATGCAATCCATTTAAATTATCATCTCCTCGAGCACAAATAATGCCAACTATTCTGAAGTCCAACTCATTGAAAGCAAGCAATACCAACCATTCAGAATTCTAAGTTCGAACCCGCATTCCAATGATCTATGAGTTAGGTTGATTAGCTGTGCTAAATTGCCCCTTGGTGTCAGAAGGACTAGCAGGATAAGTATGGGTTACGGGGATAGGGCCTGGAAGGGATTGTTGTCGGTGCAGGCTTGATCGGCCAAATGGTCTCCCTCTGCACTGTAGGGATTGTAAATCATTAAACAAAAGCAATGGGCGTGATTTTGAGCCCGCACTTTCCATCTGCGGGAATAGCAGAATATGCTCAAAATTCGGCAAGCACAATTGGCGCCAGCAAGTTTCTGAATTCTGATCTTCCAGGCTCCTCCCCGGCGTGAGTATCGTGAAACACACCGCAGGACCCCAAAATGTTGATTGGAATATATTTGCATGTCATTAGCAAGCTCCGGGACTCCCCCCACCAGATATTCATCACGTGACGCCAGCGTCATTTACTACAAGTCTACATCAGCGTGAACCTGGTACCTTCACCTCCGAGGGGGATTTCAGAGGTGCCGGCAGCCAGCTCACTCTGCCTGGATGTGGCTATAGTGTCTGAGTGGATGATGTAAGGGATGGCACTGAGGCACCGACTGAGTGTGCTGCCATTGGGTGGTAGCCCCAGAGGAAATCATAGAAATCACAGAAGCCCTACAGTACAGAAAGAGGCCATTCGGCCCATCGAGTCTGCACCGACCACAATCCCACCCAGGCCCTACCCCCATATCCCTACATATTTTACCCACTAATCCCTCTAACCTACACATCTCAGGACACTAAGGGGCAATTTTAGCATGGCCAATCAACCTAGCCCGCACATCTTTGGACTGTGGGAGGAAACCGGAGCACCCGGAGGAAACCCACGCAGACACGAGGAGAATGTGCAAACTCCACACAGACAGTGACCCAAGCCGGGAATCGAACCCAGGTCCCTGGAGCTGTGAAGCAGCAGTGCTAACCACTGTGCCACCGTGCCAAGGGACAACCAAGCGATGAGGGCCGGGACTCTCTCATGAACCTTTATAGCTTACTGTGGTTTTCTCTTCTTTACTGTGCATGGTCTGGAGGATAGGGGAGCCTGTCGGGTTGGCTATCCTACTTATTAGCATAGAGCAGCAGCAGAGACACCAACATTCCGCCGCACCTGGCCAGGACCAGTGCCCTGCAGAGGAGGCGGGGCCTGTCGCTGTTCCGGGAGGAGCACCACGGATGTAGCCGAGAGTCTTCTGACGTCGATCATTGTACCTGCAGATGTCAGAGATTTGGTGCTGTAGAAGGTTATGTCTGTCCCGGGGAACAGTGGACCACCTCTGCCAGACCCTACAAGAGCTGGCACTACATGGAACAAGAGGACACCCACTGCCTGTGGTCCTTGAACTTACAACCGCTCTGAATTTCTGTGCGGGTGGCTCATTCCAGGGCAGCACGGGTGACCTGTGTAGCATCTCCCAGTCGGCCACACACAAATGCACCCGAGAGGTTACAGATGCCCTTTATGCGAGGACTCACATTTATAATCAACTTGGATTGGGGCCAGACGAGCCACGACGCCAGGGTTGTGGGCTTCGCTACCTTAGCGGGCTTGCCCCAGGTGATTGACAGCACCCACGTGCCCCTGCGCACTCCAGGGCACCATGCGATGCCATTCATGAACAACAAGGGATTCCACTCCCTTAATTTGCAGTTCATCTGTGAACACACGGTGTGCTTCATGCAGGTGTGTGTCCATTTCCCAGGGAGCGTCCATCACAGCTCCATCTTGGGGTGCTCTCAGATCCCAGCTGTCTTCAATGGGATGGCTCTTCAAGAACAGGTGTACCCACTCAGGAAGTGGCTGATGACGCCAGTGCAGTGACCACAAACAACTGCTGAGGAATGCCACATCTCCTCGGATGAGGAGGATGTCGAGGAGGGTGGTGAGGGTGACCACGTGGAGGAGGAGGTAGAAGAAGCCCGGGTAATGGTTAGGGCCTGACTGGATTGATGCGCCAGGGATGGCCTCATAGTGTCTCGCTTTGGGGATGAGTAGGACTAGGATCGACTAGCTCTCTCGCTATGGGGACTAACATCTCACCAGTTATGTGGTGCCAGCTATGTGCTCCCATGCTGTTTCCAGGCATCATGTGCAGGGTGCTGACACCATTGTCCAGACTCTGTGGGAGAATGATGATTTGTATTGAGGACAGAGCGATGCTCCTCTCATCCTCGATGGTATGTCTGACTCTTGCCAGACAGAGAGTTTAACGCGTCCTGCCATCAAGTAGGCTTATGGATTCCCACCAGTGCCTGTACCATGCAGTTGAAGCCTTGCACCATGGAGCTCACATGCTGAGCAATGGCACAGACATCTCCTGCCATGGAATGCATATCCTGCACCAACGTCTCCACTGAAGACGCCACCCTCGCAGCATTGGCCTTGATGCGCTGCAGTGACGCCACCATCTCCTCTGATAAAAGGCAATGGGATTCCTCCAGTTGGTCTTGCACTCCTGATGCTAGTGACTCTGCATTTGCAGCTCCAGCAGCTGTGGGATGACAGGGCCCAGACACATGTCATTGGCAGAGTTCTGGGCTCTGGCATCCTTCCAAGTGCTGGTTCCCTGGGACATCCCTGATTCTTCCTGCTCTGGGTCTTCAGTTGTGAGGTGTTCCGCAGTGAGTGAGCCAGAAGTCTGTCTATTAAGTCATCCCACTGAGGTGTGAGTATCTGTGAGTATCTGCATTGGTGCCAGGTGTGCGTGACAGCTGTGACGTCTCTTCAATGGTGGGGTTGGAGAAGTTCCCCTCAGAGCTGCTGGAGTCCAGTGGGTCCAGGGGGTGCAAGGGTGGTCCAGCATGTTCCGCTGGCCGGCCTCCAAGAGAAGGGAGATGGCATCAGTGCATTACAGAGGATACGGAGAGAACACTGAACTTGAGACTTGAGGAATGACAGCATATATGTTGAGGATTCTCACGTTTCTCTGCTGCCCCCACTTCACCAGCTGCACAGACACGGTCTTCCTCCTCTCTGGCCAGATCGAGGGCTCGCTCCTCAGGATGTGTGAGGGTTTTCAGCTTGAGCATGACTCCAGCTGGCTGTGCCCGCTGATACCGGTTGTGGTTAAGTGTGTCCTGCAATGACACAGAGAGGAAGCGTGTAGGTGGGAGTGTTGATGTTTAAGATGGTGATGAGGTGTGGCAGACGTGGAGCTTGGGTGGGAGCTGGAGCGTGAGGAGCATGGCAGCTACTGGGGGAACATACTGATTGTTGGAGGGAGGGGGGAATCTGGTGGCTGGTGTTGGAAAGGCCAAGGTGGCTAAGTGCGAGAAGGAGTTGTGGGTATGAGGGGTGTGCGAGAGGGAGAGTGGGGATGGTTCGCTTACCCTGGCTGAGCGAAGAAGATCATTCATCTTCTTCCGACACTGCTGCCTCATTTTCTTCTGGAGTGCGCTTGCACTGACCAGGGCTGCCACTGCATCCCAAGCGGGGCTGGTGTTGCTGCTGGAAGATCATCTCCTGGAATGGGGGTAGAGTATGTCCTGCCTCTGCTCCACTACATCCAGCGTCTTATTGAGGGCCCCTCTGAAATGTGAGATGCGAACCTCTTGGCTGCCATCCCCTGCAGTCGTTGTGGATCAAGTGCTGGGGAGTTTATATGGAACTCCCTCTCTCCTGCAGCAGTTAAGTTGTTGCGGGACGGGTGAATCAGAGGGAACACATGCAGGAATGCTGTGGGCATAAAAATTATTACTAATGGGGCATAAGATTCAACCCCAAAAACATACCGGCACCTTCGGGAGGAATCATTGTTTCTCACGCCAGAACCAACACCGCCATTTTTTGGTAAGATTTCGCCAAATGTCAAACATTCAGAATTCCAACTCATTAAATCAAATCAATGCCAACCATTTAGATTCTCAACTCATTAAACACAAACAGAGTCAACCATTCAAATCTTAAATCAATAGACACAAATAATGCCAGCCATTCAGAATCTCAGCTCATTAATCACAAAGTCAACCATTCAGAATGCCAACTCATTATACAGAAACAATACCAACCTTTCTGAATCCCAACTCATTAAACACAAACTATGCCAACCCCATTCAAAATCCCAGTCCATTAAACAAATGGAATGCCAACCATTCAGAATCCCCACTTGTTAAAGAAACAAAGCCAACTGCAATAGATCGAGGGATTCGCAATGTGGCTTGAATCAACAAAAGGCTTTATTGCCAAATAAAGAATGATATATACACACAAGATTGGACCTAATTACAAGATGATCAGAGGAGTAGATAGGGTGGACAGTGTGAGCCTTTTCCCTCGGATGGTGATGGCTAGCACGAGGGGACATAGCTTTAAATTGAGGGGTGATAGATATAGGACAGATGTCAGAGGTAGGTTCTTTACTCAGAGAGTAGTAAGGGCGTGGAATGCCCTGCCTGCAGCAGTAGTGGACTCGTCAACATTAAGGGCATTTAAATGGTCATTGGATAAACATATGGATGATATTGGAATAGTGTAGGTTAGATGGGCTTTAGATTGGTTTCACTGGTCGGCGCAACATCGAGGGCCGAAGGGCCTGTACTGCGCTGTAATGTTCTATGTTCTAATGTTCTATGTTCTAATTACAATGCGACTGCTCTACTCGACTCCCTGGCTCCAGGTGCGAGTACTTCCTCGACCCGTGGTATGTGTCCTCCTGTCAATTGGCTCAGCTTCCCGCCAAGACCACCCATAGGGTCCTCACTGATACTGTGGCCTTTGGGAAACACCCACTCTTAAAGGGCTATGCTACTGCACTCCTTCCCTCTAAAATCTGAAATACTCCTAAGGACAAACAAAGAACAGGGTATGAACAGGCTACTCAATAGGCTCTTATATAAAAAGGGAATTAGGAAAAACCACTGGAAAACTCATCAAAGATCCAAATGGTCTCAGGTCTTCCTAGCTCTAATAGAATGCCTCAGTTTGGCGGTAGGTTCCTCTACAATTAAAGGGCCAGACTGGACAAATAGGAAAGGTAGGCTCATTAATCCTGTATCCAGTGGTTTTACGGCAGCTTCATGCTCCACCATCTCAAAAACCATCAGATGCTCCGGTCCCATATTCTTCACTTAAATCCTGGTAACCAGACCTGGTATCCTCAAACTATCTGCAGGGGTCGCCTGTGGATTCCCTGTGTCCAATACTGCTCTCCTCCTTAGGTGGCATTAGGATATGAGATCAGAAGCCTTACGGTATATTATACAATTGAACAATACTTAAACATGCCAAGATACAATTCTTAACTGCTAACCTATCACTATTAATTCAAAATAAGCAATCTTTCTTTGATAGACTAAATTCTTCTTTAAAATTAGTTAGCAAACAGGCATACTTGCTTTGACCTAGGTTACCAGGCCTGGAGCTTTCAAAAAGCCTCTAGAGAGACAGTAAAACATCTCACAACACCAGGTTAAAGTCCAACAGGTTTATTTGGTAGCACGAGCTTTCGGAGCACTGCCCCTTCATCAGGTGAGTCACTCACCCGATGAAGGGGCAGCGCTCTGAAAGTTTGTGTTACCAAATGAACCTGTTACACTTTAACCTGGTGTTGTGAGACTTCTTACTGTGCCTACCCCAGTCCAACACTTGTACCTGTAGAGAGAGAAGGAGACAGAGAACCACTTCTTTCTTCTAGCAGCCCAGGCAGCAACTGCTTAGAACAAAGAACAAAGAACAAAGAACAGTACAGCACAGGAAACAGGCCCTTCGGCCCTCCAAGCCTGTGCCGCTCCTTGGTCCAACTAGACCAATCGTTTGTATCCCTCCATTCCCAGGCTGCTCATGTGACTATCCAGGTAAGTCTTAAACGATGTCAGCATGCCTGCCTCCACCACCCTACTTGGCAGCGCATTCCAGGCCCCCACCACCCTCTGTGTAAAAAACGTCCCTCTGATATCTGAGTTATACTTCGCCCCTCTCACCTTGAGCCCGTGACCCCTCGTGATCGTCACCTCCGACCTGGGAAAAAGCTTCCCACTGTTCACCCTATCTATCCCCTTCATAATCTTGTATACCTCTATTAGATCTCCCCTCATCCTCCGTCTTTCCAGGGTGAACAACCCCAGTTTACCCAATCTCTCCTCATAGCCAAGACTCTCCATACCAGGCAACATCCTGGTAAACCTTCTCTGCACTCTCTCTAACGCCTCCACGTCCTTCTGGTAGTGCGGTGACCAGAACTGGACGCAGTACTCCAAATGTGGCCTAACCAGCGTTCTATACAGCTGCATCATCAGACTCCAGCTTTTATACTCTATACCCCGTCCTATAAAGGCAAGCATACCATATGCCTTCTTCACCACCTTCTCCACCTGTGTTGCCACCTTCAAGGATTTGTGGACTTGCACACCTAGGTCCCTCTGTGTTTCTATACTCCTGATGACTCTGCCATTTATTGTATAACTCCTCCCTACATTATTTCTTCCAAAATGCATCACTTCGCATTTATCCGGATTAAACTCCATCTGCCACCTCTCCGCCCAATTTTCCAGCCTATCTATATCCTGCTGTATTGCCCGACAATGCTCTTCGCTATCTGCAAGTCCAGCCATCTTCGTGTCATCCGCAAACTTGCTGATTACACCAGTTACACCTTCTTCCAAATCATTTATATATATCACAAATAGCAGAGGCCCCAGTACAGAGCCCTGCGGAACACCACTGGTCACAGACCTCCAGCCGGAAAAAGACCCTTCGACCACTACCCTCTGTCTCCTATGGCCAAGCCAGTTCTCCACCCATCTAGCCACTTCTCCTTGTATCCCATGAGCCTTAACCTTCTTAACCAACCTGCCATGTGGGACTTTGTCAAATGCCTTACTGAAATCCATATAGATGACATCCACGGCCCTTCCTTCATCAACCGTTTTTGTCACTTCCTCAAAAGACTCTGCCAAATTTGTAAGGCACGACCTCCCTCTTACAAAACCATGCTGTCTGTCACTAATGAGATTGTTCCGTTCTGAATGCACATACATCCTGTCTCTAAGAATCCTCTCCAACAACTTCCCTACCACGGACGTCAAGCTCACCGGCCTATAAGTTCCTGGGTTATCCCTGCGACCCTTCTTAAACAACGTGACCACATTCGCTATCCTCCAATCCTCAGGGACCTCACCTGTGTCCAAAGAAGCGACTGCTCTTGGTTTAAGAATGAAAATGACACTGTTTCTTCCTTCAAGCTTAGCTCCTTCCAGTAACCACATGACTCTATATACCTGGTCTAAAATCCCAGGAGAACATAAGTAAACAAAGATCCATGAACCTCACAAAGTAACATGTTCCTAGCTAAAATCAGTGATTATCTTGCATTTTTAGCCTGTGTTGCAAATCAACTCTTGTAGCAAAGCATCACCTCTTAAAGCAGCCCCACCTTAAATATAAAATATATCAAAATAGCACAGTATCATCACAATGGTCCACATGTTTCCTAAGCCTGCAGTCTTGTACCTCCATGATGTGGGAGACCAGTCCTGTTTGCTCCACTATTTTACCAGCCACCCATGCTGGGAATTCTGCAAAGTTTCTCACTAAGACAGCATTCCTCCACTTTAAACACCCTGTTTGTTCTTCCTGAATCATGATTTTCCTTCTGGGAGACTTGACTAGCCTCCACTCTCCCTGCCAAATTGGGAATATCATGTCCAATCGTATTCTTAAATGGCATCCTATCAGTAACTCGGCTGGTGTGACCCCTGTGGTCATGTTTGGGGTGATGCTATATGATAATAGAAAACTGGCTATGTGTAAAGGAGGGGGTGTGTTCACCTGTTTACTTATTGACAACTTAAATGTCTGTACCGCATGCTCTGCCAGTCCTTTTGATGCTCCATCCTCACATGGAGAATGTCATTGGACTTGAGAAATTTTTGAGATCCTCCACCGTGGATAATGTGCCATTGTCCAACATCACCACTTTTGGAATGCCAAGGATAATGAATATCTTCCTTAACTTGTCAATGGTGGCCATGGCTGTTGTGGACTTCATCAATGCCACATCTGACCACTTAGAGTGTGTGTCCACTAGTATAAGAAACATATAATTTGATTTGATTTATTATTGTCACATGTATTGAAATACGGTGGAAAGTATTGTTTATTGCATGCTATACAGACAAAATATACTGTTCATAGAGTACATAGGGTGTTATAACCCAGTCAGAAACTCCAAGGTGTTTCATGAACTCAGCCTAGACCATACGTTTTGCACTTTGAATTTATTACGGGTAAGCATAAGATGTTTCACTCCAGAAATGATTCAAATGACCCACTATGGAGTTTTTAATCAAACAAAGTTTATTTAAGAATACCGTTAACATATAATAGAACTATATAATATAATATAATAGAACATATAATAGAATTAGCAATAACTTATACCAATTATAAACAAGAAAACAAATGACCATGATATTGTATAAACCATAACAGCGAAATATACTGTTCCAAACAAACATCCATGCAAACATACCCCGTTCTAGACTTAGCACAGAAAGCAAGTATACTCACATGATGCTGGATCTTGCAGCTTTGCAACACCTGCTGTGAACCAGTCCTTTGACTGGAGAACAGAAACTCTGACTTTCCAGTGCTGGCGCTTCCAGCACACCTGGAGTTAGAGATAGAGCCACTGCTTGCCTCTAGCTTCTAGCTATCAAACCACTGACAACAGAATTTTCACTCCAGAGAGAGAGAAGCAAGAAAGATTGTTTCCAGTCTGCAGTCCAAATAGCTTCTAACAAACTGAAACTAAAACCCTTGTAAAAGAAACTGTCCAATGGTACCACCCAACACTTCAAAAATGGTCACAAAACTCAAGGACACTGCTTTAGTCCAACTTACAATAAACAGTGCTTCAATTATCCTGTGTCAGCAACAATAAAATATACCAATACGGACAGTACGGTGCCATAACAAAAGGCCAGGCCTGCTTGAAAAAACTTGTGCAGAGAACATGATTAACATACATTTCCTAAAAGCACAGTAGCATCACAAGGGGAGAAAGAAAGGAGAGAATGCAGAATATAGTGTTACAATCACAACTAGGGAGTAGAGAAAGATTAGATTAATATATGGTAGGTCCATTCAAAAGTCTGATAGCAGCAGGGAAGAAGCTGTTCTTGAGTCGGTTGGTATGTGATCACAGACTTTTATATTGTTCTCCCCATCAAAGAAGATGGAAGGGAGTATGTCTGGAGTGCATGGGGTCAATTAGAAGGACTACATACTTTGGAAGAAAAGATAAAGCCACCAAGGAGGTCCCATAGCCAAAAGATGTTTCTGAGCTGAAATCATTTCTAGGTATGGTAGACACCTGCCAGTCTGGCTGCTTTTCCAAGGCAGCAGCAAGTGTAGACAGAGTCAATGGATAGGAGACTAGTTTGAGTGATGGACTGGGCTTCATTCACAATCCCCCAATCCCCCAATCACTAACCTCCTGGTTTTCGCTCAGACCCTCCAATATATTAAACTAATGAGTTCTGCAGAAGAGAGATATGGGCTTGAAACATTTACTCTATTTATCTCTGCAGATGCTGACAGTTTATCCAGCATTTTCTGTTTATACCTCAAATATATTGTTGCCTCTGTGGCCATCTCTTTTGCTACTACATTTTCAAATATATAAGGTCGTAAGTACATAAGAAAAATGAGCAGAAGTAGATGATATGGCTGAGACTGCTCACCGCCATTCAATATAATCATGGTTAATCCTCTGCCTCAAATTCATAGAATCCTGACAGTGCAGAAGAAGGCCATTTATCCCATCAAGCCTGCACTGACAATGATTCCACACAGGCACTATCCCCATAATCCCACATATTTACCCTGCTAGTCCCCTTGACACAGGGCCAATTTAGCATAGCCAATCCACGTAACCTTCATCTTTGGACTGTGGGAGGAAACTAGAGCACCTGAAACTAGAGCACAGACACTAGGAGGATATGCAAATTCCACACGGACAATCACCCACGGCTGGAATTGAACCTGGGTCCCTGATGTTGTGATGCACCAGTACTAACCACTGCCACCATGCTGCCCACCAGTACAAAACTTCACTTTCCTTTTGCTCCCTATATCTCTTGATTTACTAAGACCAAAAATCAGTCTACCTTAGCTTTAAATATACTAAACAATGAAACATTCGCAATGCTGGAGTAGACAGTTCCAAACATTCTCAATTCTGATTGAAGAAATTTCTCAGTCCTAAATGATCAACACCTTGTCCTGAGACTGTGCCCCTTAATCAGCTAGGTGAAACAATCTGTCTACCCTGTCAAGCCCCTTCAAAGTCTTGTATTTTTCAATGAGATCACTTCTCGTTCTTAACTCCACAGAATAGAGGCCCAATTTACTCAGCCTCTCATCATAGGACAATCCCAATTGAGGTTATAACTGGCTGGGAAAGTCCTAGCATGGAATGCTGGCTCAAAAGACTGATTTTTTAAAAAGTAAATGTGGAGGAACAGAGTCACAGGACTGCTTATTAGATTTAACAAGAAAAAACATGTATTCAACATGACAAATAGATTATAAAATGCTACTCCTTTAGCTTAACCAATACACAGGTTTTAAGATTAACATGGATGACAAAGTCCATTTGAAGCTATAATGCTGAGTTTGTGGATTTCTCCTCCGAATCCCCTAAAATGATTAATGAGTTTCCAAACCCCACTTCCAAAATGTGCTTTAAAATTTTCTCTCATCGCAAAACATTCACTTAGCAATTCGCATTCAAAAATCCAATTCATGTTTACCAAAAGACCCATTTGGTCTGAGTTTTATTCCACTTTGAACAGTAAGTCCATGCCAGGACTTTGGCGTAACCCTTTCAGATTTTCACAATTACACCAATTATTATATCCACTCAATATTTTATAAATTATAGACAAATAGCAAGACATTTCAAACTTTAAGATTACTTTTAGAAAACCTAAAATCTTTGACTGGTGTTCCTGTACAGAATCCTGTTCTATTTTGCAGTTTCTTCTTTTTTTCCCTTTAACTCCAGACCTTCTGGAAACTCTTCTTTTCCCTAGCTTCTTTACTAGTTGTTCTTTAGATATTTGACACTGGCTGTCTGGACCATTACTCCATTGTAGGGTTTTTTTACAGCAAAGCTAAAAGTGCTGGTTTCTCTTTAGCTTCCCCAGCAGAGCTGAGATAAAGTTGTTTACTGCTTCATTGTCCTCAACTGTTTGCAACTACTACTGGCTTTCAGCTAACATTAAAGCAAAAAGAAAGCTGTTTACTTTACCTATAGGGCCTCGCTAGTTGCTAAACAATGGTATTTACTCTTCATGCCGAAGCGCTCTTTATCACAACAGAATCTCAGCTTGAACGGAATCTAACCCCCACACAGACAAACACTTATAGTTGGATTTCATGCTGAATATAGGTTTCTTCCAGGCACAGAAACATTAAATTAAACCCATCTAAAGCTGGACCTTATTTTTTAATGTTTCCCCATGCAAATATAAATCTCTTAAAACTACCTTTGGTTTCCAGAAACTATTCTGTGTTGTGCCCCCCCCACCCCCCCCCCCCACCCCCCCCCCCCCCCCCCCGAGACATATGCCCTTCAGTAAATATGGAGACCAAAACTGCACTCACTGAAGCCCTAAACATTTGTAGCAAGACTTCTTTGTTCTTGTACTCTAAGAACCGTAAAGACCAACATGTCATTTGCCTTCCTAATTTTTTGCTGTACCAGCAGTCCACTAGTTAGCCAACTAGAAAATGCCTTTTTCTCCCTATGTTCTGATTGTTCATTAACCATTCTCCATACATGACGATGCTCAACTTCATGTACCCTTGCATGTTTACTATCTGTGTGGCCCCCTTGCCAAATGCCTTTTGGAACTCCAAGTAAATTACACTTACTGGCCTGCCTTTATCTACCCTACTGGTTGCATCCTCAAAGACTGATGAACTTCTCAAACACCATGTCAACCCTGCCTGATTATATTATGATTTTCTAAGTTCATTGTTAAAACTTCTCTAATAATAAACTTCAGTGTTTTCCTAATGTTGGATATCAGGCTAATTGGCCTATAGTTCCTGAGAATAGCAGTGCTGCATTTGCTCATTTTCAATCCACTCAGATCATTCTAGGATCTATGGAATTTTGGAAAATTGTAACCAGTGCATCCACTATCTCAGCAGCAAACTCCCTTTGAACTCTAGGAAGCAAGGATTTGCAGCTTCTAGTTCTTTAAAAATCTTGCAGCATATCTCTCTGCTCATATTAATTACTTTGAGTTCCTCACTCTGGTTACCTGCTATTTCCAGTATGTAATGTGTATATTTTGTGAAGACAGAAAATATTTGTTCATTGCCTCTGCAATTTCTTTGTTCCACTGAATTTTTCCTGTCTCAGCCTCTGAGCCAACTTCCCCTTTCTTTACATACTTAGAGAAGTTATGATCAGTTTTTATGTTCCCAGAGTTTCCTCATCTATTTCCTCCCTTTCCATGGTAACCCCCAGTTGGTTTCCAAATTCTCCCTCTCCACAGGCTTACTACTATTCTTTGCATAATTATAAGCCTCTTCTTTTAGTCTAATGCTATCATTAATTTCTCCAGGACACCATAGATTGATTTTTCTCTTTAAAATTTAGATTTTTAATGGAATAGATTTTTGTTGAACATTTGAATAATTTCTTAAATGCTTAGTTACCACTATACCTATAAGTCAATTTACCCAACCAACCTTAGCTGGCTTTTCCCTCATATCTATGTAATAGGTTTTGTTTAAGATTCTTGTTTGGGATTGGAGAATGCTGTTTTCAAACTTAGTCATAGAATCATAGAAACCCTACAGTGCAGAAGGAGGCCATTCGGCCCATCGAGTCCGCACCAACCACAATCCCACCCAGACCCCACCCCCACATCCCTACACATTTACCCGCCAATCCCTCCAACCTACGCATCTCAGGACACCAAGGGGCAACTTTTTTTAGCATGGCCAATCAACCTAACCCGCACATCTTTGGACTGTGGGAGGAAACCGGAGCACCCGGAGGAAACCCACGCAGACACGAGGAGAATGTGCAAACTCCACACAGACAGTGACCCGAGCCGGGAATCGAACCCAGGTCCCTGGAGCTGTGAAGCAGCAGTGCTAACCACTGTGCTACCGTGCCGCCCCTTTTACAGCATGGAAACAGGCCCTTCTGCCCAACTTGTCCATGCCACCATTTTTTTTAACCACTAAGCTAGTCCCAATTGCCCACATTTGGCCCATGTCCCTCCATACCCATCTTGCCCATGTAACTGTCTAAATGCTTTTTAAAAGACAAAATTGAACCTGCCTCTACTAATGCCTCCGGCAGCTAGATCCAGACACCACCCTCTGGAGGAAGAAATGGCTCCTCTGGACCCATTTGTATCTCTCCCTCACAAACCTATGCCCTCTAGTTTTAGACTCCCCTACCTTTGGGAAAAGATGTTGACTATCTAGCTGATCTATGCCCCTCATTATTTTATCGACCTCTAAGATCACCCCTAAGCCTCCTATGCTTCAGAAGAAAGAGTTCCAGCCTCTCCTTATAACTCAAACCACGTCCTGGTAGCATCCTAGTAAATCTTTTCTGCAATCTTTATAGTTTTAATAATATCCTTTCTATAATAGGGTGATCAGAACTGTACACAGTATTCCAAGTGTGGCCTTACCAATGCCTTGCACAACTTCAAGATGTCCCAACTCCTGTATTCAATGTTCTGACCAATGAAACCAAGTATGCTGAACGTCTTCTTCACCACTGTCCACCTGTGACTCCACTTCCAAGGAGCTATGAACATGTACCCCTAGACCTCTTTGTTCTACAACACTCCCCAGCACCCTACCATTAACTGAGTAAGTCTGCCCTGGTTTGATCCTCCCAAATGCATCACCCCACATTCATCTAAATTAAACTCCATCTGCAATTCATCAGCCCACTGGCCCAATTGATCAAGATCCCATTGCAATCCTAGATAACCTTCTTCACTGTCCACTATGCCACCAATCTTGATGTCATCTGAAAACTTGCTAACCATGCCTCCTAAATTCTCATCCAAATCATTAACATAAATGGCATGGTAGCACAGTGGTTAGCACTGCTGCTTCACAGCTCCAGGGTCCCGGGTTCGATTCCCGGCTCTGGTCACTGTCTGTGTGGAGTTTGCACATTCTCCTCATGTCTGCGTGGGTTTCCTCCGGGTGCTCCGGTTTCCTCTCACAGTCCAAAGATGTGCAGGTTAGGTTGATTGGCTCGGTTAAAAATTGCCCCTTAGAGTCCTGAGATGCGTAAGTTAGAGGGATTAGCGGGTAAAATGTGTGGGGGTAGGGCCTGGGTGGGATTGTGGTCGGTGCAGACTCGATGGGCCAAATGGCCTCCTTCTGCACTGTAGGGATTCTATGATTCTATGATGATAAATTACAAATAACAGTGGACCTAGCACTGATCCCTGAGGCACACCACTGGTCACAGGCCTCCAGGTTGAAAAACAACTCTCTACAACCACCCTCTGGCTTCTGTCAAGAAGCCAATTTTGTATCCATTTAGCTACCTAACCCTGGATCCCTTGAGATTTAACCTTATGCAACAACCAACCATGTGGTACCTTTTCAAAGGCCTTGTTAAAGTCTATGTAGACAACATCAACTGTACTGCACTCATCTACCTTCTTGGTTACCCCTTCAAAAAACTCAATTAAATTTGTGAGACATGATTTTCCACTCACAAAGCCATGCTGACTGTCCCTAATCAGTCCTTGCATCTCTAAATGCCTGTAGATCCTGTCTCTCAGAATACCTTCTAACAATTTATCCATGATAGATGTTAGGCTCCCAGGCTTTTCCCTGCAGCCCTTAAACGAAGGCAAACATTTGCCGTACTTCATCTGTGACTATCGATTATTCAAACATATCTTCTCGGGGATCCACAATTTCCTCCCTAGCCTCCCACAATGTCCCTAGGATAGACTTCTTCAGGTCTGGGGATTTATCTACCTTGATGCACTTTAAAACTTCCGGTATGTCCTTCTCTAGTATGTACATTCCTCAAGAAATCACTATTTATTTTCCCAAGTTCCCTAACTGCCTGCTTTTCTCAATAGTAAATACCAATGAGAAATATTCAATTAGGATCTCACCCATGTGGATCCACACATAAATGACCTTGTTGATCCTTAAGAGGCCCTACTCTCTCCCTAGTTACTCTTTTGCCCTTTGTATCTGTAGAATCTCTTTGGATTCTCCTTTGCCTTATCTGCCAAAGCAATTTGCCATCCTGATTTCTCTCAACTCTACTTCTACAACCTCTACACTCCAAGGGATCCACTTGATCCTAGCTGCCTTTGCATGTCATGAGCCTCCTTCTTGACTAGGGCCTCAATATCCCGAGTCATCCAGAGTTCCCTACTTCTGCCAGCCTTGCCCTTCACTCTAAAAGGAATGTGCTTACCCTGAACCCTGGTTAACACTTTTGAAAGCCTCCCACTTACCAGCCGTCCCTTTGCCTGCCAACAGACTCCCCCAATCAACTTTTGAAAGTTCATGTCTAATACCATCAAAATTGGCCTTGCCCCAATTTAGAATTTTAACTTTTGGGCCAGACCTATCATTCTCCATAGCTATCTTAAAACTAATACAAATTATGGTCACTGGTCCCAAAGTGACCCCTCGCTAACACATCTGGCACCTGTCCTTCCTTGTTTCCCAAGAGGTCGTCAAGTTTCGCCCCCTCTCGTCAGGCCATCCACATACTGAATGAGAAATTCCTCCTGAATACACATCAAACTCCATCCAAGCCTCTAATACTATGACTGTCCCAGTCAATGTTGGGAACATTAAAGTCCCCTACTATTGCCACCCTATTTTTCTTGGAGCTATCTGTAATCTCCTTACATACTTGCTGCTCAATTTTCCACTATTTGGTGGCCTATACTATAATCCTAACAGTGATTTCCCCCTGCTTTTTTCTCAGTTCTACCCATATAGACTCAGTGGGCAAAACCTCAGAAATTTCCCCTCTCAATTCTGCTGTGATGTTTCCCTAATCAAAACTGCAACTCCCCCTCGCCTCCTGTTCTATCTTTCCTATAGCATCTGTACCCTGGAACATTGAGCTGTCAGTCCTGCCCCTCCCTTAGCCAGGTTTCAGTAATAGCTATAATATCCCAGTTCCATGTATCCATCCATGCCCTGAGTTCATCTGCCTTGCCTGTCAGGCCTTTTGCATTGAAATAAGTGCAGTTTAATCTGGATTTCTCTTGCCCTCTGCCCTGCTTTTGCCTGATCTGTCTAGGATTAGGATTACTGACACTGCCTTTACTAAATGTGCTTTCTTTAACTTAACTTTCTCTTCTGTCTCTACTGCTTTGGGTCCTACCCCTTGCCAAACTAGTTTAAACCCTTCCAAGTGGCTCTAGCACATCTCCCCACCAGGATATTAGTCCCCCTCCAGTTCAGGTGTAACCTGTCCACCTTGAACAGGTCACCCCTTCCCCAGAAGAGATCCCAATGATCCACAAATCTAAATCCCTGTGCCAACTCTCGCCATGCATTCATCTGCCTAATCTTCCTATTCCTTCTCTCTATCATGTGGCACTGACAGTAGTCCAGAAATTACTACCTTCAAGGTCCTGCACTTTAGCCTTCTGCCTAACTCTCTATATTCACACTTCAGGACTTAATCCCTTTTTGTACCTAACTTGAGGTGGAATTTAATTGTATTAACTTTTCTCCCAGAAGATCTTCTACTGCCAGATTGCTAATTAACCCTGCCTTCACTGACCACTACTAGATTTTTAAAAAGAACTTTATCCCTCATTGATTCCACATGTTGTTCCAGGAAAGTTGACAGAAGCATTCTGTAAACTCATCCTCCAGACTGTCTCTGCCAATTGGATTTGTTAGTCTATATGAAGATTAAAGTTTCTCATGGTTTTTTTATTCATTCATGGGTGTGTTACTGGCTGGCCAGCATTTATTGCTGCTCATCCCTCATTGTCCGTGAACTTTGTGGCTTGCTAGGCCATTTCATAGGGCATTCGAGAGGCAATCAGATTGCTGTAGCTCTGGTGTCACATGCAGACCAGGTAAGGACAGCTGATGCCCTTCTCTAAAGGGCATCAATGAACCAGATGGGTTTCTCTGACAATCAAAAATGGTTTCATGGTCATTTTTAAAAATTGAATTTAAATTCCCATGGTGGGATTCAAACCATAGTTCCCAGAGTGGTACCCTAGGTCTCTGGATTACTAGCCCAGTGACAATACCACTATACCACCACCTCCTCCGATGAGGACCAGACTTCGAGGTTGCATAGCAGTGAGCACTGGGTCAAAGTAAGAAGCAGGAGCAATTCCAGGGCTCAAGTGTGGAATCCACACAGCCATTCACAGAACTATTTGCAGAAGACTTACAACGGACCTAGAATAGATTGTTATATTGCCTTTGTTACAACCTCCAATTATTTCTCACTGCTCTGTCCACCTGCACAACTTCTGTTTGAGAGCAGAAAAACTACTATCAATGTTTTCTGACCCTTGTTGTTGTTTTCTACCCATACTGAATTTACTTTCTGATCTTCTCAGCCTAGATCCTCTCTTCCTACTGTTCTTGTGCCATTACCTTCAAGGCTACTCCTTTCTCTTTTCCATTGACTACTTTTTCAAATTTTGTGCAAGGTGAAACATTTATGTTCCAACCTTTCTTGCCTCACCGTCATATATTCATATTGGTGATTATTTCAGTATTTTGTCATTTGCTTGTCCATTATTACAAACACTTCACACATTTAGATAAAGAGCCTTTAGTTTTTTTACTATTATTCTTTGTGTACCTTTTTTTTGCTGAGACACTTTTATTGTTAAATTCTGCCTTTTCCTGTCCACTCGGCTTGACTTTACCCAATTCACTACACTACTCTATTGCCTCAACTTTCCTCTTTAGATTACAAAATCTCCTTTACCTGACTCCATGCCCAGCTCCCCCAACCCTCCAGTGCCCCTGCCTTGCCCCTCATTTACTTTAAAGCCCTATCTACAACTCCAGTTGTACACTTTGCCTGGCATTGGTCCTAACCCAATTTAAATGGTGCCAATTCCAACAGAGCACTTCATTATTTCCCCAGTACTGTTGATGCCAGTGCTTCATGAATCAAAACACCACCTTCCCACATCTTTAAGCAATGGATATAATTATCTAATCTGCTTGACCCTGAGGCACATGCCTCAGGGAACAATCCAAAGATCCAAAAGCTTTTGGATGGATTTGAGCTGAGACTGGATAGGCTTGGATTATTTTCTTCAGAACAGAAGGTTGAGGGGTACAGGGGACATGGTGAATAGGAAGCAGCTGTTCTCCTTGCTTCAGGGGGTCAATCATGAGGGAGCATAGTCTCAAGGTGAGGAGCAAGAGATTCAGAGCAGATTTGAGGAAAAGAAATTTCACTTGAGGGTGGTGAGAATCTAGCATGGGAAGGTAGTGGAGGCTGGAAATAATACAACCTTTAAAAAGTATTTAGAAAGCACTTTAAGTATCATAACATTCAGGGATGTGGGGATAAGTGCTGGAAAATGGGATTTGTGACTTTAGTGGTAGTTACTGTAGACCTGATGGACCAAAGGGTCTTATCTGCACTATATGACTGAGTCAATGAATTTGGAGGCTCCAAATTCTAATTTGAGCCATATATCCTCAAACACTCTCAATCCTAGATCTACCAATGTCGTTGGTTCAATTTCTGGCCCTTGACAATGGTATCTTGCATCCTTCCTTCCAAATTCACCTGACCATGAAGTATTTAACCCCAACAGTGGAAAGGCAGCACAACCTTTGGAGCCCTGATCTTAGTTGCAGGGAACTGTATCTACCCCCCCCCCCCTGACTATATTGTCCCTGACTGCTACCAAATTTCATTTCACTCCAACTACTTAAAATACCTCCTGCATGATGGTGCTCACTTTCGAGTTTTTTGTTCCCATCCACACAGGTAGCATGCACCTCATACATTTTGGTTAAAGACAATGATTGAAGCTCCTCCATCACTATATGCTGGATCCCCATGCCTGCCTTACTTGTGATCACACCCACTTGTCCTTGACCTTTGATCAATTCTAAAGTACTAATTGAGGGAATGTGACTTCCTCCAAGAACAAAGTGTCAAGGTAACTCCTCTGTTTGGCAATGGCTGTAACTTGGACTCCAGCTCAACACCAAAAACTGAAAGACCATGAGTTGCAATTCCACAATCAACAAATCAGATCTAAGCTCTGCAGTCCTGCCATATCCAGTCATGAATGGTGGGAGAAAATTAAACAACTCAGTGGAGGAGCAGGTTCCACAAATATCCCCATTCTCAATGACGGAGAAAACTAGCACATCAATGCAAAAGGTAAGGCTGAAGTATTTGCAACAATCTCTCAAGCCAGAAGTGCTGAGTGGATGATCCATCTCTGCCTCCTCCAGAGGTCCCCAGCATCTCAGATGTCAGTCCTCAGCCAATTTGACTCATTCCACATGATATCAAAAGATGGCTGAAGGCACTGGATACTGCAAAGGCTATGATCCCTGACAACATTCTGGCAATAGTACTGAAGACTTGCACTCCAGAACTTGTTGTGGTCCTAGTCAAGCTGTTCTAGTACAGCCACAACACTGGCATCTACTTGACAATGTGGAAAATTGCCCAGGTATGTCCTGTACACACAGCAGGACAAATCCAACCCAGCCAATTACTGCCCCATCAATCATCAGCAAATAATTGAAGGCTTGATCAACAATGCTATCAAGTGGTACTGGCTTAGTAATAACCTTGCTCAGTGACACCAGTTTAGGTTTCAGCAGGGTCATTCAGCTCATGACCTCATTACAGCCTTGGGTCAAAAAAGGACAAAACATCTGAATTCCACAGGTGAGATGAGTGACTGCCCTTGACATCAAGACAGCATTTGAGTGAGTATGGAATCAAGGAGCCCTCGAAGGTGGAGTCAGAATTAGGGGAAAAACTCTCCACTGTTTGAAGTCATACCTGGCACAAAGGAAGATGGTGTGTTGGTTGGAGGTCAATCACCTCAGTTCCTGGACATCACTGCACAAGTTCCTCAGGGTAGTGTCCTAGACTTAGTCTTCAACTGCTTCAGTAATTGATGTGCAAACATCCCTATTTATTACTTCAATGTTCAGCACCATTCACATCTCATCAGCTACTGAAGCAGTCCATGCCCAGCAAGGCCTGGACCATATTCAGACTTGAGCTGAAAATTGTAAAATAATGTTTATGCCATACAAGTACCAGGCAATGAACATCTCACAAAAATGGCAAATCCAACATCTTGCCCTGACATTCAATGACATTACCATTGCTGAATCCCCAGCTATTGACATCCTGGGGGTTATCATTGAGCAGAAACTGAACTGGGCCAGCCATGTAAACTCACCACCTGACTCCCCAAAGCCTATCCCTCTATAAGGCACAAGTGAGGAGTGTGATGGACTACTCCTCACTTGCCTGGATAGGTGTAGCTCCAACAACAAGAAGCTTGACACCATCCAGGACAAAGCAACCCACTTGATTGATTGGCACCACATCTACAAATGTTCAATCCCTCCACTATCTATAAAATGCACTGTAGAAAGTCACTAAATTGGACAGCACCTTCCAAACCCACAACCACTTCCATCTAGAAGGACAAGGGCAGCAGATGCATGGGAACACCATCACCTGCAGGTTATTCCAAGCCACTCACTGTCCTGATTTGGAAATATATTGCCATTCCTTTGCAGTCGCTGGGTCAAAATCCTGGAATTCCCTCCCTAACAGCATTGTGGGTCAACCCATAGAACATGGACTGCAACGATTCAAGAAGGCAGCTCACCACCACCTTCTCAAGGGCAACTAGGATGGGGCAATAAATGCTGGCCAGCTAGTGATGTCCATGTCCCATGAATGAATAAAAAATAAATACTATGGCTACCAGAGCAGGCCAGAGGCTAGGAATCCTGCCTGAGTAATTCACCTTCTGACTCCCCAAAGCCTGTCCACCATCTACAAAGTACAAATCAGAAGTGTGATGGAATATGAGTGCAGCTCCAACATAACAAGATTGTATACACCATGTAGGACAAAGCAGCCCACTTGATAGGTACCCGATCCACCACCTTCAATATGCATTCCCTCCACCATCAATGCACAGTGGCAGCAGTGAGTACTATTTACAACATGCATTCAGCAACTCACCAAGGATCCTTCAACAGCACCTTCCAAACGCATCACCTCTACCACCTAGAAAGACGAGGTCAGCAGACACTTTAACATCGCCACATGCAAAGTTCCCTCCAATTCTCACACGGTCTTGACTTAGATTTATATCACTGTTCCTGGGTCAGAATCCTGGAACCCTCCCAAACAGCACTGGGTATATCTACACCACAGACTGCAGTGGTTCAAGAAGGCAGCTACACTACCACCTTCGGATGGGCAATAAATGCTGGCCTAGCCAACGATGTTCACATCCTGTGAAAGAATAAAATTGATCAGTTCTTAATTACCTCGTTAATAAAGTAAGGTAGTAATAAAATACAGTTTCCTAACTTAGAGACAAACAAGAAAAACTTAGCTGCTCCTGGAGTTAAAAGCAGAACCTCCTTTGCTGTCATCTCCTGACTCTCCAGACCCTTTCCACCATCCCCAAGGCAACAATCAGGATTCTTCAGTCGCCTGGATGAGTGCAGCTCGAATAACACTCAGCTCACAACATCCAGGACTAAGCAGCCTATAAGATTGCCCCTCCACCCATCTTAAACATTCACTCCTTCCACCAGTGGAGCACAGTTACAGCAGTGTGTACAATCTACAAGGTGCACTACAGGAAATTACCAAGGCTCCTTTGACAGCACCTTTCAAACCTGTGAAGTCCACTACCTAGAAGGATAAGGACAGCAGATGCATGGGAGCACCATCACTTTAATGCTTCTTTCCAAGCCATACACCGTCCTGATGTGGAAATATATCACCATTCCTCCACAGTCACTGGGTTTTTAAAAAAAGCTGCAACTTCCTTCCAATAGCAGTGTAGCTACACCACATGGGCTGCAGCGGTTCAAAAAGATAGTTCGCCACCACTTTCTCAAGCAATTGGGGATGGGCAATTAAAGCAACAATGCTTACTTACATTTAATGAATAGATTTTTTTTTTAAATCCTCAATTCTTTGGACTGTGTATATCCCTGATAAGGCTAGCATTTACAGCCCAATGTTACTTAGCATTAAGATAATAGTAGGTCCTATTCTAGAACCACTATCGTCTGTTTGAGTTAATAAGGGAACTCGAGGATTTGAATGCAGTGATGTGAGGAAATGGCAGTATATGTCAATCAGAATGGCCTGTGTCTTGGAGAGGAATTGAAAATGATGGTGACACTGCATTTGGTGTCCTCATCCTTCTAGATGCTGGAAGTCACAGGTTTGGGAGATGCTGCAAAAACTTCCTTGGCGACGTGTAGATTGCACACTGGCATACTACAGGGTACATAGTGGAATGAGTGATTAAACTAGTGAATGAGATGTCAAACACAGATTGCTTTGTGCTGGATGGTGTTGATCCTTTTGAGCCTAAATGCAGCTGCTTCCATCCAAACAAATGGAGGTAAGTCCATTAGCGTCCTGGCTTGGTACTTGTGGCTAGTGGAGAGATTTTGAGAAGTTAAAGGTCAGCCACTATCTGCAGCATACCTGGTAGCCATGGCTTTTCTGGTGAAGACACAGGACATTGGTGTTAGGGGGACTTAGTGGTGGCAATTCCATTAACTTTCAAGGGGGGGGGGGTTTTGGAGATAGTATCTTGTTGAAGATGGTCATTGCCTGGTACTTGTGCTGATAGGTGTGAATAACATTCATGCCACACAGGGTTTGATATTGTTTGCGTATAGAATCACAATCCCTAGAGTGCAGAATGAGGCCATTTGGTCCATCAAGCCTGCACCAACAATAATCCCACCCAGGCCCTTTCTTAACCCCAGATATTTATCCTGCTAATCTCCCTGACACAATTTAGCATGGTCAATCAGCCTATATGGGCATGAACTGCTTTGAGGAATTGCAGTTGAATGTACTGAACACTAATTATCAGAGAATATCCTCACATCTAACATTCTGGCCATTGATTAAGCAGCTGAAGCAGACCTCAACAATTGCCCTGAGGAACTCCTTCAGGGATATCCTGGGGCTGAGTTCATAGAAATCATAGAAATCATAGAAACGCTATAGTGCAGAAGAAGGCCATTCGGCCCATCGAGTCTGCACCGACCACAATCCCACCCAGGCCCTACCCCCACATATTTTACCCGCTAATCCCGCTAGGGGCAATTTTTAACCTGGCCAATCAACCTAACCTGCACATCTTTGGACTGTGGGAGGAAACCGGAGCACCCGGAGGAAACCCACGCAGACACGAGGAGAATGTGCAAACTCCACACAGACAGTGACCCGAGCCGGGAATCGAACCCGGGACCCTGGAGCTGTGAAGCAGCAGTGCTAACCACTGTACTACCGTGCCGCCCTGGCCTCGCCCCACCCTGAGTTGACTGGTCTCCAATAATCATGTTCCTTTTATACCAGATATGACTCCAGCCCTAATGCTCAATTGGTCTCCACGGTGAATTTGTTCTCTACGTGCTATTACCTCAGCAATATCTAAGACTACTACAGCCCCATCACCTTCATTCTCTTCAGTCTTGACTTTGCCAATACTTTCCTGGCTCATTGTTTAATTCCCTTGTGCCTATCTATGATGTACCTTGAGACATGTTACATTAAAAGGTTTAAAAAAAAAACTATTTTTGTTGCTATTGCATTGCCTTGAGGCTTGAATTTTTTTAAGGACAAATCATGTTCAACTAGCTTGCTTGAGTTTTTTCATAGGGTAAGAGGATGGATGGGGATAATGCACTTGGACTTTCAAAAACATTAGATTAAAGCACCATTTAACAGGTTTGTGAACAAATCGGGGTTGTTGGAATGAAAGGGACAGCAGTAGCATGAATGCGAAAGTACCAGGAAACAGTAGTGGTGAACATTTTGTTTTGCGGATTGGAAGAAGGTTTTATGGTGGGGTTTCACAGGGGTCAGTGTTGGGACTCTGCTCCTAATGGCTTAAGCTTGTGTCTTAAAATACAGTTTCAACTTTCGTGGATAATACAAAACTTGCAAATATTGTGAACGGAGAGGATAGTGTTCAGCTTCAAGAGAACATTGGCTGGTGGAATGGGTGGACAAATAACTGAAAATAATTAGTGCAGGGAAGTTTGAGGTGATTAATTTTGGTAAGAAGAATATGGAGTGGCAATCTAGCATAAGGGTCCAAATCTAAAGAAGTTGTAGGCAGTGAGCTGGAGATGTATGTACACAAATCATTTGAAGGTTGCAGAGTAGTTTTGCGGACGACACAAAACTGGCAGGACTTGCAGATAGTGAGGAACATTGTCAGAGGCTACAGAAGGATATAGATAGGCTGGAAATTTGGGCAAGGAAATGGCAGATGGAGTTCAATCCTGATAAATGCGAAGTGATGCATTTTGGTGGGAATAATGTAGGGAGGAGCTACACGATAAATGGAAGAACCATAAAGGGTGTAGAGTCGCAGAGGGACCTGGGTGTGCAAGTCCACAGATCTTTGAAGGTGACGTCACAGGTGGAGAAGGTGGTGAAGAAGGCATATGACATGCTTGCCTTTATAGGACGGGGCATAGAGTATAAGAGTTGGGGTCTGATGTTGCAGATGTATAGAACGTTGGTTCGGCCGCATTTGGAATACTGCGTCCAGTTCTGGTCGCCACACTACCAGAAGGACGTGGAGGCTTTGGAGAGAGTACAGAGGAGGTTTACCAGGATGTTGCCTGGTATGGAGGGGCTTGGTTATGAGGAGAGATTGGGGAAACTGGGGTTGTTCTCCTTGGAAAGACGGAGGATGAGGGGAGACTTAATAGAGGTGTATAAAATTATGAAAGGCATAGATAGGGTGAACGGTGGGAAGCTTTTCCCCGGGTCGGTGGTGACGTTCACGAGGGGTCATAGGTTCAAGGTGAAGGGGGGGAGGTTTAACACAGATATCAGAAGGACATATTTCACACAGAGGGTCGTGGGGGCCTGGAATGTGTTGCCGGGCAAGGTGGTGGAGGCGGACACACTGGGAACGTTTAAGACTTATCTAGACAGCTATATGAACGGAGTGGGAATGGAGGGATACAAAAGAGTGGTCTAGTTTGGACCAGGGAGCGGCGGGGGCTAATTGTTCCTTGTTTCTCGTTTCAAGGCTTCATTCTATGATCATCTTGCTGGTGCCAGTACAGTGCGAGACTGCGGATAGTTGGGAACCTGTCTCGGGGGCAGGGAATTCATATGGTGTTCGTGGAAGTGGAAATGACTAGGGTTGGGAAGCATATTCCGATCAGGGCCATTGTGATCTCCTGGACTCGTTTCGATCGCCTCAGGGGGTCGGAGAGGAATTTCCCAGATTTTTTTTCCCCATATTGGCCCTGGGGTTTTCACTCTGGGTTTTCGCCTCTCCCTGGAGATCACATGGTCTGGAATGGGGGGGTGGGGGTGAGTTAATAGGTTGTGATGAACAAAGCATCGTAGCTGTGAGGGACAGCTCGGTGGATAGGATATTGGTATGTAGATAGGCTGGAAAATTGGGCGGGGATCCTGGATTCAGGATTCAATCCTGGACCGGGGAGCGGCGCGGGCTTGGAGGGCCGAAGGGCCTGTTCCTGTGCTGTATTGTTCTTTGTTCTTTGTTCTTAGTTAAAGCATACAGGATCCTAGGCTTTATAAATGGAGTCTAAAACACTTGTTCCATCTCAACTGGAGTATTGTGTCTAGAATGAGCAGTACACTTCAGGAATGATGTGAAACTTTTGGAGAGGACAAAGAATAAGCAGCATGGTGGCGTAGTGGTTAGCACTACTGCCTCAATACCTGGGACCTGGGTTCAATTCCCGGTTTGGGTTACTATGCGGAGTTGCACATTCTCCCCGTGTCTGCATGGTTTCCTCCAGGTGCTCTGGTTTCCTCCCACAGTCCAAAATGGGCACCGGAGCATGGCAACTAGGGGATTTTCACAGTAACTTCATTGCAGTGCTAATGTCAGTCTATTTGTGGCACTAATAAACTTAATTCCAAGGATGAGGTACTGAATTTACATGGATAGATTGGAGAAGCTGAGGCTGTTCTGCTTAGAGCGGAGAAGGTTGAGGGGAAATTTGATAGAGCCAAACAAAATCATGTGCTCTGAATAGAGGAGATGGGGAGAAACTCTTCACATTAGTGGATAGATTAAGAATTCACTCATTTAAAGTGATTGGCAAAAGAAGCATGAGGAAAATCTTTGGGAACTGGAATAAACAAAACAAAGAACAAAGAACAATACAGCACAGGAACAGGCCCTTCGGCCCTCCAAGCCCGCGCCGCTCCCTGGTTCAAACTAGACCATTCTTTTGTATCCCTCCATTCCCACTCCGTTCATATGGCTGTCTAGATAAGTCTTAAACGTTCCCAGTGTGTCCGCCTCCACCACCTTGCCTGGCAGCGCATTCCAGGCCCCCACCACCCTCTGTGTAAAATATGTCCTTCTGATATCTGTGTTAAACCTCCCCCCCTTCACCTTGAAACTATGACCCCTCGTGAACGTCACCACCGACCTGGGGAAAAGCTTCCCACCGTTCACCCTATCTATGCCTTTCATAATTGGAATGCATTGCTAGAAAGTGTTGGAGGTTGATTCAATTGTGGCTTTCAAAAGAGAATCCGTTAATTATCTGAGGAGAAAAAGATTGCAGTTGTTATAAAAATGTGGGGGATTTGGGCTAGAAGAATTTTTCTCACTGGTACAGATTTGATTACTACTATCTGTGCCATTGCATTGCTCACTTAGATTGTTGGGAACACCACGATTCAGGAGTGCTCACCTCCACATGGCAGATTGTTTAATCAGCTCCTGTTGAGCCTCCCCACTTGTGGTGATGTCACACAATTTGTATCACATGAACTTTTACAAGTGCCAAAGGGCAATTTTAATAGAAATTGTACATCTTCTAATAATAACAGTTTAAAATAGGGAGTACGACCCAACATCTGGATAAAGTATTATCTTTCTATTAGATCTTCTAATATTAGAACTAGATAATTAAAACCTGATTAAAATCAGACATTTTTACACTTTCTAATCACCAGACCTGAGATGTATCTGTGGAGAGTTCTGTTTTCAGAATCTGCTTTACCCAACAGTTCTGAAGTTCACAGGTAAGACATCAAGCTGAGAAAAGTTGTCTCAATCCAGTTTTCCTCTTACTTAGTTGCTGCAGTTTGTGCACATGGGTAAATCCATCTGTAATGTGAAATATTATACACAAATATAATGAGAGCTATGCATGTAGCTCTTCAAACAAACTCCATTATATTTACATTAACTTTTCCACATTTTATGAGCCCAATGGGCAGCACAGTGGTTAGCACTGCTGCCTCAGTGCCAGGGTTCAATTCCAGCCTCAGGTCACTGTTTGTGTGGTGTTTGCACATTCTCCCTGTGTCTGCATGGGTTTCCTCCTGTTTCGTCCCACAGTCCAAAGATGTGCAGGTTAGGTGGATTGGCCATGCTAAATTACCCAATGGGCTGAATGGCCTCCTGCACTGTAGGGATTCTATGATGGACATTTTTCCTTATCTTCAAAATTGGTTGAGATAAAGTTGGAATAAAGAGAAGAGCCATTGTACTGTTGCTTGCAGTGTAGGTAAAGAGAGCAAACCGAAGACTGACAGTACATTGGGTCTTAACTTCTGAGCTCCAGGGCATTGTATTTGGGAAGTACCCCAAAAATACTGCCCCACACCCCTTTGGAATTTCCCAGATGAGGCTTGCACAGCAACTGCTTGGGAAGTTTCAACTTCCCATGGGCAAATTCCCTGCACTGAGAATTATCCAAAAATGCAATTTAAATTGATTAATTCATCAATTCTCACCCAGAAATGGTTAGAATTAAAACGGTTGATGAAGGAAGGGCCGTGGATGTCGTATATATGGATTTCAGTAAGGCATTTGACAAAGTCCCACATGGCAGGTTGGTTAAGAAGGTTAAGGCTCATGGGATACAAGGAGAAGTGGCTAGATGGGTGGAGAACTGGCTTGGCCATAGGAGACAGAGGGTAGTGGTCGAAGGGTCTTTTTCCGGCTGGAGGTCTGTGACCAGTGGTGTTCCGCAGGGCTCTGTACTGGGACCTCTGCTATTTGTGATATATATAAATGATTTGGAAGAAGGTGTAACTGGTGTAATCAGCAAGTTTGCGGATGACACGAAGATGGCTGGAATTGCGGATAGCGAAGAGCATTGTCAGGCAATACAGCAGGATATAGATAGGCTGGAAAATTGGGCGGAGAGGTGGCAGATGGAGTTTAATCTGGATAAATGCGAAGTGATGCATTTTGGAAGAAATAATGTAGGGAGGAGTTATACAATAAATGGCAGAGTCATCAGGAGTATAGAAACACAGAGGGACCTAGGTGTGCAAGTCCAATAATCCTTGAAGGTGGCAACACAGGTGGAGAAGGTGGTGAAGAAGGCATATGGTATGCTTGCCTTTATAGGACGGGGTATAGAGTATAAAAGCTGGAGTCTGATGATGCAGCTGTATAGAACGCTGGTTAGGCCACATTTGGAGTACTGCGTCCAGTTCTGGTCGCCGCACTACCAGAAGGACGTGGAGGCATTGGAGAGAGTGCAGAGAAGGTTTACCAGGATGTTGCCTGGTATGGAGGGTCTTAGCTATGAGGAGAGATTGGGTAGACTGGGGTTGTTCTCCTTGGAAAGACGGAGAATGAGGGGAGATCTAATAGAGGTATACAAGATTATGAAGGGTATAGATAGGGTGAACAGTGGGAAGCTTTTTCCCAGGTCGGAGGTGACGATCACGAGGGGTCACGGGCTCAAGCTGAGAGGGGCGAAGTATAACTCAGACATCCGAGGGACGTTTTTTACACAGAGGGTGGTGGGGGCCTGGAATGCGCTGCCAAGTAGGGTGGTGGAGGCAGGCACGCTGACATCGTTTAAGACTTACCTGGATAGTCACATGAGCAGCCTGGGAATGGAGGGATACAAACGATTGGTCTAGTTGGACCAAGGAGCGGCACAGGCTTGGAGGGCCGAAGGGCCTGTTTCTTGTGCTGTACTGTTCTTTGTTCTTTGTTCAATTCTTGCTTGAGTTATTGTACCAACCTGCACCAGCCCCTCATGGGATCCACATCCCCAAACCCAAGGGACTGTCCCCACTTCCCACCTATCCCTGCCATGGGATTTCTCCCAACTACTCCCACACACCCATAGTTCTCACCCCACCCTGATTACCTCCTCCATGGTACACACCTGAAGGGGACCACTGCACCCCAGTGGGGACTGTTCCTGCCAGAGTGGACCCCATGCCTGGCCCAACCCCACAATCCTACTCACTTACCTTCTCTGTGGTATGTCAGACTTTTAAACCTGGTTGGACATTTAAACTTGGCTGGTTTAAGGCAGCTCGTGCTGTTAAGAGAGTGGCTTCCTTACCTGTGACTCTGCAGACCTCGATGCTAGGATCTGGGGACACAGCTCCCTAGCCTCGCCTGGTCTGAGCTGGAAGTTTGGGTGAGTTAGGATCACCTGGATTTCAAGATAATAACCTTCGAGTGGTAATCTACCTCAATTGCCACTCTGTCAGGAAGTTATGACAATCAGTGCAAAGGATTGGAGAGTCTGAAACCAAGGAAATATTTAACTAATAGTGACCATCAATGATCAAATTAAATAATAGGTTTCGAAAGGGAAAATGCAAAACAAGACAGTCCTCTGCACCAATTTTAACCACAACCAGGCTAGCCAAAACACGAGAGCCATGGAGTTCACCACACAGCTGGTTTGCCCCAAGTTCAGGGTATCATTGACTGCACGCACAAGGCTCTGCATTCCCCGTAGCAGCATGAGGTGCCTTTCATCAACCACAAGGGATTCCACTCCCTCAATGTGTGATGGAGCCAAGAGCGTTATGCAGGTGTGCCCGTTTCCTGGGGAGAGTCCATGATTGCTACATCCTAGGCTGCGCTCAAATTCCGATGGTCTTCAAGGGAGAGCAGGGGCTGGAGGGATGGCTCCTCAGGGACAAGGGGTATCCCCTTGAGAGGCGGCTGATAGCACCAGTGCAGAGGCCACAAACAGTAGCTGAGACCTATTGCAATGGGACTCATGTTGGTGCAGCAGATTGGCCCACCTGAAGACGTGGTTCAGTGCCTGGACCAGTCAAGGAGAGCCCTCCAGTACAGCCCCAAGAAGGTCTTGCACATCACCATGGTCTGCTGCACCCTCTATAAGCTGGCGCTGCAACGGAGCGAGGAGCTTACTGAGGAGGGGATGGAGCAATGACATCTCAAATGAGGAGGGCATCCAGAAGCGCAGTGAGGCAACCCCCTGAAGGAGGATTGAGGAAGGACTTCATGAAATGGCCAGGGCCTGAATGGGACCCAAGGCTCGATGACCTGACAGCCTTTCACTTTGAGGTGGAGCACAATGAGGGTAGACAGACGGGAGGCCTGACCAGGATTTCACCAGCATGACTGTCATTCTCGAGTGGTGGAGGGTCAACCATTGAGCTGCCTTTGTCTGAGGAGATTTGAGGATGTGCTGTGCATGCTTCAATGGGAGGCATTTTTGGGCTGCATAACATGAATCTTAATACATTAAATGGTGCTAACATCAACGGTCAACTACCAAAGATGTGTGGGTTAGGTTGATTGGCCATGCTAAAATTACCCCTTAGTGTCTTGAGATGCGTAGGTTAGGGGGTAGATATGGGGGTAGGGTCTGGGGTGGGATTGTGGTCAGTGCAGACTCGATGGGCCAAATGGCCTCTTTCTGCACTGTAGGATTTCTGATTCTATGAACCATGCTTAAAATCAATTGTGTCCACGCTATGACTATAATTTCTTATCCTTCTCAAACCTACTGCGGCTTCATAGTGTTTCCCCAGGATCCACAGCTGAGGATGAGGCAGCCTGCTGAATGCCATACCCTGTAGCCTGAGATGGCCCTAGCTGGCATCCTCTGGAGGGCCAGGACCTTGAGTCTGAGCCTGCTTTCGGACAGCACGGGTGTTGCCCTCAGTGCGTGGAGTTGGATATGTCAGTCACAAGGAGGGGGTTGTTAGTCTGGGCATCAGACTATCCTCCAATGGTTGCACTGAGGTCCCTGGGTTCCTCTGTGGGATGGAGGGACAACTGGAGTGAGTTCCAAAATCATCGCCATGCTCTGGCACTGGCCCTTGTGGATGCCCACAATGCCTGCACCATGCACCTCACATCCTCAAACACAAAGTGGACAACCCCTGCCATGGAGTACATGTCCTGTACCAAGGTCTCCACTGCAGACACCATCCTCAGTGTTGGTCTGGTTGCCTCAGTGATGGCACCATCTCCTCTGACAGAAGGCAATGGGACTCCTCCAGTCAATCTTGGACTCTGAGGAGGGATGCTGTCATCCCTTCCTGATACTCGCGGCTCTGCCTTTACAGCTCCAGATGACCGGAGCCAGGGACACATCAGTCTGGGGCTCAGCAGAGTCCTGGTTTCCAGCATCCTTCTGAGTGCCGAATCACTGGGACATCCCTGTCTCCAGCTGCTTTGGATCACCAGGCTGTGTGGTGCTCACTAGTGAGTGATTCAGCAGCCAGTTTACTTAGTGATCCCACTGAGGTGCAAGTATCTGTGTTGGTGGAGGGTGTGGGCAACAGCTGCAATGCCCCTTCAATGCTGGTCTCTGATATGTTTCCCTTGGAGCTGCTCGGGTCCGTTGTCTCGAGTGAGTGGGCCAGGCTGGCCAATGGATTGACCTGAAAAAGGAAGCAAGGTGGCATTAATGCATGGCAGGGGCATAATGATAGCAGCAACATAACTCGGGTAAAGCTGGCACCATGGCGAGATGTGGTGAAGATTCTCACTTGTCTCGTGCCCGCACCTCCCCCGTCAGCACAGGTGCAGTCCTACTCTGTACCAGCTCAAAGGCCCTTTCCTCAAACGTAGTCTTCAGCTCGGGCATCACTCGGCCAACTATGCCCACTCATGCCACTTGTGCTCTAGCTTGTCCTGCAATGAGACAGATGGGAAGAGTGTGGGAAGGACACGTACTGGATCAGATGGGTATGGTGCCTGGCATGTGTGGTAGGTGAGTGTGAGCAGGAGAGGATCCACTGGGGGATAATGTGGGGTATGGGAAGATGACTGGTGGGACCCCATGAGGTGGCTGAGAGAGATCCCTGTGGAAGTGTGCTGGATGTGTGTGGGGACAAATGGAAAGGATGACTTACCCTGGCTGCACAAAGTAAGTTATCCATCTTTTTCCTGTGCTGGATTCCCATCCTCTTATAAAGTAAGCTGATGTTCACTGGCATTGTCTTGCATGCAGGGTTGGTGAACTGGCTAGTAGGCCTTCTGCCTGTCCAAGGGTACAGGATATCATGCCACTGCTTCACCTCATCCAGCATCTGAGTGAGAGCACCCTCAAAATCGTGGTGTTGTCATCTTGGCTGCCATCACCCTTTTGGACTTGGAGCAAGTGCTGGAGAGGTGTTTAAAATCTGTGCCCCTCCTAATTGCTGAGATCAACTAATGCTAAGGTGAGCGAATCAGAGGCAGGCTGCCATGAGCATGGCTTGAAACTCGTGAATTTTTTTAGTGGTTGAAGATTTGACGTTTTTTCTCACCAACAAAGTAAGTTCAATTCTCTCTGGATTTCTCACTGAAACTGACACTTTGAAAAGATACTGGAAAATCCCACCCATTGAATCTGATATTAGAGACTTGGGGGTGGGGGTAGTATGTAAATATGAATCCTGTTTGACAAGGTCCCACATGGGAGACTTGTAAAGAAGATAAATTCACATGGGATACAGGGTAATTTGATTAAAGTGGATTGAAAACTGGTTTAGTTGTAGGACAGTAAGAAGTCTCACAACACCAGGTTAAAGTCCAACAGGTTTATTTGGTAGCAAATACCATAAGCTTTCGGAGCACAGCTCCTTCGTCAGATGGAGTTGTAGGAGACAGTGATGACAGAAGGTTGCTTTAGTGACTGGAACCCAGTGGTGTATCACAGGGATCTGTGTTGGGCCCTCTGTCATTTATATAAATGGCGAATAGTGGGGGGTAGGATTAGCAAGTTTGCAGATGACACAAAGATTGGATGTCTGGTTAACAGTGAGGCAGTGTCTTGACTACAATAAGACATAGGCGGAATGGGCCGATAAGTGGTAGATGGAATTTAACCCTGAAAGTGCGAGGTGATACACTTTGGAAGGAGTAATTTGACAAAGTATTCAATGAATGGTAAGACACTAGGAAGTTCTATGGAACAAAGGGATCTTGGTGTATTTATCCACGGATCTCTGAAAGCAGAAGGGCATGTTAGTAGGGTGGTGAGAAAGGCATATGGAAGACTTGCTTTTATCAATCAAGGCATTGATTACAAAAGCAGGGAAGTCGTGTTGGAGTTTATAGAGCTTTGAGTAACTCCAGAACTGCACACAGCTGGAGTACTGTGTGCAGTTCTGGTTGCCACATCATAAGAAGGATGTGATTGCACTGGAGGGGGTGCAGAGGAGATTCACCAGGATGCTGCTTGGGATGAAACGCCTGATGACAGGGCAGTGCTCCAAAACTCATGCTACCAAATAAACCTATTGGACTTTAACCTGATGTTGAGACTTCTTACTGGGATGGAACATTTAAGTTATGAAGAGAGGTTGGATAGGCTTGGGTTTTCGTTGGAGCAGAAAAGACTGAGAACCAGTCTGATCGAGGTGTACAAGATTGAGGGGCCTGACAGAATGGATAAGGGTCAGTCATGAGGAGTCATAGATTCAAGAAGAGGGGCAGGAGGTTTAGGGGGGAGGCGTGTGAGGAAAATCTTTTTTACCCAGAGGGTGGGGACGGTGAATGAGCTATCTGAGGGTGGTGGAGGCGGGATGCCTCACATCCTTTAACAAGTATCTGGATGAGCACTTGGCATGTCATAACATTCAGGGCTATGGCCAAGTGCTGGCAGATGGGAGTTCAGGTGTTTCTAATCTGTTGGTGCAGACTCTGAGCTGAAGGGCACTTGTGCGCTGTATGATTCTATGAATATATAACAGACTTGGGGGGAGATATAATATTAGGGTTTTAAAGGATTAATCAGTCCTTTCACCTCCCATAATGTAAAAGAACACGAGTAGGAGAGGGAGACCATTCATGGCTTTAGCCATTCAACACCAAGGCATGGATAACTGTACTTAGTTCAGGTGTGTAAAATAAAGTGGGTGTTGTTTGAACATATCAACGTCTCAGTAATCTTTCCAAATCTAGAGTAATCATTAGACAACACACGTTAGCTGTGGCCTGGGTTCCTCAGTGGTCCTGGAACACTAGGAGGTGTTTATCCTTGCAGCAGCCATCACATCCCTGTGGCATTACTTGGCACAAGAGCAACTGGTCTCTGGCCAGCAGCTCTTGGTAGGCAAGATATTCAGCCCCAGGGTCTTCATTTCAAGGGAAAACCTGACAGTGGCCTCGCTACTGCCTGACTGGCTTGTTGGTCAGCATCCCTTACCAAAAAGTGGCAGTGTGGGTTTCTCAGGAAAGACCTCCAACACTTCTTCAATTCCACTCACTTACAAAGTTTCTGGATTTTTGTAAGACAAGTTTTTAACAGGATGAGACAGAGGCTAGCAATAGCAAACTGGTCAAAATTGTTATCAGGTGAAGCTAGAGATTGGGAGGCAATGTCAAACCACCACAGATAAAATGTGGCTGAATCATCAGACAATGAGCAAAGACCTGCCTTCCGGCAGAGTACACATGAATGAATGAAAAGTAGAAATGAACAGTGGGAGGTGTTCACAAATGAATTTAGGACAGATTTATACCCTCAAGGGCCAAGAGCTCTACTTACCAAATAAAGCAGCCAGGGCCAACAAAATAGGTGAGAGATGACATAAACCACAAAGAACATACAAGAGTACAAAGAATAGTATAAATCTAGAGAGTCATATAAAGAGCAGCAGAGAAAGACAGATAGCAAGAGCTTCAAAAAGGAAATGTGACAACATTCTTTCAATTATTTTTTTACAATTCTATTAGGAGAAAATCAGCAGAGAAGAGTGACATTGGCTGGGATTCTCCCAAAGTTCCCAATGTGCAGGAAAATGGGAGCGAATTCCACTGGTTGGTTTAGTGTGATTTCCAGAATGAATCTCTGATACTCTGTGCATCAGAGTGCCCTAACAGGAAACACTCCGAAAATCAGGATCTATTCCTGCCCAAGAGGCTGGCAGCATAGCACTGAGCGGGTCACTGCACATGCACCAATCTGTTAGTGGGGAGATCGGCGCATGAACAGTGGCCCCCATTGCCGGCCTCCAGATCACTGGCCAGCCCTGCAACCCTGCCCGCCCCCCCCTTCCCCGCCCCCCCCCCCCCCCCCCCCCCCCCCCCAACCAACCCAAAAGGCCACACTGCCTGGCATCCAGTGGATAGTACCAAGGAACCCCTTAGGCAGTGCCAGGCTGGCATTGCTAGGTTCCCAGGGAGGGGTCTCAATGGCCTCTCTTCCCTCTGGTGGGGTAAGTCTTTGAGTCCAATCTATCCCTGGGCCACTGCTCTCACTCCACTCCCTCCCTCCCAGAACCAACGTAGGGTCCCCTTGTCCTTACTTTTCACCCCACCAGTCTCCACATTCAAAGGATCATCCTCCAACAACTCCAGCAAGATGCCACTACCCAACACATCATCTCACATCCCCTGTCAACATTCCACAGGGACTGTTCTCTCCAGGACACTCTAGTTCACTCCTCCATCACACCCAACACCTCACCACCTGCCCTCAGTACCTTCCCATGCAATCGTAGAAGGTGTAACACCTGCTCCTTTACCTCCCTGCTCACCATCCCAGGTCCTAAACACCCCGTTCAGGTGAAGCAGCAATTCACATGCACCTCCTTCAATCTGGCATGTCCACTACAACTCCCACCAACTTTTACAGATGCACCATAGAAAGCATTCTTTCTCATTGTATCACACTTGGACAGCGCAGGAGCTATACCAAGACCTCAAAACTACAAAGGGTCATGAATAAAGCCCAGTTCATCATGCAAACCAGCCTCCTATCCATTGATTGTGTCTACACTTCCCACTACCTTGGAAAAGCAGCCAGCATAATCAAGGGCCCCACACACCCTGGACATACTCTCTTCCATTGGGAGAAAGATACAAAAGACTGAGATGTACCAACCAACTCAAGAACAGCTCCTTCCCTGCTGCCATCAGACTTTTGAATAGACCTATCTCCTATTAAGTTGATGTTTCTCTACACCCTATCTATGAATGTAATACTACATTCTGCACTCTCTGCTTTCCTTCTCTATGTATGGTATGCTTTGCGTAGGCAATAGAAAACAATACTTTTCCATGTATACTAATAAATGTGACAATAATAAATCAAATCAATCTGGTCTATTGCATCCACTGCTCCCAATGCAGCATACTCTACATCGGAGAGACCAAACATAGACTGGGCGACTGCTTTGCTGAAGATCTTCGGTCCATCTGCAAGCAGGACCCAGACCTTCCTGTCGCTTGCCACTTAAACACACCACCCTGCTCTCCTGTCCACATGTTCGTCCTTGGCCTTTTGCAATGGTCTAGCGAACCCCAATGCAAACTGGAGGAACAGTACCTCTTCCGAATGGGCACTTTACAGCCTTCTAGACTGAACATTGAGTTCAACAACTTTAAAGCATGAACTCTTCCCCCCCGCCCGCCGCCCCCCCCCCCCCCCCCCCCCCGCCTTCCCCAAATTCTCCATTTCCATTTATTTTATTTCACTTTGTCTCTTTTCATATCGTTCATCCTTCTTTCTCACTTCCAATTTTCCACTTCTCCATTTCAGCTCCTCTTCTTGCCCCTTTCCTCTCCCCGCACACCCCCCAACCCTTTCAGGGCAGCTACCATAATCCACAGGCAGTCCCCTAACCAACTGTACCTCTGTTCTGCCATTCACACATTCTGATCATTTAGTGGTCATTTATCTTTCTCAGCTGCCTTCATCCTCATTTATGTACTGCCCCCACCTGCCCACACCATCATAGTATAAATCTCTGCTGATTTTCTTTGCTCTCCTCTCTGAAGGGTCTTCCAGACTCAATGTTGGCTCTATTCTATCTCCACAGATGCTGGAAAATCTCAGCAGGTCTGGCAGCATTTTCTGTTTTTGTTATACATAGTACTGTTAGTGTGGTCTCACCATTGCTCTGTATGGTTAGCAAGACCTCCCTACCTTTGCATTCCTTGCAATAAAGGCCAATGCTCCTTCATTAACATCTATCTTCCTAGTTTCTTGCTGAGTCTTGTATGCTAACTTGTTGGGAATCATGTACACAGACGCCAAGATCCCTTTTTCCACAGCATTCTACAGTCTCTCTCCACTTAAATAATCTGCTTTTCTATTGTCTCTACCAAAGTAGACAACCTCATATTTTTCCATATCATACCCTATTTGCCAAATGTTTGCACATTCACTTAACCTATCCATATCCTTTTACATTTGAGTCCCAGCAATTACAGGCCAGTCAGTTTGACATCAGTGGTGGGCAAGCTTCTCGACAATTATTTGGAATAGAATTAGCGGTCACATGGAAAAACATGGACTGATTAGGAAGACATGATGTGGAGATGCCGGCGTTGGACTGGGGTGAACACAGTAACAGTTTTAACAACACCAGGTTAAAGTCCAACAGGTTTATTTGGTAATTACCATTAGCTAATGGTATTTGCTACCAAATAAACCTGTTGGACTTTAACCTGGTGTTGTTAAAACTGTTACTGATTAGGAATTGCCAGCATGGATTTCTAAAGGGGAAATTGTGTTTAACTTGCTGGAGTTTGAGGTGGTAAAGAAAAGGGTTGATGAAGGTAATGCTGTTGATGTGTTGTACATAGGCTTTCAGAAGGCATTTGATGCAATGCCACACAACAAACTTGTGATGAAAAAAATTATATCTGATGGAATAAAAGGGGAAGTAGCAGTGTGGATACAAAATGGGCTGAATAGTGGGAAATGGAGGAAGGTTTGTCGAGGTGTTCTCCAGGTGTCAGTATTGGGACCTTTGTTTTTCCTGATGTGTATATAAAGTCAAGATCTAGATCTTGGTTTGGAGGGGGTGATCATACAAGAATTTGGTAGTGTTGGTTCCGGGGAGAAAAATGGTGTGTTTCTCCCCAGAGAAACGGGTCGGTTTTCTCTTCCGATCTTTCTATTATCACAAAACAACAGCAACACCAAATGCCAGCAAAACCCGGCTGCACTGCGATACTGAGATGGAACGCCATGTTTAAAGGGCACCCAATCAGAACATGAATAAACCTCCCAGCCAACCACAAAGGTCTCGGGCTCTTCCCCCCCACCCCCTCACCGCCGCACTGCACCGATCATAGACTCATAGTCATACAGTGCAGAAAAAGCCCTTCAGCCCATTGAGTTTGCACTGACAACTACCAGTAAAGTCACGCCAATTCTTTTTTCCAGCACTTGTCCCATATCCTTGAATGTTATTGGATTTCAAGTGCTCATCCAAATACTTTTTAAAGATTGTAAGGTTTCTGGCCTCCACTCCACAGCACGGTGGCACAGTAGTTAGCACTGCTACCTCAGTGCCAGGGACCTAGGTTCGATTCCCAGCTTGGGTCAGTGTCATGCGGAGTCTGCAGGTTCTCCGTGTCTGCATGGGTTTCCTTTGGGTGCTCAGGTTTCCTCACGCAGCCCAAAAAACATGCTGGTTAGGTGCATTGGCCATGCTAAATTCTCCTTCCATGTACCTGAACAGGTGCCGGAGTGTGGCAACTAGGGGATTTTCACAGTAACTTCATTGCAGTGTTAATGTAAGCCTACTTGTGACACAAACTTTTACTTTACCTTCCCAGGCAATGCATTCCAATTCCCACCACCCTTGGAATGAAACTTACTTTTCTCAAATCCCCTCTGAATCTCCTGCCCCTTACCCTAAAACTATGCCCCCTCATGATTCACCCCTCAACCAAGGAAACAGCTGCTCCCTACTCACTCTCTGTATTTTATACACTTCAATTATGCCCCCCTCAGCCTTCACTGCTCTAAAGAAAACAATCCAGTCTCCTTATAGCTCAAATACTCCATCCCATGCAACATTCTGGTGAATCTCCTCTGTACCCCCTCTAGTGCAATCAGTTCCTTTATAGTGAACCAGAACTACACATAGTACTCCAGCTCTGGGCAAAACCACCGTCCTGTTTGGCTCCAACACAACCTCCTTGCTCTTGTGCTCTATGTCACGACTGATAAGAGCAAGTGGCTCATATGCCTTAACAATCCTTTTCACCTGTTCTGCCACCTTCAGGGATCTGTGAATAAGTACTTCAAGATCCATCTGTTCTTCTGAGCTTCCTGGTGTTCTGCCATTCATTAAATACTCGCTTGTATTGTTACTACTTCCAAAGTGCATCACCTCGCACTTATCAGGTTTAAATACCATCTGCCCAACCTACTTGTATCTCCCAGTAATCGATGACCTTCTACTTTACTATTAACTCAACCAATCTTGGTGTCATCTGCAAACTTGCTTATCATTCCCCCCACATTATCATCTATATTATTTGTATATAACAAAAAGGGTCCCAGTACTGAACCTTGGGTTAGACCATTGGACATCAGCCTTCAGTCACTCGAACAGCATTCTATCACCATTCTTTGAGCCCTATTACTGAGCCAGTTTCTGATTCACCTCACCGAGTTTCCCTGAATTCCATGTACTTCAACCGTCTCAATCAGTCTCCCATGTGAGCCTTGTCAAAGGCCTTGCTAAAATTCATATAAACTGCATTTCCCTCATCCACAAACTTAATCATTTTCAAAAAATTCTATCAAATTTATTAGGCATGACCCCCCCCACCCCGCACCATTTTGCAAAGCCAAGCTGACTGTCCCTAATTAACCCATGCCTTTCCAAGTGGAATTTAATTCTTTCCTTCAGAATTTTCTCCACTAGTTTCCCTACCACTGACATGAGACTCACTGATATTTAATCTCCTGGTTCATCGCTACCACCTTCTTGAAAAGTGGAACCACATTAGTCATCCTCGAGTCCTCTGGCGCTTCCCTTGTGGCCAGAGAGGAATTTTTAAAAAATCATGACCCACAGTAGAGTTAAGAAAATAATGAATTATTTTTAGTTGAAAGATATGGAACCAAGGTCACACATTCAGATCACTTATTCAAAGAAAGACCTTTTCAAAATGAATAAGCTCATGGAAACTGATGCAAACACTTGTAGCTTTAGCAAATATGAAATATTGTTTGGATAGTACAAGCAAAAAACAGAGCCCATGCAATTTCCTGTCTTGGATCCCACAGTAGCCTGGAATGCAATCCTCCTAGGCTTGGGAATTTGTCTATTTTCAAGCCAGTCAGTGGGTACCTCTCCTTCCCACCCACCCACCCCCCCCCCACCCACCCCCCCACCCCCTCCATTGATCGGAATCGGTGCTTCTCTTCCCCCTCCCCAACAGTAAGTGCTAGCACAACCCCCCCACATGCACACATTCACTGTCAGCACCCAACACCCTCCCCTCTCCTCTCGAATGGCCATCGCTGGCATTCCCAGCTCCCACATCGGCTCCAACTCACCACCACAAATGAATTGCTCCCACTAGGGTGCACCCTGGCACTTCCCCAGCACAGGTTGACACTATGTTAGTGTCAACCTGGCAGTGCCAAGCTTTGCCAGGCCACAGCCTGGCCATGTCCCCCTCCCTAGGTGGCTATACTCACCTTTAAGGCCCCAGGGGAATTCCTATGGGAGGTTCGTGTTTAGGTGAACCTGTTGTAAACTACATTGACGGATATGGCGGAAATTCAATATCTGTCTGGTGGGGTTTTTTCTGATTTGTGGGATCTCCTGATAACATATATCACGAACCCTAAATCAAAAGATCCAAGGCCTGTTGTCTAACTTGGAAATGAACAGAGCTATTAATACGGCTGGTGGAATATTAGTAGCAAACCAAGCTTAATGAATGCTATGTAGAACCTGTGATGTAAATGAGTCAAAAAAGAACTGAGCACAATCTAACTGCATTAAAACCAATCCTATCAAATTGTAGCTACAAAATCCTTTTAAACTTCATAGAATTAGTCCTGACTTACTGACAATCTTTTGGTCAAGGTTAATGTTGCAAGAAATATATAAGTAGGCCATATATACTTGTGTCAAACGTTCCAATGACCAATTTCCCATCAGCACTAGCATCATGACCTTTAACGTTAATGCATATTAGCTTTTCTCCTTCCTGACTGCAACTCCTTCAGATTTGTATTTGTTAAAATCACATTGTCATACCTGTTCTGATTGAAAACTAGGTTGCTACACTAGGGATGACCACAGGTTGTCTTCATGACCCACAGTAGAGTTAAGAAAATAGTGAATTATTTTTAGTTCAAAGATATGGAACCAAGGTCACATGCATTCAGATCATTGATTCAAAGAAAGATCTTTTCAAAATGAATAAGCTCATGGAAACTGATGCTGAAGCAAACACTTGTAGCTCTAGCAAATATGAAATATTGTTTGGATAGTACAAGCAAAAATGTGAATAATCAAACAGTGATTAATGTACACAAGAATTGATGGAGCTCTGTTGCCAGGAAGGATAAGATGGTAAAGTCCTTGAGGTAGAAAATAATCCTATGACACCATTTTGAAAAGTAGTGCCTGTCCCTGATCCTCACTGTTTACTTAGTGGTGACAATGTCGAAGTTGTTACTGCATTAAATAACTTAAATGCCTTTAAGGGGAAGATAGGCACACAACTGAAAGGAATTTAATAAGGTGGGATCAATGTGGAGCATAAACACCAACCTTGATATGTTGAGTTGAATGGTGTTTTGTATACTAAAATTATCAGTAAATCGATATAATCTATTATCACCAGAACAAACTGATTTAACTCGGAGGAATTTGGGCAAGCAAGACCCAAGCTGAGCAGCAATCCACCTGACCTCAGTAGCAAACTCAGGACTTTTAACTCCCCGGATTGACCTTCATGCCATTGGTCAGTTATCCTCACTCCTGGAACCAGTCGGAAGCAGCAGCTTGACCTACAGGTGATAGGAAGCTGCCATTTAATGGTCAAGGACTGCTGAAACACTCTTGGAGAAGGAGTCTCAGGAGGGCCACATGCCTGGGAATGGGGAAAACATGGGGCTGGTAGGGAAGTTTTTGAGTTTAGTTTATTTATTAGTGTCACAAGTAGGCTTACATTAACAGTGCAATGAAGTTACTGCAAAAATCTCCTAGTCGCGACACTCCAGCACACTGGGCACACGCGACACTCCAGGCACACTGAGGGAGAATTTAGCATAGCCAATGCATCTAACCCCACGTCTTTTGGACTGTGAGGAAACCGGAGCACCAGGAGGAAACCTGTGCAGACTCCGCACGGACAGTGACCCAAGGCAGAAATCAAACCTGGGTCATGGCGATTGTGAGGCAGTAGTGCTAACTACTGTGCCACCATGCCACCCCATTAGGGAGCTACCATTCCTTCTGAGCCCAGAGAAGTACATCCTAGTTAGTCCCATGAGGAAAATAAAATGTATAAAGTATGGGCATCTTCTGGCCTTGACTATTCCTCTAAACATTATCCAACAGAAAAACCATAACCAGCCAGACCACTGGTTAACATAAAAGCCAGGCACTGACTATGTAATTGAAGCCCCAGCTGCATTTTTGTCGAAGGATCCTACAATTTTCTGTTAGCTTCAAGATAAATTGAAGACTGCAGAACATCAGTGGGTAAACCACTCGACTGATTTTAACTGTACACCTGCCCTGTGTCCACTGGATATATAAGACTAAAATTGCCCCTATTAATTGCTCATTTATCTCATTTCTGTTTGGAGGAACTTGCGAGGTGAATGTTAATATTTTGGTCATTAAACAATGGCGACTTCATTTCAGAAGTAGCTTGTTGAATTAATTTCTCACAAATATGAGAGGGAAGTAGGCAATTTCAAGTTTCTGCCTGCTTCCCATTTACTAATGAACGGCAGTGGGGGAGGATGCTGGTGGTACATCAGTTGATCACGCATGGAATAGCCTGCCTCACTCATGTTCCTGGGGTGAAGTTCAGAGGAACAAATGGCCAGAGCCCCCATCAGAAATAGGCATTAGCCTTGTGTATATATCTGTAAAAATAAAGCCTGAATAATGCAGTGAGGGCCCTAACCCCCAACCATCCCACCCCTAAGCTGCTCCTGTCCATCAATCACACATAGTATAAGTGATGAGGTGGCCATTTCTTGATTCAGGGAATCCCCAACTTTTGTTAGGTAAAGCTTGATGGAGCTCCTGGTTATAATTTTGTGGTAATCTCCTGTAAGTTTTATACTTTTATGGCTTTGAACCATTATATTTACTGTGGTAGGTTGTGCTCACATGTTGTTCACCGCACCAAAGTCCTGCTTCCACATATTGCTGATGCAAAATGCAGCTCGCCTCCACTTTATACTGCTGTTCTCCAACAGATCTCCCACCTTCAAACTGATGAGCTTCTTACTGCGTAGTGCATTTTTACCCACTGCTCCACAGACAATTGGATTACATATGATTCCTCCAATCGAGCAAATCCCTCACACCATATCAAGATACTATTGAATGTGTCCTACTCATCAACAGAATTAAGAATGGAATTTTCTGGTCCCACCCCCATTGGGACCCATCACAGGTGGGATGGAAAGAACCAGAAAAAGTCTATTGACTCGCGGCAGTAATTTCCAGACCGGAAAATTCCAACCTAAACAACGAATAAGCAATGAAAGCATGGAACCGAAAGTGAACTCTTGACTGCAATTCATTCAGTATCCAATCCTTTGACTAATCAACAACCCTATTTTCATTGTGTTATTGGACTGGTAAAAAACAAACTAAATGGACCTTGGTCTATTTTTGTCTAGACAATTCTATGTTCTGTATAAGGCACTGTAGCATCAAGGCGACTCAATAAAAGTTTACTCATGAGGAAAACTTTTCACTGGTTGACTCACACTTGGCTCAAAGGAAGATGGCTCTGGCTGTTGGACGTCAATCATCTCAGCTCCAGGACATCATTGCAGGAGTTCCTCAGGGTAGTATCTTTGGCCCAACCAGCTTCAGCCGCCTCATCAATGACTTTTACTGCAATAATATGTCAGAAGTGAGGATGTATGTTGATTGCACAGTGTTCAACACTATTCATGACTCCTCAGATACTGAGGTAAGTGGTGTCCTCATGTAGCAAAACTACATTCAGGAGTTGTGATGATAAATGCAAGTAACATACATGATACATAAGTATCAGGCAATAACCATCTCCAAGAGACAATCTAACTATCTCCCCTTGATCTTTAACACCATTACCACCACTGAATCACATTCAACAGCCTGGGTGTTACAGGAAGTGAAGCTGACTTACCATATGAATAGTATGGCTATATGAGGAGGTCAAAGGCTGGAAATTCCACAGAAAGTAACTCATTTCTTGACTTGCTAAAGCTGTCAGTAATCTACTTGGTTCAATATGATGGAATAGTTTCCACTTATCTGGATGAGTGCAATTCCAGCTACATTCAAGCAGCCTGTTTGATTGACATTCTATCCATTTCCTACACTCTTGGTGCATTGCAGGTATGTGCCATCTACAAGATGCATTGTAATAAATTACTCAGGCTCCTTCAATAGCACGATCTGAACCAGTGACCTCTACCACCTAGAAGAACAAAGATAACTGATTCATCTCCCAGTGGCTCAGTCGGTACAGATGGAGTTTTTGGCAGGGCCCTTGGGGTCTCTAAAAACCCAGAGAGTGTAGGTCAAAATGATCTAAGCAGCTTGTCTCTACCTCTGCTGAATTCATGTGGGATGCATCATGTAGAAGCTATAGGAAGTGTAAATTGTATTTCAAGGTTTATTAAATGTAAATTAATGGAGTATTTAATTGTGTTCAGGTGGTGGGCATTAACTAGGGATTTACTGGGACGTAAAAGGTATTGGGTCATGAGGGATGCCTAAAGAAACACTTAAGTTGGCATGGGGTCTCCATTCTGTGGGTGAGGGACATGGGTTCATTTGAGGATATGGGAGCCTTGGGGTGGGTGGAGGGGCATTAAGTTGGCATAGGGGATGCAGGGGCCATGGGTAGTGGATGGGGAAAGATTGTTTGGCATACCCATGGGGATTGTGTTGGGGGATAGTTGGCATGGAAGGGGCATGGGGAGGTGAGGGCTGGAGGGATGATTTTTGTTTGATTATTCGTTTTATTTAAACACAGTGCTGTGGTACAGCCTTATACCCAGTCCGCCTCCACACCCAGCAACCTCTGTATTTGTTCTGGGGCCGCCCACCCTAACACCGGTTTCAGCTCACACTCTCAACTGAACATCCAACCTGCAGTTTTACATTCTTGAAGTCTAGTTCATCGAGCCAGGAAATCTCTCAACATGGTGAACCCGACCCAGAGACAAAACTCTGGACCATAGTGTCTATCAAGGAACCATGTTTTTGAATAAACATTCTATTCGGATTTGGAGAAAGCTTTTGTAATGTCCCACGTAAGTGATTAATGTGCAAACTTAATGCACATGGGATTGGGGGTAATATATTGGCAGTCCAAAGATGTGCGGGTTAGGTTAATTGGCCATGCTAAATTGCCCCTTCGTGTCAGGGGGATTAGCAGGGTTAATATGTGGGGTTATGGGGATAGGGCCTGGGTGGGATTGTGGTCATGCAGACCCGATGGGCCGAATAGCCTCCTTCTGCACTGTAGGGATTCTATGAAATCTATGAATTGGGAATTAGTTAACCATAGGAAACGGAGAGATGGAATTAATGAGTCTTTTTCAAAGAGTCAGGCGATGACTCTTAGGGATCAGTTCTTGGGCCCCAGCTATTCACAATATAAATATCAACGATTTAGATGAGGGAACCAAATGTAATATTTCCAAGTTTGCTGATGATAGAAACCTTGGTGGGAATCTGAGTAATGAGGAGGATGTTAAGAGCCTTCAAGGTGATTTGGATAAATTGAGTGAGTGGGCAAATACATGTCAGATGCAGTATAACGTGGTTAAATTTGAAGTTATCTATTTCAGAAGGAGAAACAGAATGGCGGAGTATTATTTAGGTGGTGATAGTTTGGCAAATGTTGCTGTACAAAGGGACCTGGGTGTCCTAGCACACCAGTCACCGAAAGAAAGCACGCAGGTACAGCAAGCAGTTAGGAAGGCAAATGGTATGTTGGCTGTTATTTATTTAAAAATATAGGACAAAGGCAGAAATCGTTTTATCCGACAAGGAACTTGGGGAAATAAATAGTGATGTCTTGAGGACTGTACATATAACAGAGAAAGAGGTGCTGGAAATCTTAGATAGATCCCCCAGGACCTGATGAAGTTGTGGGAGGCTAGGGAGGAAATTGTGGGTACCCTAGCAGAGATATTTGAATCATCGACAGCCACAGATGAGGTGCCTGAAGATTGGAGCGTGGCAAATGTTGTGCCTTTGTTTAAAAAGGGCTGCAGGGAAAAGCCTGGGAAAAAGCTCACTACAGGCCAGTGAGCCTCACATCTGTAGTGGGTAAGTTGTTAGAAGATATTCTGAGAGACAGGATCTACAGGCATTTAGAGAGGCAAGGACTGATTAGGGACAGTCAGCAAGGCTTTGTGAGTGGAAAATCATGTCTCACAAATTTGATTGAGTTTTTTGAAGGGGTAATTAAGAAGGTAGATGAGGGCAGTGCAGTTGATGTTGTCTACATGGACTTTAGCAAGGCCTTTGACAAGGTACCGCATGGTAGGTTGTTGCATAAGGTTAAATCTCACGGGATCCAGGGTGAGGTAGCCAAATGGATGCAAAATTGGCTTGATGACAGAAGCCAGAGGGTGGTTGTAGAGGGTTGTTTTTCAAACTGGAGACCTGTGATCAGTGTGCCTTAGGGATCAGTGCTGGGTCCTCTGTTATTTGTCATTTTTATTAATGATTTGGATGAGCATTTAGGAGGCATAGTTAGTAAGTTTGCAGATAACACCAAGATTGGTGGCATAGTGGACAGTGAAGAAAGTTATCTCGGATTGCCATGGGATCTTGAACAATTGGGCCAGTGGGCTGACGAATGGCAGATGGAGTTTAATTTAGGTAAATGCAAGGCGATGCATTTTGTTAGATCGAACCAGGGCAGGACTTACTCAGTTAATGGTAGGGCATTGGGGAGAGCTATAGAACAAAGAGATCAAGGGGTCCAGGTTCATAGCTCCTTGAAAGTGGAGTCACAGGTGGACAGAGTGGTGAGGAAGGCATTTGGTATACTTGGTTTCATTGGTCAGAACATTGAATATAGGAGTTGGGACGTCTTGTTGAAGTTGCACAAGACATTGGTAAGGCCACACTTGGAATACTGTGTACAGTTTTGGTCACCCTATTATAGAAAGGATATTATTAAATTAGAAAGAGTGCAGAAAAGATTTACTAGAAAGCTACCAGGACTTGATGGTTTGAGTTATAAAGAGAGGCTGGATAGACTGGGACATTTTTCTCTGGAGCGTAGGAGGCTTCGGGGTGATCCCATAGAGGTCTATAAAATAATGAGGGACATAGATCAGCTAGATAGTCAATATCTTTTCCCAAAGGCAGGAGAGTCTAAAACTAGAGGGCATAAGTTTAAGGTGAGAGGAGAGAGATACTAAAGGATCCAGAGGGGCAATCTTTTTCAGAGGGTGGTGAGTGTCTGGAACGGGCTGCCAGAGGTAGTAGTAGAGGTGGGTACAATTGTCCTTTAAAAAGCGTTTAGACAGCTATGCGTAAGATGGGTATAGAGGGATATGGGCCAAACGTGGGCAATTGAGACTAGCTTAGTCATTTTTAAAAAAAGGGCGGCATGGACAAGTTTGGCTGAAGGTTCTGTTTCCGTGCTATAAACCTCTATGTCTTTTATGACATTTTATAGACCTGAGACCAGATTTAGCCTATAATAGTACTTAATAAATACAAGAGTGTTATTCTGAACTCGGGACTTCAGCAAAGTTTCTGGCTGATGATGAGATCCAAGATAAATGTGAAAATACGGATATCATGGTAAGGAATGCTACAGTTGAAAGTCTTTTCTGCAGTGTTCTTTGTGAATGGAATCATGTTGGTATTGATCAAATGGTGCTTAAAATTTACCTGATCAAGCAGATTGTAAATTGAGAAGTTCTGGCTTGGGCAGTTCATGTAAGGAATTCTCCCCAGATGGTTGGATGATATTCTGTGGCACGGTAGCACAGTGGTTAGCACTGCTGCTTCACAACTCCAGGGTCCCGGGTTCGATGCTCGGGTCACTGTCTGTGTGGAGTTTGCACATTCTCCTCGTGTCTGCGTGGGTTTCCTCCAGGTGCTCTGGTTTCCTCCCACAGTCCAAAGATGTGCGGGTTAGGTTGATTGGCCAGGTTAAAAAATTGCCCCTTAGTGTCCTGGGATGTGTAGGTTAGAGGGATTAGCGGGTAAAATATGTGGGGGTAGGGCCTGGGTGGGATTGTGGTCGGTGCAGACTCGATGGGCCGAATGGCCTCCTTCTGCACTGGAGGGTTTCTATGATTTCTACATAGCCTGTGTCAGTGAGTTAATGAATGAAATCCAAAATTGATTTTTGTTCTTCCTCTTGCTCTGGAAGGAACTACAATTAGTTCAATTCCTTGTTCGAATGTTTTTCATGCAGGGGTACAGACTTTGACCAAAGTTGAGGTCTCAGGGGAAAGTCAAAGAACTCAGAAGAATCATATTCGGTCATCTGAGACAGGCAGTGGCAGATTCACCGGTCCTGTTTGCCACTGGTGAAAATCCTGATGTCCCACTGAATTTGGTGTCATGGCTGAAATGGGATTCCTACCAAGCGGCAAACCCAATGCCATTCACCCAGCGCAACCTATCAATACCCAGACTGGGCAGGAACCTGCTGATTTGCATTTCATTAGTGGGTTGGAAACTCAATTTCAGCAGTCTCCTGCGATATGCCCATCTCCCCAACCTCTCCACCCATAGGCTGATACAATCCAGTACAGTTTCATGGATCAGAGAACCAGCTTTCATAATCAAACAAAGTTTGATCAAAACATTGAACACTACACTTTTTTTCTCCCTTTTTTAACTAAAGTCCTTGTTTTGGATTAAGTAACTTCTTTGAGTTCGATTGGTCTGTTGCCTTCTCTTCAGGAGTCTCTCAACTCCTGTACTGTAAAACACCGATACTCAATTTGCTTCCCCATCCCTGTGCTGCTTATTAATGATGTGGAGATGCGGGCGTTGGACTGGGGTGAACACGGTAAGAAGTCTCACAACACCAGGTTAAAGTCCAACAGGTTTATTTGGTAGCAAATACCATAAGCTTTCGGAGCACTGCTCCTTCGTCAGATGGAGTGGAAACGTGCTCACAAACAGTGCAAACAGACAAAATCAAGTTGCAGAATACTGATTAGAATGCGAATCCTACAGCCAGCCAGGTCTTAAAGGTACAGACAATGTGGGTGGAGGGAACATTAAACACAGGTTAAAGAAATGTGTATTGTCTCCAGACAGAACAGCTAGTGAGATTCTACAAGCCCAGGAGGCAAGCTGTGGGGGTTACTGATAATGTGACATAAATCCAACATCCCGGTTTAGGCCGTCCTCATGTGTGCGGAACTTGGCTATCAGTTTCTGCTCAGCGACTCTGCGCCGTTGTGTGTCGTGAAGGCCGCCTTGGAGAACGCTTACCTGAAGATCCAAGGCTGAATGCCCGTGACTGCTGAAGTGCTCCCCCACAGGAAGAGAACAGTCTTGCCTGGTGATTGTCGAGCGGTGTTCATTCATCCGTTGTCGTAGTGTCTGCATGGTTTCCCCAATGTACCATGCCTCGGGACATCCTTTCCCACGATGATGGCATTGCTGTAACGGCCTCAGTACTCAATGCCGTCAACTGCCAGTTTCCAGATGCAATTTTACAACTCATCCGCTTCATCCTGGACCACAATGTCTTCACCTTCAACAACCAGTTCTTCATCCAGACACACGGAACAGCCATGGGGACCAAATTCGTACCTCAATATGCCAACATCTTCATGCACAGGTTCGAACAAGACTTCTTCACCGCACAGGACCTTCAACCGATGCTATACACTAGATACATCGATGATATTTTCTTCCTTTGGAGTCATGGTGAGCAATCACTGAAACAACTATATGATGACATCAACAAGTTCCATCCCACCATCAGACTCACCATGGACTACTCTCCGGAATCGGTTGCATTCTTGGACACACGCATCTCCATTAAGGACGGTCACCTCAGCACCTCACTGTACCGCAAGCCCACGGACAACCTCACGATGCTTCACTTCTCCAGCTTCCACCCTAAACACGTTAAAGAAGCCATCCCCTACGGACAAGCCCTCCGAATACACAGGATCTGCACAGATGAGGAGGTTCGAAACAGACACCTCCAGATGCTGAAAGATGCCCTCATAAGAACAGGATATGGCGCTCGACTCATCGATCAACAGTTCCGACGCGCCACAGCGAAAAACCGCACCGACCTCCTCAGAAGACAAACACGGGACACGGTGGACAGAGTACCCTTCGTCGTCCAGTACTTCCCCGGACCGGAGAAGCTACGGCATCTACGCCGGAGCCTTCAACATGTCATTAATGAAGACGAACATCTCGCCAAGGCCATCCCCACACCCCCACTTCTTGCCTTCAAACAACCACGCAACCTCAAACAGACCATTGTCCGCAGCAAACTACCCAGCCTTCAGGGGAACAGTGACCACGACACCACACAACCCTGCCACAGCAACCTCTGCAAGACGTGCCGGATCATCGACACGGATGCCATCATCTCACGTGAGAACACCATCTACCAGGTACCTACTCTTGCAACTCGGCCGACATTGTCTACCTGATACGCTGCAGGAAAGGATGTCCCGAGGCATGGTACATTGGGGAAACCATGCAGACACTACGACAACGGATGAATGAACACCGCTCGACAATCACCAGGCAAGACTGTTCTCTTCCTGTTGGGGAGCACTTCAGCAGTCACGGGCATTCAGCCTTGGATCTTCAGGTAAGCGTTCTCCAAGGCGGCCTTCACGACACACAACAGCGCAGAGTCGCTGAGCAGAAACTGATAGCCAAGTTCCGCACACATGAGGACGGCCTAAACCGGGATGTTGGATTTATGTCACATTATCAGTAACCCCCACAGCTTGCCCCCTTGTAGAATCTCACTAGCTGTTCTGTCTGGAGACAATACACATTTCTTTAACCTGTGTTTAATGTTCCCTCCACCCACATTGTCTGTACCTTTAAGACCTGGCTGGTTGTAGGATTCGCATTCTAATCAGTATTCTGCAACTTGATTTTGTCTGTTTGCACTGTTTGAGAGCACATTTCCACTCCATCTGACGAAGGAGCAGCGCTCCGAAAGCTTATGGTATTTGCTACCAAATAAACCTGTTGGACTTTAACCTGGTGTTGTGAGACTTCTTACCCTGCTTATTAGTAGCAGATCATGGCTGGAATTTTCTAACCTCGCCCACGGCTGGGATTCTCCAGTCCCGCTGCAATGAATGAAGATTTGCTGAGCACCAAATTCTCAGTTCTCATGGGCAGCAGTACAACGTTGGAGAATTCCAGTCCACAGCTCATTTAGAAGATTACTGTGGCTTCATTTTATTTTTTCTAGCCACTGCCCAAGAAGAGGTGATGTTAGATCAGGAACTGAAAACAACAAATCTTTGTTTGGTCCCGCAACCGTTAGTACTTTTCAGAAACTTTAAAGCAATTTCCTGTTCACTCCTGAGTAACACAACCAAAGGTGTTTCTAAGCTATAGTTTTAGCCTGAAAATTTCTATTTAAAGTATCGAATAAGGATTAGTAGTTAGTTTTTGATTTGAGATTGGCACACAGAAGATCTGTAACAATGTATTCATATTCTGGAGCTTCCAATTGGAGTGTGGTTGCAAGCTGGTTTAAAGAAGCACATTTAGGGTATGGACAGGTCTATTAAAAGCATATGCACAAGGAGACTTGATTTTGACCAGCAGTTTGTAATTTTAATGGAGTGTAGCAGCTGGAGCATGAGGTGGTTAGGTACGCAGTTCTGGTGGTCAGGCTTTGGGAATGCAGGACCAGTGGGAAATTATATATGAAAATGAAGCCGACTCTCCTCCAACAGCCCAACCACCTCAGTGCCAATTGCAGTGGATGTGGAAATAGTCACTGAGCTGGTGTTGTTCCAACCAAAACCTCAGAAGGATTATACTGATATCCTGCAACCAGCCAGTCCCTTAGGACCTAGGTAGCTACAAGTAGCCAGGAGTACATCTTCAAGAAATTGGGTAAAGTTTACTGATTTCACATACATGGTTAGGAACAGTCAATGCGATGAAATGCCATATCTGACTAACTGCACCATTGGTCACAGCCCCTACTCAACTCACCAAACTCCATCACTCACCTACTAACATTCTCAATCAATCAGGACTCTCACACAACACTCATATGCTTCAGATCACCCTCACACTCTTGGCAATATTGTAAGCCTTAAATTCACATCTCATAGCTTGCATACAATAGCAGCCATGTCAGATATATCAGCCAAATATATTGCACAACACTCAACGATACACTTTCCTTGTACTTTCAGGGAGAGGTGGCACACGAATTGAGGCAGCAGAAACTAAGTAGGGGGAGGAGATGTGCCTCTATTTGTAACCCTATGGAGGAGGCACTACTGATCATTATGGAAAAAAATGCTGTAGAGGCCGAGAGCACAGGCAGGGCTGAAACGATTTGTGGGTCAGGATATCTGCTCGCCGAATTCTCCTTCTCACAGATCACTGCACCCTCCTCACAGAGAAAGTGCTCATTTCAGTATGTTTCTTACTTTCTCCTTGCCTATCATCACTTCGCAATCCTGGTCCGTTTTTCCTTTCAGATCCCAATGAACTACTACTTAGCCAAGCAATGAAGGAAGAGTATGGACATCTTGAAGATGAAGACATGTTATCTCGAGTTCACAGTTTCAATCACTAGTTCAGATACTAACAGTGTAAATTAGACACTAGGGTAGAGATAACATATGGCTATGCTGAGAGACTGCGTACAAGAACTTTAGGCAGGAGTGAATTGGTGGTGCAGGTGTCAACCCATCAGTGGGTGGGGGCAATTCTGCAGAACTCTCAGGTGAGAACTTTGATCGATCAGGCTACAAAAAAAGGCTGCTGGGTAGACACACCCTAATGCTTGGTGTTTCACTGGACAATGGTATTCTGAATCACCTCCTTGTAAAAAGAATCCATTGTTACTTCCCTCCTTCAGTCATACTGATTCTTTCATAAACTGAATTATAAAATATTAACTATGTAAATTGCTTCCCTATCTTACCAATGGAAGCATCATCATCCCATCCAAGTTCTGGTCAGTTAACATCCCCAGCCATTATAGTTGTTCTCTTCCCAGTTGCCTCAGCCAAGGCAATAATCCCTCAAGGCTAATTGTATACAGAGTTTAAGCAAGGAGGAATTACCAGGGGTAGGCATAGAAGAGCATGCTTAACTTTTAGTTTTTCTGTAAAATTGTTTTTAGTGGATTTGTTTGGTAATATTATCAATATGAAGCTATTCCAATGCTTACTGTTATACTAATTAAACATCATATTGCATGAAGGGAGAACAGTGACTCGTCAACCTTGGGAATACCAGCATGTAGTCAATGGGTTCAAATAATGGGGTAATTCTGCTGTCGAAATTAGGTGGGAGCACTGATTGAGAAATCAGTGGTTGCACCCATCGCTGATTGCTAGTTAGTGAGACTCTATGTTGGAAGATTAAGACCATAAGACCATAAGACATAGGAGCGGAAGTAGGGCCATTCGGCCCATCGAGTCCACTCCACCATTCAATCATGGTTGATTTCAACTCCATTTACCCGCTCTCTCCCCATAGCCCTTAATTCCTCGAGAAATCAAGAATTTATCAATTTCTGTCTTGAAGACACTCAACGTCTCAGCCTCCACAGCCCTCTGTGGCAATGAATTCCACAGACCTACCACCCTCTGGCTGAAGAAATTTCTCCTCATCTCTGTTCTAAAGTGACTCCCTTTTATTCTAAGGCTGTGCCCCCGCGTCCTAGTCTCCCCTGCTAATGGAAACAACTTCCCTACGTCCATCCTATCTAAGCCGTTCATTATCTTGTAAGTTTCTATTAGATCTCCCCTCAACCTCCTAAACTCCAATGAATATAATCCCACGATCCTCAGACGTTCATCGTATGTCAGGCCTACCATTCCTGGGATCATCCGTGTGAATCTCCGCTGGACCCGCTCCAGTGCCAGTATGTCCTTCCTGAGGTGTGGGGCCCAAAATTGCTCACAGTACTCCAAATGGGGCCTAACCAGTGCTTTATAAAGCCTCAGAAGTACATCCCTGCTTTTGTATTCCAAGCCTCTTGAGATAAATGACAACATTACATTTGCTTTCTTAATTACGGACTCAACCTGCAAGTTTACCTTTAGAGAATCCTGGACTAGGACTCCGAAGTCCCTCTGCACTTTAGCATTATGAATTTTGTCACCGTTTAGAAAATTAAGTTTGAATTCGCCCTCAAATTTCACTAACAATGGTTCCAAATTATAATAACTTTCGGAGTCAGCTGTGAAGGAGCCGTGCTTTTATTGCACAAATGAAAATAAACAATAACCACAAGCCTGTGGTGAACACAAGAGGTCCCAACTGGTACTAAAAGGTTAATGGACCCTCTCAGGTCTTGCTTTATACAGGCTCAGTATATGAGCTCCATCTGGTTGGCTAATTACCAATCCCCAGAGAGCTCATATTCAATGAGCCCAACAGGGAGGTTAATTAATGATTCCTCCTGCAGATCATGAGGATTATCAAACAATTTTTAAAAATTGCTACATAAAAAATACTTTTATGTAATGGAAATCAGGTGACAGTTAATCATCAAGGCATGGAATCAAAGTTAGGGGATTTCTGTAACACATCTCGCCAACAAGTGGCATGGTGGCACAGTGGTTGGCACTGCTGCCACACAGCGTCAGGGACCCGGGTTCAATTCTGGCATCGGGTCACTGTCTGTGTGGAGTCTGCACATTCTCCCCATGTCTGCATGGGTTTCCTTCAGGTGCTCCGGTTTCCTCCCACGCTTTAAAGTTGTGCAGGTTAGGTTGATTGGCCATGCCACATTGCCCCTTAGTGTTAGGGGGACCAGCAGGGTAAATAGATGAGGTTAAGGGGATAGGACCTGGGTGGAATTGTGGTCGGTGCAGACTTAATGGGCCAAATGACCTCCTTTTGCACTGCAGGGATTCAATGAACCATATAATCTTCGGCCTTGCTACTATTGCCAGACGCAGAATCTCTGCATGTAGGAACAAACTTTTGAATTCAAAACTTTGGAAATAAGCACTGATAAATCTTGCAAACATCTTGTGACTTTTTGTTGAACATCGCCACCTACTGGCCCTTTGGTGGGTCAACATACAATCTTGTGCCTAGTTCCTTGGCCTCACCAATCAAGTTTCCAAATAAAGAGAAATAAATTAATCTCAATGATTTGGAGATTGCTTTGGAGCAGGGAGATGAAACCCTTTCCCAAAGATGTTTGGATGATGTAGCATCTTGCAAAGATGGGTGACCACCAAATAGATTAATGAATAAACAGTTTATTAAGGTAAGTAACTATTTACAGAAGATAATATAAAGGCTACCATACTCCACGACTCCAGACTCCTAACTGGCAAGGAGAACTCACGCTCAGCATCAGGATTTGCACACTCTGGCAATTTAGCTGTGTGAGACCCCTTGAGGATAAATGATGACTATGTGATAGAATTCTTCATCAAGATGGGCACAGTAAGAGGTCTCACAACACCAGGTTAAAGACCAACAGGTTTATTTGGAATCATGAACTTTTGTAGTGCTGCTCCTTCCTCTTCCACATCATGTTCATCAAGATGGAAAGTGATGTAGTTGATTCTGAGACTAGGGTCCTGAATCTTAATAATGGAAACAACAATGGTCTGAGGCATGATTTGGCTGTGATGGATTGGCAAATAACATAGAACATAACATAGAAACCCTACAGTGCAGAAGGAGGCCATTCGGCCCATCGAGTCTGCACCGACCACAATCCCACCCAGGCCCGCCCCCCACATATTTTACCCACTAATCCCTCTAACCTACGCATCTCAGGACTCTAAGGGACAATTTTTAACCTGGCCAATTAACCTAACCCGCACATCTTTGGACTGTGGGAGGAAACCGGAGCACCCGGAGGAAACCCACGCAGACACGAGGAGAATGTGCAAACTCCACACAGACAGTGACCCGAGCCGGGAATCGAACCCGGGACCCTGGAGCTGTGAAGCAGCAGTGCTAACCACTGTGCTACCGTGCCGCCCGATGGATAAATGTTACTTAAAGGGACGACGGTGGATAGGCAATGTCAAACGTTCAAAGAGTGCATTGGCAAACTACAACAATCGTTCGTTCCTGTCTGGGAAAGGTGGCCAGACTGTTTACAACGGAAATTAGATAGTATTAGATTCAAAGGAGAGGCATACAAATTGGCCAGAAAGACAGCAGACTTGAGGATCGGGAGCAGTTTAGAATTCAACAAAGGAGAACCAAGACACTGATTATGAAGGGGAAACAGAGTAAGAGAGTAAGCTTGTGAGGAATATCAAATCTGAGTGTAAAAGCTTCTACAGCTTTGTAGAGAGAGAAAGATTAGTGAAGACAAATGTAGGTACCTTACAGTCAGTAACAGGAGAATGTATAAAAGGGAACAAAAGAAATGGCTGATCAACTAAAGACAACTTTGGTTCTGTCTTCACAAGGGAGGACATAAATAACGTACCAAAAATGATAGAGAACATGGGGTTTACTGAGAGGGGAGAACAGTGGCCGCGATTCTCCCATCTCACTGTGCTAATTTTTTAGCGCAGCAGGCCAGGAGAATCCCACGATGGCTGTTTCGCAGATTGTGGGGGAAGCTGGGAGGCCAGTGATCAGGGCGGGGTGGGGGGCAGGGTAAGCCAGGGAGTGGCGGTCAGCCTGCTGGGGAGAGGGGGTTGGCACTGCGGGGGAAGGTAACTGGTGCGGGGGGGAGCTGTTGGAGGAGGGGTTCGGGGCTGGGCCCTGGAATGGTCAGCAGGCCAGCGATTGGGCCATGGGGAGGGGTGGAGAGTCGGCATTGCGGGAGTTGCCGGGCTGGCCAGTAATCAGGATACCGTCAGTGTGGGGCCATTGCGCATGTGCCGATCTCGGCACTGACAGATTGACGCATGCCCAATGGCCCACTCAGCACGCTGATTTCAGCCTCTCCAGCTGGGAATAGGCCCCGCCCCCTGAAATTTAATGATTTTCATGCTGGCGGCCTCTGCCGTGCAGAGTTTGGGAGATTCTTGTCTGAACTCCCACTGAAAAAACCAGTGTGAATTACTCCAGTTTTCACACAAATGCGACACTTAGAAATTTTTTGGGAGAATTCCGTCCAGTATTTGTAAAGAAATGGTGTTCATTGAATCATAGAATCCCTACAGTGCAGAAGGCAGCCATTTATCTCATTGAATCTGCTCTAACTCTGACAGGAGTATCTTACCCAGGCCCACTACCCCGCCATATCCCCGTGACCCCACACATTTACCGTGGCTAATCCATCTAACCTACACATCTTGGGAAACCAAGGAGCAATTTAACTGGACCAATCCACATAACTTGCACATTTTTTGACTGTGGGGGGAAACTGGAGCACCCAAAGGAAACCCACGGAGACACAGGGAGAATGTCTCTGTGAAATCCACAGTCGCCTAAAGCTAGAATTGAACCTGGGTCCCTGGCGCTGTGAGGCAGCAATGTTAACCACAGTGCCACCATGCCATCCATGCCAAGAAATGGATGGGATTGAAGGCTAATAAATCCTCAGGGCCTGATAATCCCAGAGTACTTAAGGAAGTGGCTTTCGAAATAGTGGATGCATTGCTGGTCATCTTCCAGGATTCTACAGACTTTGGAACAGTTTGTACAGTTTGGAGGTCAGCTAATGTAACCTCACTATTTAAAAGTGAGCTAGAGAGAAAACAAGGAATTATAGACCAGTCAGCCAGATATCGTTAGTGGGGAAAATTCTAGAGTCCATTATCAAAGATTTTACAGCAGAGCACCTGGCAAACAGTGTTAGAATCAGACAGAGTCCGCATGGATTTACGAAAGGGAAATCGTGCGTGATAAATCTACTGGAAATCTTTGAGGATGTAACTAGTAGAGTTGATGAGGGGGAGACAGTGGATATGTTGTATATGGACTTTCAGAAGGCTTTCAACAAAGTTCCACATAACATGCCAGTGTGTAAAATTAAAGCGCATGGGATTGGGGGAAGTGTATTGAGATGGATAGAAAACTGGTTGGCAGACTGGAAACAAAGAAATCATAAATCATAGAAACCCTACAGTGCAGAAAGAGGCCATTTGGCCCATCGAGTCTGCACCGACCACAATCCCACCCAGGCCCTACCCCCATATCCCTACATGTTTTACCCGCTAATCTCTCTAACCTACCTAGGACACTAAGGGGCAATTTTAGCATGGCCAATCAACCTAACCCGCACATCTTTGGAAGAGTAGGAATAAACGGGTCTTTTTCCAAATGGCAGACAGTGCAAGTACGGAGATCCCTAAAGGCAGCAGTTCAAGTAGACAAGGTTACAAAGAAGACATATGGAATGCTCTCCTTCATTGGTAGAGGTATAGACGATAAAAGTAAGTATATAGGGGGCGATTCTCCCCCAAAAAATCTAAGTGTCAAATTATGCATGAAAACTAGTGGAAACTACATTGGTTTTTATAGTGGGAGTTCAGACAAGAATCTCCCACATTCTGTGCACTGCTGAGTGCAGCGTAAGTCACATGAAAAATCAGTAGGCGGGGCCTTTTACTGCTGGGAGGCCGGCAGCATAGCACTGAATGGGCCACTGAGCATGCGCCGATCTGTCAGCGCCTAGATGAACGCATGCGCAGTAGCCACGCAATGCTAACCTCCCGATCGCTGGCCAGCCCCAGGACCCCACAATGCTGGCCCTCACACCACCCATGGCCCAATTGCTGGCCTCCCAAGCATGCCCCGATCTCTCATTCAACACCCCTGACCCTCCCTTCCCCCGCAGTCCCAACTGACACGCACCGGCAGGCCGAATCCTCTCCCACCCCGATGGCCAGCCTGGATCACTGGCCTCTTTCCCTCTACTTGTGATCTCAAAGTGCAGAGTGGTAGCGAGACCCCAACCCTCACCGATCACCCCATTAGACCCCCTCACTTGGCACTGCCCTATGCCTGGTGGGGAGTACCAAGATGGACAGTGCCGGGAGCCCAGGCTGGCACTGCCAAGGTGCCAATGCCCAGGGGGCACCTCCTGCACCCGACCCTCTGTGGGGCCTCAATTGCCCCCCCTCCCTCCACTCTAGCGGGGTTGGGCTGCCCGAAAGTGGGGAGTTATTGTAAACCCTGCTGGAGTGAAATACTCCTGGCGGCGGGGCGGGGGGTAGTGGAGAGGCTAGTGGGCCGGGAGATTTCAGTCCCGGGCCCACTAATAGCATTTAAATTAGATGATTCTAATTTACATAAATTATGCAGCTCCGCACCTATTTCCGGCGCGGAACTGATGACACCAGATGTCCAACGCTGGGAGATGTGCTCAGGGCTGGACACCCAGCGCGGATCGGGCACCGCCTAAATCTCCCAGCCCGCTGTGCTAAAAAATCACTGCAGCAGGATAGGAGAATCGCCCCCGTAATGTCAGAATTGTATTAAACATTGGTAAGGCCACAACATGGAGTATTGTGTGCAGCTCTGGTCACCACATTACAGAACTTAATTGCTCTGGAGATGTTGCAGGGGAGGTTTCCAAGAATGTTGCCAGGACTAAAAATGTATAGCTATGAGAAGAATGGATAAGTTGAGGTCATTTTCCATGGAACAAAGAAAGCTGAGGGGTGACTTGATTGAAATGTACAAAATTGTGATTAGAAGTGATAGAATGGACAGGATAAAATTATTTCCCTCGTTTATAGAGAATTCTATAACCAGGAAACATAGATTCAAGATAATGGCAGCAGGTGTAGAGGGCACATGAGAAATAACTTTTTCACAGAGGATAGTGGGTGTGTGGAATTCGCTACCTGAGTAGGTGGTGGAGGCAGAGACCCTAAACTCTTTTTATAAAGTGCCTGGATCTGCACCTTAAGTGCTGTAAGCTACAGGGCTATGGGCCACTGCAGGAATGTGGGATTAGAAAGGGCACTGAGATGTCCTCGGGCTGGCACAAGGTGAACTGAATAGCCGCCTTCTGCTGTAACTTTTCTATCATTCTATGGAGAAAGATATGGATACCAGCCGTAGTTTATCAAAAACGGGTCCAATTTCTTCCACACTTCAAACTGAAGGTGAACTCATTTGGGAATGCCATGCTTGCACACTCATCTTGTAATTATTTCTCCGAATCACCTCCAGAAGTACAAACTTTTTTCGACCCTGGTGTTGTGAATACTGCTACTTTGTTGAATCTGAGTTGGCTGATGATTGTGTCCATGTTACCATACCACATGAGAATGATGAATGAATTCCAAATCACACATCTGGGATCAAGGGCAGTCAAATTCCAGAGGAATAGACTTTTCTATCAATATAATGATTAATGATGCATTGTACTGTGTCTACAGTATTATTGATCACGTGTAACATTTTAGTAATTTATTGTCATGACCACAGAAGTAAAGGGGTAGGGATGTTATGGATTTAAGTAGTTGTAGGATTGCTTTAAGAGCCAGTCATATTACTTTATGGTGTTGTTTCACAGGCTAATGTTTAGCTTCATTTTCTACTTTGTACAGGCAACATTTCCTAAAATAAATCTGTTGTTGTTATTTTGAATCTTTGTATGCAAACCACATCTTTTTGCTTTTTGTTTAAAACCCATAACCCCTAACATAGGACATTACACATTTCTTCATCTGCTGGCCCCACAACGGAATTCTCTCAGTCAACCTGTTCACCTCTCCACTTCACTCTCTCTCTCTCTCTCCTCCTTTTAAGGCCACTTTGTCCAAGCTCTTGGTCACCTCCCTCTTTAGCTTGATATTATCCTTGCACTTTGAACATAGAACATAGAACAGTACAGCACAGAACAGGCCCTTCGGCCCGCGATGTTGTGCCGAGCTTTATCTGAAACCAAGATCAGGCTATCCCACTCCCTATCATCCTGGTGCGCTCCATGTGCCTATCCAATAACCGCTTAAATGTTCCTAAAGTGTCTGACTCCACTATCACTGCAGGCAGTCCATTCCACACCCCAACCACTCTCTGCGTAAAGAACCTACCTCTGATATCCTTCCTATATCTCCCACCATGAACCCTATAGTTATGCCCCCTTGTAATAGCCCCATCCACCCGAGGAAATAGTCTTTGAACGTTCACTCTATCTATCCCCGTCATCATTTTATAAACCTCTATTAAGTCTCCCCTCAGCCTCCTCCGCTCCAGAGAGAACAGCCCTAGCTCCCTCAACCTTTCCGCATAAGACCTACCCTCCAAACCAGGCAGCTTCCTGGTAAATCTCCTCTGCACTCTTTCCAGCGCTTCCACATCCTTCTTATAGTGAGGTGACCAGAACTGCACACAATATTGCAAATGTGGTCTCTTTGGCAAAGCATTTTTGTATGTTCTTTCTAAAGTAACGATATGTATATAAATATATATATATATATTATTGTTGCATTTGTCAGTGTTGCCATTCAGCTGAATGATTTTAGCCACCTTAATCAGCTTCCTATGAGCTTTTATCTGTGTAATAGGAAGGGCACCTCTGTCCCTAAATCATGCTACTCCATGCCACAGAGCCTTTGCAAAAGACGGGATGGGCAAGAATCACTAGCTTTATCAGTGACACTCTTGTCTTATGATAGAATTTTTTAAAAGGGTTTCTGTTGTAGGTAAAAAACCTCTGACACTATTAGTAGATCAAAATGCAGGTTTATTTTCACAATTGTGGGAGAAGTGAGGTTCCTAACAGTGGACCCAGGGCTTCTCTTCGAACACAAGTAAGAACAGAGTTTATATATATCCCTGTTCCCGCCCTCATTACATTGCAATTTTCTGAGATGGCTGTCATTGTTCATGGTGAGATTCTTGTTGTTTTAGCAGTATCTTCCTCTGCGTAGTTTGTTCGATCTCCAAGGCCACGATTGTTCGTCATTTATATCCTTGAAACAACATCACAGGTTTTGCACAAACAAGTTAACTAATATACATACAGGTTTGTATAATACTTTATATCAGGATAAGATGAATAACGTATGATGAATATATATATGAATCTATGGTGATTCAAAGACAGAAGGCATATATGTCAACTCCATCGTGTTAAACAAAGGTACATAAAAATGGAGACTGTTTAGCTTATTTCGAGCTGGGTTAATCGCATTTCTTGATAACAAATGGAGACAGAGGAATAGCTGTTCCTTTTATCTGGCACAGACATGAAAAACACCGAACTCTGACGAAAACATGGACTCTGCAGTATTCTCAACAAAATCACAGAGTTCGGGTCTTAATGCTTAAGTGTGACAAGGGTCATTAACCCATTCCCGACTTCAGTTTCAAACTGGCATTTCTCACTCAAACATTGTTTGAATGATCATTCAATTTTCCCTTCAATTTCAGGTGTTGAACTACAGTTCAAAGATTTTGATATTCAATCTGATCTCCGTCCTGTATAGCACGGCAGCAATGATATTTGTACAGCCCAGTGTAAAAGCTGTTGAATCCCCAGCATGTTGAAGCTGAGCAAGACAGCTTGCTCCACTTTAGAAAGCAAGGCCTCCTGTGCAGAGGTGTATGAATTCATGAGGAGTATTGCCACTTTTCAAAGGATGTGTGAATTGAATTAAATCGATTTATTATTGTCACATGTATTGGGATACAGTGAAAAGTATTGTTCCTCGTGCGCTATTCAGACAAAACATACCGTTCATAGAGTACATTGGGGAGAAGGAAAGGAGAGGGTACAGAATATAGTGTTACAGTTACCAATGGTGTGAAGAGAAAGATCAGCTTAATGTGTGAGCCGTTTCTTGCGGTCTTGGTCAGAACAGGAGCCATACCAAGCTGTGACACAACTGGAAAGGATGCTTTCTATGGTGCATCTGTAAAAATTGGTGAGAGTCATAGTGGACATGCCAAATTTCATTAGCCTTCTGAGAAAGTAGAGGTGTTGGTGGACTTTCTTAACCAGAGCGTCGGCATGGAGGGACCAGGACAAGTTGTGATCTGAACATCTAGAAACTTGAAGCTTTCGACCATCTTCACTTCATCACCTTTGATGTAGACAGAGACATGTCCTCCATTATGTTTTCTGAAGTCGATGACTATCTCCACTAAACAGCCCCCTGTTGAGAACAGAGGCAGCCAGCAGAACAATAAAGATGGAAGCAGTTCAGGGCCTGTTCAACTACAAGCTACAACATGCAGATGAGATGAGTGCACAAAATGTAGTCTGCCCACCTTGTTCACAAGCTTGGAGCAGGTTGCAAGTCATGACCCCTACACCCAAAATATAGGGCACACAATGCTCTAGCCCCTTTTATTCTTAACTTGAGGGTAAAACTAGGGTTGACACAGTGGTTAGTACTGCTGTCTCAAAGTGCCAGGGATCGGGGTTCGATTCCCAGCTTGGGTCACTGTTCGTGCGGAGTTTGCACGTTCTCCCCGTGTCTGCGTGGATTTCGTCCGGGTGCTCTGGTTCCCCTCAGACTCTAAAAGAGATGCTGGTTAGGTGCATTGGCCATGCTAAATTCTCCCTCAGTGTACCCAAACAGGCACCAGAGTGTGGTGACTAAGGGATTTTATGTAAACCTACTTGTGACAATAATAAATCAGCTTCAACAAACTTTTTAACTAACTCTGTTTCACACAATCTCAAAGAGCTTCAGAATAACAAATTCCAACTAGAAATAGGCTGGAATTTTACCGTCCCACCCGCCACGGGAATCGGAGCAGGCGAGGAGCAGACAATGGGAAGGTCCATTGACCTTGGGCAGAATCTTGCTGTTTTGGGATGAGCGAGGCCGTAAAATCCAGCCCATCATCTCTTATATGCAGGGCCTACAATTGCTGGACTATATGGCGCTCCTACATTGTTGCTATTGCTTACCAATCCATTTGATCTGTGTTTACTTACCCAATAACTTTTCCTCTAGTTCCCCTGAGCTGTATATTAATCAGAAGAGGAGTGAGTAGGGAAGGGTCCTAACACTTTCCATGAATTATAGGAATATCAGAATAGGAGGAGGCCATTTAACTTCAAGAGTCCGTTCCACCATTCAGTGAGATCATGGTTGCAATTTGGCCAAACTCCACTACCTTTAGAAAGCAAAATTTATTAATTACAGGTATAAAATTTATAGTTAATCTAACAGCAATTATTGTTTGCAGAGCGTTCCAAAATCTGTTCTCCCTTTGTGTGTTTCATTCCTGACACAAATTTTTAGATTATGCTGCTTGATCCTAGACTCCCCACCATCAAGAATTGTTTGACTCCATCAATCCTGTCTGTTCTACTTAATATCTTGAAAAAGATCAAATCATCCCTTCGCATATTGAACTCCAGGAAATACAACCCTACTTTCTGCTATTGCTCTGAATCTAATCCTTCAGGGAGCAAAGGTCATTCAAGTAAATCTGCTGGACTCTCCAAGGCCAATATCCTTCCTAAGGTGTAGTAACAGAATGCAGGTGTGATCTAACCAGTGCTTTGCATTGCTACAGCATAATTTCTACCTTCTTGTATTCTAGCCCTCCAGGAATATTGGCCAGCATTCTATTGGCCTTTTTGATTGATTTCTGTACCTTTTCAGGACATTTTAATGATCTAGATACCTGAATTCTCAGGTCTCTTTGGACCTCCACTCTTTTTAGCTTTTCACAATTTAGAAATTATCCTCTTCTATTTGCTTTAGTTCCAAAATGGATGAAGTTATATTTTTCTATATTGAAACCCATTTGCCACAGTCTCATCCATTCAGTTAATCAATCAATGTTTTTATTTGCAGTTTTCTGCTTCCATCTACACTGCTTACAAAACAGCTTATCTTTGTATCATCATTAAACTTGGATATGAGGCTTTCCATCATTTAAGTTGCTCATAAATATGGTGAATAGTTGAAATTCCAATACAGATGCTTGTGGGATACAGCGGATCATATTCTGCAAATTTTAGAGTACCTGCCCATGATCCCTAATCTCCAGCTATTTCTCCATAGCCAATCTCCTGACCAGGTCAATTCCATGAGCTGTAATTTTAGCTAATAGTGTCTTATGAGGAATTTTATCAAAAGTTTTCTGGAAATCTATACAAATAGCATCTATAAGCATTCTCCTGCCCAGTACTTTAGTGATTTCTTTAATATTTCCAATCGTGCTTGCTATTCATTTCCTACCCTTCACAAATCCTTAACGTCTCTCTCTGATCTACTGAACATTTTCAAGGTGTTCAGTCATTCTATCCTTCATTATAAACTCAATTAAATTTCCAACTGGTCTATACTTCCTAAGTCTCTTCTGTCACATTTCTTAAATAGTGGAGCGAAATGCACTTTTTTTTCGCCTAAGGGAATGGTTTTCCAATGAAGAAATTTTGGAAGTTTATGATTAGGGTATCTACAATATTCTCACCTACCTCCTGGGATGGAAACAATCTGGTCCTGGCCATTTACCATTCTTCAATGTCATTGTTTTGTACATTACCACTGTCTCAGTTATGTTACTTTTGGTGGGCCCTGATCCTGATTCAATGGAATGTTAACTTCATCGTCGATTGTAAATAATGGTACAAAGTAACTATTCACCATGCCCACCATCTCCTTATTTTCACTGACAATATTACCGTTATCAACTTTCAAGGGGCCCACATTATTTATGACCACCCTCTTTTTTCCAATAATATAATTATTAAAAGATGTTGGGGGCAATTCTCCCAAAAAACTCTGCCGAATTCGCATAAAAATTGGAGTAACTCCTGTTATTATTTTAGTATGATTTTCAGAATGAATCTCCCACACTCTGTGCACTGCAGAGTGCCCTAGCATGATTCAGACTGAAATCTGTGGGTGAGGCCTATTCCCTCTGGAGAGGCTGGCAGCACAGTGCTGAGCAGGCCACTGCGCATGCGCCAATCTGACAGCTGCCGGCCTCTTGATCGCTGGCCAGCCCCGCGACCCCGCATCGCTACCCCTTCCGATCACTGGCCTCCTGGAGCTCTCTGGGCAGCCCCAATGTCCCAGTGTAGATGATCTATTTACATATTTAACATTAACCCTTTATATCACAGTGTTGGTGTTGGTACTGATCATATTGCTCTTCATCTAAGGCACGCAACTAAGATGCCAGAGTTCTGACGTGATCCAGATTACCTCCAAACTGTAAAGAAAAACAACTTTCAGCACAAATTGCGAGCCAAACCCCTCCCACTAGTAAGAAACAGTTGTGAATATTAAGTATTTATTGTCTAATTTCTTTGATTCTTTGATTTATTATTGTCACACGTATTAACATACAGTGAAAAGTATTGTTTCTTGCGCGCTATACAGACAAAACATGCCGTTCATAGGGAAGGAAACAAGACAGTGCAGAATGTAGTGTTACAGTCATACCTAGGGTGTAGAGAAAGATCAACTTAATGCAAGGTAGGTCCATTCAAAAGTCTGATAGCAGCAGGGAAGAAGCTGTTCTTGAGTCGGTTGGTACGTGACCTCAGACTTTTGCATCTTTTTCCCGAAGAAGGTGGAAGAGAGAATGTCCGGGGTGCGTGGGGTCCTTAATTATGCTGGCTGCTTTGCTGAGGCAGTGGGAAGTGTAGACAGAGTCAATGGATGGGAGGCTGGTTTGCGTGATGGATTGGGCTACATTCACAACCTTTTGTAGATCTTGCAATCTTGGGCAGAGCAGGAGCCATACTATACAACCAGAAGGAATGCTTTCTAGGGTGCATCTGTAAATGTTGGTGAGAGTCGTAGCTGACATGCCAAATTTTGTTAGTCTTCTGAGAAAGTAGAAGTGTTGGTGGGCTTTCTTAACTATAGTGTCGGCATGGGGGGACCAGGACAGGTTGTTGGTGATCTGGACACCTAAAAACTTGAAGCTCTCGACTCTTTCTACATTGTCCCCATTGATATAGACAAGAGCATGTTCTCCTTTACTCTTCCTGAAGTCAATGACTATCTCCTTCGTTTTGTTGACATTGAGGGAGAGATTATTGTTGCCGCACAATTCCACAATTACCATTGTATTCTTATCTGGCATTAAATGACGAGTTTCAAGAAACTCCATGCTGGGCATGAAAATTTGTAAACTAATCCCTATTTTACACCAAAACTGAGAGATTACACACATAAGGAATGATTGAACAGGCTCAACAAAAGAAAAGGCTAGGAGGTGTTAAGGATTTAGAGGAGTATACGGGATGTAGGAAGGAGTTTAAGAAGGAAATTAGGAGAGCGAGAAGAGGTCATGAGAAGGCCTTGGCGGGTAAGATTAAGGAGAATCCCAAGGCTTTCTACAAATATGTCAAGAGTAAAAGGATGAGATGTGAAGGCATAGGACCCTTAAAAGGTGAAGGGGGAAAAGTTTGTGCGGAACCGTTAGAAATGGCGGAGCTGCTTAATGAATACTTTACCTCGGTATTCACGGTGGAAAGGGATCTGGGTGGTTGTACTGCTGGTTTGCAGTGGACAGAAAGGATCGAGCATGTGGACATAAAGAAAGAGGATGTGTTGGAACTATTGAATGGCATCAAGATTGGTAAGTCGCCGGGACCGGATGGGATGTACCCCAGGTTACTGTGGGAGGCGAGGGAGGAGATTGCGGAGCCTTTGGCGATGATCTTTGCATCATCGATGGAGACGGGAGAGGTTCCGGAGGATTGGAGGATTGCAGATGTGGTCCCTATATTCAAGAAAGGGAACAGGGACAGCCCGGGAAATTACTGACCGGTGAGTCTAACCTCAGTGGTTGGTAAGTTGATGGAGAGGATCCTGAGAGACAGGATTTATGATCATCTAGAGAAGTTTAGTATGATCAAAAATAGTCAGCACGGCTTTGTCAAGGGCAGGTCGTGCCTTACGAGCCTGGTTGAGTTCTTTGAAAATGTGACCAAACACATTGACGAAGGAAGAGCGGTGGATGTGGTCTATATGGACTTCAGCAAGGCGTTCGATAAGGTCCCCCATGCAAGACTTCTTGAGAAAGTGAGAGGGCATGGGATCCAAGGGGCTGTTGCCTTGTGGATCCAGAACTGGCTTGCCTGCAGAAGGCAGAGAGTGGCTGTGGAGGGGTCTTTCTCTGCATGGAGGTCAGTGACCAGTGGAGTGCCCCAGGGATCTGTTCTGGGACCCTTGCTGTTTGTCATTTTCATAAATGACCTGGATGAGGAAGTGGAGGGATGGGTTGGTAAGTTTGCTGACGACACCAAGGTAGGTGGTGTTGTGGATAGTTTGGAGGGATGTCAGAAGTTGCAGCGAGACATAGATAGAATGCAAGACTGGGCGGAGAAGTGGCAGATGGACTTCAACCCGGATAAGTGTGTAGTGATCCATTTTGGCAGATCCAATGGGATGAAGCAGCAGTATAATATGAAGGGTACCATTCTTAGCAGTGTAGAGGATCAGAAGGACCTTGGGGTCCGGGTCCATAGGACTCTTAAATCGGCCTCGCAGGTGGAGGATGCGGTCAAGAAGGCGTACGGCATACTGGCCTTCATTAATCGAGGGATTGAGTTTAGGAGTCGGGAGATAATGCTGCAGCTTTATAGGACCCTGGTTAGACCCCACTTGAGTACTGCGCGCAGTTCTGGTCACCTCATTACAGGAAAGATGTTGAAGCCATTGAAAGGGTGCAGAGGAGATTTACAAGGATGTTGCCTGGATTGGGGGGCATGCCTTATGAGGATAGGTTGAGGGAGCTTGGTCTCTTCTCCTTGGAGAGACGAAGGATGAGAGGTGACCTGATAGAGGTTTACAAGATGTTGAGAGGTCTGGATAGGGTAGACTCTCAGAGGCTATTTCCAAGGGCTGAAATGGTTGCTACGAGAGGACACAGGTTTAAGGTGCTGGGGGGTAGGTACAGAGGAGATGTCAGGGGTAAGTTTTTCACTCAGAGGGTGGTGGGTGAGTGGAATCGGCTGACGTCGGTGGTGGTGGAGGCAAACTCGTTGGGGTCTTTTAAGAGACTTCTGGATGAGTACATGGGATTTAATGGGATTGAGGGCTATAGATAGGCCTAGAGGTGGGGATGTGATCGGCGCAACTTGTGGGCCGAAGGGCCTGTTTGTGCTGTGGCTTTCTATGTTCTATGTTCTAAAAGGCTGTTGGCAACCTGATTCCAGGCAGACTTCAAGGTTATGAAAGTGTTTGCAAGGATGGATGTTGAGAAAGTGTTCCCACTTGTGAGAAGACAAGAACTAAGGATCATAAATATAAAATAATCATTAGTAAGTCCAAGAAGGAATTCAGGAGAAAACTCTTCTACCAGAGAGTGGCTGAAATGGGGAACTCACTACCAGAATAGTTAAAACGAATGGTGTAAGATAAAGGCATGAGGCAGAATTGAATGGGAGGTTATGCAGAATGGATTAGATGATGAGTGGAGAGAAGGGTCTCATGTGGAGCATTAACACCAACATAGACCAGTTGAGCCAAATGGACTGTTTCTGTGCTGCACATTCCAGTAATATATATGTAACAGTGACCCCAAGTACATATTTCAAACCTTTTTGTGACTTGCATGCAGGCATTTTTATTAAAGCAATAGACTGCATTCCTCCACAGTTCCCCATTTTAGGCTCTCTATAAATTCACATCAAGCAATTTAGATTTAATACACATTTTTTTCCTGATTCTAAGTCTTTCTAATCTTAGTTCAGAATAGCACCGTGAAATAAGTTTGCAATGAGTCATCTAAATTCCACCCACCGTGCACCAAGAGAAAATATCTTTAGTAACAAACAAAAAGGAAATCGGTGTAGCAGTCTTCGAAAAAGAACCACTCCCTTTAGCCCTCAGAAACATAAACTTGATTGATTGACTGATCTCCCCAGTGTGATTGAGCCTTGCTGGCAATGTGCAGCAATGTAAGGGATTCCTGAGGTCAAACCCACTTAATTTGCTTTTCTATTTTTAGTTACTTTGCTAGATGAATGCTGCACTGAATTGTCAGCTGAATTATTCATGGCTCAGTGGAGGAGAGAGCCTGTGTTCCTCTGACATTTGAAAGTAATGATCATAGGGGTTCTAACAGATTGCAAAATCCTCCTGGCTGTCAGTCAGCACATTTACAGAATCAGAAGTGCTGAAGGGTTTGGAAGAGGACTGAAGGGAGCAGAATCAGCAACATGTAAGCTTGAAGTGATGATTAAACTGAGAAGTGCATTCACCACCTTGCCAGAGCTGAAGACTGCAGCCAAGTTTAAACTTATGAAGCTGCACTCAATTCACTTCATTAACATGTGAGGTGATGACATTCTTTCAGCATGTGCCCACAGCATGCACCTAACTCCGATGGAATGCTAGGATAGAATTAAAGAGATGTTAATCACTTTACCATGATCCATATGCACGATGACCTGTGAGGAGACATTGTGTCAGGTGATAGACATTAATTATTTTAAAACTATAGATCAGCAAAGAGAAAAGATAAAAATCCAGGAAAATAGTTAGAAATCTTGCATTCTGTAGGAAAGACAGTGAAAGTTCCTAATGTTTTCTATCAATTAACATCACATGTGCTTATATGGCACCATTCACACAGTGAAACATCGCAAGACACTTCACAGGAGTGTGTTCAAACAAAGTCTGACTGAGTTTTTAAGGAGATACTAGGACAGGAAACTAAATTGTTTTACAGAGTGTCTTAAAGCAAGGAGGATCAAGAAATGGTGGGTTTACACAAGGAATACTGGAGCGTCAAACCTGAGCGGCTGAAAGACAATAATGGAGCAATGAAAATGAGCCAGAATTGGAGGAGCACCAGATCTCTGAGGTTTATAGGATTGGAGGATGTTACAAAGATAGGGAGGGGTAAGGCTATACAAGCATTTGAAATCAAGATGAGAATTTTGACACCATGGCATTACTGGACTGGGGGCCAATGCAGGTCACCAGGCACAATATCTGAGGGGTGGAGAATCCTTTAAATAACAGCGAGCATCGAGGCCAGAAATGGAAGTTGGATGGATGGCAGGAAATAGGATTGACAGTGCAGGAGGTGGGAGTCATGGTCAAGATGAGCTCAGAGAGAGCATGAGGGGGAAAATAGAAGGAAAACTATAGAAAGATGTTGTCAGTTCAAGTTTAGAGCAGAGTGGTAGGGCAGGGGGACTGGGGTAACCACAGGGTGAGTTGGACTGGCATGTTGGGGAAGGAAGGGAAGTGGTCTCAATCTTAGTTACAAAAGTTTCATGAGCTCCTTGCACTTGTTGGTGATGAGGGTGGAGGATTCTTAAGGGGCTAATGTTTGTTGCACTCTTTCTAGCATTTAACACCATGCCAGCTGTTCTCAGTTCACTCAGCCTGAACTTGAAAACCTGCAAACATAGCTATTGTGTAATTTCAAAGTTCCAGCATTCAAACAGTGTGTGTGCTTGTAGGTGGGGTGCCCAAGGTGACCAGTACTGCCCAAACATTAGACAATACAAGACTCACAAAGCCAGTATCTCTGTATTAAACCTGATGAAGGGGCAGCACTCCGAAAGCTCGTGCTACCAAATAAACCTGTTGGACTTTAACCTGGTGTTATGAGACTTCTTCCTGTGCCCACCCCAGTCCAACACCAGCATCTCCACATCTATGTATTAAAGACTTTGATTTGCTTTGATTTATTATTGTCACATGTATTTCAATACAGTGAAAAGTATTGTTTCTTGCGCGCTATACAGACAAAGCATACTGTTCATAGAGAAGGAAACGAGAGAGTGCAGAATGTAGTGTTACAGTCATAGCTAGGGTATAGAGAAAGATCAATTTAATGAGGTAGGTCCATTCAAAAGTCTGATAGCAGCAGGGAAGAAGCTGTTCTTGAGTCGGCTGGTACGTGACCCCAGACTTTTGTATCTTTTTCCTGATGGAAAGAGGTGAAAGAGAGAATGTCCGGGGTGCGTGGGCTCCTTAATTATGTTGGCTGCTTTTCTGAGGCTGCAGGAAGTGTGGACAGAGTCAATGGATGGGAGGCTGGTTTGCGTGATGGACTGGGCTTCATTCACGACCCTTGTAGTTTCTTGCGGTCTTGGGCAGAGCAGGAGCCATACCAAGCTATAATACAACCAGAAAGAATGCTTTCTATGGTGCATCTGTAAAAGTTGGTGAGAGACTTAACTTTATTTAAACCAGTGGCCGCCAGAAGATGATCAAAGGGTTAAGAAGCTCTGGCATTGAGCAGCAAAACCTCGCCGATGAATCAAACATTACAATCAAAAACAGATCAATTATAGTTTTTTCTTATCAATCATTCCTGCCTTTCAGCAACTTTAAATCAAACATTTTCAAGATACAAAAATCAACAATAATTCATGTCAAATACCTTAGCCATTCGCATTTCACCCTTCAGCATAATGGTATTTTATTAGTCTGTGTAATCTGGAAGCTGACTCCTATCTTGGCTGACCACAAACCCTGGTTGCTTCAGTAACCTAAGACGCTCAGCCCAGAGTTCAAATGAACATTCTCACGGATTCCCTTAAAGGTCACTGTCTAACCAGACTCACTCATGACACCACGTCTGGGCATCAGTCCATCTCATCTGGACAGTCGATAAACCTTATTCATGAAATATGATTAAGTGTTCTATACATTTCTTCCATTTGAAACTTTACTGATAAAACTTGCAAATTTCCAAGGCCCAAATATTCTCTTGAAATATGTCTTCATCTTAATGACTTTTACCATGATGCCTTGTGGTAAAATGCTTTTTGACTAAAGCGAACAATATTCCTTAAAATCAATAATAATACATTCAAAATATCAGCACATGTGTTTTACATTCATAATCACTCATTTGAGTCAATTACTGCATCTCTTGTGTAAATTGCTTTTTGTTAGCTCATAAAATTATTTTAAAAAGTCATTTAACTGAATGCTGCTGGCTTTGTCAGTGCTTTTAATATCTATTGATTGAAAATCTGACTAATCTTATTACTCCACTTCAGTGCTGTTTACTTGTAGCATGAAGTTAAACAAACTATATCACCTCAAGTAAACTCTCAGGGCAGTTTCATTCCAAATTAAAATTGGACTGAACTCAATGGTTAAGGTGAAGGTTTGGCTGAAGTTCTATTTCTCAGATCATTAAATTCCTGAGTTCCCTAGGATGGTGATATTTCTGTTGGGCTTATGCTGGTTTCCTATTTATTTCGGGAATTGGATACTCAATCACCTAATCCTCTTCACCTATTTGGTTAGATTATTTGTACCAGTTTTGCAAAACGAAGTGAAAATTGGATGAATTGATACTGAGAATTGTGGTTTTTGAGGTGGATAAGGAAGATATCTTGGAAAGTCACATTACCAATGAAGAAGGGCTGGTAAAATCTGAGACTAGAAGAACTCTGCTGACCAAGATCAGGAACTGAAGTCCCTGTCTTCACCTGCTCCTGCCTATCTGTGATGTGTGGTTCACCATATGACAATGTAGCCACCTGTCTTGGAGGCTCCATGAAGGTGTTAATATTTGAGCTGGTGGAGGGTGTGCCTGTGTCATGTATAGCAGTGGCGGTGGGATGAGGCCCTTGCATATCCATTTAAGTGGCCAGTTAGGGGACTCATTGGTTCTCAATCCTTCTTGCCCTGAACTTGAGTGATATGGTCTTCACCCACCTTTCATCCCCATTATAATCTCCCAGCCCACCTCTAGGGTGTGCATTAAGTTCCACTCCTGGTAACAGAAGCTGGCATATTCCACTCACACACTTGTAGAATCATGAACTGGAATATAATCATTTACACAATGTTGACTTTGAACCTTTTTTCCCTTGTCAGTCGAATTAATGTCTTTCATTTCCAGTAGGTCCGCTTAGCATGTCACAGGGGCTAATGCAGAGGAGACCAAGGAGTCCTCAGAGGAGGTTGCGCATTCTGAGGCAACACCATTAGACAACACACACACACCCTCCACCAGCTTAGGTACACATTCAATTTGACACACGTCAGTAGGGCCTCCAAAAATAGGTAGCCACAACGTCACATGGTGAACCACAAATCACAAAAGTAGAAGCAAGTGCTGGAGATAGGGGCTGCACTGGAGAGTTCCCATCAGAGGCTGCAAGACACTTCAAGCTCTGAGTCTTGGGAATTGTCCGTGAAGAGGAATATGTTGAAGTAGCAGCAGGAAATGTCAGCATTTCCAGAAGCATTGTGCACCTTTTGGAGAGAGATTGGAGGAGTGCAGCTGCACCATGAGTGCGCTGAGTTAGAAACATAGAATCCTACAGTGCGGAAGGAGGCCATTCGGCCCATCGAGCCTGCACCGATCACAATCCCACCCAGGCCCTAACCCCATAACCCCATGTATTTACCGTAGCTAGTCCAGCTGACACTGAGGGGCAATTTAACATTGTCAATCCACCTAACCCACACATCCTTTGGTCTGAGAGAGGAAACCGGAGCATCCGGAGGAAACCCACGCAGACACGGGGAGAACGTGCAGATTCCGCACAGATAGTGACCCAAGCCGGGAATCGAACCTGGGTCCCTGGCACTGTGAGGCAGCAGTGCTAACCATTGTGCCACCCTTCCACTCTCAGGCCTTTCACAGGCCTTTGCACTGATATCCACCTCCATGGATGGAATGGCCATCAGAATGGGGGATCAGACACAACAATCAATCAGGTGCATGCTGGTCCTCACTAATATCCAACACATTCAATTTGACAATTTGCATAGGATGGAGCAAATCCTTGCCTTAGCCATTCAGTGCCTTGTTGGAATGCAGCCAAATTCTCTACAGCAATTGGCTAGCAGGGAAGTGCGGTTGAATGATGAGATCAAAGTGGGGAAAGGGACAATGAATCCAGGGATCTGCTCAAGGTGCTTCCACTCTTACTCATTTGCTAGTCCCTCAGAGTCACACAAACTGTCTCCCGCCTAAGCCTCACCCTGCAGAGGACCAGCTGTGCCAAACTTTGTACCTTATCTGCTTCAAAATCCTGAGAAGGTTGACCATGAGCATCTCAGTTGTCAGAGCCAGGGAATGAGCAGCCTGTCATAGCTCTGCTGAAGCCACAGTGGTGGCACTATCAATAAGTAACAGGGAAAAGACTTTGAATTTCACAAAGGGAATCAGGTTGCATGGTGGCACAGTGGTTAGCACAGTTGCCTCATAGCTCCAGGGACCCGGGTTCAATTCTGGCCTTGGGTGACTGTGTGGGGTTCACATGTTCTCCCCATGTCTGTGTGGGTTTCCTCCGGGTGCTCCGGTTTCCTCCCACAGTGTGAAGGTGTGCAGGTTAGGTGGTTTGGCCATGATAAATTGCTGCTTTGTGGCCCAAGATGTGTATAGATTAGGGGGATTAGCCATGGTATATGTGTGGGGTTACAGGAATAGGGTGGGGGAGAGGGCCTGGGTAAAATACTCTGTCAGAAAGCCAGTGCAGACTCAATGAGCTGAATGGTCTCTGCACTGTAGGGATTCTATGAATCATTTGGGTGTTAAATCTGTCACTGCATTTTTTTATCATCAAAATTAATGAGTTAGAAACTTTATTCCATGTGTTCATTGTCCCTCGTTGTCTCTCACCTGCCAAGTGACAATAAGTGGGGAGAAAAATGGTACAACCAGAATAGAAGACGGGCAGTGGGTATCAATGAGCCAGAAGGATTATTGACTGTGGAAATGCTTTGAGTTGGCAGGATGGTGGGGGCAGTGGATTCAGCATTGGTATGCCATATGGCTTCCCAGCCTCAAGTTGGCTGAATTGTGCCACTGAGCAGCTCGGACACATCCCTCCATATGGGTCAGGTAACAACCTCCAATGGCACCCATCTCTACGAGGTCAGCAAGCAACTGTTTCCAGGTCCATCTCATTCAGAATGAGTCTGGGTCAGAGAAATTCCAGCCTCACTTCTTTGTGCTGCTACCACTTGTGTGAAACCTTCTTCAGGGTTTTCCAGTGTCAGACTGGAATCCACGAAGTGTTGAGATAGCACAAGAAATCATTTAATAAAAATCATTGAACACTTTGTCAAAATTGAAAGGAAAAAATAAGCAGGAACTGTCCACTTAAGATACTGCAGCAATATACCCCATTGTTAGACTGGAGTTTAGATCGTGGCTGCCTTATCAATCAGTTAATGAGCTGACCTCAATTTCTGAAGGATTTGGGGATGAACTGGCCATAGGGTGGAAGCCAAACCTGAATAACCGCATAAACTTTCCTGTAGATTCTCGGTCCCTTGGTTATAAATTATTTAATTTGTCCTGTCTCAGTTATGCTAGAGTTTTATTTTTAACAATGAACATTAGATTAGTTAGTGGCAGTTGAAAGTATTTTCAAAAAATAAATTGAGCACTTTTGGGACTTGTTGACAAATGGCTTGTTAATGACAGCTTTCCTGCCATTTTATTAGGTCTATGTTAGCAATGACTTATTGCTTTTTATGAATATCATATACAGTAAATAGTAGAGCCCTTAGAAATATTAATTTCATTTGATTTGATTTATTTTTGTCACAAGTATTAATATACAGTGAAAAGTATTGTTTCTTGTGCGCTATACAGACAAAGCACACCGTACATAGAGAAGGAAAGGAGAGAGTACAGAATGTAATGTTACAGTCATAGCTAGGGTGCAAAGAAAGATCAAATACGAGGTAGGTCCATTCAAAAGTCTGATGGCAGCAGGGAAGAAACTGTTCTTGAGTCGGTTGGTACATGTCCTCAGACTTTTGTATCTTTTTCCTGATGGAAGAAGCTGGAAGAGTACATGTCCGGGGTGTGTGGGGTCCTTGATTATGCTGTCTGCTTTTCCGAGGCAATGGGAAGTGTAGACGGAGTCAATGGGTGGGAGGCTGGTTTGAGTGATGGACTGGGCTTTGTTCACGACCCTTTGTAGTTTCTTGCGGTCTTGGACAGAGCAGGAGCCATACCAAGCTGTGATACAACCAGAAAGAATGCTTTCTATGGTGCATCTGTAAAAGTTAGTGAGAATTGTAGTGGACTTGCCAAATTTCCTTAGTCGTCTGAGAAAGTAGAGGCGCTGGTGGGCTTTCTTAACTATATTGTCAGCATGGAGGGACCCAGGACAGGTTGTTGGTGATCTGAACACCTAAAAACCTGAATGTCTCGACCATTTCTACTTCGTCCCCTTTGATGTAGACAGGGGCATGTCTTCCACTACGCTTCCTGAAGTCGATGACTATCTCCTTTTTGTTGACCTTGAGGGAGAGATTATTGTCTTTGCACCAGTTCACCAGATTCTCTATCTCTTTCCTATACTCCATCTCATCATTGTTTGAGATTCGACCCACTTCGGTGGTGACATCAGTAAACTTGAAAATCAAATTGGGAGGGAATTTGGGCACACAGTCAGTGCATAAGGAGTTATAGTAAGGAGCTGAGGACACAGCTTTATGGGGCACTGGTGTTGAGGATGATCGTGGAAGAAGTGTTGTTGCCCATCCTTACCAATTGAGGCCTGTGGGTTAGGAAGTTCAGGATCCAGTCGCAGAGGAAGGAGCTGAGCCCCAGGCCACGGAGTTTGGAGATGTGTTTCATAGGAATAACGGTGTTGAAGGCTGAGCTGTAGTCGATAAATAGGAGTCCGACATAGGTGTCTTTGTTATCTCGGGGTTCCAGGGTTGAGTGTTGAGCCAGGAAGATGGCATCTGCTGTGGACCTCTTGCGGTGGTAGGTGAACTGTAGTGGATCCAGGCTATCTGGGAGGCTGGAATTGATTCATGACATGACTAACCTTTCGAAGCATTTCATAATGATGGACGTCAGCCACCAGATGTTAAGTCATTAAGGCACGCTGCCTGGCATTTCTTTGGTACAGGGATGATGGTCAACTTCTTGAAGCAGATAGGGACCTCAGATTGTTGTAAAGAGAGGTTGAAGATGTCTGCGAATACCCCCGCCAACTGATCCACGCAGGATCTGAGTGCTCGTCCAGGGGCATCCAGGCTAGTCCCTTTCCATGGGTTGACATTCAAGAAGGCTGCTCTGACATCTGCAATGGTGAACTCGGATGCAAGTTTGTCCAATGCTTCTGGGGTGGAGGGCGTGCTCTTGCTGACCACTTCCTCAAAATGGGCATAAAATGTATTGAGCTCATCAGGGAGGGTTGCGTTGGTGCTGGCGATTTTACATGCCTTCATCTTGTAGCCTGTTATGTCTTGCAGATCTTGCCATAGTCGGCAGGGGTCTGTGTAGCTAGCCTGGTCCGGTACTGTCTTTTGGCATCTTTGATGGATCTCCTTAGATCATATCTGGCTTTCTTGTATCGGTCAGTGTTGCCTGACTTGAACGCCTCAGACCTGGACTACAGCAAGCATTGAGTATCCCTGTTCATCCATGGTAACACACGGATTTGCTTCTTTGGCAGACATATTTCTTTGGCAAATATGAGCATACAGAGGGATCACGGCGTACAGATCCACAGTTCCCTGAAGGTGGCAACTTAGGTGGACAAGATGGTCAGAAGGCATGTGTCATGCTAGCCATATGCCTTCATCAGCTGGGGCATTGAATATAGGAATTGGAAAATCATGTTACAGTTGTATAAGACTTTGGTTAGGTCACATTTGGAGCATTGTGTACAATTCGCCACACTACCGGAAGGATATTGATGCATTGGAAAGGGTGCAGAAGAGATTTACCAGGATGTTGCTGGTTTAGAGGATATGGACTCTGAAGAAAGGTTGAACAAACTTGGATTGTTTTCATTGGAATGTTGGAGGATGAGGGGGAACCTGAGAGAAGCTCACAAGATTATGACAGGCTTAAAAAGAATGGATAGTCAGAGTCTTTTCCCAGGGTTGAAGGCTGCACAGGTTGAAAGTGAGAGGGGGAAAGTTTAAAAGAGATGTAAGGGGCAAGTTTTTCACACACAGGGTAGTGAATTCCTGGAATGTGCTGTTGGAGGAGGTGGTGGAAGCAGATTCTATAACAACGTTCAAGAGGCATCTAGATAGATGCATGAATAGGCAGGGAATAGAGGGATATGGACCACATCGAAGCAAAAGAATATTAGATTAGAGAGGCATCTGGGTCGGCACAGGCTTGGTGGGCTGAAGGGCCTGTTCCTATGCTGTACTGTTCTTTGACCTTTGAACTAAGCGGATGTCACATGATACAGTTGCAGGTTGGATGGATACTTGGCGAGTGTGACATTTTCAGATGTGATGAAAATATTCCTGTTTCTTACAGCTATAAACTAGTAGGAATTTTAATTATATATAACGCAGGAGAACACAATGGTCATAACTCCTATTCAACTTTACTCTTTCATGGCCCATTGCCCAAGAGAATGGGATGTTCAAGCCCCCTCTAAAATGTATTGCTTTTCCCAGTTCCAGATGACATGGTCCACTAGTTAGGGCAGGAAAGTACAGTTGGCAGTGGCACCGAAAATGAAGATATAATTTTAAAATGGGAAACAAATGTATCCACAAATACTGCGAGAATATTTAAAAGAGTCAATCAATCACCTAGGATTGAAGTAGAGTGTTATTGGTGTGCGGGTAATCACTTCCCCTAAAGCCTGCAGTTATAAAGAGGCTGAATGTTTTTTCTGCCACAGGAAAGGTTACTTAAGGCACTGATGTAAAAGTAAATCAAGTCTAGTCAGTAACAAAGTTAGTAATAAATACATCACGTGCATAATATGGAAGAGACCAGGACGAAGGATTTAAATGTTCACTCATTGTTCAGTGTGAAAGCAGGCAAGGTAGCCCCCATCACTATGATGCCTTTGGTAAATGGTAGGCCCTTAAAGATGGAAGTTGATCTTGGAGACACTGCCACAGTGATAGCAGAACACACATTTTGATATTTACCAAGAAGGAGTCCAGACATTGAGTTTGAGAGGTACTGGAGCAAAACTAAAAACTTGCATAGGAAAAGCCGTCAAGATAAAGGGTGCGACCACAGTACCTGTAAGCTATCAGCAGCAGTCTGCTCTGCTCCCAGTAATAATAGTGTCAGGCCAAGGGCCAAGTCTCTTGAGCCGTGATTAGCTCAATGTAATCAAGTTAAACTGGATTGAGATCTTCCAAGTACGGGAAGGGGAACAGTCTGAGTTACTGAAGAAGTGCAAAAATGGTTTTTGCGATGAGTTAGGTAAAATAAAGAGCCTCCAGGCCGAGATCTATACAGTTCCAGAGGCAACTCCTAGTTTTTTTAGAACAAGACCAGTGCCATACATTGTGCGAGAAAAATTGGACACGGAATTGAAGAGATTGGAAGAACTGGGTATTATCCAGCCAGTTCAATTTGTGGAGTGGGCAGCACCCATAGACAATTAATCAGGCTGTCAAGTTACAGAAGCACCCAATCCAGAAGATTGAAGACTTGTGTGCAAAGCTGGCTGGAGGTCAGTTTCATACAAAGCTGGATATGAGCCACATATATCAGCAACTTGAGTTAGACGATGCCTCCCAAGGTTATGTTACGACAAACACACAAAGGTTTGTTTGAGTATACAGACCTACCCTTCGATATGTCATTGCTGTGTGCTATTTTCCAGAGAACAATAGAAAGTATATTGCAAGGACTGCCATGAGTTGCAGTATACCTGGGTTATGTTTTAATAACTGGATTGAAAAAGCCAAGCACCTAGTTAACTTAGAGGAGATGCTAAAGAGATTTCAAAAGGCTGGAGCTTCCCTCAAGGAGGAGAAATGTATACAGTCCCAGAGGCAACTAGGGGTTGCCTCTGGAACTATATAGATTTTCGCCAAGTTAACCTTAGGAATAGTGAATACTATGGATGCTCTCAACCAAATTTGTCAACATTCCTGGCCCCCTGCTGAAGAAGCACCAGCGTGGGTTTGGAAGATGCCCTGGAGAGAAGCTTTTAACACAGTAAAGCAATTAGAGCAGCACAGTGGTACAGTGGTTAGCACTGCTACTTCACAACGCCAGGGACCTGAGTTCAATTCTCAGCTTGGGTTACTGTCTGTGCAGAGTCTGCATATTCTCCCCATGTCTGCGTGGGTTTCCTCTGAGTGCTCCGGTTTCCTCCCATAGTCTGAAAGATGTGCTGGTCAGATGCCATTGGTCATTCTAAATTCTCCCTCAGTGTACCTGAACAGGTGCCGGAGTGTGGCGACTAGGGGATTTTCCCAGTAACTTCATTGCAGTGTTAATGTAAGTCCTCTTGTAACACTAATAAATAAACTTTAAATTGCTGTACTCATTGAGTTTATTGGTACATTTCGACCCATTTAAAGAATTGGTGTAAACCTGTGACGGTTCACCATATGCCATCAATGCAATATTGTCCCATAAGATGGGCAGCGGATCTGAAAGATCTATTGGGTGCGTCTTGAAAACCCTCTCCGAGACTGAAAAAGGCTACTCTCAGGTTGAAAAAGACTCATTAGTAGTATATTGTGTAAACAAGTTCCACGAGTACGCCAGCCCCCCGCCCCCCCCTTCCCCCGACCATTCCCAGGCCAGCCTCAACCACCCTCCTCCCACAGTTCCACCACCCCAGTAGTCCCAACCTCTCATCAGGCAGACCACCACCACCCCCACCTGCAAACCCAGCCTGCCCTGATCGATGGACTCCCTCCTGCCCCAACCGATCCTGACTGCAGAGTGGCAGCAATTGGCCTCGCCCCTTGGCCATTTATGATGATTGGCCATTTTGCATTGAGTACTTAGGAGTTGAGGCAAGTGTGGAAGGTTGAGAGAATTTAAGAGAATTAACCTTAATTTTTTTCTTAAATCAGCATAAATTGCTGGTAAATTTACTGACTTACAAGTTGCTGGTGGAAATTTGAAAATCCTTCAGATATAAATAAGGTAAAAACAAGGTCCCTTAGAGGGACTAGCCTGATGATTAAATTAGGGCAGTTAGTAAGGCAGTTCATACTGTTTTGTTTTAAACAGGAGAGGCAGAGACTATAAAAATGAGTGCCATTTTGCTCTGAGCACTTGGGAGTTAAGTGTGGGAGTTCAGAAAAGTGTTGGCAGGGAGGCATTGCTGTGTCTTGTTTTCTTTCCTGTGTCCTCAGGTCAGTGGAGGCAGGTGCAGGCCAAGGCAGGTGAGCTGGGGCATAAGTTGCAGTAGCACGACAGTATTGAGTGAGCATGTCTGTATGACATCACAGGTAAGTGGCTGGTAGGTGAGTCTTTCTCTCTTCTATCTTTCTGACTTTGGAAGTGAAGGTTAGGTAGGGAAACAGAAGTTTGGGCTGTCCTGAGATCACGCAGAGTGTTATATAAATGCATTTTTTTCTTTTTTCTTTCATTTAAGAGCTGGTTAAAGTGTCATCGGCATTCCAAATATCTCAATGAGGCTCCTTCCCAATGTTGGAATCCTCATCGGCCACAGAAACCAGCAATGTTAAAGTGGGTGAACTGGTGGGAATTCAGCTGGTGACTGAGATATTCCATTTTTAACTGTTCCACCTCTTCTTTCCCTTCGTTCAGTAAGTAACATCTGTGCCACACAAGTGCCAGGCTATGACCATCTCCAACAAAACAGGATCTATACATCTCCCTTGACATTCCAAGGCATTACCATTGCTGAATATCCCACTATCAACATCCTGGGTGTTGCCATTGACCAGAAACTGAACTGAACTAACCATATAAATACTGTGGCTACAAGAGCAGGTCAGGGGCTGGGAATTCTGTAGTGAGTAACTCACCTCCTGACTCCACAAAGCCTATCCAACATCTACGAGACATAAGTCAGGAGTGTGATGGAATACTCTCCACTTGCCTGGATGGGTGCAACTCCAACAACACTCGAGAAGCTTGACACCATCCAGGATAATGCAGCTCACTGATTGGCACCCCATTCACAAATATTCACTCCCACCACCAACAACGAACCGTGGCAGCCGTGTGGAACATCTACAAGATGTACTGCAGGAACTCACCCAGGCTCCTGAGGCAGCACCTTCCCAAAACTATGACTGCTACCAACTAGAAGGACAAGAGTAGCAGACACATGGGAACACCATCACCTGGAGATTCCCCTTCAAATCACTCCACATTTTGACTTGGAAATATATCATTGTTCCTTCACTACTGCTGGGTCAAAATCCTGGAATTCCCTCCTTATCAGCACTGTGTGTAACTATTTATTGATTTGTGCCACAAGTAGTCTTACATTAACACTGCAATGAAGTTACTGTGAAAATCCCCGACACCACAGGGATTCCAATGGTTCAAGAAGGCAGTTCACCACCACCACCACCTCAAGTGCAATAAGGGACAGTCAATATATTTGTCCATCCAGCGATGCTCACATTCCATAAATAAATCTTTAAAAATCCTCTTTAATTCAGCAGGTTGTTGTATATAAAGTTATTTTACCTATCTAGAGAGTTAATGAGATTTCCAGAGTGCAGGATTCATTACAATGCCAGCACTAAGCTCCCTCGGGTCAAGTATTTCTTCACATTTAGAATATTCCACTTTCTTTCATCTGCTACGTGTTTTACACACACTGATGTTACTTAAAGGGATTATTTTCTATTCTTGAGGGGGCAAGTTGCAATCAGCCTGAGATTTGTTCGCAGACAAACACGTTGTATAATAATGTATTTCTCAGAGTAGATAAAAATGTAATTGCTTTAAAGTCATCCTTCCGGCCTTATCTGTCAAATAAAGCATGTCGTGTCAGCCTGGACAGAAAATACCCACAAACAAACAGCCTTTCTAACACCTCTCATTTTAATGGAATAAGGGAAACGAAGGAACTGCAGGATTAAGGTGATCCATGTTAATAAGGATATAATGGGACGCTCTTGTACAAATGTCTTCTCACATGAATCCCTTAATAGGTTTCATCCTGAACCAGCAATTAACAGTTCTTCACATTCCGATTTTCATTTGAACCGTTCAGTCTTTTGTATAAGCTCTTGGAACCTGATTTTCTGTACACTGCAGCATAGTGGAACTGCATTCATCAAACTGCAAATGCATTAACCTTTACCTTTTTGTTCGATACAGTGCACCAATTAATAAAAGGGATCTGAAATGTAAAATGCCTTCCTTTACTCCAGATTTCCTCAGGTTACACATCACTCCTGTAGTGTCAAGGTCTTATTTGAATTTGATTTGATTTATTATTGTCACATGTATTACTGTACAGTGAAAAGTATTGTTTCTTGCACGCTATACAGACAAAGCATACTGTTCATAGAGTGCGGAATGTAGTGTTACAGTCATAGCTAGGGTGTAGAGAAAGATAAACTTAATGCGAGGTAGGTCCATTCAAAAGACTGATGGCAGCAGGGAAGAAGCTGTTCTTGAGTCGGTTGGTGCGTGAGCTTAGACTTTTGTATCTTTTTCCAGCCAGAAGGTAGAAGAGAGAATGTCCGGGGTGCGTGGGACCCTTAATTTTGCTGGCTGCTTTGCCAAGGCAGTGGGAAGTGTAGACAGAGTCAGTGGATGGGAGGCTGGTTTGCGTGATGGATTGGGCTACATTCACAACCTTTTGTAGTTTCTTACGGTCTTGGGCAGAGCAGGAGCCATAACAAGCTGTGATACAACCAGAAAGAATGCTTTCTATGGTGCATCTGTAAAAGTTGGTGAGAGTCATAGCTGACATGCCAAATTTCCTTAGTCTTCTGAGAAAGTCGAGGCTTTGGTGGGCTTTCTTAACTATAATGTTGGCATGAGGGAGACCAGGACAGGTTGTTGGTAATCTGGACACCTAAAAACTTGAAGCTTTCGACCATTTCTACTTCATCCCTGTTGATGTAGACAGGGGCATGTTTTCCACTATGCTTCCTGAGGTCGATGACAATTCCTTTGTTTTGTTGACATTGAGGGAGAGATTATTGTCTTCACACCAGTTCACCAGATTCTCTATCTCGTTCCTGTACTCTGTCTCGTTATTGTTTGAGATCTGACCCACTACGGTGGTGTCATCATCAAACCTGAAAATCGAGTTGGAGGGAAATTTGACCATACGTAGGTGTATAAGCAATACAGTAAGGGGCTGACGACACAGTCTTGTGGGGCACCGGTGTTGAGGGTGACCGACAAAGGAAACATTCTCTCCACATCCACCCTGTCAAAACCATTAGGTTCTTAAATGTTTTGATCAAAGGAGCTTAACCAGAATACTGGACAACATTCCTTCCTCAGTCAACATCACCAAAACAAATTAACTAACTGCTTATCTAATTGTGGGACATGCTATTTGCATATTTCCTGCCATGATTGCCGATCTGACAACAGTGAATATATCTAAAAACAATCCATTAATTCAAAATCCTCTTTGAAAACCTCAGAATGCTTATTTTTAATGGTATGAATTGTTTTAATTATCGCAAAATAACCTCTGACTTAAAATTTAATATCACCTTATTCTCATTCCTTCAGAATTTAAATATTGTTAGAAATTTAACAGAAAGGTAGGGGAGTCTAAAACTAGAGGGCATAGGTTTAAGGTGAGAGGGGAAAGATACAAAAGTGTCCAAAGGGGCAATTTTTTCACACAGAGGGTGGTGAGTATCTGAAACAAGCTGCCAGATGTAGTAGTAGAGGCGGGTACAATATTCTCTTTTAAAAAGCATTTAGTTACATGGATACGATGGGTATAGAGGGATATGGGCCAAATGCGGACAATTGGGATTAGCTTAAGGGGTTTTAAAAAAGAAAGGGTGGCATGGACAAGTTGGGCTGAAGGGCCTGTTTCCATGCTGTAAACCTCTATGACTATGACTCTAATTGAAAATTAAACCATTATTAGTTTATCTGTCAGTACTTTTTAATTCTCTCTCTCAATTCCATCTTTATGATCCTCTTTTTCTTTTATTTTTTTGTACATGATTTGAAAATTAAAGAAATATTCTAATTTATACTCTCTAGTTTGGATTCTGTGGCAATAGAGTCACAGGGCCCGATTTTAGCAACAAGTTGCGCCCATTTTCGGGCACGAAAACATGGTAAAGACGGGTGTGGGGCGAGTAGTGCGATCCGCGACCGCCTCCACACCTGTTCCCCCTTTACCAAGTGTCCAAAATGGGCGCGATCGGTACATTTGCATGCATTTAAATTGACCAATGCCCAAACTTACCAGAATTTGCCCCTTTATCATCACGTTCGCCCGTCCAGATTTGGCGCGAAACAGACATAGTCCGCAAAAGTCTGTTTTGGGTGCTTCAGCTTCTGAGGAGGTAAGTTCAGAGCTTCCAGCAGCTCTCTAACTCAGGTTGGGAGTGGGGGGTGGTGAGTCAGATTGTTCTCTGGTGGGGGTGGAGGAGGCGGGAGGAGGAGGGCTAGGTCATTCTCTCGTGGGGTGGGGGGGGGGGGGGGGGAGGGGAGGGAGGGAGGCAGGCCAGATTGTTCTCTGGTGGGGGGGGGGGCCGCTGCCCACTCTGTGTGCGATCGGTCGGCGGGAAGTGGGGTAGGGGGTCGCGATTGGTCTGGGTAGCGGGGGGGGGGAGGGGAGGTGGATAAGAGGGACAGTTATGTTCTGGGGGTGGGGCAATGTTTGTGGGGGCCATCGCGCCCGAGCCACTTTATGCGGCCCGAGAGTGATGTGGCAGGGGAGCGTTTTTTTTACTGGACATGCGCAGTTGAAGGCTCCGATCGGAGCAGCAGCGTTTCAGGCGCGACAAGCCCCACCCACAGGCTTGTGCAGCGCAATTCAGATTCGCTGCTATTTATTTCAGGCAGAGTGCATATGGGGGCGCCGGAGAACAGGTTTACAAGTCGGATCTGAATCACGCCCAGATTCAGCACTTAAAATCAAAATGGTAAAATCGGGCCCATAGAGTCATAGAGGTTTAGAGGCCCTTCAACCCAACTAGTCCATGTCTCCCTTTTTTTAACCACTAAGCTAGTCCCAATTGCTCGTGTTTGTCCCATATCCCTCTAAACCCATTTTACCCATGCCAAATGCTTTTTAAAGACAAAATTGTACCCACCTCTACTACTACCTCTGGCAGGTTGTTTCAGACACTCACCACCCTCTGTGTGAAAAATTGCCCCTCTGGACCTTTTTGTATCTCTCCCCTCTCACCTTAAACCTATGCCCTCTAGTTTTAGACTCCCCTACCTTTGGGAAACGATATTGACTATCTCCCTTATCTATGCCCCTCATTATTTTATAGACCTTTATAAGATCACCCCTCAATTTCCTACGCTCCAGGGAAAAAAGTCCCAGTCTATCCAGCCTCTCCTTATAACTCAAAGTCCCAATAGCATCCTAGTAAATCTTTTCGGCACTCTTTCTAGTTTAATATCCTTTCTATAATAGGGTGACCTGAACTGTACACAGTATTCCAAGTGTGGCCTTACCAATGTCTTGTACAATTTCAACAAGACGTCCCAACGCCTGTATTCAATGTTCTGACCAATGAAACCAAGCATGCTGAAGGCCTTCTTTATCACCCTGTCCACCTGTGACTCCACTTTCAAGGAGCTATGAACCTGTACTCCTAAATCTCTTTGTTCTATAACTCTCCCCAATGCCCTACCGTTAACTGAGCAAGTCTTGCCCTGGTTCGAACTACCAAAATGCATCACCTCACATTTATATAAATTAAACTCAATCTGCCATTCATCAGCTCATTGGCCCAATTGATCAGGATCCCATTGAAATCCTAGATAATCTTCTTCACTGTTCACTATGCCACCAATCTTGGTGCCATCTGCAAATTTACTAACTATGCCTCCTATATTCTCATCCAAATCATTAATATAAATGACAAATAACAGAGAACGCAGCACCGATTCCCAAGTTGTGAAAATCAATAGCACCGCAGGCCCCTGTGCTATCAATGCCCCAAACTCAAAGTGTCACATGCAGCATGCTTCCAGCACTCGTGCAGGTATGCCATGCGGGATGCTAAACAAAGTCTAAGGTCAAGATTTTCCAGTCCCATCGGGGCGGGATCCATTGCAGGTTTGGCTGCTTAGCCAAAAGTCCATTTACTTGTGGTAGGACCGGATGATCCTGGTGGATGGCAGGACTGGAAAATCCAACCCTGTTTCTGATAGATATAGCTTGCCAATTTGGACCCCAAGTTCTGTTAGCACCTTCACTTACTCATTTCTAGCTGTTTAGTTGCATGAGGCTTCCCACTATAAAAGCAATCATTCACAGGATTTGTCTGTCACTCGCTGAACCAGCATTTATTGCCTTAATTGCCTCAACCATTTTAGAGGGCAATTAAGAATCAGCCACACTGTGGGTCTGGAGTCACATGTAGGCCAGACCAGATAAAGGGCGGCAGATACCCTTCCCTAAAGGACATTACATGGTTTCATGGTCATTTTGAGCCCCGGTTCCCAGAGCATTACCCTGGGCCTCTGGGTTACTCGCCCAGTACAATACCACAATGCCACTGGAGGAAGTTGGAAAGCTTTTTATATTTACAAGGTGGTGGTGGACTTTGACAAGGATGTTAGAGGAGTTGGAAGACTTGTCAGGAAGAAGCATTTGGTTAATAAAGCCATTCTGCTTTCTGGGCTGCAGCATGACTATAGAAACGGAGCACAGGCAGCAGGGAGGGGAAGCTGTGCACTGAGAGAGGAGGAGAAGGAAGACTCTCAATAAAAGGTGCTACCCACCAATGACCTTTAGGGATCACTTCTCCCGTCTCCACCTCAGCGAGGCAAAGAACCTGAGGTGCCCTAAAGCAATACTTTTCACTGTATACAAATACATGTGACAATAATAAATCAAATCAAATCAAAATCACATCAACTGTAACTTCATGCCAGATGCCAGGGTAAGAGTGAGGGGAGAGCTGAGAAATGCAGAAGGCAGGAAGACCCCATCAGCTTCAGTTGATGTCAGCTGATGGAGTACCATCTGCTCGAAAGGGCTCAGATGTCACTTGGTTCTGTGCTGCTACCTACAAGTTCTGTGGAGAAAGAGGGCATAATGTGAGTGAGTGCGCTCCATTGTATTTTGGATGATATGTTTGACATATCTGAATAGCTGGTGGCATGTGGAAACTGGAAAAGTGCGAGGTTAGCAGCATTAAGGGGAAGTGGTGATGTAGTGGCATTGTTGCTGGATTAGTCATCCAGAGGTCCCGGGGTCGAATCCCACCACAGCAAGTGGAGAAATTTGAATTCAATTAAATAGTCTGGCATTAAAAGGCTAATGTTGACTGTGAAACCATTGTCAATTGTTCTAAAAACCTATCTGGTTCACTAATGTCCTTCATGTAAGGAATACGGTCATCCTTACCTGGCCCGGCCTACAAGTGATTCCAGACCCACAGCGATGTGCATTACTCTTAAATGCCTTCAGAAATGGCCAGCAAGCCACTCAGTTCAAAGGCAATTTGGGATGGACAATAAATGCTTGTCCAGCAAGCGGTACCCACATCCCATGAATGAATTTTAAAAAATAATTGTGGGAGGGTTAAGCCAAACAACTGCATGTTAGCTCAGGATCTGGATTGCTGATGGGTAAGTAATTGAGGTGTGATACATTAAGCGTTGTGAGAGGTTGATGAAGTACTAAGTTGGAGATGTCATTTGAAGAGCCATTCACTTACTTTGATCACTCATGTGAGGTCATTGAACTTCTTCTGCGATTGCAACCAGGTCCTCAGGAACAATTTTCAGGAATTGACCTTTCTTCAGGGAGTGTGCCTTAAAGGCCTTCTAGTTCCTTATGGCAACATGGCTGCCCTTCTTCCACTGACCACTATCACCAGGGCTGCCAGAAGTGCAGCCAAAACATCAGAATCTTCTCTCTGGCCTGCTGCTCCATTTTCAGTTCCCTGTCTTCAACAAATTTCATTGAGGCCTTGCCCTATGCATGCTTGGTGCAGGAAATGGTTTCTCCCAAGCTATATAACCAATTGTCTCTGTCTAATGGACAGAAATGCCTACAGTTCCTCATAGGCTATGGCTTATTATCTATCTACCCAAAGCCTTACTGAGAGTGTTCCAACAAATGAGTGTCGTACTCCTTTAAGAGGAGCATGCTGGCTTTAAGAAGTGCAGACAGACCAAGTTTTGTTTTGCAATATACTTTGTTCATAAAATATCTGAAAGAGGCATTTCAAATGGTCATAATAATGAAGTGCAATGATATTCACATTTTCTCCAGACATCAAGATGTACTCTGAGATGCTTCAGTTCAGTAATGAGAACATTGCAAACATTTCAATATTTTCATTGTAGAGATTAATTCTTTACAACCTACGCACGTTGGTCATGTTGCATTCTGCGGTGATTCAATGCAGTTATGCGCAGTTAGAATTACACACACAGTCTGAGGAGTTTTACCCAGTTACTAGCCCCTCAGTGTATATTGGTTGAAAGGCCTTACAGCCTGGCCTTTCCCCATTGCCCCTTAGTGGCTGCATCACTCAGCACATAGTCTGGGCTTTGGAATTTGCCAGTCTGCAACACTCGGTCAGGGACAACTCCTTGATCAACAAGTTTCAGGCAGACTGAAGAGCATCGTTCACCAAGTTGGTGATCCTCCAGCAGCAGTTGATATTTGTCTCAGAGTGCGTCCCTGGGAACAGCCCGTAGAGCACAGAGCCTTGTGTCACAGAGCTGCTCAGGATGATGAACCTCAACAAACACCACCTCATCGCTCTCCAGACCATCTTTGCAAAGGAACATTCCACAAGAAGGTATGCAACCATTCCCCCCTTCCACTGCCTCCCCCGCCAACCACCCCCCCCTCCCCCCCCCCCCCACCCCACAGCCACTTTAAGGGAAGCATGCAGTGGCGCAGATACCTCAGGCATGCATGAAGGATCTGACGGGGAGTGTCACTCTCACCATCAGCCAAGCTAAGGTAGGTCTTGGTGCGTGTTTGAAAGTTCTGGTGATGAGGCGTTCTGCCAAATGACTCTGACAGTCTGCTCAGGGTTTCCTCTGACAGGATCCACCATCTCCTTATCCCTCAGGGCCTCAAGGACATTACATGCAGACCACTGCCTGATCGCCTTGTGGTCAAAGGTGTTTTCCTGAACTAATTTTTCCACAAGGGACAGGTGATACAGCACAGTCCAACTACTTAGTGTTCCGCAGTAACATGGCCAGACCCATCCTTCGCAACACCGGTGATGTCTTTACCAAGCCATCTACTTCCTTCAGACTGCTGATCGCAGAGATCTCTCTGTGCACCTTTTGGAAGAAGAAATGAGAGCACGTCTCATCCTGCTCCACGGAGCGGACTCTGCAGAGTTCATCGTGCAAGCTACGCAGTTAGCCAGATCCCCTGTTCAACATGTGGCAGGTTGCAGCCACGGGCAATGATGTTATTGAGCCAGCAGCATGAGGTTTGCGTGTAGCCTGCCTGTATTAAAGCAGGTGTGGGGTAATCAGACATCACGTTCCCCATGCCTGATATCGGACCTAATCCAATTGTTTCTCCTCTGTGTCTTAGCGAAGATTTTTCAATCTGATAGGTTGAGGGAATTCGCTCGTCCTGTTCAGACATATCACTGAGATCCTGTAGAGGGAGCCAAACTCTCAATGATCTCGCTGCCGTACAACCACACAGCTGGCAACAGAATCAATACCCAGCGCAGCTCCTTCATCACTCACCTTCTCCACTGGCTTCTCCCATTAAATAACACACCCCAAATTGGAAGATACCATGAAATAAAAACAGAATTTCTTCCACTAAAATTCTAAGGGCCTGATTGTACCATCACATTGCGCCCACTTTCAGGTGCGAAAATTTGGTAAAGTAGGGCGCAAGATGAGTAGTGCGATCCGCACCCACCTCCCCGCCACTTCTCCCTTTACCAAGGCCTGAAAATGGCCTTGATGCGTGCATTTAAATTGACTTAATGGGCTGCATGACCAACTTTACCAGCACTTCCCCCTTTACCACCGCGTTCGCCCATCCAGAATCAGCACGAAGCAGACATGTTCTATAAAAATCCGATTCGGGCACTCTAGTTAGTGAGGAGATAAGTGCCTAGCATCCAATAGCTCTCTGCTTGAGATTGGTGGGTGCGGGGGTGAAGGGGGCCACTGCCACTCTGCCTGAGATCAGTGAGGGGGAAGGGGAGGGCCCCCGTTCGGTCTGGATGGCGGAGGGATGGAAGAATAAGGGGGTCAATAATGTTGTGGGGGTTGGGCAATGTCAGTGGGGGCCAGGAGGAGGCATTATCCGGCCTGAGAGGGATGTAGCAGGGGAGCAGCATTCTATCATTTTTTTTTCTGCGCAGTTGGAGGTGCCGATCGGAGCTGCAGGATTTCGGGTGCATTTAGCCCCACCCACAGGCTTGTGCAGCGCGATTCGGAATTGCTGATATTTTTGCAGGCACTGGGCGCCTCAGAACGGGTCTAAACGTCAGATCTGGAACACTCCCAGATTCAAGTCAGCACTTAGAATCAAAATGGTAAAATAGGGCCCTACGTGTCGAATCCGCATAAAAACTGGAGTCAATCCCGCTGTTTTTTTCAGCAGGATTTTCAAAATGAATCTCCCACATTCTGCGCACTGCAGGGTGCACTAGCATGAATCACGCCAGAAATCAATGAGCGGGACCTATTCCAGCTGGAGAGGTCGGCAGCAGAGTGCTGAGTGGGCCACTGTACAGTAGTCCTGCACTGCCGGCCTCCCGATCACTGACCGGTCCCGTGAACCCACCACATCACCGGCCGTGTGACCCCCCCACACCCCCCCCCACCCTACACCCCCCGTCCATCCACCACCCCCCACCCCACCCCCCTGACCCCCACCCCACCCCCCCGACCCCCATCACCCACCCCACCCCACCTCCCCAACCCACCCCAACCCACCCCCTGCACCCCACCCCATCTCCCCCAACCCACCCCACCCCACCTCCCCCAACCCACCCCCTGCACCCCACCTCCCCAACCCACCCCCCACCTCCCCCCACCCCCCACCCCACCTCCCCAACCCACCCCCCACCCCCCCACCCCACCCCCTTCACCCCCCCCCCCCCCCCCAATGGCCCGATCGCTAGCCACTTTGATGCATCCGGGCCAGCCTTGATCCCCTACTGCAGCCCTGATTTCCTGATCCCATCCCCCTGGATTTTGCCTCCCCAACCACCAGCAGCCCCAACATCCCCCCAGCCCCAATGGCCAGCACCGATCGCTGGCCTCCCGACCTCTGTCATAGGTCCTGACTGCAGAATGGCAGTGGTGTTGGTCCCCCAGCTCCCTGCAAGTGGGGAGCTATACTAAACCCCTCCGGAGTGAAATACTCCTGACCGGGGCGAGAGACTAGTGGACCCGTAGATTTCAGTCCTGGGCCCACTAATTATATTTAAAATAGATTTAAATATGAATTAACATAATGTATGCAGCCCCTGGCTGATTTCTGGCACGGAGCAGACAGTGCCAGAAATCCGGCTGTTGGAGACCCGCGGCAGCTGTGGCGCCCAGCGGGGAGCCCGCGAAACGGCCTCAGCAAGAGTCTCCTGGCCCACTGCATACAAAAGGGAGAATCGCCCCCAGAATGTTGAAAATTCCCAGAAGGTCAAGCAGCACCAGTGGAAAGTTAAGAGTCAACAGCTCTTTTCTTTTCCTGCTGCATCATCTTCCCGCTCGCAGACCCTTCTGGACTGTGTGTGTCGTGGTTGCGTGAGTAACTGGAGACTATACTATCAGACACTGAACGGTATCAGCAGTGTGTTGTTGGGGGCGTGTTTTCTTCTTATGTGCACCAACGTATGGGCCCCAACGTTTATAAATCCAAGCGCTTGGTAATAATTTGAACATTTCTCAGGGTTGAAACTGTTTAATTGAAAAATCTTTAGTTTGGGACTCTTTACCTGTTTTATGAGACGCAACAATGCAAGAAAATAAATTTATTTTTGTTATTCCTTTTGCATGGTTGTCCTGAACCTTTTATTATTATAAGGTTTACATACTTACCATTTTAGGAGGCACCGCACTATCATTAATAGGTTATTACTCTAGATTGCAACTGCATACACTAACCCTTTTCATTCACGCCTGTACTGACATTTCTTGGTAAATAGGAAATTTAGCCTAGCTCACCACCAACCGCTAAGAACTCAGGATCCTGTTAATTGAACATTTACATAGTAGCCCCTTATAACATCAAGCACATCCCAGGTACAGCTTCACTTAACTCAGCTGGTCAGAGCATATAGTTGTCAGCAGGGGGTTACATTTCAACGAGACAATATTAAAACAAAGAGGTTCTCTCAACATCCCAAAGCTGAAACCCTGGTAAAAATAGTGTAAATTACTGTTATTAATAATTTAGTAATTTATTAAGAGCTTCCACTGATTTATAGAAACATAGGGTGGAATTTTACAACCTCTTTGCGCCCGTTTTGTGGCAGGAAAATGTTGTAAAATCGGGTGTAAACGGACTGCAGGAATGGCGCCCATTTTCACACCTCGCGATTTTATGACACCCGGATTTCTGGCGCAGTCAGCTTCTTGCCGGAAAGGAGCGAGAGGCTGATTAATTTATTTAAATGTATGCAAATTCTGTTTTGCATCTGCTTAGCGATCATCTGGACACCACATCAACAGTGTTACCTCATCAAAAAGCTCCAGCAAGTTAGTTAAATATAATTTGCCCTTAATAAATTCTTACCGGATTTCCTTAATTAATCCACATTTGCCCAAGTGACTATTAATTTAATCTCAAATGATCATTTCTGGAACCTTCCTCACCACGATGACACAGTGATTAGCACTGCTGCCTCACAGCGCCAAGGACCCGGGTTAGATTCTTGGCTTGGGTCACTGTCTGTGTGGAGTTTGCATGTTCTCCCCGTATCTATGTGGGTTTCCTCTGGGTGCTCTGGTTTCCTCCCACAGTCCAAAGATGTGTGGGTTAGGTGGATTGGCCGTACTCAATTGCCAGGGAGGTTAGCTAGGGTAAATGCATGGGGTTATGGGGATACGGCCTGGGTGAGATTGTGATCGGTGCAGACTCGATGGGCCAAATGGCCTCTTTCTGCACTGTAGGGATTCTACGATTCTTTATCAATCTGAATGCTTCAAATATTTGAATTGCCTCCTCTTTCACTATTGATCCGTGTGAAACATAGAAACATAGAAAACTACAGCACAAAACAGGTCCTTCGGCCCCACAAGTTGTGCCGAACATATCCCTTTTAGGCCTACCTATAACCCTCCATCCTATTAAGTCCCATGTACTCATCCAGGAGTCTCTTAAAAGACCCTATTGAGTTTGCCTCCACCACCACTGATGGCAGCCGATTCCACTCGCCCACCACCCTCTGTATGAAAAACTTCCCCCTAACATTTCCCCTGTACCTACACCCCAGCACCTTAAACCTGTGTCCTCTCGTAGCAGCCATTTCCACCCTGGGAAAAAGCCTCTGAGAGTCCACCCGATCTACGCCTCTCAACATCTTATATACCTCTATTAGGTCTCCTCTCATCCTACGTCTCTCCAAGGAGAAAAGACCGAGCTCCCTCAGCCTATCCTCATAAGGCATGCCACTCAATCCAGGCAACATCCTTGTAAATCTCCTCTGCACCCTTTCAATGTTTTCCACATCCTTCCTGTAATGAGGCGACCAGAACTGAGCACAGTACTCCAAGTGGGTCTGACGAGGGTCTTATATAGCTGCATCATTATCCCCAGACTCCTAAACTCAATCCCTCGATTGATAAAGGCATCCACACCATACGCCTTCTTAACCACCTCCTCCACCTGTGGGGCCGATTTTAGAGTCCTATGGACCCGGACCCCAAGGTCCTTCTGATCCTCTACAGTATTCATGATGTGGAGATGCCGGCGTTGGACTGGGGTAAACACAGTAAGAAGTTTAACAACACCAGGTTAAAGTCCAACAGGTTTATTTGGTAGCAAAAGCCACACAAGCTTTCGAGGCTCTGAGCCCCTTCTTCAGGTGAGTGGGAATTCTGTTCACAAACAGAACTTATAAGACACAGACTCAATTTACATGAATAATGGTTGGAATGCGAATACTTACAACTAATCCAGTCTTTAAGAAACAAAACAATGTTTCTTAAAGACTGGATTAGTTGTAAGTATTCGCATTCCAACCATTATTCATGTAAATTGAGTCTGTGTCTTATAAGTTCTGTTTGTGAACAGAATTCCCACTCACCTGAAGAAGGGGCTCAGAGCCTCGAAAGCTTGTGTGGCTTTTGCTACCAAATAAACCTGTTGGACTTTAACCTGGTGTTGTTAAACTTCTTACTGCCTCTACAGTATGACATATTCTTCCTTGGTAAACAAAGACACAAAGTGTTCATTTAATGACTCAGCCATGTCCTGGCCTCCAAATTTCCTTTTTGGTCCCTAGTTGGCCCCACTCCTCCTTTTGCTATTTATATGCTAATATAGAGAGCAGTCAGGAGAATCTGTTGGAAATTTTACTCCTGAGCCAGATGTTCCAGATGGAATTGTGGTAAGTTCCACTTTTATTTTAATTCCCCTTTAAAGTACCAGCTGGATTAATTCCTGGGAAACTTACTGGGAAAGATTTGCTGGGATGGGCTGTAATAGATGGTGAGGTGGAATTTCTGTCAGGAGATCCAGAAATCCTGATTTTCTCACATGCTGTGGGGCTTTGATTCTGTGGTTGTTATGTTTTGCTTTGACAGGTTCCCCTCCAGGTAGTCAGGTTGATCTTGAGGCTTGACTTTTAACCAGGCTTGGAGAACTCCCGAGGAAGCCAAAACCACAGGGAAGGCACCGTTAGTTATTGTAACAGTGTCAGGCAGGAGTGCATCATCTCCAAGCCTGGGAGCAAGTGTGGCTTCAGTTGTTGACCAATCCGAGAACTTTGGGGTGGTGGGGGGAGGGGGTGTCCCCAGATCCCAACTACAGGGGGTCCAATTCCTGACTTGGGACAGGTAATGGGAGGACTGATGTGGTAGGAGCTTTGTGGGCTGAGGGAAGCACTCATCTCCTCAAACCAGTCCTTGTCTCCCTTCAGTTGCCGGACTCTCCAAGGTCTGGGACACCTGTCCCAGTCAGTATTAAACCTGTAAAGCAGGTTAAATCTGAGGCGGGCATTCTCATTAAAACATCAAAATGGGAGGAGTTTGATTGACTGCCTCTCATGCTACTTCCATTAAACCTGAATATGAGCAGGCTGGGCTCAGGTGTGAGATTTTAAAAGTTTAAACATCTCGCCCAACCCTGACCTACCTTTCTCTGGAGTTACGATTCCGCCAATTGAGTCAGAAGGTTGTGTTTCCGCCCCAGCAAAGGACTTCAGTGCTTGATTAATACTGACATATTGAAGTGCTCTATTTTCAGACCTGATACCTTTTGAAAGTCATGACTATTTTTGTCTTCAATAATGCATCTGATCCACCTTCTCACCACACAATATTGAGAGTGCAACTCCTAAAGCTCCCTCCCCTTCATTGATATTGTCTGCGTTTGCAGTGCTCAATTTATCTGTGCTATAAATCTATCTTATTCATTTCATAATAAATGGGAAGGTTATGTTCAGCCAAACCTCCCATCCATTTTATAACCCGTCTCTTTAATATCTGGTAAGACATTTTTGAAGGGTCTGTTATTTTAAGCCAGGAAGGCACAGTTGAAGCTGATCCCCAGTCACTTAATCATTGTCATGTACTGGTACAATCACGAGGCTACCAAGGACCAATGAGCACCTCAATAATAAATGAGTTTTTTTCCTGCCACATTGGTCCTATTGACTAATCACAGTGCACCGAAAATCTGCGATGCTGAGTTGCCATGGAAACAGTCCAGTGGTTACTAGGGACCAAGCAGTTCTTACAGTCGGACTCGTCTGAGCTAAATATAACTCTGCTATTTTAATAATAAATAGGAGGCAAATGTTAAACATTTTCTTTGCAGTTTATGAACCTAGAAACATACTTACGCAGGGGAGGCAGCGGCGTAGTGATATTGTCACTGCACTAGTGACCCCAGGCTAATGCTCGGTTTCAAATCCCTCTATGGCAGAAGATGAAATTTTAATCCAACTGAAATCTGGAATTTAAACCTAATGATGACCCTCTATCGTGTTGTGTGACACTACCATTGTGCTAAATGAGGTAGATTTTGAACAGATCTCGTATCTCGAGACTGGGCAACTATGGGGCACTTTGGGCCATCAGCAGTAGCAGAACTGTACTCTCAACCATAATCTGTAACCTCATGGCCCCCCACATCCGCCACTCTACCATTACCACCAAGCCGGGTGTTCAACTCGGGCTCAGGGGGAGCAGCTCTAGGCTCACCTAAAAAGATGTCAACCTGGTGAAGCGACAAAACAGAACTACTTGCATGCCAAACAGAATAAACAGCAAGCAATAGACAGAGTTAGGCAATTCCACAACCAACTGATCAGATCTAAGCTCTGCAGTCCTGCCACATCTAGTCTTGAAATGGTGGTGGAGCAGGCTCCGCAAATATTCCCATACTTATTGATGGAAGAGTCCAGCACATCAGTGCAAAAGATAAGGCTGAAGCATTCACAGCGATGTTCAGCCAGAAGTGCCAAGTGGATGATTCATCTCGACCTCCTCCAGTGGGCCCCAGCATCTCAGATGTCAGTTTCCAGCCAATTCAATTCACTCCATCTGATGCCAAGAAATGGCTGAAGACACTGGATACGGCAAAGTCTATGGGCCCTGATATTCCGGCATTAGTACTGAAGACTTGCGCTCCAGAACTCGCCGTGCCCCGAGCTAAGTTGTTCCAGTACAGTTACAACACTGGCACCTACCTGCCAATGTGGAAAATTGCCTAGATATGTTCTGTACCCAAGAAACAGGGCAAATCCAACCTGGCTAAATACCGCCCCATCAGTCCACTCATGGTTATCAATACAGTGATGGAAGGGGTCATCAATAGTGCTATCAAGTGGCACTTATTCAACAATAACCTGCTCAGTGATGCCCAGTTTGGGTTTTGCCAGGGTCACTCAGCTCCTGACCTCATTACAGCCTTGGTTCAAACATAGACAAAAGAACTGAACTCCAGAGAGAGATGAAAATGACTGCCCTTGACATCAGGCAGCATTTGATTTGATTTATTATTGTCACATGTATTAGTATACAGTGAAAAGTATTGTTTCTTGTGTGCTATATAGGCAAAGCATACTGTTCATAGAGTACATAGGAAAGAATGGAAGGAGAGGTGCAGAATGTAGTGTTATAGTCATAGCTAGGGTGTAGAGAAAGATCAACTTAATATAAGGTAGGTCCATTCAGAAGTCTGATGGCAGCAGGGATGAAGCTGTTCTTGAGTCGGTCAGGGGTACGTGACTTCAGACTTTTATATCTTTTTCCCAACAGAAGAAGGTGGAAAAGAGTATGTCCCGGGTGCATGAGGTCCTTGATTATGCTAACTGCTTTTCTGTGGCAGCAGAAAGTGTGGACAGAGTCAATGGATGGGAGGTTGGTTTGTATGATGGTCTGGGCTATGTTCACAACCCTTTGTAGTTTCTTGCAGTCTTGGTCAGAGCAGGAACTATATCAAGCTGTGATACATCGAGAAAGGATGCTTTCTGTGGTACATCTGTGAAAGTTGGTGAGAGTTGTAGCGGATATGCTGAATTTCCTTAGCCTCCTGAGAAAGTAGAGGCGTTGGGGGGCTTTCTTACCTATTGCATCGGCATGGAGGGACCAGGACAGGTTGTTGGTGATCCGACCCACAATGGTGGTGTCATCAGCAAACTTGAAAATTGAGTTGGAGGGGAATTTGGCCACACAGTCATAGATGTAAAAGGGGTATAGTAAGGGGCTGAGGACACAGCCTTGCAGGGCACTGGTGTTGAGGATAATCGGGGAGGTGGTGTTGTTGCCTATACTTACTGATTGCGGTCCGTGACTGAGTATGACAATTAAACAACTCACTGGAGGAGCAGGCTCCGCAAATATTCCCATCCTTATTGATGGAAGAGTCCAGCACATCAGTGCAAAAGATAAGGCTGAAGCATTCACAGCGATGTTCAGCCAGAAGTGCCAAGTGGATGATTCATCTTGACCTCCTCCAGTGGGCCCCAGCATCTCAGATGTCAGTTTCCAGCCAATTCAATTCACTCCATCTGATGCCAAGAAATGGCTGAAGACACTGGATACGGCAAAGTCTACGGGCCCTGATATTCCGGCATTAGTACTGAAGACTTATGCTCCAGAACTCGCCATGCCCCGAGCTAAGTTGTTCCAGTACAGTTACAACACTGGCACCTACCTGCCAATGTGGAAAATTGCCTAGATATGTTCTGTACCCAAGAAACAGGGCAAATCCAACCTGGCCAAATACCGCCCCATCAGTCCACTCATGCCCGAGGAAAACTGGAGTCAATGGAAATTGGTGGAAAATTCTTTGGGTTTGATAATCATATATAGCACAAAGAAAGATGGTTTGGTGGTTGAAGATCAATCACACAGCTCCAGGCCATTACTGCAGGAGTTCCTCAGGGTAGTGTCCTGGTGCCAACCATCTTCCTTCGACCATAAGGTCAGAAGTAGGGATTTTCGCCAATGATTGCGGAGTGTTCAGCACAATTTGCCACTCATCAGATACTGGAGCAGTTCATGTCCAAATGCAGCAAGACCAGGACAATATCCAGGCATGGAGTGGCAAGTGGCGAGTAACATTCGCATTGGACATGTGGCAGGCAATAACCAACTCCAACATTCAATGACATCATCATTGCTGAATCCCCCACTGAATCCCAGAACCTTGTGATTACCACTGGCCAAAAACCGAACTGGACTAGCCATATAATTAACATGGCTAAAATCTCATAGGCTAGGAATCCTGTGGCGAGTAACTCACATCCTGACTCGAAAAAGCATTTCCACCATCTACAAGGCACAAGTCAGGAGTGTGATGGAATATTCTCACTTGCCTGAATGAGTGCAACTCCAGCAACACTCAAGAAGCTTGACACCACCCAAGACAAAGGCATCCCACTTTATTGCTACCCCTTCCACAAACATTCACTCCCTCCACCACTGATGAACAGTGGCAGCCTATGTACCATCTAATAAATGCACTGCAGGAACTCACCAAGGTTCTTTAGGCATCACCTTCCAAACCCACAACCACTACCATCTAGAAGGACAAGAGCAGAGGACACATGGGAACACCATCACCTGGTACTTCCCCTTTCAATCACACACCATCCTGACTTGGAAATAAATCAGCATTCCTTTATTGTCACTGAGTCAAAATCCTGGAACTCCCTCCCTACCAGCATTATGGATGTACCTACAGCACATGGACTGCAATGTTCAAGAAGGCAGCTCACTACCACCTTCTCAAGGGCAAATAGGGATGGGCAATAAATGCTGGCCAGCCAGTGATGCCCACATCCCAAGAATCAATGAACAAAAATGAAAGGAGTTATTTGTGTAAACCAAGCTCACTGCTTAGCTTGGTGCACAGTCCTGTTAATCAAACTTAAAACAGTTGGGATGGTTAAGTGATTATTTGTAGCTAATGAGATTTCTGGAAAGGGACATGAAATCATGACCAATGAGATTGCTGAGAAAGACCTACAGCCAATGTTTTTCTGAGAGACGGGTTCATCACCGAGGATGTTACTCATAATGGGATAACAAATGGTCACTCTTTTCCATCTGAAAAATAAGTGTAATGGAGGCAAACCAACCTAATTCCACAGAGCAATACCCTGCACACTCAAGGACACCTAATGGTCCTCCTACAGGTCAATTGCCAATAACCTGAACTTGGCCCCTTGAATATACAAATGAGGGGCCTAATGTAAGTTTAGTACACCACTTAAAAATTCAGCTGCCTAGAGCAGAACTAATACTTTCAAAAATGATAAGTTTTCATTTTTTGAGGAATATGTTCCACAGCTTTCCCCTAAATGGCTGTCCTCCCCACCCATTTTGACACTAATCTGAGAGCCACTACTGCACAATTAGGGTGTTCCTTTACAATTAGGAGTGAGTTCCTTTGGAGGCACTGGCAGTTTCCTCCCCAAGGCCCAATTTTACACTTCTTGGTTTAGGTCACCATCGCAGCAGCATATCGCTGCCACCTTTGATCAAAACCGGGTGGCAACGGACTTCTACCAATTACTGAAGAGGGGGGTGTAAGATTGAGTCCTCATTTTAAATTTCCTCAGGGTTTCTCCCACTTTACCAGTGTAACATTGGTGGAAGTTTCAAGGAAACCCCATTGAAACACTAAAATGAAGCTTTTGCCAAAATTACAACAGAAAAACCACAAGGAAATTCTCGGTAATAAATTTTACTCTTATTTCTATATAGTACTTCAATATTCAACCAACAGTTGTAAGTAACAGCATGTATAATACACATACCATTATTAATGTGTAAACTAGCTGTCCAACATGTTGTGGGAGAGGAAGTGATACCGCATTAATTGTGAGTCCCCACCAGTGGTTGGATAATTTACATCACTGTGTCTCTGGTCACCCAAAACAGCAATTTGCCACAACTTTTCCATGGGTTTCAAGAAATTGTTGCATTTTCACATTAATTAGCAATTAAATTGGCCTCAAATTTAGGGTTGCCATTTAAAAGTGCAAGTATCTTTTTAATGATGAGATGTACACTGTTGAAAAGAGAAACATATTGCCAAAGCTTTTCAACCTTCATACATCAGGACAAATGCACGAATGCCAAATTTTAAACAATCACGGCAATTTAACCTACAGAAGAATCATGGGGGTGGCTTGTTGATTCTTCTCTGCAGGTGGTAAATTGTTGTTAGAGAAAAAAGTTAAAATGTTTACTTTTTTCTTCATTTTTCTTTCTTCTCTACTTCTCTGTATCTAATTTGACTCAAATTCATGTTACTTCCTTCCTTCTGTTCCTCTCTTTCTCAGTTCTTAAATCTCATGCCACCAGGGGCGGCACAGTGTTTTTTTTACTGCTGCCTCACAGCGTCAGGGTCCCGGGTTCAATTCCGGCCTCGGGTCACTGTCTATGTGGAGCTTGCACTTTCTCACATGTCTGCGTGGGTTTCCTCCGGGTGCTCTGGTTTCCTCTCACAGCCCAAAGATGTGCGGGTTAGGTTACTGGCCATGGTAAATTAACTGTAGTGTCGGGGGATTAGCAGGGTAAATGTGAGGAGTTATGGGAACAGGGCTTGGGTGGGACTGTGGTCCATGCAGGCTCAATGGGTGGAATGGCCTCCTTCTGCACTGTAGGGATTCTATGATACTATGATTCCTGTTGGACAAGGCAAAGTCTCATTGTTGCACTGCAAGTCAGTGGAAGTGAGAGTTGATGATAGTATGGTGAGGTCAAGAGGGTTTTCCAGGTGACTGTCTTCTGTCGTAGCGTCTGCATGGTCTCCCCAATGTACCATGCCTCGGGGCATCCTTTCCTGCAGCGTATCAGGTAGACAACGTTGGCCGAGTTACAAGAGTACGTACCATATACCTGGTGGATGGTGTTCTCACGTGAGATGATGGCATCCATGTCGATGATCTGGCACGTCTTGCAGAGGTTACTGTGGCAGGGTTGTGTGGTGTCGTGGTCACTAATCTCCTGAGGGCTGGGTAGTTTGCTGCGGGCAATGATCTGTTTGAGGTTGTCGGTACACTTCTTTGCAGTAATCTGTTCAGTATGACAGTGCCCTCCTTTGTCTGCTGGTTTGATGACAATGTTGCGATTGGTCCTGAGAGCGCGGATGGCGTTGCGTTGTGCTTGGGTGACGTTCGGGGCTGTCTTGTGAGTGCGGCTGATGAATCTGGCATTGTAAGAGTTTTAACAACACCAGGTTAAAGTCCAACAGGTTTATTTGGTAGCAAATGCCATTAGCTTTCGGAGCGCTGCTTCTTTGTCAGAAGCCAACGCCGGCATCTCCACATCATGAATCTGGCATTGACAGACCTCCTGACGGCTTGGGCATACATGTCGAGTTGAGGGCAGTGGCCTTCCGGAGGAGTCCAATTCGTCTCTTTCCTCTTCAGTTGCTGCACTGAACCACCTCAAAAAGACCATTGTCTGCAGCAAACTACCCAGCCTTCAGGAGAACAGTGACCACAACACCACACAGCAACCTCTGCAAGATGTGCCCGATCATTGACACGGATGCCATCATCTCACGTGAGAACACCATCTACCAGGTACACGGTACATATTCTTGCAACTCGGCCAACGTTGTCTACCTGATACGCACAGTAAGGAGTCTAACAACACCAGGTTAAAGTCCAACAGGTTTATTTGGTAGCAAACGCCACTAGCTTTCGGAGCGCTGCTCCTTCGTCAGGTGAGTGGGAGTTCTGTTCACAAACAGGGCATATAAAGACACAAACTCAATTTGCAGAATAATGAACAATGATTGGAATGTGAGTCTTTACAGCCAATCAAGTCTTAAAGGTACAGACAATGTGAGTGGAGAGAGCATTCGCACAGGTTAAAGAGATGTGTATTGTCTCCAGACAGGACAGTCAGTGAGACTTTGCAAGTCCAGGCAAGTTGTGGGAGTTACAGATAGTGTGACATGAACCCAAGATCCCGGTTGAGGCCGTCCTCATGTGTGCGGAACCTGGCTATCAGTCTCTGCTCAGCGACTCTGCGCTGTCGTGTGTTGTGAAGGCCGCCTTGGAGAATGCTTACCCGAAGATCAGAGGCCGAATGCCCGTGATCGCTGAAGTGCTCCCCAACAGGAAGAGAACAGTCTTGCCTGGTGATTGTCGAGCGGTGTTCATTCATCCGTTGTCGTAGCGTCTGCATGGTTTCCCCAATGTACCATGCCTCGGGACTTCCTTTCCTGCAGCATATCAGGTAGACAATGTTGGCCGAGTTGCAAGAGTATGTGCCGTGTACCTGGTGGATGGTGTTCTCACGTGAGATGATGGCATCCGTGTCGATGATCCGGCACGTCTTGCAGTGGTTGCTGTGACAGGGTTGTGTGGCGTCGTGGTCACTGTTCTCCTGAAGGCTGGGTAGTTTGCTGCGGACAATGGTCTGTTTGAGGTTGTGCGCTTGCTTGAAGGCAAGAAGTGGGGGTGTGGGGATGGCCTTGGCGAGATGTTTGTCTTCATCAATGACATGTTGAAGGCTCCGGAGGAGATGTCGTAGCTTCTCCGCTCTGGGGAAGTACTGGACGACGAAGGGTACTCTGTCCACCGTGTCCCATGTTTGTCTTCTGAGGAGGTCGGTGCAGTTTTTCGCTGTGGCGCGTCGGAACTGTCGATTGATGAGTCGAGCGCCATATCCTGTTCTTATGAGGGCATCTTTCATGTGCTAATGCTCTCTCCACTCACATTGTCTGTACCTTTAAGACTTGATTAGCTGTAAAGACTCGCATTCCAATCATTATTCATTATTCTGTAAATTAAGTTTGTGTCTTTATATGCCCTGTTTGTGAACAGAACTCCCACTCACCTGATGAAGGAGCAGCGCTCCGAAAGCTAGTGGCGTTTGCTACCAAATAAACCTGTTGGACTTTAACGTGGTGTTGTTAAACTCCTTACTGTGTTTACCCCAGTCCAACGCCGGTATTTCCACATCATGACTACCTGATACGCTGCAGGAAAGGATGTCCCAAGGCATGGTACATTGGGGAGACCATGCAGACACTACGACAACAGATGAATGAACACCGCTCGACAATCACCAGGCAGGAGTGTTCTCTTCCTGTTGGGGAACACTTCTGGAGTCACGGGCATTCAACCTCTGATCTTCGGGTAAGCGTTCTCCAAGGCCGCATTCACAACACACGACAACGCAGAATCGCTGAGCAGAGACTGATAGCCAAGTTCCGCTCACATGAGGACGGACTCAACCGGGATCTTGAGTTCATGTCACACTATCTGTAACCCCCACGACTTGCCTGAGCTTGCAAAATCTCACTAACTGTCCTGGCTGGAGACAATGCATCTCTTTAACCTATGCTTAACCCTCTCTCCACTCACATTGTCTGCACCTTTAAGACTTGATTACCTGGTAAGACTCGCATTCCAACCATTATTTTGTAAATTGAGTTTGTGTCTTTATATGCTGTTTGTGAACACAACTCCCACTCACCTGATGAAGGGGCAGCGCTCTGAAAGCTTGTGCTACCAAATAAACCTGTTGGACTTTAACCTGGTGTTGTGAGACTTCTTACTGTGCTTAGCCCAGTCCAACACCGGCATCTCCACATCATGGATCTAGTGCACTCAATTATTCCTTAATAACACATGGAGTGAAGCAAGTTGTTTGATCACTGGCATTTGTGAATCCGGAGACCTTAGTAGGAAACTGAGACAGATCATCCATTTTTAGGCATGCTGGTACCATTTTCACGAGGTCTGCTTGATCATATTTTATGTGGCGACATGGTTTTCATTGTATGCATGCTGTCACATCCTCATGGATTATGCACGGGAGCCATAAACCCTGTTATCAATGGATGGCTCCTGTCACACAGTAAACACTCTCTGGTTTGTCATGCACATTGAGGTTGGAGAAAGATGTTAAGAGGCAAATAGAGTAAAGTTACAGATAAAGCAGGACTAAGTTGGATGTTAGAACAGACACAGGCAGCTGTTCTGTTCTTATTTTTCAATGTTCCTTTTTTTTACGGAAGACACAGCTGAAAGATGTATTGAGCATTGTATAGATGTATTTCCTCTAAACCAAAGTCAAAATCAATCAGTGTTTCACTTTCCCAATTGAGCTTAACAGCCAATACGGGAGATTGCTGGCTTTTGCAGCAATGAGACCACCTCCAATATGAGGCCAATGCCTCGTGTAGATTCATGTAAATGCACTGGGCTTGAATTTCTCAATAAATTCTTCATGGGTTCTATCAGCTGAGCCTTCACCTCCGTGTTGAAATTCTAAGAAGTATGAGGTTGCCCCTGAAAGGGCCCCAGAGTCCAGCCATGGGCTCCTCCATGGTGATTTTATTTTCTCGGTTCATTTTCAAACGGTGTCATTGATTTGGAGTCTCAAGATGGCGCTTCTGCACTTTAGCTTTCAGGCCAGCTTTGAGCCACCCCCGTCACCGTACATGTCCCTCCCCTGATCTTCCTGGAACCCCATGATGTGCAGGTTGATCTCCCGCCAGTATTTCTCCAGCGTCCCCCTGTAACCATGGAGCCCATAGTAATTGTTGTAAATGTTCCTGGCTTCCCCACTCAACTCATCATTGTGAATGACCCAATGCCCCTTGTGGACCTCACTGCTGCCCATCCTAAGATTGGGTGCATGGACATGGTTCTGTGGCAGCAAAAGAGACTCGAGGATGGTATGTTGCCTACCGGATGCCAGGGTCCGTGACGTCTTGGACCATGTCTTCCGGATTCTTAAGGGGGAGGGGAAACAGTCACAAGTCATGGTACACATTGGTACCAACGACATAGGTAAGAGAAGGGACGGGGATTTAAAACAGGAATTTCGGGAGCTGGGCTGGAAGCTGAGAGCCAAGACAAAACATGTGGTCATCTCTGGTACGTTACCGGTGCCACGTGATAGCGAGTTGAGGAACAGGGAGAGAGTGCAGTTAAACATGTGGTTGCAGGGATGGTGTAGGAGGGAGGGTTTCAGATACGTGGATAATTGGAACACATTTTGGGGAAGGTGGGACCTGTACAAACAGGACGGGGTACACCTGAACCAGAGGGGCACCAATATCCTGGGAGGGAAATTTGCTATGTCTCTTCAGGGGGGTTTAAACTAATTTGTCAGGGGAGTGGGAAAAGGAGTTGTAGTCCAGAAGTCAGTGTTGAGGGTGGTGAGGTATTGGGGAAGGTATCAAGGTGAAGGGTGGGTACCGGTAAACAGGAAGGTGGGTTGAAGTGTGTCTACTTCAATGCAAGGAGCATCTGGAACAAAGTAGATGAACTTGGGGCGTGGATTGGTACTTGGGACTACGATGTTGTGGCCATTACGGAGACGTGGGTAGAACAAGGACAGGAATGGTTGTTGGACGTTCCGGGGTATAGATGTTTCAGTAAGTGTAGGGAAGCTGGTAAAAGAGGTGGAGGAGTGGCATTGTTAATCAAGGATAGTCTAACGGCTGCGGAAAGGCACTTCGAGGGGGATCTGCACACTGAGGTAATATGGGCTGAAGTTAGAAATAGGAAAGGAGCGGTCACATTGTTAGGAGTTTACTATAGGTCCCCTAATAGTAATAGAGATGTGGAGGAAGAAATTGCTAAGCAGATTATGGATATGTCTGGGGTCACAGGGTAGTTGTCATGGGGGACTTTAACTTTCCAAATATTGATTGGAACCTTTGTAGGTTGAATAGTTCGGATGGGGCAGGTTTTGTACAGTGTGTGCAGGAGGGTTTCTTGACACAATATGTGGATAGGCCGACAAGAGGTGAGGCCACATTGGATTTGGTACTGGGAAATGAACCGGGCCAAGTGTTAGATTTGGTTGTGGGAGAGCACTTTGGAGATAGTGACCACAATTCGGTGTCTTTTGTTATTGCAATGGAGAGGGATAGGGCCGTACAGCAGGGCAAGGTTTACAATTGGGGGCGAGGTAATTATGATGCGATTAGGCAAGAATTAGGGGGCATAAGATGGGAACAGAAACTGTCAGGGAAAGGCACTAATGAAAAGTGGAACTTTTTCAAGGAACAAATACTGGGTGTCCTTGACAGGTATGTCCCTGTCAGGCAGGGAGGAAATGGTTCACGAAAGAGGTGGAATGTCTTGTGAAAAGGAAGAGGGAAGCTTATGTAGGGATGAGGAAACAAGGTTCAGATGGCTCGATTAGGGGTTACAAGTTACCCCTGGTAATTATAGACCGGTTAGTCTTACTTCGGTGGTTGGTAAATTGATGGAAAAGGTCCTTAGGGATGGGATTTACGACCATTTAGAAAAATGCGGATTAATCCGGGATAGTCAGCACGGATTCGTGAAGGGCAAATCATGCCTCACAAATTTGATTGAATTTTTTGATGAGGTAACTAAGTGTGTTGATGAAGGTGGGGCAGTTGATGTCATATACATGGATTTTAGTAAGGCGTTTGATAAGGTCCCCCATGGTCGGCTTATGATGAAAGTAAGGAGGTGTGGGATAGAGGGAAAGTTGGCAGATTGGATAAATAACTGGCTATCTGATCGAAGACAGAGGATGGTGGTGGATGGAAAATTTTCGGACTGGAGGCAGGTTGCTAACGGAGTGCCACAGGGATCAGTGCTTGGTCCTCTGCTCTTTGTGATTTTTATTAATGACTTAGAGGAGGGGGCTGAAGGGTGGATCAGTAAATTTGCTGATGACACCAAGATTGGTGGAGTAGTGGATGAGGTGAAGGGCTGTTGTCGGCTGCAAAGAGACATAGGATGCAAAGCTGGGCTGAAAAATGGCAAATGGAGTTTAACCCTGATAAATGTGAGGTGATTCATTTTGGTAGGACTAATTTAAATGTGGATTACAGGGTCAAAGGTAGGGTTCTGAAGACTGTGGAGGAACAGAGAGATCTTGGGGTCCATATCCACAGATCTCTAAAGGTTGCCACTCAAGTGGATAGAGCTGTGAAGAAAGCCTATAGTGTGTTAGCTTTTATTAACAGGGGGTTGGAGTTTACGAGCCGTGGGGTTATGCTGCAACTGTACAGGACCTTGGTGAGACCACATTTGGAATATTGTGTGCAGTTCTGGTCACCTCACTATAAGAAGGATGTGGAAGCGCTGGAAAGAGTGCAGATGAGATTTACCAGGATGCTGCCTGGTTTGGAGGGTAGGTCTTATGAGGAAAGGTTGAGGGAGCTAGGGCTGTTCTCTCTGGAGCGGAGGAGGCTGAGGGGAGACTTAATAGAGGTTTATAAAATGATGAAGGGGATAGATAGAGTGAACGTTCAAAGACTATTTCCTCGGGTGGATGGAGCTATTACAAGGGGGCATAACTATAGGGTTCATGGTGGGAGATATAGGAAGGATAGATAGATATAGGAAAGAGGTAGGTTCTTTTCGCAGAGAGTGGTTGGGGTGTGGAATGGACTGCCTGCAGTGATAGTGGAGTCAGACACTTTAGGAACATTTAAGCGGTTATTGGATAGGCACATGGAGCACACCAGGATGATAGGGAGTGGGATAGCTTGATCTTGGTTTCAGATAAAGCTTGGCACAACATCGTGGACCGAAGGGCCTCTTCTGTGCTGTACTGTTCTATGTTCTATGGCCCCGAGTGACATGGCCCCCATTGAACACACTGGTCTGGCCCCTCTCTGGAGCAGGACGAGAACATGCATACCATGCAGAGCCCGATAGCACAGACCGCAAAACCCCAGGACTGCCTTTAATCTTTCACCCTGATAATGTGATCCACAAAACGCCAGGACTGCCTTTAATCTCTCACCCCAGCTATTTGGCCTCAGTTCCAGGATTATGGCTCTTTGACACTCATCCCCCCATTCCTTCAAGCCTCACTCCTATCCCCAGTCATGAGTCAGCATGAAACCTTCTTTTGTGTACATCCCTAAACCACCCCCCCGCCCCCCGCTCCCAAGGCCTTCCCCAGGTCTAGATTCAACACACACCCCCTACCTCTAATGCAATAATCAACTCATATACCCCCCCTTCTGTGTCTGCATCCACCACTTCCATGTCAGGCTCCAGTTGCGTTGCCTACAGTTATCCCTCTGCCTGCCATCTGCACTGTCTCCCTTGTAACCGTCAGCCTCATGTCTCTGCTCGTTCCCATGCTGGCATCTGGTGGCAGAGTACAGACCTGCCTGCACCTCCCAGTGAGAACAGCCCTTTCTGTGACCCACAGCACCCAGTGCGACTCGGGCTAAGTTGTATATCAGCTGGCAGGCAGAGGGATAACTGTAGCAATTCACATGGCAAAAGAGTCTATCTGTGAAATGGGGTGGAATGTTCTGTTTTTCAGACCAAGTTTGGTGATGGGTGGGATAGTCTGCACCTTTCCCACCCGATTGGTCATTTGAATCCTCATTAATTATGCAGCAGCTGGGTGGATCATTTGGCAGGGCGGGTATTGATTCATCTGTCTGCTGTTACATCAGTTTGATGTTCCAGGCTCTTTATTCGAGCAGCACCCAAACATTCTCTGCAGGTTTGCTGTGTGGTGTCAGCAAACGCAATGTGCTCTTAGAGAAGGAAGCCCTGTGACCCAAGCTTCAGCCATAACTCCCTGGTGATTCTCCTCCAGGCCACCTGATAACGTCCTGTTCCCAAGGGCCAGCAGCAGCAGGAGAGTGACTGACCTGACCTCAGTGACCGACGTGGAGGTCACAAGGGAGATTTGTGTCTGTGGCACTCAAAATTAACCCCCTGCAATGCAGAGAGAGGATGAATGATGTCAGCTGCTCCGCCAGGGTAAACCGACCCTCTACTCACTCTAGGCTCACACTCTCATAAGGCCATCAAGCGTCCTAAGGGTTACAATCCACAAGGATCTCACACACTATGAGCAGTAGGGGCATCAGCGCTCAATATCTCAAACACACTTTAACATCACCAGCACCTCATGCATCATCCTGCACAATCTACATCTGCCCTTACTGAGGAGGGCACAGCGAACACAGCAGCCCTGCGTGCTTCCCAACTGCTCTTCCATCAGTTCTCATCACATCCCATTCAATCTGTCTTCGTGCAAGCAAAGATCGTCCACAACAAGGGGGAGCGATCCCAGAGTAGTGGAGGAACCTCCAGTGATACAGGAGCTGACTCCCTTTGAGGAGGAGCTAGCTGAGTTCGCAGGAGAGGAGAGGGATCACTCCTGTGCGAGAGGCAAGATTGGCCAACCCCAGAAATCCAATGTGGGTGAGCCCTCCATTAGACAGACCATTATGACCCTTGCAGTGAGTTCAATGTAATGTTGTATTCTGCCTACTCAGGCACTAATTCTATCTTCTCTCTTTTCCAATAGGAGCAGGCTGGCACACAGATCCAGCCAACCCCTCAGCCCCAGACCCTAGTCCACCTCAAATGATGACCCACGAGATGTAAACCCATCATTGCATTTACCTGCACCCCCCACTCCTAGAGTCACACACCTCAAAGGGGCCTAGATCTAGATTAGGCTTGCATTTACTATCTGAAGAACACCTCACGGACATATCTCCCTAACAATGGGAGGCAGTGACAGCACAGGCCCCTGGCGCTCGGAGGACTGCTGGAAACTAGGCCCCTGCCGCTCAGAGGACTGCGGGAGACCAGGCCCCTGGTGCTTGGAGGACTGCTGGAGACCCGGGCCCCTGGCACTCGGAGGACTGCTGGAGACCCAGGTCCCTGGCGCTTGCAGGACTGCTGGAGACCAGACCCCTGGAGCTCGGAGGACTGGAGACCAGATCCCTGGCACTCGGAGGACTGCTGGCAAATCCAAGTCTGATGATGAGCCTCTGCAATCAACCATTTCACACATGCTGGAGATGCAAAGACAAGCAGCAAAACATCGGGCAGAATGTCTGAGGCAGTCACCAGACTAGAATGAAGGTTAGAGAAATCCATCCATGTTCTCTCTGATGTCATGGCTCCAGCATACAGTTCCTTGAGGTCTCCTTGGGAAGGGTGGCGGCAGCTTCGGAGACCCCGGTGCAGCGGTTTCTGCTGGATTTGTGCTCAGCCCTGAACTCCATTGCTCTAGAACTATAGAACCATAGAAAATTACAGCTCAGAAACAGGCCTTTTGGCCCTTCTTGTCTGTGCCGAACCATTTTATGCCTAGTCCCACTGACCTGCACTTGGACCATATCCCTCCACACCCCTCTCATCCATGAACCCGTCCAAGTTTTTCTTAAAAGTGACCCCGCATTTACCACTTTATCCGGCAGCTCATTCCACACTCCCACCACTCTCTGCGTGAAGAAGCCCCCCCTAATATTCCCTTTAAACTTTTCTCCTTTCACCCTCTGGTTTTTTTCTCCCCTAGCCTCAGCGGAAAAAGCCTGCTTGCATTCACTCTATCTATACCCATCAAAATCTTATACACCTCTATCAAATCTCCCCTCAATCTTCTACGCTCCAGGGAATAAGGTCCCAACCTATTCAATCTCTCTAACTCAGCTTCTCAAGTCCCGGCAACATCCTTGTGAACCTTCTCTGCACTCTTTCAATCTTATTTACATCCTTCCTGTAACTAGGTGACCAAAACTGTACACAATACTCCAAATTCGGCCTCACCAATGCCTTATATAACCTTACCATAACACTCCAACTTTTATACTCGATACTCCGATTTATAAAGGCCAATGTACCAAAGGCACTCTTTATGACCCTATCCACCTGTGACGTCACTTTTAGGGAACTCTGTACCTGTATTCCCAGATCCCTTTGTTCAACTGCACTCTTCAGAGTCCTACCATTTACCCTGTACGTTCTTCTTTGGTTTGTCCTTCCAAAGTGCAATATCTCACACTTGTCTGCGTTAAATTCCATTTGCCATTTTTCAGCCCATTTTTCTAGTCGGTCCAAATCCCTCTGCAAGCTTTGAAAACCTTCCTCACTGTCCACTACACCTCCAATCTTTGTATCATCAGCAAACTTGCTGATCCAATTTACCACATTATCATCCAGATCATTGATATAGATGACAAACAACAATGGACCCAACACCGATCCCTGCGGCACACCACTAGTCACAGGCCTCCACTCAGAGAAGCAATCCTCCACAACCACTCTCTGGCTTCTTCCATCGAGCCAGTGTCTTATCCAATTTACTACCTCCCCATGTATACCTAGCGACTGAACCTTCCTAACTAACCTCCCATGAGGGACCTTGTCAAAGGCCTTGCTGAAATCCAGGTAGACAACATCCACCGCCTTCCCTTCATCCACTTTCCTGGTAACCTCCTCGAAAAACTCTAATAGATTGGTCAAACATGACCTACCACGCACAAAGCCATGTTGACTCTCCCTAATAAGTCCCTGTCTATCCAAATATTTGTAGATCCTATCCCTTATCACACCTTCCAATAACTTGCCCACCACCGACGTCAAACTTACTGGCCGATAATTTCCCGGATTTCTTTTGGAACCTTTTTTAAACAACGGAACAACATGAGCCACCCTCCAATCATCCGGCACCTCCCCCGTGAATACTGACATTTTAAATATGTCTGCCAGGGCCCCTGCAAGTTCAACACTAGCTTCCCTCAAGGTCCGTGGGAATACCCTGTCCGGTCCTGGGGATTTATCCACTCTGATTTGCCTCAAGACAGCGAGCACCTCCTCCCCTTTAATCTGTAAAGGTTCCATGGCCTCCCTACCAGTTTGCCCTATTTCCGTAGACTCCATGCCCGTTTCCTCAGTAAATACGGATGCAAAAAAACCTTTTAGTATCTCCCCCATCTCTTTTGGTTCCATACACAGTCTACCACTCTGGTCTTCAAGAGGACCAATTTCATCCCTCACTATCCTTTTGCTCCTAACATACCTATAGAAGCTCTTTGGATTTTCCTTCACTCTGTCTGCCAAAGCAACCTCATGTCTTCTTTTAGCCCTCCTGCTTTCCCTCTTAAGTAGCTTCTTGCACTTTTTATACTCCTCGAGCATCTGATCCGTTCCTTGCTGCCTGTACATTTCATACAACTCTCTCTTCCTCTTAATCAGTGTTACAATCTCCCTCGAGAACCAAGGTCCCTTATTCCTATTTACTTTTCCTTTAATCCTGACAGGAACATACAAACTCTGCACTCTCAAAATTTTTCCTTTGAAGGCCTCCCACTTTCCATTTACATCCTTACCAGAGAACAGCATGTGCCAATCCACACTTCCCAGATCCCTTCTCATTTCATCAAATTTGGCCTTTTTCCAGTTCAGAACTTCAACCCGAGGACCAGATCTATCCTTATCCACGATCAGGTTGAAACTAATGGCATTATGATCACTGGATCCAAAGTGTTCCCTCACACTCACATCCATCACCTGCCCTAACTCATTTCCCAATAGGAGATCCAATATCGCATCCTCTCTAGTTGGCACCTCTATATACTGATGTAGAAAATTCTCCTGAACACATTTTACAAACTCTACCCCATCTAAACCTTTAACAGTATGCGAGTCCCAATCTATATGTGGAAAATTAAAATCCCCTACTATCACAACTTTGTGTTTCTTGCAGTTGTCAGCTATCTCTCCGCTGATTTGCTCCTCCAATTCTCGCTGACTATTGGGTGGTCTATAATACAAGCCCATTAATGTGGTCATACCTTTCCTGTTTCTCAGCTCCACCCATAGGGCCTCTGTAGACAAGCTCCCTAATTTATCCTGCCTGAGTACCGCTGTAACATTTTCCCTGACCAACAATGCCACCCCCCCACCTTTTATCCCTCTGCCTCTATCCCGCCTGAAACATTGGAACCCTGGAACATTGAGCTGCCAGTCCTGCCCCTCCTGTAGCCAAGTTTCACTAATGGCTATAATGTCATATTTCCACGTGCCTATCCACGCCTTCAGCTCATCTGCTTTCCCCACAATACTCCTGGCATTGAAATAGACACACCTCAAAAAATTATTTCCACCACACTCTACCCTTCCATTTGTGATTTTGCTTGAACTAACCTGTCTTTTTACCCCTGCTCCACTATCTGCTCTGGCGCTCTGGTTCCCATCCCCCTGCAAATCTAGTTTAAACGCTCCCCAATAATACTAGCAAATCTCCCTGCAAGTATATTGGTCCCCTTGTAGTTTAGGTGTAACCCGTCTCTCTTGCACAGGTCCCACCTGCCCCAAAAGAGGTCCCAATGATCCAAGAATTGGAAACCCTGCCCCCTGCACCAGTTCCTCAGCCACGTGTTTATCCGCGCAAGCATCCTACTCCTGCCCTCACTGGCATGTGGCTCAGGTAGCAATCCTGAGATTACTACCCTCGGGGTCCTGCTTTTTAACTTCCTTCCAAGCTCTTTGTACTCACTCTTTAGGACCTCCTCACTCTTCCTTCCCACGTCATTGGTACCGACGTGTACCACGACATCTGGCTGATCACCTTCCCACTTTAGAACGCTGTGCACGCGATCAGAGACATCGCTGACCTTGGCACCTGGGAGGCAACAAACCATGCGGGAGTCTCTGTCTAGGTATAAGTGGGATCCATCGGTGGCTGGGCAAAAGGGGATTTGGGCAACTAGACCTCTCTCCCAGTACCCCTTCTCCTTAGAGGGTAAGAGAGAGGCATTGGGCACACAAGAGAAGGAGGAGGAGGATGAGTGTCTGCAAGACCTCTGGGGGCATTTACCCAGGACACTCCAAGGATGTCCAGCCATTCCCAATTCCCTCAGCCTGTGTCCCATCAGCTCCAGCTGCTCAGGCCGAGGAGGATGCACCTGCCCCACAGCAAGAAATCCAATGAGGCCATGAGGTTGCCTCCAGAGGATATCCATCTCAAACAACAGGGCATAGCAGTCAACAGGCCGCCTGAACCCCTGCTGCATATATCTGGGTACCTAGATGTAGTGCTAGAATGGGTAAAGCTAAGAAACTATGAGTGGACACTGATGGCAAGGATACTCAGTTACTAAGTATATAATGAACATTTATAAATCCAATTTAATTTTATGACCCAACTTCTCAGAACTAGAATGGTTGACGAGGGAAGGGCCGTGGATGTCGTCTATATGGACTTTAGTAAAGCGTTTGACAAAGTCCCTCATGGTAGGTTGGTGAAAAAGGTTGGATCTCATGGGATAAAGGCGGAGGTGGCTAGATGGATGGAGAACTGGCTTGGTCACAGAAGACAGAGGGTGGTAGTGGAAGAGTCTTTTTCCGGCTGGATGCCTGTGACTAGTGGTGTTCCGCAGGGCTCTGTATTGGGACCTCTGCTGTTTGTGATTTATATAAATGATCTGGAAGAAGGTGTAACTGGGTGATCAGTAAGTTTGCAGACGACACAAAAATGGCTGGACTTGCAGATAGTGAGGAACATTATCAGAGGCTACAGAAGGATATAGATAGGCTGGAAATTTGGGCAAAGAAATGGCAGATGGAGTTGAATCCAGGTAAATGCGAAGTGATGCATTTTGGTAGAACTAACGTAGGGGGGAGCTATACGATAAATGGCAGAACCATAAAGGGTGTAGATACGCAGAGGGACCTGGGTGTGCAAGTCCACAGATCCTTGAAGGTGACGGCACAGGTGGAGAAGGTAGTGAAGAAGGCATATGGCATGCTTGCCTTTATAGGACGGGGCATAGAGTATAAAAGTTGGGGTCTGATGTTGCAGTTGTATAGAACGTTGGTTCGGCCGCATTTGGAATACTGCGCCCAGTTCTGGTCGCCACACTACCAGAAGGACGTGGAGGCTTTAGAGAGAGTGCAGAGGAGGTTTACCAGGATGTTGCCTGGTATGGAAGGGCTTAGTTATGAGGAGAGATTGGGTAAACTGGGGTTGTTCTCACTGGAAAGACGGAGGATGAGGGGTGACCTAATAGAGGTGTATAAAATTATGAAAGGCATAGATAGGGTGAACGGTGGGAAGCTTTTTCCCAGGTCGGTGGTGACGATCACGAGGGGTCATAGGTTCAAGGTGAGGGCGGGGAGGTTTAACACAGATATCAGAAGGACGTATTTTACACAGAGGGTGGTGGGGGCCTGGAATGCGCTGCCGGGCAAGGTGGTGGAGGCAGACACACTGGGAACGTTTAAGACTTATTTAGATAGCCACATGAACGGAGTGGGAATGGAGGGATACAAAAGAATGGTCTAGTTGGGGCCAGGGAGCGGCGTGGGCTTGGAGGGCCGAAGGGCCTGTTCCTGTGCTGTATTGTTCTTTGTTCTCTTTGTTCTTTGATGTGTATGCCTCTTGCATTTGATTCAATGTGCCGTCTTGCTTCAAGGCTTCCAATCCTCAGTGGTCTGCCTTCTGTCCCTCAGATTCATGTTATGTTTAGCAAAGTCATATTAATCACTCGCCTCAAGTCCTCTAAGGGAGAAGCATCAAGCCAGATCCTGAAAGTGCACACAGAGAGCAAAATGCTCTTGTAAAGTCTACCAGCACACAACTGAATTATGTGTGCTCCAGTGTCTTAGAGGGTGAGATCTAACATTGCAGCATCAGTACTGAGTTGTGTCCCTTGTGACTGTGAAAGCACATGTCCTGAATGCATTATGTTCACTGCAACTAAGTCCACATTTCAATAGCTGCTGAAAGTGTTGAGTGCTATTCGCAAAGACTGCACAATGTGCGATTGACTGAAGATGTGCACTGGTCTGCTGCCTTTTACATAGCACAGTTGCCACATGCAGCATTTCGACACAAATATTTATAACACTGATCCCCTTGTTATTCTTGAGGGTCACTGATCCCAGGCTGGATGATGTGCTTGCTGGAGAGGGCAATGATTGGGAATGACTTCCTGATCACTTCCATGCCTCTAAGGACACAAACAATACACACCTGTAACCTTACGTGGAGCTCACTCCTGCTGGAAACTAGTGGCAATTAGCATGGTACGAGCACATCTTCCGCATCATGCCACTGCGATGACATCCTCATGTGGAAGATCTCCATCCTGGCCTTCTTCAGGCCTCTCCATGTCCTCCTCCTCTGAGGAAATCTCTGCCTCTTCCATGACTCCCTCAGGCAAGTGATCTCCCCCTTTGAAGTGTACCGTGCACATCAAACCATCATGATGCTGGACACCCTCTGTGTCGAGTACGGCAGAGTCCTACTGGTCCAAACATTGGAAGTGCATCTTCAGATTGCCAATTACTTGCTCAATGACAGACCTTGTAGCAGAATGTGTCACTTTGTAGCTCTCCGCCGAGGCACTTTGAGGATGGCACATAGGTGTCATAAGCCAAGTCTTCTGTGGATAATTTCTTATCAACGTGTAGCCAGCCTTGTAAGTGCCATGGGTCCTCAAAGATCTGAGGCACCCGGGAGTGCCTCAGGATGTAGGAGCCGTGTGAACTCCCAGGGTTCCTGGCACAAACATGCACGATCTTCTGATCACAGAACAGTTGCACATCAAAGGAGTGGAAACCTTTCCTATTGATGAAGACCTGTGGCTGATTGAAATGTGTACAATCTATGGCAGCCTGCGCTTGTGGGTAACTGGAGTTCACCATAAATCCCAGAAATCAGGTGGCCTGGCTGGCTTCAGCCAGTATGAACTGGATGCAATGATGTATCTTATTGTAAAGGGCAACCATAACCTGCCTTATGCATTTCTGCATTGAGGACTGAGAGATATCACATTGGTCCTCAGAAGATAATTGGAACAAGCCAAAAAGCTCAAGTCATCTTCGATACACCCTAAGTTGCATCAGTTGCAAAGACACTATTCCCAGTTGTGCCCTTGCAGCTGAGGCACATCCTGAAGGATCAAAGAACAAAGAACAGTACAGCACAGGAAACAGGCCCTTCGGCCCTCCAAGCCTGTGCCGCTCCTTGGTCCAACTAGACCAATCGTTTGTATCCCTCCATTCCCAGGCTGCTCATGTGACTATCCAGGTAAGTCTTAAACGATGTCAGCGTGCCTGCCTCCACCACCCTACTTGGCAGCGCATTCCAGGCCCCCACCACCCTCTGTGTAAAAAACATCCCTCTAATATCTGAGTTATACTTCGCCCCTCTCACCTTGAGCATGTGACCCCTCGTGAACGTCACTTCTGATCTGGGAAAAAGATTCCCATCGTTCACCCTATCTATCCCCTTCATAATCTTGTACACCTCTATTAGATCTCCCCTCATTCTCCGTCTTTCCAGGGAGAACAACCCCAGTTTATCCAATCTCTCCTCATAGCTAAGACCCTCCATACCAGGCAACATCCTGGTAAACCTTCTCTGCACTCTCTCTAACGCCTCCACGTCCTTCTGGTAGTGCGGCGACCAGAATTGGACGCAGTACTCCAAATGTGGCCTAACCAGCGTTCTATACAGCTGCATCATCAGACTCCAGCTTTTATACTCTATACCCCGTCCTATAAAGGCAAGCATACCATATGCCTTCTTCACCACCTTCTCCACCTGTGTTGCCACCTTCAAGGATTTGTGGACTTGCACACCTAGGTCCCTCTGTGTTTCTATACTCCTGATGACTCTGCCATTTATTGTATAACTCCTCCCTACATTATTTCTTCCAAAATGCATCACTTCGCATTTATCCGGATTAAACTCCATCTGCCACCTCTCCGCCCAATTTTCCAGCCTATCTATATCCTGCTGTATTGCCCGACAATGCTCTTCGCTATCCGCAAGTCCAGCCATCTTCGTGTCATCTGCAAACTTGCTGATTACACCAGTTACACCTTCTTCCAAATCATTTATATATATCACAAATAGCAGAGGCCCCAGTACAGAGCCCTGCGGAACACCACTGGTCACAGACCTCCAGCCGGAAAAAGACCCTTCGACCACTACCCTCTGTCTCCTATGGCCAAGCCAGTTCTCCACCCATCTAGCCACTTCTCCTTGTATCCCATGAGCCTTAACCTTCTTAACCAACCTGCCATGTGGGACTTTGTCAAATGCCTTACTGAAATCCATATAGACGACATCCACGGCCCTTCCTTCATCAACCGTTTTTGTCACTTCCTCAAAAAACTCCACCAAATTTGTAAGGCATGACCTCCCTCTTACAAAACCATGCTGTCTGTCACTAATGAGATTGTTCCGTTCTAAATGCACATACATCCTGTCTCTAAGAATCCTCTCCAACAACTTCCCTACCACGGGATCACAGCTGCCTGAGCATTCCTCCCTGTTCCACGACAGAGGCTTGGAGACGGGTGCATGCAGCCTCGTTCGAGGCACTGCCTGGCTGTCTACTCTGGAAGAGAATACAGTCCCACCTTGCACTAATTTAATGATTGCCAGCCGTGTAGATCCCAAATGCAATGAGCTGGCTGCTATGGAGCATCTTGCATATGTCCTGCAGCTGTGCTCTGTGAATAATTTGACTCCTCTTCCCTTTGCCAATTTGTCTGGGACGAGTACATTTCAGTCAGAGTTATTCACATGTTGCCCCAAACCCTGACGTCTTATTGTAAGAAAGCACACCATGTGTTATGGTGACCAAATCTGCCGCATTGCAGTAAACTCTTCATAACCTTTCTCAGCTGAGCCTTGATCTCGATGCGTTTAATCCCAAGGAATTAGAATGCCCCTTGAATCGACGCAGAAATCCAGTTTTGGGCACCTCCGACTTTTCCGCTGGTGATTTTTTTTCCAAAGTTGTTTCTCAACTGTTTCATTCCATAGGCTGACCACATGGTGGTGTTACACATGTACTTTGAAACCACTTCCAACCTCCCCGTCAGTGTGAAATTCCTTCCAATTTTCCTGGAACCCCATGATGTACAGGTACAACTCCCTCCAATCACTCTCCAGCCTCCCCACCACCCCCGGTAACTCTGGAGACAATAGTTATCATGGTTGACATTCCTGTTCCCCTCTGAATCACTGTGGATGTCTCCATGCCTCATGTGGACCTACCCCTCCCCATCTCAAGGCCACATACACCATGACTTATGAGGATGACACCCCAGCTCCCTACTGCCCATGAGCTTTGAGTAGCCCCTAGTGTATTCACAGTTCCTCAGTTACAGGCTGCAAAAGCCTCCCGACAATCATTGTACTACTGCAGCTCAGTGTCACGTCTCCTATCCCAGGACATCTACGTACGAAGGACTGACCTCACCCAGCACCCATATTGTGCATGGCTCCTGCTGCACAGACAGGCCTTCTCCCTCCCTGGAGCAGGACTGAGACTTGTGGCTGCATTGCCCTGTAGCCCTGTAGCACAGTGCACGCTGTCCGAGTACTAGCCTTAATTTCAAAGATCATATGGCTCTGACTTCAAATTCAAACCCCAACCATCTTACATCAACCGCGGGGGTACATGACTGAATCACAGTAATCTCCCTGCTTCTTTCAGACCACCTCCTCCCCCATCATGAGTTTCTGTACGCTCTTTCCCTCTCATGAAATAATAAAACAATTCATCCCCTCACTAGTTTGTGTGCAATGGTTCCAAGGCAGCCTCCAGCTCCCCTTCTCCCAGGCATTCCTGTCCCTGCCAATCCCTCCCATTCTCGCTTGTTCATCCTAACCATATCCACCTTCCCCACCCACCATGGCTTTGCTGTTCTGTCCCCCAGCCCCAGTCTGGTCTCACAGTGCAGCTTTCCCTGTGAACCCCAACAGTCTCTCACCTGGCACAGTGCAGCTCTCCCTGTGAACCCCAACAGCTTCTTGCCTCAAAGAGCAGCTTGGCCAGTGCTCAGGAGTCAGTGAGAGATGGTAGCAGCGTCACTGCAGGTAGGCTTTAAATGTTGTACATACATTAAGGTTACAAGTGAAGTGAAGGTGTGCAGGTGCATGCCGCTTGTTCCTGAATCAGATTAGTCTAAATGTCCACTGGTGTGACACTTATTTCGAGAGAGAACGTGATTCTGGTGAGTTGTGGTTTCAAACTTTACTCATAACATGGTGATGCATGCAAATGGAATTCCCGACATGGATCAGCAGGAAAGTCTACTCGGCATTTCATCACCATAAAGGTCCTGAGGGGAAAACTCAAAACTGTTCTTCTGCCGGCAGGAATCCAACTTTCGGCCTCATGTCCCATTTTGTGCTCTGGCTACCACAATTGCTGCTGTTGACAGGACCAGAAAATTTTGCCCACCATCTTTGCCGGGTGACTAAGCCAGACCACTCGATGTAAACAGAGGTGATGGGAGAATCAGGAGACAAAGCAGCTAGACTCTCATGGCATCTTGCTGCCAGCAGAGTGGCAGAGGGCCAGAAACAAGGCAGTGATGCTCTGTTTTTGAATGTGGTGGAACAGCCTCAGCGGGTACAGTACAGTACAGTGAGTACATACCGTACTATGACAAGTTGTGAGATTGAATTTTCTCTCGAAATCTGGCAATTTATGAAAGTAATTGTCTTCAAAATCCAATTCGGTCACGAATGCCCTTCAGAGAAAAGTCTCTGCCACCCTGATGTGGTGTGGCCTACAGGGGGCTCCAGAACCACATTTATGTTGTTGACTCACAAGTCCGTTCGTGCACAAAGAAATGGTCAATAAACACTGCACTGCCAGTATTACCCACAAGAGATGAAAAATTTTATTTTTAAAAAGTAGGAACTGAGAAAAAAATTAACATAAATGAATTCATCTTTTAAAACCCAGATGTCTAATCTAACACCACAATGATCTCATCCAACTTCCTCGATTTATTCCAATTAGTGTCTGCCGGCCAAGGGAGTGTTCTGTGCAGGCAGCAGTAGTCCCAAGTAAATAATTAATCAGGTCTATTTTTGCAGAGTACATCAAAAGAGCCTATCTGCTGCTTCTGTCATTGTCTGGGGCGACCGTACACTGGCACCATGACTGCTATACCATGTAGCATTCTGGTCTGTCTTCTGTTTGTCGCCATTCCTACTAATTAGCATGAAAATGTCAGGAAAGGAATAGCTCCTCAGGGGTTTTGACAAGCTGTCAGTATGGCATAAAGCAATTTGAATCCTCCAATTAGACCAGCAAGCAGCCTTGGTGAAACAAAATCCTGTACAGTAATCATCAGAAAAATCAACTGCCCCAGTTCTTCCAATCTTTTTGCATAATCCTAGAAGAGTATAAATTAACCCCTTCATGGCGAACATTCTTATCTAACCTCAAACTGACAGAATATTTGGACCTGACCTCTGAGCTTACGTACCATGAAAGAACTTTGCAGGTGCTCAGAAGCTGGTACTTAAGAACCGGTCTGGTTTTCAAAAAGCTAATGTGGCTGATACACCTACAACAATTGTGATGCTTTGACTTTCTCAGCAGTGGTTATTTTGCCTCACACAGCGCTGAGATGGCATTTCTATCCAGACAGCAATATTTAGGTGGCACGGCAGTTAGTGCCTCACAGCGTCAGTGACCCGGGTGACTATAAATGTGGAGTTTGCACTTTCCTCCCGTGTCTGCGTGAGTTTCCTCTGGATGCTCCAGTTTCCTCCCACAATCCAAAGATATGCGGTTTAGGTTGATTGGCCACAGTAACTTGCCCCTTAGTGTCAGGGGGATTAGCAGGGTAAATATGTGGGGGTACGGGGATAGGGCCTGGGTGGGATTTTTGTCGGTGCGGACTCAATGGGCTGATGAAGTGTTGTAAATTGGAAGGCCAGCATCATTGGTTATTCAGATTTGCTTTCCCAAAAACAATTGAATCAGAGAATATAATTTGTCCATCAAGCCCAATTTCTCCACATCGGAATGAGTTCTTCCATCCAAGACTCAGCCCAATTCTAAGCAAACTGAGTAAAGATGTCCTCTGTGTTCTCATGATAATAAATTAAAATTTCAATCAGTCAATCTGACCTTATATTCTATTATGTCATTCTTGACTGATTGGCATAGCCGAGTATATTCCTCTTTCTGGGTGTTACGTCAGTCAAACTGGAATGTGGGAAGTATAAAATAGACTGAATTCCTTAATTTAGCAATTATTTTAAATCTACAAATTCTGGTTACTGACCCACTCGAAAGAGGAAGTCATTTCTCCCTACTTGTTCTGTTAAAATTCATTATAATTTTGAGTGCTGTTATTATATCTCCCCTTACCCCTTGACTGCTTTAAGGCGAACAATCCTAGCATCTCCAATCTCTCCACATGTCCTCTCTGTGGTCTCGACATCCTTACTAAAATGCACAATTAAACATAATACTCCGGAGAAACCCAACAAGTGATTGTAAAAGATTTAGCATGACATTCTTGTTTGTGTATTCACATTTACTCCCATTAAATTGTATTTGCCATGCGTTTTTGATTTGATTTATTATTGTCACGTGTCTTAACATAGTGAAAAGTATTGTTTCTTTCGCGCTATAGAGACAAAACATACTGTTTACAGAGAAGGAAACGAGAGAGTGCAGAATGTAGTGTTACAGTCATAGCTAGGGTGTGGAGAACGATCAACTTAATGCAAGGCAAGTTCATTCAAAAGTCTGACAGCAGCAGGGAAGAAGCTGTTCTTGAATCGGTTGGTACGTGACCTCAGACTTTTGTATCTTTTTCCCGAAGGAAGAAGGTGAAAGAGTGAATGTCCAGGGTGCGTGGGGTCCTTAATTATGCTGGCTGCTTTTCCGAGGCAGCGGGAAGTCTAGACAGAGTCAATGGATGGGAGGTTGGTTTGCGTGATCGATTGGGCTACATTCACAACCTTTTGTAGTTCCTTGCGGTCTTGGACAGAGCAGGAGCCATACCAAGCTGTGATACAACCAGTAGGAATGCCTTCTATGGTGCATCTGTAAAAGTTGGTGAGAGTCGTAGCTGACATGCCAAATTTCCTTAGTCTTTTGAGAAAGTAGAGGCGTTGGTGGGCTTTCTTACCCGTAATGTCGGCATGTGGAACCAGGACAGGTTGTTGTGATCTGGACACCTAAAAACTTGAAGCTCTCGACCCTTTCTACTTCGTCCCTGTTAATGTAGACAGGGGCATATTCTCCTTTACGCTTCCTGAAGTCAATGACAATCTCCTTCATTTTGTTGACATTGAGGAAGTGATTATTGTTGCCACACCAGTTCACCAGATTCTCATTCCTGTACCCTGTCTCGTCATTGTTTGAGATCCGACCCACTATGGTGGTGTCGTCAGCAAACTTGAAAATTGAATTGGAGGGGAATTTGGCCGCACAGTCATTAGGTGTATAAGGAGTATAGTAGGGGGCTGAAAACACAGTCTTGTGGGGCACCCGTGTTGAGGATGATTGTGGAGGAACTGTTGTTGCCTATCCTTACTGATTGTGGTCTGTGAGTTAGGAAGTTCAGGATCCAGTCACAGAGGGAGGTGCCGAGGCCCAGGCCATGGAGTTTGGAGATGGGTTTTGTGAGAATAATAATGTTGAAGGCTGAGCTGTAGTTGATAAATAGGAGTCTGACATAGATGTCTTTACTCAGTTTGCGCATTTCACCCCCAGCTTGTCTATACTTCTTGAAGTCTGCTATTCTCTCACCATATATCGATCGTCAAATTTTATATTATCTGCCAACTTCAGAATTGTACTTCTATCCAAGTCCAGGCCCTTGATAAACAACAAAAAAAGCAATATTTCTAATACTGAGCCCTGGGGAAGCCCTCCACTGCATGCTTCTTGCCAGATAGAAAAACACCCATTCGCCACTACCGTTTGCCACCTAACACCTAGCTAATTACGTACCCAAGTTATCCATCCCTTTAATCCCACACGCATCCATTTTCCAGATAAGTCTGTTTTGTGATACTTTATCAAGAAGCTTTGGAAAGAAACACCTTTTTGGACATGTCCCAATGAAACTTCCTTCATAAGACATTGCCTTGCTACCCATCACAGGAATCTGCAGAGATGGGTACCTGGATACTTTATAATATCTCGAGATCCCACGAAAGTTTGCAGTGCAAGATATTCATTCATGTATCTTCTTTTTCATGCAATCCTGTCCTCTAAAAGAAGTAAAAAGAAATAGCATTTATGTAGCTTATTTAATACAGATAAGACATTCCTAAATTCTGGACAATAATCTTTGAAATGCAATCACTTGTTATGTAGGCAAACACCATGTTAATTTGTATTTAGCAATGTTTTGCAAACAGGAAATAAGCTCTATCATGGATAAGATGGGGACAGAAGGATATGGGCCAAATGCGGGCAATTGGGACTAGCTTAGTGGTTAAAATTCGGTGGCATGGACAAGTTGGGTCAAAGGGCCTTTTTCCATGCTTGTAAACCTCTATGACTCTAAGCTGTGTCATGAGTTAATCTATTTTTGGTGGGATTGGTTGGAGAAGAATGCTGATTAGCACACCCTGTTGTTCTTCACAAACTTTATTTCATTCACCTGGTTCAGCTGGAAGTGATTCACTCAAATTTCTCTTTCTGATGTTCTAGCTGGAGAGTCATTTCTGGCACAAAAGGACACCATTATGTTGGCTGTCCGTAGAGAAATCTAGTCAATCTCACTCCCCTGTTCTATCCCCATAGCCTTGCAAGTTTGTTTCCTTCAATTGCCACCTAATTTTACCTTGAAATCATTCATCAGCTCGGCTTGTACCGCACTCATGGGCAATAACTTTCATGTCCTTGGCACATGCTCCATAAAAAATGTTCTTCCTCACATTACCCCTACATCTCTTACCCAAAACCTGAAATCTGTGTACCTTAGTCATTGTATGATCAACTGGGAGGAACAGATTTTCCTTGTCTACCTTACTCAAAGCTGTCATAATCTTGTATATATCTGTTAAATCGGCCCTCAATCTCCTTTGCTCCAAGGAGAATAACCCCAGCCTCTTGAAGTCTGCTGCTCCCAACCTAATCTTGTAGCTAAAATTCTTCATCCATGAAACCAGTCTGGTAAATCACCCATCAAGGTGGTTTACGTCCTTCCCAAAGTGGCCTTTATAAAGGCTCAACATAAATTTCCTGCTTTTATACTCATTGCCTCTATTTATGAAGGTCACATATTCATTCATTCAGATGGTAAGGATTCAGCAATGGTAATGCCACTGGATGTCAAGGGGCGAAGGTTAGATTCTCTCTCGTTGGAGATTGTCATCGCCTGGCATTTGTGTAGTGAAAATGTCACTTGCCACTTGTCAGCCCAACCTGGATATCTTGTCGCATTTGGATATGAACTGCTTCTGTACCTGAGGAGTCGCAAATGTTGTGCAGTCATCAGTGAATATCCTCAGTTCTGACCTTTTTTTTTATTCGTCCATGGGATGTGGGTGTCTCTGACTGGGCCAGCATTTAAGAGTCAACCACATTGTTGTGGGTTTGGAGTCACATGTAAGCCAGACCAAGGATGGCAGATTTCCTTCCCTTAAGGACATTAGTGAACCAGATGGGTTTTTGCGACAATCGACAGTGGTTTCATGGTTATCATTACTTTTAATTCCAGATATTTATTGAATTCAAATTTCACCTGGGTAAATCCCAGAATCCGGCTCCCCAGAGCATTACCCTGGGTCTCTGGATCACTAGTCCAATGACAATACCACTATGCCATCATTTCCCCACTGATGGAAGGAAAGTTATTGATGGAGCAGCTGAAGACTGTTGGGCTGAGGACATTAACCCTGAGGAACTCTGGCAATGATGTGCTGGCGCTGAGACGTCTAATCCACCACAACCATCTTCCTTTGTTCTAGGTATGACTCCAGCCAGCAGATTGTTTTCCTTGATTCCCATTGCATCCAGTTTTGCTAGGGCTTCTTGATCCCACACTTGGTCAAATGCTGCCTTGATGTCAAGAGCAGTCATTCTCACCTCACCTCTGGAGTACAGCAGAAAATGAGGTCAGCACATTAAAACCAAGTGGCCTCACAAAAGAGAGGAAAAACTGGTCCTGTTCTACAGAGTACACAATGAGTTTCCATTGTTTGGTGACAAATATGTCACACGTGGAATTCAAATGCTTATACCAACATATATTTGATCTTGTCCATGAAGGATCTGGGTGTTATGATGGAACAATGATTCCATGAAGCAACCTTGTAGCTAGCAATAGATTGCTGTATAGAGGAGTTAGAAATTGCACAGCGTGTATAATCAGTGGAAAATCTGTTAAACTGTATCATACCTCGACAACCAACTCCTGGCCAATAAAACCATGGCAACAACTCCAAGTTGATATTTTAAGAGAAGCACAAGCAGCCCCTAGGGAACAACATTTTTTGCTTGTTGTTCATGACCTATCAGATGGCTGGAAATGATGACACAAATTCCAACCATCACTTTGTTCACTGACACACTAGAAAAGCCGTTTGCAAAATGGTTTTGCAGGAGTCTCTCACTACGAACAACAGACTGCAGTTTATTTCCAGTCAATTCACAGAATTCGTAGCAAACTATGGAATCCATCATTATCTGACATCGCGACACAACCCTGAATTGAATTGTTGAGCAATGATGATGAAACACAGTCTGAAAGCGAGTATGTTGGCAGGGAAATCCTTTGAATGATCCATTCATGTCCTGCTTTGCACATACCAAACCACCTCACTGACCAGAAAGGCACCTGCCAAACATATGACTGGTCAAAATGTTCTCATGCTACTGACGAATCTTAAGCCATATTGCCTCTTTCCAAACAGGAATGTCAGAGCAAAAGCAGAAGAAATTGCAAGGTGACAAGGTAAAGCAAAAGCATACTTTGACAAGCAAACATGCTAAAGAACCATGATTTGAATTTGGAGATTGGGTTTGAATCAAATGGCCAAATCATGACCACAAATCCACATGATCTCTATCTGGACCAAAGCAGATCAAGCTTTCAAAGTGTTTGAAAGTACTTCAAAGACTTTCAGCTTTATGTGAAGGCTCAGAGACTTAAAATAAATGCTGTGTTAAAAGAATGGGGCTAAGTGAGCAGCTGTGGAGAAGGGAATTCCCTTCTCCAATGAAAGTGACTAACTTCTGTTAGTCAGAGACTTGAATGGGATCTTCTCACACCTGCTGCTTCTTAGAGAGAGAAAGGGGAATCCTTTCTGCTGAATGAAGTGCTGCTGGGAGTTGAAAGCCTGCCAAGTGTTCAGGGGGCATGGAGATTAAAGTGACCAGCCCAGTTTCACAATTCAGAATGAAGACTTTGATTATGCCTGATATCACCATGCCAGGAATGATGTTCAAGTTTCCCAAGGCTAGAAGGGGTAGTCTAGCTACTAGACCCCTATGTCAGGGGAGCGTGCTGAGGTCAACCCTTGCCCTCAGCTCGACCCCAAGGTGACCCTCCATCTGCACCTTGATAGACACAGAGGGACACATGGGAACTACTTATCTCCTTGACCCCCCCATGAGATTCAACACATTAGGTCCATGCTGATTATGACCAGCACCAAAGCCTGCCTGATGCAGTTCCTGCTGGGGAGGTGGGTGAATGGTGGGAGGCTGAATGGGCCGCCCAGCACTAATGACATGTCATTGAAGGTTTTACATAACTATCGAGTTGCTGCCCGCTCTGGGTGAGAACTTGATCAGGGCCAGCGAGGCAGGTAAATCCAAAATGCTTTGCCACCAGACGGGAACCCCGTGAAAGGCCCGATGCAACACACAATTGGGATTCCCGCCAGCAGCAAATATGGCTGGTGAATCACCCCTGCAGTATTCAATTGCTTTGTGTTTGGCTATGTGTACCTGTTGCTGATATTGCCTGCTACCATCTGGTACCAAATGGGCTGAAAAATGGCAAATGGAATTTAACGCTGACAAGTGTGAGATATTGCACTTTGGAAGGACAAATCAAAGTAGAACGTACAGGGTAAATGGTAGGACTCTGAAGAGTGCAGTTGAACAGAGAGATCTGGGAATACAGGTACAGAATTCCCTAAAAGTGACATCACAGGTGGATAGGGTCGTAAAGAGTGCCTTTGCTACATTGGCCTTTATAAATCGGAGTATCGAGTATAAAAGTTGGAGTGTTATGGTAAGGTTATATAAGGCATTGGTGAGGCCGAATTTGGAGTATTGTGTACAGTTTTGGTCACCTAGTTACAGGGAGGATGTAAATAAGATTGAAAGAGTGCAGAGAAGGTTCACAAGGATGTTGCCGGGACTTGAGAAGCTGAGTTACAGAGAGAGATTGAATAGGTTGGGACTTTATTCCCTGGAGCGTAGGAGATTGAGGGGAGATTTGATAGAGGTGTATAAGATTTTGATGGGTATAGATAGAGTGAATGCAAGCAGGCTTTTTCCGCTGAGGCTAGGGGAGAAAAAAACCAGAGGGCATGGGTTAAGGGTGAAAGGAGAAAAGTTTAAAGGGAATATTAGGGGGGGCTTCTTCACGCAGAGAGTGGTGGGAGTGTGGAATGAGCTGCCAGATAAAGTGGTAAATGCGGGGTCACTTTTAACATTTAAGAAAAACTTGGACGGGTTCATGGATGAGAGGGGTGTGGAGGGATATGGTCCAAGTGCAGGTCAGTGGGACTAGGCATAAAATGGTTCGGCACAGACAGGAAGGGCCAAAAGGCCTGTTTCTGAGCTGTAATTTTCTATGGTTCTATGGAAGGATCTCACAGCGTTAGATCTTTAGTGAGTTTACAGCCACAAGGAAGGCCATCCTTGCCCTGCTTTGAGGCTTCAGGTCATCATGAAGGAGAAGGCATAACTTCCTCCCTATCTCCTTAGTGAAATGTACCCTCATTCAGGATGACTCCAGGCTCACTTTGCTCCTGGAAGACCCTCACTAGGTAAGGGCCTTCTATGGTCCTCCTCCTATGTCCTTGCAGAGTTTTTGCACTCTGTCTCCTCCTCTCCATGTCCAAAGCAAGTGGCACTGCAACTACTGCCCCCAAACTGTCCAAGGCAGTGTTATTTTCTGCCTTCTTGTGCTCAGCAAAGCCTCCAAATTGCTCCAGTCGCTCATCACACAGTATTTTCACACTTTGCAACAGCACAAGTGAAAAAGCACTTCAGCTGTGTAATGATTTTAACGAGGCCCATGGTGTGAACCTCTTAGAATATGGTTTGTCCAATCAAGGAGCCTTGCAAGTGTACATAGAATCCTGAGTGCAGACAGAGGACATTCAGTCCATCTGTAATGACAGCCTACACCTTTTCCTCCCACCTACCGACATGACTTCATTACGATAATATCAAGAAGAATTAAATATAGCTTTTGGGCTAAAGGGATCAAGGGATATGGGGAAAAGCAGGATCAGGATATTGAATTTGATGATCAGCCATGATCATAATGAATGACAGAGCAGGCTCGAAGGGCATAATGGCCTACTCCTGCTTCCATTTTCTATGTATGAATCCCTACTGGTTTTCAAAAACATCAACCAGTCGTGATGACCATGCCAAGGGTGAAGAGGTAAGTATAGCCCCACGTGGTGAGTGACATGGCTAAGCAGTGCCCTGGCATCCTGGTACAGCCCTCTGGCACTGACAGGGGTGGGCCCTCTGTGAAGACCCATTTGGTGGTGTGGGGGCAGTGAGGGGAGGCCTCAATGTCTGTGAGGGTGGGGAGAGAGGAGAGAGCCCTGATGCATGTTAGGAGGGGGGGAAAGAAGGGAGAGCTTCGAGCTGTCTGTGAGAGAGGGGGGTGGAAGAGGGGAAAGTCTCAATGTTTGCAAAGGTGGGGAGAGAGGGGAGAGAGGAGAGCCCCAATGCCTGAAGTGGTGTGAGGGGAGAGCATCTGCAAGGGCTGGGGGGGGGGGGACAATGCTGGTGTTTTGGTAGTGGGATTGCCCGGATGTTTGTGGAGGGATCCCAATATCCTGTGGGGAGGAGCGTGGGCCTTAAGTCAGATATTGGATGTCCTTCTTGAGATTTCTGGCATTGTCAGTGTCTTTAGGCCCCCGTCCCTCCAGCTGACAGTATGAATCTCACTTTCCCTTTTGAATTGCACAGAGCATTGCTTAAAACTAGGAGAAAAGCTGACGGTGCAGCCTGTAAGCTTCACAATGGCTTGCCTGAGACAATCTCTCTGGGACAATTCCTTCCAGGATCTTTGAAATGAGATAGTTGTTATGTTCCTTAGAATTACCTTGTCTAGAAACACAGAGAGGGGTTCCGTTGTTCCTTAGAGAAGCACTTGCAATCATTCCTGTCAATGGCTACATTCTCAGCATCTTTGAGGTTTGTGTCCAGTTTAAAATATAAAGTTCAGGCCTTTTTAAAGCCCAATGTTTCCGAGTATAATTCCAGTTATTGTTCATCATCATAACATTGTTATGGGGCAGTGTCTTTAATTGTCAATAAGATGGAGGAATGAAGGTGGTTTAGTGACCTACTCTTAATTCTACTGGCAACAAGCTTGTGTGCCTTGGTTGTTAAAGGTTAAGGGGCTGCTCAGGTTGTTTTACCAGGTAGAAAATATAAGATATTCACACCTGTAAACAAGAACAGCTTTGCCCACAGTGGGTAGATTGTTCGACTCTGAGATCCAGGAAGGTGTTAACAATATCAAGTTTTGTATTTTAATTTGTCTATTTAATTGTAAGATGTCATAGAGTTGGAGGCCTAGGATATAACTAATTAGCTTTTCCATCTAGTTACAAGATCCATGTGATTCACATTGCCATGGAGATGGGCTTTGAGAGGGAAAAAGTACATAGGAAGGATCAGGTTGCAAATTTGTTAGAATAGCACTCAGAATCACATACAGGATCAGTCCGTAAGAATTCAAGAGGGAGAGAGTGGGAGAGAGACAGCAAGTCTGTATTGTTTGCCATGTGGGAAGCGAATGGGAGCTCATGCTCAGGTTGAAGAGAGCAACTTCATGAGGGTTTGAACAAAGTTGGAAGATTCACCAAGGAAGGGATTTCCAATTGTCCCTCACTGCGAATGTCTGTTGAGGGTGTAGAAGTTACTTGGCTGGAAAAGAAAACAGGAACTGAAAATAATTTTGGGCTGATTCCTGGAGCATGAAATGTCCAATAAAGGGACAAAATAAAGTATAAACGTGGCAGGGGGATTTTCAGTTGTTGTAAAAGTTAAATATGGGATATTTTCTGTAAGTTTCCTTTTGAAGTAATGCTTAGTTGCTGCTTCTTTAGCTTAATTATAGTAAAAATCTTAAAACTTGAAATCTGATTCAGCGATCCTTTCACTGGATGTATCAATTTTTAAAAGTTATTGGTTTCTGCAGGGTCATAAACTTGTCAAGGTATATTTTAGCTCACCTGCTATACACGTATATTTTACAATGAAAATAGCAGCAGTTGATAATATTTGGAAATTTGCTGATGATGCCAAGCTCTGTGCCTACATGGCCAATGTTTTGGAGATTGGTAGCACTCAATGTTATGTGGAAATATTGAGCAGCTGGGTTGAAGAATGGCACAGGCAGATAATTATATGAGAGAAGCAAAACTTTCTGTCAAAAGTACAGTGGAAGATTGCGAGAGTGCTGCAGATGTTCTCTCCTAGATTGTTATGGTTAGGATTACTGAAAGTGCCCAGTTAATATGAAGCTATTCTTCACAAGACAATGCAACAGAATGGGGGAAAAAAACCCAGAATTATCAAGAAAGATTCAAATGTAAGAGCAGGATGAGTTTCTTTTTGTGACTTTGGTGTTCTTCATTTGACATTCAGTCAAAATGTAGAGCGGGATGTGAGCAATGGTATATTTATCTCAAGTTTCAAGGCTTAACATGGGGTTTGAATGAAAGTTTTTTCACCACAGAAGGTGAAGCAGCTAATTATAATACGAGTGAGGAACTGTATGGAGAAAAAGACTGACTGTGTTTGAGACCTGGGGAGACCTGTTCTACAAACACTTCATGATTTTTAAAATTCCATTTTCTTTCATCTTGGGGAAAGGGAGTTTAATCGCTGCTCTAATCAAATTGAACTCCCTCATAGTTGTTAACAGAATTCAGTTTTAATCCAGTCTCTGGATTAAACACTCCTGCTGTGCAATATAGTGAGAGACAGAGTTTAGGTTCCTCTTTGTAACTTGACCCCAGGTTTGAAACACCTCCCCAGTCTGTCTGATTTTCATAATTCCTAGACTATTCTGATAATTTTCTAAATGTAGCTATCAAATTGTACATTGTATGTAGTGTGGTTCCATGCCCAGTAGCAACTACATTTGGACCATCTTTGCACAATAATAAATAGAAATGCTTGAGCAAGAATCATTTAATGAAAGAGGCAGGTTGCCTCATATCCTTTAAAAAGTACCTGGATGAGCACTTGGCACATCATAATATTCAGGGCTATGTGCCAAGTACTGGCAGATGGGATTAGGTGGAGTTCAGGTGTTTCTAATGTGCCGGTGCAGACTCGATGGGCTGAAGGGCCTCTTCTGCACTGTATGATTCTATGAAATGTAAAAGTGATAACTCTGACCTAAAACAGCAGCAAAGCATTTGTTTTCATAGAGACAATTGGACATCTATATGCTACAACAACAGCCTCCATTTTTATATAGTGCCTTCAATGTAGTAAAATGTCCAAAGGCACTTATGTGAAAACAAAAAATAGTATCTGTACAGACAACCAAATGTTTGTGTAGAAATAAGCAACAGTTTGTATAAAGACAAACAATTGTCTATGTATAGACAAGTACTAATTCATATAGAGATAAGCAATGGTTCCTGTAGAGACCAGCAATGGCTTATAAAGAGACAAATAATGTTTTATGCAGGGTGGATTCAATGGGGTTGATAGAATAAATAGCATCCTTAGAGGCTACCTCAAATCTACTGAAAGAAAAATCTGCAGCTGAATTATTCTCCCAAAATATTGCCAGTCCCCTTTAAGGGCCTAATCTGTCTCTTGTCTTTCCCAATGGAAGCAGGGAAAGAGATAAAGCTATCCCAGTTCTAGAGACTAGCAAGATTCAAAGATACAAAGAGCAATTGCCACTTAAAACCCCATGTGAACTATTTTATGCTGTACATCAATGTAACATACCCAGGAAGCTTCCATACTGTTTTCATCACGTGACAATAAACCATGTCATCTATCATGATTCAAGTTTCTATCAGATGGTTGACTAGTGATCACGGCTATCCTCTGCAGTCATGCCCCAGGAATTCAATATGGCTTCTTCAGACAGGACAACAGATTCAATAAGGCCCAACTCTCTATAAGAAAACTGAGGACACTGCTGGAATTTTCAAGTAATGTTTAAGTTGCCTAGATAAACCTTGTGGAATTCTCCAATAATCACAAAAATCATTTTAGTTTGTTGTGTTCAGCATGCTATCACAATAATACAAAGCATGCTGCCTTCAGAAGCTAAAGACAATGATGCTAAATATATTACAGCGCATGGGGAAGAAAGAATATACCTCCCAATGTGGTGACAGTATAGGGGAAGTAGAACATAAAGGGAAGGAAAGTTACCATTATTGAAAGGAGGGTGCAACTGATTAAATGTAAACGTTGACTCACCAAATAAAATCACTTCACATCTGTCTGTTCTGTTTCAAAACCCTCACAAAGTTCTTGTTTGTCAAATATTTCATTCTTCATGTGATGGAAGTCTACATTCCTAACCAACATTCCTTCTAATTCCCCTTTGCTGTGCACATTATTGTACTGCAGCACACTGCTGATTGCTACTCTGAAAATAGAGAGGGAAACACAAGTGTGTTTATTTCAACAAATAACAAACTCTCGAAAGAGACATTCACGTTACCCCAAGTGTAAAATTACTTCTTGATGCCATGTCTGTCCTTTGTACTGGCTTACCTACTTCAATGTGTTTTGAATCCATTGCTCTCCCTCATTGAGATGAGGCTAAGTAGTAGGAGGCTTAGGTTTGGCTGAGCTCTAGTGGCCTGCAATAAGTCGAGTTTCAGTACAGCAGCTGTCCTGCAGAGACCAGATTTTGTGTCTCTGTATGCCCTGTTTGAGAGCAGATATCCACTCCATCCGACGAAGGAGCAGAGTTCCGAAAGCTAATGGCATTTGCTACCAAATAAACCTGTTGGACTTTAACCTGGTGTTGTTAAAACTCTTACTGTGTTTACCCCAGTCCAACGCCGGCATCTCCACATTGAGACCAGATTCAGGCAGCCTTTCACAGGAGCACTGGGAGTTAACTGTATCAATTGAGGATAAGTACATGCTAGTGGAGAGCATTGTTTGGATGGTTACTTGAGCACATATAAAAAGACACTTACTGACACTGAAATGGAGTGGAGTCAGGAGGTATATAGTTGCAAGGTTTTGCTCTGTAAATCAATCTATTCCAAGTAAAGAGTCCAGTTTCTTCCTTTGCTAATTGATTATTAGGAATATAACACTGGGTGCCATGACCGTGCCTGAATCTTCCTCATATATAAGCATTGGAAAGAGTCATAATGCAACATGACCAATGCAACTGTCTACAGGGAGTGTGACATTTGTCATAGCACTTGCAGCTCAATATTGCTCAGCACAAGCTGGAAGGTGCTACTGCTGAGTGAATATAGACCATATTGTTTCACTAAGTTCTTGGAGCTAGTTCTGTGTGCACAAGTGTGTTTATTTCCTTAGAAGTATGTCCTTAGGAGCTGTTTCTGGCAGAAATTGCCCAGGTTTATAGTTCTGCAGATTCTGGGCAATTTCCTCCAATATGTTGTCAATGTGGATATGAACTTCTTCCACATACACATCACCTCCACGGTAAGCATGGAAACTGCCTGCACTGCAGCCATGAGACATCAATGCGCCATAACCATTATTCTTTGCAGACTGAATTATAAAATCTGGGCCACAGTGGGTGATTGTCCGGCCCTTTTACACCCAAAGTAAACCCTGTTATGGCTGGAAACTAGTGCAAGAGAGCCATAACGGGATTTGTGCCAGTGAGAACCCAGAATGCAATGTTCCCGGGCTCTCCCAGCAGAAATAAACAGGTTCGTGTCAGTGAGGATGTGGACCTGATTACCATAATCTACATATTCAAAATTGGTTCAACACCAAATCTTCTGGGAATGTTGCATGTTCCCACCTGCCAGCGTGACGTAATGCCACAAATGGAGACTAGATGTGATGACAACAATGGGGGTCTCAGAGGCCATTGCAGCCCTGATGGTCAGAGACATGGCAGGCCCTGCCACTACCCCTTGACACCTTTTAAGTGCTGACCTAATATGTCAGGTCAGCACTGCCAGGTTGGCACTACAAATGGGGAAGGATGTGAAAGGGAGGACGTGAAGGAGGCATAGCCAAAAGGGGATTGGCACTATCGGGAAACCCATTGGGAGGGCCCCAATGCCCTGATGCCAGTGATCAATGAAAGGAGGTTCCAATGTCCATGGGGGCGGGAGGTGTTTCAGTTTGGGACGCCGTTTGAAATGTGCTAATTACAGGCCCAACAACCAGTACATGCCTTCAGAGCAATCCGACCAATTGGAAGTAAGCTTATGTTGACCTTTACACTGGGGAGTGAGGACTCTGCCTCACCCATAAAATGCAACCGAGAGACTAGTGATAACAGGCAGGTACTCTCATTGCCAGAATGTAACTAGTGGTATCTGAGAAGTATATATGTTGGGGTCAAAACTACATTGCACTGACTGTCTCTATTTCATGTTTAAGGACTGTAGTGCTTTACCTGAGTCTTCTCAGTGAGAGTTTTTATTGAATTGAATGAATCATGGCTGCCCCCAGACATTCCTTTGTGGTAGAGGTCACGTGTCTATGGCAAGCCAGGTAGTACACTTTAAAATCCAAACAGTCTTTGCCACCTCCATCAACAAAACCTGCACGACCTTCTGTCATCAGTGCTTAGCAATCTTGTTCATAGGTTCCTCACTACCACTGGAAGAGTTTCCAGGCTTCTGTTTAAAGATTTAGAGTGTCTTCTGCTGCTAAATGCACAAGGCTGCCCCTGCTTCCACCATTCTTGTGACTGAGCTTATTTAAAGCTAATGCAGAAGTGCACCTCCCTCCTTCTCAGTATTTTTAAACATAACTTGGATGGTATTACCACTCTAAACTCATGGTGTATTGCAAATGTGGAACCCAGGCGAGAGGGGTACAATGTAACTTAGGATTCACATTAGCCATTGGTATTCCTGTTCCATCAACTGGAGAGAAATCCAGGACACACAATAGTGTGTAAGATGACATTTTGTCACAATACTATGAGCGAATTCTCAGCAAAGAAAAGCTGGAGGGGTAAAACTCAACTGTGAGAGGGCACAGCCAGACTCGCTGCCCCTTACTGCTTCTCCTGCCCTCAGAGGTAGATCAGGTGGGACGTATCAAAGGTAACTTTAATTAACATAGAATCATAGAAACCCTACAGTGCAGGAGGCCATTCGGCCCATCGAGTCTGCACCGACCACAATCCCACCCAGGCCCTACCCCCACATGTGCTCTAATTAAGTTACATTGGAAGAATTTAATTGTTGAGGAATTTAGCCATTTGATTTTAAAAGTATATTTGAATATCCTTCTTCCATAGGATCTTTCTATGCATTGCTGTTGATTGTAATGAATGTATATTATGAAAAATGGAATAGCATTGCCATGACAACCACAAAATGAAATTCCTCTCCACATAATCCTTATCTGTTGACATTGCCTCAGAACTCAACTGCTCCCATTGCATTTCAGGGATAATGTAGAAAACCAAGCAATGGAAAGGGTAGGTGGATGAGCATTTATGACAACATGTAAAATACTGTCTGGCACTGACCCAATGGTGCAGCATGCATCGATGTAAGGTGCAATTTTGGAGTGCTTTCTCAATGCGTCGAATATGAATAAATCCCTTCGATGTTGGTATCAGGTTATATCAATGGCTGTAAGTAACAAGCTCTTGATGTAACAAAGTGTTCCCTGTGAACTAGTAATTAGGCTCCGAGGCTGCTGATATTGGGAAAAGTTAAGTATTTTATATTTCCAGAACTTCATGTCCTTTTCAGCTTTCACAATGCACTTTTTAATACAAATGTCTCTGAATTATGAATACCAACTGGTGTACTGTAAAGACACACTGGAGAAATACATAAGCAACTCCTCCGTCAATGCATGTTTTGTTGTGTGCAGAAATACTGTTGAAGCTCTCAGAGAATTGAATGATATTACTAATGCTAAAAACAGTTCAGCAATTGCCTTCCTAATGCGATCTCATGTTAGAATGTAATTATTTTATAATAATCTTTTGTAGCAAGAAACTCGATCTTTCATGTTGTTCTATATTGATTCATCTTATAGCATACACCTGGGAGTTTAGCTCTTAATATTGCAGTGACTGAGCTAAATATTGGATGAGTATGGTTCAGTTCTAAAATAACATGGTACTTTTTTCTTCACATTCTACTACAACAGCTTATAATATCATTTGGATTACAGGGTCTACATTACCATGGATAGGTTACATCCAAATATTTGCCCAATTATTGAACCTTTTTACAATTTTTATTAATAATGTTGTACCATACATAGGACCTATTAATGGACTAATTTTCAAATCCACAAAATAACCTTAAATGATTATAGGAACATAGGAGTTAGCCTTGAAACTATTCAGCTAAATTGTGGCTCATCTGTATCATAACTACATTCACCCATCTTGATTCCTTTAATTAAAACAAAATCTATCAATCTCCGTTTTGAAATTTTCAGTTGATCCAGTCTCAACAAATTTTCAGACTTCCACTAGTTTGTATGTGGAGAATTGTTCGCTGACATCACCCCTGAATGATCGACCTCTAATTCTAATGTTATGCTCTATTTTACTGGACCAGAGAATGTAGTTTCATTCTATATACCCTATCAAACCTTTTAATCACAATAAACAGTTCAATTAGATCACTACTTAATCTTCAACCTCGATGCAACCTCTCCTCATAATTTAACCCTTTTAGCCCGAGTATCATTCAGCGGAGTCTGCCTTGCATTCCCTCTAAGTGCTATCCTTCCTGAGGTGGGAAGTTCAGAACTGATCCATTAGCTCCTAGATACTGGTCAATCTTCAGTCTCATATTTTCTCCTTTATTATTTTATTGCTGGTAAGTTCCTCTGTTGCGAAAACCAAGACAATATAAATATTTAACAAATCTGTATTTCTTAATTTTAAATTGTAATATCACTCATCTGAACCTCCTTCTCTTTAAACAATCTAAAAACTTTCAATCTACATCTGTGACATTCCTCAGAATTTATTCTCATACCTTTTATATCAATTGAAGTGAAGTCCAGATTTATAATGGTAAGTTCCTATGCAAACTTGTCACATTATAATTTTGACTTGCCTTAGTAAAGATACTGTAGCAATACCAGGAGCAGGAATGTTGCATTTACAGCATGACAACTTTGCATTGATAGTTATATAGGAACATTGAAATAGCTAGATGATAAAACACTGAGTGCATTTAGTTAGCTTTCTTCCATCTTAGCAGTCGCATTAGAAATTGTAATGTTGACATTCACAATGAAAATATAAGGTAGGGACAAAATGAATTACTTTAAAATAGGGTATTAATTATTTTTATATTCTCTGGCTTATTTCTCACCAGATTTTAAAGCTATTGCTCCTAAAAAACCACATGGCCTAGAAACTCATCTGCACCCCGCACATTTTTTGGATACTTAACTTCCTAAGTCTCCAATATGGTGGGTTGGAAGCACTCATTTAGTACAATCAGGAATGGTGTTGTGCCTGCCGCACAGTGTTTTAACCCTTATACGGTGGACAAATAACTGCGAGTTGACGTCTTGTTAGTATAACCAATATTTATTTAAGACACACAATCAATAATCACCCACCCAACCAACAATAAGTTATCTTTACAGAAAATACTAGAGTTCAAGTCCAATACAAGACCTTGACTTAACTTTGCGAGACTGGCAAGTACCCAAGCAGATATTGGTCTTTATCTGTGCATTGCTCTTGGTCGTCCTCTGCGTAGTCTGGTCCTTTGGTCTGGTCTGGCACTCTGGCTCTGGTCTCTGGGCGGCACGGTAGCACAGTGGTTAGCACTGCTGCTTCACAGCTCCAGGGTCCCGGGTTCGATTCCGGCTCAGGTCACTGTCTGTGTGGAGTTTGCACATTCTCCTCGTGTCTGCGTGGGTTTCCTCCAGGTGCTCTGGTTTCCTCCCACAGTCCAAAGATGTGCGGGTTAGGTTGATTGGCCAGGTTAAAAATTGCCCCTTAGAATCCTAAAATGTGTAGGTTAGAGGGATTAGTGGGTAAATATGTGGGGGTAGGGCCTGGGTGGGATTGTGGTCGGTGCAGACTCGATGGGCCGAATGGCCTCCTTCTGCACTATAGGATTTCTACGATTTCCTTCCCTCTCGGGTGTGGCGGCTCTCCTCGTGCTGGTCGTCGATGGCAATGGTCACTGTTGTTGTAGCTTGTTCATGGGGTCAGAGAGAGAGAGAGTCTTGGTTGCGCAGCACCCTTTATTCCCCGTTGGGTTTCGCGCTCCTTTTGGCCATTGCCAATCAATCGATCAGGACTTGATCACCCTGTTCGATAAAATCCAATCGGGTGCTGCCACACCAATCTCTGGGTGTGTCCCCAACGGCCATGTCGGCAGGTGCTGGGGGCACGTAGAGTACACACCTCCCTCCCAAATAAGGGGTTACGGCGCCCCTATGTCTGGTAAACAACCCAGTTTGACCAGAAAGTCTCTTTTGCCCTGGAGATGACCCATATCCTGTGTGTTCACCCGTCTGGGTTGCAGCCTGTTTATCTCTGTCTTTTAGGCTGCAGCCTGTCATTTTAGTTCTTGCCCAATTGTCCCAGAGTGCTTGACAAATCGCCATTTTAGATGGCCCGTTTGGCCACAGTGGGATGCCTGCTCTTTTTAGTAAGTCATAAAATCCACGTACAGTAGCTAAACCTGAATTAACTTCTTTGTATCTAATAAGACATTTACTTGTTTAAGGTCATTAATACCAGACTGATTTGCCCTGAGGCAGCCGGCACTGATTGGCTGCATTCTTTCAATGCAATGTGTGGTCCAATGTTCAATTCTTAAAGGGACCACTGCGGCTCTCAACCAACAAGCTTGGTTATAAAGACATATTTAATTGAATTGCCTCCCCACCTTTTGCTACCACTCTGTTATGTCTTGTGGATTCCAGAAATCTGAAAAAATTCACACTTTTAGACATAAATACTGGAACTTACACCGTGTATTTTTTCAGATCTCACCATGTTCTGCAGAATGATACATCGATGCTTTGATAAACTGACCTGTAGTGCAGTAATAACTAATGTGGCATTCTAACTACACAATCAACCTTCTCCCATGGCAATGTGTATGGAATTTCCCACAGGACTGCCAAAAGCTCTCTTTCTATGTTGGCATGTCCAGTCTCAGTTGATATTAATACTTTGGATGCAAATGCTGCCACTTTCCATCTTGTATCAGAGCCACTCCCAATCCTTTGGTAGAAGCACCTAATTGCAGAGTGACTGGTTCCTCTCCTTTGTTTTATGACAGACTGGTCTCTTTGTGTTCTACTTTGCATTTGTTTAAACTTCATGATCAAATACATGAATAGGATGGGAATAGAGGGATATGGTCCCCGGAAGGATAGGGGGTTTTAGTTAAGTCGGGCAGCATGGTCGGTGCAGGCTTGGAGGGCCGAAGGGCCTGTTCCTGTAGTGTTCTTTGTTCTCTCATGTAAGTTTGGTCAGAGGTACTCAACATCCTCTCTCAACAGTTCATGTAGGCTTGCTGTGTGCTCTGACATGTGAGATATGGAAGAGCTATACTGGATTAAGCCAAGGGACTCTTTCTTGCCTTTTGGAGTTTCCATCTCGGAGAGAGATGTGGCTTGATTTCATCACGTGTGTACATCATTGCAAAAGTATTGGCATTTTGTCACCTTCATAATAAGCTGAATTCTCCCGTTTTGAGGCTAAGTGTGCTCACGCCAGGGAAAAATGCGCTGGCAGCGTCTGTCAGGTGGGATTCACCCACCTGAAGGACGCTAATAAGCTCATTTCAAGAAACCTGCTGGCCAGCCCTGTTGTTCAGAGAATGACCGCCATTTTTAAATGGCTCTCCACGCTCGAAGAAGGCCTCCCCCTCCCCACAGAAAATGAAATGGTGCTCTCAACACTGACCAAGGGAGCACCATCAACCCCTGATCATCCCTCCACCCATGGTGGCACAGTGGTTAGCACTGCTGCCTCAGAACGCCAGGGACACGGGTTCAATTCCGACCTCGGGTCACTGTCTGTGTGGAGTCTGCACATTCTCCCCATGTCTGTGTAGATTTCCTCTGACTGCTCCGGTTTCCTTCCACATTCCAAAGATGTGCGGGTCAGGCTGATTGACCATGTTAAATTGTCCCTTAGTGTCAGGGCGATTAGCAGGGTAAATAAGTGGGGTTATGGGAATAGAGCCTGGGTGGGATTGTTGTCGGTGCAGATTCAATGGGCCGAATGACCTCCTTCTGTACTGTAGGGATTTTATGAAGGGGTCACATCCTCTCCACACACAACACAGGCATGAGGGTAACTGACCACACTCTCACTCAACCCTCCTTCCCCCTCAATCCCCCACTTTTCCCTTTAGACTCACTGATCAGCCTCCCTTCAGGCCAATCACTTTCGCAGTGGCAACAGTGAACTGGCACTGAGACTCTGGCCTGGCACAAAGGCCTTGAGGGGGTTAAGGAGGTAGGTCCAATGGCCATTTGCCTCTCTGCTGCTGCCAGGCTGCAGAAGATGAGCCTCTCAAGAGTCTTGAGGGTTGAATAGGCTCAGATTGGGGGAAAAGAGTTGACCTCGCCACTCTCCGCCAGGATGGGATGTCATGACTGGACTGTCCCTTCTAGCCCTGACAGTCGGGAAGTTCACCCATGGCATGGTGATTTCGGACAGCCCTGTGATCAACATCTGATGGGAGTGGACAGGCTGAATGTGGGAAGAATGTTCCTAATGTTGGGATAAGTCCAGAACTAGGGGTCACAGCCTAAGAATAAGGGATTGAGATGAGGAAGAATTTCTTCATTCAGAGTTGTAAACCTGTGGAATTCTCTATCAAAGAAAGCTGTTGGGGCCAGTTCGTTAAATATGTTCAAGAGGGAGCTGGAAACGGCCCTTGTGGCTATAGGGATTAACTGGTAGGAGAGAAAGTGGAAGTGGGATACTGAACGTACATAATCAGCCATGATCGTATTGAATGGAGGTGCCAGCTCAAAGGGCCGAATGGCCTACTCCTGCACCTATTTTCTATGTTTCTATCTGTATTACTGCCTGTCAGCTGTGAAAATTCTGAAGTGGGGGGTCTGAGGGTGAAGGGGGCTTGAATGGGGAGTCTGAGGGGGAAGGGGAACTGGGTGGGAGAGGGCAGGTCAAGTCATCCTCATACCTGTGGTGGGGGGGTTGGTTACCCATTATTTGGGGGTGGAAGGATGCCCTTTGTTTATTTTGGCATTAGTGTGAGCATAAGGTGTTTCATTCCAGATGTGTTTCTATTGAACCACTAGGAAGCTTTTATGCAAGCAAACTTTATTTAACAATATAGTTTAACTATAACAAGATTAATTACCTTAACTTTTACAATTGAGATACTTTAACATGACCAGATTCAATTCTTAACTGCTAATCTACCTCTATTAGTTCAAATTCAATCAATATTCCTCTGCAAAATGAGGTAGCAAAAGCACGCAGGTTTACATGGGCTGCCTGTCCTCAAGTCTCCAGAACACCTCTGGCGAGAGAGAGATCTTGTTCTAGCAGGTCCCAAACAGCCGACAGAGAGTGAGAGAGACACTTCTTGCTTCTTACAGATGCAAGCAGAATCTGCCTGCTTGTCACCCTAAGACTAGTTCGTCCCATTAGCATATGAATCTTTTTCTGGTCAATCAACCTAATCAAACTCTACTTCAAAACCCCAAGGGACAACCCAAAAAATAAACTGCATTAGCTCAGACTAAAACAAACATCCCAATATTTAGGATCAATTATTCTTCTACATTCTCAGCATGTGGGCTGCCTGGAGCAGACATATCAGCACTGGCTAACACAAAGTTGAATTTTAGACATATCCTGCACAAGAAACATGATATAAGTACTTTTTTTAAAGGCACAGTATCATCACAACCTTATTTCACTTTTTCCATCCCGTGCTGTTAACTTCTCCCTTTCTTGTATTATCTTATGTGTCTGAGATATCATTACTACACAATCAGGAAACATCCCAGAGTAGTCTGTTTGCAATCTTTCTGCAGCTAGATTTCTAACTGCTGTTCAATCACAGTAGCCATGATTATTACTTGTGATCCAGCAATATCAATCCCTCGAATAAATTGAATCCCTTCAATGGGCAATGTTTCTTCTTCTCCGACAGCACTTCCCCTCTTGCTTGACTATCTTTTCTCACACCTTCCCATTTTCTATCTTTCTCAGATTTAAAAGTATGTCAAGAAAAAGGCTTCAACTCATTGTCATTAGCAAGTTCTGTGGCTTGTCTTGCAGTTTTAACTCTGTTCCCCCATGTGAATGCTTGAGGTAACAAATCTTTAAATTCTTCCAACAGAATTAGTTCTCTAAGGGCCTCATAAATTTCTTCTATTTTTAATGCTTTCACACACCTCAAAATTACTTTGTTTAATCCTTTCAAATTGAATAAAGTCTGTCCAGACTGTTTTCTTACATTTCAAAATATTTGTCTGTAGGTCCCTGGTACGAATTCATAAATACTCAATATAGCTTTCTTCACTCTATTGTACTCTCCAGACCTTTCCTCTGACAAAGACACAGTGTCTTCATTAGACCAACTCCCAAGTTTACTCTAAGAGCAGCATCTAAATATCTTGCGACCATTTAATTTGTCTGGCAATTTTCTCAAATGAGTTTAAAATGTTTCAACATCCTTTTCGTATTTTGGTAGTGCCTGCACAAATCTTAACGTCTCTCCACTAGGTTCTTGTCCAGAACTATTTCCTTCCACTGGTCTCTCTTTTCCCCCCTGCCAGCATTTGAAGATGAAATTCTCTCTCTCTCCTTTCCAAGGTTATATTGTGTATTGCCAAACAAGTCTTGGCCAGTGCAAGACACATTTTTGCAGTCAGCTTATTTTAAATCACACAGCTTCTCATTTTGTTCAATGCTTTCCTCACGCTCATTACATTTAAAAAGTCACAAATTCCCTATACCCAAAAAATTATGCTTTTTAAAATGCTGGACGAACCTCCAACTTTTGATGCAGCAGAATCTCTCGGCCTACCTGTTGTTAACTTAACATGTGAAATGACATGGGAAATTGACTTGTATGTTATTAAAATTGTGTGTACTCTTCCTATCCATAAACTTCACTTCCCATTTACTTACTGCTTTTATTTTCAAAAACTTTACTTCCTGATATCAGGATATTTTGTGTTTTAACATCAATCTTTAAAGTTGAAAATGTATCTCTATGAATCACAGTGGAATGTGGGTAAGTGCTGCAGCGATGGTGATTATATTTTCATTGCAACAGCTTCCATTTCCAAAGAGTCAGCGTGCCAATTCTTCATCCACAATAATGTTCTTCAAATTCTACAGCTGCCCTCCTACAATCTGTAACATTTTCCCAACTGCCCTGCAAGTTTTAAAACTTTCTTTTGGGTTTTTTTTCTGTAACTCTATGAACATTTTTAATTTGTTCTTCAGAAAATAGTTTTTCATTCCGTTCACTGGAGAGTTCCAGCTCCATGATTACAATCATCTCAGAGGTTGGAAACTAGTTTTGTTCAATAAAATGAAATGCTGGACATTTAAAATACTTGGGAGTTCCAAAAATAAGTAAGTTTTCTCCCAACAATTTTGTTTGGTTTCCTGCCCTCATGCTGAACTTGCTTTGACTGTTACTTTGTGTTTTCACTTATTGTTATTTATTCTGCTTTAATTCACAATGACAAGCATCCAGTCTCATTTGAGTAAAGGCTAGGGGAGGTGGGGAGGAATTAATTGATGTACAATGGGGCTATGCAGATTACACCCATTCCCTGAGTGCTGTGACTGCTACCTGCACAACCTGTAGGTTTATTCATTGATGATCATGGGGTAGTCCACATTGGGTAGGCCCCTGGCTCTATCTGCTTGAAGCAGCTCTACATGAGTAAATTTTATCCCACAGAGTCTAAACTGGGAAGTGTAAATAAAAATATTTACTTCAATGTAAAAACATGTACAAGAATCCACTGAATGCATTTTACTCTCCAACCTTTACTCAATGATTATTGGTTCCTCTGAGGAGAACAGAAAAAAACAAATCCATAGTATTTTGAGTGTCTCAGCTGTGCAGGGAGGAAGATTGGGGGATTCAATAGTAAAGGGAACAGAGAGACATTTTTTGTCAATCAGGGGATGGCGCATTGCCTGCCTGCTGCCAGGAACCAGGATGTCATTGAGCAACTACAGAGGAGAATGCGAACAGCCAGAGGGCGTGATCAATATTGGTACCAACAAGATAGGTAGAAAAAGAGATGAAACGCTGTCGGCAGATTGTAGGAAGCAAGGACACTAACAAACAGGAAACTAAAGGTTGATCTCCATATTCTGCATGGTGCCATGTGCTAGTGAGTATAGAAATAGAATGATAGACAAGCTGAATAGTGTAGAAGAGAAGGTTTTAGATTCCTGGGGCATTGTGAGCAGTTCAGAAGGAGGAGGCCATGTCCAGGCTGAATGGGTTACCGCAACAGAGTCAGGCCAATGGCCTCCAAGAGAGCACCATGATACAGTCCCCCTTATCTTCACCTTGCATTCCACCAGCCTCCATGTTCAACATATTCATCATTTCTGCCACCATCAGCATGATGCCACCAGCAAGCACTCCTCCCCTTTCATCCTCCCCTCATCATTTAAAATGAACCATTCCCTCTGTGACACCTTCAATAACAACCAACAACATCCTCCTCCTTCCATGCTAACTTATTTATTTGTACTTTAATTTAGCAAACATTATTTGCTATTCATGATCCATCCTCCTCTACACCGGGGAGACCAAATGCATTTTGGGTGATCACTGCACGGGACACCTCTGTTCAATCCTCAAGCATTTCCTGCTCCTTTCCACCACTCAGACCTCGCTGCCCTTGGCCTCCTACACTGTTTCAATGATGCTTAGTGTAAGTTCAAGGAACTGCACCTCATCTTTTGATTTGGCACTCTTGGGCTCAATACTGTGTACATCCATTTCCTATAATAACCTCTGCCAATTTTGTACACAGCATTTATTGGTGAGAATTCTACTATTACCATATACATCTCCTCTAGAACAATCTTTTGTTTCTTTAATTGACCCATTACTATCACCTTTTGTCTTGTAACATCATTCCACTTGTAATTTAATCTATCATGCCTTACATCCTATCACAGACTTCTCTTTTTGTATTTTTCCCTTCTCCCCTCCTTTCCTCACTGCTGTACTTTCTTAAACTTCTTGTATCTCTAACCTTTGAGCTTGTTGAAAGGTCATTGACCTTGAAAATATTAAATTTGCTTCTTTCCCTGCAGATGCAGCTTGACCTGCTCAGTATTTCCAGCATTTTTTGTTTGTATTATCCATCCATTGTTATGATCCCCATAGAGATCGAACAAGATTTCACTTTTTAATACGTTTACTGTAACAAACCAATCTAAATCATCGTAATTCAAACATTAATAGATGAAGAATATTTCAAACAAAAGGTAAATTTAACTTTAAGTGATCAATATAACGAAGATATACCTCACTTGTGGCAAGAACTTGCATTACTTTCCACACAAATGTGGGACAGCATGTAATCTCAGTCTTTCCACTTTGTCTCTGCCAATAAGGGACTCTCCTTTCCCACTCAATCATTTTGACCATTGAGTTGCATTCACCAGAAACCATGGGCAGGATTTTCTGGTGCCGGAGGCATTCTGCCATTGGCTGGCGGCAGGATCTTCCGGTCCCACTGATGCCTGCAGGGTTTTGCATGCCCCGCACCATCCCCTACTGGGGAATGTGCCAGAGGAGGTCACAGTCAGCAGGACTGGATGATCCGCCAGTGGAAATGGCCAAAAAACTTTGGCCATATTACATCCAAAGTCCCCAGACATGGTTACCACTGACAAGATGCACCTTTACAAACCCTCTCTCACTCGTGTCTTGACAATCCCAATGGCACAGAATCTCCAAATATTCTCTTCTCAGACCCCTTTAAATGGAATGGTGGGTTGGGACAACACTGAAGCAACAGCAATGGGTCTTTGTCCACTCCACAATTCCTTGCCCTTTGTGTCTTCAGTTCTCTGCTTTCTTCAACTGTATAACACAAACAGTATCTCAGTCTCTGCTCTATTCTCAGAGACTTGCTTCAACACTGGAAACTGTTCCTTTTGGACACAACATTCCTCTTTTACTATTTGCCATGAATTCTCATTGTTCTGAATCGCCAAACAGAAAACACTGGCTGAGAAAACCTCATTGCAATTAGCTTCCCATTGACCCATTGCTTCCTGGCTGCTCACGTCACATGGCATTTCTTGGAACATAATGATGTAATAAACAGAAAGCTAATTAACCCTCTTTCAGAGCAGGCTCCTGCCCACTTTGGTCTTAAAATCGACATCCTGCAGAACAAATACAGGCTTTTCACAGAAAATGGGTCATCTCTTTGTCCTTCTACCTGTCTCTATCTATCCTTCATTTAAAAAATATTGCATGTAGTGTGGACTTTCAGCAAAACTTTATATCACCCTTTCAGTCGCTCACTCATAGCCATATTTATTACCGTGAGTGAATCAGTGTAACAGATTGACTTGACTGGGTGATTCTAACAATTAGGATAATGTGCACATTATATATCCTCCACTTGGCTTTCAATCTTACAGATGCAAAAAAATCTTAAATTACAAAGTATTATGTACTTTTTTCTCTAAGTGCATACCATTTCCACAATGCCTTCAATAATTTAATTGTCCTGTTAATTAAGCAAGTCCAGGCAACTCAGCCTGTAAGCAAATTTGTTATTCATTTCAACAATGCAGGTACATTTGGCTTTCTAATCTTAAAGGAACACATGCCTCCATTCTATCAGACAATATCATGTACCAGAAAAACAGAGCATGTGTTTTTCACAGCATATAAGAGAAAACAAGCTATGTAATGCTGAATTGAAGTTTGAAATTAGGAGGCATTTTCACAGTGCACTCAATGAACAAACTCCATTTTTTAGCCATTTACCGATATGGACATTGATGGCTAAGACAGCATTCATTGCCCAGTCCTAAGTGCTTTGAAAAGGTGATGTGCGCTGCCTACTTGAACTCATGTGTTGTAGGTACACCCACAGTGCTGTTGAGAAGAGTGATCCAGGATTTTGACCCAGTGACAGTAAAGGAATGGCAGTATATTTCCAAGTCAGGCTGATGTGTGGCTCAGGGAACAAGCAGGTAGTATTCTTCCCCTGCACCTTGTTTTTCTAGGTGGCAGAAGTCATGGGTTTAGAAGCTGCTGTTGAAGAAGTCTTGTTGCAGCTTGTGGATAGTATACATTGCTGTCACCATGCGTCAGTGTGGAGGGAGTGAATGTTGAAGGTGGTGGATGTGCTGCGAATCACATGGACTACTTTGACTTGGATGTTATTGAGCTTCTTGAGTGTTGTTGGAGCTTGATGCACATCAATTGAACTCAAGACACGAGGCTTCGGTAACTGAAGGCTTTTATTGCCTAACAATGGAACTACTAGAACGTAAGTACACCATCCCAGACTGACGAGGTCCCGCCCGAGCAGGGGGTCTTATACCTCTCCCAGGAGGCGGAGCCCGACTGGGATGTGCCACAACAGTAACAACCACAGGTGTATTAATCCCACCCTAGCCCAACAACAACATTAGAACAACCCCACAGTGGGAACCAACGATGGTTCACCACATTCACCCCTCCTTTGAGAACAAAGGCCGGCGGGGTGCGAAAACAGACTAAAAAAAAAGTCAACAGATTATAAGTCCAGACGGTCTGGAGGACCGCACCGTCGTTGTGACCTCCTCAATACCGGCGGTGACACCGGAGTAGGTGCTTGCGGTGGCGTTCTCTCCAAAACAGCGTCCGGCTGTCCTCTCGCGGACTCACGGGCCGGTTGACCCTGATGAAGCAGTAGTGCAGGGGATCCCGGTACATTCTGCGATGGCGCCGATCTCCGGGTCTCAGGCAAGCTGTACAGTGGAGTATAACTGTTATGCACTGGTCCCGGTGCTGACCGCGCCACGTCCGGGGGAGAAATAAGGGATAAGGGATTCGTCACTGGGGGTATGGGAGCGACAGGAGTTGCTACGTCCCCTGTGGGCGCCAGGTCTCGGATCGAGACTGTGTCCTCTCGCCCGTCAGGATATGCCACATAGGCATACTGAGGGTTGGCGTGGAGGAGGTGGACCTGTTCGACCAAGGGGTCGGACTTGCGGGCCCTTACATGTCGCCGCAGAAGGACGGGTCCTGGGTACGTCAACCAGGCTGGTAAAGATATCCCCGAGGACGACTTCCGAGGGAATGAGAACATCCTCTCGTGGGGAGTAGCATTGGTTGCCGTACACAGGAGGGAGCGAATGGAGTGAAGTGCATTTGGGAGGACCTCCTGCCAATGGGAGACTGGAAGGCCTTTGGACTTCAGCACCAATAGGACAGCCTTCCAGACTGTAGCATTCTCTCTTTCCACCTGTCCATTGCCCCTAGGGTTGTAACTCGTGGTCCTACTAGAGGCAATCCCGTATGAGAGCAGGAATTGCCTCAAGTCATTACTCATGAACGACGAGCCCCTGTCGCTATGTATATAGCTGGGGTACCCGAACAGGGTAAAAAGATCACGGAATGCCTTGATCACCGTGGCAGTCGACGTGTCCGCGCAGGGGACAACAAACGGGAACCGGGAGTACTCGTCTATGATGTTAAGAAAGTACACGTTCCGATCTGTTGAGGGAAGGGGGCCCTTAAAATCCACACTCAGCCTCTCGAAGGGGCGAGTGGCCTTGACCAAATGTGCCCGGTCAGGTCGGTAAAAGTGCGGTTTGCATTCCGCGCAAATCCGACAGCTCCTTGTCACTGACCTGACGTCCTCCACCGAGTAAGGCAGGTTGCGGGCTTTGATAAAGTGGTAGAGCCGAGTGACCCCAGGATGGCACAGGTCATTATGGAGGGCGTTCAAGTGATCCTCCTGCATAGTAGCGCATGTTCCGCGCGAGAGGGCATCCGAGGGCTCATTGAGTTTCCCTGGACGATACATGATATCGTAATTATAGGTGGAGAGCTCAATTCTCCACCGCAAGATCTTGTCATTCTTGATCTTGCCCCTCTGCGTGTTATTGAACATGAACGCCACGGACCGCTGGTCCGTGATCAGGGTGAACCGCTTCCCCGCCAGGTAATGGCGCCAGTGTCTGACGGCCTCCACAATGGCCTGGGCCTCCTTTTCCACCGCTGAATGCCGAATTTCGGGACCTTGGAGGGTGCGGGAAAAAAACGCGACGGGCCTGCCTGCCTGGTTTAGTGTGGCGGCCAGGGCGAAATCAGATGCATCGCTTTCCACCTGAAAAGGGATGGATTCGTCTACCGCGTGCATCGTGGCTTTCGCAATGTCGTGTTTCAATGCCTTGAAGGCCAATTGGGCTTCTGGGGTGAGTGGAAAAGTCGTGGACTTAATAAGCGGACGGGCTTTGTCCACGTAGTTGGGGACCCACTGCGCATAATAGGAGAAGAAGCCTAGGCATCTCCTCAGTGCTTTTGCGCTAGCGGGCAAAGGAAGTTCAGCAAGGGGGCGCATACGGTCGGGATCAGGGCCAATGACCCCGTTTTCCACTACGTATCCCAGGATGGCTAACCGGCGCGTACGGAATACATACTTCTCCCTGTTGTAGGTCAAATTCAGGCGGGATGCAGTGCGTAAAAAGTTCTGGAGATTTGTGTCATGGTCCTGCTGATCACGGCCGCAGATGGTGACATTATCCAGGTACGGGAAGGTAGCCCGCAGCCCGTTCTGGTCCACCATTCGGTCCATAGCACGCTGGAAGACAGAGACCCCATTGGTGACACCAAATGGAACCCTAAGAAACTGATACAGACGACCATCCGCCTCAAAAGCCGTGTAGTGTCGGTCCTCTGGGCGGATGGGGAGTTGGTGGTAGGCGGACTTAAGGTCTATGGTGGAGAACACCCGGTACGGCGCAATCTGATTGACCATATCAGATATGCGCGGGAGAGGATACGCATCCAGCTGCGTATATCGATTAATGGTCTGACTGTAATCAATGACCATCCGGGGTTTGTTCCCGCTCTTAACCACCACAACCTGTGCTCTCCACGGACTAACACTGGGCTGTATGATCCCTTCTTTGAGGAGCCGCTGAACCTCAGATCTGATGAAGATCCGATCTTCAGCGCTGTAACGCCTACTTTTAGTAGCGATGGGCTTGCAGCCTGGTACCAGATTCTTGAATAAAGAGGGTGTGGTGATCTTTAATGTAGAAAGATTGCATGCGGGACACTTTGGACAATTTGGAGACTGCAGCTGGTCCCCTACTGTCAGCGAAGGGAGTGGCCCACCGTACTGTAGGATCACACTCTTCATGTGGACCATAAAGTTTAGTCCGAGGAGAATTGGTGCGCAAAGATGCGGCAACACAAGGAGCCTGAATCGCTCGTAAATTGTGCCCTGCACTTTCAGAGTTACCACACAACGTCCTTGAACAGGGACAGACCGGGACCGTGATGCCATAGAGATTGTCTGTTTGGCAGGTTGAACCTGGAGTCCACACCTCTTTACAGTGTCAGGGTGAATAAAGCTCTCAGTGCTCCCGCTGTCAAACAGACAATAAATTGCACGACCATTTACCTTTATGTCCATCATTGAACAGTCAAACCTGTGGTGCTTAGCCTGGTTCAGGGTGATCAACGCCACCGTTGGCCCTTGAACGTCACTGCAGGCAGCTGAGGTCGATGCTGAGGACCCCTGCTGGTCGCTCCTGGTCGTCGTCGACCAAAATGGCCGCCCCCATGAATCGCACATGGTTGAGGGCGCCAAGCGTAGCGACTCCTGGTGGTCATCCTCCTCCGACTCCGTCGACCACAATGGCGTCATCCTGGACTCGCACGTGGACGAACCCCGTGGGTACTTCGACGTCGATGGTGATGATCCCCGTTCTGAAGGGTCACAGGCTGCACTGCCGTTCTTGGGCTTTGATCTGCACACCTTCGCGTAGTGCCCCTTTTTACCGCATTGATTACAGACCACCGCTTTAGCAGGACACTTTTGTCGTGGATGCTTGGCTCCTCCGCAGAAGTAGCACCGCGGGCCGCATGGGGCTGCCGCCGTCGTCGGGTCTACATGGGAGCACGCCATAACACTGCACTTCGAGCCCGTGGGGCGAGGAGGGATTTGTGACTGCTCCTGCCACGTTGTCTCCACGTGGTCCTCCGGATACAGGACCAAGCTCTTCGACGCCGCCTCAAGCATTTCAGCCGTTTCCATAGCTTGGGTCAGGTTGAGATTCCCCTTTTCTAGCAGCTTGAGACGGATGTACGAAGACCCTACCCCTGCCACAAACGCATCTCGGGCGAGGTCATACATATACTGCTCAGCCGACACAGGTTTGCAGTCGCAGCCCCTGGCAAGCTGCAAGAGCTCATTGGCGTAATCCTCCATGGTTTCGCCCGACTGCCGACGTCGTGTAGCGAGGAGGTAACGAGCGTGGATCTCATTGGGAGGTTTCGTGTAGCGCTTTTTCAAAAGCTCGAGGGCCCTCGGGTAAGTGGTGGCCGCACGGATCGCGAGGTAGACAGTGTCGCTTACCCTCGCATGGAGGACCCGGAGTCTGTCGTCATCTGTGATGACCGCTGCGGAGGCTGCCAGGTAGTCCTCAAAACACTTCAGCCAGTGGTCGAAGGTGTTAGAGGCGCCCACCGCACGTGGATCCAGCGTCAGACGCTCTGGCTTTAAGATTTGTTCCATACTCTCCTTTCCGTCGAGAGCTTAGTGTTAGGCAATAAAATTGATGCACGTCAATTGAACTCAAGACACGAGGCTTCGGTAACTGAAGGCTTTTATTGCCTAACAATGGAACTACTAGAACGTAAGTACACCATCCCAGACTGACGAGGTCCCGCCCGAGCAGGGGGTCTTATACCTCTCCCAGGAGGCGGAGCCCGACTGGGATGTGCCACAACAGTAACAACCACAGGTGTATTAATCCCACCCTAGCCCAACAACAACATTAGAACAATCCCACAGTGTGAACACCCTAGCCCAACAACAACATTAGAACAACCCCACAGTGGGAACCAACGATGGTTCACCACAGAGCTGCACTCATCCACGCAAGTGGTGAGTATCCCATCACACTCCTGACTTGTGCCTTGTAGCTGGTCAACAGGCTTTGTGAAGTCATGAGGTGAGTTACTCAACGTAGAAGCAATACTTTATTATCATAGAATTCCTACAGTATAGAGGAGGCCATTCAGCCCATCAAGCCTGCACCAACAACAATCCCATCCTATCCCACATATTTACCCTGCTAATCCTCCTGAAACTATGGTCAATTTAGCATGGCCAATCAACCTAGCCCGCACATCTTTGGACTGTGGGAGGAAACCGGAGCACCCGGAAAAAACCCACACAGACACGGGGAAAATGTACAAACTCCCCACAGACAGTGATCCAAGCCAGGAATCGAACCCGGCTGCCTGGCACTGTGAGGTCGCAGTGCTAACCACTATGTCACCATACCACCCTGTCAGTCACTCACTCCTAGCCACACTTATTACCATGAGTGAATCATTCTAACAGATTGGCTTGACCAGGTGATTCTAACAATCAGAATAATGAGCACATTACATATTCTGCACTTGGCTTTCATTCTTCCAGATGCTAAGAACTCTTAAATTACTAAGTGTTGCACTTTTTTTCTTTTGACCTGTTCTTGTAGCTGTAATATTTATGTTGTTGATCCAGTTCAGTTTGTTGATAGTGGAGGATTCAGTGATGGTAATGCCTTTGAATGTCAAAGGGAGTTGGTTAGATTCTACAACTCCCCCAGAAGTTTAAGATTTCACAGAGATGGTGTCTGAGATGCCTTTTTTTTTTATTCATTCGTGGGACATGGGCGTCACTGCCTGGCCAGCATTTATTGCCCATCCCTAATTGCGCGAGGGCAATTGAGAGTCAACCACATTGCTGTGGCTCTGGAGTCACATGTAGGCCAGACCAGGTAAGGGTGGCAGATTTCCTTCCCTAAAGGACATTAGGAAACCAGATGGGTTTTTTTGACAATTGACAATGGTTTCATGGTCATCAGTAGATTCTTAATTCTAGATATTATTTTTAATCTAATTTACTAATCTCCCTGATCTCTTTTTGAGATCAAGTATATTCCATACTCTCCCTTCTGTTAGCATGAGTGTTCTTTTCCAGGGTGGTTGTTGAGTTTATAGTAGGTCTTCTTGTTCTTCTTCAGAATCTGAGTAGCAAGCCTTTCTCTCGAAGGGTTTCTCCTTATGATACTCTAGTTTGTCTCAATTCTTTCTTGGTTATGGAGTTTTTTCAATGATTGTGCCTTCCTTCTGTTAGTCTCTTTCTGGGCTTCAGCAGTGGTAATTTGTGTTTAATGCCTGTGATTAAGTTCCCAGCCTAGTTACTTCTCTGTTATTCCTCACTCTGTTTTACCCTCCCGTGATCATTTGTGGTAATACTGAGTTTGAGTTTTTCTCTAGAGATGGAAATTATGTTTTCAATCTCCTACCCATTAGTAACTTTGATGGTGGGAAACCATTTTGTATTGGTGAGGTTCGATAACTCAGAGGAGCTAGATTAGGTCTTCACTTTTCTTCAAAAATACCTATGTCTGCAGCCCTCTCTCAGTTTCTCCATTTGCGTGAGGATAGTGAGGTGAACTGGCCACATGACTGAAGCCATATTCATTTGCAAAATTGTGGAATAGTTGATTAGCAAATGGTAGCCCAGGATAGCATGTGTTCCATAAATTCATATTGTGAAATTGGGTGACTGCATCTGCTGTGATGCTATGCAATCTTTTTACTGCAATCCACTGTGAATAGTAGTCAATGACAAAATGGAAGGTTTTCCTCCAAATTTAAATAGGTCCCTTTCCAAGTGCTCCCATGGCCTTGATGGAAAAGTGTTCATGGCTGTTTACAGCACAAGTATGACAGTTAAAAATCATCTCTTCTACAGAACGAGTAATGCCTGGCCACCAAACCGATTTATGGGCTCTGCTGTGACATTTTGCTAGTCCTGGGTGACCTTGGTGAAGTCTTTAAAGAATGTCAAGCTGAGGTGTTCTTGGTATGAATATTCTCTTGTTGAAGACTAGTAATTGGTCAATGATTGTGAGGTGCTTGCGCTGTTCAAGATATTGCCATAATATCAGATGAGTGGGGATAATCTAACCAAACTTAAAGACAATTTTTTCAAATTTAGAGGCTTTTTTCATCTTGTTGTTGAATGTCTTTTATTTCCTGCAAACTGTTTGCAGTAGCTGATAAGTGCTGAGTGATTAAGGAATATATGCTTCAACCTCCTCGAAGTGTGAATCCTCATATTGTTCTTTCTGACGGTATTTGTGACCAGTGTGTCTGTTGTTTGATACTTCCCTTGCACATAATCTATGATGGTGTCATATCGCATCAATCTTAGTCTGAACCACTGAATTCTGGGTGATAGCTTCACAAGTTGTTTTGTGTTTAGATGGGTGACTATGGTCTGAAACTATTTTGCTCACTCACGCTGTTGCCATTCTTATTCTATAATGGTGTATTGTTCTGTTCCTGTTGGTAATATAGAGGCATAGTGGACTGATCTGTGTTTGCTGTCTTTCTGCATTTGAAATAATGCTGCCGCCAGACCAGCAGTTGATGCATCTGCTGCTTCCATGGTCGGTAGTTCTAATCATAATGTGCAAATATTTCAGAAGAGATTAAACTTTATTGAATCCATTCAAAAGTATTTTGTAGGTCCAGATCCCAGCACCGCTGTCTCAAAGGTTTGTTGACCTCTGCCAAATTTGGCAAGAATTTACCTACTTAGTTGACCACCCCAAGGAATCTTTAAAGCTTAGTTATGTTCCTGGGGTTGTGGGAATTCTCTGATTGTTTCTGTTGTTGTGGATCAACTGTGATTCAGTGGTTTTTACAATGTGACCTGGAAACTCGATCACAGGTTTGACAAGTTCACATTTTTCATTCAGTGTTAGGCCTCTATCACTCTCAGGGCTGCTCTGACTCTGCAATCATGCTTTTTCCTTCTTGGAGACATGCATAAGTATGTTGTCCATATGGCGTACTACTTCGTCCATGCCTTCTAGAGTGTGAGACATTGTTTTCTGGAAATCTTTTGGAACAGATACTATTCCAAAGGATAATCTATTGAATCAATAATGACCAAATGGCAATATAAATGTGTCAGCAAACTGTTTGTCTTGAGGCAGCTGCCAGATCAATACATCACATCCAATTTTGTGAATAGAGTAGTCTTAACTAGTTTGACAAAACTCTCATCCACTGAGGCCATTGGGTAGATCTCATGGTCCACTGATTTATTTAGTTGAGTTAAATCCATGCAGATTCATATAGAACAATTTGCCTTTGGGACCGTAACTATTCCTGAACATCATTTTGCTGGCATGGTGAGCAGTGAGAACTTCTTGTTGCTCCATGTTTTCAATTTCACCCTGTCCGAAAGGGTGAGGGACTTTTCTCAGTTTAGGAGGATTTTTTTTTTTAAACAGGCAAATGCTTTAGCATCTGCTCCTAGGTTGATAAGATATTTGATTTTTAACATCCTTAGGCTTGTAATAATTTTGGAAATTAATTTTGAGATGTAGTGCTATAGTTCCCATCTGCATCTTCATCCACGTTTTGATTAATTTCAGTGTTAGGTATGCCTTTCTGCTCAGAGGACACTCTTGATTTTAAATGACAGAGAGGTTCGAGGATTTCGCAGTCTTCATATTTCAGTTTTTTGCCATGAGTTGGCCCTTGGTTGTCTCATTAGGGTGCTGTAATTTGATAAATGAGGTTTGCAATGTAATCTGTTTGACTTCATCTGATAAAACTGAAACCTCTGCAGCTGTATCTAATTTAAACTCTGTGGGGTGTCCACCCACTTCAAGTTTAATACCTTTTTTCGTTACCCCTGCTCTAGGTCTGCTGTAAGCTTTCTGGGAATGGCCAGGGGATTCCACGCTTCTGCTGAATCCTGGAATTGCTCCTGCTTTTGTGCTACCTCTTACTGCTTTGGCCCCGTGCTCATTGTTATGCAATCTCTAAGTCTGTGCCTCATCTGGAAAGGTGGTGCTATAGTGGTATTGTTACTTGGCTAGTAATCAAGAGACCTAGGGTACTGCTTTGGGAACCAGGGTTCAAATCCCACCATGACAGATGATGGATTTCAAATTCAATGAAAAAAATTAAATTAATGTCTAATGGTGACCATGAAACCATTATCAAATATCTTACAAACATACCTGGTTCACTAATGTTCTTTAGGAAAGGAAATCTGCCTGGTCTAACATGCATGTGACTCCAGACTCACAAAACAATGTGGTTGATTCTTGAATGCCCTTTCAAAGGCAATTACGGAAGGTCCAGCCAGTATTTATACCCACATCCCATGGAAGAATAAAGGAAAAAAAAGCTTGTCTCTGCTGTTCCTGTAATGTGAATCTCTTCTTTCGAGGATCTCTTTTCTTGCCAGTCCAATATCGTCTCTTTAATGTGTTCACTGGATCTTTTACTTAATGTCACCATGTTTTGTTGTGTGATTAGGGTTGAGATGGGTGGTGCAGAGATTGTCTTTTCTCCCAGAAAAGGCTGCTCAAATCGCAAAACCATTACTCACTATTTGCAGCAAATGTTTGGATATGTTTGGACCTTGACATGAGGTTGGAGCAGCTCTTCCTTCCAGGTCACTCTTTCCTCTCAGTCATGTGATCTGACATTATTATTACATCAGCAACATGCATGCTTCTGATGTTAACCCTTTACTCTACAACCCCTTCTATCACTTGGCTGAACATCAAGGGTAGGCTGATGGGGTGGTAAGTGGATTTGACCTTTTGTGGACAGGACATATCTGCACAATTTTCCGCATTATCAGTTACATATTGCCAGTAATACATTGAACTGAAGCTGTCTTATTTTACATTAATTAGACTCTATTATCTTAAAGGTTCACAGCTTCATCTTGGCAGAGGAATAATACACTGCACTTTACATGGTACCTAAAAAGAATGCAATGGGTGATGTACCAAATGACGCATGGGACTCTGTACACCATGTGGGATACGTTATTGGTTGATGCATGGAATACAAGAGCAGGGAAATTATGCTGGAACCATGTAAAACACTAGTTAGACCACAGCTTATAATACTTGAGCACTTTTCAGATTATCACATTACAGGAAGGATATGATTACACTAGAGTATATGTATGAGACTTGCATGGATGTTGTTGAAACAAAAGATTTTAAGCTATAAGAAAAAATTGGAGAAGTTGGAATTATTTACTTTAAAATAGAGAGTAGGTAAGAAGGACATATTTCTATTCACAGAGAGGTTAATAACCAGAGGCCATAGGGTTAAAATGATTGATGGAAGGATTACAGGGAAGTTTAAGGAGTTTTTTTTACACTTGGAGGCTGATGGCATTCTGGAATTCAGTGTGAAAGTGTGGTAGAAGCATCACATTTAAAAATACTTGGATATTTACTTGAAGCATTGTAATTACTGGCTACGGACCAAGAGTCTAAAGTGGTATTAGGCTAACTATCTTTATTTCGCTAGCACAGGCACTCAAGAGGATAATAGGAATGGAATTAGACCATATGCCATTTAATACAATTATTCTGCTATGACTCCACTTTCCCGCCTGCTCCTCCTATCCCTTTGTTTTTATCGGCCATCTTCCTGTGTCATAAATCTTTTTTACTTATTGTTTCATGAGATGTGGATGTTGCTGGCAAGGCCGGTATTGGTTGCCCATCCCTAATTGCCATTGAACTCAGTGGCTTGCAAGGTGATTTCAGAGGACATTTAACAGTCACACACATTGTCATAGGTCTGGAGTCACATGTAGGCTGCACCAGGTAAGGATGGCAGATATCCTTTCCTAAAGGACATTCGTGAACCAGGTGGGCTTTTTTTTTCAACAAACGATGATCGTTTTATGGTCGCTATTACCAAAGCAAGCTTTTAATTCCAGATTTTGTTAAATGAATACAACTTACACCAGCTGCCATGGTGGGATGTGAACCTTTGTCCCCAGTGGATTAGCTAGGTCCCTGGATTACATGTCTAGCAACATTACCACTATACCATCATCTCCCTTCGCTTTGATTCAATATAAATATGTGCGCCTACATATTCTACTCTCGATAAATATGTGTCTTGTGTCAAATCCTGAGGCCATCACACCCAGATGCAGCATTTTATTACAGATACATCGTAAAATTCCTTGTATCCTTGATCTGTAATCTTCAAAGGACAAGTGTTTTCCAATCTGCAAACATTCTTAGTAAAAGGAAGTTTGATGAAGCCCACAGTGATTACTTAACAACAAATAGACTTTGTGATTTTAAAGGGACAGTTTTCTCACACCAGTAGAATAATACACTGGGAACAATTTCTAATATCCTCTCAACATTGGCACAAAAGTGACCATGCAATCTGTCCAACATCAATGTCGAAAGTCTAGGATTAGGGCTTCATTTGATCTTGGCAAATTGTGGGTACCAAGTGTGGACCAAAACTAGAGGGCACAGCCTCAAAATAAATTCTCTGCCCACTGAAGTGGTGGAGGCTACCTCGTTGAATATGTTTAAGTCACGGATACATGGATTTCTGATTGGTAGGGGAATTAAGGGTTATGGGGAGCAGGCGGGTAAGTGGAACTGATTCACTTCAGATCAGCCATGATCTTGTTGAATGGCGAGGCAGGATCGCGGGGCTAGATGGCCTACTCCTGCTCCTATTTCTTATGTTCTTATGGACCCACTATAGGTCACTGATGCAGGAGTGCAGGAAATTGACCAGCTCCTATGCTGAGCTCTCTGGCTGGTTGGGCCTATGGGGAAGTTGGGTGGGAGGGAGGTTAGGGGGGTACGGTTGGTGGCTCAGTGGACTAATTGTGATTCACAGTATTGGTGTGGAGCCACAATAAGCACTCCTGCACATCCTGGCCCAACAAATGTTTGACCAACGGACTCAATGCCAGGTAAAATGGGTAGAAGCTGTGCATGATCTACCCAATTTTATCCTGAAAACATTATCATAAAACCCTTGTATATTTAAGCACCGGAAACAGGCAAAAATGCTATCCATTTAGAGGCTCACTGTAAAGGACAAAGTTTTAAAGTGGATTTATTCATCCATATATAATGGGACATGAGTGATTGTTTATTGCAGAGTAAATATATCTATGTTTCATTACTAGATACTTTAATAAATATTGCAGATAAGACCAAAATGTTCGAACATAAGAGTAGTAATGTTTTCAACTTTGCCCTTCTGTCCCAGATCTTTGTGGACCATGAACATCTAACAGAAATTTGGATGCATTTGAGATATGTATCTTTTTTCCCTGCTGGCCAGCCTGCAATTCAACCCCACAAGCCTTTACTATAGTCTGTTTGTGCTGGCAATTTGAGATGGGTCTGCTGGTATCTGTAATAATTGGCAGCCACCAGTTGGTATAATGAACTATAATGATTTATTTATAAGCAGATAAATTAACAGAATGCTTTCACAATGTTAACACTTCCACCTCTAGTATCTACTTTGGCTGCAAATAAATGCGCATCCTGTGCACCAAGACCCCCATGGTTGTTCCCCATTGGGTAATCGGGTCACATGACCCTCCTGATGTATGCCTCTTAAAGGGACCAGCTACTACATCCCTTCCCCTTTAAGTCCCTTATTATACAATACATAAATAGTTCATATAATTTTCAAAACATTAGTACTGAGAAGCACATTTAGCACAGTTTATCAAAAACTCAGTCGATCTGGGACTTCCTCCTTCTCTGGGAGCAATGTAGTCAACTGGCTGAGGCTCCACTGCAGAGGTAGTTTCAGGTGACTTTGTTTCACAAGGACACTCTGGAATCTGTGATTCACTTTCCTCAGTTTCATTTGGTGCAGCGCTTTGGCAGCTACGGGCTGTTCAGCCACTTCAGTGGTGGAGGCGGACACACTGGGAACGTTTAAGACTTATCTAGACAGCTATATGAACGGAGTGGGAATGGAGGGATACAAAAGAGTGGTTTAGTTTGGACCAGGGAGCGGCGCGGGCTAATTGTTCTTGGTTTCTCATTTCAAGGCTTCATTCTATGATCAACTTGCTGGTGCCAGTACAGAGCGAGACTGCGGATAGTTGGGAACCTGTCTCGGGGGCAGGGAATTCATATGGTGTTCGTGGAAGTGGAAATGAATAGGGTTGGGAAGCATTTTCCGATCAGGGCCAGTGTGATCTCCTGGACTCGTTTCGATCGCCTCAGGGGGTCGGAGAGGAATTTCCCAGATTTTTTTTCCCCATATTGGCCCTGGGGTTTTCACTCTGGGTTTTCGCCTCTCCCTGGAGATCACATGGTCTGGAATGGGGGGGTGGGGTTGAGCTAATAGGTTGTGATGAACAAAGCATCGTAGCTGTGAGGGACAGCTCGGTGGATAGGATATCGGTATGTAGATAGGCTGGAAAATTGGGCGGGGATCCTGGATTCAGGATTCAATCCTGGACCGGGGAGCGGCGTGGGCTTGGAGGGCCGAAGGGCCTGTTCCTGTGCTGTATTGTTCTTTGTTCTTCTTTGTTCATCTCTTCAACAAACACTACTTTCTGGTACAATTGGATTAGGCAGTAACACTGGCTCCTGGGTTGGTTCCCACCTCCTCTAATGATCTGTGTGTTTCTTCACTAACATGTCCTCAGCTCAAAGGACAATAGCCTTGTCCTGGCCATCACAACTCCTTTTGATCCGCTGCCCAAAATTCTGGACGAAGCCAGATCATCTATTTCAAATGCTCTCTTGACTTTCAATGAATCATGGTTCCTTTTTTGACAACTGTGCCTGTATCCACCCTCCCTGCTAAATTGGGAACAACCAGGCTCAACCTGGTCCTTAAAAATTGACCCATTAGCACCTCGGCTGCAGTTATTCCAGTAGTAGTATTCGGGGGGCGGGGTTCTATATGCTAGCAGAAAACGTGTTATATATTTAAGTCATTGCATGATTGTTTTAAGAACCGGTCACATGATTTGATGGTGATGTCATTAGGATGTTTCACAGGGGGCTGTTTAGTGTCATTTTCCATTCTGTGCAGAGAACAGCTTTTCAGTATACCTATTGTGTATTAGTTTGACTGTGTGTAAACCACATATTTTCTTGTTTAAAACCTACAACCCCTAACATAGTTAGGACATTACAAAAAAGAAAACTGGCGATGAGTCGGGATTTTGTTTCATCGAGAAAAGATCCTAAGTAGAAGAAAAAGAATATTGCGGGTCCTCACATTTCAAATGTTAGGAGGTTGGGGAAAAGCAACAACAGGATTAAAGGTTGAAATGCCAGCGCAGGAAAAGGAAGTTTTTAAAAAAAAGCTCTGTGGTTTTAAAAGAGGGTTTTTTGTTTCTGATTAGAGAAGGGTGAGATTCCAGGCAGTATGTGAAAAAAAGGTATTGAAAAGAAGGGATGCTCTGCTGTACAGCTGTGGCCATTTAGGAGAAACAACATCAAGTTAATGGTCTCCAAAGTAAAAAGGGGAATATTGGGAAGACAGTAAAAAAAATATACTGAGCAGTCTCAAGTCACTAGCACCTGCAAGAGAAATGGTGGGTCAATTAGGATCCATGGGGCCTTTCAATGAGGCACTGATCACTAGGGTCCTGCATTGCCACATGTGCGTTCCATTTCCCACCCCCCTGGCCCCCAACTTTTCCTACAATCTCCTGCAACATTGTAACGCCAGGGTGGTGGGCCTGGGTACGCTGTGTTAGCAAGATTTTTGGCAGGCAGGAGGGTGATGATGACTCACTATGCGCCATTGTGATGATGCCCTGATGCAAACTACCCGAGCTCCGCATGCATGCTGGCACCTGGACCCACATCTGGGTGGTGGGTAAGGGAGCACTAAACCCCCATGCCAGGCCCTGGGGTGGGTGTGATGGGGCAGGGGAGTGAATCTCTTGTGGGTTCTGGGGATGCCATGGCAGATGCTGTAAGTTGCTGCAAATGCATGATGCATGCCATCTGTTGTAGCCAGTGAATTATTTGAGTGCCTTGATTTTCTCAGTAGCGGTGTGTTAAGGGGCCTCCCCCACAGACATCAACGTGCAGGGTCCCTCCAGCAACTGTTGGGTAAGTACATTCCTTTTAGAGGCTAATTAGAGACAAATTAGTCACAGGTGTGGGATGAAATAACATTTATTGATGCCAAAAAAAGTGCTTTCAAAATAAGTGATAATATAAAAATGTGAAAGTGAGACTCTAAAGTGCCTAGCTATTCTATCTACCTATTGTTGCCCTTCACCCGTGCCATCTTGGTGCCACTGCAACTTCTTAACCTTACGTGGCCTATCACTATGTCTTGGTGTCTCCCCAGGATGTACGTCAGATGTGGAGGTGGCCAGCTGCCTACCACACCCCGTGGCCTATGATGCCCTTGGCGATCGTCCTCTGGAGGGCCTATACCTTGAAGTCCCTGGCCGGCTTCCAGGTTTTTGGGATGTATCCATGACACCCTCTTCATCCCATTGCCCCGGTCTCAGGAAAGGGGAAGTCAGAAGGTGTAGCCAAAGTCTCCTGGGTGGAAGGCACCAGCATGGGCGTGAGCCCTTCCTCCTCCCTCGGAGTTCCTGTGAACCCCTGGGTCACTCCATGGGACAGTGGTGTTTCTACAGTGAACTCAAGAAGCTCCGGCATCACCTGCCCCTGCCAGTCCTGCAGGACCACCTGCGTTCTTGCCATGGTGGCTGTGCCCTCAGTGATGGCCCTCTGAGTCGGGGGGCCACCTGCCAATGGCAGCTGCAAGTGCCCTTAGAGACTGGGCCACACTCTGCAGCCCCTTAGCCATGACCCTCTGTGACTGGGCCACGTTCCTCTTGGAATATTTCTTGGTACTTCCTAATGACCTTTTGCAAGCCCCCTTCTTTTAACTTAAAGATCTCCAGCCATAGACCATAGAAGCGACCATAGAAATCCTACAGTGCAGAAGGAGGCCATTCGGCCCATCGAGTCTGCACCGACCACAATCCCACCCAGGCCCTACCCCCACATATATTTACCCGCTAATCCCTCTAACCTATGCATCCCAGGACTCTAAGGGGCAATTTTTAACCTGGCCAATCAACCTAACCCGCACATCTTTGGACTGTGGGAGGAAACCGGAGCACCCGGAGGAAACCCACGCAGACACGAGGAGAATGTGCAAACTCCACACAGACAGTGACCCGAGCCAGGAATCGAACCCAGGACCCTGGAGCTGTGAAGCAACAGTGCTAACCACTGTGCTACCGTGCCGCCCAGTTCTACTTAATCTCTTGGAGCCAATCATGCGCCATTAAACTCAGTTCTTGGCCCAACACCATCATCAATGGTAGCTGTACCAACTGCTACCTGTAACTCAAAGGGGTTGTAGTCGTTCCTACTATCTTTATGGCTTCTCCGGTATACATAGCTAATCTTGCTGAAGTGTTCATCAACTTCAGGGATTTCCTCTTTAAGACACCAGTAGGTCTGCTTGCTCAAAACAATAGCTGACACTCCCGTGTCTACCTCCAACTTTAGTGGTTCGTTTAGTAACACCACTGTGATGGGGATGACCTTACCCACTTCCACATTGTTTAATGATATAACATTTAATTTCCCCACAGGTCAATCCTCCATACTATGCACTCGGGCTGGATTATTTACTCTGCTTGTACTGGGCTGGCCCTGCTTGCTTCTACATTTATGTGTTAAATTAACCTTTTTTTCCACTCCCAAAGCACTCTGCTTTTCTAAATCTACACACTTTTGGGAAGTGGCTTCCCATACATTGAAAACTGTGTCACTTCTAGACTGTTTAAATCTTCAGAATCTAGTGATTCTTCCCATGTTTACATTCAACTCGCTCCTTGAGCATCCTGTGTCATTAGTACTCATAGTTTCCTGTCTGGACTGGTGGACCTCGATGCTTTGCTAACTTTGTAACTCCTGGGTGCCCTTCTTGGTGCTCTCTATCACTGTTGCCATTTCCAGTGCCTTCTTAATAATCAACTTAGGCAACAGTTTCCTTTTGTATAGCTGCATTACTTACACTGCATACCAATCGATCTCTTAACCTGTCATTTAAAGCTGTCAGAAGCCGCAATGCACTGCAATCTGTTTTAGCCTTGCTGCGAAGGCTGCAATATCTCCTCCAGGGCCTTCCCCATCGAGTTAAATGTATCTTTACACTGTTTTATCGAGGCTTTAGGGGTCACAATGCCCCCTTTGCTAGCTCAACGAGCTTTGCAAATTTTTGTGTGTCGGGGCATTTGCAGACGTTAAACTTCAGATCAAGTTATATGTCTGGATCCCACATGTGGTAAGTAAAATGACTTTCTCTTATCCTCCCTCTCCATCCCATTAGCCATGAAAAAATATTCAAACCGTGCCACATGCTGTACCTAGTTCTCGGTGGCTGCATCAACGGTATCTAGCTTCCCAATGAAAGGCATGCCTGCTCCCTCTTTTTCAGGCTTGGATCGATCTGATTCATTCTGGAGTTTTGTAACCACATTCTCTTCGAATTCTTCGCTGCAAGAAATCTTTGATTTACCTTGTCACCAATGTAGTAACTGGAAGGAGTGGCGACCACCAGTTGGTACAATGAACTGTAATGGTTTATTTACAAGCAGATAAATATACAGAGTATTTTCATGGTAACACTTCCAACTCAAGGCTCTACTCTGGCTGCAGAAGCCCGCGCTTTGCACCAAGATCCCATTGGGTGAGCAGGTCACATGACCCTCCTGGTGTACACCCTTTAAAGGGGCCAGCTACAACTGTATCTGAGGAGAAGGGGGGATAGGTTGGTATTTGAGGCTGAAAGCTTTCTTGGGAACACATGCACCAGAGTTTGTGCTGGTTAATCCTCTATTTAACCAACATTTTCTGTTTTATTTCAAGCCTGCTACATGCTTTCAATCCTGACCGATGTGCTGGGCTCGAGACTTCAAGATCGGTAGATAGACTGAATGACATCTAAATTGGCCAAAATATCTTTGTTTTGAACACAAGCAAATGAGAAACTAAGATGAGCAAATAGCGAATCATGTTGTGACTTTTAAGACCAGGGACATTTAAAAAGACAGGATGCATATTTCAGGGAATTATTAAATTCTACACTCGTGGCTCATCCTCATTCTCTGGAAGTGTTTGACAAATTACTTGACACCTGTGCTTGTGATCATTTTTCTTTATAATTTGATTTTCTTAACTTCATTAATTCATGCTATTTTTAATATTTAGTGATGTCTCTTACTGTTACTGTGAAAATTTTATATTTTACTGCAGTTATTATCTTTGTGAAATGCTTATAGCAATAGGAATCAAACTCTTGTTGCTGACTGTACAAGTGATTTGGTGACATTATCCTCTATCCTGCCCTGGCTTTATCCACAAATCTCTGACTGAGCCTCAGTGTTGCAAAAAGGGCTGGGTTTGGAATTGATTCTCCTGTCCCACAGACTGCTGCTGTTTCTCACTTTAATTCTGCGTTTGACAAGGCGGCAGTATTCAGGGGTATCTGAATCACACTGTATCTTAAGGCTAGGATTGTTAATTAGAAACCTTGCTGTGTTCCTTTTGTAAGGAAATATAATTGTCCTCATCTTAATGTTGGTATGTGTATCGAGAAGCTTTTGGAGCCTCGCAACCATTTATCAAGAGAAAAAAGCTTACCTTAAAAATGATTATTCCTACTGCATGCACTCGCTGGTATTGGCGCTGACAATTGGCAGCGCTCCACACTATGAGGGATTTTAATAACAAAAAGCTCAGGGACAAACAGCAGCATTGTGCAATGAGTGGAGTGAGCACTGGTAATCTGAACCATTAATAAAGTTTAAATGCTGCAGCAGCTGCAAGCTGCCAATTAGTTTTGCTGTTTTATTTGGATTGGGGTCAAAGCTATCTGCTTTCAGAGGTTTGCTGCTGTGACCTCTTTCTCACCCCTGTGCATACTGTGCCTGAAGCATAGTCCATCCTCAAGCAAGCTGTAAAAACATATCATTGCTGCACTTTGATAAATGTTAAATCCTGGTAAGACTATGACTGGCTCTTAGAGTTTCTATCCAAGATGTTGGGTTTGCTAATCTTGCAATACAGTGGACGCGACCTACATTTTTTACAATTTAATCTTAACAAAGCAATGGAAAACACTTGATCATTGTTTTTATGTAAGTTTGGTTCAATGATAGCACTCGATGTCTGACTCTGATCCACTGATTCCAGTGCAGTACTTTGGGAATGCTTCATTAGCAAAGGGGCTACCTTCTGGAGGAGACTTGGTCTCTCTCTACTGCTTCTTCAGGTGGATGTAAAGAATTTCAATTCGGATTGAGAAAGAGCGGGGAGTTATCAGTATCCCATGCCAATAAACTGAACAAGAACTAATCATTTACCTCTTTGTTATTTGAAATCTGGCTGTGCCCAAATTGGCTGCTCTGCTTGCCTATATTACAATGGTGGACTACATTTTAAAAGTGTAATTCTTTCATTGGGGATTGATTTGGATGTTTTCCAAGGATGTGAAAGGCACTTGATAAATACATGTGAGTGATTTCTATCAGTGGATTTACTGCACTCATGCTGTCATCAGTAGTTAAAGTGTAGGGATAATTGAGGCTTAATAAATTATGAGGGGCCTAGCTAGTGGATATGAGGCACCTATTTCCATTAGTAGAGAGCTCAATAATCAGGGGGCAGAGATTTACATTAACTGGTAGAAGGATTAGAGGAGAAGCTTTTTCACCCAGAAGGTGGTGGTGATCTCAAATTCTCTGCCTCAGCTATCACGTTTTTAAAAAAAATACGTGGTCATGCACTTGAACTATTGCACTACAGGACAACAGACCAATAACTGGAAAGTAGGATTAGAGTGGATTGTTCTTTTTTCAGTCAACACAGATATAATGGACTTAATGGTTTTCTTCAATGCTGTAAATTTTCTGTAATGATGCACCTTCAGAGACTTCAATTAGTGAACAACAAAGGATTTATTTACAAGGATCTACAAGAGCAGCAGCATGTCTGCAGCTAGTTCCAGAATACCTCTGCTTAGGAGAACTTCTCCCCCTGAGGTAATTCCCCACTCTGAGTCCAGATTGGTCACCCAGGCCAGGTGAGCCTTACTCTGCTTTAAAGGCCAATCACCACATCCCTCCCCTTTCTTCAAAAATCTTCAAAAACTAATTTACTCAGTCCGAGTTAAATACATGAGTTGGACAATTATAAATTGAATCTTTGAGGGGTTTTTTTACCACCCAATGGCAGCACACTCAGTGCCTCAACGCCATCCTTCAGAACCTCCTGTTGGACACTATAGCGACATCTCCACATTGCTCCCTGTCAACTCCAGCAAGATGCAGCACGTGGGCCCGCCAGGGTTTCAGTCGCACCCAATGCCGTCCCAAAGAAACCTGGCATCACGTTAGTGGCCAGTCAAGTGAGTGCGTGTAACCAGTGTTTGCATCCTGAAGAGGGGGGCCTCGCCGATGCTCCCCGTCATGACCTCGATTGGGGTGCGTGACGCTAGGCATCACCATCACATCTTGCATTGGGGGGGAGGGGGAGGGGGAGGGGGGGGCGCGCACATCAGTGTTATCTGTGTGATGTTGCAGCCATACTGGGAATGTCAGCTCAATGCCTGGGACATCGGCTTGCAAAGGGTTAACAGTTGGCCTCCACTACATGGCAGTGCTTTTTAGCTACACACCATTTAATGCTGTAATCATTAGTGAGGGGAGGCCGGGGTGGCTGTTCAGCCGAGTGTCTTCCTCTTGTGGCAGACGAGGCACAGCTGAATCGTGAGGTCAGCAATTAGCATGTCCAGCGCATTCCCAGAATGCACCCTGTTTCTCCCAGGTCACAAGAGGTGCAGAGCTGAGCAGCCTCAATAACCCATTGAGATCCACTGTTACACACAAGCACTCCGGACAATTGGGTTTGGATTTCCTGGCAGCTTCTCCCCTTTGTCCTCACACCGTTGTCTGAGTGTGGGTTCCAATCTCACTGCAGTCATCCTCCCCCGCGTGTGAGACCCTTCAGGCCACAAGAGGAAGATGCAGCCCATTGCTGATTCCCCCACTCTGCCCTGACAACCTGGCCTCTCATGGGACCCTACCTGGGTCACTCACAGTCACTCCAGTGCTGAGCCTCTTGTTTTCAAGCGTTCCCACTGTCTGGCCAGTCTCCACTAAGGAAGGGCACTCCCTTAACTGTGATATGGACAGAAACCCAGGAAGGAGGGCACAGGAAGCGCTGCTTGCATACCAGTCTTTGCAACCTCTTTAAAGCAAGGGGCACCCTGACATGAAGGGAAAGTAAGGCCTGCAAGTGACTCCTGTGGACTTCTCTCCCAGATATGGCAAGTGTGGGCCTCCCACCCCTGGCCTTGAGTGTCACTTATCTGTCCCCTGCGTCCTCTCCAGAGCCTCCTGAGCAGTGAACACCCCAAAAGGTGCGGACTGCCTGAGCATTCACCTCTGAACTCCCCAGGTTCATGCTTACGTAGAGCAGGCATGGCGTGATGTTGCGCTGGCACCTGCTGAATATCTGGTGCGGGGGGTTGGTGGGGGAAGTGCTGGAAAGAGTGCACACTAATAACATAATGTATTAAAATGAGCTTTCTGTGGCCCCATGGCATGTTTCACGCCACTCCCCCAGCGAGGGAGCTGCAAGATTGGAAAGCGGAAATTTACTGGTGCGAATTGCACTTTCCGGATTTTGAGTGCGCACCGCCATTCCCGCAGACGGAGAGTGCAGCCTCAAAGTCACCCCCAGTTATGTGGTCAGAACCTATCTGCACTTTGAGTTTTGATGACATCAGTAACCTGGTAGTGGTTACAGTTCAGCTTCATTTCAATCATCCTGATCAAGGAGAAGGTAGAAGTCACATGTAGGCTCGACTAAGTAAGGATGGCAGATCTCCTTCCCTAAAGGACATTAAAGAACCAGATGAGTTTTTGCAACAATCAACAATGGTTTCCTGGTCATCATTAGACTTTTATTGAATTCAACCTTCATGTTCCATGTGGGATTTGACTTGTGAATCTAGTGCATTGTCTTGGGTCTCTGGATTACTAGTTGTGACCACACCACTACACCATCACTTCCCTGAACATCTTTACAGTAAGTAATATTTTTAAATGGAAATACATTTGACTAACAATGAAAATGGATAATAAAAGGGGAACTGAACGGTATGAGTTAGGAAAGAGCACCATATAATGGGACTCAATGATACTTTAGGTATGATTACCTGTCTGAAGGGCTGCCAGAAGCCTCTTGCCTTCTATCCTGATCAATTATCAGCTTTTTTTTTGAAGGAGACTGGTATTTTTTAAGTTTGTTTTTGGAATGACATCGACAAGGCTATATTTATTGTGCATCCCCAGTTGCTCCAAAGGTCAGCAATGCAGCATGGGAGGCTCCTTTCCCTGAAGGACATTCATGAGTTTGTATAAAGGTCTAGCTGCTTCCATTATCTTTTGTCAACCCACAAAAGACCAGATTCACTGAATTCAATTTTGCAGCTTGCTGTGATAAAATTTCATTTCCTGACCCCTGAGTGGCAAATGAAATTTAATGCAGAGAAATATGAAATGATTCATTTTGGTAGGAAGAACAACCAGATGCAATATAACATAGAACATAGAAAGCCACAGCACAAACAGGCCCTTCGGCCCACAAGTTGCGCCGATCATATCCCTACCTCTAGGCCTATCTATAGCCCTCAATCCCATTAAATCCCATGTACTCATCCAGAAGTCTCTTAAAAGACCCCAACGAGTTTGCCTCCACCACCACCGACGTCAGCCGATTCCACTCACCCACCACCCTCTGAGTGAAAAACTTACCCCTGACATCTCCTCTGTACCTACCCCCCAGCACCTTAAATCTGTGTCCTCTCGTAGCAACCATTTCAGCCCTTGGAAATAGCCTCTGAGAGTCTACCCTATCCAGACCTCTCAACATCTTGTAAACCTCTATCAGGTCACCTCTCATCCTTCGTCTCTCCAGGGAGAAGAGACCAAGCTCCCTCAACCTATCCTCATAAGGCATGCCCCCCAATCCAGGCAACATCCTTGTAAATCTCCTCTGCACCCTTTCAACATAAAGGGGGTGCAGGAGCTGAGGGACCTGGGGGTGCATGCGCATAAATCATTGAAGGTGGCAGGACAGTTTGGCAGACCAGTTAATACAGCGTGATTTTTTTCTGGAAGGTGGTCTTCATGCTCTTGAGCCCAGCACATTGAAGGACCTCATTGTTTTGTGATTGTCAAGATGTCGTTGTGGAAGCAATCCAGAGCTTTGATGTGTTTCCTATAGCAGACCCTGGATTCTGCACCATGCAGTAAGATTGTAAGGACAATGCCTTGTAGAGTTGCATTTCAATCTTCAACTTAATTTAATGCTGTTTCCGGATACAATTGGCCATAGGTACAATTTGCCTTCAGGTTGCATGCACTGATTTCCTCATCAATAGTTGTATCCCGAGAGAGAACATTACTAAGGTATGAGAATTTTTCTCCAACCTTAAGTGGTTCCACTAACAGTTATTGTTGGTGCTTTATAGCATGTGCCTGGTGCTGGCTGAAATACAACCAGGACTCCAGCACGGACGAGTACAGAATCCCCAAGCAGAGTCTTTATGGGAACTACCTCACAGCAAATGACATCAAGTACAATACCATCAAGGACATCAGTACAAATATTACCACAAGGCTTTAAAGAGTCTTCACAAACTACTGCATTGCAGATCACCTCTCTTGGGGAAACACTGCAGCTGACTGGTCCTTGTGGAGATGAGCACTGAAACTTGGTTCAGCATGCTTCAAGAACCATTTACACCAAACCCACAACATACAATTGCCTAGAGGGGGCATGGCTGCAGAGGTCCCCCAAACACCAACAATGACAAGAGTCTTCCAGTTTTATGGACATGCATGCTGATCCTGCATCAGACTATTCAGTCATGAGAGGACACACAGAAGATGACAAAGTCACTTACAGCTTGGACATACTTAAATAAGGAGTCTACTACCTTATAAAGCAAGTGGGACCCTGTACTTTGTAAATAGGGGAAAAGAGTACATAAGTAAGGAGGTGATGATAAGTTGTATAAAACACTGGTTTTGCCTCAACTGGAGTATTATGTCCAGTTCCGGGCATCACACTTTAAGAAGATTGTGATGGCATCAGAGGGTTTTGCTTTTATTCATTCGTGGGACATGGATGCTGCTGGCTGGTCAGTATTTATTGCCCATCCCTAATTGTTCTTGAGAAGGTGATGGTGAGCCACCTTCTTGAATTGCTGCAGTCCATGTGCTGTGGGTTGAACCACTTTCCCATTAGGGACAGAATTGCAGAATTTTGACCCAGGGACTGCGAAGGAACAGCGATATATTTCCAAGTCAGGGTGGTGAATGGCTTGGAGGGGAACTTGCAGGTGGTGGTGTTCCCATGTATCTGCTGCCCTTGTCATGGGTTTGGAAGGTACTGTCTAAAGATCTTTGGTGAATTTCTGCAGTGAATCTTGTAGATAGTACACACTGCTGCTAGCGAGTGTTGGTGGTGGAGGGAGTGGATGTCGTGCCAATCAAGCGGACTGTTTTGTCCTGGATGATGTCAAGCTTCTTGAGTGTTGTTGGAGTTGTACTCATACAGGCAAGTGGAGAGTATTCCATCACACTCCAGACTTGTGGCTTGTAGATAGACAGGCTTTGGGAAGTCAGGAGGTGAGTTACTTGCCACAGCCTCTGACCTGTTCTTGTGGCCACTGTGTTTATGTGACAAGTCCAGTTGACTTTTGGGTCAATGGTAACCCCAAGGATGTTGACAGTGGGGGATTTAGTGATGGTAACACCATTGAATGTCAAGGGGCGGTGGTTAGAGTGTCTCTTATTGGTGATGGTCATTGCCTGGCATTTGTGTGGCGCAAATGTTATTTGCCACTTGTCAGCCCAAGCCTGGATATTGTCCAGATCTTGTTACATTTGAACATGGACTGCTTCAGTATCTGAGGAGTCGCGAATGGTGCTGAACATTGTGCAATCATTGGTGAAGATCCCCACATCTGACATTTTGATGGGGGGAAGGTCATTGATGAAGCAGCTGAAGATGGTTGAGCCTAGTACACCTCCCTGAGGGATTCCAGCAGAGGTGTCCTGGAGCTGAGATGAGTGACTCTCCACAACAACAACCATCTTCCTATGTGCCAGATATGACTGTAAGCAGTGGAGAGTTTGCCCCCGATACCCATTGATTCCAGTTTTGCTAGAGCTCCTTGATGCCACACTAGGTCAAATGCGGCATTGATGTCAAGGGCTGTCACACTCACCTCACCCCTGCCATTCAGCTATTTTGTCCATGTTTGAACCAAGGCTGTAATGAGGTCAGGAGCTGAGTGACCCTGGCAAAACCCAAAGTGGACATCACTGAGCGGTTATTGCTGACCAGATGCAGCTTGATAGGACTGTTGATGGCCCCTTCCATCACTTTACTGATGATCAAGAGTAGACTGGACGGTAATTGGCTGGGTTGGATTTGTCCTGATTTTTGTGTACAGGACATACCTGGGCAATTTTCCACTTTGTTGGCTAGATGCCAGTGTTGTAACTGTACTGGAAGAACTTGGCTAGGGGAGCAGCAAGTTCTGGAACACAGGTATTCAGTACTATTGCCAGAATATTATCAGGGCCAATTGCCTTTGCAGTATCCAGTGTCCCCAACCACTTCTTGACATCACGTGGAGTGAATCGAATTGGCTGGAGACTGGCATCTGTGATGCAGGGGACCACTGGAAGAGGCCAAGATGGACCATCCACTCGGCACTTCTGGCTGAAGATTGTTGCAAATGTTTCAGCCTTCACACTGTGCTGGGCTCCTCCATCATTGAGGACGGGGATATTTGTGGAGCCTCCTCCTTCAGTGAGTTGTTTAATTGTCCATCACCAGTCACAGCTGGATGTGGCAGGACTGCAGAGCTTGGATCTGATCCGTTGGTTGTCGGATCATTTAGCTCTGTCTTGTTTGGCGTGTAAGTCATCTTGTGTTGTAGCTTCACCAGGTTGACACCTCATTTTTAGGTATGGTGCAGAAAACAATCATGGGAATGGTTTCAAGAATGAGAGACATCAGTTATGTATGCAGATTAGAGATTGAGATTTTGTTAAGATCACTCCCCCAGCTGTGGCATATTGTGTTTGAGGATGCTTCGGTGAAGCAATTTGGAACATTTTACCACTTTAATTATGCTACATAAATCCAAGTTGTTGCTATTTTGTTAGTGTCTCATATAGCTGAATGAAGCCGTTTGGCTTGTTTCAGCTCTCCATTGGGTTCTTAGTCAGCTTTGCAAAATTAACCCTTTTGATATTGCTAGAATTCAGTTGTGTGGTTTAGACAGACTGTTTTTCCCCCAATCTCTTGAGAAATATTTGACTAAGTTTGTCCAACCAGTCTAACCCTATATTTGGTTGTCCTTTATAAATTGTTTCCAGAGCATGATGGTTGCAGAGGTTTAAGAACCATCGTATTTACACTGTATATCATCATCCCCCTCTATATTTAGCATTATGCCCTTCAATTCTAACCAGAAAACCATCCAACTAATTCTTCAAGGTGTCAATCAAGAAAGCATCAACTGTTCCTGCAAATACACTGTTCCATTATTTAACAGGGGAAATATCTAATCATCTGTCTTTCTTGAGGCTCATTAATCCTTTTCCTTTGTTCCACATTCACAGTTTGCAATAAACAGCTTTTTTGTATCTTTATTATCTTTGCCTCTCAGCATTTTGAAGATCTGAATCACATCTTCTCTCAATCTTCTTTTGTGCTGTTAAAACAACTTCTGTTCTTGAAATCTCTCTTTGTGATCTGGATCCCCAATTCCCCCCAGAATCGTCTCATTTGCCTGCACTGACTCACTGCAGTCTCTTAATTTGTTTTCAACAGCAGGATGCACAAAACTGCGCACAGTATTCTGAATGGAGCCTCGTTACAGATCTGTATTGAGTCATATAACTTGTTTCAATTAGTATCAAATGCCTTGAGATGCATTCGGGTATTTGATTAAACACAATGCTGAAAGCTTCATGTTGTCTGTATGAATGGTTAATAATCACACAAAGATCCTCTCCCGTCTTTGTGTGTTTTGCATTCTTTATTTTATACATTTCACAAGATTCATTAAAATGCATTTGTTTAATAGACACAGAATTTTTCTTTTATCCCTAGCCTCAAATTTTGGTGTTAGAAGTTTCCCATCCTGTTTTACACTTAGGATTAGCATTGTTGAAAAAAGGGATATGCAATCAAAGCTTTGTCTTGCACTCATCAGAATATCGCACAAGAATTTTCCAACAGTAATGGGGGAAACAATAATTTTACTGCATGGGGAAAGAGTAATAGTTGGTTGGCAAGTGGACTCCAATTGGTGGAGGTTTTACTTTGGAGAATACAGCAAGGAACAGTTAACTGCCCAGCTTTGTTCAAATTCAGACTAGGTAAATCAACTCTGATCAAGACAATTCTGATGCAGTATAAATTATTGTTCCTCCATTACAGTTAGTAAGTTATTGTGAGCTATCCTGATGAGTGCAAGATGAAAAGCTTTGCTAGCATGTCTCTTTTTTTTAAGCGACACTCAAGTTCTGTTTTACCAAATCACTATATGTACCTCACAGTGCCAGGGACCCAGGTTCGGTTCTGGCTTTGGGTGACTGTCTATGTGGAATTTGCATGTTCTCCCCGTGTCTGCATGGGTTTTCTCTGGGTGCTCCAGTTTCCTCCCACAGTCCAAAGATTGTATAGGTTCGGTGGATTAGCCATGGCAAATGTGTGGGTTTATGGGGATAGGGTGGAGGGGAAGGCCTGGGTGGGATGCTCCTTCAGAAAGCTGGCGCAGACTTGATGGGCCAGGTGGCCTCTTTCTGCAATGTAGGAATTCTGTGGATTCTATGTGATTAGAATAAATGGCATAAGTACAGACCAAATCTCTGATGGCAAAAGATGTGGAGATGGCAAAAGGTAATTGACCTGAAATTTGGCCAGGAGTTCCATGGGTGGCAAAGTTGATATCCAGCCCCAAGAGCATTGACAGCTCACTAGCCTTAGCAGCGCTACTGAGAAAAGTGATCATTTGTCAGACAGCAGGAGGCCTGGGGCTTATAGCAGATATAGGCAAAGACAAAATGTAAATTAGTCAAAAGTCCCAGCACTGGAGGGGAAATCCCTCTAGTGAAAATACTGGGGTTGAAGGGGCTGCCTTCCCTGCCTACATAAAACCTTCACTGCTGGGCTGATGCTGAGAGTTTATTCCCATTTTAGCTGGTGATTTCCTTGCACATCAGGGGGTCAATCTGCTGTCAGCAAGTTGCTATTTGCATTGTTAAATGTCCCCTGTTTAGATCTTTAAATGTGCAAAATGGCTGCCCGCCTCCTTGCAATGTCTGCCTGTCCAATGTGCCGATGGTAAATTGCCTCAATGGCAGGACTGTATTGGGTCCAACATGCCCCCCTGTGATTTCACTCGTCCCCCTATCTCTTAGGCCTTTTCCTGGAGGCCAGTAACATTTAACCAGTGACCTCTCTTCCTCTCCCCACAAATTATGATCTACTGAACGTTCCAACTTTTAATCCTGTCTTGTTGCATTGTAGTTCAGATGGTGGCACTCTGACCTCTGAGTCAGAAGGTTGTGGGTTCACCGCCCCCAGCCCAGGGATAGGATTGTTAGGTCTCAGTGGGGATGGATATAATTGGGGGGGGGGGTTGGAGGGGGAGTGTGCAGTGCTAAAAATAATGCCACTGGTTGATGGCTGTTTTTATGTCACCATTCCTGCCACCAGTAATTTCCTTCATGATGGGAGGAAGCTGATGAAGCTACAACACTGGACTACCAGTGTGCCAAACAACATAAGCAGCAAGTAATAGAGTTAAGTGATTCCATAATCAACAGATTAGATCTAAGCTCCGCAGTCCTGCCACACCCAGCTGTGAATGGTGGTGAACAATTAAACAACTCACTGGAAGAGGAGGCTCCACAAAGATCCCCATCCTCAAAAATAGAGGAGCCCAGCACATCAGTACAAAAGATAAGGCTGAAACATTCGCAACAATCTTCAGCCAGAAGTGCTGAGTGGATGATCCATTTTGGCCTCCTCTGTATTTCCCCAATATGTGGAGATTCCGGCGTTGGACTGGGGTGAACACAGTAAGAGTTTTAACAACAAGAGTTTTAACAACTTTAACTTGGTGTTGTTAAAACTCTTACTGTGTTTCCCCAATATTACAGATGTCAGTCTTCAGCCAATTTGATTCACTCCACACGATGTCATGAAATGGCTGACGATGCTCGATACTGCAAAGGCTGTGGATCCTGACAATATTCTAGCAATAGTACTGAAATCTTCTGCTCCTGAACTTGCATCTACCCAACAATGTGGAAAATTGCCCAGGTATGTTCTGTACACACAAAGCAGGACAAATCCAACCCGGCCAATTACCGCTCCATCAGTCTGCTCTTGATCATCAGTAAATTGATGGAAGGGGTCAATAACAGTGCTATTAAGCAACCTGTTCACTGATGCTCAGTTTGTGTTCCAGGAGGGTCACTCATTACAACCTTTGTTCAAACATGGACAAAAGAGCCAAACTTAAGAGGGGAAGTGACACCAAAGCAGTATGGCACCAAGGAGCCTAACAAAACTGGAGTCAATGGGAATCAGAGGGAAAACTCTCTGTTGGTGGGGGCATACCTAACACAAAGGATGGTGGTTATAGTTGTTGGTGGTCAATCACCTCAGTTCCAGACCATCATTGCAGGAGTTCCTCAGGGTAGTGTCCCAGGCTCAACCAACTTCGGCTGCTTCATCAATGACATTCCTTACATCTTATGATCAGAAGTGGGAATGTTTGCCGATGACTGCACAATGTTCAGCACAAGATGATGAGTAACATTTGTGCCATACTAGTGCCAGGCAATGGCTATGCACAAAAAGAGATAATCTAACCATCACTCCTTGACATTCAATGGCATTAGCATTGCCTAATCCCTATGGGGTTACCATTGACTTGAAACTGAACTGGATTAGCCATATAATTACTTTGGCTACAAGAGCAGGTCAGAGGCTAGGTGATTCCCCAAAGCCTGTCCAAGGTGCAAATCAGGAGTATAATGTAGTACTGTCCACTTGCCTGGATGAGTGGAACAACATGCAAAACGCTCAGCACCATACAGAACAAAGCAGCCTACTGCTTGGCATCCCATCCATAAATATTTACTGACTCCACCACCAGCATTGGCAATAGTGTGTACAATCTACAAGATGCACTACAGGAACTCACCAAAGCTCCTTAGACAGCATCTAGGAGGACAAGGGCAGCAGGCACATGGGAACACCACCACCTACAAGTTCCCTTCCAAGCCACTCACCAACCTGACATGAAAATATATAGTTGTTCCTTCACTGTCATTGGCTTAAAGTCCTGTAACCCCCTTCCCAGCAGCACTGAGGATGTTCCTACACCACATGGACTGCAGCGGTTCAGGAAGGCAGCTCACCACCACCTTCTTAGGGCAATTCGGGATGGGCAATAAATGCTGACCCAGTTAGTGATGCCCAACCCATGAATGAATTTTAAAGGAAGATACACTGCAGCTGCCGAGGGCCTTGATGAGACCACGTGTGAAGTACTCTGTAAATCTTTTGGCCTCCTTGTTTGAAAAAAAGATAAAGAAGCATTTGAGAGATGGTTCATAGAATCCTTACAGAGTAGAAGGAGGCCATTCAGCCCATCGAGTCTGCACCGACCACAATCCCACCCAGGGCCTATTCCCGTAACCCCACATATTTACCCTGCTAATCCGCCTGGCACTAGAGTTAATTTAGCATGGCCAATCCACCTAATGCGCACATCTTTGGATCACTTGACTCATTCTGAGATTAAGGGCTTACTTTATGATGAAAGGCTTCTTGAGTGAGGTTTTTTTTGGAACAGAAATTTGTTGTTAATTTTCTTTTCATGGTTTCTTCAGCCTTTTTGCAGAGGATGTGGATTTTTATCACCAGCTGCACCATGTTCTGTTGGGTTGTTACTACCTGAGATGTGTATTACTTAGATACCATTAAGCAGTCTTGTAGAAGTTACCAAGAAATATTTATTAATGTTACTGAACTATGTACATATTTACAGCATAGGGTACAGTTATGGAGAGGAAGACCAATGATGGGCTGCAGACTGGGAAATCTACACAAGTTTCTAGTGGATCCATGGAATGATTCAGAGGATGGAAGTTGAAAGCCTCGCTATGTTCACGGTCATTGAGTGCCTTCTGTCCACTCCACTTTCCCCCATGCATTTCTCTGGCTGGCCCTTGGGAGCAAGTGCTTCTGCCCTCTGTGACTGTCAAGATCATGGGGTCACCATTGACCAGAAACTTAGCTGGATTAGGCATTTAAATACTGTGGCTACAGGGGAAGATCAGAGGCTGGGAATTGTGCAGCGAGTAATTCACTTCATGACTTCCCAAAATCTGTCTGCCATCTGCAAAACACAAGTCAGAAACGTAAGGGAATAATCTCCACTTGCCTGGATGAGTGCAGCTCCAACAACACTCGGATCTTGGCATCCCATTATCCAGTTTCAACATTCACTCCCTCTACTACTGACACCCAGCTGTTGATAGAAAAGCCGAGAAGGTGAATGACTGATTGGATTGTGTCCTTACAAATTCATGGTTATAAATGCCCTGGTTTTCCATTGGTGGTTCTATAGCTTAATTTTACTTTACGTACAAGAAACACTGTAGTATCTTACCAAGAGTCCTTCGACAGCACCTTCAAAACCCATGACCTCCACCACGTAGCTGAAAAAGGGCAGTAGATATATGGGAAAACCCATCAACTTCAGGTTCCCTCCAAGCCACAGATCATCTTGACTTGTAATTAGGTTGCCGATCCTTCACTGTTACTGGGTCAAAACCTGGAACTTCCCTCCTCCTACAGCACTGTGGGTGTACCCACACCACATGGGCTGCAGTGGTTCAAGAAGATGGCAAAGCAACACCACCTTCTTGAGGGCACTTGCTGATGGGGAATAGATGCTGGCCTTGACAGCGACAACCACTTCCTGTGAAAGAATTTTTAAAAATTCATGCTCAATTTTCCAATCTTCTCGCAAGCCAGTCTTCAGGTGCACCGTCCTAATCTTCTATAAGTCACATTTGGGTTCTATATAAGGATAATTGGTTCAAAATTCAACAAGTATCTTTTTCTTTTTCCATTCTCTGATACAAGCAAGAATGCTTCACATCATCTTGAGTGTTATTTAGAGAAAAATGAAATATTTTGAAGGACACCCAAAGGATATTGTTTGTGAAAGAGATGTTCAAATAAATGCTTAAAATGTATCGATGTCTGTGATATAACCACCAGGACAAAATGTGGAAAGATCCATAACCTAGATTACATAAAATCTGGTGCTCTGAGTCCACAGGGAGTACTGAATAATGATGTTAAAAGCATTGAGGCTGAAACTACTATCTGCTCTTCAAGCACTTAGATAATGTTAATATTATAGAAGCAATAAAGTGCAATGATCATATATCAGGCTGATCATATTCATTCTTTTTCAATCTTGAGAAGAGAATTTGAGTTTGCAATATTAAAAAATGTCTAACTCATTTTTTAAAAAATTCTTTAATTGGTGACTATGGGCAGAATTCTACCGGCTTGCCCCACCCATTGGCACTGCCAGCCAGGCACCTGGGCAATGCCAGTGGACACCTTGGCACTGCCCACTGGGCAGTGCTGGGGTGAGGCCTGAATGGGGCAGGGCATGAAGGGGGTGGCCTAATTGGGGGTGCCCGCTGCCACTCTGCAGTGGGATCGGATCGGGGTGGGCCTGCTGCCACTCTGAAACTCGATTGGGGCTGGTGGGTGCGATCGGTCTGGGCAGTGTGGGGTGGCGAGGGCTAAATGCCCGTGCGTTGTGGGGCTCATAATCGGCCGCGGGCCCCGTGATTGCAGGGGGTGTGTAGTTGGTTCAGGCTAGCTGCAGCAGCAGAGGCCTGACAGCTCTCTCTCTATCAGATCCCTGACAAGCTGGCTGGCAAATTAAGCCCAGCACACTGCCTACAGCAGCTAGAAACCGTCTAGCCCATATTTTCAATGACTAAATGCAGAAGATTAGGCATGAAAACTCACCCAAAAATGGATCCAGAACTCTCCCATTTTCACACTAGCTGGACACTTAGAACCAATCTCATAAAATTCCGCCTAATATAATGTATTGTTCATTCATCCTGGGACTTGGATTTGAATTCAGGCCAGACACTTGGAATTAAAACTTTCCCCCTGTCAGTTGTATGGGTCTTGAATGAAATAAACTTCAAAGGTCTGAGACTAGCTTCTACTGAGTGTGCATTCACAGCATCAAAATGCTCTTTAACTTGCAGCTTTGCAAAGGGTGTCGAGATAATGGGCCCATGTCTCTTGCTACCATTTGGACTCTCACCAGAGGCCATTGTGAAAGGCCAATCCATAGACAACACCTTGTCACCTATGAACTAAAACACCATCATAGGGGCACAATAATCTGGAAGGGAACTTGCTCAGATTGAACAATAGATCAATTCCTTCTTTGCCAATCAGTCCACTGGAAATAACATAAAATGCCTCATACTTTCAACTATTGCAGACCATTGCCAGGTTTCTCCCAAAAAATTCCAAGTCCCCACTTTTTTTAGCAGGATTTTCAGAATGAATCTCCCATACTCTGAGCACTGCAGAGTTCCCTAGCGGGATTAAGTTGGTCAAATCAAGGGGTGGGGCCTATACCCACCCGAGAGGCTGGCATCATATCGCTGAGTGGGCCACTGTGCATGTGCCAATCTGTCAGAGTAGAGATCGACGCATGCACAATGGCCCCGCATTGACGCCTTCCCAATCGCCGGCCAACCCTCCAACCCCCCCATCGCTACCCCTCCATCCCATGATTGCTGGCCTCCCGGACCTCTCTGGGTAAACCCTAATGTCCCCCTCGCCACTGCCAGCCCTGATCTTCCTGACCCTTGCCCCCAGCAGTCTCAACCACTACAAGTGCAGAGTGGCAGCCGGACCTCCCCCCCGCAATAGGCTCTGGCCTTGACGCCCTTGACGATGTCTGATGCCCAGTGGGCAGTGCCAAAGTGCCCCTTGGGCAGTGCCAGGGGACTAAGCTAGCACGGCTAGGCCAGCACTGCCTAGGAGGCGACCCCATTACCCCCGACCTCCTGGGGGGGCCTCTATGGCCTTGGTTCCCTCCAGCGTAGTCAGGCCACCTGTTCCCCATTCGAGGGATGGTCTTGTAAACCCTGCTGGAGGGAACCATTCTTGGCAGGGGGTTGGGGTGAGACACTAATGGGACGCAACTCCCAATTTAAACATTGGAATCAGCTCTGTGCCAATTTCTGGCACGGAACTAATTACATGAAAAATCTTTGCTGTGGAGATGCATGGAGGCCGTGGTGCCTGGCGGGGAACCTGCAAAATGGCCTCTGCAGATGTCTTCCGGCCCATTGTGCTGCTCGAGCAGCGCAGCGGGCTGGGAGAATTCACCCCCATTTACCTTGGGTTATAAACTATGAAGCGGGTTCCCTACGCAGTGGAATACATCTGGGGTGCAATTTTTCTGGCCCACTGTGCTGCTCAAGTAGTGCAGCAGGCCGGGAAATGTCAGCGAGGGTCTGTAACGGGCGGTCGCGACTTTCCCAGGCCATTTTTTTAATGGCGTAATCAGCCTCACACTGGGAAACCATGTGAGCCTGATCACCATATGGAGTCATCCAGGCTTGCTAATATTTCCAACCCCGCCAGCAATGGGGACCAGATGTGATGGCCTCGTTCGTGGGGGCAGAGGCCATTCAGGCCCCCCCCCTCCCCCGCGAGGTCAGAGGCAGGGGATGCACCTGTCACTACCCACCTGGCACTGCCTACCAGACACTGGGTATTGCCAAGGGGGCAGGGCCTGAGGGGGCATGGCCAGTCTGGGGGCAGGGCAATCGGTGGTGGTGTGGCGGGGACTGCTTCCATTCCGCACAGCGATTAGTGGGGGAGGGTGATCGGAGCTGGCCATGGTGGGGAGGGGAGGGGAAATCAGGGCTGTCATCAGTGGGGATGGGGTGTTGGGGCTGGCGATCGGGATGGGGGAAGAATAGGGGAAGCAATCTGGAGGCCAGTGATCGGGATGCTGGCGATGAGGGGGCCAGTGTGCATCTGGGAGACCAGCACATGCACAGTGGCCCACTCAATGTGCTGATGCCAGCCTCTTGGGTGTGATTTGCACCCCCCCCCCCCTCCTACCGGACTCAGGCCTCTCCCCTCTGACCAGACTCAGACCTCACCTGTCCCCACCAGACTCTGTGCTGAGAAATCTCCTGTTTTCCCGCCTATTGGGCACTTAGTTTTTTGGGGGGAAAATCACCCCCCTGATTTCACTAGCTTAAATTATATTCAATTACCATTTGTTTAATGATTTAACTAGACAGAGTTCATTTGCCTTGTCCTTTGAAGTTAAGAAGGAAAAAACTGGATCCAGCCCAAAAACAGATGTGGAAATTCTTGAAATTTAGGCAGCAGGTAAACTTTGTGCTAGCCACTAATTTAAATGTTTGCAGCATACAGCCATGCTAATCATACTGCTGAATGTTTGCTTTCCTCGGAAAAAAGCCCATGTTTCTGCAAGGCATGCAACATTTAGAACTAGCCTGTATTACTTGAAGCCAAGCTACACCTTTGAACAAAGCAATGCATTCTGGCTGCATAAAGTGTGGAATGTTCGTGGAGTACATTCTAAGCTGGAAGAAAAGAAAGAATGACACAACAGGGACTGTGCTCCAAGCTCCTCTGATGCAGTACTGGAAGCCTTGCTACAGGGCACTGACAGGAGCTGAGAGGACTTTTACCCAAGCGGCCTCTGCTTCAATGTGAGTATTTCTCCGAGGTGTGAGCAGCCATGTGTTTAATGGATATCCCTTGTCTCTGAGAATCCATCACTGGCAAGGGACCAGAATAACACTACCACCTGGGATTGTTGAAGCATTTCAATGTCATGGCTGCTTCCCAAGCATAGTGCACACACCTGAAGGATTGGTTTCAATGGTCACAGATCATTAACTTTAAAAAGAACCGATATTCATGTTCTGTAATTGAAATCAATATAATTGTGGAGATGCAATTAATTAATTGTATCTTTTTTTTTCATAGAAATAATTTAAGATACTGGAACACGAGTATAATTATAGCAAACCTCTAGTTCTGCTAACAAAACATTCAAGTACAATAAGTTGTTGAAATTATAAAAGTAGGATCTCCCAGACTGCAGCCCATCATTGCATCAAGGAGGGGAACTTGTTCAAGAGGACCACTGACTATGTGCGCGACTGAACCGAGCCGGGCAACCAGTAGAGAGGCCCATCAGCTTTGGGGCCATCCCTAGATTCCCCTGAGGTGCATGGTGAGCATCCAGCCATCAAGACTCCCATGAACCACTCAGCAGCCTTCATCAACAGGAAGGACTGCCTCCCCTGTGGATCCATGGAATGGTCCTGAGGCATAGAAGTTGAAAGCCTCATTGATATCATGGTCACTGATATCAATGAGGCTTTGATTGATATCTGGTATGATGGTTAAAGAGTCATTCGGATGTTTGTCCTCTTCACCCAAATGTCAGATGCCCAATTTCCCTCGGTGTGATATTCCTAATGCGTACAAGGCTTTTCCACTTGTCTTTGATGAACTATTATCCATCGTTTGGGTCTCTGCCAAACCCTTTGGTCTCAGCCCGTCCTACTGCATGGCTCATAAATCAGTGACTGTCTCCTGGAAAGCCTCAGTGTCCGCTGACAATGTGAGTTCAGCCGTCTGCAGATAGTTCACCATGTACTGTAGACTCTATCCTAGAAATAGACTTGTCACTACACAAGCTGTTGGTGTGCTCCTGTGCTCCCACCTGCCCACCTTGAACCAGCCCTCTCACTGCTCCTGATGTGCCCCGCTGAGGTCTGGACTTCCTTTCGTCTTCCTTACCCCTCCCCCTCAGTGGGCGGGGGGGTGGGGGGGGGTGGGGGTGGGGGTGGGGGGGTGGGGGGAGGTGGAGGGGGGAGAGGGGTGGTGGAGTTGCTGCAAAGATCCATGGCAGATGGACTTTTCCAATTCTGTGCCTTCGCTTCAGTCTATCTTTCTCTTTCCCTGACTAGTTCTTGGGAGTAAGTGCCCTTCCTCTCTGTGACCTTTGCAGCATACCCGCTCAGTCAGTGTTGGCACCTTTACATGCTTTCTGCCATCATCTGGCAATGCTTTGCATTCACCACTCTCCCTTCTACTGCATGTTGATTCTACAGATGGATGCCTGAACTCTCATCTCTTTGTTGCCTCCTTTAACCAGGCCGAGATTTAAAATACCTTGGCTCCTATGCGCCATTGATAAAATTAAATGACTACTGTAAAAGTTGGGTGAATTGCGGTTTTAAATACCTTAACTAAGGTCCCACCACTTCATTGTCAGCAGTCTACCCTCCATCTGGATTGTGTCACCCTATAACCATACTTGCTGACAATTGTTTCAAGGCTGAACTGAAATTACTGAATGCAATGCTGCAATATATGTTATACCGAACATCCAGGTATTAATACAGGCAGGAAGATTACTGAGCATTGATGGAAGTAATGAGCATTGCTTCTTTATCATATGCAAATTTAGGGACTTGTATTGTCTTACCGATTAATATAAATAGTGTCAACTAATCATTCAGTACTTCCCATTTCCTTCTGGGCCCACAAATGGGCCTCCTTCACATTCTATACCCAAGCAAGTGGCCCAGTACACACCAAACGTGCCTTGGAGCTACACCTGGCTTTGATGAACCCAACTCTCATTCCATCCTGCACCCCTACAAAGAAAATCACGGGTGTACAGGAGACGGTTTAAGGAGTCAGGAATTCTCCCGACTCCCAACCCAGGAGTGAAAGTTCAGGTCGAAGGGTTAGGCAGTGAATATTGTTGGCAATCCAATAGCTGGGATCACTGTAGATGTGAGGCTGACAGTTAAAAATATTTGCCTGTTTTTCTTCAGGTTGCAAACATACTGAATTGAATCTGTAACATTATAACTTAATACAAAAAAATGCCTGGGAGTGTGTATGTCTCTCATGCATTTCCAGTCATTTGTTTCCCTCTGTTATTGGATTACCCGTGATCAACGTTGTTATTATTTTTGTACATTAACTCAATTCAAAGCAATCAGTCTTTACAAATGTGTTTAACAATCCTTGTGATGGTGCCTGAAGAGATTATTTTTCCTGTAACTCATACACACTTGACAGGCATACACTTTGGCTCACAGAAGACAATATGCACACAGCCTGACAGGTGTTAATGGCCATTTTCTCTCTTATCTTATGCTTGTAAACTGAACAATGGAACAAGAACAATCTACACTTATATAGTTTATGTACTGTAGGCACCTCAATTAGACAAATAAATCAAAGAAGGAGAACTTGGAAGATTGCTTACAAGCCTGATCAAAGCGATTGCTTTGAAGGAGAGAGGCTTTGGAATCTCTCAGAATTAAAACACAGATTGCTGAAGGTGCAGCCACTAATAGTCAGACAAAGGGAGTAGAAGATATTCATGGGCTGATGACCAGGTGAGCACTGGAATTTTGGAGTCCGGAGATAACAGAGGTATTGGTGAGAATGTCAACAGCTGAGTTAGGAGAGGAGACGGAAAATGTTATGGAACTGGATATAACTGGCCAATGCGCTGGAGAGAGTAGGGGTCAGAAACTCTGCTTGAGGTCAAATAGGATGGGAAGGCTGTGAACGCTCCTTCAACCCAAGTTAGGGCAGGGGAGAGAAATTGTGGTGAACCATCGTTGGTTCCCACTGTGGGAGTGTTCTAATGTTGTTGTTGGGCTAGGGTGTTCACACTGTGGGGTTGTTCTAATGTTGTTGTTGGGCTAGGGTGGGATTAATACACCTGTGGTTGTTACTGTTGTGGCACATCCCAGTCGGGCTCCGCCTCCTGGGAGAGGTATAAGACCCCCTGCTCGGGCGGGACCTCGTCAGTCTGGGGTGGTGTACTTACGTTCTAGTAGTTCCATTGTTAGGCAATAAAAGCCTTCAGTTACCGAAGCCTTGTGTCTTGAGTTCAATTGACGTGCATCAATTTTATTGCCTAACACTAAGCTCTCGACGGAAAGGAGAGTATGGAACAAATCTTAAAGCCAGAGCGTCTGACGCTGGATCCACGTGCGGTGGGCGCCTCTAACACCTTCGACCACTGGCTGAAGTGTTTTGAGGACTACCTGGCAGCCTCCGCAGCGGTCATCACAGATGACGACAGACTCCGGGTCCTCCATGCGAGGGTAAGCGACACTGTCTACCTCGCGATCCGTGCGGCCACCACTTACCCGAGGGCCCTCGAGCTTTTGAAAAAGCGCTACACGAAACCTCCCAATGAGATCCACGCTCGTTACCTCCTCGCTACACGACGTCGGCAGTCGGGCGAAACCATGGAGGATTACGCCAATGAGCTCTTGCAGCTTGCCAGGGGCTGCGACTGCAAACCTGTGTCGGCTGAGCAGTATATGTATGACCTCGCCCGAAATGCGTTTGTGGCAGGGGTAGGGTCTTCGTACATCCGTCTCAAGCTGCTAGAAAAGGGGAATCTCAACCTGACCCAAGCTATGGAAACGGCTGAAATGCTTGAGGCGGCGTCGAAGAGCTTGGTCCTGTATCCGGAGGACCACGTGGAGACAACGTGGCAGGAGCAGTCACAAATCCCTCCTCGCCCCATGGGCTCGAAGTGCAGTGTTGTGGCGTGCTCCTATGTAGACCCGACGACGGCGGCAGCCCCATGCGGCCCGCGGTGCTACTTCTGCGGAGGAGCCAAGCATCCACGACAAAAGTGTCCTGCTAAAGCGGTGGTCTGTAATCAATGCGGTAAAAAGGGGCACTACGCGAAGGTGTGCAGATCAAAGCCCAAGAACGGCAGTGCAGCCTGTGACCCTTCAGAACGGGGATCATCACCATCGACGTCGAAGTACCCACGGGGTTCGTCCACGTGCGAGTCCAGGACGACGCCATTGTGGTCGACGGAGTCGGAGGAGGATGACCACCAGGAGTCGCTACGCTTGGCGCCCTCAACCATGTGCGATTCATGGGGGCGGCCATTTTGGTCGACGACGACCAGGAGCGACCAGCAGGGGTCCTCAGCATCGACCTCAGCTGCCTGCAGTGACGTTCAAGGGCCAACGGTGGCGTCGATCACCCTGAACCAGGCTAAGCACCACAGGCTTGACTGTTCAATGATGGACATAAAGGTAAATGGTCGTGCAATTTATTGTCTGTTTGACAGCGGGAGCACTGAGAGCTTTATTCACCCTGACACTGTAAAGAGGTGTGGACTCCAGGTTCAACCTGCCAAACAGACAATCTCTATGGCATCACGGTCCCGGTCTGTCCCTGTTCAAGGACGTTGTGTGGTAACTCTGAAAGTGCAGGGCACAATTTACGAGCGATTCAGGCTCCTTGTGTTGCCGCATCTTTGCGCACCAATTCTCCTCGGACTAAACTTTATGGTCCACATGAAGAGTGTGATCCTACAGTACGGTGGGCCACTCCCTTCGCTGACAGTAGGGGACCAGCTGCAGTCTCCAAATTGTCCAAAGTGCCCCGCATGCAATCTTTCTACATTAAAGATCACCACACCCTCTTTATTCAAGAATCTGGTACCAGGCTGCAAGCCCATCGCTACTAAAAGTAGGCGTTACAGCGCTGAAGATCGGATCTTCATCAGATCTGAGGTTCAGCGGCTCCTCAAAGAAGGGATCATACAGCCCAGTGTTAGTCCGTGGAGAGCACAGGTTGTGGTGGTTAAGAGTGGGAACAAACCCCGGATGGTCATTGATTACAGTCAGACCATTAATCGATATACGCAGCTGGATGCGTATCCTCTCCCGCGCATATCTGATATGGTCAATCAGATTGCGCAGTACCGGGTGTTCTCCACCATAGACCTTAAGTCCGCCTACCACCAACTCCCCATCCGCCCAGAGGACCGACACTACACGGCTTTTGAGGCGGATGGTCGTCTGTATCAGTTTCTTAGGGTTCCATTTGGTGTCACCAATGGGGTCTCGGTCTTCCAGCGTGCTATGGACCGAATGGTGGACCAGAACGGGCTGTGGGCTACCTTCCCGTACCTGGATAATGTCACCATCTGCGGCCGTGATCAGCAGGACCATGACACAAATCTCCAGAACTTTTTACGCACTGCATCTCGCCTGAATTTGACCTACAACAGGGAGAAGTGTGTATTCCGTACGCGCCGGTTAGCCATCCTGGGATATGTAGTGGAAAACGGGGTCATTGGCCCTGATCCCGACCGTATGCGCCCCCTTGCTGAACTTCCCTTGCCCGCTAGCGCAAAAGCACTGAGGAGATGCCTAGGCTTCTTCTCCTATTATGCGCAGTGGGTCCCCAACTAGGCGGACAAAGCCCATCCGCTTATTAAGTCCACGACTTTTCCACTCACGCCAGAGGCCCAATTGGCCTTCAAGGCATTGAAACACGACATTGCGAAAGCCACGATGCACGCGGTAGACGAATCCATCCCTTTTCATTTGGAAAGCGATGCATCTGATTTCGCCTTGGCCGCCACACTAAACCAGGCAGGCAGGCCCGTCGCGTTTTTTTCCCGCACCCTCCAAGGTCCCGAAATTCGGCATTCAGCGGTGGAAAAGGAGGCCCAGGCCATTGTGGAGGCCATCAGACACTGGCGCCATTACCTGGCGGGGAAGCGGTTCACCCTGATCACGGACCAGCGGTCCGTGGCGTTCATGTTCAATAACACGCAGAGGGGCAAGATCAAGAATGACAAGATCTTGCGGTGGAGAATTGAGCTCTCCACCTATAATTACGATATCATGTATCGTCCAGGGAAACTCAATGAGCCCTCGGATGCCCTCTCGCGCGGAACATGCGCTACTATGCAGGAGGATCGCTTGAACGCCCTCCATAATGACCTGTGCCATCCTGGGGTCACTCGGCTCTACCACTTTATCAAAGCCCGCAACCTGCCTTACTCGGTGGAGGACGTCAGGTCAGTGACAAGGAGCTGTCGGATTTGCGCGGAATGCAAACCGCACTTTTACCGACCTGACCGGGCACATTTGGTCAAGGCCACTCGCCCCTTCGAGAGGCTGAGTGTGGATTTTAAGGGCCCCCTTCCCTCAACAGATCGGAACGTGTACTTTCTTAACATCATAGACGAGTACTCCCGGTTCCCGTTTGTTGTCCCCTGCGCGGACACGTCGACTGCCACGGTGATCAAGGCATTCCGTGATCTTTTTACCCTGTTTGGGTACCCCAGCTATATACATAGCGACAGGGGCTCGTCGTTCATGAGTAATGACTTGAGGCAATTCCTGCTCTCTTACGGGATTGCCTCTAGTAGGACCACGAGTTACAACCCCAGGGCCAATGGACAGGTGGAAAGAGAGAATGCTACAGTCTGGAAGGCTGTCCTATTGGCGCTGAAGTCCAAAGGCCTTCCAGTCTCCCATTGGCAGGAGGTCCTCCCAAATGTGCTTCACTCCATTCGCTCCCTCCTGTGTACGGCAACCAATGCTACTCCCCACGAGAGGATGTTCTCATTCCCTCGGAAGTCGTCCTCGGGGATGTCTTTACCAGCCTGGTTGACGTACCCAGGACCCGTCCTTCTGCGGCAACATGTAAGGGCCCGCAAGTCCGACCCCTTGGTCGAACAGGTCCACCTCCTCCACGCCAACCCTCAGTATGCCTATGTGGCATATCCTGACGGGCGAGAGGACACAGTCTCGATCCGAGACCTGGTGCCCGCAGGGGACGTAGCAACTCCTGTCGCTCCCACACCCCCAGTGACGAATCCCTTATCCCTTATTTCTCCCCCGGACGTGGCGCGGTCAGCACCGGGACCAGTGCATAACAGTTATACTCCACTGTACAGCTTGCCTGAGACCCGGAGATCGGCGCCATCGCAGAATGTACCGGGATCCCCTGCACTACCGCTTCATCAGGGTCGACCGGCCTGTGAGTCCGCGAGAGGACAGCCGGACGCTGTTTTGGAGAGAACACCACCGCAAGCACCTACTCCGGTGTCACCGCCGGTATTGAGGAGGTCACAACGACGGTGCGGTCCTCCAGACCGTCTGGACTTATAATCTGTTGACTTTTTTTTTTAGTCTGTTTTCGCACCCCGCCGGCCTTTGTTCTCAAAGGAGGGGTGAATCTGGTGAACCATCGTTGGTTCCCACTGTGGGGTTGTTCTAATGTTGTTGTTGGGCTAGGGTGTTCACACTGTGGGATTGTTCTAATGTTGTTGTTGGGCTAGGGTGGGATTAATACACCTGTGGTTGTTACTGTTGTGGCACATCCCAGTCGGGCTCCGCCTCCTGGGAGAGGTATAAGACCACCTGCTCGTGCGGGACCTCATCAGTCTGGGGTGGTGTACTTACGTTCTAGTAGTTCCATTGTTAGACAATAAAAGCCTTCAGTTACCGAAGCCTTGTGTCTTGAGTTCAATTGACGTGCATCAGAAATAGAATTCATTCTGGGGGTTGAAGACAATTCCATTGGTCCTCCCCGTATTTAACTGAGGAAATTATGCTTCTTCCAGTTTGGATGTTGGACAAGTAGGCTGACAAGACCGAGACAGTAACTGAACAAACACATGAGAGTGGGAGAGATTGTGGAGAGGTAGAGCTTAGGTTTGTCAGTGTACATGTAGAACCTGACAATGTGAACGAAATGTTAACCTCCAAAAACAATTGAGTCTGAGTTGAGAAATTGTAGAAAATTTCAAACTTAACCTCAACCCACCTTGAACTCACCTATTTCTGATTTTAACAGAGAGAGAATGCTGTGCAGTGGGCAAAGAACCAGCTCCCATGAGGTTGGTCCCTCATTTCACAGCTTGAATGAGGTTGCATGTATCAGATGTTTTCTTGGTTCCAGCTTTAAGCCTAGATGCTCAGGAAACCTAACAGCTGAAGGAAGGAGAGAACTACTGTATGGAACAGTATTCCTATGCCCCTCATATTGCCCATTCCCTCTCCATGTCCCCTCAAACCTCTTGTGCCCTTTTGGATCCTCCAGGCCTCCTGCATGCCCCCTCAAAACCTCATATCCCCTCAATATCACCCAGGCCCTCTCCATGTTGGTGTCCAGATCACCAATGACCTGTCCTGGTTCCTCCATGCCCACGCTATGGTTAAGAAAGCCCAACATGTCTCTACTTTCGGAAAAGATACAAAAGTCTGAGATCGTGCACCAACTGACTCAAGAACAGCTTCTTCTCTGCTGCCATTAGACTTTTGAATGGGCCTACTTCGTATTAAGTTGATCTTTCTCTACACCCTACAGCTATGACTGTAACACTACATTCTGCACCCTCTCCTTTCCTTTTTCCCTAGGTACTCTATGAATGGCATCCTTTGTATAGCACGCAAGAAACAATCATTTTCACTGTATCCCAACACATGTGACAATAATAAATCAAATCAAAATGTCTGCTCATAATCCCCTCGGTAAGAAGTCGCACAACACCAGGTTAAAGTCCAACAGGTTTATTTGGAATCACGAGCTTTCGGAGCGCTGCTCCTTCATCAGGTGACATCAGGAGCTCCGAAATCTCGTGATTCCAAATAAACCTGTTGGACTTTAAGCTGGTGTTGTGAAACTTCTTACTGTGCCCACCCCAGTCCAATGCCGGCATCTCCACAATATAATCCTCATGCCCCTCCATTCCCCTGCATGTCCCCCATGTCTCCTCCATGCCTCATATCCTCCCTGTTCCCTCATATCCCCTATGCCCCCATATCCCATTTTATTTCCCCCATGCCTCTCCTAAGTCATACAAACAAAGGAACATAGGCTTTAGGAGCAAGAATAGACCATTCAGCCCTTTGAGCCTGCTCAAGCATTCAATACGATCATGGCTGATCTGGTTGCGGTCTCAACTCCGCTTTCCGTTTACCTCCCAGAATCCTTCACTTCTCTCATGTCACATTAGTCATGATCTCATTGAATGCCAGAACAGACTCGTTGGGCCGAATGGCCTACTTCTGCTCCTACATCTTATAGTCTCCCTGGCCTAAATCTGCGTCAAATACATTCAATGACACTGGATCCACTACTTTCTGGGGAAGGGAATTTCACACTAATTACACTCTGAGAGAAAATAATTCTCCTCATCACCGTCTTAAAAGGGAGACCTCTTATTTCTAACCTGTGTCCTCTCGAAGTGGAAACATCTCCCAGTATTTACCCTGTCATGCACCCTCTGAATCTTACGTTTCAGTAAGATCATTTTTCATTCTTCTGAACTCCAATAGATATCAGTCCAACCTATTCAACCTTTCTTCATAAGATCAGCCCTTTATCTCAGGAATGAATTGACTACACCTTCTGTGAACAGGGTCTAAGTCCATAATTTTATAAATAAGGAGAGCAAAACTGTACACAGTACTCCAGATGTGGTCTCACCAACATCCACAGTACATCCACAGTAAGACGTTGTTAATTTTATATTCCATTTCCATTGACCTAAATGCCAACATTCCATTTGCCATCCTAAACACTAGCTCAACTTAGCATTTTGTGATTCATGGACCAGGACACGCAAATCCCTCTGTTCCATCAAGTTCTGCAATATTTCTCAGTTTAAATAAGAACTGGGAGAACTAGCCAATTGGATACAAAATTGGCTTGCCGGTAGGAGACAGAAGGTGGTGGTAGAGGGTTGTTTTTCAGACTGGAGGCCTGTGACCAGTGATGTGCTGTGTGGATCGGTGCTGGGTCCACTGTTATTTGACATTTATATAAACGATTTGGATGAGAGTATAAGAGGCATGGTTTGTAAGTTTGTGGATGAAACCAAAATTGATGCTGTAGTGGACAGTGAAGAAAGTTATCACAAACTATAACGTGATCTTGATCAACTGCGCCAGTGGGCCGAGGAATGGCAAATGGAGTCTAATTCGGATAAATGCACGGTGTTGCATTTTGGTAAGATAAACCAGGGCAGGGCTTAAACAGTTAATGGAAGGGCCCTGGGGAGTGTTGTCGAACAGAGAGCTGGGGGTGTAGGCACATAGTTCCTTGAAAGTGGCATCACAGTTGACAGGGTAGTGAAGAAGGCATTTGGCACACTTGCCTTCATCAGTCAGAGCATTGAATACAGGGTTGGGAAGTTATGTTACAACTGTACAGAATTAGCAAGGCCACATTTGGAGTACTGCATACAATTCTGGTCACCCTGCTCTTGGAAGGATGTTATCAAACTGGAAAGGGTGCAAAAAAGACTTACAAGGATGTTACCGAAACTGGAAGGCTTGAATTATAAGGAGAGGCTGGATAAGCTGAGACTTTTTTCCCTGCAGGATCGGAGGATGAGGGGTGACCTTATAGGGATTTATAAAATCATGCGGGGAATTGGTGAATAGCCAAGGTTTTTTCCCCGGGGTAGGGAAGTCCAAATGTAGAGGGCTTAGGTTTAAGGTGAGAGGCTTAAGATTTAAAATAGACCTGAGGGGCAACTTTTTCAGAGTGGTGCGTATATGGAATGAGCAGCCAGAGGAGATGGTAGAGATGGGTACAGTTACAACTTTAAAAAGACAGTTGGACAGGTACGTGGATGGGAAAGGTTTAGAAGGATATGGACCAAACACAGGCAAATAGGACTAGTTTCAGTTTAGGAAACGTGGTCAGCATGGACGAGTTGGGCCAAAGGGCCTGTTCTGTGCTGCATATCTCTATGACTCGCATGATTTTTCAGCCACGCTCACCCCAAAACAGGAAAATCCCGCCCGAGGTCAACGGACCTTCCCATGGTGCGCCCCTCACCTGCTACGATTCCTGTGGTGGGTGGGACAGTAAAATTCTCCCCTCTGTCTATAATTCTAATGTGCTGTTTTTCTATTTTTCTTGCTAAATTGGGCCAGTTCACACTTTCTCACATCATACTCCATCTGCCAATTTTTTGTCCACTCACTTAATCTGTCCACATTCCTTTGTAGTCTCACTACCTCCTCTTGACAACTTACTTCCTACCTACCTTTGTGTCATTAAATCTAGTTACCATACTAGGTATTTCTCAACAATCAGCAATCTCTTTTCATGTTGTATAAATTGTTGTTTCCTTCAGAAATTGTTTTCTTGCAAATCTGTCCTGATAAGTGCAAGACAAAAGGCTTTAACAGCATGCCTCATTTTTCAGCAATAATCAGTTAAAATCAATTCACTTTTCACAAAGCCATGTTGACTCTGCCTGATCAAAGCACCCTGTTTTAACCTCCTTAATAATAGGGTTCTAGCTATCTGCCTATGGCAGACATTAGACTAACTGACCTGTAACTTCCTGCTTATTGTCTCTCTCCTCTCTCAAAAAAAGCTCTTACATTAGCTATTTTCCAATCCATTGAGACCCTTCCAGAACCTTATGAATTTTGGAAGATTATAATCAAAGTCTTTCAGGAAATCTCCATGCCAACTCTCACAGTATTCCCTGTGTACAGAAACAATGAACCATTGGTACATCTGACAATTCTTTGAAATATTTTTGAAATTGACACAATAAGAAGAGGCTAGGGCCTTTGCTACTTGTGGTGTACATTAACGATTTGCTCTTAAATAGAGAGGGTATGATCAAGAAGTTCACAAATGACACAAAATTAATAGGGTGATAAATAGGAGGATAGCAGTAGACTGCGGGAAGATATCAATGGACTGGTCAGATGGACAGAGCAGTGGCAAATGGAGTTGAACCCGGAAAAGTAAAAGTTAATGCATTTAGGGAGGGTGAACAAGGCAAAGGATTACACAATGAATGGTAGAACCCTGGAAAGTACTGAATATCAGAGGGACCATGGAGTACATGTCCACAGATCCCCAGGGAGATATGAGGTGGTTAGGAAGGCATCTGGGATACTTGTCTTTATTAGCCGAGGCATAGAATACAAAAACAGGGAAGTCATGCTGGAACTGTGTAAAACTCTGGTTAGTCCAGTTGGAGTATTGCAAGCAGTTCTTGTCGCCACATTGTAGGAAGGATGTGATTTCATTGGAGAGGGTGCAAGGATGCTGCCTGGGCTGGAGAGTCTGAGTTGTAAGGAGAGATTCGGTAAGCTGGGGCTGTTTTCCTTGGAGTAGCGAAGACTGAGAAGGCACCTGATAGAGGTGTACAAGATTGTGAGAGGTGATAGGAAAGCACTTTTTCCATTAGTAGATGGGTCAGTAACCGGAGGCAGAGATTTAAGATAAGATATAGAAAGCTAAGAGGGGAGTTGAGGGGAGAGTTTTTCACCCAGAGGGTGGTGGTAGTTTGGAACTCTCTGCCTGAAAGGGTGGTTGAGTCAGAAACTCTCGGGTCCCCCAGCATCGACTCCTCTTCTCACGCCCCACAGTTTCGGTTTTTTTCAAGCTCCTGTGGCCCAGCTCCTCTCAGGACCCTTGGGGCCCCCCCCAACCTTGAATCTTCTCACCCCCCTACCCTTCCCTGCCCACCACCTCCCTACTCCCTGGCCTCTGCTCGGGTCCCACAGGCTTGGCTCTTCCCAGGAGCCATGGCTCCATCTCTTCTTCAGGTGCCTTGGCCTCGGATCTTCTTGTGAACCCCTGGTGTAGTCAGATCTTTGATAGTGTGGACATAATGGTCTGAATGGCCTCTTTCTGTACTGTGAACATTTATGAATTTATAGCCAAGCTGAGTTCTAAGAGTGGCCACTAATGCACCTAGATCTCAGAGAGGGGCAAGAAAGCTTTGTTTGATTGGCATCTCTACTATCTGTATGCGTGTTCATTTACACAATAGGAAGACACCAGAAAAGGGTCTGTCATTGATTCTATGAATGACTGTGATTGATTGACAAATGGTGAGGGGGAGGTTTTCTGCTCATCCCCACACTGGAGTTGGTGAGGGAGGAGTGCTTGCATGTGGACTTGCTATCTTCTCCCTTATCCCAGGTCAGTAATCATTTCAGGAAACTGAAACGAGGGCAGGAATCCTGGAATCAGGTCCTGTGCAACATTTAGAAAAGCTCACAAGTCAGCCCAACTCGGTAAAAATCCAGGCCTATGGGAATCTCTTCAATGGCCAAGTCTGATCCCAGTCATTACTGAGTTGTTCTCTTTCATCTGGGTTATATTTGGCTGCAGTGCTGTTAGAGTAAGAAGCAGAAAATGGTTCAACCAGTTTCAGACCCTCAGGGATAGTAAACCATTGCAAATTAAAAAAACTAAGGCCAGAGAATAAGTTCCCAGTTAAAAGTGGAATATGATCATTGCGTATTATAGTGGGATATAAACCTTCATATCGTAAGTGCTAGCCACACGGACTCACGCCGACTATGGCAAGGTCTGCAAGGCATAACAAGCGACAAGAAGAAGGCAGATAAAATCACCAGTTCCAACGCACCCATCCCCAATGAGCTCAAAGCACTCTACGCCCATTTTAAGTAAGAGATCAGCAAGAGCACACCCTCCACCCCAGAAGCCTTGGATGAACCTGTATCCACAGTCACCATTGCCAACGTCAGAGAAGCCTTCTCAAAAGTCAGCCCACGGAAAGCGACTGGCCCGGATGGGGTACCCGAACAAGCACTCAGATCCTGCGCAGAGCAGCTGGCGGGGCTATTCACAGACACCTTCAATCACTCTTTACACCAATCCGAGGTTCCGACCTGCTTCAAGAAGACAACCATCATCCTGATACCAAAGAAACGTCAGGAAGCATACTTTAATGACTATCGTCCGGTGGCTCTGACATCCATCATTATGGAGTGCTTTGAAAGGTTAGTCACGACACGAATCAATTCCGACCTCCCACACTGCCTGGATCCACTACAATTCGCTTATCGTCACAAGTCCACAGCAGACACCTTCTCCCTGGCCCTACACTCAACCCTGGAACACCTAGATAACAAACACACCTATGTCAGACGCCTATTCATAGACTACAGCTCAGCCTTTAACACCATTATTCAAACGAGACTCATCTCCATACTTCATGGCCTGGGGCTCGGCTCTTCCCTCTGAACTGGATCCTAGACTTCCTAACCCAGACCACAATCAGTGAGGATAGGCAACAACGATCCTTCTCCTCCACGATCATCCGCAAGGCTGTGTTCACAGCCCCCTACTATACTCCTTATACACCTATGACTGTGTGGCCAAATTCCCCTCCAATTCGATTTTCAAGTTTGCTGATGACACCACCGTTGTGGGTCAGATCTCAAACAATGATGAGACAGAGTGCAGGAAGGAGATAAGGAATTTGGTGAATTGGCGCGACAACAATAATCTCTTCTTCAATTTCAACAAAATATAGGAGATAGTCATTGACTTCAGGAAGCGTAAAGGAGAACATGCCTCTGTCTACATCATTGGGGACGAAGTAGCAATGGTTGAGAGCTTCAAATTTTTAGTTGTCCAGATCACCAACAACCTGTACTCATCCTCCATGTGGACACTATAGTTAAAAAAGCCCACAAACGCCTATACTTTCTAAGGAAATTTGGCATGTCCATTACAATTCTCACCAATTTCTACAGATACACCATAGAAAGCATTCTTTCTGGTTGTATCACAGCTTGGTCTGTCCAAGACCGCAATAAACCACAAAGGGTGATGAATGAAGCCCAGTCCATCAATTAAATCAGCCTCCCACCCATTGCCACCTCGGAAAAGCAGCCAGCATAATTAAGAACCCTGCGCATGTGCCGATCTGTGAGTGCCGAGATCAGCACATGTGCAGTGGCCCCTGTCTGCCGGCCTCCCGATAGCCGGCCGGCCCTGCAATGCCAGCCATGGCAACCCTGATCTCCCAGCAGTCTCAAACCCTGCCCCCCCCCCCCCCCCCCGCCCTGCCCTCGCAGCAGAATGGCCAGCCCCGATCGCTGGCCTCCCTCGCCCATTAATTCTGGCTGCAGACTGGCAGTGGGACCCCCGCCCCACCGATCACCCCCTTGGCACTGCCTGATGGGTAGTGCCAAGGTGCGCCCTGCGCATTGGCACTTTGTCCCTTGGGCAGTGCGGGGGGCTCAGGTTGGCACTGCCAAGGTGGCAATGCCAAGGGGCCACTCCACTGGCTCTCTGGGAGGCCTCGATTGCCCCCCCTTTCACTCCAGTGAGGTTGGACCGCCAGTTCCCCACAAATGGGGAGCTACTGTAAACCCCACTGGAGTAAAACACTCCTGGCAGGGGGAGAGGCTAGCAGGCCCGGAGATTTCAGGCCCGGAGATTTCAGTCCCAGGCCCACAAATGGCATTTAAATAGTATGCAAGTTGGGCACTGCAGACATTATGCAGCTTCATGCCGAATTCCGGCACAGAGCTGAAGGCGCTGGAAATTCAGCGCTAGGAGGCATGCTCAAGCCTGGACACCCCGCGGGGAGCCTGCGAAACGGCCTCCGCTCGAGTCTCCCAGCTCGCTGCACTAAAAAGGCAGCACAGCGGGATGGGACAATTGCCCCAATAATATCGGAAGGCCTGATTGTTCAGACACCATGCAATTGGCATGTGCTAGTCAATCCAGGAGTATAGCTTTCACAAAGGAAGCCACCAATGAGGTGTGCCAAAACATGACCTGCATCTCACCTCCCCATTAGGTACTGCATGGCGTTCGCAACAGAAAGGCAAGTGCTTGGTTGATCAAGGCAATCCTCCACAGCCAATACTATTGAAACCGGTGTACTTTCCCAGAGAGCTCGCTGAACTCCTCTCTCACAAGACCCATTCCGCTACCAGTGTAATTCTGGAGCCACATTTGGAATTCTGAAAGCATGTTCCAGGTCCTTGGATGAGTCTGGGATTTATACAATATAGTTCAGCAAGGGTCTCAAACATCTTAGTGGTGCTGTGTGTTGCACAGCTTTGCAGAGCAAAGAGGCCACCTCACAGGGATGTCAATATCTATCAACATTCCTTTGAGCATTTCTAGTCACCTGAAACACATTCATTCGACCTTACCAAAAGTGTGGTACTTTGACACAGTGGTTAGCACTGCTGCCTCACAGAGCCAGGGACCCAGGTTCGATTCCCGGCTTAGATCACTGTGTGGGTTTCCTCCAGGTGCTCTAATTTCCCCCCACAGACTGAAAGATGTGCTGGCTAGGTGGATTGGCCATGCTAAATTCTCCCTTGTTGTACCTGAAGACTGTTGGAGTGTGGCAACTAGGGGATTTTCACAGTAACTTCATTGCAGTGATAACGTAAGCCTACTTGTGACACTAATAAAAAAATATTTCCAAGCCTATACCAAGAACAATGTTAGCACAGTTATGAACTACAATGCATCCATAACTGTAATCAAAACACATACTGTCCACCAAACATTAGGATTCCCTTCAACACCAGAATGAAATATGTAATCTTTTATACCTAATCTTGTGCTTCTCTGAGGTACTACTTGAGTAACAGGAACATGAAAGGTGACTGGGTGATCAAGATGTTGGAAGTGGTGCCAATCAATTGGGCTGCTTTGTCCTGGATGGTGTCAAGCTTCTTAAATGTTTCTGGAGTTGTACTCATGATGTGGATTTGCCAACGTTGGACTGGGGTAGGCACAGTAAGTAGTCTCACAACACCAGGTTAATGTCTAACAAGTTTATTTGGTAGCACGAGCTTTCGGAGTATTGCCCCCTTCATCAGGTGAATGAGGAGTTCGGTTCACAAACAGGGCACATATAGACACAAACTCAATTACAAGATAATGGTTGGAATGCGAGTCTTAACAGGTAATCAAGTCTTAACAGGCGCAGACAATATGAGTGGAGAGAGGGTTAAGCACAGGTTAAAGAGATGTGTATTTGTCTCCAGCCAGGACAGTTAGTGAGATTTTGCACGCCCAGGCAAGTTGTGGAGGTTACAGATAGTGTGACATGAACCCAAGATCCCGGTTGAGGCCGTCCTCGTGTGTGGATCTTGGCTATCAGTCTCTGCTCAGCGATTCTGCGTTGTCGTGTGTCGTGAAGGCCGCCTTGGAGACTGCTTACTCAAAGACCGGAGGCCGAATGCCCTTGGCGACTGAAGTGTTCCCCGACAGGAAGGAAACACTCCTGCCTGGTGATTGTCGAGCGGTGTCCATTCGTCTGTTGTCGTAGCGTCTGCATGGTCTCGCCAATGTACCATGCCTCGGGACATCCTTTCCTGCAGCGTATCAGGTAGACAACGTTGGCTGAGTCGCAAGAATATGTACCGTGTACCTGGTGGATGGTGTTCTCACGTGAGATGATGGCATCCGTGTCGATGATCCGGCGTGTCTTGCAGGGGTTGCTGTGGCCGAGTTGTGTGGTGTTGTGGTCACTGTTCCCCTGAAGGCTGGGTAGTTTGCTGCGTACAATGGTCTGTTTGAGGTTGAGCGGTTGTTTGAAGGCAAGTAGTGGATGTGTGGGGATGGCCTTGGCGAGATGTTCGTCTTCATCGATGACATGTTGAAGGCTCCGGAGAAGATGTCATAGCTTCTCTGCTCCAGAGAAGTACTGGACGACGAAGGGTACTCTGTCCGCCGTGTCCCGTGTTTGGCTTCTGAGGAGGTCAGTGCAGTTTTTCACTGTGGCGCATCGGAACTGTCGATCGATGAGTCGAGCGCCATATCCTGTCATATCCGAGGCATCTTTCAGCGTCTGGAGGTGTCTGTTGCAATCCTCCTCATCTGAGCAGATCCTGTGTATACGGAGGGCTTGTCCGTAGGGGATGGTTTCTTTAACATGTTTAAGGTAGAAGCTGGAGAAATGGAGCATTGTGAGGTTATCCGTGGGCTTGCGGTCCAGTGAGGTGCTGAGGTAACTGTCCGTGATGGAGATGCGTGTGTCCAAGAATGCAACCGATTCCGGAGAGTCATCCATGGTGAGTCTGATGGTGGGATGGAACTTGTTGATGTCATCATGTAGTTGTTTCAGTGATTGTTCGCCATGAGTCCAAAGGAAGAAAATGTCCTCAATATATCTAGTATATAGCGTCGGTTGAAGGTCCTGTGCAGTGAAGAAGTCTTGTTTGAACCTATGCATGTTGCCATATTGAGGTGCGAATTTGGTCCCCATGGCTGTTCCATGTGCCTGGATGAAGAACTGGTTGTTGAAGGTGAAAACATTGTGGTCCAGGATGAAACGAAAGAGTTGCAGAATTGTGTCTGGAGATTGACAGTTGTCAGCGTTGAGTACTGAGGCAGTTGCAGCAATGCCGTTGTTGTGGAGGATGCTGGCCTCGAGTGCCGAGACATCCATTTTGATGAGGAGTGTTTCTGGTTCAACTGCTCCATGGGTGCTGAGTTTCTGTAAGAAGTCCGTAGTGTTGCGACAGAAGCTGGGGGGTTCTTTGTATGATGGGTTTCAGGATGCCCCCGACATAGCCAGAGAGGTTCTCTCACAGGGTCCTGTTGCCTGATACGATGGGACGGCTGGGTGTGTTGGCCTTGTGTATCTTCGGGAGGCAGTAGAGATCTCCGACGTGAGGAGTACGTGGGATGAAAGCACAGAGGGTGCTCTGAAGGTCCCGATCAAAGGTCTTGATCAGTCTGAGTTGACGGGTATGTTCTTTGGTCGGATCTGCGGGTAACTGTCTGTCGTGTTCCTCGTTGGTACACTTCTTTGCAGTAATCCGTTCTGTTCAGTATGACGGTGGCCCCTCCTTTATCTGCTGGTTTGATGACAATGTTGTGGTTGGTCTCGAGAGCGCGGATGGCGTTGTGTTGTGTTTGGGTGACATTCGGGGCTGAGTTGTGCGTGCGGCAGATGAATCCGGCATTGACGCACCTCCTGTTGGCTCAGGCATACATGTCGAGTCGAGGGCAGCGGCCTTCTGGAAGAGTCCAATTCGACTCTTTCCTCTTCGGTCGCTGCACCGCGGATCTCTCTGTTGGCTGTTCTGGTTCATTGGCTGTCTCATCGGGTTCGCTGTTGGCCTCTTGGGGTTTGTGGAAAAAACTCCGGAAGCCTCATTCGCCTGATGAATTCCAGTGTGTCTGCTGTGAGACTGATGGGGTCCATTTTGATGGTGGGGCAAAAATTGAGCCCTCGGCTGATAACTTCGATTTTGTCTGATTGAAGTGTGTAGTCCGACAAGTTGGCAATGGAGTTCCCTGCAGTGGTACTGTTTTCTACTGTGGTACCTGGGAAGGCTTGGTTGCTGCTGGTGGTGATGCCGAGTTTCTCAAGTTTCCTGTTCTTGGTGTGCATGTAGATGGCGTAGTTCTGTTGTCTCGTCTGCTTGGCAGTGTTTCGCAGCTGGTCTGCGTCCTGAGCGCAAGTTGAGAATTTGGACTCTATCTTGGTTTCCAGGTTGCGGCGTCTGCTGTAGAGCTGGTGTATGAGGTGGTTGAGGAGGGTGAGAGAGGTGCAACAGCAAAGTCTCTCTGTGTTATGGGTTGACCTGAGTGGGTTCGTGATCTGTAGTCCTTTTGGTCCGGAGTTGTACTCATCTAGGCAAGTGGAGAGTATTCCATCACACTCCTGACTTGTGCTTTGTCGAAGGTGGATGAATTTAGAAGCGTCTGTGGGGAAGGGCTGGAAGGAGGGACCATGGCTGAAATTTTATGGACCCCTGGGGGAGGTTAGGAGAGGGGCTGTACAATTGGGTACAATAGCAGTGGTGTCATGCTCACTGTCTATCTGCCCCTGTCCACCTCCTGTAGTTTTCTCAGCGGCAGGGGATGTGTCTCGTAGCTTGCTTGCCTGTGGGCCAATTGAGACCCTTAAACGGCCAATTAATGGCCTCTTAAGGCCCTCGTCCTACTGTCACTACCTTGGGGGGGTGGGGTGTGCCTCCTTCCTCCTTTTTTAGGAACCCTTTGTCCAGCAGAGGCTGCCCCCTCCCCACCCCCCCCTTCCCCAAGGTAATTCTCCCCACCCCCAGGTTTCCTGTCTTCACTTGCACTGATGATCCCAGCCCTTCAATATCCTCATCAGGTCCTTACATGCTTGGTCCTGGTGATACGTCGTACTCACCTTTTTAGCCTGGGCTCCATCAGCACCTCCTCTTCCACCATTCAGTCTCAGTGACAATGCTGGTGCAAGAGAGCTATTGCCCCCAGATTGGTTACCTGCTCTCAGAGTCACAGAGGTTTACAGCATGGAAACAGCCCTTCGGCCCAACTTGTCTATGCTGCCCCTATTTTTAACCCCTAAGCTAGTCCCAATTGCCCCCGTTTGGCTCATATCCCTCTATAGCCATCTTACCCATGTAACTGTCGAAACTCTTTTTAAAAGACAAAATTGTACCCGCCACTACGACAACCTCTGGCAGCTTGTTCCAGACACTCACCACCCTCTGTGTGAAAAAATTGCCCCTCTGGACACTTTTGTATCTCTCCCCTCTCACCTTAAACCTATGCCCTCTAGTTTCAGACTCACCTACCTTTGGGAAAAGATATTGACTATCTAGCTGATCTATGCCCCTCATTATTTTAGAGACCTCAAAAGATCACCCACCCCTCAGCCTTTTACGCTCCAGAGAAAAAAGTCCCAGTCTATTCAACCTCTCCTTGTAACTCAAACCATCAAGTCCTGGTAGCCTCCCAGTATATCTTTTCTGCACTCTTTCTAGTTTAATAATATCTTTTCTATAATGTGACCAGAACTATATACAGTATTCTAATTGTGGCCTTACCAATGTCTTGTACAGTTTTGAAAACATGTCCCAGCTCCTGTATTCAATGTTCTGTAAGGGTTTTAACAACACCAGGTTAAAGTCCAACAGGTTTATTTGGTAGCAAATGCCATTAGCTTTCGGAGCATTGCTCCTTCATCAGATGGAATGGATACCTGCTCTCAAACAGGGCATACAGAGACACAAAATCAAGTTACAGAATACTGATTAGAATGCGAATCTCTACAGCCAACCAGGTCTCGAAGATACAGATAATGTGAGTGGAGGGAGCATTAAGCACAGGTTAAAGAGATGTGTATTGTCTCCAGACAGGACAGCCAGTGAGATTCTGCAAGATGATGCATTTTGGAAGAAGTAATGTAGGGGGGAGTTATACAATAAATGGCAGAGCCATCAAGAGTATAGAAACACAGAGGGACCTCGGTGCGCAAGTCCACAAATCCTTGAAGGTGGCAGCACAGGTGGAGAAGGTGGTGAAGAAGGCATATGGTATGCTTGCCTTTATAGGACGGGGTATAGAGTATAAAAGCTGGAGTCTGACCTTGCAGCTGTATAGAACGCTGGTTAGGCCACATTTGGAGTACTGCGTCCAGTTCTGGTCGCCGCACTACCAGAAGGACGTGGAGGCTTTAGAGAGAGTGCAGAGAAGGTTTACCAGGATGTTGCCTGGTATGGAGGGTCTTAGCTATGAGGAGAGATTGGGTAAACTGGGCTTGTTCTCCCTGGAAAGACGGAGAATGAGGGGAGACCTAACAGAGGTGTACAAAATTATGAAGGGTATTGATAGGGTGAACAGTGGGAAGCTTTTTCCCAGGTCGGAGGTGACGATCACGAGGGGTCACGGGCTCAAGGTGAGAGGGGCGATGTATAACTCAGATATCAGAGGGACATTTTTTACACAGAGAGCGGTGGGGGCCTGGAATGTGCTGCCAAGTAGGGTGGTGGAGGCAGACACGCTGGCATCGTTTAAGACTTACCTGGATAGTCACATGAGCAGTCTGGGAATGGAGGGATACAAACGAATGGTCTAGTTGGACCAATGAGCGGCACAGGCTTGGAGGGCCGAAGGGCCTGTTTCCTGTGCTGTACTGTTCTTTGTTCTTTGTTCTTTAAGTCCAGGAGGCAGGTTGTGGGGGTTACAGATAGTATGACATAAACCCAAGATCCCGGTTTAGGCCGTCCTCATGTGTGTGGAACTTGGCTATCAGTTTCTGCTCAGCGACTCTGCGCTGTCGTGTGTCGTGAAGGCCGCCTTGGAGAACGCTTACCCGAAGATCAGAGGCTGAATGCCCGTGACCGCTGAAGTGCTCCCCAACAGGAAGAGAACAGTCTTGCCTGGTGATTGTCGAGCGGTGTTTATTCATCCGTTATCGTAGCGTCTGCATGGTTTCCCCAATGTACCATCCCTCGGGACATCCTTTCCTGCAGCGTATCAGGTAGAGAACGTTGGCCAAGTCGCAAGAGTATGTACCGTGTACCTGGTGGATGGTGTTCTCACGTGAGATGATGGCATCCGTGTCGATGATCCGGCATATCTTGCAGAGGTTGCTGTGGCAGGGTTGTGTGGTGTCGTGGTCACTGTTCTCCTGAAGGCTGGGTAGTTTGCTGTGGACAATGGTCTGTTTGAGGTTGTGCGGTTGTTTGAAGGCAAGAAGTGGGGGTGTGGAGATGGCCTTGGTGAGATGTTCGTCTTCATCAATGACATGTTGAAGGCTCCGGAGGAGATGCCGTAGCTTCTCCGCTCCGGGGAAGTACTGGACGATGAAGGGTACTCTGTCCACCGTGCCTTGCAGAATCTCACTGACTGTCCTGTCTGGAGACAATACACATCTCTTTAACCTGTGCTTAATGCTCCCTCCACTCACATTGTCTGTATCTTTAAGACCTGGTTGGCTGTAGAGATTCGCATTCTAATCAGTATTCTGTAACTTGATTTTGTGTCTCTGTATGCCCTGTTTGAGAGCAGATATCCACGCCATCTGACGAAGGAGCAGCGCTCCGAAAGCTAATGGCATTTGCTACCAAATAAACCTGTTGGACTTTAACCTGGTGTTGTTAAAACTCTTACTGTGTTTACCCCAGTCCAACGCCGGCATCTCCACTTTAATGTTCTGACCAGAGGTGGGACTTCCTCTCCGATGGGGAAGTGGGTAAAAGGCCCATTTTAAGCCAGTTAGCAACCAGATACAGGATGAGGCAGCCAAATGGAGTGGGAGGATTGCCATCGATTTTTATATGTTGGGGTAGGGAGCCTGCCCCAGCATAAAATTCAGCCCAACTTTAGCTAGTGTCCTAATATACAACAGTATGCTTTCGTGCTATGCCTGTAGTTGGGTGGGGTGGTGGGGAATGGGTGAATTTCTACAAATGTTCTCCTCATCTTCCAGTACAGTTTTGGTTTCAGAAAATGCCTGGTCCCAGATCCAGGTCCCTGACATTGTCTGCATCCCAGCATCAATCACTTGGAAGCTAGGAAGAGACACCTTTCTCCTATCTGGTATTGGCATTCTTTGTAGCCATGGCATGGGCTCAGCCTGACCCCCTATGTTGGAGTTAGCATGCTATCCTGGCTCTGGCAGTTAGCCTGGAGTATTGAGAAGTCACCCATAATGTGAATAGTGGAATCTGTCAGTTGGGCTTCCAGCTGCTGTGCTTTATTGGAGACCAAGCTGTTGTACCTGTTAATTCTCAGATACTTTTGACCAGTTTGCTTACTCCAAGGTTTTACCCCGGTGCCCTTATTTGCAAGATGGACAAAGGACAAACACAAGCAAAGGTTCAACAAGTTTATTAATAATGACACCATTTACCCTTAGATTACCCACATAAAACAAGAGGATACCCCAGATTCAAGTGTACTACCCACAAAGATGGTTTGGTTAAACTGCAGGCTCGATTCTCTGAGTCCCTCTGGTCTGTCGTCACGAAGGTGAATCTCGATGGCAGCTTCTTCCTTCCTTCTCTGGTCAGTCTTCCGGATGGTCAAGGTCGCCTCCCTCATCGTGTCTTTGTTACTGGTGTATCTGAGATGTGTACCTTTATCCCCCTGCCTGCTTGCCTTTCCAGAAACTTCTCTGGCTTCCGGTCAATGAGGTCCCAGGAGGGGATTCCAATACCCAGTGGGTTTCTTGATGTCTGCCTGACAGGACACCAGGGTCCGCCCGCAGGTGTCCATCTCCATGCTGTTGCTTACATGTAACCTGTTCTCAGATAAGGTAACTGCAGGAACTCTCGGTGACAGAAAGTCTGGTTCGATCTGGGCTTCTAACAACGGGGCGGCACGGTAGCACAGTGGTTAGCACTGCTGCTTCACAGCTCCAGGGTCCCGGATTCGATTCCCGGCTCGGGTCACTGTCTGTGTGGAGTTTGCACATTCTCCTCGTGTCTGCATGGGTTTCCTCCGGGTGCTCCGGTTTCCTCCCACGGTCCAAAGATGTGCGGGTTAGGTTGATTGGCCAGGTTAAAAATTGCCCCTTAGAGTCCTGAGATGTGTAGGTTAGAGGGATTAGCAAGTAAATAAGTGGGGGTAGGGCCTGGGTGGGATTGTGGTCGGTGCAGACTCGATGGGCCGAATGGCCTCCTTCCGCACTGTAAGGTTTCTATGATTTCTATGATTCTATGATTTCTAATAGGCCGGTGCATTCCAATGGGGTGCGATGATCTCCTGCTGGGTCTCAGTAGAGTGCAATGACCTTTGATGGGTCAGGCCCAGACATGTTTGTGTATTTGTACAATTGGCCTGCCCGAGGTTTGACTGTGTTTGATTTTAATATGCTCAATTCTTTAATTCAGGATATCCAATTTAATCAGCCTTAAAACTAGGCCCTGATTATATTACCACAAAGCTCAATGTCTATGAATTTACTTGTGAATCAGCAAGCACTTTTCATTTAAATGCAGGACCTTTGAGATCGAGATCATGAGCCTCTTATCTTTCATCCCAATTCTTCTTTGCCACTTGTGCTCAGTGTACGTGACGCTGACAGATTCTCCATGGTCTCTGGATAGAGCTGGTGCGTAGCAGTGAAATGGTGACATAATGCATGTGCATTGACGCGCCAGCAGTGCCAGAGACACGTGGGTCTGCAGATTAGAATGGGTCTCCAGGAGTTGGATTTATATGTAGCTTTCAAATCTCAATTGCATTTAGAACACAAGAATGAAGAGATGTTGAATATCTTCATGAACCTGCACTCAGCAGGCAGATGCTATGAAGCTTTCCTCATAGAATCATAGAATCATAGAAACCCTACAGTACAGAAAGAGGTCATTCGGCCCATTGAGTCTGCACCGACCACAATCCCACCCAGGCCCTATCCTCATATCCCTACATATTTACCCATTAATCCCTCTAACCTACGCATCTCAGGACACTAAGGGGCAATTTTTTTTTTAGCATGGCCAATCAACCTAACCCGCACATCTTTGGACTGTGGGAGGAAACCGGAGTACCCGGAGGAAACCCACGCAGACACGAGGAGAATGTGCAAACTCCACACAGACAGTCACTGGAACCCAAGTCCCTGGAGCTGTGAAGCAGCAGTGCTAATCACTGTGCTACCGTGCCGCCCTGTCTCCAAGTGCCTCTTTTGGCTGCTTCGCCAAGGATTCCATTGCCCCCTCTTATCAGGCCAAGAGAGCAGAGATTACAGAAGCCAGAAATATGACCAATTTGTTTTCTTAAAGCTGTCACTTCTTTAAGAATGAGGAAGTGGGAATGCTCTATATGGTTGCCCTGGAGATGCAGTAATGCACAAACCGCTGCAGACAGACCATGTTGGGGATGATAACAAACTTTTAATCTGAGCAACAGGTTGTATGCCTATGTGCAGCTGTATTGGGGTGTATGTAGGTAAAGATGTGAATGCTGGAACACCGGCAGATGAAGATTGTGTGTGTTAAAGGTATCCACAACATTAAAAGAATCTTTGTGAGGTAAAAGTGCAGGAGTCCTGGGGAAGCCCTCCTTTGAGTTTTGTTAATAACTATTATGGCTGGCTATGTACTTATATTTAATTTTATTGTTACACTTATCCTGTTTTTATTCCTGTTGTGATTATGCACCGGGTTAAAACATGTCTTCTATGATGATGTATGTGCTTGCATGCAATATAATGTAAAAGTGCTCAGCAGAGCAAGGGTTAAAGTGAGACTAGAGAATGGCACTGCCCACAGTGTGATGTATGTAGTCATATGGTCAGAGAACAATCTAGAAAGAACTCTGTAAGCAGTTGTCTGCATGGTGAGAATACCATCACGCAAGATCACACTTGGAATTGTAAGGAGTTAAAGCCTATCAATAAAGGTGTTTATGTTTAGCACTGAAGTCTCACAATCTCATCAATGAGTCACCACTGCTGCTACATAAATAACTCATTATAGAAACATAGAAACATAGAACAGTACAGCACAGAACAGGCCCTTCGGCCCACGATGTTGTGCCGAGCTTTATCTGAAACCATATGTACATAATATGACATCTTCCAGGCACAGAAAGTTAGGATGAGACAAAATAACTTAGTATCATTTGCCCAAACACTATTCCCCGGGTACTTTCAAGCTAATAGGTATGTAAGTGTGGGAAAGCAAAGATTTAGGAGCTTGACTAGCTTGGGTAGAGAGATGATATGTGATAGCTTTTGTAATTGGACTGTTCAAATGACATCTAGGCAATGATTGGTTTAAATCTGTCTCCACGGATTTTTCTATATGAAGAGAGAATAAGAAGGAATCCCTTGAAGGGTGGAGCAAGTCAGAAGGAGGAGAGAGCTATCCAGCTACAGGAGGTTCAGGACTATCCCACAGCCAGAGTTGCCTTAAAAGCAAACAGGGCTGACAGAAGGGCACCGTGTAAATTTGGTGTGGACAACCAGGGAGTGACTACATGGAGACCAGGCTTCTGATCAGAGTGTAATGTTAATATTGCCGCACGTTTAATATTACTGTTCAAACATTAGCTTATGTTGAGTCTCACTTACACAAAATAAAACACCATTACCAATAGAGGTTGTCATTTTGGATCATTTTGAAACTTGAGAATCAGTGGTTAAAGGGTTTGACAAAGAACAAAGAACAGTACAGCACAGGAAACAGGCCCTTCGGCCCTCCAAGCCTGCACCGCTCTTTAGTCCAACTAGACCATTCGTTTGTATCCCTCCATTCCCAGAATGCTCATGTGACTATCCAGGTAAGTCTTAAACGATGCCAGCGTGTCTGCCTCCACCACCCTACTTGGCAGCGCATTCCAGGCCCCCACCACTCTCTGTCTAAAAAATGTCCCTCTGATATCTGAGTTATACCTTGCCCCTCTCACCTTGAGCCCGTGACCCCTCGTGATCGTCACCTCCGACCTGGGAAAAAGCTTCCCATTGTTCACCCTATCAATACCCTTCATAATTTTGTACACCTCTATTAGCTCTCCCCTCATTCTCCGTCTTTCCAGGGAGAACAAGCCCAGTTTACCCAATGTCTCCTCATAGCTAAGACCTTCCATACCAGGCAACATCCTGGTAAACCTTCTCTGCACTCTCTCTGAAGCCTCCACGTCCTTCTGGTAGTGCAGCAACCAGAACTGGACGCAGTACTCCAAATGTGGCCTAACCAGTGTTCTATACAGCTGCAACATCAGACTCCAGCTTTTATACTCTATACCCCATCCTATAAAGGCAAGCATACCATATGCCTTCTTCACCACCTTCTCCACCTGTGCTGCCACCTTCAAGGATTTGTGGACTTGCACACCTAGGTTCCTCTGTGTTTCTATACTCTTGATGGCTCTGCCATTTATTGTATAACTCCCCCCTACATTCGTTCTTCCAAAATGCATCACTTCGCATTTATCTGGATTAAATTCCATCTGATATTTCTCTGCCCAATTTTCCAGCCTATCTATATCCTGCTGTATTGTCCGACAATGTTCATCGCTATCCGCAAGTCCAGCCATCTTCGTGTCATCCGCAAACTTGCTGATAACACCAGTTACACCTTCTTCCAAATCATTTATATATATCACAAATAGCAGAGGTCCCAGTACAGAGCCCTGCGGAACACCACTGGTCACAGACCTCCAGCCGGAAAAAGACCCTTCAACTGCTACCCTCTGTTTCCTGTGGCCAAGCCAGTTCTCTATCCATCTAGCCACCTCTCCTTGTATCCCATGAGCCTTAATCTTCTTAACCAATCTGCCATGAGGGACTTTGTCAAATGCCTTACTGAAATCCATATAGACGACATCCACGGCCCTTCCTTCGTCAACCGTTTTTGTCACTTCCTCAAAAAACTCCACCAAATTTGTAAGGCACGACCTCCCTCTTACAAAACCATGCTGTCTGTCACTAATGAGATTGTTCCGTTCTAAATCCTGCATACATCCTGTCTCTAAGAATCCTCTCCAACAACTTCCCTACCACGGACGTCAAGCTCACTGGCCTATAATTACCTGGGTTATCCCTGCTACCCTTCTTAAATAACGGTACCACATCCGCTATCCTCCAATCCTCAGGGACCTCACCTGTGTCCAATGAAGAGACAAAGATTTCCGTCAGAGGCCCAGCAATTACATCTCTTGTCTCCCTAAGCAGTCTAGGATAGATGCCATCAGGCCCTGGGGATTTGTCAGTTTTAATGTTACCTAAAAAACCTAACACTTCCTCCCTTGTAATGGAGATCCTCTCTAACGGGTCAACACCTCCCTCTGAGACACTCCCAGTCAACAAGTCCCTCTCCTTTGTGAATACCGGTGCAAAGTATTCATTTAGGATCTCCCCTATTCCCTTGGGTTCTAAGCATAATTCCCCTTCTTTGTCCCTGAGAGGTCCAACTTTTTCCCTGACAACTCTTTTGTTCCTAACATGTGAATAAAATGCCTTAGGATTCTCCTTAATCCTGCCTGCCAAGAACATTTCGTGACCTCTTTTTGCCCTTCTAATTCCCTGTTTGAGATCTTTCCTACTCTCTCTGTATTCCTCCAGAGCTGCATCTGTTTTCAGTTGTCTGGACCTAACGTACGCCTCTCTTTTCTTTGTGATCAGATCCTCAATTTCCCTGGTTATCCACGGCTCTCGAATCCTACCTTTCCTATCCTTCCTTTTTACAGGCACATGTCTGTCCTGCAGCCTTATCAACTGTTCCTTAAAAGACTCCCAAATGCCAGATGTGGACTTACCCCCGAACAGCCTCTCCCAATCAACGGCCACTAATTTCTGCCTAATCCGGCTATAGTTAGCCTTCCCCCAATTTAGCACCCTACCCTTAGGACAACACTCGTCCTTGTCCATTACTATCCTAAAGTTAACAGAGTTGTGGTCACTATTTGCCACATGTTCCCCTACCGAAACTTTGACTACCTGACCGGGCTCATTTCCCAGAACTAGATCCAGTATAGCCCCCTCTCTAGTTGGGCTATCTACATACTGTTCCAAAGAACCTTCCAGTACGCATTTTACAAATTTCTCCCCGTCCAGACCCCCAGCCCCAAGCCCTTTCCAGGTATAGACCAGGGAAATTGAAGTCTCCCACTACAACAACCCTATTTTTTCTGCACATATCCAGAATCTCCTGACACATCCGTTCCTCCACTTCCCAGAGGCAACGGAAGACCCCAGAAAGAGGACACCAAAAGACCTTGGAAGGAGGGCAGTGAAAGACCCCAAAAGAAGAACATAATGAAGAACCAGGAGCAGGCAATTTAGTCACTCAAGCCTGTTTTTAATACAATCATGGCTGATCTCATCTCAGCCTCAATTCCACTTTCCTGCACATGAAAGGCAATGAAAGATAATAAATGACTAAATGAAGAGTAGCGAGAGTATTGCAGAATGGAAACAAGACAGCACTTCATCGGAGACAGACCCAATCAGGAGTGAAGCCAAAAAGGGTTTAGCTGAAGTTAAACCAAGTAGAAATGATGATTCTATTTGTGAAATGGAGATGTCCAGAAAGAACATTATGGATTCACCTCAGAAGAAACGCGGCATGGTGGCACTGTGGTTAGCATTGCTGCCTCACAGCATCAGGGACCCGGGTTCAATTCCTGGCTTGGGTCACTGTGGAGTTTGCACATTCTCCCTGTGTCTGCGTGGGTTTCCTCTGGGTGCTCCAGTTTCCTCCCACAGTCCAAAGACGTGCTGGTTAGGTGAATCGACCAGTCTAAATTTCTACCTCAGTGTACTCGAACAGGCGCCGGAATGTGGCAACTAGGGAATTTTCACAGCAACTTCAATACAGTGTTAATGTAAGCCTACTTGTGACTAATAAATAAACTTTAAAGACTTTAAAATAAACTAGGAACTATTGAACATAAAGAGGAATCAGCAAAAAAAATTAAAGCTCAGGAGAAGGCTTTGTCAAAGGCAGATCATGCCTTACGAGCCTGATTGAATTTTTTGAGGATGTGACTAAACACATTGATGAAGGAAGAGCAGTAGATGTAGTATATATGGACTTCAGCAAGGCATTTGATAAGGTGCCCCATGCAAGGCTTATTGAGAAAGTGAGGGGGCATGGGATCCAAGGGGACATTGCTTTGTGGATCCAGAACTGCCTTGTCCACAGAAGGCAAAGAATGATTATAGATGGGTCATATTCTGCATGGAGGTCGGTCACCAGTGGAGTGCCCCAGGGATCTGTTCTGGGACCCTTAATCTTTGTGATTTTTATAAGTGACCTGGATGAGGAAGTAGAGGGGTGGGTTGGTATGTTTGCTGATGACACAAAGGTTGGAGGTGTTGTGGATAGTGTGGAGGGATGTCAGAAGTTGCAGTGAGACATTGATAGGATGCAAGACTGGGCGGAGAAGTGGCAGATGGAGTTCAACCCAGATAAGTGTGAGGTGGTTCATTTTGGCAGGTCAAATAGGATGGCGGAATATAATATTAATGGTAGGACTCTTGGCAGAGTGGAAGATCAGAAGGATCTTGGGGTCTGAGTTCATAGGATGCTCAAAGCAGCTGTGCAGGTTGAGGCTGTGGTTGAGAAGGCGTATGGTGTACTGGCCTTCATCAATGGAGGAATTGAGTTTAGGAGTCGTGAGATAATGTTGCAGCTATATAAGACCCTGGTCAGAGCACACTTGGAGTACTGTGCTCAGTTCTGGTCGCCTCATTACAGGAAGGATGTGGAAGCCATAGAAAGGGTGCAGAGGAGATTTACAAGGATGTTGCCTGGGTTGTGGGGTATGCCTTATGAGGATAGGTTGAGTGAGCTCGGCCTTTTCTCCTTGGAGAGACGAAGGATGAGGGGTGACCTGATAGAGGTGTATAAGATGTTGAGAGGTATTGATCGAGTGGATAGTCAGAGGCTTTTTCCTAGGGCTGAAATGGTTGCCACAAGAGGACACAGGTTTAAGGTGCTGGGGAGTAGGTACAGAGGAGATGTCAGGGGTAGGTTTTTCACTTGGAGGGTGGTGGGTGCGTGGAATGGGCTGCCAGCAACGGTGGTGGAGGCGGATTCAATTGGGTTTTTTAAGAGACTTTTAGATAAGTACATGGAACTTAGTAAGATAGAGGGTTATAGGTAAGCCTAGTAGTCGGCACAACTTTGTGGGCTGAAGGGCCCGTATTGTGCTATAGTTTTTCTATGTTTCTAAGACATTAAAACAATAAAATTAAGTGATTGACAGGAAAACGTAAATAATTGAAAACATTTACAAAATGAAGTGAAGTAGAAGGAGAAATTGATGAGACAATGGAGGATAAGCTGAACTCCATGAAAAGCAAACAGAAAATAAGGACAAGTCCGGTGGATAATTGAAATAGGAGAATAAGAGCCTGAAGAAGGAAGCTTGACAATGAGAAATTAAGTGAAGAGGGAAAAATAGTGAAATTGCCAGCACATTCAGCAATTCAGACAGAGAAAGAAACTGAGATTACGTGCCAGAACAAGATTGTTGAATTGGTCACACTCAGAGAGAAGCACAAGAACCAATATGATCAAATCGTTGATGAAAAGATGCTGAACTGAATACTGCAACCATTCCTTCACACGTGACAGATAAAGATTGTGAAAAATACTGTCAAGACGTAAGATTGTTTTGTACTGCGATGATATGTGCCTGCATACATTATCATGTAAGGTGCTCAGCAAAACAAAGGTCAATGTGGGATTTCAGAGTGGCACCACGCAAAGAGGAAGTGTGTAGTTACATGGTTGGAGAACACTTATGGACAGAACTCCGTACACAGCTTGCCCTCAAGGAACAGCTCCATGCAAGACAATGCGAGCAATTTTTCCAGCCCACTGCGCTGGTCTATTGGCACAGCGAGTTGGGAAGATAGCGCGCGAGGCTTTCGCGCTAGGCACGAACAAATTTCGCGACAAAAGCCATCTTCCTGGCCATGTTTTGCTGGCACAATTGGCCCAAAAGAGCACAAGGCCAATTTAAATATTGACATGCTTTGTTTCCGGCCTCCCAGACATTCCCCCACCCCCCCGCCCCCTTGTCAGTGCAAGGTCTTGCCGACAAGAATCACTCATGGTCCCCTCCAGTGGGAACCAGAAGTGATGGGCATGCCAGGGGGATCGAGGGGGGGTGGGGGGGGGGGGAGTGGATTTTGGCACAGAGAGCAATCAGTGGTGGGGGAGGGGGGGGGGAGGGCACGACGTCCATGGTGGGGGAGGATGGGGGTGACAAGAGATCTCCCAGTTCATTGGGAGATCGGGGCACCTGCGCAATGGCACCCCGAGCAGTCTGCAGCCAGCTTCACTGGCAAGCTTAGGTTCCGCCCATCCTCCTACTGGTGAGAATCACACTTCTATCCAAAAAAGTGACAGAGTGTCAAAAGATTGCATTTTCAAACGTGCCCAAAAAATGGATCTGAAGCTCTCCCGTTTTTCCTCATTTGGCACTTAGAATTATTTTGGGAAGATATTGCCCAATATTTGGAACTGTACGTAATTAAAGCCAAACAGTACAAGTGTTTTTTTAAAAAGCATTTAGACAGTTACATGGGTAAGATTGGCATAGAGGGATATGGGCCAAAGGCGGGCAATTGGGGCTAGCTTAATGGTAAAAACTGGGCGACATGGACAAGTTGGGTCGAAGAGCCTGTTTCCATGCTGTCTGACTCTATGTTTATATCTGAACTCACAAGCCTCAAGATCTCATCAATGAGATCACTGCAACAATTATAAAAACCCATATTTTATTTATAATATGACATGGTGTCATGATACGAAACTTCAGTACTGGATCAAGTTGGATCCCTGGAATTATTGTCTCTGAGACCGGATTCCTGTTGTACCCAGTAGACATGGAGGGGTTGATTGTTTGTCAACATGAAGGCTGCTTGAGGAGTGGAGACACACTCCAGCATTTGGTGTTGGCATCAAGAAATGCTTTTGAACCCGTAAGCACCGAAGTACCTGATCGACCTGTTACAGACATAACTGATGTCTCTGTGGAAGCTTGTGCCAGAAGAGGTAGCTGTTATTGCAGTTCCTGTTAATGCTGATCCGGTGGAAGCATCTCACACTATAGAATTACACCACTCTACAAGAAACAGAAAAACCCCTCAAAGATTTGATTTATAATTGTCCAACTTGTTTAGCTAGAATTTAGGCTGAAGTAACTTGGTTAGTGAAGATTGTATAAAGGGGGAGGGATGTGGTGATTGTCCCTTTAAGGGAAGCATAGCAGAAGAGGGTCACCTGGCTTGAGGGACCAATTGGGATTGAGAGTGGATAATCATCCCGGGGGTGGAGACAGTCTGAAGGCACGTGGAAGACACATGGGGACCGGGGCAGCTGGGAGACTGTTCTTAGACAGTTGCCTCTGCACAGATTTTCCTTGTTAACAAATACCTATTGCATTCCTGATCAAGTCTGTAACTCTGCATCATTGCAGTTGAAATCTTCTGTTCTTGGCAGGTGTCTTGTGTGTTGTCTGAAAAAGCAGCGAGATACCAGCACTGACTCTAAGGATGAAGGCCCATTGTTTCTTCTGCCCATTAGGCATTTAGTTGACAGTGGCGGTTCTACCTCCCGATTCAGGATAACAAGACAAAACGTCCCACCGACCGAGACCTGCCAACCAATCAGTGGCAGTGTCATGGAGGAGGCCATGGCTGCTGTCAAAATAACAACCCTGGAGTCCTCAGATCATGAAATGACACGGGGAAAAAAAAGTCAGTGCTGTTGGGTGAGGGGAGGGGCATCTTGAGGCGGGGGTTCATGGGGATAAGGGGCGATGGAGGTCAGCAGCAAGGGAAGGGGGGATAGCTGTCAGTGGCCACCCTCCCTGCCCTGTGTCTATTCCTTTGATCATGGACAGATTAGTGAAGATTGATGGACTCCTCCACCCCCATCTATAGCTGACATGCAGTATAAACAATCACACAGGCCAAATGTGAGCAGGCTTACCTGTGAGCTGAGAAGATTGCAGAGAGGCAGGAAGAGGACCGTATGCTGTTAATTGCTTACTTAAGGGACCCAAGTGGAGGCAGGATGAGAAGGTCAACCAAGGGCCTTCCCGCCCAGAAGTCACTTCCTATGGGGAAGGCCTCGTTGAATATGTTTAAATCACAGATAGATGGATTCCTGATCGGTAAGGGAATTAGGGGTTATAGGGATCAGGCGGGTAAGTGGAACTGATCCACTTTGGATCAGCCATGATCTTATTGAATGGCGGGGCAGGCTCGAGGGGCTAGATGGCCTACTCCTGCTCCTATTTCTTATGTTCTTAAGGCACATGTTCCGGTCGCAACACCAACCTATCAAGCCCAACGCATCCTTCCTCACCTCCTGTGGGGGCTGACGATTCCACCCTGATTTGCTACTTTTCAATTTGCCACTTTATAACTTTAAAGATTGTGTGGAATGTGTGTCAAGTTCATCGATGTAATGAAGCAGAGAATCAGGCTGACTCGATTTTGTGAATGACTCTAGATGTTGAGTAACCAATAGAGACTGATGGTGATATTTTGCGTCCAGCTCACACACCGGGAAATGTGGATCATATCAGTCCAGGCTTTCATTCCCGAGTCGGAGAATTCCCGCTCTGTGAACCCGACCTTCAGAAATGGCCAGCCTCAGTTCTGATCTTTATTCTGGGGATGGGGAGAGAGTGGTGGTGGGGTACATCCTGGATTAGAGGTCAGGCCCACAGCCCCAGGCCAAGTATAGAGGCTGCCAGGTGCGGGCATTGGCTGAGTGGAAGGCTCGGTGCTCAAACACTTTGCTGAATTTTAAAAAAAGATTAAAACAAAAAACAGACTTCCAGCCTCATCCCCTCCCCTCCAACACACTCTCCATGCTCAATGCATGTCAACCTATGCCACATCATGCACCTCCCCACCCCCCGCACCCCAGCTATTCCCTAGGGTCCCATCAAACGTTCTATATCTACCCACACCCATCTACCCATCCTCCAATAACTCTCCTAGCAAATGTCAATCCATGTCCTTCTCATCCCCTGACCTCATGACTGTTTATGGCTCCTATGCCTACCAATGCCCCATCACAGTAGTTAGCACTACTGCCTCACAGCGCCAGGAACCTGGGTTTGATTCCGGCCTTGGGTCACTGTGCGGCGTCTGCACATTCTCCCTGTGTCTGTGTGAGTTTCCTCTGGATGCTCCAGTTTTCTCCCACAGTCTGAAAGATGTGCTGGTTAGGTGCATTGGCCATGCTAAATTCTCCCTCGGTGAACCCGTACAGGCACCGGAGTGTGGCGACTAGGGGATTTTCACAGTAACTTCATTGCAGTGTTAATGTAAGCCTACTTGTGACACTAATAAACAAACTTTAAACTGTATCTATCACCCTTTGCCCTTATCCCTTCCATTCTGACTCACCTAGTATCCTTTTACAACTTTGACAGTTCCAATAAGTTTATGCTCTTTTTGTACAGTCATGTTTAACTTTAATGATCCGAAAGGGTGCTTTATCTCCCCCAAAGGTGGCCTGGGACCATATCCAAAGGGGTACTTTACCTCTCTAAAGGGGGACTTCTGGCTATCCAAATGAATCCACCAAGTCCAGACCTCCTCTTTCTTGGTTTAATCTCAGAGTTTCACACTCATGGCCAACCAAAATCCCACTTCAGTGGAGACAACTGGTGATATAAAGCTGCCACCATAAACTACACCTTTGTGGACCCTGGCCTGACTCCAGTATCGCTCCCACAAAAATAGAGGGTGCAGTGTTCAGGGGCGGGTCTCAGGATTGCCAGGATCTTCTGCCATTTTTGCCATAACAGAGAGGCTCTCCATAATGGCAAATATCCCTTGTCGGCTTTATAGAAAAATGGAAATGAGAGGTAATTGAGCCACCCGAGCGAGAAGGGGAAACATTGACAATGAAGGGCAATTGGGGTCACAAACCAATACCTGGGGTGAACAACAATAAACCCATGATTATAATCATAAAGGGAACAGTTCAGACATGCAACTGAGAAAGAAGATTGCAGCATGGAGGTTGATGAGGTCAGAGCAGGGTGAACGGCTAAATGGGTTGAGTTGCTAAACAGAGTGAAGATGGAAGAGTGGGAATTATGTGTAAAAGTTCAAGGAGATCACAAATACTTTAAATTGAGGGACAAAACAAAAAGTAACAGGAGAGGGCTCTAAGTAAATGGAATTTAATTACATATAAGCATGAAATAAATAATTAACAAATAGCTGTTAAGGAGGTACAAAACTAAAACACGAGAGATATGTGACATAAGTAGGTAAATTTTAAGTAGAATGATGAGACAGTTGAGAACCACTGCCTGCAATTCTTGTGGGAACGCCAAGATGCTTCATGTGACCTGGATAACATTAACTTGAGATGTAGTTGAAGTTACTGCAGGTATATGGGAGGTGAGAATTTCCTTGGTATGGTCATGCTGCAGTCACAGAGCACTCAGGGAAATAGTAAGTAGGTGGACAACCAGCTGGGTAGGAAGCGACAAGTAGTGCAGGAATCCTCCAGGTGTGTGGCACTCCCAAATTAGGTTTCAGTACTGAATGCCGAGAGCATCAACACCTCCAGGGAATGCATCTAGAATATATCAAGAGCAGTGTGGGACTAAGAATTGCATGGGTGGAGGGATAGCACAGCAAAGTCTAGAAAAGCCGTAATCATAGGTGGGGATTCAGTAGACAGGGAGATAGACAAAAGAATGAATGACATAAGAAGGAAAAGGATTCAGGGCCTACAGATAGGGTTCAGGAGCTACGTAGAAAGATAAAGAGCAGGACAAAGAGAATACAGAAGAATAGATCAGGTAATATAAAAAGGAACCCAAATTATTTTATAAACATATAAATAGTAAAAAGATAGTCAAAGGAAGGGTAAGTAAGGATTAACAAAATGGTCTTAGGAGGCAGAGGGCATGACTGACTGAGGCACTAAATAAATACTTCCCATCTGTTCTCATTAGAAGAAGAGGATTGCTGCCAGTCACTGTAAAGAAGGAAGCAGCTGCAATATTGAATAGGATAAAAAACAGTAGAAAAATCCCCTGGTTCTGATGGGATGTTCCCAAGTTGCTGAGAGCAGTAGGGATGGAAGTGACGGAGACTCTGGGCACAAAATTCCAATCCCCTTAGACAACAGAATGGTGCTAGAGGACTGGAAGATTACGGTTGCTGATCAATAAAGGGGGAAAAGATAACTCTGATGTGTGCAGGCCAGTCAGCCTGACATGAGTGGTGGTGAGGCAACATTCAGAGGTAATAAATCTGGTCAAAATTATTTGGTACTTATAAAAATATGGGCTAAGGAGTTGGTGTTGATTCACTTTCAAAACATGTTTGATAAAGTTTCACATAAACTTGTTAGCAAAATTGAATCCCATGGGATTTAAATAGCAGTGGTTATTTAAAAAAATCATTTGTTCATAGGCTGTGGACATCGTTGGCTAGGTTAGCAGCTATTGCCCATCGCTAATTGCCCTTGTGAAGATGGTGGTGCCTTTAGAACTTCTGCATTCCCTGTGGCTGCAAGGATATGATATTGGCTAAGGGACAGAAAGCAAAGCGGAAAGGCATTGGTGATTTTTCATACTGGACGAAAGTATACTCAATGATGGGTATTAGGATCAGTTTTAATGACTTGGGTGTACAGGGCATAATTTCAAACTCCATAGATGACACAAAGCTTGGAAACTGTAAACAGCGAGGAGTGCAGTAAGAGATTTCAGGAGTATGGCAGATGAAATTTAACACAGAAGTGTTTTGGTTGGCAGGATGAGGAAAAGCAATATAAAATAAATGGTACAGCTGTAAGTGGAATGCAAGTATAGATGTGTGCACATATATATGGACACAAATGTTTGAAAGTAGCAGGACAAGCTGAGAATATTGGATAAAAGGCACATGGGATCCTTAGCTTCATGAATACAGACAAAAAGCACAAAATCAGGACAGTATTACTGAACCTTTTCTTAAAATACTGGTGAGGCCTGAGCTGAAGTAATGTGTTCATTTCTGGACATGGCACCTTAGAAAGAATGTCAAGGCCTTGAAGAGTGTACAGAGGAGATTCACTAGAATGGTACCAGGAATGTTGGTCTTCAGTTCTGTAGAAAGAGAAATTGGGATTGTTCTCCTTAGAGAGAGGAATATTAGGGGAAATTAGATTGAAGTGTTAAAAATCATGAGGGATATTGGTAGAGTTAATAAGGAGAAGCTGTTTCCAATATCAGGAAGGTCAGTAACCAGGAGACACAGATTACAAGTAATTGGCAATTGAACCAGAAGTGACATGTGGAACATTTTTTACACAGCTGGCATGTACTGCCTGAAAAGATGGTAGAAGCAGATTCAATTGAAACTTTCAGAAGAAAATTGAATAAATTTGTGGGGAAAAAACAATGAATTGGACAGTTCTTTTTAAAGAACCAGCACAGACATTATGGGCCAAATGGCCTCCTTCTGTGCTGTATTTATGATTTTAATTTTAAAACAAAGCCACATTGGGCCATTCTTTTTTGGTCAAGTAGATGTGATTGAATGTATGTCATAGAACCTAGGTGCTAGTTACTGTGGAAACCACAATTCACCATAATCATTATAACAGGAAGAGGTAATGAACAGAACCCAGTAAATCAAATTTCCTGTTAAATAACTGAGTCATTGAGACCTTTCAAAATTTAAGTATTCACATAACACTGTTTATTGAAGCTGTACTAATGACTGTGTAAGTCATATCATACAAGTCTTCTCATTTGCCATTATTTTTCAAATAAAAAAAGCTCATTATAAAAAGAAACAAAAAACGAAAAGTACATTCCACTATCCATCTAGAAATACATTTGTTGGTGATTAAGTTATTGAATGTTTTATCACCAAATAAAATGAAGAATTATTTAGATTTACAGATACCCTTATTCTTAGTGAAATAGAATGACAAAAAGACATGTACATTGTAAAATCTGTGTTCAACATCCAAGGGAACATTCTGAAGTGGTAGAAAAGAATTTCAGCACCATAAACTCTTCAGAAAAACGGCAATGGACAATTCTAGACAGAAATCTCAGGTAAGATGTAAAAATAGCCTGATGTTCATGTTAAATAAAAATAAGTTAAACGTCACTGACTCAAAACGTTTTAGCTAAGGCCAGGAACGTGACTGCACTCAGAATAAGAAATTTAAGGCCACAAGATGCCAAAAGGTTCATGGAGAAGATTAAGACCTCAGCGTGGGTGCTGGGTGTCTGACAAAATGATTGCTCTTCCAAGCTCCTTCCATGAATCTCTATGTGAGCAAATGATAATCTTTGAATTTTCTATATAGAGATTAGAAGGCTGTGATGACCGGTAAATTAATCTTAATCAAACTATGTCAGAGTTCAATTGCAAATAAAGGAAGATTATTTAATATCTGAATTGGTGGCTGCAAAGTAGTTGTCCTGATTACATAAAAATAATCTTCTCAATTTGCTGTTATATATATTCAGAACAGATGCCATGGTTTTGTTAACAAATAAAAAATATGAGCTGTACTAAAGTGTTCTCCTCTCATGAACCAAATCACCTGAGAGTAACTATGCTAGATCCAAATGCCATATTTGGATGGGAAAGGGACCTTGTGAGGAAAGCTGCAGGTAAAAAGTATTTTTGAGATCTGGGATTGTAAGCATCCAATGCCGATCTATTTAGCAGAAATACTATAAAAGATGCAAAGAATCAATTAAACGATCTTGAAAGATAGGAGATCACAGTATGTTATATTAGGTGGCACGATGTCGCAGTGGTTAGCGCTGCTGCCTCATGGCACCAGGGATCTGGTTCAATTCCAACCTTGGGTGACTGTCTGTGTGGAGTTTGCACATTCTTCCCATGTCTGCATGGGTTTTCACTGGGTGTTCCGGTTTCCTCCCACAGTCCAAAGATGTGCAGGTTAGGTGGATTGGCCATGCTAAATTGTGTGTGTATTCTGCGATGTCCCTGTCTAATGCCCAGTGTCTGCTGGGATAGGCTCCAACTCCCCTCGACCCTGATTGGAGTGGGCGGTTAGTGAAAGTGAAGAAGTACGTTATACAGGATGTATTCCCATCTCAACTGCAATAACAGGTCATATAAAAGTTTAAGATTGTGCAGCATCAAGCCATTAATCTGTCATTGGAGTTTGGGCAACCTGAATGGATTTAGTCTAAGGCACCTTTTGGTGGATAGTTATGCAGTTATTTCTATTTCAACAATTACTGCAAAGACACACTACTACCCAAGTATCAATTTTCTTTTTTTTTCTTTTTCAGTTCTTTCTTCCTATGTTTATTCTGTACTTGGAATATCAATGAAAAATGCGGAAGTGAATTTGGAAGAATTCCTCAGTTGATATTGTTCTATGAAGTACATTCACATGGATCAATTTTGAAGCAAACCTGTGTGGACGTTTACAAATAAAATCAGTGAAATGTCATTTGCATGTGGAAAGGAAAATCCAAGAAAACAGAAGGTGGTAAATTACTCCACTGAGCAATGACTAGAAATTTCAGGTTAAGTATATTCAAAACTAATGCTATTTGAACATGAAACCTATCAAAAAGTATCTGTTGAGGTGGGGTTGAGATGTAACTTTTAGAAAGAAACAAATATTCTTTCAACCTCTTGTGTCGCAGTATACAAAATGATTAAAACTAAGTGGATCAAGATATCTTGGGCAACAAACCATGCACCCTTTTATCACACATGCATAAGTATTGCATCAATTTTGTAGGCCTCAGAGTATTATCCATTCAGGAAAATATTACATCTTAGAAAATCTTGGGAATCCCTGGACAGTGTTAGTGCCCGTGACATACTAGTGCATTAACAGTATCTTGTGTGCTTTTGGGAGGATGCCATTCACTCAAAATGCCCAACTGCTTAGATTCATTACCATGGCAACAGGTAAAGAAAGATGTTGAGGTAGTCAAATGTGTCAGCCAATGCGGATTGAGCAGCATCAATGTTGACAATTCTGGCATTTAGTTCAGGAAAGATATCTGAAGCAAAGTGTCTGATGACCATAAATAGTGAGACAAACCACTGCATCCTCAGTAGCTTTGAGCACTACCAGACTTGCTGGTTGGCTTTATGTTTTGCCCAATGTCAGCAGCATTGCATAATAAATAACTTGTGACCACAACATCAAATGATCTTCATGAAAGCAATTTAAACACTAAATTATTAATGTGAATCTATCAATTCACATGGAGACCAATCAAATCAAGTGTAATAGATGAAACAAAGTCTGGTTACTGGGAGAACTGTTGACAGAGGGATTAATTGGATGGATATTGAGGGTTTATAGGTTGGTGTTACTATGATGCCGTAAGAAGCAGTGACTCTCTTGGTGTCAGTGAACAATGAAGCATGAGAGAAAGAATGCATGGATCAAGAAAGGTGTAATGAATTAAGTATAGGGTCAGTGACCTTGCCTAGCTGTAGCCTAATAAGCTGCTTTATAGTTTGCCTCACCTGAAGTCTTGATAGTGGTTTGATCCCTGTGATGCCCTCTAGATTTATTTATTCCCTGCTGGTAGAACTTAAGGCTTAATATTTCTTGTTTGTGCTTCAAGCCAATTTGCCAAGTATAATATTTTGATATTGAATTGCTTATAATATGCCCTTTCAAATGATACATGGAATCTTGCAATCCATGGTGGCACAAACTAGAGTTTGGCTAAAAATAAGACTGAGCACCTCTTCAATAAACAATAAAATGCTTCAGTATCAGTAATATATTAATGCATTCCCAGACTCGGTGTTTAAACTGAGCCAATGACTAGAGTTGTGGAAGTCGGTGAATAGTGGAAAACAAGGAATGCATTTCCCCAAAAACTCAACAGATAAATATACCCCATTGTGTGTTAAAGAACTTTGCAAATCAAGACTATGCTGAATTTTTATCCCTGATTTGTGGTGTTGGCTGTGAAGAGCCAATGTAAGAAGCGAAGGGATGTTGTAACATTTGTTCCTGATTGCTATTCAGTGATTGCTAGTGGAAAGTACACACTTGGGCTTTGAACAAATGTGTCATATTAGGCTTGATTATCTGTCTATTGCCTACAAGTGAATGATTTGTGAGTGGTGTGTTTCATTGATTCATAGAATAAATCTGTTATATTAATTTCAAACTTTTATAAAATTTAAAGCAGAAAAGATATAAACCTTTAGAATTCAATGTATTTAAATGACAGAAGTTGTAATTTTTCCAGATTATTTAATTTTGATATTTTATTTCAAGTAGACTCAAATACTTTTAATCTCAGAATAAAATGTGACACTTTCTGACCATCATTTGGGTTTAAACAAGTTTGATATACTTTTTTCCTTGCTGCCTGCCCGAGTACGAATAATTATCCAAAATATAAGAGAGTTTGAAAACAGCTGTCAGCTGTGATGTATACATATAAGTTAAGGCAGTAGCTGAAAATTAAATTATGCATTTTACTTGGATTGCATTTCCTTGTGGCAACTGTTGAAATGAAACTGCATTTGCTACTTTCCCTTGGAGATGAGCCTTATGAAGCCTGAAGAGATCTCTCCAATGAGCAGACTGTGATTAACATGGATTCAGCTGTTGAAGTTCAATCCGTCACTAAAGCACCCCTACATGGAGACCAGCTGGCTGAGATTTCTATAGGAACCTATCAGAAAATTGCAATTTTCTAGCATCTCTTACTAACTCCTCAGAAACCGAACCAAAATATTAAATATGCTATCCAGTTGCAGCTCAAAATAACAGAGTTCAAGATTTACAATGAGTGAATCAATTGGGTCACTTAGAACAATTAGGAAAGTGTAAGAGTTTGCCCACAAGCAGAGGAGTACCCTTGGATGGATCACAGTTAAAATTTTCCGATACACTTGGAAATTCATAGAGTATTTGCAACAATTTCTAACATAATCTCTGCTCTCAATGAAAATGTCAAATCACATCACACAAGTTGCATTAACATTATTAATATTAACAATATAATTATGTTCCAAGATATTTACTCATTATATAAAAAATACCAATCTACTTAATGCAACATCCACGTTAAATATATTTCAGATTTTGTTTGTGTGGGGTTCATCAAATTTAGCTTGGATCTAGTAATACAGCTTAGAGCTGGAGAAAATCAGTCTGTTTGATCAAGCTTGTATCTATTTATTTTGATTCACAATTGGCTTATAACCGGAAGCATGAGGCATGTAATTTTGCTGTACAGTAATAGTGATGTAAACAGATTTGCAGTTCCAGTGTCTTAGTTCAGTAACAGCTGAAAATTCAGTACAAAAATGAGTTTGCAGTTGCTTTGTGAACAAAGTTCGAGCTACTCTCAGACATACTTAAGCTGGTACTCAACAAATTAAAACATCAAGAGAGGAGACAACTCACATGGTAGAAACATGACCTTTACCCATGAGGTCAAATAGTTTTATTGTGATTAAACACTACAATACAGTATATATCCATAAAAAACTCTAGAGTATATAAATTATTCCTTCCATACAGCAATTCTTTCCATTTCAGCTTTGGTACAATGTGTATTTTATTATAATAATTGTAATACTTTTCAGCTTCACAAACTCAACACAAAGTACAAAACTAATCAGTATTGGGGTATTACAATCTACACAGTGGTGCTCAGTGGGAGGGAGAGGTCTTACCTCAGAGAATCCATGTCACTCAGCTAAGCTACAAAGGCATACCTAGCAGGGACATGACTAAAATGCACCAGAAACCAGCAAACATTTTTTTAGAATTTTATTATTTTTTTTAAACAGAATATCAGCAGTGATCAACTGAGAACATAACACTATTTCCTCAACTGACGTTCCATCTTTTTTTTGTGAAGGCCATAGTTACTATGTCCAAAAATACATTTTGATATTATTTTATTCACACAGAGCACAGTGTCAGTATTTGACCTGCCATCCAGTGCTGCTAATACTTGTACAGTTTGTTCTGCAGTTAGCAGGGATCACTGGTACATTATTGGTAGGGCAGTGGGGTGCTACCAACCTTAGGTTGTTTTGTGGAGAAGGAGGTATAACATTACAATAGACAGGCATTCCAGAGGCTGGAAGTGTTCCTTGACCTGACTGGTTGGGTAGCATGATAGCTTGTGGGTAAGATTGTTGAGGCATCCCTTGAGAACCCTGGGTCATTGGCACCTAACAATAAAATATTAAATTGATCAGAACAGAGTCCTTGTATTTAATATTAGTGCACAATCCACTTATACTCATGTAATAAAGTTTTTGATTTTAAATGGACCTAGAATTAACAATTAATAACACGAGTTTCATTAATCTTATCTTTCCCAAAGGGTTACATTGACATTCTTACTTGCCTAGTCTAAAACTGTATCATTACCTCATGATGCAGGGGAATAAAATATGAGCCTTGGGCTCTTCTATTTCAAAGACATTCATTTAACACTTTCTGGAATAAGCTGAAGTTAAGCTTCATTTTTATTAAATTTATTCATAAATTTGCAGTTAAAGCCCCTGAATCATTAATTTTCTTACTTTCTGTAAGAAATCAGACAGTAGGATTTGCCATGTCAAAATCTGACTGTTGCTGTAGCAGCTTCCACAAGACAGAAATGATAAAATAGGAGCAGGCAAATGCATCAACATATTCTTCAGCTTTCTATAATGACATGTTCCTGGAACATTGTTAGTTTTGTGTGACAGAAAAGACATTTTTGGCTATATTTCATGTGATTTCAAAACACATGATTCAAAATGTTAAGTGTCAAAATGGAAGTCAGGGGGTAATTAATCTGCTAATAATAAGACAGTGCCTTGTGTTTAATACTCAATTAAGATGAAGCAGTTTTGCTAGATTAAAGAGGTATGGGTATGTATGTCTGTGTGTGTGCATGTTGGGAGGGATGGTGGAGAATATAAACTAGCATTATACATGCTGGCAATACAGCCCAGTTTACAGGTTAAATTAAAATTGTCTCCTGTGTTTCGAAGAGCCTACAGAGAGGAGCTGCAGGATATACTGACACTGATCTTTTAGGAGTCTACATAGAGTGATCTGGCAGTGTCAGCCTCAGTGATAATGGGAAAACTCGGGCAGCAGTCCACAAATTATTAAATGTTCTTAAATTAGAACTTTACTATGATTTGAAACTCAACCCAAGTACAGAATAAAGATGCTAGTTTTGGTATGAGGCAAGCAAGAGTTTTTGTCCAGTGAGAAATAAGGATTTTTTTCTCTTTTCTACAGCAATTTAAAATAGCTAGACTTAAAATGAAATGATCAATAACTGACATTTAAACTTGAAATGTGGGAAACAAAATGGTGAGATTTTTAGCAAGCTGCCTGGGGAGGTGCAGAAATTTGGTAGTGATGAAACTGCTGCTGCAGTTGGCAACCGAACACAGATACCTCCTGATTATTAATAGAAAGAAAAACCATCTAGTTTCTATAATAGGTGGCTGATCCACCAGGGGAATTTTATGTCCAGGCAACAAGTTGAAAATCTACTGCATGTTGTCGACAGGGCAAGTTGATCATGCTGTAAATTAGTCAGGATACAAGATCTTTGTCCTGGGTGCTAATTAAACTATGCATGGCCAAGGCATTAGCAGAAAAGTGAGACACTAATATAAAACCCTAATTATAAGCATGCAATGTAATATTCATTACATTATTAGTCAAGGATGATTAAGAGCTGAATTCAGAGGATTTTGCACTGTTTCAATTTGGGAAGTTCTACTACAGTTTTAGTTCTGCGTGGATGTCTGAACTTGAGGAGTGTACGAGACATAATACACATCATACACATTTGACAGCTTATCATAAGAATCCAAAGAAGGCTGATTCATCGAAACCTTCTGTTACTTACCTGGTTTTGCAAAAAATGCATTCAAAAACAGACTTGTTGGACATTTTATGATGTTAAAGGCACTTTATAATTGCAAGTTTGTTGGTGTGGACTGACTCTATTTTTCTGTCTTGTGGCTATGCATTATTAGCTCTGCAAGTAAATGTATTAGTTTTAACCAGTGGATTTTGTTCTAGCTGTATGGCAACTTCCACCTTTCCCAAATCAGGGAATGCAGTGTGAGGCACAGCAGTTAAAGGTCATTGATAATCCTGAGCACGCTTTCTCAGATGCAGAATGTGTAAAACGAATCAAGTTTTTGGATCAGGAAGGTTGATCTGATTTTTTTGACCAGAAGGATAAGGGCGCTAGGAAAGGTCCAAGCTGTATTATAAAAGTTATTTGTTAAAATTGTGTTAAGCAGAGCAATGCAGTTTCATAATGACAAAGTACCTAATTTGGCAGTCAATTTACAGCCATTGCTTGGTACTTTGATAGCTTTTTGGAAAGTAGTTATTTTAATACACTAACACTGACATTAAGGTTGTGTTTGATATTCTTATACACAAATATAAGTATTTAATGACCTGTCAAAAAATCTACTTACTTACAGTAATGTCAGTAATTCAGAGGTTTTCAAAGGGGAAAACAGAAAAGTAAAATATGTGGGAATAATGAAACCAAATAGAATTTTTCAATGCATCAATAAAGAAACAATACAATGAGGGATTGCTAAGTATAAATTTGAGATTTAATGCAGTTTTAGACATGTTATTCATCCTCAGTGACACAGCATCATATTTATCTTAGTAAATTGGAAATATTACAAGATTTAGGCATCCATCTAGCAGAATGTAACATGGCCGTCATGGCTGCTGGCTTAACAATAGATTGAGAATTAATAATTATAATAAGGAAGTTAGGGTAGGGCAAGTGTTAGCCTCTGTATAAGGACAGAATAAATTCCTACATTGGTTATTTATAGTTAACCATCAAAGCATTCAACACATTACACTTTGCTTTTTCAAACAATTATTACACAAACCCTATAGTGGCATATTTTATTTGTACAGCTTTTTAAATTTAAGATTGGAGGCCTAATTGAAAGACATCAAAACTGTCAAATGATACCTACTTGGTAAGAAGACATGGCTGGATACTGGACCATCACACCTGGCACCTGATTTCCCTGCTGGCTGTTCAACAGGTTCTGACTCTGTGGCGGCTGCTGCACTCCCATCAGGCCTTGGAACCCTTGCTGCTGATTAGGCAACACAGCCTGAAAACCTGGAAGGACAAAGAGTTGGTCACAGTACTCATCTCTGAACTCAACCTCGTCTTCTGAAGCTCATTACAAGCCCCAACACTGTGAAATTATAAATACATATTACTTTGCCTGACAAAAAAAGACTTTGGTATAAATGCATAGAAAAAGTAGCTAAAGTGCTAATCAAACTGTCTAGAGATAATAGCAATTAAAACAAGATGCCTTAAACTTGGAATAACTCTGCCAAAGATGATCATAATTAAATATATGTGTCCCTAATTAACCCATTAATACCACACGCAGAAGCATTTTCACTCATCAGATTTAACTTTTAAGACATTTTGGAAAAGTCCTCAGAGGGCTGGATAAAAGTCTCTGGCAGATCTGCCGGTGTCCATCAATTGAATATTCCTATTGTGATTTGTACCTTGAATATCCCTGGTTGATTCAGTTACAAACACACTGGTGTGAACTGCTTTTACACTTGGGAGACTAGGTACGGTCTACTCCTGAGAATTTGAAATTGGGTAGCACCTGAAAATGGACACGAGATCATCTATGCACGATTATTCCTCGCCTGTTCAATGTGATGTAAGCAACAAGTCAACTTTGTATTGCTGCCTGTGAGCATGATTGTAACATGTACAGCCAGCTCTAAGCATGCTATTGAGTGGCTGAACAAAATAACTGACACACAAGTTAAAGATAGCCTTCACCACTTAAAACCAGTCTGCATCTCTGAAAGGTGAGGTGCATTGTAACTGGAGCAGGAGGCAGAAGTTCTTTCACAAATAGAGCCAACATCTGCACACAGTGGGAAGAGTCTTGTGGAGAAGGTGGGGATTTCGGCTGCTGGTTCACGAGCTGGAAAGACACCCACATCGCTTCTTTTCAAGAAGGCCTACAGCATCTTGAGCCACAAATGCACTTAATAAGCCAGAAACAGGCCTTCCCTCAGGGTCAAGGACCCAAGGACTGAAGTCTTGTCCACTGGCTGTTACTGGCCAGAGGCCAGCAGCAATTCTGTACTCAACAGCCCACTGGGCAGATGATGGTTGTTGCCAGTACAACACCTACCCGAGGCCTTGGATTCGTAGAATCCCTACAATGCAGAAGGAGGCCATTCGGCCCATCAAGTCTGCACTGACAACAATCCCACCCAGGCCCTATCCCCATAACCCCACGTTTTTATCCTGCCAATCTCCTGGCACAAAAGGTCAATTTAGCGTAGCCAATCAACCTAACCAGCACATCTTTGGACTGTGGGAAGAAACTCACACAGACATGGGAGAATGTGCAAACTCCATACAGACAGTGATCTGAGGCCAGAATTGAACCCGAGGCCCTGGCACTGAGGCAGCAGTGCTAACCATTGTGCCGCCCCTTGAGGAGGGATCCAAGCACAGGTGAGTCATGGAGGGAAGGGTGTCAGAGTGGGGATTGTAAGGAATGGACGTTGCTGCGTAAAAATGGTTTTTCTCATGTCAGTATTGCCTCTTTTCCCAATAATCTTAAAATTGTTCCCCCTGGTTCGCAATCCTTCCATACTGGAAATAGTTCTCCCTATCTACTATGTCCAGAGCCTCCATGATTTTGCATACCACTCAAATATCCTCTCAACCTTCTCTTCTCCAAGGAGAACAGTTCCAGCTTCTCCAATCTTTCTACGTAACTTAAGTTCCTCAGTCCTCGGACCATTCCCCTGAATCTTTTCTGCAGTCTCACTAATGCTGTTATATCCTTCTTAAAGGATGTGGTGCCCAGAATAGGATGCAATGCTCTAGTTGAGGCCAAACCAGTGTTTTAAATAAGTTTATTGTAATTTCCCTACATCTGTGCTCTTTGCTCCTACTTAAGCAGAGGATCTCATATGCTTTCTTAACCATTCTTTCCACCTGTCTTGTCATCTTCAATGATTTGTGCACTTATACCTCCAAGTCTCTGCTTCTGCCACCCCACCCTTTAGAACTTTTATATTGTTTCTCCACATTCTTCCCATTAAAATGGATCACTTCACTCTTCTCTGCACGACATTTCATTTGTCCCCCAATTCCATCAGCCTGTCTATGTCCTTTTGAAGTTCATCACTTTCCTCCTCACAGTTCACAACAATCACGTATTTCATGCCATCCACAAATTTTGAAACTGTACCCTGTAAACCAGGGCAACTCCACAATAAACCTTCCTCCTGTCTGGAAAACAACTGTTCACCATTATTCTCCGGTTCCTGTCACTCAGCCAATTTTGTATCCATGTTGCCACTGTCCTTTTCATTCCATCAGTTCTAACTTTGCCCACAAGGCTTTTGAACAGCACTTCATCAAATGCTTTTATACCCTTTTTGAAAAAAATAAACATCCTATCTAATACTTTCTCTTTTATCAATTTTAACCCTTCAGTGTCTGATTTACCTTTGCCTTCACCATGACCTGGGAAGTAGCTTCTTCCCTGGTAAAGACAGATGCAAAGTATTTATTTTATAACTCAGCCATGCCATCTGCCTCCATGCATAAATTCCCTTTTTACTCTCTAATTGGCCCTCCTCCTCCATCTAATATCTTTTTACTATTTATATGTCTGAAGATTTTTGCTTTCCCTTTTTTATTTTCACTGCCAGTCTCTTCGCTTTTTCTATCTGCTTTGTCAATTCCCTTCTGAAACTTTGAGATTGAAGTGGTGTCTCAATTGCATTATCCAACTGGAAACTGTCTCTTGCACCCTTTTTCAACTTCATCTTACTATTTCTTTCCCATCCCATGTGGTGCTAACATTGCACAGAACTTAAAGCCCATCTTTTTTAGCATGGATGTGTTCCCCAACTCCATTAGCACACTTTCAATGTAACAATGCAATGTTGATTGGGTGATGTCTGCACTTCCACTGGAAGATAAGCAGATTGTGCAATGTCTAGGTGGTACAATTGAAGCTGACACTGACGTCACACAAGGTCAGTTTGCTGCAGCATTGTTGTAACTACTAATGTTTAAAGGGACCCCTCGGGTGTCCAGCATTCTGTCCTCCAACAAGTCACTGGGATTGTTGAATTAAAGCATAATACTGCGGAAGCCAGAAATGAGAACAGAAAGTTTTGGAAATATTCAGCAGGTCTGGCAGCATCTGTGGAGAGATAAACAAATATTCAGAGTTGAATATGGCTCTTCTTCAGAAATGGAAGTTCAATTCAAAATTTTCTCGCTCTTCACTCCGGCAGGATTGGAAGATCTTGCCAATCTGAATGGAGATTTCAATGGCTCACCGGCCGCAGCCTGGGACTTCCACCCATGAACTCTTGTTTCTCTCTCCACAGATGCTGCCAGACTTGCTGAGCATTTCCAGCACTTTCTGTCTTCATTCTATGATTATTCAGACACCACCCCAGGGCTGTAGCTCCATGGAGAATGAACTTGCTGCCCTCTCTCAAGCTGCCAGCAATTGTCCAACCACTATTTCTAACTCCCTTGCTGTTGGTCAGCCAGCCAGCCCAGACTGGTATTGCTCATGCTGAGATGGTGTAGTCCAAAACCAGGCCTTCGAGGCCCCAGTGTTTCGACTTTGTCTCCAACTGTTATCTATCCCTCTCCACTGAAGTTCAGCAGCCATGCTGCAGCCACAGGGCTAGCACTGCATAGGATACTCAGTAAGAGTTTTAACAACACCAGGTTACTGGCATCTCCACATCATGACTACCATTGACACCGCAAACTGCCGGCTCCAAGTGGAGAGGATCTCCAAAAAGATCGCGCATATCGACACAGACATCAAACTTTAACCTGGTGTTGTTAAAACTCTTACTGTGTTCACCCCAGTCCAATGCCGGCATCTCCACAACATGACTACCTAGGATACTCAGGTCAGGCAAAAGTTTATGGAAAACAAGCGACAAAGGGAAGAAAAAACAATAATTAGTTGGCATTTCTACACAATATGGCATTCTCTGATTTATAAATTTGATTTGGAATATTTATTTTGGCCACGATTATTGCATTTATGCTCTAAGTACTCCACCAGAGGGAAAACCGGAGTGTTTCTCATTCGTGTCAGCAGCACCTGTGAGGTAGGATTCACCCACTGCTAGTATTTAAAAACATGCATAGCACAAAACACGCTGGGCAGCCCACCCTTTAAAAAGGATGTTCAGAGACAGGCCCACCTCCCCCCTCCCCTCAACCACAGACATAGTGACACCCCCCTCTCCCCCCTGACAAGGGGAGCACCCCCAACCCTTCAGCACAGATGGGTTTCCTCCACCCAAACATTAAACAAATGGGCTCCCCCCTGCCCCCCCCCCCCCCAAACCTGACACCATACAGACATGAGGGTGACCCAACTCCCCCACAAGAGAGACACGCCGAGATGGAGTCCCTCAAGCCCCGCCAACCTCAGGCATCCTTCCGTGTCATCAGCAAATATAACAAGCATGCCTTTGGTCCCTCCATCCGACACATTTATATTAATTGTAACAAGTTGAGGACCCAGCACTGATCCCTGTGGCATACCACTCGTTACATCCTGCCAACCAGAAAATGACCCAATCATGCCAAGTCTCTGTTAGCTAACCAATCTTCAATCCACATCAATATGTTACCCCCTGCACCCCCTGAGCTTATATTTCCCAGAATAACCTTTTATATGGCACTTTATCAAATGCCTTTCAGATATCCAAGGACAGGACATCCACCAGTTCCTCTTCATCCACAGCATGTGACTTCTTCAAAGAATTTCTATAAATTGGTTCAACACGATTTCCCTTTCATAAAACCATGTCGACTCTGCCTGAATGCCTTAAATTTATCTAAGTGCCATGCTATAATATCTTTAAAAACAGCTTCTAACATTTTCCCTATGACAGATGTTAAGCCAACTGGTTTATGAATGAAATGTAGTCAGCTCTCCTTGAATAAAAATCTTCAGTCCTTTACCCAACAGTAGATAGAAAGCTGCAAGATGTTGCAGATATGTCCAGTTCCGGGCTGACATATACAAGTTCATGGCATGTTCACTTTCACAACCACTAGAAAAAGGACTTGCCCTGCTCTTTGCAGTTGTGGTTGCAGCACTTTCAATGAGGACATCCTTCTTGAAGCACAAACATCACACGAGGTGTCTCTTGCTGTGGTTCTGGTAGGAGAATTGTTTCCTGAACTTCATAGAATCCCTACAGTGCAGAAGGAGGCCATTTGGCCCATCGAGCCTGCACCGACAACAATCCAACCCAGGCCCTATCCCTGTAACTCCACAGATTTACCCTCACACTAATGGTCAATTTAGCATGCCCAACCAATCTAACCCGCACATCTTTAGAGTATAGGAGGAAACCGGAGCACCCCGAGGAAACCCATGCAGACATGGGGAGAACATGCAAACTCCACACATTCACCCAAGGCTGGAATTGAACCCTCGTCTCTGGCACTGTGAGGCAGCAGTGCTAATCACAGTGCCACCCTTAAATAAGGCTCTGCTGGAATCCCAGGCAGGTATTTTCTTTATTCGTTCAGGGGATGTGGCATCACTGGCTGGGCCAGCATTTATAGCCCATCCCTAGTTGCCCTTGAAATGGATGGTTTATTAGGCCAGCTCAGAGGATATTTAAGAGTCAACCACATTGCTGTGGGTCTGAGATCACATGTAGACCCAACCAGGTAAGGATGACAGATTTTCTTCTTTGAAGAACATTAATGAACCCAGGTGAGTTTTTACAACACTGGTTTCATGATCATCATTAGACTTTTAATTCCAGATATTTATTGAATTCAAATTTCACTAGCTGCCACAGTGGGATTTGAACCTGAGTCCAGTAATAATCATAGAACATAGAACATAGAACATAGAACATTACAGCGCAGAACAGGCCCTTCGGCCCACGATGTTGCACCGACCAGTTAAAAAAAAAAACTATGACCCTCCAACCTAAACCAATTTCTTTTCGTCCATGAACCTATCTACGGATCTCTTAAACGCCCCCAAACTAGGCGCATTTACTACTGATGCTGGCAGGGCATTCCAATCCCTCACCACCCTCTGGGTAAAGAACCTACCCCTGACATCGGTTCTATAACTACCCCCCCTCAATTTAAAGCCATGCCCCCTCGTGCTGGATTTCTCCATCAGAGGAAAAAGGCTATCACTATCCACCCTATCTAAACCTCTAATCATCTTATATGTTTCAATAAGATCCCCTCTTAGCCGCCGCCTTTCCAGCGAAAACAATCCCAAATCCCTCAGCCTCTCCTCATAGGATCTCCCCTCCATACCAGGCAACATCCTGGTAAACCTCCTCTGCACCCTCTCCAAAGCCTCCACATCCTTCCTGTAATGTGGGGACCAGAACTGCACACAGTACTCCAAGTGCGGCCGCACCAGAGTTGTGTACAGTTGCAACATAACGCTACGACTCCTAAATTCAATCCCCCTACCAATAAACGCCAAGACACCATATGCCTTCTTAACAACCTTATCTACTTGATTCCCAACTTTCAGGGATCTATGCACACATACACCTAGATCCCTCTGCTCCTCCACACTATTCAAAGTCCTCCCGTTAGCCCTATACTCAACACATCTGTTATTCCTACCAAAGTGAATTACCTCACACTTCTCCGCATTAAACTCCATCCGCCACCTCTCGGCCCAACTTTGCAACCTGTCTAAGTCTTCCTGCAAACTACGACACCCTTCCTCACTGTCTACCACACCACCGACTTTGGTGTCATCAGCAAATTTGCTAATCCACCCAACTATACCCTCATCCAGATCATTAATAAATATTACAAACAGCAGTGGCCCCAAAACAGATCCCTGAGGTACACCACTTGTAACCGCACTCCATGATGAATATTTACTATCAACCACCACCCTCTGTTTCCTATCCGCTAGCCAATTCCTGATCCAATTTCCTAGATCACCCCCAATCCCATACATCTGCATTTTCTGCAGAAGCCTACCATGGTGAACCTTATCAAACGCCTTACTAAAATCCATATATACCACGTCCACTGCCTTGCCCCCATCCACCTCCTTGGTCACTTTCTCAAAAAACTCAATAAGGTTAGTAAGGCACGACCTACCTGCCACAAAACCATGCTGACTATCACCTATCAATTCATTACTCTCCAAATAACTATAAATCCTATCCCTTATAATTTTTTCCAACATCTTGCCGACAACAGAAGTGAGACTCACCGGTCTATAATTCCCGGGGAAGTCTCTGTTCCCCTTCTTAAACAATGGGACAACATTCGCTAACCTCCAATCTTCTGGTACTATACCAGAGGCCAACGACGACCTGAAGATCAGAGCCAGAGGCTCTGCAATCACTTCTCTTGCCTCCCAGAGAATCCTTGGATAAATCCCATCCGGACCAGGGGATTTATCTATTTTCAGACCCTCCAGAATATCCTGCACATCCTCCTTATCAACTGTAATACTGTCTATTCTACTCCCTTGCAACCCAGTGTCCTCCTCAGCTATATTCATGTCCCCTTGCGTGAACACCGAAGAGAAATATTGGTTCAATGCTTCACCAATCTCCTCCGGTTCCACACATAACTTCCCTCTGCCATCTATAACTGGCCCTAAACTTGCCCTAACCAACCTTCTGTTCTTGACATACCTATAGAACGCCTTAGGATTCTCTTTAACCCTATCCGCCAAAGACTCATCATAGACTCATAGAAACCCTACAGTACAGAAAGAGGCCATTCGGCCCATCGAGTCTGCACCGACCACAATCCCACCCAGGCCCTACCCCCACATCCTGACATATTTGCCCACTAATCCCTCTAACCTACGCATCTCAGGACACTCAGGGGCAATTCTTAGCATGACCAATCAACCTAACCTGCACATCTTTGGACTGTGGGAGGAAACCGGAGCACCCGGAGGAAACCCACGCAGACACGAGGAGAATGTGCAAACTCCACACAGACAGTGACCCGAGCCGGGAATCGAACCCGGGTCCCTGAAGCAGCAGTGCTAACCACTGTGCCACCGTGCCACCCACGCCATACCACTGCCACCGCCTCCAGGTATGGCTTGTAACAGGCTGAAGCTGTGGTTGTTGGATTTGGAGGTGCAGGTTTGTAATGTGTATCATCATAACTAAAACTTTATAAAGTGTGGTAACGATTGGCTCCATTTTTATCCTTCACGACCTGGCTTTCTGCAATAGAACACTGCTCATTCTTCCAGTCATGCTGCATTCCAACAAAAATTGCAACCAGTATCTGTGAGCAACTAGCTTTTTAAAGATCTTTTACTCTATTCTTAAAGTTACAAAGCCAATGCTTAGAGTGGACCGGGCAAACCCAAATCCATCCCTTGCTTACTCCCAAAACCAAATTCAAAATCCAACTCAAAGGCCCCACAAGAGAGACAAACAAGAACTAGCTGACAAGATAAGGCACTGCGCCTCATCTTGGGTTTGATGTGATGCTTGATCTTAACCAAAAGGCTTAGTGTGTGCCTTCAAGTTGGGACAATGTCTTTCAGCACTTGTCACGCCACTCCTTGTCGACTTAGTAACTTTAAAGAACATTAACAACATCAATTAGCTGCATAATCATAGCAACAGCCAGCAGAACTCAATCAGCAACTAACCTGATAGTAGTTGATTGTAACTAAGGTTGATGGGATGTCCTACCTGAGTATGTTTAGTCAGGCATATTAAGAAAGGGCATTATCACAAATATTAAGCTCCAAAATGATAACATGGGTTCAAGTCAGTGTTATGCACTGATTTGACACCATGATCTTCTTACTCTGCATAGCATACACTCACTGTACACACGCTAACACTTCCACCAATATGATGTCTGACGTGATCTGCACCAGAATTGTACATGCACTGTGGACCCTATTTTGGAACAAAAACAGCACTGGTCGGATCCAAAAAGTGGGTGGTACAGGCCTGAATTTTGTACCAAAAACATGCTTTCTTTGTGAAGAAAGAACTTTGATTTATTCATTAATCTGAATTAAGCAACAAATAGAACAGAGCAAAATGAGAACTTGGTGCTAAAAATGTGTGTGATTGGATAATTTGATTGAAGTAAATTTAAATAAATTGGAGGAGACGCTAATACTCCAATCAGACACTGAAGCTGCCATTAGTTATTGTCGTTTTCGAATGAACAACAGTTTCCATTTACACACTTAACAGTAAACTGTGTGAAGGTGCTTCACACAACATGTGACACTGAGTCTCATGAGGAGGTATTATGACAGGTAAAGAAGTATGTTTTTTTGGAGTATCTGAGAGGAGCAGAGGAAGGTAGAGAGGCGGTGTGGTTTTTCGAGAGAGTTCCAGAGCTCAGGACCAAAGTGACTGAAGGCATGGCCACCAGTGGTGGAGCAATGAAAATGAGGGATGCACATGAGGCCAGAATTTGCAGAGGCCAGAGATCTCTTGAGAGCAGCTCAGTTGGCTGGACAATGATGAAAGGTGATGCCAACAGTGTGGGCTCAATTCCCGTACTGGCTGAGGCTATTCGTGAAGGCCCCGCCTTCTCAATCTTGTCCCTTGCCTGAGGAATGTGGTAATCCTCAGGTTAAAACACTACCAGTCAGCTCTCCCCCTCATGAGGGGAGAGCAACCTACGGTCATCTGGGACTATGGTGACTTTACCTTTTTATTCTGGCATATATTGATTGTATGTCTCCATGTCTAATATCTTTTTCATGTGGGATGCATAAAACTGGACTCAGTATGCCAACTGAAGGCTTTTTATACATATATAAAGAGCAAGAGGGTAGCCAGGGAGAGGGTTGGCCCAAGTTCAGGGAAGGCAATCGATGTGTGGAGTCAGAGAAAATGGGCGAGATATTAAATTAGTACTTTGCGTTAGTATTCACCAAAGAGAAGGACTTGGTGGAGGATGAGTCTGGGAAAGGGTGTGTAGATAGTTTGAGTCATGTTGAGGTCAAAAAGGAGGAGGTATTGGGGTTCTTGAGGAACATTAAGGTAGACAAGTCCCCAGGGCCTGATGGGATATACCCCAGAATACTGAGAGAGGCAAGAGAGGAAATTGCTGAGGCCTTGAGAAAGATCTTTGTACCCTCACTGGCTACAGGGGAGGTCACAGTAAGAGTTTTAACAACACCAGGTTAAAGTCCAACAGGTTTATTTGGGAGGTCCCAGAGGATTGGACAATAGTCAATGTTGTTCCTTTGTTTAAGAAGAGTAGCAAGAATAATCCAAATAATTACAGGCTAGTGAGCCTTACATCAGTGGTAGGGAAATTATTGGAGAGGATTCTTTGAGACAGGATTTATTCACACTTGGAAATAAGTGGACGTATTAGCGAGAGGCAACATGGTTTTGTGAAGGGGAGGTCGTGTTTCACTAACTTGATCGAGTTTTTCGAGGAAATAATAAGGATGATTGATGAGGGTAGGGCAGTGGAAGTTGTCTACATGGACTTCAGTAAAGCTTTTGACGAGGTCCCTCATGGCAGACTGATGCAGAAGGTGAAGTCGCATGGGATCACAGGTGAGCTGGCAAGGTGGATGCACAACTGGCTTGGTAATAGAAGACAGAGGGTAGCAGTGGAAGGGTGCGTTTCTGAATGGAGGGCTGTAATAAGTGGCGTTCCTCAGGGACCTTTGCTGTTTGTAATATATATAAATGATTTGGAGGAAAATGTAACTGGATTGATTAGTAAGTTTGCGAACGACACAAAGGTTGGTGGGTTTGCGGATAGTGATGAGGACCATCAGAGGATACAGAGGGATATAGATTGGTTGGAGATTTGGCGGAGAGATGGCAGATGGAGTTTAATCCGGACAAATGTGAGGTAATGAATTTTGGGATGTCTAATCCAGATAGGAAATATACAGTAAATGACAGAACCCTTAAGAGTATTGATAGGCAGAGGGATTTGGGTGTACAGGTACACAGGTCATTGAAAGTGGCAATGCAGGTGGAGAAGGTAGTCAAGAAGGCATACGGCATGCTTGCCTTCATCGGCCGGGGCATCGAGTTTAAAAATTGGCAAGTCATGTTGCAGCTTTATAGAACCTTAGTTAGGCCGCATTTGGAATATAGTGTTCAATTATGGTTGCCACACTACCAGGAGGATGTGGGGGCTTTGGAGAGGGTACAGAAAAGATTTACCAGGATGTTGGCTGGTATGGAGGACATTAGCTATGAGGAGAGGTTGGAGAAACTTGGTTTGTTCTCACTGGAGCGACAGGTTGAGGGGTGACCTGATAGAAGTCTACAAAATTATGAGAGGCATGGACAGAGTGGATAGTCAAAATCTTTTTCCCAGGGTGGAAGAGTCAATTACTAGGGGGCACAGGTTTAAGGTGCAAGGGGCAAGGTTTAAAGGAGATGTATGAGGCAGATTTTTTATGATGTGGAGATGCCGGCGTTGGACTGGGGTAAACACAGTAAGAAGTTTAACAACACCAGGTTAAAGTCCAACAGGTTTATTTGGTAGTAAAAGCCACACAAGCTTTCGGAGCTCCAAGCCCCTTCTTCAGGTGAGGCTTGGAGCTCCGAAAGCTTGTGTGGCTTTTGCTACCAAATAAACCTGTTAGACTTTAACCTGGTGTTGTTAAACTTCTTACCGCAGATTTTTTACACAGAGAGTAGTGGGTGCCTGGAACTCGTTGCCAGGGGAGGTAGTGGAAGTGGATATGGTAGTGACTTTTAAGGGGCGTCTCGACAACTACTTGAATGGGATGGGAATAGAGGGATACGGTCCCCGGAAGGGTAGGGGGTTTTAGTTAAGTTGGGCAACATGGTCGGTGCAGGCTTGGGGGGCTGAAGAGCCTGTCCCTGTGCTGTAATTTTCTTTGTTCTAGGTCTGTACATCCTTCCCAAAGGGTAATAGTACCTGATTATCCTGCCTCACCTTCTCCTCCTTTCTGATGCACATGCAGCAGCCTCTTCAGCCTGACCTGCCCTCCCTCTGACTTCCGGCTGTTCATCATGACTGGCTTATATGGCCTCCATGTATGACAGTTCCATGCTCATCTTGTATCTTCCTCTGGTCAAAGCGCACCTTTCTCAAGAGTAAAGTTCTTTCTGGCACCTGGTGCATGAGTCAGTGGAGGCAAAATCTTACCTAAGTCCTACCACCTTGGGTTAAGGTCACATAGTTGGAATGGAATCTTTGCCAATTCGGAGGCATTTAATGCAAACTTAAAAACAAATTCTACATGGGGACCTGACCTCTCCAAATAAATCCACAAAGTTTGGATCTGCTCCTGCATTTCAAACACCTATGACACCAAAATCACACGAGTGGTTGCAGCTGCTGCTTTAAATGGGCAGCTGCCTCCGTGAAATACAGATGTGCAAAATGCAACCCGCCTCCATTAAAATGGTAGGTGCTGTGTTTGGGGGTGGGGCTTTTCCGATTTTCAGGCTCATCTGCCATTTCTGCAATGACAGTGGGTAGGAAGGCAGTACGTCAGCAGAATGGATGTGTTGGCTGTCAAATGGCTGGAGCCTGGGGGAAAAGTCACATGATGAAACCTCCAGGAATACATTTACACAGTCAGTAAAGTAAGCCTATAAACATCCTAGTTTTCCTAAAGGAGCGAATATGTAGTGAATGTGAATTCATAAACTGTATATTAAAACCACCCTGGATTCAGTCTGGAGAGTGATGGAATTCTTCTAAAATTCTAACCCTTCCTCTCTTTCTGATTTGTGCTCAGGGGTTTCTGTTTGCTTGTTTGTCTGGTTCAGTAGAATTTGCCACAAGTTGGCCAAGTCGGCAGAAAAGATGATTGAATAATGTTTGGTTCATATTGAGTTACTGAAAATTTGTGTGCTTGTTCAAGATCTTTGGACTAGAAGTTGGCCCAGACCACAAAACTGGCTAAACCCCCCAGATCGTGTTAATTATCATCAAAAGATTTCACTTTGTCGCAGAGTTTCGAGGAACATCTTGAAATTAAAATTCTGACTGCACGGGCACCTATTTTAAAAGGTTCGGAAGACAATTTATTGTTAATTTACTGAGAAACATACTAATGTACGTCAAAATAATTAGTGAATTTTTGATTGATAATTAGTGAGTTTTTTAAATTAGTGAATAGTTCTGTCCAGACATTTTCAATTATTTAGAATCAGGTTATTGTACTCAGATAGACATTCTGATTAAAAGTGCATTTTTTAATATTAAATCTTTGCAACAAGCTACCATTCATAAGTATGCCAGGAATACCTATAAAGCAAAATTTCAAATAAATTTTAGTTGTAAAATGCTGCCTGATTATAGTTGCCTCCCATGGCTGATATGACATTGGCTGACATGTAATATACATGTGTGGAATCTTAAGAAAAAAAGCACATCACAAAACTAGTAGAATTTTGGACGCAATTTGCATCTAGATCATTCAAAGCAGAAACCCGGGGCTGGATTTTCATCTTTCACGTAGGTAACAGGAATTGGGAAATTGCCCGGCTTGACGCCTGCAAAGGCAGGATTTTCTTTACAGGTGGGGGAAGAGGTTGCGATCAGAGTAAAGCGGTGGGGGAAGAGGTTGCTTTCAGAGTAAAGAGGCAGCCACAGAGGTCCCTGGCTGCTGAATCAGGCTGTTTAAAAGACCCGCTTTGGTGGTTTGGGATTTCATCCAAGTCATAATAGAGTCAATAAACCAATCAACTAGCTCTCACCTCACACACTACCCGTACTCTATCCATGCCAACTAATGTCCCTCACCAAACACCCTCATGGCCCCTCATGTCTCCATGCCAACTGCTCCATGGCCTCTCCAATCCTCCATATCAACCCCCATGCTCATTCATCCAGCTTGTTTCTTTTTGCATCCCACCCAGGCCCCATCCCCATAACCCCACATATTTACCCCCAATAATTCCCCTAACCTATACATCTTAGGCATGGAATGAGCATGGGGTTAATATCTTTTGAAATTATCTTTCAAAAGGTTCCAGAATCCAGACTATGGTTCATGAGTTCCCTGAACATGACTCTTGGTGAAACAAATGCAAAGCAAAATACTGCAGAAGCTGTAAATCTGAAATAGAAGAAAATGCTGGATAAACTCAGCAGGTCTGGCAGCATCTGTGGAGAAAGAGTTAACACTGAGTCCATATGACACTTCTGCAGAACTTCTACAGAAGTTTCAGAAAACATTAAAATCTGTTTCTCTCCACAGAGGCTGCCAGATCTGCTGAGTTTATCCAGCATTTTCTGTTATTATTTCATGGCAAAACCAGTCTGACTCCATGGAAATTGCAGGAGGGGGATGGGGGTGAGGCGATGTCTACCCCACAATGGAGCCAGCCAGGATGTGGGTACAGGATATGGGCTCACTGCCTACAACCTTATCGCGCACAAGCGAAAGCTGGGGGTAGAATCCAACCATTGGGTTCGGCCCGCCACTTTTTAAAAGCTCCAGAGTCGTTCCGACTCATTGGAAATTTGGGCTTTTGTGTCTGGCTTCAAAAACTGAAAAGATGCAGACCCTATATTTTAGACGTACAAAATCTTGGAATGGATAAGCATATTGATGGAGGAAACATTAAATAGAATGGAGAAATTTGGCTATTAGGAAGGATGGAAAGCCCTGGGGTGGTTTTCTTTTGAACAGTGATGGCAGAAGGGGGATTCAATTAAGGTGTATAAACTGATGAAGGGCATATTTATAGTAATTATCCACTTTTCTTAGCAGAGAGGTCAATAACCAGGGGCAGAGATTTAAAGGAATTGGTAGAAAAGGATTAGAGGGATTTTTGAATTTTTCTTTTACTCAGAAGGTGGTGGGGGTCTGGAACTCACTATTAGAGGCAGAAACCCCACATCAGATTTTTTAAAAACATATAAAGCCAGGGAACAAAAGCTGGAAAGTTGGAGTCAGCTGAATAGATATTTTTGGCTAGTATCAACAGGATGACTTTCTTCTGTGTCTTAAATTTTATATGATTCGAGATGGCCAGAAGAGGGTGTTTTGGGAGGTCAAAACATTGGAGGAGGGGAAATACTGTGGTAGGGACAGCCTACACCTTCCTTAAGGGCCCGGAGATGTACTCCACTTCTGCCTGATCTGAACAAAAGGCCGAAGAAGGTTTTTCACCTTTTATCTGATCAGGAGTTTAAAACTAGAACTTGTGGGAAGGTGGTGAGAAGTTGGAGATTTTAAATACACATCTGCTGATTTTGCCCCCATCCCTTCAACCCCATGTGGTGATATCAGAGTTTTTATGGCAGCGCACAAAGAAAATTCCAATTATCTAAGCCATTGAATTCCCCTCGACCGACACCTCCTCATCTATTGATTTTGTATTCAATCTCATCAAACACAAATTTAATTACCAGCTTACCAAATCTCTTCATTGTTTCCACAAATAAACTGTAACAAATTTCGATGAAATTAAATTAGTTACAAACTTTCCTCTTGTGTGAAGTAGCAAAACCCAGTTAGGAATCGGCACCAAAACTTAGTGCAGTGAAGCTGAATAAAAGCTTCAATAATGTAATATTATTAATACTCCCATACCTCCGTAAAAATAGATATATCTGATTACCTCCATTAAGATACCATTAAACATAAATTAGGTATTTTTTGTTAAAGACTATATTACTGCAATACTAAATTTTATCAATTATATTAATCTTGACTGCCCAAAAAATATTGTCCAACAGGTTTATTTGGAATCACGAGCTCCTTCATCAGATGAGTCACCACTCCGAAAGCTTGTGATTCCAAATAAACCTGTTGGAATTTAACCTGGTGTTGTGAGACTTCTTACTGTGCCCACACCAGTCCAACGCCGGCATCTCCACATCAAAAAATATTGATGAGCTTTTAATCATAAAGGGTCAAATTCTCAAATGTCTAGACAATTTTCTTTCACTTTTCTACTATTCTATGCTACAACATATTCTGCATTTGTAAGGTAGATTTCAGTGTTCTCCAAATGTTTCGGCACTCAGACTGAATACAAAACATGGGCGAGGAAGTGGCTTAGCAGGGCTTAGCAATGCAAGACGATTTTGCTTCATAAATTTCCCTGAGGACCCATATTGCGAAACTTGAAAATTCACTGGCTAGAACTTGGTTCTGGTTGCAACCATTTTACAATTGTCCAATAGGGTAGTTGGGCTGTTTGTCTTCATTCTGAGTTGGAGGTGTGCAACCCACCATATTGGGCTCTTCCATATGCACCCAGGACCTTATTTCAAGATGGTTGGAGTATAAGTGTAGGGAAGTCTTATTCCAACTGTACAAGGTATGGTGAAACCAAATCTGGAGTATTGTGAGCAGTTTTGGTTCCCTTAAGGAAAGATATTTTATTATATTATTTCATTGGAGGCAGTTCAGAGAAGGTTCACTAAGATGATCCCTGGTATGGAGGGATTGTCTTATGAGGAAAGGTTAAACAGGTTGGGACTCTACTCATTGGAACTTAGAAGAATGAGAGGTGATCTCATTGAAACATACAGGATTCTTAAGGGACTTGACAGGGTAAATGCTGAGAAGGTGTTTCCCCTCATGGGTGAGTCTAGGACCTGAGGGCAGAGTCTCAGAATAAAGGGGCACTGAGTTAAGACTGAGATGAGGAGGAATTTCTTCTCTGAGGGTTGAGAGTCTTTGGAACTCCTTGCCACAGAGAGAGCTGTGGGGGCAGAGTCATTGTGGATATTTAAGGCCGTGATAGGTAGATTTCTGATCAATAAGGGAATCAAGGGTCATGGGAAATGAACAGGAAAGTGGATGTGAGGAATGTTGGATCAGACATGATCCTATCGAATGGCGGAACAGGCTCGAGGGGCCGAACAGCCTATGGCTGTCCCTATTTCTTATAGCCTTTAAATGGATGTTAGGCTTAATATATGTGCAAATCATCAGGCTAATGCCTGTTTCAAACCTCTTTCTAAACTGGGCTGTGATTGACCAAGGCACTTTGCAGTCAATGCTCATTGAAGGGATTGCTGGAGGCTATAACAGGAAGGTAATTCCTAGAATCTATCCTCAGCTCTGTACTATATCTCATCGGCCTCGGTGACATCATCTGTACACAATAGCATGTTTATTATTAAGAAAAGGTATGTTGGCCTTTGGGCAGTATTTTCCCCCACATTACACTAAGTGTGGGAGCAGGTGTGAAGGCAAACAGCTCAGCTGTCTACCTGCCAGCTGCAGTGGTGCGTTTTCGCACCGTACTGTTTACTCCCCACCTTGTTATTTATTCACACATGCAACAGACTGGCTTATTTGCTGGTGGCCTCCGATTTGCCCACCCCAGCGTGAGCGCACTGCTTCCTCACACCAGGCACCATATTTAAACTGCAGCCATGCACAGCCTTCTCAATGTTTACAGCCCAGGATTGCCTCACTGAAGAAATGCCTTCTGAAGACAAAAAGGTGGCAGCCTCCATGTTTAGTAATGTCTCACTGGAAGGCTATATGATAGGATAGAGGCCTGTCACAATGTCCTCAACACCTGCCCTGGCCGCAGTAGCTCCAGCAAGGTGACCAATCTGGCTTAAGAGGCGGTGACTGCAGAAGTTAGTGCCAAAACAGTACAGAAGAGGTCAGGCACCCAGTGAGGAAGACGATGAATAATCTCTCCATGCTGCCAGGGTAAGTCACCCATCTCATTACTCGCAACTTTCCTGATTCCCTGCATTGTCATTGAAAAGCTCCTAACATGTTTCAGCTATGCCTCGCTCCTCATTTGGGAATGCACAGTTCAGTTGGGTTTCTCTTTAATCCCACCTCCTCCAGTGTATGCACCTGCCCTGCAATTTGCCTGTAGAGTCCTCCCCAGCAGTGCTTTTCTTCATTTTAATTTTGTACTGTGTCATTGCTGTGGGCTGGAAGATGGTGCTGCAGAATCCTTCCTGACAGCCCAGCTTAGACTCTCCCTGTGAAAGTATAGAAACCCCTCTCATTGTCCCAGAGGAGCTAATGTTCAGGTTTCCCTCCCGCAGGCCTCTTGAGCTCCCCTTTATTCCTTGATCCCATTCTGTTTGAGGGGGCACTATTTAGTGACCCCTGAACATTCTGAAGTGGATGTGCCATGTCCCATTTGGACCTGTAGTACCTGTTTTGAGATCAATTCCATACTTAAATATATATACACCCCCGGCCCCCCCCCCCCCCCCAACCATACCTTAAATACTCCCACAATGCCCCTTCCCTATGTGAAGGCTGCAGATGACTCCACTGACTGAGTGTACCAACTGTGACTCATCATGATTCCATAGACCCCACAGACTGAAGAACATGACATTATAACCATGTACAACATGCTGGGCATGATTGAGGCTGGCCTGACATGTCCTGTCCCTTTCTGAACTTGGACAAAGATAGTCTTTGCAAGATCAACAATGTAACCTGAAGCCCTTCTTCACTCAGTGCTCCTGCTCTGGCCCCAAGTGGCTGATTTAACACTAAAGTCACATATTTTAACCCATCCTGGTACCGAGGATGGTAATGCCTTACATTCTCTCCAATCCTTCCCCCCAGCACTGCCTTAGACCTCAGCCCCTTATCCTGTCAGTTGCCCCACCACCCCTTCCCCAGTATTTCATAAGCCCTTCAACCTATTAAAAGCACATTCCTGCTGAAGCTTGCCTATGACACCTCCCCCCCCCCCCCCCCTCCTCCCTCCCGAAAGTGATGTAGTGCTGCCTGCAAAGCCTGGTGCTCATTCCTGTGAGTGCTGCTCGATGCCAGATAGGCAAACGGATCCTGAAGCGATGAGTAATCTGCAGGACAATAGATAAATATCACTTAGATACCACGTGAAATACATCGTCCTAACTGCACACCAATGTACCCGGATGATCCAGTGAGAGGTAATGATTCCAATGCGAAATCCTTATACCGAGATACAAAAATATTGAAAATACATTCCTGACGTGGGGAATGCAGCCTGCCATTGATGGCAGGAGTGCATTACCACCACCTGGTTTTATAATGGCGTTAAACCGATTTGTGTCCTTCTCCCGATATTTTTCACTCCCCCGCCATGACAACTGACACGAACTAGTGCGGAAAATCCCACCCTCTATTACAAGAGATTTTGAGTATAGGAGTGAAGATATTTTACAGCAATTATATAGAGCCTCAGTGAGGTCGCATCTGGAGAAGTATGTGCAGTTTTTGTCTCTATACCTAAGGAAAGATACACTTATCATAGAGGGAGCGAAACAAAGGTTCACCAAATTAATTCCTGGGATGGATGGATTGTCCTACAAGGAAATATTCAATTGGTTACACCTTTATTCTCTGAAGAATGAGAGGTGGTCTCATTCAAACATACAAAAATATTACAGGACTTAACAAGTCAGGTGAAGGAAGGATACTTCCCTTGGTTGGGTGGTGGTGGTGGGGTTTCTAGAAGCAGGGGACACAGTGTATCATAGAGGGAGCGAAACAAAGGTTCACCAAATTAATTCCTGGGATGGATGGATTGTCCTACAAGGAAATATTCAATTGGTTATACCTTTATTCTCTGAAGAATGAGAGGTGGTCTCATTCAAACATACAAAAATCTTACAGGACTTAACAAGTTAGGTGAAGGAAGGATACTTCCCTTGGTTGGGTGGTGGTGGTGGGGTTTCTAGAAGCAGGGGACACAGACTCAGAATAAGGGAATAAGGGGGAGGCCAATTAGGACAGAGGTAAATTTCTTCACGAATCTTTGGAATTTTCTGTCCCAGAAATCTGTGGAGGCTCAGTCATTGAGTATGTTGAAGACAGAGCTCGACAGATGTTTACATATTAAAAACATCAAGGGATATGGGGATAGTACACGAAAATGGTGTTGAGAATTGGCATTATCTAGTAGAATGGCAGAATGGCCTACTCCTGCTCTTATTTCTTATGCTCTTTTTGTTTTTATACACAAACATCATTTTACATATGTTGATGACACTGAATTCAACTTCAGCACCACTGCTTTCGAGCCCCTCCACCATCTCTAAACTGTCAGATCTCTGGCAACCAGCAGTGAATGAGCAGAAATTTTCTCCAGTTAAACATTAGAAAACCTAAAGCCATTGTCTTCAGTTGCTGCTGTAAATACCATTCCCAAGCCTCCAATTCTAATCCTCTCCCCAGCTGAGGCTGAACTAGATTGGTTTCAACATTGGTGCCATATTTGGTCGCAGGTTGAGCTTCTAACCACATATGTGCCATCACTGAGATAGTCTATTTCCACCATCATAACACTGCCTGACTCTAACTATTCCTCAGTTCATCAGCTGCTGAAACTCTCATCCATGCCAATGTTAACTTTCAGCTTGATTATTCCAATGCAATCCTGGTCAACCTGCCTCATTCTATCTATTTAAACCTCTGTTGTCCACGTCCTAACTCACACCAAATCCTGCTCTCCCATGCTTGCTAACTTACATTGGCTCCTCATTAAGCAATGCCTTGATTTTAACATTTTCATCCTTGTTTTAACATCTCTCCTTAGCCCCTCATCCTCTCTATTCCTGTAATCTTCCCTAATCCCATAACCTTCCAAAATGTAAAAACACTCCAATTCAGTCATCCATCTAAATAACTCTTCATGTGGCTTGGTGCAAAATGTTCTTTGATAATACTCACCTTGGGATGTGTTACAATGTTAAAGGTGCTATATGAATGCAAATTGTTGCTTTTTTAATGTACCTCATTGTAAAGTACGGAGCAGTAGGTGTACACCTCCCAGCTCCACATTATAACTGGGGGCCACTGCAGACGATCACTTATGGCCATGTTGGTTACTTTCCCCATCACCATGGAAGGGCGTTCCTGATGACTTTGGTCAGTGCCCAAGCTGGAACCTTGCTGGGCCCTCGCTACTTGGCAGCTGTCCCGGAGGGCATGAATAGTGTCACAGCTTGCTGGCACTGTTATGAAGCTGGTAGTATCATCTACCACGTCCTACTGCCCGTATCATTCTGCTGCAGCAGAATCACATCCCCATTTGGTCATCATCTCATTTTTCTCCACTACTAAAAACTGATTACAAAAGGTTTCTATTTTGTTAAATGGGGAGAATTAGAGAAGAAGTTTTTTTCTGCCAATTCAGCTGATTAGTTCTTCAATGAACCATCATGTACAGCAGCAAGAAAAAATAGATTACAGGGGAAAGCAAGCAATTAAGAAAGTAGAGGTTCTTTTGATAAATGCATAATATAACAGCTTTTTTTGTGTAACTCTTGATAGATACATTTGAATGCAAAATATTACTCTCTAATCACTATCTGATCATTTCCCCATTTGATAGCAATGTTGCAGTCAGTTATATTTTCTCCAAAGAATTCAAGCAAGCTCAAAGATGATGAAAGAGCTTCAAAATGTTTTACAATTGTGAACAGTTGTAAATCAAATAACTTTCTTTGAAATAGTGCACAAGTCTTAGCAAATGGCAGAAACATCATTTAATCAGCTGCTACAATATTTATACCAAGAAACTGATACCACAGGTGGCGAACCACATGCTTTCTAGCCAGATGGTCAGGGTTTTGAGTTCTAATGCACAGGAGAGCAACCATAATCAATTTGACTTCCAATTTCCTCTACATTCCTGTGGTGAAGCCACTTGAGTTTGCTAAGCACTGTCGCCAGACTACACTGATGGAGGAAGTCTGTGATATTGCAACCCAAGTCAAAGCCCTCTTATCTGTGGGTGTTGCATGTTAATGGCATCATTGAATTATCACTGTCTCAATTTAAACAGCAAAATCAAACCAATCATATAACAAGAAAGACACCAGCAGTCATAGAGGATCAATCATTAACTTGTAATAAATGCTGTAAATGTTCTTTAATAGTTTATATTGGGATTCAATTGGCAACTTATCCTTAAACTATCAACATCCAGGGTTATCACTGACCAGAAGCTGAGCTGGGCCAACCATATAAGTACAGTGTCTCCAAGAGCAGGTCAGTGGCTGGGAATTCTGTAATGAGTAACTCACTTCCTGTCTCCCCAAAGCCTGTCCACCATGTACAAGACACAAGTCAGGAGTGTGATTGAATACTCTCCACTTGGCTGGGTGTGTGCAGCTCCACCAACACTCAAGAAGCTTAACACCATCCAGGATAAAGAAGCCCACATGATTGGTACCCCGTCCACCACCCTAAACATGTCCACCCTCCAGCATTGATGCGCAGCAGCAGCAATGTGTACCATCTACAAGATGCATCGTAGCAACTCACCAAGGCTCCTTCGACATAATCTTCCAAACCTGCAACATTTTCTACCTTGAAAGAAAAGGGCAACAGATTTCTTGGGAAAATACATCCCGACTTGGAACTAGATCAGTGTTCCTTCATTGTTGCTGGGTCAAAATCATCAAACATCTTCCTAACAGCACTGTGGTTGTACCTACACCACATGGACTGCAGCAGTTCAGGAAGTTGACCCACCACCACCTATTCAAGGGCAATAAGGGATGGGTAATAAAGCTGACCCAGACAACATCAATGTGGTTAATTGTAACCCCAAATTTACAAGGTGAATTTCCTGTGAGAGAAATCTGATCAACTGCTGCCTGATGCATTTTATTTTGAAATGCTTGGCTGCAATTTTGTTTAATTTTAATTTTTGGTGCAGTGCATTGCTATTAGTTGTTCCCAATTACATTCAAGAGAATTGTCAGATCGCACCACAATCCAATGGGAATAGTGTCGCTGATATTTACAAAGCCTTGGGGAACAGAAATTACATTTTGTATTCAAACAAAGAAAAACATGATTAAATAGTGTCATTGTAAGTGTGGGAACATATCGTAGGTTACATCATCTGCATAATGTATGAATCATTTCCTTTTCAATGTTTAATTCATAAAGCGTAGTTTGTGTACGATGGCAGCAGTTCTACAGAAATCAAAAATAAATGAGTCTATTGGTGAAATACAGACTCATTGAGATTGCTTGATGAGAGTCATTATTTGAAGTACTTTAAGTAGATTTAGAAAAGGGAATAGGAATTGAGAAAGCTCATTTTCATATTCGATAAAAACTCCCCAGACACTAATCTGGAGAATCATGATGATAATCATCAACCTTTTACACTCACAGACAACAGTTCACATTTATTGTTCACACGTTCGCAGACAAAATTCTTGGCAGGATTCTCCTGATGCTCTGAGGCTGTTTTCAATCCTGTAGGCAAATGTCTTCTACATGTAAGCAAATCTGTATGTGTGTTCTTACACACATGTTTCTCCCACACCCGTGACTGAATGTGAGGCAGCTGGTGGTGAGCTAACGTAGCTATGCTTCATAGAATCATAGAATCCTTACAGTGCAGAAAGAGGCCATTTGACCCATCGAGTCTGCCCTGATCACAATCCGCCCAGGCCCTATTTCCGTAACCCCACCTTCACCCTGCTGAATTCCCTGGCACTAGGGTCAATTTATCGTGGCCAATCAACTAACCCGCACATCTTTGGACTGTGGGAGAAAACCGGAGCACCCGGAGGAAACCCACACAGACATGGGGAGAATGTGCAAACTCTGCAAAGATAGTGACCCGAGGCTGGAATTGAACCCAGGTCCCTAGAGCTGTCAAGCTAACCACTGTGCCACGTGCTGCTTTAGCAGCAGTCAGGTTTGTGGCTGAGTCTCCCTTTTGAAATGCTAAATGCCTTTGAAGTAAAATGAAAGCATGACCACATAGCAATACTATAGAAATAGTGGCTGAAATCTTTCATTCTGATTTTGCTCTCTGAAACATTATTCAGAAAAGAAAATCGCTTGCTGTTGATGAATATGCAGACTAGAACAAAATCTTTCAATCTTCAATAACTCCACCCCCGCCCACTGCCATACTCTCATTTATAGAATCTCAGTGTCACATCATGTATTGCAATAGAAGTACGTGATTCTTTGTTGTGGCATCATTTCTGGCAAGGTATATACAAAGACTAGGCTTTCTAGGGCAGCAGTAGCACAGATAAATGCTGGATCGGTATTACTGTCGAAAGGAAGGAGAGTTTAGCATATGCAATAAAAGTTACAGGAAATATTTTTTTGAGTCTGGTTCTGTGGAGCTGCTGCATTTTTGTAAAGCAGAGTGCTTAATGATTTTATGGATTTGTTGGAGCCCTTTTAGTGCAGGATTGTTACAAAAACAATATTATTCACAACATTTTCCACTATCTAAATTCAACTTCTGCATATTTGAAAGGTTAGCCCTATCTCTGCAAAAGTCTGCTTAATTAATTAGCTTAACAAAAGCTGAGAAAATATTAAATGTCACAATGTTCTTTTTGTCCCTGAATTGAAGAACAGACAAAAATATGCAGGTAAATGAACAAACTAAGCTAGGTGTTGCATTACTATTAATGAATACCATTAAACAAACCTGGATTGTGTCACGCGATAACCATATTTTCTGACATTTGTTTCAAGGCTGAACTGAAACTCCTGAATGCAATGCTTCACTATAAATGTTATACCGAACATCCAGGTATTAATACAGGCAGGAAGAAGATTACTGAGCATTGATGGAAGTAATGAGCATTGCTTCATTTATCATCTGCAAATTTAGGGATTTGTACTGCCTAACTGATTAATCTAAATAGTGTCAACCAATCATTCAGTACTTCCCATTTCTTGTCAGATACCTTAGTGAAATTAACAGCCACACAATGTTGCTTGTCTCTTTGGATCATTGTTTCTAGAACTTAATTAGAATTTTGGAGAAATTTAAGCACGCAAGCTCCCTGCTGCAGTTTTTCACTGCAGTTTGATTCTTCCTGCACCTCCAGCTCTACTCATTGAATCATTGCCAGGATTACAAAATGTACCCTGCTGCTTGCTAAATATAGACCCCTAAGCTTGTGAAGTCCTGGGGTTGCTGAGATTCTCAGTCCTGACAACATAACGGTTTATTCCTTTGCTTGAATGATGGATCGACTGCTGCCTCAGTCCATCTGCTCCACAACTAAATAATTCTAAATTAACTACCATGGGTGATCCATGACCTCAAAAGGGCATACACACCAATCAAAAACCTGCAAAAATGGCTTAGACTTTGTGTGCATTGCCACTACTTTTATAGTGAAAGGCTAAATTTCAACCAACTTTTCAATCAAATTGCTATCAGATTATATGGGTGAGATTATATGGGTGAAATTATACAGACAATATAATATCCAGCATATCATAGAATCCCTACAGTGCAGAAGGAGGCCATTTGGCCCATCAAGCCTGAACCAACAACAATCCTACCCAGGCCCTATCCCGTAACCCCACATATTTACTTCGCTAATCCCCCTGACATTAGGGTCAATTTAGCATGGCCAATCCACCTAACCCGCACATCTTTTGAGTGTGCGAGGAAACTGGAGTATCCGGAGGAAACACAGGGAGAACATACAAACTCCACACAGACAGTGACCCGAGGCTGGAATCGAACCTGGGTCCCTGGCGCTGTGAGGCAGCAGTGCTAATCATATTAGATGACATGATTGCGATACAAAGTTAAGTATAGAATATATTAGTGTAAATTGCAACACTTTGTTTTGATCCAAGATTCCTTTGGTACAATAATAAAAATCACTTCTTCAAAACTATCACCACAGACAGAATAAATAAACTAATAGACAACCTCTTGTTTAATAATAAAGACCTTAATGAACTTGCATTTCAAATTTACTTCCAAGTACAGAAAATTTAAATAGACCTTACAGCCTGAAATAAATCAGCAGAGGCCGGTGTCCCTTCACCAGATCTCCTTTTACTTACAGCTCTATTATAGTTCCTAGCGTGCTATACGTTCAGTGTCAGCATCCGGAGTGTTAGGAGACCTGGCACCCCCAATTACATATACAGAAAATCTCACTGATTGGGCACGTAATAAGTTCAATCAGGGAGTTCATATTCCAAGGGGCCAACCTCAATTGCCTCATAGAAGTCATTACACAGCCCACAGGTCTTCACTGGTATCTCCTCATCTTCATCTAACCCATTGGCTAGGAAAATGAGCTTTCAAGATTTATGGTACAAACCAAGCATATTTCCAAAAGGATGAACAATGGGCCATTCAAAACTAATAATGTAACCTCTGTGATATCCCCCGAATCTTTCCCTCAATGTCAGTAAAACAAAGGAGATAGTCATTGACCTCAGGAAATGTAGTGGAGGACATGCCCCTGTCTTGCTGCAACTATAAAGGGTAATGGTGAGACCACGTCAGGAGAACTGTGAGCAGTTTTGGTCCCTTATTTAAGAAAATATATTATTTCACTGGGGGCAGTTCAGAAAAGGCTAGGATGATCCTTGGTATGGAGGGATTGTCTTATGAGGAAAGGTTAAATGGGTCGGGATTCTATTCATTGGAATTTAGAAGAATGAGAGGTGATCTCATTGAAACATATGGGATTCTTAAGGGACTTGACAGGGTAAATGCTGAGAGGGTGTTTCCCCTCATGGGAGAGTCTAGGACCAAAGGGCAGAGTCTCAGAATAAAGGGCGCCAATCTGTAGTGATGAGGAATTTCTTCTCTCTGAGGGTTGAGAGTCTTTGGAACCCCTTGCCACAGAAAACTGGTACACGCACAGATACCACAGTGCAGTGCATTTCGTAAATGGTACTCACACTGATACCACAGTACACAGCTGATAGAACGAGTGAATTGTTCAGGTGGTGGATGGGTGCTCATCAAATGGGTTGTTTTGTCCTGAATGGTGTCAATCTGCTTGAGTGTTGTTGGAGCTAAACGCATTCAGGCAAGGGGAGAGTATTCCATCACACTCCTGACTTGTATTTTTTAGACTGTTGACAGACTTTAAAGTGTTAGGAAGTGAGTTATCTGCTGCCCAGGTCCCAGTCCACTAACTCCAATTGGACACCAGCTCCAATGAATTCTTGGAGATTGAAGAGGTGTCATAGCTTTTAATAAAAAGGTATGGACTTCAAAGTAACCCTTTGAAATAGTTACCATGATGGAGTTGAGTCTCCAAGGCCCTTTCGGGGGCTTATCAGATCCTCAATGTGCAGATGAAGGTTCAGCTTTTAGAACTCATGGACACTTTTTTGGGGAGTTATAGTTGGAAGCAGTAACTAATGGTGCACGTTTACACAAGACTGCAATTGTGATCACGTTAGAGGTGGTCTCATTGAATATTTAAAGCTCAGAGGAATGTGAGGTGGGAGGAAGCAGCTAGCCAACTGCTGGATAGATGCATGAAGCTCTATCAAACCCTGCAAAATGCTTTGTCCATTTTACAGGGATCACAGTGCATAAGGCATCCAGTCATTCCACAAGTGCATGGCAGCGGTAAACTCTAATCCTGATTAGGTAGTTGTGAGTATCTTTACTGAGGGTCAACTTTACATGACAGTGCTGAAGCTGCTTCCATCCTCTCTTGTAGCCACTGTATTTATATGGCTGGTCTATTTATGATTCTTGTTAATAGTAACCCCCATGATGTTGATGGTGGGGAATTCAGCAATGTAGTGTAATGAATTTCAAGGGGCAGTTGTTAGATTCTCTCTGACTGGAGATGGTCACTTTCTGGCACTTGTGTGGCATGTTATTATTTCCACTTATCAGCCCAATCCTGAACATTGTCCAGGTCTTGCGCATATGGACATGGACTGTTTCACTATCTGAGGAGTTACGAATGGTGCTGAACATTGTGTAATCAACAGCAAACATCAGCACTTCTGACCTTATGATGGAGGGAAGGCCATTAATGAAGCAATTGAAAATGTTTGGCCTAGGATGCTACCTTAAGGAACTTCTGCTGAATGTTCTTGGGGTGAGATGGGCTTCCTGTCATTTTCAGTTGCTTAGGATAATTGTCAACTTTGGCAGGGCCAGAAAAAAGGCAATATAGGATTGGTTGCCTGTTACACACCTTGGACTCAATTTTTCTCATTCAGATGAGAATGTCACTGAGGCCTCATCTGACTGCGGTTGGAAGTAAAAGATCCTATGGCACTATTTCAAGAAAAGCAGGGGAGTTATCCTGAACTCTTAGGCAATATTTATTCCTCAGTTAACATAAAAATACATCTTCTGGTCACTGTCACACTGCTGTTTCTGACAGTTTGTTGTGCACAAATTGGTTGTATTGCTTCTAAAATTACAACAGTGACTATGCTTCAGATACATTTCATTGGCTGTAAAGTGCTTTGAGGCATCAGCTGGTAGTGAAAAGCATTATCCAAATGCAAGTCTATTCTTCTCTTTGAGGGAATAGAGAGGATCAGGCAGGGCCACTAGGGCAAAGGTTTGGAAAACAGGAGAGATAGGGAAATATGCCATATCGGAAGTCAAGAGCCCTCAGGGTAAGTGGGATTAGAGAATGCAAAATAATTATTCAAAAGCACTTCTAAGGAGAAAAAGTATTTTGTATCGTGCCACTTTAAGCAGCACTATACGGACTTATATTGATTTGCTGTGGTAGAGAATGCCACTATCTGCCTGGATTCCATTGAGGGACACATGTGATTGCAAAGGGGGCAGCCCATGGTGCTGCTTTCCCCAGAGGAATTGTATTCAGAAATTATACTGCGTGAATGATTTTATCCTGAATAGTCTGTCCTTTATGATGCAGTGACCCCACTGGAGAGAGTGTGAAATTGCAAGGATGGATTTGCTTCCAGGGTATTGCTCACCCTGACCCTGGTTGTGATTCTACTTCATTCTACAGCAGGCAGAGTCTTGGAAAGGAAACCCACCCTTGCCCCAGGATGCCTTTTTCTCAACCTCAGTTTTCAGTTTGGTGGTGGCTGATTGATTGGTGGGGGGGGGGAAGAGACCAAAGTTGAGCCAAATTCAATCTTAGGTGGTTCAGGGAGGGGTGGGAACGAGCTTCCGGCAGAAGCCCCCTTTTGACTGGGGGCACCCTTCCTTTAGGGCCCAGCGATCTCTGAACTTCCCACCCCCTCATCCTATCTCCCAAGTCCAAGACCAAGTCCTCACCACCCTGAAAGTTCTGGCCCTGGGATTCAAAGCATCCAGACCTGGTGACTTATCCACTCTAACCTTAACTCACTTGATGAAGGAGCAGCACTCTGAAAGCTCTTGCTTTTAAATAAACCTGTTGGACTTTAACGTGCCGTTGTGAGACTTCTTACTCTAAGCTAAGCTTAGCTAGCCTTTGCAGTTGGCAAAACCAGTGTTTGATCAATAGCATAATGTCAAGGTCTTCGACAAAAGCAGCTTCGTGATGACTGAATTATTTGCACAAAAATTTCTCATGTTCATCCTGTTACCTCTACCATCTACCGTGTTTCTGTCAGCATCCTCTCCCTTAGTAAAGACTGAAATAAAGAAGAGAAGGCAAGGCAGAAACATCGCCCTCTTTGTCCCATATAGGCACACCCCGCTTCTTATTCACCACTCATTATTTACACGCCAGTAGAAGGTTTTTGTGTCGTCTTTTATGTTAAATGTCATTCTATTCTCATATTGTCTCTTTGCCAGATTTTCCCTTCACTTTCCCTCTCAACAGTTTGGGTGGAATGTTTCCATAAATTATCAGAGTGTCAGGTTCTGACTCAAGACCAGCATGAAAGCCAGTTTTCAGTCCAGATCTCTGACAAAAAATACTCTGAGGGTGTGCTTTATGCCATCGGTCTGGAGGGTGGGGTGTGAGAGCCAGCAAGGCCCACTTCACAGAGATCGGGGTGCCATCTTTAAAGGGCTTCCCAGCACTGAAGTTGAACACCCCCCACAGACAGGGAGGACCTGCCCCATCATGAAGGTATTGAGCGTTTTCCCCCCACCCGACCACAGAAGGAATTGGGGTCTCTCTCCCCACCCACCCCAATTGGACAAAGTATCCTCTTCACTGCCTAATTCCTCCCCACTCTTTCACTGGCAAGTTCACCCTCACCCCCACCTTCACTGGTAACCCTACCACCACCACGTAAATTGCCCCCAGTATCTTTGGCCTGGTTCACACTTGAAGAATTCATCCAACGTGCATTATACACCCTCTTCATTGTTTCATCATATGCTTTATATTCCTTGTCATCCAGTGAATCCTGGCTTTGGTTCCCCCACCTTTTCAAAGTTGTTGGCTTTGAGATTCAACCCAAGCAATTTCCTCAATGGAATAAATTAGGACAAAACTCTTCAAAAATAGAACCAACCCAGGAACAGCGCCATTTGTGAAGATTTTTCAAAATGCACTAGCAAAGCCTGCACAAATAAAACCAGTGTTTGATCAATAGCATAATGTCAAGGTCTTCGACAAAAGCAGCTTCGTGATGACTGAATTATTTGCACAAAAATTTGATTTGGCAAATTTCAAAAAAGAATGACAAAAGTGTAGAAGTAAAACAATTCCAAATGTTGATTCTATTCTTTTTCATTAAAAAAGGCAGTACTTTTGACGATGAATTTTGGCTTCTGAAAAAGAGACCGGTTCACTGTGAGACCTGTTACTCACTCTCTTACAGTGTAACGGCCCCCTCTCCAGATGCTTGCTACTGTCTCCAGTGAGCTGACTCTTCACAATACATATTTAATATGTACCATTCATATTGTGGACATAGTACATATTTTTTTAAAAATAGGTAGCTAACTAAATATTACAACATCACAGAGGAAATGGCAATGTTGAATAATTATACACCCTGTGTGGTTTTTTTCACGTTATTGAATTGCTTGGAAACTGTGCACTAGCCTTGCATTTTGTTGACAAGATTTTGATTTACAGAATAGCCTGTTTTGCTTCCATCCTCATTTCTCTATTCCAATATTACACAAGTAATGCCAACACTGTAGTTGTTACAGATGCTGCTCTGTGTAGCAGCACGAGCAGCTTCCTGCTGCTATGCGGAACAGTATCTGTACTGTTAGATTTTTTTTAAGGATGTATAAAAAGTATTCTTTAAACCAAGGGTTGGATTTTCATGGCCCCAATCGGGACAAAATGGAGGCAGGACTGAAAACAAAAGTAGCTGCTGAGCTGGCTGAAATTCCGGTTTCTGTTTCCATCCTTGGCTGTTTTCACAAGATGTGGAGATGCCAGCGTTCGACTGGGGTAAACACAGTAAGAAGTCTAACAACACCAGTCAATCGACAGTTCCGACGCGCCACAGCGAAAAACCGCACTGACCTCCTCAGAAGACAAACACGGGACACGGTGGACAGAGTACCCTTCGTTGTCCAGTACTTCCCCAGAGCGGAGAAGCTACGACATCTCCTCCGGAGCCTTCAACATGTCATTGATGAAGACTAACATCTCGCCAAGGCCATCCCCACACTCCCACTTCTTGCCTTCAAACAACCGCACAACCTCAAACAGATCATTGTCCGCAGCAAACTACTCAGCCTTCAGGAGAACAGTGACCACGACACCACACAACCCTGCCACAGCAACCTTTGCAAGATGTGCCGGATCATCGACACGGATGCCATCATCTCGCGTGAGAACATCATCCACCAGGTACACGATCCATACACTTGCAACTTGGCCAACATTGTCTACCTGATACGCTGCAGGAAAGGATGTCCCGAGGCATGGTACATTGTGGAAACCATGCAGACACTACGACAATGGGTGAATGAACACCGCTCGACAATCACCAGGCAAGACTATTCTCTTCCTGTTGGGGAGCACTTCAGCGGTCACGGGCATTCGGCCTCTGATCTTCGGGTAAGCGTTCTCCAAGGCGGCCTTCACGACACACGACAACGCAGATTCGCTGAGCAGAAACTGATAGCCAAGTCCTGCACACATGAGGACGGCCTCAACCGGGATCTTGGGTTCATGTCACACTATCTGTAACCCCCACAACTTGCCTGGACTTGCAAAATCCCACGTGCTGTCCTGTCTGCAGACAATACACATCTCTTTAAGCTGTGCTTAATGCTCTCTCCACTCACATTGTCTGTACCTTTAAGACTTGATTAGCTGTAAAGAATCGCATTCCAATCATTATTCTGTAAATTGAGTTTGTGTCTCTGTATACCCTGTTTGTGAGCAGATCTCCCACTCGACCTGACGAAGGGGCAGCACGCTCCGAAAGCTAGTGCCATTTGCTACCAAATAAACCTATTGGACTTTAACCTGGTGTTGTTAGACTTCTTACTGTGTTTTCACAAGGGCATGGGATGGAGCAAGCCGCAGAACCCACCTGTTCCATAACTTGGCAATTGGCAGCATTATGAACTTATTAAGCGCCCACCTTTGGTAAGGTTTGTAATTTTCACGGAGGTGGATGGACTTTAGCAGATTGCGGGTTTCAAACCAGCTGCAATGAAACCTACACCATGGATTTGAGGCAGGAAGAGTTCAAAAGATAAGCAAAATGGTTTGAGTCCATCTTTTTCCGATGTAGCATGAGTTGCATCAGTGTTCATCCAGCTGCTGTAGTTTGAAGACGTAACTACCCTTTAAACAATGTGTTTGACAGATTGTTATTTCTGCCAGGCTGTCAGATCGAAAATTAGCTTTGTAAATGTGGAAGTCTACAGAGGAGTTAAAAATATCATCTGATGGTCAAAAGGGTAGAGTAAATTTCATATTGTTGAAAGAGTGGCCATTGTATAACAGTGTACAACGTGGGGGTTGGTTTAGCTCAGTTGGCTGGACAGCTGGTTTGTGATGCAGGGTGACACCAGCCGTGCGGGTTCAATTCCTGTACTGGTTGAGGTCATTCATTAAGGCCTGTCTTCTCAACCTTGCCTGAGGTATGGTGATCCTCAGGTTAAATCACCACCAGTCAGCTCTCCCCCTCAAAAGGGGTCATCTGAGACCAAGGCGACTTTACTTTTACAATCTGTTTAACCCTTATGTATTCAGTCTAGACATCTGTTAAGATAACTGTTCTGAAGTCTGTATATTTATCCAGGAGGTTTTATGGTTCTTGGTTGCAATTCAACTATCTAATTGTTTACAAATAGTTGCCATTTGTTTACAGCTGGTGTAAAGAGTCTATTTATTTATTCAGCAGGTTTTATGGGCTCTTGACTGAAATCCAACTGTACAACATTTTTACAAGTACTTGCCTTTCTTACACAGCTGATTTGAAGAGTCCATTTGTTTACTCTGGGAGTTTTCTAGGCTCTTGATTGAAATCCATCCTTGTCTAATAATTTTACAAGTGCTTTCCTTTGTTTATACACATGGCTTGAAGTGTTGATTTGTTTACTTATGGAGTTTTCTAGGCTATTCAATGGTGTCCAACTGTTATAATAGGGCTTGTACGTTTTGTTCATATCATGGATAATGGGTGAGGTGATGGAGGTGGGAAGTGAGGAGTGAGGAATTGAGAGGTTGACAGTGAGAGAGAGAGAGAGAGAGGTGAGGGGTATGAAGAAGCGATGGGGAAAAGGGGTAAGGGGAATTTCAAAGTGGTCAGAATTTTAACTATATATAGCTGAGTCGTTGATTCGATAAGAAACCGGGCTGAGGTATTTTGGGAGAGCGGCAGGCGTTTTTAACTGCATCCTCTGATTCAACTTGCCTCCATATCAAAGTTGGCAGGTCTGTCTAGACTGCCTAGGGCCTGGACCCTTGGAAAGTCCCACCACATGTGGGATATAATGCAAGAAGCATACAAAGACACTCTGTTGACACTCAGGGCCCGATTTAACCAAAACGGGCACGAAAACGTGGTAAAGTCGGGTGAGAGGCCATTAACGCAATCTGCACCCGCGTCCGCGCAGATTGCCACTTTACCGAAACCCAGGAATGGTGGCGATTCAATTCGCGCCCAAAACGGGCGCAACGGCGATTTAAATGCATTTGCAAGCATTTAAATTGAATTAATGAACTGCCCGCCCAACTTTATCAGCATTTCCCCCTTTACCACTGCGTTTGCCAATCCGGAACCGTGCCGTAATGGACCTGCAAAATAAAAGTCTGAATCGGGCGCTCCAGCTGCTGAAGAGCATGTTCCGAACTTCCAACGGCTCTCTGACTCACATCAGTGGTGGGGGGGGAGGAGGGAGCCGGGCCTGATCATTCTCTGGTTGGGCGGGAGAGGGAAGTGAGGCCAGATCGTTGTCTGGTGGGGGGGGGAGGGAGGAGGCGGGTCAAATGTTCCTCTCGGGGGGGGCGGGGGGGGGGGGGTGGGGGGAGGGGGGGGCGGTGACTGAGGCCAGACCATTCTCTGGGGGGGGTGGAATCAGTGAGTCCAGATCATTGTCGTGGGGGGATGGGGGGGTGGGTGAGTGAGGCCAGACCATTCTCTGGGGGAGCATGAGTGAGGCCAGATCATTGTCGGGGGGGGGGGGGGGGGCGGTGGAGGGAGACGCATAAGAAGTATCTCAGGCCGGGGGAGGGGGGGGGGGGTGGGGAGGAGAGCAGATGGATATCTGGCGGGGGAGGGCAGACGGATCTCTGGTGGGGGCACGGGGGGGCAGGGGGGTCTGCTGCTACTCTGCGGGCAATCGGTGGGGGGGGGGGGGGCAGGGGTGGTGATTGGTCTGGGTAGTGGGGGGGTGGATAAGGGGGACAGTGATGTGTGTGGGTAGTGGGGGGCATGGATAAGGGGGACAGTGATGTGTGTGGGTAGTGGGGGGCATGGATAAGGGGGACAGTGATGTGTGTGGGTAATGGGGGGGTGGATAAAGGGGACAGTGATGTGTGTGTAGTTGGGGGGGGGTGGATAAGGAGGACAGTGATGTGTGTGGGTAGTGGGGGCTGGATAAGGGGGACAGTGATGTGTGTGTAGTTGGGGGGGTGGATAAGGGGGGCAGTGATGTGTGTGGGTAGTGGTAGGGGTGGATAAGGGGGACAGTGATGTGTGTGGGTAGTGGTAGGGGTGGATAAGGGGGACAGTGATGTGTGTGTAGTTGGGGGGGGTGGATAAGGGGGGCAGTGATGTGTGTGGATAGTGGGGGGCATGGATAAGGAGGACAGTGATGTGTGTGGGTAGTGGGGGGGTGGATAAGGGGGACAGTGATGTGTGTGGGTAGTGGGGGGGTGGATAAGGGGGACAGTGATGTGTGTGTGCACCATCGCTCCCGCTTGTCGCTCTCAAGCCGCTTTCTCCGTTTTCTGCGGCCCGGGAGCGATCTGACATGGGCGCGCTTTTTCAAATTTCTTTCTAACTGCGCATGCGAACTCCAGAGCTCCGATCGTTTTGGCCGCGCTAAGCCCCGCCCACAGCGCGAATGGGACTGGAGGTGTTTTTTTCAGGCTGAGTGCGTATGGAGGCACCTGAAAGCTGATTTCCAAGTCGGATCTGAATTACGCCCAGATTCAGCACTTAGAATGAAAATGGTAAAATCGGGCCCCCAGTGTTTCAATGGCCATATTTACTGTATTTCATAATTTTATCTGCTTTAGGAGCAAAATATGTGATTATTTCTTTTAGTTTATCAAATCTCTGATTCTGATTTTCACTTGTTCAAACAGAACATAAGTTATAATGGGAATCCTACATTTTAAAATTTATTTATTGTCACAAGTAGGCTTACATTAACGCTGCAATGAAGTTACTGTGAAAATTCCTTAGTCGCCACACTCTAGCACCTGTTCGGGTAGACTGAGGGGGAATTTAGCATGGCCAACGCATCTAACCAGCCCATCTTTCGGACTGTGGAAGGAAACCATGAAGGCACGGGGAGAATGTGCAGACTCCGCACGGATAGTGACCTAACCTGGAATTGAATCAGCGTCCCTGTGAAGCAGCAATGCTAACCACTGTGCTACCATGCCGCACTATTTGCAGTATTAATACTGCAAATGAAATCACAATTAATCTCCAGGTTCATGCACTCTGCTAGGACAATAAGGGCAAAGTCCACTGAAAGAAATGGTCATTAGAATATGGTGCAAAACAACACAAACCTACAACACATGCACATAACCAAACATTTCACAAAATTGAAAAGGAAAGGCAGAAATACGTACTGAATGTGAAGCTCTAAAAGTGCTCCAAAGATTTTGATCCATGGGTCAGTGGGTGATGGGGCATGGTAATCAGGCAATACAGCAGAAACGACATACCTGTCTGTTGTGTGGTCTGTGGTATATGCTGACTTCGCTGTGCATTGTATTGAACAGAAGCAACAGGCCTGAACTGTTGGGCTGTTGAGGTAGGGTACTGGCCCGATGGATAGTAATATACTGGCATCTGAAAGAGATACACAGAAAACTGTCAAGTTTCAATCATTAACAGTGCCTACATAACTAATTACTTGGTAAAATACTCAAGAACATAAGTGCAATTCTAACTAATTTCATTAGAGTACAACATCTAATATAACATTGACTGAGAAGCAAAAGATTTGATGGATTAAAAATACATTTGCCCAGCATTGTTATTCAGCTGATAAATGATTTGCTCTTTTGGATTCCTCTCAGTAACCTATTTCCAGATGCACAATACTGACATCAATCTCATTATCACTGCATGAAACCATAAATCAGGATACCAACTACTGTGTTTTACGCCAGCCTAATTCCCTACACAATTAGTGCTAGCTCCAGGTAGCATGATAATAGATATATGAAAAACACAGTTAGATGCTCCTAGATAAACAACATCATCCATGGTGAATTACATTTTTTTTTGGTTTTAACGAGCTGAGAAAGCAGTCTGTTCCAATCGATCCGATGCAGATCAAATAGAAAAGATGCATAAGATTTACATTGGGAAATGAATGCAGATCATAGAACATGATCATTCTTGTCTGACAACTGCATAATCAATTTAGAGCAATCACAGCAATGGAGCAGATGTGCAGATGTTTCTGTTTTCCAATCATTTTTTGTCAAAAGGGAGCAATTTACTGGTTCATGAAAATTCAAAAATTCCGTTTAGACCTGGTTGCAATTAATTGATATGGGGAAAACAAAACAATTATTCACACAGTAGGCGATGTTTTAAAAACTTGCTGATAAGTATTTGCATTAAAGCTCGTAGCTCTGAGAGAACCTGTTAACTGGATAAGTGTACAAAGGGAATAACTTTCTGCATCATTCCTCAATACTGACCCAAATTAATATTCAGCTTTTAGTCTAGTGAGATGTTTTATTCTCCGGAGGATATTAGTAAAGTGTTGTGAAATACAATCAGTTATACGCAGGCAGAAAATCACTGACCCAGCACGTCCAACTCAATTAAATATGATTAATGGAACCTAATAACCTCCATATGGGCCTTACCTAGATATAGCAAAAGAAATTGCAATCATAACTGCTTACTTAATAATATTCTTTCAATACAACCAAGCAGTGGCTCCTGCTCTGACCAAGACTGCAAGAAACTACAACTGGTTAAGAATGTAGCCCAGTCCATCACTCAAACCAGCCTTCCATCCATTGACTCTGTCAAAACTTCCCGCTGCCTCAGAAAAGCAGCCATCATAATCAAGGACTCCACGTACCCTGGACATACTCTCCTCCACCTTCTTCTGTCGGGAAAAAGATACAAAAGTCTGAAATCACGTACCAATCAACTCAAGTACCGCTTCTTCCCTGCTGCCATCAGACTTTCGAATAAAGTAAAGTTTATTTATTTGTCACAAGTAGGCTTACATTAACACTGCAATGAAGTTACTGTGAAAATCCCCTAGTCGCCACACTCCGGCACCTATTCGAGTACACTGAGGGAGAATTTAACACCGCCAATATACCAAACAGCGCATCTTTCCGAATGGACCTACCTTCTTTTAAGTTGACCTTTCTCTACACCCTAGTTATGACTGTAACACTACATTCTGCACCCTTTCCTTTCCTTCTCCCCTATGTACTCAGTGAACAACATGTTTTGACTGTACAGCACACAAGAAACAATACTTTTCACTTATCCCAATATGTGCGACAATAATCAAATCAAATCAGTATGTTAACTATTTGGGAACTGGTGTACTGATATAAAAACATAAGAACATAAGAACTAGGAGCAGGAATAAGCCATCTGGCCCCTCGAGCCTGCTCCGCCATTCAATAAGATCATGGCTGATCTTTTTGTGGACTCAGTTCCACTTACCCACCCGCTCACCATAACCCTTAATTCCTTTACTGTTCAAAAATATATCTATCCTTGCCTTAAAAACATTCCATGAGGTAGCCTCAACTGCTTCACTGGGCAGGGAATTCCACAGATTCACAACCCTTTGATTGAAGAAGTTCCTCCTCAACTCAGTCCTAAATCTGCTTCCCCTTATTTTGAGGCTATGCCCCCGAGTTCTAGTTTCACCCGCCAGTGGAAACAACTTCCCTGCTTCTATCTTATCTATTCCCTTCATAATCTTATATGTTTCTATAAGATCTCCCCTCATTCTTCTGAATTCCAATGAGTATAGCCCCAGTCTATTCAGTCTCTCCTCATAAGCCAACCCTCTCAACTGCGGAATCGACCTAGTGAATCTCCTGTGCACTCCCTCCAGTGCCACTATATCCTATCTCAAGTAAGGAGACCAAAACTGTACATAGTACTCCAGGTGTGGCCTCACCAGCATCTTATACAGCTGCAACATAATCTCGCTGTTTTTAAACTCCATCCCTCTAGCAATGAAGGACAAAATTCCATTTGCCTTCTTAATTACCTGCTGCACCTGCAAACCAACTCCTTGAGATTCCTGCACAAGGACACCCAGGTCCCTCTGCACAGCAGCATGCTGCAATTTTTTACCATTTAAATAATAGTCCATTTTGCTGTTATTCCCACCAAAATGGATGACCTCACATTTACCAACATTGTACTCCATCTGCCAGACCCTCGCCCACTCACTTAGATTATCTATATCTCTTTGCAGACTTTCAGCGTCCTCTGCACACTTTGCTCTTCCACCATCTTAGTGTCATCTGCGAATTTTGACACACTACACTTGGTCCCCAACTCCAAATCATCTATGTAAATCGTAGACAATTGCGGTCCCAACACTGATCCCTGAGGCACACCACTAGTCACTGATCGCCAACCAGAAAAACACCCATTACCCCCACTCTTTGCTTTCTGTTAGTTAACCAATCCTCTATCCATGCTAATACATTACCCGTAACACTGTGCACCTTTATCTTATGTAGCAGTCTTTGGTGCGGCACCTCGTCAAATGCCTTCTGGAAATCCAGATACACCACATCCACAGGTTCCCCATTGTCCACTGCACATGTAATGTTCTCAAAGAATTCCACCAAATTAGTCAAACATGACCTGCCCTTCATGAACCCATGCTGCGTCTTACCAATGGAACAATTCATATCCAGATGTCTTGCTATTTCTTCCTTGATGATAAATTCAAGCATTTTCTCTACTACAGAAGTTAAGCTAACCGGCCTATAGTTACCTGCCTTTTGTCTACCTCCTTTTTTAAACAGTGGCGTCACATTTGCTGTTTTCCAATCTGCGGGAATCACCCAAAAGTCCAGCGAATTTTGGTAAATTACCACTAGTGCATTTGCTATTTCTCCCGCCATCTCTTTTAGTACCCTGGGATACATTCCATCAGGACCAGGAGACTTGTCTACCTTTAGGCCCATTAACTTGCCCAACACTACCTCTTTCGTGATAATGATAGTTTCTAGGTCCTCACCTGCCATAGCCTTCCTGTCATCGATTTTTGGCATGTTATTTGTGTCTTCCACTGTGAAGACCAACACAAAAATACCTGTTCAATGCCTCAGCCATTTTCTCATTTCCAGTTATTACATCCCCTTCTTGTCCTCTAAAGGACCAATGTTTACTTTCGCCACTCTTTTTCGTTTTATATATTTGTAGAAACTTTTGCTACCTGTTTTTATATAGAGGCACAGAGGTTTACAGCATGGAAACAGGCCCTTCGGCCCAACTTGTCCATGCCGCCTTTTTTTTTAAAAACCCTTACGCTAATCCCAATTGCCTGCATTTGGTCCATATCCCTCTATACCCATCATACCCATGTAACTATCTAAATGCTTTTTAAAAGACAAAATTGTACCCGCCTCTACTACTACCTCTGGCAGCTTATTCCAGACACTCACCACCGTCTGTGTGAAAAAAATGCCTCTCTGGACACTTTTGTATCTCTTCCCCTCTCACCTTAAACCTATGCCCTCTAGTTTTAGACTCCCCTACCTTTGGGAAAAGATGTTGACTATCTAGCTGATCTGTGACCCTCATTATTTTATAGACCTCTATAAGATCACCTCTCAGCCTCCTACGCTCCAGAGAAAAAAGTCCCAGTCTATCCAGCCTCTCCTTATAACTCAATCCATCAAGTCCCAGCAGCATCCTAGTAAATCTTTTCTGCACTCTTTCTAGTTTAATAATATCCTTTCTATAATCGGGTGACCAGAATTGCACACAGTATTCCAAGTGTGGCCTTACCAATGTCTTGTACAACTTCAACAAGACATTCCAACGCCTGTATTCAATGCTCTGACCGATGAAACCAAGCATGCCGAATGACTTCTTCACCACTTTGTCCAACTGTGACTCCACTTTCAAGGAGCTATGAACATGTATCCCTAGATCTCTTTGTTCTGTAACTCTCCCCAACAGCCTACCATTAACTGAGTAAGTCCTGCCCTGGTTCAATCTACCAAAATGCATCACCTCGTATTTGTCTAAATTAAACTCCATCTGCCATTCGTCAGCCCACTGGCCCAATTGATCAAGATCCTGTTGCAATTGTAGATAACTTTCTTCACTGTCCACTATGCCACCAATCTTAGTGTCATCTGCAAACTTACTAACCATGCCCCCTATATTCTCATCCAAATCATTAATATAAATGACAAATAACAGTGGGCCCAGCACTGATCCCTGAGACACACCGCTGGTCACAGGCCTCCAGTTTGAAAAACAACCCTCTACAACCGCCCTCTGGCTTCTGTCAAGAAGCCAATTTTGTATCCAATTAGATACCTCACCCTGGATCCCGTGAGGTTTAACCTTACGCAACAACCTACCATGCGGTACCTTGTCAAAGGCCTTGCTAAAGTCCATGTAGACAACATATTCTGAGCTAGTTTACTCTCATAATCCATCTTGCTTTTCTTTATAGCTTTTTTCGTGGCTTTCTGCTGATCTTTAAAGATTTCCCAATCCTCTAGGTTCCCACTAATCTTTGCCACTTTGTATGCATTTTCTTTCAATTTGATACCCTCCTTTATTTCCTTAGATATTCATGGCTGATTATCTCTTTTTCTACATTCCTTCCTTATCACTGGTATATACTTTTGCTGAGCACAGTGAAAGATCGCTTTGAAAGTCCTCCACTGTTCCTCAATTGTCCCACTATAAAGTTTTTGCTCCCAGTCTACCTTAGTCAACTCCTCCCTCATCCCTTTATAGTCCCTTTACGATTGACGAGGGAAGGGCAGTGGATGTCGTCTATATGGATTTTAGTAAAGCGTTTGACAAGGTCCCTCATGGCAGGCTGGTGCAAAAGGTTAAATCTCACGGGATAAAAGGTGAGCTAGCTAGACGGGTGGAGAACTGGCTTAGCCATAGAAGACAGAGGGTAGCAGTGGAGGGGTCTTTTTCCGGTTGGAGGTCTGTGACTAGTGGAGTTCCGCAGGACTCTGTACTGGGACCTCTGCTGTTTGCGATATATATAAATGATTTGGAGGAAGATGTAACTGGTGTGATCAGTAAGTTTGCGGACGACACGAAGATTGCTGGAGTTGCGGATAGTGATGAACATTGTCAGAGAATACAGCAGGATATAGATAGGCTGGAACATTGGGCGGAGAAATGGCAGATGGAATTTAATCCAGATAAATGCGAAGTGATGCATTTTGGTAGGTCTAATGTAAGGGGGAGCTATACAATAAATGGCAGAACCATCAAGAGTATAGACACACAGAGGGACCTGGGTGTACAAGTCCACAGATCCTTAAAGGTGGCAGCACAGGTGGAGAGGGTAGTCAAGAAGGCATATGGCATGCTTGCCTTTATTGGACGGGGCATAGAATATAAAAGTTGGCATATGATGTTGCAGCTGTATAGAACGTTGGTTAGGCCACATTTGGAATACTGTGTCCAGTTCTGGTCGCCACACTACCAGAAGGACGTGGAGGCTTTGGAGAGAGTACAGAAAAGGTTTACCAGGATGTTGCCTGGTATGGAGGGTCTTAGCTATGAGGAGAGATTGGGTAAACTGGAGTTGTTCTCCCTGGAAAGACGGAGGATGAGGGGTGACCTAATAGAGGTGTATAAAATTATGAAGGGCATAGATAGGGCGAACAGTGGGAAGCTTTTTCCCAGGTCGGAGGTGACAAACACAAGGGGTCACGGTTCAAGGTGAGGGGGGCAAGGTTCAACACAGATGTCAGAGGGACGTATTTTACACAGAGGGTGGTGGGGGCCTGGAATGCACTGCCAAGCAAGGTGAGAAAGGATATGATGTGGAGATGCTGGCGTTGGACTGGGGTAAGCACAGTAAGAAGTCTCACAACACCAGGTTAAAGTCCAACAGGTTTATTTGGCAGCACTAGCTTTCGGAGCCTCAAGCTCCTTCTTCAGGTGAGTGAGGACTTGTGTTCACAAACAGGGCATATACAGACACAAACTCAATTTACAAAATAATGGTTGGAATGATTGCAGGTAATCAAGTCTTAAAGGTACAGACAATGTGAGTGGAGGGAGGCTTAAGCACAGGTTAAGGAGATGTGTATTGTCTCCAGCCAGGACAGTTAGTGAGAATTTGCAAGCCCAGGCAAGTCGTGGGGGTTACAGATAGTGTGACATGAACCCAAGATCCCGGTGAGGCCGTCCTTATGTGCGCAGAACTTGGCTATCAGTTTCTGCTTAGCGTTTCTGCGTTGTCGTGTGTCGTGAAGGCTGCCTTGGAGAACGCTTACCCGAAGATCAGAGGCTGAATGCCTGTGACTGCTGAAGTGTTCCCCGACTGGAAGGGAACAGCCCTGCCTGGTGATTGTTGAGCGGTGTTCATTCATTTGTTGTCGTAGCATCTGCATGGTCTCCCCAATGTACAAAGAACCCCCAGCTTCTGTCGAGACACTATGGACTTCCTACAGAAACTCAGTACACATGGAGCAGTTGAACCATGAGCACTGCTTGTCACAATGGATGTCTCGGCACTCTACACCAGCATCCCCCACAATGACGGCATTGCTGCAACTACCTCAGTACTCAATGCCGACAACTGCCAATCAGAAGATGCAATTCTACAACTCATCCGCTTCATCCTGGACCACAATATCTTCACCTTCAACAACCAGTTCTTCATCCAGACACACGGAACAGCCATGGGGACCAAATTCGCACCTCAATATGCCAACGCCTTTATGCACAGGTTCTAACAAGATCTCTTCACCGCACAGGACCTTCAACCAATGCTGTACACTAGATACATCGATGATATTTTCTTCCTTTGGAATCATGGCGAACAATCACTGAAACAACTATATGATGACATCAACAAGTTCCATGCCACCATTAGACTCACCATGGACTACTCTCCAGAATCGGTTGCATTCTTGGACACACGCATCTCCATCAAGGACGGCCACCTCAGCACCTCACTGTACCGCAAGCCCATGGATAACCTCACGATGCTCCACTTCTCCAGCTTCCACCCCAAACACGTTAAAGAAGCCATCCCCTACGGACAAGCCCTCCGTATACACAGGATCTGCTCGGATGCGGAGGACCACAACAGACATCTACAAACGCTGAAGGATGCCCTCAAAAGAACGGGATATGGCGCTCGACTCATCGAACGACAGTTCCGACACGCCACAGCGAAAAACCGCACCGACCTCCTCAGAAGACAAACACGGGACATGGCGGACAGAGTACCCTTCGTCGTCCAGAACTTCCCCGGAGCGAAGAAGCTACGACATCTTCTCCGGAGCTTTCAACATGTCATCGATGAAGACGAACATCTCGCCAAGGCCATCCCCACACCCCCACTTCTTGCCTTCAAACAACCGCACAACCGCAAACAGACCATTGTCCACAGCAAACTACCCAGCCTTCAGGAGAACAGTGACCACGACATCACACAACCCTGCCACAGCAACCTCTGCAAGATGTGCCGGATCATCGACACGGATGCCATCATCTCACGTGAGAACACCATCCACCAGGTACATGGTACATACTCTTGCGACTCGGCCAACGTTGTCTACCTGATACGCTGCAGGAAAGGATGTCCCGAGGCATGGTACATTGGGGAGACAATGCAGACACTACGACAACGGATGAATGAACACCGCTCAACAATCACCAGGCCCTAGTATTCCCGTCCAGTTGGGGAACATTTCAGCAGTCACGGGCATTTGGCCTCTGATCTTTGGGTAAGCGTTCTCCAAGGCGGCCTTCACAACACACGACAATGCAGAGTCGCTGAGCAGAAACTGATAGCCAAGTTCTGCACACATGAGGACGGCCTCAACCGGGATCTTCGGTTCATGTCACACTATCTGTAACCCCCACGACTTGCCTGGGCTTGCAAAATCTCACTAACTGTCCTGGCTGGAGACAATACGCATCTCTTTAACCTGTGCTTAACCCTCTCTCCACTCACATTATCTGTACCTTTAAGACTTGATTACCTGTAAAGACTCGCATTCCAACCATTATTTTGTAAATTGAGTTTGTGTCTTTGTATGCCCTGTTTGTGAACCCAAGTCCTCACTCACCTGAAGAAGGAGCTTGAGGCTCCGAAAGCTAGTGCTGCCAAATAAACCTGTTGGACTTTAACCTGGTGTTGTGAGACTTCTTACTGAGAAAGGATATCCCAGAGGGCTTAAGGACACCATCTATTTGGCGAGAGCTCAGGCACAAGAAGATGCATGTACATTGTTTGGTTGGTGGTCAATAGACCACACTGATGGGAAAAATGTACAGGGACAACTTTGTTAAGAAATTACAGAAAGATGCAAGAATTATAGCATAGTTATAATGGGGTCTTTAATGATCCAAATAAAGACTGACATCAGAGTAGAGAGTAGAAAGTAGCCTTTAAGTGTCTTCAGGAGAATCTTCTACAGCAGTATGTTTTCATCCAAGGAGAAAGCTGACAACTGCTAGACCTAGTTTTTGGGAGTGAGGTGAGTAAGTGAATCCAGTGTCAGCAAAGGAATATTTAAGGAATAATGATTATTGCATCATAAGCTTTAGATTAGCTTTGGGAAAGGACAAAAAACAATCAAGTCAGAATAATTAACTGGGAAAAACCAAACTCAATGAGGCAAGAATGGATATGGGCCAGATAAATTGGAGTCAAAGATTAGCAAGCAAAACTGTAACTGAACAATAGGCTATCTTTAAAGGAGAACATTTGAACACTGTTAAGGTACATTCCCAAAAAGGGGATAGATAGGGGGGAAATATCTAGAGCTTCCTGGATGACATGAGATAAAAGGATTAAGACGAAGAAGAAAAAGTGTGCCATTGACAGATTTCATGTGGATAATACAACTGAGAACCAGGCTGAATGTAAGAGGTTTAGAGGGGAACAGAAAAAGCAAAGAGAGCATATGAAAAGAGACTGGTAGCTAACATAAAACAGAATTCCAAAGTCTTCTCTCGGCATAAGAATAGTAATAGCAAGGACAAAATGGGGACCAAAAGGGGATTTGTGCATAGAGGCAGAGGGCATGGCTGAGGTATTAAATGAATACTTAGCATCTATCTTTACCATGGAAGATGATGCTACCCGGGTCATATGACAGAGAAGTAGTTCATACACTTGAAGAGTTTAAAATTGATGAAGAGACTGTCAGTACTCAAAAGTTGATATGACAGCTGGACCAGATGAGATACTGGGAGTAATTTTGAATCCGTACTCTCCGTCTGCGGGAATGTCAGCGCATGCTCAAAATCCACAGGGGTCACTTGTAGGCCTTACCTTCCCTTTGAAGGAGGAAAATTTCCAGAAAACCATATTTGTATCATCAAACATATTTACATATTGGACTAATTGGCACCACTCATAACGGGCCAACAATGCAGAGGGGCACCCCCGGATGGATATTCGATCGGGTCCCCCCCTGCACAGCTGAGAGACTCACGAATTTCAGAAACTACGGAAGATCCCTAATCTGCCTAGCAACAGCGCGCAGCTGCATTTTAAACTGGCCAAGGACGATCAAGATCCCTATGAAACGAGACATAGAGTGGGTTATCAAAACCAAGCTATCACTGAAATATTACCAATTCGGCCAAGGCAGACATAAAAATCTGATAAACTAAGAGATAAGGATAAAAGGTTAAGAATGAAATACTCCAGACACCCAACAGGACAGGATGACATTAACACTCAATCTCACAAGCAGGAAACACAGACACGGAACAATAGGATCAATTCAAATAAGAGGACACATAGAGATGATAATGGGAAACGCATTTAGACACCGGGGCAGGACCAAGTAATCCCATTAACACGAACACACACCATACAAATGTTAATCGATGAAACTTCCTAGGGACTTTTGAAACTGACAGACCACTTTATACATTGTGTAAAAAAGCATAATCAAATGTTCCCGCGCGAATTTGGATCCCTATAAAGATCCAGAGCTGATGTGATTTAATTGAGATCAACGTGGCCAAGCCACTGTTTCTGAGCTGGCTACGGGGGTCTCCCTGGGATCCCAGTAATTGTACAATAAAGACACGCTTTGAACCTTGATTTGCGACTCAACTTCTATTCTGCACTGGTAAGGGATATTTCCCTACAACAAAATGGCGTAGTCACGGCAGGATTTGATATCTGACTTCTGACTGATGGCCACAGTTTGAAAGTCGGGATCAAATTTAAACGAATCTGATACAAATCCAGAGCAGTCAAAGGCGAGTGCAGGTCTCCGTTCAAAGTGAGGTACCTTTAAGGGTTAGGGTTTGTCTGTTTTAAGTATTGTTGTCTTGTAGAACTGTATAATCTTGCCTAAGTTTTTAAATTGAAACAGAAGTCCGCACTAAAGAGGTACAGGTCAGAACGACCGCGTGGAAGAAGGTAAGTAACTTTTAACTTTAATAGGAGTAAAGGACCAGAGGTAAAGATAACAGGTTTTGGGCTATTTGATAACAGGAATTAAGACTAATATAAAGATAAGTACCGCATGCAGAACTAATTGGTGTAACTAACCCAGGATTGTAAATGAAACCGCTGTCTGTGCCAAGGCAATAGGACAAGGGAGTGCTTGACTCAAGGTGCCCTACCCTAAACTGGACGTTAAGAGGAGAAATCTCCCACGCTAAGGTTGGGTTTTGAAGCGGGCGCTAAGAGGCACAGGCACTCAGGGTGCAAGGCACGGACAGTGTAAATCGGGTAACAACACTGACTCTGAAGGGACGAACAACCTCAGAGTCGATACAGTTACTAACTATGATAACTTTGATAACAGAATACATGTGTGTAAGTGTTGAGGAAAAGGGGACCCGATCCATCCTGACCAAGAGACACAACGACGGAGGATCCATTAGGGACCCGGGCGGAGTTTGATAACCTTGTTCGTCTGTAGGGAACACCATAGCCCATAGCAGGATACCCGGTTTTGGGGTAACGGATCAACCCTGCTAGTGGGGGTGGTGGCCGAGCGGGAGGCGTTGTACTTAGAGGGGCTGGGAACAGGGGCGGACAAACCCACTAAACAACCAGCACACATCCCAATAAGACAACACAAAATAGTCCAAGCGTGAGGTGTCAGGAATAGTTGGGGGAGCCCAGGGGAAAGAGACCCACTGGAACCTCACTACGAGGCCCTACAGCAATACAGACGGTGCTGGGGCAGTATCAGTGACAGGAGATAAGGGAGAGAGTTGAGGCACTTTTACTGTAGCAGCCAGCATACGGGGGTTGCAGGACTGCTAGACAGAAAAATGGCAGACCACGTTGTTAAGGGAGAAACTGCAGTAGCTCTCATTTTGAAGTATCTGTTAGCCAGAGAAGCGATTGTTGCAAAGATGAAACGGAACGGGTGGAACACATCACAAACTTTAGAAGATCAAAGAAAGTGGGTAGACGGAGTTAAACGGGACAAAACAAAAGTAATGGGAGTAATATTAGTGACCCAGTTAGCTGGACTAATTGAGGAAGTAAATGCCTCAATGGAGGAGAGACACAAAGAGACAGAACAAATTAAAGTATTACAGGAGAGAGTGAGGGAATTAGAACACAGAAGACACACTGCGGAGATAACGCAGAGATCAGAGGAAACGGACCCTCGGCGCCCATACGAGTCAGTGCAGAAACATACAGCCACTCCAGCATCAGAAGAAAACGTAGAAAATTATAATCTAGCGCCAGTCACGAGAGGAGGGACGTTAGCACAACCAAAGGCAACCTATAAGCCTTTTACGCCAGGGGAAAGGCAGCAGATGGATAGGAGAGATCTTAGTTTTTGTATTTCAGTGTGTTTGTGAGATCTGGTAGCTTGTCGAATGTAGGTGGTTGTTGTTGTAATTAGATTGAGAGCAGGGAGCTCTTTGTTCCTGTGGAATGTTTGCTACAGGCAGTGGGTGCAGTGTATTGCACCTTGGTTTAGCCTCAGGGGGCTGGGAGAGTGTTAAAACTGTTAAAGATTAAAGTGATAGGATTTCTTGAATTTACTTCTGCTTTGAGTTAATTACAGTTTGGAAGAAAGAAGAATAAAAGCGATTGTCTTAATCAATGTTCTGTATTCTCTTTGAATGTTTTACACTCATCCCAGTCTGAAATGATAAGTTTGAATGAAAAAGGATGTACTGTGGAATGACTTTTGGAAGCTTCCATGTGTGTGTGTGTGTGTTTAAACAAAGTGGTTGCGTGGATGCTTTGTTGTTGTTTGTTTTAATGTTAAGAAAGGATTTAAACCTTGGAAGGAAGCATGTGCTCTTTCCTTTGTCTTGAAGTAGAAATTATAAGAGTTAGTTGAGGAGTTAAGAGAAGAAAATAAGTTATTTTGTGGAAAGGTAGAAAAGCAGGAACAAAAGACTGAGGTCTATGAATTAGTTTAAAGTGTATCAAGTCAGTAAAATACAGTATTAATCGCAGAATATCGCGATTTGCGAACGTCAGATAGTTTAGTATTCTGAACTAGTTAAAATTATGTACTGCCGTCGGAATTTCATGAGCCATCAAGGTTCAAGGTTTGCCAAATATAAAAGCACTGCAAAGCTTAAAACCTAGCCAGTTAAGAAACCAAAATGTTCCTAATCAAATAACTGGTATGTATTGTACCTGCTTTGATTTTGATTCGGCGCCTGTTACTTTTCCTAGAGTGCGGGGGTTTCGATCTGGAGCTCAGTTTAAAAAAAGAAACGGCTTAAATTAAAAGGGTTTGGATATCACGGGTACGATGTGTAAAGTGGTATGATACAACTGCCGCTTGATTATTTTTATTATACAGTATAGCACTGCCATATAGACACAAGAATAACATCAAATCCTGAAAAGCCTTAACCAACTTTGTATGATATATTCATATACTATATTGGGCATTGATAAAGACATAATTATTTTGTGAAGTACTGTGGTGTAGCGCTTGCACGCAAACAAATGATCAAATTAGAGATAGTGTAAGAGTACTCATATAAAGATCGGAACTGTATGGCATGTGATTTTAATGGGGAAAGCGATGTCTTTTGATAAGACTACATACAAATGAATGGATGTATCCGACAATACATCCGAGACCTTAGCACCCAATTGAAGGGGATGCGCCGGTCCGTAATTTCTAATCAGGCACAGGTCGACGCAGAGGGGGACTCAGAAATATTACCAGAAGTCCCAAAAGCCGGGAGCCGGGTATTAACAAAAGTGCTTCCTGCAAAACCAGGATTTTCCCCAAGATGGCACGGACCTTACGAGGTCATTGTTAGCGGAGATACCTGTGCCTGTATAGATATAAGGGGACAGGGGGTCTGGGAACACTGGACCCAATTAAAACTATATGAGGACAAATGAACTAAAAAATACCGTTTTGCTCATTCAACTTCCACAGGAACCAGGACCAGATCTACTATCAAGATGTCGGAACCAACTACTTTTAATTTAATTGCCTGTTTATTTTCTGTATATACTGTAATTGTAAAATACTGTTGAAAAAAAAAAGAGCGATATGGGAACAGGGACATATCTGATAATAACCCTGACCATTGTAAATACACTCCAACATATGGGGGTTAGGGGAGCAGAACCACCAATCATGGAAGGAAACCTATTCCTGAAAACACACATCCAGATCTATGGGAATAGGACCGCTTGTTACCCCTCAGCGCGATCAGTAAACCCCCTATTCATCGCAACACCAGGGTGGCTCCCACAAGAGTTATTCACTATTGACACATCGGGGGCACCCTGCAAAGAACATATTGGGTACTTTAAGCAAGGGATACAAGGAAGGTGTGTAGAGCTCACTGAGCCGGGAATTCTAAGGGGGACGGGACCCCAACCGGAGGAGACACTTGGGAACTACCCACAATGTTTTAAGGGAGAGGGATGGGGGTGCGTGCATGCCTTTGTCCCTAAAAATGATTCGTGCGCTGAGGCACATTGTGCTCTCCAGGAGTGCCGGGTCCGGGAAGGACACTTCACTTGTGACTGCAAGCAACAAAAATGCATTGCAGTCACCGCGGGTAGGCAGCTTATGTGTGGCAAGTGCAACGGCACCCACGTAAGCTCAGCCTCAGGGACATATCCATTTGATTCTCACCAAGAGGTACAATCAAGTGGACAGTCCAGAGGGAGGGAAGGTTCCACAAGATGGGGCCATGCGGTCAAACGACCCCGGGGTAATGCATGTTATCGGGTTAAAGACGGGTACGTGTTTTTATTTAAAAATGTATATATGACGGCCACAGACAGGCCTCCAAGGTTCTTTTCCGTAGGGACAATCAGACCTCTCACGGTTCCATGCCCAAGTGAAGGGCATGTCCAGAAACGCATAGTGACCAGGGCCATCAGCGCAGAATTTTGCTCCGACTGGCAGGCCCCTGTCACACTAGGGTCTTCTTTAGGATATGGATTTCTGGGGACACTATCCCTGGGAGGCGCCGCAGGGGTGATCAGTGCCAGTAATAGGAACTTCTTCATATGTGGACTGACCATTTTAGGAAACAACACCCTACAAGCATTAGGCGCAATTGACCAAGAACTCGCAGAACTCAGACTATACACACAACAAACGAGATATGCGGTGGACTATCAGCTAGCCAGACAAGGGGGGGTATGCACCATCATCAAGGAAAAATGCATCACATATGTACACGACGAGACACTAAACATAACAGCAGCCATGTCCGGGATACAAAAACAATTGGATAACTTTAAACAGGGGTTAACAGGGACTGATGGGTGGTTAGGATGGCTGTTTAACACAGTTTGGGGAGCATATATTATGAAGGGATTAATCCTAGTAGTAGCCATCCTGTTCACACTCTGCCTTGGCCTAACCTGTATTAAAGTGATATGTGCAAATATTACATCAAGAATGCTACCCACTGCCAGTATCCAGATGCAAGAACTTAACAACGACACAGAAGAAGAGGAACAACGGCAAGGACAACAGCTGTACAAATCACTGTTCCTCTGAAGGTCGTCCATGGGGGGTGAGCCATGAATGGCACCCCCTGGACGAGAGGAGGGACTGAAGGAGGAAATTTTCCAGAAAACCATATTTGTATCATCAAACATATTTACATATTGGACTAATTGGCACCACTCATAACGGGCCAACAATGCAGAGGGGCACCCCCGGATGGATATTCGATCGGGTCCCCCCCTGCACAGCTGAGAGACTCACGAATTTCAGAAACTACGGAAGATCCCTAATCTGCCTAGCAACAGCGCGCAGCTGCATTTTAAACTGGCCAAGGACGATCAAGATCCCTATGAAACGAGACATAGAGTGGGTTATCAAAACCAAGCTATCACTGAAATATTACCAATTCGGCCAAGGCAGACATAAAAATCTGATAAACTAAGAGATAAGGATAAAAGGTTAAGAATGAAATACTCCAGACACCCAACAGGACAGGATGACATTAACACTCAATCTCACAAGCAGGAAACACAGACACGGAACAATAGGATCAATTCAAATAAGAGGACACATAGAGATGATAATGGGAAACGCATTTAGACACCGGGGCAGGACCAAGTAATCCCATTAACACGAACACACACCATACAAATGCTAATCGATGAAACTTCCTAGGGACTTTTGAAACTGACAGACCACTTTATACATTGTGTAAAAAAGCATAATCAAATGTTCCCGCGCGAATTTGGATCCCTATAAAGATCCAGAGCTGATGTGATTTAATTGAGATCAACGTGGCCAAGCCACTGTTTCTGAGCTGGCTACGGGGGTCTCCCTGGGATCCCAGTAATTGTACAATAAAGACACGCTTTGAACCTTGATTTGCGACTCAACTTCTATTCTGCACTGGTAAGGGATATTTCCCTACAACACCTTCATGTCAGGGTGCCCCTTGCTTTAAAGGGGCTGTGAAGGCTGGTATGCACGCACCGCTTTCCCTGTCCTCCTTCCTGGGTTCCTGTCGATATCACAGCTGAGGGAGTGCCCTTCCTTAGTGGGAGCTGATCAGAAGGTGGGAGGGGTTGAAAACAAAAGGCTCGGCACTGGGGGAAACTATGAGTGACCCAGGTGGGGTCCCATAAGAGCTGGGCTGTCAGGGCAGAGTGGGGGAATTAGCAATGGGCTGCATCTTCCTCTTGTGGCCTGAAGGGCCTCATACTCGGGGGAAGATGACTGCAGTGAGATTGGAACCCACACTCAGGCAGCGGTGTGAGGACAAAGGGGAGAAGCTGCCAGAAAATCCAAACACAATTGTCCAGAGTGTGCAATGGGTTATTGAGGCTGCTCAGCTCTGCACCTCTTGTGACCCGGGAGAAACAGGGTGCATTCTGGGAATGCGCTGGACATGCTAATTGCTGACCTCACGATTCAGCTGTGCCTCGTCTGCCACAAGAGGAAGACACTCGGCTGAACAGCCACCCCGGCCTCCCCTCACTAATGATTACAGCATTAAATGGTGTGTAGCTAAAAAGCACTGCCATGTAGTGGAGGCCAACTGTTAACCCTCTGCAAGCCGATGTCCCAGGAATTGAGCTGACATTCCCAGTAAGGCTGCAACATTACACAGATAACACTGATGACCCCCCCCATGCAAGGTGTGATGGTGATGGCTTTCGTCACGCACCCCAATCGAGGTCATGACGAGGAGCATCGGTGAAGCCCCCTTCAGGATGCAAACACTGGTCACGTGTAGCCACTAGACTGCCCACTAATGTGATGCCAGGTTTCTTTGGGGGGGGGGGGGGGGGGGCTGGGGGAATGCAGGCGTTTGGTGCCACTGAGACCCCGGTGGGTCCACGCGTTGCATCCTGCTGGAATTGACAGGGAGCGATGTGAAGATGTGGCTATAGTGTCCGAATGGAGGGTGTGAGGGATGGCATTGAGGCACTGAGTGTGCTGCCATTGGGTGGTAATCCCAGAGAAATCGAAGGAGGAGAATCAGGACTCTCTTATGAACCTTTATAACTCACTGTGGTTTTCTCTTCTTTACAGTGCATGGTCTGGAGGATCATGGAGCCTGTCGGGTTGGACCACCTCTGCCAGATCCTGGAAGAACTGGCACCACATGGAATGGGAGGGCACCCACTGTGGCCCTTAAACTCTCAGCTGTCTGAATTTCTACGCAAGTGACTCATTCCAGGGCAGCTCACCTGGCATCTCCCAGACGGCCACACACAAATATATCCACGAGGTTACAAATGCCCTTTATGTGAGGGCTCACATTTATATCAACTTGGATCGGACCAGGTGAGCCAAGATGCCAGGGCCATGGGCTTCGCCACCTTAGCAGGCTTGCCCCAGGTGCAAGGTTTGATTGACAGCACCCACATGGCCCTGCACACTCCGTGGTCCCAAACAGCGCCATTCATGAATCACAAGGGATTCCACTCCCTCAACATGCAACTTGTCTGTGACCACACGATGCACTTCATGCTGGTATGTGCCCATTTCCCAGGGAGTGTCCATGACAGCTACATCTTGGGGTGCTCTCAGATCCCAGCTGTCTTTGAGGGAGAGCAACAGCTGGAGGAATGGCTCCTCGGAGGCAGGCGAGTGGAATGCACAGCATCAGGAGGTGGCTGATGTTACCAGTGCAGAGGCCACAAACACCTGCTGATACTCATTCTAATGAGGCTCACGCTTCACTGTGCGTGCTGGTCCAGCAGGCGACTGGCCTGCTGAAGATCCAGTTCCAGTGCCTGGACCAGTCGAGGGTGCCCTACCCCACAGCCCCCAGAGAGTCTCCCGCATCATTGTAGTCTGCTGTGCGTTCCACAACTTGGCGCTGCAGAGGGGAGACCACCTGGACCTGGAGGAGATGGAGGAGCTTCACATCTCCTCGGATGAAGAAGATGTCAAGAGGGCAGTGAGGGTGACCACGCGGATGAGGAGGTGGAAGAAGTCCGGGCAGTGGACAGGGCCAGACTGGGCCGATGCGCGAGGGTTGGCTTCATAGCATCTCGCTTTGGGGACGGGCAGGACAAGGATCGACTAGCTCTTTCAGCATAGGGACTAACATCTCACCAGTAATGTAGTGCCAGCTGTATGTTCCCTTGCTGTTGCCAGGCATCATGTGCAGGGTGCTGACGCCATTGTCCGGACTCTATGGGAGAATGATGGTGACTTGCATTGAGGACAGAGCGATACTCCTGTCATCCTCAGCGATATGTCTGACTCCTGCCTGATAGAGAGTTTAATACATCCTGCCATCGAATGGGGTTATCATAGGGCTCAGAAACATGAGATGCAGAGCGTCAGCTACTACAGGCTCCACCCACATCAGGAGTCTTGGTGTTCACATCCATCTTACAGCTGAGGTGCCTGGCAGCACCTCGACAACCCTTGGCCTCATGACCACAAGAGAACACTTTTTGACATGGGCATCACTGGCTGGCCAGCATTTATTGCCCATACCTAGCTGCCCGAAGGCAGTTAAGAGTCAACCACATTGCTGTGGGTCTGGAGTCCCATGTAAACCAGACCAGGTGAGAATGGCAGATTTCCTTCCCTAAAGGACATTAGTGAACCAGATGGATTTTTCCGACAATTGACAATGGTTTCATGGTCATCAGTAGATTCTTAATTCCAGATATTTTTTATTGAATTCAAATTTCGCCATCTGCTGTGGTGGGATTTGAACCCAGGTCCCAAGAACATTAGCTGAGTTTCTAGACTCAAAGTCTAGCGATAATACCAGTAGACATGGCCTCCATGAGTGATGGAGGGGTGAGGTTGTTCACCCTTCCATGGATAGGGTTTGGGGGAGGGGTTTGGTGCAGGGGTGGCGCATTCCAGCAGCAGCGCCTCCTTACTGCATCACCAGTGTGGGAGGGACATGGCACTGCCATTCTCACACTCCACAGAGATGAGGCATTAGGTGAGCACAATGGTTTCCAAGCTTGGTGGCATGAACAGACCGGGTGGAAGCTCTGTGGATGAACAAAGTGAATTTTAATGCCAAACATTCAATACAAAATGGTGACCTATCTACACTACCGCCGATATTCTTCCTGACCCTACCACTACATCTAGGTGTAGCCATAAGATCCACAGCTGAGGTTCTGGAGCCATGCTGATTTCCACACCTTTTTGCCTGAGATAACCTTTGCAAGCCTCCCCTGGGGGGCCAGAACCTGGAGGATCCAGGCCTGCTTTCGGGCAGCACGGATGTTTGACTGCTGTCCTCTTTGGGGCTGGAGTTGTGTCAATCACAGGGAAGGGAGTGTCAGATGAGCAGGAGACACACAGAGTGCCCTGGCTGAAGGGCTCCCGGCTGTACCCCTACCAATCCTCTTCCCTTTGGGTTCCTGTGGGCCGTTGTGCTCCTCCATGGATGGAGGGGGAGCTGGAGTGAGATCCAGAAGCCCCGGCGTCCTCTGGCGCTGACCCTCGTGGATTCCCACCAGTGCCTGCACCATGTAGTCAAAGCCCTGCAATATGAAGCTCACATACTCAGATATGGAAGTCATGAGCTGAACCGTGAAGCGGGCATCCCCACCATGAAGTACAAATCCTGCGACAAGTTCTCCACTGCAGACGCCACGTTCGCAATGATGACCTCTGTGACAGCACCATCTCCTCGGATAGAAGCTGATGGAACTCCTCCAGTCAGCCTTGCATTCCGAGGAGGGCTGCTGTCATCCCTTCTTGATAGTCGCGACTCTGCCTTTGCAGCTCCAGCAGCTCTGGGATTACTGGGAGCAGGGGACATCATCGGCCTGGGGCTCAGAGTCCTGGGCTCCAGCATCCCTCCGAGTGCCATTCCCTGGGTCGCCCCTGCCTCTGCCTGCTGCAGATCTTCAGCTGTGAGGCGCTCATCAGTGAGTCCCAAGAAGCCTGTCTACTTAGAGAACACACCGAGGTGTGAGTAACTGTGGTGGTGCCAGGTTTGGGTGACAGCTGTGACGCCTCTTCAATGGTGGGGTTGGAAAAGTCCCCCCAAGCTGCTGGAGTCCAGTGGGTCCAGGGGGTGCGATAATGGTCTGGCCTGTTCCACTGGTCATTCTGCAAGAGAAGAGACATGGCATCAGTGCATTACAGGGACACCGAGAACATTGAACTTGAGACTTGAGGAATGACAGCATATGTAATGAGGATTCTTACGTTTCTCTGCTGCTCGCACTTCACCAGCAGCGCAGGCACGGTCTTCCTCCTCTCTGGCGCCTGTTGTGGTTAAATTTGTCCTGCAATGACACAGAGAGGAAGAGTGTAGGTGGCAGTGTTGGTGTTTAAGATGGTAATGAGGTGTGACAGATTGGGGCTTGGGTGGGAGCTGGAGTGTGAAAAGCATATCAACTACTGGGGGAACATATTGATTGTGGGGGAGGGTGGAATCTAGTGGCCGGTGTTGGCAAAGGCCAAGATGGCTGAGTGAGAGAAAGGGTTAGGGGTGTGAGGGGTGTGTGAAGGGGTCCAGTGGGAAACTGGGAACGGTTCACTTACCCTGGCTGAGCGAAGAAGGTCCTTCATCTTCTGACATTGCTGCTCCGTCTTCTTCTGGAGAGCCCTTACACTGACCAGGGCTGCCACTGCATCCCAGGCGGGGGGTGGTGACCTTGCTGGAAGGCCATCTCCTGGAGTGGGGGTCGAGGGTATGTTGCTTCTGCTCCACTCCATCCAGCATCCTGGTGTGGTCCCCTCCAAAAAGCCCCGGTGCTGCCTTCCTGGCTGCCATCCCCTGCAGTCATTGTGGACCGAAAAACGTAGGCGCCGTCAGCAGGAAACACTCCCTTTTTCACGCTGGAACCAACACTCTGCCGTTTTTTGGTGAGATTTCACCTTCTATTTATTCTTTCATGGGGCGTGGATGTTACTGGCAAGGCCAGCATTTGTGGCCCATCCCTAATTGACATTGAACTAACCACACCATTTCAGAGGGCAATTAAGAGTCAGCCACATTGTGGTGGGTCTGGAGTCACATGTAGGCCAGACCAAGCTCAGCAGACTTCCCCCCTGAAGGGTATTAGTGAACCAGGTGGATTTTACAACAATCAATAGTTTTGTGGTCACCATTACTGAGACTAGCTTTAAATTCCAGATTTTATTCATTGAGTTTAAATTCCACCAGCTACCATGGTGGCATTTAAACCCTGTCCCAGAGCATTAGCCTGGGCCTTTGGATTACCAGTCACATGACCATTACAGCACCATCTCCCCTCAAGGATATCCCAAGGATAAAGACATCAACCACCATTTTTCAGGTTTGCTTAGGTGCCAGAGAACTAAAGAATTGCAGATTTTACACCCTTGTGCCAAAAAAGGTGTTATGGTAAGTCCAGCAACTACAGGAAGCTTCTGGAAATAATAATTTGGGACAAAATTAATCACTTGGACAAATGTGAGTTAATTAAGCAAAGTCAGCACAGATTTGCTTACTTGGTGTTTTTTGATGAGGTAACAGTGAAGGTTAATGAGGACAGTGCTGCTTATGTGGATGATGCTTATGATGTGGTGTAGATAGATTTCCTAAAGCGTTTGATAAAATGCCACAACAACAGACCTGTGAGCTCATGGAATAAAAACGGTAGTAGCATCATGGATATAAAATGGGCTGAGTGATAAGAAAGAGATATTGGTGGTTAATGGATAGTTTTCAGACTGGAGGAAGGCAAAGAGTTGGCAAATTATGTTGCAGCTGTATAAAACCTTAGTCAGGCCATATTGGGGTATTACATGCAGTCTGGTCACCACATTAACAGAAGGATGTGAATGCTTTAGAGAGAGTGCAAAAGCATCTCACCAGAATTTTGCCTGGTCTCAAGGATGTTGGCTATGAGGAGAGGTTGAATAAACTAGGATTGTTTTCACTGGAAAGACATAGAATCATAGAAACCCTACAGTGCAGAAAGAGGCCATTTGGCCCATCGAGTCTGCACCGGCCACAATCCCACCCAGGCCCTACCCCATATCCCTACATATTTACCCGGTAATCCCTCTAACCTACGCATCTCAGGACACTAGGGCAATTTTAGCATGGCCAATCAACCTAACCCACACACCTTTGGACTGTGGGAGGAAACTGGAGCACCCGGAGGAAACCCACACAGACACGAGGAGAATGTGCAAACTCCACACAGACAGTGACCCAAGCTGGGAATCGAACCCAGAGGCTGAGGGGAGACCTAATAGAGGTCTACAAAATTATGAGAGGCATAGACAGGGTGGATAGTCAGAGGTTTTTTCTCAGGGTGGAAGTGTCAATTACAAGGGGGCACAGGTTCAAGGTGAGAGGGAGATGTGCGGGGAAAGTTTCTCATGCTGAGAATGGTGGACCATCATGATTGGCATGGGCTTGGAGGGCCGAAGGGCCTGTTCCTGTGCTTACTTTTCTTTGCTCCTCAGGATTCAGTGTTAGGAACCTTGGTCCTACTGATAGACATACTGATGACCTAGACCCTGGTGTCCAGGGCACAATTTCAAAATTTGCAAATGATACAAAACTTGGAAGTATTGTGAACTGGGAGGAGGATAGTGTGGAACTCAAAAAGACCTAAAAAGGTTTGGTGGAATGGGAGATTAAATTTAATGCAGAAAATCGTGAAGTGTGTCATTATGTTAGGAAGAGCAAGGAGAGACAATATAAAATTCTATTGCAATTCTAAAGGGGGTGCAGGAGCAGAGATACCTGGATGTACGGTAGCACTGCTGCTTCACAGCTCCAGGGTCCTGGGTTCGATTCCCGGCTCGGGTCACTGTCTGTGTGGAGTTTGCACATTCTCCTCGTGTCTGCGTGGGTTTCCTCCGGGTGCTCCGGTTTCTTCCCACAGTCCAAAGATGTGCGGGTTAGGTTGATTGGCCAGGTTAAAAAATTGCCCCTTAGAGTCCTGGGATGTGTAGGTTAGAGGGATTAGCAGGTAAAATATGTGGGGATAGGGCCTGGGTGGGATAGTGGTCGGTGCAGACTCTATGGGCCGAATGGCCTCCTTCTGCACTGTAGGGTTTCTATGATTCTATGATTCTATGTATAGATGTACAAGTTATTGAAAGTGGCAGGACAGGTTAAGAGCATGGTTAATAAAGTGTACAGTTTCCTGGGCTTATTGACAGGGGCATAGAGTACAGGAGCTAAGGAGGTTATGTTAAACTTGCATAGGGTTGGGGCAGCAAGGTGGCACAATGGTTAGCACTGCTCCCTCACAGCGCCAGGAACTCTGTGTGGAGTTGGCACTTTCTCCCGTGTCTGCGTGGGTTTCCTCCGGGTGCTCCAGTTTCTTCCCACAGTCCAAAGATGTGCGGGTTAGGTTGATTGGCCAGGTTAAAAAATTGCCCCTTAGAGTCCTGGGATGTGTAGGTTAGAGGGATTAGCAGGTAAAATATGTGGGGATAGGGCCTGGGTGGGATAGTGGTCGGTGCAGACTCATAGACATAGACATAGACATAGAACATTACAGCGCAGAACAGGCCCTTCGGCCCACGATGTTGCACCGACCAGTTAAAAAAAAAACTGTGACCCTCCAACCTAAACCAATTTCTTTTCGTCCATGAACCTATCTACGGATCTCTTAAACGCCCCCAAACTAGGCGCATTTACTACTGATGCTGGCAGGGCATTCCAATCCCTCACCACCCTCTGGGTAAAGAACCTACCCCTGACATCGGTTCTATAACTACCCCCCCTCAATTTAAAGCCATGCCCCCTCGTGCTGGATTTCTCCATCAGAGGAAAAAGGCTATCACTATCCACCCTATCTAAACCTCTAATCATCTTATATGTTTCAATAAGATCCCCTCTTAGCCGCCGGCTTTCCAGCGAAAACAATCCCAAATCCCTCAGCCTCTCCTCATAGGATCTCCCCTCCATACCAGGCAACATCCTGGTAAACCTCCTCTGCACCCTCTCCAAAGCCTCCACATCCTTCCTGTAATGTGGGGACCAGAACTGCACACAGTACTCCAAGTGCGGCCGCACCAGAGTTGTGTACAGTTGCAACATAACGCTACGACTCCTAAATTCAATCCCCCTACCAATAAACGCCAAGACACCATATGCCTTCTTAACAACCTTATCTACTTGATTCCCAACTTTCAGGGATCTATGCACACATACACCTAGATCCCTCTGCTCCTCCACACTATTCAAAGTCCTCCCGTTAGCCCTATACTCAACACATCTGTTATTCCTACCAAAGTGAATTACCTCACACTTCTCCGCATTAAACTCCATCCGCCACCTCTCGGCCCAACTTTGCAACCTGTCTAAGTCTTCCTGCAAACTACGACACCCTTCCTCACTGTCTACCACACCACCGACTTTGGTGTCATCAGCAAATTTGCTAATCCACCCAACTATACCCTCATCCAGATCATTAATAAATATTACAAACAGCAGTGGCCCCAAAACAGATCCCTGAGGTACACCACTTGTAACCGCACTCCATGATGAATATTTACTATCAACCACCACCCTCTGTTTCCTATCCGCTAGCCAATTCCTGATCCAATTTCCTAGATCACCCCCAATCCCATACATCTGCATTTTCTGCAGAAGCCTACCATGGTGAACCTTATCAAACGCCTTACTAAAATCCATATATACCACGTCCACTGCCCTGCCCCCATCCACCTCCTTGGTCACTTTCTCAAAAAACTCAATAAGGTTAGTAAGGCACGACCTACCTGCCACAAAACCATGCTGACTATCACCTATCAATTCATTACTCTCCAAATAACTATAAATCCTATCCCTTATAATTTTTTCCAACATCTTGCCGACAACAGAAGTGAGACTCACCGGTCTATAATTCCCGGGGAAGTCTCTGTTCCCCTTCTTAAACAATGGGACAACATTCGCTAACCTCCAATCTTCTGGTACTATACCAGAGGCCAACGACGACCTGAAGATCAGAGCCAGAGGCTCTGCAATCACTTCTCTTGCCTCCCAGAGAATCCTTGGATAAATCCCATCCGGACCAGGGGATTTATCTATTTTCAGACCCTCCAGAATATCCTGCACATCCTCCTTATCAACTGTAATACTGTCTATTCTACTCCCTTGCAACCCAGTGTCCTCCTCAGCTATATTCATGTCCCCTTGCGTGAACACCGAAGAGAAATATTGGTTCAATGCTTCACCAATCTCCTCCGGTTCCACACATAACTTCCCTCTGCCATCTATAACTGGCCCTAAACTTGCCCTAACCAACCTTCTGTTCTTGACTCGATGGGCTGAATGGCCTCCTTCTGCACTGTAGGGTTTCTATGATTCTATGTATAGATGTACAAGTTATTGAAAGTGGCAGGACAGGTTAAGAGCATGGTTAATAAAGTGTACAGTTTCCTGGGCTTATTGACAGGGGCATAGAGTACAGGAGCTAAGGAGGTTATGTTAAACTTGCATAGGGTTGGGGCAGCAAGGTGGCACAATGGTTAGCACTGCTCCCTCACAGCGCCAGGAACTCTGTGTGGAGTTGGCACTTTCTCCCGTGTCTGCGTGGGTTTCCTCCGGGTGCTCCGGTTTCTTCCCACAGTCCAAAGATGTGCGGGTTAGGTTGATTGGCCAGGTTAAATTGACCCTAATGTCAGGGGGATTAGCAGGGTAAATGAAGTTTACAGGAATAGGTTTTCAGAATTCTCACATTCACAATTTTATGGTTAGGTTCCCATGTAAATGTCCTCAAAATGTCAATAAAAAGGAGAAGTGCTATTTATGGAATTAAGAAATGGGATTTATAGGTTTCTTTTAAAAGCTGCAGTGAATTTCCGTTTACCTTGCTGTCAGCAACCCACAGATCTTTGGGGATATGATGGAGAGATTGCTTCTAATTTGGCTTCCTGAACAGTGCAACAACCTCCACAAAGGACCTGTGGGATCTGAATAGGACAAGCAATACTGAGCTTCTTCAACCAGATTAAAGAATCCTCACTAAGGCACATCAAATCCATGATGTGGAAATGCCGGCGTTGGACAGTAAGAAGTCTCACAACACCAGGTTAAAGTCCAACAGGGTTTATTTGGTAGCAAAAGCCACTAGCTTTCGCACCTTCATCAGGTGAGTGGGATTTCAGTTCACAAACAGGGCATATAAAGACACAAACTCAATTTACAAAATAATGGTTGGAATGCGAGTCTTTACAGGTAATCAAGTCTTAAAGGTACAGACAATGTGAGTGGAGAGAGGCTTAAGCACAGGTTAAAGAGATGTGTATTGTCTTCAGCCAGGACAGTTAATGAGATTTTGCAAGCCCAGGCAAGTTGTGGGGGTTACAGATAGTGTGACATGAACCCAAGGTCCCGGTTGAGGCTGTCCTCATGTGTGCGGAACTTGGCTATCAGTCTCTGCTCAGCGACTCTGCGTTGTCGTGTGTCGTGAAGGACGCCTTGGAGAACGCTTACCCGAAGATCAGAGGCCGAATGCCCGTGACAAATTACCCAGCCTTCAGGAGAACAGTGACCACGACACCACACAACCCTGCCACAGCAACCTCTGCAAGACGTGCCAGATCATCGACACGGATGCCATCATCTCACGTGAGAACACCATCCACCAGGTACACGGTACATACGCTTGCAACTCGGCCAACGTTGTCTACCTGATATGCTGCAGGAAAGGATGTCCCGAGGCATGGTACATTGGGGAAACCATGCAGACGCTACGACAACGGATGAATGAACACTGCTCGACAATCACCAGGCAAGACTGTTCTCTTCCTGTTGGGGAGCACTTCAGCGGTCACGGGCATTCAGCCTCTGATCTTCGGGTAAGCGTTCTCCAAGGCGGCCTTCACGACACACGATAACGCAGAGTCGCTGAGCAGAGACTGATAGCCAAGTTTCTCACACATGAGGACGGCCTCAACCGGGATCTTGGGTTCATGTCACACTATTTGTAACCCCCACGACTTGCCTGGCCTTGCAAAATCTCATTAACTGTCCCAGCTGGAGACAATACACATCTCTTTAACCTGTGCTTAACCCTCTCTCCACTCACATTGTCTGTACCTTTAAGACTTGATTACCTGTAAAGACTCGCATTCCAACCATTATTTTGTAAATTGAGTTTGTGTCTTTATATGCTCTGTTTGTGAACTGAAATTCCGCTCACCTGATGAAGGAGCAGCGCTTCGAAAACTAGTGGCTTTTGCTGCCAAATAAATCTGGTGGACTTTAACCTGGTGTTGTGATACATCAAATCCAACCAGGAAATAAGGATTGGATTGAAATTATGTACAGAAAATAAAATAAAGATTGAGAAATACAGATAGGATTAAGGGAGAGAGAGATAAAAGAGGTGGACAGAAAGGGTAAAAAAAAACAAGTTTAAAAAAAATCTCCTACACTTTTTTTTATCTGAAGGAACAAGATTCCATGCCTGTAAAAGTAAATTTTCAGAGTCAGAGTTTTGTTCAGTAGTAATGATCACTTATCACACCATTAAAATATCACTTACTCTTGAATGGACCAGTCCAAATGTTTTCAGTTGTGTTTAGTATAGAACTAATGGGCAAGTATAACAGGTTCTCGTCATTTTGTCATTTCAATGTTGGGTCTATTGATGGAGAGTGCGGCAGCGCACCCTATATAACAACATGGTACCTCTGACAGTAACGTTCAGATTTCTGCATTAAATTGAGCACATGCATACTTCCAAAAGTTGCTGCCAGACTTCTACCATTCATATTGCAAATACAGGACCAAAAAAAATCAGACAAAGGCATTGTCTTTATGGAGCATCCTCAGGAAACAAGCACAAAAATTCTGCTACCCTGTTCAGTTCAAACTAAAGAATGAAGGTAAATTGATGAATGACTTCCACCATATTCTGCCTTCACAGCAATGAAGGCAGCTGGCAAATGGGCAATCTTCCGTGACCGGTTGTAGTACATTGGAAAGACCTTAGAATCACCTATCAGTCAATAGATGTGTGTATACCAGAGTAATGTGAAATTAAACTGTCAGTGCACTGCAATTATTAACCATACAGAAATGTCAAGATGTTCTTTTGATGTATCCCACTTTCCATGTGGTTACAATTAAAATTCTAAGTGCTGACGTGGAAAACAAGTGATTCAGCAGTAAGGGAGCTTTTCATTGGTGATAATGCAGTAGGTATGGGTAGGCTAGAGAAGAGCTTCCTGGACAAACAGGGAGGCTCTGCATCATGGCCATAGCTTTTCTGCTCAACTATATTTTTTACCAGTATAAGACTTTATAGAGTCACAGAATCACAGAATTGTTAAAATGGAGAAGGAGTCTGTTCTGCACCAGCCCTCTAAATGAACAATTCCCCTAATTCCATTCTCCTGCCTTCTTCCTATAACTGTACATTCTTCCTTTTCAGATTACAGTCGAATTCCCTTTTGAATGTTTCAGTTGAACCTGTCTTCGTTACACTCTCAGACAGAGCATTCCAGACCTTAACACTGTGTGAAAAAGTATTTTTCTCAATTTACTTTTGCTTTTTTTCCCCCAATTACATTAAAATTGTGCTCTCTCATTCTTGATCCTTTCACAAATGGGAACAATTTCTTCCTATCTACTTTGTCCAAACTCCACATGACTTTGATTACCTCTATCAAATCTCTCAGCCTTCTTTTCTCAAAGAAAAACAGTCCCAACTTCTCCAATTTACCTTTATAACTGAAGTCCTCATCACTGGTACCATTCTCATGAGTCTTTTTTGTACTTTTTCCAATGATTTCACATCCTTCCTAAAATGCAGCGCCCAGAACTGGATGCAGTACTCCAGCCAAGATTGAACTCGTATCCTATACTGGTTCAACATAAGCTGCTTGCTCTTGTACTCTATGCAATTATTAAGAAAGCCAAGGATCCTGGATGCTTTATTAGCCACTCTCTCAACCTGTCCTACCACCTTCAATGACTTATGCACATACACACAAGTTCCTCTACCTGCACCCACTTTTAAATTGTACCCTTTCATTTTACATTGGCTCTCCATGTTCTTCCTACCAAAATGAATCAGTTCATGTTTTTTCTGCATTAAACTTCATCTGCCAGCTGTTCACCCATTCCATCAACTTGTGTATGTTTTTTTGAAGTTCTACACTGTCATTCTTGTTGTAGGGTATTGGATACTGTTCAGTAGGTCTCCATGAAGTCTTCATAAGCTTAAGTAGGTGAAATGTATGTATTTATTAACAACAAGAACTATATACACATGTGTACACACACATAGGTGCTGACGTCGAAAACACATGTGATTCAGCAGTAAGGGAGCTTTTCATTGGTGATAATGCAGTAGGTACAAGTAGGCTAGAAAAGAGCCTCTTGGACAAACAGGGAGGCTCTGCATCATGGCCACAGGTTATATACAGTAAAGAGTTAAAGCTAGGAGCTGTCTTCATGCTTGCTTATGCACATTGCTCTGTCCAACAATAGACTGACCCCTGGGTCATGTGTTCTCTTACATCTGTGTGGGTGATACTGTATTCAGTCCCACATTAATCCAATATGTGCTAAATCCTTATAAAGAGAAGTGTCATATAGGTAATGCTTCCAAGTTTCATATCATCCACAAATTTTGAAATTGTGCCTGTACAACAAAGTCTAGGTCATTAACATACATCAGGAAAAGAAAGAGTCCCAACCCTTATTCTCCGGTCTTGAAATGGTACATTGGTTAAATATGCAACATGGAGTGGGTCTAGATCCATATGGATGAGCAACATCACAGCTCAGAGGTAGAACTTCCTCCCAGATTGTTGTGGTATCGATCCAGCTGAACAGAGCAGGCTCGCTTCTTCAACTTCTCAGCGGCCAGGGTCACTGCCTCTGTGTAAAATTTCAGCCCATGTCAAGGTTCCAATCATAGTAAATTGTTTGATACAACCACAACTGCAGCAAGGGACGGAGTTCCCAAACATTTATTTTTGAGTTGAGACCCAGAGGAAATAAGGCGAGCTGCAGGGTTTGCTAGGTGGAAGTCAAAGTGAAGTGTATCCAGGGTCAGCTTTTCTTTCAAGCACCTGTTTTTAGTGGGTATCCCAACATCAGGATCTCTGGCTATATTCTAGGGAGACACCTTCATTTACTTAAGTTACAGAGCTTTTAATAGTGTGCATCTCTGTTCTGAACATGCTATGTACTGTTGAGCTTCATTTTGTGTGCATGTTTTGAAGGACGTGTGTTTTGAAGTACGTTAGTGAATGCAGAATGGAATCAAGGGCTGCCTGTCATTGTGTCCAGATGCACAAATTCTTGCCTTTGAACCATACCACCAACTTTATTTTTGAAACTTTAAAATAGAAATTACTTAACTTTGTAGAAAGCAAAATCTGTTGATACTGATAAAGAATTTGCATTTATATAGCACCTTTCACTGCATTGGACATCAAGAAGTACTTTCGAGCCAAAGAAGTATTTTTTGAACTGTGACTGCTGTTGAAATGTAGCAGCCCGTTTGCACACAGCAAGATTCCAGAGCAATGACAAGAGAATGTTTTAGTGAATGATAAACATTGGTCAGGACTCTGGGGAGAGGCGATCCGATTCTCCTTTGAATACAATCATGAGATCCTTTACATTGACTTGATGGGGCACATAGGGCATCAGTTTACTGCTTCACCCAAAAGATGGTAAACCTCCTACAGTGCAGTACTCCCCCTGTACTACACTGGAGAGTCAACCTGGATTATGTAGTCAAACCTCTGGAGTGGGACTTGAACCTACAACCTTCTGACTCAGCGATGACCCGTGGCTGACATGAAGATTCTACAGATCTTGGGTGATCATTTCCTTCATGCACATACTTAGAATCACAGAATGGTAATGGCACAGAAGAAGGCCATTCAGGCTGTCGTCCCAGCTCTTTCACACTTCATCCACCAAACCGTTCCTTATGTAGCTGGCACAATATAACCGTGAAAGACAAATATTTACTTATCCATTCTTTACAGGTAGATAAGCACTGAAACCAGCCACACAACAGTGAAATCCCAAACTTTCATGACACAGAATTACTCCCACAGCAACATTAATAAAGTGTCTAAGGAATATATGGGAATCCAGAGATTCCTGGCACCTGCGATTTTCCATGGTATGGGATAAGAGAGTGAATCAGGAGTCCAGATGCTTATGGCTCAATATTGTCGGCACCGTTTCAGAAGTGGGCATTTCAAACCTCTTGCAGTTTTTGTGGAGTTGGGTCAGTTCTGGAAGGTGATCTGATTCGCACCAATACAAAGGTGTCATGAAACATGGGTAAACCATGGTTTGGAAATGGGAACTCTCGGGAACCTAAGTATAAAAGCAGCTGCCAAATTCCCATGTTGTAATGAAGTGTTGTATCATAAGTTCTATATATTTTTAATAGAGTGAGGAATTTATTATGAAAAGGTATGTAACCATTAAATAATGTAATTGTCAGGTTGTCACTTCAGATATCTGCCAAGCTGTTAAGGGGATGGAGAGCATTGAGAAAGTGGAAAAATCTTCACATGTATTATGGTATATTGGATAAAGTGTTATACTGCACTTTGCAATTATTAAATCCAGATCTGATGGTGCAAAATGTACCCATGCCTTTGTTTTTTTTCCACTCAAAGTTCAGCTCAGCCATTTTTGTGGCTGTTTCAAAGCTTTGACAAATGGTTGTGCTGGCTATTTTTAAGGATCAGCTCCCAGGGGTTTGTTGACACTGTTGTTCAATGGAGTCTCATTATAAAGGCTTGGTTGAATTCTGAATCCGCAAATGGATTCAGCTCAGTGGAGGTTATTGATAGAGCGACAAGGGGAATGCGAGATTGTTTATTTTGGCAGATTTATGAGCTATTAAGAGAATATTGCCTTGCGAAAGATGCGCAAGTTTCAAGAATGAATAAAACTAAAACAGGGACAAATTTGGAGATGAGACGGAAACAGGTTGCTGATGAACTCTTTTAAACTAAAAATGTGTTTGTTGCCTCTATTTTGCCTTTCCCTACATTTTGTGTTTGATTTTTATATTTGTCTATCTGTTCCCTTGTAGGGAGGTCATGCCTCACTAACCTGGTGGAGTTTTTTGAAGAAGTGACCAGAATGGTTGACGAGGGAAGGGCCGTGGATGTCGTCTATATGGACTTTAGTAAAGCGTTTGACAAAGTCCCTCATGGTAGGCTGGTGAAAAAGGTTGGATCTCATGGGATAAAGGGGGAGGTGGCTAGATGGGTGGAGAACTGGCTTGGTCACAGAAGACAGAGGGTGGTAGTGGAAGGGTCTTTTTCCGGCTGGAGGCCTGTGACTAGTGGTGTTCATAGAACATAGAAACCCTACAGTGCAGAAGGAGGCCATTCGGCCCATCGAGTCTGCACCGACCACAATCCCACCCCACATATTTTACCCGCTAATCGCTCTAACCTACGCATCCCATGACTCTAAGGGGCAATTTTTAACCTGGCCAATCAACCTAACCTGCACATCTTTGGACTGTGGGAGGAAACCGGAGCACCCGGAGGAAACCCACGCAGACACGAGGAGAATGTGCAAACTCCACACAGACAGTGACCCGAGCCGGGAATCGAACCCGGGACCCTGGAGCTGTGAAGCAGCAGTGCTAACCACTGTGCTACCGTGCCGCCCTTCCGCAGGACTCTGTATTGGGACCTCTGCTGTTTGTGATTTATATGAACGATCTGGAAGAAAGTGTAACTGGGGTGATCAGTAAGTTTGCGGACGACACAAAATTGGCAGGACTTGCAGATAGTGAGGAGCATTGTCAGAAGCTACAGAAGGATATAGATAGGCTGGAAATTTGGGCAAAGAAATGGCAGATGGAGTTCAATCCTGATAAATGCGAAGTGATGCATTTTGGTAGAAATAATGTAGGGAGGAGCTATACAATAAATGGCAGAACCATAGAGGGTGTAGATACGCAGAGGGACCTGGGTGTGCAAGTCCACAGATCCTTGAAGGTGACGTCTCAGGTGGAGAAGGTGGTGAAGAAGGCATATGGCATGCTTGCCTTTATAGGACGGGGCATAGAGTATAAAACTTGGGGTCTGATGTTGCAGATGTATAGAACGTTAGTTCGGCCGCATCTGGAATACTGTGTCCAGTTCTGGTCGCCACACTACCAGAAGGACGTGGAGGCTTTGGAGAGAGTACAGAAGAGGTTTACCAGGATGTTGCCTGGTATGGAGGGGCTTAGTTATGAGGAGAGATTGGGTAAACTGGGGTTGTTCTCCCTGGAAAGACGGAGGATGAGGGGAGACTTAATAGAGGTGTATAAAATTATGAAAGGCATAGATAGGGTGAACGGTGGGAAGCTTTTCCCCAGGTCAGTGGTGACGTTCACGAGGGGTCATAGGTTCAAGGTGAAGGGGGGGGGAGGTTTAACACAGATATCAGAAGGACATATTTTACACAGAGGGTGGTGGGGGCCTGGAATGCGCTGCCAGGCAAGGTGGTGGAGACGGACACACTGGGAACGTTTAAGACTTATCTAGATAGCCATATGAACGGAGTGGGAATGGAGGGATACAAAAGAATGGTCTAGTTTGGACCAGGGAGCGGCACGGGCTTGGAGGGCCGAAGGGCCTGTTCCTGTGCTGTATTGTTCTTTGTTCTTTGTTGTTAGTATCACATATTCACCCCGAACAGTCAGTGCTTGGATCCACTCTTGGTTAAAAATGATGAATGACACAAATCATCAAAACATGGGCTTGAGATACACATTCTTATACCCATGCTGATATTACATTAAGGCATCGAGACAACCATCCAACTGCAGTAACCTTGTGTATACTAAATATGTGCTCTATGGAGACAAAATTAGAACAAGTATCATACCATACATGCTGCATCAATTAGTCAAAGGGGAACATTCCAATTGGTAGCAGACACAAAGATTCAGTAAGATATACCGTCTAATATGTTCACATTACAGAGAGGATGCTCCAACATGTGACTGACTTTGTTTTAGATTTCTCACATTGTATTTGCTTCATTGCTTCAGAAGTTAGTATGGATAGTGGTAAGTACTCTGTCTACGTTTGCTTACTGTTAGGAATTAAATGTCATATAATTAAGCAGCTGAATTTGAGATTCAGCACTTCCTTCCCATTATTTCAGCAGGCGATTGCAGTCCCATTTTATTTGCATACCTGTGCGGGTGGCTGTTGTACATATCCTTGTGGTGGCTGTAGCACTGGCTGAGATATGGGCTGTCCAGATCCAGTAAATCCTCCTGGGGGAAGCTGTTGGCTTGCTGATGCCATGATGTAACTAGTTTGCTGGGGTGGCTGAGGCATGATTGGTGACGGATAGACAGAACCAGAAGGTTGCTCAGGTGTATCTCCTGATGACTGTCGACTTAAGCTCATTTGATTAAACTGGGAAGCCAGGTCTTCTCGCTATGACGTAGACAAAAAAAATACTGATTGCTGAATAATGCATCGGAGTGAAATAATGAAATATAAACTCGGATGACAAAATGCATTGCGTGCAACACAGGCATTACCACAAAGACACCACAAGACTGAACACACCTTCATTATAAATCATGCTCTGTTTGGCTCCATGTTAAGGTTAGTAACCACAATGAAAGAAGTTCTGAATTTACCAACTAATCCTCTGAGCCTAAATGTGTCCTGATCTGACATTTCTACACAGTCTTGTCCATTAGGGGCTGCTGGATCGTGGTAAGAGGAAGAAACATGACTAATTTGCTCTGCTTTAATCCAAGGCCAATGGTAATACGCTTATCACTGCCTTGGCTGTAATTAACTAGCTCAAAGCCTATTCTATCATTTCACGGTATTATGAATTGATGCCCAAACAAACTTAGCATTCAGAATGTCAGACCTTGTTTGTGGCTCTACAAGACTTGTGCCAAATTTACAAAAATAGCCTTTGTATGAGTAGTCTACACATTGGATAAACTCACTAGGGTAGATCTTGACTTTGTTTCATGGTGTAAAACAAATAGTAGTGATCTGGCAGCCCATTTTAATCCCCTTGATCTCTATTCCTATTAAAGTCAATGGAAGTATAAATTGGCAGAGATGTGACATGTGCTGCTTATTCACTGTTGTCTTTTTTCACATTATCGTACAAAGTGTAATGATACTGTGTATTTGGGTCATGTTTCTGTGCAGGATTTTTTTTAACAGTCGATTCTGACACCGGTGCCACTTGGTCTGTAACTGTCAGTCTCTGTTGTTACTGTAGCAGCATAATTGATCCTAATTGCTGGAATATTTGTTTTAATCTGAACTAAGAACAAAGAACAAAGAACAATACAGCACAGGAACAGGCCCTTCGGCCCTCCAAGCCCGCGCCGCTCCCCGGTCCAGGATTGAATCCTGAATCCAGGATCCCCGCCCAATTTTCCAGCCTATCTACATACCAATATCCTATCCACCGAGCTGTCCCTCACAGCTACGATGCTCTGTTCATTACAACCTATTAACTCACCCCCACCCCCCCATTCCAGACCATGTGATCTCCAGGGAGAAGCGAAAACCCAGAGTGAAAAACCCCAGGGCCAATATGGGGAAAAAAAATCTGGGAAATTCCTCTCCGACCCCCTGAGGCGATCGAAACGAGTCCAGGAGATCACAATGGCCCTGATCGGAAAATGCTTCCCAACCCTAGTCATTTCCACTTCCACGAACACCATATGAATTCCCTGCCCCCGAGACAGGTTCCCAACTATCCGCAGTCTCGCTCTGTACTGGCACCAGCAAGATGATCATAGAATGAAGCCTTGAAACGAGAAACAAGGAACAATTAGCCCGCGCCGCTCCCTGGTCCAAACTAGACCACTCTTTTGTATCCCTCCATTCCCACTCCGTTCATATAGCTGTCTAGATAAGTCTTAAACGTTCCCAGTGTGTCCGCCTCCACCACCTTGCCCGGCAACACATTCCAGGCCTCCACGACCCTCTGTGTGAAATATGTCCTTCTGATATCTGTGTTAAACCTCCCCCCCTTCACCTTGAACCTATGACCCCTCGTGAACGTCACCACCGACCCGGGGAAAAGCTTCCCACCGTTCACCCTATCCATGCCTTTCATAATTTTATACACCTCTATTAAGTCTCCCCGCATCCTCCGTCTTTCCAAGGAGAACAACCCCAGTTTCCCCAATCTCTCCTCATAACCAAGCCCCTCCATACCAGGCAACATCCTGGTAAACCTCCTCTGTACTCTCTCCAAAGCCTCCACGTCCTTCTGGTAGTGTGGCGACCAGAACTGGACGCAGTATTCCAAATGCGGCCGAAACTAATGCTCTTCTGTTATTTTAGCATTTTCCTGCGGTTTTTCAGAGCAGGGTTTGATTAGGTTGATAAACAGGTACGGTCATGTGACTGGGCAGGCTTGGCTCACAGAGGGAAACCCAGTTCAGTTGCTGTTCAGGAGCTGTAGAGAGAAGAAATAGCTCCGTGTCTCTCTGGAGACTGGGATCTGCAGAAAACAGGTCACTTTCTCTGATGTTCTGCTGTTTGAAGTTAACTCTTTCTCTGGAAACTGCTTATGGGAATCAGAGGACATGTATCTGCATCTGTCCAGAAGGGTTAAAAGGCTGGAAATCTAGCATCCACGTGAGCAAATCTGTTTTTGATGCTAATCAGTTCTGAAGTAGGATTCATGTCTCTGGGGATATTGCTTAAATTGGAACAATGGAGGTGGATACCTGTTAAGAGTTATACTTTGTCATGTTTAAGTATTTTAATTGGTAGAAGTTATGCTAATTATTTTTGTTATATTCTAACTGTGTTCTTAAATAAAGCTTGTTTTAATAAAAGCTTCCTAGTAGATCAGTCAAATCATACCTGGAGTGAAATACCTTTTGCTCACCGTAATGTCAAAATCAAAAAATGTTAAGGTCTCGGCTAACTTCATTATACCTTGGAGTTTCTAATCTGGTCCCTAACAAAAGTCAAAATCTATCCCTTAGGGTTATGCGGGGCACATGCTTAATCTTTAAACTTGATGTCCATTCCATTTCATTAACAAAGCTTTCTGTTGATAGACATAAAAGGAAAAAGAACAGGGTGTTTTAGGCTTACTCAGTTGCTTACCAATTTCTGGCATCACAGAAGCATAAAGTGCAGCAATTCAGTGAAAATAACTACTGATTGTGAAAATCTTTGCTGACATGCTAGGGGCCCAGGTTCAATTCCAGCCTCGGGTGACTGTGTGGAGTTTGCACATTCGCCCCTTGACTGTGCAGGTTTTCTTCCGGGTGCTCCGGTTTCCTCCCACACTCCAAAGATGTGCGGATTTGGTTGATTGGCCAAGCCCAATTGCCCCTTAGTGTCGGGGGATTAGCAGGTCAAATATATGGGGTTACGGGGATAGGGCCTGGGTGGGATTGTGGTCGGTGCAGGCTCGGTGAGCCGAATGGCCTCTTTCTGCACTGTAGGGATTCTATGATTCAATGAAATATAATTTTTCTGCTTCAATCTCAACAAAGAGTCAAACATGTTTCTCACACACACAACAAATATTTCAGCAAGTAATACAGATTTACCCTCAGCCATGAACTGCCAACTACAGTTAATGCAGTGAACAATCATCACTGAAAGTGAAGCAAAGCACACAAAAACATACTGCAGTTACATTTATACACATGTTGCAAATGTTTGAATTACTGTGTAAAAGGGATAAAATGAAACTGATTAAGTACCACAGGAAACTGCTGCGTTGGTGAAACTGGCAGGAGATGCTGGGGAGGGTAAGAAACCGTTGGATACTGGACAGACTGGGAAGAAGGCTGCATAGGCTGCACAGGCTGAGAAGGAAATTAATCACTAACGTCAGATATAGAAGATACAATTCAGAGATACACCAAGAACAGAAAATCAAAGGAAACAAAAAAAAATGACAAACACCAGTGTTAAGATATTACGAAGAGAGCTTTTTGTATCGATTAGTACACATTATTATACATGCCACATATTTCAACAAGGTCATGATTTAACGGCACTGCAAAACTGCAGCTTGATTTAGAACAAGAAAGTATAGAGAAGTTAAAGAAAAAAATAAAAGTCACATTCAAAAGATTTAATTTTGTTTGAATTTGATTCAGATCAACTAGTGGAGTAAACAAAATAGACACTGAATCGTCACCAACATCGAAATAAATGTGATTCTGGTGTGTGTAAGAGACTCCGAGTCGAAATTCACCTTGGGTGATGGCACAAAACAGATTGTGGCAGATCTACCACTTATACAAGGTGCCAGATATTCAGTTCTATCGCAGCCAATGGAATTAAATATTAGGCTTTGTTTATTATAGGGCAGCAGATCTGAAATTGCCCAATCTGCACCGTTGGCTGAGAAGAATTTCTGCCTAGAATCATAGGATTCCCTCAGTGCAGAAGGGAGTCATTCAGCCCACCGACTCTTTGACAGAGTTTTCTATCCCGGCCCTCTCCCCCACCCTATCCTCTGCCAGTTTGCTTGAAAACATGGGCCTCTGTCTCACCAAGGGTGCCATTTTGTTACAAAAATGTCATCCATATGCACTTACATTTGGTGCAGTGCATATTAAATGTCATCTTGGTGAGGGCAGGTGTGTACAGTGTAGGCAAGTTGTGACATCAGTCAATGCAGAAAGTTGATTTGATGCCAGGACACTCGTTTTTGACTTTGCTGTCTAATTAACACCCTGTCTTAAATACATGCAGTGGAACACGAGATCAGCAGCAGGAAGTGTTATTCAAAGTGGAGATTTGTTGCTGATTAATTTCTACCAGCTCAGTTTGATTTTGTAGAGATGCTTGGTGGTTTCCAGAGTTGGTGAAGTTGCATGGAGGTAGTGCTGCACGTGGAAAAGTTCTTTCCTCTTCTTAGGTTTCGCTTAGACCACTTGCTCCCAGGCATGGGTACTACAGTTACTAATCCCCCTTCTCTACACCATGAAAGCACAAGCTTCTCGTAGAGGTGGAAGAGGAGAAGGTCTCCCAGCAGGAGACCTTATCCACCTATCTAAGAAATGAAAAGTGTGCCTGTCATCTGCATTTCACAAAGGAGGTGTTTATGGAACTCTGCTGCCTCTTAGAATCATAGAATCCTATAGTGCAGAAGAAGGTCATTCGGTCCATCGAGTCTGCACCAATCACAATCCCACCTCGGCCCTTATCCCCGTAACCTCATGCATTTACCCTAGCTAGTCCTCTTGACACTAAGGGTCAATTTAGCATGGCCAATCAACCTAACATGCATATCTTTGGAGTGTGGGAGGAAACCGGAGCACCTGAAGGAAACCCACGCAGACACAGGGAGAACATGCAAACTCCACACAGACAGTGACCCAAGCCGGGAATCGAACCTGGGTCCCTGGCGCTGTGAGGCAGCAGTGCTAACCACTGTGCCACCCATCAGACTTGTAGCCTCAGAGCAGCACAAGGGGCAGTGTTGTTAAAGGCTTTGAAAATCACCTTGAATTTCTTCACACTGAGATCCTTCCCGGCTGCAGCAAGCGACATCTCCCTCAGCTATTTACTGCCAAATCAGAGAGGTGGCAGATTCTCTTGATGGAAGGAAGGGGGAGTTTATGGTGTCTTCTCTGTCCAGAGAAAGTAGGCATAACTGCACATGACTGTGTTGGGCTAATGGGTTTCTCCATGGAGCAGCAAACCACTGACTGACTGAGTGGCTTTGCATCTCAATGCTGAGATACACTGCAACATCAAAGGTTACCATGCTGATGAATGCCTGCTATCCTGGCAGCAGGCTAGCCGGCTGTTTCCTCAGTATTTAAGTCACCGTGTAAAACCAGAGGGTGGTTGCTGGATGACATGAGTTATCCACATAACAAATAGCTCTGCTCTGTAACCCAGCCACACATAGCAGGTGTATAATGAGAGCCATGCTGCCACACAAAACATCACGGCATACACCATTTGAGCACTGAAGCAATAGCTCTGCTGCCTGGACCACTCTGGAGGAGGCCTGAACTACTCGCTGGAGCATGTGCCCAATTCATGGTGGTCTATGCTATTGTCACAATTTGCCAATCAGGAATCTGGCGGGGTTGGGGGGGCGGTGGGGGGCAGAACTTTCTACCGGGGTTATGCTGAGCAGCAACTAACACACCCATTCTCCAGCCAGACTGCCCATTATTGCCCCATCTGACAAATCCACTGAACACACTTCCCCAATACCCAACAGTTATACATCTTACTCTCTGTCACACAGACTCACACCAGTCTTTAGGCCACATGCTGAAATAAGCCATTCCAAACCAATTTAATTCAACAAACTATCTAATATTCCATACAGAAGTCAATAAATGACCCTTGTGTAGTGCCTTGGTGCTTGTCTTGTGGGTGCTTCTGCCTGTTCCAGTGCTCCTACGCAATGCTGTCCCACAGCCCATAGTATGGCTGTGGAAGAGTGTGGACCTTGAGTGGGGGAGACTGCAGAAGTCCTTGCAGGATCCCCCTGGGCCAAGGACAGGCCCATGTGTGCCTGTGCAGAGATAGTAAAATGGCATGAAAACCTGGATCATGTGCAGAGTGTCACAGAAGATGTGTCCAGGGGACAGGGTGAGATCGTCAAAGGGAACTGGAATGTAACAAAAAGAGTCCCAGGTATGGGACAAGGAGAGGAAGAGGTCTGAGTTCAGTTACAAAGTAGGGATAGGGCTGCAGTTAGCAGTCCTTAAATGAAGAAGGTTCAGGGGAAGCTCTGAAGATTGAAGGAGGCGGCTGGAAGGTTGGGTAGCTCCATGTTGTGGGCTATTGAGGCAAAGGTACCCCTTTGGTGCCGTCGCATTCTGCTCAGAGATGAAATTGCGTTTGGGAATTGGTGTTTGAGTTTATATGCAAGAATTCAGGGGAACTGAATTTGGAGACAAAATTGAAACCCTGCGAGATTGCAGGGACTGGTGCTGTTGCTATCCGAGTTGAAGCAACTTTGGAAATAATTCCCAGGTTAGATCTTCAAAAGCTAAGACTGGAATCCATTCTGAAAGAGACAGATTTTCAGCAAGATTGGTTGACTCACAGTATTTACTGACGTTTGGGTAAGTTGTTATGAAATCCATGGACTCTGTCCAAGTCACATCTGTCATGTATTGTGCAGTGTGGTCTGTTTGACCACAGTTTGTTCATTCACATGTACCTCATATTTACTCTGAATGTTAAGAATATAAGATAGATGGTGTAAATTATTTTATCTTTCTGACCTTGTATAGTAAAGTTTATTTTTGTTTGTTCAAAACGTGTGGAATCTTGTGACTTTAATCACTGGACCTGTGTGTTGAATTTCAAACTTTATCTCTTTACACAAAGCTTTATTAGAACAGTACAGCACAGGAAACAGGCCCTTCGGCCCTCCAAGCCTGTGCCACTCCTTGGTCCAACTAGGCCAATCGTTTGTATCCCTCCATTCCCAGGCTGCTCATGTGACTATCCAGGTAAGTCTTAAACGATGTCAGCGTGCCTGCCTCCACCACCCTACTTGGCAGCACATTCCAGGCCCCCACTACCCTCTGTGTAAAAAACATCCCTCTGATATCTGAGTTATACTTCGCCCCTCTCACCTTGAGCCCGTGACCCCTCGTGATCGTCACCTCCGACCTGGGAAAAAGCTTCCCACTGTTCACCCTATCTATCCCCTTCATAATCTTGTACACCTCTATTAGATCTCCCCTCATTCTCCGTCTTTCCAGGGAGAACAACCCCAGTTTACCCAATCTCTCCTCATAGCTAAGACCCTCCATACCAGGCAACATCCTGGTAAACCTTCTCTGCACTCTCTCTAACGCCTCCACGTCCTTCTGGTAGTGCGGTGACCAGAACTGGATGCAGTACTCCAAATGTGGCCTAACCAGCGTTCTATACAGCTGCATCATCAGACTCCAGCTTTTATACTCTATACCCCGTCCTATAAAGGCAAGCATACCAAATGCATTCTTCACCACCTTCTCCACCTGTGTTGCCACCTTCAAGGATTTGTGGACTTGCACACACTCTGTGTTTCTATACTCCTGATGACTCTGCAATTTATTGTATAACTCCTCCCTACATTATTTCTTCCAAAATGCATCACTTCGCATTTCGCATATTGATCGATTAGCGGATCTTACTAGTCCCAGCTCTGCACAAAGCCACGTGCTGAGTTGGGGGAAGATTCCTCCCATACTCCTTGACAGTGATATTAAGATTTCTCACTGTACTACCAATGCAATATATATTTCATTATGAATGTCCCACAACACCAGGTTAAAGTCTAACAGGCTTATTTGATAGCACGAGCTTTCGGGGCATTACTCCTTCATCAGGTGAGTGGGATGAAGGAGCAGCACTCCAAAAGCTTGTGCCACCAAATAACCCTATTGGACTTTAGCCTGGTGTTGTGAGACTTCTTACTGTGCCCACCCCAGTTCAACGCCGGCACCTCCACATCATTATGAATATCCGTCAGTCTTTTTCTGCAGGCCACTTCACTGAAATCCTCAACTAACTTTTTTTCCGGCAGCACCTCTGGCAAGCATATATGCTATTCTTTTCCCCTTGCCCTGACTGTAGGCCACTCATGCCCAATAATCACCATGAGCCAATGCTGCCTTTACCCTTGAAAGGACATACATTGCCAGGATTGGAGTTGGTGGCTGGGAGTGTGAAATGGAGCGAGGGTGAGTCTTTGTCATTAGTGTCTGCTCCTCTTTGATTTCACACTCCCACAGAAGTGCTTGTCAGGTCCTGGGTATCTGAAAGGATCAAAGCACAAAGGTAGGATTGGGTTGATACAAGCTTGAGGAAGCTAGAGATGCATTCTTACACCATCTGCAGCTTCAGGTTCAGAAGAAATTGTGAGTTGAGGGGGAATTGCAATCTGAGAAGGTGAATTAAATGGGAACATAGAGTGAGCTTCTTTCAGTATTGCCGTTTGCCATGACCTCAGTCATGGCCTTTACAATGATGGCCAGCACCCTCTTTTCCATGAGGTTGAGGACATGCAACTGTGTCTGTTCTCCACCAGTTAGGGTATACTATCTTGCCCTGCAAAACAGAGGGTCAGAAATGAGTATGGTACAATGTGTTTTGGTGCTGAATAGCTGGCAGTGAGTGCAAGCTGAGAGATGTGGAGTTGAGGCTTGCAATGGTGCTAAGTGTGTGAGGGGGAGGCAAGGTTGTGTTTGTGAGGTTTGAGTTGTGCTTGATAGGGAATGGTGATAGCTTAATGAGCATTGTAGTCAATGCAGCAGTGTGTAAGCCTAGTGGCTCATTTGTAAGGATATGAGATTTGAAGATGTATTCACTGACCTTGAGCACTCATGTGAAATCATTGAACTTCTTTCTGCACTGCACCTGGGTCCTTGGGGGCGAGGCTGTTGGCACAGACTGCGATGTCTACCTGCTTCTGCTGCCTTCTTAAGTGTCTTTCTAGACAGTTTTCTGGACACTGGAAACAGAATTTCTCTCTCTCTCTTGTCCACCTCCTACACCAAAGCCTCCAATGCTACATCAGAAAATCTTAGAACTTGCTTTGTGGCCTTTTACAGAATTACCACTCCTCTTCCTACTGACTCTTCTGTAACCAGAATGCACCTCACTTTTATGTGGTCCCAGCAGTGCATAAACTGGAACCTCTTGCTGAGGTGTACAGCCACTCAACAATGTTAAGTGTTGCGTTGTATGCAGCTATCATTTTATATTCGCAGGCAGCACATAATTTGCATGTTGCCTGAGTTGTAACAAATGGGTGTGGGTTAATTGTACATTGCAATATGTGTTTTCTGTCCTAATCCATTATTTCCCCCGCAATTCTCACCACGCTGTTACTCTAAAAGTGAATCGTGTGGAGGACGGAGAAGATCTGCTGAGAGATTTGGACAGGCTGAGTGAGTGGGCGAGGATATGGCAAATGGAGTATAACGTTGATAAATGTGAGGTTATACACTTTGGAGGAAATAATAACAAATGGGATTACTATCTCAATGGAAACAAATTAAAACATGCTACCGTGCAAAGGGACCTGGGGGTCCTTGTGCATGAGACGCAAAAGCCCAGTCTGCAGGTACAACAGGTGATCAAGAAGGCAAATGGGATGTTGGCCTATATCGCGAGGGGGATAGAATATAAAAGCAGGGATGTCTTGATGCACCTGTACAGGGCATTGGTGAGGCCGCAGCTGGAATACTGTGTGCAGTATTGGTCCCCTTATATGAAGAAGGATATATTGGCATTGGAGGGAGTGCAGAGAAGGTTCACCAGGTTGATACCGGAGATGAGGGGTTTGGATTATGAGGAGAGGCTGAGGAGATTGGGTTTGTACTCGTTGGAGTTTAGAAGGATGAGGGGGGATCTTATGGAGACTTAAAAGATAATGCGGGGGCTGGATAGGGTGGAGGCGGAGAGATTCTTTCCACTTAGTAAGGAAGTTAAAACTAGAGGACACAGCCTCAAAATAAAGGGGGGGTCGGTTTAGGACAGGGTTGAGGAGGAACTTCTTCTCCCAGAGGGTGGTGAATCTCTGGAATTCTCTGCCCACTGAGGTGGTGGAGGCTACCTCGCTGAATATATTTAAAGCGCGGATGGATGGATTCCTGATCGGTAAGGGAATTAAGGGTTATGGGGATCAGGCGGGTAAGTGGTACTGATCCACGTCAGATCAGCCATGATCTTATTGAATGGCGGGGCAGGCTCGAGGGGCTAGATGGCCTACTCCTGCTCCTATTTCTTATGTTCTTATGTTCTTATGTACACATGAAAGTCGCGCCAAGATAAGAAATCCCATGTTTGGAGGGGGAGGATGCTGGTGCAGTAACCACTGGTATACCAAGTGTTTGACTTACCTGTGGAACCAGATGACTGGGCATCTGCTGCTGCTGTTGTTGCTGCTGCTGTGGCTGTGCCTGTGAAGCAGGTTGCTGTGGGGCCTGTCCAGGCAGCTGGCTTCTAATTGATTGTGGGCCACCAGGGGGATTGTAAATTGCGGGTGTGCCATCAGGATTCACAAAGGGTTGACCTGCAAAAGACTGCACGTAAGTCAATAAATTCTACACAGAGAATCTTTTGAAATCTTTTCTTTGAAAGTACATACAACAGACAAATTCAGACTGTATAGCTAGATCATTGTACATACTTAACTAACAAAAAGGCATTTTAAATCTTTCCAAACATGTGCACATTTGGAGGTGAAGAATCAGAATCAGAATGAAGGGCAGAATTGAATGCCCCTGATGGCGAGTTTGGAAGGGAGTGGATGTCTGTAGTGGGAATCCTGCAGCTTTCCTGCCTCCACCTGATTAATTCCGGGGCAGGAAGGCTGGTGGACGGCCTTTGTGTCCAAATAGCTAATTGAAGCCCCGAGTTAGATGATTATTGCTGACTTAAGGGCCTCATTCTGCCACTGCTGATATTCATCGGGCAGTGGGAAGAGGGGACCTCGAAAAGGCAGCCAAGGGAAATCCTTCATTCAAAGCCAGGGAAACATCATCAGGATGGGGTGGTGGTGGTGAGGGCGGAGGAAGGGGGGGGGGGGAGGTGGGGAGGTGTGTGGCGGTGACATGGCCCACTGAGAACCATCCCCTTGCCCTTTCTTCTGACCCTTCTTCCCGCAACCCCAACCCTGCCCTCAATTACCTGTGGCTTGGGTCCCTTGTCGATCCTAAACCTTTGGTGAGTGTATTACCAGTTGCAACCATTGCTCTTGGTGGCGCTGATGACCAATGGAGAGCTGCTGGCCTCTGATTGTCCGGCATCTCTCGACTGGCTGGATTTCCATGCCCATGGTCCATGCCCATGCCCAGGGAAGGCCCACTGCTGACTAGTTAATTACCTGATGAGCACTTAATTCCAGCAGGTCTTCCCCAACAGAGGTGTTGCTGGTCTCGTGTCAGTTCTCCAGCCACCCATCAAGATGCCTATTGCCAAAATTAAATCCTGCCCAAAGTTTCTAACTGACAACCACAAGACAAAGGATCACACATTTCAATTTAATTATAAAATAATAACCAAATCATGCATTATAAGATAAACCCATGCTCCCAAGCTCCCAGTGTGGAGCTGCAACTGAAAGGTGTTCAGTGCTTGTGCTTTAGAGTCTACTTATGGTCTATTGAGTGCAGCTCTTCACCTATAACTCTTGCAACAAAGTCAAACTGCGATGTATCGTCGTATTCATGTCTTAAGCTTCCAGTTATGATGCTTCAGTGCTGCCACAGTTGTCTATGTAATCGTGTAATAGACGACGCATTTTTTGTGTTGCCACAAATCTCTGACAGCTTTTCATTCCCTCCCACAATCAATCAGCACAAGAAGCCACAAAATTAATCCAAAAAAGGTATTTGCAGACTTTGATAATTTTGCAGAAAGTGAGAATAAAGGTAATTTTCAGCATTCTTGTCACACAACACATTTTGTACATTACAAATATATATCATACCAATAACTAATCTTCTTGTTTGCTGCTTTCTTTCTCTTTTCTGATCTCCCTCCATTCTGAAAATCTGAGATTTTGTCTCTCTGGGTCATGTAAACACATACCATGAAAATTTAGAAGCCACATGTAGGGTTTCATTAATTTACAGGTATCTGAAGTTACTGATACTAGTAGGACCTCAGGTTTTAATTTAGGATTGGGAGTCAAAAATAGTTTTCGGTTGTCAATAATTGTGCACACAGGCAATACTTTCTTCAATTTAAAGCCATATAGCTTGGATTTTGGACCTTAACAGAATTGAGATTGGAGTTGGATGGAAGAGGAAAAGTAGCCTGGCCTGACCTGCCCCTTCTCGGACTATATCCCACACTAGGACATTCCTGTGGAGGTGTGATACAGGAGGAGGGAGGGAAGCAGTTATCTAATCAAGCTCATTAAGTGCCAATTAAGGTCAATTAAAGGAGGCTGACTGGTAGGTTCCTGCAGGTGGCACGGGCCAATTTAGATGCCTGGAGGTGTCTGCTTAATGGCACACCCAGTGCTCCAGGCAGGCCTAGAGCCTGCCTTGAATGCCTGGTTGGAGCAGCAGATGATGTGGAGAAGCCGGCGTTGGACTGGGGTAAAAACAGTAAGAAGTTTAACAACACCAGGTTAAAGTCCAACAGGTTTATTTGGTAGCAAATGCCACAAGCTTTCGGAGCGCTGCCCCTTCGTCAGGTGGAGTGGAGAAATGCTCACAAACAGGGCATACAGAGACACAAACTCAATTTACAGAATAATGATTGGAATGCAGTCTTTACAGATAATCAAGTCTTAAAGGTACAAACAATGTGAATGGAGGGAGCATTAAGCACAGGTTAAAGAGATGTGTATTGTCTCCAGACAGGACAGCCAGTGAGATTCTGCAAGTCCAGACAAGATGTGGGGGTTACAGATAGTGTGACATGAACCCAAGATCCCGGTTGAGGCCATCCTCATGTGTGCGGAACTTGGCTATCAGTCTCTGCTCAGCGACTCTGCGCTGTCGTGTGTCGTGAAGGCCGCCTTGGAGAACGCTTACCCGAAGATCAGAGGCTGAATGCCCGTGACCGCTGAAGTGCTCCCTAACAGGAAGAGAACGGTCTTGCCTGGTGATTGCCGAGCGGTGTTCATTCATCCGTTGTCGTAGAGTCTGCATGGTCTCCCCAATGTACCATGCCTCGGGACATCCTTTCCTTCAGCGTGTCAGGTAGACAACGTTGGCCGAGTTGCAAGAGTATGTACCGTGTACCTGGTGGATGGTGTTCTCACGTGAGATGATGGCATCCGTGTCGATGATCCGGCACATCTTGCAGAGGTTGCTGTGGCAGGGTTGTGTGGTGTCGTGGTCACTGTTCTCCTGAAGGCTGGGTAGTTTGCTGCGGACAATGGTCTGTTTGAGGTTGCGCGGTTGTTTGAAGGCAAGAAGTGGGGGTATGGGGATGGCCTTGGCGAAATGTTTGCCTTCATCATTGATATGTTGAAGGCTCCAGAGGAGATGCCATAACTTCTCCGCTCCGGGGAAGTACTGGTCCCCCGGAGCGGAGAAGCTACGGCATCTCCTCCGGAACCTTCAACATGTCATTGATGAAGACGAACATCTCGCCAAGGCCATCCCCACACCCCCACTTCTTGCAATCTAACAACTGCACAACCTCAAACAGACCATTGTCCACAGCAAACTACCCAGCCTTTAGGAGAACAGTGACCACGACACCACACAACCCTGCCACAGCAACCTCTGCAAGACGTGCCGGATCATCGACACAGATGCCATCATCTCACGTGAGAACACCATCCACCAGGTACACGGTACATACTCTTGCAACTCGGCCAACGTTGTCTCCCTGATATGCTGCAGGAAAGGATGTCCCGAGGCATGGTACATTGGGGAGACCATGCAGACGCTACGACAACAGATGAATGAACACCGCTCGACAATCACCAGGCAAGACTGTTGTCCTCCTGTTGGGGAGCACTTCAGCGGTCACTGGCATTCGGCTTCTGATCTTCGCGTAAGCGTTCTCCAAGGCGGCCTTCACGACACACGACAGCGCAGAGTCGCTGAGCAGAAACTGATAGCCAAGTTCTGCACACATGAGGACGGCCTCAACCGGGATCTTGGGTTCATGTCACACTATCTGTAACCCCCACAGCTTGACTGGACTTGCAGAATCTCACTGGCTGTCCTGTCTGGAGACAATACACATCTCTTTAACCTGTGCTTAATGCTCCCTCCATTCACATTGTTTGTACCTTTAAGACTTGATTATCTGTAAAGACTGCATTCCAATCATTATTCTGTAAATTGAATTTGTGTCTCTGTATGCCCTGATTGTGAGCATATCTCCACTCCACCTGACGAAGGGGCAGCGCTCCGAAAGCTCGTGGCATTTGCTACCAAATAAACCTGTTGGACTTTAACCTGGTGTTGTTAAACTTCTTACTGTGGAGCAACAGACACAGACCACCCTGCAGAGGGATTCTTCATGCCCCATCCTTCCCATACATTCTGCCTTTCTTTTCATATAATACTGTGATGATTTACTAATTGGATTCTTTAAGGAAGTCCAGCTGGTTTGGAGCATGGAAATTTCTCTGGATTACTGGCTGAGGGGACAGAAAATATAAAACTGAGGTGTCACACTGCCACTGTTGACAGAAGGGTGTAATGACAAAATAACTGGTTCACATTGGAAGTAATCTATTAGAAATGTGCATATAGGATACAATGAAGGGGAAAAAGTTGATGCTGAAGTGATAATAATGTAACATCAGCAGGTAATGTTTTGTACACAGGAAAGGTGCACAAATAAAAGATTTCAATATATTCTGTGTCAATGAAGGATATTCAGGAATTGATGCTGACACCTGTGAGGTCAGTTGAAATAGGCCACTCACACTTGAAGCTCAAATCTCCTTCTTCATAAGAATTTCATCTGTTATGTTTTCTATATTGTGCTATACAGGGGCAAGGAATGAAGGCAGGAAATTGGATTGAATCCTGATTGATCTCTGCTCACTTGTGAAATAATCTCAATCTTCATCATCACTTTTCTCAGACATACATAAGTGATTATTGGCAGGTACACATACATGTAAGTGGGCAGGTAATGAAGTGATGGTTATGACTCAATAGGCTACAGTGAAACTGCGTGTAATTCAACCTGTATTCGACTGGCAGCCAGCATTGCTAGCTGTTTCAAAATATAGAATGATATTTTAGAAACCACAGCAGGAACTTAAACGAATAACAGGCCAGTTTGCTAGTTCCACTTGCTTTGTGTAGAATACTCATTGAAGCATGTTTTTTCCCCCTGTTTGAATAGGTAAATAGCCCTTTAAACTCTGTGGGTGTTTGATTCCAGCAGCAGCACACTTTTTCCTAAGCTCCATTCCTCTATCCCTCATCCTGTCAAATCAAGAAATACATTTAAAGTCAGAGATATTAATAAACTCAATTCTAATATGACACATACGCAGGGGGCATCCATTACTATAATTTTCTCAAGAAAATCAAAGGGGAAGGGGTTTGATAAACACATATATGCATTCATAAAAAATGGTTTCATTTTATTTAGAATTTTTTTCAATCAGTTAATAAAGATGTTGTTCTTTACATTCTTGTGAAAAAAGAACAGTTATGGATGGTCCCAAATTTCTTGGATTTTTATTAGCAGTAACAGTTGCACTAACCTGTGTGTGGGTTTAAAAGAATACTGCCAGGTGGTATACCTGTAGCTTCCAAAGGAAGCAAAATGTAGCTGGTGTTGGTAGGTGCCACCTGTCCACCCATTCCACCATCTGGGTAAGATATTGAGCCCATGGAGCTGACTGACGCCGGGACAACATTTGTACTCTGTAGTGGCTGATGGTTCCGTGACAATGAACCTGAGGAGCCCGCACTACTGGAAGACTCTGAACCTGGAGGATGAATAATAATCGTCAAAATGTACTTGCCAGAAACACATCTTTCTGTACATGTATTAATGCCTAGCAGCATTAAACATTCTCCCAAAACTGAATGTTAGAGTCTCTCTTGTTAACATATCAGGGAGTTTAATTTTTCATAGGAACAGGGGAGGACCATTTAACCCCTTAAGACTATTCTGCCATTAAATGAAACCATGACTAACCTGCAACCTAATTCCATATACCTGCCTTTTCCTCAAAACCTTTGGGATGACAAAAGCTACCAATCCCAGTTTGAAAAAGAAAAAGATTTAGCATCAATTGTTGTTTGGAGACAAGAGTGCCAAACTTATTTTTCACCCTTTGTGTGTCATCCTAATTTCATTCCTGAAATGCCTGCCTGTAATTTTTTGTCTATGTTCCATAGTGCGAGAATCCTCAACCAGCAGAAATATTTTCTCACTATCTTACCTGTTTCCCTTAATATCTTGAAAAAATTCAAAGTACCTTCTAAATGCAAGGGAATACAATCCCAACTTGTGTAATCACTCCAACCCTTGAACTCCGGGTATCATTCTAGCAAATCTAAGCTAAACTCCTTCTAAGGTCAAGATATCTTTCCTGATGTCTGGGTTCCAGAATTGCTCACAGTGCTCCCCAGATGTTTCCTAACCAGAACTTTTTTCAGCAGAAGCCTGAATCTGCTGCCTTATACTCTAGACTCCAGATATAAAGGCCAGCACTCTGTTCGCTGTTTGACTTTTTTTCATGCTGTTTAATGATCTATGCACTTAAACCCCAAGTCTCTTTGGAGCTCCACTGTTTCAAGCTTTTCATTATTTTGAAAGTACTCTGTTTATCCTTTTAAGTCCAAAGTAGATTATCTCATAATTGCCTACACTGAAGTCTATTTGCCAGCATTTTGCCCATTCACTTGTATACTAATATCTTTATAATTTTACACTTCCAACTATACTGCTTACAATGCCACCTAGATTTATTGTAAAGACAAATGTGGCTTTCTTTTCCATCATCTAAGTTATTAACAAATAGGTCCCATCAGAGATCCTTGAGAGACAGATCTGCCCATCACTCCTAATCTCTGGTTTCTGCTGCTCAACCAGGGCAATAATTTGCCTTCATTCCATGAGCTTCATCTTTAGATAACGGTGACTTATGAAAGACCTTATCATAACTTCTGGAAGTCCATATCAATAATAACTATAGACACTACTTTATCCAACTCTTCAAAAATTTAATCAGGTGCATTAGGCATGACCTACCCTTTAAAAAATGCATGCTGGCTTTCTTAGATCAGCTGAAAATTTTTAAAGTGTTCAGTCACTCTACCCTTAATTTTAAACTCCAGTAGTTTTCCGACGATAGGTATTGGGCTAACTGATCTATAATTTTTTTTGCTTTTCGTTTGTTACCATTTCTAAATAGTGGAAAGAGGTGAAATTTTCCAATTTAAAGGGATAGTTCCCAAATTGAGTGGACTTCAGAAGGTTGTTGTTAGGGCATCTGCACTGTTCTTAGCTACTCCTGTGATTTTAAAATCCTGTGATTGAAACCATCTGGTCCTGGAGACTTGTCACTCTTTAGTGCCATTACTTTCAGCATTACTGTTGTTTTGCTGATGTTAATTTTGATGAATCCTTGAAAAAGAAAAGGATTTAGCATCAATTGTTGCTTAGAGACAACAATTCTTGATTCAGTATTCATTTCCTTGGGGTGCCTAAGATGCTGATCTCTTCCTCAACTTTAAACACTGATGTGAGGTAATTATTCAACATATCCACCATTTCCTTACCTTCATTGACAATATCACTGTCATCAATTTCCAAGGGGCGGATACTGTTCCTGATCATCCTTTTCTCCTAACATAACTTTTAAAAAGTTTTTGTGCTTTTTTTCTTTTTATACTCCTTTTTGTAACCCTTACTCACCATTTTATTATCCTTTGCTATTCTTTGTACCTTTGCCATTCGCCAGGATCTAAGTCTCTCTTTCATTTTTGTATGATTTTTCTTTTCACTCTATGATGTCTCTTAGTTATCTTTGCAAAGTACAGCTTCTGAAACTTAGGGGAGTAAATTGGTTCAGTATCTCATTAAAGTCTGTTTTGAACCCTTCCCCCTGATCTTCTGTCATTTTGAATCACAGCCCATATGTTTATACATTTAAGCCATAACCCTAACCTGTCCTCCTGCTCTTATCTTTCATTCACATGCTTTTTTATTCTTCATAAAATTATTTAAAACTTCTCATTTATCCTTTTTCCTTAGTGCCTAAAGCACAATTCCTGACCGTTACCCCATTCTCTTTTTGGGGCCTGTCTGGTTCCACTGAGGATACAGTGCTGGAAATACCATTATTTGCATATTTAAAGTCTCCACCCAAATTAAGCCAACAAACTGGGAGAAGGCACAAGGCGATTTGTCCCTTAGAAATATTCTGTTCATACAATCATATAGAATGACCTTGGTGAGCATTCCCTATTCTACAGTAAAGACCAGAGACATCTTAATAGTTTTAAGATGGTGAACAAAATTACAGTGTTATTCTCCAATTGGAAGGAGAGTCACCAGATGGTGAAGGAAGCTAATCATTACATTTGGCAAGTCTCATACAACAACCGTTTGGCATCACTGCTGAAATATGCACCAGTTGTTCAAGCAACACAAGCACCCCAAGTTTGAATCTTAACAAAAAAAGAGTTACAAAAAAAATCGATTTTTGCTGACTTTTTATAATTCATCCATGGGGTGTGCACATCGCTGCTTTAGCCTGCATTTATGGCCCTTCCATAATTACCCTTGTTTCAGGGGGCATTTAAGAATCAACCACATTGCTGTCGGTGTTGAGTTACACATAGGCCAGACCAGGTAAGGACGACAGATTTCCTTCCCTAAAGGGCATTTGTGAACCAGAGGGTTTTCCAACAATTGACAATAGAACATAGAACATAGAACAGTACAGCACAGAACAGGCCCTTCGGCCCACGATGTTGTGCCGACCTTCATCTGAAACCAAGATCAAGCTATCCCACTCCCTACCATCCTGGTGTGCTCCATGTGCCTATCCAATAACCGCTTAAATGTTCCTAAAGTGTCTGACTCCACTATCACTGCAGGCAGTCCATTCCACACCCCAACCACTCTCTGCGTGAAGAACCTACCTCTGATATCCTTCCTATATCTCCCACCATGAACCCTATAGTTATGCCCCCTCGTAATAGCTCCATCCACCCGAGGAAATAGTCTTTGAACGTTCACTCGATCTATCCCCTTCATCATTTTATAAACCTCTATTAAGTCTCCCCTCAATCTCCTCCGCTCCAGAGAGAAAAGCCCCAGCTCCCTCAACCTTTCCTCATAAGACCAACACTCCAAACCAGGCAGCATCCTGGTAAATCTCCTCTGCACTCTTTCCAGCGCTTCCACATCCTTCTTATAGTGAGGTGACCAGAACTGCACGCAATATTCCAAATGCGGTCTCACCAAGGTCCTGTACAGTTGCAGCATAACCCCACGGCTCTTAAACTCCAACCCCCTGTTAATAAAAGCTAACACACTATATGCCTTCTTCACAGCTCTATCCACTTGAGTGGCAACCTTTAGAGATCTGTGGATATGGACCCCAAGATCTCTCTGTTCCTCCACAGTCTTCAGAACCCTACCTTTGACCCTGTAATCCACATTTAAATTAGTCCTACCAAAATGAATCACCTCACATTTATCAGGGTTAAACTCCATTTGCCATTTTTCAGCCCAGCTTTGCATCCTATCTATGTCTCTTTGCAGCCTACAACACCCTCCACCTCATCCACTACTCCACCAATCTTGGTGTCATCAGCAAATTTACTGATCCACCCTTCAGCCCCCTCCTCTAAGTCATTAATAAAAATCACAAAGAGCAGAGGACAAAGCACCGATCCCTGCGGCACTCCGCTAGCAACCTGCCTCCAGTCCGAAAATTTTCCATCCACCACCACCCTCTGTCTTCGATCAGACAGCCAGTTACCTATCCAATCAGCCAACTTTCCCTCTATCCCACACCTCCTTACTTTCATCATAAGCCGACCATGGGGGACCTTATCAAACGCCTTACTAAAATCCATGTATATGACATCAACCGCCCTACCTTCATCAACACACCTAGTTACCTCCTCAAAAAATTCTATCAAATTTGTGAGGCACGATTTGCCCTTCACAAATCCGTGCTGACTATCCCGGATTAATCCACATCTTTCTAAATGGTCGTAAATCCCATCCCTAAGGACCTTTTCCATCAATTTACCAACCACCGAAGTCAGACTAACCGGTCTATAATTACCAGGGTCATTTCTATTCCCTTTCTTAAACAGAGGAACAACATTTGCCACTCTCCAGTCCTCTGGCACCATCCCCGTGGACAGCGAGGACCCAAAGATCAAAGCCAAAGGCTCTGCAATCTCATCCCTCGCCTCCCAAAGAATCCTAGGATACATTTCATCAGGCCCAGGGGACTTATCGACCTTCAGTTTATTCAAAACTGCCAATACATCCTCCCTCCGAACATCTATTTCCTCCAGCCTATTAGCCTGTAACACCTTCTCTTCCTGAAAAACATGGCCCCTCTCCTTGGTGAACACTGAAGAAAAGTATTCATTCATCACCTCGCCTATCTCTACTGATTCCATACACAAGTTCCCACCACTGTCCTTGACGGCCCTAACCTCACCCTGGTCATTCTTTTATTCCTCACATAAGAGTAAAAAGCCTTGGGGTTTTCCTTGATCCGACCCGCCAAGGACTTCTCATGTCCCCTCCTAGCTCTCCTCAGCCCCTTTTTCAGCTCGTTCCTTGCTAACTTGTAACCCTCAGTCGAGCCATCTGAACCTTGTTTCCTCATCCCTACATAAGCTTCCCTCTTCCTTTTCACAAGACATTCCACCTCTTTTGTGAACCACGGTTCCCTCACTCGGCTATTTCCTCCCTGCCTGACAGGGACATACCTATCAAGGACACCCAGTATTTGTTCCTTGAAAAAGTTCCACTTTTCATCAGTGCCTTTCCCTGACAGTTTCTGTTCCCATCTTATGCCCCCTAATTCTTGCCTAATCGCATCATAATTACCTCTCCCCCAATTGTAAGCCTTGCCCTGCCGTCCGGCCCTATCCCTCTCCATTGCAATAACAAAAGACACCGAATTGTGGTCACTATCTCCAAAGTTCTCTCCCACAACCAAATCTAACACTTGGCCCGGTTCATTTCCCAGTACCAAATCCAATGTGGCCTCACCCCTTGTCGGCCTATCCACATATAGTTTCACTTAATTGAAGTTCAAGATTGCAAGAGCTGATACCTAGGTATGATATATGCCTTCCTGTCCAGAAACAGCCTGAATAACAAACTAAAACAACAATATTGCATAAATGTAAGTGGCTTTGCAAAAATTGATGAGATAGGGGCAGTGCAGGTTGATAGTAACCACTGGGGACTGTAAGGATGGCATGAAAAAAAAACGGAGGAAGACACAATGCATGTCGCTCTTGTGCTTCTTCTGACTCCAGTCACAAACAGGACTGGCTGAAGTCAGTGGGCGTACTGCTTCTCTGCTTTAGCAGCCAGGAAATACTGAGTAGCATTCCTCGTTAGTAATAGTTAGTGGTTAGTATCCCCGCCTGTCATGCAGAAGACCGGGGTTCAATTCCCCGACGGGGAGAGACATAATTTTAGGGCGGCCTGGTAGCACAGTGGTTAGCACTGCTGCTTCACAGCACCAGGGATCCGGGTTCGATTCCCGGCTTGGGTCACTGTCTGTGTGGAGTTTGCATGTTCTCCCCGTGTCTGTGTGGGTTTCCTCCGGGTGCTCCGGTTTCCTCCCACATTCTGAAAGACGTGCTGGTAGGTTCATTGAACCAAACAGGTGCTGGACTGTGGCTACTATGGGAACTTAACAGTAATTTCATTGCAGTGTTAATGTAAGCCTTACTTGTGACTAATAAATAAACTTTAAAAAAAACTTTAGAGTGGAACACAAAGACAAATAAAATGGCTTCACTCAAGTTTAACAAAATGTAAGTGGCATAGTCAGTAACAAAAAAAACTTCCAATGCCAATTGTAGTACTGCCATTGATTAGACATTGAATGAACTACTTCAGACTTTATGGGCTAATTTCCATTTGCTAATATGGAATTCAGTAAGACTAAACTACAGAACCTATCAAGTACCAGCTACCTGTTTTAGAGAGTTTGCCTGTACTCCTGTTGCTATTTGTGCTGTCGCCACGTGTTAACACTGTTATGCCACCGATGCTTGCTGTCTTCGTCACAGGAGGCTTCAAGTTTCGATTTGAGCTGTCTGAATCAGTACTGCTCCAGGGTCGCTGATCTGTCCACTTCACATCCAGCTCTGTACTGCTCTGCCGACTACCTGATGTTTTTCCTGTTCCATCTCTGTTACTCCTAAAGCAAAACAAAATGGACCATTAATACCAGTTTTGCTACTGAATTGATTGAAATCTCGTCTTTATTTGCCCGATAACCAACCTAAATAGCTGCCTCTTCTTCTGTGAGTCACTGAATATACTGATATCCTCTAGAATGCAGCTGGGAAAACAAAGAGTGCCAGTAAAAATTCTGCATCAAGTACAATAATACCACCTTCGAAGTGATTAAAATGGCACACAAGGCACGTTTCTCATCTCTGCTAAACCATCAAGTGTAGACATCAAATGGGAGCATGATATTTTGCCATAGTGAGAGACAAGAAAGCAGAAATTTCCCCCAAAACATCAGTGTACAAATCAGTTCAGGTGTTCTCACAAACCACCTTGCACGGCTCACCAGGTGCCATTGCTGCCAGAAAGTTATTGATCAAAAAATGATGAATGCTATATGAATAATTGGAGAGTGTGGAAGGGTTAGAATGTTAACTGAATGGAGGTAAATAAATTAACTATTCCCCTTGTAGTTTGACCTCAATCCCTGCCTGAATCAATAGATTATTTAAGTCACACGACTCCATTCTAGACAGAGACAAGGTAGGGGAACACAGAACTAGCAGAAACACGGGATCTACCTCTGGATTATAACACTTCTTGAATTTAATAATATTCTGCCAAGGAATGGACACTTTATATTTTTTTTAAAAAGAAGGAATGTCAGAACTCTTTTGTACAACCAACAATTGCGGAAACGGTAGAATAAAAGCTGCAAACTAATGGGAGCCTTGTTTCAGTTGCTTTAAACTTTGTGATTAATCTAATTAAGGACTGAACAAAGTAAATGTGCAAGCTTTCACTATTCAGTATAATCAGTGAATGTTTTTTAAATTAATTTGTGGGACATGGGCATCGCTGGCTGCCCAGTATTTATTGCCCATCCCTAGTTGCCCTTGAGAAGGTGATAGTGAGCTGCCTTTTTGAGTCACTGCACTCCATGTTGAGTGCTGTATTTCCTCAGAATCCTGTTGGAAAAAGAGTCTTGTGCAGAGATGGCCTGGAGTAATGAGGGAAGTTAGAAAAGTATGGGAACAAAATTAATGCTGTTGTCTACGTTCAATCCATTTGAGAAATACCTGGGTCAAGGTTTTGCTCCCGAGGTTTGCTCCCAGCTCGAGTCAGGAAATTCTCCAACTTGACACACAAAGCTCGGTTTAAAGCACCTGGTCACACACAACTTTCCTTCCGAGGGCCAGCTTGTCGGTTAAAGCTGGACCCAGTCGGTGGCCCTGGAAGCAGGTCCGAGGCACATAGGGAGCTGGGTAAATGCCGAGACGGGCTGGTTTGAAGGCCCGCCTCAGTTCTCTGGGACTGACAATTATGCATGCTTGGCTGAGCACCCAGACAAATAAAAGCATTTGCTCAGCAGAGAATCTGTTTTGACAAATGAAATTAATTGTTGACTTTGCTCGATTGACACCTTTAATGGTTGGAATAGGTTTTTTCTGTGCTCTCTTTCGTCAATGTATAAATAGGTGGAATTTTCTCATCTTCCTCCACCATATTTTTAGCCACTTAGTAAAAAAAATGTTCAGGGGCGTGTCCCCACACTGAGCCCACCCCACCAGCAATTTAAGTATTAAAAGATCGGGGCATCCTTTTTAAAGAAATCCACACCCCACCCAATACAAATCGCCCCCCCCCACCTCAGAATTTCCTCCCCCACCACAAACCTCCCTCCCCTTCTTTCAGCACTGCCTCCATGGAACTGCCACCCACCCACTCTCCCTTGGAGCCCAGCCCCTCAGACCCCACCCCCCACAGAAACCTCTCCCTGACAGAACTCATCCCCCACCAGACCCTCCCTACTGGCCCCATGGAACACCCACCCAGGCAACTTAGGGAACACGCCAGCCCACAGAGCACCCCCTGGCATGACCCTCTCACTCACCCCACCCCCCCCCCCCTCCACACTTCCCCGGGGCTGACCTGTGTACATCTGGTGGGTTCTGCTCAGCAGATGCACGTCATGGGAGAATGGGGAGGGGAGAACTATCAAATGTAAATGTCTGGTAATGATATTTAAATATATTCAAATTGGGATCCTGATGTTCAATGCCAGGATACCCATTACATCATCAGTGGTGGCAGGAACAATCAGGCACATCAATAAAGTATCAATAACAGAGGCTTCAAACATTTCAAACCTCTTAATCTTAACCAGTAAAAACATTGGGGCGGGGGGGATTTTGGGCTCTCATTTTAGGGGGGCAGGATGTGTGGTGGGGTCACGAGACCCAAAATGGGATTTATGCTGTCCAGATTTGCCTTGATTGGCACTTTTATAGGGCTGTAGGAATAGCAATTTTTTCATAGAATATTTCTGAATGGGTGTTTTATTTCCCTCAGCAATTCCACACGTCATTGTTTTTATATTATTTGTTGGTTATGGGTGAATAAACATGGAATGGTCAATGAGTTGGCATTGAGCAGGCAAGGAGAGTATGAGGGATCATGGGAAGTAGTTGGAGGGGGCATGACTTTGCATTGAGTTGGCATGAAGTGTATGAGTGACCATGGGTAGTAGCTAGGAGCAATGACTTGGCATTGAGTTGGCATGGAGAGAATGAGGTGCCGTGGGGAATGGTTGGAGGTATGAATTGCATTGACTTGACAAGGAGAGTGTGAGAGACTATGAGGAGTGCCTTTGAACTTACCTTTCAAAAGGTTCCCAAATTCAGACTATGACCATGAGTCACGGAGAAGCTGGCCCCACTTCATGAAAATTGCAGATGGGTTGGGTAGGTTGGTGTTAGGAAATGCCTCCCCCAGCAATGGAGCCGGCCAGGTTAGGAGTGCCGGGAGTGGCCTTGCTCCCTGTACCCTTATCCTGTATTTTATGATGGACGTTGCCAGGAATTGGAGTGGCAATTCTGGAATCGGGTCTCATCCACTAATTTTAAGTGACTCAGGAGTCATCCCGACTCTGAAAATCCAGCTCCTGGACTTCTCTGCCTTTGCTCTTTGTGGTTTTAAGATCAGACAAGTTGTCCAAAATGCTATTATCATTACTTCAGCTTAAATGCAAGTATAATTTGTCTCAATTATGAACAAAGAACAAAGAAAATTACAGCTTAGGAACAGGCCCTTCGGCCCTCCAAGCCTGACCCACCATGCTGCCCGACTTAATTAAAACTCCCTACCCTTCCGGGGACCATATCCCTCTATTCCCATCCTATTCATGTATTTGTCAAGACGCCCCTTAAAAGTCACTACCGTATCCGCTTCCACTACCTCCCCCAACAACGAGTTCCAGGCACCCACTACTCTGTGTAAAAAGTCTGCCTCGTACATCTCCTTTAAACCTTGCCCCTCGCACCTTAAATCTGTGCTCCCTAGTAATTGACTCTTCCATCCTGGGAAAAAGTTTCTGACTATCACTCTGTCTATGCCTCTCACCTTGTAGACTTCTATCAGGTCGCCCCTCAACCTCCGTGAGAACAAACCAAGTTTCTCCAACCTCTCCTCATAGCTAATGCCCTCCATACCAGCCAACATCCTGGTAAATCTTTTCTGTACCCTCTCCAAAGCCTCCACATCCTGCTGGTAGTGTGGCGACCAGAATTGAACACTACATTCCAAGTGCAGCCTAACTAAGATTCTATAAAGTTGCAACATGACTTGCCAATTTTTAAACTCAGTGCCCCATCCGATGAAGGCAAACCTGCCTGCCGTAAGCCTTCTTGACTACCTTCTCCACCTGTATTGCCACTTTCAGTGACCTGTGTACCTGTATACCCAGATCCCTTTGCCTATCAATACTCTTAAGGGTTCTGCCATTTACTGTATATTTCCTATCTGTATTTGACCTTCCAAAACGCATTACCTCACATTTATCCTGATTAAACTCCATCTGCCATCTCTCCGCCCAAGCCTCCAACTGATCTATATCCTGCTGTATCCTCTGATGGTCCTCATCTGCAAATCCACCAACCTTTGTGTCGTCCACAAACTTACTAATCAATCCAGTTACATTTTCCTCCAAATCATTTATATATATTACAAACAGCAAAGGTCCCAGCACTGATCCCTGAGGAACACCACTTGTCACAGCCTTCCATTCAGAAACGCACCCTTCCACTGCTACCCTCTTTGACCGAGCCAGTTCTGTATCCACCTTGCCAGCTCACCTCTGATCCCATGCAACTTCATCTTCTGCACCAGTCTGCCATGAGGGACCTTGTCTAAGGCCTTACTAAAGTCCATGTGGACAACATCCACTGCCCTACCCTCATCAATCATCTTCGTCACTTCCTCAAAAAACTCGATCAAGTTAGTGAGACACGACCTCCCCTTCACAAAACCATGTTGCCTCTCACTAATATGTCCACTTGGCTATTCTCCAATCCTCTGGGACCTCCCCTGTAAGAAGTCTAACAACACCAGGTTAAAGTCCAACAGGTTTATTTGGTAGCAAATGCCACAAACAGCTGTTTGTGGTATCCTGTTTGTGGCATTTGCTACCAAATAAACCTGTTGGACTTTAACCTGGTGTTGTTAGACTTCTTACTGTGTTTACCCCAGTCCAACGCCGGCATCTCCACATCATGACCTCTCCTGTAGCCCGTGAGGATACAAAGATTTCTCTCAAGGCCCCAGCAATTTCCTCCCTTGCCTCTCTCAGTATTCTGGGGTATATCCCATCAGGCCCTGGGGACTTGTCTACCTTAATGTTTCTCAAGAATCCCAATATCTCCTCCGTTTTGATCTCAACATGACTCAAACTATCTACACATCCTTTCCCAGACTCATCATCCACCAAGTCCTTCTCTTTGGTGAATAGTGACGCAAAGTACTCATTTAATACCTCGCCCATTTCCTCTGGCTCCACGCATAGATTCCCTCCCTTGTCTTTGAATGGGCCAACCCTCTCTCTGGCTACCCTCTCGCTCTTTATATATGTATAAAAAGCCTTGGGATTTTCCTTAATCCTGCTGGCCAATGCTTTTTCGTGTCCCCTTTTAGCCCTCCTGCCTCCTTGCTTAAGTTTCTTTCTACTTTCCTTGTATTATGTTTTGTGAAAAATCTGGTCTACAACTCAAAATGAAGTTATAATATTATACAGAGGGTTTTTTTTGGAAGCAAAATTATCCTTGCTGTAAACCCTCCCCATCTGGTTGGAACTGAGTGGGTGACCAGTTAAAACAGGTCTGAGAAGTTGACTGCAGCACCCCCAGTGGATACTGCTGTTTCAAATTTTAACACGGGCTTCTGGACAAACAACTCTGCCTCCCACGCAAAGCCAAGGAGGGAGGCTAATGAACATTTACTAATCATGATTCTACTATGGCATTGGGCTCGAATAGCCATTTCAACTTCAGCCCGGGTGGGGAAGCTGCCATGACTTTCTCACAAGGTGAAGGCTTTTATCTAGAAGGATTGGGAAGCTAAACAGGCCCAAGGTCAGTTGGTTTTTACTTTCCTTTGATAGACCAGGAGGAGAAATGGAATGCTTCTTTTGCCCTTGAAAGTATAGTTTAGGTTCCTGCTTCCCTGAACTCCAGCCACTCACCACAGAACACCCTTCCTCAAAGTTACCTCAATGCTGCCAAGTGACCCTATATTGTCGAGACTGGCAGCTACCTCTCACCCAATTCCTGACTATTTTGAGCTGACTGGTGGCCTGTTAATGGGGCCCAGTGAATAAAATTGCTGCAGTGGGTGGGAATCTAACTAAAGCCACCATTTTCCTCATGGAAATCTGGCAGCAGTTAAAACATCAACAATTTTCAGGAATTTCAAATGGCTGAATGGTTAATTGACATATAGACTGGTTATCAGGAACTGTGTCTGAATGTTCACTATTTAAACAGATTCCATCATTGCTTACCTGTTTTCCACATACAGACTGTCCTGGGAACATGTGGACTGTAAAGAAAAATGGGACATTTCAACATATAACTAGATGGATATTCTTGAATTCCAGCTGAAACTGTCCAAGTTTATTTATTAGTCACAAGTAACACTGCAATGAAGTTACTGTGAAATTCCCCTACTCGCCACAGTCTGGCACCTGTTTGGGTCAATGCACCTAACCAGCACGTCTTTCAGAATGTGGGAGGAAACCCACACAGACATGGGGAGAACGTGTAAACTCCACACCGACAGTGACCCCAAGCCGGGAATCGAACCCGGGTCCCTGGCACTGTGAAGCAGCAGTGCTAATCATTGTGCTACCGTGCCATGCAGCTCAGTAGCATTTTGTAGACCATACAAGCTGATACCTCTACTAGTCTAGATAGGGAAGCTGTAATCCATAGAAACCATAGAAACCCTACAGTGTAGAAAGAGGCCATTCGGCCCATCGAGTCTACACCGACCACAATCCCACCCAGGCCCTACCCCCACATCCCTACATATTTACCCGCTAATCCCTCTAACCTACCCATCTCAAGACACTAAGGGGCAATTTTAGCACGGCCAATCAACCTAACCCGCACATCTTTGGACTGTGTGAGGAAACCGGAGCACCCAGAGGAAACCCACGCAGACACGAGGAGAATGTGCAAACTCCACACAGACAGTGACCCAAGCCGGGAATCGAACCCAGGTCCCTGGAGCTGTGAAGCAGCAGTGCTAGCCACTGTGCTACGATGCCGCCATGAAGAACCATAGGCCATTAGAGAGAGATTTGATAGCTTTGATAGATTTGATAGGTTTGATAGCTTGAGGGCACCACTCCACATCAAGTATGGTGTAAGGAGACAGGCCTCCAGGAATTAGCACAAGCAAGTACCAGGATTGAATTTGTGCAGTTGACATCTTTCTGCGTAACACTCTGGCCATTGAGCTAACTGACCTAACTGAGCCCCAGCGCTCCAATCTGTAAACCACATGGATTCAAATTCCTGTCTTGATAAATGTCAATTTATTGGATCATTTTATGGCAAATCACACCCCTTCTTGTCAATAGACCAGACAAATGGACTGGATCATTGAACCATATCAGTGTGATTGAGATAGGAGATATTTATGAGGTGACCAGGCTGGAACAACCTACCCTCCCATAAAGAACAAAGCAAGATAATCATCATTGGAAAGGGAAAGAATGCAGTTTGTACAAGATTCATCACAAGGACCCATTTTAAACAAATATTAGAATATTTTTCTTGCCTATTTTTCTTTCTATCTACATTGCTTTGCTGAATCAGATGATGTCCATTGCTACATAAAAATACTGATTTTTAAGGTTAGTATAACTGAACAGGGTGAAGATGTTTAATTGACTTACATAGCTGACTGTGACGAACCCAGGTTAATGACAACCTTTGCTGATATTTATTTAGGCCCCAAACATAGTTGGGTTCAAAACTTCACGTAAATGAGCATTCATCAAAAGTTCATTACCTTTCATTTCAAGCTAAAATATCAAAAATACTGAAATCAATTGATCAAAGCGTTCTTAACAATCATAACTTTTCACAACTGATTTTCAAAAGGAGTAACAGTGTCAAGACTCAAGTAATAAATATTGTGAGAATACAAACATCTGAATTGAATGAGTGCTAAAATAAAAACAGAAAATGTTGGATATACTCTGCATGTTAGGCAGCATCTGCGGAGAGAGAAACAGAGTTAACGTTTCAGGTCAATGACCTTTCAAAGGTGCTGCCTGACCTGCTGAGAATACAGCGTTTTCGGCTTTAGTTCAGATTTCCAGTATCTGCAGTATTTTGCTTTTGTAAAAACAAATGCTAACCTCATTCGTAAGGCAAATTTTGCAAAGCTCTGCTCCTGATGGAGAAGCTGCACCAAGCGAGAATGAGAATCAGGGAATCGGGATCAGTGGTCGATATGCCTGATTCGATATGTTCCCAATTTTTCAGCCATTAAGACGAATGCTGAGAAAAATCAGGGTTACTGGATATTGGGTGCATTGTATTGTTTCTCTGTGTCGGGAGCCTTGCCTCGCAGGACTTACTTTTACAACAGAAATGCCAAAGGAGCTCAACAGGCAGATCAAAATCTATTTCAAATTAACTGCACTTCTTTAATGAATTCATGATGTTGCTCTTACAAGAGGAACAAAAGGTTTTCAAAACAGAATCTGACTACACATGGTGGTGTCTGCAACTTACTTTAACCAGTTGCTATACTGTACAAATTTCTTGTATTCATTGATATCAGAATACAGACACAAAATGGAAGGGAGAAACAAGAAAAAAGTGCAGTGGGAACAAGATCTCAGTAACATACAAGATAAGTCAAAATAATGCAGCAACTTAATATAAATAAAGTAAGATTCATGTGACAAAAGTTATTTACCTATGTATTTAGTTGTTTAATCTTAATTGCAATATTGCAACAAATTTAGTGCTTGGGGTTTGGTAGGGATAATGATCAATTTTCAAAGTTTGAAAGATACATGGTCAGAAATTCCTGATAATCAGTAAAGCCAGTGCATTGACTAAGCCATAGAGACCAGAAGCTCCCAGTTTTGATTTCTGTTGCATGTTCAGTCAGCTGTAATGACAGAAGAGGCATTATGATTAGCCTCAGTGCCCTTGAAAAAGGGAGAGGAAATCAGACAGGATTCCTGCTTCCAGTCAGGCCCCGACTGCAAAGCACCCGTGGATGTCACTGGAGGACAAAATCAAACTTGGATATGATGATGTTCCTTCTGGTCCAGTGACCTGCCAACACCTACTGTCTAACTTCACATGATGAACGGTCACTTGAGTGAGACACTCTGCAACTTTACTCCAGCAGAAGTCAGTGCAAGCAGAAAGGGAAGAAGCAAATTTCCAAAAAAAAATTAAAGATAATCACAATAAATATTTAATCCCCTCAGATGATGAACCTCCCATTTTGGTTGCCAAATACTCTACAGGGATGAGAAAAAATCCAAATGTTGAAAAAACAGAAACTACAGTATGATTGTAAACATCTGAAAATAGGAAAGGCTAGCAGCTGGTTTAAGATGGAGATTCTTTGTAACATTGAAAGGTTGTAGCTTTAGACATTAACCTCTCTTTTCACATACTGATAGGTCTGCTGCACTTGCCCAATCTTCCCCCTCTTTATTTTAAATATATATCCTAAAGTACCTCAATTTCAAGGCTAGCTTTGGGAGACAAACTTATAAATTTGGCAACAGAAAATAAAGGAACATTGGGTTAGACTGAAATGTGTACAGAGAATATTATACAAATAAGCTCCAATTTTCTTATTTGCAACAAAGAAAAATTTGTTTTGATTTTTCAATAGAAACTCTTTGGCCATTCAAACTGTTACACGGATTTATAATTAAACTAATTCCCTTGATTTGACTTATTATTTTCCATGAGTTTAACATTTGTTAATGGTTCCGTATGTTGAAACATATTAACTGATGACGATAAATGGCTTTAGTATATAACCAAAAACATTTTTACGTGACTTTTCTTTGTTGTGACAGTCCAGTACAAATCGTATCTCGTGTCCACTTTAAAATCAAATTAGACGAATTTAATTTAAATCAAACTGGTTAACCTCCAATCCCAACAACTTACTGAACACTCCTCAACTATTTTTATGATGCCAGGGATATTCCAAGCCTCTCCTGGTGGGCTCTCTGGCGGCAGAGGCTGCTCGCCATTAGCCACCGGCAGGATCTTCCAGTCCCGCCGAAGTCAATGGCCATTTGCACTGCTTTATGGCTGTGCCATAAGGGGTCACTTTTGGTGGGACTGGAAGATCCCACTAGCAGGAAGGGCCAGCAAATCCAAGCCTATGTGCTCTGAATTTTGAATTTTATAATGCACAAATGGAACGTGTAATATAGAAATTTATTTATGGCCTATTTATTTGGTGTATTAGCCATATTTACTTCCTCTAATTATGACTTTAGCCTGTCTACAGCCCCGTTTACACTACAGCTGTAAATCTGAAACAATTTTGAATTTACAGCTGTTTTGGTTCGAGAATTAAATGATAGCAATTTATTTGCCCTGATATAAAATCTCTCACCCTCCGGCACTGGTTTAAATCCAGCGCAGACGCAAAGGATCCAAATCAGTCTGGTATGAGCAGTCTGACTCAAATCTCTGCCGAATTTTTCTTCTGCCCAATTAACCAGCACATCCCTCAGACAGGCCATTTGATTTAATCCTGTTCGGACACATGTACTGGTTCTGGGTAGAGGTGAGTGCAAACGCTAGGGAGGCCAAATTCAGTTCAGATCCATAAATCCGAACTCAGTTTGATATCCCCGTGTAAATGGGGTACGAGGCTAGCGGAGAAATTACTTACATCTTGAGCAAAAATTCTCTCTCTTACTCGTTGATATTCCTCTTCTCTCTCCTCAATTGATTTACTTCTTCTATCATCTCTAAATGGATGAATCCTATTTTGCTGCAAGATAAACATTTCCTGAAAGGATATGAAATACTGTTCGTTTACACATAAACCTATTTAAAATCCCATCCAATTGAATTGAGGTTTGAGCAGATTAGTTAAAGTACACACATTACTGCCGTCATATGTATGTATAATAGGTTAACTGACTGAGCGGATTAAAAATTGAACAGCTTTTGCTGCCGGATATAATCAGGAAAAGTTTTATTCTCAAGCTTCACGTAGTGTTACATACCTGATTGTCTTCTTTATCCATACTAGAATTATCTCTTTTTAAAATAAATCTCTTCTGGGAGTCGTCATTTTTCTCATCTTTTATGTGCTCACAGAACCTTTGTTCTGGTCTGTTGGCATATAGAAAAACACAGAAATACAATCAAACCAGTTTTTAGAGGTCATAGATGTTTACATCATAGAAACAGGCCCTTCAGCCCAACTTGTCCATGCCACCCAGTTTTTCCACTAAGCCAGTCCAAATTGCCCACATTTGGCCCATATCCCTCTATAATACTCATCTCACCCATCTAACTGTTTCTGCAAAGTGATTCACTGGCATTTTTAAAAAGTCCTACCATTGACATGTGAAGTCCAGAATTACTGATCTAGACTGGGACTTCAGAGGGCTGTGATGGGCTTTGAGACTGTGAGTTATTCATTTCACGAATTCAAATCACTGAAGCCTCTTCCTTTGCTGAGTTTAAGGTGATTCATAGAAATCAGAGAAACCCTACAATGCAGAAAGAGGCCATCTGGCCCATCGAGTCTGCACCGACCACAATCCCACCCAGGCCCTTCCCCCATTTCCACCCGCTAATCCCTCTAACCTACACATCTCAGGACTCTAAGGGGCAATTTTTAGCATGGCCAATCAAACTAACCCGCACATCTTTGGACTGTGGGAGGAAACCGGAGCACCCGGAGGAAACCCATGCAGACACGAGGAGAATGTGCAAACTCCACATAGACAGTGACCCAAGCCGGGAATCGAACCCAGGTCCCTGGAGCTGTGAAGCAGCAGTGCTAACCACTGTGCTACCATGCCGCCCAATTGGATTCGCCCAAACCTTAGTCTGTAGAGGGCAAACTCCTCATTTGTGTTTCTTCAAAAGTGCTTAAGTGGTGGCAGCAGTGGAGGTTGGCTGCACAGTGGCCCTTACTTATCCTAAATCCTATTTAGCAAGGACACTGTTGCTGTGACAGTTCAAAGCCTGCCATTCGCCAGATGGAGTTCGTCACAACTAACTAGTCAGCGACTTCTCATGTTTCCCATTCTTTGATCTGGGGGATTTCTGCTGCTAGATCTTACTCAGGAATGGTGCTCCATAAGGGGCACCGAAATAGAAGGCTAGGTGGGTTGAACAGGTCATCATAGAGTGGCAAGTGAGGTGCAACATGGATGGCTTCAACCAGCTTGTGGGTTTTGTCAGTGGGCAGATGTGTGGCAGAGTGATGTTTGCAAGGGCAGGAAGCCAGGGGAGGGGTGCAGAGTGGAGAGTTCCAGTTATGATGCACGTTGTTGAATAATGCACACGGCATAGCAGGAAGAGATGAATTGCAAGCTCTGCATAGGCTATTGTGCTGGACTGGGTGTGATGGAATCGTATGTAAATGAACAGTTAAAGAGATTTACCTAATACAAAAGATCATTTTTGAACGATAATCCCTGTCAAGAATAAGTAATATACTTACATTCTAGTATTGCTAGTTTTGTTGATTATAACAGATTTTCCAGTTTGATCTACATTATGATCCATTCCAAAGTAAGCTGCTACTCTGTGTACCAACATTCGATGATATGATGACATTGGAGGAAATTTCTTATAGTGATTGCTAGGAGAGAAAAAACAAATAAAATCAACTCCTCTGATGAAGAGAATTCTTCGGGATTAGACATTTAGGCATTCGACAAGGTGCTGCACAAAAGGATACTGCACAAGATAAAGGTGCATGGTGTTATGGGTAATATATTAGCATGGATAGAAGGTTGTTAACTAACAGAAAGCAAAGAGTGGGGATAAATGGGTGTTTTTCTAGTTGGCGATCAGTGACTAGTGGTGTGTCTCAGGGATCAGTGTTGGGACCGCAATTGTTTACAATTTACAAAGATGATTTGGAGTTGGGGGACCAAGTATGATGTGTCAAAGTTCGCAGATGCGTGGCAGAGCAAAGTGTGCAGAGGATACTGAAAGCCTGCAGGGGGAGCTCTGCAGGGGGTGGGACATGGGGTGCTCTGCAAGGTGGGTATGCAAGGGGGGGTGATTGGCAAAAGAGAAGTGATCGGCAAAGGAGGGAGCGTGCAGAGAGACATGGCGGGGGATGGTCCCGATGCCCCAACACCGGTGCCCCATGTTGTCAAGGGAAGCTTACAAGGCGAGGGGGGGGGGGTGCGGGGGGGGGGGGGAGCGGTCTTTACAAGGCGAGGGGGGGGGGAGCTGGGGGCGAGCGGGGGGGGAGCGGTCTCCCAGTGCACTAGGAGATTGGGACACTCTGTGCAATGGTGCCCAAGAGCTCTGAAGTCAGCTTCACTGGCCAGCTTAGGCTCTGCCCCCCAACACAGTGCGAATCAAACTGTCAAAAAAGTGACAGAGTGTGGTCAGATTTAATTGCCAAACGTGCCCAAAAAAATGATCTAAAACACACCCGTTTCTAGATTTTTTAACACTTTTTTTTCCGTATGATCATGCCCTAAATCTTTGGCAGAAGAGCCACACTGTGAAAAACACCAAAGTTGTGGTGGGCATGTACGAGAAGCCTAGCAAAAATTCACTCCCACTATTTTCACTCTAATAGGAATTTTAGATGTAGTGCAAACATTCATGTTTATTAAAATGGTAGTGTAAATATTTAACAGGTCTCCAAATAATGAATGCCTCTGGTTTTAATGCAGATAAGTTCTTTCAATTAAGAGAGGGACATAAATTACCCACAATAAGTCCTGGCACCTTCTGTGAAACCTCTGTCAGAGACTTTTTAAAAAATCTTCTTCTGTGCTACACAGCTGGCCTGGATGATAAAAGTGGTGGTATTCATTAGACTCAGGGATGCTGCAGCACTCAGAGCAACACTGGTGAATTGTAGCCATCCAACTCTTTCAGCATCTTCACTCAGGATAGGCTGAACAATGGTAACTGTGGGAAAGCCCACGAGCTCGAGCCCCAAGCCCCAAGCATCATTCCTGGCAGGAAGCACAGCTAAAACTGTGTCGTTATGGTATTAGAACCCACAATCTGAGAGTTTAAACCCACAATAACACATTATGAAAGTGAATTCAATGCACCTGTTTATTTTGGAGCCAGGAAAAATTGTCATGAAAGCGGCTGAATGATTGTAAAATCCCAATATATTCACTAATGACCTCCAGGGAAAGGAATCTGCAACTACATCTGGTCCGGACTCTAGTTCACACCACATTGTTGAGTCTTAATAGTCTATGAAATGGCTACTCAGAACCATGATGTGGAGATGCCAGCGTTGGAAGACTCGCATTCCAATCATTATTTTGTAAATTGAGTTTGTGTCTTTATATGCCCTGTTTGTGAACAGAACTCCCACTCACCTGACGAAGGGGCAGCGCTCTGAAAGCTAGTGGCTTTTGCTACCAAATAAACCTGTTGGACTTTAACCTGGTGTTGTGAGACTTCTTACTGTACTCAGAACCAGTCAGCTCCTGACCTCACTACAGCCTTGATCCAAACATGGATTAAAGAGCTGAACTCAAGAGGTGAGATAAGAGTGACTATCCTTGACATTAAAGCCGCATTCAACTGAGTGTAGCATCAAGGAGCCCTAAGAAAACTGAAGTCAACGGGAATGGAAGGGGGAGGGGGAACTCTCCACTGGTCAAAATCATACCTAGCACAAATGAAAATGGTTGTAGTTGTTCAAGGTTAATCGTATCGGTCCTGGGACATTGCTGCAGGAGTTTCTCAGGGTAGTGTCCAACCATCTTCAGCTGCTTCATCAATGCCCTTCTCTCCATCATAAGGTCAGAAGTGAGGACTTCCATGGATGAGTTTTCAATGTTCAGCACCATTCATGACTTTCCAGATACTGACACAGCTTTCACAAAGAGTCATCCAGACTCAAAACATTGGCTCTATTCTCTCTCCCAGATCTGCTGAGATTTTCCAGCATTTTCTGTTTTGTGCCCAGATACTGAAGGAGTCCCTGTCCTTATGCAGGAAGACTGGCACAATATTCAGGTTTGGGCGATTAAGTGGTAAGTAATATTTGTGCCATGCAATGACCATCTCCAACATGGATTCATGAGGGGAAAGTCGTGCTTGACGAACATGTTGGATTTTTATGAAGATGTGACTAGGGCGGTTGATGGAGGAGAACCGGTGGATGCGGTGTTTTTGGATTTCCAAAAGGCGTTTGATAAGGTGCCCCATAAAAGGCTGCTGAAGAAGATTAGGGCACACGGAGTTGGGGGTAGTGTGTTAAAGTGGATTGGGGACTGGCTATCCGACAGGAAGCAAAGAGTCGGAATAAATGGGTGTTTTTCCGGTTGGAGGAAGGTAACTAGTGGCGTGCCGCAGGGATCGGTACTCGGGCCGCAACTGTTTACCATTTATATAGATGATCTGGAGGAGGGGACGGAGTGTAGGGTAACGAAGTTTGCAGACGACACAAAGATAAGTGGAAAAGTGAATCGTGTGGAGGACGGAGAAGATCTGCAGAGAGATTTGGACAGGCTGAGTGAGTGGGCGAGGATATGGCAAATGGAGTATAACGTTGATAAATGCGAGGTTATACACTTTGGAGGAAATAATAACAAATGGGATTACTATCTCAATGGAAACAAATTAAAACATGCTACCGTGCAAAGGGACCTGGGGGTCCTTGTGCATGAGACGCAAAAGCCCAGTCTGCAGGTACAACAGGTGATCAAGAAGGCAAATGGGATGTTGGCCTATATTGCGAGGGGGATAGAATATAAAAGCAGGGATGTCTTGATGCACCTGTACAGGGCATTGGTGAGGCCGCAGCTGGAATACTGTGTGCAGTATTGGTCCCCTTATATGAGGAAGGATATATTGGCATTGGAGGGAGTGCAGAGAAGGTTCACCAGGTTGATACCGGAGATGAGGGGTTTGGATTATGAGGAGAGGCTGAGGAGATTGGGTTTGTACTCGTTGGAGTTTAGAAGGATGAGGGGGGATCTTATGGAGACTTATAAGATAATGCGGGGGCTGGATAGGGTGGAGGCGGAGAGATTCTTTCCACTTAGTAAGGAAGTTAAAACTAGAGGACACAGCCTCAAAATAAAGGGGGGTCGGTTTAAGACAGAGTTGAGGAGGAACTTCTTCTCCCAGAGGGTGGTGAATCTCTGGAATTCTCTGCCCACTGAGGTGGTGGAGGCTACCTCGCTGAATATGTTTAAAGCGCGGATGGATGGATTCCTGATCGGTAAGGGAATTAAGGGTTATGGGGGTCAGGCGGGTAAGTGGTACTGATCCACGTCAGATCAGCCATGATCTTATTGAATGGCGGGGCAGGCTCGAGGGGCTAGATGGCCTACTCCTGCTCCTATTTCTTATGTTCTTATGTTCTTAAGAGATAATCTAACCATCTCCCATTGACTTTCAGTGGCATTACCACCATTAACAGCATCCTGGGAGGTTACCATTGATCAGAAACTGAACTAGGCCAACAATATAAATACTGTGGCTCCTAGAGCAGAGTAAGAAGTTTAACAACACCAGGTTAAAGTCCAACAGGTTTATTTGGCAGCAAAAGCCACACAAGCTTTCGGAGCTCCAAGCCCCTTCTTCAGGTGAGTGGGAATTCTGTTCACAAACAGGGCATATAAAGACCACAGACTCAATTTACATGAATAATGGTTGGAATGCGAACACTTACAGCTAATCAAGTCTTTAAGAAACAAACAACGTGAGTGGAGAGAGCATCAAGACAGGCTAAAAAGATGTGTATTGTCTCCAGACAAGACAGGGAGCAGGTCAGAGACTTGCGTGGATGAGCGCAGCTCCAACAATACTCAAGAAGCTTAACACCATTAAGGGCAAAGCAGCTCCATTTGTTCGGCACCTCATCCATCAGAATGTTTGTCCACTCCCTCCCTCCACCACCAATGCACAGTGACTGCAGTGTGTACCATCTATAAGATGGACTGCAGCAACTCACCAAGGTTCCTTCAACAGCACCTTCAAAACCTGGGGCCTCTACTACCTAGAAGGACAAGGGCAGCTGATATATGGGAACAACACTACCTCCAAGCTCCCCTCCAAGTCATGCACCATCCTGACTTGGAATTGTATCATCATTCCTTCACTGTTGCTGGGTCACAATCCTGGAACTGCCTTTCCAACAGCATTGTAAGTGTTCTTGTGATACATGGACTGCAGCAGTTCAAAAAGGCAGCACACGATCACCTTATCAAGGCAATTAAGGATGGGCAATAAATGCTGGCCTAGCCAGTGATTCCCACATCCCATGAACAAAAATTTTAAAAATTCAATAGCAAGTATATTTCTACAATACACAATGATTGAACAATTAGGTGGACCAACAATCCAGGCACTATAGCAGGATGAAATTTAGGTAATCTCAGCCATGTTAACTCTGTAAAATGCTTTTCGCTAAAACCAGGGTCCAATATTGAAGAGGTGTCCAACAGATGAGTTAAAATACAATCTAATTTGGTCCTCCTCACAGAACCATATTCATCAGTCAATATTCTAAAGTTATTTAATACCATCCATCGGCAAGTTCCGTCCCATGAGAAGTAAGCAAAACGGCCGAACAAGATAGCCATTTAGGAACGTGAGTGAAGAGGCAAGTAACCAAGAAACGACATTAATAATTTTTCTCCTGGCGGTTCTTAGGGGTAGGAGGACAGGAAGTGAAACGCCAGGAAATTAACTTGGTTTCCTCGCCCAGATTGGAATTTTATCAGCTCCTTGACAACAGGCTGGCAGGTGGGAAAGCTGTCAAATTAGTGTAGGGAGATGTTGGGTGTGTACCTGACATCTTCCCACTAGGATGTCATTTTGTCAGTGACCATAAGATGTAGGAGCAGAAGTAGACCATTCAGGCAATTGAATCTGCTCTGCCAGTTAATGAAATCATGACTGACCTGATGTGATACTCCTCAGCTCCACATTCCCCTTATCCCCATAACCCTTGATTCTTTAACTGATTAAAAATCTGTCAACCTCAGCCTCAAACATACTTAATGACAGGCCTCTGCAGTAAAGAATTCCACAGATTCACAATCCTCTGAGAGAAGAAAGTCCTCCTCATCCGCATCTTCAATGAGCGACTCCTTACTCTGAGATGATGCCCTCTGGTCCTAGACTGTCCGACAAGGAGAAACAACTTCTCAGCATCCACTCTGTCAAGACCTCCGAGAATCCTATATGTCTTAATAAGGTCACCTCTTATTCTTCTAAACTCCTATGAGTACAGGCCCAACCTACTCAACCTCTCCTCATAAGAAAATCCCTCCATAACATGGATCAACCTACTCAACCCTTTCTGGACTGCCTCAAATGCCAATATAATTTTCCTTAAATAATGAGACCAAAACTGTTCAGTGTTCCAGTTGTGGTCTAACTGGTGCCTTGTATAGTTTTAGCAAAACTTTCCTACTTTTATACTCCATTCTCTTTGAAATAATGGCCATCATTCCATTTGCCTTCCCAATTACCTGCTGAACTTGCATGCTAGTTTTTTGTGATTTATGCATGAGGACACCTGTTGTAGATTTAAGTATTGATGTCATTGGGGTGTTTCAGAGGCTCCTGCTTTTAGTTTCAGTCCATACTCTGAACAGGCAAGAGCTCCCAGAATAAACCTGTGTTGTTAGTTTGAATCTACGTGTGCAAACAACATCTTTGTATTTTTGTTTAAAACTCACAGCACTAACATAGTTAGGAGATTACAGAAAGAAAACTGGTGATGAGTCGGAATTTTGTTTTGTCTAGAACATCGAGAGAAGATCCTAAGAGAAGAAAAAAAACATTGTGCATCCTCACACTTCGAATATCAGATGGCTGGGGAAAGGCAACAACAGGATTAAAGATTAAAGTGCTAGTGACAGAGAAAGAGTAAGAAAATAAAGGTGCAAGCTGTCTGCAATTTTAAAAGAGGATTTTTATTGCCGATCAGAGAAGGGTGAGATTCCAGGCAGTATCTGGCATATTTGAAAAGAAAGGATGCTTTGCAGTATAGCTGGGGCTGTTTGAGAAAAGAAATACATCAAGTTAATGGTCTCCAGGGTAAAAAGGGACGTCCTTGGAAGACAGTTAAAAAAAATACACTGAGCAGTCTTGAGTCATTAGTGCCTGCATGAGAAATGACAAGTCAAATAGGATCCATGGGTCCTTTCAATCAGGAAAATGAATCATGGAGTTCCTATGCAGAGCATTTTCAGTACTTTGTACAAGCAAACAAAATTGCGGACGAGTTACTTGTATCAGCTTTTTTCAGTACAATAGGAAGTAAAACATTCAATTGGCTCAGATGCTTGGTTCATCCAGCAAAGCTAGGAATCAAAACATTCAATGACTTGACAAAGATCCTTGAAAAGCATTATGCTCCAAAACCACTGGTCATGATAGAATGGTTCAGGTTCCACCGAAAGAATCAACTGGAAGATTAAAGCATTGCTCAGTTTGCGGCAACCTTAAAAAAGTTGGCATAACATGGTGAGTTTGGTGAGACAGCAGAAGATATTCTTCAAGATTGTCTTGTTTGTGGACTCCAAAATGAAGCTATCCAAAGAAGCTTTCTTAAAGAACATGCTTTGACTTTAAAGACAGCAGTAGAAATCGCAGTGTCGCTGAACTGGCTGCTGAAGAGGCTTCACAATTTGGTGCAGGAATGAAGATTCACAAGTTGGGAATTGCCCATAAGAAGTCAAAACAGCAACAAGCATGTCACAAATGTGCCAAAATGGCCCATTCAAGGAGTGAATGCTGGAGCAAGGTTAATCAATGCAAGAATTGTAGCAAAATGGGTCACATTCCAGAAGCTTGTTGGGCTAGACCAGCTTCCCCTGAGAAGAATATTCAGCAGGAGAATCTGGGTACCTTTAAGAAAAAGAACAAGTTGTACTCTACACAAAGAGAAAATAATTATGACTGTGAAGAATAAATTGTCCAGAAATATGAAGAGCTCCAACTGAACGTCTTATGAATCACACAAAAGATGGATTATTCTGAAGTTAAGTGGATAATCTATTAAGATGGAGGTTGATACTGATGCTGCTGAATCTTTAATTCCTGAAACTACAGACCACCAGAAGCTGAAACATCTTCCTTTAAAACAAGCTGATGTGATTTTAAGGACATTCACAGAAGAGACCTTGCTATTAAAGGGTTACATCATGGTCAACGTAGAATTGAGTGGACAAGCAATGGAATCGATGTGGTATGTGGTATTTTCCAGTTCTTTTTGGAAGAATATGGTTGGGAAAGATAAAGCTTCACTGGAGTGCTGTCAACAGATAGGCTAATGCTGAAACAGACCTACAGCATCTTCTGGATAAATACAAGAATGTATTCGAAGAGGCACTTGGACAAATGAAGGGCATTCAAGTGAAACTCAAGATAAAGCCTAGTAGTCAACCAAAAAGTCTCAAAGCAAGAGTGGTGTCATATGAAATTCATCTCAAGGTCAAAGAAAAATTAGTAAGACTTGTTAACACTGCTGTGTTACAGCCTGTTACAATGAGTGACTGGGCTATCCCGATCGTGCCGGTCCTGAAATGAGATGGTTCGGGGCAGCACGGTGGCACAGTGGTTAGCACTGCTGCCTCATAGGGCCAGGGACATGGGTTCAGTTCCTGGCTTGGGTCACTGTCTGTGCGAAGTCTGCATGTTCTCCCCATGCCTGCATGGGTTTCCTCCGGGTGCTCTGATTTCCTCCCACAATCCGAAAGATGTGCTGGTTAGGTACATTGGCCATGCTAAATTCTCCCTCATTGTACCTGAACAGGTGCCGGAGTGTGGCAACTAGGGGATCTTCACAGTCCATTGCAGTGTTAATTTAAGCCTACTTGTGACACTAATAAATAAACTTTAAAACTGTATTGTATGCTGATCAACAACCACTTCCTTTTCTTGAAGACTTCTTTGCTGGATTATCAGGTGGGCAGAAATTCAGCAAGATTGATCTTTCACAAGTATATTTACAGATGAATGTAGCCATTGAATCACAATCATTGCTTACCATTGTTACTCATAAAGGTCTTTTTTTGGTATAAAAGAAACAAATTTTGAAATAACACCCACACCAGCCCCATTCTAAAGATAAATGGATCAGATTTTAAGTGGTCTCTCTGGTGTACAATGTTACCTGAATGATATTCTAATTATAGGGTGCAGTGGACAAGAACACTTGAATAATTTAGAAGTGACATTGGAATGTCTTCAAGCACATGGTCCGCGTATCAAGAAATAAAATGTGACATTTTGAAGAAACCAGTCCAGTATTTAGGTCACATTACTGAGAGTAAAGGCCGACATTAAGCACCTAAAAAATATGGAAGCTATCTTAGAAGCACTGCATCTGATTAATGTGACACAATTGAGGTCCTTTCTGGGAATAGTAAATTATTATGGCAAATCTGTTTCTAACTTAACTAAATTATTAAGGTGATTGCATAACTTACAATGTGTGAATCAGTCCTAGGAATGGCCGATGGACTGTGAGAAAGCATACAAGGATGCCAAAGATGCTTTGTAGAATTCTGAAATATTGGTTCATTTTAATCCAAAGTTACTATTATTGCTTGCTTGCGGAGCTTCTCCTTATGGAGTAGGGGCAACGTTTTCACATATTGTGCCTTCAGGAGAAGAATGACTAATGGTTTTTGCTTTGTGTTCCTTGACTAGTGCTGAATCTAACCATGCTCAGCTAGAAAAAGCAGCACTGAGCATCAATTTTTGTTATGACGGTTTCATCATTATTTATGTGGTCGCATTTCACATTATTGTCTGATTATCGTCACTTTACTATTTGTGGGCCATATAGAGGAAGATCATTGTTAGCTGCTAGCCAAATGCAAAGATGGCCACTGATCCAATCTGCATACTCCTACGATATAAAGTATCATCAATCAGAGGGCTGTACTATTCTTGATGCATTATCACGCTTATCTTTACCCACTGAGCAGATGCCACCAACTCATTTTGCTAATATTCTTTATTTTTCGCGAGTCGATGATTTGCCTGTGACAGCTTCTCAAGTTCAGAGACATACCAGAAATGATCTTGTGATGGGGAAGGTGATGGAGATGGTATTAAAAGGAACAATAGCTGCAACACATCATATAAATCTTGATTTGAAACCATGGGCCCGATTCTCCCATCGCGACCCGCAACTTTTCTGGCGGGTCCAGTCGGGAGAATCGCGTGTCGGCCATTTTGTGGGATTCATGCATGCGTCTCCCAGAGCCGGAGAACAGTCACAGTCGAGACCACACTGGAAACTGGCGGGAAGAGAAGTAAATCATTTGAATCTTACTTTAATGCATCTTAAATATATTTTGCATGTGATTATCAGGCTCGGCAGGGAACTTTCCAGACCCGATAGCATCTCCCACCCCACTAGGAGTACTTCATTCTGGCAGGGTTTAGAATAGCTCCCAACATTCAGGGAACTAGCAGGAGACCCTGCCAGAATGAAGGGGGGAAAAGCGGGGCCCCCCAGGGTGTCAGTTGGGTGGGGTGGTGCCCCTGGCATGGGCATCCTGGCAGTACCAGTCTGTGCCCCCGGCACTGCCCAAGGGGTAAAGTGCCCATGCTCAAAGGGCACCTTGGCACTGCCCACTGGACATGGGACAGTGCCAAGGGGGTGGGGCCTAGGGGCGATTGGTGGGGGTGGGAGGTCCTGCTGCCACTCTGCATGGGGATCGGTCTGGGCTGGAGGGAGGCCAGCGATCGGGGCGGGCTGGGGGGTGGGTGGGTGGTCTGCCGGGGAGGGAGCGCCACTGCTGGCGGCGGGGGGGGGGGGGGGAGGTGCGGTGGGTGGGCTGGACATCGGGACACTCAGGGGTGGGGAAGGGCTCAGGGCTGGCCTGAGAATTGTGGGGGCCCTGGGGTGGCCTCAGCGAACGAGCTGGCCAGCAAACAGAGAGACTGACAGATCGGAGCCACTGCGCATGCGCAGAGTTCCAGAACTGTCAAACTCTGGCGTGAATAGGCCCCACCCCCCCTGGATTTTTAATGAGATTCACGATTGTGACCTCTGCAGTGCACAGAGTGGGGAGATTCAGGTTTGAAGCTGCACTGAAAAAACTGTCGTGATCTAGAACAGTTTTCCCACCAATTCAGCATTCTTGGGAGAATCGCCCTCCATATGTGTCAAGAAAGCTTGAGTTGACCGTCCAAGGTGAGTGTCTACTGTGGGGAATCCGAGTGATCATTCCTCCTAGTTTGTGTGGAAGGGTTCTTGAACAAGTACATGAAGGACATCCTAGTATAGTCCAGATGAAAGAATTTTTGGTGGCTGGTCTGGATGCTCAGATTGAAGAAAAAGTGGGACAGTGTCAATCCTGTGTACGAATAAGAAATACACTACTATTGTCTCCTTGACACCTGAGCAAGTAAAGTGCCATCGCAATGATTGCATGTAGATTTTGCTGATCTGCATGACGATTGCATGTTCTTAGTCATAATTGATGCACAATCATAGTGGCCAGAAGTTATCACTGCAACTGAACAAACCATTGAAAAACTTGGTGAATTTTTTACAAGATTTGGTAAACCCCAAAACAGATTGCTACCAATAATGGTTCATAGTTTACTTCATGGCAGTAGGAGCATTATCTCAAAGTAAATGCTATTCACCTTATCATCCATCAACCAAAGGATTAGCTACAATCATTGAAACAGCCTTTAAATTCAAAAGAACAAGGTTCATTATCACATTGCGTGAATAACTTTTTGGCACCTTACAGAAACACTACTTATGCAATTACCCAAAGTTCATCTTCATTATTCCTCTGAAAGAGAAAGTTGGGAACTATGTTTGATTTGTTATTACCTCCAGAAACTTCAGAGATATTAGAGCATCAACAACAATTTCAGTTGCTGGACAAGAAGCGAGAGAAAAGCAATGCTCATTTCAACAAAGAGATCGAGTGTTAGCGCATATTTATGCCACGAGTGAGAAATGGCTACAAGCCATAGTTTTAGCAAAAACAAGTCCAATTTCTTACATGGTTCAAACCGGAGATGAACTAGTTTGGCGACATCATCCTGACCGATTGTTATCATCTCAAAATGATTTCCCAGAATCATCTCCAGAGGTACCAACTTCTTTACTCCCTAGTGTTGTGAATACTACTACAGAAGACTTAGTTGAATCTGAGTTGCCTGGTGATTGTGTCTATGTTACTACACCATGTAAAAATTATGTGGAATTTGTTTCAAGAGAAGAAGTGTCCACTGAAGTTCCAAATCATACTTCTAGTGTCAAGGACATTCAAATTCGAAAATGTCATACACAACCAAAGAGGAAAAGATTTTATTTATCTCTTTATTTATTAGTGTCACAAGTAGGCTTTCATTCACACTGCAATGAAGTTACTGTGAAAGTCCCCTAGTGCCACACTCCGGTGCCTGTTTGGGTACACTGAGAATTTAGCAAGGCCAATACACCTAACCTGCATGTCCTTCGGTCTGTGGGTGGAAACCGGAGCACCTGGAGGAAACCCATGCAGACATGGGGAGAACATGCAGACTCCGCACAGTCAGTGACCTAAGCCGGGAATCTAACTCGGGTCCCTGGCACTGTGAGGCAGCTGTGCTAACCACTGTGCCAGCCAAAAGATGTCCTTCTGATTAATTTTTTTTATTGACTGTATAATGATTAATGATGCATTGTACTGTGTCTGGACTATTATTGAACCTATGTATAGCATTGTAGTAATATGTCGCCATGACCACAGAAGGAGGAGGGATGTTACATATTTAAGTAGTTGTATGATTGCTTTAAGAGCAGGTCACATGATTTGACGATGATGTCATTCAGGATGTTTCAAAGGCTCCTGCTTTTAGTTTTAGTTTGTTCTTTGTACAGGCAAGAGCTCTCAGAATAAATCTGGATTGGTAGTTTGAATCTATGTATGCAAATCACGTCTTTTTCTTTTTGCCTAAAACTCAGAATCCCAAATATAGTTAGGACATTACAATATCCAAAGCCCTCTGTGTTGCAACTTTCGGCAATCCTTCTCCACTTAAGTAATATTCAATTTCTTTATTCTTTCTAACAGAGTGCTAAACTTTCCTACATTATATTCAATCTGTCAGGTTTTACCGACTCACTTAACTTGTCTATATCCCTCTTTAATTCTTTGTCATCCTCACCACTTGCCTTCCCATCTATTTTTGTGTAGTTTGCCAGAAAGGCGATCATACATTCACTTCCCCCGTTCAAGTCATTAATATCTATTGCAAATAATTGTGGCCCCAGCACTGATCCTTGTGGCACTCCACTAGTTACAGGTTGCCATCTGAAAATGCTCCTCTTATCCCAACTTTCTGTTTTCTATCAGTTACCAATTCTCTATCCATGTTAGTATACTACCAATAGCACCATGTGCTTTTGGGTGAGATTCTCCAGCCTCCCCTCAGTATATTTTTCAATGGCAGGAGGAAGCGTGCTGTTTGCTGGTGGTGGGATCCTCTGGTCCTAGTGCTGTCAATGTGAATTCCCATTGAAGCCACCCCATCCAACCCACAGTAAGGGGTGTGCCACTGGTGGAACCAGAGAATCCCACTTACGTGAACAGCTAGAAAAAAGGCCATTATGTAGCCTTTTGTGTGGCAACTTATCAAATGCTTTTGGAAATCCAAATATATTACATCCACTGGCTCTCCTTTATCTATATTGCTCATTAGCACTTCAAAGAATCCTAATAAATTTGTCAGGCATGATTCCCCGTTCATGAAGCCATGTTGACTCTGCTTGATTGTATTATGCATTTCTAAATGCTCTGCTATTACAGACTTTATAATGAACTCTGACATTTTCCCAATGACAATGGTTAATTACTTGATTTTTGCCTGCCTCCCTTTTTTGAAAGATGGAGACAAAACATTGGCAGTTTTCCAATCCTCTGGAACTTTGCCAGAAGTTATGGATTTTTGGAAAATTAAAGTTTATTTATTAGTGTCTGAAGTATGAAGTTACTGTGAAGATCCCCAAGTCGCCACACTCCGGCGCCTGTTCGGGTACACTGAGGGAGAATTTAGCATGGCCAATGCACCTAACCAGCACGTCTTTCAGAAAGTGGGAGGAAACTAGAGCACCCAGAGGAAATCTACGCAGACACGGGAAGAGCATGCAGACTTGCACAGACAGTGACCCAAGCCAGAAATCGAACCTGAGTCGATATAGACTAGGAAAATAAGAGTGTAAAGGACAAGGATGAATTCATGAAATGTATGCATGAAAATACTCTTGCTGATTCCCAAAAAGAAAAAGAGTAATAGTGATCCATATCTAAAAAATGAAATGGAGCATGGTTCAGCAAGGAAACATTTTGGAAACAGTGATCACAATATCGTCAGATTTAGAAACCATGGCTAGAGACAAGATCCAATCAAACATGTATATATTCCACTAGAGATGGGTATTTCATAAACTGGTTGGGCTGAATGGCCTGTTTCAGTGCTGTACATCCTATGTAATTTCAGAGCATTGAAAGGTGATCTAGCCCAGGTAGATTGGAACCAAATGTTCACAGGTTAAACAGTAAGTAATAGAAGTTTAGGTAAAGGCTAGAGGAATTCCCAGGAATGTTAAGGAAGGCCATTTTAAAGAAAACATTTATGGAGATTAAAATGCCACAGAAGAAGGAAGTTTACAATAAATGTCAGGCTTATAATACAGAGAGGACAAGCTGAATACAAAAATTCAGTGGAGAAATTAAAATAGAATCAAAGAGATTAGCAAGTAAATCTTTCATAAACCCATATACAGTAAAAGGTTAGTCAAAGGAAAAGTGGGGCTGATTAAGGACCAAAAGAGAAATCTTCTTGTGAAAGCTGAGGTAAGATATGAGTACTTTGCATCTGTCTTCACTAACAAAGAGGATTCTGCCAATATCACAGTAAAGGAGGAGGTAGTAGAAAGATTGTACAGAAATAAAGAGATGCTTAAAATATTGGCAGAGCTCAAAGCAGAAAATACATTTTTTTTGGTTTGTCTGCTATCTTCTGCTGCTTAGGGAGCATTGGTGAAGATTTGTCAAATATTATATTTCTGTTCAAAACTACAAGGCTATCATCAATGGTAGGGAAACAGGGGCAACTATCCAAGACAAAATTACTGGTCAATTGGAAAAATATGGGTTAGTAAACGACAGCAAGCATAGATTTGTTAATGGTAAGTTATGTTTGACTAACTTGATCGAGTGCTTTGATGAAGCAATGGGAAGTATTAATCAAAGTGGTGCAATTGACATTGTGTATATGGACTTTGTAAAGGTATTTGATAAAATGCCAAATAATTTTGTTAGTGAAAGTGAAGCCTGTGGGCTTAAAGGGACAGTAGCAGTTTGGATACAGAATTGGCTAATGGTCTGAAAGCAGGGAGCAGAGGTGATTTTTTTTTCCAGGCTGAAGGATATTATATTGTAGTGTCCACTGGGAGTTGATATTCCATAAATGAGTTGCACTTGGATAAACAAGACATAATTTCAACATTTGCTGATTACACAAAACTCAGATATGCAGTAAACAAGTGAGCATGGTTGTAATAGACTTCAGGGAGAAGTGAATGGGCTAGTGACCTGATCAAAAATACTGCAGATGAAATTTAATACAGAGAATTGTGAAGTGATGAATTTTGAGAGGAATAATGAGAGGCAATATAAACAAATAAATGGTATAATTTTAAAGGTGATACAGGGACAGAAAGGCATGTGGGTGTACGTACACAAGCCTTTGAAGATAGTAGAAAAGGTGAACAAAATTGTTAAAAAGTCATACAAGTATATCTGTGCTCATTTGAGCCACAAAGAGGCTCACCTTTCCTTGTGCTAACTGACACATAAGTGCTCATTAATGGACACCTACAGGCCATTTTGCATTCATACTGCTCTTTCACAGATGGCTATTTGAGGCTGGATTGACACCAGAAAACTGGCAGGTAACACCACTCGAGCTTCAGGTGGGAAAGGAGTGGGGGTGGTGGAGTTTCCTTTATGGGATCCCTATGTCAATTGGAGGCTGACCTCACTCAAGCTGCCCTGTCCTGCCCAACCCCTGCAATTGCCCTCACCAAGGCCTGCCAGTGTGGCCACTGCAGTACTTCCCATCACCCTGCTCCCCTCCCCTCCACCCCACTATCCAGCGATGACCGTTGTTGGATATTGAATGCAGTCCCAGTGGTAGCAACTTCGGCAGCATCTGATTGGCCGGCAGCTCTTGGAGGCAGAATTCTTGCCTCTCAGCAGACAGTAAATGACTGCAAAGCCACAGGACTGGGAGGGAAGGGAAGATACAGTGGGAGAGGAGGGGACGATACAATCACTTCCACTCATGACTCCAGCTCACTGGATATAAAATCCAGCCAAATAAAATTAATTTTTAATCAATATATCCTGTTCAGTGTAAACTGGGAGAGTGTCCTGAACAAAAAGTACTCCATCAGAATGAAACTATGGTATTATATTCTCCCTTCTTCTATATGTCTCCTTTAATACTCTATTTTATTGAAATTTAATATCTTCAAGTGCCCTCAGTTAATTATACCAAACACAAAATGCACTTAAAAACTGTAACTATTTAAGCATTATCTAAAAACTGTAATAAATGACATGATTTTGAATGAGCAGTGAATAAAATTAGCATCTAAAATCAATAAACCTTATCTAAAATGTTTTTGTTTAAATACAAATGTAATCACTTACTTGTTGTCATTGATAAAATCTATTAGCTCCTGTTCCATTTTTAATAGCATCATTCTGTCCCTGTAAAATGATAGTCATTAGGTCAATATAAATATAGACATTAATGACAAACATTAAATGAATCCTTTCTCCTACTTTAATCTCTGTAACTCTGCGCATCCCAACATCTCATTTTCCAACCAATAGAATGAGAAGGCTACTTGCTTTCTACGCTCTACCAATAAGATCTTAAATTGGCTGCTGACTCATCATCGGATTGTCACCACCATTGGTTGCTGGCTCATACTTGAGAACTTAGTGCGTGGCAGCATTGAGAGTGAGCCCTGACCTGCTAACACAGAAGAATCAGTACTCTACTCTCTCAGGGAACCTATATTGACTCTATCTTGAAGTAAATTTTCATATCTGGCTAGGTTGTTTAAAACTGCTCCATTTTGCTTTTAAAAAAAATCCCATGCCAGTAAGAGGCAGCATTCAACTCAATTCATCAGGTTGACTCAGTTCATTGGGTCATAAAAATTGCTCAATACTTAATGTTTTAGTTGTTTCTTGGACAACCTGTCTTTCCAAGAACAAAGATGTCAAAATGTTGAAGCAGGAATATTCATCACAGAACCGGAGTTATCAACTGAAGATGAGAGTCGTACTTTTATTAAGCATTTCTTGTTAATTACTTTATAAAGTCACTTTTTTGAACCAATTACAAAGAACAAAGAACAGTACAGCACAGGAACAGGACCTTCGGCCCACCAAACCTGCGCCGATCACGTTGTCCTATCTAGATCAAGCGCCTGTATCCCTCTATTCCAAGCCTGGTCATGTATCTATCCAAATAAGTCTTAAACGTCGCTAATGTGTCTGCCTCTACCACCTCATTTGGCAGTGCATTCCAGGCCCCCACCACCCTCTGTGTAAAAAAAACTTCCCCCGCACATCTCTACTGAACCGTTCCCCCCTTACCTTGAACTTGTGCTCCCTTGTAATTGTCATCTCTGCCCTGAGAAAAAGCTTCCAACTCTTCATCTTATTTATGCCGTTCATAATTTTATGAACTTCTATCAGAGCTAACCTTCAGCCTCCGTCTTTCCATGGAGAACAATCCCAGTTTATTCAATCTCTCCTCATATCTAATACCCTCCTTACCAGGCAACATGCTGGTAAACCTCTTCTGTACTCCCTCCAAAGCCTCCACAACTTTCTGATAGTGTGGTGACCAGAATTGGACACAGTATTCCAAATGTGGCCTAACGAACATTTCATATAACTGTAACAGAATTTGCCAACTTTTATACTTGATGCCCCGACTGATAAAGGCAAGTATGCCATATGCTTTCTTCACCACCTTTTCCACCTGTGCTGCCACTTTTAAGGAACTGTGGACCTATACTCCCAGATCTCTGTGTGTCTATGCTCCTGATGGTTCTGCCATATATTTTATAGCTCCCATTTGAATTGGATCTACCAAAATGCTTCATCTCGCACTTGTCTGGATTAAGTTCCATCTGCCATTTCTCCGCCCAATTTTCCAGCCTATACATATCCTGCTGTTTTCGCTGATAATCTACCACTATCCTCAACTCCACCAATCTTAGTATCATCCACAAACTTGCTAATCAGACCAGCTACGTTTTCTTCCAAGTCATTTATATATATTACAAACAGCAGAGGTCCCAACACTGATCCCTGCAGAACACCATTAGTTACAGACCTCCATTCTGAAAACCACCCTTCCACCGCTACTCTCTGTCTTCTATGGCTAAGCCAATTTTGAACCCATCTAGCTAGCTCACCACTGATCCCATGTGATTTAACCTTTTGCACCAGCCTGCCATGAGAGACTTTGTCAAATGCTTTACTAAAGTCTATGTCGACAACACCCACAGCCCTTCCTTCGTCTATCATTTTTGTCACGTCCTCAAAAAACTCAATCAAATTAGTGAGACATGACCTTCCTCATACAAAAGCATGCTGTCTGTCACTAATAAGATCATTCAGTTCCAAATGTTAGGGTTTCTATGATTCCCTTCTCAACATCCTCCACGTACATGGAATTATCCCTCAGCAACATCAGAAGGGAGCAGGTCTGAGTAACCCTCAATGTTACAAAAGGGTTACTTTGCGGGATCAGGCTGGTCTTCCAAATTCTTTTCCTTTTCAACAACAACCTTCTTTTACATAGCACCTCCAGCACAGTCAAATGCCCAAGGTGCTTCCCAAGAGCATTACTGAATAAAACTTAACATTGAGTTACATAAGGAGATAGAAAGCCAGATGACCAAAAGCCAAGTCAAAGAAACAGTTTTAAGGAGCATCATAAAGGAGGAGAGGGAGGTACAGAGGTTTAGGGAATTACAGAGCTTGGGTCTTGATAGCTGAAGGCATGAAAGCCAACAGCAAAATGATTAAAATCACAGCTCGGAAAGGTCAAATTCTGAGAAGTGTATAGTTCTCAAAAACTGGTAGCATTAGAGGAGATTCCCAAGCTAAGAGGTGCAAGGTTATGGAGTGTTTTGAAAAGAGGGTGGGAATTTTAAATAAAGAGGCACTGCTGCATCAGGAGCCAATGTCGTCACTAAGCACAAGGGTGATGGATGTACAGAGCTTGGTGTGAATTAGGATATGAGCAGCAGAGCTTTGGATGAGTCCCAATTTTTATAGGGTAGATGATGAGGGGCAGACCAGAAGGACATTAAAATAGTCAAATCTAGAGCTAACAAAGCACTAGATCAGGATTTCAGCAGCCGATGAACGGAGATAGGGTGGAGGTGGGTCATACTATAGAGGTGCAATTAAACTATCTTGGAGATGATGTGTATATATGACCTTAACTCATTTCAGGGTCAAACACGGTAAAGTTGAGAACCATCTCACTCAGCTCAGATAGCAGCCAAGAGAAGTGATGGAATTAATAGCTGAGGAATTCAGTCTTTCTGATACTTAGTTGGAGGAGCTTTCTGCTCATTCAGTTCCAGATGTCAGCCATGCAGTGTGACAAACCAGAGACAGTGGAAGCTTCAAGAAAGGTGGTGGTGAGGTAGAACTGAGGCCTGAAGTTTTGCACAGGCAGAGAGACTCTCTCGCTGTGCAAAAATGCTGGCAAAGACCTGAATCTGGAGGTCCTGCCACAGAATGCCAACTCCACCATTTTTGCCGGGAGAATGTTGCTGGGTTATAAATCGCACATCCGTCATTCATGGGGGCAGTTGTCCATATAAATAAAAAGCTTCATATCTCATTTTGGTGAAATAGGTGTCTAAAACCCAATGTGCAGAATAAACCTGGTAGGAGCATGGTCTGAATGTTGTGCATTTGTTTGGATAGCCAATGTGCTCTTTGAGAGAGGTAAGATGTCCATTGGGAGATGTAAGATTGGCTAAGGCTACTGGAGAGACTTTAAACTAGAAAGGTTGGGGGGAGGGAATCGAAATGAGGGGACTGAGAGCGAGGAGGTTAGCTCGCAAATAGATAAGGAATGTAAACAGGGTAAGAGGGAGGTTAGACGAGTGATGGAGAAGGGAAGTGCTCAGGCTGAAGGTCTGAGATGTGTCTATTTTAATGCCAGGAGTGTAGTGAATAAAGTGGATGAGCTTAGAGCGTGGATTGCTGCTTCGAATTGTGATGTGGTGGCCATTACGGAGACTTGGATGTCTCAGGGACAGGATTGGGTGCTTCAGGTGCCGGGTTTTAGATGTTTCAGGAAGGACAGGGAGGGAGGCAAGAGAGGGGGGGGAGTGGCACTGTTGATCAGGGATAGTGTCACGGCTGTAGAGAAGGTGGACGCCGTGGAGGGATTGACTACGGAGTCTCTGTGGGTGGAGGTTAGGAACAGGAAGGGGTCGGTAACGTTGCTGGGTGTTTTCTATAGGCCGCCCAATAGTAACAGAGATGTTGAGGAGCAGATGGGGAAACAGATCCTGGAGAGATGTAGGAATAACAGAGTTGTCGTGATGGGAGATTTTAATTTCCCAAACATAGATTGGAATATCCCTAGGGCTAGGGGTTTGGATGGAGAGGAGTTTGTTAGGTGTGTCCAGGAGAGTTTCCTGACACAGTATGTGGATAAGCCTACTAGAGGAGAGGCTGTACTTGATCTGGTGCTGGCTAATGAACCTGGACAGGTGGAGGATCTCTCGGTGGGTGAGCATCTTGGGGATAGCGATCATAATTCTATCTCCTTCACGATAGCATTGGAAAGAGATAGGATCAGGCAGGCTAGGAAAGTGTTTCTCTGGAGTAAAGGGAAATACAGTGTCATCAGGGAGGAAATTAGACGGGTAAATTGGAAGGAGGCATTCTTGGGGAAAAGTACCGAAGGAAAGTGGAGGATTTTCAAGGAATGTTTGTCTGGAGCTCTGCATGACAACGTTCCGATGAGACAGGGGGGTGTTGGTAGGGTACGGGAACCGTGGTGCATGAAGGTTGTGATGAACCTGGTGAATAAGAAAAGAGAGGCGTACAGAAGGTTCAGAGAGCTAGGAGGTGTTAAGGATTTAGAGGAGTATACGGGATGTAGGAAGGAGCTTAAGAAGGAAATTAGGAGAGCGAGAAGGGGTAATGAGAAGGCCTTGGCGGGTAAGATTAAGGAGAATCCCAAGGCTTTCTACAAATATGTCAAGAGTAAAAGGATGAGATGTGAAGGCATAGGACCCTTAAAAGGTGAAAGGGGAAAAGTTTGTGCGGAACCGTTAGAAATGGCGGAGCTGCTTAATGAATACTTTACCTCGGTATTCACGGTGGAAAGGGATCTGGGTGGTTGTACTGCTGGTTTGCGGTGGACAGAAAGGATCGAGCATGTGGACATAAAGAAAGAGGATGTGTTGGAACTATTGAATGGCATCAAGGTTGGTAAGTCGCCGGGACCGGATGGGATGTACCCCAGGTTACTGTGGGAGGCGAGGGAGGAGATTGCGGAGCCTTTGGCAATGATCTTTGCATCGTCGATGGAGACGGGAGAGGTTCCGGAGGATTGGAGGATTGCAGATGTGGTCCCTATATTCAAGAAAGGGAACAGGGACAGCCCGGGAAATTACCGACCGGTGAGTCTAACCTCAGTGGTTGGTAAGTTGATGGAGAGGATCCTGAGAGACAGGATTTATGATCATCTAGAGAAGTTTAGTATGATCAAAAGTAGTCAGCACGGCTTTGTCAAGGGCAGGTCGTGCCTTACGAGCCTGGTTGAGTTCTTTGAAAATGTGACCAAACACATTGACGAAGGAAGAGCGGTGGATGTGGTCTATATGGACTTCAGCAAGGCGTTCGATAAGGTCCCCCATGCAAGACTTCTTGAGAAAGTGAGAGGGCATGGGATCCAAGGGGCTGTTGCCTTGTGGATCCAGAACTGGCTTGCCTGCAGAAGGCAGAGAGTGGCTGTGGAGGGGTCTTTCTCTGCATGTAGGTCAGTGACCAGTGGAGTGCCCCAGGGATCTGTTCTGGGACCCTTGCTGTTTGTCATTTTCATAAATGACCTGGATGAGGAAGTGGAGGGATGGGTTGGTAAGTTTGCTGACGACACCAAGGTAGGTGGTGTTGTGGATAGTTTGGAGGGATGTCAGAAGTTGCAGCGAGACATAGATAGAATGCAAGACTGGGCGGAGAAGTGGCAGATGGACTTCAACCCGGATAAGTGTGTGGTGATCCATTTTGGCAGATCCAATGGGATGAAGCAGCAGTATAATATGAAGGGTACCATTCTTAGCAGTGTAGAGGATCAGAAGGACCTTGGGGTCTGGGTCCATAGGACTCTTAAATCGGCCTCGCAGGTGGAGGATGCGGTCAAGAAGGCGTACGGCGTACTGGCCTTCATTAATCGAGGGATTGAGTTTAGGAGTCGGGAGATAATGCTGCAGCTTTATAGGACCCTGGTTAGACCCCACTTGGAGTACTGCGCGCAGTTCTGGTCACCTCATTACAGGAAAGATGTTGAAGCCATTGAAAGGGTGCAGAGGAGATTTACAAGGATGTTGCCTGGATTGGGGGGCATGCCTTATGAGGATAGGTTGAGGGAGCTTGGTCTCTTCTCCCTGGAGAGACGAAGGATGAGAGGTGACCTGATAGAGGTTTACAAGATGTTGAGAGGTCTGGATAGGGTAGACTCTCAGAGGCTATTTCCAAGGGCTGAAATGGTTGCTACGAGAGGACACAGGTTTAAGGTGCTGGGGGGTAGGTACAGAGGAGATGTCAGGGGTAAGTTTTTCACTCAGAGGGTGGTGGTTGAGTGGAATCGGCTGACGTCGGTGGTGGTGGAGGCAAACTCGTTGGGGTCTTTTAAGAGACTTCTGGATGAGTACATGGGATTTAATGGGATTGAGGGCTATAGATAGGCCTAGAGGTAGGGATGTGATCGGCGCAACTTGTGGGCCGAAGGGCCTGTTTGTGCTGTGGCTTTCTATGTTCTATGTTCTATGTAAGATACCCATTGGAATGGTTAAAAGTAGATATGGTTGTACATAAAAAGAAGTGCACATACACTTCTCAAGCAAAGAAGTTTCAGACTGTCAAAGAACTGGCAAAGCTCTCAATATTCATTGGAACTAGCAAGGTTGTCAAGGAATTTAACTGGGCTTTATTTTGGAAAAAACAATGCTTGATATTTCATTCTGTCTGTCAAGCCTGAGGGATATCATTATAGTATTTTTGCTGCATGACTAATTTTACAACTTATTATCACAGTGCCTGTTAAACAAGTAGTTTGATTGGCAGTTCCAAGTCACTCCAGAATAGAAATGTTTGATTCATAACTAATTAGTTGAAAAAAAATTAATGTATTTTCCTTGACAATGTATTGATTTTTTTTAATCAATAAGAACCGAGAGATCACCGATAGACACATAACTTTATTATATGTCAGCATAGCTCCTGAAGTTTGCTGAACATGACCATGAGGTGAATTAGCTTGGAGGGGGTAAGGGAAAAGGGTCATGATGGGGGGGCATAGGTTGATATGAGTTGGCACCAAGTTGGCATGGGGGTATAAAAGGCCATGACTGTAGCATGTGTTGCCATACGGGGCATGATGGGCCATGGGGTTGGATAGAGGGTAATAGGGTCTCATTGGGCATATGAAGGGTTATGGTGGGTGGGTAGAGGGGTATAGGATGCCATTGGGGGCATGAGGAGCGATGGGGGAGTGGCGGGGGGGGTGTAAGAGGTGGCATAGATTGGATGATTGGATAGATTAGATGGGCCATGGAGTGTTTGTGGGGAGTGAGGGGGTGTGGGGATTGGAGGGATGTTTTTTAATTTGCTAATTTGTACTTTTAAAAATAATTTAAACGAAGTACCAGTGCACAGAGGAAGGCCTACTACCCAGCCCCTCCTCTACACCTTACAGCTTCCGCATTAGAAACAAGGGTGACTTTGGAGCCCATCCCAGGAATGAAAATCCAATTTTCCATGCCTTTTTTTTATCCTAGTCAGGTTTGCAGAGCTGGGAAATATCCTGTCTCTGCACTCTCGACTCAAGTGTGAAAATCCTGGTCTGAGTGTCGCTGGCTTATCCATGGAAGTTGAGATGGTTTTGGACGATATTACTGAAGGGCATCTTGAAGATCAGAAATAGAAGCTGGGCCAGGGATATATATGGTTCGGCACAGACAAGAAGGGCCAAAAGGCCTGTTTCTGAGCTGTAATTTTCTATGGTTCTATGGTTCAATGTGTGAGATCTCCAGAGGTAACGATGTCGGGGTGGGAAGCCAGTGGGGTGATATTCAGATTACAATTAAAAATAAAACAAATGGAACCAGAGAAGTGCACACCAACCCAGTTGGACAATAGTGGAGATGTATTAAAGGGAAGATGGTGTGGTCAACTGTTTCAATGACTGAGGACAGATTGAGAAACATGAGGAAGGGTAGTTCACCATGATCGCCATCACATAGGATATTATTTGCAATTTTGAGAAGGGCTGTTTCAGTAGAGTAACAGGGATGGAATCCCAGTTGGAAGGGTTGAAACATGGAGTTGAGGGAAAGGTGGGCATCAATTTGGGAGGTAACAAAGCATTCAAGCACTTTCGAGAGGGAAGAGGCGTTGAAGGTGGGACAGTCGCTCAAGGGTGAGTTTCTTGAGTTTGTTTATTGCTGACGAGAGAAGATTTGAAGGGAAGGAGAATAGGAACTGAGGAGAGGGAACCATAAACTAACGGGGGGAGGCGGGGGTGTGGTGGAGGACTGAGCAGGAAGCAATGTTGGGTCGTCGGTTGTGTTTTGCTTAGTGTCGAGGGAGCAGAAATGGATCTAATGATCAAGATGAGTCCAGAGGGGACATGAAGTGAGATCAGAGAGAAACTAGACAAAAGGTGTAAGTTCAGGGCTATAGCAGGGAAACTTTGGGAGAAACTTTACCAGTGTGCGGGAAGAGAGGGTAATGGCAGTCACGCCTAAAATCCACGAGTTTCCTGCATTTTCTGTTGGTGGTAAGAATGGACGAGACGAGGAAGATGGTTCATTGTGGAGAAGGTCAGGACTTGATAGTGATTTACGTGGTCCAGCGAGATCAGGCAGTGAATACTAAGGCAGTTGTTAACCACAGACATTCAAGTCTGTCTCCCTTGGACTCTCTCCAAAGCCATGCCAGTTTAATCATTTGAGGGTGATGTACAACACACATCAACAAATGCACACAAAGAGATGCATCTTTTGAATGGCAGTCAAAGAGAAAACATGCATCAAAATGTGACGATTTAATGACACCTTGGAGTTTTAAGTATAGAGCTGCCTAAAATGATCATATCTCAATTGTTTTGAAATGCACTGACAGCCCTCATTAGGAAAGAGCCTTACTTCTTTCAGATGGGCTACATTCAGGCAGCAATAAAGTCACTGATGATGATCGTGGTTCTTTTAAGTCAATCTTTTCTAATGGTGCAGTTATTTCTTCCCAGAGGCAGGGTGTAAGAGATCATAATTGTACGTATATTTAAATTACACTGGAAGCATGCAAATGTTATCACTGATGTCACAAGCATGTAAAGTTACTTAACTCACAGTATCAGAATTAATAATAAGCCATGGGTCAGAATTCTCTGGCTGTTCACGCCAGTGGAATTCTCCTGTCCCACCAACAGCGCACCCCCACCTGCAGGTTTCCCGCCGGCGTGGGGTGACATCAATGGAAATTCCCATTGACAGTGGCGAGACCAGAGAATCCTGCAGGTGGCAAACAACCACCTCCCGCTGGCGGGAAACACACGGCTGGGAGGCCAGAGAGTCAGCCCTTGAAAACTACTGATTGGAAATGGCAATCTTTGGCAGCTAAAAATTAAACAAGATTTTGTGTTCCTGTTTTCAGCACTAAACACGCGTTGGTCCCGTATGTGGGGATAAGACTTCCTGGAGGAGTTATGATTGGGAAACCCGGAAGTGCAGGTTTCCCTGACTGCTGTGGAATTTAAACTCCAAAGAATGCAAACACAGGGTTCACATCCAGTAGCTCGCCTGATTGGTAGCCTTGCACCCTGCCAGGCTCGGAAGTTCTTCAAAGAAAGGCTACTGCTGAGGATCAAGTAAATGGTGTGATTGTTGGGAGCAGAAATATCCCCAGCTCAGAATGGTGGGTACTGTGTGGTTGCAGGAGTTGGAAGATTGGAGGTGTGTGATAATTAGAGATTGGGTGGGTTGGCATGAGAATCTGGGATCACTGTGGAAAACTGGGGAAGATTGAGGATCAGGGAATTGCAGAAGATCAGTGGAAGATGGTTGAGGCGAGTAATAAGATTTGTTGAGAGAAGATAATGGAGGTGGACCTTTGTTGCTTTGAGGGTTAGATTGTCAAACTAGGGTAAACACTCCTACTCATTGTGGTCCACAGGAAATGCTGAAAAGGAATTTACCTGCTGATTTGACGATTGACACCTCCTTTTACCAGATTTTCCGAGCATGTGAAATATGAACAACATGGGTTGACAATAGAAATCCTGTAAAAATGCTGGAAATGCTGGAAACCATTCAACCTTCATGACTGACTGGCTGATTTCCCAGCCCCTGTTCATCTTCTTGAACATTGCAGTGGGTGGCTTCTAGATGGCTGAGTTCCTATTTGAGATTTTTAACATTTTGACATCACATCCAAATAACACCCACCTCTTTTTTTGGGGAGGAGGGGGCTTAAAATTACCACCGCTATTCCACATATTCAAGTGTACGTTAAACCTGATATTTCATCTGACATTTTAGTGAATGTAATACAGTTTGATATTACAGGGCTTTAGGATATAGAATACTCAAAAAAATCTGTAAAACAAATGGTTACTGATACAGTTATCCCTTTAAAGATTGAGGTACTAACCTGGGATTATTCTTTAATGTATTAATAAGAAATTCATGCAAGTCTATCCCTGTGGAGTCTGTATACTCTTGGCTGCAATCTGCAACAAAATAACACATTTTCAACAAAAGCGTTCATTATATTTTTAATTTAAGCTTCCAATTTATAAAGTAGACATTAGCTTGATGTGGACCGTTGATGGTGACCTTTGCAGCTGATACCTAAATTGGCCAACAGAGGTGAAAGATTTTAACTCAGACTAGATCCTAAAGCAGCACGTATTAATCTGCATAATATCTGAACCAATTTACTCAAAAACATCCCAAGCGATTCAGATTGGTATGGTTGCCAAATTAAAGGGAAGCAAAGGCCATGAATCACTAGCTATTATCTAAATGGAGCAGCACACTTATGTGCAAATCCCATGGAAGTCACAATGACCCAGAGATTGCTGAAGTACACCTCACCCATAGGCAGGGTCTTTATCACCAGCCTTAAGTAGACGCAGTGAAATTCATCTGTATTTACCAGCAAATGCAGCCATTTTTGGCCACTCAATGAATATCAATGAAGAGGCTGAAAGCAAGCACCCATTCTTGCAAGGCCTACAGCTGAGTGCTGAAAATCATCCAACAATTTGTGGCAATTTGCAACTCGTGGTGTATCTTTTCCTTGCCAAAAATATTTTTTTTAATGCACTGATAGTAATGTATGCTGTGAACGCACCATTATTCTTCCAGTAATTTCTGGCCCAACATCTCCATGTTGAGAATTAATTTTGCTTGCTACTATATTTCCTGATTCTGAAGGGAGTGCTAATTAACACAAGATAATCCTAGCGCTGTGCTCATAAATGTACACAAGATTATTTTCAATATTGAGGTTTAATAAGACTTGTCATTATCCTGGCAAATTCAGTTAATAAGCTCTCCTATATGTTCCTTTACATTATAAGAATTGCCTTGATGGATTTCATTAAGCTAGCATGAAGTGCACTGGGCTCTCCTTCTCCAAAGAAACTTAATAAGCACTTCAATAATCCACAAAACGTTTGGGTTTTGGAAATTTAAGTCACAATATTAGAAGATGAATCATCTCTCTAAAGCTGTTTGACTGAGTTATTCATTGTAGACATTGTGGGAATTTCATGAAATTACATAAAATGGGTTTACCCCCCCCAATTCTCCGCATGCCAAGTGGCTGATGCTGTCCATATTGTTCAAGGGAGATACTGAGCAGGGACTTGGTGCTTCTCTGCAGTCAGTAAGGCAACAGAAATATTAGTGAGAGCAAGATTCACTTGGGCCACAACCACCCAGTTCTTGACTGCTGATTTCATATTTATAAACTAAAGTATGCCCTTTGCCGAGAATCTTGTGGGGCTCAAGATATGGGATGGAAGATAATGCTTATATAAAAGGGAGTGTAACAAGAAGATGTTTAAAATATTGAGGCATTACATCAAGTCAATGTCAAGCACTTCCGGTATTTAATAATTACTTTAAATGCATCGATTTAGAAAAGTTTATAAAATCTACAAGTTGTAAATCCTACAATAGTTCAGATTAAAATATTACACAGTATATTTACCTCTTCTAAAAAACACCAGGAGCAGAGAGATTACAAGAAATGAGAGTTCAATTCCATCACTGATCTTAGGTGTTCAGACACTGTGGTAACAGAACTGTGGTAACAGAACTTTGCATGAACAAAGTTCATATCAACAATTTAGGTGCTAAAAGCAGCGCACGCAACCTGCATGACTTTTTATCTGACTTCAATGCTGACTTCAATATCAGAATTCTTGATATTCACTCATGCTGTGTGAATCTCTGTGTAGCACATTAATTCATAAATTCCGCCACAAAGAATAGAAGAGACAGATGCTAGTGTACAGCAAAAACAACATTCTAACACTACCAGCACTCAGCATATTATATTTAGCAGTATTTATGATCACAAGCATTTCTAAAAAAGCAGGCAAAAGCTCAAAATCAAAAACATTGATTACTCTTTCTCATTAGGTGTCTCTACAATAGATTTTGCAGAGCACTATAAATATTCAGCAAGTACACTTAGTTTAGCTTCTGCTCAGGCACTGATGTTAACGTAACACAGTAGCAAGCTAATAAATAAGCATTGGTTTAATGCAATGAGTCTGCAAAGCAAAGCAGCATCACATGAAACACTCAGAGTACTGCCACTTCTCAGCCCCCACAGCCTGTGCCCCTACTCTCAAAGTCTACAGTTCTCTGCACTCACTCCTCCCTCAGTGTTGTAACCTTCAACTGCTTTGCTATATACTGAAACTTCCTCAAATTTTCAATTTCCATTGTAGAAGCAAAAGCTTCTTCAAAAACAGTTGCTTTCACTGCTTTTGGTCACCTCCCCTATCCCTTCTCATTAATACTTCTCCTTTGTGAATGCATTGGGAGTTTACTATATAAAAACAAGCTTTTTATGTATGTTCAGATATAATGGCCGGAAACCTCAATCCTTGTTTGCAGCTGGGATTCTCCAGTGCCGCTGAAAGTGGATGGAACTTTGGCTGGAACACCAAATTCTCTGTCCTCAAGTGCAGTGGGGCAGGCAGGGGCAAGATGGGAGAATTCCACTCAATATTTTACTGTGATGGCATTAAATATGTGCTTGCTTTGGTTTTTAAGGGAGGCTTATGGGATTCTTTTCACTTGCCTGGATGAGTGCAGCTCCAACATGCAAGAAGCTCAATGTTATCCAGGACAAAGCAGCTGAACACCTTAAATTTCAGGATGGCGTGTGGCTTGGAGGGAAGCTTGTAGGCCAGTAGTGTTCCCATCTGCTGCCGCCCTTGAGCATCAAGGCAGTGAAGGTCATTCATGTTGAGAGGGCTAGAATACAAGAGCAGGGATGTACTTGTGAGGCTGTATGAGGTTCTGGTCAGACCCCATTTGGAGTACTGTGAGCAGTTTTGGGCCACTGTGCCACCCATAATGTTTTTGAAGTATCGAAGCAAACCTATCTCTATGGATAGCAAAGGTATGGACTAGTAAGGTTTTCCCCATTGGTTATCAATACCATACATGTATTTTTAAAAATTGAATTCAGAAAGGTTTATGGTATTTGCAATAGTCATTAACGAGGAGGTGTCTTGTTCTAGCAAATTCTACCGAAAATAACAGTCAGATTGCTCAAGAAATTAAAGAAAAGAAGTACATGGAGGAAGCTTCAGTATTATATCTGTGAGTGTGAACATAATCAGTCTTTCATGATAAAATAAATTCTTAACTTACCATTAGCCTCTATTTCCCCAGTGGCTATTCCACATAAATCCCAACTGGTGATGCTACCAATATCAAATAAGACAAATGCGAGGTGATGCATTTTGGTAGATTGAACCAGGGCAGGACTTACTCAGTTAATGGTAGGGCATTGGGGAGAGTTACAGAACAAAGAGATCTAGGGGTACATAGAAAATCATAGAAAATCATAGAAACCCTACAGTGCAGAAGGAGGCCATTCGGCCCATCGAGTCTGCACCGACCACAATCCCACCCAGGCCCTACCCCCACATATTTACCCGCTAATCCCTCTAACCTACACATCCCAGGACTCTAAGGGGCAATTTTTTTAACCTGGCCAATCAACCTAACCCGCACATCTTTGGACTGTGGGAGGAAACCGGAGCACCCGGAGGAAACCCACGCAGACACGAGGAGAATGTGCAAACTCCACACAGACAGTGACCCGAGCCGGGAATCGAACCCGGGACCCTGGAGCTGTGAAGCAGCAGTGCTAACCACTGTGCTACCATGCCGCCATGTTCATTGCTCCTTGAAAGTGGAGTCACAGATGGACAGAGTGGTGAAGAAGGCATTCGGCATGCTTGCTTTCATCGGTCAGAACATTGAATACAGGAGTTGGGACGTCTTGTTAAAATTGTACAAGACATTGGTAAGGCCACACTTGGAATACTGTGTGCAATTCTCGTCACCCTATTATAGAAAAGATATTGTTAAACTAGAAAGAGAGCAGAAAAGATTTACTAGGATGCTACTGGGACTTGATGGATTGAGTTATAAGGAGAGGCTGAATAGACTGGGACTTTTTTCTTTGGAGCGTAGGAGGCTGAGGGGTGACCTTATAGAGGTCTATAAAATAATGAGGGGCATAGACAAGGTAGATAGTCAATATCTTTTCCCAAAGGTAGGGCAGTCTAAAACTAGAGGGCATAGGTTTAAAGTGAGAGGGGAGAGATACAAAAGTGTCCAGAGGGGCAATTTTTTCACACAGAGGGTGGTGAGTGTCTGGAACAAGCTGCCAGAGGTAGTAGTAGAGGCGGGTACAATTTTATCTTTTAAAAAGCATTTAGATAGTTACATGGGTACGATGGGTATAGAGGGATATAGGCCAAATGCGGGCAATTGGGATTAGTTTAGGGGTTTTACAAAAAAAGGGTGGCATGGACAAGTTGGGCCGAAGGGCCTGTTTCCATGCTGTAAACCTCTATGACTCTATGATTGTATAACTCTGAACTGTTCTGGCACTTAATCATGACAAAGGATTGAGAACAAATAATATTCTGATCTGGAACATCACATGAAATAATTAAGCATCTGGACAACTTAGTACAGTTTAACTGTCTGACCTTCAAAACCATATTTGGTTCTTTATTCTAATGAGCTCTAATTTTAAGAGCTCAGTCATGATCACAAGTGATAACCCAGCTACACCGGAGTGCTCAGTGCATATTCCTTGTCACTCAGCAGACACTCTCGTTTCTCATGGTTGCTCAAATGTTGATGGGACAGCAGTCTGGGGCAGAACAAGGCATCACGGTTGCTGCCAGGATATTGGGCATTTACCTACAAATTGTGCAGATTATAAGCTGACTGAGTGATTAAGCCCCCTGCTGGCTGTGATATAAAGAAAGAATAAAGAAAGGTACAGTACAGGAACAGGCCCTTCAGCCCTCCAAGCCTGCGCCAATCATGATGCCTACCTAAACTAAAATCGTATGCACTTACAGAGTTCGTATCCTTCCATTCCCATCCTATTCATGTATTCGTCCAGATGCCCCTTAAATGCCGCTATCGTACCTGCTCCCTCCACCTCCTGTGGCAACATGTTCCAGACATTCACCATCCTCTGTGTAAAAAACTTGCCTCGCACATCTCCTCTAAACTTTTCCCCATGCACTTTAAACCGACGTCCCCTAGTACTTGACTTTTCTACCCTGGGAAAGAGTGTCTGACTATCCACTCTGTCCATGCCACTCATAATCTTTTAAACCTCCATCAGGTCACCCCTCAACCTCTGTCGTTCCAGTGAGAACAAACCGAGTTTATCCAATCTCTCCTCATAGCTAATACCCTCCAGACCAGGCAACATCCTGGTAAACCTCTTCTCTACCTTCTCCAAAGCATCGCATCCTTCAGGTAATGTGGTGACCAGAATTGTACACAATATTCGAAATGAGGCCTAACTAAGATTCTGTACAGCTGCAGTAAGACCTGCCATTTTCTCTAAGTGCTTAGATAGGGCAAGAAAATTGAAGAGTGGATCTGTTGTGTCTCTGATCATAATCTTGTTCTGTTTTGTTCTACTGTATCTTTCATTGGTGACAGATTTCTTCTGTGTAGTTTCTTGAAGTTTCTTTTATAATAACCAATGGTTACGTAATCTCTCTTTGGGATTACATTTATGAGTTCCACAATCAATTTCATGATATGCTACAGCAACTATTGTTTTAAAGAAGTTTTGTGATTTAAACATTGTTCTCATATTATACAAGACGGAGAGCTGTACTTCATGTGTCCATATGGGGTGTGTTTTTGGCAGGAGGGCAAATAGGGCTCGTGCCCACTCCACTCACTCCCCTATCTCACACTCCACTGCTGGTGGGTGGAATTGGTATTCCACCTGCCATATTTAAATGCATAATCAGGGATCAATTGAGATTGATAACAAGCCAATTTGCCCCAATAATACAGCCCAAATGGACAGTCAGGTGGGAGTGGGCAGGCCACTCTTTAAAAGCTTTTTTTCAAAAGGAGGGGAGGGAGGAGTGCCATGTTTGGGGAGGACCCTTTGTGCAGCAGGGGACCGCCTTCCATTAATTGCCCAAACTCTCCCTGCTCAAGACCTTGAACATACCTGGCTCCAGGATCCATGCATCTACTTCTTGTTTCTGGTTGCAGACCCACCCATCCATGCACTCCTGGTGCTGCTGGAATCGCTGTACAATTGACCAGAAGCTCTCGAGGACATGACTTCCTCTCCAATGAGGGGTGGAAGTCTCACACTGCCCCAATTCAGCCTGCCCACAGCGTGCTTGGCTGCAGGGTGCGCTGGGGTGGAGGGGGTCGGTTCCATGGTGACTTTGTTTAGGGGCGGGGCATCTGCTTCCTTGCTGTTTTGCAATTGTCTACTATTGTAAGATGACTGAATATACTTTTCTTCATTCTTCTATAGCCATTGTCAAGTTAAGTAAACTAAGTGCAACAAAATAAATGTGAAGTTAAGATTTGTTTATTTTATTCAAGTTTGAAGTGAAAAAGTTGTCATTAGCCGTGATATTAAACATTTTGATTACCTAGAATGTAACTTATGGATAAATTAATCCTTTGAAGTGCTTCCTTTTATATTCCAAATACAAATATAATGGTTTGAAATGTGAAAATATAGAATTGCACTGCAGTTTAAAGTTGTAAACATGATGAATATGCTGGTATGAATTTATGGAATAGTCGACTCCAGTGAAACATAGCAATCTCAGCATAGTTTCTTGTAAAGTATATCATTGGCTTTGCATCAGGACATGTGAATTGATTCATGTAGGTTAAGGTACATATTCCCAGGAGCTATAGCTAAAGACTAACAAAAGCATTTTGCACATAACAATGATTTTTTTAAAAATTCACCATCGTTGGATAATGCAGGTTTCATATGAATTGGCAAATAAAGTGCATCAAACTTCCTTAAAATCAGCTTTGATAGACTATCACAACTGCCATAAGATCAGTCTTAACCATGCCTTGAATAGAACCATTTTAAGTAATGTTGCTCATCACAGATTGACAAGTAGGTAAGGGTAGGTATTGCACTACTATTTCTCTTTGAGTAATGAAAGGGGGTTGATTGCAAATGCATACCTTTCGACAACATTCTTATTTTAGGTTTTTCACTAGTTTTCTCTTTCTCTCTGTTTTTATCCTTGTCCTTTTCTTTCTCCAATTCCTCTTTATTAGTTTTATCATCATCTTGAAAACTTGGCGAGCTGGTGAGCTGCAGCTGAATTGAATCCTGCAACACAAAAATTACTAAGAAATAATAATTCCTTTTATCTGTAAAATGGCTGGTTATGTTGCTATCACTTGCAATTAATCGTTAATCTATAGGTTGTCCACTTTATCACCTTCTATAGAATGATCATTAAACACAGTTTGAAATGAACAGCATTCCTCAGCTAAAAATAACCATAACAAATGTCCACAATTTGAAATAATTTTTTATAACACAAGATTGGCTTTCATGGAAACAAGTGATTTGATCATAACACTTGCAATTTGCAGGATCTGTCATTTACAATACCCAAATTACATCATTTCACCAACAGAAATGGGAATGAATGGCAGCAGTATAGACAGCATACTCCTTTAGTTTTATATAAACTGAGATTGATGGCCAGTACAAAGACAATTATTCCACGTTATCAATTCATATCCAAGTCAAAAATCACAAAAGTTGTACAAATATTCACAATAAAAGCTAGCAAAATATTCTCAAATACTTGGTCTTTGGAACAACAAAGCACATTTCATCTCAAAACACTGATATCAGAAAGTAAGCACAAAGTTCCTTCAATATATTTTGAACGTACAATAATCCAAACAATTGCAGATTTAATATTGATATAATGGAGATCTTAATGGACATGGAACCAATAATCCTCATTGTTACAAATGTTAACCTTGTAATATGGTGAGTATGGTCTCTGCATTGTTGAAAACATTAGCTCTACAGTTCAATGAAATATGTCCTGTGGTTAAAAGCTGATTGTAGCAAGCTGCAATTGACCAAAATAATGTCATGCACATGATGATTTTCAGTCTTGTTCTTCAGTTTTGAAACAAAAATGTTTCCCCCTTTGTTTCCACCCCTTCCCCCACCCTCCCCCAGGAGGGTTGGGTGGCTTTGATTCCTTCAAAATCATTCCTGGCTCTGCTGCTAGCAGATATTGTGATCCACAGTTAAGTCCTCCTCTCCTCTTCCTTTAACCAAGCACCTCAATCCACCTAAACTTTGGCAACAAGACTGGCGATTTGCCCAGGTACAAAGGCCAGCACAGTTTCGGTTTTAATTTAAATCGTCCAGTCCTTGAACAGTGAATAAACACGCACACCATCAGGTCAATGTATCCAGCTTCTTAAAAATAACAGAACTAGAATGTAGTATTTCGTCCCTCCTGTCCCTTCTCCTGTCCCCAACACAGTTTTCTCAATTAAGATTGCTTGACTTCTTGCTCCAGAATCCTTGGTCCATATAGATTTCAGAAACAATGTTCAGCCCATGGCAGTCTTACGCTTATGTCCTCAAATGCTTACATTTGATGTGATACCGACATCTGGAAAGTACATGCATTATAGAATAGTTAAAGGTCTGCGGGTACTAAAACAGAATATTTAGCATCATAATTCCACTCTGAAAAGTATATGAATTATAGGATGCATTGTCGCCTTTTTGTTCAATATTTTTAATTATCCAAAGTTCTCTCCATAAAGCTGGAATGCTTCTGAACTGGGGCTAAAGCCTCAGCCTGCAATTGTTTCAGTGTTACTATTTCCTCCTTTTGAGGACTGAGGTGAAGAAATTCTTCCAGAGAAAAGTAGCGACATCATAAGCAATCCTTCCTTTTGTTAGGCAGCCTCCTCCCTTAAAGCTTTGCAGCATGTTTGATAAAACAGTACAGTATGAAAGTGAGTTGAAAGTGCAAAGAATTACAGCTTCTTGATTGCGTCGCAATGGAGAGCAAGTTTGAAGTATAACAGAAAATAATTGTACAATACGAACTCATTTTGCACAATTTCATTATGCTAATAGTACATTGCAGTTTTGACTGACTCGGTGCATAACAATTAATTAAATCAGATCACATCACTTTTGAAAAGTACGTTCATAATGGCTTCAAACTTCACTTTAAAAAATTTCAATGCCTGTGAACAGTTATAATTCTGAGACATGTTAAATGTTAAAACCTCTAACGTACTAGACTTTCAATGCATCCCTTATCCAAACATTTTCCTTAAGGAAATGTGAACTGACACAGATCCTTCCACCCCACAGCATATCTAGAAACATCATTTAGAGTCAGATGCAGCACTGTTTAAATGTAGGAAATCTGCAGTGCAGATAAATCCATTTCTTGCCTCTCATAGAAGCTTAAGATTAACAAGTGCAAACTAAAATAATGCTCCGAATACAAGTAATTTTTTTATATTTCTGATTAATATTATCGTGTTAGACAAAATTAAAGGAAGTAATAACAATACACCTGATATTTCAAATATAATAAAGAACTTAAAGTGACAAACTGGTTGCATTATGTATCAAAAGCTCAAAAGTTAGCATTACAAAATTCATTGAGAATGCTAATACAAAATCTCAACTGTGTGAGTTATTGTCCCACTGCCCAATGTTTTTAAGCTATCATTCAACAAAATATTCAAATCAACAAAAGCTTTTGCAGAATGAAGCAGAGGGTATTTTGAGCTTTGGGATGGGTAACATTAGATTACTCATTCATTACATACTTTCCCCAATTTTTCTTTTCACAACATCAACAAGAACAAAAACCAGGAGAGCTATGGAACTGATGGCCAATCCGATATTGTCAAGAGTTCAAATTAGCCCCAAATTTTCTAAGGGTTTCCATATAAATAAAAATCTTAAATATTAAGTTCATTTCTGACATTGCATCAAAATGAAATTGATTTGTCATCAATATTTTCGCCAAATGGTCATGATTGGTGGTAATGTTTAAGCTACTACATGTGCATCATTGCAATTGGTCCCACATTTGAAACCTGACAGCGTGATCTGATGTGTACATTACTCGCTGCCACCAATCAGTTCATTTCATTTGAGCTTAAAATAATTAGTTTGTTGCTTACAGACATCCAAACATAATGGAGGTCAAGATTGTCATGCACAAACTGAAGATACTTACCTGGAAAACAAGTGATGAATATGAAGAATAGGCATAAATGTTTGCTGGTTACTGCAAAGAAAATAAACACCTCTGTCTGGAATTTCATCATGGAGGCAGAAATTGGGAGTAGGTGATTTTCCCGACGTCGTGATGCCATCTCTGTCCTAACAATGCTTGCAGGCTTGATTTTCATATCCTGGAAGGCGTGAAGGCCTGAAGTTGGGAGATGGAGCCAGGCTGATGCTGAGACAGCCAGGTTCAAAGGCCTGCCTCTGTGCACAGAAATGTTGGCCCAGTTCTTCAGATCAGTGCAAAGGCCCCTCACCCTTTTAACCTGCCTATTTCCTTCATACCCCGGCCTCCTTCATCCCCTGACCCTTCTTCAACCACCTTGCTCTCTCACCCTCAATACCCCTTATCACCTAACACACCATCTTCCCTACCCATTTTATAGCCTCTTCACCCCTCACCCCCCTTACCCACTCACCCAGTATCCACCGTATAAACAGAGCCGACATGCCCTGTAATAACATATGTAAGTCTGTGAAAATCACACTAATCTGTCAAAATAAACAAAGATTACTTGAAGGCACTCAAATATCATTACCTCCTTTGGAAAACTCATAACTCTCAAAGCAAAACAAACATCACTTGAATAGCCATTTGAAACCCCAATATCCTCTTCAGAATCTCATAAATCCTTCAAACTAAAGAAGCATGACTCGAATAGGTATTTAAAAAATCTTCTTTCAAAGCTCATACACTTGTCAAAATAAATAAACATAACTTGAATATGCATTTAAAACCATTTAGCCCTTCAGAAGCTCACAGATCTGTTAAAGCCATCAAACTCACATTCCTCCAGTCAGTTGTGTAAACAAATCCTGTTGTGTAGAATCCATTAATATTTTTGAAGGCAGCAAAGCCATCAAGCTCACATTCCCATGGACAACTGTATAAACAATCCCTGCAGGGCAGAATCCATTAGTGCCTTTGAAGGAAGACAATAGTTTCTATATCTGTCATAGCTCTCAAGCAGCCAAACAGATGGCCAAGCTCTTCTGTAAAAAATAAAGGACACCATGTGTAGCGTTTTAATAACTAGCTATTGTGTTTACACTGGGCTAGAGTTTCAATATTACACAATGCCAAATAATACTTCATCCAGTGGATAATCCGTTTAACTGGATCTGAAGAGCTTTCAACTTTTACAATGCTGTTCTTCACTTGATACTTCACTTGATTGTCTGAAGTAACAACCGACAAACAGATTATCTAATGGCCACTTACTTTTCCAGTCATACTACTGTTACCACTCACTTGCATACATAGACCTAACCCTGGTTACAATAGTTCATGTTGAACTTTAAAGGAAGCACTACCACTTTTATCCACTTTTTACACTCTTCTTACTTCCAATCCATGGTTCAGAAGACTTCCAAAACATGGCAACCTCGATGGCAGAGTTTCTGATATGCCCACCCTTATAATGGGCCTGACAACTTGCAAACAGCAGCGAGTGGGGTTTCCAAACCACGCCCTTTCCTACTCAGCTGAAAATAGCCGGAGACAGTAATGGAGGCAAGGGTTCCGACTTCACTGCACATTGGCCATTTATTTCTGATTCCAACCTCATGTGATCCCAAAATGGGACCACAAAATCTGGTTCCTGGTAGCAATACCCATAATTATTTGAACAATGAGAGAAAAACAATCACACTAAAGGACATCCTTGAAAAATATCATATCACTTCTAATGCAAAAAAAAGTGAACTTCTGTGGTTAATTCATAAAATTTAATGTGAACAACGTCGGCTGCAAAAGTGAACAAGATGATTTCAAACAACATAAGGCTATATGAGCAAGAAGTAAGGAGCATGAAGATGGCAACTGCAGACTGAAAGCAGCATGACCGAGTGATTAAATCTAGAAATATTCTAAGTAAGGGAATTCAATGGAGAGAGGGAGGAAGTGCTGTCCTGGTCTTTTCCCAAAACAGAATGGTCCAAGTGAGAGAGCCAGAGGCAGTGGAATGCAAGAGCTGAGGCCCAGAGGCATTAAGCAAGAGTGCAGGTATGTAATTAATGGGTTTTAAGTTTCATTCTCCCTCTAAACTGGGGCAGTAGTCGAAATGGACACTGGTGAGATATATATTTTATTAAACTAACAGCATAAATAGTCAAACTCCTCAATAACTAATTAGTCCATTGGCAGTACAAATCTTAAGTATTGCTGAAAAGAGACATTTTGTCAAAGCTTTTGGTGTTGCACTCATCAAGACAATTGCAAAAATAGTTATTTCAGTAAATAAGTAGGATTTTGGATTTCTTCCTGTTTTTACAAAACGTTTCTGTTCTTGGCAAAATCGTAACAAGATGTCATATGGTGCAGACAGCTTGCTCTTCTTAAGGATAGAATCATAGAATCCCTACAGTGCAGGAGGAGGCCATTCAGCCCATCGAGTCTGCACCGACCACAATCCCACTCAGGCCCTATTCCCGTAACCCCACATATTTACCCCGCTAATCCCCCTGACACTAGGGTCAATTTAGCAAAGCCAATCAACCTAACCTGCACATCTTGGGAGTGTGGAAGGAAACCAGAGCACCCGGAGGAAACCCACGCAGACATGGGGAGAACTTACAAACTCTGCACAGACAGTGACCCGAGGCCGGAATTGAACTCGGGTCCCTGGCACTGTGAGGCAGCAGGGCTAACCACTGTGCCACCGTGCCGCCCATAGAACACTGAAGGAATTTAAATGATGGAAAAGTGAACATCAGGGCATAGAGATTGGTCCAGGGTGATAGATGTGAAACTGGAGATATTAGTGGTGAACATGAGCAGGGAAAAATATACCCTGTGGGGAGTTAAGAGGTTAAAAATCATCCTGAAAAGGAACAGGGATCAGGTGATCGGGGAGATCAATGGTGTCTGGAACTGAGGATCTGGCCGCAGTGGAATAGAATTATAATGAGCTCACAGGGTGAATGAAGATCAGTGAATGCATCCTTACATGACATTTCCTACATACTGCTCTTCCAGACTCTCCAGCTGCTCAATGCACCACATTCCCTCACTCACCCAGCACCTAATGTATGGTGATCAAGACTCATGCCTAGTAAGGTCATCCTACCTCACTCTGACAAATTTATCAATGCTACTAACCTACACCCACCTCTCACTGCCTCCACATACCTCTCGCTAAATAGTTATGGCAGACACATCATCCAAATACAGAGGTCATTGATATTCTGCCATCTCTCTTGAAAGGCAATGTGGCATGTATCTAAGGAGGCAGAGCAGAACCGACTGGGGACAAGAATGCCTGCATCTCTCGAGCCCTGCAGAGGCAATCATGGGGTTGACAGTGGCAGAGCCTTGGTCAGGTGGTGTCCCAAGGAACATTGAAGATGACAATATGTTCCTGCCTTTTTTCCCTTTTCAACTCCCAGATCTCCCTCATCCAGTCATCTGACATGATGTGACCATGGATCATGCTCCCATTCCCACCCATTTCCCTGAAACCAACCTTCCCCTTTCACTTATTGCTTTCAGACACCTAAGAATTGCCACTGCCCAGCCACAGCAGCCCAAGGAGGAGCAAAGGTTCAGCACTAATGAAGAGTCCCCTTCAATTAATCTGATTCTCGTCGACGCCAGTTCCGATAGTGATCTTGCATGTATCTTGGAGACCATTATAGAGATGGAATCAGCATATGGTGACACATATCGTCACCAGTGGGCTGCAGCCAGATCAGGGGTAAAGGATTTGCCAGCTTGGGTTAGCTTTGTTAGGTTACTCATCAAATTTAATTTGCGATTTTAAGAAGGGCTCCAACATGCCTTTAATGGGGTGATGACAGCAGAGCGTTATTGGGTGGAGTGTGTTAGTTACATTTGCTAAGTAATGGCTAACCATGGTCTTTTTCTACTTACCAATCATGTCACATTTTAAAATCAAAATCATTATCCACAGTCTTTTTGACTTAATCCAACCTTCTACAGTGCTCTACTTCATTTAAAAATATTTTAATATCATAAAATGCGTTCGCAAAATAAATGCAATGGACTTGTAATGATTAGGATTTGCTTTAATATTACCTATTCAACATAAGTAACTTCTATATAGGGTCTCTGAATGCCATTCTTTCATCAGATGCACCTATTCTGATATTGTGTCATAATACTATTCATTTTGATCTCCTATGTTGTCCGTTACTTTTAATTCTGAGATAATGAGCACTCATCTTAAATATATTAGCTTGCTCCCAGTACTCTCAACTCCAAGTCAGGAAGTCACGAGTTCAAACCCCACTTCAAGAACTGAGTTTAGGGTGATATTTCAGTGCAGTGCTGAAAGAGTGCTGCTTCTCAGAGTTCCGTCTTTGAGACGTAAACCAAAGCCTTGTCTACCTGTCCAGGCGAAGGTGAAAGTGAAAGATGAGCAAGGCAATGTCCCACTCAACATTTGTCTCTTAAACAGAAATGGGATAAATGTTGGTTGTCGGATCTTGTGTGCAAATTGCCTGTCGTTGCTGAGATCGTGGTGTAGTGGTAATGTCACTGGACCAGTAATCCAGAGGCCCAGGCTAATGCTCTGGAGACTAGGTTCAAATCTCACCATGGGTATCTGGTGGAATTTAAATTCAATTCATAAATCTGGAATTACAAAAATAGCTAATCTGAGCAACCCATGAAACTATCATCGATTGTTCTAAAACCCCATCTGGTTCACCAATGTCCTTTAGCGAAATAAATCTGTCGTCCTTACCTGGCCTGGCCTACATGTAATGTCAGACCCACAACAATGTGGCTGACCCTTAACTTCCCTCTGAAATGGCCTAGCAAGCCACTCAGTTTAAGGGTAATTAGGGCAACAAATGCTGACCATGCCAGCAATGCCCACACAAAAGCAATGACCATAATTTAAAAATAATTGTCTGTGAAATGATCTGGGACAACCCAAGTTAATAAAAGACACTTCATAAATGAAAACATTTACATCACTATTTTGGCGCTAATGACTCTCCCTGTTGCTCCTTTCTCCCACCCACCTAACCTTATCATTGACAAAACTAATGAATTCCTGAGTTGTCAGTCAAATGTTCCCCTGTGGTCCCAGAAGCAATAAATGGTGATGTATTCCTGATGACGCTTCTATCAAATGAAGATTCCCCTTCTCTATTTCTCAATTGATCCTGTAGCCTTGCAGAATTCTGAAGACAGCTGAGCCGAAACAGAATGTGATATTGGAAAGGAGAGAGAAAAATAAATACTGCTTTCCAGTTTTAGCTTATTGCTTGTGGTGTAGCAATGTAAACAGTCATGAAATCATAGAACCATAGAAAATTACAGCTCAGAAACAGGCCTTTTGGCCCTTCTTGGCTGTGCCGAACCATTTTATACCTAGTCCCACTGACCTGCACTTGGACCATATCCCTCCACACCCCTCTCATCCATGAACCCGTCCAAGTTTTTCTTAAATGTTAAAAGTGACCCCGCATTTTCCACTTTATCCGGCAGCTCATTCCACACTCCCACCACTCTCTGCGTGAAGAAGCCCCCCCTAATATTCCCTTTAAACTTTTCTCCTTTCACCTGTGTAAAATCCATACACATTTTTTCACATCGGAAAAACTATGGGATGAGAAGTAAAAGTAAATGGAATGGAGACAGTTTGATGGGGAAAGTCATGTTAAACAAACTGGCCCATCAAGCTTTCACCCATCCCAGCACAAGACAACCTCTGCACACCATCACCCTTTATAATCGCAAACTTCTCTGGCCCAATTTTTATAATGACTTTGGGTTTTTTCTTACTCTCCCTCTCTAATGATCCAGCCCACACCCTTTCACAACTGAGCTAACCCAGTGCTCGTCCTTTCAACATGCTGTCCTACTCATGCAACTGACAAGCTATATGCTGCAATCTCTCCATGAGGGCTCTGTCTGCTTACCAGCTCTATATTTGGGCACTGTGTCTTCAAAGTTTTCCTGCGCAGTCACTATGATGCGATTTCAACACTCTCCAACACTACGGCTTTGTTGTGGTCTGGTCAAAATGTCAAGGGTGATCTCGTGACATGTAGCATGATCTAAGTCTGTTCACCACGACATACCTGTCTCAATCTTGCTGCCACACTGTTTGACTACCACTGTGCAGTATAGCATGTTTTTATAATGATATAAAGGCATCAATCCTCATAACGGATTGGGTAAACACGTTGCGGGTTCGTTTATAGTGATTAGGCACATGAGAATATTTATATAAAGGTAGAATGCTTGAAGACATCAGCAGTGAAGCTCTGTGCACTGTGTTCTGCTCAGAGGCTAAAGTGAAACTGAGACGGGATCACGTGGCACCCTTCCCTTCTAGTAAAGGCATGTTGCTATATCCGTAAAAACTTATTACAGTAAATATATTGGATTAATATATTGGGTTAGGTTGCTGAACCTTTGGACATTACGTTTGGTAAATTGAGATGTTCTGGGCTTAGAGGTGCAAATCTGTTTGATCCCAACAGCGAAGCCACTATATTGAATGGGTGATGGGAGGGGTTTGGTGCTTATGTGGACAGTAGATGTCAGCTTCCGACAGGGCGATGTTAGCACAGTGTGTGCAATGGTGGACTTTGTTACTCTACAATGCTGGAGCATCAGTGAAAGAGACATTCAAAACAGTTGCTGGTACAGGATGTACCAGAGAGTAAAGGGCAGGTAGGAAAGTGGAATTAAGGTCATATTAAGATCAGCCATGATCTTTGAGAATGGTGGAACAAGCTCAATGGGCCAAGTGGCCTACTCCTGCTACTATTTCATTTTATCTTCTGATATCCGATGATATCACAGTAACCTCATTGCACTGGTCATGAACCTTCAATCATTTATGTACTATAATCAGAGTAGCATGTTGGTTATGTTGGTGAACTAGTAATTCAGAGGTCTGGACGAATGATCTGGAGGCATCAGATCAAATCCAACATGGCAATGGAAGATTTAAAGGCAATTCAATAAATGAGGTATTGAAAAATTTGGCATCAGTAATGATAACCATGAAATGATTGGATTGTTGTAAAAATTTGGCTTGCTCATTAACGTCCATCAACGGAAAAAAGTCTGCTATCTTTACCAGACTATATGTGAACCCAGACTTTGAGGAACCCGGTTGATTTTTAACTGCCTCTGAAATGGTCTATCAAGCCTCTCAACAATATTTGAGAAGGCAGCTCACACCACTGACACAAGGGGCTGTTAGGGAATGACTGGTGACCTTCCCAGCAATGCCCACATTGCGAACGAATTTTAAAAAACTAACCACTAGGTTCTTCTCCTGCTCATCCACTTTCAGCGTGCAACTCTCAATAGCATCAACGTGCTTGTATTGCCCATTTCCAAATCAATCAACTATATTTATCTCAAGCAAAAGAAATCAGCAAAATACAGACCCATTCCTTCATTGCATCCAACCTATTTTTATAACCTGAACAGTGGCACATATTTTCTTATCATTTTTGAACTTAGATAATTCCCAAATGCTTTCATACGATCATTTGTAAATAAGGTGAAAATTAACAGTCCTAACCCTAACATGGATGCCTATGAAATTCCACTAATGACCAGCCCCATAGCGCCTCTGGAATGAATAATTATCCTTTGCCCAGGAATGCAGCAAACCCCCTTATGCCGCCCAATATATGTCCAACAACATGACAAAGTCCAACCTTGCACAGCAGCTTTTGGGCAGCAGTTTGCCAAAGGCTTTTTGAAAGTGATGATTCACAATGTTGCCTGGGTTTCTGAAACTTACCAACTTCATAAGTTACTCAAAAATTAAACCAAGCTGATAAAAGGGGACTTTATTTTTCAGATTCTTTAACCCCATCTGTTCTCAGAGTGGAGGGAGCAGCAGTGGCTCCTGATAAATCACAGCAAGGGGTGAATGTGGATCCTCCAGAATGTATTCCGAATAAAAGAAGGAGTGAAGTCAGAGGACAGCAGGTACACAGGCCCTATGTTCAAAATTTCAGGAACAATGTCAGTGGACCCTGGAAAGTAGTGATCTCTGCATTACTCCCAGTGCCACACATTCATGAAAATAGAAATAGGAAGATTGGGAGAGTTCATGTATGGCTTGAGGAATGGTGCAGGGAGGAAGTCTTCAAATTCTTGGGACATTGGGACCAGTTCCGTGGCAGGGAGCACCAATTCATAGGGTAAGGTTGCACTTCAACAGTGGGGAGGTGGTGGCACAGTGGTATTGTCGCTTGACTAGTACCAAGAGCAATACGGCAGATGGTAGAATTCAAAAACTCAAAAAAAAAATTCTGGAATCAAAATTCTAACAATGGCCATGAAACCATTGTCGATTGTCTAAAAACCTATCTGGTTCACAAATGTCCTTTAGGGAAGGAAATCTGCCACCCTTACCTGGTCTGGCCTAATTGCGACTCCAGATCCACAGCAATGTGGTTGACTCTTAAATGCTTCCTGGAATGGCCTAGCAAACCACCCAGTTGTATTCAACCGCTACAAATGGCACTGTGGATGAACCTACACCTCAGGAACTACAACCATTCAAGAAGGCAACTCACCACCACCTTCTCAAGGATAAGTGGGGATGGGCAATAAATGCTGGACTAGCCAATTACATCCACAACCCATAAAATGATTTTAAAAAAAACATCTGGGTATGATCACATTACTGGAGCTTTTCAATGGGCCTCCAAATAGTGAGATTGAAGAACAAATCTACAGGAAAATCAGAGATGTGCAATAACTATAAGGCTGAATTTTACTGAGAAGGAGAACGGGGGAGGAATGATTGGGAATGATTGCCCAAAGACTACAGGAAATAGGAGCAGGAGTAGATTATATGACCCATCCAGCCTGCTTTGTAGGCTCTACATGATTCAACATGATCATGGCTGATCTTGGGCTTCACCTCCATTTGCTATCCCTCTCCTATATCCCTTGATTCCCTGAGACACCAAAAAATTGTCTATCCAGCTTTAAATGGATTCAGTAATGGGACATCCATAACCTTCTGGGGTTAGAATTCCAAAGAACCACAACCCATTAAGCAAAGAGATTTCTCTTCATCTCAGTCCTAACTGATCAGCCCCTTATCCTGAGACCGTGTCACATGTTTTAGCATCCCAGACCAGCAGTGTCCATTCTACCAAGCCCCTTTAGAATCTTGTAGGTTTGAATGAGGTTGCCTCTCATTCTTCTAAACTCCAGAGAATATAAATCCAATGTATTCAGTCCGCCATCACAGGACAACCCCCTCAATCTAGAGACTAATTTAGTGAACCTTTGCTACACCACCTCCAATGCAAGTACACCATTTTTTAAATGTGGAGACAAAACTGCACACACTATTCCAGATGTGGTCTCACCAAAACCCTGCACAATTGTAGCAGAACTTTCCAATCCCCCTGCAATAAAGATTGTTTGCCTTTCTAATTGCTTGCTGTACTTGCACGCAAACTTTGTGTTCCTTGTACAAGCACACCCAACTCTCTTTGAATATCAACACATACAAGTTTCTCACCTTTTAAAGCATATTCTGCTTTTTTATTCTTATAACCAAAGTGAATATTCACATTTTCCTACATATACTCCATCTAGCACCTTGTTGCCCACTCACTTAACCTGTCAATATCTCTTTGCAACCTCTGTGTCCTTCCCACAGTTTACCTTAATTCCACTTAGCTTGACATCATCAGCAAACATAGATACATCCCTATCGATCTATTCATCTAAGTCATTAATATAGCTTGTAAATAGCTGAGGCCCCAGCACTGATCCTTGGAACTTCACTATTCACTGCTTGCCAACTTGAAAACGTTTATGCCCATTCTCTGTTTTCTATCCATTAATCAATCCTCTGCCTGTGCTAATATATCACCCCCAACTCCATGATCATTAGTTTGCTTATTGGCCTTTAGTGCGGCACCTAATTAAGTGCCCTTTGGAAATCTAGGAATGCAACATCTATTGGTTCCTCTTTATCTACTCTACCAGTTACATCTCCAAAAAGACTAATTTTTTTTCAAACAGGATTCCCCTTGAGTTAAACCATGTTGATTTGTTCTAATCACACAACGCTTTTCTAAGTGCACTGTTAAGACTTCCTTGATAATAGGTTCCAGATTTTCCCAACAACTAATGCCAGGTTAATTGGTCTGTAGTTCACTGTTTTCTCCCTTCCCGCTTTCTTGAAAAGCACTGCAATGTTTGCTAACTTGCAGTCCAGTGGAACTTTTCCTGAATCGAAGGAAATTTGGAAAATCTTAGCCAGCACACCCACCCACTGGGCTGAATAATACATGGGGGTGGGCCGGACGGCACACTCCTGAAAAGCACATTAGCATGAGATCGACCTGCTTCACATCGTCCTGCTTCACAACACTGTGGGGCTGATTAACGAGGGCTGAGTTGGCAGCTCGATCACTCCTGGAAGACATCACTATCTGCTGCCGGGACTGCTGATGAAGAGATGACACTAGGCTCCTTGGAGTAAGTAAGTGGGGGATCTTGGGCCAGGAGGCTAGGGAGAGGGGCAGTTGTTGGTGAAGGAGGTGGATTTAAGGCAACATGTGGGTAGGAAGGGTCGGCCCCCGAAGAGCGACTCCCTGTTGCCCATACACTCCTTTAAATATTTCGGTGCAAAAAAAAGCAGCCTTCTCCTCCCGCCCTGCTGTCCACGCCAAAGGTTTTACAGTATGAGCAGAGTATTATCAGAGTCAATTGGCTTGATTACAAGTCTAATTGAGCATTAATTATTCATTCAAATATGGCAGACGCCGTGCTGATTTTCATGCTCGACCAGTCCCTGCATTATGGGGAAGAGCTTGGGGATGGTTGGGATGGTGATGGGATAGGCATCCAAAACCACCTCCCATCTCCAGTGCAGGGACATAGCTGTTTGATTATTGCTGAATTTCTCATTAAGATCTGCAATGACTGGAGTTAGTAATACAAGTCTGAAATTGTCAACCATTGGGTTATGAAGCACAATTGTATAGAAACATCACAAACTTCGGCAGGAAGAAACCACACTTTAACCAACACATATACGACATATAAGCTATGGTTGAAACAACAATTTACCTTCAGACAGAACCTTCAACATAATGGAACACCCCAAGATGCTTCATAGAGTATTGTCAACAACACATGACGCTGAGCCACATAAGGAGATATTAGTTCAGATGACCACAAGCTTGGTCAAAGAGGTAGGTTTTAAGAAGTGTCTTAAAAGAGGGAAGTGAGGTGGAGAGACATAGGGAGGGAATTCCAAAGCCTGCAGCCTAGGCAAATGAAGGCATTGCGACAAAATGTGGAACAATTAAAATCAGAAATGTTCAAGAGACTGGAATTAGAAACAGTAAGAGGTCTCACCACACCAGGTTAAAGTCCAACAGGTTTATTTGGTAGCACAAGCTTTTGGAGCGCTGCTCCTTCATCAGGTGAGTCACCTGATGAAGGAGCAGCGCTCCGAAAGCTTGTGCTACCAAATAAACCTGTTGGACTTTAACCTGGTGTTGTGAGACTTCTGACTGTGCCCACCCCAGTCCAACGCCGGCATCTCCACATCATGAAATTAAAGAAGCATAGAAATCACGGAAGGTTGTACAATTGTGTGATTGGAAGAAATTACAGAAATAGGGAGGGACTAGGCAACGGGGAGGTTTGAAAACAAGGATGAGAATTTTTACTTAAGATGTTGCGTGACCAGGGCCAACATCGGTCAGTTAAATGTTCAGCAGGAGAGTTTGGGATGACTTCAAGTTTACGGATCGAGTATGGGAGACCAAACATTGCAATAATCGACACTGGGGGAAACAAAGGCACAGCTCAGAGTTTGAACAACAGATGATCTGAGACAGGGTTAAAGTGAGTGATGCAATGGGGGTGGAAATAAACAGTCTTATTGGGGGTGTAAGTATCAGGTTGGAAGGTCATCTTGGGATCAAATATGACACCAAGGTTGTGAATAGACTGACTTAATACTGTACTGTTGTCAGGGAAGGTAACAGAGTCAGTAGCGAGAGTAATGGAGGGAGGGTAACGGAGTCAGTAGGGAGTGTAACGGAGTCAGTAGGGAAGGTAACAGAGTCAGTAGGGAGTGTAACGGAGTCAGTAGGGAGAGTAACGGAGTCAGTCGGGACAGTAATAGGGTGAGTAGGGAGAGTAACAGAGTCAGTAGGGAGGGTAACGGAGTCAGCCGGGAGGGTAATGGAGTCAGTAGGGAGGGAGCGGAGTCAGCATAGAGTGTAATGGAGTCAGTAGGCAGAGTAACGGAGTCAGTATGGAGAGTGACGGAGTCAGGAGGGAGGGAAACAGAGTCAGTAGGGAGAATGACGGAGTCAGTATGAAGTGTAACGGAGTCAGTAGGGAGAGTAACGGAGTCAGTAGAGAGAGTAACGGAGTCAGTAGGGAGTGATACGGAGTCAGTAGGGAGAGTAATGGAGTCAGTAGGGAGAGTAATGGAGTCAGTAGGGAGTGATACGGAGTCAGTGGGAAGAGTAATGGAGTCAGTAGGGAGGGTAACTGAGTCAGAAGGGAGAGTAACGGAGTCAGTAGGGAGTGTAACGGAGTCAGTCGGAAGTGTAACGGAGTCAGTCGGGAGAGTAATGGAGACAGTAGGGAGAGTAATGAAGTCAGTAGGGCACGTAACGGAGTCAGTATGGAGTGTAACGGAGTCAGTAGGGAGAGTAACGGGGTCAGTAGGGAGTGCAGCAGAGTCAGTAGGGAGAGTAACGGAGCGAATAGGGAGTGTAACGGAGAGAGTAGGGAGAGTAATGGAGTCCGTAGGGAGAATAACGGAGTCCATAGGGAGTGTAACCGAGTCAGGAGGAAGAGTAACGGAGTCAGTAGGGAGAGTAACGGAGTCAAGCAGGGTGGGTAGCGGAGTCACTAGGGAGGGTAACGGAGTCAGGAGGGAGGGTAACTGAGTCAGGAGGGTGTTTAACAGAGTCAGGATGGAGGGTAAAGGAGTCAGTGGGGAGAGGAACGGGGTCAGCAGGGAGGTTAACGGAGTCAGCGGGAGGATAATGGAGTCTGTAGGGAGGGAGCAGAGTCAGTATAGAGTGTAACGGAGTCAGTAGAGAGACTAACGGAGTCAGTAGGGAGAATAACGGAGTCAGTAGGTAGAGTAACGGAATCAGTAGGGAGAGGAACGGAGTCAGTAGGGAGGGTAACGGAGTCAGTAGGGCGAGTACCGGAGTCAGTATGGAGAGTAACGGAGTCAGTAGGGAGAGGAACGGAGTCAGTAGGGAGGGTAACGGAGTCAGTAGGGAGAGTAACGGAGTCAGTAGGGAGAGGAACGGAGTCAGTAGGGAGTGTAACGGGGTCAGGAGGGAGAGGAACGGAGTCAGTAGAGAGAGTAACGGAGTCAGTAGAGAGAGTAACGGAGTCAGTAGAGAGAGAAATGGAGTCAGTAGGGAGAGTAACGGAGTCAGTAGGGAGAGTAACGGAGTCAGTAGGGAGAGGAACGGGGTCAGTAGGGAGAGTAACGGAGTCAGTCGGGAGAGTAACGGAGTCAGTAGGGAGGGTAACGGCGTCAGTAGGGAGAGTAACAGAGTCAGTAGGAGGTTAAGGGAGTCAGTAGGGAGAGGAACGGAGTCAGCAGAGAGAGTAACGGAGTCAGTAGAGAGAGTAATGGAGTCAGTAGGGAGAGGAATGGAGTCAGTAGGGACGTTAACGGAGTCAGTAAGGATTGTAACAGAATCAGTAGGGAGATTATCGGAGTCAGTATGGAGTGTACCGTAGTCAGTAGTGAGACCATCGGAGTCAGTAGGGAGAGTAACGGAGTCAGTAGGGAGAGTAACGGAGTCAGTATGGAGAGTAACGGAGTCAGTAGAGAGACTAACGGAGTCAGTTGGGAGAGTAACGGAGTCAGTAGGGAGAGGAACGGAGTCAGTAGGGAGTGTAACGGGGTCAGTAGGGAGAGGAACGGAGTCAGTAGAGAGAGTAAAGGAGTCTGTAGAGAGAGTAACGGAGTCAGTAGAGAGAGTAATGGAGTCAGTAGGGAGATTAACAGAGTCAGTACGGACGATAACGGAGTCAGTAGGGAGTGGAATGGAGACAGGAGGGAGAGTAACGAAGCTGGTAGGGAGGGTAACTGAGTCAGTAGGGAGAGTGACGGAGTCAGAATGGAGTGTAACGGAGTCAGTATGGAGTGTAATGGAGTCAGTAGAGAGAGACTAACGGAGTCAGTAGGGAGAATAACGGAGTCAGTAGGGAGAGTAACGGAATCAGGAGGGAGGTTAACGGAGTCAGTAGGGAGAGTAACGGAGTCAGTAGGGAGAGTAAAAGAGTAAGTAGGGAGAGTAACGGAGTCAGTCGGGAGAGTAACGGAGTCAGTCGGGAGAGTAACGGAGTGAGTAAGGCGAGTAACGGAGTGAGTAGGGATGATAACGGAGTCAGTATGGATTGTAACAGAGTCAGTAGAGTGACTAACGAGTCAGTCGGGAGAGTAACGGAGTCAGTATGGAGAGTAACGGAGTCAGTAGGGAGAGGAACGGAGTCAGTAGAGAGAGTAATGGAGTCAGTAGGGAGAGTAACGGAGTCAGTCGGGACGATAACGGAGTCAGTAGGGAGTGTAACGGAGACAATAGGCAGAGTAACGGAGTCAGTAGGGAGAGGAACGGAGTCAGTAGAGAGAGTAATGGAGTCAGTAGGGAGAGTAACGGAGTCAGTCGGGACGATAACGGAGTCAGTAGGGAGTGTAACGGAGACAGGAGGGAGAGTAACGGAGTCAGTAGGGAGGGTAACGGAGTCAGTATCGAGTGTAGCGGAGTCAGTAGGGAGAGTATAGGAGTCAGTATGGAGAGCAACGGAGTCAGTATGGAAAGTGATGGAGTCAGTAGGGAGGGTAACGGAGTCAGTAGGGAGAGTAACGGAGTCAGTCGGGAGAGTAACGGAGTCAGTATGGAAAGTGACGGAGTCAGTAGGGAGAGTAACGGACTCAGCAGGGAGAGGAACGGAGTCAGTAGGGAGAGTAACGGAGTCTGTTGGAAGGGTAACGGAGTCAGTAGGGAGTGTAACGGAGTCAGTAGGGAAGGTAACAGAGTCAGTAGGGAGTGTAACGGAGTCAGTAGGGAGAGTAACGGAGTCAGTCGGGACAGTAATAGGGTGAGTAGGGAGAGTAACAGAGTCAGTAGGGAGGGTAACGGAGTCAGCCGGGAGGGTAATGGAGTCAGTAGGGAGGGAGCGGAGTCAGCATAGAGTGTAATGGAGTCAGTAGGCAGAGTAACGGAGTCAGTATGGAGAGTGACGGAGTCAGGAAGGAGGGAAACAGAGTCAGTAGGGAGAATGACGGAGTCAGTATGAAGTGTAACGGAGTCAGTAGGGAGAGTAACGGAGTCAGTAGAGAGAGTAACGGAGTCAGTAGGGAGTGATACGGAGTCAGTAGGGAGAGTAATGGAGTCAGGAGGGAGAGTAATGGAGTCAGTAGGGAGTGATACGGAGTCAGTGGGAAGAGTAATGGAGTCAGTAGGGAGGGTAACTGAGTCAGAAGGGAGAGTAACGGAGTCAGTAGGGAGTGTAACGGAGTCAGTCGGAAGTGTAACGGAGTCAGTCGGGAGAGTAATGGAGACAGTAGGGAGAGTAATGAAGTCAGTAGGGCACGTAACGGAGTCAGTACGGAGTGTAACGGAGTCAGTAGGGAGAGTAACGGGGTCAGTAGGGAGTGCAGCAGAGTCAGTAGGGAGAGTAACGGAGCGAATAGGGAGTGTAACGGAGAGAGTAGGGAGAGTAATGGAGTCCGTAGGGAGAATAACGGAGTCCATAGGGAGTGTAACCGAGTCAGGAGGAAGAGTAACGGAGTCAGTAGGGAGAGTAACGGAGTCAGTAGGGTGGGTAGCGGAGTCACTAGGGAGGGTAACGGAGTCAGGAGGGAGGGTAACTGAGTCAGGAGGGTGTTTAACAGAGTCAGGATGGAGGGTAAAGGAGTCAGTGGGGAGAGGAACGGGGTCAGCAGGGAGGTTAACGGAGTCAGCGGGAGGATAATGGAGTCTGTAGGGAGGGAGCAGAGTCAGTATAGAGTGTAACGGAGTCAGTAGAGAGACTAACGGAGTCAGTAGGGAGAATAACGGAGTCAGTAGGTAGAGTAACGGAATCAGTAGGGAGAGGAATGGAGTCAGTAGGGAGGGTAACGGAGTCAGTATGGAGAGTAACGGAGTCAGTAGGGAGAGGAACGGAGTCAGTAGGGAGGGTAACGGAGTCAGTAGGGAGAGTAACGGAGTCAGTAGGGAGGGTAACAGAGTCAGTAGGGAGAGTAACGGAGTCAGTAGGAGGTTAAGGGAGTCAGTAGGGAGAGGAACGGAGTCAGCAGAGAGAGTAACGGAGTCAGTAGAGAGAGTAATGGAGTCAGTAGGGAGAGTAACGGAGTCAGTAGGGACATTAACGGAGTCAGTAAGGATTGTAACAGAATCAGTAGGGAGATTATCGGAGTCAGTATGGAGTGTACCGTAGTCAGTAATGAGACCATCGGAGTCAGTAGGGAGAGTAACGGAGTCAGTAGGGAGAGTAACGGAGTCAGTATGGAGAGTAGCGGAGTCAGTAGAGAGACTAACGGAGTCAGTTGGGAGAGTAACGGAGTCAGTAGGGAGAGGAACGGAGTCAGTAGGGAGTGTAACGGGGTCAGTAGGGAGAGGAACGGAGTCAGTAGTGAGAGTAACGGAGTCAGTAGAGAGAGTAACGGAGTCAGTAGAGAGAGAAATGGAGTCAGTAGGGAGAGTAACGGAGTCAGTAGGGAGAGTAACGGAGTCAGTAGGGAGAGGAACGGGGTCAGTAGGGAGAGTAACGGAGTCAGTCGGGAGAGTAACGGAGTCAGTAGGGAGGGTAACGGCGTCAGTAGGGAGAGTAACAGAGTCAGTAGGAGGTTAAGGGAGTCAGTAGGGCGAGGAACGGAGTCAGCAGAGAGAGTAACGGAGTCAGTAGAGAGAGTAATGGAGTCTGTAGGGAGAGTAATGGAGTCAGTAGGGACGTTAACGGAGTCAGTAAGGATTGTAACAGAATCAGTAGGGAGATTATCGGAGTCAGTATGGAGTGTACCGTAGTCAGTAGTGAGACCATCGGAGTCAGTAGGGAGAGTAACGGAGTCAGTAGGGAGAGTAACGGAGTCAGTATGGAGAGTAACGGAGTCAGTAGAGAGACTAACGGAGTCAGTTGGGAGAGTAACGGAGTCAGTAGGGAGAGGAACGGAGTCAGTAGGGAGTGTAACGGGGTCAGTAGGGAGAGGAACGGAGTCAGTAGAGAGAGTAAAGGAGTCTGTAGAGAGAGTAACGGAGTCAGTAGAGAGAGTAATGGAGTCAGTAGGGATAGTAACGGAGTCAGTCGGGAGAGTAACGGAGTCAGTAGGGAGAGGAACGGAGTCAGTAGAGAGAGTAACGGAGTCAGTAGAGAGAGTAATGGAGTCAGTAGGGAGATTAACAGAGTCAGTACGGACGATAACGGAGTCAGTAGGGAGTGTAATGGAGACAGGAGGGAGAGTAACGAAGCTGGTAGGGAGGGTAACTGAGTCAGTAGGGAGAGTAACGGAGTCAGAATGGAGTGTAACGGAGTCAGTATGGAGTGTAATGGAGTCAGTAGAGAGAGACTAACGGAGTCAGTAGGGAGAATAACGGAGTCAGTAGGGAGAGTAACGGAATCAGGAGGGAGGTTAACGGAGTCAGTAGGGAGAGTAACGGAGTCAGTAGGGAGAGTAAAAGAGTAAGTAGGGAGAGTAACGGAGTCAGTCGGGAGAGTAACGGAGTCAGTCGGGAGAGTAACGGAGTGAGTAAGGCGAGTAACGGAGTGAGTAGGGATGATAACGGAGTCAGTATGGATTGTAACAGAGTCAGTAGAGTGACTAACGAGTCAGTCGGGAGAGTAACGGAGTCAGTATGGAGAGTAACGGAGTCAGTAGGGAGAGGAACGGAGTCAGTAGAGAGTAATGGAGTCAGTAGGGAGAGTAACGGAGTCAGTCGGGACGATAACGGAGTCAGTAGGGAGTGTAACGGAGACAGTAGGGAGAGTAACGGAGTCAGTAGGGAGAGGAACGGAGTCAGTAGAGAGAGTAATGGAGTCAGTAGGGAGAGTAACGGAGTCAGTCGGGACGATAACGGAGTCAGTAGGGAGTGTAACGGAGACAGGAGGGAGAGTAACGGAGTCAGTAGGGAGGGTAACGGAGTCAGTATCGAGTGTAGCGGAGTCAGTAGGGAGAGTATAGGAGTCAGTATGGAAAGTGATGGAGTCAGTAGGGAGGGTAACGGAGTCAGTAGGGAGAGTAACGGAGTCAGTCGGGAGAGTAACGGAGTCAGTATGGAAAGTGACGGAGTCAGTAGGGAGAGTAACGGACTCAGCAGGGAGAGGAACGGAGTCAGTAGGGAGAGTAACGGAGTCTGTTGGAAGGGTAACGGAGTCAGTAGGGAGAGGAACGGAGTCAGTAGAGAGAGTAACGGAGTCAGTAGGGAGAGTAACGGAGTCTGTCGGAAGGGTAACGGAGTCAGTAGTGAGAGTAACGGAGTCAGTCGGGACGATAATGGAGTCAGTATGGATTGTAACAGAATCAGTAGATAGACATACTGAGTCAGTAGGGAGAGTAACGGAGTCAGTATGGAGAGTAACGCAGTCAGTGTGGAGGGTAACGGAGTCAGTAGGGAGAGTAACGGAGTCAGTATGGAGAGTAATGGAGTCAGTAGGGAGAGTAACAGAGTCAGTAGGGAGTGTAACGGAGTCAGTAGGGAGGGTAACGGAGTCAGTAGGGCGATTACCGGAGTCAGTATGGAGGGTAACGGAGTCAGTAGGGAGAGGAACGGAGTCAGTCGGGAGAGTAACGGAGTCAGTAGGGAGAGGAACGGAGTCAGTAGGGAGAGTAACGGAGTCAGTCGAGAGAGTAATGGAGTCAGTAGGGAGAGTAATGGAGTCAGTAGGGAGAGTAACGGAGTCAGTAAGGACGTTAACGGAGTCAGTAAGGAGTGTACCGTCGTCAGTAGAGAGACCAGCGGAGTCAGTAGGGAGTGTAACGGAGTCAGTAGGGAGGGTAACGGAGTCAGTAGGGCGAGTACCGGAGTCAGTATGGAGGGTAACGGAGTCAGTAGGGAGGGTAACGGAGTCAGTCGGGAGAGTAACGGAGTCAGTCGGGAGAGTAACGGAGTCAGTCAGGAGAGTAACGGAGTCAGTAGGGAGAGTAAGGGAGTCAGTATGCAGAGTAACAGAGTCAGTAGGGAGAGGAACGGAGTCAGTCGGGAGAGTAACGGAGTCAGTCAGGAGAGTAACGGAGTCAGTAGGGAGAGTAACGGAGTCAGTCAGGAGAGTAACGGAGTCAGTAGGGAGAGTAAGGGAGTCAGTATGCAGAGTAACAGAGTCAGTAGGGAGAGTAACGGAGTCAGTCGAGAGAATAATGGAGTCAGTAGGGAGAGTAATGGAGTCAGTAGGGAGAGTAACGGAGTCAGTAGGGAGACTAACGGAGTCATTCGGGAGAGTACCGGAGTCAGTAGGGAGTGGAACGTAGTGAGTGGAGAGAGTAACGGAGTCAGTACAGAGAGTACCGGAGTCAGTATGGAGTGTAACGGAGTCAGTCGGGACGATAACGGAGTCAGTTGGGAGAGGAACGGAGTCAGTCGAGAGAGTAACAGAGTCAGTCGGGACGATAACGGAGTCAGTATGGATTGTAACAGAATCAGTAGGGAGAGTAACGGAGTCAGTATGGAGTGTAACGTAGTCAGTAGAGAGATTAACTGAGTCAGTAGGGAGAGTAACGGAGTCAGTATGGAGAGTAACAGAGTCAGTATGGAGGGTAACGGAGTCAGTAGGGAGAGTAACGGAGTCAGTAGGGAGAGTAACGGAGTCAGTACGGACGATAACGGAGTCAGTAGGGAGTGTAATGGAGACAGGAGGGAGAGTAACGAAGTCAGTAGGGAGGGTAACTGAGTCAGTAGGGAGAGTAACGGAGTCAGTATGGAGTGTAACGGAGTCAGTATGGAGAGTAATGGAGTCAGTAGAGAGAGAGACTGACGGACTCAGTAGGGAGAATAACGGAGTCAGTAGGGAGAGTAACGGAATCAGGAGGGAGGTTAACGGAGTCAGTAGGGAGAGTAACGGAGTTAATAGGGAGAGTAACAGAGTCAGTAGGGAGAGTAACGTTGTCAGTATGGAGTGTAACTGAGTCAGTAGGGAGAGGAACCGAGTCAGTAGAGAGAGTAACGGAGTCAGTAGTGAGAGTAACGGAGTCAGTCGGGACGATAACGGAGTCAGTATGGATTGTAACAGAATCAGTAGAGGGGCATACTGAGTCAGTAGGGAGAGTAACGGAGTCAGTATGGAGAGTAACGCAGTCAGTGTGGTTGGTAACGGAGTCAGTAGTGAGGGTAACGGAGTCAGTAGGGAGAGTGACGGAGTCAGCAGGGAGAGTAATGGAGTCAGTAGGGAGAGTAACGGAGTCAGTAGGGAGGGTAACGGAGTCAGTAGGGAGGGTAACGGAGTCAGTAGGGCGAGTACCGGAGTCAGTATGGAGGGTAACGGAGTCAGTAGGGAGGGTAACGGAGTCAGTCGGGAGAGTAACGGAGTCAGCCGGGAGAGTAACGGAGTCAGTCAGGAGAGTAACGGAGTCAGTAGGGAGAGTAAGGGAGTCAGTATGCAGAGTAACAGAGTCAGTAGGGAGAGGAACGGAGTCAGTAGGGAGAGTAACGGAGTCAGTCGAGAGAATAATGGAGTCAGTAGGGAGAGTAATGGAGTCAGTAGGGAGAGTAACGGAGTCAGTAGGGAGACTAACGGAGTCATTCGGGAGAGTACCGGAGTCAGTAGGGAGTGGAACGTAGTGAGTGGAGAGAGTAACGGAGTCAGTACAGAGAGTAACGGAGTCAGTATGGAGTGTAACGGAGTCAGTCGGGACGATAACGGAGTCAGTTGGGAGAGGAACGGAGTCAGTCGAGAGAGTAACAGAGTCAGTCGGGACGATAACGGAGTCAGTATGGATTGTAACAGAATCAGTAGGGAGAGTAACGGAGTCAGTATGGAGTGTAACGTAGTCAGTAGAGAGATTAACTGAGTCAGTAGGGAGAGTAACGGAGTCAGTATGGAGAGTAACAGAGTCAGTATGGAGGGTAACGGAGTCAGTAGGGAGAGTACCGGAGTCAGTATGGCGGGTAACGGAGTCAGTAGGGAGTGTAACGGAGTCAGTCGGGACGATAACGGAGTCAGTTGGGAGAGGAACGGAGTCAGTCGAGAGAGTAACGGAGTCAGTCGGGACGATAACGGAGTCAGTATGGATTGTAACAGAATCAGTAGGGAGAGTAACGGAGTCAGTATGGGGTGTACCGTAGTCAGTAGAGAGATTAACTGAGTCAGTAGGGAGAGTAACGGAGTCAGTATGGAGAGTAACGGAGTCAGTATGGAGGGTAACGGAGTCAGTAGGGAGGGTAACGGAGTCATTAGTGAGAGTAATGGACTCAGTATGGAGAGTAACGGAGTCAGTAGGGAGAGTAACGGAGTCAGTAGGGAGAGTAACGGAGTCAGTACGGACGATAACGGAGTCAATAGGGAGTGTAATGGAGACAGGAGGGAGAGTAACGAAGTCAGTAGGGAGGGTAACTGAGTCAGTAGGGAGAGTAACGGAGTCAGTATGGAGTGTAAAGGAGTCAGTATGGAGAGTGACGGAGTCAGTAGAGAGAGACTTACGGAGTCAGTAGGGAGAATAACGGAGTCAGTAGGGAGAGTAACGGAATCAGGAGGGAGGTTAACGGAGTCAGTAGGGAGAGTAACGAAGTCAGTAGGGAGAGTAACAGAGTCAGTAGGGAGAGTAACGGAGTCAGTATGGAGTGTAACGGAGTCAGTAGGGAGAGGAACGGAGTCAGTAGAGAGAGTAACGGAGTCAGTAGTGAGAGTAACGGAGTCAGTCGGGAGAGTAACGGAATCAGGAGGGAGAGTAACGGAATCAGGAGGGAGGTTAACGGAGTCAGTAGGGAGAGTAACGGTGTCAGGAGGGAGAGTAACAGAGTCACTAGGGAGAGTAACGGAGTCAGTATGGAGTGTAACTGAGTCAGTAGGGAGAGGAACGGAGTCAGTAGAGAGAGTAACGGAGTCAGTAGGGAGAATAACGGAGTCAGTAGGGAGAGTAACGGAATCAGGATGGAGGTTAACGGAGTCAGTAGGGAGAGTAACGGAGTCAGTAGGGAGAGTAACAGAGTCAGTAGGGAGAGTAACGGAGTCAGTATGGAGTGTAACGGAGTCAGTAGGGAGAGGAACGGAGTCAGTAGAGAGAGTAACGGAGTCAGTAGTGAGAGTAACGGAGTCAGTCGGGAGAGTAACGGAATCAGGAGGGAGAGTAACGGAATCAGGAGGGAGGTTAACGGAGTCAGTAGGGAGAGTAACGGAGTCAGTAGGGAGAGTAACAGAGTCACTAGGGAGAGTAACGGAGTCAGTATGGAGTGTAACGGAGTCAGTAGGGAGAGGAACGGAGTCAGTAGAGAGAGTAACGGAGTCAGTAGGGAGATTAACGGAGTCAGTAGGGAGAGTTACAGAGTCAGTAGGGAGAGTAACGGAGTCAGTATGGAGTGTAACGGAGTCAGTATGGAGTGTAACGGAGTCAGTAGGGAGAGTAAGGGAGTCAGTATGCAGAGTAACAGAGTCAGTAGGGAGAGGAACGGAGTCAGTAGGGAGAGTAACGGAGTCAGTCGAGAGAATAATGGAGTCAGTAGGGAGAGTAATGGAGTCAGTAAGGAGAGTAACGGAGTCAGTAGGGAGACTAACGGAGTCATTCGGGAGAGTAACGGAGTCAGTCGAGAGAATAATGGAGTCAGTAGGGAGAGTAATGGAGTCAGTAGGGAGAATAACGGAGTCAGTAGGGAGACTAACGGAGTCATTCGGGAGAGTACCGGAGTCAGTAGGGAGTGGAACGTAGTCAGTGGAGAGAGTAACGGAGTCAGTACAGAGAGTAACGGAGTCAGTATGGAGTGTAACGGAGTCAGTCGGGACGATAACGGAGTCAGTTGGGAGAGGAACGGAGTCAGTCGAGAGAGTAACAGAGTCAGTCGGGACGATAACGGAGTCAGTATGGATTGTAACAGAATCAGTAGGGAGAGTAACGGAGTCAGTATGGAGTGTAACGTAGTCAGTAGAGAGATTAACTGAGTCAGTAGGGAGAGTAACGGAGTCAGTATGGAGAGTAACAGAGTCAGTATGGAGGGTAACGGAGTCAGTAGGGAGAGTACCGGAGTCTGTATGGAGGGTAACGGAGTCAGTAGGGAGTGTAACGGAGTCAGTCGGGACGATAACGGAGTCAGTTGGGAGAGGAACGGAGTCAGTCGAGAGAGTAACGGAGTCAGTCGGGACGATAACGGAGTCAGTATGGATTGTAACAGAATCAGTAGGGAGAGTAACGGAGTCAGTATGGAGTGTACCGTAGTCAGTAGAGAGATTAACTGAGTCAGTAGGGAGAGTAACGGAGTCAGTATGGAGAGTAACGGAGTCAGTATGGAGGGTAACGGAGTCAGTAGGGAGGGTAACGGAGTCATTTGTGAGAGTAATGGACTCAGTCTGGAGAGTAACGGAGTCAGTAGGGAGAGTAACGGAGTCAGTAGGGAGAGTAACGGAGTCAGTACGGACGATAACGGAGTCAGTCGGGAGAGTAACGGAATCAGGAGGGAGAGTAACGGAATCAGGAGGGAGGTTAACGGAGTCAGTAGGGAGAGTAACGGAGTCAGTAGGGAGAGTAACAGAGTCACTAGGGAGAGTAACGGAGTCAGTATGGAGTGTAACGGAGTCAGTAGGGAGAGGAACGGAGTCAGTAGAGAGAGTAACGGAGTCAGTAGGGAGAATAACGGAGTCAGTAGGGAGAGTAACGGAATCAGGAGGGAGGTTAACGGAGTCAGTAGGGAGACTAACGGAGTCATTCGGGAGAGTAACGGAGTCAGTCGGGAGTGGAACTGAGTCAGTGGAGAGAGTAACGGAGTCAGTACAGAGAGTAACGGAGTCAGTATGGAGTGTAACGGAGTCAGTCGGGACGATAACGGAGTCAGTTGGGAGAGGAACGGAGTCAGTCGAGAGAGTAACAGAGTCAGTCGGGATGATAACGGAGTCAGTATGGATTGTAACAGAATCAGTAGGGAGAGTAACGGAGTCAGTATGGAGTGTACCGTAGTCAGTAGAGAGATAAACTGAGTCAGTAGGGAGAGTAACGGAGTCAGTATGGAGAGTCACAGAGTCAGTATGGAGGGTAACGGAGTCAGTAGGGAGAGTACCGGAGTCAGTATGGAGGGTAACGGAGTCAGTCGGGAGTGTAACGGAGTCAGTCGGGACGATAACGGAGTCAGTTGGGAGAGGAACGGAGTCAGTCGAGAGAGTAACGGAGTCAGTCGGGACGATAATGGAGTCAGTATGGATTGTAACAGAATCAGTAGGGAGAGTAACGGAGTCAGTATGGAGTGTAACGTAGTCAGTAGAGAGATTAACTGAGTCAGTAGGGAGAGTAACGGTGTCAGTAGGGAGAGTAACGGAGTCAGTATGGAGGGTAACGGAGTCAGTAGGGAGGGTAACGGAGTCATTAGTGAGAGTAATGGACACAGTATGGAGAGTAACGGAGTCAGTATGGAGGGTAACGGAGTCAGTAGGGAGAGTAACGGAGTCAGTAGGGAGAGTAACGGAGTCAGTACGGACGATAACGGAGTCAATAGGGAGTGTAATGGAGACAGAAGGGAGAGTAACGAAGTCAGTAGGGAGGGTAACTGAGTCAGTAGGGAGAGTAACGGAGTCAGTATGGAGTGTAACGGAGTCAGTATGGAGAGTGACGGAGTCAGTAGAGAGAGACTAACGGAGTCAGTAGGGAGAATAACGGAGTCAGTAGGGAGAGTAACGGAATCAGGAGGGAGGTTAACGGAGTCAGTAGGGAGAGTAACGGAGTCAGTAGGGAGAGTAACAGAGTCAGTAGGGAGAGTAACGGAGTCAGTATGGAGTGTAACGGAGTCAGTAGGGTGAGGAACGGAGTCAGTCGGGAGAGTAACGGAATCAGGAGGGAGAGTAACGGAATCAGGAGGGAGGTTAATGGAGGCAGTAGGGAGAGTATCGGAGTCAGTATGGAGAGTAACAGAGTCAGTATGGAGGGTGACGGAGTCAGTAGGGAGAGTACCGGAGTCAGTATGGAGTGTAACGTAGTCAGTAGAGAGATTAACTGAGTCAGTAGGGAGAGTAACGGAGTCAGTATGGAGAGTAACAGAGTCAGTATGGAGGGTAACGGAGTCAGTAGGGAGAGTACCGGAGTCAGTATGGAGGGTAACGGAGTCAGTAGGGAGTGTAACGGAGTCAGTCGGGACGATAACGGAGTCAGTACAGAGAGTAACGGAGTCAGTATGGAGTGTAACGGAGTCAGTCGGGACGATAATGGAGTCAGTATGGATTGTAACAGAATCAGTAGGGAGAGTAACGGAGTCACTATGGAGTGTAACGTAGTCAGTAGAGAGATTAACTGAGTCAGTAGGGAGAGTAACGGTGTCAGTAGGGAGAGTAACGGAGTCAGTATGGAGGGTAACGGAGTCAGTAGGGAGGGTAACGGAGTCATTAGTGAGAGTAATGGACACAGTATGAAGAGTAACGGAGTCAGTATGGAGGGTAACGGAGTCAGTAGGGAGAGTAACGGAGTCAGTAGGGAGAGTAACGGAGTCAGTACGGACGATAACGGAGTCAATAGGGAGTGTAATGGAGACAGAAGGGAGAGTAACGAAGTCAGTAGGGAGGGTAACTGAGTCAGTAGGGAGAGTAACGGAGTCAGTATGGAGTGTAACGGAGTCAGTATGGAGAGTGACGGAGTCAGTAGAGAGAGACTAACGGAGTCAGTAGGGAGAATAACGGAGTCAGTAGGGAGAGTAACGGAATCAGGAGGGAGGTTAACGGAGTCAGTAGGGAGAGTAACGGAGTCAGTAGGGAGAGTAACAGAGTCAGTAGGGAGAGTAACGGAGTCAGTATGGAGTGTAACGGAGTCAGTAGGGTGAGGAACGGAGTCAGTCGGGAGAGTAACGGAATCAGGAGGGAGAGTAACGGAATCAGGAGGGAGGTTAACGGAGGCAGTAGGGAGAGTATCGGAGTCAGTATGGAGTGTAACGGAGTCAGTAGGGAGAGGAACGGAGTCAGTAGAGAGAGTAACGGAGTCAGTAGGGAGAATAACGGAGTCAGTAGGGAGAGTAACGGAATCAGGAGGGAGGTTAACGGAGTCAGTCGGGAGATTAACGGAGTCATTAGGGAGAGTTACAGAGTCAGTAGGGAGAGTAACGGAGTCAGTATGGAGTGTAACGGAGTCAGTAGGGAGAGTAAGGGAGTCAGTATGCAGAGTAACAGAGTCAGTAGGGAGAGGAACGGAGTCAGTAGGGAGAGTAACGGAGTCAGTCGAGAGAATAATGGAGTCAGTAGGGAGAGTAATGGAGTCAGTAGGGAGACTAACGGAGTCATTCGGGAGAGTAACGGAGTCAGTAGGGAGTGGAACGTAGTCAGTGGAGAGAGTAACGGAGTCAGTACAGAGAGTAACGGAGTCAGTACGGAGTGTAACGGAGTCAGTCGGGACGATAACGGAGTCAGTTGGGAGAGGAACGGAGTCAGTCGAGAGAGTAACAGAGTCAGTCGGGACGATAACGGAGTCAGTATGGATTGTAACAGAATCAGTAGGGAGAGTAACGGAGTCAGTATGGAGAGTAACGTAGTCAGTAGAGAGATTAACTGAGTCAGTAGGGAGAGTAACGGAGTCAGTATGGAGAGTAACAGAGTCAGTATGGAGGGTAACGGAGTCAGTAGGGAGAGTAACGGAGTCAGTCAGGAGAGTAACGGAGTCAGTAGGGAGAGTAAGGGAGTCAGTATGCAGAGTAACAGAGTCAGTAGGGAGAGGAACGGAGTCAGTAGGGAGAGTAACGGAGTCAATCGAGAGAATAATGGAGTCAGTAGGGAGAGTAATGGAGTCAGTAGGGAGAGTAACGGAGTCAGTAGGGAGACTAACGGAGTCATTCGGGAGAGTACCGGAGTCAGTAGGGAGTGGAACGTAGTCAGTGGAGAGAGTAACGGAGTCAGTACAGAGAGTAACGGAGTCAGTATGGAGTGTAACGGAGTCAGTCGGGACGATAACGGAGTCAGTTGGGAGAGGAACGGAGTCAGTCGAGAGAGTAACAGAGTCAGTCGGGACGATAACGGAGTCAGTATGGATTGTAACAGAATCAGTAGGGAGAGTAACGGAGTCAGTATGGAGTGTACCGTAGTCAGTAGAGAGATTAACTGAGTCAGTAGGGAGAGTAACGCAGTCAGTACGGAGAGTAACGGAGTCAGTATGGAGAGTAACAGAGTCAGTATGGAGGGTAACGGAGTCAGTAGGGAGAGTACCGGAGTCAGTATGGAGGGTAACGGAGTCAGTAGGGAGTGTAACGGAGTCAGTCGGGACGATAACGGAGTCAGTTGGGAGAGGAACGGAGTCAGTCGAGAGAGTAACGGAGTCAGTCGGGACGATAACGGAGTCAGTATGGATTGTAACAGAATCAGTAGGGAGAGTAACGGAGTCAGTATGGAGTGTACCGTAGTCAGTAGAGAGATTAACTGAGTCAGTAGGGAGAGTAACGGAGTCAGTATGGAGAGTAACGGAGTCAGTATGCAGGGTAACGGAGTCAGTAGGGAGGGTAACGGAGTCATTAGTGAGAGTAATGGACTCAGTATGGAGAGTAACGGAGTCAGTATGGAGGGTAACGGAGTCAGTAGGGAGAGTAACGGAGTGAGTAGGGAGAGTAACGGAGTCAGTACGGACGATAACGGAGTCAATAGGGAGTGTAATGGAGACAGGAGGGAGAGTAACGAAGTCAGTAGGGAGGGTAACTGAGTCAGTAGGGAGAGTAACGGAGTCAGTATGGAGTGTAAAGGAGTCAGTACGGAGAGTGACGGAGTCAGTAGAGAGAGACTAACTGAGTCTGTAGGGAGAATAACGGAGTCAGTAGGGAGAGTAACGGAATCAGGAGGGAGGTTAACGGAGTCAGTAGGGAGAGTAACGGAGTCAGTAGGGAGAGTAACAGAGTCAGTAGGGAGAGTAACGGAGTCAGTATGGAGTGTAACGGAGTCAGTAGGGAGAGGAACGGAGTCAGTAGAGAGCGTAACGGAGTCAGTAGTGAGAGTAACGGAATCAGGAGGGAGAGTAACGGAATCAGGAGGGAGGTTAACGGAGTCAGTCGGGAGATTAACGGAGTCAGTAGGGAGAGTTACAGAGTCAGTAGGGAGATTAACGGAGTCAGTAGGGAGAGGAACGGAGTCAGTAGGGAGAGTAACGGAGTCAGTCGAGAGAATAATGTAGTCAGTAGGGAGAGTAATGGAGTCAGTAAGGAGAGTAACGGAGTCAGTAGGGAGACTAACGGAGTCATTCGGGAGAGTAACGGAGTCAGTCGAGAGAATAATGGAGTCAGTAGGGAGAGTAATGGAGTCAGTAGGGAGAAAAACGGAGTCAGTAGGGAGACTAACGGAGTCATTCGGGAGAGTACCGGAGTCAGTAGGGAGTGGAACGTAGTCAGTGGAGAGAGTAACGGAGTCAGTACAGAGAGTAACGGAGTCAGTATGGAGGGTAACGGAGTCAGTAGGGAGAGGAACGGAGTCAGTAGAGAGAGTAACGGAGTCAGTAGGGAGAATAACGGAGTCAGTAGGGAGAGTAACGGAATCAGGAGGGAGGTTAACGGAGTCAGTAGGGAGATTAACGGAGTCAGTAGGGAGAGTTACAGAGTCAGTAGGGAGATTAACGGAGTCAGTAGGGAGAGGAACGGAGTCAGTAGGGAGAGTAACGGAGTCAGTCGAGAGAATAATGTAGTCAGTAGGGAGAGTAATGGAGTCAGTAAGGAGAGTAACGGAGTCAGTAGGGAGACTAACGGAGTCATTCGGGAGAGTAACGGAGTCAGTCGAGAGAATAATGGAGTCAGTAGGGAGAGTAATGGAGTCAGTAGGGAGAAAAACGGAGTCAGTAGGGAGACTAACGGAGTCATTCGGGAGAGTACCGGAGTCAGTAGGGAGTGGAACGTAGTCAGTGGAGAGAGTAACGGAGTCAGTACAGAGAGTAACGGAGTCAGTATGGAGGGTAACGGAGTCAGTAGGGAGAGGAACGGAGTCAGTAGAGAGAGTAACGGAGTCAGTAGGGAGAATAACGGAGTCAGTAGGGAGAGTAACGGAATCAGGAGGGAGGTTAACGGAGTCAGTAGGGAGATTAACGGAGTCAGTAGGGAGAGTTACAGAGTCAGTAGGGAGAGTAACGGAGTCAGTATGGAGTGTAACGGAGTCAGTAGGGAGAGTAAGGGAGTCAGTAGGGAGAGTAATGGAGTCAGTAAGGAGAGTAACGGAGTCAGTAGGGAGACTAACGGAGTCAGTAGGGAGAGTAACGGAGTCAGTCGAGAGAATAATGGAGTCAGTAGGGAGAGTAATGGAGTCAGTAAGGAGAGTAACTGAGTCAGTAGGGAGACTAACGGAGTCATTCGGGAGAGTAACGGAGTCAGTAGGGAGTGGAACGTTGTCAGTGGAGAGAGTAACGGAATCAGTACAGAGAGTAACGGAGTCAGTATGGAGTGTAACGGAGTCAGTCGGGACGATAACGGAGTCAGTTGGGAGAGGAACGGAGTCAGTCGAGAGAGTAACAGAGTCAGTCGGGACGATAACGGAGTCAGTATGGATTGTAACAGAATCAGTAGGGAGAGTAACGGAGTCAGTATGGAGAGTAACGTAGTCAGTAGAGAGATTAACTGAGTCAGTAGGGAGAGTAACGGAGTCAGTATGGAGAATAACAGAGTCAGTATGGAGGGTAACGGAGTCAGTAGGGAGAGTACCGGAGTCAGTATGGAGGGTAACGGAGTCAGTAGGGAGTGTAACGGAGTCAGTCGGGACGATAACGGAGTCAGTTGGGAGAGGAACGGAGTCAGCCGAGAGAGTAACGGAATCAGGAGGGAGAGTAACGGAATCAGGAGGGAGGTTAACGGAGTCAGTAGGGAGAGTAACGGAGTCAGTAGGGAGAGTAACAGAGTCACTAGGGAGAGTAACGGAGTCAGTATGGAGTGTAACGGAGTCAGTAGGGAGAGGAACGGAGTCAGTAGAGAGAGTAACGGAGTCAGTAGGGAGAATAACGGAGTCAGTAGGGAGAGTAACGGAATCAGGAGGGAGGTTAACGGAGTCAGTAGGGAGATTAACGGAGTCAGTAGGGAGAGTTACAGAGTCAGTAGGGAGAGTAACGGAGTCAGTATGGAGTGTAACGGAGTCAGTATGGAGTGTAACGGAGTCAGTAGGGAGAGTCAGGGAGTCAGTATGCAGAGTAACAGAGTCAGTAGGGAGAGGAACGGAGTCAGTAGGGAGAGTAACGGAGTCAGTCGAGAGAATAATGGAGTCAGTAGGGAGAGTAATGGAGTCAGTAGGGAGAGTAACGGAGTCAGTAGGGAGACTAACGGAGTCATTCGGGAGAGTACGGGAGTCAGTAGGGAGTGGAACGTAGTCAGTGGAGAGAGTAACGGAGTCAGTACAGAGAGTACCGGAGTCAGTATGGAGTGTAACGGAGTCAGTCGGGACGATAACGGAGTCAGTTGGGAGAGGAACGGAGTCAGTCGAGAGAGTAACAGAGTCAGTCGGGACGATAACGGAGTCAGTATGGATTGTAACAGAATCAGTAGGGAGAGTAACGGAGTCAGTATGGAGTGTAACGTAGTCAGTAGAGAGATTAACTGAGTCAGTAGGGAGAGTAACGGAGTCAGTATGGAGAGTAACAGAGTCAGTATGGAGGGTGACGGAGTCAGTAGGGAGAGTACCGGAGTCAGTATGGAGTGTAACGTAGTCAGTAGAGAGATTAACTGAGTCAGTAGGGAGAGTAACGGAGTCAGTATGGAGAGTAACAGAGTCAGTATGGAGGGTAACGGAGTCAGTAGGGAGAGTACCGGAGTCAGTATGGAGGGTAACGGAGTCAGTAGGGAGTGTAACGGAGTCAGTCGGGACGATAACGGAGTCAGTTGGGAGAGGAACGGAGTCAGTCGAGAGAGTAACGGAGTCAGTCGGGACGATAATGGAGTCAGTATGGATTGTAACAGAATCAGTAGGGAGAGTAACGGAGTCAGTATGGAGTGTAACGTAGTCAGTAGAGAGATTAACTGAGTCAGTAGGGAGAGTAACGGTGTCAGTAGGGAGAGTAACGGGGTCAGTATGGAGGGTAACGGAGTCAGTAGGGAGGGTAACGGAGTCATTAGTGAGAGTAATGGACACAGTATGGAGAGTAACGGAGTCAGTATGGAGGGTAACGGAGTCAGTAGGGAGAGTAACGGAGTCAGTAGGGAGAGTAACGGAGTCAGTACGGACGATAACGGAGTCAATAGGGAGTGTAATGGAGACAGAAGGGAGAGTAACGAAGTCAGTAGGGAGGGTAACTGAGTCAGTAGGGAGAGTAACGGAGTCAGTATGGAGTGTAACGGAGTCAGTATGGAGAGTGACGGAGTCAGTAGAGAGAGACTAACGGAGTCAGTAGGGAGAATAACGGAGTCAGTAGGGAGAGTAACGGAATCAGGAGGGAGGTTAACGGAGTCAGTAGGGAGAGTAACGGAGTCAGTAGGGAGAGTAACAGAGTCAGTAGGGAGAGTAACGGAGTCAGTATGGAGTGTAACGGAGTCAGTCGGGTGAGGAACGGAGTCAGTCGGGAGAGTAACGGAATCAGGAGGGAGAGTAACGGAATCAGGAGGGAGGTTAACGGAGGCAGTAGGGAGAGTATCGGAGTCAGTATGGAGTGTAACGGAGTCAGTAGGGAGAGGAACGGAGTCAGTAGAGAGAGTAACGGAGTCAGTAGGGAGAATAACGGAGTCAGTAGGGAGAGTAACGGAATCAGGATGGAGGTTAACGGAGTCAGTCGGGAGATTAACGGAGTCATTAGGGAGAGTTACAGAGTCAGTAGGGAGAGTAACGGAGTCAGTATGGAGTGTAACGGAGTCAGTAGGGAGAGTAAGGGAGTCAGTATGCAGAGTAACAGAGTCAGTAGGGAGAGGAACGGAGTCAGTAGGGAGAGTAACGGAGTCAGTCGAGAGAATAATGGAGTCAGTAGGGAGAGTAATGGAGTCAGTAGGGAGACTAACGGAGTCATTCGGGAGAGTAACGGAGTCAGTAGGGAGTGGAACGTAGTCAGTGGAGAGAGTAACGGAGTCAGTACAGAGAGTAACGGAGTCAGTATGGAGTGTAACGGAGTCAGTCGGGACGATAACGGAGTCAGTTGGGAGAGGAACGGAGTCAGTCGAGAGAGTAACAGAGTCAGTCGGGACGATAACGGAGTCAGTATGGATTGTAACAGAATCAGTAGGGAGAGTAACGGAGTCAGTATGGAGAGTAACGTAGTCAGTAGAGAGATTAACTGAGTCAGTAGGGAGAGTAACGGAGTCAGTATGGAGAGTAACAGAGTCAGTATGGAGGGTAACGGAGTCAGTAGGGAGAGTAACGGAGTCAGTCAGGAGAGTAACGGAGTCAGTAGGGAGAGTAAGGGAGTCAGTATGCAGAGTAACAGAGTCAGTAGGGAGAGGAACGGAGTCAGTAGGGAGAGTAACGGAGTCAATCGAGAGAATAATGGAGTCAGTAGGGAGAGTAATGGAGTCAGTAGGGAGAGTAACGGAGTCAGTAGGGAGACTAACGGAGTCATTCGGGAGATTACCGGAGTCAGTAGGGAGTGGAACGTAGTCAGTGGAGAGAGTAACGGAGTCAGTACAGAGAGTAACGGAGTCAGTATGGAGTGTAACGGAGTCAGTCGGGACGATAACGGAGTCAGTTGGGAGAGGAACGGAGTCAGTCGAGAGAGTAACAGAGTCAGTCGGGACGATAACGGAGTCAGTATGGATTGTAACAGAATCAGTAGGGAGAGTAACGGAGTCAGTATGGAGTGTACCGTAGTCAGTAGAGAGATTAACTGAGTCAGTAGGGAGAGTAACGGAGTCAGTATGGAGAGTAACGGAGTCAGTATGGAGAGTAACAGAGTCAGTATGGAGGGTAACGGAGTCAGTAGGGAGAGTACCGGAGTCAGTATGGAGGGTAACGGAGTCAGTAGGGAGTGTAACGGAGTCAGTCGGGACGATAACGGAGTCAGTTGGGAGAGGAACGGAGTCAGTCGAGAGAGTAACGGAGTCAGTCGGGACGATAACGGAGTCAGTATGGATTGTAACAGAATCAGTAGGGAGAGTAACGGAGTCAGTATGGAGTGTACCGTAGTCAGTAGAGAGATTAACTGAGTCAGTAGGGAGAGTAACGGAGTCAGTATGGAGAGTAACGGAGTCAGTATGCAGGGTAACGGAGTCAGTAGGGAGGGTAACGGAGTCATTTGTGAGAGTAATGGACTCAGTATGGAGAGTAACGGAGTCAGTATGGAGGGTAACGGAGTCAGTAGGGAGAGTAACGGAGTCAGTAGGGAGAGTAACGGAGTCAGTACGGACGATAACGGAGTCAATAGGGAGTGTAATGGAGACAGGAGGGAGAGTAACGAAGTCAGTAGGGAGGGTAAGTGAGTCAGTAGGGAGAGTAACGGAGTCAGTATGGAGTGTAAAGGAGTCAGTATGGAGAGTGACGGAGTCAGTAGAGAGAGACTAACTGAGTCTGTAGGGAGAATAACGGAGTCAGTAGGGAGAGTAACGGAATCAGGAGGGAGGTTAACGGAGTCAGTAGGGAGAGTAACGGAGTCAGTAGGGAGAGTAACAGAGTCAGTAGGGAGAGTAACGGAGTCAGTATGGAGTGTAACGGAGTCAGTAGGGAGAGGAACGGAGTCAGTAGAGAGCGTAACGGAGTCAGTAGTGAGAGTAACGGAATCAGGAGGGAGAGTAACGGAATCAGGAGGGAGGTTAACGGAGTCAGTCGGGAGATTAACGGAGTCAGTAGGGAGAGTTACAGAGTCAGTAGGGAGAGTAACGGAGTCAGTAGGGAGAGGAACGGAGTCAGTAGGGAGAGTAACGGAGTCAGTCGAGAGAATAATGTAGTCAGTAGGGAGAGTAATGGAGTCAGTAAGGAGAGTAACGGAGTCAGTAGGGAGACTAACGGAGTCATTCGGGAGAGTAACGGAGTCAGTCGAGAGAATAATGGAGTCAGTAGGGAGAGTAATGGAGTCAGTAGGGAGACTAACGGAGTCATTCGGGAGAGTACCGGAGTCAGTAGAGAGTGGAACGTAGTCAGTATGGAGGGTAACGGAGTCAGTAGGGAGAGGAACGGAGTCAGTAGAGAGAGTAACGGAGTCAGTAGGGAGAATAACGGAGTCAGTAGGGAGAGTAACGGAATCAGGAGGGAGGTTAACGGAGTCAGTAGGGAGATTAACGGAGTCAGTAGGGAGAGTTACAGAGTCAGTAGGGAGAGTAACGGAGTCAGTATGGAGTGTAACGGAGTCAGTAGGGAGAGTAAGGGAGTCAGTAGGGAGAGTAATGGAGTCAGTAAGGAGAGTAACGGAGTCAGTAGGGAGACTAACGGAGTCAGTAGGGAGAGTAACGGAGTCAGTCGAGAGAATAATGGAGTCAGTAGGGAGAGTAATGGAGTCAGTAAGGAGAGTAACGGAGTCAGTAGGGAGACTAACGGAGTCATTAGGGAGAGTAACGGAGTCAGTAGGGAGTGGAACGTTGTCAGTGGAGAGAGTAACGGAATCAGTACAGAGAGTAACGGAGTCAGTATGGAGTGTAACGGAGTCAGTCGGGACGATAACGGAGTCAGTTGGGAGAGGAACGGAGTCAGTCGAGAGAGTAACAGAGTCAGTCGGGACGATAACGGAGTCAGTATGGATTGTAACAGAATCAGTAGGGAGAGTAACGGAGTCAGTATGGAGAGTAACGTAGTCAGTAGAGAGATTAACTGAGTCAGTAGGGAGAGTAACGGAGTCAGTATGGAGAGTAACAGAGTCAGTATGGAGGGTAACAGAGTCAGTAGGGAGAGTACCGGAGTCAGTATGGAGGGTAACGGAGTCAGTAGGGAGTGTAACGGAGTCAGTCGGGACGATAACGGAGTCAGTTGGGAGAGGAACGGAGTCAGCCGAGAGAGTAACGGAATCAGGAGGGAGAGTAACGGAGTCAGTAGGGAGAGTAACAGAGTCACTAGGGAGAGTAACGGAGTCAGTATGGAGTGTAACGGAGTCAGTAGGGAGAGGAACGGAGTCAGTAGAGAGAGTAACGGAGTCAGTAGGGAGAATAACGGAGTCAGTAGGGAGAGTAACGGAATCAGGAGGGAAGTTAACGGAGTCAGTAGGGAGATTAACGGAGTCAGTAGGGAGAGTTACAGAGTCAGTAGGGAGAGTAACGGAGTCAGTATGGAGTGTAACGGAGTCAGTATGGAGTGTAACGGAGTCAGTAGGGAGAGTCAGGGAGTCAGTATGCAGAGTAACAGAGTCAGTAGGGAGAGGAACGGAGTCAGTAGGGAGAGTAACGGAGTCAGTCGAGAGAATAATGGAGTCAGTAGGGAGAGTAATGGAGTCAGTAGGGAGAGTAACGGAGTCAGTAGGGAGACTAACGGAGTCCTTCGGGAGAGTACGGGAGTCAGTAGGGAGTGGAACGTAGTCAGTGGAGAGAGTAACGGAGTCAGTACAGAGAGTAACGGAGTCAGTATGGAGTGTAACGGAGTCAGTCGGGACGATAACGGAGTCAGTTGGGAGAGGAACGGAGTCAGTCGAGAGAGTAACAGAGTCAGTCGGGACGATAACGGAGTCAGTATGGATTGTAACAGAATCAGTAGGGAGAGTAACGGAGTCAGTATGGAGTGTAACGTAGTCAGTAGAGAGATTAACTGAGTCAGTAGGGAGAGTAACGGAGTCAGTATGGAGGGTAACGGAGTCAGTAGGGAGAGTAACGGAGTCAGTAGGGAGAGTAACGGAGTCAGTACGGACGATAACGGAGTCAATAGGGAGTGTAATGGAGACAGGAGGGAGAGTAACGAAGTCAGTAGGGAGGGTAACTGAGTCAGTAGGGAGAGTAACGGAGTCAGTATGGAGTGTAACGGAGTCAGTATGGAGAGTGACGGAGTCAGTAGAGAGAGACTAACGGAGTCAGTAGGGAGAATAACGGAGTCAGTAGGGAGAGTAACGGAATCAGGAGGGAGGTTAACGGAGTCAGTAGGGAGAGTAACGGAGTCAGTAGGGAGAGTAACAGAGTCACTAGGGAGAGTAACGGAGTCAGTATGGAGTGTAACGGAGTCAGTAGGGAGAGGAACGGAGTCAGTAGAGAGAGTAACGGAGTCAGTAGGGAGAATAACGGAGTCAGTAGGGAGAGTAACGGAATCAGGAGGGAGGTTAACGGAGTCAGTAGGGAGATTAACGGAGTCAGTAGGGAGAGTTACAGAGTCAGTAGGGAGAGTAACGGAGTCAGTATGGAGTGTAACGGAGTCAGTATGGAGTGTAACGGAGTCAGTAGGGAGAGTCAGGGAGTCAGTATGCAGAGTAACAGAGTCAGTAGGGAGAGGAACGGAGTCAGTAGGGAGAGTAACGGAGTCAGTCGAGAGAATAATGGAGTCAGTAGGGAGAGTAATGGAGTCAGTAGGGAGAGTAACGGAGTCAGTAGGGAGACTAACGGAGTCATTCGGGAGAGTACGGGAGTCAGTAGGGAGTGGAACGTAGTCAGTGGAGAGAGTAACGGAGTCAGTACAGAGAGTACCGGAGTCAGTATGGAGTGTAACGGAGTCAGTCGGGACGATAACGGAGTCAGTTGGGAGAGGAACGGAGTCAGTCGAGAGAGTAACAGAGTCAGTCGGGACGATAACGGAGTCAGTATGGATTGTAACAGAATCAGTAGGGAGAGTAACGGAGTCAGTATGGAGTGTAACGTAGTCAGTAGAGAGATTAACTGAGTCAGTAGGGAGAGTAACGGAGTCAGTATGGAGAGTAACAGAGTCAGTATGGAGGGTGACGGAGTCAGTAGGGAGAGTACCGGAGTCAGTATGGAGTGTAACGTAGTCAGTAGAGAGATTAACTGAGTCAGTAGGGAGAGTAACGGAGTCAGTATGGAGAGTAACAGAGTCAGTATGGAGGGTAACGGAGTCAGTAGGGAGAGTACCGGAGTCAGTATGGAGGGTAACGGAGTCAGTAGGGAGTGTAACGGAGTCAGTCGGGATGATAACGGAGTCAGTTGGGAGAGGAACGGAGTCAGTCGAGAGAGTAACGGAGTCAGTCGGGACGATAATGGAGTCAGTATGGATTGTAACAGAATCAGTAGGGAGAGTAACGGAGTCAGTATGGAGTGTAACGTAGTCAGTAGAGAGATTAACTGAGTCAGTAGGGAGAGTAACGGTGTCAGTAGGGAGAGTAACGGGGTCAGTATGGAGGGTAACGGAGTCAGTAGGGAGGGTAACGGAGTCATTAGTGAGAGTAATGGACACAGTATGGAGAGTAACGGAGTCAGTATGGAGGGTAACGGAGTCAGTAGGGAGAGTAACGGAGTCAGTAGGGAGAGTAACGGAGTCAGTACGGACGATAACGGAGTCAATAGGGAGTGTAATGGAGACAGAAGGGAGAGTAACGAAGTCAGTAGGGAGGGTAACTGAGTCAGTAGGGAGAGTAACGGAGTCAGTATGGAGTGTAACGGAGTCAGTATGGAGAGTGACGGAGTCAGTAGAGAGAGACTAACGGAGTCAGTAGGGAGAATAACGGAGTCAGTAGGGAGAGTAACGGAATCAGGAGGGAGGTTAACGGAGTCAGTAGGGAGAGTAACGGAGTCAGTAGGGAGAGTAACAGAGTCAGTAGGGAGAGTAACGGAGTCAGTATGGAGTGTAACGGAGTCAGTCGGGTGAGGAACGGAGTCAGTCGGGAGAGTAACGGAATCAGGAGGGAGAGTAACGGAATCAGGAGGGAGGTTAACGGAGGCAGTAGGGAGAGTATCGGAGTCAGTATGGAGTGTAACGGAGTCAGTAGGGAGAGGAACGGAGTCAGTAGAGAGAGTAACGGAGTCAGTAGGGAGAATAACGGAGTCAGTAGGGAGAGTAACGGAATCAGGATGGAGGTTAACGGAGTCAGTCGGGAGATTAACGGAGTCATTAGGGAGAGTTACAGAGTCAGTAGGGAGAGTAACGGAGTCAGTATGGAGTGTAACGGAGTCAGTAGGGAGAGTAAGGGAGTCAGTATGCAGAGTAACAGAGTCAGTAGGGAGAGGAACGGAGTCAGTAGGGAGAGTAACGGAGTCAGTCGAGAGAATAATGGAGTCAGTAGGGAGAGTAATGGAGTCAGTAGGGAGACTAACGGAGTCATTCGGGAGAGTAACGGAGTCAGTAGGGAGTGGAACGTAGTCAGTGGAGAGAGTAACGGAGTCAGTACAGAGAGTAACGGAGTCAGTATGGAGTGTAACGGAGTCAGTCGGGACGATAACGGAGTCAGTTGGGAGAGGAACGGAGTCAGTCGAGAGAGTAACAGAGTCAGTCGGGACGATAACGGAGTCAGTATGGATTGTAACAGAATCAGTAGGGAGAGTAACGGAGTCAGTATGGAGAGTAACGTAGTCAGTAGAGAGATTAACTGAGTCAGTAGGGAGAGTAACGGAGTCAGTATGGAGAGTAACAGAGTCAGTATGGAGGGTAACGGAGTCAGTAGGGAGAGTAACGGAGTCAGTCAGGAGAGTAACGGAGTCAGTAGGGAGAGTAAGGGAGTCAGTATGCAGAGTAACAGAGTCAGTAGGGAGAGGAACGGAGTCAGTAGGGAGAGTAACGGAGTCAATCGAGAGAATAATGGAGTCAGTAGGGAGAGTAATGGAGTCAGTAGGGAGAGTAACGGAGTCAGTAGGGAGACTAACGGAGTCATTCGGGAGATTACCGGAGTCAGTAGGGAGTGGAACGTAGTCAGTGGAGAGAGTAACGGAGTCAGTACAGAGAGTAACGGAGTCAGTATGGAGTGTAACGGAGTCAGTCGGGACGATAACGGAGTCAGTTGGGAGAGGAACGGAGTCAGTCGAGAGAGTAACAGAGTCAGTCGGGACGATAACGGAGTCAGTATGGATTGTAACAGAATCAGTAGGGAGAGTAACGGAGTCAGTATGGAGTGTACCGTAGTCAGTAGAGAGATTAACTGAGTCAGTAGGGAGAGTAACGGAGTCAGTATGGAGAGTAACGGAGTCAGTATGGAGAGTAACAGAGTCAGTATGGAGGGTAACGGAGTCAGTAGGGAGAGTACCGGAGTCAGTATGGAGGGTAACGGAGTCAGTAGGGAGTGTAACGGAGTCAGTCGGGACGATAACGGAGTCAGTTGGGAGAGGAACGGAGTCAGTCGAGAGAGTAACGGAGTCAGTCGGGACGATAACGGAGTCAGTATGGATTGTAACAGAATCAGTAGGGAGAGTAACGGAGTCAGTATGGAGTGTACCGTAGTCAGTAGAGAGATTAACTGAGTCAGTAGGGAGAGTAACGGAGTCAGTATGGAGAGTAACGGAGTCAGTATGCAGGGTAACGGAGTCAGTAGGGAGGGTAACGGAGTCATTTGTGAGAGTAATGGACTCAGTATGGAGAGTAACGGAGTCAGTATGGAGGGTAACGGAGTCAGTAGGGAGAGTAACGGAGTCAGTAGGGAGAGTAACGGAGTCAGTACGGACGATAACGGAGTCAATAGGGAGTGTAATGGAGACAGGAGGGAGAGTAACGAAGTCAGTAGGGAGGGTAAGTGAGTCAGTAGGGAGAGTAACGGAGTCAGTATGGAGTGTAAAGGAGTCAGTATGGAGAGTGACGGAGTCAGTAGAGAGAGACTAACTGAGTCTGTAGGGAGAATAACGGAGTCAGTAGGGAGAGTAACGGAATCAGGAGGGAGGTTAACGGAGTCAGTAGGGAGAGTAACGGAGTCAGTAGGGAGAGTAACAGAGTCAGTAGGGAGAGTAACGGAGTCAGTATGGAGTGTAACGGAGTCAGTAGGGAGAGGAACGGAGTCAGTAGAGAGCGTAACGGAGTCAGTAGTGAGAGTAACGGAATCAGGAGGGAGAGTAACGGAATCAGGAGGGAGGTTAACGGAGTCAGTCGGGAGATTAACGGAGTCAGTAGGGAGAGTTACAGAGTCAGTAGGGAGAGTAACGGAGTCAGTAGGGAGAGGAACGGAGTCAGTAGGGAGAGTAACGGAGTCAGTCGAGAGAATAATGTAGTCAGTAGGGAGAGTAATGGAGTCAGTAAGGAGAGTAACGGAGTCAGTAGGGAGACTAACGGAGTCATTCGGGAGAGTAACGGAGTCAGTCGAGAGAATAATGGAGTCAGTAGGGAGAGTAATGGAGTCAGTAGGGAGACTAACGGAGTCATTCGGGAGAGTACCGGAGTCAGTAGAGAGTGGAACGTAGTCAGTATGGAGGGTAACGGAGTCAGTAGGGAGAGGAACGGAGTCAGTAGAGAGAGTAACGGAGTCAGTAGGGAGAATAACGGAGTCAGTAGGGAGAGTAACGGAATCAGGAGGGAGGTTAACGGAGTCAGTAGGGAGATTAACGGAGTCAGTAGGGAGAGTTACAGAGTCAGTAGGGAGAGTAACGGAGTCAGTATGGAGTGTAACGGAGTCAGTATGGAGTGTAACGGAGTCAGTAGGGAGAGTCAGGGAGTCAGTATGCAGAGTAACAGAGTCAGTAGGGAGAGGAACGGAGTCAGTAGGGAGAGTAACGGAGTCAGTCGAGAGAATAATGGAGTCAGTAGGGAGAGTAATGGAGTCAGTAGGGAGAGTAACGGAGTCAGTAGGGAGACTAACGGAGTCATTCGGGAGAGTACGGGAGTCAGTAGGGAGTGGAACGTAGTCAGTGGAGAGAGTAACGGAGTCAGTACAGAGAGTACCGGAGTCAGTATGGAGTGTAACGGAGTCAGTCGGGACGATAACGGAGTCAGTTGGGAGAGGAACGGAGTCAGTCGAGAGAGTAACAGAGTCAGTCGGGACGATAACGGAGTCAGTATGGATTGTAACAGAATCAGTAGGGAGAGTAACGGAGTCAGTATGGAGTGTAACGTAGTCAGTAGAGAGATTAACTGAGTCAGTAGGGAGAGTAACGGAGTCAGTATGGAGAGTAACAGAGTCAGTATGGAGGGTGACGGAGTCAGTAGGGAGAGTACCGGAGTCAGTATGGAGTGTAACGTAGTCAGTAGAGAGATTAACTGAGTCAGTAGGGAGAGTAACGGAGTCAGTATGGAGAGTAACAGAGTCAGTATGGAGGGTAACGGAGTCAGTAGGGAGAGTACCGGAGTCAGTATGGAGGGTAACGGAGTCAGTAGGGAGTGTAACGGAGTCAGTCGGGACGATAACGGAGTCAGTTGGGAGAGGAACGGAGTCAGTCGAGAGAGTAACGGAGTCAGTCGGGACGATAATGGAGTCAGTATGGATTGTAACAGAATCAGTAGGGAGAGTAACGGAGTCAGTATGGAGTGTAACGTAGTCAGTAGAGAGATTAACTGAGTCAGTAGGGAGAGTAACGGTGTCAGTAGGGAGAGTAACGGGGTCAGTATGGAGGGTAACGGAGTCAGTAGGGAGGGTAACGGAGTCATTAGTGAGAATAATGGACACAGTATGGAGAGTAACGGAGTCAGTATGGAGGGTAACGGAGTCAGTAGGGAGAGTAACGGAGTCAGTAGGGAGAGTAACGGAGTCAGTACGGACGATAACGGAGTCAATAGGGAGTGTAATGGAGACAGAAGGGAGAGTAACGAAGTCAGTAGGGAGGGTAACTGAGTCAGTAGGGAGAGTAACGGAGTCAGTATGGAGTGTAACGGAGTCAGTATGGAGAGTGACGGAGTCAGTAGAGAGAGACTAACGGAGTCAGTAGGGAGAATAACGGAGTCAGTAGGGAGAGTAACGGAATCAGGAGGGAGGTTAACGGAGTCAGTAGGGAGAGTAACGGAGTCAGTAGGGAGAGTAACAGAGTCAGTAGGGAGAGTAACGGAGTCAGTATGGAGTGTAACGGAGTCAGTCGGGTGAGGAACGGAGTCAGTCGGGAGAGTAACGGAATCAGGAGGGAGAGTAACGGAATCAGGAGGGAGGTTAACGGAGGCAGTAGGGAGAGTATCGGAGTCAGTATGGAGTGTAACGGAGTCAGTAGGGAGAGGAACGGAGTCAGTAGAGAGAGTAACGGAGTCAGTAGGGAGAATAACGGAGTCAGTAGGGAGAGTAACGGAATCAGGATGGAGGTTAACGGAGTCAGTCGGGAGATTAACGGAGTCATTAGGGAGAGTTACAGAGTCAGTAGGGAGAGTAACGGAGTCAGTATGGAGTGTAACGGAGTCAGTAGGGAGAGTAAGGGAGTCAGTATGCAGAGTAACAGAGTCAGTAGGGAGAGGAACGGAGTCAGTAGGGAGAGTAACGGAGTCAGTCGAGAGAATAATGGAGTCAGTAGGGAGAGTAATGGAGTCAGTAGGGAGACTAACGGAGTCATTCGGGAGAGTAACGGAGTCAGTAGGGAGTGGAACGTAGTCAGTGGAGAGAGTAACGGAGTCAGTACAGAGAGTAACGGAGTCAGTATGGAGTGTAACGGAGTCAGTCGGGACGATAACGGAGTCAGTTGGGAGAGGAACGGAGTCAGTCGAGAGAGTAACAGAGTCAGTCGGGACGATAACGGAGTCAGTATGGATTGTAACAGAATCAGTAGGGAGAGTAACGGAGTCAGTATGGAGAGTAACGTAGTCAGTAGAGAGATTAACTGAGTCAGTAGGGAGAGTAACGGAGTCAGTATGGAGAGTAACAGAGTCAGTATGGAGGGTAACGGAGTCAGTAGGGAGAGTAACGGAGTCAGTCAGGAGAGTAACGGAGTCAGTAGGGAGAGTAAGGGAGTCAGTATGCAGAGTAACAGAGTCAGTAGGGAGAGGAACGGAGTCAGTAGGGAGAGTAACGGAGTCAATCGAGAGAATAATGGAGTCAGTAGGGAGAGTAATGGAGTCAGTAGGGAGAGTAACGGAGTCAGTAGGGAGACTAACGGAGTCATTCGGGAGATTACCGGAGTCAGTAGGGAGTGGAACGTAGTCAGTGGAGAGAGTAACGGAGTCAGTACAGAGAGTAACGGAGTCAGTATGGAGTGTAACGGAGTCAGTCGGGACGATAACGGAGTCAGTTGGGAGAGGAACGGAGTCAGTCGAGAGAGTAACAGAGTCAGTCGGGACGATAACGGAGTCAGTATGGATTGTAACAGAATCAGTAGGGAGAGTAACGGAGTCAGTATGGAGTGTACCGTAGTCAGTAGAGAGATTAACTGAGTCAGTAGGGAGAGTAACGGAGTCAGTATGGAGAGTAACGGAGTCAGTATGGAGAGTAACAGAGTCAGTATGGAGGGTAACGGAGTCAGTAGGGAGAGTACCGGAGTCAGTATGGAGGGTAACGGAGTCAGTAGGGAGTGTAACGGAGTCAGTCGGGACGATAACGGAGTCAGTTGGGAGAGGAACGGAGTCAGTCGAGAGAGTAACGGAGTCAGTCGGGACGATAACGGAGTCAGTATGGATTGTAACAGAATCAGTAGGGAGAGTAACGGAGTCAGTATGGAGTGTACCGTAGTCAGTAGAGAGATTAACTGAGTCAGTAGGGAGAGTAACGGAGTCAGTATGGAGAGTAACGGAGTCAGTATGCAGGGTAACGGAGTCAGTAGGGAGGGTAACGGAGTCATTTGTGAGAGTAATGGACTCAGTATGGAGAGTAACGGAGTCAGTATGGAGGGTAACGGAGTCAGTAGGGAGAGTAACGGAGTCAGTAGGGAGAGTAACGGAGTCAGTACGGACGATAACGGAGTCAATAGGGAGTGTAATGGAGACAGGAGGGAGAGGAACGAAGTCAGTAGGGAGGGTAAGTGAGTCAGTAGGGAGAGTAACGGAGTCAGTATGGAGTGTAAAGGAGTCAGTATGGAGAGTGACGGAGTCAGTAGAGAGAGACTAACTGAGTCTGTAGGGAGAATAACGGAGTCAGTAGGGAGAGTAACGGAATCAGGAGGGAGGTTAACGGAGTCAGTAGGGAGAGTAACGGAGTCAGTAGGGAGAGTAACAGAGTCAGTAGGGAGAGTAACGGAGTCAGTATGGAGTGTAACGGAGTCAGTAGGGAGAGGAACGGAGTCAGTAGAGAGCGTAACGGAGTCAGTAGTGAGAGTAACGGAATCAGGAGGGAGAGTAACGGAATCAGGAGGGAGGTTAACGGAGTCAGTCGGGAGATTAACGGAGTCAGTAGGGAGAGTTACAGAGTCAGTAGGGAGAGTAACGGAGTCAGTAGGGAGAGGAACGGAGTCAGTAGGGAGAGTAACGGAGTCAGTCGAGAGAATAATGTAGTCAGTAGGGAGAGTAATGGAGTCAGTAAGGAGAGTAACGGAGTCAGTAGGGAGACTAACGGAGTCATTCGGGAGAGTAACGGAGTCAGTCGAGAGAATAATGGAGTCAGTAGGGAGAGTAATGGAGTCAGTAGGGAGACTAACGGAGTCATTCGGGAGAGTACCGGAGTCAGTAGAGAGTGGAACGTAGTCAGTATGGAGGGTAACGGAGTCAGTAGGGAGAGGAACGGAGTCAGTAGAGAGAGTAACGGAGTCAGTAGGGAGAATAACGGAGTCAGTAGGGAGAGTAACGGAATCAGGAGGGAGGTTAACGGAGTCAGTAGGGAGATTAACGGAGTCAGTAGGGAGAGTTACAGAGTCAGTAGGGAGAGTAACGGAGTCAGTATGGAGTGTAACGGAGTCAGTAGGGAGAGTAAGGGAGTCAGTAGGGAGAGTAATGGAGTCAGTAAGGAGAGTAACGGAGTCAGTAGGGAGACTAACGGAGTCAGTAGGGAGAGTAACGGAGTCAGTCGAGAGAATAATGGAGTCAGTAGGGAGAGTAATGGAGTCAGTAAGGAGAGTAACGGAGTCAGTAGGGAGACTAACGGAGTCATTAGGGAGAGTAACGGAGTCAGTAGGGAGTGGAACGTTGTCAGTGGAGAGAGTAACGGAATCAGTACAGAGAGTAACGGAGTCAGTATGGAGTGTAACGGAGTCAGTCGGGACGATAACGGAGTCAGTTGGGAGAGGAACGGAGTCAGTCGAGAGAGTAACAGAGTCAGTCGGGACGATAACGGAGTCAGTATGGATTGTAACAGAATCAGTAGGGAGAGTAACGGAGTCAGTATGGAGAGTAACGTAGTCAGTAGAGAGATTAACTGAGTCAGTAGGGAGAGAAACGGAGTCAGTATGGAGAGTAACAGAGTCAGTATGGAGGGTAACAGAGTCAGTAGGGAGAGTACCGGAGTCAGTATGGAGGGTAACGGAGTCAGTAGGGAGTGTAACGGAGTCAGTCGGGACGATAACGGAGTCAGTTGGGAGAGGAACGGAGTCAGCCGAGAGAGTAACGGAATCAGGAGGGAGAGTAACGGAGTCAGTAGGGAGAGTAACAGAGTCACTAGGGAGAGTAACGGAGTCAGTATGGAGTGTAACGGAGTCAGTAGGGAGAGGAACGGAGTCAGTAGAGAGAGTAACGGAGTCAGTAGGGAGAATAACGGAGTCAGTAGGGAGAGTAACGGAATCAGGAGGGAGGTTAACGGAGTCAGTAGGGAGATTAACGGAGTCAGTAGGGAGAGTTACAGAGTCAGTAGGGAGCGTAACGGAGTCAGTATGGAGTGTAACGGAGTCAGTATGGAGTGTAACGGAGTCAGTAGGGAGAGTCAGGGAGTCAGTATGCAGAGTAACAGAGTCAGTAGGGAGAGGAACGGAGTCAGTAGGGAGAGTAACGGAGTCAGTCGAGAGAATAATGGAGTCAGTAGGGAGAGTAATGGAGTCAGTAGGGAGAGTAACGGAGTCAGTAGGGAGACTAACGGAGTCCTTCGGGAGAGTACGGGAGTCAGTAGGGAGTGGAACGTAGTCAGTGGAGAGAGTAACGGAGTCAGTACAGAGAGTAACGGAGTCAGTATGGAGTGTAACGGAGTCAGTCGGGACGATAACGGAGTCAGTTGGGAGAGGAACGGAGTCAGTCGAGAGAGTAACAGAGTCAGTCGGGACGATAACGGAGTCAGTATGGATTGTAACAGAATCAGTAGGGAGAGTAACGGAGTCAGTATGGAGTGTAACGTAGTCAGTAGAGAGATTAACTGAGTCAGTAGGGAGAGTAACGGAGTCAGTATGGAGGGTAACGGAGTCAGTAGGGAGAGTAACGGAGTCAGTAGGGAGAGTAACGGAGTCAGTACGGACGATAACGGAGTCAATAGGGAGTGTAATGGAGACAGGAGGGAGAGTAACGAAGTCAGTAGGGAGGGTAACTGAGTCAGTAGGGAGAGTAACGGAGTCAGTATGGAGTGTAACGGAGTCAGTATGGAGAGTGACGGAGTCAGTAGAGAGAGACTAACGGAGTCAGTAGGGAGATTAACGGAGTCAGTAGGGAGAGTTACAGAGTCAGTAGGGAGAGTAACGGAGTCAGTAGGGAGAGGAACGGAGTCAGTAGGGAGAGTAACGGAGTCAGTCGAGAGAATAATGTAGTCAGTAGGGAGAGTAATGGAGTCAGTAAGGAGAGTAACGGAGTCAGTAGGGAGACTAACGGAGTCATTCGGGAGAGTAACGGAGTCAGTCGAGAGAATAATGGAGTCAGTAGGGAGAGTAATGGAGTCAGTAGGGAGACTAACGGAGTCATTCGGGAGAGTACCGGAGTCAGTAGAGAGTGGAACGTAGTCAGTATGGAGGGTAACGGAGTCAGTAGGGAGAGGAACGGAGTCAGTAGAGAGAGTAACGGAGTCAGTAGGGAGAATAACGGAGTCAGTAGGGAGAGTAACGGAATCAGGAGGGAGGTTAACGGAGTCAGTAGGGAGATTAACGGAGTCAGTAGGGAGAGTTACAGAGTCAGTAGGGAGAGTAACGGAGTCAGTATGGAGTGTAACGGAGTCAGTAGGGAGAGTAAGGGAGTCAGTAGGGAGAGTAATGGAGTCAGTAAGGAGAGTAACGGAGTCAGTAGGGAGACTAACGGAGTCAGTAGGGAGAGTAACGGAGTCAGTCGAGAGAATAATGGAGTCAGTAGGGAGAGTAATGGAGTCAGTAAGGAGAGTAACGGAGTCAGTAGGGAGACTAACGGAGTCATTAGGGAGAGTAACGGAGTCAGTAGGGAGTGGAACGTTGTCAGTGGAGAGAGTAACGGAATCAGTACAGAGAGTAACGGAGTCAGTATGGAGTGTAACGGAGTCAGTCGGGACGATAACGGAGTCAGTTGGGAGAGGAACGGAGTCAGTCGAGAGAGTAACAGAGTCAGTCGGGACGATAACGGAGTCAGTATGGATTGTAACAGAATCAGTAGGGAGAGTAACGGAGTCAGTATGGAGAGTAACGTAGTCAGTAGAGAGATTAACTGAGTCAGTAGGGAGAGTAACGGAGTCAGTATGGAGAGTAACAGAGTCAGTATGGAGGGTAACAGAGTCAGTAGGGAGAGTACCGGAGTCAGTATGGAGGGTAACGGAGTCAGTAGGGAGTGTAACGGAGTCAGTCGGGACGATAACGGAGTCAGTTGGGAGAGGAACGGAGTCAGCCGAGAGAGTAACGGAATCAGGAGGGAGAGTAACGGAGTCAGTAGGGAGAGTAACAGAGTCACTAGGGAGAGTAACGGAGTCAGTATGGAGTGTAACGGAGTCAGTAGGGAGAGGAACGGAGTCAGTAGAGAGAGTAACGGAGTCAGTAGGGAGAATAACGGAGTCAGTAGGGAGAGTAACGGAATCAGGAGGGAGGTTAACGGAGTCAGTAGGGAGATTAACGGAGTCAGTAGGGAGAGTTACAGAGTCAGTAGGGAGCGTAACGGAGTCAGTATGGAGTGTAACGGAGTCAGTATGGAGTGTAACGGAGTCAGTAGGGAGAGTCAGGGAGTCAGTATGCAGAGTAACAGAGTCAGTAGGGAGAGGAACGGAGTCAGTAGGGAGAGTAACGGAGTCAGTCGAGAGAATAATGGAGTCAGTAGGGAGAGTAATGGAGTCAGTAGGGAGAGTAACGGAGTCAGTAGGGAGACTAACGGAGTCCTTCGGGAGAGTACGGGAGTCAGTAGGGAGTGGAACGTAGTCAGTGGAGAGAGTAACGGAGTCAGTACAGAGAGTAACGGAGTCAGTATGGAGTGTAACGGAGTCAGTCGGGACGATAACGGAGTCAGTTGGGAGAGGAACGGAGTCAGTCGAGAGAGTAACAGAGTCAGTCGGGACGATAACGGAGTCAGTATGGATTGTAACAGAATCAGTAGGGAGAGTAACGGAGTCAGTATGGAGTGTAACGTAGTCAGTAGAGAGATTAACTGAGTCAGTAGGGAGAGTAACGGAGTCAGTATGGAGGGTAACGGAGTCAGTAGGGAGAGTAACGGAGTCAGTAGGGAGAGTAACGGAGTCAGTACGGACGATAACGGAGTCAATAGGGAGTGTAATGGAGACAGGAGGGAGAGTAACGAAGTCAGTAGGGAGGGTAACTGAGTCAGTAGGGAGAGTAACGGAGTCAGTATGGAGTGTAACGGAGTCAGTATGGAGAGTGACGGAGTCAGTAGAGAGAGACTAACGGAGTCAGTAGGGAGAATAACGGAGTCAGTAGGGAGAGTAACGGAATCAGGAGGGAGGTTAACGGAGTCAGTAGGGAGAGTAACGGAGTCAGTAGGGAGAGTAACAGAGTCAGTAGGGAGAGTAACGGAGTCAGTATGGAGTGTAACGGAGTCAGTAGGGAGAGGAACGGAGTCAGTAGAGAGAGTAACGGAGTCAGTAGTGAGAGTAACGGAGTCAGTAGGGAGAGTAACGGAGTCAGTAGGGAGAGTAACAGAGTCAGTCGGGAGAGTAACGGAATCAGGAGGGAGAGTAACGGAATCAGGAGGGAGGTTAACGGAGTCAGTAGGGAGAGTAACGGAGTCAGTAGGGAGAGTAACAGAGTCACTAGGGAGAGTAACGGAGTCAGTATGGAGTGTAACGGAGTCAGTAGGGAGAGGAACGGAGTCAGTAGAGAGAGTAACGGAGTCAGTAGGGAGAATTACGGAGTCAGTAGGGAGAGTAACGGAATCAGGAGGGAGGTTAACGGAGTCAGTAGGGAGACTAACGGAGTCATTCGGGAGAGTAACGGAGTCAGTTGGGAGAGGAACGGAGTCAGTCGAGAGAGTAACAGAGTCAGTAGGGAGAGTAACGGAGTCAGTAGGGAGAGTACCGGAGTCAGTATGGAGGGTAACGGAGTCAGTAGGGAGTGTAACGGAGTCAGTCGGGACGATAACAGAGTCAGTTGGGAGAGGAACGGAGTCAGTCGAGAGAGTAACGGAGTCAGTCGGGACGATAACGGAGTCAGTATGGATTGTAACAGAATCAGTAGGGAGAGTAACGGAGTCAGTATGGAGTGTAACGTAGTCAGTAGAGAGATTAACTGAGTCAGTAGGGAGAGTAACGGAGTCAGTATGGAGAGTAACGGAGTCAGTATGGAGAGTAACGGAGTCAGTAGGGAGAGTAACGGAGTCAGTAGGGAGAGTAACGGAGTCAGTACGGACGATAACGGAGTCAATAGGGAGTGTAATGGAGACAGGAGGGAGAGTAACGAAGTCAGTCGGGAGGGTAACTGAGTCAGTCGGGAGAGTAACGGAGTCAGTATGGAGTGTAACGGAGTCAGTATGGAGAGTGACGGAGTCAGTAGAGAGAGACTAACGGAGTCAGTAGGGAGAATAACGGAGTCAGTAGGGAGAGTAACGGAATCAGGAGGGAGGTTAACGGAGTCAGTAGGGAGAGTAACGGAGTCAGTAGGGAGAGTAACAGAGTCAGTAGGGAGAGTAACGGAGTCAGTATGGAGTGTAACGGAGTCAGTAGGGAGAGGAACGGAGTCAGTAGAGAGAGTAACGGAGTCAGTAGTGAGAGTAACGGACAAGTCGGGAGAGTAACGGAATCAGGAGGGAGAGTAACGGAATCAGGAGGGAGGTTAACGGAGTCAGTAGGGAGAGTATCGGAGTCAGTAGGGAGAGTAACAGAGTCACTAGGGAGAGTAACGGAGTCAGTATGGAGTGTAACGGAGTCAGTAGGGAGAGGAACGGAGTCAGTAGAGAGAGTAACGGAGTCAGTATGGAGAATAACGGAGTCAGTAGGGAGAGTAACGGAATCAGGAGGGAGGTTAACGGAGTCAGTAGGGAGATTAACGGAGTCAGTAGGGAGAGTTACAGAGTCAGTAGGGAGAGTAACGGAGTCAGTATGGAGTGTAACGGAGTCAGTAGGGAGAGTAAGGGAGTCAGTATGCAGAGTAACAGAGTCAGTAGGGAGAGGAACGGAGCCAGTAGGGAGAGTAACGGAGTCAGTCGAGAGAATAATGGAGTCAGTAGGGAGAGTAATGGAGTCAGTAAGGAGAGTAACGGAGTCAGTAGGGAGACTAACGGAGTCATTAGGGAGAGTAACGGAGTCAGTAGGGAGTGGAACGTAGTCAGTGGAGAGAGTAACGGAGTCAGTACAGAGAGTAACGGAGTCAGTATGGAGTGTAACGGAGTCAGTCGGGACGATAACGGAGTCAGTTGGGAGAGGAACGGAGTCAGTCGAGAGAGTAACAGAGTCAGTCGGGACGATAACGGAGTCAGTATGGATTGTAACAGAATCAGTAGGGAGAGTAACGGAGTCAGTATGGAGAGTAACAGAGTCAGTATGGAGGGTAACGGAGTCAGTAGGGAGAGTACCGGAGTCAGTATGGAGGGTAACGGAGTCAGTAGGGAGTGTAACGGAGTCAGTATGGAGGGTAACGGAGTCAGTAGGGAGTGTAACGGAGTCAGTCGGGACGATAACGGAGTCAGTTGGGAGAGGAACGGAGTCAGTCGAGAGAGTAACGGAGTCAGTCGGGACGATAACGGAGTCAGTATGGATTGTAACAGAATCAGGAGGGAGAGTAACGGAGTCAGTATGGAGTGGACCGTAGTCAGTAGAGAGATTAACTGAGTCAGTAGGGAGAGTAACGGAGTCAGTATGGAGAGTAACGGAGTCAGTATGGAGGGTAACGGAGTCAGTAGGGAGGGTAACGGAGTCATTTGTGAGAGTAATGGACTCAGTATGGAGAGTAACGGAGTCAGTATGGAGGGTAACGGAGTCAGTAGGGAGAGTAACGGAGTCAGTAGGGAGAGTAACGGAGTCAGTACGGACGATAACGGAGTCAATAGGGAGTGTAATGGAGACAGGAGGGAGAGTAACGAAGTCAGTAGGGAGGGTAACTGAGTCAGTAGGGAGAGTAACGGAGTCAGTATGGAGTGTAACGGAGTCAGTATGGAGAGTGACGGAGTCAGTAGAGAGAGACTAACGGAGTCAGTAGGGAGAATAACGGAGTCAGTAGGGAGAGTAACGGAATCAGGAGGGAGGTTAACGGAGTCAGTAGGGAGAGTAACGGAGTCAGTAGGGAGAGTAACAGAGTCAGTAGGGAGAGTAACGGAGTCAGTATGGAGTGTAACGGAGTCAGTAGGGAGAGGAACGGAGTCAGTAGAGAGAGTAACGGAGTCAGTAGTGAGAGTAACGGAGTCAGTCGGGAGAGTAACGGAATCAGGAGGGAGAGTAACGGAATCAGGAGGGAGGTTAACGGAGTCAGTAGGGAGAGTAACGGGGTCAGGAGGGAGAGTAACAGAGTCACTAGGGAGAGTAACGGAGACAGTATGGATTGTAACAGAATCAGTAGGGAGAGTAACGGAGTCAGTATGGAGTGTAACGTAGTCGGTAGAGAGATTAACTGAGTCAGTAGGGAGAGGAACGGAGTCCATAAGACCATAAGACATAGGAGCGGAAGTAAGGCCATTCGGCCCATCGAGTCCACTCCACCATTCAATCATGGTTGATTTCAACTCCATTTACCCGCTCTCTCCCCATAGCCCTTAATTCCTCGAGAAATCAAGAATTTATCAATTTCTGTCTTGAAGACGCTCAACGTCTCGGCATCCACAGCCCTCTGTGGCAATGAATTCCACAGACCCACCACTCTCTGGCTGAAGAAATTTCTCCTCATCTCTGTTCTAAAGTGACTCCCTTTTATTCTAAGGCTGTGCCCCCGCGTCCTAGTCTCCCCTGTTAATGGAAACAACTTCCCTACGTCCATCCTATCAGTAGAGAGAGTAACGGAGTCAGTATGGAGAATAACGGAGTCAGTCGGGAGAGTCACGGAATCAGGAGGGAGGTTAACGGAGTCAGTAGGGAGATTAACGGAGTCAGTAGGGAGAGTTACAGAGTCAGTAGGGAGAGTAACGGAGTCAGTATGGAGTGTAACGGAGTCAGTAGGGAGAGTAAGGGAGTCAGTATGCAGAGTAACAGAGTCAGTAGGGAGAGGAACGGAGTCAGTAGGGAGAGTAACGGAGTCAGTCGAGAGAATAATGGAGTCAGTAGGGAGAGTAATGGAGTCAGTAAGGAGAGAAACGGAGTCAGTAGGGAGACTAACGGAGTCATTAGGGAGAGTAACGGAGTCAGTAGGGAGTGGAACGTAGTCAGTGGAGAGAGTAACGGAGTCAGTACAGAGAGTAACGGAGTCAGTATGGAGTGTAACGGAGTCAGTCGGGACGATAACGGAGTCAGTTGGGAGAGGAACGGAGTCAGTCGAGAGAGTAACAGAGTCAGTCGGGACGATAACGGAGTCAGTATGGATTGTAACAGAATCAGTAGGGAGAGTAACGGAGTCAGTATGGAGAGTAACAGAGTCAGTATGGAGGGTAACGGAGTCAGTAGGGAGAGTACCGGAGTCAGTATGGAGGGTAACGGAGTCAGTAGGGAGTGTAACGGAGTCAGTCGGGACGATAACGGAGTCAGTTGGGAGAGGAACGGAGTCAGTCGAGAGAGTAACGGAGTCAGTCGGGACGATAACGGAGTCAGTATGGATTGTAACAGAATCAGGAGGGAGAGTAACGGAGTCAGTATGGAGTGGACCGTAGTCAGTAGAGAGATTAACTGAGTCAGTAGGGAGAGTAACGGAGTCAGTATGGAGAGTAACGGAGTCAGTATGGAGGGTAACGGAGTCAGTAGGGAGGGTAACGGAGTCATTTGTGAGAGTAATGGACTCAGTATGGAGAGTAACGGAGTCAGTATGGAGGGTAACGGAGTCAGTAGGGAGAGTAACGGAGTGAGTAGGGAGAGTAACGGAGTCAGTACGGACGATAACGGAGTCAATAGGGAGTGTAATGGAGACAGGAGGGAGAGTAACGAAGTCAGTAGGGAGGGTAACTGAGTCAGTAGGGAGAGTAACGGAGTCAGTATGGAGTGTAACGGAGTCAGTATGGAGAGTGACGGAGTCAGTAGAGAGAGACTAACGGAGTCAGTAGGGAGAATAACGGAGTCAGTAGGGAGAGTAACGGAATCAGGAGGGAGGTTAACGGAGTCAGTAGGGAGAGTAACGGAGTCAGTAGGGAGAGTAACAGAGTCAGTAGGGAGAGTAACGGAGTCAGTATGGAGTGTAACGGAGTCAGTAGGGAGAGGAACGGAGTCAGTAGAGAGAGTAACGGAGTCAGTAGTGAGAGTAACGGAATCAGGAGGGAGGTTAACGGAGTCAGTAGGGAGAGTAACGGAGTCAGTAGGGAGAGTAACAGAGTCACTAGGGAGAGTAACGGAGTCAGTATGGATTGTAACAGAATCAGTAGGGAGAGTAACGGAGTCAGTATGGAGTGTAAGGTAGTCGGAAGAGAGATTAACTGAGTCAGTAGGGAGAGTAACGGAGTCAGTATGGAGAGTAACGGAGTCAGTAGGGAGAGTAACGGAGTCAGTACGGACGATAACGGAGTCAGTAGGGAGTGTAATGGAGACAGGAGGGAGAGTAACGAAGTCAGTAGGGAGGGTAACTGAGTCAGTAGGGAGAGTAACGGAGTCAGTATGGAGTGTAACGGAGTGAGTATGGAGAGTAATGGAGTCAGTAGAGAGAGACTAACGGAGTCAGTATGGAGTGTAACGGAGTCAGTATGGAGAGTGACGGAGTCAGTAGAGAGAGACTAACGGAGTCAGTAGGGAGAATAACGGAGTCAGTAGGGAGAGTAACGGAATCAGGAGGGAGGTTAACGGAGTCAGTAGGGAGAGTAACGGAGTCAGTAGGGAGAGTAACAGAGTCAGGAGGGAGAGTAACGGAGTCAGTATGGAGTGTAACGAAGTCAGTAGGGAGAGGAACGGAGTCAGTAGAGAGAGTAACGGAGTCAGTAGTGAGAGTAACGGAGTCAGTCGGGAGAGTAACGGAATCAGGAGGGAGAGTAACGGAATCAGGAGGTAGGTTAACGGAGTCAGTAGGGCGAGTAACGGAGTCAGTAGGGAGAGTAACAGAGTCACTAGGGAGAGTAACGGAGTCAGTATGGAGTGTAACGTAGTCGGTAGAGAGATTAACTGAGTCAGTAGGGAGAGGAACGGAGTCAGTAGAGAGAGTAACGGAGTCAGTATGGAGAATAACGGAGTCAGTAGGGAGAGTAACGGAATCAGGAGGGAGGTTAACGGAGTCGGTAGGGAGATTAACGGAGTCAGTAGGGAGAGTTACAGAGTCAGTAGGGAGAGTAACGGAGTCAGTCGAGAGAATAATGGAGTCAGTAGGGAGAGTAATGGAGTCAGTAAGGAGAGTTACGGAGTCAGTAGGGAGACTAACGGAGTCATTAGGGAGAGTAACGGAGTCAGTAGGGAGTGGAACGTAGTCAGTGGAGAGAGTAACGGAGTCAGTACAGAGAGTAACGGAGTCAGAATGGAGTGCAACGGAGTCAGTCGGGACGATAACGGAGTCAGTTGGGAGAGGAACGGAGTCAGTCGAGAGAGTAACAGAGTCAGTCGGGACGATAACGGAGTCAGTATGGATTGTAACAGAATCAGTAGGGAGAGTAACGGAGTCAGTATGGAGAGTAACAGAGTCAGTATGGAGGGTAACGGAGTCAGTAGGGAGAGTACCGGAGTCAGTATGGAGGGTAACGGAGTCAGTAGGGAGTGTAACGGAGTCAGTCGGGACGATAACGGAGTCAGTTGGGAGAGGAACGGAGTCAGTCGAGAGAGTAACGGAGTCAGTCGGGACTATAACGGAGTCAGTATGGATTGTAACAGAATCAGGAGGGAGAGTAACGGAGTCAGTATGGAGTGGACCGTAGTCAGTAGAGAGATTAACTGAGTCAGTAGGGAGAGTAACGGAGTCAGTATGGAGAGTAACGGAGTCAGTATGGAGGGTAACGGAGTCAGGAGGGAGGGTAACGGAGTCATTTGTGAGAGTAATGGACTCAGTATGGAGAGTAACGGAGTCAGTATGGAGGGTAACGGAGTCAGTAGGGAGAGTAACGGAGTCAGTAGGGAGAGTAACGGAGTCAGTACGGACGATAACGGAGTCAATAGGGAGTGTAATGGAGACAGGAGGGAGAGTAACGAAGTCAGTAGGGAGGGTAACTGAGTCAGTACGGAGAGTAACGGAGTCAGTATGGAGTGTAACGGAGTCAGTATGGAGAGTGACGGAGTCAGTAGAGAGAGACAAACGGAGTCAGTAGGGAGAATAACGGAGTCAGTAGGGAGAGTAACGGAATCAGGAGGGAGGTTAACGGAGTCAGTAGGGAGAGTAACGGAGTCAGGAGGGAGAGTAACAGAGTCAGTAGGGAGAGTAACGGAGTCAGTATGGAGTGTAACGGAGTCAGTAGGGAGAGGAACGGAGTCAGTAGAGAGAGTAACGGAGTCAGTAGTGAGAGTAATGGAGTCAGTCGGGAGAGTAACGGAATCAGGAGGGAGAGTAACGGAATCAGGAGGGAGGTTAACGGAGTCAGTAGGGAGAGTAACAGAGTCAGTAGGGAGAGTAACGGAGTCAGTATGGAGTGTAACGGAGTCAGTAGGGAGAGTAACGGAGTCAGTATGGAGTGTAACGGAGTCAGTATGGAGAGTGACGGAGTCATTAGAGAGAGACTAACGGAGTCAGTAGGGAGAGGAACGGAGTCAGTAGGGAGAGTAACAGAGTCAGTAGGGAGGTTAACGGAGTCAGTAGGGAGAGTAACGGAGTCAGTAGGGAGAGTAACAGAGTCAGTAGGGAGAGTAACGGAGTCAGTATGGAGTGTAACGGAGTCAGTAGGGAGAGGAACGGAGTCAGTAGAGAGAGTAACGGAGTTAGTAGTGAGAGTAATGGAGTCAGTAGGGAGAGTAACGGAATCAGGAGGGAGAGTAACGGAATCAGGAGGGAGAGTAACGGAGTCAGTATGGAGTGTAACGGAGTCAGTATGGAGAGTGACGGAGTCATTAGAGAGAGACTAACGGAGTCAGTAGGGACAGTAAGGGAGTCAGTAGGGAGAGTAACAGAGTCAGTAGGGAGGTTAACGGAGTCAGTAGGGAGAGTAACGGAGTCAGTAGGGAGGGTAACAGAGTCAGTAGGGAGAGTAACGGAGTCAGTATGGAGTGTAACGGAGTCAGTAGGGAGAGGAACGGAGTCAGTAGAGAGAGTAACGGAGTTAGTAGTGAGAGTAATGGAGTCAGTAGGGAGAGTAACGGAATCAGGAGGGAGAGTAACGGAATCAGGAGGGAGGTTAACGGAGTCAGTAGGGAGAGTAACAGAGTCAGTAGGGAGAGTAACGGAGTCAGTATGGAGTGTAACGGAGTCAGTAGGGAGAGGAACGGAGTCAGTAGAGAGAGTAACGGAGTCAGTAGGGAGAATAACGGAGTCAGTAGGGAGAGTAACGGAATCAGGAGGGAGGTTAACGGAGTCAGTAGGGAGATTAACGGAGTCAGTTGGGAGAGTAACAGAGTCAGTAGGGAGAGTAACGGAGTCAGTATGGAGTGTAACGGAGTCAGTAGGGAGAGGAACGGAGTCAGTAGAGAGAGTAACGGAGTCAGTAGAGAGAGTAACGGAGTCAGTAGAGAGAGTAACGGAGTCAGTCGGGACGATAACGGAGTCAGTATGGATTGTAACAGAATCAGTAGAGAGACATACTGAGTCAGTAGGGAGAGTAACGGAGTCAGTATGGAGAGTAACGCAGTCAGTATGGAGAGTAATGGAGTCAGTAGGGAGGGTAACGGAGTCAGTAGGGAGGGTAACGGAGTCAGTAGGGAGAGTAACGGAGTCAGTATGGAGAGTAATGGAGTCAGTAGGGAGAGTAACGGAGTCAGGAGGGAGTGTAACGGAGTCAGTAGGGAGGGTAACGGAGTCAGTAGGGCGAGTACCGGAGTCAGTATGGAGGGTAACGGAGTCACAAGGGAGGGTAACGGAGTCAGTCGGGAGAGTAACGGAGTCAGTCGGGAGAGTAACGGAGTCAGTCGGGAGAGTAACGGAGTCAGTAGGGAGAGTAAGGGAGTCAGTATGCAGAGTAACAGAGTCAGTAGGGAGAGGAACGGAGTCAGTAGGGACGTTAACGGAGTCAGTAAGGATTGTAACAGAATCAGTAGGGAGATTAACGGAGTCAGTATGGAGTGTACCGTCGTCAGTAGAGAGACCAGCGGAGTCAGTAGTGAGAGTAACGGAGTCAGTAGGGAGACTAACGGAGTCATTCGGGAGAGTAACGGAGTCAGTAGGGAGTGGAACGTAGTCAGTGGAGAGAGTAACGGAGTCAGTACAGAGAGTAACGGAGTCAGTATGGAGTGTAACGGAGTCAGTCGGGACGATAACGGAGTCAGTTGGGAGAGGAACGGAGTCAGTCGAGAGAGTAACGGAGTCAGTAGGGAGAGTAAGGGAGTCAGTAGGGAGAGTAACGGAGTCAGTAGGGAGAGTAACGTAGTCAGTAGAGAGATTAACTGAGTCAGTAGGGAGAGTAACGGAGTCAGTATGGAGAGTAACGGAGTCAGTATGGAGGGTAACGGAGTCAGTAGGGACAGTAACGGAGTCAGTAGGGAGACTAACGGAGTCATTCGGGAGAGTAACGGAGTCAGTAGGGAGTGGAACGTAGTCAGTGGAGAGAGTAACGGAGTCAGTACAGAGAGTAACGGAGTCAGTAGGGAGAGTAACGGAGTCAGTCGAGAGAGTAACGGAGTCAGTCGGGACGATAACGGAGTCAGTATGGATTGTAACAGAATCAGTAGGGAGAGTAACGGAGTCAGTATGGAGTGTAACGTAGTCAGTAGAGAGATTAACTGAGTCAGTAGGGAGAGTAACGGAGTCAGTATGGAGAGTAACGGAGTCAGTAGGGAGAGTAACGGAGACAGGAGGGAGAGTAACGAAGTCAGTAGGGAGGGTAACTGAGTCAGTAGGGAGAGTAACGGAATCAGGAGGGAGGTTAACGGAGTCAGTAGGGAGAGTAACGGAGTCAGTAGGGAGAGTAACAGAGTCAGTAGGGAGAGAACGGAGTCAGTATGGAGTGTAACGGAGTCAGTCGGGAGAGTAACGGAGTCAGTCGGGAGAGTAACAGAGTCAGTAGGAGGGTAACGGACTCAGCAGGGAGAGTAACGGAGTCAGTAGGGAGAGTAACGGAGTCAGTCGGGAGAGTAACGGAGTCAGTCGGGAGAGTAACAGAGTCAGTAGGGAGGGTAACGGAGTCAGTAGTGAGACTAACGGAGTCAGTAGGGAGAATAACGGAGTCAGTAGGGAGAGTAACGGAATCAGGAGGGAGGTTAACGGAGTCAGTAGGGAGAGTAACGGAGTCAGTGGGGAGAGTAACAGAGTCAGTAGGGAGAGTAACGGAGTCAGTATGGAGTGTAACGGAGTCAGTAGGGAGAGTAACGGAGTCAGTGGGGAGAGTAACAGAGTCAGTAGGGAGAGTAAAGGAGTCAGTAGGGAGAGTAACGGAGTCAGTAGAGAGAGTAACGGAGTCAGTAGGGAGAGTAACGGAGTCAGTAGGGAGTGGAACGTAGTCAGTGGAGAGAGTAACGGAGTCAGTACAGAGAGTAACGGAGTCAGTAGGGAGAGTAACGGAGTCAGTCGGGACGATAACGGAGTCAGTATGGATTGTAACAGAATCAGTAGGGACAGTAACGGAGTCAGTATGGAGTGTAACGTAGTCAGTAGAGAGATTAACTGAGTCAGTAGGGAGAGTAACGGAGTCAGTATGGAGAGTAACGGAGTCAGTAGGGAGAGTAACGGAGTCAGTACGGACGATAACGGAGTCAATAGGGAGTGTAATGGAGACAGGAGGGAGAGTAACGAAGTCAGTAGGGAGGGTAACTGAGTCAGTAGGGAGTGTAACGGAGTCAGTATGGAGTGTAACGGAGTCAGTATGGAGAGTGACGGAGTCATGAGAGAGAGACTAACGGAGTCAGTAGGGAGAATAACGGAGTCAGTAGGGAGAGTAACGGAATCAGGAGGGAGGTTAACGGAGTCAGTAGGGAGAGTAACGGAGTCAGTAGGGAGAGTAACAGAGTCAGTAGGGAGAGTAACGGAGTCAGTATGGAGTGTAACGGAGTCAGTAGGGAGAGGAATGGAGTCAGTAGAGAGAGTAACGGAGTCAGTAGAGAGAGTAACGGAGTCAGTAGAGAGAGTAACGGAGTCAGTCGGGACGATAACGGCGTCAGTATGGATTGTAACAGAATCAGTAGAGAGACATACTGAGTCAGTAGGGAGAGTAACGGAGTCAGTATGGAGAGTAACGCAGTCAGTATGGAGAGTAATGGAGTCAGTAGGGAGGGTAACGGAGTCAGTAGGGAGGGTAACGGAGTCAGTAGGGAGAGTAACGGAGTCAGTATGGAGAGTAATGGAGTCAGTAGGGAGAGTAACGGAGTCAGTAAGGAGAGTAACGGAGTCAGTCGAGAGAATAATGGAGTCAGTATGCAGAGTAACAGAGTCAGTAGGGAGAGGAACGGAGTCAGTAGGGACGTTAACGGAGTCAGTAAGGATTGTAACAGAATCAGTAGGGAGATTAACGGAGTCAGTATGGAGTGTACCGTCGTCAGTAGAGAGACCAGCGGAGTCAGTCGTGAGAGTAACGGAGTCAGTAGGGAGACTAACGGAGTCATTCGGGAGAGTAACGGAGTCAGTAGGGAGTGGAACGTAGTCAGTGGAGAGAGTAACGGAGTCAGTACAGAGAGTAACGGAGTCAGTAGGGAGAGTAACGGAGTCAGTCGAGAGAGTAACGGAGTCAGTCGGGACGATAACGGAGTCAGTATGGATTGTAACAGAATCAGTAGGGAGAGTAACGGAGTCAGTATGGAGTGTAACGTAGTCAGTAGAGAGATTAACTGAGTCAGTAGGGAGAGTAACGGAGTCAGTATGGAGAGTAACGGAGTCAGTAGGGAGAGTAACGGAGACAGGAGGGAGAGTAACGAAGTCAGTAGGGAGGGTAACTGAGTCAGTAGGGAGAGTAACGGAATCAGGAGGGAGGTTAACGGAGTCAGTAGGGAGTGTAACGGAGTCAGTAGGGAGAGTAACAGAGTCAGTAGGGAGAGAACGGAGTCAGTATGGAGTGTAACGGAGTCAGTCGGGAGAGTAACGGAGTCAGTCGGGAGAGTAACAGAGTCAGTAGGAGGGTAACGGACTCAGCAGGGAGAGTAACGGAGTCAGTAGGGAGAGTAACGGAGTCAGTCGGGAGAGTAACGGAGTCAGTCGGGAGAGTAACAGAGTCAGTAGGGAGGGTAACGGAGTCAGTAGTGAGACTAACGGAGTCAGTAGGGAGAATAACGGAGTCAGTAGGGAGAGTAACGGAATCAGGAGGGAGGTTAACGGAGTCAGTAGGGAGAGTAACGGAGTCAGTGGGGAGAGTAACAGAGTCAGTAGGGAGAGTAACGGAGTCAGTATGGAGTGTAACGGAGTCAGTAGGGAGAGTAACGGAGTCAGTGGGGAGAGTAACAGAGTCAGTAGGGAGAGTAAAGGAGTCAGTAGGGAGAGTAACGGAGTCAGTAGAGAGAGTAACGGAGTCAGTAGGGAGAGTAACGGAGTCAGTAGGGAGTGGAACGTAGTCAGTGGAGAGAGTAACGGAGTCAGTACAGAGAGTAACGGAGTCAGTAGGGAGAGTAACGGAGTCAGTCGGGACGATAACGGAGTCAGTATGGATTGTAACAGAATCAGTAGGGACAGTAACGGAGTCAGTATGGAGTGTAACGTAGTCAGTAGGGAGAGTAACGGAGTCAGTACGGACGATAACGGAGTCAATAGGGAGTGTAATGGAGACAGGAGGGAGAGTAACGAAGTCAGTAGGGAGGGTAACTGAGTCAGTAGGGAGTGTAACGGAGTCAGTATGGAGTGTAACGGAGTCAGTATGGAGAGTGACGGAGTCATGAGAGAGAGACTAACGGAGTCAGTAGGGAGAATAACGGAGTCAGTAGGGAGAGTAACGGAATCAGGAGGGAGGTTAACGGAGTCAGTAGGGAGAGTAACGGAGTCAGTAGGGAGAGTAACAGAGTCAGTAGGGAGAGTAACGGAGTCAGTATGGAGTGTAACGGAGTCAGTAGGGAGAGGAATGGAGTCAGTAGAGAGAGTAACGGAGTCAGTAGAGAGAGTAACGGAGTCAGTAGAGAGAGTAACGGAGTCAGTCGGGACGATAACGGCGTCAGTATGGATTGTAACAGAATCAGTAGAGAGACATACTGAGTCAGTAGGGAGAGTAACGGAGTCAGTATGGAGAGTAACGCAGTCAGTATGGAGAGTAATGGAGTCAGTAGGGAGGGTAACGGAGTCAGTAGGGAGGGTAACGGAGTCAGTAGGGAGAGTAACGGAGTCAGTATGGAGAGTAATGGAGTCAGTAGGGAGAGTAACGGAGTCAGTAAGGAGAGTAACGGAGTCAGTCGAGAGAATAATGGAGTCAGTATGCAGAGTAACAGAGTCAGTAGGGAGAGGAACGGAGTCAGTAGGGACGTTAACGGAGTCAGTAAGGATTGTAACAGAATCAGTAGGGAGATTAACGGAGTCAGTATGGAGTGTACCGTCGTCAGTAGAGAGACCAGCGGAGTCAGTCGTGAGAGTAACGGAGTCAGTAGGGAGACTAACGGAGTCATTCGGGAGAGTAACGGAGTCAGTAGGGAGTGGAACGTAGTCAGTGGAGAGAGTAACGGAGTCAGTACAGAGAGTAACGGAGTCAGTATGGAGTGTAACGGAGTCAGTCGGGACGATAACGGAGTCAGTTGGGAGAGGAACGGAGTCAGTCGAGAGAGTAACGGAGTCAGTAGGGAGAGTAAGGGAGTCAGTAGGGAGAGTAACGGAGTCAGTAGGGAGAGTAACGTAGTCAGTAGAGAGATTAACTGAGTCAGTAGGGAGAGTAACGGAGTCAGTATGGAGAGTAACGGAGTCAGTATGGAGAGTAACGGAGTCAGTAGGGACAGTAACGGAGTCAGTAGGGAGACTAACGGAGTCATTCGGGAGAGTAACGGAGTCAGTAGGGAGTGGAACGTAGTAACGGAGTCAGTACAGAGAGTAACAGAGTCAGTAGGGAGAGTAACGGAGTCAGTCGAGAGAGTAACGGAGTCAGTCGGGACGATAACGGAGTCAGTATGGATTGTAACAGAATCAGTAGGGAGAGTAACGGAGTCAGTATGGAGTGTAACGTCGTCAGTAGAGAGATTAACTGAGTCAGTAGGGAGAGTAACGGAGTCAGTATGGAGAGTAACGGAGTCAGTAGGGAGAGTAACGGAGTCAGTACGGACGATAACGGAGTCAGTAGGGAGTGTAATGGAGACAGGAGGGAGAGTAACGAAGTCAGTAGGGAGGGTAACTGAGTCAGTAGGGAGAGTAACGGAATCAGGAGGGAGGTTAACGGAGTCAGTAGGGAGAGTAACGGAGTCAGTAGGGAGAGTAACAGAGTCAGTAGGGAGAGAACGGAGTCAGTATGGAGAGTAACAGAGTCAGTATGGAGGGTAACGGAGTCAGTAGGGAGAGTAACGGAGTCAGTCAGGAGAGTAACGGAGTCAGTAGGGAGAGTAAGGGAGTCAGTATGCAGAGTAACAGAGTCAGTAGGGAGAGGAACGGAGTCAGTAGGGAGAGTAACGGAGTCAATCGAGAGAATAATGGAGTCAGTAGGGAGAGTAATGGAGTCAGTAGGGAGAGTAACGGAGTCAGTAGGGAGACTAACGGAGTCATTCGGGAGAGTACCGGAGTCAGTAGGGAGTGGAACGTAGTCAGTGGAGAGAGTAACGGAGTCAGTACAGAGAGTAACGGAGTCAGTATGGAGTGTAACGGAGTCAGTCGGGACGATAACGGAGTCAGTTGGGAGAGGAACGGAGTCAGTCGAGAGAGTAACAGAGTCAGTCGGGACGATAACGGAGTCAGTATGGATTGTAACAGAATCAGTAGGGAGAGTAACGGAGTCAGTATGGAGTGTACCGTAGTCAGTAGAGAGATTAACTGAGTCAGTAGGGAGAGTAACGCAGTCAGTATGGAGAGTAACGGAGTCAGTATGGAGAGTAACAGAGTCAGTATGGAGGGTAACGGAGTCAGTAGGGAGAGTACCGGAGTCAGTATGGAGGGTAACGGAGTCAGTAGGGAGTGTAACGGAGTCAGTCGGGACGATAACGGAGTCAGTTGGGAGAGGAACGGAGTCAGTCGAGAGAGTAACGGAGTCAGTCGGGACGATAACGGAGTCAGTATGGATTGTAACAGAATCAGTAGGGAGAGTAACGGAGTCAGTATGGAGTGTACCGTAGTCAGTAGAGAGATTAACTGAGTCAGTAGGGAGAGTAACGGAGTCAGTATGGAGAGTAACGGAGTCAGTATGCAGGGTAACGGAGTCAGTAGGGAGGGTAACGGAGTCATTAGTGAGAGTAATGGACTCAGTATGGAGAGTAACGGAGTCAGTATGGAGGGTAACGGAGTCAGTAGGGAGAGTAACGGAGTCAGTAGGGAGAGTAACGGAGTCAGTACGGACGATAACGGAGTCAATAGGGAGTGTAATGGAGACAGGAGGGAGAGTAACGAAGTCAGTAGGGAGGGTAACTGAGTCAGTAGGGAGAGTAACGGAGTCAGTATGGAGTGTAAAGGAGTCAGTATGGAGAGTGACGGAGTCAGTAGAGAGAGACTAACTGAGTCTGTAGGGAGAATAACGGAGTCAGTAGGGAGAGTAACGGAATCAGGAGGGAGGTTAACGGAGTCAGTAGGGAGAGTAACGGAGTCAGTAGGGAGAGTAACAGAGTCAGTAGGGAGAGTACCGGAGTCAGTATGGAGTGTAACGGAGTCAGTAGGGAGAGGAACGGAGTCAGTAGAGAGCGTAACGGAGTCAGTAGTGAGAGTAACGGAATCAGGAGGGAGAGTAACGGAATCAGGAGGGAGGTTAACGGAGTCAGTCGGGAGATTAACGGAGTCAGTAGGGAGAGTTACAGAGTCAGTAGGGAGATTAACGGAGTCAGTAGGGAGAGGAACGGAGTCAGTAGGGAGAGTAACGGAGTCAGTCGAGAGAATAATGTAGTCAGTAGGGAGAGTAATGGAGTCAGTAAGGAGAGTAACGGAGTCAGTAGGGAGACTAACGGAGTCATTCGGGAGAGTAACGGAGTCAGTCGAGAGAATAATGGAGTCAGTAGGGAGAGTAATGGAGTCAGTAGGGAGAAAAACGGAGTCAGTAGGGAGACTAACGGAGTCATTCGGGAGAGTACCGGAGTCAGTAGGGAGTGGAACGTAGTCAGTGGAGAGAGTAACGGAGTCAGTACAGAGAGTAACGGAGTCAGTATGGAGGGTAACGGAGTCAGTAGGGAGAGGAACGGAGTCAGTAGAGAGAGTAACGGAGTCAGTAGGGAGAATAACGGAGTCAGTAGGGAGAGTAACGGAATCAGGAGGGAGGTTAACGGAGTCAGTAGGGAGATTAACGGAGTCAGTAGGGAGAGTTACAGAGTCAGTAGGGAGAGTAACGGAGTCAGTATGGAGTGTAACGGAGTCAGTAGGGCGAGTAAGGGAGTCAGTAGGGAGAGTAATGGAGTCAGTAAGGAGAGTAACGGAGTCAGTAGGGAGACTAACGGAGTCAGTAGGGAGAGTAACGGAGTCAGTCGAGAGAATAATGGAGTCAGTAGGGAGAGTAATGGAGTCAGTAAGGAGAGTAACTGAGTCAGTAGGGAGACTAACGGAGTCATTCGGGAGAATAACGGAGTCAGTAGGGAGTGGAACGTTGTCAGTGGAGAGAGTAACGGAATCAGTACAGAGAGTAACGGAGTCAGTATGGAGTGTAACGGAGTCAGTCGGGACGATAACGGAGTCAGTTGGGAGAGGAACGGAGTCAGTCGAGAGAGTAACAGAGTCAGTCGGGACGATAACGGAGTCAGTATGGATTGTAACAGAATCAGTAGGGAGAGTAACGGAGTCAGTATGGAGAGTAACGTAGTCAGTAGAGAGATTAACTGAGTCAGTAGGGAGAGTAACGGAGTCAGTATGGAGAATAACAGAGTCAGTATGGAGGGTAACGGAGTCAGTAGGGAGAGTACCGGAGTCAGTATGGAGGGTAACGGAGTCAGTAGGGAGTGTAACGGAGTCAGTCGAGAGAGTAACGGAATCAGGAGGGAGAGTAACGGAATCAGGAGGGAGGTTAACGGAGTCAGTAGGGAGAGTAACAGAGTCAGTAGGGAGAGTAACAGAGTCACTAGGGAGAGTAACGGAGTCAGTATGGAGTGTAACGGAGTCAGTAGGGAGAGGAACGGAGTCAGTAGAGAGAGTAACGGAGTCAGTAGGGAGAATAACGGAGTCAGTAGGGAGAGTAACGGAATCAGGAGGGAGGTTAACGGAGTCAGTAGGGAGATTAACGGAGTCAGTAGGGAGAGTTACAGAGTCAGTAGGGAGAGTAACGGAGTCAGTATGGAGTGTAACGGAGTCAGTATGGAGTGTAACGGAGTCAGTAGGGAGAGTCAGGGAGTCAGTATGCAGAGTAACAGAGTCAGTAGGGAGAGGAACGGAGTCAGTAGGGAGAGTAACGGAGTCAGTCGAGAGAATAATGGAGTCAGTAGGGAGAGTAATGGAGTCAGTAGGGAGAGTAACGGAGTCAGTAGGGAGACTAACGGAGTCATTCGGGAGAGTACGGGAGTCAGTAGGGAGTGGAACGTAGTCAGTGGAGAGAGTAACGGAGTCAGTACAGAGAGTACCGGAGTCAGTATGGAGTGTAACGGAGTCAGTCGGGACGATAACGGAGTCAGTTGGGAGAGGAACGGAGTCAGTCGAGAGAGTAACAGAGTCAGTCGGGACGATAACGGAGTCAGTATGGATTGTAACAGAATCAGTAGGGAGAGTAACGGAGTCAGTATGGAGTGTAACGTAGTCAGTAGAGAGATTAACTGAGTCAGTAGGGAGAGTAACGGAGTCAGTATGGAGAGTAACAGAGTCAGTATGGAGGGTGACGGAGTCAGTAGGGAGAATACCGGAGTCAGTATGGAGTGTAACGTAGTCAGTAGAGAGATTAACTGAGTCAGTAGGGAGAGTAACGGAGTCAGTATGGAGAGTAACAGAGTCAGTATGGAGGGTAACAGAGTCAGTAGGGAGAGTACCGGAGTCAGTATGGAGGGTAACGGAGTCAGTAGGGAGTGTAACGGAGTCAGTCGGGACGATAACGGAGTCAGTTGGGAGAGGAACGGAGTCAGTCGAGAGAGTAACGGAGTCAGTCGGGACGATAATGGAGTCAGTATGGATTGTAACAGAATCAGTAGGGAGAGTAACGGAGTCAGTATGGAGTGTAACGTAGTCAGTAGAGGGATTAACTGAGTCAGTAGGGAGAGTAACGGTGTCAGTAGGGAGAGTAACGGGGTCAGTATGGAGGGTAACGGAGTCAGTAGGGAGGGTAACGGAGTCATTAGTGAGAGTAATGGACACAGTATGGAGAGTAACGGAGTCAGTATGGAGGGTAACGGAGTCAGTAGGGAGAGTAACGGAGTCAGTAGGGAGAGTAACGGAGTCAGTACGGACGATAACGGAGTCAATAGGGAGTGTAATGGAGACAGAAGGGAGAGTAACGAAGTCAGTAGGGAGGGTAACTGAGTCAGTAGGGAGAGTAACGGAGTCAGTATGGAGTGTAACGGAGTCAGTATGGAGAGTGACGGAGTCAGTAGAGAGAGACTAACGGAGTCAGTAGGGAGAATAACGGAGTCAGTAGGGAGAGTAACGGAATCAGGAGGGAGGTTAACGGAGTCAGTAGGGAGAGTAACGGAGTCAGTAGGGAGAGTAACAGAGTCAGTAGGGAGAGTAACGGAGTCAGTATGGAGTGTAACGGAGTCAGTCGGGTGAGGAACGGAGTCAGTCGGGAGAGTAACGGAATCAGGAGGGAGAGTAACGGAATCAGGAGGGAGGTTAACGGAGGCAGTAGGGAGAGTATCGGAGTCAGTATGGAGTGTAACGGAGTCAGTAGGGAGAGGAACGGAGTCAGTAGAGAGAGTAACGGAGTCAGTAGGGAGAATAACGGAGTCAGTAGGGAGAGTAACGGAATCAGGATGGAGGTTAACGGAGTCAGTCGGGAGATTAACGGAGTCATTAGGGAGAGTTACAGAGTCAGTAGGGAGAGTAACGGAGTCAGTATGGAGTGTAACGGAGTCAGTAGGGAGAGTAAGGGAGTCAGTATGCAGAGTAACAGAGTCAGTAGGGAGAGGAACGGAGTCAGTAGGGAGAGTAACGGAGTCAGTCGAGAGAATAATGGAGTCAGTAGGGAGAGTAATGGAGTCAGTAGGGAGACTAACGGAGTCATTCGGGAGAGTAACGGAGTCAGTAGGGAGTGGAACGTAGTCAGTGGAGAGAGTAACGGAGTCAGTACAGAGAGTAACGGAGTCAGTATGGAGTGTAACGGAGTCAGTCGGGACGATAACGGAGTCAGTTGGGAGAGGAACGGAGTCAGTCGAGAGAGTAACAGAGTCAGTCGGGACGATAACGGAGTCAGTATGGATTGTAACAGAATCAGTAGGGAGAGTAACGGAGTCAGTATGGAGAGTAACGTAGTCAGTAGAGAGATTAACTGAGTCAGTAGGGAGAGTAACGGAGTCAGTATGGAGAGTAACAGAGTCAGTATGGAGGGTAACGGAGTCAGTAGGGAGAGTAACGGAGTCAGTCAGGAGAGTAACGGAGTCAGTAGGGAGAGTAAGGGAGTCAGTATGCAGAGTAACAGAGTCAGTAGGGAGAGGAACGGAGTCAGTAGGGAGAGTAACGGAGTCAATCGAGAGAATAATGGAGTCAGTAGGGAGAGTAATGGAGTCAGTAGGGAGAGTAACGGAGTCAGTAGGGAGACTAACGGAGTCATTCGGGAGAGTACCGGAGTCAGTAGGGAGTGGAACGTAGTCAGTGGAGAGAGTAACGGAGTCAGTACAGAGAGTAACGGAGTCAGTATGGAGTGTAACGGAGTCAGTCGGGACGATAACGGAGTCAGTTGGGAGAGGAACGGAGTCAGTCGAGAGAGTAACAGAGTCAGTCGGGACGATAACGGAGTCAGTATGGATTGTAACAGAATCAGTAGGGAGAGTAACGGAGTCAGTATGGAGTGTACCGTAGTCAGTAGAGAGATTAACTGAGTCAGTAGGGAGAGTAACGGAGTCAGTATGGAGAGTAACGGAGTCAGTATGGAGAGTAACAGAGTCAGTATGGAGGGTAACGGAGTCAGTAGGGAGAGTACCGGAGTCAGTATGGAGGGTAACGGAGTCAGTAGGGAGTGTAACGGAGTCAGTCGGGACGATAACGGAGTCAGTTGGGAGAGGAACGGAGTCAGTCGAGAGAGTAACGGAGTCAGTCGGGACGATAACGGAGTCAGTATGGATTGTAACAGAATCAGTAGGGAGAGTAACGGAGTCAATATGGAGTGTACCGTAGTCAGTAGAGAGATTAACTGAGTCAGTAGGGAGAGTAACGGAGTCAGTATGGAGAGTAACGGAGTCAGTATGCAGGGTAACGGAGTCAGTAGGGAGGGTAACGGAGTCATTTGTGAGAGTAATGGACTCAGTATGGAGAGTAACGGAGTCAGTATGGAGGGTAACGGAGTCAGTAGGGAGAGTAACGGAGTCAGTAGGGAGAGTAACGGAGTCAGTACGGACGATAACGGAGTCAATAGGGAGTGTAATGGAGACAGGAGGGAGAGTAACGAAGTCAGTAGGGAGGGTAAGTGAGTCAGTAGGGAGAGTAACGGAGTCAGTATGGAGTGTAAAGGAGTCAGTATGGAGAGTGACGGAGTCAGTAGAGAGAGACTAACTGAGTCTGTAGGGAGAATAACGGAGTCAGTAGGGAGAGTAACGGAATCAGGAGGGAGGTTAACGGAGTCAGTAGGGAGAGTAACGGAGTCAGTAGGGAGAGTAACAGAGTCAGTAGGGAGAGTAACGGAGTCCGTATGGAGTGTAACGGAGTCAGTAGGGAGAGGAACGGAGTCAGTAGAGAGCGTAACGGAGTCAGTAGTGAGAGTAACGGAATCAGGAGGGAGAGTAACGGAATCAGGAGGGAGGTTAACGGAGTCAGTAGGGAGAGTTACAGAGTCAGTAGGGAGAGTAACGGAGTCAGTAGGGAGAGTAACGGAGTCAGTCGAGAGAATAATGTAGTCAGTAGGGAGAGTAATGGAGTCAGTAAGGAGAGTAACGGAGTCAGTAGGGAGACTAACGGAGTCATTCGGGAGAGTAACGGAGTCAGTCGAGAGAATAATGGAGTCAGTAGGGAGAGTAATGGAGTCAGTAGGGAGAAAAACGGAGTCAGTAGGGAGACTAACGGAGTCATTCGGGAGAGTACCGGAGTCAGTAGAGAGTGGAACGTAGTCAGTGGAGAGAGTAACGGAGTCAGTACAGAGAGTAACGGAGTCAGTATGGAGGGTAACGGAGTCAGTAGGGAGAGGAACGGAGTCAGTAGAGAGAGTAACGGAGTCAGTAGGGAGAATAACGGAGTCAGTAGGGAGAGTAACGGAATCAGGAGGGAGGTTAACGGAGTCAGTAGGGAGATTAACGGAGTCAGTAGGGAGAGTTACAGAGTCAGTAGGGAGAGTAACGGAGTCAGTATGGAGTGTAACGGAGTCAGTAGGGAGAGTAAGGGAGTCAGTAGGGAGAGTAATGGAGTCAGTAAGGAGAGTAACGGAGTCAGTAGGGAGACTAACGGAGTCAGTAGGGAGAGTAACGGAGTCAGTCGAGAGAATAATGGAGTCAGTAGGGAGAGTAATGGAGTCAGTAAGGAGAGTAACGGAGTCAGTAGGGAGACTAACGGAGTCATTCGGGAGAGTAACGGAGTCAGTAGGGAGTGGAACGTTGTCAGTGGAGAGAGTAACGGAATCAGTACAGAGAGTAACGGAGTCAGTATGGAGTGTAACGGAGTCAGTCGGGACGATAACGGAGTCAGTTGGGAGAGGAACGGAGTCAGTCGAGAGAGTAACAGAGTCAGTCGGGACGATAACGGAGTCAGTATGGATTGTAAGAGAATCAGTAGGGAGAGTAACGGAGTCAGTATGGAGAGTAACGTAGTCAGTAGAGAGATTAACTGAGTCAGTAGGGAGAGTAACGGAGTCAGTATGGAGAGTAACAGAGTCAGTATGGAGGGTAACAGAGTCAGTAGGGAGAGTACCGGAGTCAGTATGGAGGGTAACGGAGTCAGTAGGGAGTGTAACGGAGTCAGTCGGGACGATAACGGAGTCAGTTGGGAGAGGAACGGAGTCAGCCGAGAGAGTAACGGAATCAGGAGGGAGAGTGACGGAATCAGGAGGGAGGTTAACGGAGTCAGTAGGGAGAGTAACGGAGTCAGTAGGGAGAGTAACAGAGTCACTAGGGAGAGTAACGGAGTCAGTATGGAGTGTAACGGAGTCAGTAGGGAGAGGAACGGAGTCAGTAGAGAGAGTAACGGAGTCAGTAGGGAGAATAACGGAGTCAGTAGGGAGAGTAACGGAATCAGGAGGGAGGTTAACGGAGTCAGTAGGGAGATTAACGGAGTCAGTAGGGAGAGTTACAGAGTCAGTAGGGAGAGTAACGGAGTCAGTATGGAGTGTAACGGAGTCAGTATGGAGTGTAACGGAGTCAGTAGGGAGAGTCAGGGAGTCAGTATGCAGAGTAACAGAGTCAGTAGGGAGAGGAACGGAGTCAGTAGGGAGAGTAACGGAGTCAGTCGAGAGAATAATGGAGTCAGTAGGGAGAGTAATGGAGTCAGTAGGGAGAGTAACGGAGTCAGTAGGGAGACTAACGGAGTCCTTCGGGAGAGTACGGGAGTCAGTAGGGAGTGGAACGTAGTCAGTGGAGAGAGTAACGGAGTCAGTACAGAGAGTAACGGAGTCAGTATGGAGTGTAACGGAGTCAGTCGGGACGATAACGGAGTCAGTTGGGAGAGGAACGGAGTCAGTCGAGAGAGTAACAGAGTCAGTCGGGACGATAACGGAGTCAGTATGGATTGTAACAGAATCAGTAGGGAGAGTAACGGAGTCAGTATGGAGTGTAACGTAGTCAGTAGAGAGATTAACTGAGTCAGTAGGGAGAGTAACGGAGTCAGTATGGAGGGTAACGGAGTCAGTAGGGAGAGTAACGGAGTCAGTAGGGAGAGTAACGGAGTCAGTACGGACGATAACGGAGTCAATAGGGAGTGTAATGGAGACAGAAGGGAGAGTAACGAAGTCAGTAGGGAGGGTAACTGAGTCAGTAGGGAGAGTAACGGAGTCAGTATGGAGTGTAACGGAGTCAGTATGGAGAGTGACGGAGTCAGTAGAGAGAGACTAACGGAGTCAGTAGGGAGAATAACGGAGTCAGTAGGGAGAGTAACGGAATCAGGAGGGAGGTTAACGGAGTCAGTAGGGAGAGTAACGGAGTCAGTAGGGAGAGTAACAGAGTCAGTAGGGAGAGTAACGGAGTCAGTATGGAGTGTAACGGAGTCAGTAGGGAGAGGAACGGAGTCAGTAGAGAGAGTAACGGAGTCAGTAGTGAGAGTAACGGAGTCAGTAGGGAGAGTAACGGAGTCAGTAGGGAGAGTAACAGAGTCAGTCGGGAGAGTAACGGAATCAGGAGGGAGAGTAACGGAATCAGGAGGGAGGTTAACGGAGTCAGTAGGGAGAGTAACGGAGTCAGTAGGGAGAGTAACAGAGTCACTAGGGAGAGTAACGGAGTCAGTATGGAGTGTAACGGAGTCAGTAGGGAGAGGAACGGAGTCAGTAGAGAGAGTAACGGAGTCAGTAGGGAGAATTACGGAGTCAGTAGGGAGAGTAACGGAATCAGGAGGGAGGTTAACGGAGTCAGTAGGGAGACTAACGGAGTCATTCGGGAGAGTAACGGAGTCAGTTGGGAGAGGAACGGAGTCAGTCGAGAGAGTAACAGAGTCAGTAGGGAGAGTAACGGAGTCAGTAGGGAGAGTACCGGAGTCAGTATGGAGGGTAACGGAGTCAGTAGGGAGTGTAACGGAGTCAGTCGGGACGATAACGGAGTCAGTTGGGAGAGGAACGGAGTCAGTCGAGAGAGTAACGGAGTCAGTCGGGACGATAACGGAGTCAGTATGGATTGTAACAGAATCAGTAGGGAGAGTAACGGAGTCAGTATGGAGTGTAACGTAGTCAGTAGAGAGATTAACTGAGTCAGTAGGGAGAGTAACGGAGTCAGTATGGAGAGTAACGGAGTCAGTATGGAGAGTAACGGAGTCAGTAGGGAGAGTAACGGAGTCAGTAGGGAGAGTAACGGAGTCAGTACGGACGATAACGGAGTCAATAGGGAGTGTAATGGAGACAGGAGGGAGAGTAACGAAGTCAGTCGGGAGGGTAACTGAGTCAGTAGGGAGAGTAACGGAGTCAGTATGGAGTGTAACGGAGTCAGTATGGAGAGTGACGGAGTCAGTAGAGAGAGACTAACGGAGTCAGTAGGGAGAATAACGGAGTCAGTAGGGAGAGTAACGGAATCAGGAGGGAGGTTAACGGAGTCAGTAGGGAGAGTAACGGAGTCAGTAGGGAGAGTAACAGAGTCAGTAGGGAGAGTAACGGAGTCAGTATGGAGTGTAACGGAGTCAGTAGGGAGAGGAACGGAGTCAGTAGAGAGAGTAACGGAGTCAGTAGTGAGAGTAACGGACAAGTCGGGAGAGTAACGGAATCAGGAGGGAGAGTAACGGAATCAGGAGGGAGGTTAACGGAGTCAGTAGGGAGAGTATCGGAGTCAGTAGGGAGAGTAACAGAGTCACTAGGGAGAGTAACGGAGTCAGTATGGAGTGTAACGGAGTCAGTAGGGAGAGGAACGGAGTCAGTAGAGAGAGTAACGGAGTCAGTATGGAGAATAACGGAGTCAGTAGGGAGAGTAACGGAATCAGGAGGGAGGTTAACGGAGTCAGTAGGGAGATTAACGGAGTCAGTAGGGAGAGTTACAGAGTCAGTAGGGAGAGTAACGGAGTCAGTATGGAGTGTAACGGAGTCAGTAGGGAGAGTAAGGGAGTCAGTATGCAGAGTAACAGAGTCAGTAGGGAGAGGAACGGAGCCAGTAGGGAGAGTAACGGAGTCAGTCGAGAGAATAATGGAGTCAGTAGGGAGAGTAATGGAGTCAGTAAGGAGAGTAACGGAGTCAGTAGGGAGACTAACGGAGTCATTAGGGAGAGTAACGGAGTCAGTAGGGAGTGGAACGTAGTCAGTGGAGAGAGTAACGGAGTCAGTACAGAGAGTAACGGAGTCAGTATGGAGTGTAACGGAGTCAGTCGGGACGATAACGGAGTCAGTTGGGAGAGGAACGGAGTCAGTCGAGAGAGTAACAGAGTCAGTCGGGACGATAACGGAGTCAGTATGGATTGTAACAGAATCAGTAGGGAGAGTAACGGAGTCAGTATGGAGAGTAACAGAGTCAGTATGGAGGGTAACGGAGTCAGTAGGGAGAGTACCGGAGTCAGTATGGAGGGTAACGGAGTCAGTAGGGAGTGTAACGGAGTCAGTATGGAGGGTAACGGAGTCAGTAGGGAGTGTAACGGAGTCAGTCGGGACGATAACGGAGTCAGTTGGGAGAGGAACGGAGTCAGTCGAGAGAGTAACGGAGTCAGTCGGGACGATAACGGAGTCAGTATGGATTGTAACAGAATCAGGAGGGAGAGTAACGGAGTCAGTATGGAGTGGACCGTAGTCAGTAGAGAGATTAACTGAGTCAGTAGGGAGAGTAACGGAGTCAGTATGGAGAGTAACGGAGTCAGTATGGAGGGTAACGGAGTCAGTAGGGAGGGTAACGGAGTCATTTGTGAGAGTAATGGACTCAGTATGGAGAGTAACGGAGTCAGTATGGAGGGTAACGGAGTCAGTAGGGAGAGTAACGGAGTCAGTAGGGAGAGTAACGGAATCAGGAGGGAGGTTAACGGAGTCAGTAGGGAGATTAACGGAGTCAGTAGGGAGAGTTACAGAGTCAGTAGGGAGAGTAACGGAGTCAGTATGGAGTGTAACGGAGTCAGTAGGGAGAGTAAGGGAGTCAGTAGGGAGAGTAATGGAGTCAGTAAGGAGAGTAACGGAGTCAGTAGGGAGACTAACGGAGTCAGTAGGGAGAGTAACGGAGTCAGTCGAGAGAATAATGGAGTCAGTAGGGAGAGTAATGGAGTCAGTAAGGAGAGTAACGGAGTCAGTAGGGAGACTAACGGAGTCATTCGGGAGAGTAACGGAGTCAGTAGGGAGTGGAACGTTGTCAGTGGAGAGAGTAACGGAATCAGTACAGAGAGTAACGGAGTCAGTATGGAGTGTAACGGAGTCAGTCGGGACGATAACGGAGTCAGTTGGGAGAGGAACGGAGTCAGTCGAGAGAGTAACAGAGTCAGTCGGGACGATAACGGAGTCAGTATGGATTGTAACAGAATCAGTAGGGAGAGTAACGGAGTCAGTATGGAGAGTAACGTAGTCAGTAGAGAGATTAACTGAGTCAGTAGGGAGAGTAACGGAGTCAGTATGGAGAGTAACAGAGTCAGTATGGAGGGTAACAGAGTCAGTAGGGAGAGTACCGGAGTCAGTATGGAGGGTAACGGAGTCAGTAGGGAGTGTAACGGAGTCAGTCGGGACGATAACGGAGTCAGTTGGGAGAGGAACGGAGTCAGCCGAGAGAGTAACGGAATCAGGAGGGAGAGTAACGGAATCAGGAGGGAGGTTAACGGAGTCAGTAGGGAGAGTAACGGAGTCAGTAGGGAGAGTAACAGAGTCACTAGGGAGAGTAACGGAGTCAGTATGGAGTGTAACGGAGTCAGTAGGGAGAGGAACGGAGTCAGTAGAGAGAGTAACGGAGTCAGTAGGGAGAATAACGGAGTCAGTAGGGAGAGTAACGGAATCAGGAGGGAGATTAACGGAGTCAGTAGGGAGATTAACGGAGTCAGTAGGGAGAGTTACAGAGTCAGTAGGGAGAGTAACGGAGTCAGTATGGAGTGTAACGGAGTCAGTATGGAGTGTAACGGAGTCAGTAGGGAGAGTCAGGGAGTCAGTATGCAGAGTAACAGAGTCAGTAGGGAGAGGAACGGAGTCAGTAGGGAGAGTAACGGAGTCAGTCGAGAGAATAATGGAGTCAGTAGGGAGAGTAATGGAGTCAGTAGGGAGAGTAACGGAGTCAGTAGGGAGACTAACGGAGTCCTTCGGGAGAGTACGGGAGTCAGTAGGGAGTGGAACGTAGTCAGTGGAGAGAGTAACGGAGTCAGTACAGAGAGTAACGGAGTCAGTATGGAGTGTAACGGAGTCAGTCGGGACGATAACGGAGTCAGTTGGGAGAGGAACGGAGTCAGTCGAGAGAGTAACAGAGTCAGTCGGGACGATAACGGAGTCAGTATGGATTGTAACAGAATCAGTAGGGAGAGTAACGGAGTCAGTATGGAGTGTAACGTAGTCAGTAGAGAGATTAACTGAGTCAGTAGGGAGAGTAACGGAGTCAGTATGGAGGGTAACGGAGTCAGTAGGGAGAGTACCGGAGTCAGTAGGGAGAGTAACGGAGTCAGTACGGACGATAACGGAGTCAATAGGGAGTGTAATGGAGACAGGAGGGAGAGTAACGAAGTCAGTAGGGAGGGTAACTGAGTCAGTAGGGAGAGTAACGGAGTCAGTATGGAGTGTAACGGAGTCAGTATGGAGAGTGACGGAGTCAGTAGAGAGAGACTAACGGAGTCAGTAGGGAGAATAACGGAGTCAGTAGGGAGAGTAACGGAATCAGGAGGGAGGTTAACGGAGTCAGTAGGGAGAGTAACGGAGTCAGTAGGGAGAGTAACAGAGTCAGTAGGGAGAGTAACGGAGTCAGTATGGAGTGTAACGGAGTCAGTAGGGAGAGGAACGGAGTCAGTAGAGAGAGTAACGGAGTCAGTAGTGAGAGTAACGGAGTCAGTAGGGAGAGTAACGGAGTCAGTAGGGAGAGTAACAGAGTCAGTCGGGAGAGTAACGGAATCAGGAGGGAGAGTAACGGAATCAGGAGGGAGGTTAACGGAGTCAGTAGGGAGAGTAACGGAGTCAGTAGGGAGAGTAACAGAGTCACTAGGGAGAGTAACGGAGTCAGTATGGAGTGTAACGGAGTCAGTAGGGAGAGGAACGGAGTCAGTAGAGAGAGTAACGGAGTCAGTAGGGAGAATTACGGAGTCAGTAGGGAGAGTAACGGAATCAGGAGGGAGGTTAACGGAGTCAGTAGGGAGACTAACGGAGTCATTCGGGAGAGTAACGGAGTCAGTTGGGAGAGGAACGGAGTCAGTCGAGAGAGTAACAGAGTCAGTAGGGAGAGTAACGGAGTCAGTAGGGAGAGTACCGGAGTCAGTATGGAGGGTAACGGAGTCAGTAGGGAGTGTAACGGAGTCAGTCGGGACGATAACGGAGTCAGTTGGGAGAGGAACGGAGTCAGTCGAGAGAGTAACGGAGTCAGTCGGGACGATAACGGAGTCAGTATGGATTGTAACAGAATCAGTAGGGAGAGTAACGGAGTCAGTATGGAGTGTAACGTAGTCAGTAGAGAGATTAACTGAGTCAGTAGGGAGAGTAACGGAGTCAGTATGGAGAGTAACGGAGTCAGTATGGAGAGTAACGGAGTCAGTAGGGAGAGTAACGGAGTCAGTAGGGAGAGTAACGGAGTCAGTACGGACGATAACGGAGTCAATAGGGAGTGTAATGGAGACAGGAGGGAGAGTAACGAAGTCAGTCGGGAGGGTAACTGAGTCAGTAGGGAGAGTAACGGAGTCAGTATGGAGTGTAACGGAGTCAGTATGGAGAGTGACGGAGTCAGTAGAGAGAGACTAACGGAGTCAGTAGGGAGAATAACGGAGTCAGTAGGGAGAGTAACGGAATCAGGAGGGAGGTTAACGGAGTCAGTAGGGAGAGTAACGGAGTCAGTAGGGAGAGTAACAGAGTCAGTAGGGAGAGTAACGGAGTCAGTATGGAGTGTAACGGAGTCAGTAGGGAGAGGAACGGAGTCAGTAGAGAGAGTAACGGAGTCAGTAGTGAGAGTAACGGACAAGTCGGGAGAGTAACGGAATCAGGAGGGAGAGTAACGGAATCAGGAGGGAGGTTAACGGAGTCAGTAGGGAGAGTATCGGAGTCAGTAGGGAGAGTAACAGAGTCACTAGGGAGAGTAACGGAGTCAGTATGGAGTGTAACGGAGTCAGTAGGGAGAGGAACGGAGTCAGTAGAGAGAGTAACGGAGTCAGTATGGAGAATAACGGAGTCAGTAGGGAGAGTAACGGAATCAGGAGGGAGGTTAACGGAGTCAGTAGGGAGATTAACGGAGTCAGTAGGGAGAGTTACAGAGTCAGTAGGGAGAGTAACGGAGTCAGTATGGAGTGTAACGGAGTCAGTAGGGAGAGTAAGGGAGTCAGTATGCAGAGTAACAGAGTCAGTAGGGAGAGGAACGGAGCCAGTAGGGAGAGTAACGGAGTCAGTCGAGAGAATAATGGAGTCAGTAGGGAGAGTAATGGAGTCAGTAAGGAGAGTAACGGAGTCAGTAGGGAGACTAACGGAGTCATTAGGGAGAGTAACGGAGTCAGTAGGGAGTGGAACGTAGTCAGTGGAGAGAGTAACGGAGTCAGTACAGAGAGTAACGGAGTCAGTATGGAGTGTAACGGAGTCAGTCGGGACGATAACGGAGTCAGTTGGGAGAGGAACGGAGTCAGTCGAGAGAGTAACAGAGTCAGTCGGGACGATAACGGAGTCAGTATGGATTGTAACAGAATCAGTAGGGAGAGTAACGGAGTCAGTATGGAGAGTAACAGAGTCAGTATGGAGGGTAACGGAGTCAGTAGGGAGAGTACCGGAGTCAGTATGGAGGGTAACGGAGTCAGTAGGGAGTGTAACGGAGTCAGTATGGAGGGTAACGGAGTCAGTAGGGAGTGTAACGGAGTCAGTCGGGACGATAACGGAGTCAGTTGGGAGAGGAACGGAGTCAGTCGAGAGAGTAACGGAGTCAGTCGGGACGATAACGGAGTCAGTATGGATTGTAACAGAATCAGGAGGGAGAGTAACGGAGTCAGTATGGAGTGGACCGTAGTCAGTAGAGAGATTAACTGAGTCAGTAGGGAGAGTAACGGAGTCAGTATGGAGAGTAACGGAGTCAGTATGGAGGGTAACGGAGTCAGTAGGGAGGGTAACGGAGTCATTTGTGAGAGTAATGGACTCAGTATGGAGAGTAACGGAGTCAGTATGGAGGGTAACGGAGTCAGTAGGGAGAGTAACGGAGTCAGTAGGGAGAGTAACGGAGTCAGTACGGACGATAACGGAGTCAATAGGGAGTGTAATGGAGACAGGAGGGAGAGTAACGAAGTCAGTAGGGAGGGTAACTGAGTCAGTAGGGAGAGTAACGGAGTCAGTATGGAGTGTAACGGAGTCAGTATGGAGAGTGACGGAGTCAGTAGAGAGAGACTAACGGAGTCAGTAGGGAGAATAACGGAGTCAGTAGGGAGAGTAACGGAATCAGGAGGGAGGTTAACGGAGTCAGTAGGGAGAGTAACGGAGTCAGTAGGGAGAGTAACAGAGTCACTAGGGAGAGTAACGGAGTCAGTATGGAGTGTAACGGAGTCAGTAGGGAGAGGAACGGAGTCAGTAGAGAGAGTAACGGAGTCAGTAGTGAGAGTAACGGAGTCAGTCGGGAGCGTAACGGAATCAGGAGGGAGAGTAACGGAATCAGGAGGGAGGTTAACGGAGTCAGTAGGGAGAGTAACGGAGTCAGGAGGGAGAGTAACAGAGTCACTAGGGAGAGTAACGGAGACAGTATGGATTGTAACAGAATCAGTAGGGAGAGTAACGGAGTCAGTATGGAGAGTAACAGAGTCAGTATGGAGGGTAACGGAGTCAGTAGGGAGAGTACCGGAGTCAGTATGGAGGGTAACGGAGTCAGTAGGGAGTGTAACGGAGTCAGTCGGGACGATAACGGAGTCAGTTGGGAGAGGAACGGAGTCAGTCGAGAGAGTAACGGAGTCAGTCGGGACGATAACGGAGTCAGTATGGATTGTAACAGAATCAGGAGGGAGAGTAACGGAGTCAGTATGGAGTGGACCGTAGTCAGTAGAGAGATTAACTGAGTCAGTAGGGAGAGTAACGGAGTCAGTATGGAGAGTAACGGAGTCAGTATGGAGGGTAACGGAGTCAGTAGGGAGGGTAACGGAGTCATTTGTGAGAGTAATGGACTCAGTATGGAGAGTAACGGAGTCAGTATGGAGGGTAACGGAGTCAGTAGGGAGAGTAACAGAGTGAGTAGGGAGAGTAACGGAGTCAGTACGGACGATAACGGAGTCAATAGGGAGTGTAATGGAGACAGGAGGGAGAGTAACGAAGTCAGTAGGGAGGGTAACTGAGTCAGTAGGGAGAGTAACGGAGTCAGTATGGAGTGTAACGGAGTCAGTATGGAGAGTGACGGAGTCAGTAGAGAGAGACTAACGGAGTCAGTAGGGAGAATAACGGAGTCAGTAGGGAGAGTAACGGAATCAGGAGGGAGGTTAACGGAGTCAGTAGGGAGAGTAACGGAGTCAGTAGGGAGAGTAACAGAGTCAGTAGGGAGAGTAACGGAGTCAGTATGGAGTGTAACGGAGTCAGTAGGGAGAGGAACGGAGTCAGTAGAGAGAGTAACGGAGTCAGTAGAGAGAGTAACGGAGTCAGTCGGGAGAGTAACGGAATCAGGAGGGAGGGTAACGGAATCAGGAGGGAGGTTAACGGAGTCAGTAGGGAGAGTAACGGAGTCAGTAGGGAGAGTAACAGAGTCACTAGGGAGAGTAACGGAGTCAGTATGGATTGTAACAGAATCAGTAGGGAGAGTAACGGAGTCAGTATGGAGTGTAAGGTAGTCGGAAGAGAGATTAACTGAGTCAGTAGGGAGAGTAACGGAGTCAGTATGGAGAGTAACGGAGTCAGTAGGGAGAGTAACGGAGTCAGTAGGGAGTGTAATGGAGACAGGAGGGAGAGTAACGAAGTCAGTAGGGAGGGTAACTGAGTCAGTAGGGAGAGTAACGGAGTCAGTATGGAGTGTAACGGAGTGAGTATGGAGAGTAATGGAGTCAGTAGAGAGAGACTAACGGAGTCAGTATGGAGTGTAACGGAGTCAGTATGGAGAGTGACGGAGTCAGTAGAGAGAGACTAACGGAGTCAGTAGGGAGAATAACGGAGTCAGTAGGGAGAGTAACGGAATCAGGAGGGAGGTTAACGGAGTCAGTAGGGAGAGTAACGGAGTCAGTAGGGAGAGTAACAGAGTCAGGAGGGAGAGTAACGGAGTCAGTATGGAGTGTAACGAAGTCAGTAGGGAGAGGAACGGAGTCAGTAGAGAGAGTAACGGAGTCAGTAGTGAGAGTAACGGAGTCAGTCGGGAGAGTAACGGAATCAGGAGGGAGAGTAACGGAATCAGGAGGTAGGTTAACGGAGTCAGTAGGGAGAGTAACGGAGTCAGTAGGGAGAGTAACAGAGTCACTAGGGAGAGTAACGGAGTCAGTATGGAGTGTAACGTAGTCGGTAGAGAGATTAACTGAGTCAGTAGGGAGAGGAACGGAGTCAGTAGAGAGAGTAACGGAGTCAGTATGGAGAATAACGGAGTCAGTAGGGAGAGTAACGGAATCAGGAGGGAGGTTAACGGAGTCGGTAGGGAGATTAACGGAGTCAGTAGGGAGAGTTACAGAGTCAGTAGGGAGAGTAACGGAGTCAGTCGAGAGAATAATGGAGTCAGTAGGGAGAGTAATGGAGTCAGTAAGGAGAGTAACGGAGTCAGTAGGGAGACTAACGGAGTCATTAGGGAGAGTAACGGAGTCAGTAGGGAGTGGAACGTAGTCAGTGGAGAGAGTAACGGAGTCAGTACAGAGAGTAACGGAGTCAGTATGGAGTGCAACGGAGTCAGTCGGGACGATAACGGAGTCAGTTGGGAGAGGAACGGAGTCAGTCGAGAGAGTAACAGAGTCAGTCGGGACGATAACGGAGTCAGTATGGATTGTAACAGAATCAGTAGGGAGAGTAACGGAGTCAGTATGGAGAGTAACAGAGTCAGTATGGAGGGTAACGGAGTCAGTAGGGAGAGTACCGGAGTCAGTATGGAGGGTAACGGAGTCAGTAGGGAGTGTAACGGAGTCAGTCGGGACGATAACGGAGTCAGTTGGGAGAGGAACGGAGTCAGTCGAGAGAGTAACGGAGTCAGTCGGGACTATAACGGAGTCAGTATGGATTGTAACAGAATCAGGAGGGAGAGTAACGGAGTCAGTATGGAGTGGACCGTAGTCAGTAGAGAGATTAACTGAGTCAGTAGGGAGAGTAACGGAGTCAGTATGGAGAGTAACGGAGTCAGTATGGAGGGTAACGGAGTCAGGAGGGAGGGTAACGGAGTCATTTGTGAGAGTAATGGACTCAGTATGGAGAGTAACGGAGTCAGTATGGAGGGTAACGGAGTCAGTAGGGAGAGTAACGGAGTCAGTAGGGAGAGTAACGGAGTCAGTACGGACGATAACGGAGTCAATAGGGAGTGTAATGGAGACAGGAGGGAGAGTAACGAAGTCAGTAGGGAGGGTAACTGAGTCAGTACGGAGAGTAACGGAGTCAGTATGGAGTGTAACGGAGTCAGTATGGAGAGTGACGGAGTCAGTAGAGAGAGACAAACGGAGTCAGTAGGGAGAATAACGGAGTCAGTAGGGAGAGTAACGGAATCAGGAGGGAGGTTAACGGAGTCAGTAGGGAGAGTAACGGAGTCAGGAGGGAGAGTAACAGAGTCAGTAGGGAGAGTAACGGAGTCAGTATGGAGTGTAACGGAGTCAGTAGGGAGAGGAACGGAGTCAGTAGAGAGAGTAACGGAGTCAGTAGTGAGAGTAACGGAGTCAGTCGGGAGAGTAACGGAATCAGGAGGGAGAGTAACGGAATCAGGAGGGAGGTTAACGGAGTCAGTAGGGAGAGTAACTTAGTCAGTAGGGAGAGTAACAGAGTCACTAGGGAGAGTAACGGAGTCAGTATGGATTGTAACAGAATCAGTAGGGAGAGTAACGGAGTCAGTATGGAGTGTAACGTAGTCGGTAGAGAGATTAACTGAGTCAGTAGGGAGAGTAACGGAGTCAGTGTGGAGAGTAACGGAGTCAGTAGGGAGAGTAACGGAGTCAGTACGGACGATAACGGAGTCAGTAGGGAGTGTAATGGAGACAGGAGGGAGAGTAACGAAGTCAGTAGGGAGGGTAACTGAGTCAGTAGGGAGAGTAACGGAGTCAGTATGGAGTGTAACGGAGTGAGTATGGAGAGTAATGGAGTCAGTAGAGAGAGACTAACGGAGTCAGTAGCGAGAATAACGGAGTCAGTAGGGAGAATAACGGAGTCAGTAGGGAGAGTAACGGAATCAGGAGGGAGGTTAACGGAGTCAGTAGGGAGAGTAACGGAGTCAGTTGGGAGAGTAACAGAGTCAGTAGGGAGAGTAACGGAGTCAGTATGGAGTGTAACGGACTCAGCAGGGAGAGTAACGGAGTCAGTAGGGAGAGTAACGGAGTCAGTCGGGAGAGTAACGGAGTCAGTCGGGAGAGTATCAGAGTCAGTAGGGAGGGTAACGGAGTCAGTAGTGAGACTAACGGAGTCAGTAGGGAGAATAACGGAGTCAGTAGGGAGAATAACGGAATCAGGAGGGAGGTTAACGGAGTCAGTAGGGAGAGTAACGGAGTCAGTGGGGAGAGTAACAGAGTCAGTAGGGAGAGTAACGGAGTCAGTATGGAGTGTAACGGAGTCAGTAGGGAGAGTAACGGAGTCAGTGGGGAGAGTAACAGAGTCAGTAGGGAGAGTAACGGAGTCAGTATGGAGTGTAACGGAGTCAGTAGGGAGAGGAACGGAGTCAGTAGAGAGAGTAACGGAGTCAGTAGGGAGAGTAACGGAGTCAGTAGGGAGTGGAACGTAGTCAGTGGAGAGAGTAACGGAGTCAGAACAGAGAGTAACGGAGTCAGTAGGGAGAGTAACGGAGTCAGTCGGGACGATAACGGAGTCAGTATGGATTGTAACAGAATCAGTAGGGAGAGTAACGGAGTCAGTATGGAGTGTAACGTAGTCAGTAGAGAGATTAACTGAGTCAGTAGGGAGAGTAACGGAGTCAGTATGGAGAGTAACGGAGTCAGTAGGGAGAGTAACGGAGTCAGTACGGACGATAACGGAGTCAATAGGGAGTGTAATGGAGACAGGAGGGAGAGTAATGAAGTCAGTAGGGAGGGTAACTGAGTCAGTAGGGAGAGTAACGGAGTCAGTATGGAGTGTAACGGAGTCAGTATGGAGAGTGACGGAGTCATTAGAGAGAGACTAACGGAGTCAGTAGGGACAATAACGGAGTCAGTAGGGAGAGTAACGGAATCAGGAGGGAGGTTAACGGAGTCAGTAGGGAGAGTAACGGAGTCAGTAGGGAGAGTAACAGAGTCAGTAGGGAGAGTAACGGAGTCAGTATGGAGTGTAACGGAGTCAGTAGGGAGAGGAACGGAGTCAGTAGAGAGAGTAACGGAGTCAGTAGTGAGAGTAATGGAGTCAGTAGGGAGAGTAACGGAATCAGGAGGGAGAGTAACGGAATCAGGAGGGAGGTTAACGGAGTCAGTAGGGAGAGTAACAGAGTCAGTAGGGAGAGTAACGGAGTCAGTATGGAGTGTAACGGAGTCAGTAGGGAGAGTAACGGAGTCAGTATGGAGTGTAACGGAGTCAGTATGGAGAGTGACGGAGTCATTAGAGAGAGACTAACGGAGTCAGTAGGGAGAGGAACGGAGTCAGTAGGGAGAGTAACAGAGTCAGTAGGGAGGTTAACGGAGTCAGTAGGGAGAGTAACGGAGTCAGTAGGGAGAGTAACAGAGTCAGTAGGGAGAGTAACGGAGTCAGTATGGAGTGTAACGGAGTCAGTAGGGAGAGGAACGGAGTCAGTAGAGAGAGTAACGGAGTAAGTAGTGAGAGTAATGGAGTCAGTAGGGAGAGTAACGGAATCAGGAGGGAGAGTAACGGAGTCAGTATGGAGTGTAACGGAGTCAGTATGGAGAGTGACGGAGTCATTAGAGAGAGACTAACGGAGTCAGTAGGGACAGTAAGGGAGTCAGTAGGGAGAGTAACAGAGTCAGTAGGGAGGTTAACGGAGTCAGTAGGGAGAGTAACGGAATCAGTAGGGAGGGTAACAGAGTCAGTAGGGAGAGTAACGGAGTCAGTATGGAGTGTAACGGAGTCAGTAGGGAGAGGAACGGAGTCAGTAGAGAGAGTAACGGAGTTCGTAGTGAGAGTAATGGAGTCAGTAGGGAGAGTAACGGAATCAGGAGGGAGAGTAACGGAATCAGGAGGGAGGTTAACGGAGTCAGTAGGGAGAGTAACAGAGTCAGTAGGGAGAGTAACGGAGTCAGTATGGAGTGTAACGGAGTCAGTAGGGAGAGGAACGGAGTCAGTAGAGAGAGTAACGGAGTCAGTAGGGAGAATAACGGAGTCAGTAGGGAGAGTAACGGAATCAGGAGGGAGGTTAACGGAGTCAGTAGGGAGAGTAACGGAGTCAGTAGGGAGAGTAACAGAGTCAGTAGGGAGAGTAACGGAGTCAGTATGGAGTGTAACGGAGTCAGTAGGGAGAGGAATGGAGTCAGTAGAGAGAGTAACGGAGTCAGTAGAGAGAGTAACGGAGTCAGTAGAGAGAGTAACGGAGTCAGTCGGGACGATAACGGCGTCAGTATGGATTGTAACAGAATCAGTAGAGAGACATACTGAGTCAGTAGGGAGAGTAACGGAGTCAGTATGGAGAGTAACGCAGTCAGTATGGAGAGTAATGGAGTCAGTAGGGAGGGTAACGGAGTCAGTAGGGAGGGTAACGGAGTCAGTAGGGAGAGTAACGGAGTCAGTATGGAGAGTAATGGAGTCAGTAGGGAGAGTAACGGAGTCAGGAGGGAGTGTAACGGAGTCAGTAGGGAGGGTAACGGAGTCAGTAGGGCGAGTACCGGAGTCAGTATGGAGGGTAACGGAGTCACAAGGGAGGGTAACGGAGTCAGTCGGGAGAGTAACGGAGTCAGTCGGGAGAGTAACGGAGTCAGTCGGGAGAGTAACGGAGTCAGTAGGGAGAGTAAGGGAGTCAGTATGCAGAGTAACAGAGTCAGTAGGGAGAGGAACGGAGTCAGTAGGGACGTTAACGGAGTCAGTAAGGATTGTAACAGAATCAGTAGGGAGATTAACGGAGTCAGTATGGAGTGTACCGTCGTCAGTAGAGAGACCAGCGGAGTCAGTAGTGAGAGTAACGGAGTCAGTAGGGAGACTAACGGAGTCATTCGGGAGAGTAACGGAGTCAGTAGGGAGTGGAACGTAGTCAGTGGAGAGAGTAACGGAGTCAGTACAGAGAGTAACGGAGTCAGTATGGAGTGTAACGGAGTCAGTCGGGACGATAACGGAGTCAGTTGGGAGAGGAACGGAGTCAGTCGAGAGAGTAACGGAGTCAGTAGGGAGAGTAAGGGAGTCAGTAGGGAGAGTAACGGAGTCAGTAGGGAGAGTAACGTAGTCAGTAGAGAGATTAACTGAGTCAGTAGGGAGAGTAACGGAGTCAGTCGAGAGAATAATGGAGTCAGTAGGGAGAGTAACGTAGTCAGTAGAGAGATTAACTGAGTCAGTAGGGAGAGTAACGGAGTCAGTATGGAGAGTAACGGAGTCAGTATGGAGGGTAACGGAGTCAGTAGGGACAGTAACGGAGTCAGTAGGGAGACTAACGGAGTCATTCGGGAGAGTAACGGAGTCAGTAGGGAGTGGAACGTAGTCAGTGGAGAGAGTAACGGAGTCAGTACAGAGAGTAACGGAGTCAGTAGGGAGAGTAACGGAGTCAGTCGAGAGAGTAACGGAGTCAGTCGGGACGATAACGGAGTCAGTATGGATTGTAACAGAATCAGTAGGGAGAGTAACGGAGTCAGTATGGAGTGTAACGTAGTCAGTAGAGAGATTAACTGAGTCAGTAGGGAGAGTAACGGAGTCAGTATGGAGAGTAACGGAGTCAGTAGGGAGAGTAACGGAGACAGGAGGGAGAGTAACGAAGTCAGTAGGGAGGGTAACTGAGTCAGTAGGGAGAGTAACGGAATCAGGAGGGAGGTTAACGGAGTCAGTAGGGAGAGTAACGGAGTCAGTAGGGAGAGTAACAGAGTCAGTAGGGAGAGAACGGAGTCAGTATGGAGTGTAACGGAGTCAGTCGGGAGAGTAACGGAGTCAGTCGGGAGAGTAACAGAGTCAGTAGGAGGGTAACGGACTCAGCAGGGAGAGTAACGGAGTCAGTAGGGAGAGTAACGGAGTCAGTCGGGAGAGTAACGGAGTCAGTCGGGAGAGTAACAGAGTCAGTAGGGAGGGTAACGGAGTCAGTAGTGAGACTAACGGAGTCAGTAGGGAGAATAACGGAGTCAGTAGGGAGAGTAACGGAATCAGGAGGGAGGTTAACGGAGTCAGTAGGGAGAGTAACGGAGTCAGTGGGGAGAGTAACAGAGTCAGTAGGGAGAGTAACGGAGTCAGTATGGAGTGTAACGGAGTCAGTAGGGAGAGTAACGGAGTCAGTGGGGAGAGTAACAGAGTCAGTAGGGAGAGTAAAGGAGTCAGTAGGGAGAGTAACGGAGTCAGTAGAGAGAGTAACGGAGTCAGTAGGGAGAGTAACGGAGTCAGTAGGGAGTGGAACGTAGTCAGTGGAGAGAGTAACGGAGTCAGTACAGAGAGTAACGGAGTCAGTAGGGAGAGTAACGGAGTCAGTCGGGACGATAACGGAGTCAGTATGGATTGTAACAGAATCAGTAGGGAGAGTAACGGAGTCAGTATGGAGTGTAACGTAGTCAGTAGAGAGATTAACTGAGTCAGTAGGGAGAGTAACGGAGTCAGTATGGAGAGTAACGGAGTCAGTAGGGAGAGTAACGGAGTCAGTACGGACGATAACGGAGTCAATAGGGAGTGTAATGGAGACAGGAGGGAGAGTAACGAAGTCAGTAGGGAGGGTAACTGAGTCAGTAGGGAGTGTAACGGAGTCAGTATGGAGTGTAACGGAGTCAGTATGGAGAGTGACGGAGTCATGAGAGAGAGACTAACGGAGTCAGTAGGGAGAATAACGGAGTCAGTAGGGAGAGTAACGGAATCAGGAGGGAGGTTAACGGAGTCAGTAGGGAGAGTAACGGAGTCAGTAGGGAGAGTAACAGAGTCAGTAGGGAGAGTAACGGAGTCAGTATGGAGTGTAACGGAGTCAGTAGGGAGAGGAATGGAGTCAGTAGAGAGAGTAACGGAGTCAGTAGAGAGAGTAACGGAGTCAGTAGAGAGAGTAACGGAGTCAGTCGGGACGATAACGGCGTCAGTATGGATTGTAACAGAATCAGTAGAGAGACATACTGAGTCAGTAGGGAGAGTAACGGAGTCAGTATGGAGAGTAACGCAGTCAGTATGGAGAGTAATGGAGTCAGTAGGGAGGGTAACGGAGTCAGTAGGGAGGGTAACGGAGTCAGTAGGGAGAGTAACGGAGTCAGTATGGAGAGTAATGGAGTCAGTAGGGAGAGTAACGGAGTCAGTAAGGAGAGTAACGGAGTCAGTCGAGAGAATAATGGAGTCAGTATGCAGAGTAACAGAGTCAGTAGGGAGAGGAACGGAGTCAGTAGGGACGTTAACGGAGTCAGTAAGGATTGTAACAGAATCAGTAGGGAGATTAACGGAGTCAGTATGGAGTGTACCGTCGTCAGTAGAGAGACCAGCGGAGTCAGTCGTGAGAGTAACGGAGTCAGTAGGGAGACTAACGGAGTCATTCGGGAGAGTAACGGAGTCAGTAGGGAGTGGAACGTAGTCAGTGGAGAGAGTAACGGAGTCAGTACAGAGAGTAACGGAGTCAGTAGAGAGAGTAACGGAGTCAGTCGAGAGAGTAACGGAGTCAGTCGGGACGATAACGGAGTCAGTATGGATTGTAACAGAATCAGTAGGGAGAGTAACGGAGTCAGTATGGAGTGTAACGTAGTCAGTAGAGAGATTAACTGAGTCAGTAGGGAGAGTAACGGAGTCAGTATGGAGAGTAACGGAGTCAGTAGGGAGAGTAACGGAGACAGGAGGGAGAGTAACGAAGTCAGTAGGGAGGGTAACTGAGTCAGTAGGGAGAGTAACGGAATCAGGAGGGAGGTTAACGGAGTCAGTAGGGAGAGTAACGGAGTCAGTAGGGAGAGTAACAGAGTCAGTAGGGAGAGAACGGAGTCAGTATGGAGTGTAACGGAGTCAGTCGGGAGAGTAACGGAGTCAGTCGGGAGAGTAACAGAGTCAGTAGGAGGGTAACGGACTCAGCAGGGAGAGTAACGGAGTCAGTAGGGAGAGTAACGGAGTCAGTCGGGAGAGTAACGGAGTCAGTCGGGAGAGTAACAGAGTCAGTAGGGAGGGTAACGGAGTCAGTAGTGAGACTAACGGAGTCAGTAGGGAGAATAACGGAGTCAGTAGGGAGAGTAACGGAATCAGGAGGGAGGTTAACGGAGTCAGTAGGGAGAGTAACGGAGTCAGTGGGGAGAGTAACAGAGTCAGTAGGGAGAGTAACGGAGTCAGTATGGAGTGTAACGGAGTCAGTAGGGAGAGTAACGGAGTCAGTGGGGAGAGTAACAGAGTCAGTAGGGAGAGTAAAGGAGTCAGTAGGGAGAGTAACGGAGTCAGTAGAGAGAGTAACGGAGTCAGTAGGGAGAGTAACGGAGTCAGTAGGGAGTGGAACGTAGTCAGTGGAGAGAGTAACGGAGTCAGTACAGAGAGTAACGGAGTCAGTAGGGAGAGTAACGGAGTCAGTCGGGACGATAACGGAGTCAGTATGGATTGTAACAGAATCAGTAGGGAGAGTAACGGAGTCAGTATGGAGTGTAACGTAGTCAGTAGAGAGATTAACTGAGTCAGTAGGGAGAGTAACGGAGTCAGTATGGAGAGTAACGGAGTCAGTAGGGAGAGTAACGGAGTCAGTACGGACGATAACGGAGTCAATAGGGAGTGTAATGGAGACAGGAGGGAGAGTAACGAAGTCAGTAGGGAGGGTAACTGAGTCAGTAGGGAGTGTAACGGAGTCAGTATGGAGTGTAACGGAGTCAGTATGGAGAGTGACGGAGTCATGAGAGAGAGACTAACGGAGTCAGTAGGGAGAATAACGGAGTCAGTAGGGAGAGTAACGGAATCAGGAGGGAGGTTAACGGAGTCAGTAGGGAGAGTAACGGAGTCAGTAGGGAGAGTAACAGAGTCAGTAGGGAGAGTAACGGAGTCAGTATGGAGTGTAACGGAGTCAGTAGGGAGAGGAATGGAGTCAGTAGAGAGAGTAACGGAGTCAGTAGAGAGAGTAACGGAGTCAGTAGAGAGAGTAACGGAGTCAGTCGGGACGATAACGGAGTCAGTATGGATTGTAACAGAATCAGTAGGGAGAGTAACGGAGTCAGTATGGAGTGTAACGTAGTCAGTAGAGAGATTAACTGAGTCAGTAGGGAGAGTAACGGAGTCAGTATGGAGAGTAACGGAGTCAGTAGGGAGAGTAACGGAGACAGGAGGGAGAGTAACGAAGTCAGTAGGGAGGGTAACTGAGTCAGTAGGGAGAGTAACGGAATCAGGAGGGAGGTTAACGGAGTCAGTAGGGAGAGTAACGGAGTCAGTAGGGAGAGTAACAGAGTCAGTAGGGAGAGAACGGAGTCAGTATGGAGTGTAACGGAGTCAGTCGGGAGAGTAACGGAGTCAGTCGGGAGAGTAACAGAGTCAGTAGGAGGGTAACGGACTCAGCAGGGAGAGTAACGGAGTCAGTAGGGAGAGTAACGGAGTCAGTCGGGAGAGTAACGGAGTCAGTCGGGAGAGTAACAGAGTCAGTAGGGAGGGTAACGGAGTCAGTAGTGAGACTAACGGAGTCAGTAGGGAGAATAACGGAGTCAGTAGGGAGAGTAACGGAATCAGGAGGGAGGTTAACGGAGTCAGTAGGGAGAGTAACGGAGTCAGTGGGGAGAGTAACAGAGTCAGTAGGGAGAGTAACGGAGTCAGTATGGAGTGTAACGGAGTCAGTAGGGAGAGTAACGGAGTCAGTGGGGAGAGTAACAGAGTCAGTAGGGAGAGTAAAGGAGTCAGTAGGGAGAGTAACGGAGTCAGTAGAGAGAGTAACGGAGTCAGTAGGGAGAGTAACGGAGTCAGTAGGGAGTGGAACGTAGTCAGTGGAGAGAGTAACGGAGTCAGTACAGAGAGTAACGGAGTCAGTAGGGAGAGTAACGGAGTCAGTCGGGACGATAACGGAGTCAGTATGGATTGTAACAGAATCAGTAGGGACAGTAACGGAGTCAGTATGGAGTGTAACGTAGTCAGTAGAGAGATTAACTGAGTCAGTAGGGAGAGTAACGGAGTCAGTATGGAGAGTAACGGAGTCAGTAGGGAGAGTAACGGAGTCAGTACGGACGATAACGGAGTCAATAGGGAGTGTAATGGAGACAGGAGGGAGAGTAACGAAGTCAGTAGGGAGGGTAACTGAGTCAGTAGGGAGTGTAATGGAGTCAGTATGGAGTGTAACGGAGTCAGTATGGAGAGTGACGGAGTCATGAGAGAGAGACTAACGGAGTCAGTAGGGAGAATAACGGAGTCAGTAGGGAGAGTAACGGAATCAGGAGGGAGGTTAACGGAGTCAGTAGGGAGAGTAACGGAGTCAGTAGGGAGAGTAACAGAGTCAGTAGGGAGAGTAACGGAGTCAGTATGGAGTGTAACGGAGTCAGTAGGGAGAGGAATGGAGTCAGTAGAGAGAGTAACGGAGTCAGTAGAGAGAGTAACGGAGTCAGTAGAGAGAGTAACGGAGTCAGTCGGGACGATAACGGCGTCAGTATGGATTGTAACAGAATCAGTAGAGAGACATACTGAGTCAGTAGGGAGAGTAACGGAGTCAGTATGGAGAGTAACGCAGTCAGTATGGAGAGTAATGGAGTCAGTAGAGAGGGTAACGGAGTCAGTAGGGAGGGTAACGGAGTCAGTAGGGAGAGTAACGGAGTCAGTATGGAGAGTAATGGAGTCAGTAGGGAGAGTAACGGAGTCAGTAAGGAGAGTAACGGAGTCAGTCGAGAGAATAATGGAGTCAGTATGCAGAGTAACAGAGTCAGTAGGGAGAGGAACGGAGTCAGTAGGGACGTTAACGGAGTCAGTAAGGATTGTAACAGAATCAGTAGGGAGATTAACGGAGTCAGTATGGAGTGTACCGTCGTCAGTAGAGAGACCAGCGGAGTCAGTCGTGAGAGTAACGGAGTCAGTAGGGAGACTAACGGAGTCATTCGGGAGAGTAACGGAGTCAGTAGGGAGTGGAACGTAGTCAGTGGAGAGAGTAACGGAGTCAGTACAGAGAGTAACGGAGTCAGTATGGAGTGTAACGGAGTCAGTCGGGACGATAACGGAGTCAGTTGGGAGAGGAACGGAGTCAGTCGAGAGAGTAACGGAGTCAGTAGGGAGAGTAAGGGAGTCAGTAGGGAGAGTAACGGAGTCAGTAGGGAGAGTAACGTAGTCAGTAGAGAGATTAACTGAGTCAGTAGGGAGAGTAACGGAGTCAGTATGGAGAGTAACGGAGTCAGTATGGAGAGTAACGGAGTCAGTAGGGACAGTAACGGAGTCAGTAGGGAGATTAACGGAGTCATTCGGGAGAGTAACGGAGTCAGTAGGGAGTGGAACGTAGTAACGGAGTCAGTACAGAGAGTAACGGAGTCAGTAGGGAGAGTAACGGAGTCAGTCGAGAGAGTAACGGAGTCAGTCGGGACGATAACGGAGTCAGTATGGATTGTAACAGAATCAGTAGGGAGAGTAACGGAGTCAGTATGGAGTGTAACGTCGTCAGTAGAGAGATTAACTGAGTCAGTAGGGAGAGTAACGGAGTCAGTATGGAGAGTAACGGAGTCAGTAGGGAGAGTAACGGAGTCAGTACGGACGATAACGGAGTCAGTAGGGAGTGTAATGGAGACAGGAGGGAGAGTAACGAAGTCAGTAGGGAGGGTAACTGAGTCAGTAGGGAGAGTAACGGAATCAGGAGGGAGGTTAACGGAGTCAGTAGGGAGAGTAACGGAGTCAGTAGGGAGAGTAACAGAGTCAGTAGGGAGAGAACGGAGTCAGTATGGAGTGTAACGGAGTCAGTCGGGAGAGTAACGGAGTCAGTCGGGAGAGTAACAGAGTCAGTAGGGAGGGTAACGGACTCAGCAGGGAGAGTAACGGAGTCAGTAGGGAGAGTAACGGAGTCAGTCGGGAGAGTAACGGAGTCAGTCGGGAGAGTAACAGAGTCAGTAGGGAGGGTAACGGAGTCAGTAGTGAGACTAACGGAGTCAGTAGGGAGAATAACGGAGTCAGTAGGGAGAGTAACGGAATCAGGAGGGAGGTTAACGGAGTCAGTAGGGAGAGTAACGGAGTCAGTGGGGAGAGTAACAGAGTCAGTAGGGAGAGTAACGGAGTCAGTATGGAGTGTAACGGAGTCAGTAGGGAGAGTAACGGAGTCAGTGGGGAGAGTAACAGAGTCAGTAGGGAGAGTAAAGGAGTCAGTAGGGAGAGTAACGGAGTCAGTAGAGAGAGTAACGGAGTCAGTAGGGAGAGTAACGGAGTCAGTAGGGAGTGGAACGTAGTCAGTGGAGAGAGTAACGGAGTCAGTACAGAGAGTAACGGAGTCAGTAGGGAGAGTAACGGAGTCAGTCGGGACGATAACGGAGTCAGTATGGATTGTAACAGAATCAGTAGGGAGAGTAACGGAGTCAGTATGGAGTGTAACGTAGTCAGTAGAGAGATTAACTGAGTCAGTAGGGAGAGTAACGGAGTCAGTATGGAGAGTAACGGAGTCAGTAGGGAGAGTAACGGAGTCAGTACGGACGATAACGGAGTCAATAGGGAGTGTAATGGAGACAGGAGGGAGAGTAACGAAGTCAGTAGGGAGGGTAACTGAGTCAGTAGGGAGTGTAACGGAGTCAGTATGGAGTGTAATGGAGTCAGTATGGAGGGTAACGGAGTCAGTAGGGAGTGTAACGGAGTCAGTCGGGACGATAACGGAGTCAGTTGGGAGAGGAACGGAGTCAGTCGAGAGAGTAACAGAGTCAGTCGGGACGATAACGGAGTCAGTATGGATTGTAACAGAATCAGTAGGGAGAGTAACGGAGTCAGTATGGAGAGTAACGTAGTCAGTAGAGAGATTAACTGAGTCAGTAGGGAGAGTAACGGAGTCAGTATGGAGAGTAACGGAGTCAGTATGGAGGGTAACGGAGTCAGTAGGGAGGGTAACGGAGTCATTAGTGAGAGTAATGGACTCAGTATGGAGAGTAACGGAGTCAGTATGGAGGGTAACGGAGTCAGTAGGGAGAGTAACGGAATCAGTAGGGAGATTAACGGAGTCAGTATGGAGTGTACCGTCGTCAGTAGAGAGACCAGCGGAGTCAGTAGTGAGAGTAACGGAGTCAGTAGGGAGAGTAACGGAGTCAGTAGGGAGAATAACGGAGTCAGTAGGGAGAGTAACGGAATCAGGAGGGAGGTTAACGGAGTCAGTAGGGAGAGTAACGGAGTCAGTGGGGAGAGTAACAGAGTCAGTAGGGAGAGTAACGGAGTCAGTATGGAGTGTAACGGAGTCAGTAGGGAGAGTAACGGAGTCAGTGGGGAGAGTACCAGAGTCAGTAGGGAGAGTAACGGAGTCAGTAGGGAGTGTAACGGAGTCAGTAGGGAGAGTAACGGAGTCAGTGGGGAGAGTACCAGAGTCAGTGGAGAGAGTAACGGAGTCAGTACAGAGAGTAACGGAGTCAGTAGGGAGAGTAATGGAGTCAGTCGGGACGATAACGGAGTCAATAGGGAGTGTAATGGAGACAGGAGGGAGAGTAACGGAGTCAGTATGGAGTGTAACGGAGTCAGTATGGAGAGTGACGGAGTCAGTAGAGAGAGACTAACGGAGTCAGTAGGGAGAATAACGGAGTCAGTAGGGAGAGTAACGGAATCAGGAGGGAGGTTAACGGAGTCAGTAGGGAGAGTAACGGAGTCAGTAGGGAGAGTAACAGAGTCAGTAGGGAGAGTAACGGAGTCAGTATGGAGTGTAACGGAGTCAGTAGGGAGAGGAACGGAGTCAGTCGAGAGAGTAACGGAGTCAGTAGTGAGAGTAACGGAGTCAGTCGGGAGAGTAACGGAATCAGGAGGGAGAGTAACGGAATCAGGAGGGAGGTTAACGGAGTCAGTAGGGAGAGTATCGGAGTCAGTAGGGAGAGTAACAGAGTCACTAGGGAGAGTAACGGAGTCAGTATGGAGTGTAACGGAGTCAGTAGGGAGAGGAACGGAGTCAGTAGAGAGAGTAACTGAGTCAGTATGGAGAATAACGGAGTCAGTAGGGAGAGTAACGGAATCAGGAGGGAGGTTAACGGAGTCAGTAGGGAGATTAACGGAGTCAGTAGGGAGAGTTACAGAGTCAGTAGGGAGAGTAACGGAGTCACTATGGAGTGTAACGGAGTCAGTAGGAAGAGTAAGGGAGTCAGTATGCAGAGTAACAGAGTCAGTAGGGAGAGGAACGGAGTCAGTAGGGAGAGTAACGGAGTCAGTCGAGAGAATAATGGAGTCAGTAGGGAGAGTAATGGAGTCAGTAAGGAGAGTAACGGAGTCAGTAGGGAGACTAACGGAGTCATTCGGGAGAGTAACGGAGTCAGTAGGTAGTGGAACGTAGTCAGTGGAGAGAGTAACGGAGTCAGTACAGAGAGTAACGGAGTCAGTATGGAGTGTAACGGAGTCAGTCGGGACGATAACGGAGTCAGTTGGGAGAGGAACGGAGTCAGTCGAGAGAGTAACAGAGTCAGTCGGGACGATAACGGAGTCAGTATGGATTGTAACAGAATCAGTAGGGAGAGTAACGGAGTCAGTATGGAGAGTAACAGAGTCAGTATGGAGGGTAACGGAGTCAGTAGGGAGTGTAACGGAGTCAGTCGGGACGATAACGGAGTCAGTTGGGAGAGGAACGGAGTCAGTCGAGAGAGTAACGGAGTCAGTCGGGACGATAACGGAGTCAGTATGGATTGTAACAGAATCAGGAGGGAGAGTAACGGAGTCAGTATGGAGTGGACCGTAGTCAGTAGAGAGATTAACTGAGTCAGTAGGGAGAGTAACGGAGTCAGTATGGAGAGTAACGGAGTCAGTATGGAGGGTAACGGAGTCAGTAGGGAGGGTAACGGAGTCATTAGTGAGAGTAATGGACTCAGTATGGAGAGTAACGGAGTCAGTATGGAGGGTAACGGAGTCAGTAGGGAGAGTAACGGAGTCAGTACGGACGATAACGGAGTCAATAGGGAGTGTAATGGAGACAGGAGGGAGAGTAACGAAGTCAGTAGGGAGGGTAACTGAGTCAGTAGGGAGAGTAACGGAGTCAGTATGGAATGTAACGGAGTCAGTATGGAGAGTGACGGAGTCAGTAGAGAGAGACTAACGGAGTCAGTAGGGAGAGTAACGGAGTCAGTAGGGAGAGTAACAGAGTCAGTAGGGAGAGAACGGAGTCAGTATGGAGTGTAACGGAGTCAGTCGGGAGAGTAACGGAGTCAGTCGGGAGAGTAACAGAGTCAGTAGGGAGGGTAACGGACTCAGCAGGGAGAGTAACGGAGTCAGTAGGGAGAGTAACGGAGTCAGTCGGGAGAGTAACGGAGTCAGTCGGGAGAGTAACAGAGTCAGTAGGGAGGGTAACGGAGTCAGTAGTGAGACTAACGGAGTCAGTAGGGAGAATAACGGAGTCAGTAGGGAGAGTAACGGAATCAGGAGGGAGGTTAACGGAGTCAGTAGGGAGAGTAACGGAGTCAGTGGGGAGAGTAACAGAGTCAGTAGGGAGAGTAACGGAGTCAGTATGGAGTGTAACGGAGTCAGTAGGGAGAGTAACGGAGTCAGTGGGGAGAGTAACAGAGTCAGTAGGGAGAGTAACGGAGTCAGTAGGGAGAGTAACGGAGTCAGTAGAGAGAGTAACGGAGTCAGTAGGGAGAGTAACGGAGTCAGTAGGGAGTGGAACGTAGTCAGTGGAGAGAGTAACGGAGTCAGTACAGAGAGTAACGGAGTCAGTAGGGAGAGTAACGGAGTCAGTCGGGACGATAACGGAGTCAGTATGGATTGTAACAGAATCAGTAGGGAGAGTAACGGAGTCAGTATGGAGTGTAACGTAGTCAGTAGAGAGATTAACTGAGTCAGTAGGGAGAGTAACGGAGTCAGTATGGAGAGTAACGGAGTCAGTAGGGAGAGTAACGGAGTCAGTACGGACGATAACGGAGTCAATAGGGAGTGTAATGGAGACAGGAGGGAGAGTAACGAAGTCAGTAGGGAGGGTAACTGAGTCAGTAGGGAGTGTAACGGAGTCAGTATGGAGTGTAACGGAGTCAGTATGGAGGGTAACGGAGTCAGTAGGGAGTGTAACGGAGTCAGTCGGGACGATAACGGAGTCAGTTGGGAGAGGAACGGAGTCAGTCGAGAGAGTAACAGAGTCAGTCGGGACGATAACGGAGTCAGTATGGATTGTAACAGAATCAGTAGGGAGAGTAACGGAGTCAGTATGGAGTGTAACGTAGTCAGTAGAGAGATTAACTGAGTCAGTAGGGAGAGTAACGGAGTCAGTATGGAGAGTAACGGAGTCAGTATGGAGGGTAACGGAGTCAGTAGGGAGGGTAACGGAGTCATTAGTGAGAGTAATGGACTCAGTATGGAGAGTAACGGAGTCAGTATGGAGGGTAACGGAGTCAGTAGGGAGAGTAACGGAATCAGTAGGGAGATTAACGGAGTCAGTATGGAGTGTACCGTCGTCAGTAGAGAGACCAGCGGAGTCAGTAGTGAGAGTAACGGAGTCAGTAGGGAGAGTAACGGAGTCAGTAGGGAGAATAACGGAGTCAGTAGGGAGAGTAACGGAATCAGGAGGGAGGTTAACGGAGTCAGTAGGGAGAGTAACGGAGTCAGTGGGGAGAGTAACAGAGTCAGTAGGGAGAGTAACGGAGTCAGTATGGAGTGTAACGGAGTCAGTAGGGAGAGTAACGGAGTCAGTGGGGAGAGTACCAGAGTCAGTAGGGAGAGTAACGGAGTCAGTAGGGAGTGTAACGGAGTCAGTAGGGAGAGTAACGGAGTCAGTGGGGAGAGTACCAGAGTCAGTGGAGAGAGTAACGGAGTCAGTACAGAGAGTAACGGAGTCAGTAGGGAGAGTAACGGAGTCAGTCGGGACGATAACGGAGTCAATAGGGAGTGTAATGGAGACAGGAGGGAGAGTAACGGAGTCAGTATGGAGTGTAACGGAGTCAGTATGGAGAGTGCCGGAGTCAGTAGAGAGAGACTAACGGAGTCAGTAGGGAGAATAACGGAGTCAGTAGGGAGAGTAACGGAATCAGGAGGGAGGTTAACGGAGTCAGTAGGGAGAGTAACGGAGTCAGTAGGGAGAGTAACAGAGTCAGTAGGGAGAGTAACGGAGTCAGTATGGAGTGTAACGGAGTCAGTAGGGAGAGGAACGGAGTCAGTCGAGAGAGTAACGGAGTCAGTAGTGAGAGTAACGGAGTCAGTCGGGAGAGTAACGGAATCAGGAGGGAGAGTAACGGAATCAGGAGGGAGGTTAACGGAGTCAGTAGGGAGAGTATCGGAGTCAGTAGGGAGAGTAACAGAGTCACTAGGGAGAGTAACGGAGTCAGTATGGAGTGTAACGGAGTCAGTAGGGAGAGGAACGGAGTCAGTAGAGAGAGTAACTGAGTCAGTATGGAGAATAACGGAGTCAGTAGGGAGAGTAACGGAATCAGGAGGGAGGTTAACGGAGTCAGTAGGGAGATTAACGGAGTCAGTAGGGAGAGTTACAGAGTCAGTAGGGAGAGTAACGGAGTCACTATGGAGTGTAACGGAGTCAGTAGGAAGAGTAAGGGAGTCAGTATGCAGAGTAACAGAGTCAGTAGGGAGAGGAACGGAGTCAGTAGGGAGAGTAACGGAGTCAGTCGAGAGAATAATGGAGTCAGTAGGGAGAGTAATGGAGTCAGTAAGGAGAGTAACGGAGTCAGTAGGGAGACTAACGGAGTCATTCGGGAGAGTAACGGAGTCAGTAGGTAGTGGAACGTAGTCAGTGGAGAGAGTAACGGAGTCAGTACAGAGAGTAACGGAGTCAGTATGGAGTGTAACGGAGTCAGTCGGGACGATAACGGAGTCAGTTGGGAGAGGAACGGAGTCAGTCGAGAGAGTAACAGAGTCAGTCGGGACGATAACGGAGTCAGTATGGATTGTAACAGAATCAGTAGGGAGAGTAACGGAGTCAGTATGGAGAGTAACAGAGTCAGTATGGAGGGTAACGGAGTCAGTAGGGAGTGTAACGGAGTCAGTCGGGACGATAACGGAGTCAGTTGGGAGAGGAACGGAGTCAGTCGAGAGAGTAACGGAGTCAGTCGGGACGATAACGGAGTCAGTATGGATTGTAACAGAATCAGGAGGGAGAGTAACGGAGTCAGTATGGAGTGGACCGTAGTCAGTAGAGAGATTAACTGAGTCAGTAGGGAGAGTAACGGAGTCAGTATGGAGAGTAACGGAGTCAGTATGGAGGGTAACGGAGTCAGTAGGGAGGGTAACGGAGTCATTAGTGAGAGTAATGGACTCAGTATGGAGAGTAACGGAGTCAGTATGGAGGGTAACGGAGTCAGTAGGGAGAGTAACGGAGTCAGTACGGACGATAACGGAGTCAATAGGGAGTGTAATGGAGACAGGAGGGAGAGTAACGAAGTCAGTAGGGAGGGTAACTGAGTCAGTAGGGAGAGTAACGGAGTCAGTATGGAATGTAACGGAGTCAGTATGGAGAGTGACGGAGTCAGTAGAGAGAGACTAACGGAGTCAGTAGGGAGAATAACGGAGTCAGTAGGGAGAGTAACGGAATCAGGAGGGAGGTTAACGGAGTCAGTAGGGAGAGTAACGGAGTCAGTAGGGAGAGTTACAGAGTCAGTAGGGAGAGTACCGGAGTCAGTATGGAGTGTAACGGAGTCAGTAGGGAGAGGAACGGAGTCAGTAGAGAGAGTAACGGAGTCAGTAGTGAGAGTAACGGAGTCAGTCGGGAGAGTAACGGAATCAGGAGGGAGAGTAACGGAATCAGGAGGGAGGTTAACGGAGTCAGTAGGGAGAGTAACGGAGTCAGTAGGGAGAGTAACAGAGTCACTCGGGAGAGTAACGGAGTCAGTATGGATTGTAACAGAATCAGTAGGGAGAGTAACGGAGTCAGTATGGAGTGTAACGTAGTTGGTAGAGAGATTAACTGAGTCAGTAGGGAGAGTAACGGAGTCAGTATGGAGAGTAACGGAGTCAGTAGGGAGAGTAACGGAGTCAGTACGGACGATAACGGAGTCAGTAGGGAGTGTAATGGAGACAGGAGGGAGAGTAACGAAGTCAGTTGGGAGGGTAACTGAGTCAGTAGGGAGAGTAACGGAGTCAGTATGGAGTGTAACGGAGTGAGTATGGAGAGTAATGGAGTCAGTAGAGAGAGACTAACGGAGTCAGTACGGAGAATAACGGAGTCAGTAGGGAGAATAACGGAGTCAGTAGGGAGAGTAACGGAATCAGGAGGGAGGTTAACGGAGTCAGTAGGGAGAGTAACGGACTCAGTAGGGAGAGTAACAGAGTCAGTAGGGAGAGTAACGGAGTCAGTATGGAGTGTAACGGACTCAGCAGGGAGAGTAATGGAGTCAGTCGGGAGAGTAACGGAGTCAGTCGGGAGAGTAACAGTGTCAGTAGGGAGGGTAACGGAGTCAGTAGTGAGACTAACGGAGTCAGTAGGGAGAATAACGGAGTCAGTAGGGAGAGTAACGGAATCAGGAGGGAGGTTAACGGAGTCAGTAGGGAGAGTAACGGAGTCAGTCGGGAGAGTAACAGAGTCAGTAGGGAGAGTAACGGAGTCAGTATGGAGTGTAACGGAGTCAGTAGGGAGAGTAACGGAGTCAGTGGGGAGAGTAACAGAGTCAGTAGGGAGAGTAACGGAGTCAGTATGGAGTGTAACGGAGTCAGTAGGGAGAGGAACGGAGTCAGTAGAGAGAGTAACGGAGTCAGTAGGGAGAGTAACGGAGTCAGTAGGGAGTGGAACGTAGTCAGTGGAGAGAGTAACGGAGTCAGTACAGAGAGTAACGGAGTCAGTAGGGAGAGTAACGGAGTCAGTCGGGACGATAACGGAGTCAGTATGGATTGTAACAGAATCAGTAGGGAGAGTAACGGAGTCAGTATGGAGTGTAACGTAGTCAGTAGAGAGATTAACTGAGTCAGAAGGGAGAGTAACGGAGTCAGTATGGAGAGTAACGGAGTCAGTAGGGAGAGTAACGGAATCAGTAGGGAGAGTAACGGAGTCAGTAGAGAGAGTAACGGAGTCAGTAGAGAGAGTAACGGAGTCAGTAGGGAGAGTAACGGAGTCAGTAGACAGAGTAACGGAGTCAGTAGGGAGAGGAACGGAGTCAGTAGGGAGAGTAACGGAGTCAGTAGAGAGAGTAATGGAGTCAGTAGAGAGAGTAACGGAGTCAGTAGGGAGAGTAACGGAGTCAGTAGAGAGAGTAACGGAGTCAGTAGGGAGAGGAACGGAGTCAGTAGAGAGAGTAACGGAGTCAGTAGGGAGAGAACGGAGTCAGTAGGGAGAGTAACGGAATCAGTAGGGAGGGTAACGGAGTCAGTATGGAGTGTAACGGAGTCAGTAGGGAGAGGAACGGAGTCAGTAGAGAGAGTAACGGAGTCAGTAGGGAGAGTAACAGAGTCAGTCGGGAGAGTAACAGAGTCAGTAGGGAGGGTAACGGAATCAGTATGGAGTGTAACGGAGTCAGTAGGGAGAGGAACGGAGTCAGTAGAGAGAGTAACGGAGTCAGTAGGGAGAATAACGGAGTCAGTAGGGAGAGTAACGGAATCAGGAGGGAGGTTAACGGAGTCAGTAGGGAGAGTAACGGAGTCAGTAGGGAGAGTAACAGAGTCATTAGGGAGAGTAACGGAGTCAGTATGGAGTGTAACGGAGTCAGTAGGGAGAGGAACGGAGTCAGTCGAGAGAGTAACGGAGTCAGTAGTGAGAGTAACGGAGTCAGTCGGGAGAGTAACGGAATCAGGAGGGAGAGTAACGGAATCAGGAGGGAGGTTAACGGAGTCAGTAGGGAGAGTATCGGAGTCAGTAGGGAGAGTAACAGAGTCACTAGGGAGAGTAACGGAGTCAGTATGGAGTGTAACGGAGTCAGTAGGGAGAGGAACGGAGTCAGTAGAGAGAGTAACTGAGTCAGTATGGAGAATAACGGAGTCAGTAGGGAGAGTAACGGAATCAGGAGGGAGGTTAACGGAGTCAGTAGGGAGATTAACGGAGTCAGTAGGGAGAGTTACAGAGTCAGTAGGGAGAGTAACGGAGTCACTATGGAGTGTAACGGAGTCAGTAGGAAGAGTAAGGGAGTCAGTATGCAGAGTAACAGAGTCAGTAGGGAGAGGAACAGAGTCAGTAGGGAGAGTAACGGAGTCAGTCGAGAGAATAATGGAGTCAGTAGGGAGAGTAATGGAGTCAGTAAGGAGAGTAACGGAGTCAGTAGGGAGACTAACGGAGTCATTCGGGAGAGTAACGGAGTCAGTAGGTAGTGGAACGTAGTCAGTGGAGAGAGTAACGGAGTCAGTACAGAGAGTAACGGAGTCAGTATGGAGTGTAACGGAGTCAGTCGGGACGATAACGGAGTCAGTTGGGAGAGGAACGGAGTCAGTCGAGAGAGTAACAGAGTCAGTCGGGACGATAACGGAGTCAGTATGGATTGTAACAGAATCAGTAGGGAGAGTAACGGAGTCAGTATGGAGAGTAACAGAGTCAGTATGGAGGGTAACGGAGTCAGTCGGGACGATAACGGAGTCAGTAGGGAGAGGAACGGAGTCAGTAGGGAGAGTAACGGAGTCAGTAGAGAGAGTAATGGAGTCAGTAGAGAGAGTAACGGAGTCAGTACGGAGAGTAACGGAGTCAGTAGAGAGAGTAACGGAGTCAGTAGGGAGAGGAACGGAGTCAGTAGAGAGAGTAACGGAGTCAGTAGGGAGAGAACGGAGTCAGTAGGGAGAGTAACGGAATCAGTAGGGAGGGTAACGGAGTCAGTATGGAGTGTAACGGAGTCAGTAGGGAGAGGAACGGAGTCAGTAGAGAGAGTAACGGAGTCAGTAGGGAGAGTAACAGAGTCAGTCGGGAGAGTAACAGAGTCAGTAGGGAGGGTAACGGAATCAGTATGGAGTGTAGCGGAGTCAGTAGGGAGAGGAACGGAGTCAGTAGAGAGTAACGGAGTCAGTAGTGAGACTAACGGAGTCAGTAGGGAGAATAACGGAGTCAGTAGGGAGAGTAATGGAATCAGGAGGGAGGTTAACGGAGTCAGTAGGGAGAGTAACGGAGTCAGTGGGGAGAGTAACAGAGTCAGTAGGGAGAGTAACGGAGTCAGTATGGAGTGTAACGGAATCAGTAGGGAGAGTAACGGAGTCAGTGGGGAGAGTAACAGAGTCAGTAGGGAGAGTAATGGAGTCAGTAGGGAGAGTAACGGAGTCAGTGGAGAGAGTAACGGAGTCAGTAGGGAGAGTAACGGAGTCAGTAGGGAGTGGAACGTAGTCAGTGGAGAGAGTAACGGAGTCAGTACAGAGAGTAACGGAGTCAGTAAGGAGAGTAACGGAGTCAGTCGGGACGATAACGGAGTCAGTATGGATTGTAACAGAATCAGTAGGGAGAGTAACGGAGTCAGTATGGAGTGTAACGTAGTCAGTAGAGAGATTAACTGAGTCAGTAGGGAGAGTAACGGAGTCAGTATGGAGAGTAACAGAGTCAGTAGGGAGAGTAACGGAGTCAGTACGGACGATAACGGAGTCAATAGGGAGTGTAATGGAGACAGGAGGGAGAGTAACGAAGTCAGTAGGGAGGGTAACTGAGTCAGTAGGGAGTGTAACGGAGTCAGTATGGAGTGTAACGGAGTCAGTATGGAGAGTGACGGAGTCATTAGAGAGAGACTAACGGAGTCAGTAGGGAGCATAACGGAGTCAGTAGGGAGAGTAACGGAATCAGGAGGGAGGTTAACGGAGTCAGTAGGGATAGTAACGGAGTCAGTAGGGAGAGTAACAGAGTCAGTAGGGAGAGTAACGGAGTCAGTATGGAGTGTAACGGAGTCAGTAGGGAGAGGAACGGAGTCAGTAGAGAGAGTAACGGAGTCAGTAGTGAGAGTAACGGAGTCAGTAGGGAGAGTAACGGAATCAGGAGGGAGAGTAATGGAGTCAGTAGGGAGAGTAACGGAGTCAGGTGGGCGAGTACCGGAGTCAGTATGGAGGGTAACGGAGTCAGTAGGGAGGGTAACGGAGTCAGTCGGGAGAGTAACGGAGTCAGTCGGGAGAGTAACGGAGTCAGTAGGGAGAGTAAGGGATTCAGTATGCAGAGTAACAGAGTCAGTAGGGAGAGGAACGGAGTCAGTAGGGAGAGTAACGGAGTCAGTCGAGAGAGTAATGGAGTCAGTGGGGAGAGTAATGGAGTCAGTAGGGAGAGTAACGGAGTCAGTAGGGACGTTAACGGAGTCAGTAAGGATTGTAACAGAATCAGTAGGGAGATTAACGGAGTCAGTATGGAGTGTACCGTCGTCAGTAGAGAGACCAGCGGAGTCAGTAGTGAGAGTAACGGAGTCAGTAGGGAGAGTAACGGAGTCAGTAGGGAGAATAACGGAGTCAGTAGGGAGAGTAACGGAATCAGGAGGGAGGTTAACGGAGTCAGTAGGGAGAGTAACGGAGTCAGTGGGGAGAGTAACAGAGTCAGTAGGGAGAGTAACGGAGTCAGTATGGAGTGTAACGGAGTCAGTAGGGAGAGTAACGGAGTCAGTGGGGAGAGTACCAGAGTCAGTAGGGAGAGTAACGGAGTCAGTAGGGAGTGGAACGTAGTCAGTGGAGAGAGTAACGGAGTCAGTACAGAGAGTAACGGAGTCAGTAGGGAGAGTAACGGAGTCAGTCGGGACGATAACGGAGTCAATAGGGAGTGTAATGGAGACAGGAGGGAGAGTAACGGAGTCAGTATGGAGTGTAACGGAGTCAGTATGGAGAGTGACGGAGTCATTAGAGAGAGACTAACGGAGTCAGTAGGGAGCATAACGGAGTCAGTAGGGAGAGTAACGGAATCAGGAGGGAGGTGAACGGAGTCAGTAGGGATAGTAACGGAGTCAGTAGGGAGAGTAACAGAGTCAGTAGGGAGAGTAACGGAGTCAGTATGGAGTGTAACGGAGTCAGTAGGGAGAGGAACGGAGTCAGTTGAGAGAGTAACGGAGTCAGTAGTGAGAGTAACGGAGTCAGTAGGGAGAGTAACGGAATCAGGAGGGAGAGTAATGGAGTCAGTAGGGAGAGTAACGGAGTCAGGTGGGCGAGTACCGGAGTCAGTATGGAGGGTAACGGAGTCAGTAGAGAGATTAACTGAGTCAGTAGGGAGAGTAACGGAGTCAGTATGGAGAGTAACAGAGTCAGTAGGGAGAGTAACGGAGTCAGTACGGACGATAACGGAGTCAATAGGGAGTGTAATGGAGACAGGAGGGAGAGTAACGAAGTCAGTAGGGAGGGTAACTGAGTCAGTAGGGAGTGTAACGGAGTCAGTATGGAGTGTAACGGAGTCAGTATGGAGAGTGACGGAGTCATTAGAGAGAGACTAACGGAGTCAGTAGGGAGCATAACGGAGTCAGTAGGGAGAGTAACGGAATCAGGAGGGAGGTTAACGGAGTCAGTAGGGAGAGTAACGGAGTCAGTAGGGAGAGTAACAGAGTCAGTAGGGAGAGTAACGGAGTCAGTATGGAGTGTAACGGAGTCAGTAGGGAGAGGAACGGAGTCAGTAGAGAGAGTAACGGAGTCAGTAGTGAGAGTAACGGAGTCAGTAGGGAGAGTAATGGAATCAGGAGGGAGAGTAATGGAGTCAGTAGGGAGAGTAACGGAGTCAGGTGGGCGAGTACCGGAGTCAGTATGGAGGGTAACGGAGTCAGTAGGGAGGGTAACGGAGTCAGTCGGGAGAGTAACGGAGTCAGTCGGGAGAGTAACGGAGTCAGTAGGGAGAGTAAGGGATTCAGTATGCAGAGTAACAGAGTCAGTAGGGAGAGGAACGGAGTCAGTAGGGAGAGTAACGGAGTCAGTCGAGAGAGTAATGGAGTCAGTGGGGAGAGTAATGGAGTCAGTAGGGAGAGTAACGGAGTCAGTAGGGACGTTAACGGAGTCAGTAAGGATTGTAACAGAATCAGTAGGGAGATTAACGGAGTCAGTATGGAGTGTACCGTCGTCAGTAGAGAGACCAGCGGAGTCAGTAGTGAGAGTAACGGAGTCAGTAGGGAGAGTAACGGAGTCAGTAGGGAGAATAACGGAGTCAGTAGGGAGAGTAACGGAATCAGGAGGGAGGTTAACGGAGTCAGTAGGGAGAGTAACGGAGTCAGTGGGGAGAGTAACAGAGTCAGTAGGGAGAGTAACGGAGTCAGTATGGAGTGTAACGGAGTCAGTAGGGAGAGTAACGGAGTCAGTGGGGAGAGTACCAGAGTCAGTAGGGAGAGTAACGGAGTCAGTCGGGACGATAACGGAGTCAATAGGGAGTGTAATGGAGACAGGAGGGAGAGTAACGGAGTCAGTATGGAGTGTAACGGAGTCAGTATGGAGAGTGACGGAGTCATTAGAGAGAGACTAACGGAGTCAGTAGGGAGCATAACGGAGTCAGTAGGGAGAGTAACGGAATCAGGAGGGAGGTGAACGGAGTCAGTAGGGATAGTAACGGAGTCAGTAGGGAGAGTAACAGAGTCAGTAGGGAGAGTAACGGAGTCAGTATGGAGTGTAACGGAGTCAGTAGGGAGAGGAACGGAGTCAGTAGAGAGAGTAACGGAGTCAGTAGTGAGAGTAACGGAGTCAGTAGGGAGAGTAACGGAATCAGGAGGGAGAGTAATGGAGTCAGTAGGGAGAGTAACGGAGTCAGGTGGGCGAGTACCGGAGTCAGTATGGAGGGTAACGGAGTCAGTAGGGAGGGTAACGGAGTCAGTCGGGAGAGTAACGGAGTCAGTCGGGAGAGTAACGGAGTCAGTAGGGAGAGTAAGGGATTCAGTATGCAGAGTAACAGAGTCAGTAGGGAGAGGAACGGAGTCAGTAGGGAGAGTAACGGAGTCAGTCGAGAGAGTAATGGAGTCAGTGGGGAGAGTAATGGAGTCAGTAGGGAGAGTAACGGAGTCAGTAGGGACGTTAACGGAGTCAGTAAGGATTGTAACAGAATCAGTAGGGAGATTAACGGAGTCAGTATGGAGTGTACCGTCGTCAGTAGAGAGACCAGCGGAGTCAGTAGTGAGAGTAACGGAGTCAGTAGGGAGAGTAACGGAGTCAGTAGGGAGAATAACGGAGTCAGTAGGGAGAGTAACGGAATCAGGAGGGAGGTTAACGGAGTCAGTAGGGAGAGTAACGGAGTCAGTGGGGAGAGTAACAGAGTCAGTAGGGAGAGTAACGGAGTCAGTATGGAGTGTAACGGAGTCAGTAGGGAGAGTAACGGAGTCAGTGGGGAGAGTACCAGAGTCAGTAGGGAGAGTAACGGAGTCAGTAGGGAGTGGAACGTAGTCAGTGGAGAGAGTAACGGAGTCAGTACAGAGAGTAACGGAGTCAGTAGGGAGAGTAACGGAGTCAGTCGGGACGATAACGGAGTCAATAGGGAGTGTAATGGAGACAGGAGGGAGAATAACGGAGTCAGTATGGAGTGTAACGGAGTCAGTATGGAGAGTGACGGAGTCAGTAGAGAGAGACTAACGGAGTCAGTAGGGAGAATAACGGAGTCAGTAGGGAGAGTAACGGAATCAGGAGGGAGGTTAACGGAGTCAGTAGGGAGAGTAACGGAGTCAGTTGGGAGAGTAACAGAGTCAGTAGGGAGAGTAACGGAGTCAGTCGACAGAGTAATGGAGTCAGTGGGGAGAGTAATGGAGTCAGTAGGGAGAGTAACGGAGTCAGTATGGAGTGTAACGTAGTCAGTAGAGAGATTAACTGAGTCAGTAGGGAGAGTAACGGAGTCAGTATGGAGAGTAACAGAGTCAGTAGGGAGAGTAACGGAGTCAGTACGGACGATAACGGAGTCAATAGGGAGTGTAATGGAGACAGGAGGGAGAGTAACGAAGTCAGTAGGGAGGGTAACTGAGTCAGTAGGGAGTGTAACGGAGTCAGTATGGAGTGTAACGGAGTCAGTATGGAGAGTGACGGAGTCATTAGAGAGAGACTAACGGAGTCAGTAGGGAGCATAACGGAGTCAGTAAGGAGAGTAACGGAATCAGGAGGGAGGTTAACGGAGTCAGTAGGGATAGTAACGGAGTCAGTAGGGAGAGTAACAGAGTCAGTAGGGAGAGTAACGGAGTCAGTATGGAGTGTAACGGAGTCAGTAGGGAGAGGAACGGAGTCAGTAGAGAGAGTAACGGAGTCAGTAGTGAGAGTAACGGAGTCAGTAGGGAGAGTAACGGAATCAGGAGGGAGAGTAATGGAGTCAGTAGGGAGAGTAACGGAGTCAGGTGGGCGAGTACCGGAGTCAGTATGGAGGGTAACGGAGTCAGTAGGGAGGGTAACGGAGTCAGTCGGGAGAGTAACGGAGTCAGTCGGGAGAGTAACGGAGTCAGTAGGGAGAGTAAGGGATTCAGTATGCAGAGTAACAGAGTCAGTAGGGAGAGGAACGGAGTCAGTAGGGAGAGTAACGGAGTCAGTCGAGAGAGTAATGGAGTCAGTGGGGAGAGTAATGGAGTCAGTAGGGAGAGTAACGGAGTCAGTAGGGACGTTAACGGAGTCAGTAAGGATTGTAACAGAATCAGTAGGGAGATTAACGGAGTCAGTATGGAGTGTACCGTCGTCAGTAGAGAGACCAGCGGAGTCAGTAGTGAGAGTAACGGAGTCAGTAGGGAGAGTAACGGAGTCAGTAGGGAGAATAACGGAGTCAGTAGGGAGAGTAACGGAATCAGGAGGGAGGTTAACGGAGTCAGTAGGGAGAGTAACGGAGTCAGTGGGGAGAGTAACAGAGTCAGTAGGGAGAGTAACGGAGTCAGTATGGAGTGTAACGGAGTCAGTAGGGAGAGTAACGGAGTCAGTGGGGAGAGTACCAGAGTCAGTAGGGAGAGTAACGGAGTCAGTAGGGAGTGGAACGTAGTCAGTGGAGAGAGTAACGGAGTCAGTACAGAGAGTAACGGAGTCAGTAGGGAGAGTAACGGAGTCAGTCGGGACGATAACGGAGTCAATAGGGAGTGTAATGGAGACAGGAGGGAGAGTAACGGAGTCAGTATGGAGTGTAACGGAGTCAGTATGGAGAGTGACGGAGTCATTAGAGAGAGACTAACGGAGTCAGTAGGGAGCATAACGGAGTCAGTAGGGAGAGTAACGGAATCAGGAGGGAGGTGAACGGAGTCAGTAGGGATAGTAACGGAGTCAGTAGGGAGAGTAACAGAGTCAGTAGGGAGAGTAACGGAGTCAGTATGGAGTGTAACGGAGTCAGTAGGGAGAGGAACGGAGTCAGTAGAGAGAGTAACGGAGTCAGTAGTGAGAGTAACGGAGTCAGTAGGGAGAGTAACGGAATCAGGAGGGAGAGTAATGGAGTCAGTAGGGAGAGTAACGGAGTCAGGTGGGCGAGTACCGGAGTCAGTATGGAGGGTAACGGAGTCAGTAGAGAGATTAACTGAGTCAGTAGGGAGAGTAACGGAGTCAGTATGGAGAGTAACAGAGTCAGTAGGGAGAGTAACGGAGTCAGTACGGACGATAACGGAGTCAATAGGGAGTGTAATGGAGACAGGAGGGAGAGTAACGAAGTCAGTAGGGAGGGTAACTGAGTCAGTAGGGAGTGTAACGGAGTCAGTATGGAGTGTAACGGAGTCAGTATGGAGAGTGACGGAGTCATTAGAGAGAGACTAACGGAGTCAGTAGGGAGCATAACGGAGTCAGTAGGGAGAGTAACGGAATCAGGAGGGAGGTTAACGGAGTCAGTAGGGAGAGTAACGGAGTCAGTAGGGAGAGTAACAGAGTCAGTAGGGAGAGTAACGGAGTCAGTATGGAGTGTAACGGAGTCAGTAGGGAGAGGAACGGAGTCAGTAGAGAGAGTAACGGAGTCAGTAGTGAGAGTAACGGAGTCAGTAGGGAGAGTAACGGAATCAGGAGGGAGAGTAATGGAGTCAGTAGGGAGAGTAACGGAGTCAGGTGGGCGAGTACCGGAGTCAGTATGGAGGGTAACGGAGTCAGTAGGGAGGGTAACGGAGTCAGTCGGGAGAGTAACGGAGTCAGTCGGGAGAGTAACGGAGTCAGTAGGGAGAGTAAGGGATTCAGTATGCAGAGTAACAGAGTCAGTAGGGAGAGGAACGGAGTCAGTAGGGAGAGTAACGGAGTCAGTCGAGAGAGTAATGGAGTCAGTGGGGAGAGTAATGGAGTCAGTAGGGAGAGTAACGGAGTCAGTAGGGACGTTAACGGAGTCAGTAAGGATTGTAACAGAATCAGTAGGGAGATTAACGGAGTCAGTATGGAGTGTACCGTCGTCAGTAGAGAGACCAGCGGAGTCAGTAGTGAGAGTAACGGAGTCAGTAGGGAGAGTAACGGAGTCAGTAGGGAGAATAACGGAGTCAGTAGGGAGAGTAACGGAATCAGGAGGGAGGTTAACGGAGTCAGTAGGGAGAGTAACGGAGTCAGTGGGGAGAGTAACAGAGTCAGTAGGGAGAGTAACGGAGTCAGTATGGAGTGTAACGGAGTCAGTAGGGAGAGTAACGGAGTCAGTGGGGAGAGTACCAGAGTCAGTAGGGAGAGTAACGGAGTCAGTCGGGACGATAACGGAGTCAATAGGGAGTGTAATGGAGACAGGAGGGAGAGTAACGGAGTCAGTATGGAGTGTAACGGAGTCAGTATGGAGAGTGACGGAGTCATTAGAGAGAGACTAACGGAGTCAGTAGGGAGCATAACGGAGTCAGTAGGGAGAGTAACGGAATCAGGAGGGAGGTGAACGGAGTCAGTAGGGATAGTAACGGAGTCAGTAGGGAGAGTAACAGAGTCAGTAGGGAGAGTAACGGAGTCAGTATGGAGTGTAACGGAGTCAGTAGGGAGAGGAACGGAGTCAGTAGAGAGAGTAACGGAGTCAGTAGTGAGAGTAACGGAGTCAGTAGGGAGAGTAACGGAATCAGGAGGGAGAGTAATGGAGTCAGTAGGGAGAGTAACGGAGTCAGGTGGGCGAGTACCGGAGTCAGTATGGAGGGTAACGGAGTCAGTAGGGAGGGTAACGGAGTCAGTCGGGAGAGTAACGGAGTCAGTCGGGAGAGTAACGGAGTCAGTAGGGAGAGTAAGGGATTCAGTATGCAGAGTAACAGAGTCAGTAGGGAGAGGAACGGAGTCAGTAGGGAGAGTAACGGAGTCAGTCGAGAGAGTAATGGAGTCAGTGGGGAGAGTAATGGAGTCAGTAGGGAGAGTAACGGAGTCAGTAGGGACGTTAACGGAGTCAGTAAGGATTGTAACAGAATCAGTAGGGAGATTAACGGAGTCAGTATGGAGTGTACCGTCGTCAGTAGAGAGACCAGCGGAGTCAGTAGTGAGAGTAACGGAGTCAGTAGGGAGAGTAACGGAGTCAGTAGGGAGAATAACGGAGTCAGTAGGGAGAGTAACGGAATCAGGAGGGAGGTTAACGGAGTCAGTAGGGAGAGTAACGGAGTCAGTGGGGAGAGTAACAGAGTCAGTAGGGAGAGTAACGGAGTCAGTATGGAGTGTAACGGAGTCAGTAGGGAGAGTAACGGAGTCAGTGGGGAGAGTACCAGAGTCAGTAGGGAGAGTAACGGAGTCAGTAGGGAGTGGAACGTAGTCAGTGGAGAGAGTAACGGAGTCAGTACAGAGAGTAACGGAGTCAGTAGGGAGAGTAACGGAGTCAGTCGGGACGATAACGGAGTCAATAGGGAGTGTAATGGAGACAGGAGGGAGAATAACGGAGTCAGTATGGAGTGTAACGGAGTCAGTATGGAGAGTGACGGAGTCAGTAGAGAGAGACTAACGGAGTCAGTAGGGAGAATAACGGAGTCAGTAGGGAGAGTAACGGAATCAGGAGGGAGGTTAACGGAGTCAGTAGGGAGAGTAACGGAGTCAGTTGGGAGAGTAACAGAGTCAGTAGGGAGAGTAACGGAGTCAGTCGACAGAGTAATGGAGTCAGTGGGGAGAGTAATGGAGTCAGTAGGGAGAGTAACGGAGTCAGTAGGGACGTTAACGGAGTCAGTAAGGATTGTAACAGAATCAGTAGGGAGATTAACGGAGTCAGTATGGAGTGTACCGTCGTCAGTAGAGAGACCAGCGGAGTCAGTAGTGAGAGTAACGGAGTCAGTAGGGAGAGTAACGGAGTCAGTAGGGAGAATAACGGAGTCAGTAGGGAGAGTAACGGAATCAGGAGGGAGGTTAACGGAGTCAGTAGGGAGAGTAACGGAGTCAGTGGGGAGAGTAACAGAGTCAGTAGGGAGAGTAACGGAGTCAGTATGGAGTGTAACGGAGTCAGTAGGGAGAGTAACGGAGTCAGTGGGGAGAGTACCAGAGTCAGTAGGGAGAGTAACGGAGTCAGTAGGGAGTGGAACGTAGTCAGTGGAGAGAGTAACGGAGTCAGTACAGAGAGTAACGGAGTCAGTAGGGAGAGTAACGGAGTCAGTCGGGACGATAACGGAGTCAATAGGGAGTGTAATGGAGACAGGAGGGAGAGTAACGGAGTCAGTATGGAGTGTAACGGAGTCAGTATGGAGAGTGACGGAGTCATTAGAGAGAGACTAACGGAGTCAGTAGGGAGCATAACGGAGTCAGTAGGGAGAGTACCGGAATCAGGAGGGAGGTGAACGGAGTCAGTAGGGATAGTAACGGAGTCAGTAGGGAGAGTAACAGAGTCAGTAGGGAGAGTAACGGAGTCAGTATGGAGTGTAACGGAGTCAGTAGGGAGAGGAACGGAGTCAGTAGAGAGAGTAACGGAGTCAGTAGTGAGAGTAACGGAGTCAGTAGGGAGAGTAACGGAATCAGGAGGGAGAGTAATGGAGTCAGTAGGGAGAGTAACGGAGTCAGGTGGGCGAGTACCGGAGTCAGTATGGAGGGTAACGGAGTCAGTAGAGAGATTAACTGAGTCAGTAGGGAGAGTAACGGAGTCAGTATGGAGAGTAACAGAGTCAGTAGGGAGAGTAATGGAGTCAGTAGGGAGAGTAACGGAGTCAGTGGAGAGAGTAACGGAGTCAGTAGGGAGAGTAACGGAGTCAGTAGGGAGTGGAACGTAGTCAGTGGAGAGAGTAACGGAGTCAGTACAGAGAGTAACGGAGTCAGTAGGGAGAGTAACGGAGTCAGTCGGGACGATAACGGAGTCAGTATGGATTGTAACAGAATCAGTAGGGAGAGTAACGGAGTCAGTATGGAGTGTAACGTAGTCAGTAGAGAGATTAACTGAGTCAGTAGGGAGAGTAACGGAGTCAGAATGGAGAGTAACAGAGTCAGTAGGGAGAGTAACGGAGTCAGTACGGACGATAACGGAGTCAATAGGGAGTGTAATGGAGACAGGAGGGAGAGTAACGAAGTCAGTAGGGAGGGTAACTGAGTCAGTAGGGAGTGTAACGGAGTCAGTATGGAGTGTAACGGAGTCAGTATGGAGAGTGACGGAGTCATTAGAGAGAGACTAACGGAGTCAGTAGGGAGCATAACGGAGTCAGTAGGGAGAGTAACGGAATCAGGAGGGAGGTTAACGGAGTCAGTAGGGATAGTAACGGAGTCAGTAGGGAGAGTAACAGAGTCAGTAGGGAGAGTAACGGAGTCAGTATGGAGTGTAACGGAGTCAGTAGGGAGAGGAACGGAGTCAGTAGAGAGAGTAACGGAGTCAGTAGTGAGAGTAACGGAGTCAGTAGGGAGAGTAACGGAATCAGGAGGGAGAGTAATGGAGTCAGTAGGGAGAGTAACGGAGTCAGGTGGGCGAGTACCGGAGTCAGTATGGAGGGTAACGGAGTCAGTAGGGAGGGTAACGGAGTCAGTCGGGAGAGTAACGGAGTCAGTCGGGAGAGTAACGGAGTCAGTAGGGAGAGTAAGGGATTCAGTATGCAGAGTAACAGAGTCAGTAGGGAGAGGAACGGAGTCAGTAGGGAGAGTAACGGAGTCAGTCGAGAGAGTAATGGAGTCAGTGGGGAGAGTAATGGAGTCAGTAGGGAGAGTAACGGAGTCAGTAGGGACGTTAACGGAGTCAGTAAGGATTGTAACAGAATCAGTAGGGAGATTAACGGAGTCAGTATGGAGTGTACCGTCGTCAGTAGAGAGACCAGCGGAGTCAGTAGTGAGAGTAACGGAGTCAGTAGGGAGAGTAACGGAGTCAGTAGGGAGAATAACGGAGTCAGTAGGGAGAGTAACGGAATCAGGGGGGAGGTTAACGGAGTCAGTAGGGAGAGTAACGGAGTCAGTGGGGAGAGTAACAGAGTCAGTAGGGAGAGTAACGGAGTCAGTATGGAGTGTAACGGAGTCAGTAGGGAGAGTAACGGAGTCAGTGGGGAGAGTACCAGAGTCAGTAGGGAGAGTAACGGAGTCAGTAGGGAGTGGAACGTAGTCAGTGGAGAGAGTAACGGAGTCAGTACAGAGAGTAACGGAGTCAGTAGGGAGAGTAACGGAGTCAGTCGGGACGATAACGGAGTCAATAGGGAGTGTAATGGAGACAGGAGGGAGAGTAACGGAGTCAGTATGGAGTGTAACGGAGTCAGTATGGAGAGTGACGGAGTCATTAGAGAGAGACTAACGGAGTCAGTAGGGAGCATAACGGAGTCAGTAGGGAGAGTAACGGAATCAGGAGGGAGGTGAACGGAGTCAGTTGGGAGAGTAACAGAGTCAGTAGGGAGAGTAACGGAGTCAGTATGGAGTGTAACGGAGTCAGTAGGGAGAGGAACGGAGTCAGTAGAGAGAGTAACGGAGTCAGTAGTGAGAGTAACGGAGTCAGTAGGGAGAGTAACGGAATCAGGAGGGAGAGTAATGGAGTCAGTAGGGAGAGTAACCGAGTCAGGTGGGCGAGTACCGGAGTCAGTATGGAGGGTAACGGAGTCAGTAGGGAGGGTAACGGAGTCAGTCGGGAGAGTAACGGAGTCAGTCGGGAGAGTAACGGAGTCAGTAGGGAGAGTAAGGGATTCAGTATGCAGAGTAACAGAGTCAGTAGGGAGAGGAACGGAGTCAGTAGGGAGAGTAACGGAGTCAGTCGAGAGAGTAATGGAGTCAGTGGGGAGAGTAATGGAGTCAGTAGGGAGAGTAACGGAGTCAGTAGGGACGTTAACGGAGTCAGTAAGGATTGTAACAGAATCAGTAGGGAGATTAACGGAGTCAGTATGGAGTGTACCGTCGTCAGTAGAGAGACCAGCGGAGTCAGTAGTGAGAGTAACGGAGTCAGTAGGGAGAGTAACGGAGTCAGTAGGGAGAATAACGGAGTCAGTAGGGAGAGTAACGGAATCAGGAGGGAGGTTAACGGAGTCAGTAGGGAGAGGAACGGAGTCAGTGGGGAGAGTACCAGAGTCAGTAGGGAGAGTAACGGAGTCAGTATGGAGTGTAACGGAGTCAGTAGGGAGAGTAACGGAGTCAGTGGGGAGAGTACCAGAGTCAGTAGGGAGAGTAACGGAGTCAGTAGGGAGTGGAACGTAGTCAGTGGAGAGAGTAACGGAGTCAGTACAGAGAGTAACGGAGTCAGTAGGGAGAGTAACGGAGTCAGTCGGGACGATAACGGAGTCAATAGGGAGTGTAATGGAGACAGGAGGGAGAGTAACGGAGTCAGTATGGAGTGTAACGGAGTCAGTATGGAGAGTGACGGAGTCATTAGAGAGAGACTAACGGAGTCAGTAGGGAGCATAACGGAGTCAGTAGGGAGAGTAACGGAATCAGGAGGGAGGTGAACGGAGTCAGTAGGGAGAGTAACAGAGTCAGTAGGGAGAGTAACGGAGTCAGTATGGAGTGTAACGGAGTCAGTAGGGAGAGGAACGGAGTCAGTAGAGAGAGTAACGGAGTCAGTAGTGAGAGTAACGGAGTCAGTAGGGAGAGTAACGGAATCAGGAGGGAGAGTAATGGAGTCAGTAGGGAGAGTAACGGAGTCAGGTGGGCGAGTACCGGAGTCAGTATGGAGGGTAACGGAGTCAGTAGGGAGGGTAACGGAGTCAGTCGGGAGAGTAACGGAGTCAGTCGGGAGAGTAACGGAGTCAGTAGGGAGAGTAAGGGATTCAGTATGCAGAGTAACAGAGTCAGTAGGGAGAGGAACGGAGTCAGTAGGGAGAGTAACGGAGTCAGTCGAGAGAGTAATGGAGTCAGTGGGGAGAGTAATGGAGTCAGTAGGGAGAGTAACGGAGTCAGTAGGGACGTTAACGGAGTCAGTAAGGATTGTAACAGAATCAGTAGGGAGATTAACGGAGTCAGTATGGAGTGTACCGTCGTCAGTAGAGAGACCAGCGGAGTCAGTAGTGAGAGTAACGGAGTCAGTAGGGAGAGTAACGGAGTCAGTAGGGAGAATAACGGAGTCAGTAGGGAGAGTAACGGAATCAGGAGGGAGGTTAACGGAGTCAGTAGGGAGAGTAACGGAGTCAGTGGGGAGAGTACCAGAGTCAGTAGGGAGAGTAACGGAGTCAGTATGGAGTGTAACGGAGTCAGTAGGGAGAGTAACGGAGTCAGTGGGGAGAGTACCAGAGTCAGTAGGGAGAGTAACGGAGTCAGTAGGGAGTGGAACGTAGTCAGTGGAGAGAGTAACGGAGTCAGTACAGAGAGTAACGGAGTCAGTAGGGAGAGTAACGGAGTCAGTCGGGACGATAACGGAGTCAATAGGGAGTGTAATGGAGACAGGAGGGAGAATAACGGAGTCAGTATGGAGTGTAACGGAGTCAGTATGGAGAGTGACGGAGTCAGTAGAGAGAGACTAACGGAGTCAGTAGGGAGAATAACGGAGTCAGTAGGGAGAGTAACGGAATCAGGAGGGAGGTTAACGGAGTCAGTAGGGAGAGTAACGGAGTCAGTTGGGAGAGTAACAGAGTCAGTAGGGAGAGTAACGGAGTCAGTCGACAGAGTAATGGAGTCAGTGGGGAGAGTAATGGAGTCAGTAGGGAGAGTAACGGAGTCAGTAGGGACGTTAACGGAGTCAGTAAGGATTGTAACAGAATCAGTAGGGAGATTAACGGAGTCAGTATGGAGTGTACCGTCGTCAGTAGAGAGACCAGCGGAGTCAGTAGTGAGAGTAACGGAGTCAGTAGGGAGAGTAACGGAGTCAGTAGGGAGAATAACGGAGTCAGTAGGGAGAGTAACGGAATCAGGAGGGAGGTTAACGGAGTCAGTAGGGAGAGTAACGGAGTCAGTGGGGAGAGTAACAGAGTCAGTAGGGAGAGTAACGGAGTCAGTATGGAGTGTAACGGAGTCAGTAGGGAGAGTAACGGAGTCAGTGGGGAGAGTACCAGAGTCAGTAGGGAGAGTAACGGAGTCAGTAGGGAGTGGAACGTAGTCAGTGGAGAGAGTAACGGAGTCAGTACAGAGAGTAACGGAGTCAGTAGGGAGAGTAACGGAGTCAGTCGGGACGATAACGGAGTCAATAGGGAGTGTAATGGAGACAGGAGGGAGAGTAACGGAGTCAGTATGGAGTGTAACGGAGTCAGTATGGAGAGTGACGGAGTCAGTAGAGAGAGACTAACGGAGTCAGTAGGGAGAATAACGGAGTCAGTAGGGAGAGTAACGGAATCAGGAGGGAGGTTAACGGAGTCAGTAGGGAGAGTAACGGAGTCAGTTGGGAGAGTAACAGAGTCAGTAGGGAGAGTAACGGAGTCAGTATGGAGTGTAACGGAGTCAGTAGGGAGAGGAACGGAGTCAGTCGAGAGAGTAACGGAGTCAGTAGTGAGAGTAACGGAGTCAGTCGGGAGAGTAACGGAATCAGGAGGGAGAGTAACGGAATCAGGAGGGAGGTTAACGGAGTCAGTAGGGAGAGTATCGTAGTCAGTAGGGAGAGTAACAGAGTCACTAGGGAGAGTAACGGAGTCAGTATGGAGTGTAACGGAGTCAGTAGGGAGAGGAACGGAGTCAGTAGAGAGAGTAACTGAGTCAGTATGGAGAATAACGGAGTCAGTAGGGAGAGTAACGGAATCAGGAGGGAGGTTAACGGAGTCAGTAGGGAGATTAACGGAGTCAGTAGGGAGAGTTACAGAGTCAGTAGGGAGAGTAACGGAGTCACTATGGAGTGTAACGGAGTCAGTAGGAAGAGTAAGGGAGTCAGTATGCAGAGTAACAGAGTCAGTAGGGAGAGGAACGGAGTCAGTAGGGAGAGTAACGGAGTCAGTCGAGAGAATAATGGAGTCAGTAGGGAGAGTAATGGAGTCAGTAAGGAGAGTAACGGAGTCAGTAGGGAGACTAACGGAGTCATTCGGGAGAGTAACGGAGTCAGTAGGTAGTGGAACGTAGTCAGTGGAGAGAGTAACGGAGTCAGTACAGAGAGTAACGGAGTCAGTATGGAGTGTAACGGAGTCAGTCGGGACGATAACGGAGTCAGTTGGGAGAGGAACGGAGTCAGTCGAGAGAGTAACAGAGTCAGTTGGGACGATAACGGAGTCAGTTGGGAGAGGAACGGAGTCAGTCGAGAGAGTAACGGAGTCAGTCGGGACGATAACGGAGTCAGTATGGATTGTAACAGAATCAGGAGGGAGAGTAACGGAGTCAGTATGGAGTGGACCGTAGTCAGTAGAGAGATTAACTGAGTCAGTAGGGAGAGTAACGGAGTCAGTATGGAGAGAAACGGAGTCAGTATGGAGGGTAACGGAGTCAGTAGGGAGGGTAACGGAGTCATTAGTGAGAGTAATGGACTCAGTATGGAGAGTAACGGAGTCAGTATGGAGGGTAACGGAGTCAGTAGGGAGAGTAACGGAGTCAGTACGGACGATAACGGAGTCAATAGGGAGTGTAATGGAGACAGGAGGGAGAGTAACGAAGTCAGTAGGGAGGGTAACTGAGTCAGTAGGGAGAGTAACGGAGTCAGTATGGAATGTAACGGAGTCAGTATGGAGAGTGACGGAGTCAGTAGAGAGAGACTAACGGAGTCAGTAGGGAGAATAACGGAGTCAGTAGGGAGAGTAACGGAATCAGGAGGGAGGTTAACGGAGTCAGTAGGGAGAGTAACGGAGTCAGTAGGGAGAGTTACAGAGTCAGTAGGGAGAGTACCGGAGTCAGTATGGAGTGTAACGGAGTCAGTAGGGAGAGGAACGGAGTCAGTAGAGAGAGTAACGGAGTCAGTAGTGAGAGTAACGGAGTCAGTCGGGAGAGTAACGGAATCAGGAGGGAGAGTAACGGAATCAGGAGGGAGGTTAACGGAGTCAGTAGGGAGAGTAACGGAGTCAGTAGGGAGAGTAACAGAGTCACTCGGGAGAGTAACGGAGTCAGTATGGATTGTAACAGAATCAGTAGGGAGAGTAACGGAGTCAGTATGGAGTGTAACGTAGTCGGTAGAGAGATTAACTGAGTCAGTAGGGAGAGTAACGGAGTCAGTATGGAGAGTAACGGAGTCAGTAGGGAGAGTAACGGAGTCAGTATGGACGATAACGGAGTCAGTAGGGAGTGTAATGGAGACAGGAGGGAGAGTAACGAAGTCAGTTGGGAGGGTAACTGAGTCAGTAGGGAGAGTAACGGAGTCAGTATGGAGTGTAACGGAGTGAGTATGGAGAGTAATGGAGTCAGTCGGGAGAGTAACGGAGTCAGTCGGGAGAGTAACGGAATCAGGAGGGAGGTTAACGGAGTCAGTAGGGAGAGTAACGGAGTCAGTAGGGAGAGTAACAGAGTCAGTAGGGAGAGTAACGGAGTCAGTAGGGAGAATAACGGAGTCAGTAGGGAGAATAACGGAGTCAGTAGGGAGAGTAACGGAATCAGGAGGGAGGTTAACGGAGTCAGTAGGGAGAGTAACGGAGTCAGTAGGGAGAGTAACAGAGTCAGTAGGGAGAGTAACGGAGTCAGTATGGAGTGTAACGGACTCAGCAGGGAGAGTAACGGAGTCAGTCGGGAGAGTAACGGAGTCAGTCGGGAGAGTAACAGTGTCAGTAGGGAGGGTAACCGAGTCAGTAGTGAGACTAACGGAGTCAGTAGGGAGAATAACGGAGTCAGTAGGGAGAGTAACGGAATCAGGAGGGAGGTTAACGGAGTCAGTAGGGAGAGTAACGGAGTCAGTGGGGAGAGTAACAGAGTCAGTAGGGAGAGTAACGGAGTCAGTATGGAGTGTAACGGAGTCAGTAGGGAGAGTAACGGAGTCAGTGGGGAGAGTAACAGAGTCAGTAGGGAGAGTAACGGAGTCACTATGGAGTGTAACGGAGTCAGTAGGGAGAGGAACGGAGTCAGTAGAGAGAGTAACGGAGTCAGTAGGGAGAGTAACGGAGTCAGTAGGGAGTGGAACGTAGTCAGTGGAGAGAGTAACGGAGTCAGTACAGATAGTAACGGAGTCAGTAGGGAGAGTAACGGAGTCAGTCGGGACGATAACGGAGTCAGTATGGATTGTAACAGAATCAGTAGGGAGAGTAACGGAGTCAGTATGGAGTGTAACGTAGTCAGTAGAGAGATTAACTGAGTCAGTAGGGAGAGTAACGGAGTCAGTATGGAGAGTAACGGAGTCAGTAGGGAGAGTAACGGAATCAGTAGGGAGAGTAACGGAGTCAGTAGAGAGAGTAACGGAGTCAGTAGAGAGAGTAACGGAGTCAGTAGGGAGAGTACCGGAGTCAGTAGAGAGAGTAACGGAGTCAGTAGGGAGAGGAACGGAGTCAGTAGGGAGAGTAACGGAGTCAGTAGAGAGAGTAATGGAGTCAGTAGAGAGAGTAACGGAGTCAGTAGGGAGAGTAACGGAGTCAGTAGAGAGAGTAACGGAGTCAGTAGGGAGAGGAACGGAGTCAGTAGAGAGAGTAACGGAGTCAGTAGGGAGAGAACGGAGTCAGTAGGGAGAGTAACGGAATCAGTAGGGAGGGTAACGGAGTCAGTATGGAGTGTAACGGAGTCAGTAGGGAGAGGAACGGAGTCAGTAGAGAGAGTAACGGAGTCAGTAGGGAGAGTAACAGAGTCAGTCGGGAGAGTAACAGAGTCAGTAGGGAGGGTAACGGAATCAGTATGGAGTGTAACGGAGTCAGTAGGGAGAGGAACGGAGTCAGTAGAGAGAGTAACGGAGTCAGTAGTGAGACTAACGGAGTCAGTAGGGAGAATAACGGAGTCAGTAGGGAGAGTAATGGAATCAGGAGGGAGGTTAACGGAGTCAGTAGGGAGAGTAACGGAGTCAGTGGGGAGAGTAACAGAGTCAGTAGGGAGAGTAACGGAGTCAGTATGGAGTGTAACGGAATCAGTAGGGAGAGTAACGGAGTCAGTGGGGAGAGTAACAGAGTCAGTAGGGAGAGTAATGGAGTCAGTAGGGAGAGTAACGGAGTCAGTGGAGAGAGTAACGGAGTCAGTAGGGAGAGTAACGGAGTCAGTAGGGAGTGGAACGTAGTCAGTGGAGAGAGTAACGGAGTCAGTACAGAGAGTAACGGAGTCAGTAGGGAGAGTAACGGAGTCAGTCGGGACGATAACGGAGTCAGTATGGATTGTAACAGAATCAGTAGGGAGAGTAACGGAGTCAGTATGGAGTGTAACGTAGTCAGTAGAGAGATTAACTGAGTCAGTAGGGAGAGTAATGGAGTCAGTATGGAGAGTAACAGAGTCAGTAGGGAGAGTAACGGAGTCAGTACGGACGATAACGGAGTCAATAGGGAGTGTAATGGAGACAGGAGGGAGAGTAACGAAGTCAGTAGGGAGGGTAACTGAGTCAGTAGGGAGTGTAACGGAGTCAGTATGTAGTGTAACTGAGTCAGTATGGAGAGTGACGGAGTCATTAGAGAGAGACTAACGGAGTCAGTAGGGAGCATAACGGAGTCAGTAGGGAGAGTAACGGAATCAGGAGGGAGGTTAACGGAGTCAGTAGGGATAGTAACGGAGTCAGTAGGGAGAGTAACGGAGTCAGTATGGAGTGTAACGGAGTCAGTAGGGAGAGGAACGGAGTCAGTAGAGAGAGTAACGGAGTCAGTAGTGAGAGGAACGGAGTCAGTAGGGAGAGTAACGGAATCAGGAGGGAGAGTAATGGAGTCAGTAGGGAGAGTAACGGAGTCAGGTGGGCGAGTACCGGAGTCAGTATGGAGGGTAACGGAGTCAGTAGGGAGGGTAACGGAGTCAGTCGGGAGAGTAACGGAGTCAGTCGGGAGAGTAACGGAGTCAGTAGGGAGAGTAAGGGATTCAGTATGCAGAGTAACAGAGTCAGTAGGGAGAGGAACGGAGTCAGTAGGGAGAGTAACGGAGTCAGTCGAGAGAGTAATGGAGTCAGTGGGGAGAGTAATGGAGTCAGTAGGGAGAGTAACGGAGTCAGTAGGGACGTTAACGGAGTCAGTAAGGATTGTAACAGAATCAGTAGGGAGATTAACGGAGTCAGTATGGAGTGTACCGTCGTCAGTAGAGAGACCAGCGGAGTCAGTAGTGAGAGTAACGGAGTCAGTAGGGAGAGTAACGGAGTCAGTAGGGAGAATAACGGAGTCAGTAGGGAGAGTAACGGAATCAGGGGGGAGGTTAACGGAGTCAGTAGGGAGAGTAACGGAGTCAGTGGGGAGAGTAACAGAGTCAGTAGGGAGAGTAACGGAGTCAGTATGGAGTGTAACGGAGTCAGTAGGGAGAGTAACGGAGTCAGTGGGGAGAGTACCAGAGTCAGTAGGGAGAGTAACGGAGTCAGTAGGGAGTGGAACGTAGTCAGTGGAGAGAGTAACGGAGTCAGTACAGAGAGTAACGGAGTCAGTAGGGAGAGTAACGGAGTCAGTCGGGACGATAACGGAGTCAATAGGGAGTGTAATGGAGACAGGAGGGAGAGTAACGGAGTCAGTATGGAGTGTAACGGAGTCAGTATGGAGAGTGACGGAGTCATTAGAGAGAGACTAACGGAGTCAGTAGGGAGCATAACGGAGTCAGTAGGGAGAGTAACGGAATCAGGAGGGAGGTGAACGGAGTCAGTTGGGAGAGTAACAGAGTCAGTAGGGAGAGTAACGGAGTCAGTATGGAGTGTAACGGAGTCAGTAGGGAGAGGAACGGAGTCAGTAGAGAGAGTAACGGAGTCAGTAGTGAGAGTAACGGAGTCAGTAGGGAGAGTAACGGAATCAGGAGGGAGAGTAATGGAGTCAGTAGGGAGAGTAACGGAGTCAGGTGGGCGAGTACCGGAGTCAGTATGGAGGGTAACGGAGTCAGTAGGGAGGGTAACGGAGTCAGTCGGGAGAGTAACGGAGTCAGTCGGGAGAGTAACGGAGTCAGTAGGGAGAGTAAGGGATTCAGTATGCAGAGTAACAGAGTCAGTAGGGAGAGGAACGGAGTCAGTAGGGAGAGTAACGGAGTCAGTCGAGAGAGTAATGGAGTCAGTGGGGAGAGTAATGGAGTCAGTAGGGAGAGTAACGGAGTCAGTAGGGACGTTAACGGAGTCAGTAAGGATTGTAACAGAATCAGTAGGGAGATTAACGGAGTCAGTATGGAGTGTACCGTCGTCAGTAGAGAGACCAGCGGAGTCAGTAGTGAGAGTAACGGAGTCAGTAGGGAGAGTAACGGAGTCAGTAGGGAGAATAACGGAGTCAGTAGGGAGAGTAACGGAATCAGGAGGGAGGTTAACGGAGTCAGTAGGGAGAGTAACGGAGTCAGTGGGGAGAGTAACAGAGTCAGTAGGGAGAGTAACGGAGTCAGTATGGAGTGTAACGGAGTCAGTAGGGAGAGTAACGGAGTCAGTGGGGAGAGTACCAGAGTCAGTAGGGAGAGTAACGGAGTCAGTAGGGAGTGGAACGTAGTCAGTGGAGAGAGTAACGGAGTCAGTACAGAGAGTAACGGAGTCAGTAGGGAGAGTAACGGAGTCAGTCGGGACGATAACGGAGTCAATAGGGAGTGTAATGGGGACAGGAGGGAGAGTAACGGAGTCAGTATGGAGTGTAACGGAGTCAGTATGGAGAGTGACGGAGTCATTAGAGAGAGACTAACGGAGTCAGTAGGGAGCATAACGGAGTCAGTAGGGAGAGTAACGGAATCAGGAGGGAGGTGAACGGAGTCAGTAGGGAGAGTAACAGAGTCAGTAGGGAGAGTAACGGAGTCAGTATGGAGTGTAACGGAGTCAGTAGGGAGAGGAACGGAGTCAGTAGAGAGAGTAACGGAGTCAGTAGTGAGAGTAACGGAGTCAGTAGGGAGAGTAACGGAATCAGGAGGGAGAGTAATGGAGTCAGTAGGGAGAGTAACGGAGTCAGGTGGGCGAGTACCGGAGTCAGTATGGAGGGTAACGGAGTCAGTAGGGAGGGTAACGGAGTCAGTCGGGAGAGTAACGGAGTCAGTCGGGAGAGTAACGGAGTCAGTAGGGAGAGTAAGGGATTCAGTATGCAGAGTAACAGAGTCAGTAGGGAGAGGAACGGAGTCAGTAGGGAGAGTAACGGAGTCAGTCGAGAGAGTAATGGAGTCAGTGGGGAGAGTAATGGAGTCAGTAGGGAGAGTAACGGAGTCAGTAGGGACGTTAACGGAGTCAGTAAGGATTGTAACAGAATCAGTAGGGAGATTAACGGAGTCAGTATGGAGTGTACCGTCGTCAGTAGAGAGACCAGCGGAGTCAGTAGTGAGAGTAACGGAGTCAGTAGGGAGAGTAACGGAGTCAGTAGGGAGAATAACGGAGTCAGTAGGGAGAGTAACGGAATCAGGAGGGAGGTTAACGGAGTCAGTAGGGAGAGTAACGGAGTCAGTGGGGAGAGTACCAGAGTCAGTAGGGAGAGTAACGGAGTCAGTATGGAGTGTAACGGAGTCAGTAGGGAGAGTAACGGAGTCAGTGGGGAGAGTACCAGAGTCAGTAGGGAGAGTAACGGAGTCAGTAGGGAGTGGAACGTAGTCAGTGGAGAGAGTAACGGAGTCAGTACAGAGAGTAACGGAGTCAGTAGGGAGAGTAACGGAGTCAGTCGGGACGATGACGGAGTCAATAGGGAGTGTAATGGAGACAGGAGGGAGAATAACGGAGTCAGTATGGAGTGTAACGGAGTCAGTATGGAGAGTGACGGAGTCAGTAGAGAGAGACTAACGGAGTCAGTAGGGAGAATAACGGAGTCAGTAGGGAGAGTAACGGAATCAGGAGGGAGGTTAACGGAGTCAGTAGGGAGAGTAACGGAGTCAGTTGGGAGAGTAACAGAGTCAGTAGGGAGAGTAACGGAGTCAGTCGACAGAGTAATGGAGTCAGTGGGGAGAGTAATGGAGTCAGTAGGGAGAGTAACGGAGTCAGTAGGGACGTTAACGGAGTCAGTAAGGATTGTAACAGAATCAGTAGGGAGATTAACGGAGTCAGTATGGAGTGTACCGTCGTCAGTAGAGAGACCAGCGGAGTCAGTAGTGAGAGTAACGGAGTCAGTAGGGAGAGTAACGGAGTCAGTAGGGAGAATAACGGAGTCAGTAGGGAGAGTAACGGAATCAGGAGGGAGGTTAACGGAGTCAGTAGGGAGAGTAACGGAGTCAGTGGGGAGAGTAACAGAGTCAGTAGGGAGAGTAACGGAGTCAGTATGGAGTGTAACGGAGTCAGTAGGGAGAGTAACGGAGTCAGTGGGGAGAGTACCAGAGTCAGTAGGGAGAGTAACGGAGTCAGTAGGGAGTGGAACGTAGTCAGTGGAGAGAGTAACGGAGTCAGTACAGAGAGTAACGGAGTCAGTAGGGAGAGTAACGGAGTCAGTCGGGACGATAACGGAGTCAATAGGGAGTGTAATGGAGACAGGAGGGAGAGTAACGGAGTCAGTATGGAGTGTAACGGAGTCAGTATGGAGAGTGACGGAGTCAGTAGAGAGAGACTAACGGAGTCAGTAGGGAGAATAACGGAGTCAGTAGGGAGAGTAACGGAATCAGGAGGGAGGTTAACGGAGTCAGTAGGGAGAGTAACGGAGTCAGTTGGGAGAGTAACAGAGTCAGTAGGGAGAGTAACGGAGTCAGTATGGAGTGTAACGGAGTCAGTAGGGAGAGGAACGGAGTCAGTCGAGAGAGTAACGGAGTCAGTAGTGAGAGTAACGGAGTCAGTCGGGAGAGTAACGGAATCAGGAGGGAGAGTAACGGAATCAGGAGGGAGGTTAACGGAGTCAGTAGGGAGAGTATCGGAGTCAGTAGGGAGAGTAACAGAGTCACTAGGGAGAGTAACGGAGTCAGTATGGAGTGTAACGGAGTCAGTAGGGAGAGGAACGGAGTCAGTAGAGAGAGTAACTGAGTCAGTATGGAGAATAACGGAGTCAGTAGGGAGAGTAACGGAATCAGGAGGGAGGTTAACGGAGTCAGTAGGGAGATTAACGGAGTCAGTAGGGAGAGTTACAGAGTCAGTAGGGAGAGTAACGGAGTCACTATGGAGTGTAACGGAGTCAGTAGGAAGAGTAAGGGAGTCAGTATGCAGAGTAACAGAGTCAGTAGGGAGAGGAACGGAGTCAGTAGGGAGAGTAACGGAGTCAGTCGAGAGAATAATGGAGTCAGTAGGGAGAGTAATGGAGTCAGTAAGGAGAGTAACGGAGTCAGTAGGGAGACTAACGGAGTCATTCGGGAGAGTAACGGAGTCAGTAGGTAGTGGAACGTAGTCAGTGGAGAGAGTAACGGAGTCAGTACAGAGAGTAACGGAGTCAGTATGGAGTGTAACGGAGTCAGTCGGGACGATAACGGAGTCAGTTGGGAGAGGAACGGAGTCAGTCGAGAGAGTAACAGAGTCAGTTGGGACGATAACGGAGTCAGTTGGGAGAGGAACGGAGTCAGTCGAGAGAGTAACGGAGTCAGTCGGGACGATAACGGAGTCAGTATGGATTGTAACAGAATCAGGAGGGAGAGTAACGGAGTCAGTATGGAGTGGACCGTAGTCAGTAGAGAGATTAACTGAGTCAGTAGGGAGAGTAACGGAGTCAGTATGGAGAGAAACGGAGTCAGTATGGAGGGTAACGGAGTCAGTAGGGAGGGTAACGGAGTCATTAGTGAGAGTAATGGACTCAGTATGGAGAGTAACGGAGTCAGTATGGAGGGTAACGGAGTCAGTAGGGAGAGTAACGGAGTCAGTACGGACGATAACGGAGTCAATAGGGAGTGTAATGGAGACAGGAGGGAGAGTAACGAAGTCAGTAGGGAGGGTAACTGAGTCAGTAGGGAGAGTAACGGAGTCAGTATGGAATGTAACGGAGTCAGTATGGAGAGTGACGGAGTCAGTAGAGAGAGACTAACGGAGTCAGTAGGGAGAATAACGGAGTCAGTAGGGAGAGTAACGGAATCAGGAGGGAGGTTAACGGAGTCAGTAGGGAGAGTAACGGAGTCAGTAGGGAGAGTTACAGAGTCAGTAGGGAGAGTACCGGAGTCAGTATGGAGTGTAACGGAGTCAGTAGGGAGAGGAACGGAGTCAGTAGAGAGAGTAACGGAGTCAGTAGTGAGAGTAACGGAGTCAGTCGGGAGAGTAACGGAATCAGGAGGGAGAGTAACGGAATCAGGAGGGAGGTTAACGGAGTCAGTAGGGAGAGTAACGGAGTCAGTAGGGAGAGTAACAGAGTCACTCGGGAGAGTAACGGAGTCAGTATGGATTGTAACAGAATCAGTAGGGAGAGTAACGGAGTCAGTATGGAGTGTAACGTAGTCGGTAGAGAGATTAACTGAGTCAGTAGGGAGAGTAACGGAGTCAGTATGGAGAGTAACGGAGTCAGTAGGGAGAGTAACGGAGTCAGTATGGACGATAACGGAGTCAGTAGGGAGTGTAATGGAGACAGGAGGGAGAGTAACGAAGTCAGTTGGGAGGGTAACTGAGTCAGTAGGGAGAGTAACGGAGTCAGTATGGAGTGTAACGGAGTGAGTATGGAGAGTAATGGAGTCAGTCGGGAGAGTAACGGAGTCAGTCGGGAGAGTAACGGAATCAGGAGGGAGGTTAACGGAGTCAGTAGGGAGAGTAACGGAGTCAGTAGGGAGAGTAACAGAGTCAGTAGGGAGAGTAACGGAGTCAGTAGGGAGAATAACGGAGTCAGTAGGGAGAATAACGGAGTCAGTAGGGAGAGTAACGGAATCAGGAGGGAGGTTAACGGAGTCAGTAGGGAGAGTAACGGAGTCAGTAGGGAGAGTAACAGAGTCAGTAGGGAGAGTAACGGAGTCAGTATGGAGTGTAACGGACTCAGCAGGGAGAGTAACGGAGTCAGTCGGGAGAGTAACGGAGTCAGTCGGGAGAGTAACAGTGTCAGTAGGGAGGGTAACCGAGTCAGTAGTGAGACTAACGGAGTCAGTAGGGAGAATAACGGAGTCAGTAGGGAGAGTAACGGAGTCAGTAGAGAGAGTAATGGAGTCAGTAGAGAGAGTAACGGAGTCAGTAGGGAGAGTAACGGAGTCAGTAGAGAGAGTAACGGAGTCAGTAGGGAGAGGAACGGAGTCAGTAGAGAGAGTAACGGAGTCAGTAGGGAGAGAACGGAGTCAGTAGGGAGAGTAACGGAATCAGTAGGGAGGGTAACGGAGTCAGTATGGAGTGTAACGGAGTCAGTAGGGAGAGGAACGGAGTCAGTAGAGAGAGTAACGGAGTCAGTAGGGAGAGTAACAGAGTCAGTCGGGAGAGTAACAGAGTCAGTAGGGAGGGTAACGGAATCAGTATGGAGTGTAACGGAGTCAGTAGGGAGAGGAACGGAGTCAGTAGAGAGAGTAACGGAGTCAGTAGTGAGACTAACGGAGTCAGTAGGGAGAATAACGGAGTCAGTAGGGAGAGTAATGGAATCAGGAGGGAGGTTAACGGAGTCAGTAGGGAGAGTAACGGAGTCAGTGGGGAGAGTAACAGAGTCAGTAGGGAGAGTAACGGAGTCAGTATGGAGTGTAACGGAATCAGTAGGGAGAGTAACGGAGTCAGTGGGGAGAGTAACAGAGTCAGTAGGGAGAGTAATGGAGTCAGTAGGGAGAGTAACGGAGTCAGTGGAGAGAGTAACGGAGTCAGTAGGGAGAGTAACGGAGTCAGTAGGGAGTGGAACGTAGTCAGTGGAGAGAGTAACGGAGTCAGTACAGAGAGTAACGGAGTCAGTAGGGAGAGTAACGGAGTCAGTCGGGACGATAACGGAGTCAGTATGGATTGTAACAGAATCAGTAGGGAGAGTAACGGAGTCAGTATGGAGTGTAACGTAGTCAGTAGAGAGATTAACTGAGTCAGTAGGGAGAGTAATGGAGTCAGTATGGAGAGTAACAGAGTCAGTAGGGAGAGTAACGGAGTCAGTACGGACGATAACGGAGTCAATAGGGAGTGTAATGGAGACAGGAGGGAGAGTAACGAAGTCAGTAGGGAGGGTAACTGAGTCAGTAGGGAGTGTAACGGAGTCAGTATGTAGTGTAACTGAGTCAGTATGGAGAGTGACGGAGTCATTAGAGAGAGACTAACGGAGTCAGTAGGGAGCATAACGGAGTCAGTAGGGAGAGTAACGGAATCAGGAGGGAGGTTAACGGAGTCAGTAGGGATAGTAACGGAGTCAGTAGGGAGAGTAACGGAGTCAGTATGGAGTGTAACGGAGTCAGTAGGGAGAGGAACGGAGTCAGTAGAGAGAGTAACGGAGTCAGTAGTGAGAGGAACGGAGTCAGTAGGGAGAGTAACGGAATCAGGAGGGAGAGTAATGGAGTCAGTAGGGAGAGTAACGGAGTCAGGTGGGCGAGTACCGGAGTCAGTATGGAGGGTAACGGAGTCAGTAGGGAGGGTAACGGAGTCAGTCGGGAGAGTAACGGAGTCAGTCGGGAGAGTAACGGAGTCAGTAGGGAGAGTAAGGGATTCAGTATGCAGAGTAACAGAGTCAGTAGGGAGAGGAACGGAGTCAGTAGGGAGAGTAACGGAGTCAGTCGAGAGAGTAATGGAGTCAGTGGGGAGAGTAATGGAGTCAGTAGGGAGAGTAACGGAGTCAGTAGGGACGTTAACGGAGTCAGTAAGGATTGTAACAGAATCAGTAGGGAGATTAACGGAGTCAGTATGGAGTGTACCGTCGTCAGTAGAGAGACCAGCGGAGTCAGTAGTGAGAGTAACGGAGTCAGTAGGGAGAGTAACGGAGTCAGTAGGGAGAATAACGGAGTCAGTAGGGAGAGTAACGGAATCAGGAGGGAGGTTAACGGAGTCAGTAGGGAGAGTAACGGAGTCAGTGGGGAGAGTAACAGAGTCAGTAGGGAGAGTAACGGAGTCAGTATGGAGTGTAACGGAGTCAGTAGGGGGAGTAACGGAGTCAGTGGGGAGAGTACCAGAGTCAGTAGGGAGAGTAACGGAGTCAGTAGGGAGTGGAACGTAGTCAGTGGAGAGAGTAACGGAGTCAGTACAGAGAGTAACGGAGTCAGTAGGGAGAGTAACGGAGTCAGTCGGGACGATAACGGAGTCAATAGGGAGTGTAATGGAGACAGGAGGGAGAGTAACGGAGTCAGTATGGAGTGTAACGGAGTCAGTATGGAGAGTGACGGAGTCAGTAGAGAGAGACTAACGGAGTCAGTAGGGAGAATAACGGAGTCAGTAGGGAGAGTAACGGAATCAGGAGGGAGGTTAACCGAGTCAGTAGGGAGAGTAACGGAGTCAGTTGGGAGAGTAACAGAGTCAGTAGGGAGAGTAACGGAGTCAGTATGGAGTGTAACGGAGTCAGTAGGGAGAGGAACGGAGTCAGTCGAGAGAGTAACGGAGTCAGTAGTGAGAGTAACGGAGTCAGTCGGGAGAGTAACGGAATCAGGAGGGAGAGTAACGGAATCAGGAGGGAGGTTAACGGAGTCAGTAGGGAGAGTATCGGAGTCAGTAGGGAGAGTAACAGAGTCACTAGGGAGAGTAACGGAGTCAGTATGGAGTGTAACGGAGTCAGTAGGGAGAGGAACGGAGTCAGTAGAGAGAGTAACTGAGTCAGTATGGAGAATAACGGAGTCAGTAGGGAGAGTAACGGAATCAGGAGGGAGGTTAACGGAGTCAGTAGGGAGATTAACGGAGTCAGTACGGAGAGTTACAGAGTCAGTAGGGAGAGTAACGGAGTCACTATGGAGTGTAACGGAGTCAGTAGGAAGAGTAAGGGAGTCAGTATGCAGAGTAACAGAGTCAGTAGGGAGAGGAAAGGAGTCAGTAGGGAGAGTAACGGAGTCAGTCGAGAGAATAATGGAGTCAGTAGGGAGAGTAATGGAGTCAGTAGGGAGAGTAACGGAGTCAGTAGGGAGACTAACGGAGTCATTCGGGAGAGTAACGGAGTCAGTAGGTAGTGGAACGTAGTCAGTGGAGAGAGTAACGGAGTCAGTACAGAGAGTAACGGAGTCAGTATGGAGTGTAACGGAGTCAGTCGGGACGATAACGGAGTCAGTTGGGAGAGGAACGGAGTCAGTCGAGAGAGTAACAGAGTCAGTCGGGACGATAACGGAGTCAGTATGGATTGTAACAGAATCAGTAGGGAGAGTAACGGAGTCAGTATGGAGTGTAACGTAGTCAGTAGAGAGATTAACTGAGTCAGTAGGGAGAGTAACGGAGTCAGTATGGAGAGTAACGGAGTCAGTAGGGAGAGTAACGGAGTCAGTACGGACGATAACGGAGTCAATAGGGAGTGTAATGGAGACAGGAGGGAGAGTAACGAAGTCAGTAGGGAGGGTAACTGAGTCAGTAAGGAGTGTAACGGAGTCAGTATGGAGTGTAACGGAGTCAGTATGGAGGGTAACGGAGTCAGTAGGGAGTGTAACGGAGTCAGTCGGGACGATAACGGAGTCAGTTGGGAGAGGAACGGAGTCAGTTGAGAGAGTAACGGAGTCAGTCGGGACGATAACGGAGTCAGTATGGATTGTAACAGAATCAGTAGTGAGAGTAACGGAGTCAGTCGGGAGAGTAACGGAATCAGGAGCGAGAGTAACGGAATCAGGAGGGAGGTTACCGGAGTCAGTAGGGAGAGTAACGGAGTCAGTAGGGAGAGTAACAGAGTCACTCGGGAGAGTAACGGAGTCAGTATGGATTGTAACAGAATCAGTAGGGAGAGTAACGGAGTCAGTATGGAGTGTAACGTAGTCGGTAGAGAGATTAACTGAGTCAGTAGGGAGAGTAACGGAGTCAGTATGGAGAGTAACGGAGTCAGTAGGGAGAGTAACGGAGTCAGTACGGACGATAACGGAGTCAGTATGGAGTGTAATGGAGACAGGAGGGAGAGTAACGAAGTCAGTTGGGAGGGTAACTGAGTCAGTAGGGAGAGTAACGGAGTCAGTATGGAGTGTAACGGAGTGAGTATGGAGAGTAATGGAGTCAGTCGGGAGAGTAACGGAGTCAGTCGGGAGAGTAACGGAATCAGGAGGGAGGTTAACGGAGTCAGTAGGGAGAGTAACGGAGTCAGTAGGGAGAGTAACAGAGTCAGTAGGGAGAGTAACGGAGTCAGTAGGGAGAATCACGGAGTCAGTAGGGAGAATAACGGAGTCAGTAGGGAGAGTAACGGAATCAGGAGGGAGGTTAACGGAGTCAGTAGGGAGAGTAACGGAGTCAGTAGGGAGAGTAACAGAGTCAGTAGGGAGAGTAACGGAGTCAGTATGGAGTGTAACGGACTCAGCAGGGAGAGTAACGGAGTCAGTCGGGAGAGTAACGGAGTCAGTCGGGAGAGTAACAGTGTCAGTAGGGAGGGTAACGGAGTCAGTAGTGAGACTAACGGAGTCAGTAGGGAGAATAACGGAGTCAGTAGGGAGAGTAACGGAATCAGGAGGGAGGTTAACGGAGTCAGTAGGGAGAGTAACGGAGTCAGTGGGGAGAGTAACAGAGTCAGTAGGGAGAGTAACGGAGTCAGTATGGAGTGTAACGGAGTCAGTAGGGAGAGTAACGGAGTCAGTATGGAGTGTAACGGAGTCAGTAGGGAGAGTAACGGAGTCAGTGGGGAGAGTAACAGAGTCAGTAGGGAGAGTAACGGAGTCAGTATGGAGTGTAACGGAGTCAGTAGGGAGAGGAACGGAGTCAGTAGAGAGAGTAACGGAGTCAGTAGGGAGAGTAACGGAGTCAGTAGGGAGTGGAACGTAGTCAGTGGAGAGAGTAACGGAGTCAGTACAGAGAGTAACGGAGTCAGTAGGGAGAGTAACGGAGTCAGTCGGGACGATAACGGAGTCAGTATGGATTGTAACAGAATCAGTAGGGAGAGTAACGGAGTCAGTATGGAGTGTAACGTAGTCAGTAGAGAGATTAACTGAGTCAGTAGGGAGAGTAACGGAGTCAGTATGGAGAGTAACGGAGTCAGTAGGGAGAGTAACGGAATCAGTAGGGAGAGTAACGGAGTCAGTAGAGAGAGTAACGGAGTCAGTAGAGAGAGTAACGGAGTCAGTAGGGAGAGTAACGGAGTCAGTAGAGAGAGTAACGGAGTCAGTAGGGAGAGGAACGGAGTCAGTAGGGAGAGTAACGGAGTCAGTAGAGCGAGTAATGGAGTCAGTAGAGAGAGTAACGGAGTCAGTAGGGAGAGTAACGGAGTCAGTAGAGTGAGTAACGGAGTCAGTAGGGAGAGGAACGGAGTCAGTAGAGAGAGTAACGGAGTCAGTAGGGAGAGAACGGAGTCAGTAGGGAGAGTAACGGAATCAGTAGGGAGGGTAACGGAGTCAGTATGGAGTGTAACGGAGTCAGTAGGGAGAGGAACGGAGTCAGTAGAGAGAGTAACGGAGTCAGTAGGGAGAGTAACAGAGTCAGTCGGGAGAGTAACAGAGTCAGTAGGGAGGGTAACGGAATCAGTATGGAGTGTAACGGAGTCAGTAGGGGGAGGAACGGAGTCAGTAGAGAGAGTAACGGAGTCAGTAGTGAGACTAACGGAGTCAGTAGGGAGAATAACGGAGTCAGTAGGGAGAGTAATGGAATCAGGAGGGAGGTTAACGGAGTCAGTAGGGAGAGTAACGGAGTCAGTGGGGAGAGTAACAGAGTCAGTAGGGAGAGTAACGGAGTCAGTATGGAGTGTAACGGAATCAGTAGGGAGAGTAACGGAGTCAGTGGGGAGAGTAACAGAGTCAGTAGGGAGAGTAATGGAGTCAGTAGGGAGAGTAACGGAGTCAGTGGAGAGAGTAACGGAGTCAGTAGGGAGAGTAACGGAGTCAGTAGGGAGTGGAACGTAGTCAGTGGAGAGAGTAACGGAGTCAGTACAGAGAGTAACGGAGTCAGTAGGGAGAGTAACGGAGTCAGTCGGGACGATAACGGAGTCAGTATGGATTGTAACAGAATCAGTAGGGAGAGTAACGGAGTCAGTATGGAGTGTAACGTAGTCAGTAGAGAGATTAACTGAGTCAGTAGGGAGAGTAACGGAGTCAGTATGGAGAGTAACAGAGTCAGTAGGGAGAGTAACGGAGTCAGTACGGACGATAACGGAGTCAATAGGGAGTGTAATGGAGACAGGAGGGAGAGTAACAAAGTCAGTAGGGAGGGTAACTGAGTCAGTAGGGAGTGTAACGGAGTCAGTATGGAGTGTAACGGAGTCAGTATGGAGAGTGACGGAGTCATTAGAGAGAGACTAACGGAGTCAGTAGGGAGCATAACGGAGTCAGTAGGGAGAGTAACGGAATCAGGAGGGAGGTTAACGGAGTCAGTAGGGATAGTAACGGAGTCAGTAGGGAGAGTAACAGAGTCAGTAGGGAGAGTAACGGAGTCAGTATGGAGTGTAACGGAGTCAGTAGGGAGAGGAACGGAGTCAGTAGAGAGAGTAACGGAGTCAGTAGTGAGAGTAACGGAGTCAGTAGGGAGAGTAACGGAATCAGGAGGGAGAGTAATGGAGTCAGTAGGGAGAGTAACGGAGTCAGGTGGGCGAGTACCGGAGTCAGTATGGAGGGTAACGGAGTCAGTAGGGAGGGTAACGGAGTCAGTCGGGAGAGTAACGGAGTCAGTCGGGAGAGTAACGGAGTCAGTAGGGAGAGTAAGGGATTCAGTATGCAGAGTAACAGAGTCAGTAGGGAGAGGAACGGAGTCAGTAGGGAGAGTAACGGAGTCAGTCGAGAGAGTAATGGAGTCAGTGGGGAGAGTAATGGAGTCAGTAGGGAGAGTAACGGAGTCAGTAGGGACGTTAACGGAGTCAGTAAGGATTGTAACAGAATCAGTAGGGAGATTAACGGAGTCAGTATGGAGTGTACCGTCGTCAGTAGAGAGACCAGCGGAGTCAGTAGTGAGAGTAACGGAGTCAGTAGGGAGAGTAACGGAGTCAGTAGGGAGAATAACGGAGTCAGTAGGGAGAGTAACGGAATCAGGAGGGAGGTTAACGGAGTCAGTAGGGAGAGTAACGGAGTCAGTGGGGAGAGTAACAGAGTCAGTAGGGAGAGTAACGGAGTCAGTATGGAGTGTAACGGAGTCAGTAGGGAGAGTAACGGAGTCAGTGGGGAGAGTACCAGAGTCAGTAGGGAGAGTAACGGAGTCAGTAGGGAGTGGAACGTAGTCAGTGGAGAGAGTAACGGAGTCAGTACAGAGAGTAACGGAGTCAGTAGGGATAGTAACGGAGTCAGTAGGGAGAGTAACAGAGTCAGTAGGGAGAGTAACGGAGTCAGTATGGAGTGTAACGGAGTCAGTAGGGAGAGGAACGGAGTCAGTAGAGAGAGTAACGGAGTCAGTAGTGAGAGTAACGGAGTCAGTAGGGAGAGTAACGGAATCAGGAGGGAGAGTAATGGAGTCAGTAGGGAGAGTAACGGAGTCAGGTGGGCGAGTACCGGAGTCAGTATGGAGGGTAACGGAGTCAGTAGGGAGGGTAACGGAGTCAGTCGGGAGAGTAACGGAGTCAGTCGGGAGAGTAACGGAGTCAGTAGGGAGAGTAAGGGATTCAGTATGCAGAGTAACAGAGTCAGTAGGGAGAGGAACGGAGTCAGTAGGGAGAGTAACGGAGTCAGTCGAGAGAGTAATGGAGTCAGTGGGGAGAGTAATGGAGTCAGTAGGGAGAGTAACGGAGTCAGTAGGGACGTTAACGGAGTCAGTAAGGATTGTAACAGAATCAGTAGGGAGATTAACGGAGTCAGTATGGAGTGTACCGTCGTCAGTAGAGAGACCAGCGGAGTCAGTAGTGAGAGTAACGGAGTCAGTAGGGAGAGTAACGGAGTCAGTAGGGAGAATAACGGAGTCAGTAGGGAGAGTAACGGAATCAGGAGGGAGGTTAACGGAGTCAGTAGGGAGAGTAACGGAGTCAGTGGGGAGAGTAACAGAGTCAGTAGGGAGAGTAACGGAGTCAGTATGGAGTGTAACGGAGTCAGTAGGGAGAGTAACGGAGTCAGTGGGGAGAGTACCAGAGTCAGTAGGGAGAGTAACGGAGTCAGTAGGGAGTGGAACGTAGTCAGTGGAGAGAGTAACGGAGTCAGTACAGAGAGTAACGGAGTCAGTAGGGAGAGTAACGGAGTCTGTCGGGACGATAACGGAGTCAATAGGGAGTGTAATGGAGACAGGAGGGAGAGTAACGGAGTCAGTATGGAGTGTAACGGAGTCAGTATGGAGAGTGACGGAGTCAGTAGAGAGAGACTAACGGAGTCAGTAGGGAGAATAACGGAGTCAGTAGGGAGAGTAACGGAATCAGGAGGGAGGTTAACGGAGTCAGTAGGGAGAGTAACGGAGTCAGTTGGGAGAGTAACAGAGTCAGTAGGGAGAGTAACGGAGTCAGTATGGAGTGTAACGGAGTCAGTAGGGAGAGGAACGGAGTCAGTCGAGAGAGTAACGGAGTCAGTAGTGAGAGTAACGGAGTCAGTCGGGAGAGTAACGGAATCAGGAGGGAGAGTAACGGAATCAGGAGGGAGGTTAACGGAGTCAGTAGGGAGAGTATCGGAGTCAGTAGGGAGAGTAACAGAGTCACTAGGGAGAGTAACGGAGTCAGTATGGAGTGTAACGGAGTCAGTAGGGAGAGGAACGGAGTCAGTAGAGAGAGTAACTGAGTCAGTATGGAGAATAACGGAGTCAGTAGGGAGAGTAACGGAATCAGGAGGGAGGTTAACGGAGTCAGTAGGGAGATTAACGGAGTCAGTACGGAGAGTTACAGAGTCAGTAGGGAGAGTAACGGAGTCACTATGGAGTGTAACGGAGTCAGTAGGAAGAGTAAGGGAGTCAGTATGCAGAGTAACAGAGTCAGTAGGGAGAGGAACGGAGTCAGTAGGGAGAGTAACGGAGTCAGTCGAGAGAATAATGGAGTCAGTAGGGAGAGTAATGGAGTCAGTAAGGAGAGTAACGGAGTCAGTAGGGAGACTAACGGAGTCATTCGGGAGAGTAACGGAGTCAGTAGGTAGTGGAACGTAGTCAGTGGAGAGAGTAACGGAGTCAGTACAGAGAGTAACGGAGTCAGTATGGAGTGTAACGGAGTCAGTCGGGACGATAACGGAGTCAGTTGGGAGAGGAACGGAGTCAGTCGAGAGAGTAACAGAGTCAGTCGGGACGATAACGGAGTCAGTATGGATTGTAACAGAATCAGTAGGGAGAGTAACGGAGTCAGTATGGAGTGTAACGTAGTCAGTAGAGAGATTAACTGAGTCAGTAGGGAGAGTAACGGAGTCAGTATGGAGAGTAACGGAGTCAGTAGGGAGAGTAACGGAGTCAGTACGGACGATAACGGAGTCAATAGGGAGTGTAATGGAGACAGGAGGGAGAGTAACGAAGTCAGTAGGGAGGGTAACTGAGTCAGTAAGGAGTGTAACGGAGTCAGTATGGAGTGTAACGGAGTCAGTATGGAGGGTAACGGAGTCAGTAGGGAGTGTAACAGAGTCAGTCGGGACGATAACGGAGTCAGTTGGGAGAGGAACGGAGTCAGTTGAGAGAGTAACGGAGTCAGTCGGGACGATAACGGAGTCAGTATGGATTGTAACAGAATCAGTAGGGAGAGTAACGGAGTCAGTATGGAGTGTAACGTAGTCAGTAGAGAGATTAACTGAGTCAGTAGGAAGAGTAACGGAGTCAGTATGGAGAGTAACGGAGTCAGTATGGAGGGTAACGGAGTCAGTAGGGAGGGTAACGGAGTCATTAGTGAGAGTAATGGACTCAGTATGGAGAGTAACGGAGTCAGTATGGAGGGTAACGGAGTCAGTAGGGAGAGTAACGGAGTCAGTACGGACGATAACGGAGTCAATAGGGAGTGTAATGGAGACAGGAGGGAGAGTAACGAAGTCAGTAGGGAGGGTAACTGAGTCAGTAAGGAGTGTAACGGAGTCAGTATGGAGTGTAACGGAGTCAGTATGGAGGGTAACGGAGTCAGTAGGGAGTGTAACGGAGTCAGTCGGGACGATAACGGAGTCAGTTGGGAGAGGAACGGAGTCAGTTGAGAGAGTAACGGAGTCAGTCGGGACGATAACGGAGTCAGTATGGATTGTAACAGAATCAGTAGGGAGAGTAACGGAGTCAGTATGGAGTGTAACGTAGTCAGTAGAGAGATTAACTGAGTCAGTAGGGAGAGTAACGGAGTCAGTATGGAGAGTAACGGAGTCAGTATGGAGGGTAACGGAGTCAGTAGGGAGGGTAACGGAGTCATTAGTGAGAGTAATGGACTCAGTATGGAGAGTAACGGAGTCAGTATGGAGGGTAACGGAGTCAGTAGGGAGAGTAACGGAGTCAGTACGGACGATAACGGAGTCAATAGGGAGTGTAATGGAGACAGGAGGGAGAGTAACGAAGTCAGTAGGGAGGGTAACTGAGTCAGTAGGGAGAGTAACGGAGTCAGTATGGAGTGTAAAGGAGTCAGTATGGAGAGTAACGGAGTCAGTATGGAGGGTAACGGAGTCAGTAGCGAGAGTAACGGAGTCAGTAGGGAGAGTAACGGAGTCAGTACGGACGATAACGGAGTCAATAGGGAGTGTAATGGAGACAGGAGGGAGAGTAACGGAGTCAGTATGGAGTGTAACGGAGTCAGTAGGGAGACTAACGGAGTCATTCGGGAGAGTAACGGAGTCAGTAGGTAGTGGAACGTAGTCAGTGGAGAGAGTAACGGAGTCAGTACAGAGAGTAACGGAGTCAGTATGGAGTGTAACGGAGTCAGTATGGAGAGTGACGGAGTCAGTAGAGAGAGACTAACGGAGTCAGTAGGGAGAGTAACGGAGTCAGTACGGACGATAACGGAGTCAATAGGGAGTGTAATGGAGACAGGAGGGAGAGTAACGAAGTCAGTAGGGAGGGTAACTGAGTCAGTAGGGTGAGTAACGGAGTCAGTATGGAGTGTAACGGAGTCAGTATGGAGAGTGACGGAGTCAGTAGAGAGAGACTAACGGAGTCAGTAGGGAGAATAACGGAGTCAGTAGGGAGAGTAACGGAATCAGGAGGGAGGTTAACGGAGTCAGTAGGGAGAGTAACGGAGTCAGTAGGGAGAGTAACAGAGTCAGTAGGGAGAGTAACGGAGTCAGTATGGAGTGTAACGGAGTCAGTAGGGAGAGGAACGGAGTCAGTAGAGAGAGTAACGGAGTCAGTAGTGAGAGTAACGGAGTCAGTAGGGAGAGTAACGGAATCAGGAGGGAGAGTAACGGAGTCAGTATGGAGTGTAACGGAGTCAGTAGGGAGAGGAACGGAGGCAGTAGAGAGAGTAACGGAGTCACGAGGGAGAATAACGGAGTCAGTAGGGAGAGTAACGGAATCAGGAGGGAAGTAAACGGAGTCAGTAGGGAGATTAACGGAGTCAGTAGGGAGAGTAACAGAGTCAGTAGGGAGAGTAACGGAGTCAGTATGGAGTGTAACGGAGCCAGTAGGGAGAGGAACGGAGTCAGTAGAGAGAGTAACGGAGTCAGTAGAGAGAGTAACGGAGTCAGTAGAGAGAGTAACGGAGTCAGTCGGGACGATAACGGAGTCAGTATGGATTGTAACAGAATCAGTAGAGAGACATACGGAGTCAGTATGGAGAGTAACGCAGTCAGTATGGAGAGTAATGGAGTCAGTAGGGAGGGTAACGGAGTCAGTAGGGAGAGTAACGGAGTCAGTATGGAGAGTATTGGAGTCAGTAGGGAGAGTAACGGAGTCAGTAGGGAGTGTAACGGAGTCAGTAGGGAGGGTAACGGAGTCAGTAGGGCGAGTACCGGAGTCAGTATGGAGAGTAACGGAGTCAGTAGGGAGAGTAACGTAGTCAGTCGGGAGAGTAACGGAGTCAGTCGGGAGAGTAACGGAGTCAGTAGGGAGAGTAAGGGAGTCAGTATGCAGAGTAACAGAGTCAGTAGGGAGAGGAACGGAGTCAGTAGGGAGAGTCACGGAGTCAGTCGAGAGAGTAATGGAGTCAGTAGGGAGAGTAATGGAGTCAGTAGGGAGAGTAGCGGAGTCAGTAGGGACATTAACGGAGTCAGTAAGGATTGTAACAGAATCAGTAGGGAGATTAACGGAGTCAGTATGGAGTGTACCGTCATCAGTAGAGAGACGAGCGGAGTCAGTAGTGAGAGTAACGGAGTCAGTAGGGAGACTAACGGAGTCATTCGGGAGAGTAACGGAGTCAGGAGGGAGTGGAACGTAGTCAGTGGAGAGAGTAACGGAGTCAGTACAGAGAGTACCGGAGTCAGTATGGAGTGTAACGGAGTCAGTCGGGACGATAACGGAGTCAGTTGGGAGAGGAACGGAGTCAGTCGAGAGAGTAACGGAGTCAGTAGGGAGAGTAACGGAGTCAGTAGGGAGAGTAACGGAGTCAGTAGGGTGAGTAACGTAGTCAGTAGAGAGATTAACTGAGTCAGTAGGGAGAGTAACGGAGTCAGTATGGACAGTAACGGAGTCAGTATGGAGGGTAACGGAGTCAGTAGGGAGAGTAACGGAGTCAGTAGGGAGACTAACGGAGTCATTCGGGAGAGTAACGGAGTCAGTAGGGAGTGGAACGTAGTCAGTGGAGAGAGTAACGGAGTCAGTACAGAGAGTAACGGAGTCAGTAGGGAGAGTAACGGAGTCAGTCGGGACGATAACGGAGTCAGTATGGATTGTAACAGAATCAGTCGGGAGAGTAACGGAGTCAGTATGGAGTGTAACGTAGTCAGTAGAGAGATTAACTGAGTCAGTAGGGAGAGTAACGGAGTCAGTATGGAGAGTAACGGAGTCAGTAGGGAGAGTAACGGAGTCAGTACGGACGATAACGGAGTCAGTAGGGAGTGTAATGGAGAGAGGAGGGAGAGTAACGAAGTCAGTAGTGAGGGTAACTGAGTCAGTAGGGAGAGTAACGGAGTCAGTATGGAGTGTAACAGAGTGAGTATGGAGAGTAATGGAGTCAGTAGAGATAGACTAACGGAGTCAGTAGGGAGAATAACGGAGTCAGTAGGGAGAGTAACGGAATCAGGTGGGAGGTTAACGGAGTCAGTAGGGAGAGTAACAGAGTCGGTAGGGAGAGTAACGGAGTCAGTATGGAGTGTAACGGACTCAGCAGGGAGAGTAACGGAGTCAGTAGGGAGAGTAACGGAGTCAGTCGGGAGAGTAACGGAGTCAGTCGGGAGGGTAATGGAGTCAGTAGTGAGACTAACGGAGTCAGTAGGGAGGGTAATGGAGTCAGTAGTGAGACTAACGGAGTCAGTAGGGAGACTAACGGAGTCAGTAGGGAGAGTAACGGAATCAGGAGGGAGGTTAACGGAGTCAGTAGGGAGAGTAACGGAGTCAGTGGGGAGAGTAACAGAGTCAGTAGGGAGAGTAACGGAGTCAGTATGGAGTGTAACGGAGTCAGTAGGGAGAGGAACGGAGTCAGTAGAGAGAGTAACGGAGTCAGTAGTGAGAGTAACGGAGTCAGTAGGGAGAGTAACGGAATCAGGAGGGAGAGTAACGGAATCAGGAGGGAGGTTAACGGAGTCAGTAGGGAGAGTAATGGAGTCAGTAGGGAGAGTAACGGAGTGAGTATGGAGTGTAACGGAGTCAGTAGGGAGAGGAACGGAGTCAGGAGGGAGGTTAACGGAGTCAGTAGGGAGATTAACGGAGTCAGTAGGGAGAGTAACAGAGTCAGTAGGGAGAGTAACGGAGTCAGTATGGAGTGTAACGGAGTCAGTAGGGCGAGGAACGGAGTCAGTAGGGAGAGTAACGGAGTCAGTAGAGAGAGTAACGGAGTCAGCAGAGAGAGTAACGGAGTCAGTTGGGACGATAACGGAGTCAGTATGGATTGTAACAGAATCAGTAGAGAGACGTACTGAGTCAGTAGGGAGAGTAACGGAGTCAGTATGGAGAGTAACGCAGTCAGTGTGGAGGGTAATGGAGTCAGTAGAGTGGGTAACAGAGTCAGTAGGGAGAGTAACGGAGTCAGTATGGAGAGTAATGGAGTCAGTAGGGAGAGTAACGGATTCAGTAGTGAGTGTAACGGAGTCAGTAGGGAGGGGAACGGAGTCAGTAGGGCGAGTACCGGAGTCAGTATGGAGGGTAACGGAGTCAGTAGGGAGGGTAACGGAGTCGGTCAGGAGAGTAATGGAGTCAGTCGGGAGAGTAACGGCGTCAGTCGGGAGAGTAAGGGATTCAGTATGCAGAGTAACAGAGTCAGTAGGGAGAGGAACGGAGTCAGTAGGGAGAGTAACGGAGTCAGTCGAGAGAGTAATGGAGTCAGTAGGGAGAGTAATGGAGTCAGTAGGGAGAGTAACGGAGTCAGTAGGGACGTTAACGGAGTCAGTAAGGATTGTAACAGAATCAGTAGGGAGATTAACGGAGTCAGTATGGAGTGTACCGTCGTCAGTAGAGAGACCAGCGGAGTCAGTAGTGAGAGTAACGGAGTCAGTAGGGAGAGTAACGGAGTCAGTAGGGAGTGGAACGTAGTCAGTGGAGAGAGTAACGGAGTCAGTACAGAGAATAACGGAGTCAGTATGGAGTGGAACGGAGTCAGTCGGGACGATAACGGAGTCAGTTGGGAGAGGAACGGAGTCAGTCGAGAAAGTAACGGAGTCAGTAGGGAGAGTAACGGAGTCAGTAGGGAGAGTAACGGAGTCAGTCGGGACGATAACGGAGTCAGTATGGATTGTACCAGAATCAGTAGGGAGAGGAACGGAGGCAGTAGAGAGAGTAACGGAGTCAGTAGGGAGAGTAACGGAGTCAGTAGGGAGAGTAACGGAGTCAGTAGGGAGAGTAACGGAGTCAGTAGGGAGGGTAACGGAGTCAGTAGGGAGAATAACGGAGTCAGTAGGGAGTGTAACGGAGTCAGTAGGGAGAGGAACGGAGTCAGTAGGGAGAGGAACGGAGGCAGTAGAGAGAGTAACGTAGTCAGTAGAGAGAGTAATGGAGTCAGTAGGGAGAGAAATGGAGTCAGTAGGGAGAGTAACGGAGTCAGTCGGGAGAGTAACGGAGTCAGTAGGGAGAGGAACGGAGTCAGAAGGGAGATTAACGGAGTCAGTATGGAGTGTACCGTAGTCAGTAGAGAGACCAGCGGAGTCAGTAGGGAGAGTAATGGAGTCAGTATGGAGAGTAACGGAGTCAGTAGGGAGAGTAACGAAGTGAGTAGGGATGATAACGGAGTCAGTATGGAGAGTAACAGAGTCAGTAGAGAGACTAACGGAGTCAGTCGGGAGAGTAACGGAGTCAGTATGGAGAGTAACGGAGTCAGTAGGGAGAATAACGGAGTCAGTAGGGAGAGTAACGGAATCAGTAGGGAGGTTAACGGAGTCAGTAGGGAGAGTAACAGAGTCAGTAGGGAGAGTAACGGAGTCAGTAGGGAGAGTAACGGAGTCAGTATGGAGTGTAACGGAGTCAGTAGGGAGAGTAACGGAGTCAGTAGAGAGACTAACGGAGTCAGTAGGGAGAGTAACGGAGTCAGTAGAGAGACGAATGGAGTCAGTAGGGAGAGTAACGGAGTCAGTAGGGAGGGTAACGGAGTCAGTAGGGAGAGTAACGGAGTCAGTCGGGAGAGTATCGGAGTCAGTAGAGAGACTAACGGAGTCAGTAGGGAGAGTAACGGAGTCAGTAGAGAGACTAACGGAGTCAGTAGGGAGAGTAACGGAGTCAGTAGGGAGAGTAACGGAGTCAGTAGAGAGACTAACGGAGTCAGTATGGAGTGTAACGGAGTCAGTAGGGAGAGTAACGGAGTCAGTAGAGAGACTAACGGAGTCAGTAGGGAGAGTAACGGAGTCAGTCGGGAGAGTAACGGAGTCAGTAGAGAGACTAACGGAGTCAGTATGGAGTGTAACGGAGTCAGTAGGGAGAGTAACGGAGTCAGTAGAGAGACTAACGGAGTCAGTAGGGAGAGTAACGGAGTCAGTAGAGAGACGAATGGAGTCAGTAGGGAGAGTAACGGAGTCAGTAGGAGGGTAACGGAGTCAGTAGGGAGAAGAACGGAGGCAGTAGAGAGAGTAAAGGAGGCAGTTGAGAGAGTAACGGAGTCAGTAGAGAGACAAACGGAGTCAGTAGGGAGAGTAACGGAGTCAGAAGGGTGATTAACGGAGTCAGTATGGAGTGTACCATAGTCAGTAGAGAGACCAGCGGAGTCAGTACGGAGAGTAATGGAGTCAGTATGGAGAGTAACGCAGTCAGTGTGGAGAGTAACGGTGTCAGTAGGGAGAGTAGCGGAGTCAGTAGGGAGAGTAACGGAGTCAGTAGAGAGACAAACGGAGTCAGTAGGGAGAGTAACGGAGTCAGTAGGGAGAGTAACGGAGTCTGTAGAGAGACTAACGGAGTCAGTAGGGAGAGTAACGGAGTCAGTAGGGAGAGTAACGGAGTCAGTAGGGAGAGTAACGGAGTCAGTAGGTAGAGAAACGGAATCAGTAGGCAGAGGAACGGAGTCAGTAGAGAGAGTAACGGAGTCAGGAGAGAGAGTAATGGAGTCAGTAAGGAGAGTAACGGAGTCAGTATGGAGTGTAGCGGAGTCAGTAGGGAGAGTAACGGAGTCAGTAGAGAGGCTAATGGAGTCAGTAGAGAGAATAACGGAGTCAGTATGGAGAGTAACGGGGTCAGTAGGGAGAGTAACGGAGTCAGTATGGAGAGTAACGGAGTCAGTATGGAGAGTAACGGGGTCAGTAGGGAGAGTAACGGAGTCAGTAGGGAGAATAACGGAGTCAGTATGGAGAGTAACGGGGTCAGTAGGGAGAGTAACGGAGTCAGTATGGAGAGTAACGGAGTCAGTAGGGAGAGTATCAGAGTCAGTAGGGAGAGTGACGGAGTCAGTAGGGCGAGTAACGGAGTCAGTATGGAGTGTAACGGAATCAGTAGGGTGTGTTACGGAGACAGGAGGGAGAGTAAAGGAGTCAGTTGGGAGGGTAACGGAGTCAGTAGGGAGAGTAACGGAGTCAGTATGGAGAGTAACGGAGTCAGCAGGGAGAGTAACGGAATCAGTGGGGAGGGTAACGGAGTCAGTAGGGAGAGTAACGGAGTCAGCAGGGACAGTAACGGAGTCAGTATGGAGTGTAACGGACTCAGCAGAGAGAGTAACGGAGTCAGTAGGGAGAGTAACGGAGTCAGTAGAGAGACCAGCGGAGTCAGTAGGGAGAATAACGGAGTCAGTAGGGAGAGTAACGGAATCAGGAGGGAGGTTAACGGAGTCAGTAGGGAGAGTAACGGAGTCAGTAGAGAGGGTAACGGAGTCAGTAGGGAGAGTAACGGAGTCAGTAGGTAGAGTAACGGAGTCAGTAGGGACAGTAACGGAGTCAGTATGGAGTGTAACGGACTCAGCAGGGAGAGTAACGGAGTCAGTAGGGAGAGTAACGGAGTCAGTAGAGAGGTTAACGTCGTCAGTAGGGAGAGTAACGGAGTCAGTAGGGAGAGTAACGGAGTCAGTAGGGAGATTAACGGAGTCAGTATGGAGTGTCCCGCAGTCAGTAGAGAGAACAGCGGAGTCAGTAGGGACAGTAACGGAGTCAGTATGAAGAGTAACGGAGTCAGTAAAGAGACACACGGAGTCAGTAGGGAGAGTAACGGAGTCAGTCGGGAGAGTAACAGAGTCAGTATGGATTGTAATAGAGTCAGTAGAGAGACTAACGGAGTCAGTCGGGAGTGTAACGGAGTCAGTAGGGAGAGTAACGGGGTCAGTAGGGAGAGTAACGGAGTCAGGATGGAGAGTAACGGAGTCAGTAGGGAGAGTAACGGAGTCAGTAGAGAGACTAATGGAGTCAGTAGGGAGAATAACGGAGTCAGTCTGGAGAGTAGCGGAGTCAGTAGAGAGAATAACGGAGTCAGTAGGGAGAGTAACGGGGTCAGTAGGGAGAGTAACGGAGTCAGTATGGAGAGTAACGGAGTCAGTAGGGAGAGTAACAGAGGCAGTAGGGAGAGTGACGGAGTCAGTAGGGAGAGTAACGGAGTCAGTATGGAGTGTAACGGAGTCAGTAGGGAGAGTAACGGAATCAGTAGGGAGGGAAACGGAGTCAGTAGGGAGAGTAACGGAGTCAGTAGGGAGAGTAACGGAGTCAGTAGGGAGAGTAACGGAGTCAGTGGGGAATGTAATTGGGTCAGTGGGGCGTGTAACTGGGTCAGTAGGGAGGGTAACGGAGTCAGTAGGGAGGGTAACGGATTCAGTAGGAATTGTACCGGAGTCAGTAGAGAGTGTAGCGGAGTCAGTAGGGAGGGTAACGGAGTCAGTCTGGAGTGTCGCGGAGTCAGTCGGGAGAGGAACGGAGTCAGTATGGAGTGTAACGGAGTCAGTATGGAGTGTAACGGAGTCAGTAGAGAGACTAACGGAGTCAGTAGGGAGAATAACGGAGTCAGTAGGGAGAGTAACGGAATCAGTAGGGATGTTAACGGAGTCAGTAGGGAGAGTAACAGAGTCAGTAGGGAGAGTAACGGAGTCAGTAGGGAGAGTAACGGAGTCAGTATGGAGTGTAACGGACTCAGCAGGGAGAGTAACGGAGTCAGTAGAGAGACTAACGGAGTCAGTAGGGAGAGTAACGGAGTCAGTAGAGAGACTAACGGAGTCAGTAGGGAGAGTAACGGAGTCAGTAGAGAGACTAATGGAGTCAGTAGGGAGAGTAACGGAGTCAGTAGGGAGGGTAACGGAGTCAGTAGGGAGAGTAACGGAGTCAGTCGGGAGAGTAACGGAGTCAGTAGGAGGGTAACGGAGTCAGTAGGGAGAAGAACGGAGGCAGTAGAGAGAGTAAAGGAGGCAGTTGAGAGAGTAACGGAGTCAGTAGAGAGACAAACGGAGTCAGGAGGGAGAGTAAAGTAGTCAGAAGGGAGATTAACGGAGTCAGTATAGAGTGTACCGTAGTCTGTAGAGAGAGCAGCGGAGTCAGTACGGAGAGTAATGGAGTCAGTATGGAGAGTAACGGAGTCAGTGTGGAGAGTAACGGAGTCAGTAGGGAGAGTAGCGGAGTCAGTAGGGAGAGTAACGGAGTCAGTAGAGACAAACGGAGTGAGTAGGGAGAGTAACGGAGTCAGTACGGAGAGTAACGGAGTCAGTAGAGAGACTAACGGAGTCAGTAGGGAGAGTAACGGAGTCAGTAGGGAGAGTAACGGAGTCAGTAGGGAGAGTAACGGAGTCAGTAGGTAGAGAAACGGAGTCAGTAGGCAGAGGAACGGAGTCAGTAGAGAGAGTAACGGAGTCAGGAGAGAGAGTAATGGAGTCAGTAAGGAGAGTAACGGAGTCAGTAGAGAGACTAACGGAGTCAGTAGGGAGAGTAACGGAGTCAGTAGGGAGAGTAACGGAGTCAGTAGAGAGAGTAACGGAGTCAGTAGGTAGAGAAACGGAGTCAGTAGGCAGAGGAACGGAGTCAGTAGAGAGAGTAACGGAGTCAGTAGGGAGAGTAACGGAGTCAGTAGGGAGAGTAACGGAGTGAGTAGGGATGATAACGGAGTCAGTATGGATTGTAACAGAGTCAGTAGAGAGACTAACGGAGTCAGTCGGGAGTGTAACGGAGTCAGTAGGGAGAGTAACGGGGTCAGTAGGGAGAGTAACGGAGTCAGGATGGAGAGTAACGGAGTAAGTAGGGAGAGTAACGTAGTCAGTAGGGAGAGGAACGGAGTCAGTAGAGAGAGTAACGGAGTCAGTAGAGAGAGTAATGGAGTCAGTAGGGAGAGTAACGGAGTCAGTAGAGAGAGTAACGGAGTCAGTAGAGAGAGTAACGGAGTCAGTATGGAGAGTAACGCAGTCAGTAGGGCGAGTACCGGAGTCAGTAGGGAGAGTAACGGAGTCAGTATGGAGAGGAACGGAGTCAGTATGGAGTGTAACGGAGTCAGTAGGGAGAGTAACGGAGTCAGTAGGGAGAGTAACGCATTCAGTAGGGAGAGTAACGCAGTCAGTAGAGAGGGTAACGGAGTCAGTAGGGAGAGTAATGGAGTCAGTAGGGACAGTAACGGAGTCAGTAGGAGAGTAACGGATTCAGTTGGGAGAAGAACGGTGTCAGTAGAGAGTAACGGAGTCAGTAGAGAGAGTAATGGAATCAGTAGGGAGAGTAACGGAGTCAGTAGGGACGTTAACGGAGTCAGTATGGAGTGTACCGTAGTCAGTAGAGAGACCAGCGGAGTCAGTAGGGAGAGTAACGGAGTCAGTAGCGAGAATAACGGAGTCAGTACGGAGAGTAACGGAGTCAGTAGGGAGAGGAACGGAGTCAGTAGAGAGAGGAACGGAGTCAGTAGAGAGAGTAATGGAGTCAGTAGGGAGAGTAACGGAGTCAGTAGGGTCGATAACGGAGTCAGTAAGGAGTGTAACGGAGACAGGAGGGAGAGTAACGGAGTCAGTATGGAGTGTAACAGAGTCAGTAGAGAGCCTAACGGAGTCAGTCGGGAGTGTAACGGAGTCAGTCGGGAGAGTAACGGGGTCAGTAGGGAGAGTAACAGAGTCAGTATGGTGAGTAACGGAGTCAGTAGGGAGAGTAACGGAGTCAGTAGGGAGGGTAACGGAGTCAGTAGGGAGAGTAACGGAGTCAGTCGGGAGAGTAACGGAGTCAGTCGGGTGAGTAACGGAGTCAGTAGGAGGGTAACGGAGTCAGTAGGGAGAGGAACGGAGTCAGTAAAGAGAGTAAAGGAGTCAGTCGGGAGAGGAACGGAGTCAGTAAAGAGAGTAAAGGAGTCAGTAGGGAGAGTAACGGAGACAGTAGGGAGAGTAACAGAGTCAGTAGGGAGATTAACGGAGTCAGTATGGAGTGTACCGTAGTCAGTAGAGAGACCAGCGGAGTCAGTAGGGAGAGTAACGGATTCAGTAGGGAGAATAACGGAGTCAGTGTGGAGAGTAATGGAGTCAGTAGGGAGAGTATCGGAGTCAGTAGGGAGAGTAACGGAGTCAGTAGAGAGAGTAAAGGAGTCAGTATGGAGAGTAACGGAGTCAGTGGGGAGAGTAACGGAGTCAGTAGAGAGAGTGACGGAGTCAGTAGGGAGAGTAACGGAGTCAGTATGGAGTGTAACGGAATCAGTAGGAAGTGTAACGGAGACAGGAGGGAGAGTAAAGAAGTCAGTTGGAAGGGTAACGGAGTCAGTAGGGAGAGTAACGGAGTCAGTAGAGAGAGTAACGGAGTCAGTAGGGACAGTAACGGAGTCAGTATGGAGTGTAACGGACTCAGCAGGGAGAGTAACGGAGTCAGTAGAGAGAGGACCGGAGTCAGTAGGGAGAGTAACGGAGTCAGTAGGGAGAGTAACGGAGTCAGTCGTGAGGGTAACGGCGTCAGTAGGGAGAGTAACGGAGTCAGTACGGAGTGTAACGGAGTCAGTAGGAGGGTAACGGAGTCAGTAGGGAGAGGAACGGAGTCAGTAGAGAGAGTAATGGAGTCAGTAGGGAGAGGAACGGAGTCAGTAGAGAGAGTAATGGAGTCAGTAGGGAGAGTAACGGAGACAGTAGGGAGAGGAACGGAGTCAGTAGAGAGAGTAATGGAGTCAGTAGGGAGAGTAACGGAGTCAGTAGGGAGAGTAACGGAGTCAGTAGGGAGAGTAACGGAGTCAGTATGGAGAGTAACGGAGTCAGTAGAGAGACTCACGGAGTCAGTCGGGAGAGTAACGGAGTCAGTAGGGAGAGTAACGGAGTGAGTAGGGATGATAACGGAGTCAGTATGGATTGTAACAGAGTCAGTCGAGAGACTAACGGAGTCAGTCGGGAGTGTAACGGAGTCAGTAGGGAGAGTAACGGAGTCAGTAGAGAGACTAACGGAGTCAGTAGGGAGAGTAACGGAGTCAGTAGGGAGAGTAACGGAGTCAGTAGGGAGAGTAACGGAGTCAGTAGAGAGACTAACGGAGTCAGTAGGGAGAGTAACGGAGTCAGTAGGGAGAGTAACGGAGTCAGTAGGGAGAGTAACGGAGTCAGTAGGTAGAGAAACGGAGTCAGTAGGCAGAGGAACGGAGTCAGTAGAGAGAGTAACGGAGTCAGGAGAGAGAGTAATGGAGTCAGTAAGGAGAGTAACGGAGTCAGTAGAGAGACTAACGGAGTCAGTAGGGAGAGTAACGGAGTCAGTAGGGAGAGTAACGGAGTGAGTAGGGATGATAACGGAGTCAGTATGGATTGTAACAGAGTCAGTAGAGAGACTAACGGAGTCAGTCGGGAGTGTAACGGAGTCAGTAGGGAGAGTAACGGGGTCAGTAGGGAGAGTAACGGAGTCAGGATGGAGAGTAACGGAGTAAGTAGGGAGTGTAACGTAGTCAGTAGTGAAGGAACGGAGTCAGTAGAGAGAGTAACGGAGTCAGTAGAGAGAGTAATTGAGTCAGTAGGGAGAGTAACGGAGTCAGTAGAGAGAGTAACGGAGTCAGTAGAGAGAGTAACGGAGTCAGTATGGAGAGTAACGCAGTCAGTAGGGCGAGTACCGGAGTCAGTAGGGAGAGTAACGGAGTCAGTATGGAGAGGAACGGAGTCAGTATGGAGTGTAACGGAGTCAGTAGGGAGAGTAACGGAGTCAGTAGGGAGAGTAACGCATTCAGTAGGGAGAGTAACGCAGTCAGTAGAGAGGGTAACGGAGTCAGTAGGGAGAGTAATGGAGTCAGTAGGGACAGTAACGGAGTCAGTAGGAGAGTAACGGATTCAGTTGGGAGAAGAACGGAGTCAGTAGAGAGTAACGGAGTCAGTAGAGAGAGTAATGGAGTCAGTAGGGAGAGTAACGGAGTCAGTAGGGACGTTAACGGAGTCAGTATGGAGTGTACCGTAGTCAGTAGAGAGACCAGCGGAGTCAGTAGGGAGAGTAACGGAGTCAGTAGCGAGAATAACGGAGTCAGTACGGAGAGTAACGGAGTCAGTAGGGAGAGGAACGGAGTCAGTAGAGAGAGGAACGGAGTCAGTAGAGAGAGTAATGGAGTCAGTAGGGAGAGTAACGGAGTCAGTAGGGACGATAACGGAGTCAGTAAGGAGTGTAACGGAGACAGGAGGGAGAGTAACGGAGTCAGTATGGAGTGTAACAGAGTCAGTAGAGAGCCTAACGGAGTCAGTCGGGAGTGTAACGGAGTCAGTCGGGAGAGTAACGGGGTCAGTAGGGAGAGTAACAGAGTCAGTATGGTGAGTAACGGAGTCAGTAGGGAGAGTAACGGAGTCAGTAGGGAGGGTAACGGAGTCAGTAGGGAGAGTAACGGAGTCAGTCGGGAGAGTAACGGAGTCAGTCGGGTGAGTAACGGAGTCAGTAGGAGGGTAACGGAGTCAGTAGGGAGAGGAACGGAGTCAGTAAAGAGAGTAAAGGAGTCAGTCGGGAGAGGAACGGAGTCAGTAAAGAGAGTAAAGGAGTCAGTAGGGAGAGTAACGGAGACAGTAGGGAGAGTAACAGAGTCAGTAGGGAGATTAACGGAGTCAGTATGGAGTGTACCGTAGTCAGTAGAGAGACCAGCGGAGTCAGTAGGGAGAGTAACGGATTCAGTAGGGAGAATAACGGAGTCAGTAGGGAGAGTAACGGAGTCAGTAGAGAGAGTAAAGGAGTCAGTATGGAGAGTAACGGAGTCAGTGGGGAGAGTAACGGAGTCAGTAGAGAGAGTGACGGAGTCAGTAGGGAGAGTAACGGAGTCAGTATGGAGTGTAACGGAATCAGTAGGAAGTGTAACGGAGACAGGAGGGAGAGTAAAGAAGTCAGTTGGAAGGGTAACGGAGTCAGTAGGGAGAGTAACGGAGTCAGTAGAGAGAGTAACGGAGTCAGTAGGGACAGTAACGGAGTCAGTATGGAGTGTAACGGACTCAGCAGGGAGAGTAACGGAGTCAGTAGAGAGAGGACCGGAGTCAGTAGGGAGAGTAACGGAGTCAGTAGGGAGAGTAACGGAGTCAGTCGTGAGGGTAACGGCGTCAGTAGGCAGAGTAACGGAGTCAGTACGGAGTGTAACGGAGTCAGTAGGAGGGTAACGGAGTCAGTAGGGAGAGGAACGGAGTCAGTAGAGAGAGTAATGGAGTCAGTAGGGAGAGGAACGGAGTCAGTAGAGAGAGTAATGGAGTCAGTAGGGAGAGTAACGGAGACAGTAGGGAGAGGAACGGAGTCAGTAGAGAGAGTAATGGAGTCAGTAGGGAGAGTAACGGAGTCAGTAGGGAGAGTAACGGAGTCAGTAGGGAGAGTAACGGTGTCAGTATGGAGAGTAACGGAGTCAGTGGAGAGACTCACGGAGTCAGTCGGGAGAGTAACGGAGTCAGTAGGGAGAGTAACGGAGTGAGTAGGGATGATAACGGAGTCAGTATGGATTGTAACAGAGTCAGTCGAGAGACTAACGGAGTCAGTCGGGAGTGTAACGGAGTCAGTAGGGAGAGTAACGGGGTCAGTAGGGAGAGTAACGGAGTCAGGATGGAGAGTAACGGAGTAAGTAGGGAGAGTAACGTAGTCAGTAGGGAGAGGAACGGAGTCAGTAGAGAGAGTAACGGAGTCAGTAGAGAGAGTAATGGAGTCAGTAGGGAGAGTAATGGAGTCAGTAGAGAGAGTAACGGAGTCAGTACGGAGGGTAACGGAGTCAGTCGGGAGAGTAACGGAGTCAGTATGGAGAGTAACGCAGTCAGTAGGGCGAGTACCGGAGTCAGTAGGGAGAGTAACGGAGTCAGTATGGAGAGTAACGGAGTCAGTATGGAGAGTAACGCAGTCAGTAGGGCGAGTACCGGAGTCAGTAGGGAGAGTAACGGAGTCAGTCGGGAGAGTAACGGAGTCAGTAGGGAGAGTAACGGAGTGAGTAGGGACGATAACGGAGTCAGTATGGATTGTAACAGAGTCAGTCGAGAGACTAACGGAGTCAGTCGGGAGTGTAACGGAGTCAGTAGGGAGAGTCACGGGGTCAGTAGGGAGAGTAACGGAGTCAGGATGGAGAGTAACGGAGTAAGTAGGGAGAGTAACGTAGTCAGTAGGGAGAGGAACGGAGTCAGTAGAGAGAGTAACGGAGTCAGTAGAGAGAGTAATGGAGTCAGTAGGGAGTGTAATGGAGTCAGTAGAGAGAGTAACGGAGTCAGTACGGAGGGTAACGGAGTCAGTCGGGAGAGTAACGGAGTCAGTATGGAGAGTAACGCAGTCAGTAGGGCGAGTACCGGAGTCAGTAGGGAGAGTAACGGAGTCAGTATGGAGAGGAACGGAGTCAGTATGGAGTGTAACGGAGTCAGTAGGGAGAGTAACGGAGTCAGTAGGGAGAGTAACGCATTCAGTAGGGAGAGTCCCGCAGTCAGTAGAGAGGGTAACGGAGTCAGTAGGGAGAGTAATGGAGTCAGTAGGGACAGTAACGGAGTCAGTAGGAGAGTAACGGATTCAGTTGGGAGAAGAACGGAGTCAGTAGAGAGTAACGGAGTCAGTAGAGAGAGTAATGGAGTCAGTAGGGAGAGTAACGGAGTCAGTAGGGACGTTAACGGAGTCAGTATGGAGTGTACCGTAGTCAGTAGAGAGACCAGCGGAGTCAGTAGGGAGAGTAACGGAGACAGTAGCGAGAATAACGGAGTCAGTACGGAGAGTAACGGAGTCAGTAGGGAGAGGAACGGAGTCAGTAGAGAGAGTAACGGAGTCAGTAGAGAGAGTAATGGAGTCAGTAGGGAGAGTAACGGAGTCAGTAGGGATGATAACGGAGTCAGTAATGAGTGTAACGGAGACAGGAGGGAGAGTAACGGAGTCAGTATGGAGTGTAACAGAGTCAGTAGAGAGCCTAACGGAGTCAGTCGGGAGTGTAACGGAGTCAGTCGGGAGAGTAACGGGGTCAGTAGGGAGAGTAACAGAGTCAGTATGGTGAGTAACGGAGTCAGTAGGGAGAGTAACGGAGTCAGTAGGGAGGGTAACGGAGTCAGTAGGGAGAGTAACGGAGTCAGTCGGGAGAGTAACGGAGTCAGTCGGGTGAGTAACGGAGTCAGTAGGAGGGTAACGGAGTCAGTAGGGAGAGGAACGGAGTCAGTAAAGAGAGTAAAGGAGTCAGTAGGGAGAGTAACGGAGTCAGTCGGGAGAGTAACGGAGTCAGTAGGAGGGTAACGGAGTCAGTAGGGAGAGGAACGGAGTCAGTAGAGAGAGTAAAGGAGTCAGTTGAGAGAGTAATGGAGTCAGTAGGGAGAGTAACGGAGTCAGTAGAGAGAGTAAAGGAGTCAGTTGAGAGAGTAATGGATTCTGTTGGGAGAGTAACAGAGTCAGTAGGGAGATTAACGGAGTCAGTATGGAGTGTACCGTAGTCAGTAGAGAGACCAGCGGAGTCAGTAGGGAGAGTAACGGAGTCAGTAGGGAGAATAACGGAGTCAGTGTGGAGAGTAACGGAGTCAGTAGGGAGAGTAGCGGAGTCAGTAGGGAGAGCAACGGAGTCAGTAGAGAGAGTAAAGTAGTCAGTATGGAGAGTAACGGAGTCAGTAGGGAGAGTAACGGAGTCAGTAGAGAGAGTGACGGAGTCAGTAGGGAGAGTAACGGAGTCAGTATGGAGTGTAACGGAATCAGTAGGGAGTGTAACGGAGACAGGAGGGAGAGTAAAGAAGTCAGTTGAAAGGGTAACGGAGTCAGAAGGGGAGTAACGGAGTCAGTAGGGACAGTAACGGAGTCAGTATGGAGTGTAACGGACTCAGCAGGGAGAGTAACGGAGTCAGTAGAGAGAGGACCGGAGTCAGTAGGGAGAGTAATGGAGTCAGTAGGGAGAGTAACGGAGTCAGTCGTGAGGGTAACGGCGTCAGTAGGGAGAGTAACGGAGTCAGTAGGGAGTGTAACGGAGACGGTAGGAGGGTAACGCAGTCAGTAGGGAGAGGAACGGAGTCAGTAGTGAGAGTAATGGAGTCAGTAGGGAGAGGAACGGAGTCAGTAGAGAGAGTAATGGAGTCAGTAGGGAGAGTAACGGAGACAATAGGGAGAGGAACGGAGTCAGTAGAGAGAGTAATGGAGTCAGTAGGGAGAGTAACGGAGTCAGTAGGGAGAGTAACGGAGTCAGTAGGGAGAGTAACGGAGTCAGTATGGAGAGTAACGGAGTCAGTAGAGAGACTAACGGAGTCAGTAGGGAGAGTAACGGAGTCTGTAGGGAGAGTGACGGAGTGAGTAGGGATGATAACGGAGTCAGTATGGATTGTAACAGAGTCAGTAGAGAGACTAACGGAGTCAGTCGGGAGTGTAACGGAGTCAGTAGGGAGAGTAACGGGGTCAGTAGGGAGAGTAACGGAGTCAGGATGGAGAGTAACGGAGTAAGTAGGGAGAGTAACGTAGTCAGTAGGGAGAGGAACGGAGTCAGTAGAGTAACGGAGTCAGTAGAGAGAGTAATGGAGTCAGTAGGGAGAGTAATGGAGTCAGTAGAGAGAGTAACGGAGTCAGTAGAGAGAGTAACGGAGTCAGTAGAGAGAGTAACGGAGTCAGTATGGAGAGTAACGCAGTCAGTAGGGCGAGTACCGGAGTCAGTAGGGAGGGTAACGGAGTCAGTACGGAGGGTAACGGAGTCAGTCGGGAGAGTAACGGAGTCAGTCGGGACAGCAACGGAGTCAGTAGGGAGAATTAGGGAGTCAGTATGGAGAGTGACGGAGTCAGTAGGGAGGGTAACGGAGTCAGTATGGAGAGGAACGGAGTCAGTATGGAGTGTAACGGAGTCAGTAGGGAGAGTAACGGAGTCAGTAGGGAGAGTAACGCATTCAGTAGGGAGAGTAACGCAGTCAGTAGAGAGGGTAACGGAGTCAGTAGGGAGAGTAATGGAGTCAGTAGGGACAGTAACAGAGTCAGTAGGAGAGTAACGGATTCAGTTGGGAGAAGAACGGAGTCAGTAGAGAGTAACGGAGTCAGTAGAGAGAGTAATGGAGTCAGTAGGGAGAGTAACGGAGTCAGTAGGGACGTTAACGGAGTCAGTATGGAGTGTACCGTAGTCAGTAGAGAGACCAGCGGAGTCAGTAGGGAGAGTAACGGAGTCAGTAGCGAGAGTAACGGAGTCAGTACGGAGAGTAACGGAGTCAGTAGGGAGAGGAACGGAGTCAGTAGAGAGAGTAACGGAGTCAGTAGAGAGAGTACTGGAGTCAGTAGGGAGAGTAACGGAGTCAGTAGGGACGATAACGGAGTCAGTCAGGAGTGTAACGGAGACAGGAGGGAGAGTAACGGAGTCAGTATGGAGTGTAACAGAGTCAGTAGAGAGCCTAACGGAGTCAGTCGGGAGTGTAACGGAGTCAGTCGGGAGAGTAACGGGGTCAGTAGGGAGAGTAACGGAGTCAGTATGGTGAGTAACGGAGTCAGTCGGGAGAGTAACGGAGTCAGTAGGGAGGGTAACGGAGTCAGTAGGGAGAGTAACGGAGTCAGTCGGGAGAGTAACGGAGTCAGTCGGGTGAGTAACGGAGTCAGTAGGAGGGTAACGGAGTCAGTAGGGAGAGGAACGGAGTCAGTTAAGAGAGTAAAGGAGTCAGTAGGGAGAGGAACGGAGTCAGTAAAGAGAGTAACGGAGTCAGTAGGGAGAGTAACGGAGTCAGTAGGGAGAGTAACGGAGTCAGTAGGGAGAGAAACTGAGTCAGTAGGCAGAGGGACGGAGTCAGTAGAGAGAGTAACGGAGTCAGGAGAGAGAGTAATGGAGTCAGTATGGAGTGTAGCGGAGTCAGTAGGGAGAGGAACGGAGTCAGTAGAGAGGCTAATGGAGTCAGTCGGGAGAATAACGGAGTCAGTATGGAGAGTAACGGGGTCAGTTGGGAGAGTAACGGAGTCAGTATGGAGAGTAACGGAGTCAGTATGGAGAGTAACGGGGTCAGTAGGGAGAGGAACGGAGTCAGTAGGGAGAATAACGGAGTCAGTATGGAGAGTAACGGGGTCAGTAGGGAGAGTAACGGAGTCAGTATGGAGAGTAACGGAGTCAGTAGGGAGAGGATCAGAGTCAGTAGGGAGAGTGACGGAGTCAGTAGGGAGAGTAACGGAGTCAGTATGGAGTGTAACGGAATCAGTAGGGAGTGTTACGGAGACAGGAGGGAGAGAAAAGGAGTCAGTTGGGAAGGTAACGGAGTCAGTAGGGAGAGTAACGGAGTCAGTATGGAGAGTAACGGAGTCAGCAGGGAGAGTAACGGAATCAGTAGGGAGGGTAACGGAGTCAGTAGGGAGAGTAACGGAGTCAGCAGGGACAGTAACGGAGTCAGTATGGAGTGTAACGGACTCAGCAGAGAGAGTAACGGAGTCAGTAGGGAGATTAACGTAGTCAGTATGGAGTGTACCGCAGTCAGTAGAGAGACCAGCGGAGTCAGTAGGGAGAGTAACGGAGTCAGTATGGAGAGTAACGCAGTCAGTAAAGAGGCACACGGAGTCAGTAGGGAGAGTAATGGAGTCAGTAGGGAGAGTAACGGAGTCAGTAGGGAGAGTAACAGAGTCAGTAGGGAGATTAACGGAGTCAGTATGGAGTGTACCGTAGTCAGTAGAGAGACCAGCGGAGTCAGTAGGGAGAGTAACGGAGTCAGTAGGGAGAATAACGGAGTCAGTGTGGAGAGTAATGGAGTCAGTAGGGAGAGTAGCGGAGTCAGTAGGGAGTGTAACGGAGACAGGAGCGAGAGTAAAGAAGTCAGTTGGAAAGGTAACGGAGTCAGGAGGGAGAGTAACGGAGTCAGTAGAGAGAGTAACGGAGTCAGTAGGGACAGTAACGGAGTCAGTATGGAGTGTAACGGACTCAGCAGGGAGAGTAACGGAGTCAGTAGAGAGAGGACCGGAGTCAGTAGGGAGAGTAACGGAGTCAGTAGGGAGAGTCACGGAGTCAGTCGTGAGGGTAGCGGCGTCAGTAGGGAGAGTAACGGAGTCAGTAGGGAGTGTAACGGAGTCAGTAGGAGGGTAACGGAGTCAGTAGGGAGAGGAACGGAGTCAGAAGTGAGAGTAATGGAGTCAGTAGGGAGAGGAACGGAGTCAGTAGAGAGAGTAATGGAGTCAGTAGGGAGAGTAACGGAGACAGTAGGGAGAGGAACGGAGTCAGTAGAGAGAGTAATGGAGTCAGTAGGGAGAGTAACGGAGTCAGTAGAGAGAGGAACGGAGTCAGTTGAGAGAGTAATGGAGTCAGTAGGGAGAGTAACGGAGTCAGTAGAGAGAGTAAAGGAGTCAGTTGAGAGAGTAAAGGAGTCTGTAGGGAGAGTAACAGAGTCAGTAGGGAGATTAACGGAGTCAGTATGGAGTGTACCGTAGTCAGTAGAGAGACCAGCGGAGTCAGTAGGGAGAGTAAGGGAGTCAGTAGGGAGAATAACGGAGTCAGTGTGGAGAGTAACGGAGTCAGTAGGGAGAGTAGCGGAGTCAGTAGGGAGAGCAACGGAGTCAGTAGAGAGAGTAAAGGAGTCAGTATGGAGAGTAACGGAGTCAGTAGGGAGAGTAACGGAGTCAGTAGAGAGAGTGACGGAGTCAGTAGGGAGAGTAACGGAGTCAGTATGGAGTGTAACGGAATCAGTAGGGAGTGTAACGGAGACAGGAGGGAGAGTAAAGAAGTCAGTTGGAAGGGTAACGGAGTCAGTAGGGAGAGTAACGGAGTCAGTAGAGAGAGTAACGGAGTCAGTAGGGACAGTAACGGAGTCAGTATGGAGTGTAACGGACTCAGCAGGGAGAGTAACGGAGTCAGTAGGGAGAGTAGCGGAGTCAGTAGGGAGAGTAACGGAGTCAGTAGAGAGACAAACGGAGTCAGTAGGGAGAGTAACGGAGTCAGTAGGGAGAGTAACGGAGTCAGTAGAGAGACTAACGGAGTCAGTGGGGAGAGTAACGGAGTCAGTAGGGAGAGTAACGGAGTCAGTAGGGAGAGTAACGGAGTCAGTAGGGAGAGAAACTGAGTCAGTAGGCAGAGGAACGGAGTCAGTAGAGAGAGTAACGGAGTCAGGAGAGAGAGTAATGGAGTCAGTATGGAGTGTAGCGGAGTCAGTAGGGAGAGGAACGGAGTCAGTAGAGAGGCTAATGGAGTCAGTAGGGAGAATAACGGAGTCAGTATGGAGAGTAACGGGGTCAGTAGGGAGAGTAACGGAGTCAGTATGGAGAGTAACGGAGTCAGTATGGAGAGTAACGGGGTCAGTAGGGAGAGTAACGGAGTCAGTAGGGAGAATAACGGAGTCAGTATGGAGAGTAACGGGGTCAGTAGGGAGAGTAACGGAGTCAGTATGGAGAGTAACGGAGTCAGTAGGGAGAGTATCAGAGTCAGTAGGGAGAGTGACGGAGTCAGTAGGGAGAGTAACGGAGTCAGTATGGAGTGTAACGGAATCAGTAGGGAGTGTTACGGAGACAGGAGGGAGAGAAAAGGAGTCAGTTGGGAAGGTAACGGAGTCAGTAGGGAGAGTAACGGAGTCAGTATGGAGAGTAACGGAGTCAGCAGGGAGAGTAACGGAATCAGTAGGGAGGGTAACGGAGTCAGTAGGGAGAGTAACGGAGTCAGCAGGGACAGTAACGGAGTCAGTATGGAGTGTAACGGACTCAGCAGAGAGAGTAACGGAGTCAGTAGGGCGAGTAACGGAGTCAGTAGAGAGGGTAACGGCGTCAGTATGGAGAGTAACGGAGTCAGTAGGGAGAGTAACGGAGTCAGTAGGGAGATTAACGTAGTCAGTATGGAGTGTACCGCAGTCAGTAGAGAGACCAGCGGAGTCAGTAGGGAGTGTAACGGAGTCAGTATGGAGAGTAACGCAGTCAGTAAAGAGACACACGGAGTCAGTCGGGAGAGTAACGGAGTCAGTAGGGAGAGTAACGGAGTCAGTAGGGAGAGTAACAGAGTCAGTAGGGAGATTAACGGAGTCAGTATGGAGTGTACCGTAGTCAGTAGAGAGACCAGCGGAGTCAGTAGGGAGAGTAACGGAGTCAGTAGGGAGAATAACGGAGTCAGTGTGGAGAGTAATGGAGTCAGTAGGGAGAGTAGCGGAGTCAGTAGGGAGTGTAACGGAGACAGGAGCGAGAGTAAAGAAGTCAGTTGGAAGGGTAACGGAGTCAGGAGGGAGGGTAACGGAGTCAGTAGAGAGAGTAACGGAGTCAGTAGGGACAGTAACGGAGTCAGTATGGAGTGTAACGGACTCAGCAGGGAGAGTAACGGAGTCAGTAGAGAGAGGACCGGAGTCAGTAGGGAGAGTAACGGAGTCAGTAGGGAGAGTCACGGAGTCAGTCGTGAGGGTAACGGCGTCAGTAGGGAGAGTAACGGATTCAGTAGGGAGTGTAACGGAGTCAGTAGGAGGGTAACGGAGTCAGTAGGGAGAGGAACGGAGTCAGTAGTGAGAGTAATGGAGTCAGTAGGGAGAGGAACGGAGTCAGTAGAGAGAGTAATGGAGTCAGTAGGGAGAGTAACGGAGACAGTAGGGAGAGGAACGGAGTCAGTAGAGAGAGTAATGGAGTCAGTAGGGAGAGTAACGGAGTCAGTAGGGAGAGTAACGGAGTCAGTAGGGAGAGTAACGGAGTCAGTATGGAGAGTAGCGGAGTCAGTAGGGAGTGTAACGGAGACAGGAGCGAGAGTAAAGAAGTCAGTTGGAAGGGTAACGGAGTCAGGAGGGAGGGTAACGGAGTCAGTAGAGAGAGTAACGGAGTCAGTAGGGACAGTAACGGAGTCAGTATGGAGTGTAACGGACTCAGCAGGGAGAGTAACGGAGTCAGTAGAGAGAGGACCGGAGTCAGTAGGGAGAGTAACGGAGTCAGTAGGGAGAGTCACGGAGTCAGTCGTGAGGGTAACGGCGTCAGTAGGGAGAGTAACGGAGTCAGTAGGGAGTGTAACGGAGTCAGTAGGAGGGTAACGGAGTCAGTAGGGAGAGGAACGGAGTCAGTAGTGAGAGTAATGGAGTCAGTAGGGAGAGGAACGGAGTCAGTAGAGAGAGTAATGGAGTCAGTAGGGAGAGTAACGGAGACAGTAGGGAGAGGAACGGAGTCAGTAGAGAGAGTAATGGAGTCAGTAGGGAGAGTAACGGAATCAGTAGGGAGAGTAACGGAGTCAGTAGGGAGAGTAACGGAGTCAGTACGGAGAGTAACGGAGTCAGTAGAGAGACGAACGGAGTCAGTAGGGAGAGTAACGGAGTCAGTAGGGAGAGTAACGGAGTGAGTAGGGATGATAACGGAGTCAGTATGGATTGTAACAGAGTCAGTAGAGAGACTAACGGAGTCAGTCGGGAGTGTAACGGAGTCAGTAGGGAGAGTAACGGGGTCAGTAGGGAGAGTAACGGAGTCAGGATGGAGAGTAACGGAGTAAGTAGGGAGAGTAACGTAGTCAGTAGGGAGAGGAACGGAGTCAGTAGAGAGAGTAACGGAGTCAGTAGAGAGAGTAATGGAGTCAGTAGGGAGAGTAATGGAGTCAGTAGAGAGAGTAACGGAGTCAGTAGAGAGAGTAACGGAGTCAGTAGAGAGAGTAACGGAGTCAGTATGGAGAGTAACGCAGTCAGTAGGGCGAGTACCGGAGTCAGTAGGGAGGGTAACGGAGTCAGTACGGAGGGTAACGGAGTCAGTCGGGAGAGTAACGGAGTCAGTCGGGACAGCAACGGAGTCAGTAGGGAGAGTAAGGGAGTCAGTATGGAGAGTGACGGAGTCAGTAGGGAGGGTAACGGAGTCAGTATGGAGAGGAACGGAGTCAGTATGGAGTGTAACGGAGTCAGTAGGGAGAGTAACGGAGTCAGTAGGGAGAGTAACGCATTCAGTAGGGAGAGTAATGCAGTCAGTAGAGAGGGTAACGGAGTCAGTAGGGAGAGTAATGGAGTCAGTAGGGACAGTAACGGAGTCAGTAGGAGAGTAACGGATTCAGTTGGGAGAAGAACGGAGTCAGTAGAGAGTAACGGAGTCAGTAGAGAGAGTAATGGAGTCAGTAGGGAGAGTAACGGAGTCAGTAGGGACGTTAACGGAGTCAGTATGGAGTGTACCGTAGTCAGTAGAGAGACCAGCGAATCAGTAGGGAGAGTAACGGAGTCAGTAGCGAGAATAACGGAGTCAGTACGGAGAGTAACGGAGTCAGTAGGGAGAGGAACGGAGTCAGTAGAGAGAGTAACGGAGTCAGTAGGGAGAGTAACGGAGTCAGTAGGGACGATAACGGAGTCAGTAAGGAGTGTAACGGAGACAGGAGAGAGAGTAACGGAGTCAGTATGGAGTGTAACAGAGTCAGTAGAGAGCCTAACGGAGTCAGTCGGGAGTGTAACGGAGTCAGTCGGGAGAGTAACGGGGTCAGTAGGGAGAGTAACGGAGTCAGTATGGTGAGTAACGGAGTCAGTAGGGAGAGTAACGGAGTCAGTAGGGAGAGTAACGGAGTCAGTAGGGAGGGTAACGGAGTCAGTAGGGAGAGTAACGGAGTCAGTCGGGAGAGTAACGGAGTCAGTCGGGTGAGTAACGGAGTCAGTAGGAGGGTAACGGAGTCAGTAGGGAGAGGAACGGAGTCAGTAAAGAGAGTAAAGGAGTCAGTAGGGAGAGTAACGGAGTCAGGAGAGTAACGGAGTCAGTGGAGGGTAACGGAGTCAGTAGGGAGAGGAACGGAGTCAGTAGTGAGAGGAACGGAGTCAGTTGAGAGAGTAATAGAGTCAGTAGGGAGATTAACGGAGTCAGTAGAGAGAGTAAAGGAGTCAGTTGAGAGAGTAATGGAGTCAGTTGGGAGAGTAACAGAGTCAGTAGGGAGATTAACGGAGTCAGTATGGAGTGTAACAGAGTCAGTAGAGAGCCTAACGGAGTCAGTCGGGAGTGTAACGGAGTCAGTCGGGAGAGTAACGGGGTCAGTAGGGAGAGTAACGGAGTCAGTATGGTGAGTAACGGAGTCAGTAGGGAGAGTAACGGAGTCAGTAGGGAGAGTAACGGAGTCAGTAGGGAGGGTAACGGAGTCAGTAGGGAGAGTAACGGAGTCAGTCGGGAGAGTAACGGAGTCAGTCGGGTGAGTAACGGAGTCAGTAGGAGGGTAACGGAGTCAGTAGGGAGAGGAACGGAGTCAGTAAAGAGAGTAAAGGAGACAGTAGGGAGAGTAACGGAGTCAGGAGAGTAACGGAGTCAGTGGAGGGTAACGGAGTCAGTAGGGAGAGGAACGGAGTCAGTAGAGAGAGGAACGGAGTCAGTTGAGAGAGTAATGGAGTCAGTAGGGAGAGTAACGGAGTCAGTAGAGAGAGTAAAGGAGTCAGTTGAGAGAGTAATGGAGTCAGTTGGGAGAGGAACGGAGTCAGTAGAGAGAGTAATGGAGTCAGTAGGGAGAGTAACGGAGACAGTAGGGAGAGGAACGCAGTCAGTAGAGAGAGTAATGGAGTCAGTAGGGAGATTAACGGAGACAGTAGGGAGAGTAACGGAGTCAGTAGGGAGAGTAACGGAGTCAGTATGGAGAGTAACGGAGTCAGTAGAGAGACTAACGGAGTCAGTAGGGAGAGTAACGGAGTCTGTAGGGAGAGTGACGGAGTGAGTAGGGATGATAACGGAGTCAGTATGGATTGTAACAGAGTCAGTAGAGAGACTAACGGAGTCAGTCGGGAGTGTAACGGAGTCAGTAGGGAGAGTAACGGGGTCAGTAGGGAGAGTAACGGAGTCAGGATGGAGAGTAACGGAGTAAGTAGGGAGAGTAACGTAGTCAGTAGGGAGAGGAACGGAGTCAGTAGAGAGAGTAACCGAGTCAGTAGAGAGAGTAATGGAGTCAGTTGGGAGAGTAACAGAGTCAGTAGGGAGATTAACGGAGTCAGTATGGAGTGTACCGTAGTCAGTAGAGAGACCAGCGGAGTCAGAATCACAGAATCACAGAAACTCTACGGTGCAGAAAGAGGCCATTCGGCCCATCGAGTCTGCACCGACCACAATCCCACCCAGGCCCTACTCCCATATCCCTACACATTTACCCGCTAATCCCCCTAACCTACGCATCTCAGGACACTCAGGGGCAATTTTAGCATGGCCAATCCCGCACATCTTTGGACTGTGGGAGGAAACCGGAGCACCCGGAGGAAACCCACACAGACACGAGGAGAATGTGCAAACTCCACACAGACAGTGACCCAAGCCGGGAATCGAACCCAGAGTCAGTAGGGAGAGTAAGGGAGTCAGTAGGGAGAATAACGGAGTCAGTGTGGAGAGTAACGGAGTCAGTAGGGAGAGTAGCGGAGTCAGTAGGGAGAGCAACGGAGTCAGTAGAGAGAGTAAAGGAGTCAGTATGGAGAGTAACGGAGTCAGTAGGGAGAGTAACGGAGTCAGTAGAGAGTGACGGAGTCAGTAGGGAGAGTAACGGAGTCAGTATGGAGTGTAACGGAATCAGTAGGGAGTGTAACGGAGACAGGAGGGAGAGTAAAGAAGTCAGTTGGAAGGGTAACGGAGTCAGTAGGGAGAGTAACGGAGTCAGTAGAGAGAGTAACGGAGTCAGTAGGGACAGTAACGGAGTCAGTATGGAGTGTAACGGACTCAGCAGGGAGAGTAACGGAATCAGTAGAGAGAGGACCGGAGTCAGTAGGGAGAGTAACGGAGTCAGTAGGGAGAGTAACGGAGTCAGTCGTGAGGGTAACGGCGTCAGTAGGGAGAGTAACGGAGTCAGTAGGGAGTGTAACGGAGTCAGTAGGAGGGTAACGGAGTCAGTAGGGAGAGGAACGGAGTCAGTCGTGAGAGTAATGGAGTCAGTAGGGAGAGGAACGGAGTCAGTAGAGAGAGTAATGGAGTCAGTAGGGAGAGTAACGGAGACAGTAGGGAGAGGAACGGAGTCAGTAGAGAGAGTAATGGAGTCAGTAGGGAGAGTAACGGAGACAGTAGGGAGAGTAACGGAGTCAGTAGGGAGAGTAACGGAGTCAGTATGGAGAGTAACGGAGTCAGTAGAGAGACTAACGGAGTCAGTAGGGAGAGTAACGGAGTCTGTAGGGAGAGTGACGGAGTGAGTATTGATGATAACGGAGTCAGTATGGATTGTAACAGAGTCAGTAGACAGACTAACGGAGTCAGTCGGGAGTGTAACGGAGTCAGTAGGGAGAGTAACGGGGTCAGTAGGGAGAGTAACGGAGTCAGGATGGAGAGTAACGGAGTAAGTAGGGAGAGTAACGTAGTCAGTAGGGAGAGGAACGGAGTCAGTAGAGAGAGTAACCGAGTCAGTAGAGAGAGTAATGGAGTCAGTTGGGAGAGTAACAGAGTCAGTAGGGAGATTAACGGAGTCAGTATGGAGTGTACCGTAGTCAGTAGAGAGACCAGCGGAGTCAGAATCACAGAATCACAGAAACTCTACGGTGCAGAAAGAGGCCATTCGGCCCATCGAGTCTGCACCGACCACAATCCCACCCAGGCCCTACTCCCATATCCCTACACATTTACCAGCTAATCCCCCTAACCTACGCATCTCAGGACACTCAGGGGCAATTTTAGCATGGCCAATCCCGCACATCTTTGGACTGTGGGAGGAAACCGGAGCACCCGGAGGAAACCCACGCAGACACGAGGAGAATGTGCAAACTCCACACAGACAGTGACCCAAGCCGGGAATCGAACCCAGAGTCAGTAGGGAGAGTAAGGGAGTCAGTAGGGAGAATAACGGAGTCAGTGTGGAGAGTAACGGAGTCAGTAGGGAGAGTAGCGGAGTCAGTAGGGAGAGCAACGGAGTCAGTAGAGAGAGTAAAGGAGTCAGTATGGAGAGTAACGGAGTCAGTTGGGAGAGTAACGGAGTCAGTAGAGAGTGACGGAGTCAGTAGGGAGAGTAACGGAGTCAGTATGGAGTGTAACGGAATCAGTAGGGAGTGTAACGGAGACAGGAGGGAGAGTAAAGAAGTCAGTTGGAAGGGTAACGGAGTCAGTAGGGAGAGTAACGGAGTCAGTAGAGAGAGTAATGGAGTCAGTAGGGACAGTAACGGAGTCAGTATGCAGTGTAACGGACTCAGCAGGGAGAGTAACGGAGTCAGTAGAGAGAGGACCGGAGTCAGTAGGGAGAGTAACGGAGTCAGTAGGGAGAGTAACGGAGTCAGTCGTGAGGGTAACGGCGTCAGTAGGGAGAGTAACGGAGTCAGTAGGGAGTGTAACGGAGTCAGGAGGAGGGTAACGGAGTCAGTAGGGAGAGGAACGGAGTCAGTAGTGAGAGTAATGGAGTCAGTAGGGAGAGGAACGGAGTCAGTAGAGAGAGTAATGGAGTCAGTAGGGAGAGTAACGGAGACAGTAGGGAGAGGAACGGAGTCAGTAGAGAGAGTAATGGAGTCAGTAGGGAGAGTAACGGGGACAGTAGGGAGAGTAACGGAGTCAGTAGGGAGAGTAACGGAGTCAGTATGGAGAGTAACGGAGTCAGTAGAGAGACTAACGGAGTCAGTAGGGAGAGTAACGGAGTCTGTAGGGAGAGTGACGGAGTGAGTAGGGATGATAACGGAGTCAGTATGGATTGTAACAGAGTCAGTAGAGAGACTAACGGAGTCAGTCGGGAGTGTAACGGAGCCAGTAGGGAGAGTAACGGGGTCAGTAGGGAGAGTAACGGAGTCAGGATGGAGAGTAACGGAGTAAGTAGGGAGAGTAACGTAGTCAGTAGGGAGAGGAACGGAGTCAGTAGAGAGAGTAACGGAGTCAGTAGAGAGAGTAATGGAGTCAGTAGGGAGAGTAATGGAGTCAGTAGAGAGAGTAACGGAGTCAGTATGGAGAGTAACGCAGTCAGTAGGGCGAGTACCGGAGTCAGTAGGGAGGGTAACGGAGTCAGTACGGAGGGTAACGGAGTCAGGCGGGAGAGTAACGGAGTCAGTCGGGACAGCAACGCAGTCAGTAGGGAGAGTAAGGGAGTCAGTATGGAGAGTGACGGAGTCAGTAGGGAGGGTAACGGAGTCAGTATGGAGAGGAACGGAGTCAGTATGGAGTGTAACGGAGTCAGTAGGGAGAGTAACGGAGTCAGTAGGGAGAGTAACGGAGTCAGTAGAGAGGGTAACGGAGTCAGTAGGGAGAGTAATGGAGTCAGTAGGGACAGTAACGGAGTCAGTAGGAGAGTAACGGATTCAGTAGGGAGAAGAACGGAGTCAGTAGAGAGTAACGGAGTCAGTAGAGAGAGTAATGGAGTCAGTAGGGAGAGTAACGGAGTCAGTATGGAGTGTACCGTAGTCAGTAGAGAGACCAGCGGAGTCAGTAGGGAGAGTAACGGAGTCAGTAGCGAGAATAACGGAGTCAGTACGGAGAGTAACGGAGTCAGTAGGGAGAGGAACGGAGTCAGTAGAGAGAGTAACGGAGTCAGTAGAGAGAGTAATGGAGTCAGTAGGGAGAGTAACGGAGTCAGTAGGGACGATAACGGAGTCAGTAAGGAGTGTAACGGAGACAGGAGGGAGAGTAACGGAGTCAGTATGGAGTGTAACAGAGTCAGTAGAGAGCCTAACGGAGTCAGTCGTGAGTGTAACGGAGTCAGTCGGGAGAGTAACGGGGTCAGTAGGGAGAGTAACGGAGTCAGTATGGTGAGTAACGGAGTCAGTAGGGATAGTAACGGAGTCAGTCTGGAGGGTAACGGAGTCAGTATGGAGAGTAACGGAGTCAGTCGGGAGAGTAACGGAGTCAGTCGGGTGAGTAACGGACTCAGTAGGAGGGTAAAGGAGTCAGTAGGGAGAGGAACGGATTCAGTAAAGAGAGTAAAGGAGTCAGTAGGGAGAGGAACGGAGTCAGTAAAGAGAGTAAAGGAGTCAGTAGGGAGAGTAACGGAGTCAGTCGGGAGAGTAACGGAGTCAGTAGGAGGGTAACGGAGTCAGTAGGGAGAGGAACGGAGTCAGTAGAGAGAGTAAAGGAGTCAGTTGAGAGAGTAATGGAGTCAGTAGGGAGAGTAACGGAGTCAGTAGAGAGAGTAAAGGAGTCAGTTGAGAGAGTAATGGAGTCAGTAGGGAGAGTAATAGAGTCAGTAGGGAGATTAACGGAGTCAGTATGGAGTGTACCGTAGTCAGTAGAGAGACCAGCGGAGTCAGTAGGGAGAGTAACGGAGTCAGTAAGGAGAGTAACGGAGTCAGTGTGGAGAGTAACGGAGTCAGTAGAGAGACAAACGGAGTCAGTAGGGAGAGTAACGGAGTCAGTAGGGAGAGTAACGGAGTCAGTAGGGAGATTAACGGAGTCAGTAGGGAGATTAACGGAGTCAGTATGGAGTGTACCGTAGTCAGTAGAGAGACCAGCGGAGTCAGGAGGGAGAGTAACGGAGTCAGTATGGAGAGTAACGGAGTCAGTATGGAGAGTAACGGAGTCAGTAAAGAGACAAACGGAGTCAGTAGGGAGAGTAACGGAGTCAGTCGGGAGAGTAACGGAGTCAGTAGGGAGAGTAACGGAGTCAGTATGGAGTGTAACGGAGTCAGTAGGGAGAGGAAGGGAGTGAGTAGGGATGATAACGGAGTCAGTATGGATTGTAACAGAGTCAGTAGAGAGACTAACGGAGTCAGTCGGGAGTGTAACGGAGTCAGTAGGGAGAGTAACGGGGTCAGTAGCGAGAGTAACGGAGTCAGTATGGAGAGTAACGGAGTCAGTAGGGAGAGTAACGGAGTCAGTAGGGAGAGGAACGGAGTCAGTAGAGAGAGTAACGTAGTCAGTAGAGAGAGTAATGGAGTCAGTAGGGAGAGTAACAGAGTCAGTAGAGAGACTAATGGAGTCAGGAGGGAGAATAACGGAGTCAGTATGGAGAGTAACGGGGTCAGTAGGGAGAGTAACGGAATCACTATGGAGAGTAACGGAGTCAGTAGAGAGACAAACGGAGTCAGTAGGGAGAGTAACGGAGTCAGTCGGGAGAGTAAAGGAGTCAGTATGGAGAGTAACGGAGTCAGTATGGAGAGTAACGGAGTCAGAAGGGAGAGTAACGGAATCAGTAGGGAGGGTAACGGAGTCAGTAGGGAGAGTAACAGAGTCAGTAGGGAGAGTAACGGAGTCAGTAGGGACAGTAACGGAGTCAGTATGGAGTGTAACGGACTCAGCAGGGAGAGGAACGGAGTCAGTAGGGAGAGTAACGGAGTCAGTAGAGAGGTTAACGGCGTCAGTAGGGAGAGTAACGGAGTCAGTAGGGAGAGTAACGGAGTCAGTATGGAGAGTAACGGAGTCAGTATGAAGAGTAACGGAGTCAGTAAAGAGACACACGGAGTCAGTAGGGAGAGTAACGGAGTCAGTAGGGAGAGTAACGGAGTCAGTGGGGAATGTAATTGGGTCAGTGGGGCGTGTAAGTGGGTCAGAAGGGAGGGTAACGGAGTCAGTAGGGAGGGTAACGGATTCAGTAGGAAGTGTACCGGAGTCAGTAGAGAGTGTAGCGGAGTCAGTAGGGAGGGTAACGGAGTCAGTCTGGAGTGTAGCGGAGTCAGTAGGGAGAGGAACGGAGTCAGTATGGAGTGTAACGGAGTCAGTAGAGAGACTAACGGAGTCAGTAGGGAGAATAACGGAGTCAGTAGGGAGAGTAACGGAATCAGTAGGGAGGTTAGCGGAGTCAGTAGGGAGAGTAACAGAGTCAGTAGGGAGAGTAACGGAGTCAGTAGGGAGAGTAACGGAGTCAGTATGGAGTGTAACGGACTCAGCAGGGAGAGTAACGGAGTCAGTAGAGAGACTAACGGAGTCAGTAGGGAGAGTAACGGAGTCAGTAGTGAGACTAACGGAGTCAGTAGGGAGAGTAACGGAGTCAGTAGAGAGACTAATGGAGTCAGTAGGGAGAGTAACGGAGTCAGTAGGGAGGGTAACGGAGTCAGTAGGGAGAGTAACGGAGTCAGTCGGGAGAGTAACGGAGTCAGTAGGAGGGTAACGGAGTCAGTAGGGAGAAGAACGGAGGCAGTAGAGAGAGTAAAGGAGGCAGTTGAGAGAGTAACGGAGTCAGTAGAGAGACAAAGGGAGTCAGTAGGGAGAGGAACGGAGTCAGAAGGGAGATTAACGGAGTCAGTATGGAGTGTACCGTAGTCAGTAGAGAGACCAGCGGAGTCAGTACGGAGAGTAATGGAGTCAGTATGGAGAGTAACGGAGTCAGTGTGGAGAGTAACGGAGTCAGTAGGGAGAGTAGCGGAGTCAGTAGGGAGAGTAACGGAGTCAGTAGAGAGACAAACGGAGTCAGTAGGGAGAGTAACGGAGTCAGTGGGGAGAGTAACGGAGTCAGTAGAGAGACTAACGGAGTCAGTAGGGAGAGTAACGGAGTCAGTAGGGAGAGTAACGGAGTCAGTAGGGAGAGTAACGGAGTCAGTAGGTAGAGAAACGGAGTCAGTAGGCAGAGGAACGGAGTCAGTAGAGAGAGTAACGGAGTCAGGAGAGAGAGTAATGGAGTCAGTAGGGAGAGTAACGGAGTCAGTATGGAGTGTAGCGGAGTCAGTAGGGAGAGTAACGGAGTCAGTAGAGAGGCTAATGGAGTCAGTAGGGAGAATAACGGAGTCAGTATGGAGAGTAACGGGGTCAGTAGGGAGAGTAACGGAGTCAGTATGGAGAGTAACGGAGTCAGTATGGAGGGTAACGGGGTCAGTAAGGAGAGTAACGGAGTCAGTAGGGAGAATAACGGAGTCAGTATGGAGAGTAACGGGGTCAGTAGGGAGAGTAACGGAGTCAGTATGGAGAGTAACGGAGTCAGTAGGGAGAGTAACAGAGTCAGTAGGGAGAGTGACGGAGTCAGTAGGGAGAGTAACGGAGTCAGTATGGAGTGTAACGGAATCAGTAGGGAGTGTTACGCAGACAGGAGGGAGAGTAAAGGAGTCAGTTGGGAGGGTAACGGAGTCAGTAGGGAGAGTAACAGAGTCAGTATGGAGAGTAACGGAGTCAGTAGGGAGAGTAACGGAATCAGTAGGGAGGGTAACGGAGTCAGTAGGGAGAGTAACGGAGTCAGTAGGGACAGTAACGGAGTCAGTAGGGACAGTAACGGAGTCAGTATGGAGTGTAACGGACTCAGCAGGGAGAGTAACGGAGTCAGTAGGGAGAGTAACGGAGTCAGTAGGGAGAGTAACGGAGTCAGCAGGGACAGTAACGGAGTCAGTATGGAGTGTAACGGACTCAGCAGGGAGAGTAACGGAGTCAGTAGGGAGAGTAACGGAGTCAATAGAGAGGGTAACGGCGTCAGTATGGAGAGTAACGGAGTCCGTAGGGAGAGTAACGGAGTCAGTAGGGAGATTAACGTAGTCAGTATGGAGTGTACCGCAGTCAGTAGAGAGACCAGCGGAGTCAGTAGGGAGAGTAACGGAGTCAGTATGGAGAGTAACGGAGTCAGTAGGGAGAGTAACGGAATCAGTAGGGAGGGTAACGGAGTCAGTAGGGAGGGTAACGGATTCAGTAGGAAGTGTACCGGAGTCAGTAGAGAGTGTAGCGGAGTCAGTAGAGAGGGTAACGGAGTCAGTCTGGAGAGTAGCGGAGTCAGTAGGGAGAGGAACGGAGTCAGTATGGAGTGTAACGGAGTCAGTAGAGAGACTAACGGAGTCAGTAGGGAGAATAACGGAGTCAGTAGGGAGAGTAACGGATTCAGTAGGGAGGTTAACGGAGTCAGTAGGGAGAGTAACAGAGTCAGTAGGGAGAGTAACGGAGTCAGTAGGGAGAGTAACGGAGTCAGTAGAGAGACTAACGGAGTCAGTAGGGAGGTTGACGGAGTCAGTAGGGAGAGTAACAGAGTCAGTAGGGAGAGTAACGGACTCAGCAGGGAGAGTAACCGAGTCAGTAGAGAGACTAACGGAGTCAGTAGGGAGAGTAACGGAGTCAGTAGAGAGACTAATGGAGTCAGTAGGGAGAGTAACGGAGTCAGTAGGGAGGGTAACGGAGTCAGTAGGGAGAGTAACGGAGTCAGTCGGGAGAGTAACGGAGTCAGTAGGAGGATAACGGAGTCAGTAGGGAGAAGAACGGAGGCAGTAGAGAGAGTAAAGGAGGCAGTTGAGAGAGTAACGGAGTCAGTAGAGAGACAAAGGGAGTCAGTAGGGAGAGGAACGGAGTCAGAAGGGAGATTAACGGAGTCAGTATGGAGTGTACCGTAGTCAGTAGAGAGACCAGCGGAGTCAGTACGGAGAGTAATGGAGTCAGTATGGAGAGTAACGGAGTCAGTGTGGAGAGTAACGGAGTCAGTAGGGAGAGTAGCGGAGTCAGTAGGGAGAGTAACGGAGTGAGTAGAGAGACAAACGGAGTCAGTAGGGAGAGTAACGGAGTCAGTGGGGAGAGTAACGGAGTCAGTAGAGAGACTAACGGAGTCAGTAGGGAGAGTAACGGAGTCAGTAGGGAGAGTAACGGAGTCAGTAGGGAGAGTAACGGAGTCAGTAGGTAGAGAAACGGAGTCAGTAGGCAGAGGAACGGAGTCAGTAGAGAGAGTAACGGAGTCAGGAGAGAGAGTAATGGAGTCAGTAGGGAGAGTAACGGAGTCAGTATGGAGTGTAGCGGAGTCAGTAGGGAGAGTAACGGAGTCAGTAGAGAGGCTAATGGAGTCAGTAGGGAGAATAACGGAGTCAGTATGGAGAGTAACGGGGTCAGTATGGAGAGTAACGGAGTCAGTATGGAGAGTAACGGAGTCAGTATGGAGGGTAACGGGGTCAGTAAGGAGAGTAACGGAGTCAGTAGGGAGAATAACGGAGTCAGTATGGAGAGTAACGGGGTCAGTAGGGAGAGTAACGGAGTCAGTATGGAGAGTAACGGAGTCAGTAGGGAGAGTAACAGAGTCAGTAGGGAGAGTGACGGAGTCAGTAGGGAGAGTAACGGAGTCAGTATGGAGTGTAACGGAATCAGTAGGGAGTGTTACGCAGACAGGAGGGAGAGTAAAGGAGTCAGTTGGGAGGGTAACGGAGTCAGTAGGGAGAGTAACGGAGTCAGTATGGAGAGTAACGGAGTCAGTAGGGAGAGTAACGGAATCAGTAGGGAGGGTAACGGAGTCAGTAGGGAGAGTAACGGAGTCAGTAGGGAGAGTAACGGAGTCAGTAGGGACAGTAACGGAGTCAGTATGGAGTGTAACGGACTCAGCAGGGAGAGTAACGGAGTCAGTAGGGAGAGTAACGGAGTCAGTAGGGAGAGTAACGGAGTCAGCAGGGACAGTAACGGAGTCAGTAAGGAGCGTAACGGACTCAGCAGGGAGAGTAACGGAGTCAGTAGGGAGAGTAACGGAGTCAATAGAGAGGGTAACGGCGTCAGTATGGAGAGTAACGGAGTCCGTAGGGAGAGTAACGGAGTCAGTAGGGAGATTAACGTAGTCAGTATGGAGCGTACCGCAGTCAGTAGAGAGACCAGCGGAGTCAGTAGGGAGAGTAACGGAGTCAGTATGGAGAGTAACGGAGTCAGTATGGAGAGTAACGCAGTCAGTAAAGAGACACACGGAGTCAGTAGGGAGAGTAACGGAGTCAGTAGGGAGAGTTACGGAGTCAGTAGGGAGAGTAACAGAGTCAGTAGGGAGATTAACGGAGTCAGTATTGTGTGTACCGTAGTCAGTAGAGAGACCAGCGGAGTCAGTAGGGAGAGTAACGGAGTGAGTAGGGAGAATAACGGAGTCAGTGTGGAGAGTAACGGAGTCAGTAGGGACAGTAGCGGAGTCAGTAGGGAGACAAACGGAGTCAGTAGGGAGAGGAACGGAGTCAGAAGGGAGATAAACGGATTCAGTATGGAGAGTAATGGAGTCAGTAGGGAGAGTAACGGAGTCAGTAGGGAGAGGAACGGAGTCAGTAGAGAGAGTAACGGAGTCAGTCGAGAGAGTAATGGAGTCAGCAGGGAGAGTAACGGAGTCAGTAGGGACGATAACGGAGTCAGTATGGAGTGTAGCGGAGTCAGTAGGGAGAGGAACGGAGTCAGTATGGAGTGTAACGGAGTCAGTATGGAGTGTAACGGAGTCAGTAGAGAGACGAACGGAGTCAGTAGGGAGAGTAACAGAGTCAGTAGGGAGAGTGACGGAGTCAGTAGGGAGGGTAACGGTGTCAGTAGGGAGAGTAACGGAGTAAGTAGCGAGGGTAACGGAGTCAGTAGGGAGAGTAACGGAGTCAGTATGGAGGGTAACGGAGTCAGTAGGAAGTGTAACGGAGTCAGTATGGAGGGTAACGGAGTCAGTCGGGAGAGTAACGGAGTAAGTAGCGAGGGTAACGGAGTCAGTAGGGAGAGTAACGGAGTAAGTAGGGAGGGTAACGGAGTCAGTAGGGACAGTAACAGAGTCAGTACGGCGAGTACCGGAGTCAGTAGGTAGAGAAACGGAGTCAGTAGGCAGAGGAACGGAGTCAGTAGAGAGAGTAACGGAGTCAGGAGAGAGAGTAATGGAGTCAGTAGGGAGAGTAACGGAGTCAGTATGGAGTGTAGCGGAGTCAGTAGGGAGAGTAACGGAGTCAGTAGAGAGGCTAATGGAGTCAGTAGGGAGAATAACGGAGTCAGTATGGAGAGTAACGGGGTCAGTAGGGAGAGTAACGGAGTCAGTATGGAGAGTAACGGAGTCAGTATGGAGGGTAACGGGGTCAGTAAGGAGAGTAACGGAGTCAGTAGGGAGAATAACGGAGTCAGTATGGAGAGTAACGGGGTCAGTACGGAGAGTAACGGAGTCAGTATGGAGAGTAACGGAGTCAGTAGGGAGAGTAACAGAGTCAGTAGGGAGAGTGACGGAGTCAGTAGGGAGAGTAACGGAGTCAGTATGGAGTGTAACGGAATCAGTAGGGAGTGTTACGCAGACAGGAGGGAGAGTAAAGGAGTCAGTTGGGAGGGTAACGGAGTCAGTAGGGAGAGTAACAGAGTCAGTATGGAGAGTAACGGAGTCAGTAGGGAGAGTAACGGAATCAGTAGGGAGGGTAACGGAGTCAGTAGGGAGAGTAACGGAGTCAGTAGGGACAGTAACGGAGTCAGTAGGGACAGTAACGGAGTCAGTATGGAGTGTAACGGACTCAGCAGGGAGAGTAACGGAGTCAGTAGGGAGAGTAACGGAGTCAGTAGGGAGAGTAACGGAGTCAGCAGGGACAGTAACGGAGTCAGTATGGAGTGTAACGGACTCAGCAGGGAGAGTAACGGAGTCAGTAGGGAGAGTAACGGAGTCAATAGAGAGGGTAACGGCGTCAGTATGGAGAGTAACGGAGTCCGTAGGGAGAGTAACGGAGACAGTAGGGAGATTAACGTAGTCAGTATGGAGTGTACCGCAGTCAGTAGAGAGACCAGCGGAGTCAGTAGGGAGAGTAACGGAGTCAGTATGGAGAGTAACGGAGTCAGTAGGGAGAGTAACGGAATCAGTAGGGAGGGTAACGGAGTCAGTAGGGAGGGTAACGGATTCAGTAGGAAGTGTACCGGAGTCAGTAGAGAGTGTAGCGGAGTCAGTAGGGAGGGTAACGGAGTCAGTCTGGAGTGTAGCGGAGTCAGTAGGGAGAGGAACGGAGTCAGTATGGAGTGTAACGGAGTCAGTAGAGAGACTAACGGAGTCAGTAGGGAGAATAACGGAGTCAGTAGGGAGAGTAACGGATTCAGTAGGGAGGTTAACGGAGTCAGTAGGGAGAGTAACAGAGTCAGTAGGGAGAGTAACGGAGTCAGTAGGGAGAGTAACGGAGTCAGTAGAGAGACTAACGGAGTCAGTAGGGAGGTTGACGGAGTCAGTAGGGAGAGTAACAGAGTCAGTAGGGAGAGTAACGGACTCAGCAGGGAGAGTAACCGAGTCAGTAGAGAGACTAACGGAGTCAGTAGGGAGAGTAACGGAGTCAGTAGAGAGACTAATGGAGTCAGTAGGGAGAGTAACGGAGTCAGTAGGGAGGGTAACGGAGTCAGTAGGGAGAGTAACGGAGTCAGTCGGGAGAGTAACGGAGTCAGTAGGAGGATAACGGAGTCAGTAGGGAGAAGAACGGAGGCAGTTGAGAGAGTAAAGGAGGCAGTTGAGAGAGTAACGGAGTCAGTAGAGAGACAAAGGGAGTCAGTAGGGAGAGGAACGGAGTCAGAAGGGAGATTAACGGAGTCAGTATGGAGTGTACCGTAGTCAGTAGAGAGACCAGCGGAGTCAGTACGGAGAGTAATGGAGTCAGTATGGAGAGTAACGGAGTCAGTGTGGAGAGTAACGGAGTCAGTAGGGAGAGTAGCGGAGTCAGTAGGGAGAGTAACGGAGTGAGTAGAGAGACAAACGGAGTCAGTAGGGAGAGTAACGGAGTCAGTGGGGAGAGTAACGGAGTCAGTAGAGAGACTAACGGAGTCAGTAGGGAGAGTAACGGAGTCAGTAGGGAGAGTAACGGAGTCAGTAGGGAGAGTAACGGAGTCAGTAGGTAGAGAAACGGAGTCAGTAGGCAGAGGAACGGAGTCAGTAGAGAGAGTAACGGAGTCAGGAGAGAGAGTAATGGAGTCAGTAGGGAGAGTAACGGAGTCAGTATGGAGTGTAGCGGAGTCAGTAGGGAGAGTAACGGAGTCAGTAGAGAGGCTAATGGAGTCAGTAGGGAGAATAACGGAGTCAGTATGGAGAGTAACGGGGTCAGTATGGAGAGTAACGGAGTCAGTATGGAGAGTAACGGAGTCAGTATGGAGGGTAACGGGGTCAGTAAGGAGAGTAACGGAGTCAGTAGGGAGAATAACGGAGTCAGTATGGAGAGTAACGGGGTCAGTAGGGAGAGTAACGGAGTCAGTATGGAGAGTAACGGAGTCAGTAGGGAGAGTAACAGAGTCAGTAGGGAGAGTGACGGAGTCAGTAGGGAGAGTAACGGAGTCAGTATGGAGTGTAACGGAATCAGTAGGGAGTGTTACGCAGACAGGAGGGAGAGTAAAGGAGTCAGTTGGGAGGGTAACGGAGTCAGTAGGGAGAGTAACGGAGTCAGTATGGAGAGTAACGGAGTCAGTAGGGAGAGTAACGGAATCAGTAGGGAGGGTAACGGAGTCAGTAGGGAGAGTAACGGAGTCAGTAGGGAGAGTAACGGAGTCAGTAGGGACAGTAACGGAGTCAGTATGGAGTGTAACGGACTCAGCAGGGAGAGTAACGGAGTCAGTAGGGAGAGTAACGGAGTCAGTAGGGAGAGTAACGGAGTCAGCAGGGACAGTAACGGAGTCAGTAAGGAGCGTAACGGACTCAGCAGGGAGAGTAACGGAGTCAGTAGGGAGAGTAACGGAGTCAATAGAGAGGGTAACGGCGTCAGTATGGAGAGTAACGGAGTCCGTAGGGAGAGTAACGGAGTCAGTAGGGAGATTAACGTAGTCAGTATGGAGCGTACCGCAGTCAGTAGAGAGACCAGCGGAGTCAGTAGGGAGAGTAACGGAGTCAGTATGGAGAGTAACGGAGTCAGTATGGAGAGTAACGCAGTCAGTAAAGAGACACACGGAGTCAGTAGGGAGAGTAACGGAGTCAGTAGGGAGAGTTACGGAGTCAGTAGGGAGAGTAACAGAGTCAGTAGGGAGATTAACGGAGTCAGTATTGTGTGTACCGTAGTCAGTAGAGAGACCAGCGGAGTCAGTTGGGAGAGTAACGGAGTGAGTAGGGAGAATAACGGAGTCAGTGTGGAGAGTAACGGAGTCAGTAGGGACAGTAGCGGAGTCAGTAGGGAGACAAACGGAGTCAGTAGGGAGAGGAACGGAGTCAGAAGGGAGATAAACGGATTCAGTATGGAGAGTAATGGAGTCAGTAGGGAGAGTAACGGAGTCAGTAGGGAGAGGAACGGAGTCAGTAGAGAGAGTAACGGAGTCAGTCGAGAGAGTAATGGAGTCAGCAGGGAGAGTAACGGAGTCAGTAGGGACGATAACGGAGTCAGTATGGAGTGTAGCGGAGTCAGTAGGGAGAGGAACGGAGTCAGTATGGAGTGTAACGGAGTCAGTATGGAGTGTAACGGAGTCAGTAGAGAGACGAACGGAGTCAGTAGGGAGAGTAACAGAGTCAGTAGGGAGAGTGACGGAGTCAGTAGGGAGGGTAACGGTGTCAGTAGGGAGAGTAACGGAGTAAGTAGCGAGGGTAACGGAGTCAGTAGGGAGAGTAACGGAGTCAGTATGGAGGGTAACGGAGTCAGTAGGAAGTGTAACGGAGTCAGTATGGAGGGTAACGGAGTCAGTCGGGAGAGTAACGGAGTAAGTAGCGAGGGTAACGGAGTCAGTAGGGAGAGTAACGGAGTAAGTAGGGAGGGTAACGGAGTCAGTAGGGACAGTAACAGAGTCAGTACGGCGAGTACCGGAGTCAGTAGGGAGGGTAACGGTGTCAGTAGGGAGGGTAACGGAGTCAGTCGGGAGAGTAACGGAGTCAGTCGGGACAGCAACGGAGTCAGTAGGGAGAGTAAGGGAGTCAGTATGGAGAGTGACGGAGTCAGTAGGGAGAGTAACGGAGTCAGTAGGGACAGTAACGGAGTCAGTATGGAGTGTAACGGACTCAGCAGGGAGAGTAACGGAGTCAGTAGGGAGAGTAATGGAGTTAGTAGAGAGGGAGCGGCGTCAGTAGGGAGAGTAACGGAGTCAGTAGGGAGAGTAACGGAGTCAGTAGGGAGATTAACGTAGTCAGTACGGAGTGTACCGCAGTCAGTAGAGAGACCAGCGGAGTCAGTAGGGAGAGTAACGGAGTCAGTATGGAGAGTAACGGAGTCAGTATGGAGAGTAACGCAGTCAGTAAAGAGACGCACGGAGTCAGTAGGGAGAGTAACGGAGTCAGTAGGGAGAGTAACGGAGTCAGTAGGGAGAGTAACAGAGTCAGTAGGGAGATTAACGGAGTCAGTATGGAGTGTACCCTAGTCAGTCGAGAGACCAGCGGAGTCAGTAGGGAGAGTAACGGAGTCAGTCGGGAGAATAACGGAGTCAGTATGGAGAGTAATGGAGTCAGTAGGGAGAGTAACGGAGTCAGTAGGGAGAGGAACGGAGTCAGTAGAGAGAGTAACGGAGTCAGTAGAGAGGGTAACGGCGTCAGTATGGAGTGTAACGGAGTCAGTATGGAGTGTAACGGAGTCAGTAGAGAGACTAATGGAGTCAGTAGGGAGAGTAACGGAGTCAGTCGGGAGAGTAACGGAGTCAGTAGGAGGATAACGGAGTCAGTAGGGAGAAGAACGGAGGCAGTAGAGAGAGTAAAGGAGGCAGTTGAGAGAGTAACGGAGTCAGTAGAGAGACAAAGGGAGTCAGTAGGGAGAGGAACGGAGTCAGAAGGGAGATTAACGGAGTCAGTATGGAGTGTACCGTAGTCAGTAGAGAGACCAGCGGAGTCAGTACGGAGAGTAATGGAGTCAGTATGGAGAGTAACGGAGTCAGTGTGGAGAGTAACGGAGTCAGTAGGGAGAGTAGCGGAGTCAGTAGGGAGAGTAACGGAGTGAGTAGAGAGACAAACGGAGTCATTAGGGAGAGTAACGGAGTCAGTAGGGAGAGTAACGGAGTCAGTAGAGAGACTAACGGAGTCAGTAGGGAGGTTGACGGAGTCAGTAGGGAGAGTAACAGAGTCAGTAGGGAGAGTAACGGACTCAGCAGGGAGAGTAACCGAGTCAGTAGAGAGACTAACGGAGTCAGTAGGGAGAGTAACGGAGTCAGTAGAGAGACTAATGGAGTCAGTAGGGAGAGTAACGGAGTCAGTAGGGAGGGTAACGGAGTCAGTAGGGAGAGTAACGGAGTCAGTCGGGAGAGTAACGGAGTCAGTAGGAGGATAACGGAGTCAGTAGGGAGAAGAACGGAGGCAGTAGAGAGAGTAAAGGAGGCAGTTGAGAGAGTAACGGAGTCAGTAGAGAGACAAAGGGAGTCAGTAGGGAGAGGAACGGAGTCAGAAGGGAGATTAACGGAGTCAGTATGGAGTGTACCGTAGTCAGTAGAGAGACCAGCGGAGTCAGTACGGAGAGTAATGGAGTCAGTATGGAGAGTAACGGAGTCAGTGTGGAGAGTAACGGAGTCAGTAGGGAGAGTAGCGGAGTCAGTAGGGAGAGTAACGGAGTGAGTAGAGAGACAAACGGAGTCAGTAGGGAGAGTAACGGAGTCAGTAGGGAGAGTAACGGAGTCAGTAGAGAGACTAACGGAGTCAGTAGGGAGGTTGACGGAGTCAGTAGGGAGAGTAACAGAGTCAGTAGGGAGAGTAACGGACTCAGCAGGGAGAGTAACCGAGTCAGTAGAGAGACTAACGGAGTCAGTAGGGAGAGTAACGGAGTCAGTAGAGAGACTAATGGAGTCAGTAGGGAGAGTAACGGAGTCAGTAGGGAGGGTAACGGAGTCAGTAGGGAGAGTAACGGAGTCAGTCGGGAGAGTAACGGAGTCAGTAGGAGGATAACGGAGTCAGTAGGGAGAAGAACGGAGGCAGTAGAGAGAGTAAAGGAGGCAGTTGAGAGAGTAACGGAGTCAGTAGAGAGACAAAGGGAGTCAGTAGGGAGAGGAACGGAGTCAGAAGGGAGATTAACGGAGTCAGTATGGAGTGTACCGTAGTCAGTAGAGAGACCAGCGGAGTCAGTACGGAGAGTAATGGAGTCAGTATGGAGAGTAACGGAGTCAGTGTGGAGAGTAACGGAGTCAGTAGGGAGAGTAGCGGAGTCAGTAGGGAGAGTAACGGAGTGAGTAGAGAGACAAACGGAGTCAGTAGGGAGAGTAACGGAGTCAGTGGGGAGAGTAACGGAGTCAGTAGAGAGACTAACGGAGTCAGTAGGGAGAGTAACGGAGTCAGTAGGGAGAGTAACGGAGTCAGTAGGGAGAGTAACGGAGTCAGTAGGTAGAGAAACGGAGTCAGTAGGCAGAGGAACGGAGTCAGTAGAGAGAGTAACGGAGTCAGGAGAGAGAGTAATGGAGTCAGTAGGGAGAGTAACGGAGTCAGTATGGAGTGTAGCGGAGTCAGTAGGGAGAGTAACGGAGTCAGTAGAGAGGCTAATGGAGTCAGTAGGGAGAATAACGGAGTCAGTATGGAGAGTAACGGGGTCAGTATGGAGAGTAACGGAGTCAGTATGGAGAGTAACGGAGTCAGTATGGAGGGTAACGGGGTCAGTAAGGAGAGTAACGGAGTCAGTAGGGAGAATAACGGAGTCAGTATGGAGAGTAACGGGGTCAGTAGGGAGAGTAACGGAGTCAGTATGGAGAGTAACGGAGTCAGTAGGGAGAGTAACAGAGTCAGTAGGGAGAGTGACGGAGTCAGTAGGGAGAGTAACGGAGTCAGTATGGAGTGTAACGGAATCAGTAGGGAGTGTTACGCAGACAGGAGGGAGAGTAAAGGAGTCAGTTGGGAGGGTAACGGAGTCAGTAGGGAGAGTAACGGAGTCAGTATGGAGAGTAACGGAGTCAGTAGGGAGAGTAACGGAATCAGTAGGGAGGGTAACGGAGTCAGTAGGGAGAGTAACGGAGTCAGTAGGGAGAGTAACGGAGTCAGTAGGGACAGTAACGGAGTCAGTATGGAGTGTAACGGACTCAGCAGGGAGAGTAACGGAGTCAGTAGGGAGAGTAACGGAGTCAGTAGGGAGAGTAACGGAGTCAGCAGGGACAGTAACGGAGTCAGTAAGGAGCGTAACGGACTCAGCAGGGAGAGTAACGGAGTCAGTAGGGAGAGTAACGGAGTCAATAGAGAGGGTAACGGCGTCAGTATGGAGAGTAACGGAGTCCGTAGGGAGAGTAACGGAGTCAGTAGGGAGATTAACGTAGTCAGTATGGAGCGTACCGCAGTCAGTAGAGAGACCAGCGGAGTCAGTAGGGAGAGTAACGGAGTCAGTATGGAGAGTAACGGAGTCAGTATGGAGAGTAACGCAGTCAGTAAAGAGACACACGGAGTCAGTAGGGAGAGTAACGGAGTCAGTAGGGAGAGTTACGGAGTCAGTAGGGAGAGTAACAGAGTCAGTAGGGAGATTAACGGAGTCAGTATTGTGTGTACCGTAGTCAGTAGAGAGACCAGCGGAGTCAGTAGGGAGAGTAACGGAGTGAGTAGGGAGAATAACGGAGTCAGTGTGGAGAGTAACGGAGTCAGTAGGGACAGTAGCGGAGTCAGTAGGGAGACAAACGGAGTCAGTAGGGAGAGGAACGGAGTCAGAAGGGAGATAAACGGATTCAGTATGGAGAGTAATGGAGTCAGTAGGGAGAGTAACGGAGTCAGTAGGGAGAGGAACGGAGTCAGTAGAGAGAGTAACGGAGTCAGTCGAGAGAGTAATGGAGTCAGCAGGGAGAGTAACGGAGTCAGTAGGGACGATAACGGAGTCAGTATGGAGTGTAGCGGAGTCAGTAGGGAGAGGAACGGAGTCAGTATGGAGTGTAACGGAGTCAGTATGGAGTATAACGGAGTCAGTAGAGAGACGAACGGAGTCAGTAGGGAGAGTAACAGAGTCAGTAGGGAGAGTGACGGAGTCAGTAGGGAGGGTAACGGTGTCAGTAGGGAGAGTAACGGAGTAAGTAGCGAGGGTAACGGAGTCAGTAGGGAGAGTAACGGAGTCAGTATGGAGGGTAACGGAGTCAGTAGGAAGTGTAACGGAGTCAGTATGGAGGGTAACGGAGTCAGTCGGGAGAGTAACGGAGTAAGTAGCGAGGGTAACGGAGTCAGTAGGGAGAGTAACGGAGTAAGTAGGGAGGGTAACGGAGTCAGTAGGGACAGTAACAGAGTCAGTACGGCGAGTACCGGAGTCAGTAGGGAGGGTAACGGTGTCAGTAGGGAGGGTAACGGAGTCAGTCGGGAGAGTAACGGAGTCAGTCGGGACAGCAACGGAGTCAGTAGGGAGAGTAAGGGAGTCAGTATGGAGAGTGACGGAGTCAGTAGGGAGAGTAACGGAGTCAGTAGGGACAGTAACGGAGTCAGTATGGAGTGTAACGGACTCAGCAGGGAGAGTAACGGAGTCAGTAGGGAGAGTAATGGAGTTAGTAGAGAGGGAGCGGCGTCAGTAGGGAGAGTAACGGAGTCAGTAGGGAGAGTAACGGAGTCAGTAGGGAGATTAACGTAGTCAGTACGGAGTGTACCGCAGTCAGTAGAGAGACCAGCGGAGTCAGTAGGGAGAGTAACGGAGTCAGTATGGAGAGTAACGGAGTCAGTATGGAGAGTAACGCAGTCAGTAAAGAGACGCACGGAGTCAGTAGGGAGAGTAACGGAGTCAGTAGGGAGAGTAACGGAGTCAGTAGGGAGAGTAACAGAGTCAGTAGGGAGATTAACGGAGTCAGTATGGAGTGTACCCTAGTCAGTCGAGAGACCAGCGGAGTCAGTAGGGAGAGTAACGGAGTCAGTCGGGAGAATAACGGAGTCAGTATGGAGAGTAATGGAGTCAGTAGGGAGAGTAACGGAGTCAGTAGGGAGAGGAACGGAGTCAGTAGAGAGAGTAACGGAGTCAGTAGAGAGGGTAACGGCGTCAGTATGGAGTGTAACGGAGTCAGTATGGAGTGTAACGGAGTCAGTAGAGAGACGAACGGAGTCAGTAGGGAGAATAACGGAGTCAGTAGGGAGAGTAACGGAATCAGTAGGGAGAGTTACGGAGTCAGAAGGGAGAGTAACAGAGTCAGTATGGAGTGTAACGGAGTCAATAGAGAGGGTAACGGCGTCAGTATGGAGAGTAACGGAGTCCGTAGGGAGAGTAACGGAGTCAGTAGGGAGATTAACGTAGTCAGTATGGAGCGTACCGCAGTCAGTAGAGAGACCAGCGGAGTCAGTAGGGAGAGTAACGGAGTCAGTATGGAGAGTAACGGAGTCAGTATGGAGAGTAACGCAGTCAGTAAAGAGACACACGGAGTCAGTAGGGAGAGTAACGGAGTCAGTAGGGAGAGTTACGGAGTCAGTAGGGAGAGTAACAGAGTCAGTAGGGAGATTAACGGAGTCAGTATTGTGTGTACCGTAGTCAGTAGAGAGACCAGCGGAGTCAGTAGGGAGAGTAACGGAGTGAGTAGGGAGAATAACGGAGTCAGTGTGGAGAGTAACGGAGTCAGTAGGGACAGTAGCGGAGTCAGTAGGGAGACAAACGGAGTCAGTAGGGAGAGGAACGGAGTCAGAAGGGAGATAAACGGATTCAGTATGGAGAGTAATGGAGTCAGTAGGGAGAGTAACGGAGTCAGTAGGGAGAGGAACGGAGTCAGTAGAGAGAGTAACGGAGTCAGTCGAGAGAGTAATGGAGTCAGCAGGGAGAGTAACGGAGTCAGTAGGGACGATAACGGAGTCAGTATGGAGTGTAGCGGAGTCAGTAGGGAGAGGAACGGAGTCAGTATGGAGTGTAACGGAGTCAGTATGGAGTATAACGGAGTCAGTAGAGAGACGAACGGAGTCAGTAGGGAGAGTAACAGAGTCAGTAGGGAGAGTGACGGAGTCAGTAGGGAGGGTAACGGTGTCAGTAGGGAGAGTAACGGAGTAAGTAGCGAGGGTAACGGAGTCAGTAGGGAGAGTAACGGAGTCAGTATGGAGGGTAACGGAGTCAGTAGGAAGTGTAACGGAGTCAGTATGGAGGGTAACGGAGTCAGTCGGGAGAGTAACGGAGTAAGTAGCGAGGGTAACGGAGTCAGTAGGGAGAGTAACGGAGTAAGTAGGGAGGGTAACGGAGTCAGTAGGGACAGTAACAGAGTCAGTACGGCGAGTACCGGAGTCAGTAGGGAGGGTAACGGTGTCAGTAGGGAGGGTAACGGAGTCAGTCGGGAGAGTAACGGAGTCAGTCGGGACAGCAACGGAGTCAGTAGGGAGAGTAAGGGAGTCAGTATGGAGAGTGACGGAGTCAGTAGGGAGAGTAACGGAGTCAGTAGGGACAGTAACGGAGTCAGTATGGAGTGTAACGGACTCAGCAGGGAGAGTAACGGAGTCAGTAGGGAGAGTAATGGAGTTAGTAGAGAGGGAGCGGCGTCAGTAGGGAGAGTAACGGAGTCAGTAGGGAGAGTAACGGAGTCAGTAGGGAGATTAACGTAGTCAGTACGGAGTGTACCGCAGTCAGTAGAGAGACCAGCGGAGTCAGTAGGGAGAGTAACGGAGTCAGTATGGAGAGTAACGGAGTCAGTATGGAGAGTAACGCAGTCAGTAAAGAGACGCACGGAGTCAGTAGGGAGAGTAACGGAGTCAGTAGGGAGAGTAACGGAGTCAGTAGGGAGAGTAACAGAGTCAGTAGGGAGATTAACGGAGTCAGTATGGAGTGTACCCTAGTCAGTCGAGAGACCAGCGGAGTCAGTAGGGAGAGTAACGGAGTCAGTCGGGAGAATAACGGAGTCAGTATGGAGAGTAATGGAGTCAGTAGGGAGAGTAACGGAGTCAGTAGGGAGAGGAACGGAGTCAGTAGAGAGAGTAACGGAGTCAGTAGAGAGGGTAACGGCGTCAGTATGGAGTGTAACGGAGTCAGTATGGAGTGTAACGGAGTCAGTAGAGAGACGAACGGAGTCAGTAGGGAGAATAACGGAGTCAGTAGGGAGAGTAACGGAATCAGTAGGGAGAGTTACGGAGTCAGAAGGGAGAGTAACAGAGTCAGTATGGAGTGTAACGGACTCAGCAGGGAGAGTAACGGAGTCAGTAGGGACGATAACGGAGTCAGTATGGAGTGTAGCGGAGTCAGTAGGGAGAGGAACAGAGTCAGTATGGAGTGTAACAGAGTCAGTATGGAGTGTAATGGAGTCAGTAGAGAGACTAACGGAGTCAGTCGGGAGAATAACGGAGTCAGTAGGGAGAGTAACGGAATCAGTCGGGAGAGTAACGGAGTCAGTAGGGAGAGTAACAGAGTCAGTATGGAGTGTAACGGACTCAGCAGGGAGAGTAACGGAGTCAGTAGGGAGAGTAACGGAGTCGGTAGGGAGGGTAACGGAGTCAACAGAGAGAGTAATGGAGTCAGTAGGGAGAGGAACGGAGTCAGTAGAGAGAGTAACGTAGTCAGTAGAGAGAGTAACGGAGTCAGTAGGGAGAGTAACGGAGTCAGTAGAGAGACTAACGGAGTCAGTAGGGAGGTTAACGGAGTCAGTAGGGAGAGTAACAGAGTCAGTAGGGAGAGTAACGGACTCAGCAGGGAGAGTAACCGAGTCAGTAGAGAGACTAACGGAGTCAGTAGGGAGAGTAACGGAGTCAGTAGAGAGACTAACGGAGTCAGTAGGGAGAGTAACGGAGTCAGTAGAGAGACTAATGGAGTCAGTAGGGAGAGTAACGGAGTCAGTAGGGAGGGTAACGGAGTCAGTAGGGAGAGTAACGGAGTCAGTCGGGAGAGTAACGGAGTCAGTAGGAGGATAACGGAGTCAGTAGGGAGAAGAACGGAGGCAGTAGAGAGAGTAAAGGAGGCAGTTGAGAGAGTAACGGAGTCAGTAGAGAGACAAAGGGAGTCAGTAGGGAGAGGAACGGAGTCAGAAGGGAGATTAACGGAGTCAGTATGGAGTGTACCGTAGTCAGTAGAGAGACCAGCGGAGTCAGTACGGAGAGTAATGGAGTCAGTATGGAGAGTAACGGAGTCAGTGTGGAGAGTAACGGAGTCAGTAGGGAGAGTAGCGGAGTCAGTAGGGAGAGTAACGGAGTGAGTAGAGAGACAAACGGAGTCAGTAGGGAGAGTAACGGAGTCAGTAGGGAGAGTAACGGAGTCAGTAGAGAGACTAACGGAGTCAGTAGGGAGGTTGACGGAGTCAGTAGGGAGAGTAACAGAGTCAGTAGGGAGAGTAACGGACTCAGCAGGGAGAGTAACCGAGTCAGTAGAGAGACTAACGGAGTCAGTAGGGAGAGTAACGGAGTCAGTAGAGAGACTAATGGAGTCAGTAGGGAGAGTAACGGAGTCAGTAGGGAGGGTAACGGAGTCAGTAGGGAGAGTAACGGAGTCAGTCGGGAGAGTAACGGAGTCAGTAGGAGGATAACGGAGTCAGTAGGGAGAAGAACGGAGGCAGTAGAGAGAGTAAAGGAGGCAGTTGAGAGAGTAACGGAGTCAGTAGAGAGACAAAGGGAGTCAGTAGGGAGAGGAACGGAGTCAGAAGGGAGATTAACGGAGTCAGTATGGAGTGTACCGTAGTCAGTAGAGAGACCAGCGGAGTCAGTACGGAGAGTAATGGAGTCAGTATGGAGAGTAACGGAGTCAGTGTGGAGAGTAACGGAGTCAGTAGGGAGAGTAGCGGAGTCAGTAGGGAGAGTAACGGAGTGAGTAGAGAGACAAACGGAGTCAGTAGGGAGAGTAACGGAGTCAGTGGGGAGAGTAACGGAGTCAGTAGAGAGACTAACGGAGTCAGTAGGGAGAGTAACGGAGTCAGTAGGGAGAGTAACGGAGTCAGTAGGGAGAGTAACGGAGTCAGTAGGTAGAGAAACGGAGTCAGTAGGCAGAGGAACGGAGTCAGTAGAGAGAGTAACGGAGTCAGGAGAGAGAGTAATGGAGTCAGTAGGGAGAGTAACGGAGTCAGTATGGAGTGTAGCGGAGTCAGTAGGGAGAGTAACGGAGTCAGTAGAGAGGCTAATGGAGTCAGTAGGGAGAATAACGGAGTCAGTATGGAGAGTAACGGGGTCAGTATGGAGAGTAACGGAGTCAGTATGGAGAGTAACGGAGTCAGTATGGAGGGTAACGGGGTCAGTAAGGAGAGTAACGGAGTCAGTAGGGAGAATAACGGAGTCAGTATGGAGAGTAACGGGGTCAGTAGGGAGAGTAACGGAGTCAGTATGGAGAGTAACGGAGTCAGTAGGGAGAGTAACAGAGTCAGTAGGGAGAGTGACGGAGTCAGTAGGGAGAGTAACGGAGTCAGTATGGAGTGTAACGGAATCAGTAGGGAGTGTTACGCAGACAGGAGGGAGAGTAAAGGAGTCAGTTGGGAGGGTAACGGAGTCAGTAGGGAGAGTAACGGAGTCAGTATGGAGAGTAACGGAGTCAGTAGGGAGAGTAACGGAATCAGTAGGGAGGGTAACGGAGTCAGTAGGGAGAGTAACGGAGTCAGTAGGGAGAGTAACGGAGTCAGTAGGGACAGTAACGGAGTCAGTATGGAGTGTAACGGACTCAGCAGGGAGAGTAACGGAGTCAGTAGGGAGAGTAACGGAGTCAGTAGGGAGAGTAACGGAGTCAGCAGGGACAGTAACGGAGTCAGTAAGGAGCGTAACGGACTCAGCAGGGAGAGTAACGGAGTCAGTAGGGAGAGTAACGGAGTCAATAGAGAGGGTAACGGCGTCAGTATGGAGAGTAACGGAGTCCGTAGGGAGAGTAACGGAGTCAGTAGGGAGATTAACGTAGTCAGTATGGAGCGTACCGCAGTCAGTAGAGAGACCAGCGGAGTCAGTAGGGAGAGTAACGGAGTCAGTATGGAGAGTAACGGAGTCAGTATGGAGAGTAACGCAGTCAGTAAAGAGACACACGGAGTCAGTAGGGAGAGTAACGGAGTCAGTAGGGAGAGTTACGGAGTCAGTAGGGAGAGTAACAGAGTCAGTAGGGAGATTAACGGAGTCAGTATTGTGTGTACCGTAGTCAGTAGAGAGACCAGCGGAGTCAGTAGGGAGAGTAACGGAGTGAGTAGGGAGAATAACGGAGTCAGTGTGGAGAGTAACGGAGTCAGTAGGGACAGTAGCGGAGTCAGTAGGGAGACAAACGGAGTCAGTAGGGAGAGGAACGGAGTCAGAAGGGAGATAAACGGATTCAGTATGGAGAGTAATGGAGTCAGTAGGGAGAGTAACGGAGTCAGTAGGGAGAGGAACGGAGTCAGTAGAGAGAGTAACGGAGTCAGTCGAGAGAGTAATGGAGTCAGCAGGGAGAGTAACGGAGTCAGTAGGGACGATAACGGAGTCAGTATGGAGTGTAGCGGAGTCAGTAGGGAGAGGAACGGAGTCAGTATGGAGTGTAACGGAGTCAGTATGGAGTATAACGGAGTCAGTAGAGAGACGAACGGAGTCAGTAGGGAGAGTAACAGAGTCAGTAGGGAGAGTGACGGAGTCAGTAGGGAGGGTAACGGTGTCAGTAGGGAGAGTAACGGAGTAAGTAGCGAGGGTAACGGAGTCAGTAGGGAGAGTAACGGAGTCAGTATGGAGGGTAACGGAGTCAGTAGGAAGTGTAACGGAGTCAGTATGGAGGGTAACGGAGTCAGTCGGGAGAGTAACGGAGTAAGTAGCGAGGGTAACGGAGTCAGTAGGGAGAGTAACGGAGTAAGTAGGGAGGGTAACGGAGTCAGTAGGGACAGTAACAGAGTCAGTACGGCGAGTACCGGAGTCAGTAGGGAGGGTAACGGTGTCAGTAGGGAGGGTAACGGAGTCAGTCGGGAGAGTAACGGAGTCAGTCGGGACAGCAACGGAGTCAGTAGGGAGAGTAAGGGAGTCAGTATGGAGAGTGACGGAGTCAGTAGGGAGAGTAACGGAGTCAGTAGGGACAGTAACGGAGTCAGTATGGAGTGTAACGGACTCAGCAGGGAGAGTAACGGAGTCAGTAGGGAGAGTAATGGAGTTAGTAGAGAGGGAGCGGCGTCAGTAGGGAGAGTAACGGAGTCAGTAGGGAGAGTAACGGAGTCAGTAGGGAGATTAACGTAGTCAGTACGGAGTGTACCGCAGTCAGTAGAGAGACCAGCGGAGTCAGTAGGGAGAGTAACGGAGTCAGTATGGAGAGTAACGGAGTCAGTATGGAGAGTAACGCAGTCAGTAAAGAGACGCACGGAGTCAGTAGGGAGAGTAACGGAGTCAGTAGGGAGAGTAACGGAGTCAGTAGGGAGAGTAACAGAGTCAGTAGGGAGATTAACGGAGTCAGTATGGAGTGTACCCTAGTCAGTCGAGAGACCAGCGGAGTCAGTAGGGAGAGTAACGGAGTCAGTCGGGAGAATAACGGAGTCAGTATGGAGAGTAATGGAGTCAGTAGGGAGAGTAACGGAGTCAGTAGGGAGAGGAACGGAGTCAGTAGAGAGAGTAACGGAGTCAGTAGAGAGGGTAACGGCGTCAGTATGGAGTGTAACGGAGTCAGTATGGAGTGTAACGGAGTCAGTAGAGAGACGAACGGAGTCAGTAGGGAGAATAACGGAGTCAGTAGGGAGAGTAACGGAATCAGTAGGGAGAGTTACGGAGTCAGAAGGGAGAGTAACAGAGTCAGTATGGAGTGTAACGGACTCAGCAGGGAGAGTAACGGAGTCAGTAGGGACGATAACGGAGTCAGTATGGAGTGTAGCGGAGTCAGTAGGGAGAGGAACAGAGTCAGTATGGAGTGTAACAGAGTCAGTATGGAGTGTAATGGAGTCAGTAGAGAGACTAACGGAGTCAGTCGGGAGAATAACGGAGTCAGTAGGGAGAGTAACGGAATCAGTCGGGAGAGTAACGGAGTCAGTAGGGAGAGTAACAGAGTCAGTATGGAGTGTAACGGACTCAGCAGGGAGAGTAACGGAGTCAGTAGGGAGAGTAACGGAGTCGGTAGGGAGGGTAACGGAGTCAACAGAGAGAGTAATGGAGTCAGTAGGGAGAGGAACGGAGTCAGTAGAGAGAGTAACGTAGTCAGTAGAGAGAGTAACGGAGTCAGTAGGGAGAGTAACGGAGTCAGTAGAGAGACTAACGGAGTCAGTAGGGAGGTTAACGGAGTCAGTAGGGAGAGTAACAGAGTCAGTAGGGAGAGTAACGGACTCAGCAGGGAGAGTAACCGAGTCAGTAGAGAGACTAACGGAGTCAGTAGGGAGAGTAACGGAGTCAGTAGAGAGACTAACGGAGTCAGTAGGGAGAGTAACGGAGTCAGTAGAGAGACTAATGGAGTCAGTAGGGAGAGTAACGGAGTCAGTAGGGAGGGTAACGGAGTCAGTAGGGAGAGTAACGGAGTCAGTCGGGAGAGTAACGGAGTCAGTAGGAGGATAACGGAGTCAGTAGGGAGAAGAACGGAGGCAGTAGAGAGAGTAAAGGAGGCAGTTGAGAGAGTAACGGAGTCAGTAGAGAGACAAAGGGAGTCAGTAGGGAGAGGAACGGAGTCAGAAGGGAGATTAACGGAGTCAGTATGGAGTGTACCGTAGTCAGTAGAGAGACCAGCGGAGTCAGTACGGAGAGTAATGGAGTCAGTATGGAGAGTAACGGAGTCAGTGTGGAGAGTAACGGAGTCAGTAGGGAGAGTAGCGGAGTCAGTAGGGAGAGTAACGGAGTGAGTAGAGAGACAAACGGAGTCAGTAGGGAGAGTAACGGAGTCAGTAGGGAGAGTAACGGAGTCAGTAGAGAGACTAACGGAGTCAGTAGGGAGGTTGACGGAGTCAGTAGGGAGAGTAACAGAGTCAGTAGGGAGAGTAACGGACTCAGCAGGGAGAGTAACCGAGTCAGTAGAGAGACTAACGGAGTCAGTAGGGAGAGTAACGGAGTCAGTAGAGAGACTAATGGAGTCAGTAGGGAGAGTAACGGAGTCAGTAGGGAGGGTAACGGAGTCAGTAGGGAGAGTAACGGAGTCAGTCGGGAGAGTAACGGAGTCAGTAGGAGGATAACGGAGTCAGTAGGGAGAAGAACGGAGGCAGTAGAGAGAGTAAAGGAGGCAGTAGGGAGAGTAACGGAGTCAGTAGAGAGACAAAGGGAGTCAGTAGGGAGAGGAACGGAGTCAGAAGGGAGATTAACGGAGTCAGTATGGAGTGTACCGTAGTCAGTAGAGAGACCAGCGGAGTCAGTACGGAGAGTAATGGAGTCAGTATGGAGAGTAACGGAGTCAGTGTGGAGAGTAACGGAGTCAGTAGGGAGAGTAGCGGAGTCAGTAGGGAGAGTAACGGAGTGAGTAGAGAGACAAACGGAGTCAGTAGGGAGAGTAACGGAGTCAGTGGGGAGAGTAACGGAGTCAGTAGGGAGAGGAACGGAGTCAGTAGAGAGAGTAACGGAGTCAGTAGAGAGGGTAACGGCGTCAGTATGGAGTGTAACGGAGTCAGTATGGAGTGTAACGGAGTCAGTAGAGAGACTAATGGAGTCAGTAGGGAGAGTAACGGAGTCAGTCGGGAGAGTAACGGAGTCAGTAGGAGGATAACGGAGTCAGTAGGGAGAAGAACGGAGGCAGTAGAGAGAGTAAAGGAGGCAGTTGAGAGAGTAACGGAGTCAGTAGAGAGACAAAGGGAGTCAGTAGGGAGAGGAACGGAGTCAGAAGGGAGATTAACGGAGTCAGTATGGAGTGTACCGTAGTCAGTAGAGAGACCAGCGGAGTCAGTACGGAGAGTAATGGAGTCAGTATGGAGAGTAACGGAGTCAGTGTGGAGAGTAACGGAGTCAGTAGGGAGAGTAGCGGAGTCAGTAGGGAGAGTAACGGAGTGAGTAGAGAGACAAACGGAGTCATTAGGGAGAGTAACGGAGTCAGTAGGGAGAGTAACGGAGTCAGTAGAGAGACTAACGGAGTCAGTAGGGAGGTTGACGGAGTCAGTAGGGAGAGTAACAGAGTCAGTAGGGAGAGTAACGGACTCAGCAGGGAGAGTAACCGAGTCAGTAGAGAGACTAACGGAGTCAGTAGGGAGAGTAACGGAGTCAGTAGAGAGACTAATGGAGTCAGTAGGGAGAGTAACGGAGTCAGTAGGGAGGGTAACGGAGTCAGTAGGGAGAGTAACGGAGTCAGTCGGGAGAGTAACGGAGTCAGTAGGAGGATAACGGAGTCAGTAGGGAGAAGAACGGAGGCAGTAGAGAGAGTAAAGGAGGCAGTTGAGAGAGTAACGGAGTCAGTAGAGAGACAAAGGGAGTCAGTAGGGAGAGGAACGGAGTCAGAAGGGAGATTAACGGAGTCAGTATGGAGTGTACCGTAGTCAGTAGAGAGACCAGCGGAGTCAGTACGGAGAGTAATGGAGTCAGTATGGAGAGTAACGGAGTCAGTGTGGAGAGTAACGGAGTCAGTAGGGAGAGTAGCGGAGTCAGTAGGGAGAGTAACGGAGTGAGTAGAGAGACAAACGGAGTCAGTAGGGAGAGTAACGGAGTCAGTAGGGAGAGTAACGGAGTCAGTAGAGAGACTAACGGAGTCAGTAGGGAGGTTGACGGAGTCAGTAGGGAGAGTAACAGAGTCAGTAGGGAGAGTAACGGACTCAGCAGGGAGAGTAACCGAGTCAGTAGAGAGACTAACGGAGTCAGTAGGGAGAGTAACGGAGTCAGTAGAGAGACTAATGGAGTCAGTAGGGAGAGTAACGGAGTCAGTAGGGAGGGTAACGGAGTCAGTAGGGAGAGTAACGGAGTCAGTCGGGAGAGTAACGGAGTCAGTAGGAGGATAACGGAGTCAGTAGGGAGAAGAACGGAGGCAGTAGAGAGAGTAAAGGAGGCAGTTGAGAGAGTAACGGAGTCAGTAGAGAGACAAAGGGAGTCAGTAGGGAGAGGAACGGAGTCAGAAGGGAGATTAACGGAGTCAGTATGGAGTGTACCGTAGTCAGTAGAGAGACCAGCGGAGTCAGTACGGAGAGTAATGGAGTCAGTATGGAGAGTAACGGAGTCAGTGTGGAGAGTAACGGAGTCAGTAGGGAGAGTAGCGGAGTCAGTAGGGAGAGTAACGGAGTGAGTAGAGAGACAAACGGAGTCAGTAGGGAGAGTAACGGAGTCAGTGGGGAGAGTAACGGAGTCAGTAGAGAGACTAACGGAGTCAGTAGGGAGAGTTACGGAGTCAGTAGGGAGAGTAACGGAGTCAGTAGGGAGAGTAACGGAGTCAGTAGGTAGAGAAACGGAGTCAGTAGGCAGAGGAACGGAGTCAGTAGAGAGAGTAACGGAGTCAGGAGAGAGAGTAATGGAGTCAGTAGGGAGAGTAACGGAGTCAGTATGGAGTGTAGCGGAGTCAGTAGGGAGAGTAACGGAGTCAGTAGAGAGGCTAATGGAGTCAGTAGGGAGAATAACGGAGTCAGTATGGAGAGTAACGGGGTCAGTATGGAGAGTAACGGAGTCAGTATGGAGAGTAACGGAGTCAGTATGGAGGGTAACGGGGTCAGTAAGGAGAGTAACGGAGTCAGTAGGGAGAATAACGGAGTCAGTATGGAGAGTAACGGGGTCAGTAGGGAGAGTAACGGAGTCAGTATGGAGAGTAACGGAGTCAGTAGGGAGAGTAACAGAGTCAGTAGGGAGAGTGACGGAGTCAGTAGGGAGAGTAACGGAGTCAGTATGGAGTGTAACGGAATCAGTAGGGAGTGTTACGCAGACAGGAGGGAGAGTAAAGGAGTCAGTTGGGAGGGTAACGGAGTCAGTAGGGAGAGTAACGGAGTCAGTATGGAGAGTAACGGAGTCAGTAGGGAGAGTAACGGAATCAGTAGGGAGGGTAACGGAGTCAGTAGGGAGAGTAACGGAGTCAGTAGGGAGAGTAACGGAGTCAGTAGGGACAGTAACGGAGTCAGTATGGAGTGTAACGGACTCAGCAGGGAGAGTAACGGAGTCAGTAGGGAGAGTAACGGAGTCAGTAGGGAGAGTAACGGAGTCAGCAGGGACAGTAACGGAGTCAGTAAGGAGCGTAACGGACTCAGCAGGGAGAGTAACGGAGTCAGTAGGGAGAGTAACGGAGTCAATAGAGAGGGTAACGGCGTCAGTATGGAGAGTAACGGAGTCCGTAGGGAGAGTAACGGAGTCAGTAGGGAGATTAACGTAGTCAGTATGGAGCGTACCGCAGTCAGTAGAGAGACCAGCGGAGTCAGTAGGGAGAGTAACGGAGTCAGTATGGAGAGTAACGGAGTCAGTATGGAGAGTAACGCAGTCAGTAAAGAGACACACGGAGTCAGTAGGGAGAGTAACGGAGTCAGTAGGGAGAGTTACGGAGTCAGTAGGGAGAGTAACAGAGTCAGTAGGGAGATTAACGGAGTCAGTATTGTGTGTACCGTAGTCAGTAGAGAGACCAGCGGAGTCAGTAGGGAGAGTAACGGAGTGAGTAGGGAGAATAACGGAGTCAGTGTGGAGAGTAACGGAGTCAGTAGGGACAGTAGCGGAGTCAGTAGGGAGACAAACGGAGTCAGTAGGGAGAGGAACGGAGTCAGAAGGGAGATAAACGGATTCAGTATGGAGAGTAATGGAGTCAGTAGGGAGAGTAACGGAGTCAGTAGGGAGAGGAACGGAGTCAGTAGAGAGAGTAACGGAGTCAGTCGAGAGAGTAATGGAGTCAGCAGGGAGAGTAACGGAGTCAGTAGGGACGATAACGGAGTCAGTATGGAGTGTAGCGGAGTCAGTAGGGAGAGGAACGGAGTCAGTATGGAGTGTAACGGAGTCAGTATGGAGTATAACGGAGTCAGTAGAGAGACGAACGGAGTCAGTAGGGAGAGTAACAGAGTCAGTAGGGAGAGTGACGGAGTCAGTAGGGAGGGTAACGGTGTCAGTAGGGAGAGTAACGGAGTAAGTAGCGAGGGTAACGGAGTCAGTAGGGAGAGTAACGGAGTCAGTATGGAGGGTAACGGAGTCAGTAGGAAGTGTAACGGAGTCAGTATGGAGGGTAACGGAGTCAGTCGGGAGAGTAACGGAGTAAGTAGCGAGGGTAACGGAGTCAGTAGGGAGAGTAACGGAGTAAGTAGGGAGGGTAACGGAGTCAGTAGGGACAGTAACAGAGTCAGTACGGCGAGTACCGGAGTCAGTAGGGAGGGTAACGGTGTCAGTAGGGAGGGTAACGGAGTCAGTCGGGAGAGTAACGGAGTCAGTCGGGACAGCAACGGAGTCAGTAGGGAGAGTAAGGGAGTCAGTATGGAGAGTGACGGAGTCAGTAGGGAGAGTAACGGAGTCAGTAGGGACAGTAACGGAGTCAGTATGGAGTGTAACGGACTCAGCAGGGAGAGTAACGGAGTCAGTAGGGAGAGTAATGGAGTTAGTAGAGAGGGAGCGGCGTCAGTAGGGAGAGTAACGGAGTCAGTAGGGAGAGTAACGGAGTCAGTAGGGAGATTAACGTAGTCAGTACGGAGTGTACCGCAGTCAGTAGAGAGACCAGCGGAGTCAGTAGGGAGAGTAACGGAGTCAGTATGGAGAGTAACGGAGTCAGTATGGAGAGTAACGCAGTCAGTAAAGAGACGCACGGAGTCAGTAGGGAGAGTAACGGAGTCAGTAGGGAGAGTAACGGAGTCAGTAGGGAGAGTAACAGAGTCAGTAGGGAGATTAACGGAGTCAGTATGGAGTGTACCCTAGTCAGTCGAGAGACCAGCGGAGTCAGTAGGGAGAGTAACGGAGTCAGTCGGGAGAATAACGGAGTCAGTATGGAGAGTAATGGAGTCAGTAGGGAGAGTAACGGAGTCAGTAGGGAGAGGAACGGAGTCAGTAGAGAGAGTAACGGAGTCAGTAGAGAGGGTAACGGCGTCAGTATGGAGTGTAACGGAGTCAGTATGGAGTGTAACGGAGTCAGTAGAGAGACGAACGGAGTCAGTAGGGAGAATAACGGAGTCAGTAGGGAGAGTAACGGAATCAGTAGGGAGAGTTACGGAGTCAGAAGGGAGAGTAACAGAGTCAGTATGGAGTGTAACGGACTCAGCAGGGAGAGTAACGGAGTCAGTAGGGACGATAACGGAGTCAGTATGGAGTGTAGCGGAGTCAGTAGGGAGAGGAACAGAGTCAGTATGGAGTGTAACAGAGTCAGTATGGAGTGTAATGGAGTCAGTAGAGAGACTAACGGAGTCAGTCGGGAGAATAACGGAGTCAGTAGGGAGAGTAACGGAATCAGTCGGGAGAGTAACGGAGTCAGTAGGGAGAGTAACAGAGTCAGTATGGAGTGTAACGGACTCAGCAGGGAGAGTAACGGAGTCAGTAGGGAGAGTAACGGAGTCGGTAGGGAGGGTAACGGAGTCAACAGAGAGAGTAATGGAGTCAGTAGGGAGAGGAACGGAGTCAGTAGAGAGAGTAACGTAGTCAGTAGAGAGAGTAACGGAGTCAGTAGGGAGAGTAACGGAGTCAGTAGAGAGACTAACGGAGTCAGTAGGGAGGTTAACGGAGTCAGTAGGGAGAGTAACAGAGTCAGTAGGGAGAGTAACGGACTCAGCAGGGAGAGTAACCGAGTCAGTAGAGAGACTAACGGAGTCAGTAGGGAGAGTAACGGAGTCAGTAGAGAGACTAACGGAGTCAGTAGGGAGAGTAACGGAGTCAGTAGAGAGACTAATGGAGTCAGTAGGGAGAGTAACGGAGTCAGTAGGGAGGGTAACGGAGTCAGTAGGGAGAGTAACGGAGTCAGTCGGGAGAGTAACGGAGTCAGTAGGAGGATAACGGAGTCAGTAGGGAGAAGAACGGAGGCAGTAGAGAGAGTAAAGGAGGCAGTTGAGAGAGTAACGGAGTCAGTAGAGAGACAAAGGGAGTCAGTAGGGAGAGGAACGGAGTCAGAAGGGAGATTAACGGAGTCAGTATGGAGTGTACCGTAGTCAGTAGAGAGACCAGCGGAGTCAGTACGGAGAGTAATGGAGTCAGTATGGAGAGTAACGGAGTCAGTGTGGAGAGTAACGGAGTCAGTAGGGAGAGTAGCGGAGTCAGTAGGGAGAGTAACGGAGTGAGTAGAGAGACAAACGGAGTCAGTAGGGAGAGTAACGGAGTCAGTAGGGAGAGTAACGGAGTCAGTAGAGAGACTAACGGAGTCAGTAGGGAGGTTGACGGAGTCAGTAGGGAGAGTAACAGAGTCAGTAGGGAGAGTAACGGACTCAGCAGGGAGAGTAACCGAGTCAGTAGAGAGACTAACGGAGTCAGTAGGGAGAGTAACGGAGTCAGTAGAGAGACTAATGGAGTCAGTAGGGAGAGTAACGGAGTCAGTAGGGAGGGTAACGGAGTCAGTAGGGAGAGTAACGGAGTCAGTCGGGAGAGTAACGGAGTCAGTAGGAGGATAACGGAGTCAGTAGGGAGAAGAACGGAGGCAGTAGAGAGAGTAAAGGAGGCAGTTGAGAGAGTAACGGAGTCAGTAGAGAGACAAAGGGAGTCAGTAGGGAGAGGAACGGAGTCAGAAGGGAGATTAACGGAGTCAGTATGGAGTGTACCGTAGTCAGTAGAGAGACCAGCGGAGTCAGTACGGAGAGTAATGGAGTCAGTATGGAGAGTAACGGAGTCAGTGTGGAGAGTAACGGAGTCAGTAGGGAGAGTAGCGGAGTCAGTAGGGAGAGTAACGGAGTGAGTAGAGAGACAAACGGAGTCAGTAGGGAGAGTAACGGAGTCAGTGGGGAGAGTAACGGAGTCAGTAGAGAGACTAACGGAGTCAGTAGGGAGAGTAACGGAGTCAGTAGGGAGAGTAACGGAGTCAGTAGGGAGAGTAACGGAGTCAGTAGGTAGAGAAACGGAGTCAGTAGGCAGAGGAACGGAGTCAGTAGAGAGAGTAACGGAGTCAGGAGAGAGAGTAATGGAGTCAGTAGGGAGAGTAACGGAGTCAGTATGGAGTGTAGCGGAGTCAGTAGGGAGAGTAACGGAGTCAGTAGAGAGGCTAATGGAGTCAGTAGGGAGAATAACGGAGTCAGTATGGAGAGTAACGGGGTCAGTATGGAGAGTAACGGAGTCAGTATGGAGAGTAACGGAGTCAGTATGGAGGGTAACGGGGTCAGTAAGGAGAGTAACGGAGTCAGTAGGGAGAATAACGGAGTCAGTATGGAGAGTAACGGGGTCAGTAGGGAGAGTAACGGAGTCAGTATGGAGAGTAACGGAGTCAGTAGGGAGAGTAACAGAGTCAGTAGGGAGAGTGACGGAGTCAGTAGGGAGAGTAACGGAGTCAGTATGGAGTGTAACGGAATCAGTAGGGAGTGTTACGCAGACAGGAGGGAGAGTAAAGGAGTCAGTTGGGAGGGTAACGGAGTCAGTAGGGAGAGTAACGGAGTCAGTATGGAGAGTAACGGAGTCAGTAGGGAGAGTAACGGAATCAGTAGGGAGGGTAACGGAGTCAGTAGGGAGAGTAACGGAGTCAGTAGGGAGAGTAACGGAGTCAGTAGGGACAGTAACGGAGTCAGTATGGAGTGTAACGGACTCAGCAGGGAGAGTAACGGAGTCAGTAGGGAGAGTAACGGAGTCAGTAGGGAGAGTAACGGAGTCAGCAGGGACAGTAACGGAGTCAGTAAGGAGCGTAACGGACTCAGCAGGGAGAGTAACGGAGTCAGTAGGGAGAGTAACGGAGTCAATAGAGAGGGTAACGGCGTCAGTATGGAGAGTAACGGAGTCCGTAGGGAGAGTAACGGAGTCAGTAGGGAGATTAACGTAGTCAGTATGGAGCGTACCGCAGTCAGTAGAGAGACCAGCGGAGTCAGTAGGGAGAGTAACGGAGTCAGTATGGAGAGTAACGGAGTCAGTATGGAGAGTAACGCAGTCAGTAAAGAGACACACGGAGTCAGTAGGGAGAGTAACGGAGTCAGTAGGGAGAGTTACGGAGTCAGTAGGGAGAGTAACAGAGTCAGTAGGGAGATTAACGGAGTCAGTATTGTGTGTACCGTAGTCAGTAGAGAGACCAGCGGAGTCAGTAGGGAGAGTAACGGAGTGAGTAGGGAGAATAACGGAGTCAGTGTGGAGAGTAACGGAGTCAGTAGGGACAGTAGCGGAGTCAGTAGGGAGACAAACGGAGTCAGTAGGGAGAGGAAAGGAGTCAGAAGGGAGATAAACGGATTCAGTATGGAGAGTAATGGAGTCAGTAGGGAGAGTAACGGAGTCAGTAGGGAGAGGAACGGAGTCAGTAGAGAGAGTAACGGAGTCAGTCGAGAGAGTAATGGAGTCAGCAGGGAGAGTAACGGAGTCAGTAGGGACGATAACGGAGTCAGTATGGAGTGTAGCGGAGTCAGTAGGGAGAGGAACGGAGTCAGTATGGAGTGTAACGGAGTCAGTATGGAGTGTAACGGAGTCAGTAGAGAGACGAACGGAGTCAGTAGGGAGAGTAACAGAGTCAGTAGGGAGAGTGACGGAGTCAGTAGGGAGGGTAACGGTGTCAGTAGGGAGAGTAACGGAGTAAGTAGCGAGGGTAACGGAGTCAGTAGGGAGAGTAACGGAGTCAGTATGGAGGGTAACGGAGTCAGTAGGAAGTGTAACGGAGTCAGTATGGAGGGTAACGGAGTCAGTCGGGAGAGTAACGGAGTAAGTAGCGAGGGTAACGGAGTCAGTAGGGAGAGTAACGGAGTAAGTAGGGAGGGTAACGGAGTCAGTAGGGACAGTAACAGAGTCAGTACGGCGAGTACCGGAGTCAGTAGGGAGGGTAACGGAGTCAGTAGGGAGGGTAACGGAGTCAGTCGGGAGAGTAACGGAGTCAGTCGGGACAGCAACGGAGTCAGTAGGGAGAGTAAGGGAGTCAGTATGGAAAGTGACGGAGTCAGTAGGGAGAGTAACGGAGTCAGTAGGGACAGTAACGGAGTCAGTATGGAGTGTAACGGACTCAGCAGGGAGAGTAACGGAGTCAGTAGGGAGAGTAATGGAGTTAGTAGAGAGGGAGCGGCGTCAGTAGGGAGAGTAACGGAGTCAGTAGGGAGAGTAACGGAGTCAGTAGGGAGATTAACGTAGTCAGTACGGAGTGTACCGCAGTCAGTAGAGAGACCAGCGGAGTCAGTAGGGAGAGTAACGGAGTCAGTATGGAGAGTAACGGAGTCAGTATGGAGAGTAACGCAGTCAGTAAAGAGACGCACGGAGTCAGTAGGGAGAGTAACGGAGTCAGTAGGGAGAGTAACGGAGTCAGTAGGGAGAGTAACAGAGTCAGTAGGGAGATTAACGGGGTCAGTATGGAGTGTACCCTAGTCAGTCGAGAGACCAGCGGAGTCAGTAGGGAGAGTAACGGAGTCAGTCGGGAGAATAACGGAGTCAGTATGGAGAGTAATGGAGTCAGTAGGGAGAGTAACGGAGTCAGTAGGGAGAGGAACGGAGTCAGTAGAGAGAGTAACGGAGTCAGTAGAGAGGGTAACGGCGTCAGTATGGAGTGTAACGGAGTCAGGATGGAGTGTAACGGAGTCAGTAGAGAGACGAACGGAGTCAGTAGGGAGAATAACGGAGTCAGGAGGGAGAGTAACGGAATCAGTAGGGAGAGTTACGGAGTCAGAAGGGAGAGTAACAGAGTCAGTATGGAGTGTAACGGACTCAGCAGGGAGAGTAACGGAGTCAGTAGGGACGATAACGGAGTCAGTATGGAGTGTAGCGGAGTCAGTAGGGAGAGGAACAGAGTCAGTATGGAGTGTAACAGAGTCAGTATGGAGTGTAATGGAGTCAGTAGAGAGACTAACGGAGTCAGTCGGGAGAATAACGGAGTCAGTAGGGAGAGTAACGGAATCAGTCGGGAGAGTAACGGAGTCAGTAGGGAGAGTAACAGAGTCAGTATGGAGTGTAACGGACTCAGCAGGGAGAGTAACGGAGTCAGTAGGGAGAGTAACGGAGTCGGTAGGGAGGGTAACGGAGTCGGTAGGGAGGGTAACGGAGTCAACAGAGAGAGTAATGGAGTCAGTAGGGAGAGGAACGGAGTCAGTAGAGAGAGTAACGTAGTCAGTAGAGAGAGTAATGGAGTCAGTAGGGAGAGTAACGGAGTCAGTAGGGAGAGGAAGGGAGTGAGTAGGGATGATAACGGAGTCAGTATGGATTGTAACAGTCAGTAGAGAGACTAACGGAGTCAGTAGGGACAGTAACGGAGTCAGTATGGAGTGTAACGGACTCAGCAGGGAGAGTAACGGAGTCAGTATGGAGAGTAACGGAGTTAGTAGAGAGGGAGCGGCGTCAGTAGGGAGAGTAACGGAGTCAGTAGGGAGAGTAACGGAGTCAGTAGGGAGATTAACGTAGTCAGTACGGAGTGTACCGCAGTCAGTAGAGAGACCAGCGGAGTCAGTAGGGAGAGTAACGGAGTCAGTATGGAGAGTAACGGAGTCAGTATGGAGAGTAACGCAGTCAGTAAAGAGACACACGGAGTCAGTAGGGAGAGTAACGGAGTCAGTAGGGAGAGTAACGGAGTCAGTAGGGAGAGTAACAGAGTCAGTAGGGAGATTAACGGAGTCAGTAGGGAGAATGACGGAGTCAGTATGGAGAGTAATGGAGTCAGTAGGGAGAGTAACGGAGTCGGTAGGGAGGGTAACGGAGTCGGTAGGGAGGGTAACGGAGTCAACAGAGAGAGTAATGGAGTCAGTAGGGAGAGGAACGGAGTCAGTAGAGAGAGTAACGTAGTCAGTAGAGAGAGTAATGGAGTCAGTAGGGAGAGTAACGGAGTCAGTAGGGAGAGGAAGGGAGTGAGTAGGGATGATAACGGAGTCAGTATGGATTGTAACAGTCAGTAGAGAGACTAACGGAGTCAGTAGGGACAGTAACGGAGTCAGTATGGAGTGTAACGGACTCAGCAGGGAGAGTAACGGAGTCAGTATGGAGAGTAACGGAGTTAGTAGAGAGGGAGCGGCGTCAGTAGGGAGAGTAACGGAGTCAGTAGGGAGAGTAACGGAGTCAGTAGGGAGATTAACGTAGTCAGTACGGAGTGTACCGCAGTCAGTAGAGAGACCAGCGGAGTCAGTAGGGAGAGTAACGGAGTCAGTATGGAGAGTAACGGAGTCAGTATGGAGAGTAACGCAGTCAGTAAAGAGACACACGGAGTCAGTAGGGAGAGTAACGGAGTCAGTAGGGAGAGTAACGGAGTCAGTAGGGAGAGTAACAGAGTCAGTAGGGAGATTAACGGAGTCAGTATGGAGTGTACCGTAGTCAGTAGAGAGACCAGCGGAGTCAGTAGGGAGAGTAACGGAGTCAGTAGGGAGAATGACGGAGTCAGTATGGAGAGTAATGGAGTCAGTAGGGAGAGTAACGGAGTCAGTAGGGAGAGGAACGGAGTCGGTAGAGAGAGTAACGGAGTCAGTAGAGAGGGTAACGGCGTCAGTATGGAGTGTAACAGAGTCAGTATGGAGTGTAACGGAGTCAGTAGAGAGACGAACGGAGTCAGTAGGGAGAATAACGGAGTCAGTAGGGAGAGTAACGGAATCAGTAGGGAGAGTTACGGAGTCAGTAGGGAGAGTAACAGAGTCAGTATGGAGTGTAACGGACTCAGCAGGGAGAGTAACGGAGTCAGTAGGGACGATAACGGAGTCAGTATGGAGTGTAGCGGAGTCAGTAGGGAGAGGAACAGAGTCAGTATGGAGTGTAACAGAGTCAGTATGGAGTGTAATGGAGTCAGTAGAGAGACTAACGGAGTCAGTCGGGAGAATAACGGAGTCAGTAGGGAGAGTAACGGAATCAGTAGGGAGAGTAACGGAGTCAGTAGGGAGAGTAACAGAGTCAGTATGGAGTGTAACGGACTTAGCAGAGAGAGTAATGGAGTCAGTAGGGAGAGGAACGGAGTCAGTAGAGAGAGTAACGTAGTCAGTAGAGAGAGTAATGGAGTCAGTAGGGAGAGTAACGGAGTCAGTAGGGAGAGGAAGGGAGTGAGTAGGGATGATAACGGAGTCAGTATGGATTGTAACAGTCAGTAGAGAGACTAACGGAGTCAGTCGGGAGTGTAACGGAGTCAGTAGGGAGAGTAACGGGGTCAGTAGGTAGAGTAACGGAGTCAGTAGGGAGAGTAACGGAGTCAGCAGGGACAGTAACGGAGTCAGTATGGAGTGTAACGGACTCAGCAGGGAGAGTAACGGAGTCAGTAGGGAGAGTAACGGAGTCAATAGAGAGGGTAACGGCGTCAGTATGGAGAGTAACGGAGTCCGTAGGGAGAGTAACGGAGTCAGTAGGGAGATTAACGTAGTCAGTATGGAGTGTACCGCAGTCAGTAGAGAGACCAGCGGAGTCAGTAGGGAGAGTAACGGAGTCAGTATGGAGAGTAACGGAGTCAGTATGGAGAGTAACGCAGTCAGTAAAGAGACACACGGAGTCAGTAGGGAGAGTAACGGAGTCAGTAGGGAGAGTAACGGAGTCAGTAGGGAGAGTAACAGAGTCAGTAGGGAGATTAACGGAGTCAGTATGGAGTGTACCGTAGTCAGTAGAGAGACCAGCGGAGTCAGTAGGGAGAGTAACGAAGTCAGTAGGGAGAATGACGGAGTCAGTATGGAGAGTAATGGAGTCAGTGGGGAGAGTAACGGAGTCAGTAGGGAGAGGAACGGAGTCAGTAGAGAGAGTAACGGAGTCAGTAGAGAGGGTAACGGAGTCAGCAGGGAGAGTAACGGAGTCAGTAGGGACGATAACGGAGTCAGTATGGAGTGTAGCGGAGTCAGTAGGGAGAGGAACGGAGTCAGTATGAAGTGTAACGGAGTCAGTATGGAGTGTAACGGAGTCAGTAGGGAGAGTTACGGAGTCAGTAGGGAGAGTAACAGAGTCAGTAGGGAGAGTAACGGAGTCAGTAGAGAGAGTGAAGGAGGCAGTTGAGAGAGTAACGGAGTCAGTAGAGAGACAAACGGATTCAGTATGGAGAGTAATGGAGTCAGTAGGGAGAGTAACGGAGACAGTAGGGAGAGGAACGGAGTCAGTAGAGAGAGTAACGGAGTCAGTCGAGAGAGTAATGGAGTCAGCAGGGAGAGTAACGGAGTCAGTAGGGACGATAACGGAGTCAGTATGGAGTGTAGCGGAGTCAGTAGGGAGAGGAACGGAGTCAGTATGGAGTGTAACGGAGTCAGTATGGAGTGTAACGGAGTCAGTAGAGAGACGAACGGAGTCAGTAGGGAGAATAACGGAGTCAGTAGGGAGAGTAACGGAATCAGTAGGGAGAGTAACGGAGTCAGTAGGGCGAGTAACAGAGTCAGTATGGAGTGTTACGGACTCAGCAGGGAGAGTAACGGAGTCAGTAGGGAGAGTAACGGAGTCAGTAGAGAGAGTAATGGAGTCAGTAGGGAGAGGAACGGAGTCAGTAGAGAGAGTAATGGAGTCAGTAGGGAGAGGAACGGAGTCAGTAGAGAGAGTAACGTAGTCAGTAGAGAGAGTAATGGAGTCAGTAGGGAGAGTAACGGAGCCAGTAGGGAGAGGAAGGGAGTGAGTAGGGATGATAACGGAGTCAGTATGGATTGTAACAGAGTCAGTAGAGAGACTAACGGAGTCAGTCGGGAGTGTAAAGGAGTCAGTAGGGAGAGTAACGGGGTCAGTAGGGAGAGTAACGGAGTCAGTATGGAGAGTAACGGAGTCAGTAGGGAGAGTAACGGAGTCAGTATGGAGAATAACGGAGTCAGTAGGGAGAATAACGGAGTCAGTAGGGAGAGTAACAGAGTCAGTAGGGAGAGTGACGGAGTCAGTAGGGAGGGTAACGGAATCAGTAGGGAGAGTAACGGAGTCAGTATGGAGAGTAACGTAGTCAGTTGGGAGAGTAACAGAGTCAGTAGGGAGAGTGACGGAGTCAGTTGGGAGGGTAACGGTGTCAGTAGGGAGAGTAACGGAGTAAGTAGCGAGGGTAACGGAGTCAGTAGGGAGAGTAACGGAGTCAGTATGGAGGGTAACGGAGTCAGTAGGAAGTGTAACGGAGTCAGTAGGGAGGGTAACGGAGTCAGTAGGGAGAGTAACGGAGTAAGTAGCGAGGGTAACGGAGTCAGTAGGGAGAGTAACGGAGTAAGTAGGGAGGGTAACGGAGTCAGTAGGGACAGTAACAGAGTCAGTACGGCGAGTACCGGAGTCAGTAGGGAGGGTAACGGAGTCAGTCGGGAGAGTAACGGAGTCAGTCGGGACAGCAACGGAGTCAGTAGGGAGAGTAAGGGAGTCAGTATGGAGAGTGACGGAGTCAGTAGGGAGAGTAACGGAGTCAGTAGGGACAGTAACGGAGTCAGTATGGAGTGTAACGGACTCAGCAGGGAGAGTAACGGGGTCAGTAGGGAGAGTAACGGAGTCAGTATGGAGAGTAACGGTGTCAGTAGGGACAGTAACAGAGTCAGTAGGGAGAGTGACGGAGTCAGTAGGGAGAGTAACGGAGTCAGTAGGGAGTGTAACGGAATCAGTAGGGAGTGTTACGGAGACAGGAAGGAGAGTAAAGGAGTCAGTTGGGAGGGTAACGGAATCAGTAGGGAGGGTAACGGAATCAGTAGGGAGGGTAACGGAGTCAGTGGGGATAGTAACGGACTCAGTAGGGAGAGTAACGGAGTCAGTATGGAGTGTAACGGAGTCAGTAGGGACAGTAACGGACTCAGTAGGGAGAGTAACGGAGTCAGTAGGGAGGGTAACGGAGTCAGTGGGGATAGTAACGGACTCAGTAGGGAGAGTAACGGAGTCAGTAGGGACAGTAACGGAGTCAGTATGGAGTGTAACGGACTCAGCAGGGAGAGTAACGGAGTCAGTAGGGAGAGTAACGGAGTCAGTAGGGAGGGTAACGGAGTCAGTCGGGAGGGTAACAGAGTCAGTAGGGAGGGTAACGGAGTCAGTCAGGAGGGTAACGGAGTCAGTCGGGAGAGTAACGGAGTCAGTCGGGACAGCAACGCAGTCAGTAGGGAGAGGAAGGGAGTCAGTATGGAGAGTGACGGAGTCAGTAGGGAGGGCAACAGAGTCAGTAGGGAGAGGAACGGAGTCAGTATGGAGTGTAATGAAGTCAGTAGGGAGAGGAACGGAGTCAGTAGGGAGAGTAACGCAGTCAGTAGGGAGAGTAACGCAGTCAGTAGAGAGGGTAACGGAGTCAGTAGGGAGAGTAATGGAGTCAGTAGGAGGGTAACGGATTCAGTAGGGAGAGTAACGGAGTCAGTAGGGAGAGTAACGCAGTCAGTAGGGAGAGTAACGCAGTCAGTAGAGAGGGTAACGGAGTCTGTAGGGAGAGTAATGGAGTCAGTACGGAGAGTAACGGAGTCAGTAGGAGGGTAACGGATTCAGTAAGGAGAAGAACGGAGTCAGTAGAGAGAGTAACGGAGTCAGTCGAGAGAGTAACGGAGTCAGTAGGGACGTTAACGGAGTCAGTAAGGATTGTAACAGAATCAGTAGGGAGATTAACGGAGTCAGTATGGAGTGTACCGTAGTCAGTAGAGACACCAGTGGAGTCAGTAGGGAGAGTAATGGAGTCAGTATGGAGAGTAACGGAGTCAGTATGGAGAGTAACAGAGTCAGTAGGGAGGGTAACGGAGTCAGTCGGGAGGGTAACGGAGTCAGTCGGGAGAGTAACGGAGTCAGTCGGGACAGCAACGCAGTCAGTAGGGAGAGGAAGGGAGTCAGTATGGAGAGTGACGGAGTCAGTAGGGAGGGTAAGGGAGTCAGTAGGGAGAGGAACGGAGTCAGTATGGAGTGTAACGGAGTCAGTAGGGAGAGGAACGGAGTCAGTAGGGAGAGTAACGCAGTCAGTAGGGAGAGTAACGCAGTCAGTAGAGAGGGTAACGGAGTCAGTAGGGAGAGGAACGGAGTCAGTAGAGAGAGTAACGTAGTCAGTAGAGAGAGTAATGGAGTCAGTAGGGAGAGTAACGGAGTCAGTAGGGAGAGGAAGGGAGTGAGTAGGGATGATAACGGAGTCAGTATGGATTGTAACAGTCAGTAGAGAGACTAACGGAGTCAGTCGGGAGTGTAACGGAGTCAGTAGGGAGAGTAAGGGGGTCAGTAGGTAGAGTAACGGAGTCAGTATGGAGAGTAACGGAGTCAGTAGGGAGAGTAACGGAGTCAGTAGGGAGAGGAACGGAGTCAGTAGAGAGAATAACGTAGTCAGTAGAGAGAGTAATGGAGTCTGTAGGGAGAGTAACAGAGTCAGTAGGGAGAGTAATGGAGTCAGTAGGGAGAGTAACGGAGTCAGTATGGAGAATAACGGAGTCAGTAGGGAGAATTACGGAATCAGTAGGGAGAGTAACGGAGTCAGTAGGGCGAGTAACAGAGTCAGTATGGAGTGTTACGGACTCAGCAGGGAGAGTAACGGAGTCAGTAGGGAGAGTAACGGAGTCGGTAGGGAGGGTAACGGAGTCAGTAGAGAGAGTAATGGAGTCAGTAGGGAGAGGAACGGAGTCAGTAGAGAGAGGAACGTAGTCAGTAGAGAGAGTAATGGAGTCAGTAGGGAGAGTAACGGAGTCAGTAGGGAGAGGAAGGGAGTGAGTAGGGATGATAATGGAGTCAGTATGGATTGTAACTGAGTCAGTAGAGAGACTAACGGAGTCAGTCGGGAGTGTAAAGGAGTCAGTAGGGAGAGTAACGGAGTCAGTAGGGAGAGTAACGGAGTCAGTATGGAGAGTAACGGAGTCAGTAGGGAGAGTAACAGAGTGAGTAGGGATGATAATGGTGTCAGTATGGATTGTAACAGAGTCAGTAGAGAGACTAACGGAGTCAGTAGGTAGAGTAACGGAGTCAGTAGGGAGAGGAACGGAGTCAGTAGAGAGAGTAACGGATTCAGTAGAGAGAGTAAAGGAGTCAGTAGGGAGAGTAACGGAGTCAGTAGAGAGACTAACGGAGTCAGTAGGGAGAGTAACGGAGTCAGTAGGGAGAGTAACGGAGTCAGTAGGGAGGGTAACGGAGTCAGTAGGGAGAGTAACGGAGTCAGTAGTAGGGTAACGGAGTCAGTAGGGAGAGGAACGGAGGCAGTAGAGAGAGTAAAGGAGGCAGTTGAGAGAGTAATGGAGTCAGTAGGGAGTGTACCGTAGTCAGTAGAGAGACCAGCGGAGTCAGTAGGGAGAGTAACAGAGTCAGTAGGGAGATTAACGGAGTCAGTATGGAGTGTACCGTAGTCAGTAGAGAGACCAGCGGAGTCAGGAGGGAGAGTAACGGAGTCAGTATGGCAAGTAACGGAGTCAGTGTGGAGAGTAACAGAGTCAGTGGAGAGACAAACGGCGTCAGTAGGGAGAGTAACGGAGTCAGTAGAGAGACTAACGGAGTCAGTAGAGAGACTAACGGAGTCAGTAGGGAGAGTAACGGAGTCAGTAGGGAGAGTAACGGAGTCAGTAGGGAGAGTAACAGAGTGAGTAGGGATGATAACGGAGTCAGTATGGATTGTAACAGAGTCAGTAGAGAGACTAACGGAGTCAGTAGGTAGAGTAACGGAGTCAGTAGGGAGAGGAACGGAGTCAGTAGAGAGAGTAACGGATTCAGTAGAGAGAGTAATGGAGTCAGTAGGGAGAGTAACGGAGTCAGTAGAGAGACTAACGGAGTCAGTAGGGAGAGTAACGGAGTCAGTAGGGAGAGTAACGGAGTCAGTAGGGAGGGTAATGGAGTCAGTAGGGAGAGTAACGGAGTCAGTCGTAGGGTAACGGAGTCAGTAGGGAGAGGATCGGAGGCAGTAGAGAGAGAAAAGGAGGCAGTTGAGAGAGTAATGGAGTCAGTAGGGAGTGTACCGTAGTCAGTAGAGAGACCAGCGGAGTCAGTAGGGAGAGTAACGGAGTCAGTGTGGAGAGTAACGGAGTCAGTAGGGAGAGTAACAGAGTCAGTATGGAGAGTAATGGAGTCAGTGTGGAGAGTAACGGAGTCAGTGGAGAGACAAACGGAGTCAGTAGGGAGAGTAACGGAGTCAGTAGGGAGAGTAACGGAGTCAGTAGGGAGAGTAACGGAGTCAGTAGGGAGAGTAACGGAGTCAGTAGTGAGAGTAACGGAGTCAGTAGAGAGACAAACGGAGTCAGTAGGGAGAGTAACGGAGTCAGTAGGGAGAGTAACGGAGTCAGTAGGGAGAGTAACGGAGTCAGTAGGGAGACTAACGGAGTCAGTAGGGAGAGTAACGGAGTCAGTAGAGAGACTAACGGAGTCAGTACGGAGAGTAACGGAGTCAGTAGGGAGAGTAACGGAGTCAGTAGGGAGAGTAACGAAGTGAGTAGGGATGATAACGGAGTCAGTATGGATTGTAACAGAGTGAGTAGAGAGACTAACAGAGTCAGTCGGGAGAGTAACGGAGTCAGTATGGTGAGTAACGGAGTCAGTAGGTAGAGTAACGGAGTCAGTAGGCAGAGGAACGGAGTCAGTAGAGAGACTAATGGAGTCAGTAGAGAAAGTAACGGGGTCAGTAGGGAGAGTAACGGAGTCAGTATGGAGAGTAACGGTGTCAGTGGGGACAGTAACAGAGTCAGTAGGGAGAGTGACGGAGTCAGTAGGGAGAGTAACGGAGTCAGTAGGGAGTGTAACGGAATCAGTAGGGAGTGTTACGGAGACAGGAAGGAGAGTAAAGGAGTCAGTTGGGAGGGTAACGGAATCAGTAGGGAGGGTAACGGAATCAGTAGGGAGGGTAACGGAGTCAGTGGGGATAGTAACGGACTCAGTAGGGAGAGTAACGGAGTCAGTATGGAGTGTAACGGAGTCAGTAGGGACAGTAACGGACTCAGTAGGGAGAGTAACGGAGTCAGTAGGGAGGGTAACGGAGTCAGTGGGGATAGTAACGGACTCAGTAGGGAGAGTAACGGAGTCAGTAGGGACAGTAACGGAGTCAGTATGGAGTGTAACGGACTCAGCAGGGAGAGTAACGGAGTCAGTAGGGAGAGTAACGGAGTCAGTAGGGAGGGTAACGGAGTCAGTCGGGAGGGTAACAGAGTCAGTAGGGAGGGTAACGGAGTCAGTCGGGAGGGTAACGGAGTCAGTCGGGAGAGTAACGGAGTCAGTCGGGACAGCAACGCAGTCAGTAGGGAGAGGAAGGGAGTCAGTATGGAGAGTGACGGAGTCAGTAGGGAGGGCAACAGAGTCAGTAGGGAGAGGAACGGAGTCAGTATGGAGTGTAATGAAGTCAGTAGGGAGAGGAACGGAGTCAGTAGGGAGAGTAACGCAGTCAGTAGGGAGAGTAACGCAGTCAGTAGAGAGGGTAACGGAGTCAGTAGGGAGAGTAATGGAGTCAGTAGGAGGGTAACGGATTCAGTAGGGAGAGTAACGGAGTCAGTAGGGAGAGTAACGCAGTCAGTAGGGAGAGTAACGCAGTCAGTAGAGAGGGTAACGGAGTCTGTAGGGAGAGTAATGGAGTCAGTACGGAGAGTAACGGAGTCAGTAGGAGGGTAACGGATTCAGTAAGGAGAAGAACGGAGTCAGTAGAGAGAGTAACGGAGTCAGTCGAGAGAGTAACGGAGTCAGTAGGGACGTTAACGGAGTCAGTAAGGATTGTAACAGAATCAGTAGGGAGATTAACGGAGTCAGTATGGAGTGTACCGTAGTCAGTAGAGACACCAGTGGAGTCAGTAGGGAGAGTAATGGAGTCAGTATGGAGAGTAACGGAGTCAGTATGGAGAGTAACAGAGTCAGTAGGGAGGGTAACGGAGTCAGTCGGGAGGGTAACGGAGTCAGTCGGGAGAGTAACGGAGTCAGTCGGGACAGCAACGCAGTCAGTAGGGAGAGGAAGGGAGTCAGTATGGAGAGTGACGGAGTCAGTAGGGAGGGTAAGGGAGTCAGTAGGGAGAGGAACGGAGTCAGTATGGAGTGTAACGGAGTCAGTAGGGAGAGGAACGGAGTCAGTAGGGAGAGTAACGCAGTCAGTAGGGAGAGTACCGCAGTCAGTAGAGAGGGTAACGGAGTCAGTAGGGAGAGTAATGGAGTCAGTAGGAGGGTAACGGATTCAGTAGGGAGAGTAACGGAGTCAGTATGGAGAGTAACGGAGTCAGTATGGAGTGTGACGGAGTCAGTCGGGAGTGTGACGGAGTCAGTAGGGAGTGTAATGGAGTCAGTAGGGAGAGTAACGGAGTCAGTGGGGAGCGTCTGTAGGGAGGGTAACGGAGTCAGTAAGGAGGGTAACGGAGTCAGTAAGGAGGGTAACGGAGTCAGTAGGGAAGGTAGTGGAGTCAGTAGGGAGAGTAACGGAGTCAGTATGGAGTGTAACGGAGTCAGTCGGGAGAGTAACGGAGTCAGTAGGAAGAGTAACGGAGTCAGTAGGGAGGGTAACGGAGTCAGTAGGGAGATTAACGGAGTCAGTATGGAGAATAACGGAGTCAGTAGGGAGAGTAACAGAGTCAGTAGGGAGAGTGACGGAGTCAGTAGGGAGGGTAACGGAATCAGTAGGGAGAGTAACGGAGTCAGTATGGAGAGTAACGTAGTCAGTTGGGAGAGTAACGGAGTCAGTAGAGAGAATAACGGAGTCAGTATGGAGAGTAACGGAGTCAGTAGGGAGAGTAACAGAGTCAGTAGGGAGAGTGACGGAGTCAGTAGGGAGGGTAACGGTGTCAGTAGGGAGAGTAACGGAGTAAGTAGCGAGGGTAACGGAGTCAGTAGGGAGAGTAACGGAGTCAGTATGGAGGGTAACGGAGTCAGTAGGGAGAGTAACGGAGTAAGTAGCGAGGGTAACGGAGTCAGTAGGGAGAGTAACGGAGTAAGTAGGGAGGGTAACGGAGTCAGTAGGGACAGTAACAGAGTCAGTACGGCGAGTACCGGAGTCAGTAGGGAGGGTAACGGAGTCAGTAGGGAGGGTAACGGAGTCAGTCGGGAGAGTAACGGAGTCAGTCGGGACTGCAACGGAGTCAGGAGGGAAAGTAAGGGAGTCAGTATGGAGAGTGACGGAGTCAGTAGGGAGAGTAACGGAGTCAGTAGGGACAGTAACGGAGTCAGTATGGAGTGTAACGGACTCAGCAGGGAGAGTAACGGAGTCAGTATGGAGAGTAACGGAGTTAGTAGAGAGGGAGCGGCGTCAGTTGGGAGAGTAACGGAGTCAGTAGGGAGAGTAATGGAGTCAGTAGGGAGATTAACGTAGTCAGTACGGAGTGTACCGCAGTCAGTAGAGAGACCAGCGGAGTCAGTAGGGAGAGTAACGGAGTCAGTATGGAGAGTAACGGAGTCAGTATGGAGAGTAACGCAGTCAGTAAAGAGACACACGGAGTCAGTAGGGAGAGTAACGGAGTCAGTAGGGAGAGTAACGGAGTCAGTAGGGAGAGTAACAGAGTCAGTAGGGAGATTAACGGAGTCAGTATGGAGTGTACCGTAGTCAGTAGAGAGACCAGCGGAGTCAGTAGGGAGAGTAACGAAGTCAGTAGGGAGAATGACGGAGTCAGTATGGAGAGTAATGGAGTCAGTAGGGAGAGTAACGGAGTCAGTAGGGAGAGGAACGGAGTCAGTAGAGAGAGTAACGGAGTCAGTAGAGAGGGTAACGGCGTCAGTATGGAGTGTAACGGAGTCAGTATGGAGTGTAACGGAGTCAGTAGAGAGACGAACGGAGTCAGTAGGGAGAATAACGGAGTCAGTAGGGAGAGTAACGGAATCAGTAGGGAGAGTTACGGAGTCAGTAGGGAGAGTAACAGAGTCAGTATGGAGTGTAACGGACTCAGCAGGGAGAGTAACGGAGTCAGTAGGGACGATAACGCAGTCAGTATGGAGCGTAGCGGAGTCAGTAGGGAGAGGAACAGAGTCAGTATGGAGTGTAACAGAGTCAGTATGGAGTGTAATGGAGTCAGTAGAGAGACTAACGGAGTCAGTCGGGAGAATAACGGAGTCAGTAGGGAGAGTAACGGAATCAGTAGGGAGAGTAACGGAGTCAGTAGGGAGAGTAACGGAGTCAGTATGGAGTGTAACGGACTCAGCAGGGTGAGTAACGGAGTCAGTAGGGAGAGTAACGGAGTCGGTAGGGAGGGTAACGGAGTCAGCAGAGAGAGTAATGGAGTCAGTAGGGAGAGGAACGGAGTCAGTAGAGAGAGTAACGTAGTCAGTAGAGAGAGTAATGGAGTCAGTAGGGAGAGTAACGGAGTCAGTAGGGAGAGTAACGGAGTCAGTAGGGAGAGTAACGGAGTCAGTAGGGAGACTAACGGAGTCAGTAGGGAGAGTAACGGAGTCAGTAGAGAGACTAACGGAGTCAGTACGGAGAGTAACGGAGTCAGTAGGGAGAGTAACGGAGTCAGTAGGGAGAGTAACGAAGTGAGTAGGGATGATAACGGAGTCAGTATGGATTGTAACAGAGTGAGTAGAGAGACTAACAGAGTCAGTCGGGAGAGTAACGGAGTCAGTATGGTGAGTAACGGAGTCAGTAGGTAGAGTAACGGAGTCAGTAGGCAGAGGAACGGAGTCAGTAGAGAGACTAATGGAGTCAGTAGAGAAAGTAACGGGGTCAGTAGGGAGAGTAACGGAGTCAGTATGGAGAGTAACGGTGTCAGTAGGGACAGTAACAGAGTCAGTAGGGAGAGTGACGGAGTCAGTAGGGAGAGTAACGGAGTCAGTAGGGAGTGTAACGGAATCAGTAGGGAGTGTTACGGAGACAGGAAGGAGAGTAAAGGAGTCAGTTGGGAGGGTAACGGAATCAGTAGGGAGGGTAACGGAATCAGTAGGGAGGGTAACGGAGTCAGTGGGGATAGTAACGGACTCAGTAGGGAGAGTAACGGAGTCAGTATGGAGTGTAACGGAGTCAGTAGGGACAGTAACGGACTCAGTAGGGAGAGTAACGGAGTCAGTAGGGAGGGTAACGGAGTCAGTGGGGATAGTAACGGACTCAGTAGGGAGAGTAACGGAGTCAGTAGGGACAGTAACGGAGTCAGTATGGAGTGTAACGGACTCAGCAGGGAGAGTAACGGAGTCAGTAGGGAGAGTAACGGAGTCAGTAGGGAGGGTAACGGAGTCAGTCGGGAGGGTAACAGAGTCAGTAGGGAGGGTAACGGAGTCAGTCGGGAGGGTAACGGAGTCAGTCGGGAGAGTAACGGAGTCAGTCGGGACAGCAACGCAGTCAGTAGGGAGAGGAAGGGAGTCAGTATGGAGAGTGACGGAGTCAGTAGGGAGGGCAACAGAGTCAGTAGGGAGAGGAACGGAGTCAGTATGGAGTGTAATGAAGTCAGTAGGGAGAGGAACGGAGTCAGTAGGGAGAGTAACGCAGTCAGTAGGGAGAGTAACGCAGTCAGTAGAGAGGGTAACGGAGTCAGTAGGGAGAGTAATGGAGTCAGTAGGAGGGTAACGGATTCAGTAGGGAGAGTAACGGAGTCAGTAGGGAGAGTAACGCAGTCAGTAGGGAGAGTAACGCAGTCAGTAGAGAGGGTAACGGAGTCTGTAGGGAGAGTAATGGAGTCAGTACGGAGAGTAACGGAGTCAGTAGGAGGGTAACGGATTCAGTAAGGAGAAGAACGGAGTCAGTAGAGAGAGTAACGGAGTCAGTCGAGAGAGTAACGGAGTCAGTAGGGACGTTAACGGAGTCAGTAAGGATTGTAACAGAATCAGTAGGGAGATTAACGGAGTCAGTATGGAGTGTACCGTAGTCAGTAGAGACACCAGTGGAGTCAGTAGGGAGAGTAATGGAGTCAGTATGGAGAGTAACGGAGTCAGTATGGAGAGTAACAGAGTCAGTAGGGAGGGTAACGGAGTCAGTCGGGAGGGTAACGGAGTCAGTCGGGAGAGTAACGGAGTCAGTCGGGACAGCAACGCAGTCAGTAGGGAGAGGAAGGGAGTCAGTATGGAGAGTGACGGAGTCAGTAGGGAGGGTAAGGGAGTCAGTAGGGAGAGGAACGGAGTCAGTATGGAGTGTAACGGAGTCAGTAGGGAGAGGAACGGAGTCAGTAGGGAGAGTAACGCAGTCAGTAGGGAGAGTAACGCAGTCAGTAGAGAGGGTAACGGAGTCAGTAGGGAGAGTTATGGAGTCAGTAGGAGGGTAACGGATTCAGTAGGGAGAGTAACGGAGTCAGTATGGAGAGTAACGGAGTCAGTATGGAGTGTGACGGAGTCAGTCGGGAGTGTGACGGAGTCAGTAGGGAGTGTAATGGAGTCAGTAGGGAGAGTAACGGAGTCAGTGGGGAGCGTCTGTAGGGAGGGTAACGGAGTCAGTAAGGAGGGTAACGGAGTCTGTAAGGAGGGTAACGGAGTCAGTAGGGAAGGTAGTGGAGTCAGTAGGGAGAGTAACGGAGTCAGTATGGAGTGTAACGGAGTCAGTCGGGAGAGTAACGGAGTCAGTAGGAAGAGTAACGGAGTCAGTAGGGAGGGTAACGGAGTCAGTAGGGAGATTAACGGAGTCAGTATGGAGAATAACGGAGTCAGTAGGGAGAGTAACAGAGTCAGTAGGGAGAGTGACGGAGTCAGTAGGGAGGGTAACGGAATCAGTAGGGAGAGTAACGGAGTCAGTATGGAGGGTAACGGAGTCAGTAGGGAAGGTAGTGGAGTCAGTAGGGAGAGTAACGGAGTCAGTATGGAGTGTAACGGAGTCAGTCGGGAGAGTAACGGAGTCAGTAGGAAGAGTAACGGAGTCAGTATGGAGAGTAACGGAGTCAGTAGGGAGAGTAACAGAGTCAGTAGGGAGAGTGACGGAGTCAGTAGGGAGGGTAACGGTGTCAGTAGGGAGAGTAACGGAGTAAGTAGCGAGGGTAACGGAGTCAGTAGGGAGAGTAACGGAGTCAGTATGGAGGGTAACGGAGTCAGTAGGGAGAGTAACGGAGTAAGTAGCGAGGGTAACGGAGTCAGTAGGGAGAGTAACGGAGTAAGTAGGGAGGGTAACGGAGTCAGTAGGGACAGTAACAGAGTCAGTACGGCGAGTACCGGAGTCAGTAGGGAGGGTAACGGAGTCAGTAGGGAGGGTAACGGAGTCAGTCGGGAGAGTAACGGAGTCAGTCGGGACTGCAACGGAGTCAGTAGGGAAAGTAAGGGAGTCAGTATGGAGAGTGACGGAGTCAGTAGGGAGAGTAACGGAGTCAGTAGGGACAGTAACGGAGTCAGTATTGAGTGTAACGGACTCAGCAGGGAGAGTAACGGAGTCAGTATGGAGAGTAACGGAGTTAGTAGAGAGGGAGCGGCGTCAGTAGGGAGAGTAACGGAGTCAGTAGGGAGAGTAACGGAGTCAGTAGGGAGATTAACGTAGTCAGTACGGAGTGTACCGCAGTCAGTAGAGAGACCAGCGGAGTCAGTAGGGAGAGTAACGGAGTCAGTATGGAGAGTAACGGAGTCAGTATGGAGAGTAACGCAGTCAGTAAAGAGACACACGGAGTCAGTAGGGAGAGTAACGGAGTCAGTAGGGAGAGTAACGGAGTCAGTAGGGAGAGTAACAGAGTCAGTAGGGAGATTAACGGAGTCAGTATGGAGTGTACCGTAGTCAGTAGAGAGACCAGCGGAGTCAGTAGGGAGAGTAACGAAGTCAGTAGGGAGAATGACGGAGTCAGTATGGAGAGTAATGGAGTCAGTAGGGAGAGTAATGGAGTCAGTAGGGAGAGGAACGGAGTCAGTAGAGAGAGTAACGGAGTCAGTAGAGAGGGTAACGGCGTCAGTATGGAGTGTAACGGAGTCAGTATGGAGTGTAACGGAGTCAGTAGAGAGACGAACGGAGTCAGTAGGGAGAATAACGGAGTCAGTAGGGAGAGTAACGGAATCAGTAGGGAGAGTTACGGAGTCAGTAGGGAGAGTAACAGAGTCAGTATGGACTGTAACGGACTCAGCAGGGAGAGTAACGGAGTCAGTAGGGACGATAACGCAGTCAGTATGGAGTGTAGCGGAGTCAGTAGGGAGAGGAACAGAGTCAGTATGGAGTGTAACAGAGTCAGTATGGAGTGTAATGGAGTCAGTAGAGAGACTAACGGAGTCAGTCGGGAGAATAACGGACTCAGCAGGGAGAGTAACGGAGTCAGTAGGGAGAGTAACGGAGTCGGTAGGGAGGGTAACGGAGTCAGCAGAGAGAGTAATGGAGTCAGTAGGGAGAGGAACGGAGTCAGTAGAGAGAGTAACGTAGTCAGTAGAGAGAGTAATGGAGTCAGTAGGGAGAGTAACGGAGTCAGTAGGGAGAGGAAGGGAGTGAGTAGGGATGATAACGGAGTCAGTATGGATTGTAACAGTCAGTAGAGAGACTAACGGAGTCAGTCGGGAGTGTAACGGAGTCAGTAGGGAGAGTAACGGGGTCAGTAGGTAGAGTAACGGAGTCAGTATGGAGAGTAACGGAGTCAGTAGGGAGAGTAACGGAGTCAGTAGGGAGAGGAACGGAGTCAGTAGAGAGAATAACGTAGTCAGTAGAGAGAGTAATGGAGTCAGTAGGGAGAGTAAGAGAGTCAGTAGGGAGAGTAATGGAGTCAGTAGGGAGAGTAACGGAGTCAGTATGGAGAATAACGGAGTCAGTAGGGAGAATAACGGAGTCAGTAGGGAGAGTAACGGAGTCAGTAGAGAGGGTAACGGCGTCAGTATGGTGTGTAACGGAGTCAGTATGGAGTGTAACAGAGTCAGTAGAGAGACTAACGGAGTCAGTAGGGAGAATAACGGAGTCAGTAGGGAGAGTAACGGAATCAGTAGGGAGAGTAACGGAGTCAGTAGGGAGAGTAACAGAGTCAGTATGGAGTGTAACGGACTCAGCAGGGAGAGTAACGGAGTCAGTAGGGAGAGTAACGGAGTCGGTAGGGAGGGTAACGGAGTCAGTAGAGAGAGTAATGGAGTCAGTAGGGAGAGGAACGGAGTCAGTAGAGAGAGTAACGTAGTCAGTAGAGAGAGTAATGGAGTCAGTAGGGAGAGTAACGGAGTCAGTAGGGAGAGGAAGGGAGTGAGTAGGGATGATAACGGAGTCAGTACGGATTGTAACAGAGTCAGTAGAGAGACTAACGGAGTCAGTCGGGAGTGTAACGGAGTCAGTAGGGAGAGTAACGGGGTCAGTAGGGAGAGTAACGGAGTCAGTATGGAGAGTAACGGAGTCAGTAGGGAGAGGAACGGAGTCAGTAGGGAGAGGAACGGAGTCAGTAGAGAGAATAACGTAGTCAGTCGAGAGAGTATTGGAGTCAGTAGGGAGAGTAACAGAGTCAGTAGGGAGAGTAATGGAGTCAGTAGGGAGAGTAACGGAGTCAGTATGGAGAATAACGGAGTCAGTCGGGAGAATAACGGAGTCAGTAGGGAGAGTAACAGAGTCAGTAGGGAGAGTGACGGAGTCAGTAGGGAGGGTAACGGAGTCAGTAGGGAGAGTAACGGAGTCAGTATGGAGAGTAACGTAGTCACTTGGGAGAGTAACGGAGTCAGTAGGGAGAATAACGGAGTCAATATGGAGAGTAACGGAGTCAGTAGGGGGAGTAACAGAGTCAGTAGGGAGAGTGACGGAGTCAGTCGGGAGGGTAGCGGTGTCAGTAGGGAGAGTAACGGAGTCAGTATGGATGTGTAACGGACTCAGCAGGGAGAGTAACGGAGTCAGTAGGGAGAGTAAAGGAGGCTGTCGGGACGGTAACGGAGCCAGTAGGGAGAATAACGGAGTCAGTAGGGAGAGTAACGGAGTCAGTAGGGAGTGTAACGGAGACAGTAGGGAGAGGAACCGAGTCAGTAGAGAGAGTAACGGAGTCAGTAGTGAGAGTAACGGAGTCAGTCGGGACGATAACGGAGTCAGTATGGATTGTAACAGAATCAGTAGAGAGACTGAGTCAGTAGGGAGAGTAACGGAGTCAGTATGGAGGGTAACGGAGTCAGTAGGGAGTGTAACGGAGTCAGTAGGGAGGGAAACGGAGTCAGTCGGGCGAGTACCGGAGTCAGTAGGTCGGGTAACGGAGTCAGTAGGGAGAGTAACGGAGTAAGTAGGGAGGGTAACGGAGTCAGTAGGGCCAGTAACAGAGTCAGTACGGCGAGTACCGGAGTCAGTAGGGAGGGTAACGGAGTCAGTAGGGAGGGTAACGGAGTCAGTCGGGAGAGTAACGGAGTCAGTCGGGACAGCAACGGAGTCAGTAGGGAGAGTAAGGGAGGCAGTATGGAGAGTGACGGAGTCAGTAGGGAGGGTAACGGAGTCAGTAGGGAGAGGAACGGAGTCAGTATGGTGTGTAACGGAGTCAGTAGGGAGAGTAACGGAGTCAGTAGGGAGAGTAACGCAGTCAGTAGGGAGAGTAACGCAGTCAGTAGAGATGGTAACGGAGTCAGTAGAGAGAGTAACGGAGTCAGTAGGGAGAGTAATGGAGTCAGTAGGGAGAGTAACGGAGTCAGTAGGGACGTTAACGGAGTCAGTAAGGATTGTAACAGAATCAGTAGGGATATTAACGGAGTCAGTATGGAGTGTACCGTAGTCAGTAGAGAGACCAGCGGAGTCAGTAGGGAGAGTAACGGAGTCAGTACGGAGAGTAACGGAGTCAGGAGGGAGAGGAACGGAGTCAGTAGAGAGAGTAACAGAGTCAGGAGAGAGAGTAATGGAGTCAGTATGGGGTGTAACGGACTCAGCAGGGAGAGTAACGGAGTCAGTCGGGAGAGTAACGGAGTCAGTAGGGAGGGTAACGGAGTCAGTACGAAGGGTAACAGAGTCAGTAGGGAGAGTAACGGAGTCAGTAGGGAGAGTAACGGAGTCAGTATGGAGTGTAGCGGAGTCAGTAGGGAGGCGAACGGAGTCAGTATGGAGTGTAACGGAGTCAGTATGGAGTTTAACGGAGTCTGTAGAGAGACTAACGGAGTCAGTAGGGAGAATAACGGAGTCAGTAGGGAGAGTAACGGAATCAGTAGGGAGAGTAAGAGAGTCAGTAGGGAGAGTAACGGAGTCAGTAGGGAGAGTAACAGAGTCAGTATGGGGTGTAATGGAGTCAGTAGGGAGAGTAACAGAGTCAGTATGGAGTGTAACAGACTCAGCAGGGAGAGTAACGGAGTCAGTAGAGAGAATAACGTAGTCAGTAGAGAGAGTAATGGAGTCAGTAGGGAGAGTAACAGAGTCAGTAGGGAGAGTAATGGAGTCAGTAGGGAGAGTAACGGAGTCAGTATGGAGAATAACGGAGTCAGTAGGGAGAATAACGGAGTCAGTAGGGAGAGTAACGGAGTCAGTAGAGAGGGTAACGGCGTCAGTATGGTGTGTAACGGAGTCAGTATGGAGTGTAACAGAGTCAGTAGAGAGACTAACGGAGTCAGTAGGGAGAATAACGGAGTCAGTAGGGAGAGTAACGGAATCAGTAGGGAGAGTAACGGAGTCAGTAGGGAGAGTAACAGAGTCAGTATGGAGTGTAACGGACTCAGCAGGGAGAGTAACGGAGTCAGTAGGGAGAGTAACGGAGTCGGTAGGGAGGGTAACGGAGTCAGTAGAGAGAGTAATGGAGTCAGTAGGGAGAGGAACGGAGTCAGTAGAGAGAGTAACGTAGTCAGTAGAGAGAGTAATGGAGTCAGTAGGGAGAGTAACGGAGTCAGTAGGGAGAGGAAGGGAGTGAGTAGGGATGATAACGGAGTCAGTACGGATTGTAACAGAGTCAGTAGAGAGACTAACGGAGTCAGTCAGGAGTGTAACGGAGTCAGTAGGGAGAGTAACGGGGTCAGTAGGGAGAGTAACGGAGTCAGTATGGAGAGTAACGGAGTCAGTAGGGAGAGGAACGGAGTCAGTAGGGAGAGGAACGGAGTCAGTAGAGAGAATAACGTAGTCAGTAGAGAGAGTATTGGAGTCAGTAGGGAGAGTAACAGAGTCAGTAGGGAGAGTAATGGAGTCAGTAGGGAGAGTAACGGAGTCAGTATGGAGAATAACGGAGTCAGTCGGGAGAATAACGGAGTCAGTAGGGAGAGTAACAGAGTCAGTAGGGAGAGTGACGGAGTCAGTAGGGAGGGTAACGGAGTCAGTAGGGAGAGTAACGGAGTCAGTATGGAGAGTAACGTAGTCAGTTGGGAGAGTAACGGAGTCAGTAGGGAGAATAACGGAGTCAATATGGAGAGTAACGGAATCAGTAGGGGGAGTAACAGAGTCAGTAGGGAGAGTGACGGAGTCAGTCGGGAGGGTAGCGGTGTCAGTAGGGAGAGTAACGGAGTCAGTATGGATGTGTAACGGACTCAGCAGGGAGAGTAACGGAGTCAGTAGGGAGAGTAAAGGAGGCTGTCGGGACGGTAACGGAGCCAGTAGGGAGAATAACGGAGTCAGTAGGGAGAGTAACGGAGTCAGTAGGGAGTGTAACGGAGACAGTAGGGAGAGGAACCGAGTCAGTAGAGAGAGTAACGGAGTCAGTAGTGAGAGTAACGGAGTCAGTCGGGACGATAACGGAGTCAGTATGGATTGTAACAGAATCAGTAGAGAGACTGAGTCAGTAGGGAGAGTAACGGAGTCAGTATGGAGGGTAACGGAGTCAGTAGGGAGTGTAACGCAGTCAGTAGGGAGGGAAACGGAGTCAGTCGGGCGAGTACCGGAGTCAGTAGGTCGGGTAACGGAGTCAGTAGGGAGAGTAACGGAGTAAGTAGGGAGGGTAACGGAGTCAGTAGGGCCAGTAACAGAGTCAGTACGGCGAGTACCGGAGTCAGTAGGGAGGGTAACGGAGTCAGTAGGGAGGGTAACGGAGTCAGTCGGGAGAGTAACGGAGTCAGTCGGGACAGCAACGGAGTCAGTAGGGAGAGTAAGGGAGGCAGTACGGAGAGTGACGGAGTCAGTAGGGAGGGTAACGGAGTCAGTAGGGAGAGGAACGGAGTCAGTATGGTGTGTAACGGAGTCAGTAGGGAGAGTAACGGAGTCAGTAGGGAGAGTAACGCAGTCAGTAGGGAGAGTAACGCAGTCAGTAGAGATGGTAACGGAGTCAGTAGAGAGAGTAACGGAGTCAGTAGGGAGAGTAATGGAGTCAGTAGGGAGAGTAACGGAGTCAGTAGGGACGTTAACGGAGTCAGTAAGGATTGTAACAGAATCAGTAGGGATATTAACGGAGTCAGTATGGAGTGTACCGTAGTCAGTAGAGAGACCAGCGGAGTCAGTAGGGAGAGTAACGGAGTCAGTACGGAGAGTAACGGAGTCAGGAGGGAGAGGAACGGAGTCAGTAGAGAGAGTAACAGAGTCAGGAGAGAGAGTAATGGAGTCAGTATGGGGTGTAACGGACTCAGCAGGGAGAGTAACGGAGTCAGTCGGGAGAGTAACGGAGTCAGTAGGGAGGGTAACGGAGTCAGTACGAAGGGTAACAGAGTCAGTAGGGAGAGTAACGGAGTCAGTAGGGAGAGTAACGGAGTCAGTATGGAGTGTAGCGGAGTCAGTAGGGAGGCGAACGGAGTCAGTATGGAGTGTAACGGAGTCAGTATGGAGTTTAACGGAGTCTGTAGAGAGACTAACGGAGTCAGTAGGGAGAATAACGGAGTCAGTAGGGAGAGTAACGGAATCAGTAGGGAGAGTAAGAGAGTCAGTAGGGAGAGTAACGGAGTCAGTAGGGAGAGTAACAGAGTCAGTATGGGGTGTAATGGAGTCAGTAGGGAGAGTAACAGAGTCAGTATGGAGTGTAACAGACTCAGCAGGGAGAGTAACGGAGTCAGTAGGGAGAGTAACAGAGTCAGTAGGGAGAGTAACGGAGTCAGTAGGGAGAGTAACAGAGTCAGTATGGAGTGTAACGGACTCAGCAGGGAGAGTAACGGAGTCAGTAGGGAGAGTAACGGAGTCAGTCGGGAGAGTAACGGAGTCAGTAGGAGGGTAACGGTGTCAGTAGGGAGAGGAACGGAGTCAGTAAAGAGAGTAAAGGAGTCAGTAGGGAGAGTAACGGAGTGAGTAGGGAGGGTAACGGAGTCAGCAGGGAGAGTAACGGAGTCAGTCGGGAGAGTAACGGAGTCAGTAGGAGGGTAACGGAGTCAGTAGGGAGAGGAACGGAGTCAGTAGGGAGATTAACGGAGTCAGTATGCAGTGTACCGTAGTCAGTAGAGAGACCAGCGGAGTCAGGAGGGAGAGTAACGGAGTCAGTATGGCGAGTAACGGAGTCAGTGTGGAGAGTAACGGAGTCAGTGGAGAGACAAACGGAGTCAGTAGGGAGAGTAACGGAGTCAGTAGAGAGACTAACGGAGTCAGTAGAGAGACTAACGGAGTCAGTAGGGAGAGTAACGGAATCAGTAGGGAGAGTTACGGAGTCAGTAGGGAGAGTAACAGAGTCAGTATGGAGTGTAACGGACTCAGCAGGGAGAGTAACGGAGTCAGTAGGGACGATAACGCAGTCAGTATGGAGTGTAGCGGAGTCAGTAGGGAGAGGAACAGAGTCAGTATGGAGTGTAACAGAGTCAGTATGGAGTGTAATGGAGTCAGTAGAGAGACTAACGGAGTCAGTCGGGAGAATAACGGACTCAGCAGGGAGAGTAACGGAGTCAGTAGGGAGAGTAACGGAGTCGGTAGGGAGGGTAACGGAGTCAGCAGAGAGAGTAATGGAGTCAGTAGGGAGAGGAACGGAGTCAGTAGAGAGAGTAACGTAGTCAGCAGAGAGAGTAATGGAGTCAGTAGGGAGAGTAACGGAGTCAGTTGGGAGAGGAAGGGAGTGAGTAGGGATGATAACGGAGTCAGTATGGATTGTAACAGTCAGTAGAGAGACTAACGGAGTCAGTCGGGAGTGTAACGGAGTCAGTAGGGAGAGTAACGGGGTCAGTAGGTAGAGTAACGGAGTCAGTATGGAGAGTAACGGAGTCAGTAGGGAGAGTAACGGAGTCAGTAGGGAGAGGAACGGAGTCAGTAGAGAGAATAACGTAGTCAGTAGAGAGAGTAATGGAGTCAGTAGGGAGAGTAACAGAGTCAGTAGGGAGAGTAATGGAGTCAGTAGGGAGAGTAACGGAGTCAGTATGGAGAATAACGGAGTCAGTAGGGAGAATAACGGAGTCAGTAGGGAGAGTAACGGAGTCAGTAGAGAGGGTAACGGCGTCAGTATGGTGTGTAACGGAGTCAGTATGGAGTGTAACAGAGTCAGTAGAGAGACTAACGGAGTCAGTAGGGAGAATAACGGAGTCAGTAGGGAGAGTAACGGAATCAGTAGGGAGAGTAACGGAGTCAGTAGGGAGAGTAACAGAGTCAGTATGGAGTGTAACGGACTCAGCAGGGAGAGTAACGGAGTCAGTAGGGAGAGTAACGGAGTCGGTAGGGAGGGTAACGGAGTCAGTAGAGAGAGTAATGGAGTCAGTAGGGAGAGGAACGGAGTCAGTAGAGAGAGTAACGTAGTCAGTAGAGAGAGTAATGGAGTCAGTAGGGAGAGTAACGGAGTCAGTAGGGAGAGGAAGGGAGTGAGTAGGGATGATAACGGAGTCAGTACGGATTGTAACAGAGTCAGTAGAGAGACTAACGGAGTCAGTCAGGAGTGTAACGGAGTCAGTAGGGAGAGTAACGGGGTCAGTAGGGAGAGTAACGGAGTCAGTATGGAGAGTAACGGAGTCAGTAGGGAGAGGAACGGAGTCAGTAGGGAGAGGAACGGAGTCAGTAGAGAGAATAACGTAGTCAGTAGAGAGAGTATTGGAGTCAGTAGGGAGAGTAACAGAGTCAGTAGGGAGAGTAATGGAGTCAGTAGGGAGAGTAACGGAGTCAGTATGGAGAATAACGGAGTCAGTCGGGAGAATAACGGAGTCAGTAGGGAGAGTAACAGAGTCAGTAGGGAGAGTGACGGAGTCAGTAGGGAGGGTAACGGAGTCAGTAGGGAGAGTAACGGAGTCAGTATGGAGAGTAACGTAGTCAGTTGGGAGAGTAACGGAGTCAGTAGGGAGAATAACGGAGTCAATATGGAGAGTAACGGAATCAGTAGGGGGAGTAACAGAGTCAGTAGGGAGAGTGACGGAGTCAGTCGGGAGGGTAGCGGTGTCAGTAGGGAGAGTAACGGAGTCAGTATGGATGTGTAACGGACTCAGCAGGGAGAGTAACGGAGTCAGTAGGGAGAGTAAAGGAGGCTGTCGGGACGGTAACGGAGCCAGTAGGGAGAATAACGGAGTCAGTAGGGAGAGTAACGGAGTCAGTAGGGAGTGTAACGGAGACAGTAGGGAGAGGAACCGAGTCAGTAGAGAGAGTAACGGAGTCAGTAGTGAGAGTAACGGAGTCAGTCGGGACGATAACGGAGTCAGTATGGATTGTAACAGAATCAGTAGAGAGACTGAGTCAGTAGGGAGAGTAACGGAGTCAGTATGGAGGGTAACGGAGTCAGTAGGGAGTGTAACGCAGTCAGTAGGGAGGGAAACGGAGTCAGTCGGGCGAGTACCGGAGTCAGTAGGTCGGGTAACGGAGTCAGTAGGGAGAGTAACGGAGTAAGTAGGGAGGGTAACGGAGTCAGTAGGGCCAGTAACAGAGTCAGTACGGCGAGTACCGGAGTCAGTAGGGAGGGTAACGGAGTCAGTAGGGAGGGTAACGGAGTCAGTCGGGAGAGTAACGGAGTCAGTCGGGACAGCAACGGAGTCAGTAGGGAGAGTAAGGGAGGCAGTATGGAGAGTGACGGAGTCAGTAGGGAGGGTAACGGAGTCAGTAGGGAGAGGAACGGAGTCAGTATGGTGTGTAACGGAGTCAGTAGGGAGAGTAACGGAGTCAGTAGGGAGAGTAACGCAGTCAGTAGGGAGAGTAACGCAGTCAGTAGAGATGGTAACGGAGTCAGTAGGGGGGTAACGGATTCAGTAGGGAGAAGAACGGAGTCAGTAGAGAGAGTAACGGAGTCAGTAGGGAGAGTAATGGAGTCAGTAGGGAGAGTAACGGAGTCAGTAGGGACGTTAACGGAGTCAGTAAGGATTGTAACAGAATCAGTAGGGATATTAACGGAGTCAGTATGGAGTGTACCGTAGTCAGTAGAGAGACCAGCGGAGTCAGTAGGGAGAGTAACGGAGTCAGTACGGAGAGTAACGGAGTCAGGAGGGAGAGGAACGGAGTCAGTAGAGAGAGTAACAGAGTCAGGAGAGAGAGTAATGGAGTCAGTATGGGGTGTAACGGACTCAGCAGGGAGAGTAACGGAGTCAGTCGGGAGAGTAACGGAGTCAGTAGGGAGGGTAACGGAGTCAGTACGAAGGGTAACAGAGTCAGTAGGGAGAGTAACGGAGTCAGTAGGGAGAGTAACGGAGTCAGTATGGAGTGTAGCGGAGTCAGTAGGGAGGCGAACGGAGTCAGTATGGAGTGTAACGGAGTCAGTATGGAGTTTAACGGAGTCTGTAGAGAGACTAACGGAGTCAGTAGGGAGAATAACGGAGTCAGTAGGGAGAGTAACGGAATCAGTAGGGAGAGTAAGAGAGTCAGTAGGGAGAGTAACGGAGTCAGTAGGGAGAGTAACAGAGTCAGTATGGGGTGTAATGGAGTCAGTAGGGAGAGTAACAGAGTCAGTATGGAGTGTAACAGACTCAGCAGGGAGAGTAACGGAGTCAGTAGGGAGAGTAACAGAGTCAGTAGGGAGAGTAACGGAGTCAGTAGGGAGAGTAACAGAGTCAGTATGGAGTGTAACGGACTCAGCAGGGAGAGTAACGGAGTCAGTAGGGAGAGTAACGGAGTCAGTCGGGAGAGTAACGGAGTCAGTAGGAGGGTAACGGTGTCAGTAGGGAGAGGAACGGAGTCAGTAAAGAGAGTAAAGGAGTCAGTAGGGAGAGTAACGGAGTGAGTAGGGAGGGTAACGGAGTCAGCAGGGAGAGTAACGGAGTCAGTCGGGAGAGTAACGGAGTCAGTAGGAGGGTAACGGAGTCAGTAGGGAGAGGAACGGAGTCAGTAGGGAGATTAACGGAGTCAGTATGCAGTGTACCGTAGTCAGTAGAGAGACCAGCGGAGTCAGGAGGGAGAGTAACGGAGTCAGTATGGCGAGTAACGGAGTCAGTGTGGAGAGTAACGGAGTCAGTGGAGAGACAAACGGAGTCAGTAGGGAGAGTAACGGAGTCAGTAGAGAGACTAACGGAGTCAGTAGAGAGACTAACGGAGTCAGTAGGGAGAGTAACGGAGTCAGTAGGGAGAGTAACGGAGTCAGTAGGGAGAGTAACAGAGTGAGTCGGGATGATAACGGAGTCAGTATGGATTGTAACAGAGTCAGTAGAGAGACTAACGGAGTCAGTAGGTAGAGTAACGGAGTCAGTAGGGAGAGGAACGGAGTCAGTAGAGAGATTAACGGATTCAGTAGAGAGAGTAATGGAGTCAGTAGGGAGAGTAACGGAGTCAGTAGGGAGGGTAACGGAGTCAGTAGGGAGGTTAACGGAGTCAGTAGGGAGGTTAACGGAGTCAGTAGGGAGGTTAACGGAGTCAGTAGGGAGAGTAACGGAGTCAGTAGGGAGAGTAACGGAGTCAGTAGGGAGGGTAACGGAGTCAGTAGGGAGAGTAACGGAGTCAGTAGTAGGGTAACGGAGTCAGTAGGGAGAGGAACGGAGGCAGTAGAGAGAGTAAAGGAGGCAGTTGAGAGAGTAATGGAGTCAGTAGGGAGTGTACCGTAGTCAGTAGAGAGACCAGCGGAGTCAGTAGGGAGAGTAACAGAGTCAGTAGGGAGATTAACGGAGTCAGTATGGAGTGTACCGTAGTCAGTAGAGAGACCAGCGGAGTCAGGAGGGAGAGTAACGGAGTCAGTATGGCGAGTAACGGAGTCAGTGTGGAGAGTAACGGAGTCAGTGGAGAGACAAACGGCGTCAGTAGGGAGAGTAACGGAGTCAGTAGAGAGACTAACGGAGTCAGTAGAGAGACTAACGGAGTCAGTAGGGAGAGTAACGGAGTCAGTAGGGAGAGTAACGGAGTCAGTAGGGAGAGTAACAGAGTGAGTAGGGATGATAACGGAGTCAGTATGGATTGTAACCGAGTCAGTAGAGAGACTAACGGAGTCAGTAGGTAGAGTAACGGAGTCAGTAGGGAGAGGAACGGAGTCAGTAGAGAGAGTAACGGATTCAGTAGAGAGAGTAAAGGTGTCAGTAGGGAGAGTAACGGAGTCAGTAGAGAGACTAACGGAGTCAGTAGGGAGAGTAACGGAGTCAGTAGGGAGAGTAACGGAGTCAGTAGGGAGGGTAACGGAGTCAGTAGGGAGAGTAACGGAGTCAGTAGTAGGGTAACGCAGTCAGTAGGGAGAGGAACGGAGGCAGTAGAGAGAGTAAAGGAGGCAGTTGAGAGAGTAATGGAGTCAGTAGGGAGTGTACCGTAGTCAGTAGAGAGACCAGCGGAGTCAGTAGGGAGAGTAACAGAGTCAGTAGGGAGATTAACGGAGTCAGTATGGAGTGTACCGTAGTCAGTAGAGAGACCAGCGGAGTCAGGAGGGAGAGTAACGGAGTCAGTATGGCGAGTAACGGAGTCAGTATGGAGAGTAACAGAGTCAGTGGAGAGACAAACGGCGTCAGTAGGGAGAGTAACGGAGTCAGTAGAGAGACTAACGGAGTCAGTAGAGAGACTAACGGAGTCAGTAGGGAGAGTAACGGAGTCAGTAGGGAGAGTAACGGAGTCAGTAGGGAGAGTAACAGAGTGAGTAGGGATGATAACGGAGTCAGTATGGATTGTAACAGAGTCAGTAGAGAGACTAACGGAGTCAGTAGGTAGAGTAACGGAGTCAGTAGGGAGAGGAACGGAGTCAGTAGAGAGAGTAACGGATTCAGTAGAGAGAGTAATGGAGTCAGTAGGGAGAGTAACGGAGTCAGTAGAGAGACTAACGGAGTCAGTAGGGAGAGTAACGGAGTCAGTAGGGAGAGTAACGGAGTCAGTAGGGAGGGTAATGGAGTCAGTAGGGAGAGTAACGGAGTCAGTCGTAGGGTAACGGAGTCAGTAGGGAGAGGAACGGAGGCAGTAGAGAGAGAAAAGGAGGCAGTTGAGAGAGTAATGGAGTCAGTAGGGAGTGTACCGTAGTCAGTAGAGAGACCAGCGGAGTCAGTAGGGAGAGTAACGGAGTCAGTGTGGAGAGTAACGGAGTCAGTAGGGAGAGTAACAGAGTCAGTATGGAGAGTAATGGAGTCAGTGTGGAGAGTAACGGAGTCAGTGGAGAGACAAACGGAGTCAGTAGGGAGAGTAACGGAGTCAGTAGGGAGAGTAACGGAGTCAGTAGGGAGAGTAACGGAGTCAGTAGGGAGAGTAACGGAGTCAGTAGTGAGAGTAACGGAGTCAGTAGAGAGACAAACGGAGTCAGTAGGGAGAGTAACGGAGTCAGTAGGGAGAGTAACGGAGTCAGTAGGGAGAGTAACGGAGTCAGTAGGGAGACTAACGGAGTCAGTAGGGAGAGTAACGGAGTCAGTAGAGAGACTAACGGAGTCAGTACGGAGAGTAACGGAGTCAGTAGGGAGAGTAACGGAGTCAGTAGGGAGAGTAACGAAGTGAGTAGGGATGATAACGGAGTCAGTATGGATTGTAACAGAGTGAGTAGAGAGACTAACAGAGTCAGTCGGGAGAGTAACGGAGTCAGTATGGTGAGTAACGGAGTCAGTAGGTAGAGTAGCGGAGTCAGTAGGCAGAGGAACGGAGTCAGTAGAGAGACTAATGGAGTCAGTAGAGAAAGTAACGGGGTCAGTAGGGAGAGTAACGGAGTCAGTATGGAGAGTAACGGTGTCAGTAGGGACAGTAACAGAGTCAGTAGGGAGAGTGACGGAGTCAGTAGGGAGAGTAACGGAGTCAGTAGGGAGTGTAACGGAATCAGTAGGGAGTGTTACGGAGACAGGAAGGAGAGTAAAGGAGTCAGTTGGGAGGGTAACGGAATCAGTAGGGAGGGTAACGGAATCAGTAGGGAGGGTAAAGGAGTCAGTGGGGATAGTAACGGACTCAGTAGGGAGAGTAACGGAGTCAGTATGGAGTGTAACGGAGTCAGTAGGGACAGTAACGGACTCAGTAGGGAGAGTAACGGAGTCAGTAGGGAGGGTAACGGAGTCAGTGGGGATAGTAACGGACTCAGTAGGGAGAGTAACGGAGTCAGTAGGGAGAGTAACGGAGTCAGTAGTAGGGTAACGGAGTCAGTAGGGAGAGTAACGGAGTCAGTAGTAGGGTAACGGAGTCAGCAGGGAGAGGAACGGAGGCAGTAGAGAGAGTAAAGGAGGCAGTTGAGAGAGTAATGGAGTCAGTAGGGAGTGTACCGTAGTCAGTAGAGAGACCAGCGGAGTCAGTAGGGAGAGTAACAGAGTCAGTAGGGAGATTAACGGAGTCAGTATGGAGTGTACCGTAGTCAGTAGAGAGACCAGCGGAGTCAGGAGGGAGAGTAACGGAGTCAGTATGGCGCGTAACGGAGTCAGTATGGAGAGTAACAGAGTCAGTGGAGAGACAAACGGCGTCAGTAGGGAGAGTAACGGAGTCAGTAGAGAGACTAACGGAGTCAGTAGAGAGACTAACGGAGTCAGTAGAGAGACTAACGGAGTCAGTAGGGAGAGTAACGGAGTCAGTAGGGAGAGTAACGGAGTCAGTAGGGAGAGTAACAGAGTGAGTAGGGATGATAACGGAGTCAGTATGGATTGTAACAGAGTCAGTAGAGAGACTAACGGAGTCAGTAGGTAGAGTAACGGAGTCAGTAGGGAGAGGAACGGAGTCAGTAGAGAGAGTAACGGATTCAGTAGAGAGAGTAATGGAGTCAGTAGGGAGAGTAACGGAGTCAGTAGAGAGACTAACGGAGTCAGTAGGGAGAGTAACGGAGTCAGTAGGGAGAGTAACGGAGTCAGTAGGGAGGGTAATGGAGTCAGTAGGGAGAGTAACGGAGTCAGTCGTAGGGTAACGGAGTCAGTAGGGAGAGGAACGGAGGCAGTAGAGAGAGAAAAGGAGGCAGTTGAGAGAGTAATGGAGTAAGTAGGGAGTGTACCGTAGTCAGTAGAGAGACCAGCGGAGTCAGTAGGGAGAGTAACGGAGTCAGTGTGGAGAGTAACGGAGTCAGTAGGGAGAGTAACAGAGTCAGTATGGAGAGTAATGGAGTCAGTGTGGAGAGTAACGGAGTCAGTGGAGAGACAAACGGAGTCAGTAGGGAGAGTAACGGAGTCAGTAGGGAGAGTAACGGAGTCAGTAGGGAGAGTAACGGAGTCAGTAGGGAGAGTAACGGAGTCAGTAGTGAGAGTAACGGAGTCAGTAGAGAGACAAACGGAGTCAGTAGGGAGAGTAACGGAGTCAGTAGGGAGAGTAACGGAGTCAGTAGGGAGAGTAACGGAGTCAGTAGGGAGACTAACGGAGTCAGTAGGTAGAGTAACGGAGTCAGTAGGGAGAGGAACGGAGTCAGTAGAGAGAGTAACGGATTCAGTAGAGAGAGTAAAGGTGTCAGTAGGGAGAGTAACGGAGTCAGTAGAGAGACTAACGGAGTCAGTAGGGAGAGTAACGGAGTCAGTAGGGAGAGTAACGGAGTCAGTAGGGAGGGTAACGGAGTCAGTAGGGAGAGTAACGGAGTCAGTAGTAGGGTAACGGAGTCAGTAGGGAGAGGAACGGAGGCAGTAGAGAGAGTAAAGGAGGCAGTTGAGAGAGTAATGGAGTCAGTAGGGAGTGTACCGTAGTCAGTAGAGAGACCAGCGGAGTCAGTAGGGAGAGTAACAGAGTCAGTAGGGAGATTAACGGAGTCAGTATGGAGTGTACCGTAGTCAGTAGAGAGACCAGCGGAGTCAGGAGGGAGAGTAACGGAGTCAGTATGGCGAGTAACGGAGTCAGTATGGAGAGTAACAGAGTCAGTGGAGAGACAAACGGCGTCAGTAGGGAGAGTAACGGAGTCAGTAGAGAGACTAACGGAGTCAGTAGAGAGACTAACGGAGTCAGTAGGGAGAGTAACGGAGTCAGTAGGGAGAGTAACGGAGTCAGTAGGGAGAGTAACAGAGTGAGTAGGGATGATAACGGAGTCAGTATGGATTGTAACAGAGTCAGTAGAGAGACTAACGGAGTCAGTAGGTAGAGTAACGGAGTCAGTAGGGAGAGGAACGGAGTCAGTAGAGAGAGTAACGGATTCAGTAGAGAGAGTAATGGAGTCAGTAGGGAGAGTAACGGAGTCAGTAGAGAGACTAACGGAGTCAGTAGGGAGAGTAACGGAGTCAGTAGGGAGAGTAACGGAGTCAGTAGGGAGGGTAATGGAGTCAGTAGGGAGAGTAACGGAGTCAGTCGTAGGGTAACGGAGTCAGTAGGGAGAGGAACGGAGGCAGTAGAGAGAGAAAAGGAGGCAGTTGAGACAGTAATGGAGTAAGTAGGGAGTGTACCGTAGTCAGTAGAGAGACCAGCGGAGTCAGTAGGGAGAGTAACGGAGTCAGTGTGGAGAGTAACGGAGTCAGTAGGGAGAGTAACAGAGTCAGTATGGAGAGTAATGGAGTCAGTGTGGAGAGTAACGGAGTCAGTGGAGAGACAAACGGAGTCAGTAGGGAGAGTAACGGAGTCAGTAGGGAGAGTAACGGAGTCAGTAGGGAGAGTAACGGAGTCAGTAGGGAGAGTAACGGAGTCAGTAGTGAGAGTAACGGAGTCAGTAGAGAGACAAACGGAGTCAGTAGGGAGAGTAACGGAGTCAGTAGGGAGAGTAACGGAGTCAGTAGGAAGAGTAACGGAGTCAGTAGGGAGACTAACGGAGTCAGTAGGGAGAGTAACGGAGTCAGTAGAGAGACTAACGGAGTCAGTACGGAGAGTAACGGAGTCAGTAGGGAGAGTAACGGAGTCAGTAGGGAGAGTAACGAAGTGAGTAGGGATGATAACGGAGTCAGTATGGATTGTAACAGAGTGAGTAGAGAGACTAACAGAGTCAGTCGGGAGAGTAACGGAGTCAGTATGGTGAGTAACGGAGTCAGTAGGTAGAGTAGCGGAGTCAGTAGGCAGAGGAACGGAGTCAGTAGAGAGACTAATGGAGTCAGTAGAGAAAGTAACGGGGTCAGTAGGGAGAGTAACGGAGTCAGTATGGAGAGTAACGGTGTCAGTAGGGACAGTAACAGAGTCAGTAGGGAGAGTGACGGAGTCAGTAGGGAGAGTAACGGAGTCAGTAGGGAGTGTAACGGAATCAGTAGGGAGTGTTACGGAGACAGGAAGGAGAGTAAAGGAGTCAGTTGGGAGGGTAACGGAATCAGTAGGGAGGGTAACGGAATCAGTAGGGAGGGTAACGGAGTCAGTGGGGATAGTAACGGACTCAGTAGGGAGAGTAACGGAGTCAGTATGGAGTGTAACGGAGTCAGTAGGGACAGTAACGGACTCAGTAGGGAGAGTAACGGAGTCAGTAGGGAGGGTAACGGAGTCAGTGGGGATAGTAACGGACTCAGTAGGGAGAGTAACGGAGTCAGTCGGGACAGCAACGCAGTGAGTAGGGAGAGGAAGGGAGTCAGTATGGAGAGTAACAGAGTCAGTAGGGAGGGTAACGGAGTCAGTCGGGAGGGTAACGGAGTCAGTCGGGAGAGTAACGGAGTCAGTCGGGACAGCAACGCAGTGAGTAGGGAGAGGAAGGGAGTCAGTATGGAGAGTGACGGAGTCAGTAGGGAGGGTAAGGGAGTCAGTAGGGAGAGGAACGGAGTCAGTATGGAGTGTAACGGAGTCAGTAGGGAGAGGAACGGAGTCAGTAGGGAGAGTAACGCAGTCAGTAGGGAGAGTAACGCAGTCAGTAGAGAGACTAACGGAGTCAGTACGGAGAGTAACGGAGTCAGTAGGGAGAGTAACGGAGTCAGTAGGGAGACTAACGGAGTCAGTAGGGAGAGTAACGGAGTCAGTAGAGAGACTAACGGAGTCAGTACGGAGAGTAACGGAGTCAGTAGGGAGAGTAACGGAGTCAGTAGGGAGAGTAACGAAGTGAGTAGGGATGATAACGGAGTCAGTATGGATTGTAACAGAGTGAGTAGAGAGACTAACAGAGTCAGTCGGGAGAGTAACGGAGTCAGTATGGTGAGTAACGGAGTCAGTAGGTAGAGTAACGGAGTCAGTAGGCAGAGGAACGGAGTCAGTAGAGAGACTAATGGAGTCAGTAGAGAAAGTAACGGGGTCAGTAGGGAGAGTAACGGAGTCAGTATGGAGAGTAACGGTGTCAGTAGGGACAGTAACAGAGTCAGTAGGGAGAGTGACGGAGTCAGTAGGGAGAGTAACGGAGTCAGTAGGGAGTGTAACGGAATCAGTAGGGAGTGTTACGGAGACAGGAAGGAGAGTAAAGGAGTCAGTTGGGAGGGTAACGGAATCAGTAGGGAGGGTAACGGAATCAGTAGGGAGGGTAACGGAGTCAGTGGGGATAGTAACGGACTCAGTAGGGACAGTAACGGACTCAGTAGGGAGAGTAACGGAGTCAGTAGGGAGGGTAACGGAGTCAGTGGGGATAGTAACGGACTCAGTAGGGAGAGTAACGGAGTCAGTAGGGACAGTAACGGAGTCAGTATGGAGTGTAACGGACTCAGCAGGGAGAGTAACGGAGTCAGTAGGGAGAGTAACGGAGTCAGTAGGGAGGGTAACGGAGTCAGTCGGGAGGGTAACAGAGTCAGTAGGGAGGGTAACGGAGTCAGTCGGGAGGGTAACGGAGTCAGTCGGGAGAACATAGAACATAGAAAGCCACAGCACAAACAGGCCCTTCGGCCCACAAGTTGCGCCGATCACATCCCCACCTCTAGGCCTATCTATAGCCCTCAATCCCATTAAATCCCATGTACTCATCCAGAAGTCTCTTAAAAGACCCCAACGAGTTTGCCTCCACCACCACCGACGTCAGCCGATTCCACTCACCCACCACCCTCTGAGTGAAAAACTTACCCCTGACATCCCCCCTGTACCTACCCCCCAGCACCTTAAACCTGTGTCCTCTCGTAGCAACCATTTCAGCCCTTGGAAATAGCCTCTGAGAGTCCACCCTATCCAGACCCCTCAACATCTTGTAAACCTCTATCAGGTCACCTCTCATCCTTCGTCTCTCCAGGGAGAAGAGACCAAGCTCCCTCAACCTATCCTCATAAGGCATGCCCCCCAATCCAGGCAACATCCTTGTAAATCTCCTCTGCACCCTTTCAATGGCTTCAACATCTTTCCTGTAATGAGGTGACCAGAACTGCGCGCAGTACTCCAAGTGGGGTCTAACCAGGGTCCTATAAAGCTGCAGCATTATCTCCCGACTCCTAAACTCAATCCCTCGATTAATGAAGGCTAGTACGCCATACGCCTTCTTGACCGCATCCTCCACCTGCGAGGCCGATTTAAGAGTCCTATGGACCCGGACCCCAAGGTCCTTCTGATCCTCTACGCTGCTAAGAATGGTACCCTTCATTTTATACTGCTGCTCCATCCCATTGGATCTGCCAAAATGGATCACTACACACTTATCCGGGTTGAAGTCCATCTGCCACTTCTCCGCCCAGTCTTGCATTCTATCTATGTCTCGCTGCAACTTCTGACATCCCTCCAAACTATCCACAACACCACCTACCTTGGTGTCGTCAGCAAACTTACGGAGTCAGTCGGGACAGCAACGCAGTCAGTAGGGAGAGGAAGGGAGTCAGTATGGAGAGTGACGGAGTCAGTAGGGAGGGCAACAGAGTCAGTAGGGAGAGGAACGGAGTCAGTATGGAGTGTAATGAAGTCAGTAGGGAGAGGAACGGAGTCAGTAGGGAGAGTAACGCAGTCAGTAGGGAGAGTAACGCAGTCAGTAGAGAGGGTAACGGAGTCAGTAGGGAGAGTAATGGAGTCAGTAGGAGGGTAACGGATTCAGTAGGGAGAGTAACGGAGTCAGTAGGGAGAGTAACGCAGTCAGTAGGGAGAGTAACGCAGTCAGTAGAGAGGGTAACGGAGTCTGTAGGGAGAGTAATGGAGTCAGTACGGAGAGTAACGGAGTCAGTAGGAGGGTAACGGATTCAGTAAGGAGAAGAACGGAGTCAGTAGAGAGAGTAACGGAGTCAGTCGAGAGAGTAACGGAGTCAGGAGGGACGTTAACGGAGTCAGTAAGGATTGTAACAGAATCAGTAGGGAGATTAACGGAGTCAGTATGGAGTGTACCGTAGTCAGTAGAGACACCAGTGGAGTCAGTAGGGAGAGTAATGGAGTCAGTATGGAGAGTAACGGAGTCAGTATGGAGAGTAACAGAGTCAGTAGGGAGGGTAACGGAGTCAGTCGGGAGGGTAACGGAGTCAGTCGGGAGAGTAACGGAGTCAGTCGGGACAGCAACGCAGTCAGTAGGGAGAGGAAGGGAGTCAGTATGGAGAGTGACGGAGTCAGTAGGGAGGGTAAGGGAGTCAGTAGGGAGAGGAACGGAGTCAGTATGGAGTGTAACGGAGTCAGTAGGGAGAGGAACGGAGTCAGTAGGGAGAGTAACGCAGTCAGTAGGGAGAGTAACGCAGTCAGTAGAGAGGGTAACGGAGTCAGTAGGGAGAGTAATGGAGTCAGTAGGAGGGTAACGGATTCAGTAGGGAGAGTAACGGAGTCAGTATGGAGAGTAACGGAGTCAGTATGGAGTGTGACGGAGTCAGTCGGGAGTGTGACGGAGTCAGTAGGGAGTGTAATGGAGTCAGTAGGGAGAGTAACGGAGTCAGTGGGGAGCGTCTGTAGGGAGGGTAACGGAGTCAGTAAGGAGGGTAACGGAGTCAGTAAGGAGGGTAACGGAGTCAGTAGGGAAGGTAGTGGAGTCAGTAGGGAGAGTAACGGAGTCAGTATGGAGTGTAACGGAGTCAGTCGGGAGAGTAACGGAGTCAGTCGGGAGAGTAACGGAGTCAGTCGGGAGAGTAACGGAGTCAGTAGGAAGAGTAACGGAGTCAGTAGGGAGGGTAACGGAGTCAGTATGGAGAGTAACGGAGTCAGGAGAGAGAGTAGCGGAGTCAGTAGGGAGAGTAACGGGGTCAGTAGGGAGGGTAACGGAGTCAGTAGAGAGAGTAACGGAGTCAGTAGGGAGAGTAACGGGGTCAGTAGGGAGAGTAACTGAGTCAGTAGGGAGTGTAACGGAGTCAGTATGGTGAGTAACGGAGTCAGTAGGGAGGGTAACGGAGTCAGTCGGAGGGGTAACCGAGTCAGTAGGGAGAGTACCGGAGTCAGTTGGGTGATTAATGGAGTCAGTAGGGAGAGTAATGGAGACTGTAGGGAGAGTAATGAAGTCAATAGGGCACGTAACGGAGTCAGTATGGAGTGTAACGGAGTCAGTAGGGAGAGTAACGGAGTCAGTAGGGAGAGTAACGGAGTCAGTAGGGAGAGTAACGGAGTCTGTAGGGAGTGTAACGGAGTCAGTCGGGAGAGTAACGGAGTCAGTCGGGAGAGTAACGGAGTCAGTAGGGAGGGTAACGGAGTCAGGGAGAGAAACGGAGTCAGTAGGGAGAGTAACGGAGTCAGTAGGGAGAGTTACGGAGTCAGCAGGGAGAGTAACGGGGTCAGTCGGGAGAGTAACGGAGTCAGTAGGGAGAGTTACGGAGTCAGTAGGGAGAGTAACGGAGTCAGTAGGGAGAGTAACGGAGTCAGTAGGGAGAGTAACGGAGTCACTAGGGAGTGTAACGGAGTCAGTCGGGAGAGTAACGGAGTCAGTCGGGAGAGTAACGGAGTCAGTAGGGAGGGTAACGGAGTCAGGGAGAGAAACGGAGTCAGTAGGGAGTGTAACGGAGTCAGTATGGTGAGTAACGGAGTCAGTAGGGAGGGTAACGGAGTCAGTCGGGGGGGTAACCGAGTCAGTAGGGAGAGTACCGGAGTCAGTTGGGTGATTAATGGAGTCAGTAGGGAGAGTAATGGAGACTGTAGGGAGAGTAATGAAGTCAATAGGGCACGTAACGGAGTCAGTATGGAGTGTAACGGAGTCAGTAGGGAGAGTAACGGAGTCAGTAGGGAGAGTAACGGAGTCGGTAGGGAGAGTAACGGAGTCAGTAGGGAGAGTAACGGAGTCAGTAGGGAGTGTAACGGAGTCAGTCGGGAGAGTAACGGAGTCAGTCGGGAGAGTAACGGAGTCAGTAGGGAGGGTAACGGAGTCAGGGAGAGAAACGGAGTCAGTAGGGAGAGTAACGGAGTCAGTAGGGAGAGTTACGGAGTCAGCAGGGAGAGTAACGGGGTCAGTAGGGAGAGTAACGGAGTCAGTAGGGAGAGTTACGGAGTCAGCAGGGAGAGTAACGGGGTCAGTAGGGAGAGTAACGGAGTCAGTAGGGACAGTAACGGACTCAGTAGGGAGAGTAACGGAGTCAGTAGGGAGGGTAACGGAGTCAGTGGGGATAGTAACGGACTCAGTAGGGAGAGTAACGGAGTCAGTCGGGACAGCAACGCAGTGAGTAGGGAGAGGAAGGGAGTCAGTATGGAGAGTAACAGAGTCAGTAGGGAGGGTAACGGAGTCAGTCGGGAGGGTAACGGAGTCAGTCGGGAGAGTAACGGAGTCAGTCGGGACAGCAACGCAGTGAGTAGGGAGAGGAAGGGAGTCAGTATGGAGAGTGACGGAGTCAGTAGGGAGGGTAAGGGAGTCAGTAGGGAGAGGAACGGAGTCAGTATGGAGTGTAACGGAGTCAGTAGGGAGAGGAACGGAGTCAGTAGGGAGAGTAACGCAGTCAGTAGGGAGAGTAACGCAGTCAGTAGAGAGACTAACGGAGTCAGTACGGAGAGTAACGGAGTCAGTAGGGAGAGTAACGGAGTCAGTAGGGAGACTAACGGAGTCAGTAGGGAGAGTAACGGAGTCAGTAGAGAGACTAACGGAGTCAGTACGGAGAGTAACGGAGTCAGTAGGGAGAGTAACGGAGTCAGTAGGGAGAGTAACGAAGTGAGTAGGGATGATAACGGAGTCAGTATGGATTGTAACAGAGTGAGTAGAGAGACTAACAGAGTCAGTCGGGAGAGTAACGGAGTCAGTATGGTGAGTAACGGAGTCAGTAGGTAGAGTAACGGAGTCAGTAGGCAGAGGAACGGAGTCAGTAGAGAGACTAATGGAGTCAGTAGAGAAAGTAACGGGGTCAGTAGGGAGAGTAACGGAGTCAGTATGGAGAGTAACGGTGTCAGTAGGGACAGTAACAGAGTCAGTAGGGAGAGTGACGGAGTCAGTAGGGAGAGTAACGGAGTCAGTAGGGAGTGTAACGGAATCAGTAGGGAGTGTTACGGAGACAGGAAGGAGAGTAAAGGAGTCAGTTGGGAGGGTAACGGAATCAGTAGGGAGGGTAACGGAATCAGTAGGGAGGGTAACGGAGTCAGTGGGGATAGTAACGGACTCAGTAGGGACAGTAACGGACTCAGTAGGGAGAGTAACGGAGTCAGTAGGGAGGGTAACGGAGTCAGTGGGGATAGTAACGGACTCAGTAGGGAGAGTAACGGAGTCAGTAGGGACAGTAACGGAGTCAGTATGGAGTGTAACGGACTCAGCAGGGAGAGTAACGGAGTCAGTAGGGAGAGTAACGGAGTCAGTAGGGAGGGTAACGGAGTCAGTCGGGAGGGTAACAGAGTCAGTAGGGAGGGTAACGGAGTCAGTCGGGAGGGTAACGGAGTCAGTCGGGAGAACATAGAACATAGAAAGCCACAGCACAAACAGGCCCTTCGGCCCACAAGTTGCGCCGATCACATCCCCACCTCTAGGCCTATCTATAGCCCTCAATCCCATTAAATCCCATGTACTCATCCAGAAGTCTCTTAAAAGACCCCAACGAGTTTGCCTCCACCACCACCGACGTCAGCCGATTCCACTCACCCACCACCCTCTGAGTGAAAAACTTACCCCTGACATCCCCCCTGTACCTACCCCCCAGCACCTTAAACCTGTGTCCTCTCGTAGCAACCATTTCAGCCCTTGGAAATAGCCTCTGAGAGTCCACCCTATCCAGACCCCTCAACATCTTGTAAACCTCTATCAGGTCACCTCTCATCCTTCGTCTCTCCAGGGAGAAGAGACCAAGCTCCCTCAACCTATCCTCATAAGGCATGCCCCCCAATCCAGGCAACATCCTTGTAAATCTCCTCTGCACCCTTTCAATGGCTTCAACATCTTTCCTGTAATGAGGTGACCAGAACTGCGCGCAGTACTCCAAGTGGGGTCTAACCAGGGTCCTATAAAGCTGCAGCATTATCTCCCGACTCCTAAACTCAATCCCTCGATTAATGAAGGCTAGTACGCCATACGCCTTCTTGACCGCATCCTCCACCTGCGAGGCCGATTTAAGAGTCCTATGGACCCGGACCCCAAGGTCCTTCTGATCCTCTACGCTGCTAAGAATGGTACCCTTCATTTTATACTGCTGCTCCATCCCATTGGATCTGCCAAAATGGATCACTACACACTTATCCGGGTTGAAGTCCATCTGCCACTTCTCCGCCCAGTCTTGCATTCTATCTATGTCTCGCTGCAACTTCTGACATCCCTCCAAACTATCCACAACACCACCTACCTTGGTGTCGTCAGCAAACTTACGGAGTCAGTCGGGACAGCAACGCAGTCAGTAGGGAGAGGAAGGGAGTCAGTATGGAGAGTGACGGAGTCAGTAGGGAGGGCAACAGAGTCAGTAGGGAGAGGAACGGAGTCAGTATGGAGTGTAATGAAGTCAGTAGGGAGAGGAACGGAGTCAGTAGGGAGAGTAACGCAGTCAGTAGGGAGAGTAACGCAGTCAGTAGAGAGGGTAACGGAGTCAGTAGGGAGAGTAATGGAGTCAGTAGGAGGGTAACGGATTCAGTAGGGAGAGTAACGGAGTCAGTAGGGAGAGTAACGCAGTCAGTAGGGAGAGTAACGCAGTCAGTAGAGAGGGTAACGGAGTCTGTAGGGAGAGTAATGGAGTCAGTACGGAGAGTAACGGAGTCAGTAGGAGGGTAACGGATTCAGTAAGGAGAAGAACGGAGTCAGTAGAGAGAGTAACGGAGTCAGTCGAGAGAGTAACGGAGTCAGGAGGGACGTTAACGGAGTCAGTAAGGATTGTAACAGAATCAGTAGGGAGATTAACGGAGTCAGTATGGAGTGTACCGTAGTCAGTAGAGACACCAGTGGAGTCAGTAGGGAGAGTAATGGAGTCAGTATGGAGAGTAACGGAGTCAGTATGGAGAGTAACAGAGTCAGTAGGGAGGGTAACGGAGTCAGTCGGGAGGGTAACGGAGTCAGTCGGGAGAGTAACGGAGTCAGTCGGGACAGCAACGCAGTCAGTAGGGAGAGGAAGGGAGTCAGTATGGAGAGTGACGGAGTCAGTAGGGAGGGTAAGGGAGTCAGTAGGGAGAGGAACGGAGTCAGTATGGAGTGTAACGGAGTCAGTAGGGAGAGGAACGGAGTCAGTAGGGAGAGTAACGCAGTCAGTAGGGAGAGTAACGCAGTCAGTAGAGAGGGTAACGGAGTCAGTAGGGAGAGTAATGGAGTCAGTAGGAGGGTAACGGATTCAGTAGGGAGAGTAACGGAGTCAGTATGGAGAGTAACGGAGTCAGTATGGAGTGTGACGGAGTCAGTCGGGAGTGTGACGGAGTCAGTAGGGAGTGTAATGGAGTCAGTAGGGAGAGTAACGGAGTCAGTGGGGAGCGTCTGTAGGGAGGGTAACGGAGTCAGTAAGGAGGGTAACGGAGTCAGTAAGGAGGGTAACGGAGTCAGTAGGGAAGGTAGTGGAGTCAGTAGGGAGAGTAACGGAGTCAGTATGGAGTGTAACGGAGTCAGTCGGGAGAGTAACGGAGTCAGTCGGGAGAGTAACGGAGTCAGTCGGGAGAGTAACGGAGTCAGTAGGAAGAGTAACGGAGTCAGTAGGGAGGGTAACGGAGTCAGTATGGAGAGTAACGGAGTCAGGAGAGAGAGTAGCGGAGTCAGTAGGGAGAGTAACGGGGTCAGTAGGGAGGGTAACGGAGTCAGTAGAGAGAGTAACGGAGTCAGTAGGGAGAGTAACGGGGTCAGTAGGGAGAGTAACTGAGTCAGTAGGGAGTGTAACGGAGTCAGTATGGTGAGTAACGGAGTCAGTAGGGAGGGTAACGGAGTCAGTCGGAGGGGTAACCGAGTCAGTAGGGAGAGTACCGGAGTCAGTTGGGTGATTAATGGAGTCAGTAGGGAGAGTAATGGAGACTGTAGGGAGAGTAATGAAGTCAATAGGGCACGTAACGGAGTCAGTATGGAGTGTAACGGAGTCAGTAGGGAGAGTAACGGAGTCAGTAGGGAGAGTAACGGAGTCAGTAGGGAGAGTAACGGAGTCTGTAGGGAGTGTAACGGAGTCAGTCGGGAGAGTAACGGAGTCAGTCGGGAGAGTAACGGAGTCAGTAGGGAGGGTAACGGAGTCAGGGAGAGAAACGGAGTCAGTAGGGAGAGTAACGGAGTCAGTAGGGAGAGTTACGGAGTCAGCAGGGAGAGTAACGGGGTCAGTCGGGAGAGTAACGGAGTCAGTAGGGAGAGTTACGGAGTCAGTAGGGAGAGTAACGGAGTCAGTAGGGAGAGTAACGGAGTCAGTAGGGAGAGTAACGGAGTCACTAGGGAGTGTAACGGAGTCAGTCGGGAGAGTAACGGAGTCAGTCGGGAGAGTAACGGAGTCAGTAGGGAGGGTAACGGAGTCAGGGAGAGAAACGGAGTCAGTAGGGAGTGTAACGGAGTCAGTATGGTGAGTAACGGAGTCAGTAGGGAGGGTAACGGAGTCAGTCGGGGGGGTAACCGAGTCAGTAGGGAGAGTACCGGAGTCAGTTGGGTGATTAATGGAGTCAGTAGGGAGAGTAATGGAGACTGTAGGGAGAGTAATGAAGTCAATAGGGCACGTAACGGAGTCAGTATGGAGTGTAACGGAGTCAGTAGGGAGAGTAACGGAGTCAGTAGGGAGAGTAACGGAGTCGGTAGGGAGAGTAACGGAGTCAGTAGGGAGAGTAACGGAGTCAGTAGGGAGTGTAACGGAGTCAGTCGGGAGAGTAACGGAGTCAGTCGGGAGAGTAACGGAGTCAGTAGGGAGGGTAACGGAGTCAGGGAGAGAAACGGAGTCAGTAGGGAGAGTAACGGAGTCAGTAGGGAGAGTTACGGAGTCAGCAGGGAGAGTAACGGGGTCAGTAGGGAGAGTAACGGAGTCAGTAGGGAGAGTTACGGAGTCAGTAGGGAGAGTAACGGGGTCAGTAGGGAGAGTAACGGGGTCAGTATGGCGAGTAACGGAGTCAGTAGTGAGAGTAACGGCGTCAGTACGGAGTGTAGCGGAGTCAGCAGGGAGAGTAATGGAGTCAGTAGGGAGAGTAACGGAGTCAGTCCGGTGATTAACGGAGTCAGCAGGGAGAGTAATGGAGACAGTAGGGAGAGTAATGAAGTAAGGAGGGCACGTAATGGAGTCAGTAGGGAGTGTAACGGAGTTAGTAGGGAGAGTAACGGGGTCAGTAGGGTGTGTAGTGGAGTCAGCAGGGAGAGTAACGGAGTCAGTAGGGAGGGTAACGGATTCAGTAGAGAGAGTAATGGAGTCAGTAGGGAGAGTAACGGAGTCAGTAGAGAGACTAACGGAGTCAGTAGGGAGAGTAACGGAGTCAGTAGGGAGAGTAACGGAGTCAGTAGGGAGGGTAATGGAGTCAGTAGGGAGAGTAACGGAGTCAGTCGTAGGGTAACGGAGTCAGTAGGGAGAGGAACGGAGGCAGTAGAGAGAGAAAAGGAGGCAGTTGAGAGAGTAATGGAGTAAGTAGGGAGTGTACCGTAGTCAGTAGAGAGACCAGCGGAGTCAGTAGGGAGAGTAACGGAGTCAGTGTGGAGAGTAACGGAGTCAGTAGGGAGAGTAACAGAGTCAGTATGGAGAGTAATGGAGTCAGTGTGGAGAGTAACGGAGTCAGTGGAGAGACAAACGGAGTCAGTAGGGAGAGTAACGGAGTCAGTAGGGAGAGTAACGGAGTCAGTAGGGAGAGTAACGGAGTCAGTAGGGAGAGTAACGGAGTCAGTAGTGAGAGTAACGGAGTCAGTAGAGAGACAAACGGAGTCAGTAGGGAGAGTAACGGAGTCAGTAGGGAGAGTAACGGAGTCAGTAGGGAGAGTAACGGAGTCAGTAGGGAGACTAACGGAGTCAGTAGGGAGAGTAACGGAGTCAGTAGAGAGACTAACGGAGTCAGTACGGAGAGTAACGGAGTCAGTAGGGAGAGTAACGGAGTCAGTAGGGAGAGTAACGAAGTGAGTAGGGATGATAACGGAGTCAGTATGGATTGTAACAGAGTGAGTAGAGAGACTAACAGAGTCAGTCGGGAGAGTAACGGAGTCAGTATGGTGAGTAACGGAGTCAGTAGGTAGAGTAGCGGAGTCAGTAGGCAGAGGAACGGAGTCAGTAGAGAGACTAATGGAGTCAGTAGAGAAAGTAACGGGGTCAGTAGGGAGAGTAACGGAGTCAGTATGGAGAGTAACGGTGTCAGTAGGGACAGTAACAGAGTCAGTAGGGAGAGTGACGGAGTCAGTAGGGAGAGTAACGGAGTCAGTAGGGAGTGTAACGGAATCAGTAGGGAGTGTTACGGAGACAGGAAGGAGAGTAAAGGAGTCAGTTGGGAGGGTAACGGAATCAGTAGGGAGGGTAACGGAATCAGTAGGGAGGGTAACGGAGTCAGTGGGGATAGTAACGGACTCAGTAGGGAGAGTAACGGAGTCAGTATGGAGTGTAACGGAGTCAGTAGGGACAGTAACGGACTCAGTAGGGAGAGTAACGGAGTCAGTAGGGAGGGTAACGGAGTCAGTGGGGATAGTAACGGACTCAGTAGGGAGAGTAACGGAGTCAGTCGGGACAGCAACGCAGTGAGTAGGGAGAGGAAGGGAGTCAGTATGGAGAGTAACAGAGTCAGTAGGGAGGGTAACGGAGTCAGTCGGGAGGGTAACGGAGTCAGTCGGGAGAGTAACGGAGTCAGTCGGGACAGCAACGCAGTGAGTAGGGAGAGAAAGGGAGTCAGTATGGAGAGTGACGGAGTCAGTAGGGAGGGTAAGGGAGTCAGTAGGGAGAGGAACGGAGTCAGTATGGAGTGTAACGGAGTCAGTAGGGAGAGGAACGGAGTCAGTAGGGAGAGTAACGCAGTCAGTAGGGAGAGTAACGCAGTCAGTAGAGAGACTAACGGAGTCAGTACGGAGAGTAACGGAGTCAGTAGGGAGAGTAACGGAGTCAGTAGGGAGACTAACGGAGTCAGTAGGGAGAGTAACGGAGTCAGTAGAGAGACTAACGGAGTCAGTACGGAGAGTAACGGAGTCAGTAGGGAGAGTAACGGAGTCAGTAGGGAGAGTAACGAAGTGAGTAGGGATGATAACGGAGTCAGTATGGATTGTAACAGAGTGAGTAGAGAGACTAACAGAGTCAGTCGGGAGAGTAACGGAGTCAGTATGGTGAGTAACGGAGTCAGTAGGTAGAGTAACGGAGTCAGTAGGCAGAGGAACGGAGTCAGTAGAGAGACTAATGGAGTCAGTAGAGAAAGTAACGGGGTCAGTAGGGAGAGTAACGGAGTCAGTATGGAGAGTAACGGTGTCAGTAGGGACAGTAACAGAGTCAGTAGGGAGAGTGACGGAGTCAGTAGGGAGAGTAACGGAGTCAGTAGGGAGTGTAACGGAATCAGTAGGGAGTGTTACGGAGACAGGAAGGAGAGTAAAGGAGTCAGTTGGGAGGGTAACGGAATCAGTAGGGAGGGTAACGGAATCAGTAGGGAGGGTAACGGAGTCAGTGGGGATAGTAACGGACTCAGTAGGGACAGTAACGGACTCAGTAGGGAGAGTAACGGAGTCAGTAGGGAGGGTAACGGAGTCAGTGGGGATAGTAACGGACTCAGTAGGGAGAGTAACGGAGTCAGTAGGGACAGTAACGGAGTCAGTATGGAGTGTAACGGACTCAGCAGGGAGAGTAACGGAGTCAGTAGGGAGAGTAACGGAGTCAGTAGGGAGGGTAACGGAGTCAGTCGGGAGGGTAACAGAGTCAGTAGGGAGGGTAACGGAGTCAGTCGGGAGGGTAACGGAGTCAGTCGGGAGAACATAGAACATAGAAAGCCACAGCACAAACAGGCCCTTCGGCCCACAAGTTGCGCCGATCACATCCCCACCTCTAGGCCTATCTATAGCCCTCAATCCCATTAAATCCCATGTACTCATCCAGAAGTCTCTTAAAAGACCCCAACGAGTTTGCCTCCACCACCACCGACGTCAGCCGATTCCACTCACCCACCACCCTCTGAGTGAAAAACTTACCCCTGACATCCCCCCTGTACCTACCCCCCAGCACCTTAAACCTGTGTCCTCTCGTAGCAACCATTTCAGCCCTTGGAAATAGCCTCTGAGAGTCCACCCTATCCAGACCCCTCAACATCTTGTAAACCTCTATCAGGTCACCTCTCATCCTTCGTCTCTCCAGGGAGAAGAGACCAAGCTCCCTCAACCTATCCTCATAAGGCATGCCCCCCAATCCAGGCAACATCCTTGTAAATCTCCTCTGCACCCTTTCAATGGCTTCAACATCTTTCCTGTAATGAGGTGACCAGAACTGCGCGCAGTACTCCAAGTGGGGTCTAACCAGGGTCCTATAAAGCTGCAGCATTATCTCCCGACTCCTAAACTCAATCCCTCGATTAATGAAGGCTAGTACGCCATACGCCTTCTTGACCGCATCCTCCACCTGCGAGGCCGATTTAAGAGTCCTATGGACCCGGACCCCAAGGTCCTTCTGATCCTCTACACTGCTAAGAATGGTACCCTTCATTTTATACTGCTGCTCCATCCCATTGGATCTGCCAAAATGGATCACTACACACTTATCCGGGTTGAAGTCCATCTGCCACTTCTCCGCCCAGTCTTGCATTCTATCTATGTCTCGCTGCAACTTCTGACATCCCTCCAAACTATCCACAACACCACCTACCTTGGTGTCGTCAGCAAACTTACGGAGTCAGTCGGGACAGCAACGCAGTCAGTAGGGAGAGGAAGGGAGTCAGTATGGAGAGTGACGGAGTCAGTAGGGAGGGCAACAGAGTCAGTAGGGAGAGGAACGGAGTCAGTATGGAGTGTAATGAAGTCAGTAGGGAGAGGAACGGAGTCAGTAGGGAGAGTAACGCAGTCAGTAGGGAGAGTAACGCAGTCAGTAGAGAGGGTAACGGAGTCAGTAGGGAGAGTAATGGAGTCAGTAGGAGGGTAACGGATTCAGTAGGGAGAGTAACGGAGTCAGTAGGGAGAGTAACGCAGTCAGTAGGGAGAGTAACGCAGTCAGTAGAGAGGGTAACGGAGTCTGTAGGGAGAGTAATGGAGTCAGTACGGAGAGTAACGGAGTCAGTAGGAGGGTAACGGATTCAGTAAGGAGAAGAACGGAGTCAGTAGAGAGAGTAACGGAGTCAGTCGAGAGAGTAACGGAGTCAGGAGGGACGTTAACGGAGTCAGTAAGGATTGTAACAGAATCAGTAGGGAGATTAACGGAGTCAGTATGGAGTGTACCGTAGTCAGTAGAGACACCAGTGGAGTCAGTAGGGAGAGTAATGGAGTCAGTATGGAGAGTAACGGAGTCAGTATGGAGAGTAACAGAGTCAGTAGGGAGGGTAACGGAGTCAGTCGGGAGGGTAACGGAGTCAGTCGGGAGAGTAACGGAGTCAGTCGGGACAGCAACGCAGTCAGTAGGGAGAGGAAGGGAGTCAGTATGGAGAGTGACGGAGTCAGTAGGGAGGGTAAGGGAGTCAGTAGGGAGAGGAACGGAGTCAGTATGGAGTGTAACGGAGTCAGTAGGGAGAGGAACGGAGTCAGTAGGGAGAGTAACGCAGTCAGTAGGGAGAGTAACGCAGTCAGTAGAGAGGGTAACGGAGTCAGTAGGGAGAGTAATGGAGTCAGTAGGAGGGTAACGGATTCAGTAGGGAGAGTAACGGAGTCAGTATGGAGAGTAACGGAGTCAGTATGGAGTGTGACGGAGTCAGTCGGGAGTGTGACGGAGTCAGTAGGGAGTGTAATGGAGTCAGTAGGGAGAGTAACGGAGTCAGTGGGGAGCGTCTGTAGGGAGGGTAACGGAGTCAGTAAGGAGGGTAACGGAGTCAGTAAGGAGGGTAACGGAGTCAGTAGGGAAGGTAGTGGAGTCAGTAGGGAGAGTAACGGAGTCAGTATGGAGTGTAACGGAGTCAGTCGGGAGAGTAACGGAGTCAGTCGGGAGAGTAACGGAGTCAGTCGGGAGAGTAACGGAGTCAGTAGGAAGAGTAACGGAGTCAGTAGGGAGGGTAACGGAGTCAGTATGGAGAGTAACGGAGTCAGGAGAGAGAGTAGCGGAGTCAGTAGGGAGAGTAACGGGGTCAGTAGGGAGAGTAACTGAGTCAGTAGGGAGTGTAACGGAGTCAGTATGGTGAGTAACGGAGTCAGTAGGGAGGGTAACGGAGTCAGTCGGAGGGGTAACCGAGTCAGTAGGGAGAGTACCGGAGTCAGTTGGGTGATTAATGGAGTCAGTAGGGAGAGTAATGGAGACTGTAGGGAGAGTAATGAAGTCAATAGGGCACGTAACGGAGTCAGTATGGAGTGTAACGGAGTCAGTAGGGAGAGTAACGGAGTCAGTAGGGAGAGTAACGGAGTCAGTAGGGAGAGTAACGGAGTCTGTAGGGAGTGTAACGGAGTCAGTCGGGAGAGTAACGGAGTCAGTCGGGAGAGTAACGGAGTCAGTAGGGAGGGTAACGGAGTCAGGGAGAGAAACGGAGTCAGTAGGGAGAGTAACGGAGTCAGTAGGGAGAGTTACGGAGTCAGCAGGGAGAGTAACGGGGTCAGTCGGGAGAGTAACGGAGTCAGTAGGGAGAGTTACGGAGTCAGTAGGGAGAGTAACGGAGTCAGTAGGGAGAGTAACGGAGTCAGTAGGGAGAGTAACGGAGTCAGTAGGGAGTGTAACGGAGTCAGTCGGGAGAGTAACGGAGTCAGTCGGGAGAGTAACGGAGTCAGTAGGGAGGGTAACGGAGTCAGGGAGAGAAACGGAGTCAGTAGGGAGTGTAACGGAGTCAGTATGGTGAGTAACGGAGTCAGTAGGGAGGGTAACGGAGTCAGTCGGGGGGGTAACCGAGTCAGTAGGGAGAGTACCGGAGTCAGTTGGGTGATTAATGGAGTCAGTAGGGAGAGTAATGGAGACTGTAGGGAGAGTAATGAAGTCAATAGGGCACGTAACGGAGTCAGTATGGAGTGTAACGGAGTCAGTAGGGAGAGTAACGGAGTCAGTAGGGAGAGTAACGGAGTCGGTAGGGAGAGTAACGGAGTCAGTAGGGAGAGTAACGGAGTCAGTAGGGAGTGTAACGGAGTCAGTCGGGAGAGTAACGGAGTCAGTCGGGAGAGTAACGGAGTCAGTAGGGAGGGTAACGGAGTCAGGGAGAGAAACGGAGTCAGTAGGGAGAGTAACGGAGTCAGTAGGGAGAGTTACGGAGTCAGCAGGGAGAGTAACGGGGTCAGTAGGGAGAGTAACGGAGTCAGTAGGGAGAGTTACGGAGTCAGTAGGGAGAGTAACGGGGTCAGTAGGGAGAGTAACGGGGTCAGTATGGCGAGTAACGGAGTCAGTAGTGAGAGTAACGGCGTCAGTACGGAGTGTAGCGGAGTCAGCAGGGAGAGTAATGGAGTCAGTAGGGAGAGTAACGGAGTCAGTCCGGTGATTAACGGAGTCAGCAGGGAGAGTAATGGAGACAGTAGGGAGAGTAATGAAGTAAGGAGGGCACGTAATGGAGTCAGTAGGGAGTGTAACGGAGTTAGTAGGGAGAGTAACGGGGTCAGTAGGGTGTGTAGTGGAGTCAGCAGGGAGAGTAACGGAGTCAGTAGGGAGGGTAACGGAGTCAGTAGGGAGAGTAACGGAGTCAGTAGGGAGGGTAACGGAGTCAGTAGGGTGAGGAATGGAGTCAGTAGAGAGTGTAACAGAGTCAGTAGAGAGAGTAATGGCGTCAGTAGGGAGAGTAACGGAGTCAGTATGAAGTGTAACGTAGTCGGGAATGAGACTAACGGAGTCAGTATGGAGAGTTACGGAGTCAGTAGGGAGGGTAACGGAGTCAGTATGGAGAGTTACGGAGTCAGTAGGGCGACTAACGGAGTCAGTATGGAGAGTTACGGAGTCAGTAGGGAGGGTAACGGAGTAAGTAGGGACAGAAACGGAGTCAGTAGGGAGGGTAACGGAGTCAGTATGGAGTGTAACGGAGTCAGTCGGGAGAGTAACGGAGTCAGTAGGGAGAGTAACGGAGTCAGTCGGGAGAGAAGCGGTGTCAGTAGAGAGAGTGACGGAGTCAGCAGGGAGAGTTACGGAGTCAATAGGGAGAGTAACGGAGTCAGTCGGGAGAATAACGGAGTCAGTATGGATTGTAACAGAATCAGTAGGGAGAGTAACGGAGTCAGGATGGAGAGTAATGGAGTCAGTAGGGAGAGTTACGGAGTCAGTAGGGAGACTAACGGAGTCAGTAGGGAGTGTGACGGAGTCAGTAGGGACGATAACGGAGTCAGTATGGATTGTAACAGAATAAGTAGGGAGAGTAACGGAGTCAGTAGAGAGACCAGCGGAGTCAGTAGGGAGAGTAACGGAGTAAGTATGGAGAGTAACGGAGTCAGTAGAGAGACTAACGGAATCAGTAGGGAGAGTAACGGAGTCAGTAGGGAGAGTAACAGAATCAGTAGGGAGAGTGACGGAGTCAGTCGGGAGTGTGACGGAGTCAGTCGGGAGTGTGACGGAGTCAGTCGGGAGTGTGACGGAGTCAGTCGGGAGTGTGACGGATCAGTAGAGAGTGTAATGGAGTCAGTAGGGAGAGTAACGGAGTCAGTGGGGAATGTAACTGGGTCCTGAAGGAGGGTAACGGATGCAGTAGGGAGAGTAACGGAGTCAGTAGGGAGAGTAACGGAGTCAGTATGGAGAGTAACGGAGTCAGTAGGGAGAGTAATGGAGTCAGGAGGGAGTGTGACGGAGTCAGTCGGGAGTGTGACGGAGTAAGTAGGGAGTGTAATCGAGTCAGTAGGGAGAGTAACGGAGTCAGTGGGGACAGTTACGAAGTCAGTAGGGAGAGTCAGTCGGGAGGGTCGTGGAGTCAGTAGGGAGAGTAACGGAGTCAGTATGCAGTGTAACGGAGCTAGTAGGGAGGGTAATGGCGTCAGTAGGGAGAGTAACGGAGTCAGTAGGGAGAATAACAGAGTGAGTAGGGAGAGTAACGGAGTCAGTCGGGAGAGTAACGGAGTCAGTCGGGAGAGTAACGGAGTCAGTCGGGAGAGTAACGGAGTCAGTCAGGAGAGTAACGGAGTCAGTCGGGAGAGTAACGGAGTCAGTCGGGAGAGTAACGGAGTCAGTAGAGAGAGTAACGGAGTCAGTAGAGAGAGTAACGGAGTCAGTAGGGAGAGTAACCAGGTCAGTAGGGAGGGTAACGGAGTCAGAAGAGAGAGTAACGGAGTCAGTAGGGAGAGTAATGGAGTCAGTAGGAGGGTAACGGATTCAGTAGGGAGAGTAACGGAGTCAGTAGGGAGAGTAACGCAGTCAGTAGGGAGAGTAACGCAGTCAGTAGAGAGGGTAACGGAGTCTGTAGGGAGAGTAATGGAGTCAGTACGGAGAGTAACGGAGTCAGTAGGGAGAGTAACGGAGTCAGTAGGGAGAGTAACGAAGTGAGTAGGGATGATAACGGAGTCAGTATGGATTGTAACAGAGTGAGTAGAGAGACTAACAGAGTCAGTCGGGAGAGTAACGGAGTCAGTATGGTGAGTAACGGAGTCAGTAGGTAGAGTAACGGAGTCAGTAGGCAGAGGAACGGAGTCAGTAGAGAGACTAATGGAGTCAGTAGAGAAAGTAACGGGGTCAGTAGGGAGAGTAACGGAGTCAGTATGGAGAGTAACGGTGTCAGTAGGGACAGTAACAGAGTCAGTAGGGAGAGTGACGGAGTCAGTAGGGGGAGTAACGGAGTCAGTAGGGAGTGTAACGGAATCAGTAGGGAGTGTTACGGAGACAGGAAGGAGAGTAAAGGAGTCAGTTGGGAGGGTAACGGAATCAGTAGGGAGGGTAACGGAATCAGTAGGGAGGGTAACGGAGTCAGTGGGGATAGTAACGGACTCAGTAGGGAGAGTAACGGAGTCAGTATGGAGTGTAACGGAGTCAGTAGGGACAGTAACGGACTCAGTAGGGAGAGTAACAGAGTCAGTAGGGAGGGTAACGGAATCAGTAGGGAGGGTAACGGAATCAGTAGGGAGGGTAACGGAGTCAGTGGGGATAGTAACGGACTCAGTAGGGACAGTAACGGACTCAGTAGGGAGAGTAACGGAGTCAGTAGGGAGGGTAACGGAGTCAGTGGGGATAGTAACGGACTCAGTAGGGAGAGTAACGGAGTCAGTAGGGACAGTAACGGAGTCAGTATGGAGTGTAACGGACTCAGCAGGGAGAGTAACGGAGTCAGTAGGGAGAGTAACGGAGTCAGTAGGGAGGGTAACGGAGTCAGTCGGGAGGGTAACAGAGTCAGTAGGGAGGGTAACGGAGTCAATAGGGAGAGTAACGGAGTCAGTCGGGAGAATAACGGAGTCAGTATGGATTGTAACAGAATCAGTAGGGAGAGTAACGGAGTCAGGATGGAGAGTAATGGAGTCAGTAGGGAGAGTTACGGAGTCAGTAGGGAGACTAACGGAGTCAGTAGGGAGTGTGACGGAGTCAGTAGGGACGATAACGGAGTCAGTATGGATTGTAACAGAATAAGTAGGGAGAGTAACGGAGTCAGTAGAGAGACCAGCGGAGTCAGTAGGGAGAGTAACGGAGTAACTATGGAGAGTAACGGAGTCAGTAGAGAGACTAACGGAGTCAGTAGGGAGAGTAACGGAGTCAGTAGGGAGAGTAACAGAATCAGTAGGGAGAGTGACGGAGTCAGTCGGGAGTGTGACGGAGTCAGTCGGGAGTGTGACGGAGTCAGTCGGGAGTGTGACGGAGTCAGTCGGGAGTGTGACGGATCAGTATAGAGTGTAATGGAGTCAGTAGGGAGAGTAACGGAGTCAGTGGGGAATGTAACTGGGTCCTGAAGGAGGGTAACGGATGCAGTAGGGAGAGTAACGGAGTCAGTAGGGAGAGTAACGGAGTCAGTATGGAGAGTAACGGAGTCAGTAGGGAGAGTAATGGAGTCAGGAGGGAGTGTGACGGAGTCAGTCGGGAGTGTGACGGAGTAAGTAGGGAGTGTAATCGAGTCAGTAGGGAGAGTAACGGAGTCAGTGGGGACAGTTACGAAGTCAGTAGGGAGAGTCAGTCGGGAGGGTCGTGGAGTCAGTAGGGAGAGTAACGGAGTCAGTATGCAGTGTAACGGAGCTAGTAGGGAGGGTAATGGCGTCAGTAGGGAGAGTAACGGAGTCAGTAGGGAGAATAACAGAGTGAGTAGGGAGAGTAACGGAGTCAGTCGGGAGAGTAACGGAGTCAGTCGGGAGAGTAACGGAGTCAGTCGGGAGAGTAACGGAGTCAGTCAGGAGAGTAACGGAGTCAGTCGGGAGAGTAACGGAGTCAGTCGGGAGAGTAACGGAGTCAGTAGAGAGAGTAACGGAGTCAGTAGAGAGAGTAACGGAGTCAGTAGGGAGAGTAACCAGGTCAGTAGGGAGGGTAACGGAGTCAGAAGAGAGAGTAACGGAGTCAGTAGGGAGAGTAATGGAGTCAGTAGGAGGGTAACGGATTCAGTAGGGAGAGTAACGGAGTCAGTAGGGAGAGTAACGCAGTCAGTAGGGAGAGTAACGCAGTCAGTAGAGAGGGTAACGGAGTCTGTAGGGAGAGTAATGGAGTCAGTACGGAGAGTAACGGAGTCAGTAGGGAGAGTAACGGAGTCAGTAGGGAGAGTAACGAAGTGAGTAGGGATGATAACGGAGTCAGTATGGATTGTAACAGAGTGAGTAGAGAGACTAACAGAGTCAGTCGGGAGAGTAACGCAGTCAGTATGGTGAGTAACGGAGTCAGTAGGTAGAGTAACGGAGTCAGTAGGCAGAGGAACGGAGTCAGTAGAGAGACTAATGGAGTCAGTAGAGAAAGTAACGGGGTCAGTAGGGAGAGTAACGGAGTCAGTATGGAGAGTAACGGTGTCAGTAGGGACAGTAACAGAGTCAGTAGGGAGAGTGACGGAGTCAGTAGGGGGAGTAACGGAGTCAGTAGGGAGTGTAACGGAATCAGTAGGGAGTGTTACGGAGACAGGAAGGAGAGTAAAGGAGTCAGTTGGGAGGGTAACGGAATCAGTAGGGAGGGTAACGGAATCAGTAGGGAGGGTAACGGAGTCAGTGGGGATAGTAACGGACTCAGTAGGGAGAGTAACGGAGTCAGTATGGAGTGTAACGGAGTCAGTAGGGACAGTAACGGACTCAGTAGGGAGAGTAACAGAGTCAGTAGGGAGGGTAACGGAATCAGTAGGGAGGGTAACGGAATCAGTAGGGAGGGTAACGGAGTCAGTGGGGATAGTAACGGACTCAGTAGGGACAGTAACGGACTCAGTAGGGAGAGTAACGGAGTCAGTAGGGAGGGTAACGGAGTCAGTGGGGATAGTAACGGACTCAGTAGGGAGAGTAACGGAGTCAGTAGGGACAGTAACGGAGTCAGTATGGAGTGTAACGGACTCAGCAGGGAGAGTAACGGAGTCAGTAGGGAGAGTAACGGAGTCAGTAGGGAGGATAACGGAGTCAGTCGGGAGGGTAACAGAGTCAGTAGGGAGGGTAACGGAGTCAGTCGGGAGGGTAACGGAGTCAGTCGGGAGAGTAACGGAGTCAGTCGGGACAGCAACGCAGTCAGTAGGGAGAGGAAGGGAGTCAGTATGGAGAGTGACGGAGTCAGTAGGGAGGGCAACAGAGTCAGTAGGGAGAGGAACGGAGTCAGTATGGAGTGTAATGAAGTCAGTAGGGAGAGGAACGGAGTCAGTAGGGAGAGTAACGCAGTCAGTAGGGAGAGTACCGCAGTCAGTAGAGAGGGTAACGGAGTCAGTAGGGAGAGTAATGGAGTCAGTAGGAGGGTAACGGATTCAGTAGGGAGAGTAACGGAGTCAGTAGGGAGAGTAACGCAGTCAGTAGGGAGAGTAACGCAGTCAGTAGAGAGGGTAACGGAGTCTGTAGGGAGAGTAATGGAGTCAGTACGGAGAGTAACGGAGTCAGTAGGAGGGTAACGGATTCAGTAAGGAGAAGAACGGAGTCAGTAGAGAGAGTAACGGAGTCAGTCGAGAGAGTAACGGAGTCAGGAGGGACGTTAACGGAGTCAGTAAGGATTGTAACAGAATCAGTAGGGAGATTAACGGAGTCAGTATGGAGTGTACCGTAGTCAGTAGAGACACCAGTGGAGTCAGTAGGGAGAGTAATGGAGTCAGTATGGAGAGTAACGGAGTCAGTATGGAGAGTAACAGAGTCAGTAGGGAGGGTAACGGAGTCAGTCGGGAGGGTAACGGAGTCAGTCGGGAGAGTAACGGAGTCAGTCGGGACAGCAACGCAGTCAGTAGGGAGAGGAAGGGAGTCAGTATGGAGAGTGACGGAGTCAGTAGGGAGGGTAAGGGAGTCAGTAGGGAGAGGAACGGAGTCAGTATGGAGTGTAACGGAGTCAGTAGGGAGAGGAACGGAGTCAGTAGGGAGAGTAACGCAGTCAGTAGGGAGAGTAACGCAGTCAGTAGAGAGGGTAACGGAGTCAGTAGGGAGAGTAATGGAGTCAGTAGGAGGGTAACGGATTCAGTAGGGAGAGTAACGGAGTCAGTATGGAGAGTAACGGAGTCAGTATGGAGTGTGACGGAGTCAGTCGGGAGTGTGACGGAGTCAGTAGGGAGTGTAATGGAGTCAGTAGGGAGAGTAACGGAGTCAGTGGGGAGCGTCTGTAGGGAGGGTAACGGAGTCAGTAAGGAGGGTAACGGAGTCAGTAAGGAGGGTAACGGAGTCAGTAGGGAAGGTAGTGGAGTCAGTAGGGAGAGTAACGCAGTCAGTAGGGAGAGTAACGCAGTCAGTAGAGAGGGTAACGGAGTCAGTAGGGAGAGTAATGGAGTCAGTAGGAGGGTAACGGATTCAGTAGGGAGAGTAACGGAGTCAGTATGGAGAGTAACGGAGTCAGTATGGAGTGTGACGGAGTCAGTCGGGAGTGTGACGGAGTCAGTAGGGAGTGTAATGGAGTCAGTAGGGAGAGTAACGGAGTCAGTGGGGAGCGTCTGTAGGGAGGGTAACGGAGTCAGTAAGGAGGGTAACGGAGTCAGTAAGGAGGGTAACGGAGTCAGTAGGGAAGGTAGTGGAGTCAGTAGGGAGAGTAACGGAGTCAGTATGGAGTGTAACGGAGTCAGTCGGGAGAGTAACGGAGTCAGTCGGGAGAGTAACGGAGTCAGTCGGGAGAGTAACGGAGTCAGTAGGAAGAGTAACGGAGTCAGTAGGGAGGGTCACGGAGTCAGTATGGAGAGTAACGGAGTCAGGAGAGAGAGTAGCGGAGTCAGTAGGGAGAGTAACGGGGTCAGTAGGGAGGGTAACGGAGTCAGTAGAGAGAGTAACGGAGTCAGTAGGGAGAGTAACGGGGTCAGTAGGGAGAGTAACTGAGTCAGTAGGGAGTGTAACGGAGTCAGTATGGTGAGTAACGGAGTCAGTAGGGAGGGTAACGGAGTCAGTCGGGGGGGTAACCGAGTCAGTAGGGAGAGTACCGGAGTCAGTTGGGTGATTAATGGAGTCAGTAGGGAGAGTAATGGAGACTGTAGGGAGAGTAATGAAGTCAATAGGGCACGTAACGGAGTCAGTATGGAGTGTAACGGAGTCAGTAGGGAGAGTAACGGAGTCAGTAGGGAGAGTAACGGTGTCAGTAGGGACAGTAACAGAGTCAGTAGGGAGAGTGACGGAGTCAGTAGGGGGAGTAACGGAGTCAGTAGGGAGTGTAACGGAATCAGTAGGGAGTGTTACGGAGACAGGAAGGAGAGTAAAGGAGTCAGTTGGGAGGGTAACGGAATCAGTAGGGAGGGTAACGGAATCAGTAGGGAGGGTAACGGAGTCAGTGGGGATAGTAACGGACTCAGTAGGGAGAGTAACGGAGTCAGTATGGAGTGTAACGGAGTCAGTAGGGACAGTAACGGACTCAGTAGGGAGAGTAACAGAGTCAGTGGGGAGGGTAACGGAATCAGTAGGGAGGGTAACGGAATCAGTAGGGAGGGTAACGGAGTCAGTGGGGATAGTAACGGACTCAGTAGGGACAGTAACGGACTCAGTAGGGAGAGTAACGGAGTCAGTAGGGAGGGTAACGGAGTCAGTGGGGATAGTAACGGACTCAGTAGGGAGAGTAACGGAGTCAGTAGGGACAGTAACGGAGTCAGTATGGAGTGTAACGGACTCAGCAGGGAGAGTAACGGAGTCAGTAGGGAGAGTAACGGAGTCAGTAGGGAGGATAACGGAGTCAGTCGGGAGGGTAACAGAGTCAGTAGGGAGGGTAACGGAGTCAGTCGGGAGGGTAACGGAGTCAGTCGGGAGAGTAACGGAGTCAGTCGGGACAGCAACGCAGTCAGTAGGGAGAGGAAGGGAGTCAGTATGGAGAGTGACGGAGTCAGTAGGGAGGGCAACAGAGTCAGTAGGGAGAGGAACGGAGTCAGTATGGAGTGTAATGAAGTCAGTAGGGAGAGGAACGGAGTCAGTAGGGAGAGTAACGCAGTCAGTAGGGAGAGTACCGCAGTCAGTAGAGAGGGTAACGGAGTCAGTAGGGAGAGTAATGGAGTCAGTAGGAGGGTAACGGATTCAGTAGGGAGAGTAACGGAGTCAGTAGGGAGAGTAACGCAGTCAGTAGGGAGAGTAACGCAGTCAGTAGAGAGGGTAACGGAGTCTGTAGGGAGAGTAATGGAGTCAGTACGGAGAGTAACGGAGTCAGTAGGAGGGTAACGGATTCAGTAAGGAGAAGAACGGAGTCAGTAGAGAGAGTAACGGAGTCAGTCGAGAGAGTAACGGAGTCAGGAGGGACGTTAACGGAGTCAGTAAGGATTGTAACAGAATCAGTAGGGAGATTAACGGAGTCAGTATGGAGTGTACCGTAGTCAGTAGAGACACCAGTGGAGTCAGTAGGGAGAGTAATGGAGTCAGTATGGAGAGTAACGGAGTCAGTATGGAGAGTAACAGAGTCAGTAGGGAGGGTAACGGAGTCAGTCGGGAGGGTAACGGAGTCAGTCGGGAGAGTAACGGAGTCAGTCGGGACAGCAACGCAGTCAGTAGGGAGAGGAAGGGAGTCAGTATGGAGAGTGACGGAGTCAGTAGGGAGGGTAAGGGAGTCAGTAGGGAGAGGAACGGAGTCAGTATGGAGTGTAACGGAGTCAGTAGGGAGAGGAACGGAGTCAGTAGGGAGAGTAACGCAGTCAGTAGGGAGAGTAACGCAGTCAGTAGAGAGGGTAACGGAGTCAGTAGGGAGAGTAATGGAGTCAGTAGGCGGGTAACGGATTCAGTAGGGAGAGTAACGGAGTCAGTATGGAGAGTAACGGAGTCAGTATGGAGTGTGACGGAGTCAGTCGGGAGTGTGACGGAGTCAGTAGGGAGTGTAATGGAGTCAGTAGGGAGAGTAACGGAGTCAGTGGGGAGCGTCTGTAGGGAGGGTAACGGAGTCAGTAAGGAGGGTAACGGAGTCAGTAAGGAGGGTAACGGAGTCAGTAGGGAAGGTAGTGGAGTCAGTAGGGAGAGTAACGCAGTCAGTAGGGAGAGTAACGCAGTCAGTAGAGAGGGTAACGGAGTCAGTAGGGAGAGTAATGGAGTCAGTAGGAGGGTAACGGATTCAGTAGGGAGAGTAACGGAGTCAGTATGGAGAGTAACGGAGTCAGTATGGAGTGTGACGGAGTCAGTCGGGAGTGTGACGGAGTCAGTAGGGAGTGTAATGGAGTCAGTAGGGAGAGTAACGGAGTCAGTGGGGAGCGTCTGTAGGGAGGGTAACGGAGTCAGTAAGGAGGGTAACGGAGTCAGTAAGGAGGGTAACGGAGTCAGTAGGGAAGGTAGTGGAGTCAGTAGGGAGAGTAACGGAGTCAGTATGGAGTGTAACGGAGTCAGTCGGGAGAGTAACGGAGTCAGTCGGGAGAGTAACGGAGTCAGTCGGGAGAGTAACGGAGTCAGTAGGAAGAGTAACGGAGTCAGTAGGGAGGGTCACGGAGTCAGTATGGAGAGTAACGGAGTCAGGAGAGAGAGTAGCGGAGTCAGTAGGGAGAGTAACGGGGTCAGTAGGGAGGGTAACGGAGTCAGTAGAGAGAGTAACGGAGTCAGTAGGGAGAGTAACGGGGTCAGTAGGGAGAGTAACTGAGTCAGTAGGGAGTGTAACGGAGTCAGTATGGTGAGTAACGGAGTCAGTAGGGAGGGTAACGGAGTCAGTCGGGGGGGTAACCGAGTCAGTAGGGAGAGTACCGGAGTCAGTTGGGTGATTAATGGAGTCAGTAGGGAGAGTAATGGAGACTGTAGGGAGAGTAATGAAGTCAATAGGGCACGTAACGGAGTCAGTATGGAGTGTAACGGAGTCAGTAGGGAGAGTAACGGAGTCAGTAGGGAGAGTAACGGAGTCAGTAGGGAGAGTAACGGAGTCAGTAGGGAGTGTAACGGAGTCAGTCGGGAGAGTAACGGAGTCAGTCGGGAGAGTAACGGAGTCAGTAGGGAGGGTAACGGAGTCAGGGAGAGAAACGGAGTCAGTAGGGAGAGTAACGGAGTCAGTAGGGAGAGTTACGGAGTCAGCAGGGAGAGTAACGGGGTCAGTAGGGAGAGTAACGGAGTCAGTAGGGAGAGTTACGGAGTCAGTAGGGAGAGTAACGGGGTCAGTAGGGAGAGTAACGGGGTCAGTATGGCGAGTAACGGAGTCAGTAGTGAGAGTAACGGCGTCAGTACGGAGTGTAGCGGAGTCAGCAGGGAGAGTAATGGAGTCAGTAGGGAGAGTAACGGAGTCAGTCCGGTGATTAACGGAGTCAGCAGGGAGAGTAATGGAGACAGTAGGGAGAGTAATGAAGTAAGGAGGGCACGTAATGGAGTCAGTAGGGAGTGTAACGGAGTTAGTAGGGAGAGTAACGGGGTCAGTAGGGTGTGTAGTGGAGTCAGCAGGGAGAGTAACGGAGTCAGTAGGGTGGGTAACGGAGTCAGTAGGGAGAGTAACGGAGTCAGTAGGGAGGGTAACGGAGTCAGTAGGGAGAGGAATGGAGTCAGTAGAGAGTGTAACAGAGTCAGTAGAGAGAGTAATGGCGTCAGTAGGGAGAGTAACGGAGTCAGTATGAAGTGTAACGTAGTCGGGAATGAGACTAACGGAGTCAGTATGGAGAGTTACGGAGTCAGTAGGGAGGGTAACGGAGTCAGTATGGAGAGTTACGGAGTCAGTAGGGCGACTAACGGAGTCAGTATGGAGAGTTACGGAGTCAGTAGGGAGGGTAACGGAGTAAGTAGGGACAGAAACGGAGTCAGTAGGGAGGGTAACGGAGTCAGTATGGAGTGTAACGGAGTCAGTAGGGAGAGTAACGGAGTCAGTAGGGAGAGTAACGGAGTCAGTCGGGAGAGAAGCGGTGTCAGTAGAGAGAGTGACGGAGTCAGTAGGGAGAGTTACGGAGTCAGTAGGGAGACTAACGGAGTCAGTAGGGAGTGTGACGGAGTCAGTAGGGACGATAACGGAGTCAGTATGGATTGTAACAGAATAAGTAGGGAGAGTAACGGAGTCAGTAGAGAGACCAGCGGAGTCAGTAGGGAGAGTAACGGAGTAAGTATGGAGAGTAACGGAGTCAGTAGAGAGACTAACGGAGTCAGTAGGGAGAGTAACGGAGTCAGTAGGGAGAGTAACAGAATCAGTAGGGAGAGTGACGGAGTCAGTCGGGAGTGTGACGGAGTCAGTCGGGAGTGTGACGGAGTCAGTCGGGAGTGTGACGGATCAGTAGAGAGTGTAATGGAGTCAGTAGGGAGAGTAACGGAGTCAGTGGGGAATGTAACTGGGTCCTGAAGGAGGGTAACGCATGCAGTAGGGAGAGTAACGGGGTCAGTAGGGAGAGTAACGGAGTCAGTAGGGAGAGTTACGGAGTCAGTAGGGAGAGTAACGGGGTCAGTAGGGAGAGTAACGGGGTCAGTATGGCGAGTAACGGAGTCAGTAGTGAGAGTAACGGCGTCAGTACGGAGTGTAGCGGAGTCAGCAGGGAGAGTAATGGAGTCAGTAGGGAGAGTAACGGAGTCAGTCCGGTGATTAACGGAGTCAGCAGGGAGAGTAATGGAGACAGTAGGGAGAGTAATGAAGTAAGGAGGGCACGTAATGGAGTCAGTAGGGAGTGTAACGGAGTTAGTAGGGAGAGTAACGGGGTCAGTATGCAGTGTAACGGAGCTAGTAGGGAGGGTAATGGCGTCAGCAGGGAGAGTAACGGAGTCAGTAGGGAGAGTAACGGAGTCAGTAGGGAGAATAACAGAGTGAGTAGGGAGAGTAACGGAGTCAGTCGGGAGAGTAACGGAGTCAGTCGGGAGAGTAACGGAGTCAGTCGGGAGAGTAACGGAGTCAGTCAGGAGAGTAACGGAGTCAGTCGGGAGAGTAACGGAGTCAGTCGGGAGAGTAACGGAGTCAGTAGAGAGAGTAACGGAGTCAGTAGAGAGAGTAACGGAGTCAGTAGGGAGAGTAACCAGGTTAGTAGGGAGGGTAACGGAGTCAGAAGAGAGAGTAACGGAGTCAGTAGGGAGAGTAATGGAGTCAGTAGGAGGGTAACGGATTCAGTAGGGAGAGTAACGGAGTCAGTAGGGAGAGTAACGCAGTCAGTAGGGAGAGTAACGCAGTCAGTAGAGAGGGTAACGGAGTCTGTAGGGAGAGTAATGGAGTCAGTACGGAGAGTAACGGAGTCAGTAGGGAGAGTAACGGAGTCAGTAGGGAGAGTAACGAAGTGAGTAGGGATGATAACGGAGTCAGTATGGATTGTAACAGAGTGAGTAGAGAGACTAACAGAGTCAGTCGGGAGAGTAACGGAGTCAGTATGGTGAGTAACGGAGTCAGTAGGTAGAGTAACGGAGTCAGTAGGCAGAGGAACGGAGTCAGTAGAGAGACTAATGGAGTCAGTAGAGAAAGTAACGGTGTCAGTAGGGACAGTAACAGAGTCAGTAGGGAGAGTGACGGAGTCAGTAGGGAGAGTAACGGAGTCAGTAGGGAGTGTAACGGAATCAGTAGGGAGTGTTACGGAGACAGGAAGGAGAGTAAAGGAGTCAGTTGGGAGGGTAACGGAATCAGTAGGGAGGGTAACGGAATCAGTAGGGAGGGTAACGGAGTCAGTGGGGATAGTAACGGACTCAGTAGGGAGAGTAACGGAGTCAGTATGGAGTGTAACGGAGTCAGTAGGGACAGTAACGGACTCAGTAGGGAGAGTAACAGAGTCAGTAGGGAGGGTAACGGAATCAGTAGGGAGGGTAACGGAATCAGTAGGGAGGGTAACGGAGTCAGTGGGGATAGTAACGGACTCAGTAGGGACAGTAACGGACTCAGTAGGGAGAGTAACGGAGTCAGTAGGGAGGGTAACGGAGTCAGTGGGGATAGTAACGGACTCAGTAGGGAGAGTAACGGAGTCAGTAGGGACAGTAACGGAGTCAGTATGGAGTGTAACGGACTCAGCAGGGAGAGTAACGGAGTCAGTAGGGAGAGTAACGGAGTCAGTAGGGAGGGTAACGGAGTCAGTCGGGAGGGTAACAGAGTCAGTAGGGAGGGTAACGGAGTCAGTCGGGAGGGTAACGGAGTCAGTCGGGAGAGTAACGGAGTCAGTCGGGACAGCAACGCAGTCAGTAGGGAGAGGAAGGGAGTCAGTATGGAGAGTGACGGAGTCAGTAGGGAGGGCAACAGAGTCAGTAGGGAGAGGAACGGAGTCAGTATGGAGTGTAATGAAGTCAGTAGGGAGAGGAACGGAGTCAGTAGGGAGAGTAACGCAGTCAGTAGGGAGAGTAACGCAGTCAGTAGAGAGGGTAACGGAGTCAGTAGGGAGAGTAATGGAGTCAGTAGGAGGGTAACGGATTCAGTAGGGAGAGTAACGGAGTCAGTAGGGAGAGTAACGCAGTCAGTAGGGAGAGTAACGCAGTCAGTAGAGAGGGTAACGGAGTCTGTAGGGAGAGTAATGGAGTCAGTACGGAGAGTAACGGAGTCAGTAGGAGGGTAACGGATTCAGTAAGGAGAAGAACGGAGTCAGTAGAGAGAGTAACGGAGTCAGTCGAGAGAGTAACGGAGTCAGGAGGGACGTTAACGGAGTCAGTAAGGATTGTAACAGAATCAGTAGGGAGATTAACGGAGTCAGTATGGAGTGTACCGTAGTCAGTAGAGACACCAGTGGAGTCAGTAGGGAGAGTAATGGAGTCAGTATGGAGAGTAACGGAGTCAGTATGGAGAGTAACAGAGTCAGTAGGGAGGGTAACGGAGTCAGTCGGGAGGGTAACGGAGTCAGTCGGGAGAGTAACGGAGTCAGTCGGGACAGCAACGCAGTCAGTAGGGAGAGGAAGGGAGTCAGTATGGAGAGTGACGGAGTCAGTAGGGAGGGTAAGGGAGTCAGTAGGGAGAGGAACGGAGTCAGTATGGAGTGTAACGGAGTCAGTAGGGAGAGGAACGGAGTCAGTAGGGAGAGTAACGCAGTCAGTAGGGAGAGTAACGCAGTCAGTAGAGAGGGTAACGGAGTCAGTAGGGAGAGTAATGGAGTCAGTAGGAGGGTAACGGATTCAGTAGGGAGAGTAACGGAGTCAGTATGGAGAGTAACGGAGTCAGTATGGAGTGTGACGGAGTCAGTCGGGAGTGTGACGGAGTCAGTAGGGAGTGTAATGGAGTCAGTAGGGAGAGTAACGGAGTCAGTGGGGAGCGTCTGTAGGGAGGGTAACGGAGTCAGTAAGGAGGGTAACGGAGTCAGTAAGGAGGGTAACGGAGTCAGTAGGGAAGGTAGTGGAGTCAGTAGGGAGAGTAACGGTGTCAGTAGGGAGTGTAACGGAATCAGTAGGGAGTGTTACGGAGACAGGAAGGAGAGTAAAGGAGTCAGTTGGGAGGGTAACGGAATCAGTAGGGAGGGTAACGGAATCAGTAGGGAGGGTAACGGAGTCAGTGGGGATAGTAACGGACTCAGTAGGGAGAGTAACGGAGTCAGTATGGAGTGTAACGGAGTCAGTAGGGACAGTAACGGACTCAGTAGGGAGAGTAACGGAGTCAGTAGGGAGGGTAACGGAGTCAGTGGGGATAGTAACGGACTCAGTAGGGAGAGTAACGGAGTCAGTAGGGACAGTAACGGAGTCAGTATGGAGTGTAACGGACTCAGCAGGGAGAGTAACGGAGTCAGTAGGGAGAGTAACGGAGTCAGTAGGGAGGGTAACGGAGTCAGTCGGGAGGGTAACAGAGTCAGTAGGGAGGGTAACGGAGTCAGTCGGGAGGGTAACGGAGTCAGTCGGGAGAGTAACGGAGTCAGTCGGGACAGCAACGCAGTCAGTAGGGAGAGGAAGGGAGTCAGTATGGAGAGTGACGGAGTCAGTAGGGAGGGCAACAGAGTCAGTAGGGAGAGGAACGGAGTCAGTATGGAGTGTAATGAAGTCAGTAGGGAGAGGAACGGAGTCAGTAGGGAGAGTAACGCAGTCAGTAGGGAGAGTAACGCAGTCAGTAGAGAGGGTAACGGAGTCAGTAGGGAGAGTAATGGAGTCAGTAGGAGGGTAACGGATTCAGTAGGGAGAGTAACGGAGTCAGTAGGGAGAGTAACGCAGTCAGTAGGGAGAGTAACGCAGTCAGTAGAGAGGGTAACGGAGTCTGTAGGGAGAGTAATGGAGTCAGTACGGAGAGTAACGGAGTCAGTAGGAGGGTAACGGATTCAGTAAGGAGAAGAACGGAGTCAGTAGAGAGAGTAACGGAGTCAGTCGAGAGAGTAACGGAGTCAGTAGGGACGTTAACGGAGTCAGTAAGGATTGTAACAGAATCAGTAGGGAGATTAACGGAGTCAGTATGGAGTGTACCGTAGTCAGTAGAGACACCAGTGGAGTCAGTAGGGAGAGTAATGGAGTCAGTATGGAGAGTAACGGAGTCAGTATGGAGAGTAACAGAGTCAGTAGGGAGGGTAACGGAGTCAGTCGGGAGAGTAACGGAGTCAGTCGGGAGAGTAACGGAGTCAGTCGGGACAGCAACGCAGTCAGTAGGGAGAGGAAGGGAGTCAGTATGGGGAGTGACGGAGTCAGTTGGGAGGGTAAGGGAGTCAGTAGGGAGAGGAACGGAGTCAGTATGGAGTGTAACGGAGTCAGTAGGGAGAGGAACGGAGTCAGTAGGGAGAGTAACGCAGTCAGTAGGGAGAGTAACGCAGTCAGTAGAGAGGGTAACGGAGTCAGTAGGGAGAGTAATGGAGTCAGTAGGAGGGTAACGGATTCAGTAGGGAGAGTAACGGAGTCAGTATGGAGAGTAACGGAGTCAGTATGGAGTGTGACGGAGTCAGTCGGGAGTGTGACAGAGTCAGTAGGGAGTGTAATGGAGTCAGTAGGGAGAGTAACGGAGTCAGTGGGGAGCGTCTGTAGGGAGGGTAACGGAGTCAGTAAGGAGGGTAACGGAGTCAGTAAGGAGGGTAACGGAGTCAGTAGGGAAGGTAGTGGAGTCAGTAGGGAGAGTAACGGAGTCAGTATGGAGTGTAACGGAGTCAGTCGGGAGAGTAACGGAGTCAGTCGGGAGAGTAACGGAGTCAGTCGGGAGAGTAACGGAGTCAGTAGGAAGAGTAACGGAGTCAGTAGGGAGGGTAACGGAGTCAGTATGGAGAGTAACGGAGTCAGGAGAGAGAGTAGCGGAGTCAGTAGGGAGAGTAACGGGGTCAGTAGGGAGGGTAACGGAGTCAGTAGAGAGAGTAACGGAGTCAGTAGGGAGAGTAACGGGGTCAGTAGGGAGAGTAACTGAGTCAGTAGGGAGTGTAACGGAGTCAGTATGGTGAGTAACGGAGTCAGTAGGGAGGGTAACGGAGTCAGTCGGGGGGGTAACCGAGTCAGTAGGGAGAGTACCGGAGTCAGTTGGGTGATTAATGGAGTCAGTAGGGAGAGTAATGGAGACTGTAGGGAGAGTAATGAAGTCAATAGGGCACGTAACGGAGTCAGCATGGAGTGTAACGGAGTCAGTAGGGAGAGTAACGGAGTCAGTAGGGAGAGTAACGGAGTCAGTAGGGAGAGTAACGGAGTCAGTAGGGAGTGTAACGGAGTCAGTCGGGAGAGTAACGCAGTCAGTCGGGAGAGTAACGGAGTCAGTAGGGAGGGTAACGGAGTCAGGGAGAGAAACGGAGTCAGTAGGGAGAGTAACGGAGTCAGTAGGGAGAGTTACGGAGTCAGCAGGGAGAGTAACGGGGTCAGTAGGGAGAGTAACGGAGTCAGTAGGGAGAGTTACGGAGTCAGTCGGGAGAGTAACGGGGTCAGTAGGGAGAGTAACGGGGTCAGTATGGCGAGTAACGGAGTCAGTAGTGAGAGTAACGGCGTCAGTACGGAGTGTAGCGGAGTCAGCAGGGAGAGTAATGGAGTCAGTAGGGAGAGTAACGGAGTCAGTCCGGTGATTAACGGAGTCAGCAGGGAGAGTAATGGAGACAGTAGGGAGAGTAATGAAGTAAGGAGGGCACGTAATGGAGTCAGTAGGGAGTGTAACGGAGTTAGTAGGGAGAGTAACGGGGTCAGTAGGGTGTGTAGTGGAGTCAGCAGGGAGAGTAACGGAGTCAGTAGGGAGGGTAACGGAGTCAGTAGGGAGAGTAACGGAGTCAGTAGGGAGGGTAACGGAGTCAGTAGGGAGAGGAATGGAGTCAGTAGAGAGTGTAACAGAGTCAGTAGAGAGAGTAATGGCGTCAGTAGGGAGAGTAACGGAGTCAGTATGGAGTGTAACGTAGTCGGGAATGAGACTAACGGAGTCAGTATGGAGAGTTACGGAGTCAGTAGGGAGGGTAACGGAGTCAGTATGGAGAGTTACGGAGTCAGTAGGGCGACTAACGGAGTCAGTATGGAGAGTTACGGAGTCAGTAGGGAGGGTAACGGAGTAAGTAGGGACAGAAACGGAGTCAGTAGGGAGGGTAACGGAGTCAGTATGGAGTGTAACGGAGTCAGTAGGGAGAGTAACGGAGTCAGTAGGGAGAGTAACGGAGTCAGTCGGGAGAGAAACGGTGTCAGTAGAGAGAGTGACGGAGTCAGCAGGGAGAGTTACGGAGTCAATAGGGAGAGTAACGGAGTCAGTCGGGAGAATAACGGAGTCAGTATGGATTGTAACAGAATCAGTAGGGAGAGTAACGGAGTCAGGATGGAGAGTAATGGAGTCAGTAGGGAGAGTTACGGAGTCAGTAGGGAGACTAACGGAGTCAGTAGGGAGTGTGACGGAGTCAGTAGGGACGATAACGGAGTCAGTATGGATTGTAACAGAATAAGTAGGGAGAGTAACGGAGTCAGTAGAGAGACCAGCGGAGTCAGTAGGGAGAGTAACGGAGTAAGTATGGAGAGTAACGGAGTCAGTAGAGAGATTAACGGAGTCAGTAGGGAGAGTAGCGGAGTCAGTAGGGAGAGTAACAGAATCAGTAGGGAGAGTGACGGAGTCAGTCGGGAGTGTGACGGAGTCAGTCGGGAGTGTGACGGAGTCAGTCGGGAGTGTGACGGAGTCAGTCGGGAGTGTGACGGATCAGTAGAGAGTGTAATGGAGTCAGTAGGGAGAGTAACGGAGTCAGTGGGGAATGTAACTGGGTCCTGAAGGAGGGTAACGGAGGCAGTAGGGAGAGTAACGGAGTCAGTAGGGAGAGTAACGGAGTCAGTATGGAGAGTAACGGAGTCAGTAGGGAGAGTAATGGAGTCAGGAGGGAGTGTGACGGAGTCAGTCGGGAGTGTGACGGAGTAAGTAGGGAGTGTAATCGAGTCAGTAGGGAGAGTAACGGAGTCAGTGGGGACAGTTACGGAGTCAGTAGGGAGAGTCAGTCGGGAGGGTCGTGGAGTCAGTAGGGAGAGTAACGGAGTCAGTATGCAGTGTAACGGAGCTAGTAGGGAGGGTAATGGCGTCAGCAGGGAGAGTAACGGAGTCAGTAGGGAGAGTAACGGAGTCAGTAGGGAGAATAACAGAGTGAGTAGGGAGAGTAACGGAGTCAGTCGGGAGAGTAACGGAGTCAGTCGGGAGAGCAACGGAGTCAGTCGGGAGAGTAACGGAGTCAGTCGGGAGAGTAACGGAGTCAGTCGGGAGAGTAACGGAGTCAGTAGGGAGAGTAACGGAGTCAGTAGAGAGAGTAACGGAGTCAGTAGAGAGAGAAACGGAGTCAGTAGGGAGAGTAACCAGGTCAGTAGGGAGGGTAACGGAGTCAGAAGAGAGAGTAACGGAGTCAGTAGGGAGAGTAGCGGGGTCAGTAGGGAGAGTAACAGAATCAGTAGGGTGGGTAACGGAGTGAGTCGGGAGGGGAACGGAGTCAGCATGAAGAGGAACGGAGTCAGTAGGGAGGGTAACGGAGTCAGTAGGGAGAGTAACAGAATCAGTAGGGAATGTAACGGAGTCAGTCGGGTGGGTAACGGAGTCAGTGGGGAGAGTAACGGAGTCAGTAGGGAGTGTAACGGAGTCAGTAGGGAGTGTAACGGAGTCAGTAGGGATGGGTAACGGAGTCAGTAGGGAGGTTAACGGAGTCAGTAGGGAGGTTAACGGAGTCAGGAGGGTGAGTAACGGAGTCAGTAGGGAGAGTAACGGAGTCATTAGGGAGGATAACGGAGTCAGTAGAGAGCGTAACAAAGTCAGTAGGGAGGGTAACGGAGTCAGTAGGGAGGGCAACGGAGTCAGTGCGGAGAGTAACGGAATCAGTAGGGAGAGTAACGGAGTCAGGAGGGAGAGTAACGGAGACAGTGGGGAGGGTAACTGAGTCAGTAGGGAGAGTAACGGACACAGTGGGGAGGGTAACTGAGTCAGCGGGGTGGGTTACGGTGTCAAGATGGAGGGTAACGGAGTCAGTATAGAGTGTAACGGAGGCAGTACGGAGGGTAATGGAGTCAGTTGGGAGTGTAAAGGAGTCAGTAGGGAGGGTAACGGAGTCAGTAGGGAATGTAACGGAGTCAGTTGGGAGAGTAACAGAATCAGTAGGGAATGTAACGGAGTCAGTGGGGAGAGTAACGGAGTCAGTAGGGAGTGTAACAGAGTCAGTAGGGAGGGTAACGGAGTCAGTAGGGAAAGTAATGGAGTCAGGAAGAAGAGTAGCGGAGTCGGGAGGGACAGTAACGGAGTCAGTAGGGAGAGTAACGGAGTCAGTAGGGAGAGTAATAGAGTCAGTAGGGAGACTAACGAAGTCAGTCGGGAGTGTAACGGAGTCAGTAGGGAGAGTAATAGAGTCAGTAGGGATGGAGCGGAGTCAGTATAGAATGTAACGGAGTCAGTAGGCAGACTAACGGAGTCAGTACGGAGAGTAACAGAGTCAGTATCGAGTGTAACGGAGTCATTAGGCAGAGTAACGGAGTGAGTAGGGAGAGTAACGGAGTCAGTAGGGAGGGTAACGGAGTCAGTAGGGAGAGTAACAGGGTCAGTAGGGAGAGTAACGGGGTCAGTAGGGAGAGTAACGGGGTCAGTATGGAGTGTAACGGAGTCAGTAAAGAGAGTAACGGAGTCAGTAAAGAGAATAACGGAGTCAGTAGAGAGAGTAACGGAGTCAGTAGGGAGAGTAACGGAGTCAGTAGGGAGAGTAACGGAGTCAGTAGGGAGAGTAACGGAGTCAGTAGGGAGAGTAACGGAGTCAGTAGGGAGAGTAACGGAGTTAGTAGGGAGAGTAAGGAGTCAGTAGGGAGAGGAACGGAGTCAGTAGGGAGAGGAACGGAGTCAGTAGTGAGAGTAACGGAATCAGTAGAGGGAGTAATGGAGTCAGTAGGGAGAGTAACGGAGTCAGTAGGGAGAGGAACGGAGTCGGTATGGAGAGTAACGGAGTCAGTAGGGAGAGTAACGGAGTCAGTAGAGAGAGGAACGGAGCCAGTCGGGACAGGAACGGAGTCAGTAGGGAGAGTAACGGAGTCAGGAGGCAGAGTAGCGGAGTCAGTAGGGAGGGTAACGGTGTCAGTAGGGAGTGTAACGGAGTCAGTAGGGAGAGTAACAGAATCAGTAGGGAATGTCACGAAGTCAGTCGGGTGGGTAACGGAGTCAGTGGGGAGAGTAACGGAGTCAGTAGGGAGTGGACCGGAGTCAGTAGGGAGGGTAACGGAGTCAGTAGGGAGGTTAACGGAGTCAGTAGGGAGGTTAACGGAGTCAGTAGGGAGGTTAACGGAGTCAGGAGGGTGAGTAACGGCGTCAGTAGGGAGTGTAACGGAGTCAGTATGGAGAGTAACAGAGTCAGTCGGGAGAGTAACGGAGTCAGTAGGGACAGTAACGGAGTCAGTAGGGAGAGTAACGCAGTCAGTAGGGAGGATAACGGAGTCAGTAGGGACAGTAACGGAGTCAGTAGGGAGAGTAACGGAGTCAGTAGGGAGGATAACGGAGTCAGTAGAGAGGGTAACAGAGTCAGTAGGGAGGGTAACGGAGTCAGTAGGGAGTGCAACGGAGTCAGTAGGGAGAGGAATGGAATCAGTAGGGAGTGTAACGGAGTTAGTCGGGAGAGTAACGGAATCAGTTGGGAGAGTAACGGAGTCAGGAGGGAGAGTAACAGAGTCAGTAGGGAGAGTAACGGAGTCAGTAGGGAGAGTAACGGAGTCAGTAGAGAGAGTAACGGAGTCAGTAGGGAGAGTAACGGAGACAGTGGGGAGGGTAACTGAGTCAGCGGGGAGGGTTACGGAGTCAGGATGGAGGTTAACGGAGTCAGTAGGGAGAGTAACGGAGACAGTGGGGAGGGTAACTGAGTCAGCGGGGAGGGTTACGGAGTCAGGATGGAGGGTAATGGAGTCAGTAAAGAGTGTAACGGAGGCAGTAATGAGGGTAAAAGAGTCAGTTGGGAGTGTAAAGGAGTCAGTAGGGAGGGTAACGGAGTCAGTAGGGAATGTAACGGAGTCATTAGGGAGGGTAACGGAGTCAGTAGGGAGAGTAATGGAGTCAGGAAGGAGAGTAACGGAGTCAGGAGGAACAGTAACGGAGTCAGTAGGGACAGTAAAGGAGACAGTGGGGAGGGTAAAAGAGTCAGCGGGGAGGGTTACAGAGTCAGGATGGAGGGTAACGGAGTCAGTATAGATTGTAACGGAGGCAGTACGGAGGGTAATGGAGTCAGTTGGGAGTGTAAAGGAGTCAGTAGGGAGGGTAACGGAGTCAGTAGGGAATGTAACGGAATCAGTTGGGAGAGTAACAGAATCAGTAGGGAATGTAACGGAGTCAGTCGGGAGGGTAACGGAGTCAGTGGGGAGAGTAACGGAGTCAGTAGGGAGTGTAACAGAGTCAGTAGGGAGGGTAACGGAGTCAGTAGGGAGAGTAATGGAGTCAGTAGGGAGTGTAACAGAGTCAGTAGGGAGGGTAACGGAGTCAGCAGGGAGAGTAATGGAGTCAGGAAGGAGAGTAACGGAGTCGGGAGGGACAGTAACGGAGTCAGTAGGGAGGATAACGGAGTCATTAGAGAGGGTGACGGAGTCAGACGGGAGGATAACGGAGTCAGTAAAGAGGGTAACGGAGTCAGTAGGGAGGGTAACGGAGTCAGTAGGGAGGGCAACGGAGTCAGTAGGGAGAGTAACGGAGACAGTGGGAAGGGTAACTGAGTCAGCGGGGTGGGTTACGGAGTCAAGATGGAGGGTAACGGAGTCAGTATAGAGTGTAACGGAGGCAGTACGGAGGGTAATGGAGTCAGTTGGGAGTGTAAAGGAGTCAGTAGGGAGGGTAACGGAGTCAGTAGGGAATGTAACGGAGTCAGTTGGGAGAGTAACAGAATCAGTAGGGAATGTAACGGAGTCAGTGGGGAGAGTAACGGAGTCAGTAGGGAGTGTAACAGAGTCAGTAGGGAGGGTAACGGAGTCAGTAGGGAAAGTAATGGAGTCAGGAAGAAGAGTAGCGGAGTCGGGAGGGACAGTAACGGAGTCAGTAGGGAGACTAACGAAGTCAGTCGGGAGAGTAACGGAGTCAGTAGGGAGAGTAATAGAGTCAGTAGGGATGGAGCGGAGTCAGTATAGAATGTAACGGAGTCAGTAGGCAGACTAACGGAGTCAGTACGGAGAGTAACAGAGTCAGTATCGAGTGTAACGGAGTCATTAGGCAGAGTAACGGAGTGAGTAGGGAGAGTAACGGAGTCAGTAGGGAGGGTAACGGAGTCAGTAGGGAGAGTAACAGGGTCAGTAGGGAGAGTAACGGGGTCAGGAGGGAGAGTGACGGGGTCAGTATGGAGTGTAACGGAGTCAGTAAAGAGAGTAACGGAGTCAGTAAAGAGAATAACGGAGTCAGTAGGGAGAGTATTGGAGTCAGTAGGGAGAGTAACGGAGTCAGTAGGGAGAGTAACGGAGTCAGTAGGGAGAGTAACGGAGTCAGTAGGGAGAGTAACGGAGTCAGTAGTGAGAGTAAGGAGTCAGTCGGGAGAGGAACGGAGTCAGTTGGGAGAGGAACGGAGTCAGTAGTGAGAGTAACGGAATCAGTAGAGGGAGTAATGGAGTCGGTATGGAGAGTAACGGAGTCAGTAGGGCGTGTAACGGAGTCAGTAGGGAGAGTAACGGAGTCAGTAGAGAGAGGAACGGAGTCAGTAGGGAGAGTAACGGAGACAGTGGGGAGGGTAACTGAGTCAGCGGGGAGGGTTACGGAGTCAGGATGGAGGTTAACGGAGTCAGTAGGGAGAGTAACGGAGACAGTGGGGAGGGTAACTGAGTCAGCGGGGAGGGTTACGGAGTCAGGATGGAGGGTAATGGAGTCAGTAAAGAGTGTAACGGAGGCAGTAATGAGGGTAAAAGAGTCAGTTGGGAGTGTAAAGGCGTCAGTAGGGAGGGTAACGGAGTCAGTAGGGAATGTAACGGAGTCATTAGGGAGGGTAACGGAGTCAGTAGGGAGAGTAATGGAGTCAGGAAGGAGAGTAACGGAGTCAGGAGGGACAGTAACGGAGTCAGTAGGGACAGTAACGGAGACAGTGGGGAGGGTAAAAGAGTCAGCGGGGAGGGTTACAGAGTCAGGATGGAGGGTAACGGAGTCAGTATAGATTGTAACGGAGGCAATACGGAGGGTAATGGAGTCAGTTGGGAGTGTAAAGGAGTCAGTAGGGAGGGTAACGGAGTCAGTAGGGAATGTAACGGAATCAGTTGGGAGAGTAACAGAATCAGTAGGGAATGTAACGGAGTCAGTCGGGAGGGTAACGGAGTCAGTGGGGAGAGTAACGGAGTCAGTAGGGAAAGTAATGGAGTCAGGAAGAAGAGTAACGGAGTCGGGAGGGACAGTAACGGAGTCAGAGGGACAGTAACGGAGTCAGTAGGGAGAGTAACGGAGTCAGTAGGGAGAGTAATAGAGTCAGTAGGGAGACTAACGAAGTCAGTCGGGAGAGTAACGGAGTCAGTAGGGAGAGTAATAGAGTCAGTACGGAGAGTAACAGAGTCAGTATCGAGTGTAACGGAGTCATTAGGCAGAGTAACGGAGTGAGTAGGGAGAGTAACGGAGGCAGTAGGGAGGGTGATGGAGTGAGTAGTGAGAGGAACGGAGTCAGTCGGGAGAGTAACAGAGTCAGTCGGGAGAGTAACGGAGTCATTAGGGAGGGGAACGGAGTCAGTAGAGGGAGGAACCGAGTCAGTAGAGAGAGTAACGGAGTCAGTAGGGAGAGTAACAGAGTCAGTAAGGAGAGTAACGGAGTCAGTAGGGAGAGTAACGGGGTCAGTAGGGAGAGTAACGGGGTCAGTAGGGAGAGTAACGGAGTCAGTATGGAGTGTAACGGAGTCAGTAAAGAGAGTAACGGAGTCAGTAAAGAGAATAACGGAGTCAGTAGGGAGAGTAATGGAGTCAGTAGGAAGAGTAACGGAGTCAGTAGGGAGAGTAACGGAGTCAGTAGGGAGAGTAACGGAGTCAGTAGGGAGAGTAAGGAGTCAGTAGGGAGAGGAACGGAGTCAGTAGGGAGAGGAACGGAGTCAGTAGTGTGTGCAACGGAATCAGTAGAGAGAGTAATGGAGTCAGTAGGGAGAGTAATGGAGTCAGTAGGGAGAGTAACGGAGTCATTAGCAAGGGTAACGTAGTCAGAAGGGAGGGTACCGGAGTCGGTATGGAGAGTAACGGAGTCAGTAGGGAGAGTAACGGAGTCAGTAGGGAGAGTAACGGAGTCAGTAGGGCGTGTAACGGAGTCAGTAGGGAGAGTAACGGAGTCAGTAGAGAGAGGAACGGAGCCAGTCGGGACAGGAACGGAGTCAGTAGGGAGAGCAACGGAGTCAGGAGGGAGAGTAGCGGAGTCAGTAGGGAGGGTAACGGTGTCAGTAGGGAGTGTAACGGAGTCAGTAGGGAGAGTAACAGAATCAGTAGGGAATGTAACGGAGTCAGTCGGGTGGGTAACGCAGTCAGTGGGGAGAGTAACGGAGTCAGTAGGGAGTGTAACGGAGTCAGTAGGGAGGGTAACGGAGTCAGTAGGGAGGTTAACGGAGTCAGTAGGGAGTGTAACGGAGTCAGTCGGGATAGTAACGGAATCAGTTGGGAGAGTAACGGAGTCAGGAGGGAGAGTAACGGAGTCAGTAGGGAGAGTAACGGAGTCAGTAGGGAGAGTAACGGAGTCAGCAGGGAGAGTAACGGAGTCAGTAGGGAGAGTAACGGAGTCAGTAGGGAGAGTAACGGAGACAGTGGGGAGGGTACCTGAGTCAGTAGGGAGTGTAACAGAGTCAGTAGGGAGGGTAACGGAGTCAGTAGGGAAAGTAATGGAGTCAGGAAGAAGAGTAACGGAGTCGGGAGGGACAGTAACGGAGTCAGAGGGACAGTAACGGAGTCAGTAGGGAGAGTAACGGAGTCAGTAGGGAGAGTAATAGAGTCAGTAGGGAGACTAACGAAGTCAGTCGGGAGAGTAACGGAGTCAGTAGGGAGAGTAATAGAGTCAGTACGGAGAGTAACAGAGTCAGTATCGAGTGTAACGGAGTCATTAGGCAGAGTAACGGAGTGAGTAGGGAGAGTCACGGAGGCAGTAGGGAGGGTAATCGAGTGAGTAGGGAGAGGAACGGAGTCAGTCGGGAGAGTAACAGAGTCAGTCGGGAGAGTAACGGAGTCATTAGGGAGGGGAACGGAGTCAGTAGAGGGAGGAACCGAGTCAGTAGAGAGAGTAACGGAGTCAGTAGGGAGAGTAACGGAGTCAGTAGGGAGAGTAACGGAGTCAGTAGGGAGAGTAACGGGGTCAGTAGGGAGAGTAACGGGGTCAGTAGGGAGAGTAACGGAGTCAGTATGGAGTGTAACGGAGTCAGTAAAGAGAGTAACGGAGGCAGTAAAGAGAATAACGGAGTCAGTAGGGAGAGTAATGGAGTCAGTAGGAAGAGTAACGGAGTCAGTAGGGAGAGTAACGGAGTCAGTAGGGAGAGTAACGGAGTCAGTAGGGAGAGTAACGGAGTCAGTAGGGAGAGTAAGGAGTCAGTAGGGAGAGGAACGGAGTCAGTAGGGAGAGGAACGGAGTCAGTAGTGTGTGCAACGGAATCAGTAGAGAGAGTAATGGAGTCAGTAGGGAGAGTAATGGAGTCAGTAGGGAGAGTAACGGAGTCATTAGCAAGGGTAACGTAGTCAGAAGGGAGGGTACCGGAGTCGGTATGGAGAGTAACGGAGTCAGTAGGGAGAGTAACGGAGTCAGTAGGGAGAGTAACGGAGTCAGTAGGGCGTGTAACGGAGTCAGTAGGGAGATTAACGGAGTCAGTAGAGAGAGGAACGGAGCCAGTCGGGACAGGAACGGAGTCAGTAGGGAGAGCAACGGAGTCAGGAGGGAGAGTAGCGGAGTCAGTAGGGAGGGTAACGGTGTCAGTAGGGAGTGTAACGGAGTCAGTAGGGAGAGTAACAGAATCAGTAGGGAATGTAACGGAGTCAGTCGGGTGGGTAACGCAGTCAGTGGGGAGAGTAACGGAGTCAGTAGGGAGTGTAACGGAGTCAGTAGGGAGGGTAACGGAGTCAGTAGGGAGGTTAACGGAGTCAGTAGGGAGAGTAGCGGAGTCAGTATGGAGAGTAACGGCGTCAGTAGGGAGTGTAACGGAGTCAGTATGGAGAGTAACAGAGTCAGTCGGGAGAGTAACGGAGTCAGTAGGGACAGTAACGGAGTCAGTAGGGAGAGTAACGCAGTCAGTAAGGAGGATAACGGAGTCAGTAGGGACAGTAACAGAGTCAGTAGGGAGAGTAACGGAGTCAGTAGGGAGGATAACGGACTCAGTAGAGAGGGTAACAGAGTGAGTAGGGAGGGTAACGGAGTCAGTAGGGAGTGCAACGGAGTCAGTACAGAGAGGAATGGAATCAGTAGGGAGTGTAACGGAGTCAGTCGGGAGAGTAACGGAATCAGTTGGGAGAGTAACGGAGTCAGGAGGGAGAGTAACGGAGTCAGTAGGGAGAGTAACGGAGTCAGTAGGGAGTGTAACGGAGTCAGTAGGGAGAGTAACGGAGTCAGTAGAGAGAGTAACGGAGTCAGTAGGGAGAGTAACGGAGACAGTGGGGAGGGTAACTGAGTCAGCGGGGAGGGTTACGGAGTCAGGATGGCGGGTAACGGAGTCAGTAGGGAGAGTAACGGAGACAGTGGGGAGGGTAACTGAGTCAGCGGGGAGGGTTAAGGAGTCAGGATGGAAGGTAATGGAGTCAGTAAAGAGTGTAACGGAGGCAGTACTGAGGGTAAAAGAGTCAGTTGGGAGTGTAAACGAGTCAGTAGGGAGGGTAACGGAGTCAGTAGGGAATGTAACGGAGTCATTAGGGAGGGTAACGGAGTCAGTAGGGAGAGTAATGGAGTCAGGAAGGAGAGTAACGGAGTCGGGAGGGACAGTAACGGAGTCAGTAGGGACAGTAACGGAGTCAGTAGGGACAGTAACGGAGTCAGTAGAGAAGGTAACAGAGTCAGTAGGGAGGGTAAAGGAGTCAGTAGGGAGGGCAACGGAGTCAGTGCGGAGAGTAACGGAATCAGTAGGGAGTGTAACGGAGTCAGTCGGGAGAGTAACGGAGTCCGGAGGGAGAGTAACGGAGTCAGTAGGGCGAGTAACGGAGTCAGGAGGGAGAGTAACGGACTCAGTAGGGAGAGTAACGGAGACAGTGGGGAGGGTAACTGAGTCAGCGGGGAGGGTTACGGAGTCAGGATGGAGGGTAACGGAGTCAGTATAGAGTGTAACGGAGGCAGTACGGAGGGTAATGGAGTCAGTTGGGAGTGTAAAGGAGTCAGTAGGGAGGGTAACGGAGTCAGTAGGGAATGTAACGGAATCAGTTGGGTGAGTAACAGAATCAGTAGGGAATGTAACGGAGTCAGTCGGGAGGGTAACGGAGTCAGTGGGGAGAGTAACGGAGTCAGTAGGGAGTGTAACAGAGTCAGTAGGGAGGGTAACGGAGTCAGTCGGGAGAGTAATGGAGTCAGTAGGGATTGTAACAGAGTCAGAAGGGAGGGTAACGGAGTCAGTATAGATTGTAACGGAGGCAGTACGGAGGGTAATGGAGTCAGTTGGGAGTGTAAAGGAGTCAGTAGGGAGGGTAACGGAGTCAGTAGGGAATGTAACGGAATCAGTTGGGAGAGTAACAGAATCAGTAGGGAATGTAACGGAGTCAGTCGGGAGGGTAACGGAGTCAGTGGGGAGAGTAACGGAGTCAGTAGGGAGTGTAACAGAGTCAGTAGGGAAGGTAACGGAGTCAGGCGGGAGAGTAATGGAGTCAGTAGGGAGTGTAACAGAGTCAGAAGGGAGGGTAACGGAGTCAGTAGGAGTCAGGAAGGAGAGTAACGGATTCGGGAGGGACAGTAACGGAGTCAGTAGGGAGGATAACGGAGTCATTAGAGAGGGTGACGGAGTCAGACGGGAGGATAACGGAGTCAGTAAAGAGGGTAACGGAGTCAGTAGGGAGGGTAACGGAGTCAGTAGGGAGGGCAACGGAGTCAGTAGGGAGAGTAACACAATCAGTGGGGAGTGTAACGGAGTCAGTGGGGAGAGTAACGGAGTCAGTAGGGAGTGTAACAGAGTCAGTAGGGAGAGTAACGGAGTCAGGAAGGAGAGTAACGGAGTCGGGAGGGACAGTAACGGAGTCAGGAGGGAGAGTAACGGAGACAGTGGGGAGGGTAACAGAGTCAGCGGGGAGGCTTACGGAGTCAGGACGGAGAGTAACGGAGTCAGTATAGAGTGTAACGGAGGCAGTACGGAGGGTAATGGTGTCAGTTGGGAGTGTAAAGGAGTCAGTAGGGAGGGTAACGGAGTCAGTAGGGAATGTAACGGAGTCATTAGGGAGGGTAACGGAGTCAGTAGGGAGAGAAATGGAGTCAGGAAGGAGAGTAACGGAGTCAGTAGGGAGAGTAACGGAGTCAATAGGGACAGTAACGGAGTCAGTAGGGAGAGTAACGAAGTCAGTAGGGAGAGTAACGGAGTCAGTAGAGAGGGTAACAGAGTCAGTAGGGAGGGTAACAGAGTCAGTAGGGAGGGCAACGGAGTCAGTGCGGAGAGTAACGGAATCAGTAGGGAGTGTAACGGAGTCAGTCGGGAGAGTAACGGAATTAGTTGGGAGAGTAACGGTGTCAGGAGGGAGAGTAACGGAGTCCGGATGGAGAGTAACGGAGTCAGTAGGGCGAGTAACGGAGTCAGGAGGGAGAGTAACGGAGTCAGTAGGGAGAGTAACGGAGACAGTGGGGAGGGTAACTGAGTCAGCGGGGAGGGTTCCGGAGTCAGGATGGAGGGTAACGGAGTCAGTATAGATTGTAAAGGAGGCAGTACGGAGGGTAATGGAGTCATTAGGGAGGATAACGGAGTCAGTAGAGAGGGTAACAGAGTCAGTAGGGAGGGTAACAGAGTCAGTAGGGAGGGTAACGGAGTCAGTAGGGAGAGTAACGGAGTCAGTAGGGAGAGTAACGGAGTCAGGAGGGAGAGTAACGGCGTCAGTAGGGAGAGTAACGGAGTCATTAGGGAGGATAACGGAGTCAGTAGAGAGGGTAACAGTCAGTAGAGAGGGTAACAGAGTCAGTAGGGAGGGTAACGGAGTCAGTAGGGAGGGCAACGGAGTCAGTGCGGAGATTAACGGAATAAGTAGGGAGTGTAACGGAGTCAGTCGGGAGAGTAACGGAATCAGTTGGGGGAGTAACGGAGTCAGGAGCGAGAGTAACGGAGTCGGTAGGGAGAGTAACGGAGTCAGTAGGGAGAGTAACGGAGTCAGGAGGGAGAGTAACGGAGTCAGTAGGGAGAGTAACGGAGACAGTGGGCAGGGTAACTGAGTCAGCGGGGTGGGTTACGGAGTCAGGATGGAGGGTAACGGAGTCAGTATAGAGAGTAACGGAGGCAGTACGGAGGGTAATGGAGTCAGTTGGGAGTGTAAAGGAGTCAGCAGGGAGGGTAACGGAGTCAGTAGGGAATGTAACGGAGTCAGTTGGGAGAGTAACAGAATCAGTAGGGAAAGTAATGGAGTCAGGAAGAAGAGTAACGGAGTCGGGAGGGACAGTAACGGAGTCAGTAAGGAGAGTAACGGAGTCAGTAGGGAGTGTAACAGAGTCAGTAGGGTGGGTAACGGAGTAAGTAGGGAAAGTAATGGAGTCAGGAAGAAGAGTAACGGAGTCGGGAGGGACAGTAACGGAGTCAGTAGGGACAGTAACGGAGTCAGTAGGGAGAGTAACGGAGTCAGTAGGGAGAGTAATAGAGTCAGTAGGGAGACTAACGAAGTCAGTCGGGAGAGTAACGGAGTCAGTAGGGAGAGTAACAGAGTCAGTACGGAGAGTAACAGAGTCAGTATCGAGTGTAACGGAGTCATTAGGCAGAGTAACGGAGTGAGTAGGGAGAGTAACGGAGTCAGTAGGGAGGGTAACGGAGTGAGTAGGGAGAGGAACGGAGTCAGTCGGGAGAGTAACAGAGTCAGTCGGGAGAGTAACGGAGTCATTAGGGAGGGTAACGGAGTCAGTAGAGGGAGTAACCGAGTCAGTAGAGAGAGTAACGGAGTCAGTAGGGAGAGTAACGGAGTCAGTAGGGAGAGTAACGGAGTCAGTAGGGAGAGTAACGGGGTCAGTAGGGGGAGTAACGGGGTCAGTAGGGAGAGTAACGGAGTCAGTATGGAGTGTAACGGAGTCAGTAAAGAGAGTAACGGAGTCAGTAAAGAGAGTAACGGAGTCAGTAAAGAGAGTAACGGAGTCAGTAGGGAGAGTAATGGAGTCAGTAGGGAGAGTAACGGAGTCAGTAGGGAGAGTAACGGAGCCAGTAGGGAGAGTAACGGAGTCAGTGGGGAGAGTAACGGAGTCAGTAGGGAGAGTAACGGAGTCAGTAGGGAGAGGAACGGAGCCAGTAGGGAGAGGAACGGAGTCAGTAGTGAGTGTAACGGAATCAGTAGAGAGAGTAATGGAGTCAGTAAGGAGAGTAACGGAGTCATTAGCAAGGGTAACGTAGTCAGGAGGGTGAGTAACGGAGTCAGTAAGGAGAGTAACGGAGTCATTAGCAAGGGTAACGGAGTCAGTAGGGCGTGTAACGGAGTCAGTAGAGAGAGGAACGGAGCCAGTCGGGAGAGTAACGGAGTCAGTAGGGAGAGTAACGAAGTCAGTAGAGAGAGGAACGGAGCCAGTCGGGACAGGAACGGAGTCAGTAGGGAGAGTAGCGGAGTCAGTAGGGAGGGTAACGGTGTCAGTAGGGAGTGTAACGGAGTCAGTAGGGAGAGTAACAGAATCAGTAGGGAATGTAACGGAGTCAGTCGGGTGGGTAACGGAGTCAGTGGGGAGAGTAACGGAGTCAGTAGGGTGTGTAACGGAGTCAGTAGGGAGGGTAACGGAGTCAGTAGGGAGAGTAACGGAGTCAGGAGGGAGAGTAACGGAGTCAGTAGGGAGAGTAACGGAGACAGTGGGGAGGGTAACTGAGTCAGCGGGGTGGGTTACGGAGTCAGGATGGAGGGTAACGGAGTCAGTATAGAGTGTAACGGAGGCAGTACGGAGGGTAATGGAGTCAGTTGGGAGTGTAAAGGAGTCAGTAGGGAGGGTAACGGAGTCAGTAGGGAATGTAACGGAGTCAGTTGGGAGAGTAACAGAATCAGTAGGGAATGTAACGGAGTCAGTCGGGAGGGTAACGGAGTCAGTGGGGAGAGTAACGGAGTCAGTAGGGAGTGTAACAGAGTCAGTCGGTAGGGTAACGGAGTCAGTAGGGAAAGTAATGGAGTCAGGAAGAAGAGTAACGGAGTCGGGAGGGACAGTAACGGAGTCAGTAGGGAGAGTAACGGAGTCAGTAGGGAGTGTAACAGAGTCAGTAGGGAGGGTAACGGAGTAAGTAGGGAAAGCAATGGAGTCAGGAAGAAGAGTAACGGAGTCGGGAGGGACAGTAACGGAGTCAGTAGGGACAGTAACGGAGTCAGTAGGGAGAGTAACGGAGTCAGTAGGGAGAGTAATAGAGTGAGTCGGGAGAGTAATAGAGTCAGTAGGGAGACTAACGAAGTCAGTCGGGAGAGTAACGGAGTCAGTAGGGAGAGTAATAGAGTCAGTACGGAGAGTAACAGAGTCAGTATCGAGTGTAACGGAGTCATTAGGCAGAGTAACGGAGTGAGTAGGGAGAGTAACGGAGTCAGTAGGGAGGGTAACGGAGTGAGTAGGGAGAGGAACGGAGTCAGTCGGGAGAGTAACAGTGTCAGTCGGGAGAGTAACGGAGTCATTAGGGAGGGTAACGGAGTCAGTAGAGGGAGTAACCGAGTCAGTAGAGAGAGTAACGGAGTCAGTAGGGAGAGTAACGGAGTCAGTAGGGAGTGTAACGGAGTCAGTAGGGAGAGTAACGGGGTCAGTAGGGAGAGTAACGGGGTCAGTAGGGACAGTAACGGATTCAGTATGGAGTGTAACGGAGTCAGTAAAGAGAGTAACGGAGTCAGTAAAGAGAGTAATGGAGTCAGTAGGGAGAGTAATGGAGTCAGTAGGGAGAGTAACGGAGTCAGTAGGGAGAGTAACGGAGTCAGTAGGGAGAGTAACGGAGTCAGTAGGGAGAGAAACGGAGTCAGTAGGGAGAGTAACGGAGTCAGTAGGGAGAGGAACGGAGTCAGTAGGGAGAGGAACGGAGTCAGTAGTGAGTGTAACGGAATCAGTAGAGAGAGTAATGGAGTCAGTAGGGAGTGTAACGGAGTCAGTAGGGAGTGTAACAGAGTCAGTAGGGAGGGTAACGGAGTCAGTAGGGAAAGTAATGGAGTCAGGAAGAAGAGTAACGGAGTCGGGAGGGACAGTAACGGAGTCAGTAGGGACAGTAACGGAGTCAGTAGGGAGAGTAACGGAGTCAGTAGGGAGAGTAATAGAGTGTGTCGGGAGAGTAATAGAGTCAGTAGGGAGACTAACGAAGTCAGTCGGGAGAGTAACGGAGTCAGTAGGGAGAGTAATAGAGTCAGTACGGAGAGTAACAGAGTCAGTATCGAGTGTAACGGAGTCATTAGGCAGAGTAACGGAGTGAGTAGGGAGAGTAACGGAGTCAGTAGGGAGGGTAACGGAGTGAGTAGGGAGAGGAACGGAGTCAGTCGGGAGAGTAACAGTGTCAGTCGGGAGAGTAACGGAGTCATTAGGGAGGGTAACGGAGTCAGTAGAGGGAGTAACCGAGTCAGTAGAGAGAGTAACGGAGTCAGTAGGGAGAGTAACGGAGTCAGTAGGGAGTGTAACGGAGTCAGTAGGGAGAGTAACGGGGTCAGTAGGGAGAGTAATGGGGTCAGTAGGGACAGTAACGGATTCAGTATGGAGTGTAACGGAGTCAGTAAAGAGAGTAACGGAGTCAGTAAAGAGAGTAATGGAGTCAGTAGGGAGAGTAATGGAGTCAGTAGGGAGAGTAACGGAGTCAGTAGGGAGAGTAACGGAGTCAGTAGGGAGAGTAACGGAGTCAGTAGGGAGAGTAACGGAGTCAGTAGGGAGAGTAACGGAGTCAGTAGGGAGAGGAACGGAGTCAGTAGGGAGAGGAACGGAGTCAGTAGTGAGTGTAACGGAATCAGTAGAGAGAGTAATGGAGTCAGTAGGGAGAGTAACGGAGTCATTAGCAAGGGTAACGTAGTCAGAAGGGAGGGTACCGGAGTTGGTATGGAGAGTAACGGAGTCAGTAGGGCGTGTAACGGAGTCAGTTGAGAGAGGAACGGAGCCAGTCGGGCCAGGAACGGAGTCAGTAGGGAGAGTAACGGAGTCAGTAGGAAGGGTAACGGAGTCAGTATGGAGAGTAACGGAGTCAGTAGGAAGGGTAACGGAGTCAGTCGGGAGAGTAACGGAGTCAGTAGGGAGAGTAACGGAGTCAGTAGAGAGAGGAACGGAGCCAGTCGGGACAGGAACGGAGTCAGTAGGGAGAGTAGCGGAGTCAGTAGGGAGGGTAACGATGTCAGTAGGGAGTGTAACGGAGTCAGTAGGGAGAGTAACAGAATCAGTAGGGAATGTAACGGAGTCAGTCGGGTGGGTAACGGAGTCAGTGGGGAGAGTAACGGAGTCAGTAGGGTGTGTAACGGAGTCAGTAGGGAGGGTAACGGAGTCAGTAGGGAGAGTAACGGAGTCAGGAGGGAGAGTAACGGAGTCAGTAGGGAGAGTAACGGAGACAGTGGGGAGGGTAACTGAGTCAGCGGGGTGGGTTACGGAGTCAGGATGGAGGGTAACGGAGTCAGTATAGAGTGTAACGGAGGCAGTACGGAGGGTAATGGAGTCAGTTGGGAGTGTAAAGGAGTCAGTAGGGAGGGTAACGGAGTCAGTAGGGAATGTAACGGAGTCAGTTGGGAGAGTAACAGAATCAGTAGGGAATGTAACGGAGTCAGTCGGGAGGGTAACGGAGTCAGTGGGGAGAGTAACGGAGTCAGTAGGGAGTGTAACAGAGTCAGTCGGTAGGGTAACGGAGTCAGTAGGGAAAGTAATGGAGTCAGGAAGAAGAGTAACGGAGTCGGGAGGGACAGTAACGGAGTCAGTAGGGAGAGTAACGGAGTCAGTAGGGAGTGTAACAGAGTCAGTAGGGAGGGTAACGGAGTAAGTAGGGAAAGCAATGGAGTCAGGAAGAAGAGTAACGGAGTCGGGAGGGACAGTAACGGAGTCAGTAGGGACAGTAACGGAGTCAGTAGGGAGAGTAACGGAGTCAGTAGGGAGAGTAATAGAGTGAGTCGGGAGAGTAATAGAGTCAGTAGGGAGACTAACGAAGTCAGTCGGGAGAGTAACGGAGTCAGTAGGGAGAGTAATAGAGTCAGTACGGAGAGTAACAGAGTCAGTATCGAGTGTAACGGAGTCATTAGGCAGAGTAACGGAGTGAGTAGGGAGAGTAACGGAGTCAGTAGGGAGGGTAACGGAGTGAGTAGGGAGAGGAACGGAGTCAGTCGGGAGAGTAACAGTGTCAGTCGGGAGAGTAACGGAGTCATTAGGGAGGGTAACGGAGTCAGTAGAGGGAGTAACCGAGTCAGTAGAGAGAGTAACGGAGTCAGTAGGGAGAGTAACGGAGTCAGTAGGGAGTGTAACGGAGTCAGTAGGGAGAGTAACGGGGTCAGTAGGGAGAGTAACGGGGTCAGTAGGGACAGTAACGGATTCAGTATGGAGTGTAACGGAGTCAGTAAAGAGAGTAACGGAGTCAGTAAAGAGAGTAATGGAGTCAGTAGGGAGAGTAATGGAGTCAGTAGGGAGAGTAACGGAGTCAGTAGGGAGAGTAACGGAGTCAGTAGGGAGAGTAACGGAGTCAGAAGGGAGAGTAACGGAGTCAGTAGGGAGAGTAACGGAGTCAGTAGGGAGAGGAACGGAGTCAGTAGGGAGAGGAACGGAGTCAGTAGTGAGTGTAACGGAATCAGTAGAGAGAGTAATGGAGTCAGTAGGGAGTGTAACGGAGTCAGTAGGGAGTGTAACAGAGTCAGTAGGGAGGGTAACGGAGTCAGTAGGGAAAGTAATGGAGTCAGGAAGAAGAGTAACGGAGTCGGGAGGGACAGTAACGGAGTCAGTAGGGACAGTAACGGAGTCAGTAGGGAGAGTAACGGAGTCAGTAGGGAGAGTAATAGAGTGTGTCGGGAGAGTAATAGAGTCAGTAGGGAGACTAACGAAGTCAGTCGGGAGAGTAACGGAGTCAGTAGGGAGAGTAATAGAGTCAGTACGGAGAGTAACAGAGTCAGTATCGAGTGTAACGGAGTCATTAGGCAGAGTAACGGAGTGAGTAGGGAGAGTAACGGAGTCAGTAGGGAGGGTAACGGAGTGAGTAGGGAGAGGAACGGAGTCAGTCGGGAGAGTAACAGTGTCAGTCGGGAGAGTAACGGAGTCATTAGGGAGGGTAACGGAGTCAGTAGAGGGAGTAACCGAGTCAGTAGAGAGAGTAACGGAGTCAGTAGGGAGAGTAACGGAGTCAGTAGGGAGTGTAACGGAGTCAGTAGGGAGAGTAACGGGGTCAGTAGGGAGAGTAATGGGGTCAGTAGGGACAGTAACGGATTCAGTATGGAGTGTAACGGAGTCAGTAAAGAGAGTAACGGAGTCAGTAAAGAGAGTAATGGAGTCAGTAGGGAGAGTAATGGAGTCAGTAGGGAGAGTAACGGAGTCAGTAGGGAGAGTAACGGAGTCAGTAGGGAGAGTAACGGAGTCAGTAGGGAGAGTAACGGAGTCAGTAGGGAGAGTAACGGAGTCAGTAGGGAGAGGAACGGAGTCAGTAGGGAGAGGAACGGAGTCAGTAGTGAGTGTAACGGAATCAGTAGAGAGAGTAATGGAGTCAGTAGGGAGAGTAACGGAGTCATTAGCAAGGGTAACGTAGTCAGAAGGGAGGGTACCGGAGTTGGTATGGAGAGTAACGGAGTCAGTAGGGCGTGTAACGGAGTCAGTTGAGAGAGGAACGGAGCCAGTCGGGCCAGGAACGGAGTCAGTAGGGAGAGTAACGGAGTCAGTAGGAAGGGTAACGGAGTCAGTATGGAGAGTAACGGAGTCAGTAGGAAGGGTAACGGAGTCAGTCGGGAGAGTAACGGAGTCAGTAGGGAGAGTAACGGAGTCAGTAGAGAGAGGAACGGAGCCAGTCGGGACAGGAACGGAGTCAGTAGGGAGAGTAGCGGAGTCAGTAGGGAGGGTAACGATGTCAGTAGGGAGTGTAACGGAGTCAGTAGGGAGAGTAACAGAATCAGTAGGCAGTGTAACGGAGTCATTAGGCAGAGTAACGGAGTGAGTAGGGAGAGGAACGGAGTCAGTCGGGAGTGTAACGGAGTCAGTATGGAGAGTAACAGAGTCAGTACGGAGAGTAACAGAGTCAGTATCGAGTGTAACGGAGTCATTAGGCAGAGTAACGGAGTGAGTAGGGAGAGGAACGGAGTCAGTCGGGAGTGTAACGGAGTCAGTATGGAGAGTAACAGAGTCAGTCGGGAGAGTAACGGAGTCAGTAGGGAGGATAACGGAGTCAGTAGGGACAGTAACGGAGTCAGCAGGGAGAGTAACGGAGTCAGTAGGTAGGGCAACGGAGTCAGTAGGGAGAGTAATGGAGTCAGGAAGGAGAGGAACGGAGTCGGGAGGGACAGTAACGGAGTCAGGAGGGAGAGTAACGGAGACAGTGGGGAGGGTAATGGAGTCAGCAGGGAGGGTTACGGAGTCAGGGTGGAGGGTAACGGAGTCAGTATAGAGTGTAACGGAGGCAGTACGGAGGGTAATGGAGTCAGTTGGGAGTGTAAAGGAGTCAGTAGGGAGGGTAACGGAGTCACTAGGGAATGTAACGGAGTCAGTTGGGAGAGTAACAGAATCAGTAGGGAATGTAACGCAGTCAGTCGGAGGGTAACGGAGTCAGTGGGGAGAGTAACGGCGTCAGTAGGGAGTGTAACGGAGTCAGTAGAGAGGGTGACGGAGTCAGACGGGAGGATAACGGAGTCAGTAGAGAGGGTAACAGAGTCAGTAGGGAGGGTAACGGAGTCAGTATGGAGAGTAACGGAGTCAGTCGGGATAGTAACGGAATCAGTTGGGAGAGTAACGGAGTCAGGGGGGAGAGTAACGGAGTCAGTAGGGAGAGTAACGGAGTGAGTAGGGAGAGTAACGGAGTCAGGAGGGAGAGTAACGGAGTCAGTAGGGAGAGTAACGGAGTGAGTAGGGAGAGTAACAGAGTCAGCGGGGAGGCTTACGGAGTCAGGATGGAGGGTAACGGAGTCATTAGGCAGAGTAACGGAGTCATTAGGCCGAGTAACGGAGTAAGTAGGGAGAGTAACAGAATCAGTAGGGAATGGAACGGAGTCAGTCGGAAGGGTAACGGAGTCAGTGGGGAGAGTAACGGAGTCAGTAGGGAGTGTAACGGAGTCAGTAGGGAGGGTAATGGAGTCAGTAGGGAGAGTACTGGAGTCAGGAGGGAGAGTAACGGAGTCGGGAGGGACAGTAACGGAGTCATTAGGGACAGTAACGGAGTCAGTAGGGAGGGTAACGGAGTCAGTAGGGAGGATCACGGAGTCAGTGAAGAGGGTAACGGAGTCAGTAGGGAGAGTAACGGAATCAGTAGGGAGTGTAATGGAGTCAGTCGGCAGAGTAACGGAGTCAGTAGGGAGGGTAACGGAGTCAGTAGGGAGTGTAATGGAGTCAGTTGGCAGAGTAACGGAGTCAGTAGGGAGAGTAATGGAGTCTGTAGGGAGGGTAACGGATTCAGTAGGGAGAGTAACGGAGTCAGTAGGGAGAGTAACGGAGTCAGTAGGGAGTGTAACGGAGTCAGTAGGGAGAGTAATGGAGTCAGTATGGAGTGTAACGGAGTCAGTAGGGAGAGTAACGGAGTCAGTAGGGTGTGTAACGGAGTCAGTAGGGAGAGTAACGGAGTGTGTCGGGAGGACGGAGTCATTAGGGAGAGTAAAGGGATCAAGTAGGCAGTGTAAAGGAGTCAGTAGGAAGTGTAACGGAGTCAGTAGGGAGAGTAACAGAGTCAGTAGGGAGAGTAACAGAGTCAGTAGGGAGAGTAACAGAGTCAGTAGGGAGAGTAACAGAGTCAGTAGAGAGGGTAATGGAGGGTAACGGAATTAGCATGGAGATTAACGGAGTCAGTAGAGAGGGTAACGGGGGGTAACGGAGTCAGTCGGGAGGGTGCCGGAGTCAGTACGGAGGGTGATGGAGTCAGTCGGGAGAGTAATGGAGTCAGTAGGGAGAGTAACGGAGTCGGTAGGGAGAGTAACGGAGTAAGTAGGGAGAGTAACGGAGTCAGTAGGGAGAGGAACGGAGTGAGTGGAGAGGGTAACGGAGTCAGCGGGGAGGGTAACGGAGTCAGCGGGGTGGGTTACGGAGTCAGGATGGAGGGTAACGGAGTCAGTATAGGGTGTAACGGAGGCAGTACGGAGGGTGATGGAGTCAGAAGGGAGAGTAACGGAGTCAGTAGGGAGAGCAACGGAGGCAGTATGGAGTGTAATGGAGTCTGTCGGCGGAGTAACGTCGTCAGTAGGGAGAGTAATGGAGTCAGGAGTGAGGGTAACGGAGTCAGAAGGGAGAGTAACGGAGTCAGTATGGAGAGTAACGGAGTCAGCAGGGAGAGCAACGGAGTCAGTATGGAGAGTAACGGAGTCAGTAGGGTGTGTAACGGAGTCAGTAGGGAGAGTAACGGAGTCAGTAGGGAGATTAACGGAGTCAGTAGAGAGGGTAACAGAGTCAGTAGGGAGTGTAACGGAGTCAGTAGGGAGAGTGACGGAGTCAGTGTGGAGAGTAACGGAATCAGTAGGGAGAGTAACTGTGTCAGGAGGGAGAGTAACGGAGTCCGGAGGGAGAGTAACGGAGTCAGTAGGGCGAGTAACGGAGTCAGGAGGGAGAGTAACGTAGTCAGTAGGGAGAGTAACGGAGACAGTGGGGAGGGTAACTGAGTCAGCGGGGAGGGTTACGGAGTCAGGATGGAGGGTAACGGAGTCAGTATAGATTGTAACGGAGGCAGTACGGAGGGTAATGGAGTCAGTTGGGAGTGTAAAGGAGTCAGTAGGGAGGGTAACGGAGTCAGTAGGGAATGTAACGGAATCAGTTGGGAGAGTAACAGAATCAGTCGGGAGGGTAACGGAGTCAGTAGGGAGGGTAACGGAGTCAGTAGGGAATGTAACGGAATCAGTTGGGAGAGTAACAGAATCAGTCGGGAGTGTAACAGAGTCAGTAGGGAGGGTAACGGAGTCAGTAGGGAGAGTAATGGAGTCAGGAAGGAGAGTAACGGAGTCGGGAGGGACAGTAACGGAGTCAGTAGGGAGGGTAACGGAGTCAGTAGGGAGGGCAACGGAGTCAGTAGGGAGAGTAACGGAATCAGTGGGGAGTGTAACGGAGTCAGTGGGGAGAGTAACGGAGTCAGTATGGAGTGTAACAGAGTCAGTAGGGAGGGTAACGGAGTCAGTAGGGAGAGTAATGGAGTCAGTGGGGAGGGTAACGGAGTCAGTAGGGAGGATAACGGAGTGAGTAGAGAGGGTGACGGAGTCAGGCGGGAGGATCACGGAGTCAGTGAAGAGGGTAACGGAGTCAGTAGGGAGGGTAACGGAATCAGTAGGGAGTGTAACGGAGTCAGTAGGGAGAGTAACGGAATCAGTAGGGAGAGTAATGGAGTCAGTCGGCAGAGCAACGGAGTCAGTAGGGAGGGTAACGGGGTCAGTAGGGAGTGTAATGGAGTCAGTTGGCAGAGTAACGGAGTCAGTAGGGAGAGTAATGGAGTCTGTCGGGAGGGTGACGGAGTCAGTAGGGAGTGTAACGGAGTCAGTAGGGAGAGTAACGGAGTCAGTAGGGTGTGTAACGGAGTCAGTAGGGAGAGTAATGGAGTCAGTAGGGAGGGTAACGGAGTCAGAATGGAGAGTAACGGAGTCAGTAAGGAGAGTAACGGAGTCAGCAGGGAGGGTTACGGAGTCAGGATGGAGGGTAACGGAGTCAGTATAGAGTGTAACGGAGGCAGTACGGAGGGTAATGGAGTCAGTTGGGAGTGTAAAGGAGTCAGTAGGGAGGGTAACGGAGTCACTAGGGAATGTAACGGAGTCAGTTGGGAGAGTAACAGAATCAGTAGGGAATGTAACGCAGTCAGTCGGAGGGTAACGGAGTCAGTGGGGAGAGTAACGGCGTCAGTAGGGAGTGTAACGGAGTCAGTAGAGAGGGTGACGGAGTCAGACGGGAGGATAACGGAGTCAGTAGAGAGGGTAACAGAGTCAGTAGCGAGGGTAACGGAGTCAGTATGGAGAGTAACGGAGTCAGTCGGGATAGTAACGGAATCAGTTGGGAGAGTAACGGAGTCAGGAGGAGAGTAACGGAGTCAGTAGGGAGAGTAATGGAGTGAGTAGGGAGAGTAACGGAGTCAGGAGGGAGAGTAACGGAGTCAGGAGGGAGAGTAACGGAGTCAGTGGGGAGAGTAACGGAGACAGTGGGGAGGGTAACAGAGTCAGCGGGGAGGCTTACGGACTCAGGATGGAGGGTAACGGAGTCAGTATAGAGTATAACGGAGGCAGTACGGAGGGTAATGGTGTCAGTTGGGAGTGTAAAGGAGTCAGTAGGGAGGGTAACGGAGTCATTAGGCAGAGTAACGGAGTCATTAGGCAGAGTAACGGAGTAAGTAGGGAGAGTAACAGAATCAGTAGGGAATGGAACGGAGTCAGTCGGAAGGGTAACGGAGTCAGTGGGGAGAGTAACGGAGTCAGTAGGGAGTGTAACGGAGTCAGTAGGGAGGGTAATGGAGTCAGTAGGGAGAGTACTGGAGTCAGGAGGGAGAGTAACGGAGTCGGGAGGGACAGTAACGGAGTCATTAGGGACAGTAACGGAGTCAGTAGGGAGGGTAACGGAGTCAGTAGGGAGGATCACGGAGTCAGTGAAGAGGGTAACGGAGTCAGTAGGGAGTGTAACGGAGTCAGTAGGGAGAGTACTGGAATCAGTAGGGAGTGTAATGGAGTCAGTCGGCAGAGTAACGGAGTCAGTAGGGAGGGTAACGGAGTCAGTAGGGAGTGTAATGGAGTCAGTTGGCAGAGTAACGGAGTCAGTAGGGAGAGTAATGGAGTCTGTAGGGAGGGTAACGGATTCAGTAGGGAGAGTAACGGAGTCAGTAGGGAGAGTAACGGAGTCAGTAGGGAGGGTAACGGAGTCAGTAGGGAGTGTAACGGAGTCAGTAGGGGGAGTAATGGAGTCAGTATGGAGTGTAACGGAGTCAGTAGGGAGAGTAACGGAGTCAGTAGGGTGTGTAACGGAGTCAGTAGGGAGAGTAACGGAGTGTGTCGGGAGGACGGAGTCATTAGGGAGAGTAAAGGGATCAAGTAGGCATTGTAAAGGAGTCAGTAGGAAGTGTAACGGAGTCAGTAGGGAGAGTAACAGAGTCAGTAGGGAGAGTAACAGAGTCAGTAGGGAGAGTAACAGAGTCAGTAGGGAGAGTAACAGAGTCAGTAGAGAGGGTAATGGAGGGTAAGGGAGTTAGCATGGAGATTAACGGAGTCAGTAGAGAGGGTAATGGGGGGAAACGGAGTCAGTCGGGAGGGTGCCGGAGTCAGTACGGAGGGTGATGGAGTCAGCAGGGAGAGTAACGGAGTCAGTAGGGAGGGTAACGGAGTCAGTCGGGAGAGTAATGGAGTCAGTAGGGAGAGTAACGGAGTCGGTAGGGAGAGTAACGGAGTAAGTAGGGAGAGTAACGGAGTCAGTAGGGAGAGGAACGGAGTGAGTGGAGAGGGTAACGGAGTCAGCGGGGAGGGTGACGGAGTCAGCGGGGTGGGTTATGGAGTCAGGATGGAGGGTAACGGAGTCAGTATAGGGTGTAACGGAGGCAGTACGGAGGGTGATGGAGTCAGAAGGGAGAGTAACGGAGTCAGTAGGGAGAGCAACGGAGGCAGTATGGAGTGTAATGGAGTCTGTCGGCAGAGTAACGTAGTCAGTAGGGAGAGTAATGGAGTCAGTAGGGAGGGTAATGGAGTCAGTATGGAGAGTAATGGAGTCAGTAGGGAGAGTAACGGAGTCAGTATGGAGAGTAACGGAGTCAGCAGGGAGAGCAACGGAGTCAGTATGGAGAGTAACGGAGTCAGTAGGGTGTGTAACGGAGTCAGTAGGGAGAGTAACGGAGTCAGTAGGGAGATTAACGGAGTCAGTAGAGAGGGTAACAGAGTCAGTAGGGAGGGTAACGGAGTCAGTAGGGAGAGTGACGGAGTCAGTGTGGAGAGTAACGGAATCAGTAGGGAGTGTAACGGAGTCAGTCGGGAGAGTAACGGAATCAGTTGGGAGAGTAACGGTGTCAGGAGGGAGAGTAACGGAGTCCGGAGGGAGAGTCACGGAGTCAGTAGGGCGAGTAACGGAGTCAGGAGGGAGAGTAACGGAGTCAGTAGGGAGAGTAACGGAGACAGTGGGGAGGGTAACTGAGTCAGTGGCGAGGGTTACGGAGTCAGGATGGAGGGTAACGGAGTCAGTATAGATTGTAACGGAGGCAGTACGGAGGGTAATGGAGTCAGTTGGGAGTGTAAAGGAGTCAGTAGGGAGGGTAACGGAGTCAGTAGGGAATGTAACGGAATCAGTTGGGAGAGTAACAGAATCAGTCGGGAGGGTAACGGAGTCAGTAGGGAGGGTAACGGAGTCAGTAGGGAATGTAACGGAATCAGTTGGGAGAGTAACAGAATCAGTCGGGAGTGTAACAGAGTCAGTAGGGAGGGTAACGGAGTCAGTAGGGAGAGTAATGGAGTCAGGAAGGAGAGTAACGGAGTCGGGAGGGACAGTAACGGAGTCAGTAGGGAGGGTAACGGAGTCAGTAGGGAGGGCAACGGAGTCAGTAGGGAGAGTAACGGAATCAGTGGGGAGTGTAACGGAGTCAGTGGGGAGAGTAACGGAGTCAGTATGGAGTGTAACAGAGTCAGTAGGGAGGGTAACGGAGTCAGTAGGGAGAGTAATGGAGTCAGGAAGGAGAGTAACGGAGTCGGGAGGGATGTAACGGAGTCAGGAGGGAGAGTAACGGAGTCAGTGGGGAGGGTAACGGAGTCAGTAGGGAGGATAACGGAGTCAGTAGAGAGGGTGACGGAGTCAGGTGGGAGGATCACGGAGTCAGTGAAGAGGGTAACGGAGTCAGTAGGGAGGGTAACGGAATCAGTAGGGAGTGTAACGGAGTCAGTAGGGAGAGTAACGGAATCAGTAGGGAGAGTAATGGAGTCAGTCGGCAGAGTAACGGAGTCAGTAGGGAGAGTAATGGAGTCTGTAGGGAGGGTAAAGGAGTCAGTAGGGAGTGTAACGGAGTCAGTAGGGAGAGTAACGGAGTCAGTAGGGTGTGTAACGGAGTCAGTAGGGAGTGTAAAGGAGTCAGTAGGGAGGGTAACGGAGTCAGTAGGGAATGTAACGGAATCAGTTGGGAGAGTAACAGAATCAGTCGGGAGGGTAACGGAGTCAGTAGGGAGGGTAACGGAGTCAGTAGGGAATGTAACGGAATCAGTTGGGAGAGTCACAGAATCAGTCGGGAGTGTAACAGAGTCAGTAGGGAGGGTAACGGAGTCAGTAGGGAGAGTAATGGAGTCAGGAAGGAGAGTAACGGAGTCGGGAGGGACAGTAACGGAGTCAGTAGGGAGGGTAACGGAGTCAGTAGGGAGAGTAACGGAATCAGTGGGGAGTGTAACGGAGTCAGTGGGGAGAGTAACGGAGTCAGTATGGAGTGTAACAGAGTCAGTAGGGAGGGTAACGGAGTCAGTAGGGAGAGTAATGGAGTCAGGAAGGAGAGTAACGGAGTCGGGAGGGACAGTAACGGAGTCAGGAGGGAGAGTAACGGAGTCAGTGGGGAAGGTAACGGAGTCAGTAGGGAGGATAACGGAGTCAGTAGAGAGGGTGACGGAGTCAGGCGGGAGGATCACGTAGTCAGTGAAGAGGGTAACGGAGTCAGTAGGGAGGGTAACGGAATCAGTAGGGAGTGTAACGGAGTCAGTAGGGAGAGTAACGGAATCAGTAGGGAGAGTAATGGAGTCAGTCGACAGAGTAACGGAGTCAGTAGGGAGGGTAACGGGGTCAGTAGGGAGTGTAATGGAGTCAGTTGGCAGAGTAACGGAGTCAGTACGGAGAGTAATGGAGTCTGTAGGGAGGGTAACGGAGTCAGTAGGGAGTGTAACGGAGTCAGTAGGGAGAGTAACGGAGTCAGTAGGGTGTGTAACGGAGTCAGTAGGGAGAGTAATGGAGTCAGTAGGGAGGGTAACGGAGTCAGAATGGAGAGTAACGGAGTCAGTAAGGAGAGTAACGGAGTCAGTCGGGTGTGTAACGGAGTTAGTAGGGAGTGTAACAGAGTGTGTCGGGAGGACGGAGTCATTAGGGAGAGTAAAGGGATCAAGTAGGCAGTGTAAAGGAGTCAGTAGGAAGTGTAACAGAGTCAGTAGGGAGAGTAACAGAGTCAGTAGGGAGAGTAACAGAGTCAGTAGGGAGAGTAACAGAGTCAGTAGGGAGGGTAACGGGGGGTAACGGAGTCAGTAGGGAGGGTGCCGGAGTCAGTATGGAGGGTGATGGAGTCAGAAGAGAGAGTAACGGAGTCAGTAGGGAAGGTAACGGAGTCAGTCGGGAGACTAACGGAGTAAGTAGGGAGAGTAACGGAGTCAGTAGGGAGAGTAACGGAGTCGGTAGGGAGAGTAACGGAGTAAGTAGGGAGAGTAACGGAATCACTAGGGAGAGGAACGGAGTCAGTGGAGAGGGTAACGGAGTCAGCGGGGAGGGTAACGGAGTCAGCGGGGAGGGTTACGGAGTCAGGATGGAGGGTAACGGAGTCAGTATAGGGTGTAACGGAGGCAGTACGGAGGGTAATGGAGTCAGTTGGGAGTGTGAAGGAGTCAGAAGGGCGAGTAACGGAGTCAGTAGGGAGTGTAATGGAGTCTGTAGGGAGAGTAACGGAGTCAGTAGGGAGAGCAACGGAGTCAGTATGGAGTGTAATGGAGTCTGTCGGCAGAGTAACAGAGTCAGTAGGGAGAGTAATGGAGTCAGTAGGGAGGGTAACGGAGTCGGTAGGGAGAGTAACGGAGTAAGTAGGGAGAGTAACGGAGTCAGTAGGGAGAGGAACGGAGTGAGTGGAGAGGGTAACGGAGTCAGCGGGGAGGGTAACGGAGTCAGCGGGGTGGGTTACGGAGTCAGGATGGAGGGTAACGGAGTCAGTATAGGGTGTAACGGAGGCAGTACGGAGGGTGATGGAGTCAGAAGGGAGAGTAACGGAGTCAGTAGGGAGAGCAACGGAGGCAGTATGGAGTGTAATGGAGTCTGTCGGCGGAGTAACGTCGTCAGTAGGGAGAGTAATGGAGTCAGGAGTGAGGGTAACGGAGTCAGAAGGGAGAGTAACGGAGTCAGTATGGAGAGTAACGGAGTCAGCAGGGAGAGCAACGGAGTCAGTATGGAGAGTAACGGAGTCAGTAGGGTGTGTAACGGAGTCAGTAGGGAGAGTAACGGAGTCAGTAGGGAGATTAACGGAGTCAGTAGAGAGGGTAACAGAGTCAGTAGGGAGTGTAACGGAGTCAGTAGGGAGAGTGACGGAGTCAGTGTGGAGAGTAACGGAATCAGTAGGGAGAGTAACTGTGTCAGGAGGGAGAGTAACGGAGTCCGGAGGGAGAGTAACGGAGTCAGTAGGGCGAGTAACGGAGTCAGGAGGGAGAGTAACGTAGTCAGTAGGGAGAGTAACGGAGACAGTGGGGAGGGTAACTGAGTCAGCGGGGAGGGTTACGGAGTCAGGATGGAGGGTAACGGAGTCAGTATAGATTGTAACGGAGGCAGTACGGAGGGTAATGGAGTCAGTTGGGAGTGTAAAGGAGTCAGTAGGGAGGGTAACGGAGTCAGTAGGGAATGTAACGGAATCAGTTGGGAGAGTAACAGAATCAGTCGGGAGGGTAACGGAGTCAGTAGGGAGGGTAACGGAGTCAGTAGGGAATGTAACGGAATCAGTTGGGAGAGTAACAGAATCAGTCGGGAGTGTAACAGAGTCAGTAGGGAGGGTAACGGAGTCAGTAGGGAGAGTAATGGAGTCAGGAAGGAGAGTAACGGAGTCGGGAGGGACAGTAACGGAGTCAGTAGGGAGGGTAACGGAGTCAGTAGGGAGGGCAACGGAGTCAGTAGGGAGAGTAACGGAATCAGTGGGGAGTGTAACGGAGTCAGTGGGGAGAGTAACGGAGTCAGTATGGAGTGTAACAGAGTCAGTAGGGAGGGTAACGGAGTCAGTAGGGAGAGTAATGGAGTCAGTGGGGAGGGTAACGGAGTCAGTAGGGAGGATAACGGAGTGAGTAGAGAGGGTGACGGAGTCAGGCGGGAGGATCACGGAGTCAGTGAAGAGGGTAACGGAGTCAGTAGGGAGGGTAACGGAATCAGTAGGGAGTGTAACGGAGTCAGTAGGGAGAGTAACGGAATCAGTAGGGAGAGTAATGGAGTCAGTCGGCAGAGCAACGGAGTCAGTAGGGAGGGTAACGGGGTCAGTAGGGAGTGTAATGGAGTCAGTTGGCAGAGTAACGGAGTCAGTAGGGAGAGTAATGGAGTCTGTCGGGAGGGTGACGGAGTCAGTAGGGAGTGTAACGGAGTCAGTAGGGAGAGTAACGGAGTCAGTAGGGTGTGTAACGGAGTCAGTAGGGAGAGTAATGGAGTCAGTAGGGAGGGTAACGGAGTCAGAATGGAGAGTAACGGAGTCAGTAAGGAGAGTAACGGAGTCAGCAGGGAGGGTTACGGAGTCAGGATGGAGGGTAACGGAGTCAGTATAGAGTGTAACGGAGGCAGTACGGAGGGTAATGGAGTCAGTTGGGAGTGTAAAGGAGTCAGTAGGGAGGGTAACGGAGTCACTAGGGAATGTAACGGAGTCAGTTGGGAGAGTAACAGAATCAGTAGGGAATGTAACGCAGTCAGTCGGAGGGTAACGGAGTCAGTGGGGAGAGTAACGGCGTCAGTAGGGAGTGTAACGGAGTCAGTAGAGAGGGTGACGGAGTCAGACGGGAGGATAACGGAGTCAGTAGAGAGGGTAACAGAGTCAGTAGCGAGGGTAACGGAGTCAGTATGGAGAGTAACGGAGTCAGTCGGGATAGTAACGGAATCAGTTGGGAGAGTAACGGAGTCAGGAGGAGAGTAACGGAGTCAGTAGGGAGAGTAATGGAGTGAGTAGGGAGAGTAACGGAGTCAGGAGGGAGAGTAACGGAGTCAGGAGGGAGAGTAACGGAGTCAGTGGGGAGAGTAACGGAGACAGTGGGGAGGGTAACAGAGTCAGCGGGGAGGCTTACGGACTCAGGATGGAGGGTAACGGAGTCAGTATAGAGTATAACGGAGGCAGTACGGAGGGTAATGGTGTCAGTTGGGAGTGTAAAGGAGTCAGTAGGGAGGGTAACGGAGTCATTAGGCAGAGTAACGGAGTCATTAGGCAGAGTAACGGAGTAAGTAGGGAGAGTAACAGAATCAGTAGGGAATGGAACGGAGTCAGTCGGAAGGGTAACGGAGTCAGTGGGGAGAGTAACGGAGTCAGTAGGGAGTGTAACGGAGTCAGTAGGGAGGGTAATGGAGTCAGTAGGGAGAGTACTGGAGTCAGGAGGGAGAGTAACGGAGTCGGGAGGGACAGTAACGGAGTCATTAGGGACAGTAACGGAGTCAGTAGGGAGGGTAACGGAGTCAGTAGGGAGGATCACGGAGTCAGTGAAGAGGGTAACGGAGTCAGTAGGGAGTGTAACGGAGTCAGTAGGGAGAGTACTGGAATCAGTAGGGAGTGTAATGGAGTCAGTCGGCAGAGTAACGGAGTCAGTAGGGAGGGTAACGGAGTCAGTAGGGAGTGTAATGGAGTCAGTTGGCAGAGTAACGGAGTCAGTAGGGAGAGTAATGGAGTCTGTAGGGAGGGTAACGGATTCAGTAGGGAGAGTAACGGAGTCAGTAGGGAGAGTAACGGAGTCAGTAGGGAGGGTAACGGAGTCAGTAGGGAGTGTAACGGAGTCAGTAGGGGGAGTAATGGAGTCAGTATGGAGTGTAACGGAGTCAGTAGGGAGAGTAACGGAGTCAGTAGGGTGTGTAACGGAGTCAGTAGGGAGAGTAACGGAGTGTGTCGGGAGGACGGAGTCATTAGGGAGAGTAAAGGGATCAAGTAGGCATTGTAAAGGAGTCAGTAGGAAGTGTAACGGAGTCAGTAGGGAGAGTAACAGAGTCAGTAGGGAGAGTAACAGAGTCAGTAGGGAGAGTAACAGAGTCAGTAGGGAGAGTAACAGAGTCAGTAGAGAGGGTAATGGAGGGTAAGGGAGTTAGCATGGAGATTAACGGAGTCAGTAGAGAGGGTAATGGGGGGAAACGGAGTCAGTCGGGAGGGTGCCGGAGTCAGTACGGAGGGTGATGGAGTCAGCAGGGAGAGTAACGGAGTCAGTAGGGAGGGTAACGGAGTCAGTCGGGAGAGTAATGGAGTCAGTAGGGAGAGTAACGGAGTCGGTAGGGAGAGTAACGGAGTAAGTAGGGAGAGTAACGGAGTCAGTAGGGAGAGGAACGGAGTGAGTGGAGAGGGTAACGGAGTCAGCGGGGAGGGTGACGGAGTCAGCGGGGTGGGTTATGGAGTCAGGATGGAGGGTAACGGAGTCAGTATAGGGTGTAACGGAGGCAGTACGGAGGGTGATGGAGTCAGAAGGGAGAGTAACGGAGTCAGTAGGGAGAGCAACGGAGGCAGTATGGAGTGTAATGGAGTCTGTCGGCAGAGTAACGTAGTCAGTAGGGAGAGTAATGGAGTCAGTAGGGAGGGTAATGGAGTCAGTATGGAGAGTAATGGAGTCAGTAGGGAGAGTAACGGAGTCAGTATGGAGAGTAACGGAGTCAGCAGGGAGAGCAACGGAGTCAGTATGGAGAGTAACGGAGTCAGTAGGGTGTGTAACGGAGTCAGTAGGGAGAGTAACGGAGTCAGTAGGGAGATTAACGGAGTCAGTAGAGAGGGTAACAGAGTCAGTAGGGAGGGTAACGGAGTCAGTAGGGAGAGTGACGGAGTCAGTGTGGAGAGTAACGGAATCAGTAGGGAGTGTAACGGAGTCAGTCGGGAGAGTAACGGAATCAGTTGGGAGAGTAACGGTGTCAGGAGGGAGAGTAACGGAGTCCGGAGGGAGAGTCACGGAGTCAGTAGGGCGAGTAACGGAGTCAGGAGGGAGAGTAACGGAGTCAGTAGGGAGAGTAACGGAGACAGTGGGGAGGGTAACTGAGTCAGTGGCGAGGGTTACGGAGTCAGGATGGAGGGTAACGGAGTCAGTATAGATTGTAACGGAGGCAGTACGGAGGGTAATGGAGTCAGTTGGGAGTGTAAAGGAGTCAGTAGGGAGGGTAACGGAGTCAGTAGGGAATGTAACGGAATCAGTTGGGAGAGTAACAGAATCAGTCGGGAGGGTAACGGAGTCAGTAGGGAGGGTAACGGAGTCAGTAGGGAATGTAACGGAATCAGTTGGGAGAGTAACAGAATCAGTCGGGAGTGTAACAGAGTCAGTAGGGAGGGTAACGGAGTCAGTAGGGAGAGTAATGGAGTCAGGAAGGAGAGTAACGGAGTCGGGAGGGACAGTAACGGAGTCAGTAGGGAGGGTAACGGAGTCAGTAGGGAGGGCAACGGAGTCAGTAGGGAGAGTAACGGAATCAGTGGGGAGTGTAACGGAGTCAGTGGGGAGAGTAACGGAGTCAGTATGGAGTGTAACAGAGTCAGTAGGGAGGGTAACGGAGTCAGTAGGGAGAGTAATGGAGTCAGGAAGGAGAGTAACGGAGTCGGGAGGGATGTAACGGAGTCAGGAGGGAGAGTAACGGAGTCAGTGGGGAGGGTAACGGAGTCAGTAGGGAGGATAACGGAGTCAGTAGAGAGGGTGACGGAGTCAGGTGGGAGGATCACGGAGTCAGTGAAGAGGGTAACGGAGTCAGTAGGGAGGGTAACGGAATCAGTAGGGAGTGTAACGGAGTCAGTAGGGAGAGTAACGGAATCAGTAGGGAGAGTAATGGAGTCAGTCGGCAGAGTAACGGAGTCAGTAGGGAGAGTAATGGAGTCTGTAGGGAGGGTAAAGGAGTCAGTAGGGAGTGTAACGGAGTCAGTAGGGAGAGTAACGGAGTCAGTAGGGTGTGTAACGGAGTCAGTAGGGAGTGTAAAGGAGTCAGTAGGGAGGGTAACGGAGTCAGTAGGGAATGTAACGGAATCAGTTGGGAGAGTAACAGAATCAGTCGGGAGGGTAACGGAGTCAGTAGGGAGGGTAACGGAGTCAGTAGGGAATGTAACGGAATCAGTTGGGAGAGTCACAGAATCAGTCGGGAGTGTAACAGAGTCAGTAGGGAGGGTAACGGAGTCAGTAGGGAGAGTAATGGAGTCAGGAAGGAGAGTAACGGAGTCGGGAGGGACAGTAACGGAGTCAGTAGGGAGGGTAACGGAGTCAGTAGGGAGAGTAACGGAATCAGTGGGGAGTGTAACGGAGTCAGTGGGGAGAGTAACGGAGTCAGTATGGAGTGTAACAGAGTCAGTAGGGAGGGTAACGGAGTCAGTAGGGAGAGTAATGGAGTCAGGAAGGAGAGTAACGGAGTCGGGAGGGACAGTAACGGAGTCAGGAGGGAGAGTAACGGAGTCAGTGGGGAGGGTAACGGAGTCAGTAGGGAGGATAACGGAGTCAGTAGAGAGGGTGACGGAGTCAGGCGGGAGGATCACGTAGTCAGTGAAGAGGGTAACGGAGTCAGTAGGGAGGGTAACGGAATCAGTAGGGAGTGTAACGGAGTCAGTAGGGAGAGTAACGGAATCAGTAGGGAGAGTAATGGAGTCAGTCGACAGAGTAACGGAGTCAGTAGGGAGGGTAACGGGGTCAGTAGGGAGTGTAATGGAGTCAGTTGGCAGAGTAACGGAGTCAGTACGGAGAGTAATGGAGTCTGTAGGGAGGGTAACGGAGTCAGTAGGGAGTGTAACGGAGTCAGTAGGGAGAGTAACGGAGTCAGTAGGGTGTGTAACGGAGTCAGTAGGGAGAGTAATGGAGTCAGTAGGGAGGGTAACGGAGTCAGAATGGAGAGTAACGGAGTCAGTAAGGAGAGTAACGGAGTCAGTCGGGTGTGTAACGGAGTTAGTAGGGAGTGTAACAGAGTGTGTCGGGAGGACGGAGTCATTAGGGAGAGTAAAGGGATCAAGTAGGCAGTGTAAAGGAGTCAGTAGGAAGTGTAACAGAGTCAGTAGGGAGAGTAACAGAGTCAGTAGGGAGAGTAACAGAGTCAGTAGGGAGAGTAACAGAGTCAGTAGGGAGGGTAACGGGGGGTAACGGAGTCAGTAGGGAGGGTGCCGGAGTCAGTATGGAGGGTGATGGAGTCAGAAGAGAGAGTAACGGAGTCAGTAGGGAAGGTAACGGAGTCAGTCGGGAGACTAACGGAGTAAGTAGGGAGAGTAACGGAGTCAGTAGGGAGAGTAACGGAGTCGGTAGGGAGAGTAACGGAGTAAGTAGGGAGAGTAACGGAATCACTAGGGAGAGGAACGGAGTCAGTGGAGAGGGTAACGGAGTCAGCGGGGAGGGTAACGGAGTCAGCGGGGAGGGTTACGGAGTCAGGATGGAGGGTAACGGAGTCAGTATAGGGTGTAACGGAGGCAGTACGGAGGGTAATGGAGTCAGTTGGGAGTGTGAAGGAGTCAGAAGGGCGAGTAACGGAGTCAGTAGGGAGTGTAATGGAGTCTGTAGGGAGAGTAACGGAGTCAGTAGGGAGAGCAACGGAGTCAGTATGGAGTGTAATGGAGTCTGTCGGCAGAGTAACAGAGTCAGTAGGGAGAGTAATGGAGTCAGTAGGGAGGGTAACGGAGTCAGTATGGAGAGTAACGGAGTCAGTAGGGAGAGTAACGGAGTCAGTATGGAGAGTAACGGAGTCAGCAGGGAGAGCAACGGAGTCAGTATGGAGAGTAACGGAGTCAGTAGGGAGAGCAACGGAGTCAGTAGGATGTGTAACGGAGTCAGTAGGGAGAGTAATGGAGTCAGTAGGGAGGGTAACGGAGTCAGTATGGAGAGTAACGGAGTCAGTAGGGAGTGTAACGGAGTCAGTAGGGAGTGTAACGGAGTCAGTAGGGAGAGTAATGGAGTCAGTATGGAGAGTAACGGAGTCAGTATGGATAATAACGGAGTCAGTAGGGAGAGTAACGGAGTCAGTAGGGTGTGTAACGGAGTCAGTAGGGAGAGTAACGGAGTCTGTCGGGAGGGTAACGGAGTCAGTAGGGAGAGTAAGGGAGTCAATAGGGAGACTAACGGAGTCAGTGGGGAGGACGGAGTCAGTAGAAAGAGGAACGGAGTTAGTGCAGAGTGCAACGGGGTCAGTCGGGAGGGTAGCGATGTCAGTCGGGTGTGTAACGGAGTGAGTCGGGAGGACGGAGTCAGTGGGGAGAGTCACGGAGTCATCAGGGAGGATGGAGTCAGTGTGGAGTGCAACGGGGTCAGTAGGGCAAGTAATGGAGTCAGTAGGGAGTGTAACGGAGTCAGTAGGGAGGATGGAGTGAGTAGGAAGAGTAACAGAGCCAGTAGGGAGAGTAACAGAGTCAGTAGGGTGAGTAACGGAGTCAGTAGGGAGTGTAACAGAGTCAGTAGGGAGGGTAAAGGAGGGTAACCGAGTTAGTAGGGAGGGTAACGGAGTCAGGAGGGAGAGTAACGGAGTCAGTAGGGAGGGTAACGGAGTCAGTCGGGAGTGTAATGGAGTCAGTAGGGAGAGTAACGGAGTAAGTAGGGAGAGGAACGGAGTCAGTGGAGAGGGTAACGGAGTCAGCGGGGAGGGTAACGGAGTCAGTATAGAGTGTAACGGAGGCAGTACGGAGGGTAATGGAGTCAGTTGGGAGTGTGAATGAGTCAGAAGGGCGAGTAACGGAGTCAGTAGGGAGAGTAACGGAGTCAGTAGGGAGAGTAACGGAGTCAGTAGGGAGAGTAACGGAGTCAGTAGGGAGTGTAATGGAGTCTGTCGGCAGAGTAACGGAGTCAGTCGGGAGAGTAATGGAGTCAGTAGGGAGAGTAACGGAGTCAGTAGGGAGAGCAACGGAGTCAGTAGGGTGTGTAACGGAGTCAGTAGGGAGAGTAATGGAGTCAGTAGGGAGAGTAACGGAGTCAGTAGGGAGAGTAACAGAGGCAGTAGGGAGAGTAATGGAGTCAGTATGGAGTGTAACGGAGTCAGGAGGGAGAGTAACGGAGTCAGTAGGGACGTTAACGGAGTCAGTAGGGAGAGTAACGGAGTCAGTATGGAGAGTAACGGAGTCAGTAGGGAGAGTAACAGAGGCAGTAGGGAGAGTAATGCAGTCAGTATGGAGTGTAACGGAGTCAGTAGGGAGAGTAACGGAGTCATTAGGGTGTGTAACGGAGTCAGTAGGGAGAGTAATGGAGTCAGTAGGGAGGGTAACGGAGTCAGTATGGAGAATAACGGAGTCAGTAGGGAGAGTAACGGAGTCAGTAGGGAGAGTAATGGAGTCAGTAGGGAGACTAACGGAGTCAGTGGGGAGGACGGAGTCAGTAGAAAGAGGAACGGAGTTAGTGCAGAGTGCAACGGGGTCAGTAGGGAGGGTAGCGATGTCAGTCGGGTGTGTAACAGAGTGAGTCGGGAGGACGGAGTCAGTGGGGAGAGTCACGGAGTCATCAGGGAGGATGGAGTCAGTGTGGAGTGCAACGGGGTCAGTAGGGCAAGTAATGGAGTCAGTAGGGAGTGTAACGGAGTCAGTAGGGAGAGTAACGGAGTCAGTAGGGAGAGTAACGGAGTCAGTAGGGAGTGTAACAGGGTCAGTAGGGAGGGTAATGGAAGGTAACGGAGTCAGTCGGGAGAGTAACGGAGTCAGTTGGGAGGATGGAGTGAGTAGGAAGAGTAACGGAGTCAGTAGGGAGTGTAACGGAGTCAGTAGGGAGAGTAACAGAGCCAGTAGGGAGAGTAACAGAGCCAGTAGGGAGAGTAACAGAGCCAGTAGGGTGAGTAACAGAGTCAGTAGGGAGTGTAACAGAGTCAGTAGGGAGGGTAAAGGAGGGTACCGGAGTCAGTAGGGAGAGTAACGGTGTCAGTCGGGAGAGTAACGGAGTCAGTCGGGAGTGTAACGGAGTCAGGAGGGAGAGTAACGGATTCAGGAGGGAGGGTAACGGAGTCAGTACGGAGGGTGACGGAGTCAGGAGGGAGAGTAACGGAGTCAGCAGGGAGAGTAACGGAGTCAGTCGGGAGAGTAATGGAGTCAGTAGGGAGAGTAACGGAGTCAGTAGGGAGGGTAACGGAGTCAGTCGGGAGAGTAATGGAGTCAGTAGGGAGGGTAACGGAGTCAGTAGGGAGTGTAACAGAGTCAGTAGGGAGGGTAACAGAGTCAGTCGGGAGAGTAACGGACTCAGTAGGGAGAGTACAGGAGTCAGTAGGGCGTGTAACGGTGTCAGTAGGGCGTGTAACGGAGTCAGTAGGGAGAGTAACGGACTCAGTAGGGAGAGTAACGGAGTCAGAAGGGAGAGTAACGAAGACAGTAGGGAGAGTAACGGAGTCAGTAGGGAGGGTAATGGAGTCAGCAGGGAGAGTAACGGAGACAGTGGAGAGGGTAACGGAGTCAGTAGGGAGGGTAACGGAGTCAGCAGGGAGAGTAACGGAGACAGTGGGGAGGGTAACGGAGTCAGCAGGGAGAGTAACGGAGACAGTGAGGAGGGTAACGGAGTCAGCAGGGAGAGTAACGGAGACAGTAGGGAGAGTAACGGAGTCAGTAGGGAGAGTAACGGAGACAGTGGGGAGGGAAACGGAGTCAGCAGGGAGAGTAACGGAGACAGTGAGGAGGGTAACGGAGTCAGTGGGGTGGGTTACGGAGTCAGGATGGAGGGTAACGGAGGCAGTATAGAGTGTAACGGAGGCAGTACGGAGGGTAATGGAGTCAGTTGGGAGTGTAAAGGAGTCAGTACGGCGAGTAACGGAGTCAGTAGGGAGTGTAATGGAGTCAGTCGGCAGAGTAACGGAGTCAGTAGGGAGGGTAACGGAGTGAGCAGGGAGAGTAACGGAGTCAGTTGGGAGAGTAACGGAGTCAGTAGGGAGGGTAACGGAGTCAGCAGGGAGAGTAACGGAGACAGTGGGGAGGGTAACAGAGTCAGCAGGGAGAGTAACGGAGACAGTGAAGAGGGTAACGGAGTCAGTGGGGAGGGTTACGGAGTCAGGATGGAGGGTAACGGAGGCAGTATAGAGTGTAACGGAGGCAGTACGGAGGGTAATGGAGTCAGTTGCGAGTGTAAAGGAGTCAGTACGGCGAGTAACGGAGTCAGTAGGGAGTGTAATGGAGTCAGTCGGCAGAGTAACGGAGTCAGTAGCGAGAGTAACAGCGTCAGTAGGGAGGGTAGCGGAGTCAGGAAGGAGAGTAACGGAGACAGGAGGGAGAGTAACGGAGTCAGTAGAGAGTGTAACGGAGTCAGTAGAAAGAGGAGCCGAGTCAGTAGGGAGGGTGACGGAGTCAGTAGGAAGAGTAACAGAGACAGTAGGTAGAGTAACAGAGTCAGTAGGGAGTGTAACAGAGTCACTCGTGACGACGGAGTCAGTAGGGGGAGTAACGGAGTCACTAGGGAGTGTCACGGAGTCATTAGGGAGAGTAACGGAGTCAGTAGGGAGGGTAACGGAGTCAGTCGGGAGAGTAACGGAGTCAGTAGGGCGAGTAAGGGACTCAGTAGGGAGAGTACTGGAGTCAGTAGGGAGAGTAACGGAGTCAGTAGGGAGAGTAACGGAGTCAGTAGGGAGAGTAACGGAGTCAGAAGGGAGAGTAACGAAGACAGTAGGGAGAGTAACAGAGTTAGTAGGGAGAGTAACGGAGTCCGTAGGGAGGGTAACGGAGTCAGCAGGGAGGGTAACGGAGTCAGGAGGGAGAGTAACGGAGTCAGTAGGGAGAGTAACGGAGTCAGTAGGGAGAGTAACGGAGTCAGTAGGGAGGGTAACGGAGTCAGCAGGGAGGGTGACGGAGTCAGGACGGAGGGTAACGGAGTCAGTAGGGTGGGTAACAGCGTCAGTAGGGCGGGTAACGGAGTCAGTAGGGAGAGTAACGGAGTCAGTAGGGAGGGTGACGGAGTCAGTAGGGAGGGTGACGGAGTCAGGACGGAGGGTAACGGAGTCAGTAGGATGAGGAGCCGAGTCAGTAGGGAGGGTGAGGGATTCAGGAGGGAAGGTCACAGAGTCAGTCGGGAGAGTAACGGGGTCACTAGGGAGAGTTACGGAGTCAGTAGGGAGGGTAATGGAGTCAGTTGGGAGGTTAACGCAGTCAGTGGGGAGGACGGAGTCGGTCGGGAGATTAATGGAGTCAATGGGGAGTGTAACGGAATCAGTGGGCAGGGTAACGGAGTCAGTTACACAATGGAATGTAATGGAGTCAGATCGGTTTGGGCAGCGGGGGGGTGGGGTGTCGGCGGCGGCTGTATCTCGGGCTGTGGGTACCTGCGACTACAGGGTGGGGGAGGGGTGGAGCCTGCATTCGCAGGGACCCGACAGCTCTCTTTGTCTGTCAGACCCCTGCTACTGCTAATGAGTTAATGCGCCTCTCTCTATGAGTTGTCGGGTGTGTTAAGCCAGCCACAGGCTTCTGCAGCGAACAACAGACTTGCTGATATGTTTGCATGCAGAGTGCTTATGGGGGGACCTGAAAACATGCCCAAAAGATGGATCTGAAACTCTCCCAGTTTCAAGTCCGCCCAGCACTTAGAACAAAAATAGTAAAATCGCCCCCTTGGCCTCTTAATGATTCTCTGGCTATGATAAGATGGGTAAGTATGGATTCATGTGAGTGTTGTCCTACCCAGTTGAACAAAGGTGGTCACACCTGGGCCACGCGTGGAGGCCAAGTGGGTGACGGCCAGGAAGGGTAAAGCTCGGGTGATTGAGAGCACCCCGGTGGATGTGCCCCTACACAACAAGTACTCCTGCCTGAGTACTGCTGCGGGGGACAGCCTGCCTGGGAAAAGCAGCAGTGGCCGTGTCTCCGGAGTGGAGTCCAGCCCTGTCACTCAGCAGGCTAAGGAAAAGAGGAGGAAGGCAGTGTTAACCGGGGACTCGACAGTAAGGGGGTCAGACAGGCGTTTTTGCGGAGGCAGGCGGGAGTCTCGGATGGTGGTCTGCCTCCCTGGGGCCGGGATCCAGGATGTCGCTGGTCGACTCCCGGAAATCCTGAGGGGGGACGGAGAGGAGCCAGAGGTAGCGGTACCTATTGGTACCGCTGATGTGGGAAGGAAGGGGGAAGGGGTCATGAAAAGAGAGTATAGGGAATTAGGGAGACAGCTGAGAAGGAGGAAAGCAAAGGTAGTCATCTCAGGATTGCTGCCTGTGCCACGGGAGGGTGAGGGCAGGAATGGAGTGAGGTGGAGGATGAATGTGTGGCTGAGGGACTGGTGCAGGGGGCAGGGATTCAGGTTCCTTGACCATTGGGACCTCTTTAGGGGCAGGTGTGACCTGTACACAAAAAATGGGTGCCACTTGAATCCCAGGGGGACCAATATCCTGGCGGGAAGGTTGGCTAAGGCTACTGGGGAGTGTTTAAACTAGATAGGTTGGGGGAGGGGATCGAGACGAGGTGACTGGGAGCGAGGAAGTTAGCTCGCAAACAGAGAAGGGTTATAGACAGTGCAAGAGGGAGGATGGACGGGGGATAGAGAAGGGTAGAGCTCAGACCAAAGGATTGAGATGTGTTTACTTTAATGCCAGGAGTATAGTGAATAAAGGGGATGAGCTCAGAGCGTGGATCGATGCCTGGACGTGTGATGTGGTGGCCATTATGGAGACTTGGATGTCTCAGGGACAGGACTGGATACTACAGGTGCCGGGATTCAGATGTTTCAGGAAGGACAGGGAGGGAGGCAAGAGAGGGGGTGGAGTGGCACTGCTGATCAGGAATAGTGTCACAGCTGTAGAGAAGGTGTATGCTGTGGAGGGATTGTCCACAGAGTCTTTGTGGGTGGAAGTTCGGAGTGGGAAGGGGTCGATCACTTTGCTGGGAGTTTTCTATAGGCTGCCCAATAGTGACAGGGAGGTGGAGGAGCAGATAGGGAAACAGATCCTGGAGAGTTGCAATCATAGCAGAGTTGTTGTGATGGGAGACTTTAATTTCCCAAACATAGATTGGAATATTCCGAGGGTAAGAGGATTGGGTGGGGAGGAGTTTGTTAGGTGTGTTCAGGAGGGTTTCCTGACACAGCATGCGGACAAGCCTACAAGAGGAGAGGCTGTACTTGATCTGATACTGACCAATGAGCCTGGACAGGTGTCAGATCTCTCAGTGGGAGAGCACCTTGGGGATAGCAATCATAACTCTATCTCCTTTATGCTTGCATTGGAAAAAGAGAGGATCAGGCAAGATAGGAAAGCGTTTATATGGAGTAAGGGGAAATATGAAGGCATAAGGCAGCAAATTAGAGGAGTAAATTGGAAGGAGGTATTTTCGGGGAAATCTACTGAAGAGAGGTGGCAGTTTTTCAAGGAATGTCTGTCTAGGGTTCTACAGGACAATGTTCCGAGCAGACAGGGAGGAGTTGGTAGGTTAAAGGAACCGTGGTGCACGAAAGCTGTGCAGGACCTAGTCGAGAAGAAAAGGAAAGCGTACAAAAGGTTCAGAGAGCTTGGTGAAGATAGGGATCTAGATGAGTATACGGCTTGTAGGAAGGGACTAAAGAAGGAAATTGGGAGAGCCAGAAGGGGTCACGAGAAAGCCTTGGCATTGGCAAGTAGAATTAAGGAAAACCCTAAGGCGTTCTATAAATATGTGAAGAGTAAAAGGAAGAGACGTGAAGGAATAGGGTCTATAAAAGGTGAAGGTGGGAAAATCAGTACAGAACCAGTAGAAATGGCAGAGCTGCTTAATGAGTATTTTGCCTCGGTTTTCACAGAGGAGAAGGACCTGGGCGGATGTACTGCGGGCTTGCGGTGGACTCAAAAGATTGAGTATGTGGACTTTAACAAAGAGGTTATGCTGGAATCTTTGAATGGCATCAAGATAGATAAGTCGACGGGTCTGGATGGGATGTACCCCAGGTTACTGTGGGAGACGAGGGAAGAGATTGCAGAGCCTCTGGCGATGATCTTTGCGTCGTCGATGGAGACGGGAGAGGTGCTGGAGGATTGGAGGATTGCGGATGTGGTTCCTATTTGCAAGAAGGGGAATAGGGATAGCCCAGGAAATTACCAACCGGTGAGTCTAACCTCAGTGGTTGGTGAGCTGATGGAGAAGATCCTGAGGGACAAGATTTATGAGCATTTGGAGAGGTTTAGTATGCTCAAGAATACTCAGCATGGCTTTGTCAAAGGCAGATCGTGCCTTACGAGCCTGGTGGTGTTCTTCGAAAATGTGACTAAACACATTGACGACGGGAAAGCGGTAGATGTGGTTTATATGGATTTTAGCAAGGCGTTCGATAAGGTCCCCCATGCAAGTCTTCTAGAAAAAGTGAGAGGGCATGGGATCCAAGGGGCTGCTGCCCTGTGGACCCAGAACTGGCTTCCCCAAAGGAGGCAGAGAGTGGGTAGAGATGGGTCCTTTTCTAAATGGAGGTCGGTCACCAGTGGTGTGCCCCAGGGGTCTGTTCTGGGACCCTTGCTGTTTGTCATTTTCATAAATGACCTGGATGAGGAAGTGGAGGGATGGGTTGGTAAGTTTGCCGACGACACGAAGGTTGGTGGGGTTGTGGATAGTCTGGAGGGATGTCAGAAGTTACTGAGGGATATAGATAGGATGCAAGACTGGGCGGACAAGTGGCAGATGGACTTCAACCCAGATAAATGCATAGTGGTCCATTTTGGCAGGTCAAATGAGATGAAGGAGTACAATATTAAGGGAAAGACTCTTAGTACTGTGGAGGATCAGAAGGACCTTGGGGTCCGAGTCCATAGGACTCTAAAATTGGCCCCGCAGGTGGAGGAGGTGGTTAAGAAGGCGTATGGTGTGCTGGCCTTTATCAATCGAGGGATTGAGTTTAGGAGTCTGGGGATAATGATGCAGCTATATAAGACCCTCGTCAGACCCCACTTGGAGTACTGTGCTCAGTTCTGGTCGCCTCATTACAGAAAGGATGTGGAAAAGATTGAAAGGGTGCAGAGGCAATTTACAAGGATGTTGCCTGGATTGAGTGGCGTGCCTTATGAGGATAGGCTGAGGGAGCTCGGTCTTTTCTCCTTGGAGAGACGTAGGATGAGAGGAGACCTAATAGAGGTATATAAGATGTTGAGAGGCATAGATCGGGTGGACTCTCAGAGGCTTTTTCCCAGGGCTGAAATGGCTGCTACAAGAGGACACAGGTTTAAGGTGCAGGGGGATAGGTACAGGGGAAATGTTTGGGGGAAGTTTTTCACACAGTGGGTGGTGGGCGAGTGGAATCAGCTGCCGTCAGTGGTGGTGGAGGCAAACTCAATCGGGTCTTTTAAGAGACTCCTGGATGAGTACATGGGCCTTAATAGGATGGAGGGTTATAGATAGGCCTAAAAGGTAGGGATATGTTCGGCACAACTTGTGGGGCCGAAGGGCCTGTTTTGTGCTGTAGTTTTCTATGTTTCTATGTTTCTAAATCTAGGCATGCATTGGAGAAGGATGGTGTAGTCAACCATAAAAGTGAGTAGCTCACGTTGCCATGTAGTAATTGGTGAGAGTGACATCTAATTTAGTCACTGCTTGACTGTGCGGGATTAAACTTTAACCTTTGTAGTCACAGAAAATGGAAAGTTGCTGGAAAAAAAGATTGGCCCATTGTAAATTGTGCTGTTGATCTGCAATTTGCCATTTCACACTATTCCTGAAGTTGAATCTCACACCTTGCGAGGCTAATGTTGGTGAATAAACCAGATTTATGACATCGACTTTGATCACACAAGTACACCAAAGATTTTAAAGAGGCATATTTTTGGGGTGAAATGAAAACTGCACATCACTTGTCGCAATTCTGAGCATTAAGCAAGTGAACATTGAAAACTGAAAAACAAAAAGCACAACTAAAATACTTAGCAAACCTAAACAAAACAAATTTACTGTGCACAAAGATCCTGAATGTCCCACTAGTCTCCCCATCTTCATGAAAAAATACTTGCCAAAATGTTCCCATTTCTATATTCATTATTCTTTTCCCATTTGTTTCCAAACATATATTAATATGTATTGCAATGTCATCTATGAATGTTGCCAGCATGATAAAAATTATGCAGAATTTCTGTTTACCTGTTTTTAAATAAAACGGAATGTTTATGAAAAAGGCTTCTCAAATCATTCCAATAGACTACGTTTGACAGATCCTTGCAACCCAAAAGAGACTTTACTTTCAGATTACAAGAACTTTGTCTCAAGAAACAAAACATGAACTTCACTTTGTTGCCAAAACTTACAAGACATCCAGCAAGGCAGCAGACAGTACAAGATTTGCCAAGATCGAAGTAATTGAGTGTAAAATGCGATGAAATGTATCTTTAGTCCCCAAACATACAGATGAGGTCAATTCAACTGAAGACACTCCATCAAATTAATGATACAATGCACACAAACCAAGGATAACTGTTGGCAATATGGTTCAGAAGCAGGTGCCATTTTTACCACACAATGGCTGGAATTTTCCGGCCACTCCCACCAGCGGGATCTTCTGATCTTGTCGAAGTTAATAGACATTTGAATGGTCCATCGCATCCGCCATGGGGAAACCTACCATGGTGGAGCTGGAAAATTCTGCCGTATGCCAAAATCTTTCATAATTGGGAATCAGGTATATCTAAGGGAGATACGATGATCAAAGATGCGAGGATATGTTCATTCAGGTGACTTTCAACAGCTAAAGCACGACAATAGACACACAGAAAAATGTGGTTCAATCCATTAGCAGAGAAGAAGCTCAATATTTTCCTGTGCCTATTAAAGGCTATCCCATTGGGGAGATATGGCCAGGAAGAATGTGAACCTGGGAAACTGGCATTTGTCTCGGGGCAACATTTTATAAAATGACATTTAAAAAGAAGAAAATTGAGATCCAACGTTATAATTTAAAAGAAGGAAATGTAATTATTTACTGCTGGGTAGGGGTAGGTACGTTGGAAGGGTGGGGGTGGGGGGGGAGTGGGTGATTTAAATGTTCAAAAGCCAATTGGCTGTTTTTAAAAAGAGAATCAATTACATAAGGAAATGGAGCAGGAGTAGGCCATTCAGCCCCTCAAGCCTCTTCCACCATTCAGTAAGATCACGACTGATTTGATTGTAGATTTAAATCCATTTTCCTGCCCAATAACCCTTGATTCTCTTGTCTATCAAAAATATGTCTAACTCAGTCTTGAATATATTCAATGACCCAGCTTCAACTGCTCACTGTAAGAGAATTCCAAACACTGACGACCCTCAGAGAAGAAATTCCTTCTCATTTCTGTCACAAATGGGAGATCCTTTATCTAGTATTACATTTCCCCACAAGAGAAAAATCCTCTACCCCGTCAAGTTTTTTTCAGAATCTTACAATCTTCCATAAGATCACCTCTCATTCTTCTAAACTCCGATGAATATGTGCCTGAACTGCTCAACCTTTCTTCATAGGGCAAATCCTATATTCCCAGAATGAGCCTGGCAAACCTTCCCTGAACTGTTTCCAATGCAAGTATGTCCTTCCTTAAATACGGCGACCAAAACTGTACAGTGTTCTAGGAATGATCTCACTAATGCCCTATACTGATGTGACAAGACTTCCCCACTTTTAGACTCCATCCCCATTGCAATAAAGTTCAACATTGCAGTTGTCTTCCTAATTACTTGTTGTACCTGCATGCTGACATTTTGCAATTCATGTCCAAGAACACCCATATCTAACTGTACTGAAGCATTCAGCAGTCTCTCTCGACTTAAATAATATTATTTTTTCTATTCTTCCTGTCAAAGCTCATATTTTCCCACATTATAATCCATCTGCCAATTTTTTGCCCACTTGGTCAACCTATCTGTCTCCCTTTGCAGATTCTTTGTATCCTCACAATTCACTTTCCATACTTTATATCAGAACATTTGGCTGCAATACAGTAGTCCCATCATCCAAGTCACTAATATGGGTTGTAAATAGTTGAAATCTCAGCGCTGATCCCCATGTTAAACCATTAGTTATTGTTACCATCATGAAAATTTTTCCCAACTCTCTATCTCCTGTTGGTTACAGTAAGAAGTTTAACAACACTAGGTTAAAGTCCAACAGGTTTATTTGGTAGCAAAAGCCACAAGCTTTCGGAGCCTTAAGCTCCTTCTTCAGGTGAGTGGGAATTCTGTTCACAAACAGGGCATTTCAAGACATTATATGCCCTTTATATGCCCTGTTTGTGAACAGAATTCCCACTCACCAGAAGAAGGAGCTTAAGGCTCCGAAAGCTTGTGGCTTTTGCTACCAAATAAACCTGTTGGACTTTAACCTGGTGTTGTTAAACTTCTTACTGTGTTTACCCCAGTCCAACGCCGGCATCTCCACATCCTGTTAGTTAGCCAATCCTCTATTTGTGCTAATATACATCCACAACACCGGAAGCTCTTATCTTGTGTCATAATTTTTTATGTTGCACCTTATCAAATGCCTTTTGTGAATCCAAGTACACTACATCTACTGATTCCCCTTTAACTACTCTGCTTGTTACACCCTCAAAGAACTCTTAAAAAACTTTGTCAAACACAATTTCCCTTTCACAAAACCATGTTGACTCAGTCTGATAGTATTATAATGTTCTAAATGTCCTGTTACAACGTCTTCAATAATATATTCCAGCATTTTCCCAATGAGCCTTTATTCACGGAGAAAACACACTTCCTTTTGCTTCCCATCTGTCCTTGCAAATGTCAAATATTGTTGAAAAATTGGACAATTTACTGAGAAAATAGAGAGTTGGAGCAAGGTTGTGCTGGATATGTTTGTGTTTTTCTAATCAAAGGAAAGTTTTTCTATATTCTACAGCATGCAATAGTTGGGACTCTACCAACTGACTTGGGAAAGAACAAGTTCAGGGTAGAGGAGATAGGGATCTGCTGATAAGTAAGATGACCTATTCCTTGAAATATGCCAATTGAGGACTGAGTCTGAACACTCCTGGAATTGGATCAAGGAATTCCCAGAGGGAGAATGGAATTATATTGAAGATGGTTTAGAAAGCTGACTTTGGGCTGTTTATAACATTGTATGTTTTTCTTCTACTGGCAGTTCGATGATTCAACAAATTTTTGTGAAGATCGCATCTTTTCAAAGCAAATGCTACCATTGTTGTTATTACGTTTTTCCAAAACAATAGGACATCTCCCAGGAGGAAGTCATGTATCAAATTGGAAAATCTGAAAGTAATTTAGTGACTGAACAAACAACCTTCTCTAGCTTGTGAAATGTGACTGTTCATTGAATATTTATTATCCATTGCCAGTGGAACTAAAACATTGAGATTCAAAGAAACACCAGAGCTTCACAGACATATAATTGGATACACAATACTCCAGCATTCCCACTTTGATAAGACCTCAGCGACTGATCAGATGAACCCAATAATCAATCTTGGTGGAGTACAACAGTTTAGGTGACAAAACATTATCACAGCTTACAGACACACAAATACAACAAGACAATGGTTGTCACCATGTTTATTTTGTTCGAAATGGAATGATTAATGAGCAATCAGATCTGGGTACACTATTGTGGACAAACATACAGAAGAATAGAAGCACAGCACATGCAGCCATAGCTTCAGAAATACTCATTACTAGAGCTCCGCGTTTTCAGTTCCTCTGAGGAAAGAATTTCCCAGCAATTTCTGATTAATTACTTTGGATTGTTCAAAGTAAATTAAAAAGTCATGAAAAACATTAAACTGAATAGAAATATAATAAAAATAATTTAGGTGGTTTGTCTTTGACAGGCGTAGACACAATGGGCCGAAGGGCCTTTACCTGAGCTGTATACCTCCATGACTCTAAAATAATATTGCATAATTTAAAAAAACCAATGTTAACTATTCTATAATGTGTGAGTAGAAGGCAAATCATGTGTTTCATTAAGACTACTTAACTGATTTCCTCTCGTTATTAATACAACACCACACATTGACCCAATTGGTAACATCAGCTCTCTAAAAGTCAAAATCTTTTAATGCTGCAGTAAAAAAAAGGAAATCATAGGGGAAATCTGTGTTTAGTCATAACTGACCTGGGCTAATAATTAATTATATTTTCTCTCAGACTTTTTGTTTCCTGAAATGTGAAGCTCATCTGTCCTGAAGTTAAGGCATGCTTGAGAATATATGCTTAATGTTAGCAAAATCAGCCAACATATGGAGATATTAGAAATCAATGTGGTTAAGGTCTAGCAATACAAGTTGGCACTGTAACTTCGGCAAGTCCAATGAATAAATGCCATCATCCAAGGCTGGCATTGCCATTTGAGCTAAGTTCATTATTGAAATTTTGCTCCTCTTGAAGATTTGCAACAGGACTGATCACTCACTGGCATTGTTGATAAACATGATGTGGAGATGCCGGCGTTGGACTGGGTGAACACAGTAAGAGTTTTAACCTGGTGTTGTTAAAACTCTTACATTGTTGATAAAGACATTAGTGGTTGTTTCAGATGTCAACTAATGTCCTTTAGGGAAGAAAATCTTGTGTCTTCAACTGATCTGGCCTCCATGTGAATCCAGGCCCACACCAATGTGGTTGACACTTGATTGCCCTCTGAAATGTCCTAGCAAGCTACTCAGTCAAATCAAATCACTACAAATAAATAAACAGGAATGAAACCGGACAGACCATCTGGCATCGACCTAAGAACCAGAAATGACAACAGCAAACCCAGTCCTGTATACTGTGCAAAGTCCCTGTTAGTGAAATCTGTGGGCTTGTGCCAAAACTGGGAGAGCTGTCTCACAAACTGGTCAAGCAATGCCTGACATAGCCATGCTCACAGAATTATACCTTAAAGATAATGTACCAGGCACCACCATCCCCTTCCCTGGGTATGTCATGTCCCACCAGCAGGACAGCTCCAGATGTGATGGCAAAATGGGGAGGGAGTTGCCCTTGGAGTCCTCAACATCAATTCAAGACCCCATGGCATCAGGTTAAATATGTGCAAGAAAACCCCCTTTTGACCACCATGTACTGCACAACCCCTGCCACCCCCAACCTCTCCATAGCTGATAAATGCTTCACGTTGAACATCACTTGGACGAAGCACTGAGGGTGGCAAGGGTGCAGAATGTACTCTGGGTGGCGAACTTCAATGTCCATCACCAAGAGTAGCTCAGTAGTCCCACCACAGACCGAGCTGGCCGAGTCCTAAAGGATATACCTGCTAGACTGGGAATGCGGCAGGTGTTGAGGAAACCAAGAAGAGAGAGAAACCTCACCAACCTGTCTGCCGCTGATGCTTCTATCCATGATGTGGAGATCTATCCAAGACAGTAGTAATCGGAGTGACCATTGCAGTCCTTGTGGAAATCAAGTTCCCCGCTTCACATTGACGATACCCTCCATCGTGTTGTATTGCACTACCACCGTACTAAATGGGACAGACTTTGAACAGATCAAGCAGCTCAAGACTGGGTATTCCTGAGGCTCTGTGGGCCATCAGCAGCAACAGAATTGTATTCAACCACAACCTGTAACCTCATGGCCCAGTATGTCCCCCACTCTACCATTACCATCAAGTCAGGGGATCAACCCTGGTTCAATGGAGAATGTAGGAAGGCATGCCAGGAGCAGCATCAAGCATTCCTAAAAATGAGGGACGGGAGTCTCTGGCCTTTTCGCAGCAGGTTTCTCATAGTGGGTGGAAGTGTACCGTTCGCCGGTGATGAGATCTTCTGATCCTGTCACAATCAGTGATTTATGGGATCTAGGAAACCCACGACAGGGGTGCGCCATAAGCGGGACCTGAAGATCCCACCAGCGTGAACAGCCAGAAAATATCCAGGTTTGGGCTGACAAGTGGCAAGTAACATTCACATGACACAAATGCCAGGCAATAACCATCACCAATAAGAGACAATCTAACCACCGCCTCTTGACATTCAATGGTGTAACCATCACTGAATCCCCCACCGTCAACATCCTTGGGGTTACAATTGTCCAGAAATTCAACTGGACTTGCCACATAAACACAGTGGCTACAAGAGCAGGTCAGAGGCTAGGAATACTGTGGCAAGTAACTCACCTCCTGACTCCCCAAAGCCTAATGGCCATCCACAAGTCACAAGTCAGCAGTGTGATGGAATATTCTCCACTTGCCTGTATGAGTGCAGCTCTAACAACACTCAAGAAGCTCGACACCATCCAAGACAAAGCATCCTGCTTGATTGCTACCCTTTCTACAAACATTCACTCCCTCCATCAGCGACAAACAGTGGCAGCTGTGTGTACTATCTACAAGATGCACTGCAGGAACCCACCCAGGCCCACAGGCTGCACCTTGCAAACCCACTACCATCTAGAAGGACAAGGGCAACAGATACATGGCAATGTCACCATCTGGAAGTACCCCTCAAGTCACTCACAATCCTGACTTGGAAATATATCACCGTTACTTCACTGTCACTGGATCAAAATCCTAGAAGTCCCTCCCTAACAGCACTGTGGGTGTACCTACATTACAGGAACTGCAGCAGTTCAAGAAGGCAGCTCACCACCACCTTCACAAGGGCAATGGGGGATGGGCAATAAATGCTGGCCTAGCCAACGACATCCACATCCTGTAAATGGATTTTAACAACTTGTGCTGTGACATTGCAAAAGAAGTAATCAGCACAAACAATTTATGAATTCATATTTTGATCTATGGTGAGTTCCCAAATATTGACATAGAGTCATTGAGGTTTACAGCATGGAAACAGGCCCTTCGGCCCAACTTGTCCATGCCGCCATTATTTATTTATTTTTAAACCCTAAGCTAATCCCAATTGCCCGCATTTGGCCCATATCCCTCTATACCCATCGTACCCATGTAACTATCTAAATGCTTTTTAAAAGATAAAATTGTACCCACCTCTACTACTACCTCTGGCAGCTTGTTCCAGACGCTCACCACCCTCTGTGTGAAAACATTGCCCCTCTGGACACTTTTGTATCTCCCCCCTCTCACCTTAAACCTATGCCCTCTAGTTTTAGACTCCCCTACCTTTGGGAAAAGATATTGACTATCTACCTTGTCTATGCCCCTCATTATTTTATAGACCTCTATAAGGTCACCCCTCAGCCTCCTACGCTCCAGAGAAAAAAGTCCCAGTCTATTCAGCCTCTCCTTATAACTCAATCCATCAAGTCCCAGTAGCATCCTAGTAAATCTTTTCTGCACTCTTTCTAGTTTAATAATGTCCTTTCTATAATAGGGTGACCAGAATTGCACACAGTATTCCAAGTGTGGCCTTACCAATGTCTTGTACAACTTCAACAAGACATCCTAACTCCTGTATTCAATGTTCTGACCGATGAAACCAAACATGCCAAATGCCTTCTTCACCACTCTGTCCACCTGTGGCTCCACTTTCAAGGAGCTATGAACATGTACCCCGAGATCTCTTTGTTCTGTAACTCTCCCCAATGCCCTACCATTAACTGAGTAAGTCCTGCCCTGGTTCAATCTACCAAAATGCATCACCTCACATTTGTCTAAATTAAACTCCATCTGCCATTCGTCAGCCCACTGGCCCAATTGATCAAGATCCCGCTGCAATTGGAGATAACCTTCCTCACTGTCCACCATGCCACCAATCTTGGTGTCATCTGCAAACTTACTAATCATGCCCCCTATATCCTCATCCAAATCATTAATATAAATGACAAATAACAGTGGGCCCAGCACTGATCCCTGAGGTACACTGCTGGTCACAGACCTCCAGTTTGAAAAACAACTCTCTACAACCACCCTCTGGCTTCTGTCAAGAAGTCATTTTGTATCCATTTAGATACCTCACCCTGGATCCCGTGAAATTTAACTTTATGCAACACCGACCATGCGGAACCTTGTCAAAGGCCTTGCTAAGGTCCATGTAGACAACATCAACTGCACTGCCCTCATCTACCTTCTTGGTTACCCCTTCAAAAAACTCAATTAAATTTGTGAGACATGATTTTCCACTCACAAAGCCATGCTGACTGTCCCTAATCAATCCTTGCATCTCTAAGTGCCTGTAGATCCTGTCTCTCAAAATACCTTCCAACAATTTACCCACCACAGATGTGAGGCTCACTGGCCTGTAGTTCCCAGGCTTTTCCCTGCAGCCCTTTTTAAACAAAGGCACAACATTTGCCACTCTCCAATCATAGGGGATCACAACAATTTACAAAACAAAATCCATCTCTTTATAGAAATTGTTGAAATTATTGAAATACTGTCTTCTATAGGTAGTATTTCAATTAAAAAATTGGATTTTGTTGACACATTTTCAATTTTCACCCTTGATGTGTAACTCAGAATTCAATTTGAACATCAAGGAAAAAATACCTGACAGGCTGGTGAGACTGTTTGCTGCTTCTTTTCATAGGTGATGCCATTTATCTGTTGGTCTCTGGCAGTACCAAATTAATGTGTTGCCAAATCCTAGACACATTGGAGGCGATCTTACCAGAATTTGACAGAATTGGTTCTGGCGATTGAAGTGGTGTTTCACACCGTCATGCAGGTGGGCGAGGCCTAAACACACCAGCAAAGCCCGGCTGCACGGAGATCGGGCACCATATTTAAAGCGTGCCCTGATCAGAACATGAAGAAACCTCCCACCAGCCCGCCACAGAGGTCTCAGAGGCTCCCTCCTCTCCAATTGGAGTCGGAGCCAGCACCTCACCCCCACCCGACAGTCAGTCAGTGCCGGTGTCAGCAACCCACCGCCCCCCCCCCCCTGCAAATGGGCATCGCCATCATCCTCATCTCCCACTGCCGCATACAAATGAATGACTGTCCCTCTCATGAGGTTTCCACTGGGATCCATCCCTTACAATGTCCCCTGGCACAGGTGGGCATGGTGCCAACCTGGTACTGCCAAGGAGCAGTGTCAGGGGCATTGCCGGGTCACTGCCTAACCATGTCCCTCTCCTCCAGGGGCTACATTCACCTTTATGTCCCTGGCAGCAGATCCCCACGACAGGTTTGCATCTGGGTGAACCGGTTGTAAATCTTGCCAATGTGGCGTCACATCGCTGCGGTGTGCATATATGGTGGTGGCTCAATATACGGTGAGGGGATGGGTTAATCATATTGAAATCCATGCAAATGTATTTGAATCAGGTTCATGCCCTTTTCACAGTGAGGGAAGGCGGAAATCGGAAGTCGTGATGTTGCTGGCAAGATATGCAACTTCCGGGTTTTACCACATCTTGAGCCCTCCCTGGCAAACTTGCGTACAGCTCAAGAACCCACCCAATTCTTTCCAAAATCTTTACATGTTAACTAAGTTTAATAATGCTAAACATGCCTCAATTTTAGGACAGTTAGTTACTGAGCTTCACACATTAGGAAAACAAAATCCGAGAAAAAATATGATTGATTTTCAGGTTATGTTATTTGTAACGGCACACCTTTTTCCCCTCTATTTCTAGGTTTTTTTTACTGCAACATTTAAGAGTCTGAAATTTAGAGAGCATCTGTTAATTGGGTAAATTATGTCTCTCAAGGAAGTCTATTTTCTACCTGATCTTAGGCTCTCTCCAACATTTCCATTCAGCTCTTTGAGAACATCTGCTTCTGACTCATTATTTCAGACTCCACTAAAGGAACACCAACACATTCCATGCATTGACAATTTGGATGGCAGAATGGTAGAGATTAATCCTGTGGTGGGAGACAGATGTTGATTGAGGCCGTTATCCAGCTGTGTTTGGCTTCTTACATCAGGAAAGAGGATAACTGGTATTGCTCGTATTCCTAAACTTCAAAGCAAATCAGAAGCAACTCCAAATCATTCAGTCTTTCAGTTGAGTTTGTTGCATTTGCAATGGAGGGGTGGGCTCAGAAAAAAGCTGACATTGGATTTTATTTCTCATGTACACCTGAAATAGGAGTAGAAGTAGAGCATAGTAGGTGAGACTAGGATCCAAGGGCACAGCTTCAGAATAAAGGGATGACCTTTTAGAACCAAGATGAAGAGGAATTTCTTCAGCCAGAGGGTGGTGAATCGATGGAATTCATTGCCATAGAAGGCTGTGGAGGCCAGGTCATTGAGTGTATTTAAACAGAGATAGATAGGTTCTTGATTGGTAAGGGGAGCAAAGATTGTGGGAAAAGGCAAGAGAATGGGAAGATATATCTTATGGTCTTATATGGCCTGTCGAGCTTGCTCCGCCATTCAATATGATCATGGCTGATCTTGGGCTTCAACTCCACTTCCCTGCTCATTCTCCATATTCCTAGATCCCCTGAGAGACCAAAAATGTGTCTATCCCAGCTTTAAATGTGTTCAAAGATGGACATCTACAACCTTCTGGAGCAGAGAATTCCAAAGATTCACAATCCTTAGAGTGAAGACGATTCCCCTCATCTCAGTCCTAAATGATCAGCCCCTTATCCTGAAACTGTGCCCCACATTTTAAATTCCCCGAACAGTGGAAACAATCTCTCCACATCCACCCTATCAAACCCCTTCAGTATTGTGAACGTTTCAATGAGATATTTGTAGATATTGTCATGCATACCATGCTAATCATCGCTACTTGTTCTTGAATTAAACTGCAGTGATGTCAAATGCAACTGCTCACCAACTCGATAACAGATGGTGAAAATGAAATATTTACAGAGGCTGTTGTCACTACAATAATTAAAGTGACAGAAAAGAAATATTAGAAGGATGACCCAAAGAATGATGATTCATCAAACCAAATACTTGATACTAATATTGCCTTTATTACATCCCAATACCTTTTCAGCCAAGTGTTTGGGTTTTAGATTTGTTGCATTAAGAAGGATGTTTGCACTAATACAATGGGACGAATTTTGGATTTAGGATCAGAACTGCGATACCACATGCATTTCTGGGTCCCAACCCTACATTGTGTCAGCAAGATTGTAAACTAGTTGGCCAATTAGTAGCCAGGAAGATTGTTGGATACCCAATTAGGGGCGATTTAGGTGGACTTGGCTGACACCTCTTCATGCCTCAGAGACACTGGTCTGCATTTCTTGTGTGAGTGTTTGCTCCTCATTCCCATATTTAAGTAGAGTAACCCCATCACCATATTTGTCCTCCCTTGTCTTCAGAAGCTAGGTCACAGCTGGGCCCCTGACTGTGCCCCTGTTGGATCACTGCACAGCTCCACTACATGCTGAAGTGCCTACAGAGTTACCTCATGTATCTTTAAAAATATTCTGGCCTCTGCCTGATCTGCTCTCTCAGCTATTCTTCTTTAATTCATGGATTTGTCCCCCCAAAGAGTATTGCAGAACATTTCAAAATGGTCATTATGGAATGGGTACTTTGACTCTGTCTTCATTAAGGAGAGTGATGATCCAGACATTCTAGTTAAAGAGGAGGATTTTTTTTATTCATTCATGGGATGTGGGCATCTTGGAATGCATGTCCAGAGGTCCTTGAAGGTGGCAGGACAGGTGCACAAGGTGGACAAAAAAGCATATGGAATGCATTCCTTTATTGGGCAAGGCATTGAATACAAAGGCAGGGATGTAATGACGGGACGATATAAAACACTGGCTGGAATTTTGTCACTTTTGTCAAGACCTGGCTGGCTTTAGAGATTCGCATTCTAATTAGTATTCTGTAACTTGATTTCTGTGTCTGTGCACTGTTTGAGAGCAGATATCCACTCCATCTGACGAAGGAGCAGTGCTCCGAAAGCTTATGGTATTTGCTACCAAATAAACCTGATGGACTTTAACCTGGTGTTGTGAGACTTCTTACTGGAATTTTGTGTACAGCTCTGGTCATCACATTACAGGAAGGACATAATTGCTTAAGAGAGAGTGCAGAGGAGATTTACAAGGATGCTGCCAGGATTGAAAATTGCAACTATGAGGAGAGATTGGATAGATTAGGGATGTTTTTCTCAGAACAGAAGAGGCTAAGGGGCGACCTAATAGAGATTTACAAAATTATGAGGGGCCTAGAGAGGGTAGATAGAAAAGGCTCGTTTCCCGTAGTTGAGGGGTCAATTACCCTGGAAATAACCAGTAATCTATTACCAGGGTGTATCGATCTAGGATGAATGGTAGATGGATTACAGGGGACTTGAGGAAAACCCTTTCACCCATAAGGTAGTGGGCATCTGGAATTTGCTGCCTAAGTTGGTGGTTTTGGCTCAAACACTCAACTAATTTAAAAGGTACCTGGGTCTGCCTCTGAAATGCTTTAACTTGAAGGCTACAGACTAGGTGCTGGAAAATGGGAATAAAATAAGTAGCTAGTTCTTTTTTGCTCTTTTTTTGCCAGCACAGACACAATGGACTGAATGGCCTCTTTCTGCACTGTAACTTTTCCATGGTTCAATGGAAATTGCAATAATGTTCAGCTTTTCTCCATAGAGCACTCTGAGTCGCCCCAATACATATTTACTATGTACATTCAACATCCAGCATGAAGCCTGAGGGGTTCTACAGAGTTTCCAGCCCCTTAGTGCACTATGACTAACTAATTCACTGACACAAAACACATGCAATTCCATAACTGGCTCCTCCACACTGTGCTATTGCCTCTTACTTGGGGATATGGTCAGGACCCTTCCCAGTCTCTGGACCGGAGAACAAAAATTGCTTCAACCTTTTAGGTAGCTGTTAATTGCCTCATTTGCATGCTTAAGTGCTGAGCCACTGTGTTCAGTCAGCTTGCCAGCTTGCATTCCCGACACTAGTTCAAAAATTAATAGGGAGCAGGGCTGAGCAGGAAAGTTAGTACGCCACATCTATTTCTGATTTTGCAGCTTGCTCCGCCTCAGAATCCACCTCCTCTGGGGATCAAAAACCTAAACCTATAACCCTGTACGAGACTGCCATTGGCTCCTTGAGCTACACACAGAGATGGTACAGCAAAATGTAATTGAGCAAACCATCCCTATCTGCACCATCATTAAACCTGCAGTTTGCCCTATGGCCTTACTGGGAAAATGTTCCTTGATTTTACATGTTCTGCAGTCATTTTGAAGGTAACAAAAGTTGCAGATATAATGCCTTTCTTCCATGATCCCTCTTCCAACTCAACCAGATTTCCAATATCTAATGTGCTCCAAAATAATGATGCTCTCATGCATAAAGGTTCTGTAGCCTTTTGTTGAGTGGCAGCTCGGGGCTGACCCCAGACTGGGTTTAAAGAAAAAAGATGAGGCTTGGGATAAATGTGATCAGCATTTTCAAAAAAAAAATACAGAATTTTAACTGAAGAATAATAGAAGGGAAAGAACAAAACTGATTTGAAAATTGTGAAAGCAACAAATATAGAAAAAACATGACTCTTGGACAGGAGGAGAAATTGATATAAACTAACAACACGGAGCTCTATGAACTACATACCTAAAAAGTAAAACTGAATTTGCTGCAGCATCATTGAAGCCATACCTGATCCTCTGGAGTGAATTCTGTTGGAAGAGTCAGATTGGATTCTTCACAAACGGCAAGACTTCTCACCAGTTTACCTTTGGCCCCTGACTGAAATGCACAGAAAAAGTGATAACCTTATTATTGGTTACAAGGCTTTTAGAGATATGTACTTACTTCAATTATATTACCAACCCATTTGAAAGGCAGCAGAAATTTGCCATGAAATAAGCTGTCAAATTCCTTTTTGCCACCTGATATTTCTCGAGTAAAAAATAACCCCAATGTTCCAAGCAAGTCATAACAGTCTACCACTGTGTCACGTGGCTCACAAAAAACAAGGTTACTAATCCAAATCAGTAAAAGGAATGAATTTAAAATATGTTTTCTACATAAAAGATAAATGATGGAATGTCTGACAAAATAATGAAATCAAACACTACAATCTGGGAATCCCCTGCAGCACACAGAAAATGTACAGCACATCACATAGGTTTATTATTTAGATCACTAAAACTTCAACAGGTGTTGAACGTACAGAAAGTGACAAACTAAGATTTAAGATCTGAGTTCAGAGATGATTAAATTATTTTGTTTATATATTTGCTGTAACATGGGATTTAAATTTAGAATTTTCTAACTCTTTACAAATTGACATTTCAATCATAAATTGGTTAAAGTTTAAAGTTTTAAAGTTTATTTATTAGTGTCACAAGTAGGCTTACATTAACACTGCAATGAAGTTACTGTGAAAATCCCCGAGTCGCCACACTCCGGCACCTGTTCAGTACAGTAAGGGAGAATTTAGCATGGCCAATGCACCTAACCAGCATGTCTTTCGGACTTGTCTGATTTTCATTTGATTTAAGTTTAAGGATAAAGTAAAAATGGAAAGTGATAACCAAGATTGATCAAAAGTGCTCAATAAATTTTCATCCATCTTTAATCAAACACTTTTATGCCCATCCTAACAGGTGAGTTGGGAAAGACCAATTCTTCTAGTTTGGGTATCAGCAACAAGGGATCATCAATTAAAAACTGTCAGAGGAATCAGAATAACAATAAGGATGGCTGAAGTAGAAGCCATATATTGGAAGCAGAATAGGATAGGGGACAATGTGGAGAAAATGGAATGGTGGAATTAGTTTTCAATGACTGTAGGAAATAGTCAGCACAGATGTGATAGGTCAAATGACTTCTTTTTGCATGATACATTTCTCTGGCTCTAGATGATGTTAGGTTGCTGCCAACTTTTTTTGCTGACCATTGTTCAAGGCAATATGTGCAACTCCTTTCCTTGGAATTGTGTAGAAAGAGAGGTGGAGATGGGAAGGGGGTGCATATACAAAAAATATATTTCTGAACTGATTGAAAACGTGAGAGTTAATTGCTCAAAGAAGGAATAAGATTTTGAAATATCAACTGAGCAGGTACTTATATACATTTTTAAAAAATATAACACAAAATATTACTGTACTGCAACATAATTTTATACAGTTCACTTGTGTTTTCTAAAAATGTAATTGTTGCTTTTTGGCACTTCCTACACGTTAGACTTGGATTCACGACAAAAGGACAACTTCCAGAAGAGGACCAATAAATCCAAGGAAGTGAAACTTGCTTTCTTATGTAAAACAGGATTGGGATAGCATATTTCAGTACTAACAATTACCCATTTACTCCGTAATTTGCATTGGAGATTGTGCGGGTTGTCCCGTGTTCTCCTGTCCATTCTGAAAGGGGAAAACGTCATGCTGTCAAATTATATTATTCAAGCTAAAGCTAATAATAAGGATTATGTACAAGAGTACTATTACATAGAAGGAAACGAATATAGCCAGTAACTAGCAGTACAGTGTTTCATTAACATTCAAGCTGCTCTGAAACAAAATAAGAATTGTAATTCCACCCAGAATGTTTTATCTGAGTTTCAGCTGAACATTATAATGATACTGAACTGGATGGAGCCCTTCCCCTGCCTTAACATGGAAACAGGTTTGCAAGCAGGAAACTAGAGATAGCAGGAAAAACAAAAGCTCTTGTACAATTTCAAAGGCGAGCTTTGACACTCCAGAATAAAGAAGCTCTTTATCTAGGCAGCCAATTGTTATTTGTCAATTCTAACATTCAAGTAGACACAGTGTGAACAGCAGCTTCCTGCTTATCTGAGAAAATAATTATTTATGACACCTCCCTGGTGGATACTATATTGCAGAGTGTAATTTCAAATTGTGTGAAACACCCTTGATGGTTCAGCAATCAAAGACATGACTTTTATCTTCTCATCCAACTGGCACCCTCCTTATAGTAACATCTGAATGACACAAGGTTAACCAGCAAGACTAGATGGCCCCTTAATGAGATGCATATATTTTGGACGACTGAGTATCAGTATACTCATGGACAGCACTGTGGCACTGCTGCCTCACAGCACCAGGGACCCAGGTTCAATTCCGGCCTTGGGTCACTGTTTGTGTGGAGTTTGCACGTTTTCCCCGTATCTGCGTGGGTTTCCTCTGGGTGCTCCGGTTTCCTCCCACAGTCCAAAGATGTCCAGGTTAGATTGATTGGCCATGGTAAATTGATCCTAGTGTCAGGGGGATTAGCAGGGTAAATGTGTGGGGTTATGGGAATAGGGCCTGGGTGTGATTGTGGTTGGTACAGATTCGATCGGCAGATGGTCTCCTTCTGTACTGTATGGATTCTATGATTCTATGATACAATTTATCCCTGATTTCAAAATGAAGGATCTTTCTTAAGTCTGTTATCCTGAAGTCTGTTATAAATACACAGCGTATTGCCTGACTAAGCTAACACAATGAAAAACACCTGAATTGACCTATTTGAGGCATGATGGGAGTTCACAAAATACAAATAATTTACATCTATAGAGCAAAAGCTTAAATGCCACCCCCTCATTATAAAGATGTTTGTTAGAATTGGGATTAATGTAACTGTTCTAACCATGACAAGTTAGATCACAAATGGGTGTACAAATTGTAAAGATTTTCTTACGAATATATAGAAAAACAATGCATGCATCAATAAAAGGCCTTTCAGTTACTGAATTTACTATTATTACTTGGAATGAATGTGTTATTCTTAATATTCATACAGAAATTACCAATCAGTTGGATATTTTCAAAGCCATAAATACTGGAATAATACCCAATGACTGGAAAGTGGCATATGTAGTTCCAAGGAATGAAACAAGAGCCTGTTGATTCAAGTCAGTTTGTCTAAAGTCCCAAGTGGGAAGATTGATTTTATGGGAGCCCTTTAGTGCGGGTTTAAAGATCTTCGATTATACTTTGTAGTTCTTTTCACTGCTTTAAAGGAGGCTGCACTCCACAGCTGGATTACTGAAGTGTAAATCAATTTAGACACATGAGAAGTGCAAGAGGAGATTATTATCGCTCCAAAATGATTGGGCAGTTATCTGTTTCTAATAACTAATTTGTATTTCATTAAAATACCCACAAGAAAATGCCATTTCTTTTACTGATGGCCTTTAAAATTCTTACTACTTTACTTTGAAGGTGGAATATTTTTGCATTGTTTTAATTATAAAGTATTTCCTATTCAGCACCAATCTGTGCAGTGCTGTTCAGAAAACCAACCAAATCAGGGCTCCACTGCAGTAAAATCGAAGCATTAATTTGATACACCTATTCTGTTTCAAATTATGCCACTGTCTACACCACAAAGCCATAGAGGGTTACAGCATAGAGGATACTGTTCAGTCCATTAGAAGACTGGTGGCTCTTTGTTAGAACAACCTAAATGAATCCTTTCTCCCATCATTTATTTCCCTTAAAAGATCCAATAATCTCTTCATAAAGCTAAGGCTAGATGGCCCCTTATTGAGATGCATAATTTTTAGATTTCATGCTCTAACATCTTTATGTGTGAAGAAATAAGGAATAAACTTCCACAAATTTGTTTGCATAGTGACGCTTTAGAGCAGTGCTATGCAGATTACGCAGATTGAAAGGTGGAAGACAGCACTACCTGGCTGGCTTTCTTCAATGATATCAATGAGGACTGCCACACAGGCCATCCAGGTAGTGTCCCATGGCATTGTCTGCCTCTTCATGAACCTCCGCAGTCCAAGTAACACCACTTTACAGTGGCACTACGGGAATGAATTTTTAGCCTAAAGGCATTGTTTCTAATCTTTTTCCTCATTCCCGTTGTGGTAAATTTAAATTAATGATCCTACTTTACTGATTTCTCAACCACAGTACACAGTTTTCATTTTCATTCTATTGAATTCCTTCATAAAAGCCAATAGTTAAGTATTTCACTTGAGGAAATAGATCATGATCATTGAATAATTATGAAACTCTTCAACATTATTTGTTAATGCTAGATTTACTGATCTATAAAATTTTATGAATGGACAGAAGAAATAAAATGGCATGTGCACAATTTCCCACTATATGTTGCTGATGATTGAGATGCCTGAAACATTAATTGGTAAAATTTACCCTATTGTGTCCAACTATTAAATAAAGCACATCAGGGTAGGCTTTATACTCCTAGCTTCACACACTAATGAAGCATATCAGGATTTTGGACATGGTGCCCTGCAAAATTCTCCACCCATTAAAATGAAAGAAAGATTGTTTTTGACGATAATGAGTAGACCCCAAATATGAATGTATAAAGGCATTCACCGAATTACATTATCAACACAGTGAACTTCCTCTCTATATCACAACCAGCGTGGTTGGAAGTGAAAAAAACAGCACATAGCTATCACTGTAAAGTAGCTTTACAGGGAATAGATAAATGAAAAGCTGTTTGTAAACAATGTTAGAGAAAAATGCACTGACATACAGAAATGTTAACAAGATGAAAAACGAGTATGTATTGTAGGAAATAGTTTCCATAGAATAAATCAGCCTCCCTCAATTGCCAAGAGCAAAGCTGACACATAATAAGAAGGTGCATTTGTGATCCCAGATGAGGAAATTATTGTTGTACGGGAGAGAGCTCTGAAGATAAAGCCTCATTACAGATTAGAGAAAAGCACTGAACTCATGCTGCCTTCCACATAATTCATGCAACTGATTTACACAATGTATTCACCTGTGCACACATCATAATTGTAGTCAAACATATAACGCAACACATGATGGAATTAGAGAATCCAAATGGATAAATGAGCTTATTCACTTATAACGCACCATGTTCTCCATTCAGAAAGAAGGAACAATCTCGTTACACTCAAGCAGGCCTGAAGAATGATATTTAGCAGGACATCAACCTCTTGTTGAAGCAGTCACCACCACATGCTGCAGCCCCCCACCTCTTAAACAATACACATAGTTTAGTGGAAATACATGGCAATGTTGAGGAGGAATTGTAGGTGAGAAACAGAGTGCTTGAACGGCAGCAATGATAATGGTTGATGAAGAGCGAGCTGTGCAAGGTGACGTTCATGTTGTTTGGCAACCTTTTGAATTGCAATGGGACCTAAACCTTATCAGCATGTTTTGAAAGTGAGGATACAACAACGGCAGGAATATACTGAGCTTGGCTGAGAAGTGGCAAGCAACATTCATGCCAGACAAGTGCCAGGTAATGACCATCTCCAACAAGAGAGAATCTAATCATTGCCCCTTGATATCCCATGGCAGGATATTGCACTGTAATAATCCCATTGCAGGGTCTCCAACTATCAACATCCTGGGGGTTACTACAGACAGTTACCCACAGATCCGACCAAAGAACACACCCGTCAACTCAACACTCTGATCAAAACCTTTGATCCGGACCTTCAGAGCACCCTCCGTGCTCTCATCCCACGTACTCCACGCGTTGGAGATCTCTACTGTCTCCCAAAAATACACAAGGCAAACACACCCGGCCGTCCCATCGTTTCAGGAAATGGAACCCTGTGCGAGAACCTCTCCGGCTATGTCGAGGGCATCTTGAAACCCATTGTACAAAGAACCCCCAGCTTTTGTCGCGACACTACGGACTTCCTACAGAAACTCAACACACATGGAGCAGTTGAACCAGGAGCACTCCTTGTCACAATGGATGTCTCGGCACTCTACACCAGCATCCCCCACGATGATGGCATTGCTGCAACGGCCTCAGTACTCAATGCCGTCAACTGCCAGTTTCCAGATGCAATTTTACAACTCATCCGCTTCATCCTGGACCACAATATCTTCACCTTCAACAACCAGTTCTTCATCCAGACACACGGAACAGCCATGGGGACAAAATTCACACCTCAATATGCCAACATCTTCATGCACATGTTCGAACAAGACTTCTTCACCGCACAGGACCTTCAACCGATACTATACACTAGATAGATCGATGACATTTTCTTCCTTTGGAGTCATGGTGAGCAATCACTGAGACAACTATATGATGACATCAACAAGTTCCATCCCACCATCAGACTCACCATGGACTACTCTCCGGAATCGGTTGCATTCTTGGACACACGCATCTCCATTAAGGACGGTCACCTCAGCACCTCACTGTACCGCAAGCCCACGGATAACCTCACGATGCTCCACTTCTCCAGCTTCCACCCTAAACACGTAAAAGAAGCCATCCCCTATGGACAAGCCCTCCGAATACACAGGATCTGCTCGGATGAGGAGGATCGCAACAGACACCTCCAAACGCTGAAAGATGCCCTCATAAGAACAGGATATGGCGCTCGACTCATCGATCAACAGTTCCGACACGCCACAACGAAAAACCGCACCGACCTCCTCAGAAGACAAACACGGGACACGGTGGACAGAGTACCCTTCGTCGTCCAGTACTTCCCCAGAGCGGAGAAGCTACGGCATCTCCTCCGGAGCCTTCAACATGTCATTGATGAAGACGAACATCTCGCCAAGGCCATCCCCACACCCCCACTTCTTGCCTTCAAACAACCACGCAACCTCAAACAGACCATTGTCCGCAGCAAACTACCCAGCCTTCAGGAGAACAGTGACCACGATACCACACAACCCTGCCACAGCAACCTCTGCAAGACGTGCTGGATCATCGACACGGATGCCATCATCTCACGTGAGAACACCATCTACCAGGTACACGGTACCTACTCTTGCAACTCGGCCAACGTTGTCTACCTGATACACTGCAGGAAAGGATGTCCCGAGGCATGGTACATTGGGGAAACCATGCAGACGCTACGACAACGGATGAATGAACACCGCTCGACAATCACCAGGCAAAACTGTTCTCTTCCTGTGGGGGAGCACTTCAGCAGTCACGGGCATTCAGCCTTGGATCTTCAGGTAAGCGTTCTCCAAGGCGGCCTTCACGACACACGACAGCGCAGAGTTGCTGAGCAGAAACTGATAGCCAAGTTCCGCACACATGAGGACAGCCTAAACCGGGATGTTGGGATTTATGTCACATTATCAGTAATCCCCACAGCTTGCCTCCTGGGCTTGTAGAATCTCACTAGCTGTTCTGTCTGGAGACAATACACATCTCTTTAACCTGTGTTGAATGCTCCCTCCACCCACATTATCTGTACCTTTAAGACCTGGCTGGCTGTAGAGATTTGCATTCTAATTAGTATTCTGTAACTTGATTTCTGTGTCTGTGCACTGTTGGAGAACAGATATCCACTCCATCTGACGAAGGAGCTGTGCTCCGAAAGCTTATGGTATTTGCTACCAAATAAACCTGTTGGACTTTAACCTGGTGTTGTGAGACTTCTTACTGTGCTTACCCCAGTCCAACGCCCGCATCTCCACATCATGGTTACCATTGACCAGAGACTGAACTAGACCAGCCACATAAATAGCTGATCAGAGACTGAGAATTCTGCAGTGAGTAACTCATCACCTAACTCCCAAAACCATCTGAAAGGCACAAGGAGTGTGATGGAATACTCTCCCCTTACCTGGATGAGTGCAGCTCTGACAACACTCAAGAAGCTCAACACCATCCAGGACGAAGTAACACACTTGATTGACACGCCACCGCCTCTAAACATCTAGAAGGACAAGGGCAACAAGTGCATGGAAACACCATCATGCAAGTGCTTGTCCAAACCGCGCACTATACTGACTTGGAAATTTATTGTTATTCCTTCACTGTCACTGGGTCAAAATCCTGGAACTCCCTCAATGGATGAACCTATACCACATGGACTGCAGCAGTTCAAGAAGGAAACACATTATCACCTTATCAAGGTAATTAGGGATGGGAAACAAATGCTGGCCTAGCCACATAATCCTTATGGTGCAGAAAGAGGCCATTCGGCCTATTGTGTCTGCACTGACTTTCCAAAAGAGCATCCCACCCAGGCACTCCCCTCCGCCCTATCCCTGTAACCCTCCGCAATGACCATGGTTAGTCCATCTAACACTAAAGGGCAATTTAGCATGGCCAGTTCACCTAACCAGTGATGCCCACATCCTGTGGGATAATAAAAAAGTCATTTTCCATTCAAAACATGCCCATAAGGTTGATATCCCATGTAACTCAAGAGGATGCCAGACAACATTGATGTTCACCCTGCACAGCTCATTAGCCATTACCGTTGCTGTCCTTTTACTATAAGAACTCTGTGTCTCACCTACAATTTCAATAATAACACTGAAAATTGGTCTGATAGTGTAGGACATTCAAAAATCTAGATTGGCTCTCTGCTATTTAGTCTGTAAGTAAGCAAAAGGCAACACTTGCAGTGTTGATGTTAGTCACACAGCAATATCTCTATCAGTGATCTCAGTGCTGTATTCCACAAGATGTAGTCGTGGTCAGCTTCAACTTGGATGGTGTTGAGTTACAGGTAACGAAGGAGCACTTATTAAAAGCTAAAGATTGTTGGGAAGGTCATTTCACCCTTCATATCTCACCCACCCAAAATGAATGGCACCCTCCCTTAACACAGCTGCTTCTTTACGCACACCGGGGGTGGAACCTAATGCCCTCCCCTCAGGTGGGTTCGTGGCAGGGAGGCATTTAATAGGGAAGGAAAGTAGCTGGTGGGGACTGTCCTCCAATTAAAGATGAAAAGGCTCAGGGATACCCTTCCCGCATTTCCGCCAGTAAGAGGGCATTTAATTCCCACTTAACAGTCTCCACTTGCCACCACTGGCATTCACCCAGTGGCAGGCGGGGGAAATCACCATGCAGGAAGTTTGAAAAGCAAACCCTGTCAGGGGTCGCTTGTGGACTTCTTGGCTGGTGGGGGAGAGGCGGGGGGGGGGCATTCAGTACCTGATTGAGGGACCAGCAATGGGATGGGTTGGGGAGATGGGGGGGGGGGGGTGGTTATAGGGGGATGAGGGGGTACAGGAGGGACAGGGGATGGGGAAAGGGGGGTGGGTGCTCCCCTGCCCTTGCACCAGATCCCTCTCCCCATCCTGTAATCCTATCCTGCTATCACCCATCTGTGTCTGGGTCCCTCACAATCCTGGGTTTTGTGTGGATGCATTGCCGGCCGCAACCACTGCTGGCCTGTGATTGGCTCTCAGGGTAGGATTTCTGCATTACGGTTATTGAGCCTTGTAATGGCTGTCTTGTTGAGTGCCTGACTGTCAATTCATTTGGCGGGCCTTTGTGAAAGGATACACCTCCACCACCTCTGTTAAATATTGCACTAATTGCAGGAAGAAAAAGTATTATCTTCCCAAAATGGGTCATTAGCTCGTTGATATTTTCGTACTTTGACCAAGATTTAAATTTTCTACACCATTCAGGGTGACTAAATGTGGGTGTGGGGGTTGGGGTGGTCTGGCTAGATCAGAGACAGAGTGTTGCTGGCAAGATCAGGTACTAGGGGAGGGTTGGAGAGACCTGGAAAGCAGGATGGGGGTGAAGGGCTTTGAGGAAATAGCATTTTCAGCACTAAAGGGTAGAAGAGGTTCCAAAGAGTTACCAAAAACAAAACTATGTCCTCACATCATTCCACATATAAAACACTTAGAGTCTGCCTCCTTCACCTTGTCGATATTAGAGTAATAGAGTCATAGAGGTTTACAGCATAGAAACAGGCCCTTCGGCCCAACTTGTCCATGCCACCCTTATTTTTTTTTTAAAAAACCCCTAAGCTAATCCCAGTTGCCCGCATTTGGCCCATATCCCTCTATACCCATCGTACCCATGTAACTATCTAAATGCTTTTTAAAAGATAAAATTGTACCCGCCTCTACTACTACCTCTGGCAGCTTGTTCCAGACACTCACCACCCTCTGTGTGAAAAAATTGCCCCTCTGGACACTTTTGTATCTCTCCCCTCTCGCCTTAAACCTATGCCCTCTAGTTTTAGACTCCCCTACCTTTGGGAAAAGATATTGACTATCTACCTTGTCTATGCCCCTCATTATTTTATAGACCTCTATAAGGTCACCCCTCAGCCTCCTACGCTCCAGAGAAAAAAGTCCCAGTCTATTCAGTCTCTCCTTATAACTCAATCCATCAAGTCCCGGTAGCATCCTAGTCAATCTTTTCTGCACTCTTTCTAGTTTAATAATATCCTTTCTATAATAGGGTGACCAGAATTGTACACAGTATTCCAAGTGTGGCCTTACCAATGTCTTGTACAACTTCAACAAGACGTCCCAACTCCTGTATTCAATGTTCTGACCGATGAAACCAAGCATGCCGAATGCCTTCTTCACCACTCTGTCCACCTGTGGCTCCACTTTCAAGGAGCTATGAACATGTACCCCTAGATCTCTTTGTTCTGTAACTTTCCCCAATGCCCTACCATTAACTGAGTAAGTCCTGCCCTGGTTCAATCTACCAAAATGCATCACCTCGCATTTGTCTAAATTAAACTCCATCTGCCATTCGTCAGCCCACTGGCCCAATTGATCAAGATCCCGCTGCAATTGGAGATAACCTTCTTCACTGTCCACCATGCCACCAATCTTGGTGTCATCTGCAAACTTACTAACCATGCCCCCATATTCTCATCCAAATCATGAATATAAATGACAAATGACAGTGGGCCCAGCACTGATCCCTGAGGCACACCGCTGGTCACAGGCCTCCAGTTTGAAAAACAACTCTCTACAACCACCCTCTGGCTTCTGTCAAGAAGCCAATCTTGTATCCATTTAGATAGCTCCCCCTGGATCCCGTGAGGTTTAACTTTATGCAACAACCTACCATGCGGTACCTTGTCAAAGGCCTTGATCAAGTCCATGTAGACAACATCAACTGCACTGCCCTCTTGGTAACCTTCTTGGTTACCCCTTCAAAAAACGCAATCAAATTTGTGAGACATGATTTTCCACTCACAAAGCCATGCTGACTGTCCCTAATCAGTCCTTGCATCTCTAAATGCCTATAGATCCTGTCTCTCAACGTACCTTCCAACAATTTACCCACCACAGATGTGAGGCTAACTGGCCTATAGTTCCCAGGCTTTTCCCTGCAGCCCTTGTTATACAAAGGCACAACATTTGCCACTCTCCAATCTTCAGGCACCTCACCCGCGACTATCGATGATTCAAATATCTCGGCAAGGGGACCCGCAATTCCTCCCTAGCCTCCCACAACGTCCTGGGATATACCTCATCAGGTCCTGCAGATTTATCTACTTTGATGCACTTTAAGACTTCCAGTACCTCCTTCTCTGTAATATGTACACTCCTCAAGAGAACAATATTTAATTCCCCAAGTTCCCTAACATCTATGCTTTTCTCAACAGTAAATACTGATATTGTGTGCACTGCTCCTTCAAAGCTCCATACTGCTCCCATATACACACATAAATACCTCTACCCAACTCACCTCCCCAACTAAATACTCAGAAGAATCTCCTTTCCCGCCACTCACTCAGAAGCCCCTCTCCCCAAGCCCCTCCATCCCTTTTGCTATTATCAGTCCCTCCCTTTCTCCAGGGTTTGCCAAATCCTCTCACCCAGGCTTGCTGGACACCCCCCCCCCCACCCCTTCTTCCCCCCTCCATCTCCCCTTCCCCCATCAACACCTGTCTGCCAGACCCACTTTCCTGGGTACACTGGGGTGTCATCATATGGAACATCGGACAGGGAGGAAAATTATGGGATAATCCCATAAATTACAGGATGGTTGGGCAACCCTAACACCAGTTACTGTTGTACATATATCTATGAGGCCCTCTCTAAGTTACCTCTTTCTTTCAAGGCAGAAGATCCATATTTTTCCAATCATCTTCATTAACAACAACTTGCACTTGTACAGTGCTTAGGATGTAATGAAACATCCAAAGACTTATCAAGAAAAAAAATGACAACGAGCCACATAAGGACACAGTAGATCAGATGACCAAATGCTTGGTCAAAGAGGTATGTTTTAAGGAGCGTCTTAAAGGAGGAAGGTGAGGTGGCGAGGCAGAGAAGTACAGGAAGGGAGTTTCAGAATTTGGGTCTGAGGTAACAGAAAATGGGACCATCAATGGTGAAGATGCTCAAGAAACCAGAAATAGAGGAGTGCCAAATCTTTTCTAGTTGGAGAGCAGCAGGGGACATACAGAAATAGGGAGAGGCAAGGTTGCCGAGGGACTTGAAAACCAGAATAAGAATTCTAAAATCAAGATGTTGCTTGAGTGGGAACCAGTGTAGGTGAAAGAGCAATGGATAATAGGGACACAATTAGCAGAAATTTGGAAGACCTCAAGTTTATAGAATTATAGAATCCCTACAATGCAGAAGGAGGCCGTTTGGCCCATCAAGTCTGCACTGACCACAATCCCACCCAGGCCCTATTCCTGTACCCCCACATATTCACTCTGCTAATCGCCTTGACACAAGGGTGAATTTAGCACGGCCAATGAATCTAACTAGCACACCTTTGGACTGTGGGAGGAAACAGGAACACCTGGAGGAAATCCACGCAGACACGGGGAGAACGTGCAAACTCCACACAGATAGTGACCCGAGGCCAGAAATGAACCCTGATGCTATGAGGCAACAATGCTAACCACTGTGCCACCGTGAGTAGAATGAAGGGTAGCATGCAAGAGACTGAGTGTGTTGCAGGAGTGGAGTCCAGAGGTAATGAATACATAAATTAGGGTTTCAGCAGCAAATGAGCTGAGATGTGACGAAGTCAGGTGATGTCACAGAAGTGGAAATAGATGGTCTTGGTAATGCTGTGAATATTAATCAGAAGTTCATCTCAGGGTCAAATGTGGCACCAAGACTGGGAGCAGATTGATTTAATCTCAGGGAGCCACTAGTGAGAAGGATGAAATTTGTCACTGGGGAACAGGGTTTGGAACAGGGACACAAAATGATGGCTTCAGTCTATGCAATATTTAATTAGAGGAAATTTCTGCCCCTCCTGCACTGGAGGTCAAATAAGCTGTCTGATAATTTAGGAAAATTGAAGGAGTCTAGAGATTGATCAAAAGTAATGAGATCAATCTGATCGCCAGTGTGCATATGAAAACAAACAAAATAGGCAGAATACAAGGGCATCTCCATCTTAACACGATGCCTCAATTTCAGAAACTCCTCCTGGTCCCATCTGGAAGCTTTTTCCCATGAGACCGGGAATATTCCGTCCCTTATCTCTGTTTTACAGGTTGCCAGATCTCCTGAGCATTTCCAGCAGTTTCTGGATTTATTCCAGGATCGGCAGTACTTTTGCTTTTATACTTGCACCGCAATTCAGTTCAATAGTGCTAACACTGAAACCTGCAGGTTTATGGTGAACGGTATGCCGGAAAGGTGTGTATATCTTCGAGGGGGAGGGCAGGCAGATGGGGAGGGGTAAACAAGATCAGAAATTTCAGACTTAAACACTTCCTTTCTTTTTTTATTCTCTCTGAAAGTTACTTTCACTGGCAAAAGCTTCATTACTCATCCCTAGAGCTTCTCTATAATAATTCATCTGGAGTTTGAATTTGCCAGCTTGCATTAGCCCACATAAAGATGCAAGGTGCTTCAATGACATGAGGTGAATCAGAGCAAGTGCACACTATGTGAAATACAAGGTGGCTCTTCACTCAAGAACATATGCTTCTACCTGAACACCATGCCAACTTGGCACAATTTCAGTGCTACACGCAAGAACAATCATCTGAATATTAATGTATGAAATCTTTCCAGTTTTGACATGCATTGAAGAATGACCCTACCTTTGCTCTTTTCCTCTGCTGCCCCTGGTTTATTGTGCGTTTCTGTGCGGCAAATTACAAACAATTGTCACTCACTGAACAAAAGTGAAAGAAAAATTTAGAAATCTCATGGTTTTAATTATGTGATTTCTGTTCAATGAACTGTTACAGTACAAATTTATTCTGGTCAGATTTGTAACCTACCCCAGAGTGAATACACACAAACATGTTTGTAAATGCCTGATTAAGAAAAACCCATAATTTGAGGAAAGCTGCAGAATCTTATTTCTTATTTGTACCCAGCCCATTAAAGATCTTTTGCCAAATTATACCCACAATTTGCGTATAATCAAAGCCAAGTATTTTACTCAACAAATGCAAGCACAAAGGCATAATTTTTAGGAGAGCGATTTTCCAAAAAGCCATCAATGCAAGATAAAAACAGTTACATAAACAAAACCCTGTGCCTTACTTATTCTAGGTCAAATTGATAATTTTGTAAAACATAGACAAAGGCAGAATGAAACGATCCTGTATTACCAAAAGCACAGTAATCAATACAATTAGCAATTGGCCATACAGACACTAATGTCCTATAGGCCATCTCACCTGATGGTCAGTCTTTGTGTCATTTGCTTTATCCTCTTTTTCCTTCTCTTTCTCCTCGACCTCCAAGCTTTCAGTTCGAATGATGCATGTCTCTGGAGAGGGTAGAGAAATCTCAATCTCTTGCTCATTCGCAGCTTCCTCCACTGTCTCTTGGTTCACTGTGCCTTTCTCAGACATCCTCACAGCAAAGAATTACACAAGTAGACGATGCAATGACCTATGGGGTTAAAACAGTGAAAATCAGAGTATTTTATTTCCAGAATGTGTCCATTCATTTTCTTTTGACATTTATTTTGCTGAAAATTATTATTGCAGTTTCCCATTTGAAACAAATTCCTCAAAGCAGGATTTTAAAAATTATTTTTTGGAACTCAGCCCAGCCAATATCGGCTGCCCCACTGTGATTTTAACATTCAGCGGTTTATTCATTGGCTCAGGGTGAGAATTCAACCCCCATCTGGTGAGGAAGTCCCACCTTAGAGAGCTGCTGGCCAGTCCCAGCAGCGCCAGGTTAGAGTAGTGGTCACTGCTGGGACTGCAACCAGTCCCCAAAGAAGAGGAGCGATTGGAGACCAGAGCGTCATCAGGCCTCAGCAATGGGAGGAAGAGGGTGTGGGATTGGACTTGAGAGGTGAGAAGGAAGATAAAAAGGGGTATGATCTTGGAGGGACGTGCCTTCAAGGGGCACAATAAGAATTCTCACAACACCAGGTTAAATTACAACAGGTTTCTTTGGAATCAGGAGCTTTCAGAGCGCTGCTCCTTCATCAGGTGAGTGGAGAGATAGGTTCATAAACACGGCATATTTAGGCAAAGACACAATTGCAAGATAATTACAGATTGGAATGTGAAGAATGGTTGGAATGTGAGTCTTTACAAGCAATCAAGTCTTTGCAGGTACAGACAGTGCGACTGGATGGAGGGATAATCACAGGTTAAAGAGATGCGAATTGTCTCAAGCTAGGACAGTTAGTAGGATTTTGCAAGTCCAGGCCAAATAGTGGGGGTTACTTGTAGTGTGACATGAACCCAAGATCCCGGTTGAGGCTGTCTTCATGCATGTGGAACTTGGCTATCAGTTTCTGCTCAGCGATTCTGCGTTGTCGTGTGTCCTCAAGGCCACCTTGGAGGACGCTTACCCGAAGATCAGAGGCTGAATGCCCTTGACTGCTGAAGTGTTCCTCGACTGGAAGGGAACACTCCTGCCTGCACTGTCTGTACCTGCAAAGACTTGATTACCTGTAAAGATTTGCATTCCTACCATTCTTCACATTCCAATCTGTAATTATCTTGCAGTTGTGTCTTTGCCTATATATTTTGGAGCAGTGCTCCAAAAGCTCGTGATTCCAGATAAACCTGCTGGACTTTAACCTGGTGTTGTGAGACTTCTTACTGTGCCTACCCCAGTCCAACGCCGGCATCTCAACTTCAAGAGGCACAGGAGACCCCAAAGGTAGGTGCTCCCCCTTGCCCTACACAAAACTGCCCAGCTAAAGCTGCTGGGCAACCTGCTTGGTGTGGGCTCCCCCCGCTGAATGGTAGAATAGCGGTTGGGGTGGGATGATACCTATAGGTGACCATTAATTGGCCACTTAAGGGTCAAGGGTGTGTAGACCATCCAACACCTCCAATGCCCCCTGTAAATGAGAGACAGGTTGGGGCCAGGCATGCATTGGGCAGGCCATGTGTTGCATTTTATCAGTCCCCCTCCTTCAAACCCACTGGTGGGAGACTGTGAAATTCCGCCCGATATGTTGAATGCATTTATATTCAACATCACCATCCAATTCCAAATGCAACAGTTCAAACAACTATGAAAGGTAAATTTGACAAGGCAACCCTTATGGTCAACACTCTTAGCCCTCAAGTTGACAGTTACATTCTTAATGCCATAAGCCTCCATCCAAATTCCTTGTCAGTTTTGACTTTGTGAAACTGGAGCAAGATGGGTTTCAGCTAACTCAAATGCAGATTTGTAAATGCCACTGAATTTTCTGGAAGCTCCGTGGGAAATTATTTTTAACCACACCAATTAATTCCAAAATGAATGCCTTAAATTATTCAAGTTTTCAGAGCAGCGAGATCAAACTAAATTCCTGCACACAAGGTCAATTTGCCACTTCAAGAATAACATTGCCAATTATGCGCGAATGCTTAAAATAAGAATCACCTTCGCTGATATTTTCTTTTAAAGTTGAGCTGCTTAATTGCTTGTGTCAGTTATACACGTAACTAAATCCCCCACATATGCTGGGCCATATGAAAATCTCAACAGGACGTACTGTACACCACCGGTGTCATGGGCAGGGGGTACAGTAAAATCTGAAACAAAAACTGTTAGGAAAGAATATTCCAATGCCAAACAGTTGTCACTCGAGAAGAATACACTTGCAGCATTACTGTTAATCTTAATTGTTGCAAATCCATACAAGTCTATAGACCATCATCAGAAGAGAATGAATAGTGAATGATTAAATGTATTACTTGATTTGTGTATGGTTACACCACTGTGTAAATAAGAATATTCAGTTTTGTGACACCACAGCAATGTATTCTAAATGAAGTTAGATTGCTGATTATTCATGGTGTTGGTTCAGGCTCAATGGAGTAAATGGCCCAGTCTGGTTCATATATTTATTGTCTTGCTTATAAATTTAAAAATTGTACATCGTTAGAAACGGGTTTCACAAATACTGCTGTCAAATACACGTAATTAAGCACGTTTCTCAGCAGAACACAAGGCAAAATAAATCAGGTAGAATCTTCAGGTAAACTTCTCTAATAAAAGCATTTTTGTTACCATGGCAAAAAATATTTTCGGAACTTGGAAATTAATTTGATACCGTTATCTGAAAACATCTTTGGAGGAGGAAACAGATCAGGAATATAACATAGTGAGAGGGGGTTTAATTGTTAAGGGAAACAGACAGGCCTTTCTGCAGTCACAGATGTGATTCCGGTCTTCCTGGTGCCTGGGTCCAGGATGTCCCGGAATGTCTGCCAAACAGAGGAGGGGCAGTAAGATGCAAAGCAGATGGGTACCAATAACTTAGACTGAAAGAGGAGTGCGGCTCTTCAGGCAGATTTTCGGGACTTAGGTAAGAGATTAACTAGAGCCTCAAAACGACACACTTGTAAGTGGAAATAGAAGAACAGGCCAGATGAATACATGGTTAAAGATAAGGTGCAGGCAGAATGATTCCTGAGGCATTTGGACCAGTTCTAGGAGGGGAGGGAGTTGGAGGGGGTTGAAACCTTTACAGGCTGGACATGTTGCACATCAATAGAGCTGAGACTGTGAGGAGGTTCACAAATGCTGTGGAAGAGGGTTGAAAGGGCTTGAAC